>NC_041043.1:10840833-13708333 GCF_900634625.1 Parambassis ranga
GTTTACCCTCAGGGCATTGAAACATACCATACAAGTAAGAGACAGGGTCAGCTTTAAGTAACTGTGCAAAAAAAATCCAGCACAGAGGAAGCAACAAAGTTTCTGCAAGATGTCTGCGATTTGCAGACTATTACTGTCTAGCAGAGTGACTTACATTCAGTGTAATGCGATTTTATTGGAACGTGGGGCCTGGCAGGGATGGAGAAAAAAGATTTAGTAGACTATCAATGGATGAAATGAGCTCGAGTACTGCCGTGCTGAGGCTGTAAGTGCTGATAGAGCTGGGGAGTAGAGACTACTTTAAGTAATAAGTGCATATATTTGTGTGTGTTTGTCCAGAGGTTTTGTGTTTTACAGCAAGGAGTTGGAGCAGTATGCCATCCCATTTATGGGCTCTGACCCCTCAGTAGTCAAGAGAACCCAACGCTTCCTTTATGAGGAGGAACAGCAGTCACCAGTAAGATTGTAACTCACAAAAACACAAGAAAAACACGGCGGTAACAGGCTATTACCAACTGGCAAACTTCTCTGTAGATCCATCACTTTAGCGGAATCCTGTCACATCATCACATTGTATTTGCAAGTTTGATGTATTGTTATGAGAAAAAAACATTGATTATAGCTGGTTTAAAGCCTGCGAGGGGTTGTGCAACTTGTGAAAGTAAGTAAGTGATGGAGGGCTTTCTGTAACGATGAATCACTGTGAGGTAATCGAGTTTAAAATTTGCCAGCTAATGTTCGCAAACTGCTGATCCACTGCCACTTTTGCACTTGTGCTGCCGATTAAATTTAATCTAAATTTTACCATTATACTGTAATTACTGTTCCTGTACCCTGAGAGGCTTCATACACAGGCTTCATTTAAGCCCCATAAAGGCCATTTTTTTTAGAACAGGGCTTTACTATGGAAATTGAGCTAAATGAAAATATGTCATGTGAACCAGTTTAGCTGTAATTCTGTGTTACAGTGATTTGTTGACCTGACTGCTGTAGGTCGCATACAAATCCACAAATTAGATCTGCATCCACTTTTGTCCTCATCCTATAAGCTAATTTGAATTTCAGCATGCTTTCCAACCCTGTAGACAGCGTAACTAGACTGTACAGCATTTCTGTGTAATCAGTCATTTGGCTGTAAATAACAGGACATGCTTCAAAATGTCTTTCCGAGTGCGCCTCCAGACCAAAAAAGATTGAGAACCTCTAATATCTCTGTACAATCACTGTCTCTCAGGAAAACCGCTTAGTACGCTGTGTTAAACGACACAGAGGTTCGATATTTAATATTAAGAGCAAATTATCCTCCCCCTCGTTTTGACTGCGTGGCATCTCTGCACGCTGGAAAGCAAAAAGCATTTTCCCAGGCTGTACCTGCTGTAACTAGGTCAGCCATTTCAGCAGCTGTCACTGTTTTGATCACAGCCAGAGACACGGGCCTTAATGAAACTATCTCATTATGTTGTTTAGCCCGCCATCGACTAGCTGAGGGTGAAATATGATGAGTCATCTGTAGTGATTCATCACTTTCTTCCCCACATGCTCATTATTCGCTTTGACATCTCATCCTTTTCTCCGACTCTCTTTTCCCTGATTCAATCTCGATTCTTCTCACCTTTTTCTTTTATCTTTCCATCGCTTCTCTTTCATCGTTCATCCCCTCCTATGTCCCTCCCCCTTTACTCTCAATGCGCCACTCTGCCTTCATCTTTCATTCCCCCCCCTCACTTGCACTTGTTATCTGCATCATCTCATCTTTTTCCCCTCCCTGTCACCTTTAATTTCCTCTTTTTATTATCCACACACTCCCCTGCTTCCTGACTGCGTCCACAGGTCCAGTATAATGCCTATGTCGGGGTCGGTGGCTTGTTCTCAGTAGTGAAGCTCTTCTGTGGCGGCCTGCTCTTCTGGTTCATGGTGAAATTCAGCCTGGGCCGAAAACTTCTCACTACGGTAGCTGCTGTATCTTATTAATCTACCAACAATGATTTGAGACAGCACAAGATTTGAGATTCAGTGCATTTAAAAATGATGGTAAATGTCATAGTTATAAGAAAGTCGGTTTGTGTACACTTACACGCTAAATGGCTTATTATAAGCTACTAATATTATGATTAGTGTGTTATTGTATGTATAACAGGCTTTTTGTTTTTGTCCAAAGTTTCCATCCATCTTCTCCTTTGGATTGTTCACCAAGGCTGGTCCAACCATGAAGCAGGTAACACAAATACACATGTGTATAGTGTTATAGTGTTTTCCTTTTTTAGCACAGAGAGTCTGTGCTAAAAAAGGAGCCTGATCAGTTTCTTCTTGTAGTGGCTGCCCTGCCTATTCTTTATTTAGCATGTGACACACCTTAAATTTAAGCTAAAAAATAAATGAAGTAAGTATAAACATGATATAATATATAAGTATTGGAGACAGGCTGATAAAGACCATGGAAGCAGTTACTCACATCTGTACCATGTTTCACTGTAGCTGCATAGATCAGAGTTTAGAAGTGGACAGACAAGATTTGCCAGAATTGAAATGGTGATGACAGCTGTGAGGATGTTTGTATTTGTTGGAAGACTGATCGACTCTTAATTTCACCCCCTCTGTCCTGATAGATTAGCCGTTATGTAGCTATGTATATGTACGTACTACAAAACATTGGACAATGGCTGTTGTTCATCAAGTCAGTCATGTTTGTATAAAATATTTGTGTCACTTGTCTCTCAACATTCACTCTTCTCTCTTGCTCTCAGATAGAGGACACCGCTTTTACTTTAACATTTCTTGGGGAGGGCTACTCAGAGGGGACAGAACCCTCACAGGGGCCACCCAACACCAAGATCTGTACTCAGGTTGTAGGAGCAGGTGAGTCTGCTGCCGTGTGCTAACAAAACTGACTAAAACAGGAGGAAGCAGTGCCTTTGTTTCCAACGAATGTTTCCTCTTATGACAGAGCCTGGTTATGTGGCCACCGTTACTGCGATGGTACAAGCAGCTGTAACCGTGCTGGACGAACTGCACTCGCTCCCCAGGAGGTTAGTCGAAGACTTTTTTAAAACTTTGCCTCTGTCCCTAACAGGAAGTTTGAGCTGCCCTTCAGTCACATCTAACTGCTCAAGTGTCCACCCATCTTCATCTTCCTGACCCTGTTATGTCTGTTATTGAACAGGGGAGGGGTTTACACTCCAGGAGCTGCTTTCTATAAAACCAGTCTGATCGACCGCCTCCACAACCACAGCATCAAGTTCTCAGTCAGAAGCTACCAGTAACCCATTAACAGAAGCTGCTGTAAAGGTCACAGCAGCATGCTGCACTGTGTTGTGACGGATATCCACCAGAGATGCTGCTCAACCTTTCATCCAGTCAACATGACTGTGAAACCCCTGAACCCTACGTTTGTTGTTTTGTCTGTTTGTTGCTTTAATCACTGATTAACACTCAAGACTCTTAATTTGCATATTTGTTTCCAGTTAAAAATACTATACTATAATAAATAGAAACAATACAACATCAAAGCAGGTTTACAGTCTCAGCTGATAAAGAGAATAATATATTTATTATTAATACCTTGTAATGCCTTTGTGTTCTTGTGTCACACTCTCGAAACAGTATTGTATTGTTCACACTGGCTTACCGTCACGCTGTCATGGCTGGGACACCTGAAGAGAGTAAAACCATTGTTAATGTTGTTAGTATTACCAGTGATTTTCTACAGTGGGGCTAGACTGGAATTGTGTTTTTGTTTTCCCTACAGCCAGCAGACATTTTGAATTGGTGTGCAGTGCACCAGTGAAAAAGCAATATAAGGACCTAGAAACAATCTTATACCAGACTGGAATGAAGTTAATGTAAATGTTTGTATCACCACTGCTTTTAATGGTATAACATAATATAATTCAAGGGTAAGAAAATAATGGACCATCTCTAAATAAACCAGAAAGAAGCCAAACAGTTTAATAATAAACATCATTATGCTTACACATGGAAAAAAAATGCAGTTTTTAGATTATGATCATTTCCTTACACCTAACCCTTTTCTACCACCAGGTGTCAGTGTTTCCTCTGGCTCTCATTCTTAACAAATATTTACATGGCAAAGCCCAACATGACAGCAGAGGTCATTTCATGCCTTTGAGGATGCAGAGCTGGTGCTCTGCCTTTATTAAAAGACTGCGGATGCACAACCAAAATCATGAGAAACGGGGACATGGTCACAAGAAGGTCGTGGTGGTGCTGGGGTAGCGGGCATCTCAGATCTATGAATAGCATATCAAGGTTTAAAAGAGCTGCCGGCTTTATAATACTTGTTCTCCTTATTGGGTCCTCTATCTGTATCTCTCTCGCTCTCTCTGCCTCCCTTCCCCGTCTGTCACCATCACTCCAACAAATACCACAGATGTACTCACACATACAAACACAGAAAGCCGGTTGTAGCTCTGACGGTGTGCAGTAAAAACACAGACTGCTGACAGAAAATGTCAGGTGGCCTTTGTGTTGTAAAGCTCAGTGTGATGAGAAGCTGTTGGAGGAAGGATGGGTGGGTGGGGTGGCATCTTCTGCCCTGCATTAGGATACAAGAATGAGTGGGAGAGAGAGAGAGAGAGACAGAGTGCAGAGACAGGGGAGAGATTGCAGTGGTTTCCCTTTGCGTAACAGCGAGCAGCCCCACCCCTCTCCACTGCCCCTGCATGTCTCCAGTCCGCCATTGTGGCTGTGCAGATATTCATGTCATGTCCCTCACCTCAGCCAGCTCCTCTCCCTTTGAGGCTCTCTCCCCAACTAATGATCTGCCTACACTCTCAAATTTGTTTAACTGGCATGACGGACATTAAATTAAGCTTACTGTACAAGTGCTGTCACTGATTGGCCGTCGCCACAGCTGTCCTATTTAATAGACCATTTTCATAGCACTTATTTATAAAATGATTTAGAAAAAAATGTAACAAATTATCAGCTCAACAAAAAAAATCATGGAGTCTGTGGAAGAACTAAAGGAAGGTTTCTCATTTTTCAGCTGAAAGATTACAGTCATGACAGTCATGAAGGTTCTGCGCTAATAAAAGTTGCACCAGTCTGTCACCACAGCGTTGATAAATAAATCTATGCAAATAAACAGTACTAAAAGAAGCAAAAGCAGCATGTTAGATGAAATAAAGATGTATTTTTGAGGATTTAAGTGAAGAAATACGGAGTAAAAGAACAATATTAACTCGGCAGTGAATTAGAATAAAAAGCTGGCATCAGTTGTACCCAAGGAGGTCTGTTATTTCCTCATGTTACTGACCTGAAGTAAAGTTGTGGAAAGCTACATTTACCAAACTACAGTGCATAAACACTATTTTAAGCTAAAGTCTTATATCATCCAATCACAGTGTCTAATTAGCACAAGCTACATTTTCCTATGTGTTTTATAGCAGTGTGTTTACAATGCTTTATTGTTACTTAAGCCAGTAAGAGAGTACTCTTATTAGTTTGCACAGCAAAAACTGTACTTAAGGTGCTGGTGGTTAAACACAGAGGATCCATCAGTCCATTCCAAGGATTTATTTAAGCAGCAGACATAATCGTGGTTACAAATAAAATTGGTGTTTAAAACCTTCTACGACACTCAATAAATAAATGATATTAAATGTGCATGTCCACTCACATGTTCCTTTGTTCTCTGAGGGTTAAAGGGAGAAAAAGCTTTGCAGGCCAAAGGGGGTGTGATTATAAAAGCTTCTCTGGGCGTGTCCAGAGAGGGCAGAGCAGGTGTTCACAGGTGATCAGTCACTTGTGATTTAATATTGTTGTTACAGATTAAAAATAAATAAATAATCCAGACCTGCTGTTATTAGTGTTGTTTTTATATTATATTGATAGCAAAAAATCAGATCAGATCAGTACTTTTGTTTTGCTGCCTCTATCAGCAGCCGGCTGTTTCACAGTGTTTCACAGTGTTTCCTCTGTGCCTGGTTGTCTGTCTCTTGTTGTTTTCCTGCCTCTCTCCAGTGGGATGTTGTTTGCACATGTTCACATAACACAGCTATGCTGTAGCGTTTCACATTACCCACCTATAAGTCCCTCTGCTCACTCCCACTCGGCTTCTCGCCTTCCGTAAATGCAGACGCAGGCAGATCGTTTTGCTTCCATTCTCTGACCTCTGACCCTCCGCACTGCATAAATCTGACCTCCATACTGGACCTCTTCAGGCTCTAGTGTCCTACCCTATATATGCCATATACTATCTGATGTTTAAAATAAAATTACTCTGCACGAATTTAGTTTCAGTCATTAACAAGTTGAATTTTCACAATCTGTTTCGGATTTGGGCCATTGGACACTCTCAAGGGGGCAATGAAAAGATATATATAAGCTAAGATTTTGTTTAAAGATGCAATTTTTCCTCAGTAATATCAGTGCAGTTAATGTGTGTGAGGTCACATGTGCATATCTGTTCCCCCTCCATTTCTGAGTGCGTGTGTAGCAAAAGGTTGTTTCTCTGCAGGCTTTGTTTGCTGACTCTAACAAAACTGCACCCTCAGACAGAGAGAGAGAGAGAGGCTGCAGACAGCACAGAGAGGAGGCAGGAGAGTTAACAGTAGGGATTTGAGGACAGAGTGGAAAAGACGTGCTGATTTTATACTTTTTTTTTTTTTTTAAACAAAGTGACGGGGCTGGAGATATTGCTGAAGGGAAATAGGGGCTGTGGAAGGAAGTGCAGAATGACAGATGAGACAGTGAGGGATGCTGCTGCAGCTCAGGGGAGCGCCTGCAGACAGATACAGTATGTGCATCCTTAGGTTTTAATGACCTGAAGTCGCCTTCAGGTCGGAACAGCCAGACTGCCAAATGAACACCATAAGAGTCAACCGTCTAACCACATGTGTGTTATATTTTAATTCTGTGACAGAGAATGTTAATATCATTTAACTGGTGAAGACAATACTGGAGCTTCTCTTCTCATCAACAATGCACCAAATATTAAGGGAAAGGCGTCACAAACTCACTCCCATGCTGCGGCCCCTCTCAGACCTATGGACCGTTTTAATGTCTTTGAGCTCATTGTGTTTGTTTTACATCTTTAGTTACTGATCTGGATACATGTAGTGTCTCATCAGTGTAAACGAGCTGCACTTGAGCCGGAAAGCCACAGCAGTTGCTCGTTAAGAGGCCACAATCAAGGGTTAATGTAAGAATCAAACAACTGTTAAAGGGAGATTACAAGATGGCTGTCCCTGTGTACACCCAGTATAATCCCAGTCTACAGCTAGCTATTCCTTTGAGTACT
Organism: Parambassis ranga; assembly: GCF_900634625.1. Taxonomy (NCBI): domain Eukaryota; kingdom Metazoa; phylum Chordata; class Actinopteri; family Ambassidae; genus Parambassis; species Parambassis ranga. The sequence goes on from NC_041043.1 coordinate 10,848,095, forward strand.
CAGGTGAAGGCTAAAAGCTGGGCTACATATGACACTTCTCTCCTAATTAATGGAGGTTCAGCCTACACTGCTGCTATTAGAACAGACGGATATGTGCCTCCTATTACAGCATAGTTTTGGCAAGAAGTGTCCCGTGCTGACAGTGTATGTCATCATGTTTTTCAGAAGGAGGCTGACACACACAGCCCATGTAACTCCAATCAGCAACATAACCAGTGAGGCCAGGGCAATACAACGTGATGAGGCAGAATGTCGTTGTTGCTCCAGAAGCAGAACAATCCACAGTGTTGCAGTAATATCCTCCTTTGTCCTTCAAGGGCATTTTTGTTATCCTGCTGAATAATAGATGAACCACAGAAACAGAGAGAGAGAGAGTTAGAGAGAGAGAGAGAGAGAGTCCTTTGGCGACTGAGCAGTATTGCAATACTTGCTTTAATACTTGTTTTTCAGAATTTTCTCTGCTGTTCCAAAACTCTTCTGTTTCATATGAAACAAAAGGATTTGGCCTAATGCAGATTTTTCATCCCACAACAACAACTGTGTCCGATATCTTCAGAATCCGGAGAAAATGTGTGATTTGTTGTGGTTTTAATTACTATACCATCATTTATTGGTGTCTTTCATCTAATAAGAGCAGAAATCCATCCATCCATCTTCTGAACCCTGCTTTGTCCTGCAGTGCAGGGTCACGGGAGGGCTGGAGCCTGTCCCAGCTAACTACGGACGCAAGGCAGGGTACAGTCTAGACAGTCCATCACAGGGCAACACACATGGAAAAACAACCATTCACACTCACACACACACATCTACGGGCAATTGACCTAACAAGCACGTCTTTAGAATGTGGGAGGAAGCCAGAGTAGCTGGAGAAAAAACCCACACAGACACAGGGAGGACGTGCAAACTCCACACAGAAAGGCCCCCGTCAGACTCGACTTCGCTGTGAGGCTACAGTTTTAACCACTGCACCGCCATCCTTAGAAGAGATATAATCAGTTAAATGTGTAACTCACACACTCTGTGCCATCTAGAGAAAGGTCGGGATGTTGTTCTCTCTGTAGGCTAAATGTTTGTGATGTCACTAAGTTTTCTTAGTGTTGCAGCCTCCAGCTGTCGGCCTTGTTGGCAGTTCACAGTATGGGCAGTTTATTTCTGCTGTAATATGGAGCATTTTAATACGGAGGTCTATGGGATTGACCCAGATTTGGAGCCAGCCTCTAGTGGCCATTCAAGGAACTGCTTATACTTTACCTTTAACATGTGTACAAGATGTGAAATAAGCAATAAAAACACCTATTTGACATAATATTATCTCAATATAACTATGATATGACATGATATGAAAGCAGCTCTACCTCTCTTATCACACTGTAGGTCACATTCATCCTGAAGAGCAGCCTGCTCCATGAATTAAAGACCATTATCAAAGCCCCGCTCAGCCATTCTTCAGCTTAATATCAGCCTAATTAATCATAATGATTCACCTAAATTTAATTGATCACATGAAATGGGTGATGAGCTGCCACTTTTTACAATATTTGGTTTTAATTAACTTACATTTAAATGTTAATTTGTTTGCATTTCAACACAAAAATAATGAATTAATGAGCAAATCAAATCATGTGCACTAATGACTTATGTTGTGTTCACAAATCTCTCTTAAAGAAAGAGAGACAGGAGATGTTCTACTGGAACTTATTTTACCTTCAGCAGCTCCTTCTTCTCTTCTTCAGCCCCACTGTCTGTCCGTCCTTCTTTGTTTGAGACTCTTGTGGATTTGCAGGCAATTCATTTTAGTTTTTTTTTAAATACCAACAATCTTCTTACAGTATTTATGTTTTCATCAATACACATTAATGCCTCTAAAAGGGAAGAAGTCGATTTCTTATTTACCATCATTATGTGTAGAACTAGATTGGAACTTCTCCTTTTATTTAATCCCAGGGATTAGGCTAACAAGTCAACCAACATGAGATGTATTGAGTCTCCTCCAAAAAACCCAAATGACCAAAAGGCAAAATATGTCTGTTAGCATCGTCACAGGTACTCACAGAAAAGTGTGAATCAGTCATCCCTAACCTGTGACTGCTGCAGATTAAATGTTATATAAATGCTTCAGTCTGTGTGAAAATAAAGAACCAGTTTTTGATAATATTGTGTAATTTTGTCATATTTAATCTTTTACTGTGCTCATTTTTTTCTTACAAACGTATTTTAAGATTGTATTGAAGATCAAATCCTTTCTATCTTGTTCACTGTCAGTGTATTTATCGCGACTTCTAACATTGTAACTGTGGCTTGTTTAGAGAAAACAGGGACATTGGTCGGACTGTCGACACACTAACGCTTACAGTGAGTGGTGTTCTCTGGAAAATGTCACCCTGGACTTTAGAGATAAGAGACACGAAAGCCTCTGAGCAATAAAGACAGACACGGGCGAGACTAGGGTTTATTACTTTTAATCAATTCAGCTAGCTACAAAATGTCCACCACTTCACACACTGACAGGATACAGAGAGGGAGTCTTTAATATTACATGCGTTGAGGACATCAATCTCACAGTTTAACCTATTGTGTCATTCAGGTTTAGGTATTTAATCACCTTACTCTAACTACTCCACATTTTGGCGATTTGGTGTGCATAGCTCTAAAGTACAGAAGCAACAAAAAAACCCTTTGTATGTATTTTTTTGTGTTTCAGAGTATAGTTATCGTTGTTATTCAATATTATTATTATTTTTTTACCAATAACAAACCACACGGGGAGAATAAACTTACAGATACAGTCTTCTTATAAAAGTAAGGTCTCTCAGAAATATGCGTCTTTGCTTTACATTGCAAATGTTTATTTTTATTTTTTTTCAGAGCATCCAAAACCTATGTTACAGTACACAACCAGTCCTCATCTTTCATCACAGAGTCAACATCTTCATCACTGAACTGCATAATCATTTAGAAAACAGGTCTTTTTTTTGTTGTTTTTTGTTTTTGCAATACAACCCCCAAGTCCTCGTAAATGTGTTGTTTTTTTTTCAACTTCGTCTTCCACTTCTTTTTTGATCCCTTTTTGCATTATTGTACAACGAGATGGTCACAGTCGGTAAATATATCGAGACAGAAAGAGTGGCACTATTGCAAACTTGCAGGAGTATGGAACGATCAACTGTGTCCTAATACTGAGCATGCGTTTTTGTCAATTTGCTACTGCCGTGTTATCATTTATTTATTTATTTATTTTTTTATATATATTTTTCAGACAGGTTTTATTTATAAGACTAAAATCTACCATTTGTCATGCAGAGAACGCACAATTCACATCACTTGGAATGCAATGTCTAATACAGCTACAGAGAGAGTCTAGTTGCACATTGTCTAAACAGTAACTCAATATGATTGCAATGAAGGAAAAATGTACCAACAACTGCCTTTTTGATTGTAAGTGCTCTTTGCTATCCCGTTCAAACTGCTGCTTAGTTAAACTTTGCTCATGTTTTTTTTTTGTTTTTTTTTTTTTTTTACATCAGTCGTCTCCCTTTTTCCCGTCGTGGCAACACCAAAATAAGGAGCATGACAGTAGCCTAAATGGAATGACACAGATTTACTAAGACGATACTGAGATACTGAAAAGGAAAAAGAATCAAAACAAACAGCTTGTATAGCATTCCTATTATATACTTGTCATCCAGAGCAGTGTAGTTTTATATATATATATATATATATATATATATTATATATGATATATAGTAATATATGATATATATACATATATATATATATATATATATATATATATATATATTGATAAAGAGAATAAAAACTTCACAGGTGAGCTAGAGAGCCATCAAGTCAGCACTATATACAACCTTTGGAAAGAATGATATACGGAGTATAAGAAATCATCTTTTTACGAGGACAATCATCTTGAAAAAGCTCGACAGACAACACACAGAACAACATTTACAATGGGGAGGGGAGGTGATATGTGCATGTGTGCAAACCTAGAAGGTCAATACCATGATGAAAAGCATGTCAGCGCCTGTTGTTGATGTGGGACGCTGAGACGATCGCGCTGCTCTGGGATCAGGGCGTTTAGCCACTGCCCAGCATCTTTGTGGCGCGCTGGTTGGCCTCATCAATCCTGGTCTTGTTGGAATCAGCCTGGAGAAGGGAAAGAAGAAGAAGAGGTTTTTATTGTACTGGAGGCATCCATCAGTTATAGGATCTGTGGGAGTTTGTGATCTCCTGAATCTCAAGACAAACCAGCTGTCTTGCAAGATAGAGTCAAAGAGCAGCCAAAAGTAAGATATAATGGTATCAGCTGCAGGTCTTCAGGCCCAAAAAAGCATTATTTTAGAGCTTTTACTTTGAAAGTGATATGTATGATGTAAGGACTGGGCTGCTACGCTGTGATATTATATATCATTGGTATGCAAAGGTACAGGATTCCTCAATCTTATGTGCGTAATGTACAACAAATTCATACCTTCTCCATGATCCTGTCGATCTGGCGGTTCTGGGTGTCGATCTCGTTGCCCATATCCAGGGCCATGTGGCGCAGGTTACCGATGATGCCACCCACCTGCTCCAGGTTCTCATCCATCTCATTTTCCCGGGCATCGTCTGTTACCCTAAAAACACAAAAAGGTCACAAGGTGAAGACACTGCAGAGTCTGCATGTACAGCAGGTCACCCGCACGCAGCACAGGTCGCCATCTGTGATGCTCTCTCATCCAGATTTCACCTCTGATCCAACACGGAGCTGAGTGCTCAACTCCGGCCTGACATCTGGTCTCGGCAAGAATGCTTTGCAATGCAGCTCTTAGTACTTTCTTTGTGATTTTTGAATCTTTAATGCAGATTTTACGTGTTTATGTGTTGGTCTGCACAGACTGTGGTTATACCTGATGCAGAAGTATGAATCCAATTCAGCTTATGGAATCAAAACAGCCTAAATCAACTAACATATAGCAAAGAGGCAGAGCGTAGCACACATATATAGCTACATAGGACACAAAGGAACATCCTGTGGTTAATAAACTAGATGTATTGAACCAATTATTAGTGGAAATTTACAAAATAAAAAAAGTTTACATTACAGTTTGGTGCTACTTTTATATCTGCATACATTGTTTGGCATAACAGTTACAAAAATCTAGGTCTGTCTGATGTTCCTATATATTTATGTATGTGTGGCCTCCACTCATTGTACCAACCTTATGGTTATCATATAAACCAGATATGTACCACCATCACAGGGGTGCTTACACACCTTTGTCTTCATCCATGTTGTTTAAGCTTTAGGTGTGGTAGTGAACTGAAGCTCCCCTCCCTCCTACCTGCGGATAAAGCCTCCGCTGATGGCCATCTGTTCGCGCTCGTCCACCACGCGGGCGGGCTGGCTGGCCACCACCCCATCCTGGTTGTTCCCCCAGGCCTTGCTGGCTCCGCTCTTCATCCTGGCAGCAGCCACGGAGGAGGACGGGGAGGAGAGACAGTTACTCAGACAGCTCGGACTGAGGGATTCATCATTTTACCTCAAACAGGCTGGCCTCCCATTAGTCAAGTCTACAAAGAAAGCCTTGGATTTGAGGAACTGCAACAGCATGTGTATATGATCAGCTTACACAAAGGTGTTAATTGGTTTCATGCATCCAGCACATAAATATATGGTGGGGACTAAGACTAAGTCAAGCAAAGCATAGCAGGCATGGACTGGTTGGTAGATTGGGTTTAGTAGGTACAGGCTCATTCTGCTGCAGTGTGTGTGATGTTATATCTTTTAGGTATATAACATACTGTTCAGAATCAGGCAAGTATGCTAAGTCACACTTCATATCATCTAGACATGCACTTTAATAGCTGCAACACTTAAGAGTGACTCAGTAAGAATACCTTGTCTTTTTACTTTGTTTTTTTAAACCAATGTACTTCTGTTGTCAGCCCACCCCACTCCCACAGTTAAGTGTCCCAGTGTGACAGAAAACAGAGAAGAGACAAGCTTTTGGCAGACACACAACATAGAGTGTACAGGACTGTCACATTGTTAGGAGGACGACGACGATTAATGCGGAGAACAAACTGCCAAAAGACAAAAGGAAACAAAACAAAACAAGAAACTAGAGGGAGTCATTAGAGAGTGACACCATGTTTAACTTCTGTAACCCAACCCACCCCCCCCACCCCCCACCCCCCCACTGGCATCATGTTTCACCACTTTCCTCCCATGTTCTGAGTTCTGGGGTTGTCAGGTAGCGGATGAGTGAAGATAAGGATTTTAAACTGATGATCAAGTCTGTGTCTCTGTTGAGAGCAGAAAGCGGACCGACAAATACAGCTGCACAAACATCATACACAGTCGCAGCTCGGCTGCACGGCTCTAAAAAAAAAAAAAGTCACCTCACTCTGCCTGTCAAACCTCACACCATCAGGTGCAGCATCTGTTCTGGCACACAACTGTCACAGACAGGCTGGGGAAGGTAGCAGAGTATTTTTGATTTCTTTAGATATTGTTTTATCTCTATTTACAGAATATGGCACTTTTATATTTACATATCTAAGCATTTCTCTTTCCATGTTATCAGTTGCTGAGTTGTGTTGTTTGTTAACTGTGGAGTGCTGTGTGAGTGTATTCTAGCTGTATCAGTGCTGGTGATGGCTCAGCCTCCCACACTGCTTTTATTAATAGAAATGGACTGAGGCAAAACTTCACTTAGCTCCCTGTCCCTGCTGACACACACACACACACACACACACACAAACACACTACCCCTGTCTGAGTCCTTTCACTTTGTATCTATTGTCTTCCTTCTCATAAAGGATATAATGCACATCTCTAATCAGCTTAGCGTTGATTGAACTGAGATGATCTGATTAGATTTTATGGTAAAACTGAACTTATCCTCTGTAATTCATTCCTTAAGTCACCTGAGCTATCCACCAATCACTGTCACTCAGAGGGCCAAAATAAGAAGGCATTAAGCAGCGAAAAAATCTGGTGTCAGCTTGTTCTGACAGACGACCAGCATGCTGAGGGGATTAAGACGTAGACTGAGCAGCAATGCTGGAAAAAAAATCCACCGCATTTGTCTTTCTAGCATCCTTCTACGTGTGCATCCAGATTGAGTCGACTTCCCAGCAGGCTATCATGGCACTATCAGCTGTAGCTGACCTACATGTGAGCGAGTTCCCCACGGGAGAGGGGGGTTTAGCGAACAGCAATGTTGAACAGCCAGTGAAGGATAAAGGCTAATTTAGCACAGCGCTCTGCAGGAGAGGCGGCACTGCAGAGAAACTGCAGCGGTACCAGATGGGGGGAAAAAAAAAACAAGGCAGGAGCGGAGCCGGATTATTTGCACAGAGCCATGTGAAGTCCAGGGTACCATAAAGTACTGTACATGCACAGAGGCATGATGTACCCATTCTACAACATCAAACATGACTTGATCCCTGAAAGCGTTTCACTGCGCATGTGTCCTAACCCAGTTTTCAGCTCCCAGCAGCCCCCTCCTGTTTCTCTCTCCTTTGCTTTGAAAGTGTCATACTGTCATTTTGTTTCTTTCTGTAGAGCGTTCGCTGCTTTTTCTTCCAGCATTTGACAGTTTTGCAGCCCAGCATAGCTTAACTCTTCACTTTTAACACCATTCTTTCATCTTTTCTCTGTTCTCATGTAGAAAGGACCGCGCTTCTGTTCGCTTGTGTACGCATTGCAGCCAATACATTCACAAAAATGTGACTGTAACTACCTTATTATTATCATATAAAGTATTCTTGCTAGCGCTTTTTAGTGTATTATTCTTGAGGGAAACGTATCTGTTGTAAGCTTTAAACTGCCTTTGTAATTTTCAAATATAAGAGAAATATTGTGTTACTTTTGTGTTTTCTAAAACCTTCCCCATTTAGTTGAGTTGCAAATGTTCACCAGTGTAGGCTAATTGGCACATAAAATAATTTGTTCATCATCACCATCATCATCATCATCATCAAAATCATCACCATCTACATTATTAACATCAGCATCATGATCTTAGCATCATCATGTGTAGCATTGCCATTATGGGTTGCATCGTCATGCATGCATGAGCATTCAGAGGATCATGCTCGCCAGTCATTCCATGTCATTGGCGCTCAGTGGTTTTAAAAAAATGGCGGTGGAAAGGGAGACAGGGTGTTTAGAGGGAAACAAAAAGGTCTTGTTGCCTGCAAAAAGGTGAGGGTCTACTGGATGTTAGAGCGGTGTGGTGGTGGTAGAGGTCATGCAGATGAGGAGAAGTGTCAAACAGTCCTGGACCAGGCTGGCCAAAGGCATTTTGGAACCAAGATCACTAAAGTTACAGCTGGTGTCAAAACATTAAAATGATCTGAGTGCCAAGATGCTTCGGGAGCCCCAGCCCTGCTCTTTTGGTCTGAATGTGTGTTCTTGCTGCTGGGAAGGCCAATAGTTGCTGTGAGATCATTGTAGAAGTCCCCACCCCTCCACCCTGCATCAATACATAAAGAATAATACTCCTCAGGTGGAAGTGATACAAAAGCGGTAGGACTTTTGCAATGGCTTCACCTGCATGTAGATATCATTACAAAGGTGTATGGAGGAGTGGAAGCTTAGAGAATAGGGCACTTGGAGAAGGGCACTTGGTAGAAGGGCGTTAAGAGAGGCACTTATTGATGAACCATGGCCTTGGCTGAGTGGGGGAGAGCTTATAGTATGTGGAGGACTGGACTTTTAGAGGTTTGTGAGAGTTGGGTCTAACAAGTCTTTGCACCGGTGTCTTGACTGAATGAAGAAATACAAAATAATCTGAAAGTGAGACTTTTAATTATACGGTTGTACTTTGATAGCATGTACAACTGGGACTATGGGATGCTTGTTGGTCAGTGTTTGGCCAATCCAGTGGAGAGGATGCCATAAGAACCCAAGGCTGCTGCATGTGCCCGCATGTGTTGTGTCATTTGGCCTTAAAGTTGAACTGAAATTGAGAATCACAGTTGCTAAAAATTGGTAAATCAGGTCATCAGATTACTAATCCATGCAGTTATAACCCAGAATGCTACCATACTAATCCATTTATAGCCCATACAATGTCCCATCCCTCTTCCAAGAATGCTAGCCCTGCTTGCTAACTCAGAATGCTAACCCATGCATGCTACCCTTTAACCATGTCTTTGTTTGCTTCTCCAGCAGCGTTTCCTTTCACTACCGTGTTTGCTAACCTGATTGCTAAATCTGTTCACTGCTACACTGTTTCTACTTAATCATCCAAAATGATTTTCAGATTTCAGTTCGACTTTACTGTGTGTGAACGGGGCAGAGTTTAAAATATGTCATGTCCACTTGTGTCCACCCTGGATGGATGACAGGTTTAAGGCCCAGAGTCAGTGTTTATTTTGAGCTGGAGCAGAGCGGACTATTGGCTGATGGCCATCATGATGTCACTTCTACCTCGGTTACTTTTGTTTTCTTATATATTTTGTCTCATTTTTTTTTTCAATGGCAGGCAGGCAGGCAGGCAAGCAGCACCTACTTGTTACATGGACAGGAGCAAAGACCACAGAATTTCCCTAGATCGTTCAAATTCTTTTCTGCATCCTTCATGTCCTTATTGATTTGGTCCATTCCCTCCTCGATGCGCTCCAGTTGCTCTGATTAAACACAAGTCATTTATCCCCCACAGAACGAAGCACGAGGAGAGAGAGAGAGAGAGAGAGGGAAGAGAGGAGAGGAAGAGAGAGAGGACAAAGGAGAGAAGACAACAACTTCAGACACTCACTATGACGAAAGAAAGTTAAACAAAAAAGTCAAAAAAAAAAAAAGAGGAAAAACTGGACGCCACCACATATGTAAAGAACCTTTGGGGCACATTGTCAGTACCTACTTGTTACATGGACATATGAAAAGCCCACAGCATTTCCCTAAATCTTTTAAATTTTTCTCGGCTTCCTTCATGTCTTGGTTGATATGGTTCATGCCATCTTCAACACGATCGAGTTGCTCTGGTCAGGACAAAGGGATGACAGTAGTGGAATGAATTTCATTGACTGATTGACAGAAATATGAGTTATGATGAGCAGCAACTGAGTCGTCTGTGTGTGTGTGTGTGTGCAGCTGAGTGTCAGGGTGTGAGCATCGATCTGGTGGGGGGAAAAATACAATTATGTGCACTTAAGGAATTTTTGGCTCAAAAAGCCTAAAAGAGTGATGTGACTTCACAGCCTATTCAGTGAGTCGGTTGAAAGCCGAAATCTTCCAACTTTGGTGTTCAAGGAACAACATTTCTGGAAATTTGATTGAATGAACAGTTAAAAAAAAACACACTCTCAGATATGATGCCACAGCTAGCAGCCAGTTAGCTTAGCTTAGTATTAAAAACAAAACAGCTAGCTTGGCTCAGTGGAAAAGGAACGGAACATATACCTTCCAATTTGGCTTAGCTTAACTTTGACAGCTTTATGACACCAACATAAATAAATCCTCTTCTACAGTTCTGCCTGTCAGTTTTACATTTAAAGGTACGATAGGAGATTTCATTCTGATGCACTTTTTGTTAAATTAGTGTAACTTCTCTTTACAATCCGATAGCAACCGATTAGTTCGGCAGGTTCGCATTAAAACAAAGAATATGAATCATCCGTGGAAGCTATAAAATGCTAACTCTCATCCTGCTGTCACTCTCATCCTGCTCTGCGCGCACTAGAGAGGTACGTGCATGATGGCCGAAGTCACAGACCGCAGCTCGTCTTCAGGTAATGTGCGTCCATGTGATTGGGAGTCGTAGATTCGGAGTGAGCTCCGAGAGAAAGGGGCGTGTGTTTACTTTCGAAATCTGGCTGACTCTCACTGAGTTTTCAAAATCTCCTACCCTACATTTAAAAACATAGAAATATGTGTCTTTACTGGGAGGTGGTTGATAGATTTTTTTATGCAATGATTTTCTCAAACTCTTTATTTATTGGCACCTTAAGTAGCCTTTGTTGCATGATATGTGACAAAACACTGTAATAGCCCAATATTAAAACACTATTATTATAACATTAGAGTGGTATTAATCTTCTTATCTAACTTTGGCTGGTCTATTATTAATGCATGTGAAGCTACTCTTCGTTGCTGTGCATTAATGTAAAATATAGTATTAGAATGAATCACATTTTATTTTACATAGGTATGAGAAGCCACAGAAAATGGCTCTCATAGGCTGATCACAGTGCATGGTGGACATATTTTGCTTCCACCATGAACCAAATGCTTCTAAACCCTGCCGGTGTTGCTTGGTCTGGTTTATTGAACATGTTCCGTGTGGCTGGAAGGATTTTTAGGTGGGACTGGATCCTGTTTTTCTGAGCGTCAGAGCCTTTGTCATGCCGATGTGTTGGATGGTGGTGTGGGCCGTTCCGCGGCATTGTTTGTGATTAAGGGAAATACAGTGCAGGCAGAGTGTGAAGCGGTGGTGCACGGTTATATATGGAGTGAATTCAGAAACTAGTTCACTGACTTTTTTTTCTGTATTTGTAAAATCCCTGGTTGCCATGCATTTATGTTAATATATTCAACCAATAAAGGAGCTCATGTCGAGTTAGTGTAATTACGGTGAAGTGGGTTACGGCATGCTTTCTTTATTACAACGATGGTCAGGGAGAAATGTTTACTGGCTGAAAGCTATTTGTTTCTCCAGTATAAAGTACTGTAGAGATATGGGGCCTGCCTGGACAAAAGTCAATAACGAGGGGTCAGAGGTCAGCTCAGGCTTACAGCCATGTGTGTGTCCACCCAGCCGTTTCAATTGGTTTTTGGTGTAGTGATCCTGCAGGTGCAGGAGGACAGTGCTGAGGACACTTGGGATAAAGAGGATAAATGGAAGGTCGGAGGAAGGACAGAGCTTTCATCCCCATGAGTGAGCAGCCATGTCGGTGCAATTAAGGCTCCGGCTCCCCTCTTAAAGAAACGAGGAATTAGTTTAAATGCCTTTAAGCCAGTAGGAGAGCTGAAGGGCTGCGTCCTCCCTGGAGCCATTTGGAGTGGCTTTTACTAGGCACAGTTTATTGTGTTCTCTGTGAGCAAATTTTAGAATCACAATCCGAATCAGAGGTCCTTTAATCATCCCCACAGGGAACATACTGCATCTAACCAGGAATTGTACAAATCAGAATATGGATCAGACAAGTGGTTGAATATTTTGTCATTACCAGCTAAATCGATCGTTTTTCCTTCTCCTGACTGTCAGCAGGGTGGAGGCGCCTGGTCTACTGTTCTCAGACCTATTGAAAACTCCTACAATAAGGGGGCTACACAGTAATAATTTGAGAACCAACCATTAACCAGAACAGTGTAATAGAGTGTGTCCAGGTTTTTCTTCAGTTATAACAGATCTGAGAACAGCCGAGGAGCTGCACTGCCACCAGCTGCCACACCAACAGACTCCATTTCTGACCAATAAATAGAGCTGTTGAGCTGTGAGGTGGTTTTGGCACTGCGGTGGTTGGCATTAAATATTCTTTATAGGATTTGTTCATGTTTTTTTTTTGGCACTTTTGAGATAAAAAGCTGCTAGCAAATTGAAAGCAGTTAAGCAAACGAAAAAGGAAGAGAAAAAAAATGTTAGCTAAAGAAAACACAAAAGTTAACAACAGAAGCTGAAAGAAAGAAAACACCCCCGAAGTTAAACTTGCATCCTTCATGAATAAAAGAATAAAACCATGCATTAAAATCAAGGGCTGAATTAGAACTTATTACTTTAAAGAAATCAGGAAATAAAATGCATTTAAATGAAAACAAGCGACTGCATATGAAACAATTCATTCAATACCAAAACATTAACTTTGCTACATGGCTAATTTATTATAATGTCATAGTACCAACAGTTATTACTTCTATATGTTGTGTCTACAAACATGCCACATCTCCCCTCTTGTGGACTTACCTCCCTGCTCATCCAGCATAACCAAAGTCCTGATGCCAGCATCTTTGCTCTATTCCCCCAAAGACAGCCAGGTGGGAAGGTGGTTTGGGATCAGCGGGGTGGGGGTGGATAAAAGGAAATAGAAGGTCAATAATGAGGCTAGATCTACAGGCTAGAACTAAAAGTGGGCACAATGGAAAACACCTACCCTTGCTACAGTATGTATACAAATTAAAAAAGAAAACAAATACCATGTATTTTATCTGAGCTACCCTCAGAGTAAAGCTCTGAATGAACACAGAGGCTATTTTAATTTATCATCACCATGTCCTGGGATCATTTGTTGATGTTCCTGGTGGAACAAATTAGAATTTTTTTTGTGTTGCTCCCCCATCTTGAGCATGTTTTCTGGGATTGATTAGAAGAGGCAAAGGTCATTTGGTCAATACATATTATGCAGGAAACGTGGAAATAGCTCCCAGGAGAGTAACAATAATAACCCTGACCACAAACAAGAGCGCTCATTAAAATGCGAACACTGCCATTGTATTTCTTAGTGGCCGTTAATGTACAATCCCAACACTTCTGTAGCATATTGGAGGCTGCATTTACATCACGTGCTTCTGTTTCATTCTACCACATTTATCATGTAATTCTTCTAATAGTACTGGAACATCTGTCCAGCTGAGTCTGCAGGAGCATTCATCAGTAAAGCTATTAGGCAGTAATAGGCTTCACAGACTGTGTAGCTGCTAGAAAGAGTTTGAAATGGAACAGGGTAGCTACACCTGCTAGGTCTTACTAAGACGTGGCACCTGGCTCAGCCTGATAGGCATAAATAAGATTATGGTCTGCCACACACACACACACACACACACACACACACACACACACTCCAGGGATGCATATATATATATATAAATATATATATACACACACACTGCCACCACCCCCCTGCCTGCTCAGCAGTTTGGGAGGAAAGCCACATTGAAGGCGAGAAGGGAGCAATAGGAAGCAGGTGTATAAATTATTCTGTAATTCAGTAAGCCTCTGTCGAGTAAAATCCCAAAGTAGATGAAATGTGTCCCGGAGGAAACCCAGGAATAATCAACCATGATCCCATACAGGAGTGAGGACGCTTCAATGCAGCTTCCTTCATAAGTCGCACATAGTGATGAAGCTGGGCTGCAGCACTGCTGAATGTTTCATGTACGCTGTCTTTAGACTGATTTACTATCAAAATAAAATGTTATTTTTAACATTATTGTTAATTGTAGCTGCATGTTAGCTCCGTGTATTAACTCAATGCAGGAAATTAACCCAGGAGGAAGAGCTTACACACAATCACTTCAAAGATGTCTGTCTGGCCCACTTCCTCCATTTTCTCACCCAGTGATAGTTCCAGCAGTGCCTGGCTGTTGCTGCCACGATTTTTTTTTTTTTTGCATTTACTCTGTATCAGCCGCCTTCCTTCACTTTCTGCTTGCACTCCATCTTTCTGACAATCTATTACACTGAAGGAGCTGTAAACTTTCTCCTCCGTCTGCCCCTCCTCTGCAGTACAGTTGAAGGGTGGAGCTGCACTGTGAGACGTGTCGACTGATGATCAATATGACCTTGGGAGCTTCACCCCCCCCCCCAAACCCCACCCAGCTGCTTGTTCACTTCCTCCATACATCACCCCTCCCTTCCCTTTGTGCCCATTTGCTGTCGTGTTCACTCCCAGTTTAAATATTAAATGAGCATATTCACAGTGTTTATATGAAAGTGTATATTTTCTCTCACTGATGTCTCATTTCTCATAATGTGCTATTCACACCGCTGCTGTGTTGACGCATGGCTCAACGCCCGACATCCCTTAATGGATACAGATAAGAAGACTGCAACTGTAGATAACAGTTAAATGTTCAAATGTAATGTTTGACTGACTTCTAATCCTCCAGGTATCAGTGTGTGAAGCTAAATCACAGCTTTTTTAATTTGCTTTCTGTTCCATAAAGGTGCTGCTTCTTCTTCTCTTCGTCAGTAATCTTCCTTTTTAGTGCACACGTGTATAACAAAGAGCTTCTCACTGTCCTCTCTGTACTGGCACACATGCAGCTCTGCTCCTGTGAAACATTCTATTGTCTTTATCTAGGGTGCTTATTGCTACAGTGTTATGTTTATTGCGAGTAGCTCGGCGTCCTCTGTTGGAAAACGTGAACAACAGGGACATTGTGTGAAAAATTGTAAAGATGCGTCAAAAGAAATCCACACATAAGAATATGAACCTGTTCTTGGTGTGAGAGTTTCTTGCCTTCCCAAATTAAATCAATCAGATATAATGATTTTAATCTTCTTTGTCTCTGATTTATTACTATCATAAATGTTACGGGTGTCTCTTACCTCTTCCACCAGCTGCAGCATACGGCGGGTGCTCTCCAGTGACTGTAAAGAAACAAAACAAACACTCAGTTTTCATTTGAGATCAGAGGTCAACCTTTAAACACGTTCTGTCATCATTTGTGGGACTTTTTTTCTTGTTATGCATAAAAAAAATAACAAAAAAGAAAGCAACACACTCTCTACGTCATTCAATGAAGCATAAGTGAGCGTGCATCAACACAAAGTGGAGTCAATTTCTGCACTCAGCAGGACACAGTAGGGATCAATATCTAAATTTTATTGGCATGAGTGACTGTCTGCGCTGCCAGATTATAGGAAGTCGCAGTAACACATTTCTATGGCTTATACACACATATACAGCAGCTCTGCTAATGCATAAAAACAACCACATGATTGCACTCAGAGTAGGCTTTGAACCCTGTGTCCATCCCTTCCACTGACTGTAGGATGTCTATTATTAGCCTGTGTGGTGATACATATGTAACTGCACATTCCACTTCTCTCTCTAAGAAGTCTGAGGTTGCAGGGATGGCGCTCTCTGGTATCTTGTCCTTCTTACATAGACACAGCTTCGGCTCGCTGTGAGCTAATCGTCTGGAGTGGTGGGGGTTGTTGGATTGGGAGGCGGCGGTGGGGGTGGTTTGTTAAGCAACGAATTGTGGCACTGAGCAGCCATTTTTTGATGTAACTAGTCCTCTTTTCCTCCTCCTCTTCATCCCTTTCAACTCATCCGTCTCTGTTTAAATTCTTTCACACGTCTTTTTAACATATTTTCACCTAAAGTCAAACACTCCGACACTTTCCCTGATACTCACATATTTTTGTGTGAAATAACTATTATTATTATTATGAGACGTCTTTGTCTCTGCAGATCTGCCGCCATTTTGTGCATGCCGTATGTTCACATGCGTGTGTGTATTTAATATTCTGCTCAGCTGTGCCACTGTGAGTCATATGTGAAGCTGGAGGGGTGTGGGCTGATCTGCTCTGGGCCATGACGGAGACTTTCTCCCTCTCCCTCCCTCTCCCTGACTGATTGCTGATGAAACACACACACACAGATGAATTCCTCCACATAAACAGAAACACACAGTCAGTTTTGTACAGAACTTGCTCATGAGTTCATTTGGGTCACCGCTGACACACGCTCAGCATGTTATGTAAAATCAGATGCAGCTTTGCTCCTTCATCACCTGCACACACACATATATCCACGCAAACATTTAAAGTCATTTCTCACATACTGATGTCATATGTCTGTGTGTAACTGCGCCTGAATGAACGCTGGCAATCACAAGTCTGATAAGTGTGTGTGTGTGTTGTTCTCACCTCATCGGCCAGCTGGTCAGCGCGCTGCTGCATGTCTGACAGCTCATTGCGCATGTCTGCGTCATCTGCCATGGCTGCTGGATGTGGGGGGTGGAGAAGGTCTCCAACAGGGAAGAGAAGATCCTAGTGGGAATCCGGGGAGGGCTGTAAGATAGGGAAAAACGAAAGCTTTTAGTAACTGTGATATCAGGGAATGAACGAGTATCAGTATTCAAACCCACAGCATGCTGCATGATGCTGCATGAGGTAAATGGAGCAAAAGCAGCAACTAAATTAAAGTATTTATCACATAAACAGCCTTTTATCCTTATAGGTGATCAAAACCCACTACATGTGACAAATTTCATAACATAAGTCATGAAGTATCAGGTTTGGATTTGGTGTCCATACCCAACTCTCTGTTTATTGTTGCAGGTGGATAAAGAGGCTGCAGTTTTGTTTGGACTGACGTTTGCAGAGAAATCTTCAGACAGAGGGGCTTGACTGGGATTTTGGAGGATTAGCCACAGAGACACATAAGCAGCTTCTTAGCCCTGCAGGGATGATGCTTTCCCCCTGGTTTAGATCCTGAAAAGCTAATGAGTTGGACTTCTCCAGATGCATGATTACTAGAACAAGTTGTCATGTTTCAGATGAGTTAGAGATTATCAGTGGATATGTCGACAACACATCATCGCGAAGGAGCATCCATCCATTATTTAAACCCATTTAGGATTGTAATTCCTTCCCACAGTTTCCTGCAGTAGTGCTGCTACAGTGATGGAATGCACTGCCTTTAAATGCACATCCTCTGGGACATAAGAAGTCCACATGTGCAACAGCTTCATCGTGCTTCTAACTGAATTAAATGAAGGGAATACGACATCAGTGCCAGTGCCTCTGAGAATCAACACAAAACAGCAGCTTCAGAAGATGCTGGCTGATTGTTTCAGAGAGAAATGTTAATTCATGTTTAACGAATCTACGCATATGAAATCAATTTGGTATCTATCAGCTCATTTGTTTGGTGTTATGACTCATTCTCAGTGCTTAGCAATTTCCAGCCACAGCAGACACTACAAGGTCAACAACCACAGTGGAGGTCAGGAACTAAGTCAGAGCTGAAATTTTAAGAAATCTTAAAACGCCAAACAATTTCAGGTATTGGCCACTGCTCGGGTAAGGAATGAACATCTGTGAATTGTCAGATGGGTTTGCCCACTTTAAAGTGTCTCAGCCTGGTGACTGAGCGGGAGGTCTGGTTGCTGTTCTGCCTCAGAGGTCCTGCTGTACCCTCTCTGTCTGCTTCACCCACTTATGTGCCCGGATATGTTCATAACAACATCTGCTAGTTACACAGTTGCAACACACATGCAGAATATCTAGACAATATCACAAAGCACGTCCAGGTCTGAATCATTAAAGCGTCTCTAGGTGGAATATAGATCCATAATAAAGGTCTTGTATGTTTGTGTTTATGGCAGCTTTGATTTCTTACCCTCTCTCTCTGTTTCTGTCACTCGCCTGCATTGCTTCACATCAGTGTCAGCCATGTTGGGTTGCATAAACCAAGTGGTCAGTGCAGCGCAGTGCGTGATGTCTGAAACACTCTCCAGGATGACTTGTTGAAGGAATACTGGGCATCATCATTCGGCCTGTCTGGTTATATAACCAAGTTCAGGCGATTAAGTTTTACAGGCCATGCTGACCTTTCACTTAATGTCTCAATTATAAGCTCCCAGTTTTGCATCTTATCTGCTCTCTGCAGCTTCAGACTGGGAAAATGACTTTCTAAAGAATATATGAAGAGAAGACTGAGTTGTCTTAATGAAACATCTCATCAGAGGAGTGACTGATGGGGCGATTTCAGGATACAGCACATTTGCTGCTATTGTGCTACAGACCGTTATCCTTATTGTACAGTGATGGAACAGGTCGAGACAGTCTGACAAAGTGAGCTAAATGTCTTCAGAGATCGACCATTACAGGGATCAAACTGGTGACCTGTGAGCTGCAGAGTCTTTAACCAGAAGTCTGTCATCCATGAAATGCTTCCTCTCAGAGGACAACAACAAATTTGTCTGAAGATTCCCATTGGATTAAATGTTGGCCATCCCATCTGAGACGTACTTAATTTTTAATTACTCACTGGAAGTATTCTGGCTGTCAACAGTTTGGAGAGGATAGTAAACTCATAACTGGAAAAATACTGCTTTTTAAAAGGGGCTTCTTGTGCATAATTATCATAACATAATTACTGGAAAACAATGTTGTTTTGCATTTTTTTGTGATCTAATAGCTCTTTTGCTGCCAATATAAACCCGATGAGTATTCACTTAACTTTCCGCACACTGCAATATTTATCTGTGATTTTTTTTTTACAAATGCATGTAAGGCATTTTGCTTCATGTAATTAACAACAAGCACTTCATTTCCACCAAACATCTGCCACACAGATGGCTCCAAAGAGCCTCTTTCCATTTGGTAACACAGAATCAACAGCCACCACATCAATCTCCTCTGTTGATCTTCAAACAAATGAATCCACTTTTGTGTGTCTGGGTTAACACACACCTACACGTCCTCTGCCCCTGAGTTTCTGTCACCTTTTCATCATGTGAGGTTGACATCTATGCCGGGAAACAGTAAAAAAATGTGACCGTTTGACCTCAAGTAAACAGGATGCATTAAAAAAAGAAACATTCTCGGCTACAAGAAGATCTTATGCTGTCGTGGTATTATATGTAGGTATACACAGTCTTTACTACAGCCACCAAAGACTGTGGCAGAGTGAGAATTGCTGATTAGAAACACAATTTAATTTATGACCTCCACAAAGGTGCTGTAAAACATGATATATGACCTGGATAGCTGTCATCACAGGTTTCCAGGCAATTATTGGAGCTCTGCACATTTATCACTGGGATTTGAAATAATTGGTTGAGCAATAAAAAATGGCTAATTCTTGCGTTCATGTTCTGTACTACACTTTCTGCATCACAAAATAACCTCCATGAATTTTTTAAATAGTACGTTCATACTTCCAGCTCTCTGTCTTCTGCCCATCACTGTGTGTACTACCTTTGAAATGACACCATGGGAACACACACACACACAAGCATTTGAATGGAAGTCTATTTAAAAAAGTGTACTCTCTGTACCCTTTTTTTGCTTCAGTCATCTAATGGAAACAATAGCTCTTTGTTCCATGCACATACAGTTAGATGTGTGTCTCTTTTTGCACTAAGAGTGCGACTGTGTGTATTGGCTGCCATTTTGTTTTCTTTCTTGAGTCTGACTCTGATGTTCTGTCTCAGTCTCTGCGTCACACATTTTCTTCTTAATCTTTTAATGACGGATCTTTATGAGGAGTGTAAGTAATTCACAAAACATTAAATAATTAAGTGTGATTCATCTAGACATGAACTTGATTAACACACTGTTTATGCCACAGTAAGTGGATTCAAAGGTCATCGTCAGGGCCTGGTAGTTAACTAGTCATCCTGGCACAGTCAACAACTTAATTGTGAAGGTTACATCTTTTTTACGCGCTGTTGTTGCTCCTTAAAGAAGATTGTAGGAATAAAAGTATTACAGTGAAGAGGATTGTGTGTCTTTTGAAAACATAGCTTAATTGCTTTTGGCTTCACATGAAAAAGTTCAAGCAAAATTATATCTAATAAAGTAAAAATTCCAGCAGCCCTGGTGGGGCGTAAGGATTCTGTGCCTCACAAAGCCTCTTCTATCTACACTTAATTACAACAAAACTACAGCAAGCCTGAATAACATTAACATGTTAATATTACTCAATAAGACCAAGCGTCATTACAGCAGGAGCTCCGTCTCCACAGAGAGGCTACCATCAAGTGCTGAAGTGACGACTAAGCAGCTTGTGCTAGATTGAATGTCATGAATTATTGACCTTAGAAGTCCAAGACCCCATCACTTATTCATCTGGACCCACTATAACCATCTGCATCCCACAAACACATGGCTAAAGAGGAAGAGGAGGAGGAGGAGGATGATCACAGTGCAGGCCACCTATTTTTAGATGGAAGATAATAGTTAAGAAGTTCCAGGTGAAGTGTGAGGCTGATGGCACTCAGAGAGGATGTGAAAGATTTCTAGTTTCTGTTTCTGGTCTGAGGCTCCATACAGGTTCATCACTCTGGGAGACAAAAAGACATGGAACTTCTCATCATACATTCCAGCAAGCAAGATAATACTTCAAGGAAATACACTAAACACAGCTTTTGTACTCCACCACCTCTATTCTCAGATCTTAACTTGCTAGTTAGCACTGATAACAAATGCCTGTGCCCAAAACAGGAACCCAGAAGCCCACGGCCTGCTATCTGATCCCTGGAAGCTAACATTTGCCTGCTAAACATTTCAAACATGTTAAAGTTAAAATGCTGCTAAGTCAGCTATGGTGATTTTGGACTGAAAACACAAAGATTATGAATGTAAACTTGGGTTAGAAAAAGGGTCATCACTGTTGTCAAAGAGCTTACAGATGAACAATTAGTAAAGAAATTGTTCAGGATGTAGCACACTGGACTTAAACAGCTCACTGAAAAGAATATACCCCCTGCGATTTAAAGTAAGATCACGTTTACACACATGAAAATCCAATCTCCATGCAGACCGCACATCTATCAAGTGAATATATTGATTATTATAGTGAATAAAAAAGTGAAATTTGGTCAAGCAGCACACATTTTTCATAGAAATATGAGGAGGTTTGTATCGCGTGGACAATCAGACATGCTCTATACGACGTCTGTTATCACTATTTAACCACTGGGTGGGTTGGGACCCCACATACCATGTTCAAATCTAAAACATTCAGATATAATCTGTATCATAGTGTGCCAAAAGGCATGTTACATAACACACTGGTAAATTCTACACAAGACATTTTTCTATCCTTGCCCACAGAGGTTTACAAAGCCATGCATGGTAGAGGGTTGGAACAAGGCTGATAAAATTGTATTTAATTATTGCTACATGGTGACATTAGTATATAGTCATGTGAAAAACTGCTGTAGAGTTCCTCTATTATCATGCAGCACTGAAGTGAGGCATCTTATTTATTGTCTCCCGAAGGTGACGTTGCAGCTCCAGAGGCCAGATAGACGCAGTGTGAAGACAAGGGCACCTGGTGATTTAAGACTGACCCCCTCTATCTATCTCCCTATTGGTGCTGAGCTGCTCGGCTCCTTATCAGCCAGCTCCCTGGTCCTCAGAAACAAATGGCAGGCAGACAAGAGGGGACAATAGAAATGGTGCAGATTGAGGTGTTTTTAGCTTCGGTGTAAAGGTGAGGAGAGAGAATGTCTACAGCCTACACCCCACAGCCACATTTATAGCCATGTGAATATTACAGATGATGTTGTCACTGCTTGAGGGCCATAGATATAAGATCTGACAAGCAAAACATGACAGGGATACATGCTCATGGGTTTATGTTGGCAGCAACGCTGAAAAGATGAATCCAGATGTTCTGGCATTTGGTGGTGCAACATATGACCAACCACCCACCAAGCAATTTCTATACAGCCTGTTTTGAATTGGAAGCACAACCTCTATTTGTTTTACGATGCAATAAATGTCAGGGCAGCGTGATGTGAAGGCTCTGTGGGTGAAAAATATAGCAGATGTCTTCTTTTTAATATCTTCATGTTTGATGGAATCCCAGGCAAGGATGTTCAGGCAGGCAGCCGTAGAACACCTTTTTTTTTAAACCAATGCTGCAGCAGACCACCAAACTGCTATAACCCATCCATATGGATACATTTCATTACTCCTTCTGTCATGGCTGCTGGATTATAATAGCACATTTTCATCTCAAAAACTCCCCAAGAGAATTCTGATCAGGAACTGCATGAGGTTTTGTTCACAGTTCAACAAGACATAATCCCAGGTGTAAAATGACTCCCTACTTTCATCATGGTCACAGGCTACAGTAGCCACTCATGTAAAAGGAGGTTGAATATTTTAAAAATCGTGTTGTGTATATGCAATAAAAAGCAAGTCAATCATATTAAATTTACTTTTTTTGTTAAACAAATTGAGGGATTTTAATCCTAATCCTCTGCCAAAACTAAGCAAATTATTCATGTTAAATGGTTGAACTAAGTATCTAAGATGTCAACCAGGAATCTTTATATTACAATATTTTGTATTTATTACAATATATGCAGCTCCAGTGCTTGTCTGCCATAAATATCAGTAATACCGAGACACAATATATTTCAAGGCATTACATTGTCAATAGACATTAATGCCAGGAACACATACTAAGTCAGAACTGGCAGGTTTTAAATTCAGACTGACTCACAGGCTCATAAAAAACTGACTACAAAGTCCAGATGTATGATACATTATACAGCACACCATCATGTCCTATAATACACGCAGAGATGGTGACATCACACAGAATATTTATCTAGAAAAGCCCCATACATACCAGGCGGTTTGATTTTTATTAAAGCAGTGCAGAGGCTAATCTGTACCAACCGGTCAGCTGCACTGCAGCATCATAAATTACACAACCTCGCAAACACACAACACATAAAGTCCTCCGATCCTTCGGTGAACATCGTCTGCAGTCTTGTGTTTGCACAAGCCTGATCTGGTCATATTGTCCCTGCACCTGACCACACAATGCTGTGTAATGTAGAGCGCAGAGGGTGTATTCATGTTGACCCGAGCAGATTAATTGCTGACTTTATGCTTCACTGACACAGGAGTAAGATGTCTATACGTGCTTTTATTTTGAAAGTGAAACCTTAAGTGGTGGATGGTTTGCAATACGATGTTACAATAATACACGGTGCTAATGCTCTGGTGAAAAATAATATGTTCGAAGCTACAGATCAATGTGAAACTTATACACATGCACACATAAAAATATCAGCTTGCCATAGTAAAATCTGAAACCCACACATTACTCCTGATGTATATCTGTTGTCTCCACTACATATATATTTAATGGGAACAATTATCTGTGTAATACACATTTAGCCAATTTTAGTGCATGATTCATCCTGACAGACTCTCACTTTAACAATCACTGTTATTTTCTCTTTTTAAATCCCTCTCATTAATTGAAAGTATAAAACTGTATCCCTGTGAGAGCAGGAGAGAAGCCAGATGGCAAAAAATGATGACAGTGCCTGACAACGCAGTGGATCTGCCGCATAGATAATTGTCTGACAAATGTGGCGTTTAAAGGGTAAAATCTTTTTTTCCAGTTCCAGAAAATCTTCAAAAACGAAGAGATAATATTAACTTTCTGTAGCTGTCATATTTCTCCTGTGGTACAGTGAAAGGTAGGACAAACAAAGCTAAATTTAGTCATGCTTGCTGAACGAAGTAGTGAGAAGTACGTGGCAACCAGTCTCTGTTAATAAGACTCTATGTAACTGAAATAAAAACACATCACACATTATTTTAACAAAAATGTGATTATGTTACAGTTATTGGTTTTTCTGAGAAAAAAAAAAAACATTACTGCAGTCTCTCTCTCTTTATGCATCGCCTCAGCCTCAAGGCCTCGGAGCGGCCATTTTGTTTCTCTGTTTTTGTTTACATGCAGAGTGTCTCAGAGAAAGTGAGACGGTGTCCCGCAGGGCTTACTGGACAGTATGAAAAAAGTGCTGCCCTCAACCTGACTATCACTTAGCTTTTTCACTCTTGTGAAATTTTAAACAACACGGTCAGCTCGACTGACTCTGTCCACAGTAACACAACCAAACTCCCAGTACCTGGGAAGCTATACAATTATATCTAATGCGCCTAATATGTACACAGATTTAGAGTAAGAAATAATTTAGTGCTTTAGTATAGTGTTATAGGAACCACAAAATCATACAGTGTGGGATAAGTGAATGTTAAACAAACAGCTTATTAAAGGTTATTTATTAAGGGTTAAATGTTCTTTGATAATTATGATAAGCCTAGCCTCAACTGAAGTGTTAATTGAACAGAGAAGTCATGCTGAGTTCAATGCTCAGTCCAGGAAGCAAGGACAGTCTGAGACACTTGAGCCGTGTCTCCTGCGGCTGTGGACCGTGAATCCAAATCGTGCATGGGGAAAAACATGCAGCTAATATCCAAACCGCACCGTGACAGCAAGCGCAACAACAGTGGTAGGCTCCCAACACAGAGCACTTTAGATGCTGATGCTATAGGATCTTAAAAAAATGCTCTCAAGTGAAGAACTGCAGTAGCCTAAAAAGATCAATTTGTTCTTTCTCCAGGTCATGTTTCAGAGACATTCGTGACATGCACCTGACCTCGCTCGGTCATCGTTAAGAATAAAATGTGACGTTTACTCTTAAATCAAGTATCTTCAATGTGAAAACAGCAGCACCTGCTTCCTGTTTACAAATCCCACTGAGACTTAATAATGGGACCAAATCTTTCTGTTTAGATACATTAAAGCGTTTATGGAACGTTTTAATATTTGATTGATGACCGCTTAAACCTTTAGGCTGATAGCCTTTATAAAATAGGCTAGATAGAGAAATAAAGACCTGCATCAAAACACGCAATGCGCAGCCACCTGGCTCAGTATTCAGCAGCATCAGTCAGGGCCTGTGGTTCAATTTCATAAATATAGGCAGCCATTAAAGTGGCAACAACGATGGCCAGGGTGTTAAACAATCAGCGGGTGGTGACGGTGTTGTAAGCCACTATCTATCCTGAACCATTCACAGTGTGTGCAGTATAGGCTTGAGATCCCCTCCCACCACCAACATCCCCCCCCCACACCCTGTTTCTGTCTCTCTCCCTCTCTCTGCAGTCCAAACAGTGCAAGCCGCATAACATGATGTGGTATGGCGGTCATGGCAACCAGGGCATCCTCAGGGGCTTTACTACACTGTAGAATATGCTCTGCTGTCGTTATGAACACATACAGTCTCTGTACTATACAATCTGCCTTTTTTTAAAAACACGTATGACAAATGTAAGCCTAATCTCTAAGTGGCTATTGAAAAGATGCCCGGTGATGTGTCAGTTTAATCAACCCTTAAGTGACAGCATGTGTCAGTGACCATCGGCCTGCTGCCTATGCACCATATGGTAGCCTAATGTAAAATAATTCATGGTGCGTCAGACATCAACATCACTCCAGCACTGCCGCATCATCACACTTCAGGATAACCAACAGTCTATAAAGTATCTACTTCTGCATCACCAGGGTCCTTTATTCCTCGTGGTACAAAATAATCCACATATATTTACAATAGAGTTTCAATCTAGATTATGTATTGGACATTGCTGGACTGCATGTTTTTGAAAACAGGTCAGATTTGGCAGCACATTCCCTCCACAGCTTTACATGTAGTGTGCATGTAGCCCCAATGCATCAGCACACAGACGCATGACTCCCAGCTGCTACACACTCAGCGCCTGTGGAGTGCTCAGGTACCGATTTAGCTCGCAGCCATTGTAAGCCGTGCGTGCCTGATTGACAGACAGCGCTCATTGACAGTTTTGTGTGTCGCCACGGAGACGACTGGCTGGGAGAGATGGATGGAGAGTAGGGGGAGAGGAGGATGATGAGGTGGTGGTGGGGGGGTGTCATAGTGCGGGTTTCACCGCGGTCCTCCCCAGCGCTGTTTTCGCCTGAACACCCCCCTCCTCTCCCCTCTCTCGCCCACCTTCACAGCAGCGGGGTATTTTCGTGCTCCCTTCATGCCTTCGTCACGTAAATGTGACACAGATGTGGCTTGTGATGCAAAAAAAAAAACTACTGCGTACAAAGAAAAGGGAGCGTCGCATTCATAGAGCTGGATCATGCCCCCCCCCCTCCTCCTGTTTATGTCGGCTACCCTCCTCCCTCCAACTCCACCATGGCGCAGTTTACTATTACATGACATTCTCTCAGTCACGCTAAATCCACCGCAATCACCCTGGCTCCTCTTTTTTCAGATCGACATGGATTCTGCTTTTTATTCTCATTTGGCTGACATGAGTGCGACAGATCCATGATTCATGTCTCATCATATCGCTGCGACATCAGCAGCCTACCTGCTGCTTCTGAGGAGGAATATATGAGGCTCACTGATTTTGAAGAAACCCCCCCCCCTCTTCAAAATGGCTGGGCAAGACACGCATGGCTAAGACACAACCCCCGCATCCCCCCTTTAACGATGCGGTCTTTAGAGTCCGGATCGACCTGCTGAGGTTTTCTCAGTCTCACCTCCTTGGTGCGTGTTTCTTCTCTGGCGCTGTCCACGGTACTGAACCGCTGAAAACGCCCACATTGAATATGCGCATTTTAGCGCACCGCATCCATCCTCCCCGCTATCCACTGCGCGTTTGAGATTTATCACCCGGGAGGTCACGCATTGCCTTCCTCTCCACGTCCTTTGCTTTCTACAATAAATGCCGCACATTGTCCACTGCATCTACACACAGCCAAGTTCATACAATGGGCTCATTATCAGAAAACATCAAGCGTCCTCAAAATACCAAACATCTGCTGCTTCAATGCGCAAAAAACAAACCAGTTAAAGAAACGGTGAGAAAATTGAGTGTAAAAAGGGTCTCCAGTCTTACCTGTGCCTGTTATCGGTGCCCCGCAGTCAGTATGGTAGGAAATGTCTGCGTATATCAACAGCTAACCAACACCAGCCTCTCTCTCTCTCTCTCTCTCTCTCTTTATGACTGGGATGCTGCAAAGGCACTGCGCGTCGGCTGGTTCCTCCTCACTTCTTCTTCAATGGGGGGAAAGCAGTGCAGCTCTAGTCAAAGATGGCGGACACTTTTGACGTCAGCAGCAGCTTTTAATAGATATCTGTCAGCAAGAGAGAGAGAGAGAGAGAGAGAGAGAGAGAGAGACTTGAAAAAGTCTTTGTTATATTGGCCAGCTGCATGGAGGGCAGCTCAACAACTGAATATTTAACATGAGTTGTGTGTTTCACATCACATCAATCCCTTGTTAGCTACAGATTCAACAGATCAGCTCTCTTTATATATAGGCCTTCTACTTCTTTATCCATACCATCTCCACTGTGAATATTTTTGGAGCCTAGACTATGGCAAACATATACAACCTTACTGCATTCCAGTGCCACATACTTCCACATACTGCCAGTGTTTATATAGTCTGTCCTACTCAGTGTCAGTGCGATATAAATATAAAGCTTCACTATCATTTTAAATTATGGTAATCTGATTTGTCAGATGTTTCCCAGCAGCATGAATACTCATGCTTCACTGGTTGGTCTGTGGTAACCTAACATGAACTATCTGTGGGCAAAGTGGGCCATTGCTCTGGGACTCCAGAGCCAAGAAGCTTTGTTTTATCCCTGACCTGTATAACAATCTAGACCTTTATTACTACAGATGATAATACACACACATTCTTCAGGCTTCTGATTTTACTACAGTAACACATGGATTGATTTTTTATCAGCACCAAAAGATCAATCTGGGCACAATAGTAACCATTGTGTTAATAGTTTACTTGTGTACAATGTGGATAAAATTAAACCGCATGCTCATCTAATGCAGCTGTAGTCCAACCCCCGTGACCTTGAGGACTTTTTGTTGTTTGTTTGTTTGTTGTTGTTGCTGTTGGCACCCAGCTGCATGCAGTAGCTACTTTGCTGTATCATCAACATCACAAAAGGGACATCACAGTGTTACAGGATGTAATTTAACCATTCTATAAGGTTGGTAATATTTGGTTATTATTAGCAAAGCCTATAGATAGGGTTCCTGTTTATTTGTAGTCATATACCAAAGGTAACTTATATTACCACATAAGATTCACAACTGTGGCACCCAGTAGGAACAACATTATCTCAAAATCAAGAGTAACAGACAAGGGTGGGAACTACAGTATAAATGATGACATTCTGACTAATACATCATCAGCTTTGGTCCTCTCAGGAATTATTTTTTGGAATACCTTTAAGGCTTTGCTTATTTAGGGTAAATAAAACATTAAACATCAAACATGAATAAAAACATACTAAGGTCCAGATTAAAACACACATTAAGAATTAATAATTTCCAAAAGCATAGCCTGCATTGCAATGAAAATGTACATTGTGAATAGCTCCAAAAAGGATATTTTACTTAGGTTGGTGTCATATAACCAATTGTCTCACATGTGGCCAAAAAACACGTGTTCCAACACATGTCATTTATCATGTTTTCTCTGTCACTTACACAGAAGAAAAAGACTTCTGACATTGTGTAGAAGCAGGTTGGGGTGCGTGTCAATCACGTGTTTTCCTCCAGCCCCAAGCACATAGAAACAATAAGTAGATAACAATAAGATATGACACTTTCATGTACATAATATATATTCACTCTGTAGTGCTAAACTACACCATTCTGGTTTGTTTCTGATCAATTGAGATTGATGTTTTCCCAGCACCTCCAAACTGAATCGTCTGTGGACTCTGCAGCGTGGGAATGTTGCCCCTTCTCCCTTCCTCCAACCGCTGCTTCTGCTTGGCACTGTAACAAATGTGTCTTCAATTGCTCTGAAGCGAACCTGTCTCCTAAATTAATGATAATGATAACTCCGCATGAAAAATCCATTTGGAGAGGAGAGCCAGAGGAGAAAGAAATGGAGTGTGTGTATGTATGTGTGTGTGTGTGTGTGTGCATAGTGACTACATGAATGTCTGTGGAGAGAAGTGTGGAAGGCGAAGAGAATGAATCCACAGCTTCTCCATTCATTCCCTCTCTTCTAAAACAATATTACAGGAGTATTACAAACCAAATTAGGGATTGATGGAAGTGGAGGATTGTGGCTCTGTTTTTATAGAAGAACTGTGTGAGATCAGGTGCTTCCTAGCTGAGGTCTAGGGAACCCACATGTAGGTTGTAAAATCAATGACATATTTAAAAGTAGGTGCATTAGAGCATGGCTGTGTAGGGGTTAAAAGGATCTATTAGTAGAAATTGAACTGCTGTGTTTGAGGTTGCTTATGATGAGGCCTTCCACAAAGTCTGGCATGTTGCACCGCCATGTTTCTACAATGCATTGTTGCACTGTTTGCAGTATCAATGCTAGTGCTAAGTTTAGCAGATATACTGTTTCCCATGTACCCATCTCCAGCATTTGTGCTATTTAGCACTATATACAGTGACCTCAGCAGGTGATAGTTGCAGTGCTTGGTCATAATTAGTTAATTTTCCTACAATCTGACATTAGACATAATGGAGCACAGCACCTATGACTGTTTTAATGCAGATAAGTGTTTACATGTAGTAGTGGAGGAGTACGCTCATGTCATAGCAGAAGGGAACCACACTGTACGGTCATTTCCTTGAAGAAACCAGTATCAGGAACAGTGTGCATATCTACAAACTATGACTGGATTAATCAAGGCCTATGTTGATCCCACTGCACAGGGCAGGAGATTGGCATTTCTGGGGAAACCTCGTTATCTCAATGAAACATTTATTCGTTTGCTTTTTTGATTTTTCCTGAACCTAGCTTCTACTAAACCCTTATAATATTCTGATAAGAACTCAGCAAGTTTATTCAAATAATCACAGATTCAGACTTTTTATTTAAACTTGGAATTATATTGAATATTTTGTGACTATTATTTTTATTTGGACAGGGTTATCAGCTTTTTCAACCAGGTATTGTCAGCTTATTTCCAGAAACACCCCTCTGGCACTTTTGCTGCTTATTTTACACGTGATGTCTTGACAGTGCAGGAAAAGAATGCACTGTCATTGAGACAATGAAGTGTTTCACACATCGTTTCCTTTAGTGTTATTTGCCGTTTCACTCATTAAAGCTGCTGTTTTTACTTTTTTGCAGAGATTAAAGAGAATGTCTAACTTTTCAGAAGAGCCCTTTGAAGTCAAGAGTGGTATTTGCAGGGATGTGTGTGTGTGTGTGTGTGTGAGGTGTTGGGGGAACTCAGGGGATGGAGAGCTTGGCTTCAGCAGTGCTTCGTCTCACGGTCAAAGAGCAAAACACAGCAGTGAAGGAGAAGATTAGCTGCAGCATTATCAACTCTGTAGCAGACAAGCTTGCACACTCTGATCTCTCTCCTCCTCTCTGACTGATTTCATTCTTAATTAAACTTCACAGGAAAGGTGGGAGCCTAGATGAACTGAGGGAGGAGAAGTGGGTGGGCGGTGGGTTGTGAAAGAGTGACAAGGCGAAAAAAAGACAATAGGCATGAACTAAAAACAGCATAAAGAGGTGTGAAAGATCCCCAAAAGACACGATCGACAGAAGAGACAGAAGTGTGAAAGAGGAGATGAGGAGAGAATGGAACACACTAAGTGAGGAAAAGGGTCTGTGTGCATATACACACATATATATCATGTGTTTGTGTGTGTGAAGAGAAAGAGGGCAGGATGAGAGATGAAGCCAGGCAGAGTTGTTCAGTGTGGGGGAGGGTGCTGCAGTAGCAGCAGCAGGCTTGCTGTGACTCAGCACTAAAATCTGCCTCTCTCTCTCTCTCTCTCTCTCTCAAATATCAGTGCTTAGTCACTGTAGCAAACACACTATTAGTCCTTTTCTTCATCAGTCTTTGGAAAGCGTGTCACGACAGTGCATTTCATGATTTGACTGTGCAAGGTTTAATCTGTGCTTCTATGGGTTCCACCATATAAAGCAGCAGTGAGCCTTTTTTTGGTGGTTTAGGGTATATCCAGGGCCGGCCCAAGGTATATGCGAAATATGCGGTCGCTTAGGGCCCCCAAGAGCACCACCAAATGTCCATGACAAAATATATATATTGTATTTTAAAAAAAAAACATTGATTAATACAAACGGGATGATATTACACATTCAGTAGCGTGTACTACACACAGTGCAGCCTATAGGATGATGAAGCATGGGCTGGTGGTATGAAATTTTGCTTAGGGCCCCATAAAGGCTTGGGCCGGCCCTGGGTATATCTCACAGCTACTTTTCGTTCAAGAGGCTGGCCATCATATCAGCCATGACAGGACATTATTGTATTATCTCTGCTTAAAGAATCTAAACACCCAATGCTTTCAGAAATAGAATTTTTTGCAATAATGTATAGGTCTATCAAGTCTCAGATTGTGAACTCCTGCATAAGCACCTTAGCTCCACCATAGTCAGATTAAATGGGAGAATCAATAATCGCAATAGCCTGACGCGCAGAGGTCAAAGGGTGATGTCACAGAACAGAAGATGTGTCTGTCTTTATCTAATGAATATTCATTGTGCCTAACTGCCAAAACATTCTTTACATGAAATGGACAGGTTGAGTAATTACAGTACTTTCACTGGTATGGAGGGATGACATGGAGGAATGGTCCCTGTGGGTTTCTTTCCATATGAATATAACATTGGCTTTTTATTACTAGGTGTGAGCTGAATGGTATAGAAAGTAGAAGCTGCAGTAAAAATATATAAAGCATTAACATTTTAACTGAATGAGCACTGCTCATCTTAGCATGCTGTTGAGCAGCTCCAGCTCAGCGCCCCCTTCGTTACAGTTCTGTGTTTTAATTTCCACTGCATTCACCTGGGGGCCCGTTGTGTTGTTTAGTCTTTACAGAGGCGCTGAACTGTGAGCAAATGCACATCAACAGAGACGTGCATGAGGAATAGCTTTCAGGCTCCTCCTGCTCGCTTGGGAGAGTGATATTCAATCTGGCAATAGAGGTATTGATAGATCGGGAGTGAGTGGCGACATTGATAAGTGTGGGACTGAAGGTCTTGTATCCGATGGTGAGGATGGTTGTCAGAGAGAGAATCGATCTGCATCGACCCGCTGCTCTACACCTCACTGGCCTCTTTTTTTCTCCTTATTTCTATCCTTGGCTTTTCTATTTTCTTTCTTTTGTTTGCTCCTTTACTTTCCTCTGCTATGTGTTCATCTCCTCTTTGGTTGCATCCCTTCCGTCCAGTCTAATCTGCCATCCCTCAGTCTACAGGCTTTGGTTGGATTGTGTAGAGAGCAGAGCAGAACAAGAGAGAGCAGAAAATAAAACACAGCACATGATGCAACATAAGGTTATGTAAGTTATCGAGTATACCCCGATTTAATACTACGCAATGT
This sequence comes from Parambassis ranga, assembly GCF_900634625.1. Classification (NCBI taxonomy): domain Eukaryota; kingdom Metazoa; phylum Chordata; class Actinopteri; family Ambassidae; genus Parambassis; species Parambassis ranga. The sequence continues at coordinate 10,880,718 of NC_041043.1, forward strand.
CCACACATGCTGGCTAGTGTCCCATAGAGTAACATAAGGTAAGGTAATGTAACATAATGTAACTTAACAACAGAACCGAAAGCAAAGGACGAAAAGCAAACAAAAACAGAAGAGAAGTGGCGGGGGTGCAGTGGCCCAGAATCTAACACCCCCCCTGGCTAGCTCACAGGAAGTGGCACATTACTGCCAACTGAAGTCAAAACGTGGGTACTCTTAGTCTCCCATATGTGCATATGTGCGTATATAAAACATGTAAAGTTCTGTGTGAACGTTTGAACAGCTGATGATAAAATGCCCGGTGAGCAGAGAAATGCAATGAGCTTTATGTCAGGAAAAAGAAAGACAGTATAATATGAGTTTATGGCGAATAGAGACAAATGAAAATGATAAAAAAAGATTCATTCTTACATCTCTCAGCCAGAAGAGCAAGACAATAAATTCTACAATTCTTACTGTCTATTCTCAGTTACTTGGATTAATAATGTTCACAGCACTTAAATGTGCATGACAACAAGCAGTGGAAAGCAAATATAAAGAAGACAAAGGATGCCGCACTGAAAAAGCCAGAAATGAACAAGTATTTACATTCTGCTGTCAAACTAAACCAATGTAAACAAATAGATTTACACTGTCATGTCTGCAGTGTGAATATTCGAATGGTTGTTTTGTTTGTTAGCCGGCAGTCCTGCTTTCATAACCTGAGCTTCAAACACTTAAGGATGGAAGAAAGGACTGAAAGGAACGTATAAACAACTGTAGTATTAGTATTTTTATTTTAGTCCCCAGTTAAGAGCCATAATAGGTTTTGTCTTTACTGTGAAAAGAAAGAATTAAGGGCATTTAGGTGGACATGCTAATTATAGCTCCTTTGCTGACGCACGTCTATTCAAGCAAAACTCAAAAATTACTTAGTCATTGTTCACTAAAAAAAAAAAATATAAATAGATGACCAGTCACTGAGCTTCATGCTGCGTACCACTGACTGTGATTAGGTTCTGTAGTCCTGTGATTCTGCTATTCTGATGTAGGGTTTTCAGGAGCACATTTATAAAGTTGCATGCACCTTTTAGACACTGGGTTTCTAAAGGTAAAATGGAAACTTTAGACATGACACAGCAGGAAAAATCTGCAAATATTTCTGGATCGATCCTTGCATACCACTGCCTTTACTCTCCTCCAGCTCCCCCACCATCTTACCACCCTCGTTCCTCCTGTCTCTTCTCACCATGCAATACCAACCCCACCCCAGCACTCCTCCTCTGTGCCTCTCCGTTCCTCTTCATCATGTAAGGCACCCCCAGGGTACGGATCAACACTCCTTTCCCTGAGCTCCCCTTCCCCTTTAATCTCAGTCTCCTGCCTGATCCTTCTCCTCCTCCTCTCCCCTTCTTGACAACTCCCCTTTCATCCTCCTCCCATCCCTCTGTATCATCAATGCGTCAGGCATTTCCCAGTATTTGTGTGTGTGTAAGGTCAGCAAAGTCAGGGTCCTGCTGTGGCCAATCACATCTTCTGTATTAATGATACCATGTTCACACATGTCTGTTGGTGTTGTGTAATTCCCCCAATGGATCATTCACTAAGCTCTGTCTTTGTGGTAGTGTGTGTGTGTTTGTGTGTATTGAACTAATCATCTGCGATGTGCATGCAAATATTTCACCTCAGCAGATCAAAAACTAGCTCCCAGTGTCTTGCACCTGCCTGTTGCTATGGAAACTGGGTATCCTCTGTGCGTCACCTGTGCCCATGTTTGGTCTGGTTTCCTGCTCCTTTCTATCAGCTTCCCTCTCTCTCTCTCTCTCATCTCGTTTACTCTCTCTCTCTGTCTCTCTGTAGTCCAAACCATGCACACTGAAAGAGAAACACAAACCACAGACCTTAAGTCTCTTAACTAAATGAAATATCATTATTTACACAAGCTGTTCACTAAGCACAGTTCATGCTCTACACACAACCACAAACGCATCACATGAACAGAGAAGGAGGAGAATGCGAATAACAGCCTGCTACTCTAAGATGCTTAGAATGAAGCAAAGCTTTCATCAACAGTTATGTGTGATTTAAAATGTCTTGTTCTGTTTAAATCAGCATTACCCAGGAACAGGCTTTATAAGTGCTCCTATCTTTTGTTAGTATATCAGATGTAATATCCCCTAAGCTACTGTCCTTTGACAAGTGTTTCTCCAACAACATGCTCCTTTGTGTCTTTAAAAAACAGTGTGGTCTCATATTACGGTACTATGGCCGACACTGTAAACAGTATTTAATGTGGATCGTCATATCTGGCTAATTCCCAGCATGCCAGAGTCGGTGCCATTCCACCCATCTACTGCACAAACTGCCTTGCAGACAATCTCTAGAAGTTTTGTGCAATTGTGCTAAGTTACTATTTGGCAAACGCTGATACAGCTAATAAGTAAAAAGTGTAGGTCTTGGCTAGCTGTGTACATAGTCTGTACACTGGGAGACAACCTTTCCCAAGGTTGCCAGAATAGTTTAGGACAGCAAGGCGCCAAGTATCAGAGAGCACTGTCCTGCTTAGAGGAGGAGCAGGATAGGGGCAGAGTCAGGCAAAAGCAGACAGATGAGACTTCAGTTAGAATGACAGTAGGAAAAGAGAAAGAAGGATGAGGTCTATCACATAAGTGGGGCAAGATGAAAAGCCTCTGCTGCAGTGAAACAACCCCAGACCAGCCTGAACCTCCTCCCCTTTCTCCTCTCTCCTCCTCATCGATTCACTGGTGCAGCAGCAGCATAACAAAACTCCTTCAGCTATGCAGTGGCATTGGGGGGGGGGAAACACCTTTTTTTGTCTTTCACTACACTCACATCCCCCTAAACCCAACCCCTGCCCTCCTCTAGCTTTAACCTGTCCTATATAAAAAGCCTCTTTTTACCTGACACCTTACCTCTGTTGTTTGATTAGTTCAAGATCAAACTATTAGCAAGACACCTACACACAAATACAATTTCCACCTGCCACTGTGTCTGGCATAGAACACACAGTGTTCCCCTTTCCTGACCTAACATAACCCCCCTGCAGATCCTGTTTTCCAGTCACCTCACTCTCTCCCCTTTGGTGCTCACTTTGACTCCCCTTCATCCTCCACTGCTGCTATAGAACAAAGCTTCACCTACTTTGCCTTGTTCTCCACCCTGCAGCCTGTTTCTCTTGTACATGATACCATCAGGAACATATGAATATTCAGGAATGTGTGGTGTCGTGTTTTTCTTGGCATCCTTTGCACTTCTGGCTAAACTGAAACTACAGCAGTGGATGCATCATTACCATGCAGAGAGAGAGGGTACAGTAAGTCATATGCAGAGCTTTAAGGGAAATATGCAAATGAGAAACATAATCATAAGTGACAAAGAGTCTTTTGATTCCTCATTAGGCTCCGTGATATTTTTAAAGATCAATGCATTGCAAGGGGAAAGTATTTTTCTCCAAAACAAAGCATCCATAGTTAGATTAATGAAGACTCTCTGGAGTATGATCACTGGTGTTATTCTGTAAGGTGCAAGGTGCAGTCATGTCTTGATGCCTGAGTTGCAAAAGGCTTCAAAAAGTTTCTCTGTCTTCTTGTCACCCTTTTACATAACATGCGCCTGTATTATTTATGCCTACAATTCCTTACATAACATTCATATTTAACGACTACGTTTCCTGGGTGAAGTCTGATTAAAATGTCTCTCTCTCTTGCACTGGAATCCAACCAGTGCTGAGCAATTGGCCACTGAGGAGACCTTAATCAGAAGGGAGTGTATGTGTAGAAATGTGTGTGAGAGAGTGTGATGGAGAGAAAGAGAGAGACTGAGCCCAGCTCTTCTTTCCTTTTCTTGTCTTTTTTTTCCAAAGGACTGAAGGAGACAGTTTGGGGAGGGTGCAGATGACACTGCAGTATAAACCACAGCCAATTCAAAGACATGACAGCAACTTTAAACTATAAGGCATGAATATATATATATATGTTATATTTCAGCACATTACACACACACATTTTATAAAACGATACTTATATAATACTCAAACATATTAGATATATCATAAACACATCTCTGGTCTCTACTGTATGTGCCATCAGCTGGCAGTTGTAAATATAATTTGTTACTGAACAGGGGATAACAATTTCATTTAAATTTAATGATGCATCCCTGAGGTAGTAACGACCTTAAGTAGCACCACGGACTTGTTTTAGGGCGCTGCACCCATGAAATCACATGATTTTCCACAGTGTATGCCATCGAAACAACAAAGTAGTAAAGTGGAAACACAGAAGGAAGTAAAATGCCTCCTGGTCCAATACGTCCAAGAGAGTATACTGACAAATCCAGAGACTCATTCCGACATTGTCGGAAAGTTCTACATTTGTTTGCTGGTCTATAAAAAAAAAACCCTCAACTTTGTGCTTGTCAAAATGAGCAACAAGAGCAAAAGAAACAGGATGTTCCTATCCAAAGTCAAATATTGTATTGATTAACTGTGCTCTTTTCTTCAGTAGATTATATATCATCTTGTGTTTTTTTCCATAAAAGCCATTTCCTACTAGCTGTGCATCAACATCTGATTTGTGTTTGTGATGCTTTATTCCAATGGCACTCGTCTGGCTCTCATGATCATTGCCAGTCAGCCTTCTTTGGACAGATGAAAGCTCTATTCCTACAACAGAAATTTTAAGAGTTTTATGATGCTCTTTCTGGGGTGTGTATCAAAAACATACTAAGGTTTATATGATCCTGGAGGATTCCGTTATTGTCTATAGTAATTGATATAAACTGAAATGTATTTACTGAACCTATTGAAATCCATATTTTTTAAACTGGGGAAGTTGGGTCAGTAAAATGCTGCAGCTGTAATCTATTCTATGAGATATTTATTATATCAACTTTTGGTCTCTTTCCCAGGAATTGGCTCTGTTTATGTGAGCCAAGATCCAGTCTTTGAGTTTACCACCCAGCATTATTGGTCTCACTGTGAAATTCAAATCAATATCCTCATAATAAAAGTTCCAGGCTTGCAGCAAATTGGAATCTATAGCTTAGAAAGCTAAAGAGATCTATGGCACCGGCAGCGCTGCACTAATGAATGATGAATCACAGGCATGCTGAAATATTTAACCCCCTCAGTAAACCTGCACAGATAATAAACATGCAAAGACAAACATGTGCTTACACACAGTACAGTCAGACAAGTGCGAAACATGACTCCCTTCATCAATAATGGATGGTAAACCAGGATGTGCACAATGCTGCCATTGTTTCTCCACACACAGCATTTCTATAGTGCTACTGTGTTTACAGTTATTAGCTTAGCATAAAACTTACTGAGGATCCTTAATCAAAACATGAATCATAAATTTGTTATCTAGCTGTCTGAGGCTTGAGCTTCTGTATTTTTTGGACACGTGTTGTATAGAAGTCGCTATCTCAGTCGTATCTGCAGGCTTGAAAGCACAACAGAAAGTGCATCTGTGTGTTTTCCATTGTATGTATGATGTCCAGAGTCTGTGTGTGTATGCTTCTGTGACTTCAGTATGCAATCATTAGATTATATGCATGTGTGAACACATCTGCGTCTGTCTTCTACTTAAGTAGTGCTATGATAGATAATCATAATACCATATTATAACGTGGTAAACAGCTATAATATATTGTTTGTGTGTGTGTGTGTGTGTGTCCCAGAGGGGTGTTTTAGGAAGTGAAGGGGTTGGAGTGCTGAGTAAGCGGTGCAGGGCCAGAGCTGGGAGACTGCAGTGCCACTGGCTGCAATACACACTGATTTGAGCTCAGACTGATACTCAGCAGAGAGGAGGAAGAGGAGGAGGAGGAGGAAGAGGAGGAAGGAAGAAGAAGAAACAGCTTTTAAACTGTAGAAAATACTCTTGGACTTGTAATACTTATATTCAGTTACTCTCTCTCACACACACACACACTCACCCACACTGTTTTCCTTGTGTGATACGCATCAGAGTCAGTGTGACATGCATAAATATACACTATTCTCAACCTATGTGCATTTAATAACACCCTGTATCCTGAAGAGGCATTCTTACATGTAAAAGCAGTCACACGTTTTAAACAGACACATGCTCAAATACACACAAAATACACCCAAACACACACACCCACAGAACACATACTGCATGACCATATAAGCCCGAGCCCACGCCCTGACAGACACACTGCGTCACGGCCAACAATCAGAGCCAGCAGCCTTGTTTACTCCCTCTAACCTGTGTGCCACTGATTGTGCTAGAAAAGCCCTCATCTTCTCCTCCCACCCACTCCCCCGCTTTCCCTCTCATTCCTCTGCCGTGCTCCCTCCCCATCTTCTGAGTCACCCTCCGCTGCTCTCGCTCTCTATCCTCTCTCCTCATGTCCTTTTCCCTTTCCTCACCATCAGCCCTCTGCTTCTCTCATCTCTCAAGTCTCTTTCAGGGATGTTTTTACCTCCCCATTCAATGTCTCACTTTCTGTTTGTTCTCTGTGTATCCTCCATAGCTGTGCCTTTGTCTGACTCCTCTCTCTTTCCCTCTCTTTCATCCATTGCCTCTTTCTCTGCACATCCTTGTCATCAATAGTATTGTGACTATGTATATTTAAACAATCCCTGCTCTGAATTATGCACCTCAAAGCCGCCTCCCCACCCCCATCCCCTCTATGCCTGTATATTTGATTATATAACTGTGTCCCCATGGACCTTGAAGACACTGCAATCTAATTTTATCTGGTGATGGTGGAGGTGATGAGGGAGAATGCCTCAATGCGACGTTTAGTGCAGAAAATGATGTCTGTTTTGATGATTTCTGATATGCACATTAGGAACTGAAATATAATCCAAACACTGTTCATGTCCAGAATAACGAAGGTAATCAAAAAAAAAAAGGTGGCGGTACATTCTAGAGCATTCATATGGATTTTGTAAACTGTTAATTCAAAGAGATCTGAGAGACTAATGTGAGAACAGTTAACACACATGGCTGCCATTTTGATGTCTTTCTGTGGTAAAAACACAAGAGCACCCTCCAAGTTTTCTGTCCTCCTTGCTTAATAATAACCAAATCCCTGCTTTGCTAATATTGTCAAACAGTGCCACATGCAGGTGAAACTAGTGAACTGCAGCTAGTTAGAGGGCATACATTGCACTGCCAGGCTAGCAGTGTGATGTTACGCAGTCTGTTCCAGCAACATGGAGGACAACCAGCAGTAAAACCAAATACCACAGCATGAAGGAGGCAGGAGGCCAATTACAGGCTAACTACCAGAATGTATAACTAGCCTGAGTATCTGGCTCAGTCATTTTAATGGATAAATGTGTGCACTGAAGAGCTTTGGAAGGAAAGAATGACCTCTGTCCTTTCCTTTCTCTGGGTTTGTCTTGCCACGGCTAAGAGACTCTCCACATCTCTAACTGCAGCTCCAAGACACTGCAGGGTTGAAAATATGTTATCTGCTGTACGATGTACTAAAATGATTTGCCTTTGGAATATGCCCACCTTATGTACTTATTTCATTAGATAAGTTAATGAAGATTCTCAGTCATCCAGGTCATAATACGTAGAGAAGATTGAAGCAAGGCGTCCAGGGGGGAAACATTGTTTATATGTGGTTGCAGACCTCAGTGGGTGGGTCTGGGTAAAACTTACAAACAATATAGCAAGTGCTATTGTTTGTAAGTTTTACCCAGACCCACTAAAGTGCTATTGTTTGTAAGTTTTACCCAGACCCACCCACTGAGGTCTGCAACCAAATATAAACCATGTTTCCCCACCTAACAGTTAGGACTGATGAAGCTGCTTGGATGAGCAGCGAAACGTCTTTAAGAAAACTCTCCAGTCCAGACACCTTGCTTCAGTCTTCTCTATGTTCATTAGGTAAGATACATTCAGAGCACCAGACTAAGAGCAGAAAAAGTAGAGTAGCCATAAATTCTGTATTTATGTAGAAAATATTTATATGCAGTATATGTTTCAGCGTTTTTTTTTCTTTGTTTGACTCATCAAGTATCACAAACTGCCAAGTCCCTGCCATGGATATGAAAAGTGTGTACTGTTTAACTGAATTAATTATTTACATTCATATTGTATTGTATGGCTTTGGATTAATAATAAACTAACTACAGACTACTGTATATGTAATAAGACTAAAAAATGGGTCCGTAGGATATAACTGTTCCAGATATGGTGATGACTCCAAAATGTCTGTGTGTCACTCTCTGCCTAACCTTCTTCCAGTCTAGTCTGTGGTGGTTTTTGTTAGTTCCAATATCTTCTTCTGGAGATCGTAGCTAACAGGCATCAGGAAGTCGTCTAAGTCCACCCCTAGGGATAAGGGTTCCTTCCGTCTCTCGATCTTTGACATAAGCTGGCTGGTGGTGGGTGGATATCCCCAAACCTGAGGCAGAAAGACAAGTCACTTAAACTCCTTGCGACAGCAAAATATTTACAGCTAACAAGTAAGCTGAAGCATTACGTAAAGATTTATTAAACTGTACGTTCTATGCATGCTTTTGGAACATGGTAGTTATGGTGTATTCTCCAGGGCATGGCAAGAATAACAGAGACAAAGCTGAGCAAGTAGCAAGCTGATGCTTCATTGCTGCAGGCGATAGACGATGGTGATGAGACTTACCGTTTTTGGCACAAAGGCGATGCCCACAGTCTTAGTTTTCCCTGCAGTTATCTTGGTGTTTTCCAGGATGACGCTGGTTAAATCTTGAATCCTTCCTGTTGCAGTAGATGTCTCTGCGTGCACTGCACCATCAGAAGCAACAGCCTGGAGTGAACAGCAACATTATTATTGCAAATTATTTCCAGATATTATCCAATACTTTTCTCCAATTATAATTCAAAGAGAGGGTGAGCAAGTGCCAGATTCCAGACAGAAAGGTAGCCAATACTTACTTACTGAATAAAAGTCTAGACTTTCATGTAAAAAATTGAGGTAAAAGTTAAAAAACTGTACATAAAAAAAAGCTATAATTACACAGGTGTGTGGTTGTGACACTGGATGTTACTTTGCCTGTCTGTCGATGTAGCTCCTCCTATGTTTACATCTTCATTGACTTGCCGCTCTTGTGACTGTTTTGCTTGTAGGTGCTACCAGGATGAGCTGCTACTGAAGGTCCTGTGCATCTCAAGTTGTAATGGTGTAGTCCTAGCTTCAACTGCCTTAAATGCTCAGTGCTTGTTTGGGCCATTCCATTTCAGCCTGGGACCTATACACGTTTTTTTTGTTGTTGTTATCAAATGCAGTACATCATTCAAATGTTGGGGTCAATGCATTAGTCTCCATGTTGCACCCTCTAACTTATCTTATGCATGTAATTTCAAATCTTTCCATAATGCAGTCAATTTGTTTGACAATGCAAAGTAAATGACCACAGTGCAGGCTCCTCATTAGAATGAGACACTTGTTTAGCCAAACCAGCTAGCAGATAGGGCACTCTGCCCATGTAACACTGAATAAAGACTGATAGGAAAACAGGAAACCTGTGAAGCCAACATATTTTAATGTTTGTTTAGAGCTGGTGAAAGGTTTTAGTGGAGTTCCTAAGATACCTTCGCCTTGGCAGGTTTAGGCTTTTGAGCTTTGTCCCCTTTTCCCTTTGCCGTGTTCTTAGGTTCGGGCAGAGAATCCATTTTGTCTTGGACCAACTCCATTACTTTATAGTCTGCAAAATCTCTAGCAACATCAAGGCAATTTTGTCCTGCAGTGATAAAAACACAGTCACTCAAGAAATAGCAGAAATAACCGTTGTAAAGTGCATTTGTTGGTAACTTTGGCTCAATGGCTAGTTAGTACCTTTCTTGTTTTCTGCTCTCACACTGGCACCCGCCTTGATGAGGTAATCTACGCAAATGGGTTGAGAGCTCTCAATGGCCCTCATGAGTGGTGTGCCTCCACCGAGTCCCCGGGCATCTATGGCTGCCCCAGCATTTATTAGAAGTTCCATAATTTCCACTTGCCCTGCATAAGCTGCATGGTGGAGAGGCCTCCAGAAAAACTGGTCACAGGAATTCACATCAGCCCTGTCAGAGTGAAAAAGTATCATTTTCAAAATTACAGCATATTTGCATTTAAATTAGAATCAGTATAAAAGTATTTAAGTTAAACTCTGCATTACATGTAATGTATAGTATTCAAATCCACACTTCAAAAAACAACAGAAGCTTTCTCACCCCTTGCTTATGAGATACTGAGCAACCTCATAGTTGCCACTAGAACAGGCCACCATCAGCGGTGTCTTGTAAAACTGATCTTGAACATCCACAGAAACACCCTGATTAAAAGCGAGGTCCAGAGATTCTATATCTCCGCTCTTCACGCAGTAGTTGATGTTGATGTAAACCTTCTCTGGCTTGTTTATGTACCATCCTGAGTCATTCATTATGGGATGGTCTGGTGGGCGATCTCGGTCAAATCGGTTAATGTCCAGGCAATCACTGTAGGTCTCAATCATAAAGTGGGGCGGGCCTCCGTCTGGTCGCCGAGGCATGAGCTCTTGTGTCAGAGTGCAAATGGGCATGGGGAGGACAAATTTTCTCTTCTTACCTCCTTTTTTGCCCTTTGGCCCTTTTTTCTGTTTAGGCATGTAGGAGGAGAGGAGGAACGGCTTTTTGATGTACTTGACACCTTTGATGAAATCATTAATGTTGATACATGGTTGTTTTTGCTTGTCATGTGCTAATATAACACTCTGGAGCTGGTCCGGTTCAACTGGAGCATTTAGCTGCTCTAACACAGAAATAAACATCTCTGCGGTAACGGTGTCTGAATTGTCTCCAAAGGCTTTCCGTAATTCAGTCTCATACTCATAAGACCAGTCGTGGAGGGTCAGCGCCCAGAGGTCTGACATGAGGCCGCCGTCGCCTTTCCCCGGTGGCTTCTCTGCTTTCCGCAGCTCCTTGACTGCTGCTTTGTGTCCAGCGTCTTTGGCAATTTGACGTGGTAGCAAACCATCCTGGTTCTTCAGTTTAGGATTACAACCTGAGCACAGAGCACACTTAATTTCAAAAAATATAAACATATGATAGAATTACCTAATTTAATTTTAGACTGTGTTTGCAGCTGCATGTGCTTGAGTTTTATTTCATTTCCTGACCGAGTGTACGACAACAATGGTATAAGCTTGCAATTTTCAAACACAAAAGGAGCCGTGTTGATCTTATAACAGCAAGCTTAAGGCATAAAAACAGAGCTGTCTGAGTCTCACCAATCAATGAAGCTAAAATTCACTGAAATAACATCAGTATTGTGGTGTGGTATATGTTCTCTCACAGTACCTCTTTGTGCCAGGAACTTGCAGCAGTTAGCATTGCCTGTGGCAGCAGCATAGTGTAAGGTGGTGCAGCTATCAAGGCTAATCACAGCCATGTCTGCAGAGTATGCAGATAGCAGCTGAATTATCTGCACAATTTAAGAAAAACAAAAAAGAACACATTACAGGATTAGAACTTGCATTACAAAGTCGGCTGACAATGAAATTAGCCTAATCAAATTAGTGGTCAAACTATGCTAATATATCTTCCGCTTTCATTACTTCAATTCAAACAAATATCTTAATGTACTGTAAAAGTGAGGTTGTGAGTTTGGGCAGCTACTACACCTCAAAATGGCTGCCCATGGCAGCATAGTGTGCTGCAGTGAGACGCTTTTCGTCCAGAGCATTTGGGTTTCCGCCCTTCCTGAGAATAGCTCTAACAAGCTCTACAGAGCCTGCCTTGGCTGCTTCCATTAACGCTGTAACACATGTAGTCTAAGCAGGGAGAAGAAGAGTGTTCATCACATTATGTTTGTGTACTCACATTTACTTCGTCTCTGTCATGTTATTTTGTCTTTACCTGATTTGTTGCATTAGGGTCCGCCCCACCGTCTAGCAAGATGAGACACAGCGGGGTGCAATCCTCGGCTTTTGCACACAGTAGCTGGAAGACATGAATCCCCTGTGTTGACACGTTGTTGGCATCTGCCTGGTGGTTCAGTGCCACCTGCAGGCAGTTGACATGGCTCTTGGTAGGATACATACAGTAGAACAGCACACCTGAGGCCCGGGATACAAAGATACAAAGAAAAAGGCAATGACTTGAGTGACTGAAGCCAACAGATTACGCCATATAATCAATATAAGTCTGTGGTCTGTGTTTAATCCCTTGTTTCCTGCCTTTCACAGCTGTCGATTGATCAAAAGGCAACAAAATCCTCTAAAGCAGAACTACTTATATGTAAAATATGTATTTTAGACAGATCAAAGTATTTCATGCATAGGAAAAAAACAGGAGATATGATATTCTATACTGAATTTAAACAGGATAAATAAGCTCACTCTGGTTCTAATATTTTACATGTTAAGCCAGGAAATCTGAAGCTGGCTAGAGATGGTTGGCAACCAAGGTCCATTTATGCATACATTTTTGCATACATTTTTATACTTATCCAGGAAATTTTTGCTGCAATTTTTTTCTTAATGTTCTGCTTATACTTCACATCACTCAATAAAACAAGCCAGCATAAACACATTCTGATTTGCATGCTGTCAAAAACGTTTAGAGCCACTTCAGTTGATATAATGAGGAAAGGTCAGATTCAGTGTGAACGCTCAGATTACTCCCCACCTACAAACTTGTGTCACAAACTTGCTCGTATAACCACTGGGCAACCATCTTTGAAATTACAGCAAGCGTACAACCACTGAAACTCAACCTCCTGCCGGACAAGAGCTGGCTGTGAGTACTGAGACTAAGCCGAACAAGTCCTTGGGGAGAGCTTGGTGATATCAGATTACTGAGTGTGTTTCATGAGAGAGGATCACCATTAGGAGTTGATCTGTAATTAGATGTGTCTGTGGGGCCTGACACAAAAAAGGCAGTTGCACATACAACAAGCAGAACAGACCCCATGCTACCTGCTTTCTCTTTTCCTCTCTGGGTCACTCACTGTACAAAAGAGGCCAGTTACAATAACACACAATGCAATTGGGGTAATTATGTCAATTGGAATGAAAGAATCCTGATCAAGACTTTCAGGCTCTCTGATTGGAGTTGTCTGGGATACCGCCTCCTCATCAATTTCTAAACAGAAGTGCCATGCATTTTCATGAGATGAAAGACAAGGCAAGGCATTCAGCTAGTCTAACTTGAGATGGAAAACGCCTCTATTTGGGACATCAACACTCCAAGCTCAAATGAGAATACATTAGTCGGAACGAAGATCTTCCATTACGTCTAGTTCTGTAACCTAAATCCAGATGCTTACCCTGGCCATCAGCATCCTGGAGCCTCAGGTCAGCTTCGTTTTGGGCCAAAAGAGTCATAATGGCATAACTGCCCAGCTCAGCAGCTAACATAACTGGGGTGCGTCCTTTCTTGTCCTGGATGTTGGGATGTGCTCCCAGTGAGAGAAGGAAGCTGACAAGATCTGTGAAGGAACATGGAGAAATGAGACAGGGTTGTTGTGAATTTGTATTCGTTTGTAGGCTACTTGTGTGTATAATCTAGCAGAGCAAGATGGAGGCACATCACCATGATTGTTGGCTGAGACCGCTACATGAAGCACCCCTTTGCCGTCCTGTGGCTCAGTGAAATTGATGAGGTTTTCTACCCCAAGTTTGACCAACTTCTCTATTTGCGCCTTGTCCCTCTGAAGGACCCACTGCAGCAGGCGGTAGATCTGAAGGACCTCCAGGCGGCTTTGTGCCTCTTTAAAGGTCATTTTTTGGTCACAGAACGGCTGATGGGGGGAAAAAAAGAAGAAAACAGTTAGTGTTGCTAACTTAAATGCTGACAGATACCACTTAATGAGTAAGTTAATGAGGAAACCTGATCTGTATGGGTGTGTTGTTGTGTTGTTGATGGAGCCATACTCCAATGACGACACTTGTAAGTATCTAAATTTGACTTCTAGTGGTTTAATTGTGTGCTGTGACTGCACACAATTAGGTTGAAACCCTTTAAACTGCAGCTTCATGTCATAAATAAATCATTTTCAAGAGTATCAACGAACAAAGTGACGTCGGTTACATTATTTGTAGCATTTAGCTAACTTGCTCTTTCAGTGCTACCTCAACTTGTTTACCAATAACAGCAATAAAACATAACAACGTCGTAAAGAAAATTACAAATTAGTACAAATGAATGATAACAAACATTTCATCACGACACCCACCTGCTAAAGGGCTAAAAAAAAAAACTCCGGTGTTCCGGTGTGGTGCGAAAAACTGATTTCCGTCGCGAGAGCGCGCACGGAGCCGAGCGTCTGTAGCTGGCGTGAAGCAAAGAAAGTACTTCTTACTTCAAACCCAATATCAGCACTTTATCTTTGCATAAATGTATCTGGAAATATGTGAAAGACATCCCACAATCTCTCCTAATAATAATAAAATGTTGGCAGGCATCCAATCATGTATTGCGGATTGATAAATAGGCTACGAGAAGTAATTGTTCGCCCGCTGTGTGCGCGTTCCCGCGACAGAGGGATGCATTTTTTATACAGGCACGCAAAACTCGCCATAAAAGTGCAGCTTGCACTTTTGAGATGCTCGGTTAGTTATTATTGTTGTCATGCACAGTTTCAAACCCCGTCATGGCAGTTCGTCAACTTTCTATTAGCACGTTTCCCAGTATTCTCTGTGAACGTTATCAACAGGAGATAACACAAGTATCACCAGACAACATAATCACCAGTTACACCGGAACACCGGGTTTCCTTGTTTAGCATGCGGTCGTTACCGGTCGTGTATAAAACCGTTAACAGTTCTGGCTCATTCGGTGTCCACATTACCTGCAAACACTCGCGGAGAACACAGCCTCGCCTTCACTGTCCCAACCTTCTGGAACAGGCTCTTACTTCAACTTTAAAGCACTACTTTTCACTGACTGTAAAGCCTGGGAGGACAAACAAAGTCAGCTCCATGGCAACAGAATGCTGCGTTCAGGTGCCCGCTGATGAGCTCGGTAAATAACCGCAGCGAAGTAAAATGTAACATTAAAACACACCGTATCCAGTATACTTCAAAAGTAACTGAAAAATAAACCAAACAATACAATGAATTAACTATCAAACAAATAAAAATCACAGTCTACACATCTTGATAATTAGCTCGAACTAATCTGTGCCTACACACTTTCACAGCGTTCAGATAAAATAATTGCCCATTAAATAAAGTATCTTTATTTCCCTACTTGTTAAGCATCTTACGTAGCCATGGTAGTGTTACTGGTTCTGTGCCCTTGACAAACAGTACAAAGATCTGCTTACACAGTATAAATGATTGCGTGAGCTACAGTGGAGGGACAGCTACTGAGAGCTGAGGCGTTTATAATGAAACCTATAATTCACATTGATAAGTAATGAATGGGCAAAGAATGGAAGACAAGTGATACTCCTTAAAGAGGCCCTTAAGCAGTATATCCCTTAAAGTGCCCCTTTGGTTACAATCCTGAACACAAGGTGTCACTGCAGTGCAACATTAGAAATAAGCCTTTCCTCTGTCTCCTTCAAGCTAAAATTAGCCTGTTGAAGTCAAGACAAAGAGATGAAGGGTGTTAAGCAGGAGCCAGAAACAAAAGTCAACCCAGCTGTGTGTATTTGTGAAGGCCAAAAAGCTGCCAGGTTAAATAAGTGGAGTCCAAAGCAGGCTGAACAGTGTGTAAAACTGCCATGCACTGGCTCATTTAATCAAAGAACCAAAAGTAGGACTGTTGACATGAGTTATTTAAAACTGGGTATCTGTATCTGAGGCACACATGTGGCAAAAACATATACAAAAAAACATATACAGTACCTGCCCGGCAATGTGAAAGTGGTAAAAAAAAAATCTTTTAAAGGCACATCTGCTTGAAAATATTTACAATCTGATGAGGTTACACAATACATAGACTTGTATAAAATGACGTTCCCACACGAGAAAAAAATATGCACTGTAAAAAAGTAACGTGAAAAATGGCAAAAAAATTCCACTTTATAATATCTAACTATCATGCTCACTTCCAACTGACGTGTGTGTGTGTGCACAGAAATAAAGATAAATACATAGTTCCATGGTTTGTTATTGTTGCATAAAAATTCCATTGTAAGATGGACTGATAGTAACAAATCCATTACTGCTTGATCCACCACCAAATTTAGATGTCCCATATTAGGACATAGAAAAAAAAAGGCATTCTTCCCCCTGGCCATCCTCCTCCTCCTCCTCCTCCTTTCCTCCCCTTGTGTTTCTGGGCACAGCTAATGTCCTAAAATGGTCTCATTGTTTTGCTCTCTCTGTATGATTTATAAAATCCTGCGGTTTTTCGACTGAACTGTCAGTGACTTCATTTGTGCATTTCCTCCTATAGTGGTTTGGACTGTGTCCCCTCCGCCTACATCACTCTGCCCCCACCCCCCACCTCCAACACAATTGGCATTCAGTGTCGTGTTTCTGGGAATTTTGTTTGTGGTCAGAATGAAACTGTGAGTAATAAGTAAACTCACAGGAGAGTGTGTAATAACATCCAAATATTTGATATACTGTGGGTGGACAACACACAAAAACAATAAACCCACAGACTTTTATTTATCATCATTTTAACCAGAACGTTCATAGTGAAACCTGAAGGCTGTGTCGTTCCAATCAGTAAAGAATTCAAGGTTATCGTCTGCCATGAAAATGTCATGTTTTAAAAGAATCCTGCAGTGGCTCCATTTTGAAGAAACACACATGAACACACATAAAACACAATGACTCTTTCCTTAAAGCTGTGAAACACAAAACAGATTGTTGTGGTTGTATGTTTTTTTACCATTCTTAGCACATAAAGTAAAATATAATGTATCTTTCTCCATGCTTGAATGGATCCAGTCCGGTTCTGTTTAGAGGCTCTGTCTCCAGAGTCCATCAGACAAAAAAAAGCTCCTTGACACAGATTAAGACTAAAGACTAAAGTGTCTCGTACAGCAGCATCCCGCTGAAGATGGTCAAAGGTTCAGAGGAGTAGGCCAGCTTGCCAGTCACAAGGTCGATGCAGACCGTGTCCCCTGCCTCCATGGGCAGGATGATGTTGAAGACAGCCAGAGCTCCAGGAATGTGTTTGGCCTCTGCCATGGGCTTCTCCAGGCCTTCAGGCTGATATCCAGCTGAGTCCACTCGGGCCACACCAGTGTTGGATTTGGACAGCACAGCCTCGATCTTCATGTTTTTGTGGCCTGTCAGGATGCCACTGAAGAAGTACTTCCCTCTCACAGGAGCTGTGAAATAACCTGAAGCAGGAAAGCAAGCAGGGATGAGGATGCTGATGCTAGCATTTACTGTTCAACTGCACAATGAAGGCCAGATTCAAGACATAATTTAATTCATAGCTACAAAACCCACCTGTTTTGGGATTATAAACATTATTTTCATTGACAAGAACATCATTGAACACTATGGTTCCTGAGCTTCTCATCGGGCGCGTGAGTGCAGCAGAGAAAGAAAGGCGTGGCACATGAGCATCGGAGCCTGCAGGACCTGATGACAGCACACAAACAGGGAGCGTAAGTTAGCACGATTTACAGATCAAAGAGCAATGAGTGCTTTCTTCTGCTTTTTAGTAAGATCAACACATACCCTGTTCACCTCTGAGACCTGAAAGGGAGATGAAAGATAAAAACAAGCAGTTAATAATTCAACCACACTGTTTATTTTTGTTCTTATCACACTGTATCTGTGCCAGATGTGAGAAGAGAAAGATTAAATATACAACTTGTAAATTTTCAGGAAGGTTTGTTGTTTTTACCTGGTGGTCCCAGCTTGCCATCTCTGCCTGGAGATCCTGTCCTCCCTAGGGGCCCTACAGGACCAGGGGGCCCATTCTCGCCTCGCTCTCCTTGCAGCCCTGGAGGACCAGGTGGACCTAAAGCACAAGAATGTCAGGTGAGAAAGCACAGCTGGGAAATCCTCTTCATCCCAGGATTGGATCAACTCACTCAACTTCTACCTTAGACTGACTTTTAAGTGAATTCTTTTGGACATGACAGCCTGGATTCTTTCTCTGATCTATTTTCTTCCTCATCCTGAATACCCCTCCCCTTCAACTCCCATGCCCCCCTGCCCTCTGTGACTCACCCCTGAAATCTTGTTTTGTGAAAACATGGAACTGCTTCACCAAGTCCACCACTGACGAGTTCAGTCTGTGTATCTTAGAGTGGACATTCTCCAGCTGGACGTTCTGGATGTTGTCGATAACACCTCCTTGAGACGTCACAGTGACATTGAGCCCATTAACGCAGCTCCACAGCCCAGACACATGTCTGTTCAGACCCTCCTTGATCCTTTCCAGGCTGTCCGAAAAGGAGTCAAAGCGTCCGCATACTCCCTCCAGCTTAGAGAGCCTTCGGTCCAGGCCGTCGCTCGCCCGCCGACAATCTCCCACCTCCGTCACATAGTTGCTCCTTATTATTTCAATGTCTTTGCCCAGATTGTCGAACTGAATCTTCGAATCATCGATGTGCTCCGTCAGCTCTTTCTGCAAGTGGTTCACCTTGAAGTGAACGTAGAAACATGTTAATGTGTGTATTTTGGATGGCGTTCCTTTCACAACGTTCTAATATAAATACACTTTTTTTTCAATTTATTTTCCTACGTTATCTTATACACACAAAAATATGTAAGCATATTATCTGTGTCATGTCTGTCAGGACAACTCAAATATTTGTAATATGCTCAAATATTTTCATAACTACAATAATATTATGTGAATACACCACTGCCAAGATAGCTACTCGGCTTATTTAAGTAGCATAGGGTTGTTTTTACAGTATATAAAGAAATGCAGTGTTTCAACATGTACAACATGCTGTGTAAATCATCAGTTTAATTACCAATCATACAACATAACTCAAGTGAATCCCAGACCTGGGCTCAGGCCATACAATAAAAGTCTCAAAACATTCAGTAACAACAACAAGAGGTGGAAAATCAGGCTCACCCTGAACTTTGGGTGGTTTCCTGAAAATATACTCTCTCCCTCCTAGAAAAGGCTTTAGTTGGATGTATGGATTTCTTCTAATGTTGCCATAAGCTTGACATACTTGTTTCTAGTGAGATATCTGAGCAGCTGTCACCTTTTTCATATTTTGCACAAGTATTATATCGGATACAAAGATAACTTTCCCATTAACAGCCAGCAGAATGCTTTTGTTTTTGCATACAGGCTACAGTAGGATAGCTACACTGGTAACCATAACCATAAGATGTTAGCATCTCCTTTACACAAAGCTGATGAGATTTCCTTTTTAGCTTTCAGAGAGTATGAGTTCTGCAATCTTCACAAATCAGTATAAATTTTAAGATTTTTGAAGCCTAAATATGATCCCAAGAGGAATTTATACGCTATGGTTAAACAAACTAGCACTGTCACATGATTATGACATCACCATCATCATGAATGATACAAATACCTTGAAGTTTGTAGTCATATTTATCACTATTCACTTGATAACAACTGCCTTTTGATGCGTAAAGTAGAAAAGTAAGTTTTTTCATGATGAGGAAACTCATTTCTTTAGCTGCAACCACCCAAAATATCAAAAAAAAATATAGGTCACTTAGATCAGGAAAAGTGATATGTCAACATTTTTAATGTTTTCTAGTAAGCATTTTTGTTACCCCCATTAGCATGTTAGCATGTTGACAGACTAAACAAACATGGTGTGAATGTTAGTTTGTGGACATTACCTCAAAGTATAAAGCCCATGTTTGGTCATCACCTTACCTCAGAGATGAGGTCCTCCCTGGTGTTGGTCAGCTTGTCTCCATGTGACTGCACGGTCCTTCCCAGGCCCTTCAGAGTGTCATTGATGGAGTTAAAAGTAAACATAACCCCTGCCAGCTCTCCTTGGATAGACTTCAAATCCTGTCCTAATTTTCCACTGTGACCGTCTAAACGTCTCTTTATGTCATTAATGTTGGTTCTGCACTGTCCGGTGCATTCCTCCACCTCCTCTCTGAGTCTGCCCACCTCCTCCTGGAGGTTGGAGCAAACCTGAGAGCATACAGATTCCCCGGAGTCGACTTTCCTCCGCAGATCTGTCAGCTCTGTCTGGCACCTGCTGAGGCCGGTCATGGTGGAGTTGGTAAGTAATCGCAGGTCCTGCTCGATGCTGCTGCAAATTGAACAGTCCTCAAAATCCCGGCCCAACGTTTCAACCTCTGTGACAATCCGGTTGAAGTTCTCACCGTTCTCCCCTGTCACAGTTTTTATCTTTTTGACATCATTTGCTAAGTCAATCACCCTGTCAATCAGGGAGTCTCCTGAGACAGACAAATCATTCAGTTTGGTGTTGAACTTCTGGATCTCTTCTTCGTTGCCCAAAACCCTCCACTGTAAGGTTTTCACAGTGTCATCAGTCGACTGGTCCTTTCTGTTTCGCCCGCAGGTCTCGTTGCACATGTTGGTAGTTGATGTTAGCCTCCTGTCAAAGAAAACTGTAGTGTTCTCCAGTTGGCTTAAACGTCGACTATGGTCTGTCACTGTGTCTCCAAGAACAGCCACGTCCATCTCTATTTTCCCGATCCTGTAGGTGTGGTCATCCAGCTGACTGAAGACCGTGTTACGCAGCTGGGTGAAATCTCTCTGGACAGAGTCTTTCAGATTATTTCCAGTGTTTGTACACCTCTGTTCTGTCTTCCTCACTGTGTTGTTCACCCTTTTCTCCACCTCTCTCAGCCTGCTGTTCAACCGGTCCTCTGTTACTTTTCCTTTACCTCCACCTGTCCCAGCAAGTTCCTTATCCAGCCGCCCTTTAATGACGTCGCACTTGTTTGCAGTTGTGGTGACTCGGACCTCAACGCCGGACATCCTCTTTTCCAGCTCAGTGACTGTGTTGCAGCAGGACTGGGAGCGCTCAGTGTCTCTGCGGGTGTTCTCCAAGCTTTGCCTCAAGTGATGGTCCAGGGAGCTGACCACCTTCTCCAGCGCTGTGATTCTCTCCCTGTCCTCCTGCTGCTGGCGCCTCAGGTCCTCCACTCCAGCCTGAAGAAAAAAGAGCATTAATAAAGAATTACGGCTGTAAACTTGTAGATCATCAAGATTAAAGTCATGTGTTTATTAGGTAAAGGCCAGCTGTTGGTGTATCTCTTAAAAAAATCAAAGAAGCACATGGTTTAGGTACTAGCGTGTTATCATAATCCAGCTGCCCTTTAGCGTGAATACTGGTCATGTGGAAGACTTTGTGGTGACCTCCAAGAAAACCACCCACAGATTTTGAAGACCTGACATGTCAGGGAAGGGTAAAATAAAAGTTTATTGTATTTGTCTTGGATGAGACACAATAGCATTGCTACTTTTAAGACCTATTTGCTGAGTGGTGCCAGTAAGGATCCCATTTTGAAGGTATTTACAATACACAGCGTCTCTTCATCAGGTTCAGGCAGCCACCAGCAGAATTAAAAACACAACAAATACCTGTGGGTAACAGGGGGTGGGGTGGTGTTGTGGTGGGTCGGGGAGTGGAGGCTTTTTATGCATCTGAGCCTGGGGGCCCATGATTGCACTTGAACATACGGAAAATAAAAACTTAATTTAAACAAATAAAATCTGTTTTATGTTCAATAATCGAACCATTGAATCCTCCCACACAGCTGGAAAACTTCAGCTGCCTTGTTGCCATTTTCCTTTTTAATCGCTCACTCCCTGCTTGATTATGGACTTTGTTGTCATAACATTTTTTAGTTTTATTATTTCTTTGCAGTGGTTTATGTTGGAGTGCTGCTTTTTGTATTATAGTCTACATGTGGCCATTATTCTTTACTGCTTCAGGCAGCAGAAATCACTTACAGAGCCCCACAGGGAAATATGCACGACAATTTAACAGCTAAACAATCCCGACGTTTTTCGATTCTGCTCAAAAATGACTGTAACAAATCATGAATGTTCTTCCCATCTTAAGCTGATGATTACACACACTGAGAGCTTCACCTGGCAGGCGGAGCAGGACAGAGACACCCTCCTCTCCAGCTCTGTCAGGATCTCCTCCTTCAGCGTGTTCAGCTGGCCCCCCCTGTCTCCTCCACCCTTTGCCACTCCATCCAGTTCATTGCCTCCTCCGTTCACCAAGTGGTTGTTGATGTTAAGCAGGGTCTGATCATGAACCTAAACAACCAAACACTCACATCAATAACTAGGATCTGTGCTGTGTTTACATTTGCAAACATATCAGTAGAGTACCTGTGTCCGGTTGTAGAGGTGGTCCAGCTTGGTCTGGATGCTGTTGATGGTTTCCTTCATGTGTGGCTGGGCTGAATCAGCAGGAATAATTGCTCCACTCAGCCCGGACCTGAACGTTTGTGGAGTCAATAGGAGCATAGCTTTAGTCCAGATTTAGACACTTGTGCTTATGCAACCATTAAAGGACCAGTGTGGATAATATAGCACCATCTAGTGGCGAGGTTGCAGACTTGGTGCCAGTGGCTATTCTATCAAAGTGATGTCATTATCTACCAAAATCATCTTCTATATAACAGCTAAATATTGTTGTTACTTCCCTATTATGCCAGCGTTTGACTTGTGTTTTCCAAGGCTAATGCAGAAAGATGGATCAATGCCCCCTAGAGGAAAAGAAGGGCTCATTCTCAGCTAAAAAACAAATTGCTATACTTTATTCATTAATATGAATAAAGTACATTTCTACTCCCAGCTCCCCCCTCAGACTCTTCCTTTTAATTGGTATATATTTACAATATTATCCTATTAAGCTCTCGTTTACATATACAGAAAGGAAGCCTATTTAATGTCTTCCTTTCTGTATATTTGAATAAACAGGAGTAGCCTCCTCTCAATAAACTGACCTCCTGCAGTAAACAGTATTAAACAGGATATGACATTCAGTCCTGGATGCTTCCTGAATATCCTTAAACAGGATTTCAGTGTGCAGGTGAATGCACTCCACGGAATAAAACAGGCAGTTGATGAATTGAAAACAACGTCTGCTTACACCCTCTGGTTTATGCCATGAATGGTTGTCTGCATGTTGTGGAGGTTTTTGGTCAGATCACGGATGGTCTCCTCCAGCTGTCTGATCTTCTCTGTGTCGCCTGGGTAAAAAGAAAAAAAAACAGATGACTTTCTTTTCTTACAGGGAAAGGTCCAAATTAACTCCAGTATTGTCAGTTATGTTTGACCGATTTAGAAGATTGAACTCAACATACATAATAAAACTTTAAACTTGCATAACGTTAGGTTGAAAAGGTTCAAGACCATATAAGTATTCCCACAGTGGTCATGATCATGCAGTAATTGCTAAATGACCATTAGCAAGTTTTGCTACCGTACCTCCTCCACCTCCTCTCTGTCCGCCGTCTGTGTTGTAGCCTGTCTGCGTGACGTGCTGCCCTCCGTTGACCTGAGTGTCAGGCCCATTATGGCAGTCTTCTCCTGAGTAACCGTGGCAACACTTCCACTCCATTTCCGTCACCATCTTGTAAGCGACCTTATACCTTGGCCTCCTGTATGTCCGGTAGCTGTGAATAAAACAGAAATTTGTCAAACATCACCATCCGTGTGTTCCAATGTGTTGATGCATGGACTTGCCACTTATTTGTTTTACCACATGGTTCTTTGGAAGCCAGTTTCTGCTGTCCACCTTACTTAGGGCAATCTTGTGTTAAATATTAGGTGGCCCCAAAGGCAAATCATTTTAGCCACAAACCCCTTTAAATCTCTCATAAAGGCAGAAAACTCCTAAACTGGGGCCCCTTTAAACAACCCCGTGACATTGTCACTAGAAAGGGCCTCATTTAAGGGGGTGTACATAAACAACCCATGAGCCACCATCTGATATTTATAGCTAGAGGGGCCCACACTGCTATTTCATAATGTGAGTTCTGTGAGTTCATATCAGATGCTATACTGTAATCAGTACACATGTAGGCTTTATACCAGCAGCGTCATTATCTGGATGTTAGCATTTAGCTCAAACTGCTTCGTACAGTGTGTTAGCCGTGTTGATTTTTGTGGTGTTGTGTTGCGTTCCAGACCATGACATCAGATTTTAAATCTGTACTACGATCCAAGTCAGTGACCTTCAATGTTTCCTGTATTCCCCATTGACTACCACAATCTTCATATTGATGTGCATGGGGTCATTAGATGTCAGGAAGCTGTTGCATATCATCTCCTGATAATAGATGGGATCATGAGAGCTATGTAAACTTTAAATGTTATGCCTATCCCATTTTCCAAAGAAATCAGCTGCATTTAACCAGCACTAAATCTCCGATTCCTCTGGACTGTTTTATTTGGAATGATCTGCCCCTGTTTAATCGTTAATGTGTCATTCATATGTGCGACTGAAAAGGCTCCCAGTTACAGTAATAGTGCAATAAATAGACCAGAATTGGCCAAAGGTCTTTATAAACATATAAAGCAGCATCACAGGCATGTTAAAAAAGCCCTGACTGTGAGAGTTCAGCAGGTTTTTCACCTCTATGCCAATCCACAAACATCAGTATTGCAGAGCCTTCTCTGTGCCATAAAAAAGAATTCATCTTCCAGCTTCCTGCACTGTGATCATGAGAAAATAAGCTCCACTCAAAGAAAAAACAGAAGAAGACAAGGGCTTGGAGAAATGGAGGTTAGTGTTAGAGAGTCATAGAAAGTAAGAAAAAGAGATTGTTTTTGTCGGGATAGGAGACTAGATTGTGGTGCCTGGCTTCATTCTTAGCATATCCCAGGTTTATGCTGAGACCCCTGCCAGGCATGGGGATCAAGCAGCCGAACCAGGGTCAAACAACACAGGGAAATCTTCCAAAGAGCAAAAAACATCAGCAGAGTTTGATTAATGCTTGCTTGCAAGAACAGCGTCTGCATTTGGAAAAATAATTTGGTCAATTCCATCTTTAGAAAATTTGCTCCAATATTTGCAACACTAGAAATTCCCAGGTCTACTATACACTAAAAGGGGGCATCATCTAAGACTCTGAGACCAGCACTTTATCACTGAGATTAACCAGTCATCCTGAGCTGTAATCATGTCTTGCTGTGATGTTCTGGCTACAACCAGACACCTTCCTGAGCAGACTGCTGAAACTCAGGAGACAGAAAATGAAAATCGCTGAGTGAAAATTGCAGACAGGAAGAAAGGGAGAGACGACAGATGAGGAGAGGATAAAAAAAAAGACTTCTGTGGATCAGAGGACAGGAAGTTACATCAGTAAGATTGAATACAGATCACAATCCTGGGGCAGAGATGCTAAAATTACAGGAGATGAGAAGAAGAATATACTCACGCCACTCGAGGACACTGGCCCCAGGTACAGCGCTGGTAGTCTGGTTTGATGTATGTCTCCACCCCATCCTCCATCACACAGCTAACAGTGCGTGTCACCACATAAGCACACCAGTTCCTATGAAATCACGCAAACACACACACACAAGCAGGATATGACAAATGGATAACTGTGTGCTGATGTGGAGTCAGGCGTTGACACAAACACAGCAGCCCTCACATGTACAGCCTGGTTCTCTTCTTAGTTTCCACCCAATAAAAAAAAGAGGAAAGAGTTTGAAAAATAATCCTTAAAAAATCTGGTCTCTTGTTCATTGTGAGGCTCCACTGAGTTTGCAGATCAATATCTCAAACCCTGGACTCCATTATTATTCTGTGCAACACTCATGAGAAATCGGTGCAAATGTCAGATCAGTTCAGGATAACACGATTTAACAATGGTTGCCATTGTGTTGCCTCTCTGACCAGTATACACACATATGACACACACAGACACACATTTCCTTGTACTGTTTATACTGTATATATCTTTGTGAACCATTGGTTAGATTTATTCTACGCTCAATGTAATAATAATAACTCGCCTACCTCGTTATACCTAGATATCTTCTCAACACAAGTTCTGAGATGCAGATGAAAGATAGAATTCAGCTGTCATTCGACACAAAATGTGATTTATTTTGCTAAAAGACCCTGCGTGGGTTCAGGGAAAGTTAAATTGATTTCACTGTTTATATTCCTTATTTATAACATAAACGTTGGCTTTTTATTTACTGGAAATAGGCAGTTTCAGTTAGCAGCCCAAAGTGAAAATGACTATATAATACAATAAATTTAGAATGTGTATGAGCACATTTACTTGCTTGCTAATAAAGGCTTCTTTTCTATTGCTTTCACACAGGTCTGTTTTTTGGTGTTATAGTAAGTCACCAACAAACAAGGCAGCATTGATCTTATCTAAAGTTAGGTTTAAGGTATAGTTGTTTGATTCCTACACATACATTTGTTCTAAAATATATCAGATGAGGTGAAGATAGAAGAAGTATTCATACAAAGCAGGGGCAGAAACAGCCAGACTCCCACAGTCTGCAGGCTCCTCAGTTTGTCCTCATGCCTCTGACCTCATGTCTCCTGTAACCCTGAGAGCTCTTGATAACGACTGCAGATAGATTTGAGACACAGATGTCCTTCAGTCACTTTCTATCATCATTTTCATATTACCCAGAATCCCCATCCACTGCTATTACCCTTGTGGTTATTACGGCCAATTAGTGTCAGTCTCAGCCTCGTCTGAGGTAAGCTACGAAGGGTTTACTGATAAAAGTTGGAGCATACAAGGAGTTCCTTTATGCTGGAAAGTCAATCGGCAGCTCTCTGTCCTCATGTCTGTCAAACTGTCTCTTTTTTTCTGTCCCTCTGTCCTCATGTCTGTCACTCCTTCTCTCTCTTCCTACATGTTTCCTCTGTGAAACTCCGTTTTTAATCTTCTCAAGGCATTTTTTCTCACACCTGCTTCTCTCCCTGCCCACCTCCCCCTCTTTATTATCTTCATGTCATCTCCTGTCCTCTGTCCCTTACTCTGATCACACCTCTTCCCTCTATTCAAAGACCACAGTTTTTCCCTTCATTCCAGCGGCTGTCTCACTGACATGAAGACTTTATCATGTTTTCATTCTAACCCCCTACTTATGGCCTGATCTAACTGTGGGAAGAGGAGCGCACACACACACACACACACACACACACACATAGTTTTGGATTTAATGAAATTCAGTTTGAAGATATATTAAAAATATAGCAGTTATTACAGCACGTACATATTACAATGCAACCCTAAAGTCATCAAGAAATGTTCAATTTGTTGTTTTTTGATGTCGCTGCAAGAGAGTTCTTTGACCTTTGACATCAAATTCTAATCAATTCATTCCATTCATTCTACAGCAGAGTAAGACCTACAGTGTATACTTCATTATACTTTATCCCCAAAAAGGAGAGTATAGTTATAATTTTCAGACTATGCGGTGCTTCCGGTGCCAATATAAGATTCATAATCATCCCAGCTTTATGAGAAAAGCACAGAAATATGAAAATCAGGCCTTGAGCAGAAACTTTTCACCATGTCTAGCTTATTTGGTACATTCACAGTATATCATGTTGCTGTCTGCTGATTTGCAGTCAGCTCAGCCTGGAATCAACACCAGACTCAGCATAAGTGAATGTCATTTGGCTGAAATCAGCCAGTGTGCTCATTCTTAGCATTTCCACAGATCTGCAGTTCATCACAGAGATCCATGTTAGTTTGTATTACACTCTGTGGTTTATTATGCTCTGTTTAATGTCTTTATCAGAACTTCATAGCTCTGATTATTCAGAGCAAAACTCTGCCATCGTACATCTGTCATCAAACACAGCTCCTTGTGTGCTTCCAAAGTCTTGTGGTTCATCACAGCAGCTCCTTACTGCTATGTGAGGGTTATCTTATTCTGTGTAATGTGACTCAACATTTACATCAGACCAGCACAGAAGAATTAGGTCTTAACATTTCAGTCTCCCACTAGTTCCGCTGTGTCTGTGTCACAGTGACTCTGATCTATGATCTTGACTCTGTCACAGACCACAGATAAAGCATAACGCTGGCGGCGCTCACACTCTGTCGTCTCTGATGGATAACAGAAGCTGTGTCTCATATAGATAAATAAATCTTACCATCTCTCATGTTTTCACTAGTGAGCAGACACAGATGTGTTCATGTACACACACATTTACATACAGTATATGCACTGTGTGCACTGCCACTGTGTGCACTGCCATCATCACACTTTCCACCCTTCCATCCATCATGGGAGAAGTCACTGCGGGGCAACACTTGACAGAAGTCTTTATATTTGTGGGCGGATGAGAGTCAAACTGAACAAGTGTGTGTTGTGTTTCATGAAAAAAAGAGCATTTGTTTATGTTTGTTCCAGCACACGTTCCCGCAGGCACGTTCTCTGAAGCATGGGTCGACACCTTCAAAACATTTCAGCTCCAAATCCACGGGCCTTTTCTTCTCCCTCCCTCTCTCTCCCTCCCTCTCTCTCCCTTTCTCTCTAATCAGTGTGAAGTTAAGCATTCCAGCAGTAATCCAATGAAGTCCCATTAATCAGAATGGCCGCAGAGAAATCGCTCAGATGAAAGTCCACTAATAAGGCTTGGCAACTTTTCCATAAGAGTAAAATACAATTACAATGCACACACACACACACACTTTTATACAGAGAGACACACAGACATGCATTCATAGGTTCCCACACACAGCCAGACAAGGACATCCACATAGACACGTAGACACATAGCTTCATGAAGTGACTTCAATTAAACTGTACAATCCCAGTTCACCAGTTCACAGCATAACTGGCTGTTTTATGAATGAATGAGAAAGAGAACAAGCATGGCTGTGTGCATGTCGCCTTTCAATGGGGTATTCAGGGGCCAATCTCAGTTTATTCCCCTTATATCAGCACCACAGGAAAACACATTTACAGGATGGATCCTGCACACATTACTGAATGTTTAGAACAACAATATGTTTGTCAGAAAAACGACAAATGCAAAACTATAGTACAATGCATAATTTAGGCCTCAAAACAAAAACTACTAGCACAATGATCAACACAGATTAGTGTGTGTGGCTGCAACACAGCAGGAGAAACAGTTAACCAAAGTGGATCTGGCAAACCAACCATAGTGGAAATGTGGTGGAAGCATGTTTTTAATGCCATGTTGTGGTTTTAACGAGTGGGAGGACTTTTAAGAATGAGGACTAACTAACTGACTCTGTGGTCTAGTTACTGTATATAACATGATGTACTGTACAAGACATGTAGAACATGTCATAGTGTTACATCAGTTTAAAATGATCATATAGTTCCAGGCATACTTAATGTTTATTTTTAAAACGCGGAACAAAAACAACCTCTCATCCAGACAAATATTTTGGCATCATTCCATTCTTCATGTAGGGATGATAACACTGCTGCACCCTGGAATTGTCACAAATAACTAAAATAACTTGAACCTCCTCCAAACGGACTGTGGCGGATTAGGAAAGGATTTTATGCCCTTTCACTTTCTTCTGAAGTAAAATAAATAACATTTCTAAGGGCCTCTTGGGACACTTGGTGAGAACATAGAAAAAATGTTTTCACGGTTTATATATTAGTGTGAATGTACCTTTAATGCTCCACTGTTTTAACTATAGGTAGTTGCTAAGGCTGTGTGTTGTTGATAGAGTTAACTGGGGTGTTTAAAGCTGCCTTTAAGTCTGCAAACAAAACAACAAGTCATGGGCTGTAAAACCAAAACAATGAGCTGAAAGGCGTTAAAATACTCAGTAAAGTTAATTGGAGCCACAAAGAGCCTCAAAGTTAGATTTTAAACTTTCACATTCCACACACAGCTATATTGGCTGGGAACCTACAACAACCTACAAAATAAATTTATATTAAATATATACTAATAAATGTGTGTCCCACTATGGCCAATTATTCTTCGGGGAAACATTCATTTCATTTGTGCTATTTAAATCAGATTTTTTTTGTCTTTTTATTGACGGACATTTCACTTTATTCCTTCCTCTCTACTATTCACTTATACACACTTACATGCTTGTTAATTTAACAAATCTTGTCTGTCTCCAAACAGAAAAACATGCAGCCCATGTCTTTCTTGCTCCTCTGCCAGACACCATGCAGTGAAAACTCCCATTGTGCACATCTTATTTTTATTTGCAGACCTATAACTCAGCATGAGTGGAACTCTTGCACCTGTCTGAACATCCCTTTATTCCCCAATAAGTTTCACCTCGTTATAAAACAGCAGACAGGACACCTCACAGCCAAGCAGGAAGTTGCGGTCGGACAACTCAACCTACACAATACCAGCTTCATTTTTACTCTATACACCATCTCTGCGTGACTCCCGGAGAGAAGAATTGTGGGTAAAAGCTGAAATATTCCCTGACAAAGGTGACATAGAGACTAAGTGGGAGGAAGAAGGAAAAAAGAGAGGGCTGAGGTTAAATACTTTAACAAAGAAATCACTTGGCGACGCCTTTTGTTGAGGGATCTTTCATTCGGCCTTAAGGGAAAGGTTAGACAGCTATCTGAAAGGGTGGATGGAAAAGGGGCGTGTCTTATTGTTTGAACTGTGACCCAGAGGTCAAGAACCCCTGCAACGTCCTTGTAAAGGTATACCCCTGTACACACACCGAAAGCCTGTCACACACGACAACATACACACTCGAGTGCACTCACTCATGGCTGAGTGATCACGCCCCTGACAGACAAACGTACAGAGAGGCAGACACACACATTCCTCCGGGCTCTCTACCCTGTCTTTAAATGCACTTTTACTAACACACATACCATTTTCCCCCTTTGGACTCGATCCAGCATCAAGGGACAGCATGGCTGTGTAAACTTCTCTCTGATTGTTTAGCCTGACGGTCACCAAGATATACGGACAGCGCCCATGATACTGCCATTTGCTTTAGTAATACTGCTCAGATACGTCAGAGTTTGGAGGTCTGCAGGTTTTTTTTTTATGGCTCACTTGAATTTTACCCATTTATGGAGGCGTGTGTGTGATATATAAGTCTGCTCAAAGCCTTAAAAAATCCCAGCTGCTTAAAATAGCACACATTAGCAGCTAGATAAACTTAACTAGCTGCTGTGAAGTACAAATGTCTTGTCGTGTCTTTGACCTAAAAGGGGGGGGGGTTATAGTTTCAACTGTTCAGCTGTGAGGGATGTGATGAGTGCCGGGAAGCGATCCAAGCCACTATAATGTTCTGTACATTTATCTTAACAGAGCCCTCCTAAATGCGATGCATGCTGGAAACTATGGTAATTAGGTAACAATAGCCATGTCTGGAAAGCATCCCTGTTCCCACATTTGCATTACCATATGTAAAGAGACTTTTTTTTAATTGAGCTAATTAAGAGAAAGCAAAAAAAAAAAAAATCGCATGCGGATAAAGTGAACTTGGATGCATTCCAAGGTTTGGTCAAGAAGAGGACAATCCTGTTACAGTCTAATTGCCTGGTGACAGTGGAGTATGTTTTGGCCCAGTGTAACCTATGCAACCAAGGGTTTGCACAATATTTACAGTGCATTGAGGTTACGATGCCAATATGGCACTTTCTGCATCTGTGAGATGGTGCTTTTTATGTAAATTCCACTAATAAAGGCTGAACATGAACCTCTGTGTGGTTTAACAGTGTCCAAGCAACCACTAAGGCCCCGACAGCACATGTGAAGGAAAACTGTGACCAACCTGAAAGAGAGGTGCAATAACATGCGGCTTTATGCTAAACCATCCTTAGAATGCTAACATGCTTGACAGGTTTAATATTTGCCATATTCACCATCTTGGTTCAGCATGTTAGCCTGATCATATTTGCTAACACTAAACACATTAGCTGTTGATATATGATTACAAATTAATACATGGTGGCGGTGCCCTCAATGTTTGTGATGAATTTCACGGCATTCCTCCTGAGACGTTCACAAATCCAGACCACAAATTTTCACCTCCACGGTGGTCCTATAGAGGAATGAAATCCTTCAGTCTGGTTTAACTGGCGGACATTACCATCCACAGAGCCAAAAGCTGGAGCTGACATCAGCCAGCGCTATTACTCCTGGCTCTGTATTAGGATAATTAACACCTTGTAAGATGTTCTTTCAGCCAATAATTTCAAATCAAAGAGTCTAAATCTGGCTATGGGGAACTTAATATCTGTTTTATGTCTTGATGCAGTGGTTAGATATAAACATTTCCCTTTTGATGGATACCAAGCAAATGTCCAGGGATTCATGTTATAATCCTGAGCAACCACAAAAGAGGGCTGCATGCACACAACCTCCCTCTGCTGAACTGGAGCCACTGAGGTCGATTAAGCTGCTCAGAGGCAATTATTAAGAGGACCTAAATTACAGACAGTTGTTGCCTTCCCATGCCCAGACTGCCAAACTCTGCAGCACTCTCAAGACTCATTCCTGTCTGTGAGACGCTGCTACAACATTTTCCAAAATGTATTTCAACAACATGAACATGTAAGAGACACACCCCTTAAATTCAAGATGGCCGCTCTGCACATCAACACTAATTAGAGCTGTAGTACTTGGAATGGGGTCAATTTGTGTGTGAAGACATTCCCAGCTCTGATTTCCAATGTATACAAGTTACATTAGTGCCACTGGTCCTGTGTGTGTGCAGGGAGAGGGACATCCATGACAGTGAAAGGGGAAGGAAGCGAGAAGAGTGCACCCTGGGTAATTTTTCCTTGTGATCTTTAAATGCTGGTGCCAAATAGCATAAGAACAAAGATATCCTTGTCCTATGACGAAGTGAGATTATATCTTTGGGTCAAGCCACAAGAATGAGACAAATACACAAGTAAACAGTGACTCATGCAGGTTTAAAGTGACTGTATGTGTTGCATAAAAGAATGCAGTATTATAACCTGCTGGTGTATGACTTTACCCCAACACCTGGAAGAGTGGGATGTGTTGAGCACCTGACTGCTTTTAAAAGAACTTTAAGTATGATAAATGAAAGAGAGAGAGACAGTGACACCTCTTCTCTATCTGCTCCGTGCTACCCTCCAGTGGTGATCCATAGCTTTGTCCATCAAACTGTCAATGAGCCAAAACAGTTCAGCAGTCCACCTGCGTCTACCCTCAAACACGCCGCTTCTTTCCTCTTCCATCGTCACTATCTGGATGTTGAAGTGCAGCTCTGACTCTCTGGCAGGAGATATGTCAGACAGTTCTGGATCCTCCTGATCCCCCACATAAGACCCCTGCTGGATGTCTTCAGTTCATTCAGCTGCCTTTACCGCTTTTGGAATACTTCACACATCTGTCAAAACAGATCAATTGAGTTCAAACAGATGTCAGAGGGGCAAACCACATCGCCACAGGCCAGTGCATTCTTCTCCCTGATGTGTCACCCTCTGTTTGTGTGTGTGTGTGTGTATGTTCCAAGACAGCAATGCTGAATCCTTCATAGCCTACTAGTTTCAGCAGGGGGAAGGCATTTAAAATCAAAGTCCCCCCTCCCTCCTTCCTCTCGTCGGTCTGCCTCCTCACTTGTTGTGTTGCTCCTCCCTGTCTTTTCTCACTCTTTCATCCTCTCTTGTCATGCCTGCACGCTTGCTCTCACTCCAGATCTTCTGATTTTTTTCTTGTCTTGCCTCGATGATCAAACCCAGTCAGATAATCAATTTTCAACTTTTGACGTCTTATCTCTCACTTCCCCTCATCAATCTCCTGTTTCTTCATCACTTGTCCTGTGTCCCTCTCTCCTCCTGCCTCCTGCAATCTGTGGTTCACAGTAGCCAACACTAACACAGCGGCCATATCTCATCACTCAGGGAGCCGCAGCAGCAGCAGCAGACGGTGCTGTGATGTGGAGAGAAACCTGATAGAAGCATATACCGCAGTAGTTCAACTCACAGAAGCTTGGCCCGCCTCACACACACACACACACACACGCGCTAAGTGCAAACACATGCAGGCAGGCACACAGACCCATACCACATGCGAGAGATATGTCCCTCATTTAGGTTCTGTTGTGGCCCCGTTTATTCGCACACATGTCCATACACCTACACAATCCATCATCCAAATTGCCCAAACTCCCTGTTTTGATACAAGCACACAAACAAATTATACACACACACACACACACACACACACACACACTCTGACGTCTGCCCATTAAGGTGAGGGGGTCATTCACACACGGGCCCCACAGACAGGAGATCAATTACATGCTAATAACACACTATGGAACTGAAAGAGCACAACAAAAACATACACGTATTGGCTCACTGACAGTAATAACAGCTTGATGAAGATTTACAGGTGACTGTTAATCACTATGATCCAAATGATTTTCTTACTGTTCCATAAAATAGGGGAAATGGCAGGAGCTCCAACACTGATCCAAGGTTGGTGGTGTAGGTGTGTGAATGATGGGAAAGATTGTAGCGTTTGGGCATCATTCATAACATAATGTTTACAAATTACACTTTTTTTTCCACTCTTGTGGACTAATAGTGTCTAAAGTTCACCATCTCTGCAACTAGTCACTCCCCACAGAGCCTCTACTCGAGCACAAGGTGCTTTTAGGCAGGGCGATAAATTTCCCTGCAGCACGGCTGACACTGAGGGTGCTTTTAAAGATCCTGGGCCTCCTCAAATTTTTCACTTGGGGCTCTGGAACAGTAAATATCTGTAATACCTATAAGCCCCATCCAGCTCTGGGCCCCTCTGAATCATCCTCCCATTCACTCACCCACTCACCCATCAATCCCTCTTCTGGGCCCCTACTGAGTAAGAGACCTAATCACTAATCAGACATTTCCTGTGAAAGTGAGAATTTAGCCCATGTGTACTTCTAAAAGGGCCACAGTCCCTAATATTGAGCTGGTTTCATGTCCCACCCGGCAATATTATTCAATGAATAAAAGGTTATATTTGATTTAAAATATAAATAATCAAATATTGTGAATTATAAATCCTAGAATCCAGCCTGACAGTTTCAGAAGTTTGTGTCACGACTTTAAGAGACACTCATTTTTACAGAGAAATGCACCAAGCAGGTGAAGCCAGCAATTATTGTATTAAGGTATAAAATCAATACATTCTTTCATAAATAGAGCTGCTATCCCTGATTCCCACTTTTTGTACTCTTTGAATTACATCTCTTCTGTTTTTCATGTTCATAAACAACTGGAACTGGAACGATCCAAATGTTTACGCACCATATTTACGCATGAGTAGTTCCATTAACGTCGAGCTTACCTGTGCCTGCTCGCCGCTCTCTGCCCCGTCTGAATACTGGACTCCGCATATCCAAGACCCGAACAAACTCGCGATAACAAGAAGGCGAGTAGGTAAACAAATAAAGTCTCCATCATTAAGTCCGGCGCGGTTCAAAATGTAATTTAGTTTCTCCAAGTACAGAAGTCCACGCGGTTATCTTCAGTGACGTGGTGTCGGTAAATGACGGCGTAGAGTCATGACTTCACCGAGTGAGAAAGTCCCGTAGAGTCCAGTCAAGTGCATTTCAAAACGCTAAACTGCGATGGAGCTGGAGTCTGCAGCTGAAGAGCGGAGTAACAAGAGGAAAGTTTCCTGTCAGAGCTCCAGGAGCCGTCATGCCAGCGCGCTCTCTCTCTCTCCCTCTCTCTCTCTCTCTCTCTCTCTCTCCCTCCCTCTCCACTAAGTTTTTCCCCTCTGTTCAAATGCTCAATACATTCAACTGAAACCCCTTGATTGGCAGTGAACCTTATTTCCAAACCTGTCTAAGTAATTTTACATCAAAGTAAGAAAAACATTGAACTCCTCATGTGTTAAGTTCACCAGCAGGTGGAGGTTTTTTTTTATATACTAAAGAACACACAGAAGAAGCTTTAAAAAATGAACTATTGTTAGAAATGTTTTGGTTCTGTGGTATGGGAAGATAATCCTTTACTGCTACAGCAAAGCCTTTTACTTAAGAAGAAATTAAAAAATAATATTTGTATTGTCAGAATATTTCCAAGTCTTTATTCCATTAAATCTAAAAACACATTAAGGAGCTCTAATAGAAAATAAATAGCCCGGGCTGCATGTTGGAATTGCCTCTGTTAGCTTAAGCCACTGAATTTTCACATTTCCTTACATTCTCAGGGTTAAATATGATCATCGGGAAACCTTTGCTAGTGAGACACCTGTGGCATGTGATCCTCTTTCTTTATAATCTTAATGTAATCTGCTCCGTTTTGATCAGTGTAACAGATTCCAATCTGAGGACGACATCTAACAGCACAACACACACACAGACCAGCACGTAGTAGCAACTTCTTATCCTCTGGATAAGGAGGCTGTTCACAAGGTGTGATTGATGCTGTTGTGCTCACAGAGTCAAGGGAGAGTCTGACACGGTGCCACGATTTATGCTGCACTTCATTTCCTCCTTCCTGCTATTATCTGTTTCCCAATTTAACATACATGCCAAAAAAAAAAGGTTAAAATAGACGGCTGCAGCCTCAGCAGTTCTGCCGTCAGTTTTAATCTCAGGTCATTCCACTTTTCATTGTCTAGTGTATTGAATAACATTTAGAAACATTTCCTGGGCTCAAGTTTTTGGTCCTCTGTGGTTCAAAAAGGAAACAGAAACACTGACCGGGTCACGTCTCTCAGCCTTGAACCCCTTCTTCTTCCTCATGATGAACGTTTGTGAGAATCTTAGTAGGAGGGTGTTTTCTTCTCCTCAACTTTCTTTGTTCCAGCAGGTTATTTTTAAGTTTTTTTTATGTTGTGCATCTCCTCCTTCTGCTCCCACAGAGGAATGCCCAGCTCAGCAATCCTCCCATCAGGTCCACTAATGGGATCAGTTCTCCCAGCTGCTGAGTCACAGGCTGAGCAACTCCCCGCTGAGAGCAGAGCCAGGCACACCAAGGATGGGAGGATGACACACATAACAGAAACATACACACAGTTACCTATATGCATGATGCTAAACAGATAAACTCTTGTATTTATCCACAGTATCCATGCTAAACTATCCATGCATTAAGCCACTGCCAAACAATAGTGACAGGTGACCTCTGTTTGGTGAGGAGAGGCTCACTGTACTTCTACGGAACAGTCTCATGGCTCATTAAATGCAGCTGCAGGCTGTAACATGGTTACTGTAGCTTTCAAATGATGTGTGGCTGGTGTAAGATGCAGGCCAGGCTCCGGCGTAAAGTGATAAGACTGAGGACAAACGAGAGGCCTCACCAAACATGTGATAGACGACACAAACCAGATATACGAAGAATCTGAACCATAACAGAGGGTTAACAGAAAGGAAAGGGCGAGGAGCGGACTTCATCGTGTTAGAATGTACAAATCATTGCCCACATCCTCTCTTTGTTAACCATAAATCCGAAGAAAGCAGTTAATCTGGACAGATACACATCGACGCAGGCACACCCCGTCACATCTCAGCCAAATTCTTCCTAAAATTACTTCCTTCTCTGCAGCCAAATGATCTCAAGATTAATCAGTATCAGTCATAGAATCTTGAAGAGCAGCATAAGCCCGGGTGTTATTAGGAGACAGGTGTCACCTTCAGCCAGGTGTTAGCTGTGGAAATCATCTGAACAATAACTCTAAATCCTCTGAATTGTTTCATAGCACAGCTTTTGTTACTCACACACATCTGGCCGGTCGCCTGAAGACCGTACATACACTCTCACACTTTGTGACAACCAACATGACAACATTCAACCTTACCATGTGTTTAAATTCTGATTCCCAACCACAAGTGGAAAACAATATGGAGGTGAAAGCTGCATCACTGATGTAGCACTCAACAGTCCAGAGGATGGACACAAATCTAGATGACGGTTCGCTGGAGCCATCCACAGACCTTGTAACACAGATTTTTGCGACTTTACTGTACAATGGCTGATTCATATATATGTGAAAGGTTCAGGTCAGTGTGCAAGAAACAAAATAGTCTCCATTATGATTATGTGACTCAAATAATGGGCTGAGAGTCAGATCACAATAACAATAGTGGTCAAACGAATTTGATTAAAAGTAATGTAACAGTAGTGGTCCATCCTCCCTCCTCCATTCAGTCTTTCGACCAATCACCTGTCACGTTGGGATTCACAGATAACCAACCTGTTTATGTTCGGTTACTAGCTGTTGAACAGAAAATTAAAGGTAGGGTAGGAGATTTCATTCTGATGCACTTTTTGTTAAATTAGTGTAACTTCTCTTTACAATCCGATAGCAACCGATTAGTTTGGCGGTTTCGCTTTAAAACGAAGAATATTAATCATCTGTGGAAGCTATAAAAGGCTAAAAACATCAGCCAACCCTACGAGGCGCACCTGCGCAGAGTAGTGGCTGGTTGTCACTCTCTTCCTGCTCTGCGCTCACCAGAGAGGTACGTGCATGATGGCCGAAGTCACAGACTGGTTGGGAGGCGTGGCTTTGGGCTAAGCTCCGAGAGAAAGGGGCGTGTGTTTACTTTTAAGATCTGGCTGACTCTCACTGAGTTTTCAAAATCTTCTTGACAATGGTGAATGTTTATGAGTGACCTGGCCTTTAGTCTGTATTGTGTTTATTGCAGCAAACAAGTAAGTTGAAAAAGTATACTGTCCCACAATCTTAGTTGTAACTAAACACCAAGTGACATTAGATGATGTCATGTACTGGATCACCAAAGGCATGGTGGTTAAATTCTATCATGATCCTGATCTTTGCAGTCGTTGTTAGGACTTTCCATGTGAAACCACAACTCAGCCTCATTGTGGTGCTTAAGGAAAACTCAGGGGATGTAATTTGGTTTCCTCCTCTGAGCACCACGAGTGTCTGAGCCATGTATTTTTCAAATACTTGACCTCAGACTTACAAAATCCTTCATGTCTGCCAGGCTCTGCTCAGGTCCCCAAGTCGTCATGATAACGTTTAAGACACACAAGAGCCCGTGTTCAGAGGGAGCTCCATACATTTTGACAGTGTGACGGGCCATTTCACATTTTATGTGCTGCAGGGTAAATCTTGCTGATGAGTGTCTTCTGCTCTCACAGTTTGCTTCATTTCACTGGAATCTCTGGTGCTTTCATGGGTTTATGTGGTTGTGAGGCTTCCTTTGAAAAATGCATTTCTTTCCTTTCCTGTGGCTTTCGATTAATTGCATCTTTCTTTAGAGAGCCAGCATGAACCGGCGTGCACTTGGATCGACTCTTTGAGCTGTATGGTGTTCGCTAGGCTGGGCCACTGGACTCTTGACCAAAGCCCTTGGGAAGATTAACATTCCTGGAGGGGGGGGGGGGGGGGCACTGTATCTCTGCCTTTATAAATAGGCAAGATTAGGCCATACACAACAAAACAAACAACGAGGCTCTCTGTTGTAGCAACATACAATGTGTTGATGAGGGCACCATTCATCTAAACAATTAGTATACAAGGCCATGTGAAAAATATGTATTCTTGGCTTCTCTGTGGTTTCATTGTACCCCGATCCTTTTAATCTACTCCCACTGCTTCCTCGGAGTCTTTATCTTGACTTTGTGTGTGTGTGGTGTTTGACCGGCGCATGTTTCCGATGCTTTGCGGCTGCCATGTTGACATTCTTGGAGGCTTGGCCTGCATTTCACATTTGTGCAGGTCAGGGTGTTTTGTTTGCCTTAACTATTATGGGAGACCCCCAGTTGTTATTTCGCACTTTGGAGGAACCTTTAAAATGCCTCTGCTGGGGTGGTATGCTCCGCTGCACTGAAAAGCCCGGAGCCTCGGGGGAGGTGGCTTTGGAGTGTATTTCTGTCAGGCTTCAGTCAAGCTCTGCACTTTCAAGGCTCCCATACAAGACAGCCTACGGGTCACACTGCTGTTGTGTGTGTGTGTGTGTGTGTGTGTGTGTGTGTGTGTGTGTGTGTGTGCTGCAAACACAGTGTAATCTTGAGCAAACTCATGTTTCTTTACACACAAAGTTACCTCATGTTTTCTAGACTTTACACACAGAGCAGGAGCCACTGCTTCTGAAGCATATCTCCAACTCCTCCAGCAAAAGTCAACTTACTTTAAAGCTCTTGTCAGACAAAGACAAATAAAGCATAAAATAAAACGAGCCTTGTTTTGACTGCATAGCTGCTTTCAGCATTCATCATCAGAGTTACTATCAAAAGCCGTAGGAAACAATTAGCAATGGTCTGTTCACATTCCAAAGAAGGTAACGTAAATACACATTCAATCTTACTGTGACCTCACTTCACAAAACACAAGTTCAGTAGCCTTTGTTGGGAGAAATTTAAACCTCGGGGCTTCACCTCAGTGTTGCCACAGCATTATTGTTCATGATGAGAGGCTGACATCCCAGCAGTATTTCAATGCAATTATTCTCAAGCTGATTTATGCCACTACAGCTATAATAAAAAGATGAACGTTTCATCACTTTTATCCTGTTGATTTTTAACAGTGGTGGTCGGATATCTCTGGTTACACTTGGCCAATAAAACACTTTCCCTATTAGACAGCCAGCATTTACACAACACAACAGCAGTTAGTGTGTTTCTAACAACAATTTGAATGTGTTGTTTTTCAAAGAAAATAAAATTCTAAAAGGTAGGGTAGGAGATTTTGAAAACTCAGTGAGAGTCAGCCAGATTTTGAAAGTAAACACACGCCCCTTTCTCTCGGATCTCACCCCGAAGCCATGCCTTCAAATCACGTGCATTACCTGAAGACGAGCTGCGGTCTGTGACTTCGGCCATCATGCACGTACCTCTCTGGTGAGCGCAGAGCAGGAAGAGAGTGACAACCAGCCAATACTCCATGCAGGGTCCACCTGGAGGATTGGCTGATGTTTGTAGCGTTTTATAGCTTCCACAGATGATTAATATTCTTCGTTTTAAAGCGAAACTGCCGAACTAATCGGTTGCTATCGGATTGGAAGAGAAGCTACACTAATTTAACAAAAAGTGCATTGAAATCTGTGCAATGAAATCTCCTACCCTACCTTTAACATGAGACTGTGAGTTCATCATCCCACTGACAGCTGAGAAAAGCTTTGCAGCTTCATCTAACCCCTCACCCTGTTCTTTTTTTTTGCCAAATCCAACCCACAATAAAAAAAATTCACTTAACATCAGGTGAAAACAACACAGCTCGTGGTGTCAGGGAGACTCAAACCCCACCCTGCCTCCTAACACTCTTCAGTCTGCATGGTGTTTATTGCAGCAGACAAGTAAGTTGAAAAAGTATACTGTCCCACAATCTTAGTTGTAACTAAACACCAAGTGACATTAGATGTACTGGATCACCAAAGGCATGGTGGCCAAATTCTATCATGGTCTTTGTTAGGACTTTCCAGCCTCATTGTGGCGCTTAAGGAAAACAACACAGCTAGTGGTGTCAGGGAGACTCAAACCCCACCCTGCCTCCTAACACAGACTTTTTTTATGACTGAATAAGTCCCATGATTGGATGATATTGGATAATCAATCAGCATAAACTTAACCATGTTTATGCAGATCTATTATTAGCGCACATGTGGTGTTTTTTTGTGTGTGGACATGTGGTTCTTCTGTTGAGTATTATCCAAGCCCCACTGCTCTCTACTACTGACGGCTGCATTCCACCTTCCACACATGCTGGTTCACTGCCATGGCCTACTGGGGCACCTAATGGAACGGATCCATCACTGATAACAGTTTGTGTGGCTACGCTTCGAAAATCAAATGTCTGCCATAAAACATTTTAAAATAGGGCTGTTTGCCATGTGTGCTGTGTTGCAGTGCAGCCAGTATATCTTCCTTAAAGATATAGTGTTGGACTTTTTATGTTTTAACAAATTTCTGAGACATTTAAGCCAAAAACAGTTCATACAGTGGTCAAGGACTGATTTTCTTCCCCTGTTACAGGACAATAATTTGTCATTTAGATGGAGTAAATGTAATGGTTACGTAGAACATTTTACAAAGCATATCCAAGGAGCAGAGAGGCGACATCTGTCTGTCCTCAGCATGCTCAAACAAGGAAAAGCCACATCAGTTGTTATCGGTGTTAGTCACAGCTATTGTTTTGAGAAAATAGGCAACTGTCATTTCTCTCAGACTAATGAAAGATCACAACCTTTGGTGTGATGGATGTGCGTATAATCAAAGTGACAAATTTGTCTTGGTCAATCTTTAGCGTCCAACAGTCCCACTGTCTCAAGGTCTGGGGAGAGGTTTGCACGTATGTGTTCTCTCACTGCCAGGAAGGAGAGATAAAGGTTCCACGGCATGTTTTTTTTTTGCAGCCTTTCCTCTCCACAGCAGCTAACATGTGTTTTATTTGTTCTTGTGGGTTAACCTGAACGCATTTCTTTTGCTTGTGTCATGGCTGAAAACAGCCCCATGAGAACAGTGAAGAATGAAGCAAAGCTTAACTAACTTGCAGCCCATAAAAACTAAAACCAAAAAGCTTAATAAAGCTGCTTAGACTGCAGAGTTGGATGAAGGTTCTCTGTGTTTATCACTGGCAGGCCAAAACCTTCTAAACAGTATGCAAATACCAACGACAGCAGCTTTAAGACGGCCCATGTGCTATCACATTAAAATCAGATAGCGTCCAACACTAACACGGGCACGTTTCCGTTTATTTTCCCGAGATAATGTCCCATCACTATCACTATGTGGAAATAAATAGGCAGACTTAGGTCTTGGCCCCTATGATAGCTATGCTGCTCTTTTCAAAACCGATGTCCCAGTGATGCCGGGTGGGGCGCAGGGGAAACAATTTCTCTGTCATTATAGTCATTACCCCCGGCCCTTATCATCACGGATGTTTGTGTAAGAAGTCCTGCATTAACACAGCGCTTGTGAGGATGAGGATGGTGTTATCCCTGCTCAGGATGTCGATGTGATGAATCGGTCCAGAGTCACACTTGAGCTGAATTACGTGTTCATTCATTCAGTCACTACACTTCTCCACAAATCATGTGTGTGTGTGTCTCCTATTGTCCTCACTTATGAGAAGACAGGACATTATTGGGGGAAAGATGCCGTGCAATGGAAAATAGATGGATGCAAGCTACCAATTTACTCCACTTGCCCATATAAAAGCAGGGATTATCTACAAAGGAATGACTCCCAGTCCATTGTGGTTTTACTATGTGATGTCTTTTTGTCCTTTTGTAAGCTACTTAATAGCTGCCAATGATGGCACCCTGTGTGAATGACGGGATGCCTTTTGCTGTGATTCCCTTGTTGTCATACAAGATTAAACTGACCTCCTGTGTGGGCTTTGTTGAGGAGGTTGAGCTCATAAAACAAACCACTTGGGAGTTGCAGCAGGATGTTTATGGGGATGTGAGGTAGAATGAATTAGGAACCGCAGGGGTTTAAGCACCAAGGAGCCCTCGCCATATATATACACACACACACACACACACACACACACACACACTCATATACACACACACACCATCCATACAACACATGTAGAGACTGCAGAAACAAGGTGAAACCACAGCCAAGCTAAAACCTCAGCAGCACCACCTCTTTATATTCAGTGAAATAACCTTAACAAGCGCTGTTTAATTTCACTGCACCACAAAAGTCATTTTTCTCACAGTATCTGCAGGGAGAGGCCAGATGTGAAGGTTTTGCACAGGATGAACAGACAGGAAAAGAAAAAAAGGAAGAGGTCATTAATTCAGTGTCCATCCGGAAAGATTTAACCCTGAAGTCCTGCATTGTAACACACACACACACACACACAAAAGCTGAAAACACTCCAACACAAATAAAAACAACAGATTTTCACAGTTTTTCAATTTATGAGTGTTTTACTTTCTGCCTAATGTTTGCCATGTGTCTGCAGCACATGCACGTGTTTTTGCAGTAGCTGCGTTGTTGCCGTCCCATGGGAAAAAACATAAGCGGTTCTCCTGTTTGAAACTTTGTAGTATTTATTATCTGCACTCTGCTTAGCTCGGCCATTCTGCAGCAGCCTGATGTGAACTTTAACTCTGAGACTGGTACTCCTGGGAAAACACCACTCTGGACGGAGTTAGATTTTGACACAGTAACAGCTTGTTCTGACATTTGCGCCGTGTGCTCTACTCTTGTGCTTTGTGCTGGTAGATGAAGGTCATGAGCAGGAGGGAGGAAAAAACAGGTGAAGACTTGATATTCCACATCACACAGGACATACATAGTGCCTGTTCCCAAACCAGATGATGAGCATCTGTAGTGCAGAAGAGTCTTTGAGCAACAGAAGTGACCCCTGAATGGCCTTAGGCCATGGCCAGGTCAGGCCATGCTCACTCCA
Source organism: Parambassis ranga (assembly GCF_900634625.1). Lineage (NCBI taxonomy): Eukaryota > Metazoa > Chordata > Actinopteri > Ambassidae > Parambassis > Parambassis ranga. The sequence goes on from NC_041043.1 coordinate 10,924,812, forward strand.
AATAAAAGAACATTTTCTGTTGTTGTAGCTGCGCGCCATGGTTACCACAAAGTCAGACTTTCACAGCACAGAATTCAATAATATTATTATAATATCTGTAGAAACGAGATGTCCAGAGGAGAGAACATTCTAATGGTTTTTAACAACACCACTCAGAATACTGTGAGATGTTATTTGATTGCAGGTTCCACTGTTATCCAACACATCAGACATCATCTTGTGCTGCAGATGAAGCCACTTTCTAGCTAGCTTGTTCACTATAGCTCACTATATATGGACCTATATAGTGTGTTATATAGTGTTATATAGTTCTCCATTCTTTAGTGCTGTCAGAATGTACAGTGAGAAATCTTTTGCGACAGCAATGATGATGATGTATATTGACGGCAGAAGTTTTCCCAGTAAGTTCACTATATGGTTCTCTACATTGAACTCCCCATAAGGGGAGTAGAGAGCGAGTGATTTTGGACACAGCCAAGTCTTTATTTTCTCCATTTCATGATGGGTCAGAGGATGATTAAAGGTCTAAATGTGGCATAATATTAGTATTTCACTGCCTGTGATTTTTGAAAAAATATCAAATATAAAAATATATCTAAAAATAACAAAATCCAGGTTTTAGGCGTCCATAAATAATAAAGTGGATTTTAAGTAAAACTTCCTTGAACTTTTGTCCGTCACTGTGAAATTTATATAACAGAGTCAAACACTCTGTTATACCAACATTTAATATTAATAAAATGTCCCAGCTATTTTTAACAGCAGCATATTGCAACACTATTACGTGCATTGTTATCTCTTCTCTTTCTGAAGCTAATGACTTTAACCCATCTGTGATTCCCTCTGTATCCAGCTCCTGAGACATTCACACAGTGATACCAGCTAGGTCAGGAAAAAACCTCACAGGAAGCCACATGTTTCCAGAAGCAACAACTGTGGTCTGTGCGGGATAATTAAAGGAATACGTCAGAGTATTGATAGTTATTATGGCTACGGTAGTTAAGAAAATAGAGAGAGAAAGAAAATAAAAAGGAAAAATATAAACAAGATAATGTTATAAGCTCTAATATGCAGGAGTCATGTGTCAGCACTCCACAGAGATGATCGGCTTACAAAAGACATGAGCGAGGTGAATTAATCCGGCCTGATCCCATTTTAAAATGTCAAAATTTAATACTGAACCGATCCTGAAACTCCGGCCTTGTTTTCAGACTCCCTACAAGGGAATGTCTAGCTTTGAGAATTTAGGGTCTTCTGGGGCCAAACTTGTGCTTGACTGCACTCAGTCCAACCTGACTGCTCAACTGATTCCCTCAAGTACAAGAAAGAAAGCCAGGCTGCAGCAGCAGGAGCTTTAATGAGAGTTACAAAAAAAAGTGAAAGACTTGAGTGAAGAAAGCTCTCTTTTGTAGTGGTGTGTTTAAATGCACTGCCTCTCTCTCCCTCTGTGCATGCTTGTGTTTGTATGAGCGCCTCATCTTATAAAGCACCACCGCCGCCCGTCGCCTCCAGCTGCAGGTTGAGCTGCAGAGGCAGCGGTGTAACAGTGAAACCTCATCCAAAGCAAACAGTACGCTAACTCTGTTTCACTTTGGATTCCTGCTACTTGGAATTTTTGTTTTCTAAAAGGTGCTCTTTGTCCCCGCTGACGTGTATTGATCTGGCGAGACGCGTGGGAGTCCACCCGCACTTAAAACTGGCCCAGGAGGCCTGTTTAGCTGAAACAGATACAGGCAGCTGAATATGCACACTGATGATCAGCAGCAGCGTTGGTTATTGCTCCCCACGCCTCCTCCTCCTCTACTTTCCTTCCTGTGAACTAAGGGAAACAAGCCAAAGTTTTCAAATTGCTACTATTGCCTGAGCCTCCAATTGCAACATCTTATTTTTACTTTCCCAGCTCCGCCCTGCTGTTGAGTGAGCTAAATAAAAACAATTTTACTTATGAGAATCATAAGCACCACTCTGGAATTCCCTAAAACTAGTAGTAAGGCCAACCCAATGGTTTTTTCCCCCCCTCTCATGCCTCCACCTAAATGGTAAGAGTAGAGGTGATTCCAGCCCACACATGCCAGCATACAAAGCCGGGCATTCATACGTTCGGCCACCGTCCTTGACGCCCACAGCTCTGACAGCATATAGGAGGCAGCAGCCAACAGGATGGAGAGAAATGTAGGACTGATATTTCATGGAAAGGAAAAACACGAAGAATGAATAGTCCACTCAACAGGTTTTAGGCATTGAATTCTGAAGGAGCACTGTTTGAGGACAGAACACAGCAGTGTTTCCCAACCCAGCACTGTTAATTATGAAGAAAAGCAAAGGTGTAACTGCTGCCGCTACAGTACATCCCATGGAAGAAGAAAGTTATTTATGAGGAAGAAAAAAAAAACTGTGTAAGAGCTGTTTTTAGCTTTTAGCTCCCACTCCCAAAGCTGTGAAAGGTTGGAGGCCACATCTGTCACACACACATACACAACCACTGGTTCTGAACTGAATGCTTGACCAGATCGCTCCTAAATAAGTCGTACTGTTTCTCACACACACGCACACAGTATAGTGTACAATCGTGTAAATCTTCAGTGGTTCAGGTACTCTTCACACTCTATTTTCTATTTAGACACAAAATCTTCAAGCTTAGGTTTGAAAAAAACGTCATGGTTTGGGTCTGTTGCTATGGTTACAATGGTTACTTCCTGTCCCTTTTACAGTTTGATTCACTGATTCACTGACTGTAAATAAGAGTCTTATTACTTCTATACCTGCCTAGTCCAATCAGATCGACGTTCTTGCTGACAACTGACGGCAAAATACCGCCTTTGGCTTTCAGACCCTGACTGACCATTGCATCGCTTGAAGTCCTTTTCTCTTTGCATCCTTGTATCTCTTTATTTCTCTAATCCACACATATAAACTGTGTTTGCACTGAAATGTTGCTGTTTTGTAATCATTCTGTGGCCTGTCCTTAGGACTTGACCTGAATATTCCTTTAATGAGAGTGCCAGGGGCTTTGACCATGACTGCAGCTCTGTGTGTGGGAGGGCTACCTTGACCTCAGCAGCAAAACAAGAGACATGCAGGGCTCAGTGATCTGTGAACAAGATCTGGTTTTATCTCTGAGAACTGGCAGACACACAGTGGTGGACTGTTCTCATGCCATGACATGACATCACCACATCACACACACAAACACCAGATACATTTCAAATATATTGGTTTAATAAGGTTCAAGAGAAAGAGTAAAAGTAGCTCAGTGGTTTTTAAAACACTGTAAACTCTTTCCACTGCGGATTTATCGATGCACCATTGCCGTGTCCCCTCTTGTCCTTAATTGTAGTTCTTCTATTATCTTTATGCTTCAGTGGGTTGTGGGGTCAGCACCTCCTTCCACAGGCCTGATGTTATGGTGAAACATTCCTTTGACATGACCTTATTTCGTTTTCTTTTTTAATTTCACACTGCTCTTTGGGAATCTCCCCTTTCACAGGCAGCAGCAGCAGCAGCTGATGAACATCTGCCAAGGTTGTGGCTCTGGATTTTCTGTGTGTGTGTGTGTGTGTGTACAGTAATGTATGAATCTGTGAGGGGAAGATGGGCCTCTGGTTGTACTGTACAGAAACTTGGGAATCATCTTTGTGTTGCTATTTTATCACCATGATGAGGAATAAATGATCAAACATATGAGCAGTGTAATATCAGTTACAGAAACACTGTTATGGGCTCCGGGGGCCTCATTTACTGTGCCCATGCTGACGAGCACCAGGTGGCCAACCAGTGACTGTCAAGCTAACTAATGGAATCCAGCTAGCTTGTTTACTTGACCTTGGTCATGACCTACAGAGAGACTGTTTAAAGAGAAATTTAACCAGCACAGAGCATTTTTAACTCACTGCCTCCGCTGCTGATTCAAAAACTCATGGTTTTTAGCTTCTATTTTTATAATATAATTAATGCTGAATTGAGCCCAGAAAGCAGTGGTCTCACTTAATTTGCTAATGAAGCTCTCAAGATGCAGCTAAAGGCTCCTAGAGGGATTTTTCAGAGGCGAACTGCTTGATTGTTTATCTTAGTCAATTAACCTTTGTCATAACTAAATGCTATTACATCACTGCATACCTTTGTATAAAGCTACTGTGTGGTTTGCAGTATATGCATAAAGACTGTATTTACATACATATTCAAAGAGTTTTACACTACTTCACCTTTAACACATGCATATTCACACACCAATGGTGCAACCACAGAGCACCTATAGGGTTAAGTGTCTTGCTCAAGGACACATCAGCATGCAACAAGAACAGGGAACAGAAGCAGTGGGTTAGTGGGCACAGTTCACTTCAGTTCAATCTAGGCACACAGAAAACCAGAGCCTGACTGACATATGTTGTTTGTTAGCTACAGATGTTATGTTTAAGCAGTTTGGGAGAAGGAGGGGCCAAATGCAGACAACTTAAAGGAGAGCTTTATTCATATAAAGCAAACCCTTTACAAAAGCTTCACAAAGCCAGAAAGTGAACACAAAAACAGCCCAAAACAACATTTAACCATGAGATCAAACATCACAACTGAAAACCAACCAGAAACGAAGACCATGGTAAAACACCAGGGATGCAGGGAACGCTGGAAACAAGAAGCACATGGAGCAAACAGACATCTGAGGAAGACAAAGGGAGGCAGGAGAGACGCAGGTGAGAAACATTAGTGCGGGGAAGGCAAGAGGAAGTAAAACAGGCACACAGGGAAACAGGAATTTTAAAATAAAACAGAAACCCTCAGGAAAAGCAACACCTAAGAAATGAAACGATGACTAAATCGAAACTAGGACAAACTGAAACGGAGCTTTTAAAATGCAACTGAATCCCAGAAATCAGACAAAAACAAACCAACTAAAGCAACCGTCATGACCACAGAACAGGGTTTGAACAGCTGAAAACGACAGCAAGGACAGTCTGAATGTTTCAAAGTGTGAGGTGCTCCTAACCTGAGTCTCACCAGAGAGCTGTAGGGAAGGTGGAGGCTAGTAAAACAAAAAAAACTGTAAACAATGGAGTGATTTTAAAACGTACAGAAGAGTCTGTGCTGAGCAGCAAATGAGTAAAGATGCACAATAACATGAATTCCAGTCACAGCAAAGTTACTGAGTCATTTAGTTCTGTACCACGAGCCATGGGAGCTGCATGAGAGGATTTTGGAGGTGAGCCACAGATAATTTTCATTTCTATGGGGAGGCTCACTGTCACACATTTTTATAAACCCATCTAAACCAACTGCAGCTGTAAAACCAAAAACATCAGCTAAAAGCAGAGCTGCTCAGATATTCTGTCAAGATACACTGAGGGGCTCTGTGAGTGCTGCTGCGATTTATTTTCTCATCTCAGCATCATTCTTTATGTTATCACTCTGTCTGTGCATGACTGTCACTGCCACTTGTGCCAAAACATTTCAACCATCCCTTCATACATTTGAAGAACAGATACCTGCAGCCAGGACCTCAGAAACCATCAGCTGTGATGTCCCATGCTGCATTTGTCATTATGTTATGTCTACATTTCGTCCTTCATAACAAGTCTCTGATGTTACAGCTGTGGGTGATTTTACTCATTTAGAAACTGACACTTTTTTTGGGCCGTCAGACTGTCATTGTGTTTGTCTTTACAAGGTCAGTCAGAGGGTCTTTGGCAGTGGACCACAGCTTGGTTTACATCCAGATGACTTTGACTCATGTCGTAATCACAGCTGGGAAGTTGTGGAGGAGGACAGCGCTGGTTGATGTTTCAGGTGATGGCTGACAAGACACACAGAGATAAGATCTGTATTGTAGATAGTAATGATTGGAAGTCAGAAGGCATTATAGGAAAACATAATCTGAGAAGGCATGTTACTGGCCTGTACTTAGAAATAGACAGATATTTTAAAACACTCAAATTTTAACTGTTTTATCTGGAGCCTCTCATAATCTAAGGCATCTTTTGGGGAACTTGCCTGGCTTTAAGCTATGCACTTGCGCCACAGGTCTAATCACTGGATGAGTAACCGTTAGTGCCTTTTATGTGAGTATTTTCCAGCAGACATTGAAGGGACTTGTTAACTGCTATTCCTCAGCAGCTTCCTGTATTTCCTCATCAGTGATTTGTTGATCTGATTACTGGACAGACAGTGACTCACCGGTGGAGTCATCCAATCACCTGCTGTGTTTTCTTTTCAGAGCGCCAGTGCTTCAGACGCAGGTGGGTCTGTGCAACAAAGCACTTCACTGTCAAGAGATTCAGCCAACAGTTCAATGTTTAATCACACATTCAACACAACATGACATTTAAAGGGACACTCTCTCACTGAATGAGAAGGGGAAAGAGTCAGAAGAAGATGGAATGTCTCTTTGATGTCATTGGATATATTAAAAACATGAACTCTTCACCATTCATACACAAACACACCCACTTATATCTATCTATCTATCTATGGCTTAAAAACAGATTAGGATGCCTTAAAATGGATTAAAGTGTGGTAACAACACAGCACAGTAGTACTGAAGCTCTTGAGGTGTTTTTTTTAAATGGAAACTATGGCCTAAAAAGGAACTCAATCAATGGTCTTTATAGGAAAACATGGATGGAAAGAATTGTACGGTAATATGGTTCCAAATTATAAAATTGCAGACAATAGAAGTTAAAGTTTACCTAGAAAATATTAAATTCAAGCAGCATCTTTCCTGTGCAGTCAGGCCATTTAATTGCTGGGCTGCAGCATTAGTTGTGTCTCCCCTGCTGCGCTGAGAAGAGGAGCCCTGCTGGTCTGGGATCAGAAGCTGGAAGATGTTGGCCGAGAAGGTCAGCCGCAACAGCGTGAGGCTGTCACGTACACTTAGCCCCGAGACTAAATGGAAGAAGACAGAAGTTAATTTACCACACACGCAAACTTAACAGTAGCATTACAAAGCCTAGCTGGAGGTAATAGACCTGGCAGACACTGTAGCACACTTCAAACACACACAAGTTTCACACTTGGCCCTTCCAAACCTTTCCTCAATAAAACCCCAGTGTTAGGAGCACACTCCCAGTAGTGCAGTATAATCATTCCACACTTCCTCTGAGCTGCCATGGTGACAGTTTGAAAAACAGCCATATTCCTGTTTGGGGGGGTAACAGTCAGTCGATAGTTATGGTGGCTGTCACCTAAAAACCTTGAGTCCACAGTAAGTCCGTTTGTCTTTAGCTGCCAGATGTTGTTCAGCAAAGTGTAAATAAAGATGGACGAATCTTCTGTGATGTCACCCATAGTCCACTGAAGGTACTTCTTATGGGTGGCTTAGCCCTTAAATATGAAGCTGAAGTGGGCGCGGTGTAAACAGAATAGATGGCAAACATCTTTACTTTTGCTGCCGTCAATGGGAATCACCTCAAGACACCCTCAAGTGGTCCTCATGAGGAACTGCAGTAGTATCCAGTGTAATTACTGCCTCTGCAATGGGGGTGCAGACTGCATGGTGATGTCACTAGTGAAGTTTTACACAGATTCTGTAGGAGAATGTCAGCCCACACAATTGGCTCTGGCATCATAGCATTCCATGAAAATCCACTGAAATCTAAAACTGTCATCCCTAATGTCTGCATGATATACATCATAATGGCATTTTAATCTTTTATTTATCTTACATTATCTGCATCATGTTAGCAGACACTCCTCATCTTTTTGTTGCAATAAATCAATATAAAACTGTCAGTAGTGTTTCATATCTTATCTCTGGTCTTACGTTATACTCGCGCACACACACACACTGTGCTGTCCAAAGTGCTGCTCCCGTACTAATTGATTGTTCTCTTGAATCCTTTAACTGCCTGTTGAAAGGAGGCAGCCGGTCAAAATGAAATTATCAGCCTTTAAAAACAAAAGCAGTGAGGCGGACAAGACAAGCTTTGGCAAAGCTGCTGCTGCTGTGTGTTTTTTTAAGGTGATTCAAACCAGACTTGAGCCTAAAAGCAATTGACAATATTTTTTTCTTCTGAGAGACAAAAAACATTAAAAAACAGAACCAGATGGGAAGCACTTCAGATCATATCAGGTACATTATTAGTCATTCTATTTTTAACTGCATCCTGGAATGGTTGCTAAGCAGCATAATTCTAGTTAGTAATTACACAAAAACGGCCTCAAGATACCATAAAGTCTTACTGAAACTCTAGACATATATCTGAGGCGCCAGTTCAAAGGAGTAAACAGGCCTCCTCACGTTTGCCCTTTTCCCCCAACACGTGTCCTACTCAGAGGGGGTGGACATTAGTTGAGGGTATCAATCCATCCATCCCTCATCCATTTATTCATCTGTATCTGTTCGGCCAGTGCTCCCAGCCGCTCAGCTCCCAGCAGCCCTCCTGCACTGAGCAGCAGTGTCACAGTCTTACATGCATGTCGGAGCGGTGTATTTTATGTTGCCCTCTGCCCCCTGCAGGCCCTGCTGCTGTGATTTAGAGCAAAAAGAGAAAAGAGAGGCAAGAGCGGGGAGACCCTGGGTGGAGGAATGCCTCCACCCTGCCTGCTTTTAAACAGTGCCACTAGGGAAACACTAGCTAGGGCCTTAAAAAAAGGTAAGAGGTATTCTCATTGTCCTTGTTGAAATAGCGTTGGGTAAAATACACATAAAAACAGCTTGACCAAATAATAAATTATATTTTTTGTCTACCTGGCAGATTTAAGTCCAGAATTTGCCTGCATTTTTGCTCCATTTTGATCTCCTCCACCACCTCCAGTTGCTGGGCATTGAACATCATCTGTTGTTGATTTCAAAATATTGATAAGTGCGTCATACTTTTAGTTGCAAAGCTGACACTGACTACCAAAACTTACTCCTGACTGAGTCCATCTAAGAAAACACTATGATGGAACACTTAAAGAATGCAGTGGATCTCCAGATCTACAAGCGCCCCCTTTAAAGCAGGTGATAAATGGGAACCAGTTCTTCAAGGTGTAAGGTGATCAAAGGCGTGGCAGAAGTCTGGCCTTGGTTTATGAGTGTGTTGGTCAGCCAACAGGCCTCCAGATCAGAGGAGGGAATTCACTTTTCCACAACCACACATCTGTGTTTGCCCCTGTTGAATGGGCTGAACTAATGCACAGCGGTCTGTTCGGACTTCTTCGCCTGATTCCTCTGACCTGTAATCCTGTCCCATTTTTTCTTCCCTGTTATTTCTGACACACTAAATTGCTTTTCCTGTCCTCATATAATATCATCACTGTCCCAAAAGAAACTATTCACAACAGATGACAGAAATTTATGTTTTGCTCTATACTTGGGACAGGAAACATTTTCTACTCAGAGAGGATCATGTAACGGGAACACACATTTTCTCCTGTGGGTACACAGTTTATTTGTGTATATGTCCTTATGTGCACAATTCAATCAAGTTAATCCATGGAAACAAATAAGATAAAAGGTCCCTGACATGAAACAATAGCTGATATGTTTTTGTACCCTGACTCTGTAGGTTGACATGTTCCATTTTGCCATTAACTATACTGTATAAACACAATTAATGCAAACCACATGGCTGGAGCGCAATAATAATTAAAAACAAAAAAGTTTAGACCATGCATGAAAGGCAGTAGGTGTTGATTTTGGCAGACAGAATGACGGCGATTTCTACAGAATTGGTTAATTGACGGAAATATGTCTAAAAATAAAATACAGACTGACAGAGGATCAGTTTCTGAGGCTCAAGTGTAATTGTTAGGCAGAAAATGCAAAAGGAGCTCAAACACTGGAACTGTTTATGTTGTATTCAAATTCCCGGCATTCCCTGCTAGGCCACTTCAGAACATAGCAACATTTTTAGCACAGAATCACATTAATGGCCACATGCCCGACTGAAAAAGTCTGTGAGATACAACCCGAGAGGGCACTGACAGCAAAACAGGCACTTCAAAGACAACTGTTCTCACATATATCAAAACTGTTTTGAAAAAAAAAAGTTTTGTGTTGAATATCTGTTCCTGCAGATACAACAAAGCCTAGAAAGCAAGCAGCCATACCATTATGACCACTGACAAGTCCTGTAAATAACACTATCGATGGGTGGGATACACTGTATCAGTCAGCAAGTGAACATTCTGATGTCTCAGAAGCAGGAAAAATAGCCAAATATGACAAGGACCAGATTGTGATGTGTCAGAGCCGCAGCTCGCGTGGCTGTTTAAGAGTCCACGATGCAGGTGGGATTGTAACAGAAACATGTCAACACACACTCAGTCCAACACAGTTGCATGTTGCATAGGGCTGTGTGGCTACAAACCAGCCAGGGCAGACAAGATGTCATAACGCTGTAGATGCTGTCGAAACACCTTTAAAATCTTTGAAAATAGATATTGACTTTTTTCCTCTGTAGGTATTTGCGCCTGGAAATGCTTCAATAGGGCCTCTTTCAGGGGAAGAAAGAAAGATAGCTTTTTTCACTTTTCAGCAGCTCAGTATGTGGGATTTGATACTGAATGGGAGGTGCCTGCTTTGGTGGTGAAGACAAGAAAGAGGCAAATTTTAATCTGTCCATTCTGTTCTGTGTTCTGATGTTATTACCTTTGATAATCTTGCCAGCTGCTAGCAATGGTGCTATAATATGACAGCTTGCTACAACAGGTTCTTCTGAGCTTTTCTGCTGACAGCTGTCTGTTTCCGTTGGCAGGAACATTAAGAGCAACAGGGCTGAACCAAAACATTAAAGCGGAGAGTATCGAATGTAAACAATGAGCTAAAAGACACTAAATTCTCCTTAAAGCTGCAGTTAACTACAGTCATATGGTGAACTGTTGTCAGTGCGTCACTGTGTCTGTATTTCACGACAGACACAGCAGAGCCACAGTGGAAAAAAATGGATTAAAGCAGCATTGAAATTCATCAAATACAGTAATAATAGATTTTATAATAAATCCTTTTATCATGTTCATGTTTAGAGACAGATGAGGTTCATCACTTTTTAACAGCTACATTAGCAGGAGGTCAACAGTAGCTGAAAATTGGAGGGTCAATTTTGTTAAATGAACCTTAACAGTAGCTCCAAAAACAGATGCTCAGGCTCATGAACAAAAGACCGGCTGCATCCCCTGGAGAAAAAGTTAAACCTATTTCCCCAGAAGGGTCAAAGGTCTAAATGGTGTGACCCTGACTCTTTTGTTTGTTCAGTGGCTCACCACCTGGATCTGTTTCTAATTGTGACTGCTAAAATATGCCTTTGTTACTGTATGCGGGGGCTGAAGCCATTTATTAAACAGGTGGGCAGAGGCAAGCCGACAGTCTGTTTGATGGTCGGAGCCAAAGCAGAGCAGCATGTGTGCATAAGTGATATAAATATCACTCCATGTCACTTGTGTTTCTCTTTTTCTCCCTCTTTTTTTTTGTTTAACGGCCTCTCTCTCTCTCTCTCTCTTGTTGTTTGTAGGTCACTCGTCCTGATCAATTGTCTCTTGCCAGAAGAACAGAGAACAAAGATAAGCTTCACAGACTCAGTGGGGAGCTGTCAATCCTCCGATTAGCCTCATTGATTAGCCTACAATACACATTCAGCTATCTTAAATAAATAGCAGCACCTCCTTGTGTTGAATGCTCTTAAAATAACAGGTCAGTTAGCAAGAATCAAAAGAGCAGGATTTAAAGGGTTAGGACCTTGTTTGTTTTTTTTTTACTGTGTGTGAGCTGTTGTAATCAGGATTACTAAAAGAACAATGTATTTAATGCCTTCGTTAACACGAAAAGAGCTGCTCATAGTGACAAGCAGTTAAGAGAACTATAGACTATAGAATCTTTCAGCTCATTGTTTTAGTTTAGTTTAGTTAAGATTTTCACACTCACAGTCCAAAAGCCAGTCTGTGGAGCTTTTTGCAGCTGCCGTGAGGTGCTCTGTTGTCACATACACTTAGACACACACTACTCTTATAACACAGTTGAATGGCAATTTGTGCAGACATACGTAGAACCCACCAACAGCAAGAAACATTGCTAAACATTGCTAAAATACTGCTAAAATGCACTGTTAACACCTCTTCTTGACACAAAACATAAAATCTTGAGTCTTATTTGTTTACAAATGCAAACAGAAACAAAGCCCCATAAAATATCTGGTTTTGAGCTTCTGCTTTACTAAGAACTGTTTGGTCCAACAGTGCAGTTTTATCACAAAAAAGCAACTCAGTGATCCACGCACTGGCTGTGTTGCATTTTATTGTGCACTGGGTCACCCGGGGGCTGGAGCCCATCCCAGCTGTCATTGATTGACAGGTCACCAGTCCATCACAAGGTTAACACTGAGTGACAGAGAAGCGTTTTCAATCACACCCACAGCAAACCCAGTCTCACCAGTCAACCTGATCTGCATATCTTTGGAGTGCACCCACAGAAAACCCACACAGTCACAGAGAAAATGCCTCAGCCTTAAATCTTACTCAGAAATCTTTAATTCTGAATTTACTCAAATTGTTAATATTTGAATAAAAACGTTATAGAATGCTGAGAGGTATTGCTGCTCCTGGTGTAAGTAGATGTATCAACACCACTAAGCAGTGTGTGAACCGTGTGAGGGACGCTGGCAAGGGAAAAGAATCTGTCTCTAATTTCCAACATATTTTGCTTGACTACATTTTTGCTGTTTTATTTGATGCACTTGTGTAAAGGCACAGTGTGCATGCTGTAGACATTCACACAAGGTTATAAAATATTTTCGATCTGCTCTGCTTTAAAAAAACAGTATAATTTGATTTATATGAGGATTCATCAGAGACTCTGACTCTGTATGGTATCCATATGGTTACAATGTTGAACTGATGCAATGCAAGGCAAGTGGCTCAGCTCTCTTTAAATTGAAAACAGCTCAGTAAAGTTGTTGATGAAGATTCTCAGTCATCCAGGTCATCATACGTAGAGAAGGTTGAAGCAAGGCGTCTGGACTTGTAGAGTTTTCTAGAAGACGTTTCGCTGCTCATCCAAGCAGCTTCATCAGTTCTAACTGTTTGGTGGGGAAACATGGTTTATATGTAGTTACAGACCTCAGTGGGTGGGTCTGGGTAAAACTTAAAAAACTTAAAAAACAATAGCACTAAATGTTTCCATACTTACCTGTGATGTTCTGGCTGACTGGGCCAGGTGTGTCTAACGACTGGCTAACGACTATGAAACTGCCGGAGGGGGACTGGTTGACAGCCCTTTGTTCTTACTGTGATTATGTGCAAACTTCCTGGGAATGGATGGAATCACTGCATTGTATGTGGTGGAAAGATGATGTCTGAGGCCACCACCTCTGTTAAGGGAAGGTTTTTCCTGCTTAACATAGATGGCTTCCTTGACTCCTCTTTCATACCACCTTTCCTCTCTGTCTAAAATGTGGACATTGTTGTCCTCAAAGGAGTGTCCTTTGTCTTTGAGGTGGAGGTGAACAGCTGAGTCTTGTCCTGAGGAGGTGGCTCTCCTGTGCTGAGCCATTCTTCTGTGGAGTGGTTGTTTAGTTTCTCCAATGTACAGATCAGAACATTCCTCACTGCACTGGACTGCATATATCACATTACTGTGTTTCTCCCTGGGAATCTTATCCTTCGGGTGAACCAGTCTCTGTCTCAGTGTTGTCATAGGTTTGAAATGGACCGGGATGTCATGGTTGTTGAAGATCCTGCGGAGTTTCTCTGATACTCCTGACACATATGGAATGGAGATGTTCTTTCTCCGCCTGGTGTTGTCCTTCTTCTTGTTGTTGGGGGGTCTTGTTTTTGTGGCTTTGATGAGTGCCCACTTCGGGTAGCCACATGTTTGCAGGGCCTTCCTGATGTGGTGTTGCTCCTTCTTCTTCCCCTCTGAGCTGGTGGGTACAGTTTGTGCTCTGTGCTGCAAGGTCCTGATGACTCCCAGTTTGTGTTCCAGTGGGTGGTGTGAATCAAACAACAGATACTGGTCCGTGTGTGTGGGTTTCCTGTACACTTCCACATTGAGGCTCCTGTCCTCCTCAATGTGTACTGTGCAGTCCAAGAAGGCCAGATTGTTGTCCTTAGTGTCCTCGCGAGTGAACTTGATGTTGTTATCCACTGCGTTGATGTGTTCTGTGAACCGTTCCACAGAAAGCCCAGAACCAACTCCTCAACGAAAGGATCAGACAGATCAACTTCACCATAGACGCTCTCTTGGTCACCACGGAGCAGACAAGATCACAGCTTGCCACCCTCCTACCCAGCGAAGTCATGGATGAAGTCATCAAACTGACTGAAAAAGTCCAGACAGCACAGCACACCAGGGGTAAGGAACGACAAAAACGCAAATTCCATAAATTGAAAACTGTTTCCTCTGTTAAAAATGCAGCTAACCTTCACACATGGAGGAGGGAAGACCACTCACTGCCACAACAGGACACCCAGGACAAATGGGTAAAGAACCTTTCAGACAGACAACTGAGCCAGCCAGAAAAAGACGTGTTGGCCAAAGGACTCAACTTTGCCATCTCGCCAGAGCAGATTCCAGTGGTGGACCTCATCACAGCCACAGAGTCAGCCATCAAGAACAACAACCTGACAGACACAGAAGCTGAGCAACTCCGCTTGAAGGTCACATCCACACTCTCCACTGCTAAAGCACCGCCATCCAACCTCTCCAGTGATGAAAGGAAGGCCCTGATTGCACTACAAAAGGACCGGGACATTACCATCTTATCAGCAGACAAAGGAAGATGCACAGTGGTGCTCAACACACAGGACTACCACTCCAAAGTGACAGATCTCCTCAGTGACACAGCCACATATGAGACACTGAAGAGGGACCCCACCGGAAACTACAAGAAGAAACTAGTCAGCTACCTACAAAAACTGGAGAAGGACCAAATCATCAACCGCAAGCTCTACTTTCGACTGTATCCGGGGGAAGCCACTCCACGCCTGTATGGACTCCCCAAGATACACAAGGAAGGAGTCCCCCTCAGACCCATCGTCAGCAGCACAAACTCAGTCACATACAACGTGGCTAAGCACTTGGCTGAACTCCTGACACCACTGGTAGGTGACACACCACATCACATCCACAACTCTCAGGACTTTGTGAACAAGGTGGAGAAGATCCAAATGGACCCAGACGACACCATGGTCTCATTTGATGTCACCTCCTTGTTCACCTGCATCCCTACATCAGAAGCCACAGAGATGGTAAGGACGTGCCTCACACAAGACAGCACACTCAAGGAGAGAACCAACCTAACGCCAGACCACATCTGTGACCTGCTGGACCTCTGCCTGACCACCACTTATTTCCAGTACAATGGGAACTTTTACAGACAGAAGCACGGCTGTGCGATGGGATCACCTGTGTCTCCTATTGTGGCCAACCTCTACATGGAAGAAGTGGAGAGAAGAGCCCTAAGTTCCTATCCTGGAACCACCCCCACCCACTGGTTTAGATATGTGGATGACACCTGGGTTAAAATCAAGACCAACGAAGTGGAACGGTTCACAGAACACATCAACGCAGTGGATAACAACATCAAGTTCACTCGCGAGGACACTAAGGACAACAATCTGGCCTTCTTGGACTGCACAGTACACATTGAGGAGGACAGGAGCACACACACGGACCAGTATCTGTTGTTTGATTCACACCACCCACTGGAACACAAACTGGGAGTCATCAGGACCTTGCAGCACAGAGCACAAACTGTACCCACCAGCTCAGAGGGGAAGAAGAAGGAGCAACACCACATCAGGAAGGCCCTGCAAACATGTGGCTACCCGAAGTGGGCACTCATCAAAGCCACAAAAACAAGACCCCCCAACAACAAGAAGAAGGACAACACCAGGCGGAGAAAGAACATCTCCATTCCATATGTGTCAGGAGTATCAGAGAAACTCCGCAGGATCTTCAACAACCATGACATCCCGGTCCATTTCAAACCTATGACAACACTGAGACAGAGACTGGTTCACCCGAAGGATAAGATTCCCAGGGAGAAACACAGTAATGTGATATATGCAGTCCAGTGCAGTGAGGAATGTTCTGATCTGTACATTGGAGAAACTAAACAACCACTCCACAGAAGAATGGCTCAGCACAGGAGAGCCACCTCCTCAGGACAAGACTCAGCTGTTCACCTCCACCTCAAAGACAAAGGACACTCCTTTGAGGACAACAATGTCCACATTTTAGACAGAGAGGAAAGGTGGTATGAAAGAGGAGTCAAGGAAGCCATCTATGTTAAGCAGGAAAAACCTTCCCTTAACAGAGGTGGTGGCCTCAGACATCATCTTTCCACCACATACAATGCAGTGATTCCATCCATTCCCAGGAAGTTTGCACATAATCACAGTAAGAACAAAGGGCTGTCAACCAGTCCCCCTCCGGCAGTTTCATAGTCGTTAGCCAGTCGTTAGACACACCTGGCCCAGTCAGCCAGAACATCACAGGTAAGTATGGAAACATTTAGTGCTATTGTTTTTTAAGTTTTTTAAGTTTTACCCAGACCCACCCACTGAGGTCTGTAACTACATATAAACCATGTTTCCCCACCAAACAGTTAGAACTGATGAAGCTGCTTGGATGAGCAGCGAAACGTCTTCTAGAAAACTCTACAAGTCCAGACGCCTTGCTTCAACCTTCTCTACGCTCAGTAAAGTTGTGACCTTCAACTTTTTTGATGTGGATACATCCCACAGGCACAACAGCTTGATTTGATTTAACAAATCATGTTTGCCTTAAGGAGTTCTGTGTTTTTCTAGAACAAACTGAATCTATCTGTTGCAGTCCACATTATATTCATTGATATCACCCAAGACATACTGCGGTTTAAACTGTACAGTGAATCTCTAATGATAATGCCATCACTATTACATCATGAAATATCATCCTGCAGTGGATTCTGTTCACATTATTCCATCTATTATATAAATGGAGTCATCCATTTTACAAGCAGCAGAGGGTGATAGAGCTCACATATCACAGGGCCTTTACACTGAAAGGGATGACCAAGTGGCAGGGACAGTGTACAGGAACATCACAGACAGTGGTTCAAAACAACAGAGATAAGATCCTAACTTTGAGTTTCAGACTGAGAAGCAGCTGCCGGCTGATCAACCAAACATGTTGGTAGCTAACAGAGCAGAGGGCAGCTGTGATAGATGTGGCAATCCCTGCGGACACTTACATCAAGAAGTAGGAACATGAGAGGCACAAGTAGTCCTTAGGGCTGAAGAAACAACTTGAACAGATGTGAAAGGTGAAGTTCACACTGGTCACAATGGGAGTATTTAGGCTGGATGGGATAACAACCCTATATATATACACATATGTTTATGTATCACTGTTTTTCCAGAGTGTCAAATCTGGATATAATCTGACCACTGGAATTACAAGCATGGCTGACAAAAGACTGTAAACAGTGCCATGCAGTTAGGTGCAACAATACTCCAAATGATTACATAGGAAGATGTGGTTCATGTATTCTGTGCCTTTAACAAGCCTTAAAGCATTTTCTAGACAAAAGTGTCCAATCAGCAACAAGTTTCTCCATGCCTTTCTTGGTTACCATGGTAACAAGCCATGGAAAGGCCCATGAAAACACATAGGCCTTGAAAACTATTTTTATTTAATAAGATTTTATCTTTTCATTTTTATAAAAAACAATAATAAATGTGTTTTATGACTATAAAATCCATATTAACCTTAAATATACATGACAAATAAATTTGGAAAGAACATATTCTACCTCACTGTAAATAGTACTGAAAAATACAACAATTTACTCCACACAACACAACAGTAACGGCCCTCTGATATGATATTAATGAGTAGCAGCTCTTTGAAGATGATTCATTCAGAAGCAGTCCTCTCTGTGCACTAATGCGCATCTTCTTTTATTGGTTTCCTGGAGGACATCAGACATAACGTCACTTTGTACGCACCATGATTGCAGGCAGTGAAATCAATATCAGTCTGATTTTTCTCCCGATGTGCTAATACTGTGCAAACACAGCACAACAGCATTACTTATTTTTTACAAAGAGCAGCAGTTTTAACAAAAACCACAAAATAACCACTGACATAGACATTGCACCAGCCAGAGCAACAAGCCAGTGTTCACAGAAAACCACTCAATCAGCTTTGTCTCTGGGGATTTCCTTTCTTATCCCCACTGACCCCGTACATCGCGTCCATCACACTGGAGAGTCATAACTGTCATAACCGTCCCATCACTGCAAACTTCTCCTTTTACACCTCTGACCTCAGCTGCATGGGGACTTGTGTCCTCAGATACACATATCACCCGTGTGTTAAGCATCTGCACCACATAAAGCGAATAGAAATCCAATAAAGCCATCACACACACACACGTTAGAAAAGATACCTGGAACACCTCACTCTTGACCCTGAGACCCTCCCCCTGCCCCCAGAGGATTCTGGTAAAAGAGGAGACAAAGGAAAAGGAAGCAGACATAAAATACAAAGGAATGTTTACAAGGCTACATCTAATATACATAAACTGTGCTGGACAAAGAGCACTAAAGGTTAGGCCAAAATATAGCAGTACAAGTTTATGTGTGGTTTAAAAAGCCTCCTGCATCCGGTGGTGACTGCAAGTGGCCAGAAGATGGCACCAACAAAGGGCCAATAAAAGTGCTGTGCAGAGAGCAGGCACACAGACACCATGGTCTGTCTTAACATTGAGGAATAACTCTATAAAAACAACACTAAACACAAACTTCTGTGTGTGTGTGTGTTTTCAACATGCTGCCTCCATTCGACACACATAAAACACATTCACTTCATTGCTGTTCTCACTGTATGTCATTTCACTGTTTCCATGGTGACAGACACTTTCAAACAGGCTGTCTTTTTGACAAGTACAGCATGGAGCACAGAGGGGCAAAAATGTCTGTTTTTTGAGACACACAGCTGGTTTCATTCGCTTTACCTAAAATTAAGCATTCTTGACACTTGTTCAGAGACATCAGGCAGGATGGTTAGATATAAATTTCTATTACAGGGCCTTTTAGAAATAGTTGTAAACTAATCGTAAGTAATCCTACTTAAGTTAAATTAAGTGTCAAATATCTGAGATACAGCAGACACCAGCACAACAACACACACTCCCAACCTGCCATAATCTGACAAACGGACCTGGTGTCAGTCAGTCAGTCAGTCAGTCATGTTAGGACAGCACAGTCCGTTCATTTTATTTTAGCCAACTTTCACGAAGCAAACACTGAAGCTTACATGAGCATACAAATCCTAGCTAGCTTACTAACATTTATCCGAGGCTAGCTTAGCTAGCTAGCAAGCTTGGCAAATAACAAACAAACTTCTCAGACAAGGAGAACTTGCAGCTTTGGTGCCCCCTGGTGGCTGTGGTGCAAACAAGGCCTGTAAATGTAAGTTGTACTACATCAGTTCATGGTGCATTTAAATTAAGGTATGTCTCTTTCAGTAGCCTCTCTTTCAATCACTCGACGACTCTGCCAACTCAGTCTGAACGGAAACATCTGCAGATTTTAGCTGTTTTAACTGTGTGCTGTGAAAAGAAAAAAATCTATGGAAGAAAGTGAAGTTTGGTGAAAGAATCACTCACAAATGTCATGCTACTAACAGGCAGAAACACAGAGTCTGTACTACATGGTATTGGAACTTTAAAGGTAATATAGTGCTTTAAATGTTGGCCCTATTTTCTTATTATAGAGAAATAAGCTTGATTGTTAGGTTATTTAAGGTTACTTCATTGATCAGCCATCAGCTCTTATCCTGTAAAGCATGCCTATGTTACACTTTTCTCTTTATTTGATCACTGTTTTACTCCTCGACAGTTCAGGGAAAATGGCTGACTCCTCACTTTGTATCAAAGTGGCAGTACTTGCTTTGTTTCTCCTTGATATCAGCCCATGTCTGTTAAGATCGATGCTAGTAAAAGCCCTTCAGCTTCAATCACATCACTCCAGAGTATGTTATCAGTAATGTAATTGTCCTACAACGGACACCTGCACGAGCATGCACCCACTTTGTCCACACACATACACACACATTACAACATTCCAAAACTTCTTCTCAATCTCACACACAGACGCGCTCAGCAGAATGAGTAAGACCAGGAGTTAGATGGGATGATCTCATCCTGAGACGCTGAGAGGATGATGTCAGATTTTAGATCAGGACTCTTGTGCTGCCGCTAAGCTACTGTAACTGTTTATGTTATTATAAGCCACGAGGGTTTGCAGGGCAGGGTGTGGGCAGGAGTGTGTGCACATGCTGTGGCTGTAATAAAGCTTGGCTGAAACAACCTTTAATATAAAAACAGAGTATCAGTCGATCTGCATCTGTTTCCCTCATGTTTATCTCCACAGTTTTTAGGGTGTGCAGATACTTTTTTCAAAACTGAGGACTCCCACTTTGTCCATTTCTTGTTATTGTTTGTCCTCAGATGTTCTTCATCCCTGATCCCCTGAGTCTATATCTTACTTCCCTCTCCTCCCATCATCTCCCATGGGTGCTCCCAGTCTGCCTCCCTGCTTCACTCGGTCCTCCCTCTCATCTTTGTTGTTTCAGAATCACTGAAATAATCTGTTTGATCTTTTTTTCCCCATCTCCTGTGTCTCCGCCACCACTCCCCAGTCTTTCCTCCTCTCCTCCCATCCTCTCTCCCTCTCTGGTGATCTCATTTCCAGGATGTGTGTGATGTCTAGTGTCGCACATGCATTTTACGGTCAGGAGAGGGTGGGGGGGGGTAGTGGCTGCTGAGGAGAGTAGAGAAGACAGCGACAACAGGACACACCCTAATGTGACCTCATGCATATCACTCTCTTACTCTGTCTTCTCTTTAGTCTGGTGCTGGGGAGCAGCATGGTGACATCATGTAGGCTGTGTGAGCTGAATGCAGGATCAATGGGCAGCAACAACTGTGGATTTATCATTATTATTATTTTGCTGTGGGTTTAGTGTCAGCAGTAGGGGGCAAAAGCCACCTTGCTCAACTTTTTTTTTAAACAGACAATTGAATTGCTGTGCAAAAATTCAGAAATCACCAGCAACACTAGCTTGGACCTGTTAATCACATGCTGCTAGCTGATACCAACAAGCTGCTGATGGCATAAACACACTGATACAACACAGGACGGGTAATATCTCATATTTTGAAACCTGAACATTGGCAAACAGTTTGTGAACCAAACTCAGTAATCAGTGATTTCCCACTTTCAGTTGCTGAACCTTTTTCTAGGTTTAGATTAAGAAAAGGATTATAATCTGTTTAAATGTGTCAGAAGAGGAAGGATTTCCTCCATCAACAACAAGCTTCTCTGCCATTTTCATGCCTGACGTATCATCCTAACCAGGAGATTTTACATGCAATAAGTGGAGGATGTGTAGCTAAATGAACACTTTCATTTTTTTTCATTTTATTATTTTTAGTCTAGTTTTTATTGTATTTTTCTTTTTTGACTATGTATTATTGTGACTAAATAATCAATGTTGTCATTAAATAAGAAAAATATGATTTAAAAAATCATGCTAAGCTTTAAAATACGAGTATTGATAGTAATCACGGTTTTTACAATAGCTGCAATGCGCCCCACATGGCAAAAGGTTTTCTGCCTGCTCCTGTATTTACAGTTAACATCTGAATAATTTAATTTCCTGCGTGCCTTTTAGCAGGGCCCCCTGCTGAGACACACACACACACACCAGTGTCTGTATACTGCTTCACTAATCTGTCATGTGCACTACTGAGCATATACTATACACACACACACACACACACACAGTCTCACACTTCTGCACCATACAATAAAACTCTGATTCTACCGCCCACCCTGCAGTACAACACAAAGAGCAGTCAGCCCTCCCCTCCCATCCTCCATGTCTACTCCCATTGGCTGAGAGACATGGATGCTGGCAGTGTCTCAGACCAATAGGGCGTCTCCATGGTGATGTCATGGAGGCAGCATCGATGCTGTTGCTGATGCTGTTGCCCGGCGCCTGCATCCGTGAAGCCAGACGGGGGTAGTCACCGGTCCACCATCAGCAGCAGAGAAGAGACAGGGACAGAGGGGGGGTAAGTCTGCAGCACCCACCACATGAAACACACAACCGTGTCACATGTCTCAGGTTGCTTCAGGTTCTCAGTATTAAGTTTCATCGTGTGACCGAATGCTACCTGCATGCGCCTGTTTTTCGAGTGTGTCGGTGGGGTGCATTGGGGTGAGGGTGAGGATAGTGATGATGCAGTGTTTCTTGCTGATGGGAGAAGGAGGAAAAGGGAGAGAGAGAGGGCGAGTACTCCGTGTACCCACAAACCCTGTCAAACCCTGTGTCATTTATTATTGATCCTCCATATGTGCAAAATGCTGCTTTGTGTCTGCTTTGGGATGGGGAGAGAGAAGGAGTCGGGGGAGGATAAAAGGAGGAGTTTGTATGTTTTTAAAAAGGTGTGTGAGGAGGAGAGCGGTAGAAAAGGGTGTGAGAACGAGCGGAGAGGCACTGATTTGTGACAATCTGCAAAGTTCATTTTCTGTATTTTCACATACATCACACATGCAGGTATCAGATAGAAAACATGAGATCTTAGTGAGTATCATATATGTGTGCAAATAGATCACTTATGATATTTATATGATATTTGTTTTTCTAATATGAAACGACGAATATACTCATGGAAACAGAGATTATGCAAAATAGTTATTCTAATTGAATAGTTATACGAAGAAATCATCTTTTTGTGTCGAATGACGAGTCTTGTAAATAATCTGATATCAGCCGTGTCTCAGGTGTCTCTGCAGAAAGCAAAACACCTGTTTTGTGTTAGTTGTTCTGATGTACTTGCTGACTGTGCAGAAATATGAAGCTCAAAGTGTAGCTTAACCTCAATGAGATTATATCACCATGTTATCTATTTAATTATTCTATTTGGTTAGCTTAGCTTAGCATATGGACAGTTTATTTTACCCATGACTATTGATTTCCTGTAATAGCCTCGGTTTTGGCCTGTTGGATTATTTTTGCATTAAAAGTGAGCAACAAGCTGTAGGAGTGCTGCTTTATCCTAAGCTAAGCTAATTAACTAGCCTCATCCTTAACATAACAAAGGTGTGGCATGATCCTTCCAGCATGCGTCTCTGCATGGAGGCACTGTGGTGGATTTGAACTCATCTTAACTTAGCATGTGTTTTGGTTACATTTCTCAGTATTTATAAGGGCATGGTCAGTTTCAGTGACAGGTGGGTGCGGTCATATGGTGCTTTCTGTGTACCAATCACACTCCACATATTTGCCACATTTGGATTCGCGTAGTGCCAAGGTGGCAGTATGACTGCTCTGAATGACTATAGGTGACATCATAAAGGGTTCATTCATCTGTATTTACTGTCCATGGAGGTGACTGATGAGACCCAATCAGGTATTGACTGCTAGTGTCTTTGTTGTCAATTCTAAAAGCCAGTCCAGAAAAAAACACTACAGTTGGCCATAAGGTCAGATCATTTAATCCAACCATGTAGCCTAGATAAATCAGTTGAGAGCATTCTTTATTATTTCCACATGAAAACTGAAGAAGTAATTTTCTGGTTTGAAAGGAGAAACGTAAGGAGAGATGAAGGGCGCTGATCTCCTGGGACAGAAATTCCATGAATATCTTAAAGTATTGTGATAAAAACCTTCATTCCCCTGTTACATAACTGTCAGCAAAAATTTCCCATCAACACAACCCTAAATGTTCCCTCCTGTGGACGAAGACAAGCTGCACTCTCTCTCTCTTTTCTCTCTCTCTTTTTGCATAATGGTAAACAAGAAACAAAGCGCTCTTACTCCTGCAGGAAGCAGCGCATTGATCTGCAACCTGGGTGGTTTCATGAGATGAGAAGCAGCTGTGTGTGTGTGTGTGTGTGTGTGTGTGCATTCCAACAGTGCAGCAAAGCAGCACGTTTACTGCCTGATAAGTATATGTGTGTGCCCTTGTGTGTGTGTCTGTCCCACAGGGAACCATGTCAGGGTGGTCAGGTGAGCGTGTGCTGCACAGTATAATGAGATGGCTGTCCTCCTCTGTGTCATAGGTTGTCTCATTACTGCACTCTCTCACTCTCTACCCATCAGACGGGCTCATAGACTGATGGATGTAGCTACGTAGCTGGCAAAGTTCAAAAGGCTTAGCTTAGCTTAGCTGGTAGTCTCATTGAAAGCTAGATAATTAGGGTGTAGCAAAAAACCGGACTATACTTCAGGACCTGTGTCACACAGAACTGTATCAAATTTCAGCTTTTATTGTCACATTATGTAGCTTCAATCTGAATAGCTTAGCTTAGCATGAAAAAAAAAGTTTTAAAAAATACACCTTAAAAAATGTATGAGCTTAAAAAAGACTTTAGAAAGGGATTTTTGAACACATCTAAAGACACACCTATGTGTGTGAAAATCAGGTGTTACATTACGTTTATTCTCTTACCAACACCCTGAAATGCTCCAGACATCACTCAAATGAGCCAAACTCAGCCTGAAATCAGAGGGATCAGAAGTTAAACTGACTTGCGTAATAAATGTAATGGAGCCTGTGTGTTAATATAGCAGGTAATTGCCCGAGAATTTACAGAGAGTGAGTGGGTGTTTTAATGATGCTGTTACTGCTTCATATTTGTTTCTGCTTGCCTTCCACTCTGTTGATCATACCGCAGCTCTACTGAGGAAGCAGCACTCATTTATACTAGAGTATTTTCAGTAGTAAGTCCAATAGTATATATATATATATATATATATATGTGTGTGTGTGTGCTTTTAAATTCTTTAATCATAGCTGTCTGTAATTGGCACATATTTTCTGCCACACAGTGAGCATTCAGTCTGATTCAGGTGCATGTCCACCTGACATGAGTGCTTGTATGCAAATGATTATCAGAATTAATGGGAACTTAATTAGTGTGTGCGATGGGCTGGGAAAAGGTCAACAAGCTCTGCAGGACACTCCAAGAATCTTACACGATACAAAAAAGCTCTCCAATTAGCAAACCAGAAGTTTTGGGTGTTTGTTGATGTGATTAACTGTGAGAAGCAATCATGCAGAAAATTATGCCCACTTTATATTAGCTGTATTAACTGAGGGGGTCAGAGAACTCCTCGTCTGCTGTCTTGTCCACACAATGTAAAGCTTCCAGATTTTGCTGCATCCCTCAGATGTCCATCAATTCAGTGTTGATGAGACCATCTGACAGTCAGAGTGGTGACAGGTGGTGATGAGGTCTACTGAGATCATTTGCAACTCTGCTGCTTCTCAGCCTCACAACACAACCTATACTTCACTTCAAATTCATTCAATCTTTAATAGATTTATAGTTAAAAATCCCTCACTGTCACGCAGCCACTTCTCAGTGAGTACAAATTGCTATGATCATAGCATCACAGACATATTTGCTTCAGTTACAGCATGCTGCAGAGAGCAGCTGGTGAAACAGGCTGGTGCCGTGTTTTGTTATTTATACCGACCGCTTACTCTCTTACATCTTCTCCGTGATATACAGCTGCTGCTCCAGCTTCATTGCTGTGACTCACCACAGGAGAGAGATGGAAAAGATAGACTTGCAGAGACTTAAATTGAGCTCTGCTGTGCATACACATGTGTGTGTATCTGTGTGTGTGTGTGTGTATAAAGTATTTATATAAATATGATCATGATTTTGTGACATTGTACGCACCAGAAAAAAGAACAGCAGCGATGTGTTATTGAATGCACCCTCTGAGAAAATAGCAGAGAGCTCCTTACAGATGGTTTGGTATTGTGTCAATATAACTATATGGATAGCATTATTGCACATATTGACTTAGCAGTACCATTTTATTATAGCTCCAGCTCAGATCAGCAAGAATTGAAATATAATATGACATGAGCACAACATGCTGTTCCTACAGAGCTGAGTTTAAGGAGACTGTAACTGCACTAAAGTTGTCACTGTGAGTCATTTGACCCTGGAAAGAAGACATAGAAAGCAGACAAAGCAGGTCATCCACTTATCACAAGGTTGGGTTTCACTCATAGTACTGTGCAGACATGTCACTGAAAAGCAAAGCATTTTAGATAAAAGTGTTACACAAATGCTGCAGTTTTACCTTAAACCCTAAATTAAACCCTGCAGCTCTGTGCATCTCAGATTCATTATGTGACCTTTAAAGCTGCATCATTTCTTTGCTTTTCTCCCTCTAACAGAGTGAGAAGGATCTTCACCATCCCTGGAGAGAAGTACACACACACACAGTGACAAGATGACTCTGGCAGGTAAATGCAGTCACAGCAGAAACACTTTCACCTCACAGCTCCCTTTTTTTAATATGCTGCCGAGTTCAAAGCAATTAACTGTGGCATGAATGCAGTTATTATTATGACAGGATCAAAAACTGACAGTGTGTGTGTGTGTGTGTGTGTGTGTGTGTGTGTGTGTGTGTGTGTGTGTGTGTGTGTGCGCGTGTGTGTGTGTGTGTGTGTTTGTCCTCAGCCTATAAGGAGAAGGTCAAAGAGCTCCCCCTGGTGTCTCTGTTCTGTTCCTGCCTGAACCCACGCACTGCAGAGAAACCTGCTTACAAGGCAGAAGGTAAAAACAAAATAAACACAATTATACACACGATGTATCCACAGATTCACATTTAATAATAAATAAATATTCCAAACCTGGCCGTGATCCAACACCACAGATGCGGTGGACCTCGGCTGGTGCGTCATTAAAGATGTAGAAGTGATCGAGCTGAACAAGCGGGCATCAGGCCAGGCCTTCGAAGTCATCCTCAAGCCACCGTCTTTTGATGGCGTGCCAGAACTCAACACCTCCATGCCGCAACGCCGTGACCCATCACTGGAGGAGATTCAGAAGAAGCTGGAGGCTGCAGAGGAGAGGCGAAAGGTAAAGAGGAAGAAGGGGGCTGGCATCAACATGAAAACCCACCAGAAATCCAGCTAAACTGTAATCCTAAACCCAACTGTTTGTAATTTATATAGTCACACATGATTTATCAGCTGGAGAGAATAAAGGGTGGAAATGGATGAAAGAAAAGGAGGGAATGTTGGCGGGGATGGAGAGGAAGGGAGGAAAGTTGCGCAAAAAGAGGAAGGTGGGGAGATGAAAAGAAGGATATGAAAGCACAAGGACAATCAGGCAAGGACACAGACACAATGTCTCATATTCATCAAGGAAGGAGGATGGTGGTCAAAGAGGGAGGGAGGGAGGGAGGGGAGGAAGGTGAGGAGAGAGGAATTATAGCTGAGCTGAGAGAAAGCATCCTGCCACTGCAACATTAGGAGAGGAGTGCTGAGGTATATTCTGTACTTAGATGCATTCAGCCTGTATCTTTATTCACCAAATTTTCTGCACTCTAGTGCCAGGAGGCGGAGCTGCTGAAGCACCTGGCGGAGAAGAGGGAGCACGAGCGCGAGGTGATCCAGAAGGCCTTTGAAGAGAACAACAACTTCATCAAGAACGCCAAGGAGAAGCTGGAGCAGAAGATGGAGGCCAACAAGGAGAACAGGGAGGCCTTGCTGGCAGCCATGTTGGAGAGGCTGCAGGAGAAGGTATCTCATTTACTGTCCTTAAGGTTTAAGCAACATTCCATTCTCAATCATGATGTGGGTTTTTAACAGAGAACAGTTTGAGTCTGAACCTTCAACATGCCAGACCCTCAGAAAAACAGTCTAGACTTCACGGCAGAGACAGACACATTTTCCAAAATGCAGTTTGGCATATTGTTTCCCCTGCTGCCAGCAGCTATTGCTGTTTTCACTTTGGTTGGTATTCTTTCCCATGACAGCTAATCCTGAAACTCGTGTGTCTTTTTTAGTTTAACTCTGTAATGCAAAACATGTTTTGTGTGTTTTAATTAAGTCACTGAAAACTGACCACAATTACAGCTCAATCCTCCTACTCCTCCTCGGCATGTTTCTATTTGCAGTGTGGACTAGTCTCTAATCTGTTCTGCTTCAAACGTGTCTGAGTCACTGCTGTGAAATGTTCATCATTTTGCAAAAACATATTTACAGGGGTTAACTGATAAGAAGACCTAGATGCTTATCCAGATGCATCCAGATCCAGATGATTATGGAGATAGCACTAAGAGACAGTTAGCTTAGCTTAGCATAATAGCTGACAGAAAATATTGTTAAATTGTGTTATGTTTCTGTTTTCTGTATTTACGATAATACTGTTAAATATTAAGCCTCTTTTTCTAGATTTATGCTAAGCTAGGCTAACTCATTTTCTTCTTGAAGTGAATCACACTGGTGCTTTTGTGTTAATTAGTCAGCATA
Organism: Parambassis ranga; assembly: GCF_900634625.1. Taxonomy (NCBI): domain Eukaryota; kingdom Metazoa; phylum Chordata; class Actinopteri; family Ambassidae; genus Parambassis; species Parambassis ranga. Next base: position 10,953,062 of record NC_041043.1, read on the forward strand.
AAGACTAAACAGGACAAACTCAGACTTGTCAAATTTGTACAAGGCAACAGAGACACTTGAGACTTCTTGTCCAACAAGCCAAGAAATTGTCCTTCAAATTGACCGTGAGGTTAATCAGTGACTTGTTGGTTCAGCCATAAATTCTCTCTCCTCCTGTTTTCAGTCAGGTCACTCTCATGGCAGGAATAAGAAAGCAATATTTTTTAAGCATCATTTCTTTGGCACATGGCAGCACATTAGTGCCCCTCTGTTATATCTCACATACCTCCACGGGATACATGTTGTGCTGGCACTGCCCAGAATCATTAAAATGAGTTGAATGTTTTTATATTTCTATCTAAATCTAATTCTATCTAAACAAAATATGAAACCCACTTGATCACTTTACAGCAATCAAACTAATTATAAATACTAGGTGTTAATCCTATGATTAATGCAAACATATTTTGTCTTGCAGGACAAACACGCAGAAGAAGTGAGGAAGAACAAGGAGCTGAAGGAGGAGGCCTGTCGGTAGACGAGTGAAAAAAGGCAAAAGAGCTGGGAGGGGGTGGGGGGGTACTTTTTTGGGGGGGTCTATTAAAAAAATACAAAAATGAATAAAACAGTGCAGGAAAGAAAAAAAAGAACTCAGCAACAGCAACTCAAACAAAAGAGTAGAAGTTGGGTTTTCATATTTGGTGTATGCTGCAGTGACTCAAGTGGTACAATTTTAGCTTGATGTTGATGATGATAATTTTTGCCGGAAGACAGTCATAACACAAACATCTCAAATTTAGATGGCCATGATTGTGTCAGGAGGGGTTAACCTTGTAAAGCAAAAGTAAAAATGTTATCATAGCTCTCTTCTTATTGCTTCCTCAGGCGGAAAGCAGAAAAAGTAGAACTGCCTGTGTGATATTTTAACATCATTAGGTGAGAAATTGTCACTGAAGGCAACACATTTAGCAGACGAACACTTCCAATAACACTGTAATGATGGAGCTCTGGTTTAAATCGCTGCGCAGTAAAACAGGAAATGTCAGATCAGTCAATTCAAAACCAAGAGGCCTCCTTTAGTTTTTGATTTGCAGGTGCACATAAACACACACACACACACTGATTTCCCTAAAGGTCCGCCTCTTTTATGTTAACTCCTCACTGCAGCATTTCCAGTCTGTCTGGGGACATCTGTGCGCGCTAAGCTTGGCCAGTCTTACTAAATTCTGTATAAGAAATGAAGGTTAAGCTTTTGTTTCTTTCTAGTGCTCTGAGGGAGTTTAAAAAAAACAGCTTGTAAAGTGAGGAAGCTCTGCTGTAATCTGCCATCGTCAGGTTCTCTGTGAAACTTTAGCTGTAGTGTAGTCGTAGATCAGTGACATGCATTTGAGTCTAGATTTTAGAGCACTGATTGCACTCTTGTTTCGTTAAGCACAACTCAAAAGCACACACTAGAAGGACAGTGAACGGTGCAGTAACACCACTCTTTGGTCAAACATGGATTTTAAAGGATAATCTGGCTAACCAGCAGTCAACCTTCGCTTTGGCATGCGTCACTGTGCTCTGATTGTAATGACTTTCAATGGAATTTGAACAGAAAGATGACATTTGATGGAGTTGTTGAGCCATACTGTTTGCACTGTAACGGGGCAGTGGTTAACGTGGGGTTTGTACTTGCTGTAGCTGTGTGTTGCTGTATATCTTCAAGGCTGGATTGATTGTAACTGTTTGGCATGGTCAGTAAAAAAAGCTTGATTGAACTCTCTCCTTGTTCTAGTTTCATAATTTAAAAATGGATCATTCTTTTCACATCCATGAACTATTAAAATAAACATTTTGTAGTTTGCATCTGTATCACTACTATTACATACATGTGAATATATAACTACGTCTACAGAATGCGAGTGATAATTATTAAGTATATAAAAACCATTTAACATATGAAAAATGCAATTTATTGAGATTTTATTAAAATAAAAAATGGTGTTTGCAGTATAAAATAATACAAAAACATATAAAGTATCCACAAAAATGATAGAGCGACACTGCACTTAACATTTTTCCTCCACCAGGGGGAAGAGAGGAGCACAGCCATGTGCAGCTACTAACAGTGCACCAACCTCCATGGAAACTGCCAAGTTGCATAAACAAGCTGCAAAACTTGCAAAATTTGTTTGTAATTAATTAATTAAGTCTTAAAGCTATATGAGCTAACATGCTAGTGAGCCGGGAAGACATGAGCACTTCAAAAGTCACAGTTGTCCAAAAACAATAATTAAAAAAAATCATTTAAATCATGATAACTTCATAAAAAAATGATTTTAAAAGGATAAACTTTAAGTGTGCTGGGAGGATCTGGACACAGTTGTGTGTGTCACTGCTGTGGAATGATGCTGGGCCTCACGCAGGTGCAGCCCACGGTGATCATCTCAGTCCCCAGTCTGAAGTCGTACTTGTTTTTCGCCTTCTTTTTTGCCTTTTGCCTCATGACCCTGTACAGAAAAAAAATCGGCGAGATCAGCGGATCACACTGCACAGATTGTGAATTTGAACCTGATGAGGTTTATTATCACTGCTGTGAACACAATAACAGGATTTTCTTGTTGTTAGGTGAAAGTTTCGGCTGCTGGTAGAAAGATAAATACCACAAAAAAAACGCCTTTTCTAGCTTTTTGCACAATCTGCATATCATCAACGAGCAGCCTTTGTTTCACAACACTGTGTACAGCACAGCTTGTGCTGTCTGAAGCACAAAAACGTTTACATTCTTATCAGAGAGCTGCATCAAGGAGGCGCCCATAGAACACAAAGTCATGTAGAAAACCTGCACGAGGTGCTAAAATGCTTGAAGCACCATAACTGACATGAATTTAAAACACACACACACACACAGGAAATACTGTGTGCAACCATTTTTGGTATGAAACTACTACATGCATTCATATTTGAATTGAACTTGCATACCATGTTTACTGTATATTCTGATGGCGGCACTCATTGCATCCCACAGGAAATGTGTCAAGTCAGGAAATGAAAGATTCTTTCCAAATTACACTTTATTGACTTCCTCACAGATTACTGTACTGTTAGAGCAACTAGAGGTGAATGGGTCCAAAAAAAGAGAAATCATAATGTGGTGTGCAGTCACTCACCTGTGGAGGACCAGAACCTGATAGGTGATGGGTTTGGCATCCAGGGCTGCATCCTCACCCTCGCCCTGCAGGCTCAGACAGTGTTTGGTCAAACACTGGGCCTGTGAGATCTTCCGGGGCAAACGAGAAATCACATCAGACTCTCTGGGGAGAAAAGGAGAGAAGATAAAGATAGATTTTTTTAAATATGAATATAGTGAAATGGTTGATTTGTAGATGAATCAGTGATGCCTCGCTTACATGTATGTCCACGGAGACAGAGACATGTTGGAGTTAGCCGAGGCAGATGTGCTGGCAAAGTGGGGCAGCAACGAGGAATCCAGGACTAGTCTCACGGTCTTGCCTTTGGGCCTGGTTCCCAACTTTACAGAGGCTGTCTGAGTTTTCTGGGCGTCCATCAGCGACGCCAAAACCAGAACCAGCAAAGCTCTGAACACCTAAACATGACAGGACAACATCTGAGTCTGCAAGTGAATCAACCATATGCACTAATTTATGATTTCAAAAGTTTGATCTGCAAACTTCACATTGACTATTTAAAGCTCTCTGTGATAAAATCTTAAAGAACAGTCAAAGAAAATGAAAGCAGCCCGACTCACCAGCAGCATGACTGTGTCGTCTCTGAGTCCAGCTTCAACTGTGAAGCTGCTCCTCTGCTGTGTCGTCTACATTCCTGTGCACTGTTTATACGCAGGCAGGCTGTGTTGGTGTGTGTTGGCAAGATGTGCACAGCACTTCCGGTATGACTGTCATGAATTTTATAGATACACACAATGATCTTTAAAAAAGATACATATATATATATATATATATATCACATTTTTAGTTGTGTCCATGTGACTGCAGCCCCCATGTTTACCCCCATTTTGATGCATTATATGAATCTTCACACATCTACACATCTGAAAGCCTCATCTATACACCTTCTTGATGTGGCTGTGCACAACACAGCAAATTACTTTTGGCTTTTATGGAAAAAACTTAAAGCAGCGGGGGGATTGTTTGTGTTCAAACCAAAACAATTTTGTTAACCAACTCCAGAGCAAAACAAAAGAATCTGTCTCTGCAAACCACTGAAATCTGAAAAGAATCAATTAAATAACGTATCCCCTTCCAACAGAAAAGAGTGACTGGCATAATTGTGTAATCCTATAAAAGACAGCAACTGTCTAATCATTCTCAGTCACATTAAGCATCACACCTACACAGCGCCGACCACGTCTAAACAATGTAGGTCAAGGAAATGCTGACGGAGCTTCTGGTAATAAATCAGCAGCATCTCTTCAAAGGTAAACTGTCAGATAACATCTTCATTCCTCTTGCATCATATGAGTAAGGGCCCTGCAAACTGGAACGGCAGTGGTGCTGGATGAGAAACAGCTTCAGGTAGTTTCACACTAAAATGACAGACAGGTGAACTCATGGTGAAACCAGCATGTCTGTGTTTCATTTTAATCCAACACAAGGAAGAGAGATTTAATGCTCTTTGTACAGCCTGTGTGTGTTGTTCGTGCACCTCACTGCTCTCTGCGTGCAGCATAGCACAGTGATGGCGCCAAATGGGCCTCTGTGAGTGGGCGAACGGCTGGTTGCATGCTCTGTAAAAAACCAACATGGCCGCCACATTTCAATGCAGATTCCTGAACAGGAGAAAATGCAGCGAGTTGGTTAGTTTTGTCAGATCTGCAAGGCGGTGTAAATGTTTACTTTACTGCTAATTACTTAAGACTTTTAACTATTTACAGTGCACACATACACACCCTTCTTATGTAACTTTCACTATGCATCTGCTTCTTTGCTTTGCATGAATGGTTTTGAATAAAAGCTTTACTGATGGTTCAGTGTTTTTTTTTCTTTTTTATTACTTTGCCAAAGGCATTTCCTGTTTGTTTGTGTTCCCCCTGATATGTCACTCATGTTTGAGTCAAAGCCAAGTGACTCAGTCAGGCTTAAGATGATTTATTCACACACATCCCTCACCGTGAGCCCAGCTCAGAAGACTTTTCTAATCAATAATCAATCATAGGCATGGATATATAGAGAGAAAACAGAAAAACAAGAGAGATTACAGACTAAAGCAGATGTCAGATGTAATGAAATAGAAACTAAAAATAGCTTGAACCAAGCCAGAACAATGACGGGAAGCTGTGAGTGTGGCAACAAATGAGAAGAAATCAGCTGCTACACGATGACACTGTTCTAGAAAATCACAACAGAGGCCTGTGGCAGTGGTTCAAACTTTATATAAACATATTGTTATTTTCTGTCTCTTTATCTAAATTTATTTCTTAAAAAAATATCCCATAAAATCTACAGGTTATTGATGAATTAACAGCTTATTTTTTTACAGCCTATGACCTCATCAACACCTTTAACACCTCAATACAGTATAGTGCTGACGTGTTTCAAATGTTGGGTGTTCAGTATATTTTCAGAGCATACAGAACCTTTACAGTCATATTTGTCATCGTTTTGCTTTATTTACACACAAGTAAATAAAGCATGTGTCTCTCCTATGTTGATAAAAGTATTTAAAACTTGCCTGTGCAATTGGAACACATAATAAATACATAATGTAAGTATTGTATAATGTGTGGTTAAGTGTAATTAATTAGAACTTAAATATGTAAATTGTGGTTTTAAAAATGTGAATTGACAGGGCTACTTTATACACCTGGTGTCTGTGCTAAGCTAACTAGCATTTCCCCCCCCAGACAGTGTGATATTGATAACAAAATATATTTTTTTTAAATCACAAGAATGCAAAACAGAATTTTCTTCACAAAAATATAATTTTTTCAAAATTTCTCTAAAAATACAAAACTGAAATAATCTAAAGCTTTCCTTTAATGTGAGCACAAAGGGCAATTTTCAATTATCAAACTGTAAAAGTCAAAGTAAATGTAAACCTGGTTTATGGTGATGTGAGGGAGGCACAGACCGATATGAATCAGCTGCGGGTTTCAGGAGCTGGAGGCCTGCCGTGTCCTCATGGTGAAGGTGGCAGTTTTTCCCTCTTCTACAGCATGATCAGAACCACAGGTTAGGTTATTATGGAACTGAAACTCATAGAAACCATATGGGTGCAGTGATTGAGGTTATGTGCTGCCACCACGTGAAAACTTTTCTGACTCGGGGCAAACCTGACCAACCAAGAGATGAGCAATAACTGAAGAAGAAAAAAACAAACAGCGCGAGCATCACTCGGCAGTGACTTCCTAATCATTGTGTGGGTTACTCCCACTTGAAGTGGAGCCTGGACCCTTTGGGGACAATAAAAAGTTTCTTATGAAGCAGGATGAGGTTATTTCTGGGAAATCACAAATTCCCCCATAGTGGACTGTTTTTGAATTTAACTCTACAAGTACAAAACCTACTGGCACATTACCAGCATCAAGCATGCAGTGATTTCCTGGTAGCACAAATAGAAATGTTCTCTCTCTCACACACTTATATATACTTAAACTTATATATTTGCAATGCTGATTATGCCGTCTAATACGAGCTTTAACTAGTGTAAGTACACTAAAAACATGAAATATGTCCACATGTTAACATTATTTGTCCCCATGCTTACTTCCAACACCTGAGAATCACTGAGCTGCTTCTAATTATTTATGCGACCTGTTGCCATCTAAAATGGGCTCCTGGCTTATTTAAAGAAAAAAAACACATAACACACATTAAAAAAAAACTCATCCTGCAGTATAACAAAGCATGACATTTTATTTTTTTTAATACACAACTAGTCGACTTTAAACTATGTACAAATCCAGACACCAGTGCAGCAGGTATCACACCATTACAGCCCTTGTTGTGTGTCGTCTTCATTTCTTAATGAAACCAGTTACCTACCTTTACTCAGCTCATTGTATCGCTTTACATTTTAGCCCAGAAGTGAAGAGGACACTGTGAAGCAGTATTACCACCTTCTAAAAGAAACCAGAGCACTGTTGCTAACAAACAGTTTGCAGTTGTTGAAAACATTCTGAAATGTGGAGCAAACATGTAGTAATACAGAATACAGATGACCGATCAGGTGTCCCACATTGTGAAACAAAGACAAGTATATTTTAATATATCCGCTGCTTCTTTCCAAGTCCATGTCATCAAATTTGTTCAACAGTCTAACCCTTCCTTTAGATGAGGAAGATGATGTCGTCGGCCACCATGACCTGGTTGTCGTCCTGCATGCGAGTCAAAGCAGCACGAACCTCTGGCTCTGCAAAGCGCTTTTCGCGGTCTTTGTTGATACCGTCCATTAGCGTCGCCATCTTCACGGACTGAGCGTGAGCAGACTGGAAGACGGCGAACAAGGAGGACTTGAACTCCTTCAGTCTGGAAAAAGAACATGAGATGTAGTCACATTTCACAGCCTCACTACAGCTTCTGAAGCTATAGTCATAATGGTAAAGGAATCAGTTGCCAACCTGTCTGCAGGAAGCTCGGAGTCCTCAGCCTGTGATGTGGCGTCCATGGGCTCCTCCTGCTGTGGCTTGGCTGGTTTTGGGGTGCCGGTCTGAACTACAAAGGGACACATACAGAATTTATGTATGTCATATGAGAAATTATAGTTTGTTTTACACAATTTAAAAAAGTATTTATAGTTCCAGAGTCAGTCAGAAGTGTAGGACAGGCTTACTCTCTGGGACATCCTGGTCTTCACTGAAGTCATATGGACTGTAGGGCTCACTGCCTTGAGAACCACGACGCCCCCTGCAGGACATTAAAATAAAGTGCTATTACAGAGTACTGAGATTATAAATAATTTGCAGCTAAACTAAGTGTGTATGCATGTCTGTACCTCTTCTTTTGAGAGCGTTGCGTGGACACCTCTTCATCCTCTTCCTCCTCAGAGCCGGACTCACGCTCCCGCCTTGAACGTTTCTTCTCTTTCTCCAGAACCTGGATAACAAACACACAACGCAGACAGGAGTTTACTAAAACTAAAAGTTACATCATCCATGCTTCCAGGGCCGCAAAGAAGTACAAACCTTTTTAAAGTACGCGAACTGAACCAGCTCCACAGCGACCTCTGAGTCCTCCAGATCAACGGTTTTGCTCATCCGGGCCTTGGCATGCGCTGTGGACAGACGGATCATGGTCTCCAGAGAACGGGCTGTTACTGGGGAGGTCTGTGGATGGGACAGAGAGCAAGTCCGTTAAGACTACAACCTTTATTTATGTACTAATTAAAAAAAATAATCCGCTCTAGCTCACCCTGGCGATGTCAGAACCCATCTGCTCCTGGCTCCTCAGCCTCGAGTACTCCTCTGCAATGTGATTGGCTGCCTCCTCCGTCAGCACAGGTGTCACCGCTTTGGCAATGTGGATGTACTTCCTCATGAACTCCTTACTCACAATCTTATCCCTGAAATAAACAAATGCCAACTTTATCTTTTGCTCATACTCATGTACACATAATAGGAAAATGTTATTTCTTACTTCTTCTTCTTGCTTCCATGCAGCAGGTTGTTGTGTTTCTCATAGATCTGAAGCTCTTCCTGCTCCTCTCCTATCGCATCAGGATCATCTGTAGCCAGGACATCTACTGTCCCTCCCAAAGCCATGGCTGAAAAACCAAGAAAACATCAGTCATGACTTCCTGTCACAATACAGCTGCAGTGATTACAAGTCCTGTGTGGCCGTACCTGCTCCCTCCTGCTCGCGGGGGTCACGGTAGCGGTGCATCCTCAGCACATGGTCTGAGATCTCACGGTCTTGCTCAGGGTCCATCTGATCCAGCACAATGAAGAGGAGGTCGAAACGGGACAGCAGGGAGTCCTGGAGGCCGATGTTCTCCATGGGGGTTTTATACTGGTCGTACTGCAGAGAACATGAGCTTTGTTAAAAAAAAAAAAAACACACACATCTGGATTTGAAAAGCTGGTTTTCAGTTAACTCACCCTGCCATAGACGGGGTTAGCAGCTGCAAGCACAGAACAGCGGGCATTGAGGCGGGCGTGGATTCCAGCCTTGGCGATGGTTACACGGCCCTGCTCCATCACCTCGTGGATGGCAGTGCGATCCATGTCAGACATCTTGTCAAACTCGTCAATACACACGACACCACGGTCAGCAAGCACCATGGCACCCGCCTCCAGGCGACGCTCACCTAGAAGGGAATAAAAATATACACAAATAATTAGATTATAAAACACAACAACAAGCTAAAGTTATAAGAGACATTTGGAGGCTGTGCGCACCTGTCTCCTGATCTGTGGTGACGGCAGCAGTCAGACCGACACCAGATGAGCCTCGACCAGTGGTGGGGATGGCTCTGGGTGCGGTGTGGAGCACGTAACGCAGTAGCTGGGATTTGGCAACTGATGGATCACCTAAAAAAAAAAAGACAGACGCACAATGAGAACTGTGTCCCACAGTAATCTTATGACTGCTTGTTAGTGAGAAACGCTCCGGTACCGATGAGCAGGATGTTGATGTCTCCTCTGATGCGGGAGCCGTTCTCCAGCACCTTCTCCACACCTCCCAGCAGCATGCACAGAATGGCCTTCTTGATGTACTCGTGGCCGTGGATGCTGGGAGCCAGGGATCGAGACAGCTGATCGAAGACATCCTGAAGGGAAACAAAACAGGTTTAGATTCTCAAGCAAGTGAAATCATTTTTCTAAGTGTGAACAAAAAACAGAACGGAAGACTTACTATGGAACGAGTCTGACAGAACTTCCTGATTTTAGCCACATCGCCTGCAGAGAAAGAGGGGGACACCTCCTTGCTCATCTGTTTGACATGACAGGCGATCATAATGGTCCTGTGAGGAAATAAAAGTTTAGTATAATGACACGAATGGTTAAAAGCGTCACACTGTACTTCATTCCATCCTACCTGAACGTGCCAGAGGTGAACCCTCCCTTCTTGCCAGGCAGGCAGCGGTATGTCCCAACCACCTGCACCCTGTCTCCTGGTTTGACCATATCCACCAGGTCGTCGTCAAGGATGATGTCAACAGAGCGAGGCAGCTGCCCAGCGGGGGCTTTCTCTGGCATCTCCTGCACCGTGATGGTCTGGTGGTCTTTGTAGATGGAGAGGCCAAATTCTGTCTCCAGAGGGTTGTTCTCCTCATCCTGTCAAATGCATTTAACAGTTGGTTATTTTGGATTTCTAATAGAAGGGTAAGAAAATTATGTAAAACTATGCATATTTACTTTGGTGGGGTAGATGGCACTGGAGGGGAAGGCATCAAGGGAGGTCATGTCTGTGTACTTCCTCTCCATTGTCTTCTTAGTCGCCGGGCAGTAGTGAACACTGCGCACCACTTTGGGACGGACCAGAGAACCTACAAGAACAATGTAAAGATCATCAACCCTTCAGAATCTACACAAACATAATATAACATAAAGAAAATAGGAGTGGTTAACTCACACTTTGTGATGATGCCCTCCACACAGACCATGCTGCCCAGCAGGCGGGAGGTCAGCGTTCGTGGGGAGACGTGCTTGGAGCCGAAGCTGCCCTCCAGGCCGATGAAGAACTCCTCGTACTGCTTGGCATAGGTGGCGTCTACCGAGGCCACCAAGTCCTTCAGAGCACGCTGAAACGCCAGCAGCTCCTCAAAGGCATTGTTCATCAGCCTAATGAGACAATAAAACCATGAGTCATGGACTTTCATCATTTGAAGCAGCTGTTCGTTCATATTTCTGTTCACTAAAAACCCTTTAAGCTCCCTGCTGCTGCAGCATTTTGCATTTACCTAATAGAAAACACTTGTATCATTTTGTCTCTTTTTAAAGCATTTCTTCAGGACAAACAAAATTCCAGGATTCTCCAAGACAAATGTCCCTACAATGTGCTACAATTAAACACATAGATTTTCACTTTAAATGAAATCATGTCACCTTTTTATTTTAATTACACACATATTGAGCCATAATGAAGGGAGAGTATGAGATGTATGTTTATCTAGCTATCACCTGCTGGCTTTACTGCAGTAATAGTAATATTACTATAACAAATGGTGAATTAAATCTATTCACATTCCACTGATGAAGTATCTAACTGATGGTGCGTATTGTATTTATTGCCTCTCTCTCTCTCTCTCTGCTGCTCTAACAGTGCAAAAGGCTAAATATGAATAATCTAATGTTGGAGCAGCATGAGGAGCTCATACACGGAGAGGTATCTGCCTTACTTTGACGCCCGGGCCTCGTTGCGTCTTCTCAGGTCGTTGATGTTGACAATGAGTCGAGCTTTATTCTCGCTGATCATGTTCCGGACTTTGCTCTGGTAGACCCCCTGGTCTTGCTGCAGGAAAAGGCCACAACTTCATGACAACCCAAACTATTGATCATTGCGCGTAAGGCAAAATATCCATATTAAACACTTTAAACATGTAGATTTATCCAAAAACAGGCCTGTTTACATGTTATTTACTAATATTAGTAGCGATATTTCCTACTAACTGATCCATTAGAGTAAACGTCTTTTGTTATGGCCGCATGGTTGCTCACTGCACCTCCATAACAGAGTTTATATGACTAAAAGTCAGACTTACATCGTCGTCCAGGAAGTCCAGGTAATCCCTCTGCGCCTCTCTCATCTCCTGATTATCTACCACGTCGGTTGCCATGATGTTCGCGCTTCAGATATTTTACCTGGAAAAACCTTTAAATATCGCTCGAACTGTAGCACGGGGCCGCTCCGCTGCCGCTAAACCGCACAACTGAAAGGATTTCGCGCCACTGCGTGCCGGGTGCCACCAGAACGTCAGCTGCGATTGGTGGACACGTCACGCTCCGTTCTGCATACTCGGCGCGTAAACACGCCGCCGTCCAATGAAGACTTCGTGTCGTCACATGACCCCGCCCTCCATGAAGAACTCCCGCGAAAACTCAACCCGGAAGAAGCAGCTGTGGAGGAAGGAGGAGGAAAAGCTCCAGGAACATGACAGCAACAACAACAAAAAAATCATCACAGCTTCCTCTTTTTCCAGCAGATGGCGAAAAAGCACATTTAATCATTTCTTATTAATAATTGAATTTGCATTTATTTCTACAACGTATTTAATCATATTGTTATTCTATTAGTGCCTCGGATGCAGTGTGCAGTATCAGACAGCAGATGGAGACATAGAGAAGGACTTGTTTTATCCAGTGTTTCATTATCGAGGGTTTTCTATAATGTTTGGAGTCATTGGAGCAAAATAAATAAGGACTTTGTGTTATGTATATATAATGCCACATTCGCCCTGATGGAATTATTACAAAAGATTTCTTTTACATTTCTTGGATTTAAAAACCTGATCATGACTTCACTTCGGGGCGTTTTTTTGGCCACTTTGACCCCGCCCCCACTTCCAGATCCAGGGCTGTCGGTCAGCTGTGTTTTACATTCTTTCCTCCCTGCAACCTCTGAAACATCTCCTCATCTAATCTGCATATGGAAGCAAAGCCTGTTTGTTTGTATCTCTGCAGAAACGCACCACTCCAGAGGAGCAACAGGTGTGTTGTCGGTACAGGTGAGAAGATAGTTCTGTCTAAACCGTGTTTGTTTTTTTTGCTGTGAATCACTGCTCGTCATTTATTCTGCTGCAGCTTTAACGAAAAACAACTTATTATCTCGTTATGCGCAAAAATGTAGTCCGTGGGGTTTCTGCATGAGCTAAGATGTCACCATGTTTGTGAACATCAGCCCGCTTTGTAGCTTATATGGTTTGAAGAGGTGTTCAGGATCAGAGATATTGTGTCAATAATATTGTATTTTTAACAATGTAAGGAGGGAAACAGTATGTGTGCTCAGAAGGGGGTGTTTTTTTGTCTCCAAAGGTGCTTGTTGACTTTACATTCCTCCTTGTGCAGCCCTGGGTAATGGTTACAGGTTTGACCACATATCTGTTTCACACACAAAGAATGCCTGGTTGTGTCAACACACTCCATGCATGCGTTCCCTTGGTGTGTGTGTGTGTGTATTACTGTGCCAGGAGACTTAAACTGGACCCACATCCTGCACAGCGTCTGGACGAACAGTATTTCAGGGCTTTCTGTTAATCTGTGTGTAGAAATTCCACTGTGTGTTTCTAGCTGGTTTGTTTGAGGCTTTATTAACTGTGTCCCCCCAATTTTAATCCCCCTGTATTAAGCACATTCCTTGATTCCTCTTCATCACCCTCCACACATTTGATTCACAGTGCAGATTTAAAAAAATGTCTCAAATCTCTCCCACAGTGTGTCCAGCGGGTCTCCGTCCTTAAGTCATGGCGGCTGAGGTTTTGCAGCGGCTCAGCACCTTCACCCTGACCATCAAGCAGCTTGGCCGCCTCCCTCACTTCTCAAACCATCTCTCTTCCTCTCAGCCATCGCCATCCCCCACCGTCACCGTCTCCCAGGTCCCAAGCCTCTTCCGTGAACCCTACATCCTGTCTGGGTACCGACCCATCCGCCAAGACTGGCGCTGCTACCTCCTTAGCCTCTTCCAGTGGCACAACGAATCCCTGAATGTGTGGACTCACTTGCTGACAGGTCCTGTGCTGCTGCTCCGCTGGTGGGCCAAGGCAGGCGCCCTGGGGTTCACCTGGGATGTAACGTCTCTACCTCTGTGCCTCTTCTTGGCGTCTTGTCTCATCACTTTGTGCCTCAGTGTGGCAGCTCACCTCATGCAGTCTCACTCTGAACATGCCCACTACTTTTTCTTCTTCATGGACTATGTGGGTGTAGCTTTATATCAGTATGGTTGCTCTCTGGGTCATTATTTCTACACATCAGAGGCTGCGTGGAGGGAAAGCATCGGGTTTCTGTTTTTACCCGGAGCCGCCTTCTTTGGGTGGCTCTCCTGTGCCGGCTGCTGTTTCGCCAAGGCCAGGTACAGGCGGCCATATCCACCGCAGCGAAAAATCTGCCAGCTGATCCCTACTGGCCTTGCCTATATGCTGGACATCAGCCCTATCGTCCACAGCCTGCTCACCGCGTCCTGGACGCAGCGGCCATCGCTGTTCTTCCACGCCGGACAAATCGTCTCCTTCCTGGTGTCCACCTTCTTCTTCTCCTGTCCCATCCCTGAGCGCTTCTTCCCGGGCCGCTGTGACTTCGTGGGCCACGGCCACCAGATTTTCCACCTCTTTCTGTCTCTGTGCATGGTGTTCCAGCTGGAGGCCCTATTCCTAGACTATGCCCGGCGGAGAGACATAATGGTGGAAACATTCGGAGAGAGGCAGCTGTGGTGGGTATGCGTAATCTTCCCCACCCTGTTTGTGTGCTGTCTACTGACAGCTCTGATCACAATGAGGCACATGACCAAGGAACTGCAGAGTAAACAGGAGAAAGACAAGTGACAGGTGTGTGTGTGTGTGAAAGCAAAATAAATTAATAAATACATAAACAAGGGTCAATGTTTAATATAAGAACATGAATGTCTTATGTTAACGTCTGTGAAAATATTAAAGTTTTTGAAGAATAAAACAATGTGAAGCAGCTTCTGGTTCAATTAACAGGTCATCTAGAATTCCCAACGGGTTTAACTGCTGATTCAGGCAATAAATATTTGGCATAAATATAATAAATAAATATAAATAATAAGTGTCACCTCATTGTTTGCTAACTATGGCTCAGTGAAGTTTTCCACAGTGATTCACCCTCCTATTTAAAATCTTACTCCTAAATCATAAACCTGCTTCTTGTTGTGCCACAAAGGCCCTCGGCTGTCGGAATCTGTAGTGTCAGCATTAATAAACAAATCTGGATGATGGAGAGAGATAGTATTAGATAGACGGTATTTAGGCGAACAAAGAGGCCTGTTTGGTGGGATAGACTGCGTGGAGACATGTTGGAATAATGGTCCATCAAGTGGGTGAAATCCCTCAGCAGATCCGGTTACAGTTAAGTGTGTAGGCTGGAAATGATGACAAAGGACAACACTGCCCTGCAGGGACACAAAACAACAACTACACAATTCCACTGAGTCACTGTTTACATAATTGATATTAAGTAGATTTACACAAGGTATGGATTTACAGAGACAATACATAGACTACTATTAAACCCTTTAATGAAACAAGCTCATTTTCTGTGCTTTTACCTGTCCTGTGTTCAGTATTTCACCCACTTTGGGCTTCTACCGACACGTTTTGCTCATTAAATATAAAGTGAACCCATTGGGACAGGGTTCTATGTGTGATTTTGTCACCACTTCAATTGTAAAGTTCAAAGTGATGCGTACTTTTCAAACAGGGAAAAAAATGATAGGCACATTTTCAAGACACATATGCCCACAAAATGTCACCATCAACCTTCACATGCAGCCTTTGAAGCATGCAGCTGAGGCAGGAATGGAAGCTAAAGCCTTTTCAGGGTTCACACCGTGATTCCCACTGATCCTTTAATATCTAACACACTCTTGACAACATAGTGTTTACGTTTGTTTCTGAGAATGTTGGGACATATCAAAAATTTAAGAGTCCCAGCAGTGTGATAATGAGCTCTCTGGCAGCATCGTTGTGTTCACATGCTGTCCTGCTTTTCTCCACTGTGAGTTAAAATGGTCATTATTTTGTTTTTTTCAATTTACCATCAACCAGCAATGATTTGTTAGCTGGATCCATTCCTGTGTGTGAACAAATTGCGCTTTCAGGGTTTTGATACAAACATTTGAAATAGGCCGTGATTCCTGTGGAAGTGTGGATATTGATTTGTGTTTGTGCTCAAAGTAAATCTCACGCAGACTCCAGCAGAAAAGGGAACAAATGAAAATTGCTGCGAGATTGTCTGCTCTATGGGGCTGCAGGAGATGATTATGACAGAACAGGGCTTGTTAAAGAAGTAATGTGGGTGCCATTTCCAGCAGAGAGATGTGTGTGTGTATCAATAGTTATATATAAAATGTTTATTTCTATATAGAAATAAACATTATATATATATATATATATATATATATATATATATATATATATATATATATATATATAGAGAGAGAGAGAGAGAGAGAGAGAGAGAGAGAGAGAGAGAGATCTATATATCTATAGATCTATATATAATGTATCTGAACATGCAGGTAGAGACCCCACTGGTCTCCTGGATCACTAACTATCTTACAGGTCGACCACAATTTGTGAGGCTGAGGAACACCGTCTCGGACACGATAGTGAGCAGCACGGGGGCACCCCAGGGCACAGTACTGTCTCCATTCCTGTTCACACTCTATACATCGGACTTCAGACACTGCTCACAGTCCTGCCACCTGCAGAAGTTCTCGGATGACTCTGCCATTGTGGGCTGTACCAGCAGAGGTCGGGAGGCGGAGTATATGAGTGTGGACAGCTTTGTGGAGTGGTGCGGACAGAACCACCTGCAGCTGAATGTCACAAAGACAAGAGAGCTGGTGGTGGACTTCAGGAAGCACCAGACACTCCCAAACCCGGTCAGCATCAAGGGTACCACTGTGGACATTGTGGACAGCTACAAATACCTGGGTGTCCACATTGACCACAAACTGGACTGGTCCACAAATGCAGAGGCAATATACAGGAAGGGACAGAGTCGCCTGTATCTACTGAGGAGACTCAAATCCTTTAACGTCTGCCAGACCATGCTGCAGATGTTTTACCACTCGGTGGTCTCCAGCGTCATCTTCTACGCTGTAGTGTGCTGGGGCAGCAGGATGAAGACGGCCGACACCAACAGACTCAACAAGCTCATTAGGAAGGCTGGCTCGGTGCTGGGAGTGGAGCTGGAGTCTGTGGTGGAGGTGACGGAGAGGAGGATACTGAGGAAACTCCTCAGTATTCGTAACAACACGTCTCACCCCCTGCACGACACACTGCTGTCCTACAGGAGCACATTCAGTGGTAGACTGAGACTACCGAGGAGCAGCACAGAACGCCACAGGAGGTCCTTCCTGCCAGTGGCCATCAGACTGTATAACTCCTCCCCTTTCTGTAGGGAGAAGCGCTAGATAATCATGTCAAGCATCACTGTTATTCCCTCCACTGGTCTATATTTATGTTTACTTAGCACCTTACATCTCCATATTTGTATCATGTATCATATATTGTGCTCATACTGCATACTGTACTCAAATTTTTATACTCTGTACTTAACTGCATTTAATGTAACTTGATACCTCTGGCACAAGAATTTCCTTCGGGATTAATAAAGTTTTATCTTATCTTATCTTATCTTATCTTATCTTATTTCTCCTGTAAAGTTGAACACTTTTAACATAGAGGCCTCTATTGGTCATTAAAGGAAGTGCAATTATTGGCACTAGATAGTATCATGTTAGATAATTATTACTTAAATTGCAGATTCATATATCCTCATGCTTGCCTTTAAAAACCTTTACAAGTAATGTAAACTTATTTTTATTCCTTATTTTTATTTTTTTTTATCAATTTAAATTAAATATTTCTTTGAATATGTAGGTTTAAAGGTCCACACCTTGCCTCCTCTCTGCACTGAATAGGCCATAAACAGCACGCTCTCCACTAACACACACTGTAATTTTACACCATGCTCTGGTATGGCGCCTTCACAAAGTGTATACAGGAAATAGTGCTGAGTTTTTGGCTTGGTTGCGTTCATGCGCCATTCTTCCCCATGTTTATCATTCGCTATAAGAGCTATGGGGTAACGCAACCTAGTTTAATGACTGAACTTGTGAGACAGACTTCTGTGTGCAGAAGTGAAACTGCACCCAATAATCCAATTACACTTGTTCTAGTGTGCATCCAGATCCAAGCCGTGCCCTGCATTAGAACAAAGATCCTTTTTCTCTGTAATACCTCCCTTGTGAGAACAGTTTCAGAAGCCAGAGCCAATCAGCCGCCAGGACACACACACACACACCGAGTGAGACAGCACGATGGAGACACTGGCATGTTTTACAACAGCAGTTTCATATATGGATAGTAAACTGCTGCTACAGGGAGGCATCTGTTTGTGTTACTGATTAGATTTGATAGATAGACGATTGTGTTGTCACAATCAATATAGACAATTAGGTATTATTAAGTGTTTCCCTGACCTACAGCAACAAATTAATTACTGTCAGGAGTGGATTTACCTCTTTAGATTTCTTGGAAAAGTGTTTTGTATGGATTTCTTGGCATTCCCCATGTTATCCACCTGCACCTTTATTTTTAGGGCAACATTTTCAGCTAAAACAAGAATTCCAACATTCCTGGCAGCCAGAGGCATGTCAGCTGCCGAGTCCCTCAGGTGCACATGTAAATTAGAAATGCTAAACTAAACAATGGGCTGTTTATGGGCTTGTGTCAGCACCTCCTTCATAACAGACAGGATGAATGGAGTCCCTCCC
Organism: Parambassis ranga; assembly: GCF_900634625.1. Classification (NCBI taxonomy): domain Eukaryota; kingdom Metazoa; phylum Chordata; class Actinopteri; family Ambassidae; genus Parambassis; species Parambassis ranga. The sequence goes on from NC_041043.1 coordinate 10,971,457, forward strand.
TAACTCCCTCAGAAGGCTCTAAGCCACATAAAGCAGAGGGAGTTGAATGACAGGCAGCAGTCGGTGGCAGAGCTACAGCACAGTAAGTTATGGCACCTTTGTTTTTCTGTGTAACTGTGATTCTATTAAATGATCCTGTCATCTTGGAAGTGTTCACTATGAGAGATTGTGAATGTAGGATTGATTTTAACTTTATTTTGATGGTACATGTGTAATAATTGTTGCTGTGATTTTGTCATATTTTACAGGGCACTAGGACAATGGCTCCAGTAGGGATGGTTAACATGCTGGGTTGGTGTTCATCCACAGAGGTCGGCATCATCTCCCTCGTAGCCTTCTTCATTCTAAGCATCACGCTCCTCGCGCTTTGCGCCAAGTGTCACAGGTGAGGAAAACTTAAAGTGTGAAAGTATATGTGTTACATCTGTCTGCATTACATTATAAAGCTAAAGAGCTCTCCTCAGTGTTATTCAATAGGAACTATAGGAACTAGGATCACTGTCAGTGAATGTATGATGTATGAGTAATGCTACGCAGTATAAAAACAAGTCATCACCTGTCCGGAGTGGCTGATTCAGTCCTGGAAAGGCTTCAATTGTCATTCATACTCTATCCAAAACCACAGAATGGACTTGTCAGACCACATTGGTGGTTTTGATGAAGGGCGTTGGCAGTTTAAAGAGGAGGAAGCACAGGAGTGCAGACAAAAACCTAAGTAGTTGAGCTAAATGGGTTGGGCCTGAATCACTGGGCTTCAACACCCTGATGGTCCTAGTGACACCTGTGGCTGTGTGGCTGTCATGCTAAACATACCAGTGACACAGAAGAAGTGTGGGTGAAGACATAGTCTTATCGTCTGTGTGTGTGTGTGTTCACTGAGTTAGGACAAATGAGTCGTGGTGCGATGTTACGGTCTGATTTATGACACAATCTTATCTGACATTTTTGTCAAAGGACAAAATTCAGACGTAACTTTTGTTATTGTAACTCCCAAATCTGCCACTAGGACGATGGCTAGTGGAGTTATCAACTATAACTTACTGTATCATATAGAGTGCTGAATCAGAAGAGCAGGTAATTTATAAACAGAGAACTCCATAAGTCTTTGTCAGCATGCAAAGACAGGTGACAGCCGGGTAAAGATTTAAAGCTCTTGAGCCATAACTCAAAACTACATGTGCAAACAGAACCTTTGTCCTTTACACACACAGAGTACTGTACACCTAAATACAGCAAAACACATACACTTGATGACCTCTTATTTACCTTCTTTGTTACCCACAGGAGCAGCAGCAACGCCTATGATGTGAGCGGAACAACAACGGTATGAACGGGCTCTCTGTTTTTTATCTTTATCCATCTGTCACTGAAGATTCCATCAATGCAACAGGGCTAAGGATGTGTAGAAGTAGTCTGCACGGCAGCTCCTGTACTAAGAATTAAAAGCAACGAGTGGGAGGCGGTATAGGCTTTGATACTGTAGCTGGAAAAACAACAAAGTCTTCAATCCACTAAAATATGAATACGTTTAATAATAAAAAGACCTTACACCCCACAATCTGCACTGTGGAGGTGACTGGTCCTATGTTCAATCATAACCCATATTGTTAACTAAAATAACCAAGTGACATGCATGCATTAAAATCCAACCTGCAGCCTGAAGAAGAACAGATCTAATCCAAACACAATAGTTTCATTATGAGGATAAAATCAGCTAAAGACAAAAATAACAGGTTGGCCTGCATGTCCACACATAACACAACAGCAGAGCTTGTGTTAACTCTATAAGTAAAGCTAAGGGTGTTCTAAGAGTAGATATTATAAAACCATCATCATCACATGTGACCAATCTTTATGCACCAAAAGGGGAATCACCCATCACACCACTACAGGCATGACCAAAAGGAAACTGCAATCACAGCCGGCCTGCACTGAAAAATACAATGAAAGATGCAATGCTGGTAGTGAAAGGATATGTTTGCTTCACTCGGGTTGCTGCTGTCTTGCGCTGCGACCCGTAACCTCATGCTTAAACATTGTGTTAGGCGTTGCTACATACCAGACATAAAGCGAGTTCCACGCTGTCTCAAACATTCTTGATAGCTATCACTTCTACATTCTGGGCCAAGAGCTACTACTACTTATATCAGACAATAATGCAACTACGCTAGTGTATCTATAACGATAAAATCTAAAGGATGTGTTAATTGATTAGCAACAGACATTTTAGATGCTTATAGCCATGTCTGTCTTTGTCTGTGACAGACTAAAGGAGCAGGAGGAGCCAATGGGACTACTGGTACGAAGACAGGAGGAACCAATGGTGAGTTCTCTGTGAAAGTTCGATCTAATGTTTGTTTTTAACTTCACTAATTGATATTTTAAATTTCCAGAATCAGAGGTTGCAAGCTACTCATCATGGAGAAACCACAATGACATGCCTCCCAGCACACTACAGAGGTCCTAAAGCACTGTCCCCACAGTCAGCAGATGCTCCCGGTCTAAAGGCAAAGAAGCAGGAAGGGAGGACATGTAACGCTCAACAACAGAAACACACAGACTTCCACACTTGACACTATCCCAAATGGACAGATGGATGGAAAAAGAGAGTAAGGGTAGGAGGGAGAGTCGGCCTTGTCCTCAGCCAGCTTGAGCTACCATCCCCACCTTGTCTCATCACAGCAGGCCTCTAATTTATCAAACAAGCAACAAAACTGTCTACATTTATTATTCTATCATAACTCCACTGGTTGATTTAACTGTAAGTAATCTACAGACTCATTCCAACTTTAAAATCTGCTGCTTCAGCATTTCGACTCATCTCTGACTGCTGCTTCTCATGGTGATGGTTAAAAGTTAGGACAAGCCTCTCAGTTCAGTCTCCACATTCATTTAGACCCATCAGGAAATCACTGCTTTACAGTTTGCCTGTTAATTTTGAAACGTATGCTTTCTTGTTGAGCATTAGACAAAGAGATCAATACCACTCTTTTCCGTCAATGAAATGCTGTTTTTCTTGGCCAGTGAGCCAGAAAACATTTACAGTGGTGTAATTATTTATTAGGCCTGTTCAGTAACTTCCTGCTGTGACAGGTTTACAATCATATTTATAAGACTGCACCGGACACTTTTACTTGTAAAGCAATGTTTAAAGGGTTAATTTTTTTTAACCTTGGCAAAGAGCTGGACGTATCAATTCTCTTTCCAGTCATTAGCCATGCTAAGCTAACCAGCTGCTGATTGTGGCTTAATAAACAGATAAGACTGGTGTTGATATCCGCATCTAACGCTCAACAAGAAATCAATAGCTTTGCTTACCAAAATGTCCAAATGTTGCTTTAATATTATTGCATCTATATCCAAATACTCATTAGACAGAATGACTTTTTGGTTTGTAGCCTGCTGTATGTGCTGAATGTGTGATAAGAAGGGAATTTTTCTAACCTTTTACTTTTAACAAAGGGTGTCTTAGTTTCCATCAGCTGATGCAAGAAAAAAAAAGTCTGTGCTGTAGTTTTACCTTAAATGTAAACAAACTGATTGATCGAGATAAGATAGGAGGGACAGCTGGGATTACAGAGAAGTCACAGTGAACCAAAGGTTCCAGGACCACAAACCTGGGTGGAGCTGTCATTCTTGTAATGCTTCTTGTCATACCATCCGTTGCCACGCTAATCTGCGGAACGTCAAATAAAACACACCCAAGTGACACAACGCTGACATCAGTCATACTGCTGTTCCTGCCACTATACCTCAAATCAAACCAAACTTTATTTAGCACCGTTCATCCGAACGATGACACATGAGGAATCAATCAATTGAAAAGCATGTATGAAGATTAAACTGGAAATACTCAGAACAAACAATGACGACAAGGTAAAGAGATCGTTAAGCTCAAAGACAGCTGGCTGCGTACTGCCAAATAATCATTCAGCCAGTACAGCAGGTTGTTCCGGAGGACCCCTCCCTGTATTTTTATGGTAGCTACAAAGCTACAGTCAGACGACTTGAATGATTTAAAAGCATGTCTGACAAGTATTCAGGCCCGGAAAGTACAAAGGCCCGGGAGACCGACTTTCTCTGCTTCCTCCAAACACATCTGCTTCAGGGTGTCGGCTCTTTCACCAATCAGTTAAGAATCAGATCCCATCAATCACAAACTGGTCACTCAAGATCCATGTAGAGATACTGTGTGAAGTGATCAGTGTGATCAGATCAAACCGTGGGTTTGTTCCTGTCCAGTCCTGATCAGATTATTCTCACTGATCATTGTCTTTAAATAGGCTCGTTGTAGGCCATGAAAATACAGACATGCATGTCTCCATCAGAGTCCTTAACCTTTTAGTGATGCCTTGACTCGGTCACAGTAGGAAGTGTCCTACTGTGACCAAGTCAAAATGTCTATTTGAGCATTCCCACTGTCTCATAATGCTAATTAGCATATCCTAACATGCCTACATGCTAAATAAAGGTGTTGATTGTGGAAAACATTATTGGAATTAGCTATTAGCCCCTGTGTAAGTGTAACCCATGGATCTCTGCTTTGTGTTTGTGATGGAGACGTGACACAAGCAGTCTTGGGGAGACTCATTTATTTTGACAGCACAAGGGATAACAATAAAGAAGTTAGCGGCCCACTCCATTTTCTAAAAAGACAGAAGTGGGAAGACAGCGATTAGCTCAACTCACCGCGACATTGGAGCTAGCAGCTAACGTCACCCAAAACATCATGTCAAAGTCCCGATATGTAACAGTTGTGTGGTTGGAAAGATATGCAGAACTTAACAATCAATAAATGAACATTGGTAAACCAACAGTAGCATTTATAACCATGTGTATATGTCAGGAAATAAGGCACCCACCTCTATCACACATGGAAACTGTAAAAAAGGGGACAGGCGGAAGGATCACCATAGGGGGCACCACAGAAGAAGAAAGGTGGGGTGGAGTCACACCGAAACCATACATTTGCAACAAAACAGATTTTGTGTAATTATAACAGTTGGACCTGGTTACATAAGCCTAATTCTAGGTGTATCTATGGATGATGGATTATGGATTATAGTGAAAGGGAACATGAAGAGACATGTGCAAGGAGAAAAGCAAAGGTCACAGTGGGGTCACAGAGGCCTGCCTCACATATATAACCACTCTCCAGCCCTTCACCTCCATATCTGGACATTTATACCCGTGTGTGTGTGTGTCAGCCAGATTATACAGTATAAGACACCTCATCTCGTCAGATGTGTTGTTCCTCGCCATCTGCCGAAAACGTGAAAATGGATGGAACATTAAGCTCCAATCGACTTCTATGCACCTATATTCCTAACACTGTGTTAATGTGTGAATTATTTCTTCTTCTTCTTCTTTTTGCCTAAATCTGCTCAACCAGTCGAATCAGGGACCAGCTGTCAGTCCAGGCTACATGTTGTCATTAATGAATTAAATAAGCAGAGGTACAGTGTCTGGCTGAGGAATCAGATTGGGACTAGGACTGAGTATAACTCTCTCTCTCTCTCTTTGACTGCGTTGGTGCTCAGACCCTAAAATCCCTGCTGACTGGATGTCTGGTGGAGAGGGTGCAGACAGCCGACACTAATCCGGTCTACACACTGAAAACACACACACATGCAAGTCGTGTTTGATCTCTATGCAGGCAATTTATCATGTGATGTTGGGGGTTGATATGCTATGCTGCATTGCTGTGGTGTCAGCACTTTTTATCCACTGAAAATATCCAGATACTGTGTGGCATCATTGTATATTTGATCCGATGGATTTGATGTCTGTGTTGGACATCATAGTTCATTTGCACAGGAGTCTATGTGTAAATATTGGATATCTGTGGCAGTTGTTGAAGGACAGAATCCGTTTGTGATGCTCATATGATACATAAACAAACACAGAGCGGTGTGTGTGTGTGCGTGTGTGTGTCACGCAGACAGACAGACACAGACAGATACTGGATGCTGCTGCTGCCGCTGCTCTGGTAACCCCTCACCTACATCATCCTTTTGTGCACGGCGGGCTGCAGGCTGATATCTCTGCGCTCTGCCCAGCTGTCACCCCCGGCATTGGTCCACCAAGCAGACTCACGTAGGCGCGTAACCGACAGACCAACCCCCTTTTTTTCCTCCGGCAGATCGAAGAACCGGCGAGCTCAGCTCAGCGCGGCGTGTCAGCCAACCAGCCAGCGAAGACCGGACCCGCTGCTGCAGCAGCTCCGAGCACACACACAGGACCAGAGTCTCCACCGACGGAGTGAGTAAAATATGTTGTTCATTGTTTGTGTGCTGTGGAAACACAGTAATAATAACACTGTTTTGTTTGAGCTTTTGGAGAGGAGGAGGGAGGGAAGGGGGTGTTTCTCTGATCTCAGTCTGCGTTGCCGGGTGGAGATCAGTGATGTAGTCGAGGGATGACAAACTGTCGGTTGGTTATCCTGTAACGCTCCATAACCGCCATTAGTTTACAGAACTGGTGACTGCTGCTCGTTTTACACTGCTATTACTGTCTTATAATGAAATGCGTATACATCCGTCTTATGCACCTTAAATATGAACTTTAATGCATTTATTTATGTGTTACCAGTGCGGAGATGACGTTATTTATTACACTTTTGTTGTTGTTGTTCATTTTAATAGCAAAACAAAACGTGTTTTTGCAATTTCATCCCTTTATCCATCATCACGTCATCAATCTGATGCGTAATCTGGCCGTTTTAATGCGCCTTTACGCGTGTTTGTGTCAAAAAATAAGTTCCTTTTTTCAGCTGGATTTCCTCGTCCGGCTCAGTCCCTCCCGGCGAAACTCGTGTCTGAACACGTTGTCAGAAAGGGGGTGTGTGATTGAAAATCAGAGTCCAGCCAATCAGCGGCGGCCTCCCACCCACTCTGTGGCGCTTGTTTACTACTGATACGCGGCGCTGATTGGTGGAAAAGGTGGGGAAAATCGGGCTTTGTGATGCGTTTGGGTGCACAGGGAAAAAATGGGAGACAAGTGATTTCTCCGTTGGTACCGCTGGTTTTGCAGAAGTAAACAACCGTCCACTTCCGCATGTAAACTACTATAAATAGAAAAATAAACAGGAAGTGTTTGGTCAAATGAACATGTGCTTTTTGGCAACAACATAGACTACTTTACGAGATAAAACTGTACATTTAAAGCACTGATGTGTTTAAGTTATAAATTAACAGTTTTTATAATAATAATAATAATATTAATGCACAATTTATTATTATTTTAAAGGACTAAAACAATAATTTGGAGTGTACTGTATTAATTGCCTTTAAATATTATTATAATATATTAACAAATACTCCTTAACAGTCTTTTAAGGCTTTTGTATTATTTTATTTATTATTATTTCTTAGATATATTTATCTGAATTTTAAGACGAAAGAAAACACATTAATTAATTTAGATATATTCAAAAATATGAAGGTGAAATTTTATCGATCAAGTAATTAAGTTTTTTATTCACTCATTTTTGCTGTGGACATGATGCCGTGTAGCATTACTCATTACTCAAAACATTTGTCATTGATTTAAAGCCGAATATTGTGTAAGATAGCCAATTATGGGTCTGCTTTGTACTGTTTAACCATTCCATGAACATGGATTCCTACATTACCTGAATGCAGCATCGCCCCCATTTTCTCTCTATGGGCGACAGGCCACAGTGACTGTACCAAACGTGCTTCTTGTCAGAGTCAACAACATAACTGCATCAAGATTTTCCTTCAGCTGCTACAAAAATCCACTCCAGAAATGTCCTCCCTTTGAATCCCTGCGATCATTTTCAAATCCCCCGTGGTGCCATCGCTCTGCACTGTCAGGCGCATACGTAGATGCAAGATGGAATGAGTGTTTGCCAACAACCGTTTGTGAGCAAAGCTCCATCTGTTTAGATAAACATATTTATTCACCAGAGAGACAATATGTTCAAAATGTAAATATTTATGTCACAATACAACAAAATGTAGGACCGCTCCACTGAGGTACACTTCTAATGGACCTCTGTCTTACCACAGGGAATATGATGCTGTCATAGGTTCAGATCTCATGATGTCTCTGGTGTCATGTCACTGCAGGGAAGTGCGACACTGTGTTGAGTCCCCTCGAGTGCAGCGGCACCATGGCAGCTATGGGACCTGAGGGCAGAGCAGGAGCAGGCGGGACCACAGGTTTCCCCTCAGGACAACAGGCTACACACAGCAGCAACGGGCGGACTCTGGTGAGTACAGGGACACAGATAAGACTCCCATTCAGAGAAATATCCACAGTTTCACTTTTTCTCTGCATTCGTCCTGATGTACTGCTTGGTCAGAGGCTGGCAGGCGCTTCCGTTTCAGCCTGTTTCACTGGCAGATTGTGCTGTCTGCAGGCAGGACGCCACAGATGGACAGGAAATATTCTCTTAACTGCTTTATTCATGGCAACAGAGAGGCTCGATCGTAGGGTATCATGTAAACAGCTTAACCTAAATAAGGCCTAAACAGAATGCTGTAATTCTGTCCCTGCTTACTTCTGCTGATGAACTGAGCGGAGGGTTGATGTTGAAGTGAAACAGGCACTAAACAAACAACTTTTCCGGACTGTAAAGTACAAACTGGTGATGTCATTACCTCCTTTTTAAAGGTGTACACACAGAACTGCGTCCAGACTGAGAGCAGCCATCACAGTGGCAACCTGGCTGCTCCCGCCATGCGCCTCGCCAACATGTCAGCTACAGGAGACGCTCCATACAAGTAAGTGAGGGGTGGTGCATGCAGCATTGTGTGAGTGGGGAGAGACTAAGGATTTTTTCTGTTTTATTTTGTTTGTCTCTTTAGCTTCCGCAGCCCAGAGTCAGTGGAGATGGATGAGATCATGGCAGCCATGGTTCTGACCAGTTTGTCCTGTAGTCCTGTGGTGCAGAGTCCTCCACAAACAGATCCAGGACCAGGTCTGCATTTATTTCCCCCACTCATGCTTTGTAAATTACTATCTAAGGTTGGACATTTTAATATTGAGGTCTGTGAAGCTTGACGAATCTGTGGTGCTGAGGAATGATTCCATCCATCCACATTTATTTACAGTGAATGAGCTGAACTCACATTTGGAGTTAGTCACATCGTTTTTTTAAAAAAAATATTCTTCTTCTTGTTTAACTCTGTTTAAAGGGGAGTAACATTTATGGATTATGCAGGTATATAGAGGAAACCTGGTATGTTTTTTTAAAGTAAACAATCTTGCTAGAGTGAAAAACAACAGAATTTTCAGTAGTCACAGACACACATCACAACCTTGGCAGCAGCACGGGGCTCCTGCTGTTCCCTGTAGGATGAGCAGAGGGGAAGCAGCAGAGATCAGTCCCGAATGCACAGGAGCTATTTTTGATCTCAGAAAGGAAGACAGAATATTTGATACGAACAAAGTAGTTAAAGAAAAATCGTGTCTTCCTGTAGGTGGCTCATCGTCATCATCAACTGACATGGAGTGTGGCGGTGGCGAGCTCTCCGACAGCGGCAGCAGCGGCTACTGGAGCTGGGACCACGGCAACGTGAGCCCCGCCCCCTCGCCGTCTGTCACCGAGATGGACAGCAGCCCAGATGAAGGCCTACAAATGGAGCTGGAGCAAGCGGAGGAGCTCGCTGCCAAAAAGCCAAAGGTACACACACACATGTGCAGCTGTTCCTTTACGTCCGTCCGATGAAGCACAGCCTCGGAAATGCACCATCTCCTGTCCTTCAGCTCAGCAGCGTTCTTTCTCTTACAGAGCTCCTTCAGAAGTGTGTACAAGTGTCTGTGGCCCAGTTGTGGCAAGGTGCTCACGTCTTCAGTCGGAATAAAAAGACACATCCGTGTGCTGCATCTGGGGTGAGCCGACACTAATATCGTCTGTTATGTTGAAAACTACCAGACATTTTTATACTTTCTATGATGTTGATTGTTACTAAAAGAAGTCCTGTCCTCCAATACTCACCATTAGGTTTATGTTTTCTGTGTCTTTTGGTTGAAATGGTCTTTATCGGCTGCTTGTACTGTCTGGCCACTTACCCACTGCAGTCTGAACGGCAGGGGAAACCAGACAGTTTGGCCCTTTTGCAACATTTCTCGCCTGGAAAACAGCATTAAAAAAACAGGAAGGAATAAAAATTTCAGGCTGTGAAAGAGCTCTGACATGCTTAGGGGAAATGAGAGTTTATATCTGGGCTGCAGTGAGTGCTGCTTTCACTGACACTACGCCTGCTCTGTCGCTTTCAAACTCACAGCAGTGGATCAGATCAGTCACAGAGAGAGGAGGACTTCTACTACGCCAAGCTCTCCTGTGAGACCGTCGACGCCAGCTCCGCTCCAGCCCAGCAGGCTCTGGGCCAGACTTCGTCCTCTCATCTCAGCTGGGCCTCCTCCTGTGCGTCTCCGCCAGGCTCGGAGCCCCATTTCCCCCTGGCTCACAGACCCAGGTCCAATTCCAGCTCCGGGCCAGGCCCGAGCAGACCCAGTCCGCTCAGCCAGTCGGCCCCCAGCAGCTTCTGGCAGATCCACACGGAGCATCTATACCAGGTGTGTGCAGCAGTGTCGCTCTCAGAGAATCCATGAATGAATCAGGTGGATTACGTCCAGCTGACACTATTTCTACAAAAGAACAGCAAATTAATGAAAATATCATTTTGAATACACATTTATTTCTTCAAGATTTTTAGATTTGTTTTTAGAGCCAGATTAGTTGTGTCCAAACTTCTATGCTAAGCTAGGCTAACCAGCTGTGAGTGGTAGCCTCATTTCTCATGTTGTACATTGTTCTGCGTTCACACGCTAACTGGCAGTGGTTGGGATAGGCCGGAGCTAATGCTAGCAGCCACACTTTGCAGTTGGTGAGTCATGGCAGACTGTTAGGTTATCTGAGTAAACATGTTGTGATGTGTAGTGACATGTGAAAAACACTTTGCAGTGACTACACTGCAGCTGTCACTTCCTCTGCTGTTCACTGTGCAGCTAAGATGGCGACCATTAACCGCCCTCCCGGACTGCCAACATATTTTTAGAATTTACTTTTTAGTTTTTATGCAGCTGAGCAGATGATGATCAGTGCGGCGTAAGCAGCCTGGAATGACAGTGACCCACCTAAACTAATTGAATCAGCCCCAGTTTGAATCGAATTTTGTTCAAGCCTGAGTTGATTTTCAGGGAATATTTGAGATCGTGTGGAATGTTGGCACCAAATGCTTTTTTTTTAGTGTGTGTTATTTGAATAAATACTTGCTTGTTTCCTAGATTCTGTGGAAGAATGGAGTGTTTTGGGGAATTAAGTTGCTTGAGGGCAATGGAAGGAGACAGCAGAAGTCTTGTTAGCATGCATTATTAAATGTCAGGCGGGGGATTTTAGTCTGTGTGAGTACAGGAACTCACCTTCTGAGGGCACAAATTCAATCATAGTTCAATGAAATCAGGCTCTAGATGAAAACAGAATATCCCCCTTTTTCCTCAGCTGGGACATTAACTCTTTAATTCTAGTTTCTGTGCATGAGTCTCCTGTTACATGGTCATGGTGTTGTTTCACAGGACCTCCTTTACCCAGCAGCCCTGAGCAGATACTTCTGTAACGAGCCAATGAGCTACAACTTGGTTTATGCATCACAAAGCAGCACATTTCACTGGTGACCTGCATTTACCCCGCACCGCTAAAGCCTGTAAATGGATGCTTTGTGACAGTGAGAGAGTAAGCTGTCTGCTTGCTCGCTCTCCCAACTAGACTAGACTCTCACCAGCCTGCAGAGGGCAGGAAAGCGCTGCACGTGTTCTTCCAAGTCAGCTGTACAGCAGTTATAGGACTCATTATTTGACTTAAAATAAAGTCAAATAATAATACGATACACGTCAGAAAATGTGCCCGGTCTGTCGTTAAATTTGTCTTGAATTCTTTTTTATTCTAGTGAGTGCTGAATTGTGGGTCAGTGTTGCTGGTGGAGGAGTGTTTCTGTGTGTGTCTGCCCGCAGCGTTACACTCACACAGGCATGATTCCCCTCACAGTGCTCCTGCTGGGGTGAATTCAGCGGTTACATTTTGTTTAGCAGACTCTCGCTCCTCTCTCTCACTTTCTGCCACACTGTGTGAGGTGATGTTGGGGTGTGTGTGTATGGAACATGTTGCAAGAGGAAAAGATGCAAATGTAGATGTTGGCTTCAGCAGCTGGCTGGAATAAAAAGCCTTAAATTGAGGATTTTGTTTGTACTGATGTAGCAGGACAAAATCTTTTTTAATGGACTCTTATGTTAATTATAATAAGCAACATCCTGTGCTAGTCTGAGCTGTAAGGTTGCTGCTTTTCACCTCACAACATTTAAGCCTCATTTGCACACATGCAGAAAAAAACATCTACAGCCACACAGCTGCTTTCAAATATACATGGCCACTTCAGTGGAGATGTTCTTTTAACCCTTAATATAATGCTGCATGTGTGATGTGTGTCCTCTATTTGCAGCCACTGTACAAGGTTTAGCATCTTGTAGCATGTTGCTAAGTCTTAGCAACATGTGTCGTCTCTGCTTAGGCTCACAGCATTAGCATCGATTTGAGGGGCTAGCGTTTAGCAGCTAAATAGTTGGTAAAGGGTTAATGCATGGGTTAAACTGCTTTACTTTTCATTTGGGAAACACAAAGGATGTTTTGCTAATGGATTTGACTTTCTTCTTCCTCCAGGCCTGCAGTCCTATCCAGGTATCAGTGGCCCCCAGAAGCCCCACCAACCAGGGCTGGACCACCTCCGTCTCTGGGCAAAGTAACACTCCGGTAGGTTTCTCATGTGTCGTGATGCAATTAAAGGCACAGTGTGAGGCTGGCTGTCTCATAGGAGGCTGGTGGGACACATTTTTTTACTGAGGTGTTTACAGTGTCAGTTTTCTGTGTGTGTGTTCTGTCAGATGGTGAAACCTCGCTGTCGGTCTGTCAGTGTCGGTGAACAGTGGCTCCAACAGAACAGGCTGCAGCCGATGAGCGTGTCGCCCTCTCGCACTCACTGCTCCTTCAGGTGACCAGTCTGCACCCCACCCCCCACCCCCCCATGTGTTGTCATGGTGTCCACATGAATCTCTTCAAATAAAGCTTTATTGATTCACAGTTTTTTCTATCTGCCCCCCTCCCATCTTTCTCTTCTTGTTAACTATCTTAAATATCACATTTCCACCACACAGCCTCCACCTCTTCATTTGATATCTGCTCGGCCTCATTTTTTATGGAGACTTATTGCATCTGCTGAGTGCCTCTTGTCTCGCCTCTCTCATCCTTAATATTTGTGTGCTTCTTCCGCAGGAAGGGTCGCGGCGAGGCCAAGAAGTGCCGCAAGGTGTACGGAGTGGAGCGCAAGGATCAGTGGTGCACCGCCTGCCGCTGGAAGAAAGCCTGCCAGCGCTTCCCTGACTAGAAACAGCAGCTGTGTGACAGGGAGAGAGAGAGTGTGAGAGGATGAGTGGCAACAGAGACTTTTATCAAAAAGAGAATATAAATCAGGGCTTGAGAGCCATGGAGGAAAAACTTTTACATGTGTTTTCTTTTTTTCTTTTTTTACTTTCTAGTTGTTTTGTTTCACACCTAACAGAAGGCAGATGGACTTTTTTCTGTATCTTTGTAACTTGATCCTGCAAACTGAGGTCTGCGATGGTGCTAACTGTTGACTGAATTTGACCATGTGATGTGCTAAGCCTACAAATACTCTCCTACTTTATCCAAAGGTCATGCCACCCCCCACCCCTGTAGCTCCACTGTATTAGACTGCTATTTGGCTGTTTTCTTTATTCCAATCTTCTCTTCCAGTGGTTACACAGTGGTTATGATGTACATTATATTGTGTGCTTTGAGTTACGTACAAGTATTTTATACCTTTTTTTTTTTTAAATCGTCTTGTTCAGCCAGCGTATTTGGCCGTTTGTATGTTTTTTTATTTTCATGTTTTTCTGCACTTTGTTGGAATATAAACTCACACGAATAAGCTAAACATTTGGTTCGACTTCAACCAAATTTCTTCCAGTTAAATGGATTTTTCTTCCTGCCCATGTGTTGGCATACGACCAGTGTTAATGGTTTTATCAGTGAAGCTATGAGCGATGGGGACTTAGCGTTAGAGTTTGTAGAAGCAATAAAAAAGAGGAAATATATTGTCAAACACATTAAAAAAAGGCACTGAGAATTTGAGACGTTCCCTGTCATGTGTTTTTCTTCTACTTTCACGACAGTCCACGAAAGAAATAGCAAACTATTTTATTTTCTCTATACACATTCTGTATGAAGAACAGCTGTGATGTGCTCTGAAATGTACACTGGAGTCACAAATTCCACTGCAACATGCACTCAGCCACACACACCCACACAGATCAATGATTACATCTTTTAATCAAACACTTAAGTAAACACTTGAACACTACTAAGATGCTGATCTTTTTTTTTCACCCAAGCAGAAACATCTTTACTGAGTAATAATGATCATAGCTGACATGCACAGTTCATCCTTTTGCTCTTAAACGGTACATTAATACTGTGGATTCAGTGATTTATGCCTTTTACATCTCCTCTCTCATTCTATGCTGCAATAAACAGCCAATGAACCCGGCAGCGGACTAAACGGACTAAATGAACAGCTCTGCTGTGAAAAAGGATATATGTATATAAAAATATAAAATAAAATGTGGAGTAATGTTTGAGGGCAAGACTCGGGACCTTTCTGCCATATCCACACTTAAAATGATTGCTCCCTCATTTCTGTAATTGCAGGGTAGTTAGGGACTGTAGGAAAATTGTTAGAGGAGATGGAGGTTTTGAATTTAATCATTTGTATTTTGTGTGAAGGGGATATACATTAACAAGCATATCTGCATTTTTATTTATTTTATTATTTATTCATCAATTCAATCATTCATTTATGTATTTTATCCATTTTGTTTGACTTCCCACGTCACAGAGATGTCACCTTCGGTCTATGAAAGATACATGAAAATTGTCAAATATTTCTTGACCTGTGAAAATGCCTCAAATATGTCACATGCTGATTGTTTTCTCCATATCTCTTTAGGTTTTCTGTGGACTCAGAATACCACATAACATAACACAGAAACTGTAACATCTGAGTATATTCAAAACTTTCTTTTTTGCAGTGTAAAATTAATTGTACCAAATTATTTGTGTTATTTGGGGGAAAATATATATATATATAGACCCCCCTCCTCCCTCCACATACTGATAACTTTCATACAGTTCCATACCATTTTATTGATGTAGCCTAATAGCAGATGTTTCACCTAAAGTCCCAATAAAATATACAGCATGTGATAAACACTACTCTTACAGCCTTGATTCAGACATGTAATAGTATATGTATACTAATACTGTGAAAATTAATCCACATTTCTTTAGTGGCTGTTTTTAATTTCATGTAAAGGATCCTAAGCCAGTTTTCTAAAAAAAAAAAAAAAAGCCATGTTTCTTCCACTAGAGGGCAGTATTGTTCCACAGAGAGCAGTTTTTTGGGAGCTTTGCCAACCTGCTGTTCATTTGCTCCACAGAAACTCATCGCTTGCAAGGTTTGCACTGAAAACATCCACTTAACGGCCAAATTCAAACTACAATAGAGGAGGAAAATGGTTTTTGTCAGTGTTAATGAAGTGAACGGCTCTTTTTGGGGAACTCTGCAGTTTTGTTTAGTTGAAAAAGTGCAGAAAACCAATTTTACTTCCATTGTGTTTAATTAATTAAGTTTCTTTAGTACAAAATTAGTTTCTCATACCAGTAATTAACAGTTTGCACTGCAGCATTTCCACAGTTCCACCACATCCACGTCAGATTGAACCAAAACACAGTGCTCGTCCACTTCGTGTTTGATCGATTCTGCCCTGACACAGCGAGATGCCTGGCTGTTCAAATTAAAAAAAGTTGAAGCTGTGCATAATTTTGTTTTTAGTTTAGTCCCAAATCTACAAAAAGTACATCCTGTTACAATCAACAGAGTGCAAATAACTGCTGACACCACCCACACATTCATCAAAGTGCAGCTGTCACACCCTCAGGTATGAAAAAACCTCGCAAGTAAACCAGTAAACCAATCTCATTTGGCCCCTTTTTTTATTGTACCGACGACAAAAATATATTCAATTGCACTTCTCTAATTCTTTTATTTCACAGAATGGCATGTAAATATGCTTAATAAGAAGGACATCACAGTCAAAACATTCTTTGTTACTTAGAGACACAAACAGAGGTGCAGCGGGTGGACGGAGTCTGTTCTTCTGATGAAAATGGTGACATCACAGTTCAAACTGGAGTGAGCTGCTGAAAAAAAAGAAAGATTGACAGGTTGAGGTAACTGGGGCAGGATTCTGTGAGAGCAACAGAAATACATTACAGTTTGTTTTGCCTCCAGACCCGAGTCATGGGCATGCTGTTGAACCGGCCACTGCGGCTGCTCCTCATGCCCAGGTACTGCCTGAGCAGCTGGTTCACCCGTTTCTGACTGTTCCATTTGCGGGCAGATTTCCGGACGCCGATGAACCCACCGTAGCGCTTTTGTAAGGGCCTCATGGGTGAGCCAATCAGCTTCCTGTATCCATGGCGCCCCCTCTGAAAGCCACCAAAGCGTTTGGATAAGGTGAGACCCTCAGAGCTGTCATCCTCGTCCCCTTCTAACTGGCTGTCACTCGCCACATTCCTCTCCTCTCTTGCCTTCCTCTCTTCATCCCCTAGACTGAGATCCAGACCCTGCAGGCCCTCCCCCTCCTCAGAGGACTCCAGCAGTGATGAGTCATACTGGACGCTGCGCTGCTCGAAGGGCGACTCATCCTGATCCCCCTCCTGGAAACGCTCTGCGGCTGCAGACTGCAGCAGTTCGCTGTCAGAGTTCAGGTCAAGAGAGGTCAGCCCCAGCTCCTCTCCTGCTCTCTTAAACAGAGCGCCTTCCTCAGGAAGTTTGGGATGATGCGAAAGCTTTACGGCACGTTTACACACTTCCCACGTCAGTGAAGAGGAGACGTGACCCTCACACTCCAACAAACACACCTGCAGTGGGACGAGAAGGTGTGATGTGTTAAGATAACCCACGGTTAACGTAATAGTAATGAAGGTACAATATTATGTTTACACAATAAAAGAGACTTTGCAAATAACTGCAAGATGTTAAAGCCAGAAAAACATAAAGACCACAGTGGAGTGAAGTGTTAAATGTTACTGAAGCTTGAAATATCTCACATTCCTAGAAAACATCGCTTCTCTTTTCTCAGAGAGAGAAACACATAAATCATGAAAAGAGCACCACTCAAAGAGAGCATATCAAAGTGCAAAAAGCAAGCACTCAACGGTGAAATTTTAGAGGACACCCTGTCGAATGGCTGATGTCCTCAGCTGCTGCGAATGTAAAATGTCTCACACACACACACACACAACCTGCATGATGCCCTCATCGGCTTTTAAAAGCAAAAAACCTGAAAAGCTGCTGCATGAAGGAATATTACTTAACAAATAAAAACATTTACAGAGAGGTTATCTGCACAAGCTTTAAATGAGTCATAGGGGAACTTGATGCTAGTATCATGACAGCAACAGTTTAGTTTACAACAAAGTAAGGTTGATTTAGTGAAGTGATGAAATATATTGGTACTATATGATGTTGCAGCTGTGGATGTGATGCAGAGTGAGCTCGATGTTGCTCTGCCTCGTGCTTATACCCTGTGTTTGTTGCTGTATATATCTGCTATGGCATCATATTTGTCTCCTAAAAAAATGCACTTTTGTCAGCCGTTTACTTGTTATAACAGAAAATGGTGCCCTTGACATCACCACAGCAGCCGGTAAGTACATATAATCAGATAACTGCAGCTGTAATTTGATGTTTTTGATGTTATTTAGTGAACACTACCCTTCTATATTGCTATAAACTGTGCGTTCAGGGTTGTGATCAACTGCGGCCCGTGGAGCAGCAGCTTTATTTATTGTTATTTCCAGATCCAGAGGTTACCGACTGGTTAAAACATACCGTGACATGTAAAGATGATATGGCTGATTTTTTAGCAAAAAAAGCAGAGCATACGCAGAGCAACAATGCAACGACTCATGTTTGTCGTTTTACTGTGATGCTAAAATGAAAAAAAAAATCTTTGTAAATGAGAACCCACATCCATTAATATTCTTTATGCCATATATTTATGGCATGTAATTACACTTTTTTACACTGTGCTGTATAAGCAGACACCAGCCGAGAAAGCCGTCTTTTAACCTGGATGTCTTGTGTGTCATGGGAGTTAATGGGCCTTGTTCTTGCTGTCTTCAGCGTATATGGAGAATTATGTGCCAATATGAGATGTCCATCACTGACAAGTGTCACATCTACTACTGCAAAGTGACTGACAGCACAAAATTGGAAGAAATTACAAACCAGGCTGAAGGACAGCGAGTAAATTATGTCCTTTGCTGATAACTATCTATTTCCGATTTGCTCTTCAACTTCTGATAATGATGTTTTTGCTGCTGAAATGACTCAGGTGATGTTTTGAAATTGAACTTTGAACAGAATGAACTTTGTCGAGTGCAGAAGTGAGACTTGCACAAAAACTTTATCAATATGGAGGGTAGGGCATACTTTCTTAGCAGTGACAGCATATATTTTCATTGTTTAACTGCAACAATAAGTTTTAACGGCTAATAATACAGTAAATATACTTTATAAATATCAGCATCCACAACATATTATTACTTCTATTACTTCTATTACAAAGAAAATAGATGGAAAAAAAGGCCACATGTGCCACAGAGAGAGATTCATGCTCAATCGCCTCTCCTTTCTTAAACTTTAGTCCTGTGAGATAAATTTTAGATTGAGGTAAGAAGTAAATCCCATTAAGTCATCAAATCTTGTTCAAATTAGATAAATTGTAATGTTATCAGAAAACCTGCTCACATCAAAGGGATGAGAGAGGAGAGGGAGTTCCGCTGTGAATCTATCAGCGGAAATTAATTATCCATCGTAAATGAAATGAGCACACCAGGGGATTCTCCACGTCAGATCAATGGAGCAGGCTGGAGAGGTTTATGAGTGAGAAGCGACGTGTGCATGCGCATGCATGCCATACTGCAGTTATAGACTTGTGAGGACAAGAGGATAAAACGGTTGAGGAAATTCTCTGAGATGAGGTTGCTGCAGAGGCTTTATTTTTTTACACAGTATGCAGGTCAGGGGAGCCCTTAAGCATAATGTTCAGATTTAAAGGAGTAATAAAGTGATCTTGGGTTACAATATGGAAAAGTCCAATGCTCTGACTGTAAAGTCTTTGTGATCCTACCTGTTTACCCACAGTGTCAACACCAGTCTAACTCCAAAGAGGGCATGTCTCTCTTACCGGTGTCTGAGTGTCTACTTAGCTGCCAACTGTATGCTGCTTTGCAGCCTGTTCAAGTGTACATTTTGTGTGTATGAGCCATACATCAGAAGTAATTATACCTCCAACAGCCTTCCTGAATGTTGTGATAACCATTTAACTATAAATATATGAGGTCTTTTCACAGAGTTCCACTATGAGTCACAGAAATAGCTGTGCACCAAGTGACAAATCCAGAATTAGAGAGAGAAGTTTGAACCCCGTCTTCCTGACCCATCACTGTGCGAAGCGGGTGTCAAGAGGCAAAAACTGATCAGACACAGGCGCCTTAGTTCTGACAACAGAAAGGGTGTAGAGAAAGGGGGGATTCTAAAGCTATTAGGAACTTGTCTGAGGAACAAAAGCCAGGGGACAGTTAATTTAATGACCAGAAAGAGATTTCAAACGGCCGAAAATAAATGTAAGAGACACAAGAGAGATCTGAAACTGATCTTCATCATTTGTAGTGGTGTCTTTCAGACCCGTTGTACTGGTTCTATGTATGAAGGGTAGGGAGCCTTAAAGAATTCCGTGTCATAATCCAGCCACAATGACAGCTTAAAGGTGGTGAAAGGGTTAAAAGCTATATATTTATTTATTTTTTTTTACTTTTTTTACACCTACTCAAAAGGTACTCAAAACATTTGTACCTCAAGTAACTTAGGTTTGAGTTTCTTGCCCAGAGACACATCAGCATGCAGCCAGGGCGGGCATCGAACCGCAAACCTTATGGTCAGTGGACAATCGCTCTTTCACCGCGAAAATATGGTGACACAGTGGGCAAGTGGTCAAGCACAGACACCAAATTGTTTAAAGCTCTTCTTAATGTCAAGCAAAGCAAACAGAACTTTACAGAAAGTCTAAAAGTGAGCTTGCAGTCACTGCTCACAATTGTCACATCTTGGAGCACAAAAGTAAACAAAAGCTGGCATTTAGCTTAAGAATATGATTATGTAATATATGCAGTCAGAAGAAGGACGGTTCCTTGCCGGCGTGCCCGTCTTGTGGCTGTGTGTATGTCTGGGTCATTGTATGTCCACATGCATGGGGTGTGTAGGTGTGCGCCTGAATAAATCAATGGGTCCTGACATTATAACAAACACCGGCGGCCTCATGCACACACACTTTCAGTCTGGACCAGGAAACAATGGAATTGCTCAGTGGATTCCATCTGTGGCTCAATGGGAAGGCGGCTAACACAATGAGGAGCTGATAAAATGTGTCAGTCACCGATGTAAGCCTGAGCTGATGATACCGAGCAGCAGTCAATTACATAGTTCTATTACAACTACCAAAAAGGTCCCAGCTGTCTTTCTCTGCATCATTATCAGCTAAATTAGCCGTCCAACAGCTATTCATGGACGCCCACAGACTATTTTTACCTGCTGACGTGTCTTGGTCTGTTTGAAAATGAGATTGTGTGCTGTGCTGAATTCCTGGTTCGAGTTTACTCAGTGCAGAGGCTGGTGTTTCATATTGGTCACGAAGCACTGCTGTGCTGCCGATAATCAAGCATGCAAATAAGCTCTCTCTAATAATTCACACAAGGAATATGAAATTTGTTCGAACCAGCTGTGCAACTACAGTTTGTACTGTTTCATTAGCCATTTGTTCCTAATCTAAATTACAGCCCTAATGCAACAGGTGAGAGGTACTGTTTTTTTGCATGATTACTGATTTCTCCAGGCAAGTTACTGCACAAAAAAAAAAACAAGTGAAGACACAAACACACACAATTCTGAATTAAAAGATGGTATAAAGTAAGTGGTTAGGGTAGTGTTGCTACATCAAGGACTGGTTATTGGAGGACAATCTTGAAGCCTCTTGTCATATTCATGCTAGAATTAGGCATATTTCATCAGGGTGGCTCTATATGTGAACAAAACACATTATAGATGTTAATTCGTAGAGACGATTGAAGCCAATTATGACCTGGATGACTGAGAATCTTCATCAACATATGTATGTTAATGCAGCAGTGACTGTAAAAGTGTTCCTCTGATAGACATTATAAAAATGCAAATTTAAAGGTCTTCTGTTTTAACTTCTCTTAATAGGCTATTCTGGACTGAGTGGCACACAGTGAGGTATAGACCGCTGGTTCAAAAATGTGTCCCATACACTAATGCCAATAATGGTGAACACAGAGCATCTGTGTATTTGTGCCCTACATTTAAAAATGGGGGAAACATTATACATTTGATTTTTTAGTGAACTGTCCTAGACCCTTATCAAGAGTTAAAATAACCTCCTTAGCTGCACTTTTACACCTGTGCCTACATTGAGCAACGTCACTCCATTGACAAGGCATTTAGCTGATGTTCTTATCGACATTGACTCACGTAGACGTGTGAAACGCACACACACACACGCACACGCACACACACACACACACACACTTACCATGGTGTTGAAAGCTTGCTGGAGCTGCTGCTGTTGCATGAGCAGACCGCAGGCCACACATTCCCCCTGACAGTCACTGCGTCCAGGGGTGAAGAGACATGCAAGCAGCACCACCAGGCACCACAGAGGGATCTTCATCGCTCAGCACACCCAGGCAGGCAGGCAGGGATGAACAGGAGCCCAGCAGGTAGAAGAGTGTAAGATGGAGGAGTCAACAGCTGGAGAATCTGGGGAAGTTACACCTATGGGATCTGGGTCCAGCCTACAGGGAGACAGCAGACAGCAGTGTGACAGGAATATTGCATCAATTCAAATTTATAGGGATAATTAGCTGGATTTGCGCGGTCAGTTAAAGCGTTGGTGGTGGGAGAGTGTTCAGCCACATTAGGAGATGGACAGTGTGTGTGGGATGGAGAGAGAGCACAACCTCAGGCAAAATATGAGAAAATGTGCATTTTCCAGTGGGCAGGAATCATCCTGTGCAGGCTGGAGGGTTGGATCACAGATTGAAATCATACAGCAGAGGCTGGAGATTTGTAAGAATTGATATCTGGTTGCAAAGATTAACTTTAAACCACAACATGGGTCATACCCTGTGGCAGCAGGAACACACAACGATTTCATTCAGTCCGATAGGAGAGGGAGAAAGGATGAATACACAGGGAGATGGTGTCAACACTGGAATAAATCATACCAATTTCAACAAGACAATAGACATGTGATGACGAAATGTATCAAAAGATGTGTGTAAGGGGGATAACAGAGGGAAGAATAACTCCAGAAAGATGCTGGTGTCACAGGCTCTGACCACAAATATGTGAGCCAGGTGCACAGTGTTTGCTACTTGGCCTCCACTGCCTGACCCCCATCTATCATATCACACCACTGTATCACCCAATAACACTGAGATAACAAAGAAAAAATGGGCTGCTCTCAGAACATCATAGATTGCTTCTGCAATCCCCGGAAAAACATCTGATATTGCATCAGCAGGTTTATGAAGCATCACACTTTAGCCCTGATGTTGTGTGAGCTAAAGGACTAAATAATGAGTGTACACAACACAGGCTGAATAAAACATTACGTTCAGCAGTTCATAAATCGATCTTCAATTATAACTACAGTATGACAGCATGAAAGGTGGAACGCAACATGTCATTAGTGTGACTAATGGACTAGGGAATTCAGAAGTCATGTGTGCAGTGGTGCCAGCACAACAGTCTCAACATGTGGACCTCATATTGATGTAAGCAAAGGAAAATCTTTGACAACACCCACAAACATTGATGAGTGCACTGAAGTAAAAATAAGCAGGTAGGTAAAAAAAACTAGCGCAGTGTGACCATTTCCACTTTGTCACATTAACAAACATAGTCAATAGCACATGGAGCATGTCATGTGTGACGAGGACCCATTTACAAATGGCTTTATGGGAACTCATTAAGGGACCCGTTTGTTTGCTGAAATGTTTTGTGCACTGATCATTTAGCTAGCCTGCTGACTAAGCCCATTTGATAATGTTATGTTCTCTCTTAAGTGACCCTTCCTTTGCAATCGAACAAATGAGTAAAACCATCACAGCGTAAGTGATGGACTAAATATGCTTCAATACTAAAAGATGCAGCTTTTACACATTCAGAACATTCTGAGTGTGTGAATATGGACTGGCATTTGAAGCCACTGGCAGACATTTTTGTCCACACCATTATTGATAAACAAAGTGCTGCATTATTCATGTTTCAGGTAAACGGACAAAGAGCATCTGTTTTGCCTCCACATATTCAGAGGTTCATTTGAAAAAATGTTGTTATTTAAGCTTTTAGCTGAACAAAATGTGACCAGTATATGAACATCTAAGGCACGACAGTGCCCTGCAGAGATTTAGAACTTTTCATGTGTTCGATTTGTTATAAGGATGATTTGCTTTGTCATCTCTGCCCATTGATTACTGACAAAAAAAATAAACAGAAAAGCACATTTATTTTTAAAGGCTGATTTTGAAGGCCCAGAAAAATTGATGATTTTTTTAATGTAATCATTTAATAATTAATATTAATTAAATAAAGAAGCCTTATCTCAGACCACCTCCTCCGTCCTCTGGTCTTGTCTGTACACTGTTTTCCTTCAACTGTAGATGGACTGTGGAGTCCTGACTGACTAAACCTATGTCAAAATCAAATAAACAGAGGTGGTGGACTCTCACATGAAAGCCTGAGGATTCCCACAGGGGGATTTAAACCATGTCTCATCATCGTTTAGAATTAAAGGACACTTTTAGGTAGGAGGTCTTCAAAGCCATGAGATATACCATGAGAAACAAGGCTGTCATTTATATTGCTCAATAATGAAGGTTTATCTAAATTGCTACTAACAAGTACACACTTGAATTTCTAATAATGAAATTAAGTGTGTGTTTTCATCACTAAACTTTGTTATTTATTAATTAATAAAGGTTTTGTGTTGTAGAGAAAATCTATTTTTTTTTTCCAGGGGTTTAGGTATATTTTTGTAGTGATTTAAAATGCATTACCCTGCCAATTGGTTTTATATTGCTGAACCTGCCGGTGGTTGAAGTGCAGTAATGAAAGAGGGGAATGAGTTACCAAGCCACTGGCTGCCGCCATCACTACCTTGAATAGAATCCATTATTGTTATTGAGAAACAATTGACATGGATATTAAGAGTTAATGGGCTACAGTGTAATCAGTCTGAGGCCTTGAGATGTTTATAGTGGGTATAATAGTGAGCCTGTTGTAACGATTTGTATTGGTCCGCTCGTTGACACAGGATGGGTTGAAGTGACACTACTTGCTAAGTATTTATTACAGCCTCACACATCTGTTTGCACACCTCTTGTCCCCATAAAGCATGACACACTTAATCCTCCACTGCCCAGTAATTCATCACTTTAACAGAGTCCCTTGATAAGATTTGCTACACTAAACATGTTGCATGTACACACACTGATGTATGTTAAAAAAAGGGGGGTTTTCTGTTGCCAGTAATAGTAGTCTTCCCACTGTATGGCCACTACCAGACTATGTATTTGTGGGCTTCATGGAGGATGCAGTGCATATGACAGGTTTCAATTTTTGTTTCTCCATTTTGGGATAAAATTGCCAGCAGTTAAAATCTCTGCAAATACAGATTCGGTGCAGCCGAGTGGAAACACATGCAGAGTCAAAACAATGAGTTTAGCAGAGTGTAAAAGCCCTCTTTTCTTCCACAGAGAATAAATTAAAAAGACAGAGCTCATACTTAAACCCAGATTAAACAACAATGTGATTCACTCTAAATGAGTATGTTTTTCAAAAATGACTAAATAACATGTAACTGTCAGATATGAAAAACAAGAAGGTAAGAAAATCTGCCTTTCTTAACTTAAATGGACTGGTGTGTAATTTTGTATGGACATTCATGGTCCCCAGATGATGAATTGACCTTTGGTACAGACGTTAATGTCCCCCTGTATGACCAAATATTGCAAAAACAGTGACTATTAACAGCCACACTGGAAGACCATTGTCACAGAGACTCTCTCTTTCTCTCCAGAGAGGCACTGTTATTGTTCAAGGTTGAAAACAAGGTGGCAGAAATAGTTAAGAAACACATGGCTGGCCAAGATGGCCAACTGAGACACGTCATATCCACACAAAACACATTAGCAAGCTCTTATGTATGTCACCAGCTCTTATAATCCATTTGGGAGCTCTCTACAATACATTCTCTTGGGAGCAAAATAAAAGAAGTATGCTTCACTCACAGCTATGTTTTAAGACTGCATGTTCTAAAATGGTAATCTGGTATAAATAGGCAAAGTAGTGATCTGACAACAATACACCCTGTAAGAGCATAGATACAACAACAAGCTGTTATGTATCACTCAAAAGAAGCCATTAACTCATCCGGAATGTGGTTTTGCAGTCAAAATTAGATGCAATCAGTAACCTATGATGGCTGATGTTAAAAAACATTGTTTATCACTCTTCACCTGGCATGAATGGATTACCAAATGGACCAATGAAGACCAAAGGCTAGAGGGGTCCCTACTCTCCCACATTTCAATAACTTCAAATCCAATATGTGTGACACTTTGAGCCATGAACCTACATACACCTCTCTCTGCTCTATTTCCAGTAATGATTCGGCTCTCAGCCATGATATTGCCAACGGTCCATTTTAGCCAACCCTGCCTATAAATCTGCATACTATTTCAGTTATCCTTAACATTTACTATCATTTGCATAATCTATCTGACAGAGTAGGCAGTTGACTGGGAGCAAGGGCCTGATATATGATGTACTATACAAGGATAAAGTGGTGATCACTGG
Organism: Parambassis ranga; assembly: GCF_900634625.1. Taxonomy (NCBI): domain Eukaryota; kingdom Metazoa; phylum Chordata; class Actinopteri; family Ambassidae; genus Parambassis; species Parambassis ranga. The sequence continues at coordinate 10,997,565 of NC_041043.1, forward strand.
GAGGGGACGCCCCTACACACCAGGCTTTCCCCCCCAGAGCACCAAGCCAATATAATCCATCCAGGAACCCGGGAACACACATTGCAGACAGAGTTGCATTTCAAAATAGATCATCATACGTAAGTATAAACAACCTTGCCATTCTTAATGAACACTGGCATGAAAGCAGGAAAGAACATGGACAATAACAAAGTGCCTGCGTCTTTCCATCTAGCAGAAATGAATGCTTTTACTCAATTATTTCCAAAATAAATACATATAGTCTGTGCTTCCATTAATGTTAATGAAGACCTTGAAAATGTTAGGAGGAGAAAAAAATGTTTTTTTCTCCTTTGAATAAACAGGAAGCAATCAGAACATTGCAACAAGAAGCACTGCTCTCATGCTTTTTGGTTTGTTATCCAAGTACATTTATTGTCAAAGCTATAAATACACAAAAGCAGCAAAATCTGGAGCAATGCCATAGCAGTTTACTATTCCTTTAGGGACTGAATGAAGATTCATAGGGCCAATTGGGAGGTTAAAAAGGAAAATATAAAAAAGGGGAGAAAGATTTTTTTTTTAAATTTATGCACAACTTGTTTTTTTCCCCATGATGAAAATCATTACTCAAGGAAAAGGAAACAAGAAGTGATAAATGTGTTTTTTTTTTGGTAGAACACAACTCTAAAAATAAGACCTTTATGTGTTTCTAGTGAAAGCCAACAAATGCATGAGAGTGGGATTTCAGCAGCCTCTGCATTGTGTACAAAGTTACAGAGTGAAGTGAATTAATAAAGCTAGCAGTGGGATAAATTAGCATTAGCAGCTTTAATGAAGGGTGGAAAGGGGGCCAAGGTGTCATGAATGTGAGTGGCATAGAAGAAAAGCTCTGTGCTCGTCTCTGACAAAGCTCTGACTCACTCTATCCCATCCATTAGATGTCTGCATGAAGCTGAAAAGCACAAAGGAGTCTGCTAATGCATAGATAACCTAGGGGTCTCTCGCTGTCTGTTTCCCTCTTGCTCCCTCTTATGCATCTACTTTCCTGTTCTTGTTGCTCCATTCTTGCCTTGACACCCCCTTTTCTTCATCCACTCACCTCCCAATGTTTCTCCTTTCTCCATTTCCACATTTGTGAATTATGGCTTAGACCTTTTATCTCTATAATGACATATTGCGGAGGGCTCTGGTCTCCTCCACTGGTTTGAAACTCCCCTTCATTAAGGCCACCATAAAGCCAAAAGCTACCAAGGATGGATAGCATGGAGATGTGGTCACTTTCTAGGAGGGAAGATGATTAAAATTCCTATTTTACCAATTACATCTCATGGGTCATTAATGGTACTCAATTATTTCTTTATATCCTGATATTCACAGAGTTTTATCTCCTTACTCTCTGTAATCACTTGTGAAAAATGCAGTGATCTAAGATAATGGGCCAGCAAAGTGCAGTTTAATATGTGATCAGATAAGTGCAGAAAGACAAAGAGGGGCCTTGTAATACTGGCTCCAAATTCATCAATCAAGTTCTGATACATTTCTCTGGAAGCCTGGAATCAAAACTAACTCAACTCAAATAACAAAAAAATCTCAATCATTTTGGTTTTAAAGGTTTTTAGATTTAACAGCCTACTGCAAACTGAACCCCAGGTCCTCCTGAAGAGCCACATAGGGACTATTTCCTAAAGCAGCACAGGTGAAAACTGTTTTGTGGATTATCCAGCTTAAAAGAGACATTTTCTGGAAAGAGCTGCTGCTGTGAGAGCAACAAATCGAACACCATTTGCCTCGCTTTGCTTTGGGTTGGAGGCATCATCGGAGAAGATGGGTATCTCAACACCTAAGCAACTACAACCAACACTATCCGTGTTAAAAGATACCGCCACAAATAAGTGAGACGGAAATATGTTTATTTTAATTTGGGGGGACTAATATTGCAGAAACAATTATCCCTACACTAAAAGGAAAATGATTTGTTTCCTTCTTACAGGTTTGTCCTGTTTCTGTTTGTCTCCCCTGGCTTCATCTTTCTAGATGCCTTACCAGAAGGTGCAAGGACAGAGAACATTTAAACTCTCTCCTCTCATTAGGAAAACTACACTTCAACAGGCTTTTGCTTTGATTGTATTGATGTTATGTATTTGCACTACATGTTCTCAGTCATAAATGTCACTGAATAGATCAATAACCACTGACTGTTAATACAACTATGACCACAGACAGGGTTCATTTTTCATTTTCATTTACATTTTGCCATCAAAACTACTTTGTTAGGTTTAGAAAACATTAATTTTCACACCACATCAAACTCATTACAGTGACAACTCCTCCCATCTGCGACAAGCTTTGCTCCCTTTATCTGGCTACAGTTCCTCCCAACACAACACAGGCTGCATCTGTCGTCCACAGGCCAATAGACTCAGTGTAAATTAATTCTGCATCATTCTGAGGGGGAGAAAAAGGCCATACTGTAAACTGGACTCTATAATATATAAAGTTACCACAAAGACACATTCCTCAGTTGATTAATTTGCCACATGGTACACACTAATCCAAATGTTTGCCTGAGAAAAGACAATTAACCCTTATGCTCTCCACTTCCACTTCACAGCTCCCAGCTCCTCTACATAGAGGCCAAAAACCCCCTCAACCACTAACGTCACCAAATAAGGCCACAGTTGTCCTGTCAAAACACTGATTACAAGTTACTCTTGAAAGAAAAAAAAAGGGGTTTGTGGAGGATTTACACACACACAACCACAGGATCACCAGCAGTGTACTGTAAATCCGGCCTGTGCAGCCACAGATAAACGGCGCATGACTCAGTGGAGTCAGTTTAGACGGCCAGGAGCAAGAGAAGGTGCGCCTGCATTTTTGCCCTTCCTCGCAGGGCGGATCCTAAAATGACTAATCTGAGAGAATGCGCCTAATCCGATTTAGGTGTTTCTGCCACAGCTCCAGCAGATTTCATCATTATTATTACCTGGCCCCCTCTCTACATTCAAGTCTTGTTATTGTCACACAGATGCAGAATTGACAGGTTATGAGGAAATCAAAGGGAAAGAGGTCAAGTGTAAAGGGCAGGTAAGTCGTGATGACGCTGTAAATCTACACAAAAAATTGCTTTACTCACAATTGCTGCTTCTGAACACAACACAGCTTTATCTTGCCTCGCTTTCTCTCTTTAGTACATTTTATCGTATTTAGTCTGCAGAGTACACAGATTGAGAGAAATAAGATAAGCTGCAGCACACGCTATGTTAACGCTCACACAGACAATGGAAATAACTTAACATTCATATTTGGTTTACGTTGAGGCACCATTATATCTGATCAATTGAGCATATCATTACTACGAGTTCTATCGATTCTACTCGCAGGGGTTGATTGAGAACATGAATGCACCTGAGGGTATGTGCTCAACTGGGTGAGATATTCATCAGATATGTCCTTCATAGTGGGAAAATCACACCAACAATCATCTCAGTGTTAATAGCCACCACATATTTTTACCCCAGTGCTGAAGACAGCGCAGTGCAGACACGGCTGATAAGCTGTCACACAGACTGGGGCAGATGCAGGATTACATGTGTGGAATTTGTAGTGTGGATTTTTTTTTTTTTTTTTTTAAGAATGGTGCTTCAGGTGTTAAAGTGTATTGTACCAAAAATAACACTATTCATTTATAGTGGGGTGGATTTGGACACTTTACTATTGCTGCAGAGGATGTTGCATTACTTAATTAACCATAAAGGAATCTTTATAAAAAGATCTTACTGGTTAGGTAAGAAAAATTAATCACCTCTTTAAATAATGTCCCTATTGTTTGGAAAATAAGTGATAAGGACATTATGACCTCAATGATATACTCAGTTCTGCAGTGCTACATCCCCACCAGCTCCGACTGTACGACTGAAATTCTGTGTTGGTCAGCTGACATGGTGTCATCATTGATCTGGTTGCTGTTAAACTGCGTTGACACCTGCACGAATCCATTTGACATGGAGCCTGGGGAAAGCAATCTAGCACAGTCAGACAAGCTCCTTACTTTTATTGAGGTGACGACAGTGAAGCAAAAAAAAAAAAAAAGACAAAAAAAATGTTGAACAGCAAAATACTTGTGCATGGAACAAGTGAAGGAATATCTGTGCCAAATAGCAGAGAATAGCAGGGAAGATTTGTAAAACACTGCAAGAAGTCTTAATGAATATTCACAGAGGCCCCTAAATCCGCCCCAAAACAGTGTAATCGGTTCAATCTTAGTGTAGGCAGCAGAAACACTAAACACTAAACACTTCTGCAGCTTATTACAGAGAGAATGCACTGGCAAGAAAACCTGATTATATTACAGGAGATAAAAAAAATACAACAACATTCTTTGGCAATAACATGACATATGACTAGGTTAAACCCATTTTGAAAAAAAAATATGGGATTAGATATCTAAATGAGATTACCTTTGCATGGTTTATTTTTAATCCCAAGGCAAAGTAGGTAAATATTTATTTACTGGAGGTATTTTTTTAAAGGAAAAATGGGATTATCTGTACTAAATAAACTGTCTTATTCAAACCACTTACTTAAATATATTATTCTGATCTAAAGATGCTGTTTCTGACTGTGTCCTGTAAACATTCCATCCTTCATAAAACATTCCCCCAGCATGGCGTCATTTATCTGGGAACGGCACATTAACCACCCATTTTCCTCCCTGTCTCCGCGAGTATCGTCTTTACTGATAATGGGAAAAGATTATGCACATTCATTACCATTATCATTAAAATCATCATTATCATGCGCTTAGCATAATAACAGCTGATGCTCTTTTTTGGTGCTCTTTCCCTCTCTCTACTACAAGTTGACACTTGGTGCCTCTTCAGATAGAATAAAACTGCTTTTGTAAATTTTTGTGTGATGTATTTAACCTGACGTACGGTACTCAATAAGGTGATGATCAATAAGGGCGGTAAACCACATAACCTTTGGAGTCACACAGTGAGCAGATTGACCTGCATTGACTCCTGCTGGTCTTTTTTTTCGTTTGAGAAAGACTAAAATTAAAAATTTCAGTTAAATAAATTGGTTTGTTATTGATTGAATCACTTTTCCTTTATTTACATTTGTGCCGTGTTTAGTTTAAGTCAGGTACATCTCACACAAAGTGCAGCTGAGTGACTAACTGCTTTCTCAGCATGACCTGGGAATTTCTCTCTTGTTAATTAAGTAGTAATCAGGTGTGATGTCTGTACTGCTGACGGTGACTGTGTTACCTTTAGAGCCGCAGGGACACCAGTAGAGTAATGGAAAAAAACATGCACGCTCCAGGAGAGGAAGGTTACCGGTACTTACTGAATTATCTCTGGGGTCAAAATCTACAATCACAGAGCTAGAGTGTAAAGCAAATATCATGATTAAAAGCATAAACTAAAGAGGGAGAAACCCAACAGTATCCCCTCTGCTAGGATTGCCTTCACAGATTAGCCATTAGACTGTGCATCCAAGAGACGAGTCTTTTCCTAATTAACAATTTTCTCTGAACGAGTCTGTGTCTTCTCCTCATTCATTGTAGGCAAACAGCCTAATCTCTCTTCACACAGGTAGACTCAGACACTCACATGAAAAAAGTCATACTTCCTTACCTGTATGTGTGACGTAAAGATATCACTCAGTCCTTCTTTCTGTGGCTACAGGGGAGTTTGGTGGCTCAGCTCGTATCCTTAGGATAAAGGTTTCAACAACTGAACGCATGCCTCCTCTGAGGCTTCTTATAATGGCACACCCCTTCCCTCCTGGCTCAACCCTCCAGATCTCTCCCCCCCTCCCCTCTCTCCTGTGTATCACCATTCACATCACCATAAAGGAGGGCTAGAGAGAGGGGTGGATTTCCCCTTTCTGTTACGCACAAACCCTGGTCACACATACACACAAGCCATTGGCCCGCACTGACGTAGGAAGGCGCTGCCTACGCCACCGATTTCGTCTTCATTGAGCCAACTAATGGGGCTCTAAAAATATGCATCATCCGCCATGAGATTGATCCAGAAACTCTGTGTCTAAGGTGTCCATAAAACCCACCACCTCAACACCAACCTGCTGCCAAGGTCAGGGAAACAATGGTGCCTGGAATGAGATGTTTACTCCAAAACTGCAACTTGACTACAAGTGAGAAAAGCAGCGCCATGGATCTCCACGAGGATCGATAAGGTTGTTTGTGCTGGAAAAGGGTAAAAATACAAAAAAGCCTTTTGTTACAGCCAGTGATGGGACACCTGATTAGGAGGCCATATTGTCTTTGTGAATCAAAGAATAAACAATGCAGAGGATGCAGCCAGCTAGACGGGCTGTATGAGTCATGCAGGAGATTTGGGGACAGGTGACAGGACCTGTCTGGAGGTCCAGCGGACTGAATGTGGTCTAAAACACATGCTGAATGCTACGTTAAGGTGATGATTATTATGTCAAAACAAAGAGAAAGCAAAGTGGAAAATGAAAAAGCTGCTGATGACAGTAGAAGATGTGGGATGAAGATCAACACGACAAAACCAGGCAGGGATTCAGCACCATGTTTAAAAGCATTGGTAGTCTAATTAGTTGGGTGTGTTGTTAGGAACCTAAGGCAATTTGTAGTTGGGGATTAATATAGGATTCATCCCTGTGGGAAATGAAAACAAATTTTGACAGATATCCATTCAACAGTTGTCCAAATGTTTTACTAAAGTTTAAACATTGATATAATAGTGCCACCCTGAAGAAAGGTCATCAAAGTTCCTCTAATTCATCCTCTGGGTTTCAGTATCACTTGATTATTTGTACAATGGTCATATCTTTTTATATAACAAAAGCTATTTTTTGGTCTTGAAGTTGAACACCTCAACTTCAACTTGCTTTTCATCCTGCGCTGCTGGTAGCTTCAACTCCCTGTGGAAGTGTAAAGGCTGGCCCTGAACCTGTGTGAGGTCTGATAGTGATGGATGAATTGGGTCCACAGACGGAGCCCTCGGCGAGGCTGAGATAAGGAGCCCAGAAGAAGGAGCAGCCGTTTGTGAGGCCTGTCTGTCATTGATATCGCTGTTATCCAGCGCCTGTCCGGTGTACATAAACGCCTCCTCTGGTGGCCGAAAGGCAGTGATTGCCATGATGACAAAGAGAGTCATGCTTAACCTGGCACCAAATCAAGTCTAGTCTAGTTTTGGTGCTGATGTTTTGTACATTTTCTCATTGTGAGAGTGAACCTGATATAATCAAGTCCAAATCCTGTTCAAAGTTTTTCGAAATATACAAAATTATACAGAAGTCATTTTGTCACGAACATCAACTGTGTTAGTGTTTTGTCTTTCACATTACATGTAAAATAATTGCTAGTATCATGTTTTTCCATTATTGTTTTTTCTGATAATATATATAGTATTTCTACATTGAAGCAGCATCAAGCCAGTTGCAGTATTGAATAAGCTGTGCTTTCATAATACTCCACAAGGATTAGAAGCATAAATAACCCTCTATACAAATGAGTAATTGGTTTTAAAAACAGCCATATCACAAAATTAGAGCACTGCAGAATACAACAGTGAACGGTCCAGTGAGAGTTCATTCACTCACAAGACAAATTAAAATGTATTGATTGGTATCAACGAAAACACAATAAAAACAATCAAAATCAGCATTATGATTCAAGGAATAAATTGCTCTAGTAAGATAGGAACAACAGATTTTTACAACATGCTGCAAGATGTTTTATATGCACTGTTCTACAAATTAAAAGCAGAACTTATAGGTGCATTATCTGTCCCAGGAGAGTCTCTGTGACGAACAAGTTATCACTGCTTTGCCAATACTAAATGCATAAATCTGCATATATAGTGTTTATATTATATTAATTTTTTAGTGAGTTCACAGATAACTCTCACAAATATCTACAACCAAACAACTTACCAGTGTTTGCCTCGTGTCAGCCATTCATTCCAAATCCAGCTCCTCACCCGCCCCTCCATCTCATCCAGCTGAGGTGTTTTACCGTTGTTCAGCACAATCAAACCCAATGATGTGAAACCGAGGGTGAGGGGGAGTAAGTGGGGGGGTCTTCCTCTGCGGTGCTTTATAGCAGCTTGGTGCTTTCACCTGTCAAGACACAACTGATTGTTGTTAACAGCAGATGAATTTTTGTCCTGAAAAAGAATTACATTTCCATCCCAAAAGCCACCTTAGTTTTGTGCAGAAGAAGAATTACACCTCAGCTTGGAAAATCTGCAGCGTCAACTATTGAAAGCTCAGGGAACTTTTATTTCAGAGCGTAAGCATTCGGCAGGAAATACTGCATATACAAATACTGTATCGATCTTACTGCACTGCTCCCTTCAGGTATCTTCTTTTCAGTGCCAGAAAAGCGATATTTAATTTTGGACAAGCACTTTAATTCTCCTAAAACCGGAAAGAACAGACAATACACAATCAAGCCGGTGGCCCGTCTGTCTTTGTTTTACAAGAGAGAGGGTGGCACAGAATGTGGCAGACGTCCTGATAAAAAAGCTTAAAGAGGAATAAAATAATAATTTCCAACAGTGAGTTCTGTGAAACAGCGTACGGGGTGGTGAGAAGATGTTTACTCTTTGTGTGTAGGGAAGCTCGGGATAGACCTCTGGATTAAATGCAAGGGTTTTGACCTCAATCAAGGAAATAATTACTCTTGCCCCTCCTGTTGGTGGACTCCTTAATTAGCAAGCAAAGCCTCCACGAAAACAGCATTAGTCTGAAAACAGAGGTGATTAAAGCTATAATTCTTATTGGACTCATTACCATCTTTTTGGGGTGCCTGGAAAGCCTTATTGAATTTATGTGGCTATTCAATTCCTTTGTGTGGTTCCCACAAAATACTTCTTAATAAATTCTTCAACTAAAATGCCCCCTGTTATGCCCACTGTCTGCATCCAGACATCTGTCAGAGCAAGTGAGATACGATAATAGAATAAAGGGCATTTGCTTTAAGACAAAAACAAGTGAAGTGTGACTGACTTCATCTTCCACAAGTAATGAAGAGTATTCATGATTGGCATTGCTGATAACAGCTATAGATCTCACACACACACACACACACACACTTCAAAGCTGCTCTTTTCTCTCAGTGCAATGAATCACAGTGGTTCTTATTATGTTCCCTCTGAAGAAAACACACACACACACACACACACACACACACACACACGTTATCTGTCATCACCACCACCATAGCAATTCCTCCACCAAAAAGCTGTCGATACTGATTCAGTAGCCACTCATTGTGCAAGTGTGTACAGGTGTGTGTCTTTTCAAAAGGTCTTTTGTAATTAATAGGAACTGCAGCAAAGAGGGTTGTTTTTCCCCACTTTTGTGGCTTTCTACAGACATCAGATTTCATTACCTCATTACTGAAAAGTGAGAACTACCAAAATAGGTAAAAACAAAACTTCCGGTTTTATAACTTGTCGAGGTCCAAACAGGCCAGTTAGTTTTTCAAACTGTGACAACATTATAAAGTTTGTGACATAAATTTAAACTTCAAACAACATTAAAAGCATTAGCAGCTTGGCTATTGTTTAACTGCAATTAGCATTGCATAAGTGTCTTCTTCACCAGAAAATGTAGCACATCTTTTACGTGCATTACCGCCACCTTCTGGTTTGGAGTGTGTTATCCTGCTTAGTTGGACAATTCGAATCACATACCGCCCTATGACTCGGATCTCAACCAATCAGAACGCGCAACTGAATTTCTGTAACCAATCACGATACACGTCCACCCAGAGCGCGACGCTCTAAATACAGACGCGGAAGTCTGTCTTGTTTACTGCTGTTGTATGTTAGTTGTTTATTGTCAATTAAAAAAGCCACATTCTTAGAATATGGTGCGAACGGCATTTGATTAAAATACACGGGAATTACTGCTGTTCAAATAAGCTGAATTCGTGTAGGTAAGTTGGAAATAAAAACAAGGTGCACGTATGTGAAGTCAAGCTGGAGCTTTGCGTTTTGCTTCCGTCTTTAAACAAAGGCTACAGACAACATTATGTTAAATTCATTAGTATGAGGTTAACAAATGTATTGTTTCGAGGTTCGCGTTGAAAGTTTAAGTTATAGTTGTGGAGTGTTAAGTTATTGTTCTAAACATTACCAACTTGATGTACAATCTCCGACTATTACGCAAACTTAAAATCCGGTCTGGTTAATTGTCGTCTTATTTGCCAATTGTTTGGCTGTGTTGCTAATACGACACTAAGTTACATGTTGTTTTTTTTTTAACTTGCTAACATACTTTATGTTGTTTTTGTTAGGCGTCACATCAGGTATCCGTTTCTATGAGAGATGGAGGAGCTCTACACCCTAGAGAGGGAGGTAGGAAGAGGAAGTTATGGTGTGGTTTTTGAGGGCCATATGGCCAAAACAGGACAGAGGGTGGCTATTAAGCGCTTGCCCTGCAGCAACCCGGAATGCATTGAACTCTACCTGCAAGAGCTTTGGGCCATGAGAGCCACAGCCAAGAACCATGTCAATGTCATTGCACTTCACAGCTGCCTTCTGCAGACAGGGCCTAGGAGCCTGAAGCGTCTAAAACCTGGGAAGCTGCCTGTGCGTCTGGTTGAGAGTGTGCTGAAGGGACGTGTAGTTGGCGCTCCACAAAGTCAGGAAATGAATGATGTCCAGTCGAACAGCCAGATAAGGACTAACACTGCCTCCAGACTGAAAGACAGGACCAACACTGTGCAGGCCAAGGCTAAGCTCCAAGACAAGTCCAAATCAAACACATCTGATTGCACAACCCCACAAAGGCTTCCAAACAGAGCCAGGAAGAGACCAGTGGAAACGGAGGAAGAGCAGCCGGAACCCCTGCGCTGCTTGGCCCTGTGGCTTGTGATGGAGTACTGCGACGGAGGTGACTTAAATCAGTACCTTCTCTCCAGGCCCCCTGATGCCCAGCGTAACCACAGCGTGGTGCAACAGCTCTGCAGGGCTGTAGACTTTCTGCACAACCTGGGTATCACCCACCGAGACCTGAAGCCTGACAATGTGCTGGTGTGTGTGACACCAAAAGGCCCAGTTGTTAAGGTAGGAAAATTGTTATTATGTGGCAGCATTTGATCAAGTGGAATCAAGATTACTGGGAAAACTCACACTGTGGAGAATTGAAGGCATTCTAGTATGATCAAAATAGATTGCTTTCATAATCAGTCATCTAGTTATTGCAAGGGTGTGAACTTTCAATTTTGTATTCTAATAGCTCACTTTTCCCCGCATTTTCTGTCTATTTTTAAGTTCATTGGGTTCTAATTTTTGTGAATATTATTTCCATTTTCAAACAATTATATGGTTCATAAAATGATAGAAATGAATAAAAAAACACCTCAAAGCTTATCCTGACTGTAGCATATATCCCCCAATTATTTCTCTAAATGTTTTTTTGTTCTTTTTGCCAATTGATTATTTGACATCCGATTCTCTAGTCAAGTTTTTAACCTTTTTTAAACAATGCCCATTTAAAAGTGACCTCAAGGAAATGAAAATATCTTCATAAATTTGTGAAAAGTGCATTATGGTTTTCCAATAATGTCCCTCTTTAACCTCAAGGTGGCAGATTTTGGTCTGAGCAAGATGACTGAAGGTGTGGCAGGCAGCGACCTGACAAGGCAGCACTTCTCCTCCACCTGTGGTTCTGACTTTTACATGGCTCCAGAGGTGTGGGGTGGGCTCAGCTACACTGCCCAGGCAGACATCTTCTCTCTGGGTGTGATGTTCTGGGCTGTCCTGGAGAGAATCACCTTACTGGAAGAAGGAACTACACAGGAACAGCTGGGTAAGGAGAGTTGTAGACATTCCTCACCGGTCAAAGCACTCGCAGAAAGGTTGAGTGTGTGGTCAGACGGCCTGATGACGCATCGCACTGAATCGGGTTTGACTTCATTAACTGGCACATATTAAAAAATGTCAGATGCTATACATCATACATTCATCAGTCAGGGAGTCATTAATCTAAATGGCAAAGGAATGATGATTTATGCAATGTACATGTTGATATGGATTATAGTAAGTCACATTTTTGTAACACAAGTTGACAGTGTGGTTCAGCCTTCCAAATTGACAGCATGCAACAGAAGAGTGTCTTTGAAATAATCCTATTTTATTATTAACTTTATTCTGATCCCAGGCACATTTCACAAATATACAAATGAGACATTTTTTTTATTATTCATCTTTGTTGTACATTAAGCTTCTTGAACTTTTAATGGCGTAAACTCTAAAAGCTTTCCAAACCTATGATAAATTTTTTGGGAGCACTGTGTCAACAGTTCCAGTGCGGCTCCATCGAACAACACTGAGATTTTAATTTCTTTTTTTTTTAATGTCCTGCTTTTCTGTCAGAGCCCCATGTGGCCACACAGGATGACAAAGCATCTTAATGTCCGAGAGCATGGGGCCCAGTACTGCTCTGCGCTCCACTGTCAGAGAGTAATGAAATGGCTGTAATACAGATGTCTCATTTTATTCACAAAAAAATGGGTCTGGCCAGAGCCGACACTGCGGCAGGTGGATATGAACCATTATCCTCAGGTTTAGTCCATGAGAGCCTTCCTGACTCATTGATGCTTCATTAGGCTGAATGGAAATAGTTACTATTGCCGGAAGAGAGGGATTTTCTGTGAATTTAAATAAAAAAAAAAAAAGCCAAAATGGAATTTAGCAGCCCTGATCACAATCCTCTTTGTCAGTGAGAAAATAGGGAGAGGCAGCTCAAGGCTTTTCACAGACAGATAAAATAGTCCATTATTTCATTTTATCCTCTCCCAAGATATACACACAGGCCCTCCCTCACAGTTATTCGACAAGATAGATCCAAAACATGGCTTCTGTGTTTGGCCTGGAAACACAGCACTTTTAAAATCACTGCTTCACCTCGATTGTCAGGGCTCAGTGTTGATGTGGTACTAACAGTGCTCCACACCTCACTCCAAATCTTGGGATTAAGTAACAATTGATGCCTTTTAAAAAAAAAAAAAAAAAAATGACTTTCACACATAATCCACTTTAATTTTGGGAGTTGATGCAACTAATGATTTTTTTTCTCCATTAATCCTCAGATTTTTTCATTTAATCAAGTAGTCAAGAAAATGTCACATTATGACAAATGAGCAATTCAGATGATTACAGCCCAAAGTTTCATCTTAGGATTTCTTAATTATTCTGGTCATCAGCCAAGAACACAAAGTACATGTTTTTATGACGTGACAAGAAGAAACTGCAGCTCAACTTTGTGCTTCAACTTGTGCTCGGATGGTCAGGTCAGATGCATTGTGATTTAAAACAAAAAAACTTGTTATGTTGACTGTCTTGTCATCTTCTTTCCTTGCCTCATTGACATGTTTTAATGGTGTCTTACAGACTCCTGCTTAGTTTACACATGCACAAGTCCTCACACATTAGTGTGAGCGAACAAAACCGCGGTGTGTTACTGTGAATGGCAAAAAAAACGGGATAGTTACATTGAATTGTGCACAAACTATATGAACAAACTTGCAGAGTATGTGCTCATTCTCATTTTGTTTGGTTTCCGTCCAGCATTTAAGTGTTTGTTCTGTTGTCAACAGGCAATCAGGCTAGTGCCCCTCTTCTTCCCAGCCCACACTTGATTACACTTAATGCGGCCTCACAAAAGCATCCCGAGTTAACTGCAACCCACAATGTAGATGTGATGTGTACAGCCTGAAAACACCGTATATGACAAATTTAATAAGAATATTTTATTTTTTAAATAAATAATTGAGGTTTTCGTGTCCCTCAGTAAGCTCCCTGACCAGTCATGTGTTATCCTGCCGTGTCAGTTGATTCTGTCAGTCATGCCTCTTGTGTGATCACTTACCTGCGTCTTCCCTTGTGTTTCCCCTTTAGGAGCCTATGTGTGCAAGGGTCGCTCAGGTTGGTTGATTCCACTGGGGGAGGCTCTGTGGGAGAATTCAGACCTCCAGCTGTGCATCCCTATGAAGTTTAGGAGAGCACCCCCACTGCCACCCCCTCCCGGTCCAGCCATGTGCACCCTGCTTTTAGACATGCTCGCCTCCAGCCCGGATGTTCGGCCCTCGGCAGACCAGCTGGAGGCCAGAGTGCGCTCTGCTCTGAAAGAGGACTCCCACTGACAGACAGTGCGCTTTAGAGCCCATAATGGCTATAACCACTACAGCCATTACATGGAGAAATTGACTGTGGACCCCCCCCCCCCCTCTGGCTTCAGGTCTTCCTGTATGTGTAAACAATAGCCACCTCAGGGAAACAGGGATAAGAAATATGTATGATTATATGGGATTGTAGGTGCTATTTTCTGTCATTGAAACAACAGTTTTAGATTATAAGCTGGGAGGAAAACAGGACAAAGGAAGAAGAATTGAAGCCTTTAGATTTTCTTCTTGAAACCGCTCCATTGACCTTGGACCCCCTGACTCTACTACACACATGGATATTCAAGTCCATATAGAGATTACTTATTGCAAGCACCATGCTGTTTTCTTGGCTTTTAGTGGGTGTATATAGGGCAGAAATGGGATGCAGAGTAATGCTGCTGCTTGTCTTTAAATGGGACACCACTGTTTAGATGACTCCTCTTCATCTCTGCTTTATAATCAGGTATTTTTGACATGATACATGGACAATATTTAATTTTTTAAAATGGAAAACTTCTAACTTTTACATGCGTATGAGCTTTTAAAAACTTTGATGTAGCACAGATGGAAAAGTTCATATATTATTTTAAATACTTGAAATTGTGTCAGTTTGATTTTCAGTGCTTTAAATCAGGGTGTTGTTATTTTTTGTTATTTTTATTGTTGTTATTTTTTAAAGATAGTTCAACTCTTTTTGAAGCCGCCTGCTTTTCTGCATGATAAAGCATTAGCAAGAAATACATTTTTTAAAAATGCATCACCTTTTAATCACAATAAATATTGACACATATGGCACAGACTGTATTTCTTTTGCCAAATTGCTTAGTCATAGATTGTTCCACGGTCTTGGTTCTAATATATCCAGATTCCAAACAATCGTCTCTACAAAATTATGAAAAGAAATTTCTTCTGCCAGCTTCATGTGGAGAGATCCGTCTATAAATGCAACAATTTCATAAGACACTGTTTTTTCTATGATCTAGAGGCTAATATAGAAACGTGCTTGTATTATCAGTAATGATGGCACATCTGGGTAGTGGATGCTGTATTATAGAAAACAAGGTGGAACATGTATGGCTAGCACTTAAATGACCAAGATAAGAGCCTGGAAGTAAAGGTAATGAGAGGCCCCTTCTCAGAACACCTAAGGTTCAAATGATGAGTTGTAAGTGAGAGAGACAGTTTTGGGGGGGCTGCTCAGCCCGGTGAGCCCTCTGGGTGTAAGGAAAATAAAAGTGGAGTCAAGCTGTGTGAGCATTTTATGATGACTCTGCCGAAATGTGAAAGGAGTGACAGCATCAAGTGACTAACGATCACTAATATCCCACTCCTCATGAACAGGATATTAAAGCCAGGCATTAGATTTGTTGCTGATCATATCCATGCTGTGTCCACACCATTTATTATTGGACATCAGTCTTAATCACTGACTTTTTTGTCTGTGAAACTGATTTTATTTTAAAGAAAAATCTCCCTTTAAATTAAAATAAAGATGAAATTAATGTGAAAATGATCATCAACAGGACTGTTATTCATGTAAATTTTATTCTCTGAAGTCTTGCTACAGTCAGGACCTCTTTGTTTAATACAAACATAAAATAAAAGTATAAAAGTAAGCCAAACCATTTTCTCAGCCTGTCATTGTGATAAGTTTCAGCAGTGTAAGAGGCGTGGAGGTTATGGCCAGTGAGGCCAGCTCACCTAACCCCTCTGCTCGCTGCTCAATGAGGTCATCTATGACAGATCTGTGACCTTTACTGGTGTCAGTGAGTCTTCACACTCTGCTGAGAGTCAATAGCTCACAGAGATGACCTCTGATTAGACCACCTGTCTAAGGATTTAGAGCAGTAGACACAGATATTGTGACAAGCAGAACTGCTGTGTGGTACCTTTGTAATGACACTGATGCTATTTACACATCTTTGTACCTATTGACTGAGGTGGAAGCATAGAAAGTAGTAGTATTATACAGTAGAAACCTGAAGCGTGGAGTCTCTCCACTAATCCACCAGTGATGGAGAGCCTTGCGTAGGGGACCAGGTGTGTCTAATGACTATGAGGCTGCCGGAGGTGGACTGGTTGACAGCCCTTTGTTCTTGCTGTGAGTATGTGCAAACTTCCTGGGAATGGATGGAATCACTGCATTGTATGTGGTGGAAAGATGATGTCTGAGACCACCACCTCTGTTAAGGGAAGGTTTTTCCAGCTTAACATAGATGGCTACCCATTGACTCCTCTACTGTGATACCACTTTGTCTCTCTTGGTGGATAAGGGCAGATTCTACATAGGCTCTTTAGCCCATTTTAGGCTGGGTAACTTTGAATAGATATCAGTACAAAACAACACACTGACATCATAGCTGCAACTTTTGATATATTTATTTAATTTTTTGTTTTAAAGTTATAAAGCAAATAATTTGCTCTGCACTATATACACTGTACTTTGGCACAGATGGGGTGCTTTGTTTAAGAAGGTTCATTATGTGATTACGTAACTAGTCGTGAATTCTCTCCTTTTTACTGTAGATGAGCCCTGCAGCCTTCACTTCAGTAGTTTAAGTGAACTTGCTACACCACTGCTTATGTTGCAGTGAAGATTAGACCAAACTCCTCCACAGCACAAATCAGCTCAGCACAGACACAGCCAGTGTGAGCGAAGAGGAGGAGGAGGAAGAGCAGGAGGAGGAGGAGGAGGAGGAAAAGTCCTTTCAGATTTCACAGCTGATAACAGAAGTGAGCAAGCGTGGAGAGAAAGCCCGAATGTGTCCTATTCCTCACTGCGTCAGGACTGCAACACACAGCACAGTCACGACACAGGAGCCGCATCCAGGAAATTACGCATGGCCGCCCCGTACAGCTGGGATCCATATGAGACATAGGTCGCAGTGTGGGCTATCTGCACTTTATTGCCATAGATATTTTTCAAATGACAAACTCTTTCCAGTAACAGTAAGGCTGAACGCCGCACTCACTCAATGTTCAATAGACAGGTAACTGATAGAGATGTAATTGGAAAGTCTGCCTCAAATGAGCCAGCAAGGCACTCTCATAGGGCAATCATCAGGGGTCTCCTGCTAGTGCTGGCACCCTTGACATTATAGCGCTCAGTCTTATGGCGTGACCTTTCTTGGAACCTCTTTGGCTGATCTCTCATTTAGCTTTAATTACCCCACATGTGCGACATCAAAGATGCAGAGGTCACAAACAGTAAGTGAAATATACTTTATTCTTTGAAAAAAATGATTATTCAACATCTGGATTTTACCAGAAGTCCAAAAACTGCTGACAAAAAAAAACAAGGATTAGCTGAGAGGCTTTAAAAAGCAATTTATGTAACGCTAATATTCAATTTCCTGCCCTATAAATCAAAATTGTGTAATTATACAACGGCTGCCCAGTGAAGACACTTCCCACTGTTCATTCATCCACTGCCAACCATTAATGAACGCTTGCCGCATAATGGCTTTTCTGTTTAATTGCAACATAAACATGATTAACTCAAACTGGGATGCTAAGCAGGCAACTTCTCCCGACACAAACACACACTGATTATTTAAAGGATACCTAGACATTCAGATTTTTTTGTTCATCTGTGGGGAATTAAAAACCCCTCACAGCAGGGTCTGTTTCAAAGAATCAGTGGTGCTTTTTGAATGCTCAATGGCGAGGCCCATGCGGCATCCAGTAGCAGACTGACTCTGTACTATCTGTCTTTGTAGAGAGTGTACCAGTAAACCATCTTTACTGCCACCATCCTCCCCCCTCAGATGAAGCTGGCTTCACCCCAAATAACTTTACTTTAGTCCTTACATCTTCTTCTTATCTAAATAAAACAGGAGAAATGCAATATCAAAAAAAAAAGCAGGTGGGTGCACTGGCAGAGAGAGGAGCCCAATCTCCCATTATCTTCCCTGACGCTGCAAAAACACCTCCACTACACCTACTGCTGGATTCATGTCCCCAGAATACTGTTTGTTTTGATAAATAAAATCGTTTCGTGAGTGTCCAGATAAAAAAAAAATAAAAAAATTCAGCCCATTCCGGCACCAAACAGGTCCTTCACCATATACGGCCCCTCCAGCTCATAGCCCATCTTCCTGTAGTAGTTCCTTGTTCCAACACCTGCAGGATGAACCAGGCAGAGGACAACAAAGGCAACATTAACTTCTGACAACTGATAACCTCTGTACAGCACAAAGTTATTACATGCATTATTGGCCTATACAGCTTGCTACATGTTGAGTCGGTGCCCGTCGACAAAAGAGCGTGAACCAGTGCAAGAGAGAAGAAACAGGGTTCTTTTTAAACAACGCACAGCTGCCATCTGTTGATAAGTTAACTCTTCATGTTTGCAGGACAACTGTTTTTAATCTCTACGCTATGTTCCAAATCAGTATGCAAGTAACGTATCAGTAGGATTCAGTGTGATTTTTAGTTTTAAATGAAAGTTTTTGCTTCGTTTGTAACTCCTGTGTCTTTTTTTAATCAATGGGATTAGTCTCAGGCTTGTTAATTAGTCTGCCAGGTGATCTTAATTACACAGAAACAGTTCTTAAGGGGGTTGTTTAACATTATTAAGCAAGTCACAGATCTCTTGCACTATGGAGAGAAAAGAAGACCTTTCTGAAGCTGAAATAGTCCGAGGTCTTTAACAAGGCACAAAAACAGCTGATAAAACTGAAGAGGAATCAACAAACTGTGAAACTTTTATGTGTGATTCAGAGAGCAGCTATTGTAGCTTTCTAGTGTGCTCAGAAATACATGAAATACATGAGAGTGATTTTAAAAGGGTTCCATTTACAGATAATTGCCAAGTTACAGTGCATAGTCAAGATGGGTAGAGATCTGGATGTCACCCTGGTCCAACAAGAGTGTGATCCATTTAGAGTCCCTGGCTGACCATGTGACCATGTGTGAACCGTGCCTTCCAAAGTAAAATTATTTTTTATGAATGACAACGTGTCAGGTAGAAGGTAGAACATCTCATGGTGTGGCTGCCATCATCCCCTGATCTCAATGCTACTGAGAATCTATAGAGGATACCCGAGCGGCAATTCTGGCATCCTCAAATGTAATATAGGCTGAGATGTTTCAATGGAAGAGACAGTTTTTAATAAGAAAAAAGATATATAAATCATATATTATTGTGGAACTTGAATCTGTAAATATGTTTTTCTGATTTAAAGTGCATTTAGTGTTTTTTAAATGATCTCTTCATGTTTCAAGTTTCAGGTTTGAATTCTTTATAAGCTATTGATTGTTTACAGACTCAGTTTCTATAATAAAGTGAAACGTATTTTGAGGTTGTTTTTTTCCAAAATATTAAAAAAGCTGTCATCATCTTTGGTAGTTTTGTTTGTAATAAAATCCACATTACGCAGTAATTGCTGAGGGTGAAAACAAATCCTTAATCGTATTGACTGTTTAGGAAAAACAAATAAAAACAGCATGTGCATGATTCATTTAGAACAGCAGTGTAAAAGTATGGGATCATTTTCGAAAATGTTTCAATGTTCCCTGACACATACTGGTACAGCATCAGCTTTAAAGTCTATACTGTCTGAATATGTTTAAAAATAATGACTCAGGTGGTACAAGCGCTTGTCCACTAACCGGTTTGATCCCACCCTGGCTGCATGCCGATGTGTCCCATCAACACACTTAACCCTAACTTGCTCACAAGCGCTTTTGAGTACCTTTGAGTAGGTGGAAAAAGAGTGCTTTATAAATATACAAGTTTATTGCGTGTTCATTTTCTTCTTCTGCTGCTTCAGATTAAACACTGTGTATTTATTATGAAGAGTGATGATTCTTTTTTTTTTTTTACTGTGCCCTACATATGATAATTACTTACAAAACAGATACAGTCTGGGGTTGTTACCATCAGTAATCATGATTGTCACTGAATGAAGCAGGGCTTAAATGGATATATTCACATTTACAGAACATTTGAGGACAACTGCCTGCAGCTAACAATAGAATTTTTGTACTAACGCTTTTATTTTCAGGCAATACAAGGCCTCTATTTTGATGTCTGAGGAGAGAATAAATGACAGCTTACTGTGTTGTTTTGGTTCTCACCTGAGATAACTGCCAGTTTGCCAGACCCGTGTTCATCTCTGGCAATTCTCTCTGCCTCCTCCATCAACATCATACCAAAGCCCTGCACAGGTCAGAGATGAGATAAAGACAAAGCTTTTAGTCAAATCAGTAATCTTTCAAAAGAATTACTGTGTTGTCAACGCAGTTTGTGAGAGCAGGTGTGACAAACATCACATTCACAGCTGGCTCAGTGGGGCAGCTATTTAATATGTAGTCAGTATCTGTGTCTCTCTCTGTGTGTGTGTGTTGCAATTATATCAACCTGATGCTGGAACTTGCTGGGGTCCCGGCTGCTCACAGGGACCACGCTGCCGTACACATGCAGCTCGCGAACGATGGACACGCCTCCTTTTAGCTCTGGGCGGAAAGACTGCGGAGAGCAGCGACGTAGCCGCAGCAAGCCAATCAGAATGTCCTGCTCCGGGTCCTCGTAGGAAAGAAAAGTCTCCCATCCGCCGTTAGCCACGTAGTCCCTCCTCACCAGCTCCACCTGTGCACGCAAACGTGCTTGTTAACATCTGACAGCGGATCAGAGACGCCATCCTCTGTGGCGGTGAGTGTACAGGTTACCTGGTACGGTCTGACTTTGTGGTGGATCTCCTGAATGCCCACTTCTCTGGTTCTCACGTCTCGACACTGCACACAGACATTCAAAACATGTTACAAACTCAAGAGAGAATTTTAAAGTACGGCTGAAATACAAGTCAGTATTAAAGATGGATGAGGCGTGGAAGACACAGGAGGCACAGTGAGGTACAGGATGAAGAGCTTCTCAAGATAGACTATTTTAAAAAGAGTCCAATTAGAGGCTGACTTCTATTTAAAAACAAGGGGTGTGTGGGGGAGTCTTTCCCAGCTGTTCTTTTGTTCAAGGAGTGGTTGCAATGGTGCTGACTGTTACCATGGTAACTACTGGCGTGTCCAAATCAACCCTATCTGGAATCTTAAGGATTACAACTTTAAAAGGCGTTCTGTTTCAAGGACTATTTTCTAAAAGAGGAAAAAAAATATATATGATGAAATAAACTACAGTTTTCTACAAGAGTTCTCTTGGATTTATTTTTATCTTAAAGGAGGCAGACTTGTCTTTTGCCTGTTAAGCAACAGATATAGGAAGTTTCCATGTCGGCTGGAAAACGCTGTAGGAGAAAGTTGGTGGGAAACTAGGTCAAAATGTGGATGGTGTGAACTTCACGCAGCGTGAACACCACTGTTTCAATGGAAATGCAGCGCAGACATCAAATGCAACACAACTCAGAGATGGTTTCAACCACTTTATATGAAAATAAAGGTGCAGCCCTTAAAACAAGAGATTTTGCAGGGGGTTCTCCCCCACAGTGTTTTGTGATGGAAGCAGGTACAGGGTTTCCTGACTGCAGTCTTAAGTCTGCGACTCTGCTGCTTGTGGTCTGTGTTTTCAGGCTGGGTGGACTTCTGGTGAAGTAGTTCCTACTTTACAACATAAAGTCAATAATTGTGCTGGGTGTGAGAGGGAGGGTGCTGAATTCTGTGCCCCAACACTCCTCAGCTACACCTGAGAGGTTTGTTTTAATCTTTTCACAGAAATGAAAGAAATAAAAGAAAATGACTCTGACCATCTGCATCTATCTGTTGGCAGCCAACAGCACCTTTCTTGGATCGAATCCCAGCTGCAAAAGTCTATTAGCCTTCTTATTCAGAATAAGCTGACACAGAGTCTTTCAGGGTAATATAAAAAGGCATCACCTCAGTGCCCATGTCCTTCATCCTGGCGAGTGCCAGCTCTCTCAGGTTGCCATGCTCCACCCCAGAACTCACCAGTGGCATGGGGATGTCCCTAGTGGGTGAAAGACAGGTAAAATGACAGATAAATGATATGATTGACTGGGCTGTGACACCCCTTGTGGCTTAGGGGGGAGCAGTACAGTCAATGGGGTTTCATCACAGGCACATAGACATTGATGGGGATGGACTGTTACGTGCCAATCCACATCAAATTTGGTCACAAAAGTCGGAAAACATTTATGAACCTGTTTATCCAGAGTATTTGATCAGAGGTGTGCCTTATTTGTCTCTTGAAAGAATAAAATGCATCTTTCATAGTGGCCTCCAAATCACCTCCAATCACACTCTGTGACAGTGGACTGTTTAAATCGCTCACCTCTGCACCCGGTAAACTCGTGTCCACGGGGGCACCAGCGCCAGAATCCGAGCCACTAGGTCTACCAGAGAACTTGGTGTGTAGCTCTTGTACCGACCCGTCTTCCACAGCTCGTACAGACCTGTGCCTCGGATCACCAGCGTCGGGTACAGCTTCAAACCATCAGGCCTGAATGCTGGATTCTCAAAAAACTCCTGAAAAGAATGAGCAATAATTACATGGTTATGTTTCTGCAGTTTTTTCCATTTGCATAAATGCAAATACTTCTCATGTTTTCAAGATGTTCACATGGCTCCTGCTGCAGAAGTAAATGTAACCACTAAATGTAAAAAGTTACATTTGTTGAGACACAGAGCTTCTTTAAACAGAGGAACAAAGCTGTGTTAATAGAACGTTAAATGAAAGTGGATACCAAAAGCTATTTTTCTACTGCAAGAAAACAGAGTGCGAGGCAACAATGGGTCCGTTTGCAAACGCATCGACTTTTACCACGTAGAAGCAGACACACACTGAGCTTTTACAAAGCAGAGGACAACGCAACATTGCTCAGTTATTCAATTGCAGGAAGCAAATGTTGCAGTGTGGATCTGTGCAGTGAGGGGAATCAGTGTGATTTCCAGTCATTCTCCTCCCCTCTGCGTCGACTATCATGATCAAGACCGTGAAGATCTGGAATCGAGGCACATTCTCCAAAATAGGACACATTATCAGTATCTCATAATCTCCCTCTCGTCACAGCTCATAATCACACGAGGACACAACCCACATGGCCCTGCAGTAAACCTACAGGGAGGGAGGCGGGGGGAGGGAATCTGACAAATAACAATGCTTCAATACCAAAAACCAGAAAAAAAAGGAGTCTGGAAACTATTTCAGGATACAGCACCGGCTACCATTTTGGATCACATATCACAAACTCCTGTTTGGCTAGTGAAGAGGAACCCTGTTAAGGATGCCTCCCCTGGGAACGGGAGCATCTGTACACAAGAGATAAGTGAGAGAGGATCTCAGACTGTGAGGAAGTTGTAATCGAATTTCACTATCAGGGCAGCCATGATGGACACAAGGAGGATGCAAAGTTCTTCTGCTGCTGAAACCTCTGCTGGTTCTGTGTGGGTCTGTGATGCCGGCAGACAGGAGGACATCAGTGGGATGTGATCATTACAATACAGATAATAGCCGAAAGGGGAGCATGTTTGATTGAATGGGATGAATACAAAAAGAAAGGGGGGGAGGGGGGGCATCCCTGCTTCTTCAAGCTGGTACACTGTGCTGAGGAGCTCTGCAGCCTGAGCAGAATTATTATCACCAGCTTTCATGGATGGTCTTTCACATTAAAAATCCCTCAGCTGAAATCTCATCTGCTACTTGCATCATTTACATCCCTTCAGATTAAATCGGACACTGCAAGCTTTAAAAAAAAATAAAACGACAAAATGTACGAGCTGGAAATTTCATTCATGCTTTGTATCTATTATCTTTTGCTGCTTAATCCTTTTAAGGGTCAGAGAGAAGCTGGAGTCATAGTCCTGCAGGAAATATGGCTACAATTAACGTCACCCTGGGTTTTGTCTTTGTGGCTGAGTGGTTTTATATCTTCTGAGACTTCTATTCATTTTATGTATTTTTTTGAATCCTATAAACCTCAGAATATAGTGAAAGCTGCAGTCTGTGTGTTACATTTATGTGTTTACCAAACTTTCTGCAAAATGTGCATCATTATCCTTTAAACTGAGCGTCAGCGATTTAGCAAACATCCAGCAGACAATGAGCAACATTTTATTATCCAGCTCCTCAGGTAAATCTTTGTTGATTAATACCATTTTTTGGTAGCTAGTGGCTAACTGTAACTGCTATAAGCTGCTTGCTGTTAGTGATGAGCTTGTCACAGCTGTTCTACCTGAAACAACAATGAGAGAACCAAAGATCCATAAAGATGTGGCTGTAAAAAAAAAAACAGCTGAGGGGAAGAGCAGATAGATGATTCTCTGTGGGTTCGCTTCTACACGCTTCACATGAAAAGATGATGAAGACAAGAAGCCAAGAAGCTAATTTTAAATAGAAAACGACTGAGAAGACATTTTAAAAGCAATTTTTTGATACTTAATGCTCAATAAAACCACATGTTGTTTACACACCACACCTGTTCTGCTTCTTCGAGCATCAACACCATCAAGTATGGTGAAGTCTGGAATGCTGTGTAGACCACAATGCTCTCTGCATAAAGTGTTGTTGCAATGAATTTTATGAATTTCAGGGAATAAAAACTGAGATGCTTAGCTTGGTTCCTGGAGTGAAAGTGTTTAAGAACCTGCATAATTTTCATCCGCACACTAGCAGGAAGTGTGTCATGGAAGATTAGATATGATGAGGAGGAGCAAAGGGGAATCACACACAAGTTGTATAATCTAAGTGTCAGTGTGATAAGAAAAGAAGGGAGAGGGGGGGTGGTGGTGTGATTGGAAAACAGAGAGACAAGTGCATGGAGACAGATGACAGGGCAGAAAAAAAAAAGAAAGTATCAAAAGTGAAACGTTACGACTGAGGAGAGGAGAAGAATAAAGTGAGAGATAATGGAGTGGAGAAACAAACAACAAGACAGGAGAGGGAAAATATTGAGACTGCACACCAGGAGGAAAAAAAAAAAGACAACAGAGCCAGAGGAAGGCATTAAGTCTGGAGAGAGGACAAGTGACAGAGGAGATGCTACAGGAGAGGAAAGGAAGGACCAAACACACATTTAATCTGCTTCCTCTCACAGTGCCGACCTGCTGCTGCCCTCCATATTACCATCAGACACACATTCAGACGTAAGTGCCTCTGTAAACACACACACTCAGAGGTAATGTAACAGATCTGTGAGAAGACACAGCTGTATTTCCACAACTTAAATGAAGCACGCAGAGCTGCTGATGCTTCCACAAAGAACTGCATCAAACAAGCGGTGAAGACTTCTGAATGACTCACTGTTCTGCCAGCTAACGCACGCAGCAAAAGCTATTTAATTAATATGCAGAGAACTCAATATTACTAATAGTTCAGATGCAGTGAGTGACATATTTTCTCCAGAATCTCACCTGCATTAGTTTTTAATATTCGTTTTTTTCTTCACTGTATTTTATCATTCTAACAATAAAGCAAATTGCAGCCAGCTACAAACAGAGTCTTCATTTACGTCCTACAGCTAGACGTGTTGGGAGGGAGCGCTGTGATTCTGCACATCGATATTATAGCTGTGTTTCCAATCAGGGCCGTACGGTGAGCCTGCTGTTGAGTGACATCTGACAGGATGTTCTATTGAGTCACATCACAGTTGGCACTGTGAGTGACTGTCACAGCTTCTTCTGATGCTATTTTTAAAAAGCTACATGTAGGACTGAACCACTGGATGATTAGTGTTGACGTACACTTATGCCTAGCAAAATAGGAAGGTGTGATTACTAATGTCAGATACATTTTCTTTCTGTCACAGCACAACTTTGCAGTAAGCATTTGAGGAAAAACAAAAAGTGCCAAAAATGGAAATTCCTTGAAATCACCACGAGGTTGTCTCCAAAAGCGAGACACTCCAGATGAATGTTAAAATACCCAAGTTAACAAAGAGCAAACAGCTGTTTCTAAAGCTAATTCTAATTCCAAAACTAATTCTAATGAATAATTGCTCTTTAGGTAACTTATGGGAGACATCACAGTGATGGCTAAAACATGTCCACATGCCACCCTGCTATAGAGGAGAATTCAGTGACTTTGAACCCAACTTCTTTAATCAGTTCAATCAATAATAATCTCCTCCTCTTTCCTTATTTGGACATAGCTCTCTTCCAGTAACTATTATTAACAACCTCTTATTATTATTAGAGCTGTTTCATTTCCCCAACCTCACATCCTCCAAACTATATAAATACTGTGTAGAAATTATAAAAAAAATACAATGCTTACAATGAACTGCTCCACATCCCTCTCCATGCCCACATTCGGCAGGTCTGGCATCATGTGGGCGACCACTTTGAAACCAGCATCCTTTGCCAGTTGGAAAGACTCACACACAGCTCGCACCGTGTGGCCTCTGGAGAAAAACACACATAACACAGATTATAAGGTTAAAAACCTTTTATCCAACAATTTCTCATTTTCACACCATCACGCCTGCTGCTATCACATTATGGCAGATTTCTTATCTACATTTAGCCCCTCTGAGTCCTACTGACCTGTTGGTGTCGCGGGCCACGTCTTCATACACACTCTGGACTCCTATCTCCAGCCGGGTGCAGCCGTAGCCCAGCATGTCGCTGAGGTGTCGCTTCAGGCAATAGTCGGGCCGTGTCTCTATAGTGATTCCCACACATTTGGTATTACTGCGCTCCGAGTACCTGCAGAGCAAAACAATCTTAAGTCATTTCTATGGATGTTATCTCTGCTCATTATAGGCTTTTATCTTAAAATAAAACACCGTCTTAGCTTTTCTATTATAATGTATTTTTAATTTTACTATTTAGTCTCACTGAGAATGAATGGAAACATATTACCGGGATCATTTAGCAACATCAGTTTATGTGCTGTGTTCGCATGGCTCATTATTCAGACAGTTAACATTAACCTCACATTAAGGACACACTAATGCACTAAAGAAAGAAACAATGACTGCAACAAAAAAAATAAATTTATGAGACATTAACAAGTATTTTATGTGCATCACAGTACTCCAATTATTGTCAGTCATATGTTAGTATTGTAATGGGTTGCAATTTATTGTGTAGCAGGCAACTTAAACATGAATTAATGTCCAAATATACAGTATAAGCATGTAATTCTTTATGGTCTCACCTTCTCTTTGATGTATATAAACTGGTCTTTTCAATTTCCTGCCTAGTTTCTAGTAAATCATTGTTTGTGACCCTACTTACTCTGTATGGTTTCATTTTGGCCTTCAGTTCAAACTGCACAGAAAATGATGCAGAAAAAAAAACATACATTTCCAAGCTGGACTTATGTTTAGGGCTTACTCGGATGAGGCGGAGTCATCTTTTACATATGCAGCTATCAGCATGGGCATCTTTCGGTGCATTTACTGTAACTCTCCCATTAGAGTGCAACTCATCTACTATTCATCCAACAGGCCAGTCACCAAAGGTTTCACTGCACATGGCCATGAAAAGGTTGCAGATAAATAAAGCAATAACCCACTACATGAGGCATGTAGAGTGTGACTATAGGTGCTGCAGTATGTTCCCGTTCCTTCTGTAAATGTAATCTCAGACAGATGCATTGTTATCTTGCTTGAATCTGGCTCTGGTGCTTCTTCAAAACTTATTTGAGGCACTGATCGAAATTGCAAAAACAACACAAGTGACCGTACCGACTCATTTCATCTGAGCACACAGTAGCCAGCTGTCATTTTCTCCACTCCAGCTGTTCCAATGACCATTAGCTCCCCTCATGCCTGCTCATATTCCTTCTGATTCTGTATCTGCTGGCAATAAATGTCCATCTTTTACAGTCTGCTGGCTGATTTACACCAATTACAAGAGTTTATGCTCCAGAGAGGATGATCAGATTGTATGAGATGAATCAATAAAAAGTCTATTATCTCAGGCGATTATCTCAAGGCATCTCGCCGCTGTGATCAGGAGCAGGGTGTGTGTGGTAAGAGGCAGAGACGTGCGCATCACACACACACAACACAAGCACACAACCCAAATATCACACACACACACACATGAGAAGAGATAAGGGCTGTCCCCGGCTAAACCAAGTGCCTCCTCTTTCCCAAACTGAGCAGCAGCAACCACAATTACCTTAATCATAGCATCTTAACAAAGCATGCTGATAACAGAGCAAATCAGGCACACAAACACCTATAAATGAATACGCACACACACACACGCACATACACGCATACAGACAGACATATAACAGAAGAGACGCACAATCACACAAACTGGCCTCTTGGGTCTTATCAAACCTTAGGAAAGTAAATAGCTCCTGCTGACAAATAAGTCAGCGGGGGCCATTTCAGCACTGTGAAAAGGCCATTATTTTGTCCAATCGCCTGTGTGACGTCTCGAAGAAAAGCCTGGTTCTACTTCGACTTTGAACCTTCTCCAACTCATCGAAAAAAGTTATGGCTCATCGAAACCATGCAGACGTGTGCCCAATCTCATTCAAAGCTGCCCTAACTCGGTAAGCGAGAAATCAATGGAAGATACTTAAAAAGACTCACTGAGAGCGACCTCGCTTATTTTGGTCCTGGATAAATGGCTTCATTCAACAGCTGATTGTGTGGACTCATCACAGTCACAAATTTGAAGATGTCTTCAACAAATGACAAATATTGATGTTTACAAATTTTCACTATGACTAGGTTAAAGAAAAAAGCATTTTCACGAGAACAGTGTGTTAACAAATCAATACATTGACTTGTAGCCTACTTGATTGTAAACCTTCTTTTTATCTTTTAAGTTGCTGTCATTTTTATTTCATTTTATAGATATCTATCTATCTATCTATCTATCTATCTATCTATCTATCTATCTATCTATCTATCTATCTATCTATCGATATAGATAGATATATAGATATATATATATCTATATATATAGATACTTTATTGATCCCTGAGGGGAAATTCAGTATTCCTGTCCTTCAGAGGATAGCAGGCAAGATATTGAGCATAAGGGGAACTCAGTGAATACATTTGGGAGGGGAAATAATTTTTAGTAGACTAGCCCCCTCTAATGGACACAACTGCTATCCTACTGTGAAATGTAGAAACGTTTAGTTGTATTAAAAATAAATATAAGAAACATAAACATAATTTAAGGATTGCATGATGAAGAGATACTCACATTCTCATAGCAACCCCTTCTACCGCTATCCCTGTTAGTTTTACAATGTGCTGAGATCATTCATTTGTGCTGTTTTCTGCATCTTCTGCATGTTTACTGGAAGCTTGTCGTACCTACTGCAGTGCATCGTCTGATGCACTCTGACACACAGAAGGACACATACTGAATTCTTTGACTTGTTGAGTACCTGACGGCCTCGGCCACGTTGTTGGAGGTGTGTCCTGAAAGGGCGTCGTGCAGATTTCTGATGAAGTAGTCTCTGTAGTCCTCAGACAAGGCCATGAAGGTCCCGCCCATCACGATGAACTCCACCTTGTCCACACTATGACCCAGCTGCTTCAGCTGCAGAATGCACACAAGGTTTTATATAATTGTTAAAGTCCAGTTTGGTTGTCATTGATGGCAGTGAGAGGCACAGTGAAGCCTATTCCAGCATTCATAGGTTCTAACTCAGAGCAGCTAAGTGCAGTACAATAATCCTGCTCCCTAGAATAGCAGCTGTTACATATGATCTTGTAAAAATTCAAATTATACTTTAAACAGCTAGAGCATAAAAAACTGACTCCCAGCAGTTAAAACTCCATGAAAAAAAGATGAACACTGTGGCAAGGTGAAATTAACAGAGCAAATTTTTTTGCACAAAGTGCTTTAATGAATGACTATGGTGCAAAGTGGCTGTAAATTTAAATAATAGCATAATTAGGGTCAGGTCTGCAGTCGGGTAAAAGCCATGACACTCATTACAGCCAGACAAAATATAATACCACTGATCTATGCAAGTAAAAGCTGACTATGCACAGACACTGATTTGTGGAAATGGCTGTTTTAGTGAGATTTTAACCTTGTTAAATTGTATTTAATGTGACTTGAAACCTGGCAAAAGAATTTCCTCCAGGATTAATGAAGTTTTATCTTATCTTATCTTATCTTATCTTATCTTATAAGCTTGTAAATGAAAGCAGATTCTACATCTACTAAACAGGGGCTGATGTGCAAAACAAATATGACAGTTAGAGCAGAGTAATCACAAAGTGCCATTAAAAAGACATAAGTTGGTTATATTTAGGACACTGTAGCAAGTCACTGACCTGTTCAACTCGATGTCTGGTCTGAAGGTAGGGGTCATACCGTGCTCGGATGGCTCTCATGGAGGTCGGCTATCAGGGAGAGAGGAAGATTAGAATCATAAAAAGCACTGGATGCACAATGTGAAAATGATCAGAAAGCATGACTGGTAATCCAAAACAATGGCTGCTTTGTTTAGATACTTAGATGAAATAAAAGTACCTCATAGCCAGTATAGGACTGTGTGGAATACTCAAAATCAGAATCGGGTCCACCAGGACAGTAGCTGCCAGAGAAAAATTGGATTTATTATATAAACACACATTTGGTATACACTGTAAGCAATAAGATGTGAAAATAATACATTAACCAAGCAAAACTTACACACAGATGTTGCCTGTAAAACTGATGTGAGGACATCGATGTGGTTTGCACATCACAGCCACAACTGCTATCTGTGACAGAGAGACAAACAGTAAAAAATGATTTGTGTTGACGCTATTTCAAAAAAAAATTTAACTGATGTATCGTACAGAGCTCAACATCAGATCGGGCTACTTACTCCACTGGCAGTGCGAATAGGTTTGGCTTTGAGTTTGGGCACCAGAGCACGGCGATACTGTGGTGGAACAGCAGCAATGATATCCACCAATCGAGGCTGTGCTTCAAGACCATATTTAGCTGAGGTCTTTGTCTTTACTCTGGTTGAAAAAGAGAAGATCAGTCATGGCTAAAAACAAATACATAGCACACTCTGCTGTACAATGTCACATGTGTCATTTTGATTAAACGTATTGACACAACAAATCAAAATAACATTATTTAGTTACTTTTTGTAACTTTATGTGACTATGATGTATGCGGTCTTTTTCTAATATCAGCAGTGATTTAACGCTGTGCACAACACAGGAGCTCTAGTTCACAGGGAAATAACATGACTCAGAATAATGTGTCTGTAGAAGACTTGCTTGTTAAGATTAATGTCTTTGCCCTCCTCGTGTGCTTCAACCAGCTGTTTGATGACATCGGCGATGGTCATCATCATCAGCTCAGCTCTGCTGAGGTCACCTGACAAGGAGCAATAATCAATACAGTGAGACTGCTGCTTCAAAAAAGCTAGAGTTACAAGCTAGCTAGAAAACATTCGAGTCCAGTCCAGTTTGCAAACACCAACGGCAATTAATGCATCAACATTTCAGAATTAAATGTTTCACAACATATATTAGTAAATTACAATAATACGAAACTTTCTACACAGAGTCAAAACACTGTCAGCATGTTACGAGACGAAAGCAGTGTTGCGGTTAGCATTAGCAGCCTGACCGCTTCCAAAAGCTGTCTGAGGGGTTTTAAAGTCTTTGTCAAACACTCACTCTTTTTCTTTGGCTTCCCCATTTCTTCTCTGGGGCACACAAATCACTTTGAAACCGATGAATGTATATTAAAGTGGCTACAGCTGTCTTAAAATCCAGGAGCGCTGACAGAAATAGTAAACAAATCCACGTTTCGACCAAACACGGCATATGTCGTAAAGCAATCGAAACTGTCGTGAAATGACGTAAATTCAACTTTATCACATAACCCGTAAACTGCCATTCATTAAGGTGTTTACTGCTGTAAATTAGTGCTATTTTAATATGTTTGTAAATTTTATTTAGTATTAACTGGGATCTTTGAATTTCCTTTGTATGTTTTGCACATACATAGAGGGAAGAAACACTGTCTTGTTGTAATGCATGTGGATCCACAGAGTGGCGCTAAATCCCTTCTTAAGACAATTGTACAAGCGTGTGTAGAGCGACCAGGGAACTTTGGAGCTCACTTAACTAAATCTCACAGCAAATCCCTTTAGCTGCGAGTTGACATGGCTCTACTGATCTCTGCAGGGAAGTTTCAGGAAATGCAGCAGGTGGAAGAGCTGGAAGAATGAACTGTGGACTGCCGTAAGTCCTTTTTTTTAAACTTTTAAATAAACACCGCTGTACAGATATGTAGTTACATTTCAGCCGTCACTCTGTCAATACATATATTTAACCACAGCTCTGTTAGTGTGGTGCTGTTAGCGTCCCATGCTAGCTGCTGCTACTGCTGCTGCCGTGTTTGAGTACTTGAAGGTGCCTGTGAGAGTCGGACAGGGAAACAACTGCGCACTCCTTCACACGGTTAGTTCACTGCTGTTGACAAAATTTACCATACTTAAGCTTTTGTGTCCTCATTGAAGTTTTCACTATTTATACAGACCAGGCTGTAAGTTTGAATACTGTAATAACGATAATAATAAGAGGAGAGACCGCTGCTGCCAAGTTAATAGATGCGTTCAGGTGTAATTCGTAAAAATCAGATGAGACTCACTCAATGTAAATTTTAGCGGTGAGCACATAGAGATTGTCGCTTGTGATTATTCATTCATTCATTCATTCATTTGCTGCAGGTCATTTGGTGTCACCATGGATGACAACAGTCTGAGTCACTCCAATGTAAAGGTCGCTATTCGTGTGCGGCCAATGAACAGGAGAGGTGAGTATAAAGTCACAGTAATACTACAGTGTTGATATTTATGTGTGTTTTTCCCACCACTCCACTTCTAAAGGGGAATAATCAGCTCTCCCAGGCACCATATCAGTATTTGCTTTCCTCTCTGTGTTTGTCTGAGGCCGGTACTATTTAGGAGGAGTTATTTTTTCCAACCATCACACACTGAAAACCACTTTTAGCAGGTGTGCTGTTGAAGTGAAAATGGAAACATATGTAAGGAGACATCACATCCTGACAGAGAATAGACTTTAATGCATGTACAGTTACCTGTTTAATGCAGTGTCACTGGCCTAAATACGTCTGACAGAAGCAACTGGAGTGTCAGCTGACAGACAGCTTGTGCAGCACCACTCTGACACTTTTCAGTGTGGCTGGTTTTTGTAAAATGAAAGTTTTGATCTCCAAAATCTTCTGACACGTGAGCCCTAATTCCTGCTCTGACAGGAAGTTTCAGTGCGGCAGCCGTCTTTAACTCCTTTGACTGTAGGAATGAGGAAGAGTAGGCGTGACCCTGCTTTTCCTTAGTGTCTGCCGAGGGAGTAGTAAACGGGTCATAATGTTTGCACAGGCAAGTCCTAGATGAATCATAACCAATAAAATTGTTTCCTAACCCTCCATGTTGGCCCGCTTGTGCTATGATCACGAGGAAGTGGCACACAGTGTCAATGTTTGCCACCTGTTATTCTCCACTAAGAGCTGTCAGTGACCACTAAGGACAGTTATGATCTCTGTAAAGGTTATAGCACTACATTACAACGATTATACCACCATGTTACTGTATTTTTCATACTGTTATTGACTTTATATTTTTTTTTTATGTACTGATTAAATATGTGCCCCCTTCTGTTTAATCCAGAAAAAGACCTAAAAACAAAGTGTGTGGTGGAGATGGAGGGCAACCAGACTGTTCTGCATCCAGCCATCACCAATGTAAACAAAGGAGATCCCCGGTAAGATGCCAACAGGTTCACACGTTAGTTTTTCACACCACCAGTATAACAAATTTCACTCATGCTACAGATTTATTCCTTTTCCACGTCTTTCTTCACATCTTTGACACATTGCCTCGTTCCATTTGACATAATTTGTTTGGTTTTGTCTCTGAATGATAAGGTGATTATAGCAGTATTGGCTTGTATCACATGACATAGAGAGTCACAAATCTGATGCCATTAGACTAGACTACAAATTGTAGTTATTTGCGCACATTAATTAGTCGCCTATCAGTTCAAGACAGAAAATATATGAGTCACAATGGACTTTGCTCTAACTCTGGATCAGATGTTCTTGACTAGAGACCTGTTATTCTCAACGGGTTTTGCCTTCATGTTAGGATTTTAGACCTGGCTATGGAAGAAAAGTTGTCCTCTCTTGTCCTTCTCTTGTCCTGCCCTTACAGAACTCAGCAGCACTTGTCTTTATGTTATTGCAACTAATACAGTGCATTAAAACCAAGCCTGTCCTGATTGCAGCTGGTACATAATCAAACTGAAACTTGACATTTTACTTGTTGCTTGCTTTGACATAATCACTGCGGATAACGTATAAAACCTATTGTAATATGTCTGCAGAGGTTTGCATTGAGAACTCATTGCCAATAATCCATTGGTTGCTAAATGGGGAGGCTGTTGCCATCTCTAACAGTTCGGGGCCTCATTAAACTTCTCTGTTGTCCAAAGAGTTATTTCTGGAGAAGCCTGATGTCACTACCTGGAAGTGAACCCAGTTCTGTGCGGTGTTTTGCCCTGTTCACATGTTTACACATACAGTATTTACACTCATCGTACATTCCTCTGGATTAGTGGCTCTGGAAATGATACAGACTTGAACCAGCCTATCTAGTTAGCACTCAGCAACTTGGAAGAGGCTCAAATATAACCCTCACCCCACCCATCCTCCTCGTTTCTCCCTTTTATTTCTTCCTCCTCCCTCTCTGTCCTTCCTGGATCGCTGCTCTCTTTACAAAGGGTGTGTCTGTTCAGGCTCTGCTCTGCTCAGGTAGTCAGTCGTGCAGAATATGTACAAAGGAAATGGGGACAGAATCAAGATTCAAACCTAACAATATATGCTTTGGTCAGCAAGTTTGGTAACTTGTTAGTGGAATGCATGAAAATATTAACAATGTGACAGATGCTGGTGATGCAAAACGTGCCGCTGGGCGCGTGTAGTACGCATCCTTGTGTTTGCTGTTGACAAAGCAGTCCAGTGCCATGCTCTCCTCTGTGCAGTCAGCGAGGCGGTGAGTCGGAGCCGTGCAGGTAGAAGTTCCCTAGAGGTTTTGGCCCTTGCTCACATTACCTTGTTCAGTAAATATGCCTCTGGGCAACCCCCTGCAGAAACGAGAGATTGAATTCCCGTCTTTGTGCACAGACAGGAGTCTTCTGTTTTACAATTATCGATGCAATATGGATCTTTGTGTTTCCTCTGCCCTGACATGCTTCAGCAGTGGTATGTTTCCCCTTTTGGGGCTCGATGGGAACAGGTTTTACAGGCTCAATGAGACACTGGAAAGCAGTTCCACAGTCTCAGAACAGCACAAAGGTCAAACAGGAAAAAAAACCAGTAGAGGAAGTCTGATTTTTTTTTTCTGTAGTATAATTCTCTTGATTAGCTTTTAGCACATTGCATTCTATTAAGGCCAAAAGCTTTGTTTGTTGGGAGTTCTTGCTGAGTCAACTCTCTGCCTGACAGGTTTTAACTGAATTGCTGTGCGGCCCTCAGGGGGTGTTAATATGTTACAGCACCCCTGGTAGCTGCACCCAGGAATACAGCAGGTGCTGTCAGACCCTCAAGCTGGTCCAGATTAATGAAGCCTGGTTTTCATAACAAAAGAGGACACTAATAGTCAGAAGGCCTGCTGCTTGTTTTATATCCTGAGTAAGACAGGCCTATATTTTGCCACTAAAGTCCTGTGTTGTTGGACGTAGACTTGCTGACCTTCCCTCTTCCTCTTCTTTAGTGACTCCTTGGAGCTGCGAGGCTCTGCCAGTTATCTCAGGAATGTCCTCGCTAGCCCAGGAGAGGACAGAACTTAATGTTACTCTTTCATGGACCAGCCAAATCTCACATAGGGAGGCCTTGTTTCATTACAGCTCCCTGATGTGTGTGTGTGTGTGTGGCCATGACTACATTCACAGCCTTTTTCGAAAACCTCAAATTGATATTTCTGCCTGAGTGAAGGCTATGTTTTGAGTCGTGTATGGTGCTGCATTTCAAACGAGGCTTCCCTGGAGACGACTCGTGTTTAAGGATGATTTATTTCATCCTGACTACAGCACCACAGATTCTCATGCACACGTTTTTTTCAGGTGGCCAACCCCGATAAGATGCCAGCACATATTTTTGTGGTCATTATTTCTCAAGTTTTTTAATGATGCTGTAAAAATGAGTTTAGGAATGCTGCCAGATCAGTGCATTCGTGCCAAACTTGTTGCCTGGCTGGACTTCATGTTGAGTACAGTTTCAATGAAATTTAAAAATGTTTTTTTCTTTGTAAGCTTGCAGCTTAGTGCTATTGTTTTTATTTCACACCTTGGAGCAGGATTTGGTTTTAATATTACATTGTGATTGGAGGTCAAAGGCCAGTGTGGGGGTAGGTTTTTAAGTCACAGCAGTGGGCAGTGGTAGAGCAGTTGTTGTCCAATAATCGGAAGGTTGGCGGTTCGATCCCACCTCTGCCCTAGTCGTTGTTGTGTGTCCTTGGGCAAGGCAATTTACCCACATTGCCTCCAGTGCACTCACTGTGTAGGCCGTAGCGCACCTTGGCAGCCGCTTCTCCGTCAGTCTCCCCTTGTCTTCCACTGTTTGAATGTGGTGTGAATGAATAATGCGTCTTTGAGTGTCCTAGAAAAGCACTATATAAGTTTGATGTATTATTATTATTATTTCAACAGAGTTTTAAGTTAGACACACTTTTATAGACATAAAGGGTTAAAAAATAATGCTGGATCACACATTACATCATTTTTTTATACACCAACTCCTCCTTTCCACAGCCCAGTCTGCTTATCAAACAACTCTGAAAGAGAAGTAGGATCTGCATTTGGTTTTAAATTACAAGTGACGTTTTCACCCCTGATTACAATATCCACTCTTAATACAAAGGTATTGATTAGAGCAGTAGCATGAACAACAACTTAGATTAATCTAAACCTTCATGTTAAATCTAGACTTGCCTCCAGCACAAATGCTCCACCGGTGATATGGAACAAGCCTGATGTGGTGGTGCTGGAGCACAGGAGACGTTTGATAATTAAATTTGACGTTCACTCGCTGGAATGTGGTGATGTGTTTGTTGACTGTGGTGCATGTGATGCCACGTTAGCCGGGGCGAACACATATTTTAGAACCATCCGTTAAGAATGCAGAGATTTAGGCTGGGCCGGTGTTTAGGAGGCTCTTAGTGCTGCTCAAGGTCACATTCTCCACTTGATTCACCAGAAGCCAAAGAGGATTAGTCACCTTGACAGAATTTAAAGCTTTGACTCCATATAGTTGAAATCCTGCCTTCTTACTCTGCTGACTTTGACCTGCACTCCTTTCATTTGCAAACTCTGCTGTTCCTGAGTTGTTTTTTTAAGATAAGATAAGATAAGATAAGATAAGATTTTTTGCACTTCTAACTGTCAGAGAGAGAGCAGGTCACACACGGGCTGTACTCATCCATAGGGACATGCAGGCTGTGAACAGGACATGCTTTTCGCAGTGACAGGCGGCCTTTTAGCTAAAACACAGACACCATATGAGATGATTGATCCTTGGCCGCAAGGACATAAAAAAATTCCCTGCTCGTGCCAAATGGCAGCAGCAGCTTGTAACACTGTGAGCTGGAAGCCTTGAAAAAGCGAGTGTTCTAGCTAGAAAAAAATTCATACACATTATCAATCACAGAAATAACTGAGCGATTAGAACTGAGGTGAATAACTAGTTTGATTGCCGTTTATGCAATTAAATGGTCAGTGGATAAAGACTCACTTCGTTAAACATGTTGGGTCAAAAAAAAGGGTGTTGAAGCTACCACCTGGACAGCCTCCAGGTGTGAATGTGTGAAAGTGATGTGACAGTTCTGCTGAATCAGGTCTCAGCTGACTTTCTATGAATATTAAAAAGGCTTCAGTCTGACCTTTTTGTCTCCGCTGTCCCTACGAAAATTCTTCACTTTGTTCTGAATCCTGGAATGTGCTCCTCAGCATGAGATGAATAAATATTTATATATAATATATATTTATAATCACATCAAGATTTAAAATTGTGACATGTTTATTTAATCATGAGTTATTAATTGTGATATTTTCATTTCTCTCTCTTCTGCCCTCAGGAATCAGCCAAAGGTGAGTATTTAAATGAACTTTTATGTTGATTTAACACACGCTCTGGTAATAAAGTCATTCTGGTTTATGGGGACAGTGATGCAGACTTGTACATTGTGTGTTTTTTTTTCCCCAGGTCTTTGCATATGACCACTGTTTCTGGTCTATGGATGAATCCCAAAAGGACAAGTTTGCAGGTTTGTGTATTTTCAGAGTGTCACTGTGCTCTTCGTTCTGTTTTTAGCTCCTGTGTAGCTCCACTGACTGGTGAGTCATTTCTTAAACTTATCTTCTGACAGACTGCTTCCTGATATTCAAACCTATTTAGGGATTTATAGAAAGTGACTGTTGAATGGTGGGAACCAGAGTTACACAGTGTTTGCTTCTAGGTTTGTTCTGTGGTCTCAACTATTATAAAAGAGGAAAGTGAAACCATTGCCCTAGGTCTTACTGTTTATGCATGTACTATAAACCTGACTCCAGTATGTTTCAGTCTGTTTAGTTTTGCCACACAAGCAGTGTAGCAGGGAGGAAGTAACAAACCCAGCATTAACTGTATTTGCAATATGTAATTTGCAGTAGCCATTAATTACTTGGTGCTGGCAGAATTCATTCATTTTTATAACTTCAGTGTGTTTTCAGTCCATACTTTAAGCTGCTGATGTGTTGACTTGTGCAGGTCAGGATGTTGTGTTCCAGTGCCTTGGACAGAGTCTGCTGGACAATGCCTTCATGGGCTACAATGCCTGCATCTTTGCTTACGGACAGACAGGTAACATTTAATTCCTAATGTGGCGCTTGATCACTTGAACAGACGTCGTATGACAGTAGCAGTGTTTCATTATTATTATTATACTCAAAGAATAATAAGTTCAGTGAAGCTGCAATCACACCTTTTGTTTCTGATGATAACAGTTTTTATAGTAAACCGCAGGACTTAAAGTTTAGTTGCAAAAGTGGTTTAGTTGCATCTTCCTATCATTGTGGTATTTTTTAGGTTCTGGGAAGTCGTACACCATGATGGGCTCAGCGGAGCAGCCTGGTCTGATCCCCCGACTCTGCAGCTCTCTGTTCAGCAGGACTGTGCAGGAGGCCCGCGAAGGAGAGAGCTTCACTGTGGAGGTCTCTTACATGGAGATTTACAACGAGAAGGTTCGGGATCTGCTCGACCCCAAAGGGTGAGGAGCTGTTTACTCTAGCTATCTCTGTTTTGATTACAGTGGTATGTATTTACTTGTGCCAACATCAGCCTAGCAGCATGCTAAAAATCATTTCTCAGTCTGAGACTGAAGGACACAACTGTCCTCTCCTTTCTGCAGAAGTCGACAAGCACTGAGAGTCAGAGAGCACAAAGTTTTGGGGCCGTATGTTGACGGTTTGTCACGCCTGGCTGTTACAAGCTACAAGGTAACACAAACACCACATTATAAACTGTGTTTTTTTTATTCAATTGTGTTGCCAAGAGAAAAAATAATGCAAAGCTGGATGCAGAAAGATGGTTGTTTGTTTGTGCTGTGTCTGCTTTCAACAGGACATAGAGTCTCTGATGTCAGAGGGAAATAAATCTCGCACAGTGGCAGCTACAAACATGAACGAAGAGAGCAGCCGATCCCACGCTGTGTTCAACATCGTCCTCACGCACACACTCATGGACCTACGGTCCGGTGTAAGATGCAGTCCTGATATATTTTCACAAAGAACAGAACAGAACAATCGGCATCAAACTACACTTTCTGTTGCACGTAGTTAAGTTTTTTAAACATAGAAAAAGGCTAGAAAAAATGGTGGATCTTATTATGATGATTGTGTGTGACATCTGTGTTGTTTGCTCCAGACAAGTGGAGAGAAGGTGAGCAAGCTGGGTCTGGTGGATCTTGCTGGAAGTGAACGAGCAGCAAAGACGGGAGCAGCAGGAGAGAGGCTGAAAGAAGGCAGCAACATCAACAAGTGAGGAACATCCGTGTTAAGCATGTCACAGTTATGTTGTTTTTAATGAATGTCGTCTGTCATTTTTATTATCTGCAACTCTAAAATATGTTTGACTGTAGTTATTGTAAACTTTAATCTGGCCGTTGTTGCCCCCCTGCTCTTTTTATCCTCTCCTTTCTGGGTCTCTCCCTCCAGGTCTCTCAGCACTCTGGGTTTAGTTATCTCAGCCTTGGCTGATCAAGGAGTAGGAAAGAACAAAAGCAAGTTTGTTCCCTACAGAGACTCTGTCCTCACCTGGCTGCTCAAGGTACAAAAAAAAAGAGAACAACAAACCTTGCATTCCACAGCACTGAGAGACAGGACAGTGATTTATGTGCATCAGCTTCAGCACATTTTCTGTTTTTAAAGAACTATAAAAAATCAAAGATTATTCATTTTCTGGTTTGCTTTTTGTTATTGTGCCTGTTAAGTTTTAAGGTTCTGCTAGTTATTATCATTAGTTCTGTTCTTTACAGCTGTAATTTGAATTTTTGTAGTCTTTAAGTCTTTAATTTGCCTCCTGATAGCATTGTAATGGTCTTTTAATGTAGCTCTTCTAAACCCATTGTGCTCATAAATCCTGCTTTTTTCACACAATTGTTTGATGGTGCATTTACTTCTTCAACACAGGTGTTTTTCCATGATATTTCTGTCCTTTACTCTCTATACAGGACAGCCTCGGAGGAAACAGCCGCACTGCCATGGTCGCCACCATCAGCCCGGCAGCAGACAACTATGATGAGACTCTGTCCACTCTGCGTTATGCCGACAGGGCTAAGAGCATCATTAACCATGCCGTGGTGAACGAAGACCCGAACGCCAGGATCATCCGTGAGCTCCGGGAGGAAGTCGAGAAGCTCAGGGAGCAGCTCACAGAGGCCGAGGTTCAGATTTCTTTTAGCTTCTTTCGGCTTGTGGAATTACTCTGAATATTGTGGGCGAGATAAATAGTAATGCAGCTGCTGTCATTATCAGTCTATGAAGGCCCCTGAACTGAAGGAGCGACTAGAGGAGTCTGAAAAACTGATCCAAGAAATGACAGTCACCTGGGAGGAGAAACTCAGGAAGACCGAGGATATTGCACAAGTAACATACTTCATTTTTCTTTGTATGTGATAAATATTGAAAGCCTAATCTTATTCTTACATACAATAGAATACATCATTAACTTTTCTTGTGGATTTCTCACAGTTTCACACAAGTGAAACAGACACAGATAATCAGTTCAAGCAGATAAACTCAGGTTTTTATTCAGTATGGAAGTTCATTTTCACGCCCGTCTTTCCATTTCTTTCATCATGCGGCTAAGGGATAGAAAAATCAGCTAATCAATTCATGTATTAGATAAGAAAAGTGTGTTTTCTGTAGGAGCGTCAAAAGCAGCTGGAGAGTCTGGGTATCTCTCTTCAGTCATCTGGCATCAGATTGGTGGATGACAAGTGCTTTTTGGTCAACCTCAACGCTGACCCTGCTCTCAATGAGCTGCTGGTCTACTACCTGAAGGTATATGTGAACAAAAACAATCAATTCAAGTGCTATGTATTGATCTGCACATCTCAAATGCCATATTTTTGTGACCATCTTTCCTGTGTGTCCAGGAGCACACACGCGTGGGCTCAGCTAACTCTCAGGACATTCAGCTGTGTGGGATGGCCATCCAAGCCGAGCACTGCGTCATCGATGTCACAGAGAACAACAGCGTGGTGCTCACCCATCACCGAAATGCTCGGTATGCACTGTAGTCAGTATATAGCCTGCAAGGCCTGCTTGTATTATCATTAATGCTATAAAGTTGTGTTAATTATGCTACATTACTGCATATAAACCAAAAGAAGGTACTCGCTGCCACTGTTCAATAGAATGGAACCTTTAGCTCCCAGAAAGGTGGATAGTTGCTTTGGTAGCAACCAAAAAGTAACTGAATATGAATATTGACTTTGTTAGGTCAGTCATAAAAAGACAGTACAACAAAGAAAACAAGAAATCAAATCCATCAGCATGTAGCCCTCATATTGTACCTGTTTCTGTCATGTCATGATGTTTCCTCTTGACAGAACATGTGTAAATGGTAATCCAGTCACCAGTCCAGTCCAGCTTCACCACGGGGACAGAATCCTCTGGGGTAACAACCACTTCTTCAGGTCTGCCTCACCTCAAATCTGTAGTGTTTTAATCCTCATATTGTTGCATTTATTCGCATGCATCGACAAACGCCTCTTTGTATCTCTTCCTATTTTTTACACTGACACTTCCTTATTTCTCTCACTCCCTCTTTTCTCACTTACACCCTTTACACAACCACCACCTGTTCTTGCACACATACGCAGGATCAACCTACCCAGGCATATGGTCCGCGTGGGGGGTGAGGAGGAGGAGGGTGGAAGTGCCATGAAGACGTATTTGAGCACCGACCGGCTGGAGGTGGACTTTGACGCGTCCAGCGACGTGTCAAGTGAGCTGAGCTTCAGCTATGAGTTTGCCCAGGCCGAGGTCATGATGAAAGGCATGGGCAACAATGGTGAGTAAGTCTGCTAAAATATGAGTTAACCAGGGCACAAACAGGCAGCTCTATAGGTTCAATATTTGCATTTGGACTGTGAAGCTGCTCAACTTATTTGGGGCATTGTTATACTTCCTGACATAATTGCATATTTCCAGTAGTAAAAAAGAAACTTTAACTCTCTGCTTCTTTCTGCATCCTCCTCATCCTTCTCCAGACCCCTTACAAGCAGTACTACAGACCCTGGAGAGGCAGCATGAGGAGGAGAAGCGCTGTGCTCTAGAGCGCCAAAGGCAGATGTACGAGCAGGAGCTACAGCAGCTTCGCCAGAGACTCACCCCAGAGAAACCCTCCCACCTCCTGGAGGCATCAGGCCTTTCGGTGGGTGCTGCTGCCTCTGCCATATCATCACCCAGCTCTCACAAACGTATGCGGCGCTGGAGCGAGGACAGGTGACGCACAACTACACAATGTGGAACTTTTACTGTTCCCTGTCCAAAAAAAGGAAGGGCATGTTGCAGAACTTACATGTTTATTTTTGTGGTGCAGAGAGGCGATGATGACTCGAAGCCTGAGGCGTCTCAGGGAGCAGATAGTTCGGGCCAGGCTGTTGGCCCAGGAAGCCAGCTTCATTGCTGAGGAGCTCAGCAAGAAGACAGAGTATCTGGTCACCCTGCAGATACCTGCTGCCAACTTGGATGCCAACAGAAAGGTAGAGTATGAACACTTATTATTGAGCCAAAATGTTTAAAATGGAGGTGTCTGGTGGAAGCGTCTGGAATTCACTCATATTGTAAATCTATCATCACAGCGTGATGCGGTGCTGAGTGAGCCAGCCATCCAGGTCCGTCGTAAAGGCAAAGGGACGCAAATCTGGGCTCTGGAGAAGATGGAGAATAGGTTGGTGGACATGAGGGAGCTCTACCAAGAGTGGAAGGACTTTGATGAAGACGACCCTGTGAGTGCAGACAGCCTGTCTGTCAATCGCCAGATTAAAAAAGTTTTGATCAATTAAAAAAAAATCATTTATTGCCTCTAATTTTTATCCAGTTGATGCGGTCGTATTTCAAACGTGCCGACCCGTTCTTTGACGAGCAGGAGAATCACAGTCTGATCGGTGTGGCCAATGTTTTCCTGGCCTGCTTGTTCTACGATGTCAAGTTACAGTATGCAGTGCCCATCATCAACCAGAAGGGGGAGGTAGGTAGTCTTACTGTTTGCAC
The DNA here is from genome assembly GCF_900634625.1 of Parambassis ranga. Lineage (NCBI taxonomy): Eukaryota > Metazoa > Chordata > Actinopteri > Ambassidae > Parambassis > Parambassis ranga. The sequence goes on from NC_041043.1 coordinate 11,041,410, forward strand.
CAATAAACAAAATAACTTTTTCTTGCTTTAAAAACATAAACTAAAACTCATTAAGACATTCTAAATCACTGCATGAGTAAGCGGATATGTGACTTACCCACTGTGTGTGTGTGCTAGGTGGCAGGTCGGCTGCATGTGGAGGTGTGGCGTGGTACAGAGAGCTCTGATGGGGAAGGTGTAGCAAAACCTGACACTCATCTGAGCAGCACTGATGGAGATGCCCAGGAACGCAAACTGGACTGTGTGGTGAGAAAAGATGTACATTCAGTTTAGAAATGATGCGAAATCCAGGATGACATTCAGTCTTTTTTCTGTTGTTCATTTAAATGGAGTATAATATAATGTCAGTTGCAGGTGTTGCCAGTGGGAAAGTAGCTCCGAATCAATAATGTATCTGGCAGGCAGTCAGATTTTTGTGTTTTTCTTCTGTTGTGACTTCCTTCAGGTCACTGAACTGTGAAATGTTTAATTAACTGCGATTCGGAGCCTATATCTTGGTCGCATTGAAATGAAAGAAAACAATTCAGGAGGTCTATGCTGAGAAATCTTGCATATTTACCAGGGGCACTTTTTACTTCTTTTATAGTAAGCCAACAAAATGCACTTCTACAGACTCATAAAAACATATTTCTGAGACAACATTGTTAGGCATTTAAAATACTTTTAAGTACTTTTTTTGCATACATAATCACATTTTTCTCTTCTTCTTACTCTCAGGTAAAAATCCTCCAGGCCACCGGCCTTCCTCGCCACCTGTCCAATTTCGTCTTCTGTCAATATCACTTCTGGGGGCAGGAGGAGCCAGTGTTCACAGCTCCAGAGATGGCACCATCCAGCTCATCCTCTGCTTCCAGAGACCCTCAGTGTACTGTGGTCTTTGACAGTGCCAAGGTCAGCGCTTGTTTTTTGGGTAATGATAAAACAAACAATGACAGCCTAAAAGAAATCTTGTTTTTTCGTCCTCTTGTGTTCAGGAGCTGTCTATGCCAGTATCAGAGGACTTTGTGGAGTACCTGGCTGAGGGCGCGGTGGCCATTGAAGTGTACGGCCACAAACAGGTCAATCATCGCAGGAACCTGGCGCTGTGGGACCTCGGGGTGATTCAAGCCAAGACCAGATCCCTCAGAGAGAGGTCCAGTGACACAAAAAAACAAAAAAAAAACAATATACAACAATATAGAACATTTACACAGTACATGGTGTCATCAGTAGTCCAGATGTGCGTGATTAAAAGCTGAATTTATCTGGGTGTCTTGCAGGTGGAGTGAGGTGACCCGTCGGCTGGAGCTGTGGGTGCAACTGATGGAGCTGAATGAGGCGGGCGTGTTCACAGCTGTAGAAGTTGTTCCTGCTAAAGATGTCCGAACAGGAGGAATCTTCCAGCTCAGACAGGTATTGTGGCGCTGTTGTTTTTTGTCATAAAGATGCACAAACTCTTTGATAAACAGCAGTATTTGATTTGATACTATTCTGTCTCCAGGGTCAGTCTCGTCGGGCACAGGTGGAGGTGCGTCCAGTACCAGACTCAGGCACCATGCCTCTCATTACAGCCTCCATCCTATCTGTTTCCATCGGGGACGTGAAGGTCCAACAGATCACCAGAAATGATCCAAAATGGGTAAGGAGGAAAAAGTCATGATATAAAAAGCACTGTTTAATCACACTTTTGTCCTTTTTGTATCTGACACTTTAAGTGTTTAACTTTCAGGGTGGGGATGAAGACATGGACAGCTATCAAGTAAGTACATTGTCAATAAAAGCTGCAGCATTATGTCCTTTGTTTGTATAGATTGTTCCTGTCATGCATCCCTGCCACTGTTTGTGTGTGTTAGGAGGTTGACCTGGAGAGGATGAGGGAACAGTGGTTGATCACTCTCACTCAGAGACAGGAGTATCTGGACCAGCAGCTGCAGAAAATAGTGTCCAAACCAGGTATAGTACACACAGTCTTAAAAACATAATGCCTGAAATGATGAAAAGAACATCGGTACAGATTCAACTTTCTTCTTCATTTTTCTTTTCATTGAAATAAATTTGGCAGTGTATAATTTTTGCAGCACTTTTTGTCTTCATCTGTCACTATCTGACAGAGATACAAAGTCAGCATTCAGATGCAGCACCAGTGTGTAGATTCTTTCTCAGAGCAGCCATGTGGATAAATAGAAACCGTTTATTAATGACTGATTAGAGGTTACGTGACAGCTATTGTAAGTTTTGAGCCCCCGATGGCTCCAAACCTTCCATTTGCCTTTGGTGGGTGTGTTTTGGCATTAATTGTCTTCTTTGTTGGTTGTTCGCACAGATAAGTCAGAGGAAGATGTTGAAAGGGAGTCCCAGCTGCTGGAGTGTCGTCTGACCCTCACGGAAGAACGCAACGCTGTTCTGGTGCCATCGGCTGGCAGTGGCATCCCCGGAGCACCAGTAGAAAGGTGTGTGTGTGTGTGTAGGAAAAGTGATGAGAACGTACAGCTCCTCTGTCAAACACTGACTCAAATTCACTTAGTCAGCATATTATTGGGCAGGATTGCTTAAGAAAAGCTATTTTTTATCTAAATCAGCTTCTTATTTGGCTCTGGATGAGTTGCGGGAGCCATCAGCCCCACTGTAACATGCACAAGCAGTTTAATCAGTGTTTCTCTGCAGGGTTCCTGTCCCTGGAATGGAAACACACATTCCTGTCCTGTTCCTGGATCTCAGCGGTATGTTGTCACTGTCTTTGGTTGTTGAATCATCTTTTCTTTTAGTAACCAGTGAACCCACTCATGTTCTGTTTTTCTTTTCCCTCCAGCTGATGATTTCCAGTCCAGTCTTTCAGCTCCATTGGCCGGAGGACTGGATGCACAACTCAACGGGGAGGATGACGATGACTTCTTTGACCTTCATATTGTTAAACACTGTGATCCAGAGGTAAGAAGGCCCAGATCTGCAGCCCAGTGAGTTCAGGTTGGAGATAATGTAATCAAATGTGCAAATAACTACCAACCAATGGGACTGAGAATAGGAAACAGAAGTGGAGGGAGTTCTCTCAGCATTTCTTTATCCATGTGATGCAGGTGAAGGTGGAGGCTTCATGGGACTCGACAGTCCACGAGTGCCCCCAGTTGAGTCGCGTGACGTCCGCTGAGCAGAGAGTCTACCTGACGGTGCGCGTGGTGGTGCAGCTGAGCCACCCTGCTCACATGCAGCTGGTCCTCAGGAAGCGCATCTGTGTCAACGTCACTGGGAGACAGGTGGGTGGCCCCAAATGTATGATGGGTGGAAGGTTTGCTGTCTCCTACTCATATGTTGAGCTGATGTAGGTCATTTGTGTGCCAGGGTTTTGCCCAGAGTCTCCTGAAGAGAATGTCTCATCGCAGCACCATCCCAGGCTGTGGAGTCACCTTTGAAATTGTTTCCAACATCCCAGGGGTGAGTGCCAGATCACAGGGCAGATGGAGGTCTGTACAAGCTGGAAAACATGGAATCAGAAAGTAGAAAATTAGATACTATCAGATACATTAAATAGAGACCTCACTTTAATGGACATCAACATTTTGTTTGGAATGCTAAATATTTTGGTGAGTGGTCATGTGTCAGGCAGGATAATGTAAATGTCGTGTGATCCCAGATCCTTACTTCCTGTAACCGTGCTCTCCCACAGGATATCCACGGCCCAGAGGACAGAGAGATGCTTGCCAGATTGGCAGCCAGCGCCGAGGACGATCAATCTGCTGACAGCGAGGCTGCCATAGAAAAATACCTCCGCAGCGTCCTAGCAGTGGAGAACGTCCTCACTCTGGACAGACTCAGACAGGTCAGGGAGTCTCTCTCTTGTTTTGTTTCTTTCCAACACCGGATATGTATCTTCATGCATTAAAATCATTTGGTATTCATCATCATCTATCCCATTTAGAATAACAAATAAAAGTCTGAGCACTTATCTAACTGTGGCCCGTGTGATTAAAGCTTGAGCATAATTAAATGCTCATTGTCATCTTTACTCTTTATGCAATTTTGGAAACTGTCATCCAGAGCCAGACAGGGAACATGTTCCTCTCCATTCTGCCAACAGAAGAAAAAGACAGAGCTAATTAATCATTCAACCACATAACACAAATCATCCAGATAGAGATGCTAAGTGACAGTATTTCCATAAATCACACAATTAGAAATGCTTGTGAAATGTGTGTGTGTTTGTGTAGGAGGTGGCTGTAAGGGAACAGCTGGCAGTCAAAGGCAAAGCTGCTAGACGCTGCCTGAGCTCTCCAAACGTCAACAGGGTAAGAGAGCTGCACCCCTGACCCAGCTCTGCGCATTAAAGGGTTGCTTCACATTTTTTTTTAGATTGCATAAATACACATTTCTGCTGTTTTTTTCACAGCTCTCTGTCTCATGTAACTGTCTTATTTGGGGATTAGCTTCAAATCTTTTCACTGTCATTTGGCTTGTTTACATTCTGGGGTTTCATGATGTAACCATTAACCAATCTCATTGCTGTTACGCAGTGTCACTAACATCTCTCCACTTAACCCTCTAACATGTTAACCAGCTGTCAGCCAGCAGTCTGGAACTCTACTCCTCCACTCATAAGCTCAATGACTTCAAGGTGAGACACATTTCCACAATGTAATAAATGGGGAAGATTAAATACAACGGGCAGCCATTTTAAGCATCAATTTTCAGTATAAAGTTCACTTCAGCATTTAGCATCATTTTTTTCCTCCTTTGCACTCATCAAATTGAAAATAGTTCAGCTATTGAAACACCAGCATGCTCGCTGATGTCACTTCCCTTTCACTAACCAATAAAAAAGAAGTGAAAGAGGTGAGACGATGTCAACTGTCAACATTCTTGCACAGTTTCTCACCCAGTTTTTATCTGAGTTGCTGCCAGTGCCAGTTATTTTTGCAAAATTATATTAATGTAAATAACACAGAACTGAAATTGACTTTTATTTTGAAATACAGCTTAAGAGTTTGACAATTCTAACAGTGTAAATTATGGTAAATGAAAATGTATTTAAAGCTGCTGTGACGAGTGTCTCTCTGCATGTTTGCAGTTCTTTTTGGTCACCAATAGATGCTGCTAAAGGTCAAAGATTATTGAAATGCTCCTTTAAGCCACATTTGTGTCACCTTCCCTGTGTGTGTGTGTGTGTTTATAGGGGTGGGACAGCCATCAAGACCTTTCCGTGTTGCCTCCCCCAACCAGACGTACACTGCCCAGCTCTGTGTCTCAGACCCTGAACCCAGAGACAGGTACAACTGATAAAACCTTTATCTTCTAATGGATTCTCTGGCTTTGAGGTGTCTTTCCCTCTTTGCCTGCTTTTCATGTCATCTGCTCTGTATTTGATGCTGTAGCCAGTGGCCAGCTATATCTATCCTTTAGCTCTAAATCTCAGTACGGCCACTTGTTTTCTTCTTTGCCAACACATTTCTCAATTTCCCTTCTTAACCTTATCTCTTCCTACTTTTTTTTCCCCCATGTGTTTGCTTCTCTTTTTTCCTCTTTTCTCCATCAGTGCATTCAGGCTTTGCTGCATCTTATCTCCCTCCAGTGAAGGCCGTACCCAAGCTGCTCAAGTCACTGCTTCCTGGTGGGAAGGATAATAGCAGAGACCAGACAGCTGTCCATCAGCAGGTACACTCATTCATTCCTTGGAACGTGTTCTGTACTCGCTGTCTTATCAAGGATTTAAAGTTTATATCTATCACTGCAACCTGACTCTAAATACCCCCCCCCCCCTCCTTCCTCTACTCACCAGCAGCTGGTCCCATTTCTTCTGTTGCCATGGAAACAGAGCTTATGTAGATGGAAACACAAACAATGAATAGATAAAGAGAGTAAATGCCTCAGTGCCCAAGATGAGTGGTTTTCAGAAGAAAATCAAAAAGTGCACCGCTGTGTAGAGCTTAGATTATATTTTTTTAGATCTTTGGACAAGAAAAACCTGCAGAGAGGTTTGTCCCAAACCTGCAGCACACAGCAGGAAAACCAGGAGGAAAGGAGGAAGATGACAAATTTTATGACCTGTGAGCGTTTACGTGACATTTGTATGAATGCAGAGAAAGTAATGTGCAGTGGGACAGACAGTACGAGGATGACTGATTAAATCAGACGGGGATAATGTACAGAATATTTCTACTGTAGTTCTGCAGAACGGCCATCTTGGATTTTAGGGTTGAGGTTGAAGTTGAAATTGGGGAAACTGGGGAGTTCTGGCATTCAAGTCAAGATGTAAATTTTAACTCCTAAATGACATGACAAATACAGGTTGCATCATGGGTAATGTAGGACGATGTTGCCATCTAGTCTAATCTAAATCCTTATCCTCTCTGGCTGAGTGCTTCTTTAAGGCCTTTATGTAATGTTGATCATTATTTGTCTCTGCTAACTACAAAAGACATATAAGACAATAATGAGTGATCCTTCCGCTTTCATGTTTAAATGTTTCAGGTATCAACTTAAAGTTGCCACAGCATTAAGTTTGTTGAAATCTTGAGTAACAGATTTGAGAATGAAATTATCAGCTCACACAGTACAAACGTAGCAGGAGTCTCCTGAGTGATTGACATCCTGTATAATATTTGGGATCACAGCAGAGACTCTACAAACAGCCCCCACTGAGATGGGAGCACACAGTGCGTAGAGCAGGGTTAATTAGGAGCAGGTGAACCTCGTCGTTCTGACACGTCGCCCCCACTTCTTCGCCACCTCCTCGTTCTCTCCAAACTCCACTCGTGCCATCGAGACCTGGGAGTCTGCAGCTTGTTCACGCCAGCCAAACACTACAGCGTCTGATTTGACTGATTAGCACCTTGAGCTGCGGAGGGAGGCTAATCAGGGAAATCATGTGCCGTGGTGGTGGTGGCGGTGGTGGTAGGAATGGAAACCTGACAGGCCTCTTTGGTGCGTTCTTTGAGGCCAGAGGCCTAATTAGTGCTTTCTCCTCCCCCGCCTGCCACAGATGTATTACAGCGGTCAACACATAAAACAAAAGCCTCAGGTACTGCAAATATTAGCAGGCTGTTGAAGTGTAATTTCATAAAACACTATATCTGATAAAAGCAATGAACTGCAGAGGCTTGGTACCGAAAAGCAATTAATTTTTTTAGTACAAACTAGCTAGTATATACTAAAACTTTCACATTTCTGTGTTCAGCAGCTTCTTGCTGTGAGGAGGAGAAGTAGCTGACTTGCTGTGTTGACTTGCAGATTTCATGTCCTGAGCAGGAGAGGAGTAGGATAGATGTGTTTGACCTGCTGACTGACAGTAGACCTGGTGTCCATGTAGGTTGACATTCCACTCAGACCAAACAGCACAGCGTCCCGATCAAGATAACAGTAATGATTTGTCAATCATCTTCATGAGTGGGTCTGTTTAGCACACTGTCATAATTAGACATCTTTTAAATATATCTTAAAATACTGTAAAACGATGTGTTAGCCTCTTCTAAACTAAACTAAAACAATTGTGAAGAGGCAAATCAGAATATTTAATCATATTGAGTGTTAAAGAGGTAACTTGAATACTGAACAGGGATAAATGATTCTGGGTGCAATTATAATTAAGGTGTAATTATCCTGATTGTTTTACCAGTTTATTGTGATTATCTTCCGTCAGTGTGATCTGATGAACAAATATTTTTATTGCGCTTTCTGCATCTCATGTCAACATCTTGACAGTTGATTACTATGAATGAATTAAATGTTTGATTTCTTTTCATACATTAATATGCAGTATAGGCCTAAAAAAATAATAAAAACAAGTATAGATATCCAGGATATGTTGTCTACTTTATAATCCCCCCACTGCAGCTAATCACCACTTCATGCAGTGTATAATGAAGAGGTTTGAAATCTGCAGGCTTGCCTTGATATTTCATCTTCAGGTTTGAGCTGGACTGAAATGATGCCGACTGGCTGCTGATTACATTCTTTTTTTTTTAAATCAGCTTGAAACCCTCTCAGTGCTAATTAATTAAGGTTATTTATCTCAAATACCAATAACTTTTAATGTATTTCCTTTTCTTTGACTGTCTTAGAGTCTGCCGCGTATCGTGGTGCAGTCAGCCAGCATCGAAGAGGGCATGAGTACACATCAGCAGCCGGTAAGATCTCCAAAAAACACAGATGGTGTTTTACTGTAGGTATCTGAAAGAGAGCACAAAAGATCAGCAGACAAACAGCCCCATTCTCAGGCTGCATAAATGCTAAATGCTCTGAGCACATGGAGACCTGAGAGACTTTCTGAAATGTGCTGCGCAGCCAGGCCATTAGGAGCTGTGTAGACCATTATATTCTGAAAGCAACATGCTGTGTGATTGTTTTCTTGTTTATTTAAAAGTAGAAGGCACTAACTAAGACACATGGCCGCCCAGTCAGTCACTTTCAAACAGAAGCACAGTTACATTGCCATTACAGAGATTGTAGCACCAAGAAAGTTTTTTTTTAACCCAATAACTGCTGCTGCTCCAAGCCCCACTCGGATTTTTGGCATCTTTTAATGAAGATGATGATGATGATGATGCACAGTTAGCTGCCAACTGTCAAATTGGAATACACTATGTAAAGGTGAGATAGAAAGGGAATGCTATTTACCTTCCTTTATTCAAACCCTACCACTTTGTCCAACAGGCACATTTACTCAAAGCTTAAACTGACCAACCTAATTTTTACTGTTACCAATAACACCTGCTATGCTAATGCCACAGATGGTTTGTTACAGTTACAGCTATTGGATGAATCATGTGCGTCACCATTTTTCACTGGCTTCATCTAGTCATATTGTTGAGAACCTAAAACCCACCCATAACCACCGGCTGTAGCTCGTCTGATTGGTGTGAATGACTGTGGATCAGCCACATGCACATTGTTTGGAAGGTGGCTTATCATGTGATTTTACAGCAGCCTCACAAGTAGGCAAGTTACTGTTGTCAGTTTGTTTCTGCTGCCCCCAAGTGGCGAAGGTTTAAGTACATTCTAACTAGAGTCCGGTGTAAAACAGCTAACGCCACTGTTGCCATGGTTTCCCCTTTCAGGTTCCCATTGAGGAAATCATTCCTTCAGACCTCCAGACAGACGTTCCCAGGTCCGTGCCCCTCCCACCGCCAATCATCCCAGAGACAGACGACTCCAACCCCAGCCCAGTAAGCGAAGCCTCCAGCGGCTACATGTCGACCAGCATATCTACAGCCACGCTGTCTGAGGTCTACACTCTGAGCTGGGACATTCCTCCATTAGGCTCCAGCAGAGATGCAGAGGAAGAGGAAAATATTGTCACACAGTTTTCAAATCTTCCTGTCACCACTGGTCATGAATCTGTTCCTGGTGACCAGTCAGAGCCTCAGCAGTCTTCACCTGTGTCTGCGACTGACCAATCGCTGCCTGAACCAGACGACACTCTGTCTAATTCAAACCAGAATCAACAAAAAACTAAACCTGATCCAGTTCCAGAAGCTGATTTATCAAGCCAAGAACCACATTCAGCAGCTGCCCACATTGGATCAGATCAACTAGACAATTCAGAGACACCTAAAGACTCAGTGGTACAAGACAATGAAACCAAACATACAGAGGTACAGCTGATAGAACCCGACCAAACCAAACCAGCCACAGAAGATCTGGAGGAGCCTGCCACAAACAGCACAGAGTGTGAACCCTCACCTAACAAGGAAGAAGACCCGAGTCAATTGGAATCTATTGTCCCACAGCACCAGCAGCCCAAACAAAACGCTCCTGATGGTACACAAGATCCAGCTCCAAACCTGATCCCAGCAGTACCTGTACCTTCAAGTCCTGCTCCAGAACCCTCTGCTGATCTTCAAGCTTTATCCAAGGACAAAGAGCCAGCTTCCGAAGCCACAGATTTAAATAACACCTCCTTCCTGCCCTCATCCTCAGCCCTCGATGAGGTCCAGCAGGTAGCCCCTTCTGCTATAACACCTGCAGCCCCTCTGTTCAGTCCTCAGCCTTGCAAATCTGGCTCCTCAGCAGCGAACCCATTCAAGATCCAGAAAGTCAAGTCTTCAGACCTCAAGTCCTTTAAGCCTATTTTGCATGAGGAAGAGGGTAAACCTGCACAGGTGGATCGAGCCAGCAGCCTCGGGACAGGACTAAACCTCTCAGTGCCGATGGAAAGCCTGGAGATTATCTCGGACTCTGAGGAAGGAGATGGAGCTGCTTCTGCTGTTCTTCCTGAGTGGCTGAAAGAGGGGGAGTTTGTGACTGTGGGGTCAAATAAGACCGGAACAGTACGATATGTAGGACCCACAGATTTTGCAGAGGGGACCTGGGTTGGAGTGGAACTGGAGGTACCAGCAGGTAGGTACAGTAGGCCGTACCCGGCAGTGGATCTATCAGAGGGCAGGAAAGTCTCCTTCATTGAATCTGGTAAAAATGATAACTAGAACTGTTCTTTAGATTAAATCTGGTGGTCTTACCTAAACCTACTTAGTCACATTGCCACTTACACAAACCTTCCTTGGTCTTTATCTCCAGGAAAGAACGATGGCTCGGTGGGCGGTAAGCACTACTTCCACTGTAACCCTGGTTACGGAGTGCTGGTAAGACCTCACAGAGTGAACCGTGGTGGTGCCAAACGCCGTCGCCAGCAACATCAGCAGCAGCAGCAGCAAAAGCGTCATAGTGCCAACTTGTCTGGTTCCAGCCCAAACCTGGCAGCTCTTACTGCTCTGGCCAAAGGTGAGGGAGGCGGAGCATCGACCGGCCGCAGCAGAGGAGAGAACCGGAAGTCATGGAACACTTGATGGGGCACGAGATGTGCACAGCTAACCGGTGGACACCTGCTTTGGCCATCATCCTCAGCAAGCAGGTGTGTGTGATATGACTGGTTGATGCTCCTCTGCAGGTTTTCTTCTGAGGACTCTTTCTTTGAATGTGTCACCAAATGTGAATGTTTAAGTGCACACTAATAATGATTTCTCTCTAATTTAGTTTTTAAAGTATTTATCAGATTACAGTCAAAGCACTGCCTGGCTCCACTTTCACTGGATAAACAGTAAAATCCTGATACCTGCTGCGTATTTGGATGTTTGGTTTAGATTTTTGTCATTTATATTCATGTGCCTTGAATCCAATGACTACTGCTCAGCAGCCGTGCCTTATAGCGTGATACATCACAACACTCTGTATTGTTAGTAGTGTCACAAAAGTGGGCTTTTAAATGTCTGTCTACTGTCTGACCAAGTTGTACTCTATGCAAAATACTACTGAAATTAGCTGTTTGTTCAATGCGATCTGGATTTTAATAATCAAAAACGAATCATACGTAGAGGGTCCTGTTGATTTGTGTGTAAGGATATTGGAGGGATTATGTTTGTTTTAATGCATATAGTGTTATTGTTTGGTATTTTATACATGTGCATTTAAGTTGATCATGTCGACAGCTTGAATGCTTATTTATTTAAAGATCAAAACAGTATGTTGTTGACAATGGAAAATCAAAAATCAACTTTTTATATTGATAAATAAACCTCTTGCTCTTATCAACCAATGAGTGATCAGTATGTTACCAAAACAAAGAAGACATGTCATTGATATAGCTTTATTCTCTTGTACATTATATATATCATACTAAAATAAACACAAGTTAAAAAAATGAACAAAGAAACTGTACAAAAAAATGTATATATACTACATCTTAATTACAGAACAGTCTACTGTCCAAAAAAGGCACTAAATTCTGAAATGGGCAATACAGTAATTTTGAACATAACTAGATTTGAGATTGATACAACAGCATTCAGTCCTCTTTTTCTGAGCTATATTGGGATGAAGTGGATGGTGTTTCACTGGGGGGACATAGAAGGACATGTAGACATGTTGACCCTGACACACCACATGAGGACACCCCCTCAGAGTAAGCACTACCAACTGGAGTAAGCACAACACCAGGCAAGGGGGGAAAAGCCTGTTTTTAGGATTTCACTCGGTTTCTAGATTTTTTCCTTGGAACAAACAAAAACATTTGTACAATTTGAGCACCTGAGGGTTCTTTCTTCCAGTCGATATACATTTCTGTCAAACTCGAACACTCGGATAAAATACTGCTAGATAAGAACTTGAACTTGCTAATCGGGCATCTGTTAATGTTGAAGGCAGTTCTCTTAAAAAGTGTCTTAAAGTGAGACAATAATCTCTGAATGCACTCTCCCCGCACACCCAACCACGCTTAACGGATTTAACAATACAATATATTTTATTGTATGTGAATGTCACACCAAACTCCATCCATAAAACAAAGAGGAGAACCAGTGATAACAAAACATGTATGTGGATGGCTTTTCCCCTTATGACATCATAAGGGGCTCCAATCGTGGATGGTCTGTTCACACTGTTTTTTAATTAATACAAAATTGATCGCTTATTCGCTGTAATAGCGAAATTTCCCAGCTTGTGATGAAGTATTTCTATTCTACTCCATTCTATTCTAAAGAGGGCCGTTTTGTTTTTTGTTGCGTCTCTTGAAAACAATTAGATTTAATGAAATTGTTTACCTCGATATAAATTTTGTGGCCGTAGCTATTTTGGTGAGTTATACTCTCGCGTTTTTGTCACTGGGTTCCCTCTGGTGTGACTTTTTATGAGGGAACTGGCACATACTGGGGGCTTTGCATGAAGCAGCTGTACTGAAATGTTTTGTTTTCCCACACCAGCCCCATAATAGTATAGTCATACTGGAAGTTTGCCATTACAATGGAAGGACTGGGCGGGGGAGCAGGTTACATTTCAGGCTTAGTCAACTTAATTTTTTATAAGGTGCATCATCATCATCATTCGTCTTTCATACAATAGCTTACTACACCATACAAATGGGGAGGGGGTAGAGAGACTGTTGTTCAGTCAAATAAAGGATGACACAAAAAAAATAAACGGTTAACATGATAATAGAAAAAAAATGAGAAATTAAAAAAAAGAATGATTAATTTAACCATAAAGCATGTTTCATGTCAAAACATATGTCATTCTTTTTTTTATACATTACCATAAAAAATGAGTATAAATACATATTGTTTATCTTTCAACCCTTTCTTTTTAAAACACAGGTCCCAGGTTTGAGTCACTGTATCGTGGCTTCGTACATACTGAAGCAGAACAATTAAATAGAGCTTTACTAGACTAGAGCCTGAGACTGGGAGTTATTATACAAGCCAGAAGGTAACCATGCAGCCTTAAACAAGTCATTTTGTAATTTCAAGCATGAAGATTTCTGGTTCATTCTGATTTGTAGAACATTCTCCCAGCTCTCCAAAACCATCACTAAGGCAGGAGTCCCTTTATTAAAGGAACAGTCAGACATTTTGGGAAATGCACTTTTTAAAGGGGGGGATAAGAGTTTGATGAGAAGAATGATACAACTGTTATGAATGTGTGCTAAATATATAGCAAAAGAGTGTTTAGCTCGCTCTATTAACACATTTTTCTTTTGTCACAAATACATATTTAATGTAAGATTCGGACAAAGCTCGATGAGTGGCTAGCTCCTAGCTTCCTATTTAGCATCTGAAAATGATAACAGTACCAATCTTCTCAGCTAACTCTTAGCAGAAGCTCATGTCCCAGAACATTCATATTATTATATTACCTTCCTCATTAAATTTAGATAGAAAGATAAATGTTAACATTGGACATTAGTGTGCCACCAAACACAGGCTGGGCAATTTTTTTTAGTCAAAGATGGTTTTGGAAGGCAAAATATTATAAAATCGTGAAACAGAATATCATCACTTTAAGTGTCTTTGACTCTGGTTCCCTTGAGGGTGGTGATTTTTACCTTTGAGGCTATATTGATTAAATAAAAGTAAAAAAAATGCCTCAAAAGTTAATCTGATATTCTTAACCATTTCCAGTGTGGATTTAATTTGATATCTGATATTTTAAAAAAGCACAATACTTAGGCTATTATAAAGAGGCAGCGTCACAGAAGTAGTAAATAGCTTAGGGTTTTTTTTTTTTATCATTATATGTCTGGCTGCTAATACCTATTCTTTGCTGACACAGGCCTGCTGTAGTGTCAAGCCTGCACCGGCTCGAGAGGCTTCACTGAACATGAGACAAAAAAAAACCAACACAGGCCAAAGGAGTTAGTGGAAATCACTTTGGATTAACTTTAACACCATGTTCTGATCGGTCTTAGCTTAGCGTCTTAGCATCTTTTTCCTTTGGCATAATTGATATTTAAAACAAAGCACAGTTCCCATTATTATTTAGCTTAGAAAGTCTGCTTGATTATCACATTGACCCTAAAATTGATCCTCATAGCCTCGAGTAGGTAACAAGTGTCACTGGGAAGCTAAATACAAAGGCAAAAATGATTCTGTGTCCAGTCACCGTTTGGGCTCAAAGAGGAAGAACATGTGAAATAACTAAACCTGCTGCTTCTGTTGGATATAAACCTAAACATTCATTATATGTGCTGAAAATGTCTGTTGTGCACTGAGTTATTTTTCAGAAAAACTTTAAATCCTGCTCACGCTGCGAAAAGTAAAAGAACTGTTGTATTCTGTATGAAATTAAGGCTACTTCTTTTCAGCAGGAGTTGTGGAAGGTGGTTGGTTGGTTAGGTTTTTATCCAAAAATAGCAGCACAACTGTAGGAAACAAAAAAAGCCGTTTCACCGAGGAATGATGACCATGTAGGATAAAAGACAGTGACTGGACAGTTCTGTCTGCCGATATTATTCCTGCTGACTGCCTCACTGCCGGAGAGGGAGAGGAGGAAGCTCTCTTCATCCGTCTTTCCCCGAGACGATGGCCTGAGGCTGCTCTTCGGATGAATTGCACAATGAAGAGGGGTGGGTAAGTAGATAGGTAGCACATCATGAGGTGAGTGTGACTGAGAACCATAAGAACCATATATATATTATATATACAGTGCACGTTATTTTTCTGAGGTTCACGTTGAGGTGAGATAGACTGAGGATCGGCTCAGACAACCAGGTGAGAGAGGGGAGGAGAAGGGGAGCAGAGGAGGAGGTGAGGTAAAGAGAAGAGGTATCCTGTGAGGAGAAAGTGTACTGAGGGGAAGAGAGAGGAGTTCCCAGACAGGAGCCACCATTTTGAGGAGGGGGGGGTTAAAGGCCTGGGTTGCCCCCCTTTTCTTCTTTCGCAGAGGAGATCACAGGGCCTATAGTGACCCATTTCCGCCAGCTGTGTCAATATATTGAGCAGGGTGGGGTGGAGATGGAGGGTAATTACTGTTTACATGGACTACGTGGGAAGAGAGGGGGGAGGAGGGGAGAGGCAGAGAGAAAGAGGGACCAGTTGGCAGAGGGGCTGGCTGAGGGACAGACTCTCAAGGTTTACTAAGTAGCATTATTTTGGTCTCTTTTTTTTTTTTTTAGCCCCTCATTTTTTCCTGCTTCCTTTTCCCCCTCCAGACTCGTCCCCGTCCTCCCTCCCAGGTCCATCCAGTTGGGGTTCATTCGTCCTCCAGGGACTCCGTCTTGATGTCGTTAGGGACTCCTCCCGTTCTGGACAGGGCCAAGATGCTGTGATTGACAGCAGCCATCTCCACAGCAAGAGAGATGGGGTCCTGATGCTCGCTGTGTGCTGCGCTGTCGTCCTGCAACAGTGAGGGACAACAGGAACAAAGATCAGGTCATTCAAAAACAAACATTCAACATGCTGCTAAGACTTCTAATAACGCAGGAAAAAAAGATAACCTTCGTCAGTTGAATTGTTTGAGAGGTCCCTTTCAGACCTTAAATAGTCTGTCTGTCCTTCAGTAGTTGGTGTCACACTAAAATACAATAATTTTATCATCAGCTGCATTTATTTACCAGGATTCTATTGCACATGAGACAAAAAGACAAACAATTTTCACCTAATCAAAATAATTCCATCTCCATTAACTTAAAATTAAGGAATAGAATTATGTTTTTGTTCTATTTATAGGGAAGGATACATGTCTAATCGAGACTCAAAAGTGTTTTGATCCTGTTCAAAAGCATGAGTACAGTGTGATCTTTAACTAAAAAGTGATTCTGCAGATCAGAAAAAAAGGAGATCAATTTCAGATATTAAGAATATACAGAGAAACAAGAGCAGAGATGTGCAGGTGGAGTTCCACCTCAGTCTGATTTAACTGTGAGTTTCATTTAGCCTCTTTCTGGACTGAATGCAAACGCAGACATGAGGGTCACGATCAAACCCACTGATTTAGGGTGATATTCTTTTAAGGAGACCTTACACAATGAATATGCAGTGTATTCTACCAAACACATTCAGCATGTTTCTGTGTGATGGTACCTGTGTTGGTGAGGTGGGCTCCAGTCGATAAAGGCCAAATGGTCGGCTGAGAGGTCGCTTGTCAAAATAGGGGAGGTCACAGGCCTGGAGAGCAGAATATTCATATCCACATTACTAAGATAGATATTTGGAGAAATACACACATTTACTTTTTCCTCATTCCTTTTTTTTAATTCCAGTCCTTTTAAAAACAATGCAGGTTCCCATGTTTTACAGTTAAAAGCAAACCCAGAGGTCTGTAGGTTTGTTAGATAATAGGGCAATGCACCGCTTTCCATTGTTCTGACTTAGTTTCCATTGGTTACAGGAACAAAACAGAAGAGAGCAAGCATCTGTTAATTAAGCAACAACTCCTCACAAAACAAAGAACATGATGTGCTTTCTATATTTAAGGAAGAATGTATTCAGAGTTCATCTGAAGGAAAACAGCAGTTGATATTTTCTCACTTTTTGTGTGAATTTGTGAACAGTAAATGTACCACTATAGCCAGAAGGTTCAACTCCAAACAAACACCACAAGCTGCTGATTTCAATTACTAACACTGCCTCAGCCAGACGGAGAGAAACTAACCAGGATAGTATTGTCTTACTGAATGATGTGGAAAACTCATGATCATACCTACAGTCCAAAAAACTTACTGAACCTTTCTCAGATGAGAGACTAGCAAAATGCAGACCCACGAAAAACTGAATTATCATATTTATCAGACAAAGGGTAACACAAGAGAAAACATTACGCTGTTACGTAAGAAATGGCGACTGAGTCCTTCACAGTACAGTCTGTAAAATAAATCTGCTTTATGTGTCGTTTGGGATTCTTAATCACTCTCTACCTGCTCTGTGAAGTCGTTCCCGTCAATGTCATCACTGTTGGAGTGTCCCCCTGGACTCTGGACATCTATGCCGTGACTCTCCAGGATTGTGGCTTCTTGGAGGAAGAGGATGGATTATTAGATTTACAATAAATCGCTTAAAGTTACAAAATATTCTCTTGAACGGTGATTAACGGTGTATTTAAATACAGGGTCGGCATAACTGTCTGACTGATGGCAGGCAGCAAGGGAATTAGAAACAGCTAAAGAGCTAAAAGTGAACAATACAGAATATCATGAAGGACATGCTTGAGTACTCGCTATGGTGGTTAACCAGACAAAGGAAGCTGGGAAGGCCTGTCATAAGAGCTTTGACTATACTTGTCTCCTTTACAGAGCCCTTTGGGTCCATGTAATAGAGGTTCTATTTTATATATCTAACATCAGGTGATTTTCATTTTTCTTTTTAAATTTCACAGCAGCAATGGGGATACGTTGCCAGAGGTCATAACAGATAGCCGGCACCTGATTAACAATCATCAGCCTAATTATACACCGATGGAGTGATGGAATTATCAGCGAGCCATTAAGAAAAGCAGACAAATGCTATAATCACTGTTATTAAATATGAAGTAGCTCTGTTAACAACAAAAAAAAAGAAGATGTGATTAAATGCGCGGTGCTCTAAAGACAGAAACAATCTGAATGGCTGTTTGCGTTCTCTCCCAAAAGCCACATTACCAATATTAGCACGTCTCTTGATCTCTTTACGGCGATTGGCGAACCAGTTGTAAACTTTCAGGGAGGTGACCCTCTCCAGGTCAGACAGCTTCTTGCCTAAACAAGAAAAAAAAGAGAGATCTCCGTCACTTGCACTTTAACAATAATGACTTGTTTGACCACAACATCGCAGCTGTTTTTCTATCCAGTTCCCCACATGGATTCTTATCTGGGGCATGATAATATTTCTGCTCATCAACTTCTCACTTATATAATTCTGCTCTATAACACCTGCATGGATAAATATGTGAGGTGTATTTCCCATCAGATGTATACAGACCAAATCAATGGTATTCTTACAGCACAACATGCGATGCCTACCTGGTTTCTGAATAACAGCATTGCAGGCGTTTGCTATCTCCTCCCTTTTGGCCTCATCTGGGTATTGGTTGTCGTTGAAGTAGCTATAAATAGCAGAAAAGTCACACTGATTAAATTAATTTCACCACACAAGGACAATGTCAACAAACTGGAGTTACTGCTGTGTTCTGGCTGATACAGCCAAGACAATATTGTGAGTGCATGGCAATAGCCACAGGCTTTATTTCCTTGTTGTCCGGCCTGTAATGTTGTCTGTACTCCTCAAGGAAATAAAGAGACATGATGAAATAAACTTCCAACATCTTTTAAAACTGCTCTTCTTAAATTCCACATTTTCCCCTCCGTCCTCACCTCTCCATCACAGCCAGGCACTCTTTTCTCCAAGTGAAGCGGCTTCCTCGACGCAACCGGAAGGTTCCGGGGGCAGTGGTGAGCGGGGGTGGGGTTTGCCTCCACTCCATTTCCTCTAGGGGTAACGGCGCTGGTCGCATGTTCAGAGTGGCACCTGAAGCAGCAGAATCACAGTCATGCTACAGATGAAAAGGTGCCAGGAAGACTTAAACCACAGTCAGTTTTTGCAGATATGCTTGTGGTTTGGAAGCTAGCTATGCCAGTCGAAATCTATAAACAATATACCGCAAAACTTCAAATAATAGCCCAGGCCTTTATTTGCCTAAATTGCAAAATTGTCCCTGCTTATATTTGGGACAGGCGGCTATTTGGGGGCAGGCCTTTAATTTTTCTGGCGAAAAAACCATCCAGAACTAGCTGAAAAGTTGTCCACATCCCTTCCATCATTAATGTCATCGTACATTTCTTTAGCCTTGCTTATGTGTCTCCCGACAACATCACACGTTGGCATAAATTGTTGTTTTTTTTATGTTATATTCATAGTTATATATTTGCTCCTTACCTTATGAGAAAATCAGACCCGGCTTATAATTGAGGCCGGCCTTTATATGTCCAAATCCATAATCGGACCGGGCCTGTAAACAGGGCCGGCGTCATTTCGGGACCCGGCTATTATTTGAAGTTTTACGGTAGTGACAAGGAGCAGTTTACTTCTGCCTACCACTTGAGCTCCAACTAACATACTAACATGTCTAGCCAGACTCATATATATATATATATATACATACACTGCAGACTTTAATGTCAACCTCACAAAAGCATAATAATGTGTATATGCCAGAAAGCCCACCCCCTCATGAAAATGTGTACAACATTGTACACACTGCCTTTTGTTAATCTCACAATATATACTGATTACCAACTCCACTCAATACTGCTGACAACACTGTGCTGCCTCATCTTAAGTCGCGACCACAGCAGAAAAGAAAAGAGAATAGTCTGATTTGTGCTCCAAAAACTAGCGACAATAAGACGCTTTACCGTTTACAATACAGTTTAGTACACACAACATGAAGCCTTAGGCTTACATGCTGAATCATAACCTGATCTGACATGGACATTGTCATCAAAGCCTAAATGGGTCACCCTGCCGGAGACCAGGTTATCAGAACGGCATGATTGGGGAATCAGTTTTCTCTGCAGCAGTGATGGAGCTGTGTGCGCGGTGCTGGGCTGGGCTGAGCTGAGCTGGGCCGGCCTCAGTCTGGCCATAAATAGCATAGAGTTTTTTCCAGTGCTGACGGTGTTGGCAGGGCTCCACCAAGGAACATGCCGCAGAGGACAAGGCGTGGGATGTCTGCTGCCCCGGCTATAGGTTGATACGGTGCACACGTGTGTGTATACATATACAAAAACACACATATCGAGACATGGTGCATATGTATGTTTACCCATACAAAAATAAGCATCACGACAAAGTGAAATATTTGTTTGATTTTCAGGACTTTAAGGAAAATTGTTTTGGGTCATATTCATTCAAAAACATAAAAAGGGATAAAAGAGGATAGTTCAGCAAGAATTCTGGATTTCATTTTGTTATTTAAATTCCTTCATGTGGAATATTTTCCTTGACATCTGTGGGTATGTTTATTATATGGCAGGCAGGACTTCTTTGTTGTTGTGTTACTTATTTACACAGTTAAAGCTGAAGAAACATTTGATCTATTTCATCTTGCACACTGATTTTGGGTCTTTCTCACATTGCTGCTCTGCAATCCCGATAAAAATGTCCTCCCTCATATCTTGGTATGATATCTTTACTCAGATTCAGCTCCTATTATGCAAGCTGCTGCTCATCCCTCAATTCATGTAATGAATCAAGATGTTACTTCTAATATTTAAGATTGAAGCTACATAAATTTCAAGACATCTCTGCACCACAATATGCTGACTACTTCAAATCATCTCATTAACAGAGCAACAGGAAACATTAACAGGCAGCAGTGTGTTATCCTGCTTTTGCTATCTTTTGTTTGTGAGCCGCCTCCCTGCTACAATTAGTGAGGTAAACTAGTGAGTGTAAAATCTTTTACACGCAATCTTTAAACTCATCTAACTGCTTGACCGTCTTCATTAGGTCTGCTTTGATTTGCCAGCTGTGCTCAGGGTAACAAAGTCTTTTCTACCTGGTGTGGTTTTCTCCAGCGTGTACCAGCGGTAGAAGGCTCTCTTCTTCTGCTCACTCAGGTCGGAACCGTGCTGCAGCAGCCAATGGGAGATTCTGCTCTGGCTGATCCCTGGAAAGAGGCCAGACATTGAATTACATCAGAGTTTTGCATCCAGCGCAAGCACAATTTGGGGACAACCAATCAAGCAACACACAGGTGAATACAACGGAGAAAAAGAGTTTTCCCCTCTCCTTAGCTTTAAATGTATTTCTTCTCCTTCACCTGTCTTTTACACCAGCAGAAGTCACAGAACACACTGCTGGAAACCAGTTTTCACCAGTTTTACCATGTTTATGTTTATGTATGGACTATTGGGTTTTAAACTTATACTAATAGTAAACATTACAATGCACTTTTGGGTCAAAGACATGTGTAAAATGAGGAGCTTTGCCAGTGTTGAAGGAGCAGTCCTTGTAAGTGACAATGTGATTACCAAGCATCTATAATGTGATGTGCCAGATGTTTTGTTGCAGATAATTATTTTACATAAGTCATCCTTGGAAAGTAGGTACTTCAATAAAATATAGACAAACTTAAACCAATCAGATCAACTCCATAGATATTAGTTTAATGAAAACCAAAGGAAAAAACTTAAATTATCAATACATCAATGTGTATGACATGAAAAGTGACAGTATGTGTGCAACAGAATAGACCTTAAATCAGTAAACACCCTGTTTGAAGTGCGTCAGTGCTGTCTGCTACTAACCAGTAACTTGTGCCACTACTGCCTGAGAGATCCGCCTGTTCCCCAGGAAAGCTTTGATCTCTTCTTTCACCAGACTGCTGTCCCTCCTGCAAACACACGCAGCACAGAAAACACAATAAAAACACAGCGAAGCAGCGTCAGCAGAAAAATATCAAAAGGACTTACAGTATTTTAATGCAACACACAAGAATGTGAACAGCAAGTTAGAGACTTGGGAGGCACGCTAACATCAAATGCGGTGCTTTTATTTTAAAGCCCCATAGATAGATTTATGCATATTGAGTTGTGGTGTATGCTGCTTGTATCTCCACACAGTGTTAACACAAATGCATGCATGTTTTATGCTTTTGTCACAGCTGCATTCATCTTGGTATGCCGTACAATAACCAATTCCCTCTTTTCCCGTCAGATGATCCAATCTATGTTTCTATATTTCATGAAAAAAAAAAAAGAAAAGCCATGACTCGTTTTTAATCTAGACTTCATTCTGACGGCATCAGTGGTGTATTGTTCCTTTCCACACATAATCAGTGTTTCATTTCAGATGAGAACAAAGGCAGCATTGCTATGCACTGTGCCGCTATCAACTGATCTATATTTTCAAAATGTATTTAACAAGCATGTTTCCACCATCTTCGTCTAAGCAAAGGGAAAAAATAAAACATGCACAGACTTGCAGGAAAGGAGGATGTGCAGTCACACAGTGTACCCACCCAGTTTTCTGGCATTGAGCCCAATCCCCTCCCCTATATGTACACAATGCCACATGAGCATACATACACACGCATAGAGATTATACTGTCTGGGCCTTATTACTTTCTGTTTCATCTTGTTAACACTTGTCAACATGTTGGTGCACCTATCAATACTAAAAGTGTGTTCTGTTTCCCCCCCACACACACAACCAGCTGTAGTGGGCGACAACCCCCACCAAACTTTAAAAACAATATTGCGCAAACCACACAATCACAGCAGTCTTTGAACCAGCCAGTATGGGAGTCTCACACAGTCAAACGGAGAACACATCAATGTCCTGAGCATATTTCTGAAATGAAAATGCGTCACGACTCTTGACATCCAGCATCAATATCCTCCACACCAGCCTCTTGCGGCGCAGCTAAAATTAGAGCTCAAAAAACGCTGCTTGTATCGACACCAGTGAATCAATGTAGCACAAGCTGCTGTACAAGACTGAGGAAGAGTGGGGTGAAGAGGAAGAGAGGGATGAAGGGAGGGAGAGGAGGGAAGAGGAGGTGGAGGGGATGCGTTGGATGCCAACTCAAAGGCCGAACCCCTGCAGAGACGGAAATGTGCACTTTAAAGTGAGAAAAATCGGAAGGGCGCCGTGGGATTGTTGACAAGCTGAAACCTCGTGTCACGCCCCCGCAGCCACACCGAGTGAGACGCGAGTGAGTCCTACAGGCGGAGAGGACGAGGGCTTTTGAATGCTACTTAACTTCTTGGGCTGTCGAAAGAGGACGTGTAATTTAATGCAGAGGCAGTGTGAATGAGCAATGGGACAGCTAGTGCCAGCACAGAGGATAGAGCCTGAGCCCTAAATGCCTATTCTTACACTGACTGTTCCGT
Source organism: Parambassis ranga (assembly GCF_900634625.1). NCBI lineage: Eukaryota > Metazoa > Chordata > Actinopteri > Ambassidae > Parambassis > Parambassis ranga. The sequence goes on from NC_041043.1 coordinate 11,064,451, forward strand.
GCAGGGGCAGCTGGAAGGCAGCGGGAGCCCAGAGCAGTAGGAGGAGTGGGGTGATTTGTAAAGTGGTTAGGAGAAGAAGGAGGTGGCTAACATGTGGACTACAATAGATTATGAACACTGAACCTCTTACAGTAATGGGCTGAAGTACTGAAGAGTATGTGATTTCACACTTAATATCACTAGATGTTAAGGAATGGAAATGTATGTTTTTAGAGAGGCCCTACATGAAAATGTCATCTTAAACCCTGAAGGGGTTTCAGTGCCTTCTACAGAGCACCTCCATTTTCATGTAACTAAGTCTCTGTTTTGATACAGAATGCAAGTTATTATGTGACACATTGTGTGCAATACCTGTACTGATTAAAGCAATCTGTTCTGCTCTGTTAAAATGAAAATGCCTTCGCTGACCTTCACTGTTTCTTCTTCATTTTTGGCTGTGCACATTAGGTCTTCAATAATCTCGCCAAATTTGATGTCTGATTCGCTAATTGTTCATTAGTGCCCAAGTGTGAAAGCACTTACTGCATGTGTGGAGACTCCATGGTTACACAGGCGTACAGAGTGGACACCCTCTTCAAAATATATCTTCCTGTCATGGTTACACTTCCCACATGGAGGTCATACGAACTGCTTGCACATTTTTAAACATGAAAAGAACAAGCAGCAGCTCCAATCCTTACAGCCATCCGGGTGTGATCAGCCGAAAACATTTCCAGTTCAAACTTTCTCAGTCAAATAAAGTATGACAATATTTATGACTTGATAGAAACAAGAAGATTTAAACACCAAATTGCCAGTGCCAAATTTGAAACCTGAATTCAAACCCAGCTATTTAAGCTACGTTTTTTAGCCTACTGACGGCTAAAACCATAAAGTGTGTCTGTCCAACTGATACTACATGATACAAGACACACTGTTCATACAGTCAGACACCTAAAGCACCTTCAAATATGTAAAACATGGAAAAGAAACCCTTCTTGAGATATCATCAGGTCAGGGATTGATTTGACTTTTTATTATTAATCAGTAAATACAAAAAGTCAGCATTTACAGTATGGAAATTTAAATATTTTAAAAATGATTGGGAATCAACATATGGAAAGTTTGAAGGCAGAGTTGTGGTATAGAGTTGTATCAGCCACAGTTTATTTGCTGATTAGTTACATCAAAGAGTTGGAAATCAAGGCAACTGGACTCATAGCATCATGTTCTGAAGACATTCTGCATCAGTTCTGCTGCTGCTGAAGTGGTAGTTTTATGTGCTTAGGGCCTCTGTGGATGGATCTCTAGTCAAACTTACAATAGTTAAGTGCCACAGGGCCATGTATGGCACTAGTTAACAACCCACTGTTGTTACCATGTGAATAGGAAGGAAGCCTCCTATGCCAGGACTGGTTTGTAAACAGGTGTTTTTTAGGATTACATAGATGGCCTACTTGACTTCTCGTTTCAAACCATTTGACCTCTCTGTCTAATATATGTACATGTTTGTCCTCAAAGGAGTGTCCACAGTCTTTAATGTGTAAGTGGACTGCTGAATTCTGGCCTGAGGAGCTGGCTCTCCTGTGCTGTGCCATCCGTTTGTGAAGCGGTTGTTTGGTTTCACCAACATACAGGTCAGAAACCTCCTCACTGCACTGAACTGCAAAGACTACATTTGTCTGGTTTTCCCTGGGTGTTTTGTCCTTGGGGTGAACCAGTTTCCGTCTCTGTGTGCTGCTGGGTTTGAAATGTACTCCGATGTGATGTTTGTTGAAAATCCTTCTAAATCCTTTAGAAATTCCTGACGCATACAACATGACAATGTGTTTCCTGCAAGAATTGCCCCCTTCCTCTTTGATTGTCCTCTCTTCTTTTCTTTTTCCAGCTGTTCTCACCTGTTTAAAACTCAGTCCTTGTATGCCTTCCTAGAAGGTTTAACTCTCATTCACACAGTGACAATGGGTCATTAACTAATTCCAAACAGCACCCTGTGGCAGTTTCGGGCTGTTAGCCGACCATTAACCAACAAAAGGGACTTTAGTCACATGGGTTTAACTAGAAATCCACCTTCAGGAGTCCTAAGCACATAAAACATAGACTCCCCACCAGAGCAGCAGCAGAACTGATGGAGTGTCTTTAAAAAAACTATGGTGGGACCAGCTGCCTTGATTTCAAACTCTTGGATATAACAAGACCTGGATGATTTGAGTCTTCATAGACTTGCTGATTGGTTGAAAAGCTGGCCTGAGCCAGAAAGGAGCCACCCAAAGCAGAGTTCATCGAAAAGAAAACAGACACGCAAGAAGGAAACACACATGGCTACACATTACACAACTGTTGGTTTCACTCCAGAGCAAACAAACAAAGTGGCACACAGTTGCTACAGGTACGTTTAAAAGCTCTTTGTAGCACCAATGAAGTTAAACGGTTAAATTGAAAATAAACAGCAGCAAGGCTTTATACAACTAAACGACCTTAAATGAATTCAGGCACAAGGGTTCTACCTTGAAGATAAACCCTCCCAAGTGACCTCTCTACCAGCTCTTGTCAATCAGCACAAACAGTTGAAAATGGCCCAGTAATGAGTTAATTTCTTCACCAAAAGGACTAACAAAGCTTGTGCGCCCACATATTAACAGGGAGGTTACTTAAATAAGTTAAATTGAGGGTAGTTGAATTAAACACACTGGTGACCATCAACTGTAGCTGTGGTCATAATAATTTTCAAAGCCAAACCAACCTTGATCAATGAACAATTAAAAAATGCAACAAAAATGAGAGCAAACACCATCTGTTGATCATGTGATGCAGAGCTGGAATATTGTTCTCTAAATCTGTTACCAAGGTCAAGAATGAACTGTGAGGCTCAGTTTTAAAACATGCATGGGTTCCAAGAACAGCTGCGCACAATGGAGCTTTAGTTGTGTTTCCAGTTGGTGCTATCTAATTAGCCCTGACATAAACTATGCTTTCATGCCTTTTCATTATGAACATTACTGCCAATAAAGACAATCCCACCAACTTCAACCTAGTGACCAATGCAACACTGAAACTATTCAAAAGGAAAATACGTCAGTGGAAACACAAAAAGGCTTCAAGTTTGCAATCAGACGTCTTTGTACACAAAACCATTTTGTCAAAGGATCGTTATTACTGTGGTCATGATGGCCAATCATTCACCTTTGGTCACCATGAGGTAATAGCACCATAATAAACTGTCCAGTTCTACAAGCACCCAACTACAGTTGCACAGATAATTAAAAAGTTCACTTCCATTACTACTGACCTCATTAGCTCCTCCACCTTGTCATCAATGTCCAGGTCTTCTTCTGTAGCTTCAAATCCGAATGCTCGTGCTGCCGCCGCGCTGTTTACTGGATATCGTGGAGGGGACAGTTTTCCATTGGGCGTAGCAGCTAGACTGTCACGGCCATTCTGTGACAAGGCCACCAGTGAGACCGGTGATGGCAGGATTGCAGAGGTTGGTGGTGGTCCTGGAGGTGGAGAGGTTTCGTAGCTGTTGCTGGGAGACGGCGAGAGCCCCCCGCTGCTGCTGAACTGTGTCTGCGTGGCTGTTGAGATTTTGGAGGTCGTGGAAGACTCAGCGGCGGCAGTGTGATCGCCAGTGCTGCCTTCGCTGTTGATGGCGCCGTTGTTGCCGTTGCACGACACAGAAGAGGTGGTGGTTGCCGAGGCAGTGTTGTTATTGTTGAATGATGTGGTAGTATTATTAGAGGCAGAGTTGTTGGTGCAGCTGTTAGCCCCGCCTACTCCATAGGAGGACAAGGAGGAGGAGGAAGATGTGCGGCGGCCAAACTTGTCGCCATGCTCCCGGTCCAGCCGGTCCAGAGTGTCAAGTGCATGCAGGATCTCCTGCTTGGTCATACCAGAGCGACGCAGCCGCTGCAGCAGATCTATCTGCTCAATAGTGAAGCGCGGCTCCTCGCTGAACTCAGACATCCTGCAGCTGAATGAGAGACAAGACAGACAGATTGTGAAACAGGGGAGGAAGAAGAGGAGGGGAAAGGAAACAGGAAATGCAGGAGGAAGTTAAGGGAAGTAGAAAGGAAGCTTTAGGAAAGTAAGTGGATCTGGAAGAGAGCAGGAAGAGAGAGAGAGAAAAGGAGCAGCAAGGAGGAAAGTCAGGCATAAATGAGACAGATGAAGGGATGGTGGAGGCACAAAGGAAATGAGAGGATTAAGTAGCAAAGAGTGAAAAGGAATGCAGTTGCAGATGGAAGAAAAATGAGACTGATGGTGAAGGAGGAGTGAGGCAGAGAAAGGTAGTGGAGGAGAGTTAGAGGGATAAAGTAGAAAGAAAAGGGTGGGGAAGGAGGAAAAAAACTGCAAGAAGAAAATAAAGAGGCAGCAGATAAGAAAAGGAAGACAAGAGCGGGAGAGATAGAAGTGTGAAAGAAAAAGGGAGGGAGGGGCAGGGCATAAAAATCAGCTATTTTTGGGAACCAGCAGGCAACACGCGCAGAGTGCCAGAGTCACCTTGACAGCTGATGCTATCTTAACATTCTGACTGTCGTTCTTTAAGAGCTACAATATATCCCCAGCTCTGCACACCACCCACGCTGTATGTTTTTCATAAGCAATTTGCTGTGCTCAAAATCAATGCAACTGGAATCAGACTGCGGCAGATTTTCCATCTTCTGTGCCAGCCCGACCTATGCTGATATGATAAATGGCTTAAAAGGGGTCACTGGCATTTTTCTACATCTGTGTTACTCTAAACTATGCAGAGGACAGGAAAAAAAATGAAATGAATGCAGATTGCACGCAGTGTTCATGAAGTAAAGGGTGAATACAAGCCTTAAAAGAAGAAACTGTCAGCATTTCACATATATACATACTTTTTTTTAAACTCAGAGTGATTTTGCAGGATTGCTGAAGATTAACTAGTCCTTTAAAATTGTACTTTCAAATCCATAAGGAAAGGTAAGCTGCTAAAGCTGTGAATTATTACCATGCACAATCAACACAGCAAGCATCTCAAACATCCAGGAAGGATGAGAGAAACACGGTTTGAAAACTACAGATGCTGGACTGGATCTTTTTTTACAAGAACATCTCTGTTTCCATCATGCAAAAGGATGCACCACATCTCAATATGTAATATTTTGAGGCATTTAATGTGCTGCAAACAAAACTGAAATATGACGTTGCTATCCACCATGATTAAGTATTTGCCAAGTTAACTATTGACTTTGGTTCAAGAAGGTTAAAAAGTGAATCCAAACTCCGTTTACTGCTTTAGCGCAGTTCAGATGGGGGCTGTCATTGACAGATGGCGAATCAAATTTAACTTTGCTGGCTGGATATCATTTTATAACAATACAATCAAGTTTAAAAAAAACTTAAGATATATTCATGCAACCAAAAACAGCTGAGATGTCCTTACCCTTAACGGTTTGCATGCATCCGATACTCTAAACCACACTTCTGCTTTTTGACAGTACAGTTTCCTAAAGTCTCCCGGTCTTAAAACTGTCCATAGTTCTCGGTGTCCCTTCTCCCTCCATGTGTTTTTGTTTTGCTGACTATGTGGCCCGCAGTGAGATCACAAACCCGTCGCTCTCTTTTCGGCGCTGCAGGCAAGCCACCGGTGATGCCAGCTTTCACGCCCTTTGCCCAAAAGCTAACGTTAGCAAATGTTTCTGTGGCAGACGGACAATGCCCCGTCTAACGTTAAATTAGCCAGCCCTCAGCTCTCTAACACTAAATGATTTCAATCATTTTCGGTGCCCCCCGGCGCCGACCGAGTACTGACAACAGTCCGGCGGCATCACAGAGGACGTCTAAGAACTTAACATGGGCTATTTCGGTCGCGTTGGGGTTGTGGAATGATTAGCATAACATGCTAGCCATGCCAAGGCTGATACTAGCTGACGTTAGCCGCCGTCGCTGGCTAGCGAACGTTTGATATTAATAACATCACTTTCAGTGTTGTAGAAAGCTAAGTACATGACTTACCTCGCTTCAAATCGTCCACTTAACCATTTAACTTTGTAACTAAAGCAAAGATCCGCTGTGTCCTTTACTGCAGTCGAACAATACAGCAATATGATTACAGTGCCCTGTCCGACCCTTTTCCAAGGATTTCTAATCAGAGGCGAATTATTTGCCTCTCTGCTTTGTCTGTCTGACAACAGCCATATTGACAACTAACACCTCCGAGCAGCTCTGAGGGAACTGTAGTTTTACTCCCATAAAGGCCTCTACCGCGCAGCGGCGTGCTCTACAGTAAAAACTACAAATCCCTATCTGAAGAGCGGAAGGGGGAGCTGATGGCTCACTGATCTACAGTTGTCACAAAAAAGCGATGCAGTTTTTAATGTGGCCACACAGATGTGACTTCAGTTACATATATATATATATATATATATATATATATATATATTATGATTCCACAAATGCAAATAAAAATGATATGTGTGAAAGAAAAATTGGTTGCTACTTTTTAAATCTTTAAATAAAGTGGAGCTTTATATAACATCATCATCGTCCAAAAATACAAAAGCTTTATGTGCAATTGGAACCAGCTTGGAACCACCAACAGCCTTACTTAGACGGACAATCATGCATGAACTACTCTTATCAGACATCTATTGTATGGTTGGCAAGATTGCAGCCATATATCACTGACACTTGACATTTACCTTTTTGATTTGGCCATTGATCCCAGTGATATACACTTAGAATCATTCATTATGACTATAAAGGGAGTTATGGATGCACAAAAATATAAATCCAACCTGGGGGGAAAAAATTCCTGAGTGTTCTGGGTCTCAAGCCGGGTGATAGTTTAATAGTAAACAATTACCTAAAACACAGCAGCAACTTGAGTGAAAGTGTGAAGGTTCTGGTATGGTAGCCAAGAGTCCAATGAGAAAAAAATGGCTGTGCAGATGCACTCAACATCATCTGGCATCACCTGGCAGGAAGAATGAAAAACACTTCCAAAAGAAAGATGTGTTTATGAGTGTGAAACATAACAAACCATCACAATCTTTGTAACACAGCTAAAAGTATGTTGCAAACATTTCAGCCTATTTGCATATTTTTCGTTCTTTTTAGTTTCAGTTTATTCAGCTGCTTTAGGAGGAAGAACATCAGAATAAAGGAGAAATTACAAAAAAAAGAGAGGGGAATGGATCCAGGTGGCTAACTTAGCATGTGCATCAATTAGACATTTGGACTGAAACACACAGCCCATTTGAGTTAACCATTAATATTGTTACTGCTGTGCTGTCTCTGCAGCATTTCAGCCTGCACCTGGCTCGTCCCTGCAGAACTGTTGCATGTATACCCTGCAGACAAACAAGCCTAGTCATGCTGTTTTATTATTTAACACACAGTTTTATTCAAAAATATCTATCATATAGATGCTTGATTTTACACTGACAGGACAGGTAATAGAGCACCGTAACCCACTGATGACCTTTCAATGGCCTTTTTAATCCAGAGGTTGTGCAAGGCCAAAGACTCTGAAGGAGTTAAATACAGGCTGCAAGCTACAGCGGAGGCTTTAAATGATGAAACATTGTGTTGCACAATAGAATATAATGAATATTAAAACAGCTGTCTATGCACTCGTACCCATGAATAATACATAAAAGACTTATACAAAGTCCTTATGGTTCCATAATTACAGTGAGTTATATGACATGTGCTACAGTGTTCACATAGGATAAAGAAGCACGGATCTGAATTATAGGTGTGAATTTACCATACAGTCTGGTAGTCACACTGCCACCATGTGACCATTACTGTCCAAAAATAGGACAATAATCAAATCAGTGTGTGCTGTTTGGTCCGTCTGTAAATGAGGTTTTTACAGTTAAATCCATTTAAAAACAAATATTTTTTTATTCGTCTATTTAAAACTTGCATTTTTCACATTGTTGTTTTTTTGAATGTCCGTCATACAGTGTGTTTCATCTCCATCATCCATTGGTAAACTCATAAAACAAACTGAATTATGTCCACCATCTGTAGATAATTAGAGTCTTATCCATTTTTCCAAGTACTCAGAATGATCACTTTGTACTTTACTTACTTTATGTAAAACACGACTGTTGTCAAACCTTCCTCTAACACGATAATTGCTAAAAGTTTTAGGTTTTTTTGCTGGAAAAAAAGAAAGAAAGAAAAAATAAGACATTTATAAATGTCACCGTTTTGCTCTTAGCAATAGATGCTCCAAAATAAAATGAAGTTACTAGCAACATAATTTGAAACCGTGGCACTTTGTTAGTGACAAAGCTTAAGTAAATGTCACACATTAAAATGCCAGATTTATTTTATGTTTCTCTGTTACACCATAGAATGCAGACATGGCATAACTACACTAAGCCATTTAGCAGACATTCTTTATTATTTATATTACAGTTTCACAATCATTCCCTTTTCTTATTGTGTGGCCATAACTACAGTGTATGCTCTTATATGCTTTATAGGAAGCAGTACCTTGGTACTAGAAGTGGTTGTTCCAGCTTTTGTGTGTTGGGAACTTGAAGAATCTTCATAGTGTACACTTAATATAATATTCCTCTCTCTCTCCTTTCAATTAAGCTTCCACTCTCCAAGTTAATGATCTGACCCCGCGCGACATTGTTATGAGGCAGATGCAGCTGTGAAACACAATGTGAACAAAGCGGCACTTACTGGAGCAAATCTAATTGTGTTTTAGCCAAAGAGCATCTAGCAGGAGAAAAATGCGATGGGATGATGGGATGAACCTGATGTCATTATGCAGAGGGAAGCTAGAATCATTTGCTCCTGTATGTACTTTTGTTTTGCAGGTCCTGTGGGCTTACATCAAAGATATTATAGCAGTTTAATGGTATAATGCAACTATGACCAAAATGACTGTGCCTATAGTGTTGTGTTAAAACATAGATTTAAACCTGTACTCTGAGGCTATTCTAGAATCTCTTGGGGCCCAAAAATTAACTTTATTAGTTTGATTGCCTTGCTAGGCAATCAAAACTATTGTTCTTCACCCTCTTTTTTATTCTTCCATGTTTTTTGGCGCAGCGTATCTTCAGCATACATTGACCGATTTCAGCCATTCAACTATCAAAATGTTCAACTCATAAAGGACATTCCGGGTCAACTTCAAGTTTTTTTTCAGAAAATTATAATTTTTCAAATATTAAGCAATTTCGGTGTCATTTTTAACATGGGAGTCTATGAGAGAGCCTTTCAACAAGGGTCATCTGCCAAATGTATCTCCTCCTACAAATTTCAAGCTACAGACTCCATTTTAGTCTTAATATTAAAATATTCTTATTATATAATAATAATGTGACATCGACAAAAATGGAAAAAAATGTCTATATTTCAAAAGTTAGAATAGGGTTATTTTCAAACTATAAATAAAACAAATTAAAAGTTATTTTACATAATGATTAGATTCCATAATAAAAAGGAAACCCTCATAAACTATAATATAAATCACAATAGTTTCATTCTTACACTAAATAAGGAGCCAAGGTACGTAGTCAACCTCCTAGTGTCCTTCGAAGTTCCCTACATTGTTCCAGAAACCTCCTAATGGCTCTCGAGTGCAAACAAGAACTCAGTGCGCAGCTGCCCACCCAACATGGTTTGATGCTTGGATAGTGGATACACCAGCATCCGGCAAAAACTAAAGTAGAAGACCAGGAATACTTTCCCTTTCACCTGTTTAGTGCTCAGTCCGTGTCTTTTGCCTTCATACCGGGTAGGTGCTGTTTGTTGTGAGTATGCAGCGTGCTTGTTAGTGGAAACAACAGAAGACAAACCGCTGTTGTTTAGCCAGCTGTTTTGGTCAGCGAGGTTAGCTGGCTAGCAGCGTCACTCAGCTAACGTGAACTTAGCTAGCTTGGTGAGAAGGGGCAAACATCAGCGCTGTGCTGGCTAAAAAGAAGCTAATATCCAGAGATCCAGAGGAGTCAGAGGTGGACGGAGAATTCTGAGGTGTTCCAGGTTCGCATGAGCTTTTTGTGTGGTAAAACGCTAGCTGCCGAACTGATAGGGTCAGCTGTGATTTGACATAAGGCCGAAGCTATGAGGATAACGTCATCTTTGGCAGCTAATGGACACACAAGCATGCTCCAGACTAAACACTAACATTAAAAACTCGGAAATTAACACTTTGAATTTTATACCTGTGCGAACGTGTGCTTATATTTTAGCTGTTGCTAGTGTGAAAAAACATCGTTTTTATGTTGTTACTTTTGCTGAGACGCAGCATCTTACGTAGACAGTTGTGTTCTCCTGTTTAATCAGGAATGACTTGTCCTCTCCTGTTGTGTGGGGCTGCATTGTTTCAGAAAATGATTATTAAACTGAAAGTAAAGCCTTTGGTTCAGCTGTGTGTTACAAAGAAGTTGCTCCACTCATTTATTATTTGAACACCTGCTTGGAGGAATGGAAGCAAGTTAAATCCAATTTATTTAATCTCACTTACATCCAATTATCTTTCCACCCCCTCAGCTAATCAATTATACAAACAGTGTAACATTAAAAATATTATGAACATGCAATTAAAAAGAGTACAGTCACATTAAAGTGCAATGGCATGAAATTGATAAGTTTGTTTTAGTTAAAAGAGGGAGAATAACTCAGACATAGGCATGTGCCTATGGACTTGTTAGTAAGCTCTTTGTCATTAGTTTGTTGTGAAAGTGTTTCTTGGGCGAGCATTAGCAAAATAATCCTCTTCTTATAGCTTCTCAACATCATATGAACATGAGCTCTGGAGCCAAATACCTGTTTGGAAACACAGCACTGGGTTAGTGGGTTGGGCTCAGGAAACATGTCTGGCCTCACAGCAACAGCACAGTGTCAGTGGTAAACAGTGTCTTGTTGTTATGTGACAGTGCATTGTTATTTTGTTGTAATTATTATTGGTAGTTTTTGTCTGCACCTAACAGAAAACCCCTCTGATATTTTGAGTGGATTAATATGTTTACCCAAACATAGCTGGATCAGTCCATGAACCCACAAAATAAGATGAAAAGTAGTGTGATCCACCGTAAAACCAACAAAAAAAGTTTTTTTCTGGTGTTCTATTATAAAGAAATGCACATACTCACAAGACTGTGACTAACAAACTGACTTGATCGAATTATTGCAGCTTCCTGTTATTCATTAATAACCATATAGGTCTATTATAAAATCTGAAACGTGTTTTTTTTGCCTTGTTCTTCAGAGTTTTGTGAAGGCTGGCTGTTGAGATCAACTGATTGGTGTCAAAAACAAGAAAAAGTTCATCCCAAGAGTTGACTGTAAGTATCCAGGACATTCAAACCACACACTTTAATCATCAGGGATGCTTCACTCATCATTTATTATTGCAAGTATAGCAGCCACAAATGATTATATCACCCGATGCCAGGCTTTTCTCTCCTCATTCCTCTCTACACAGTTACTTATGTATGCTAATGTAGTTAGTTACTTGTACGCTTCAGTACAGGCCACTAGAGGTCACTCTTCTGCTTGTTATTCCCCAAATTAGCCTTGTAGTTAAGGATTTCCTGTGGGATGTCCTGTTAGTTTGTTGTTTGGAAAGAGAAAATCTACATCATAAAACTGCAAACACCATGGTGCTCATAGCTAAATAAGGGCAAAATTTTCAGACATGCAAACAAATATGCTGCTTTATAATGAATACATAAATTATGTGTTACCATAGTATAAGTTCATGGAATGCATGACATTGGCCAAGACTAAATATATAATTGATACCTATTTCCTCGCACCTTAAACCCCCTCCCCTTCTCCATCTCCGTCTGCTTGTTATATCTGCCTCCCCCTCTTTCTTATTTAATGTCTCTGAATCCCTTCATCCTGGCCTTCAGCCCATATGAACAACTGGCCTGGACAGCTGGCTATAGCAGCTGCTTCCCATCTTGTTTCGGCCCCCATCTGCATCTGGGCAAGTTTTTTTCCATATCGTTATCGTTTTTGTAAGCCAGTCTTTCTGTTTCTAAATCAGTCTTTTGTTATCTTTGTTTTATCACTTGAGCAAATGCAAGCTGAGTTTTTTTAATGTTGGAAGCATCTTGTTCACGCTGCCCTTATTTGCTTGCAACAGTAAATTTTGCCAGTATCAGTTAATAGCGCTTCTATTTTCTGCATCAGCATCTGTTGTCTTATCAGTGTGTCTTTGTTTCCTTTTGCTCTCTCTTTCCGCTGATGCATTCTGCTGACAACACCAGTCTTCACTGCCACGAATCCCATGTGTCATTTGAGCTGTAATGGCCCATTCTGAATTGTTCTTTGTCCATGTGCTGATAATATGCTGTAATCCTTCCCTATATGACTGGATGATATTTAGCTGAATTTTAGTAAAAGTAAAGCAAAGCTAGCTGTGAGCTTCAGACATGTTGATGTGGCACTGACAGGCATAGTACTCAAGGTACTCCCAGCACTTGTACAACAAGCACCTTGGGGTTAAGTGTCTTACCCAGGGACACAGTTCTATGTAAGTATTGGTTCTATTTCAGTTTTAAAATAACACAAACGATAAGGGAGCGGTTACACCTTCTGTGTTGTTCACATCACAGTTGAGGGATTGAGTCATCACGTTCTTTGATGACATGAGTGACCTTATGTCCTCTTGCTGATGTGCAGTTGTTGGTATTGTAATTTATCTGAGCCTAGCTATGAGCTGTATCCCCTGCTTCTCCTCTTCAGGGTGGCACAGGGGTTAATCGGGCTGGGAGCTGAGAGCCACTGGAGGCATGACTGCACACTTGCTGTCTATAATTCAAACTGTTGCACTGCCTTCTTTGATGTCGAGCTGAAGGATGGAGACACACTGGTGGATATTGTGGACCCCTGTGGCACCAGCATGCCTAATATCTGTCTCTCTGTGTAGAGACTTCAAACTGCTACACAGTGTGGATTTCTCCTCTTGTGGTGCTGACAGCCCAGCTGGCCAGATGCACTGAAGTTTTCAGAGAGACAGAGATGCTGTCTCAAGTCTGAAGAGACAAAGACTTTCTTTATCAGGCATGTCAAAGATGCGGATTTAGATTTATATGAGATAAATATTTTGCTTTCACTCAAGATGAAACCTTACCTGGGATTCATATTTCAAAGTGTTAGGCAGAGTCTTTGAGGATCACAAATAGGCTATATCAGCCAATGTATCAGTGAAGTCTATTTAAACCTGAAACAATTGATATTTTTTGCTACTTATGGTGCAGCAGAAAAATGTAATAGGAAAGAGTTATTATTCACTGATCCACTATTATTCACCTGATGAATATAAATTCAGTTTTAGCTCTGTGTGTCTTTATATTGTGTGTGTCTAATATATATGATACACACAATATATATGACAGTATATAATATATGCAAATAGTGCTTATATTAGGCCTAGTAAAACAGCGCCTGCCTTTGCACTACATTTTTGGCTACTAAAATATATTTTTTGACAATTTGAGTTATGATGATCATGCCATGATATAAAAGAAATACTGAATTGAAGAGGTGCTTGAGACATTTTATTCATTGCTGAGCTTCTACTCATTGATCAACCTCCTTTCTTGGATTTTAGCTGGACTTCATGGGTGTGTTTGGCATGTAGATTTGAGCCTCAGCAGACAAAGGCATGGATCCTATCATGGCATCTCACAGACCATCCATCACATCAGGTTCTTTCCTCGGTGTCTTTATGGACCTCGTAATTGAAAGCAGACTGCCTGATAGGCCCTTTTTCCTTCTAGTTCCTGGGCTTCAGATTAAAGAAATCGATAGTGCCTGGCGCTCCTCAAAAAGCATGTGTGAAATATTAAAGGCTCTGGCCACTGCACTTTGCTTTCAGCTATTTGACCTGGAGAGAGTTGTGTGGGAAGAAGTGCTCTGAGAAACAACCCCTGTTTCTGTGTTTTGCATCACCCGGGCCCAAAGCCTCGCCATATCCCTGCCAGCACCACAGCTGTCACTGTTTGTATATTTGATATACTGACGGATGCCTAAAAGGAACAGGTGTTGTGTATTAGTGCCACTATTTTATTCTAACTCTCCTGCTAAAAAAAAAAGAAAAAAAAAAGAGGGTTGAGTTGTCAGAGTGTATTATGGTAATATATGGCAATCATACTTTTAAAGTGAGCTTTGCTACAAAGCAGTAGCTTCACAGTTGTCCTGGGGAAAGGGAAGGGGCGCAGGAAGGGAAAATGAATTAATGTGATTCAGGTGGACTGACCCCAGAGTCTGATCAGACTGTCTTTGAACATGGGATTTTTCTGTCCTGCTGTCTGTTCCCAGTAGGTTCTCTGTTTCTGTATTAAGGTTGTAGAAATATTAACCACAGATGGAAACTTTATCATAGATGATGTTGATTTAATACCCAGTTCTTCTGAGGAAGATGGATGTTATTTCTCAGGTCGTCAAGGAGTCATTTTGGTAGGTATTTGTGATTGTTAGAGCAATAAGATCCATATTTATTTTTATTGAATATTATATCTCCGCCACATATTTAAATTTCCCAAGTTACAAAGTTACTGCCTGACACTGAGGTTTTGAGTCCTCTTTCCTGACCTACTGCCAGCAGCTTAACCAAATGAGTATTTTCCTACGGCCCATCAGTCACATACATCTCAGAGTGTATTTGCTGATAAATATTTCATATCTTTCGTTCTTGGCCTCTTTATCTGTCCATGGCCATTCCTTGGCCTGCAGAACACCATTTGGCTTCCTGCTCCTCATCAGTCTTTGTTTTGTGTGTGTGAGAGAGAGAGATGGTTAGCGTTTGTTTTAGTTCACTGCATCTTTTCTTGGTTGCGTAGATCTTCAGACAAATCCCCACAGACAGTGCCCCGGTTCCCCCCACAGAGAGCAGCCTCATTAGGATTTGTTGCACAAACTGGAGAATGTTGACTGGCTGAGGGAGCAGCAAGGCCTCCTCTCCCAGGGACACATGTTCCTCGGTGCGGCCTGACCCTGGAGCTCTGGACCTTGTCGAAACATATTTGGCTCATATGCCTCTCTGTCATGGGCTCAGTTACCTCTGAGCCAGGCCTGAATGCAAAACGGAGCTGAAGGATTTAACAAATGGAGAGCTTGTTGAGGAAACACAGTGATGTTGCTATCACAAGACATAAAGTTGTGTAATTTGCACCCTGTTACTATTAGGCTGCTAATTTAATGAATCAAGTGTTGTGCAAGGTGTCTGGAGTGTGTAAGGAAGAGTCAGGTGGCACATACCAGGCTGCATGTCAAAACATTATTGGTAGGAGTGTTAGGGGGAGGTAGTAATAATGGTGTTTAAGGAGGGAGGTCTTTCTGACAGGTATAAACATTCTTATCCACGTTGTATGGAGTTGTTTAAGCCTAGTTCACACAACCATGCTGCTGAAAGTGTTACCATCTTTAAATTTAAACAAACCAAAAAAATTCCACTTGCCTTTAGTAACTTGAAATTTTATGAGCAGTGTGTTGCATCTCTTAATTAGAACAGTGTCTTAAATGCTTCATATATTCGTGTTGTGTTCAGGCACTTTCTGGTCGTACCTACAGTATAAAATGTATTTTTAAGTTTTAAAGGCTGCATGCATCCAAGGACATTACGTCATGATGTGCTATTGTGGTATAATTTCAATTACTCAACAAGCTACCCTATTCTATTTTATAGGAGCCGTTCTGTTTATCACTCTTCTCCTCCACCGTCTCATTTTTATGTAATGTTGTTCAAATTTGTCATTGACGACCGGGATTCTGATTACAACGTGCACAGTTAATGAATTGGCAGTGTGTACAGTGTCACCTTGTCAAATCAGAGAGAAAATGAGTTGTTGTGCATTTGAGGTGAGTGTGTCATGTGTCATGTACGATGAAAAAGGAACAGTTGTCCAGTTCTTGTTGAATCGTTTCCATCTCTGCCAGCACTGTTTTGTTTTTTTCCTCTTCCATGGTGGTTTGTCACTCCAACCCCCTATATTCTACAGAATATATGATAAATGTGCTCTGAAATCTTTCAGCCGTTCAGCGTTGAATGGTTTAAAAGGCCAGCCCCCTGTAGGAATCTTTGTGAGCTATTGGACATATGGATGTATGTCAGCAAAGAGCCGGAGGAGCCCTCAACACCTATCATCTAATTTGTTGTCACTTGATGTGTTTGGTCTTTTTGTCTTCTAGAAAAAGGACCAAAACCTTCAAAAAGTTTTGTGGTCTTGTCCAGTTGGCACGGCATGCGGTAAAATGAGACTGAGGGTGAAACATTAGGAAAAAAAAGGTGTGATAGTAAGTTCACTCATGCTTCTCTGAACTCAAGTAATGGCATGTTTTAATAGCTGCACAGAGAATTTAGTTGACTTTGGCATATAAAACTGGGATTATCTTGGACAAATATGGGTCCTGCCAGCTGGCGAAACAATAGATATGGAGAACAACACGTTTTTAGAGAAACTGCACACCAACCTGCTTGCTAATTTCTGACCTAAAACTTTTTTTTTCATCTACTGTCCAACAGAACAGGCTCTTTTTTTTACACTGTAATTATTATCATGTCTTTGTCTTAGGGGGTCACACTGACCAATGAAGGTGCAGGAGACAATTCTGTGGCCAGAAACAGTCAATAATCATGACATTTGTATAGGATCTCATGGGTATGTTATAAGGGCTGTGGACATTCCTTCATTTTAATGCATTGGAACATTCAGTAAATGTGGCACCAGTACACTTGGAGGAGGACAAAACATATTTGTTCTGGTAGTGGGACATCTGGGAATGACTGCAGGAAATAGTTATAAGTAATATTGGGAACCGTAATATTGTAAATCAGCAGCCAGACTACACAAATGTGTCTGATTCCACAATCCCTATTTTTCTATCCTGGTCCATACTGACAGTTGGGTGCCTACTGTTTACACCACCTTTACATGCTTTTGTGGAATATAATGAAAACTGGCTCAGAACACAGCTGCACCTCACACGGTGCACCATTGACCTTTTTTAAGCTGACAGCACAAGTACAAATTCTCCTAATGCTTTACACCAAATTGCACCAGATTGCTTAATCATTACTGACAGTTCTTTCACTGGTGCCAGCTCTTCTCAATATGCAGTTCTCAACATGTATAATGAAGCGATGTAGGTGAAGGAAGAAATTAGAGTTTAGCTCTGTTTAGCTGGTGTGTAAAGAAAAGAAATGTTTTAAAATCAGGAAATTCAAAACAATATCATTTACCTATAAAACTCATTGGACCTAGTGGAACCATGACATAAACTACAAAACCTATATTTTGACATTTTGAAAGTCTATCTGTCAGATCCCAGCTGACCATTTTTTATGAAACCTTTCTTAATATGCTCACACAGAACCCCCATTATTTGACTGAAGCTTTTACTTTTTGTGCAATAGTAATATTTGACTACTAGAGACTCATAATACTTCACAATGTACCCTGCAGCAGATCTGAGCAATAGGGTGGAAAACTGGACCATTATGATCACAGTGGAGAACCGGGCCTATTTAAACCCCCACAGAGAAAACCTTTTACATCATCTGGCTTCTTTAACTGCCAGCACATAGGTACATTCAACAAGCGCTTTGTGTTTTTAGTGGTGTCTTGATAGCTGCTCCATGGCTTTACACAAAGAAACTAGCACCTCTTGCATTTGCTATGTCACGTCTCCAAAAATAATCGTTTTCATCTTAACTTATATGATTTTATTAATTATTCATTCCTTAAATAGATTATTATACGCCAACACATGAATAACAACATTAGTCAATTGCTAATTATTCCAAAAATGACACATGGGTAGTATGAAGATTGACAAAATCCTGAAGGTGGCATTAAACAACATCAGATCTTTCGCCCCATCCCATGTCAGGTTTGTGGCTACTTCAGGGAGAAGTTCCACCTCTATTAGGAGATTTTACAGCGATGTAAATGCGTAAACCACTTTCACCTTAGACACTTGACCATATCAAGTTTATGTCAGGCTTGGATCTTTGTGGCACCCAAAACTGCAATACCCTTAATCTCTTACGTCAAGTCTAGACTTTGCCTATAGATAAAATCATTTCCACGTCATTGTAACGTTTTATAAATAACTTGTACATAGATCATAATTGTTGTATAAATGAGACACAGGTCCTTTTACAGTGTAGTTTCCCAGTGCATTTTCTATTGTTATGTTCAGTACTTATTCTACTAATACTGTAACTTTATGTTACTGTGACACAAAAGTTCTACCAAACGTACCAAAAATTTGAACTGTGCCTTATGAAAACACAATGTATGTATTGTTGAATATGAATAAAACATTTCATGTTGGCATGAGTTAAGCCTTGTTAAAGCATGAAGATTTAGTGGGGTTTCATCTTGATTGCATCTTCAGAGTAGGTTGAGCCCCACCATCCTCAATATATATCATAACTAATGATTCATTGTGAAGGTTTTTTCCAGAGAAAGCGATCAGATTTAGTTCTTCCTCCGATTTGTGCATCTCCCTCTTTCTGAATCTGTCATTCTCCTCTTCCTCCGTTATATTCTCCTGAAAGGCGTCCAAGAGTCTGAAACCTTAATTCAATAAGAGATAAATTGGAAAAATGTGTAAACGTAAAGAATATCTTAGACATTGCTGGCCAGAAAAACATTTTCAGAGTGTGTCCCTTACTCCCCTTTGCAACTTAACTGCCATTTTCCCTCTGTGTGTGCTGTAAATTGTCCCAGAGTTCCATCTGCTTTCTTGCTGTGGAACAGTTAAGAGACTCTTCATTAGATTGACACAAACCAGAAAGGGTTTCTAAGGGTGGGAAGGTGCGCCCAGGGAGGGAGGGAGAAAGAGAGCAATCTTGGCAAGGGACCAAGCCAATGACCCTGGAGGGCCTGTTGTGTAGGTCATAACACAGAGGTGGGTGGATAGCTTTAAGACTGAGGGATGGAGAAATAGATGGGGAAGACGAGGTCAGCTCAATCCATTTGTTTTGTTCCACTTGACAAAGACCTTTGCATAACTTGAGTCCATCTATAAATTGGACCAAGCGTCTTACTGTAGAGCTGCTGCCAAGTGGAGCGATTTACCATGCATGCCCCTTTCTCTTTATCTCTTCATCCTTTTCAGCCTCAATCTTTTGTTCCCTCCTTTTCTCTGTGTAAACTACACCAGTCTTTGCACTACATCTTTTTTTTCTTTTGTCATATTTCCTTGTCTTTCTTTGTGTGTTTTACAAAGTAACAGTCATTTTTGGACAACTCTATTGTTTAAATTATGATTTAATTGTGTGTTTACTCTTGTTAACATAACATTTTATGCCTTTGTTTGTTCTTTGCTTATTTAGCATGCAAAAGACAAAATCCTGATGTTGTTCTTTCTTAACCAGCAAGTCTTTCATGTGAATTAAACTTGACGACAAGGCATGTTCACTGCACTCTTTGCAACTTTGATAAAACTCTACAGACCCACCTGCATGCAAACAATCACATATGGTACATATATGTATATACACAGACACGGATGCACATACATACACACAACTTCACTTAACTGCAGCAACATTTGGCTTGCATTTCCTTGGCAGCTTCTTCTGCAGAGGGGGGGAGGAGTAGATTGAATGGAAACCCATGAGGCACACAGAACTTCAAAGTTCTCTGTTTTAAGTACAGTGTTTCACTAATGCTCATTTTGTTTTGGATTCCTGGTGGATGCAGCAGCTCTGCGAACAGACCAGAACTCTGAGTGGTTGAGTGTGACCCTGGCCAGTTTCAGGCTAGCGGCTGTGGGGGCTGAGGGTTCTGGCAGTACCGCCTTTCTGGTTTCTGTGTTCGTGTATGTTTACTAATGGCACTTGCTGGGTGTTGGCAACTTTTCAGTCCCCACTACATGGTCTCTGCGGTCCTCACTGCATGATTGTGTCGGGTAGAGGCAGAAAGCTGCTTTTAACACAGGCCTGAACTCCAAGCACATCTGAACAGATCTTTTTTGAGACTGAACTTCACCACATACTTTTTTTACATCCCTTCATTGAAATGAACAAAGCATGCAACAAAATTTGGTTTCATCAAGTTTTTACTAGAGAGCTATGCTGTTGTAATTTGTGTAGAATTTGTCTTGGTGAAATAACCTAGGCCTTCCCTGAGAAAGATCACAGATGCCGACTTAGATAAGAAGATAAGAAGCCAGGTGGTCTGTTACATTTCTGCGACATGCACAGGAGAACTGATACTAAAACTCTATCCATCCATCCATCCATCCATCCATCCATCCATGTAATGGGTGGACTGGAGCTTTTCCCGGCAAGAGGCAGGCTACAACTTGGTCACTAGTCTATCGCAGGGCTAACATAAAAACAACCAGACATGCTAATTCTCACAGGTATGGCCAAATTCTAACAAAAACTAACATTCACGCCTTTGGTATGTGGGAGGAATCCGGGGTACCTTAAGAAAACCTAAGCAGAAACAAGGAGAATGTCCAAACTCCACACAGAAAGGCCCATTGCCATTTTTTTAAACCAAGAATCTTCTTGCTGTGAGGTGACTTAAACTTAAACACAGTTATTTTGTATTTTTTCCCCAGTATTGTCTTGGACAGTAAGTGTTTTTAATGTTTCTGTTGTTTGCACTGCACTTCCTAGTTATCACTTGGCAATCAAACAGTGCGTCCATTACAGTATTTTCTGTAGGCAGTAAATTTTTGCTGTCTTTCATGGTAATTTCTGTGCTCATGGGAACTACTTTGTCCTCTCATTTATCTCAAAACAAACTGCTTTTACTGGAAACATATAATATGCACAAATCTAGTCTCCGGGACAAAATGTTTGGAAAGATTTGTATCTTTTAATAAAGTAAGTTGGATACTGTTTTGTTGTTTTAGTGGCAGAAAGGACAGAACTTTTACTATAGGAAGAAGACAGAAAATAATAATATAGATATTTGTGTTTAAATGCTGTTATGGGATGTGTTTCTTAACTAAGAACTACGGTAGTCGTTTTTCCAAAGTCTTTTAGGACATGGAGCTTGAAGCCAGATAACTGCCTCTCTGAAAGCATGAAAGCCCTTACATGTGCTGATAAATGCACACAACACTTATGTCCAAATATTACGTCAGCCCGTAGGACTGTACTCCTGATTGCACCAGGCTGCCAAGCACAGACGTGAGCCCTCTCACAGGATGTCCTCAGCTGTCAAGGTCAGCTCGAGAGCATTTTACTGCGCTGTCTAGATTTATGCATGTGAATGCAGTTCTTGTGTGCCTCTCCCTGTAGTTTAAATGTGTTTAGTTGAGGTAATTGCTTGATGTTGCCAGAGTAGTCCATGTTTTGTGTTGTTTGTGATGATTTCAGGTTAACACTAAACCTGTTCTGTCTCTTTCTGAGTGCCTTGGGGGAAGACAGGTATCAAGAAATCACTTATACACACAAATGAATGCATTGTATATTAACGATGTGGCTACACTGTGGGAATTTAGTGAAAATATATACACATACAATAGTGATAGAAAATGTCAGAAACTAGCTGACTGCTCTTGTTAGCTGATCATGTGGATGCATAAATGCAGAAAAATAATGCAAATTATTGTAATGTGAAGATTGAGTACATTTCTATTGCAGAAGTACAATTTTCCAGTCCTAGCTGGAGTTGACTTGGCTCTGGTCTTTGTCAGCTGACAACAATACTACAGCAGCGCTTGCCTGTGTGTGCCATCCTATCTGTTTAAGTGCACACAGAAGTTTAAGAGAGCCTCTGGGGGCTCTGTGCTCTTGCCAGTCCCTCTTCTTCAGTCACTGGACTTAATTGTGATTTGTGTAGTTAATGTCTTTGGGGTCAGCCTCATTCTCATTTATTGATAGACTGTGATTAAGTTTAATGTTGACATTACCCCAGCACTGGTGGATTTTTTGCTGCAATGCCACTTTGACTCTGATTTACAAGACTACTTTTCCTATCTTTGCTGTCACCTTTTAGAAGATGCTGTCCAATGGTAGATAGTTTGAAAACATGTAAATGGATAGGTGCTGATTTAGGAGCAAAAGCAGTTTTCACATTAAGCATATAACGACATTGGCTTAGATTCTATATTCACATCTGTATGTTGTTTTGGTGTTTAGTGTTCCCAGAATACTAATGCATAATGGACTTACTATTCGTTGAGAGTTACTTAATTGCTTAATAAAAGGGAGTTACTTCTCTCGATTCTCATGAATCCTTCAAATAATGACTTATTCTTAAAAACCTCCTGTCACACTCCCTTCTCCTTCCCACACACTTCCATCACACCCTTCCTCTTTCCGTCCTCTCTTATTAGAGAAACAGAGTTAGCTTTGTTTTTGTAATAATCAGTTGGACCTAAATCACATTTCCAAAGCTTGGAGGTCACAACAACTTCCCCTATGGGTTTTATTTAAGTGGCACTTAGGCCTGCTACTGTAGCTAATCACGAGGATTTATAGAGTGCATCACCAAGGGGCCGGAGGACCAAGGAATGTTTGCTGGCACCCTGCTGCAGGTGTTGCAAACCTCCTTCCCTTCGGCCCGTCTTTCTATTATAGCTGCTGATGGAAGGCAGCTGGAAGACCTTGCTTGTACTCCACTTGTTGGGTTAAAAGAGGGTTCTGTTGGTGAAAAGTAATGTTGCCAGCTCCCTCCTCCTCCTCCTCCTCCTCCTCCTGTCACCGGTCACTCCCCAGTCCGGAAAGTCCTCCACGTAAAGCTTTCATAATTACATTGATCTTGAGGGGGGCCTTTTATGACCTGCTGACGCATTCAATCACATTTCAGCATGGTCCTTGTTAAGGGCTCCTGTGTTTTGCATATTCCAAGTTCATGTCCAACAGTTACCATGTCTCATGTTTCTGGTAATTGCGAGTTTTCACATGGACCTGAAGGAGAGGGGTACAGAAGAAGAGGATGGAGGGAAGAGAAGGAGGACAAAGCAAACAAGAAGGGGGGGAGGGAGTAGCATGGATAAATTGAGAAAAAGGGTGTTGCTCAGTTGAGAGACTAGACCTCACAAACTCCAGATGTCGGATACACCCAGCATCACCATACAGATGTCTACTGTATATAAACATAATGTTAGATAACATTGCATCGACAGCACTCTTGTTCACACCATTATTTGTGGTGCCTCTCTGTTTTGTTTTCCAGGCTGAAAACAGGAAGTCTTTTAGGTTCTGCTTTATTCAAGGAAACATATCTGTTCCCTAACCCCACTCCCCTCTCTCCCCCCCGCCCTCTTTGAATTTCCACCCGATCACGTCTTTGGTCTGGTTTGAGTGAACACAACAGCGGGTCAGAGCTAATGAGCTTGTTGTGATCTAAGAGCAATGCCATCTATAGGCATTCACCCCAGCCTGTGTCAAATGCCAAACACTTGCACAGCCTACAGAAATCTGGCAATAGGGGGGAGTGACTGAAGAAAATCAATCAGACTCATAAAGGGGCCCTATTTGAAACAATTTAAATCTAAACAGTTGTTGATTTTTGCCATAAGAAAGTTAAAATAGTTTGACTTGATAATTAACAGAACTGTATAAAACCAGGAAGAACCTGAACCAAGATGGATGATGAGGTTAAATGAAGGGGTGAGGTGAGACGGGATTGGTTTTAGTGGAACTTTCTCCTCCCCTTTTTTTCTCTAATCTTCCTATTCGCCTTCTACTCCCATCCTCCTCTTCTATAAGTGACCTTTAGCAGGAGAGGTCAGCATTGTGTTCCTGCTTGATGACCTTTGGTAATGAGAAGGCAGGTTAGCGGGTGACCTGGAAGCGCTTTGTCCGTCTCTCCTGGGAAGACAAACAGTGACGGTACTAATGCACACAGGAACAGCTGCAGGGCTGCTGTCTTGTGTGCTCCGGCCTGCTCTTGTGTCCATTTGTCATTCTAATAGAAAAATAGAAATATAAACAAGAGGACTTGACTGATGCTCTTCAGGTGTCAGGATGCTGATCTGTTTTGTGATCTGTGAGAGCATGCAGGTGTCTGACAGTACATTTATAAAGGTTACTGAACATTACACTTTATTTGCAGGTTAATGATTGGTTAGTTTCAGTATTGCTTAGATGGGACATTTCCTTGTGGTTAAGGCCTCAGCCAGTGTACCTGTTGACCACCCAGTGTCCAGAAAACCACCACTTTTTTAGACCTATGAAACTTGAATTCTACCAACTCTCTCCTTTATCTGGTTTAGAATGAATGATCCACCCACACTATAGTGAGGTGACAGGTGTACAGTATGTGGGTGGATGTGGACTTGCCTGCACATGTGGGCATTCATCTATGCTTTTACCCGTAGCACTTAGGTCAAAGTATTCAGAATTTCTGTAAAGGTGGGTTCAGTCAGGCGGGATTAAAACCGAGGGCTGATTTGATTTTTAAAGTTTATTCATCCCATTCAAAAACCACCCGCTTCATCCTGTGATCATTTAATGTGTTTAGTCACCATAACTTTTTTTTTTTTGTCTTGCTGTTGCCTTTTTTTACTCTCTCTCTTGCCGCACTGCTGCTTTCATCACTGGAGATCTCCCATGTTGATATCCGTATGTCATTTGATACAGGCTTAATTTCTTTGTTGCCCTTTTTAAAATCTGACTTGTCCTGTATGAACTGTGTGACTTTCAGAAACAATTTACATATCTGGCATGGAATCGGAACAGCTGAAAAAAAGACACAAGTGGAGAGAGGAGCGGGTAGATGCTTCTTGGCCGGCATCCATGAGTTGCAAAGATTGCTAATCTGCTTGCACAGCGCGTTCTGTTTCCTTTTTCCTTGACTTTGGATTACTTGCGAAAAAGGGCATCCTTGAGTGCTCCTCAAACTACACATAACATTTTTACTAGCATGTACATTCATGACATATCACTGCCTTGCCAGGGGAAAATATATCATTGAGGGCCAAGGAGAAAGGGGAGAATAAGAGAAAATGGCAAGGAGCCACAATAATTCTTGGCATCGATCCTTTATTGAACAAGCAATGTTTTCTCAAGGCTGCTTGAGTTTGAGTTGATCCCATCAGCAAAGCGAGAGAGAGCATGCTCTGGCTTTTCACGCTTTTCATTCTCTACTTGAAAGTTGTGCAGTTAGAAGTCTACTTTGATCCCTTACAATTGGGAGAGACTTCCATTTATATAGAATAAGACAGTAAGCCCTTTGGAATCCTATTGGATGTTTGTGCAACAAAAAAAGTCATCTTTGAAAGTCATAAAAGAGCAGGACCTCGCGTGTGCTCAAAGAGAGTTGGCATCTTCCTCTAGAAGGTAAAGCTGTAGCCAATAATTGGGTGCCGCTCTTTATTCAGACAAAAGAAACAAGTGCTGAGTGATGGGCGTTCATAACTCTGATGAGGTCACTGGAAAATATGAAAGTAGTTTATTGTACATGAATGCTTCATGTCATTACTTGTTTGCAAATTGTTATAAATGCTTAGAGAGAACAAGTGTACATCTCTGTCTAACATCATACCCCACAACATAGAGTATGCAACATGTCTGCAGGACATCGACTGTCCCAGAACTAGAGCAGGAATAAACCAGATTTCAGTCCCGTCTTGTCTGTCTGGAGATGGCTCTCCTTTGGAGGAAATGAGTCTACGATACACAGGCATTGCTCAAATTCCTCCCCTTGTGTCATCACTGCTAAAGCAAATAACGGCTTAGGGGGAAGGATTCTGCCACTGAATCAACAGATTGTTTGTGTCCTCGCTGGCTCAAAGGGAACATTTTCAGAATTGTGGAAAGGTAGGAATTTGGGG
This sequence comes from Parambassis ranga, assembly GCF_900634625.1. Lineage (NCBI taxonomy): Eukaryota > Metazoa > Chordata > Actinopteri > Ambassidae > Parambassis > Parambassis ranga. Next base: position 11,090,137 of record NC_041043.1, read on the forward strand.
AGTAGCTCCCTTTGGCTTAACTGTCCAACTGTGGAAAGCAATGAGCCACCTTTACTGGAACTGTCTTCTATTAAAAGCTTCTCTACATTTACATTTACAAGTTTCGAGGAGTTTGGCATATAGGAACGGAGAATCCTGGACTGGATTTTCTAGTATTTGAGTGACTTTTTTGAAAATGTGAGCAGACTGTGATTCTATTGGATTAATTGGTGTATGCATGCCTGGGCTAGGCCTGGCGGTGACCTGGGGCAGAGGGGAATTGTCTGCAAGATGGTTGTATGTGAATTGATTAGTGTCAAACTGGGACCAAAACAGCATGGAAGTCTGGGCTTTTTCCACTCACATTTGTAATAAGGAACAGGTTGAGACTATATAAAACAACTTTCTCCTGAAAGAAGCTTATTAGATTTAATTGAATAATTTTTACTACCTCTTTCTAAACTTCCATTATTTCTTGTTTTTATTCAGGTTAAACATTGACTCATGTGCTCTGCTGAGCATACAGATTTTCTATCTAATATATCTTTATTATGGAATCATTGAAACACAAGCTTGTATTACCTCCGAGGCTTATGAAAGCCAAACGTTAACAATGCTCAACTGTTGTTTCTCCTGCATGGTGTCTCTCAGTATGATGTATAAATGTTTTTACCTTTTTTGGTTTTAATCATCCAGTTGTCTAGACTTCCACAATTTCAGACAGACAAGCTGGGGAGAAACTTTAAGCCATTATGCTGGGTTAAATAAGTCCCTCTGACCAGAGGTTTCTCCTTTAAATTGTCTGAAAGTTCCTCCCCTCCTCATCTGTCCATATTTAAACGCCCTCTGTGTGCCTACCACTCTCTTCATCTTCTCCCTATCAAGGAACACCTTAGTAATTGGTGATGTGGACCATATGTTGGGTTTGAATAGCCCTCTGTTCTGTAGAGTCATGAGACATACGCAACAACTTATCATAACCTTGTTACTAGGCTACCTGTTCCTCCCTGGGCTAGCATTACAAGAAGGAGAATGGAGCCCTCAAGTCTTGCTATCAGACATTTTCATCTGGTTTTCTCTTTACCTGTCAAATCATCACCTTCAGCTTCCAGAAACACTGGCTGTTGGTCTGTCAGTGTATATAATCTTCACCATTAAGTGACCTCCTCAGACCTTATTAACAGATCGAGGGGACCCAGCAGTGGGTTGACCTCTCGGCTACAGGGTTGAGGGGTAAAAGACTTCCAGAACATGTGTGTTGTGGTGGTGTTGTTTTGCAGCCATTAGCTTTGAGGTATTTCTGCTTTACTAGGTTATCTACTGAAAAAAAACTTGTTTATATAAATGCATAGTTTTTTGCTTTCTTAAGGAACTGATTGATTTAGTATAGAAATATTGCTTGTTGCATTATTTTTATAGTGCTGCTGATGTTTTACTGCCATAAAATGTCATGATTGTGTTTCTAATGTATACTGTCTTTGTCTCGCTCCACAGATCCACCAGTTTTTGTGAGGGCCTTGAGAGTTGGAACGCATGAATAAATGCAGAGCATGGTACATTGTCATCCTACAGGTAAGACATCTAACACTGGATTCAGATGTTAAAGTCGTAATCACTTTAAAGAGCAGAACATTTATTTGCTGAAATCACGAACACTTAGCTGTGGTTGGGACAGTTATTAGGTACAGATTACAGACCAAGGCATAAAAGGTCTTCCAGTTTGATTTATTCTCAAATTGTAATAATTTTGGTTCTTAAGAAACTGTACTCTCTGGTCTGACATCACTGTCTGACATAATGTGAACAGATATAATATCTAACCCTGTGCTGCACAGACAACTAAATCAGGGTGGCTGATGGAAAATCAGTCTGTACCCTTCATCAGTGTCCCTTAATCACAAGCAGCCTAATAAAGAAAACATGTAACTACTCGGTAAAGGAGCCTTGTCGGTCTTTTTCTCCGTGCCTCTGTCTGGCGAGTCAAGGCATGTCTCTAGAAAAAGGTGAGGATGTTTGTTCTTCACCTCGCTACAAATGGGTCAGTGAGCAAGGTAAAGGTGTTTACCTATGGCTCAGAGCTCACATTGCCCCCGCAGACCTTTAACATGTATTCATAATGTCTCTGTGTGGGGAAAAAAAAAGAAACTGGCGCACTCACTTTTTAAAAAATATGTTGGTGACACCAATGTATAAATTGTAGGTAATTTTCATTTCAAAACACGTCAGAGGATTTGTGGATCTAGCAGTGTGTGATGCTGTATGACCATTTACAAATTATCCCCACCAAGAAAAATAATATCCAGCGTGCTAGGTGAACTGTGTCCTGTTACTTTGTCCAACACATGACTTCATGTGCAGCCTTTCACACACAAGTAATCATCACAAACACATTTCTTTCACTAAACCAATCGCTCTTTGCTTCACACACACACACACACACACTTCTTACACTCACTCAATCTGTCTTTGTGGTTCCTTCTGCCCTGACCTGCAGAAAGCCTTTCAGGGCAATGTCAGTCAGCCAACAACTCTTTCAGTTTAGAGTCTCAGCAGGTTCAAGTTGGATGCAAGTCTGTTCTCCCACCTCATTCCTTCACATCAGCTCCTTTGTTATGTTAAGATGAGAGAAATGCAAACCACCCTGTGTGTTTTCTGTGTCATTTGTGCATGGGTGCGTTTAATTCACTGTATATCTTGGGTTACGTGTGTTTATGAGTTGATTTGAGCATGTATATACACACATACCCACACACGTGCTTAAGAGGTGGACTGTGTAGTGTTTGCGTGCCTGGATCAATTCATTATTGTGTGTGATCATTGTGTGCGTGTGTATAATTATGCTAGAAGCTGCAGCTGGGGCTGCTCTGTGTCCTGGACGGTGTCTGTTGTTGATTCTGCTGTACTAGAGGCTTTAGTGCTGCCCAGCTGGTTGGACTCTCCCTTTGATAGACTCAACAGCCTTTTGAAAAGCATTTTAGAGCTTAGAGTAAACAATGACCAACTCATTAAGTTAAACCCAGCAACTAATAATCTTCAACTTTTTGTTCTAATGTTTTCCTGAAGAACCTTACGGAAATGTTGGTTGTAATCAAGTTGACAGAAATTACACCAAAATATAATGTTTGCATGGGTGAGGCTAAGCAAATTCTGCTAATATCATTGGCCATCAGTAGAGTTTCATCCTTCACTGGAAAGGGTGAGTTGAATTTACAGATGATGTTTCAGAAAAAGAACTTAAAGTGTGTCATAAAAATGCAAAGTTAAAGTTGCATCGTTACAGTGGCCCTTCCCATTGACTTTTTCTATCCAAACTAATTGCTTTTTTGACATTTTTTAATATTTTGTTCACATGCTTTGCACCAAAACCTGGATTTGTGATTTTATGATTTCTATTCATTTTTTTGCTCACTCAAATGAGTCTGCCAGTAACCAGTGACTGGTCTACCCTCACCGCTCTCTACCAACAGCTGTGTTGACTGTCTCGTGCCTGGGAACCCTTGATTACTAGGCTGACTGTACATTTGGGCTGAACCTGGCAGCCAGCTCATTGTACCTCCTTTGCCAACACACACACACAAAACACAGCCTTTTTAACTTTGATCGTGGAGAGCTGTAAATGAGTGCTGCTCCATCATCTAAGGGCCTCAGGTTATCCAGCAGGCTTTATTAGCCTAATGAATGGTTTGGGGATGTTTATCTACTACAGTATATCTGTCTGAAGATGTCCAATAACCTCACGTTGGCAGACAATCACATGTTGTGTGCTTCATTAGAAGCTTCAGCTGCGATGGCTTGGAATGATGCTTTCATTAAAGTTTATGATTTGTTGATTTTAATAATCTGTTGTGTTTCTTAGTGTGATTGTTAGAGGGGCACTGGGAAAACACCACTCCTTCGTGATAACAAGACACAGGTGTAGTAAAATGACATCAGTGTTAAAACTCAGCTGGAGGCGGCTCGACAGCCAAAATATGATTTTCTTGAAATGCATCCACAGTGTGATTTATGATTAATATACCTCTGTGTAATGAAACCACATATTAATGTCAGGGGACAGCAGATGTAGTGAAAAATGGCTAATGTCGAAACATTTTGGACTATTTAAATGGAGTGATCAATAACAGATGCCTTTATAAAAAAAAAAATGCAGTCTGGGTTTTACAAATATTTGGAACTCGGTGAAATCAATTGTAAGTTGACTGCTGTGGTTGGATGAATAAATGAATACATCATAAGGCCATTTTAAATGTCCAAAATAAGCTTTTTTCATAGTGTTTGAGGACTCAAATGTGACATATAACTGAACATTTATGTGACATCATTTGTGGCTGTTGATGCATGACATGCACAGAATGAAAATGACCAAAGCCTAATTGTCAGTACAGTATTTCAAGCATATCTGAACATTTCCTGCATGTTGTATAATGATGTGAAAAATGTGAGACATAATCCACCTGGCTTAACTCTTAGAAGAAAAATACACAGTGTTCTTACTGAACGGAAGTTTAATGAAGCGGAAGAAGTCATCAGCATCCCCATCACAGATGGACCTAGTCCAGATGTTGTATTCTGGCAAGCTATTGGAAGCAGTTCCTATGCACAGTAATGCCTATGCATTACACATTGTAGTGTAGAATTCAATTTTGCTTCTACTAGGGAAATGTGATTACATTTCCCTAGTAGGTTGGTTGGTGTAGAAATAGGTACACATGGCTAAACTCTACACCTACTGGATAGTTCTCTGGTGTCTTGTTTTCATGAAGCCAATGCTGGTTTGGACTGGGCATCAGCAGTTTGTTCTGGAGATAGATAGTGTTCTGGTATCTTGTTTGTATCATGCGTGAAACTACTAATACTGACAAAGGTGGCTGCTGGACGAATGTTAGCGACGTTTGCTAGCTATGGACTTCAGTTTTCAGGTTGTAGATCGGTTTTAGAATGCATATTTGACACAATACCATTGCTTGTCATCTTTAAACTTAAAGTAATCCCACATAGTCGAGGTCTTAGGCTTGTTATCTTCCCTGTAACAGCGTCACAGTCTCATGTATAATTAATTTGAGCTATAGACTAGGAAACATTTGCTTTAAATTTCCAAACATCTCTCAGACAGGATGTAGATCTTATAACCAGGGAGCTGGGGGAGGATGAAGACGGATGAAGAAAGGGTACAGACACACTATTTCAGATCAATGCAAATTTCAGCTCTGTTTATTGTTACAGGCGCTGTGGATTTTTCTGTGCTTTGATCACACTGGTAGGAAGCTCAGCCTATACATCTGTGTTTGACACCGGGCTGACCTGCAGCACATGTACGTGTGAGTGTGTACATGAAAGCTTATTTTTTTAGTAAGAGATATCCAAACAGTTCTGTCATTGAGATCATGGAGGGGGTGTGGAGACCTGAAGGCACAGACTTGTGAGGACTTACTGGTGTTCTTTTCTCGCTGGGTTTTCCGTAGAGCGCTACCAGCAGTGATTCTTTCTTTAGCCTGTTTTGAACTGTAACTAAATAAATATAAATTTAAATTTAGCTGTCCCTGGAAAGCCCTGTTTTGTTCTTCTTTGACTGTTGGGTTTCTTTTGTGGAAAAGTGGGTAAGTGGGGAGATAAAGCCTGGAGGGACATGTGTATTCATAACACCAGTGCTTCTTTTCTTTCAGTCGGCATTGTCTGGTGTTGGTGGATCCTCTTTGCTCTATTGTCTTGTGAGTTCCGCTGGTGGTCTCTCATGTAAACAGCTCACAAAGGGGGAACCTTCTTCACTCTCTTTTTCAAAAGTGTTCTCTTGTTTCTCAGAGCCTATGTCTTGACTGTCTGTCTGTCTCTGTCTCTTTTCCCCATCATCACACACCCACACACACACACACAAACATCCCAGCTCTGTCCCACAGCAGAGCAAATAGTGTATTGGGGTTTTAGGTGCCAGTGGGGAAGGAAGGACCCTGCTGGCTTGTCAGCGTCTCTGACCCCTTTGTCACAATAGATCCACTCTCTCCTCCCACTCATTTCCCTGCCAAGCTGGGAAGAGTAAATATTTATCAGCCCACACAATAATGGCTAGCTCGGAGGAGAAGGGGACTCTGACCAGAGCTCATGTTGGTTAGGGCTTTAAGATGGTCTGCATGAAGATTAAGATGCAGCTTCTGAGTGATTTGAACAATTACATTCCAGAAGTTGTTGCACTAATAAAATTGTCCATGTCTGAAGTTAGAATATAATGTCAGCGTTTCATTTTCAGCTTCTGTTTTGTTATATATTTGTATTAAAACTGTTTAGGAGGAAGGAAATATGACATGTATTTAAAGGCCAATTGCTTCCATCTCATCTTTTACAAGGCTACTACACTGCACTCCTTGACCACAAGAGGGTGCATAGCTATGTAAACACCAGTTATTCCGATCATGTTTTACCAAAGAGTACAGAAAGGACAGAAATCTTACCTACATAGGCACGTTTTTGTTCTATGATTTTTTTTTTCTATAACTTAATTAACTTTTTGCTATTTCAGCCATTGACAGTGATCAAGCACCATTCAAGTGATGCGTTTTAAGAGAGAAAACACGATGTTGATTTCAGCACAGCTCAACAAAGGAGGGGACATGAAACAAAGGTGGCATTTGCCTTGTTTTGAAAAGGTTTATCTGCATCTAAAAAGCCTTTATATATAAATGCTAATTTCAGTGTAGAAGGGGTAGGTAACAGCTATGTTAACATTTTAGTATGGCTGAAACAAGTACGTAGACAAAAAGTGAAATGGAATAATGTATTGGTTAAAGAAATCTGGACTGTTTCTTTCTTTTTCTTTCTCCAAGAAGGAGAAGAAAATAGTTTGAAAATATGAAGCTGAAATCTTTATCGCAACGTTGTTATGTAATAAGCGATCAAGGAAACACCTGCTTAAGTGTCTACCAGAGTGTATTACAAGCAGGTGCTTCCACATATGTTCGGCAAGGGAATGGATAATTAGGCAGTCGAACATTCCTTATGGTCCTATATAGAGATGTTGCAGCACGTGAATATTCGAGTGGTTTCAGCTCTTAAAATTCTGAACAGTATATGCTGTGGTCAGAATGGGTGATACTAACATCAGCACAGTCACAAATACTTCACAAGTAAATGCTTGTAGAAGAGTTTTGCTGAGTGATGCAGTCTGACATCTCCAGCATGAACTGATGTTATAGTGTCTGACAGAATCATCAAATCAGCACACCTTACCCTTCCTGTATAATATAATTTGGGTGTTATTTGCTGCTATATGTTAACCCTTCCTTTTTCCTCACTAGTAATTAGAGTACACAGCCATGTGAATCAGCACATTTTACAAAGCCTGACAGTAAATCAGTATGTTGTTTTGCTGGCACCGCTGCCTCTCCTCAGGCCTGTTAATTGGCCCAATCAGATATGTTTTGGCAGCGGTCCATAATGAAACCACTAATATGTCAGATATGTTGTGAAATTAAATGGTAAAGGGCAAAGGGTTGGCGAGGATGAGGCCATTCCCTGCCAGAAAACTGCAAGTTTATGAGACATTTGACTTAAACTCTGGCAGTATGTGCAAACTAAACCTTTGTACAAAGCATATAACTGTAACAGAGGTGTTGACACCAGTTTTACATCAACGGGAACAGTTAGTATTCCAGTTCTGGGTGCCTATGAGGCACCAGTTTGATGTAGCTTATATATTTAGTTGATATTTGAAGTATAAAGAAATACTTGTTGGGTATTACTTGGCTTGATAGAGCTTAAGGAAATAGGTGGTATAACCATTAAGACAAAAAGAAATAATGATAGTTCAGTCACAGACGTGGAAAGAGGTTCTTTCATGATCCAGAACAAATGACTCATTGCATGGAAATGCTTAGTCCAGTGATCAATTTCTGTGAAATGTCCCACAGGTGCAAGCTCTGTATCCTTTTTTTTTCCCCTGACACATGACAAATCAGACCAAAACATATGAGAATCATCTCTATTCCACTTGGTTAAAATGTTACAGGTATGTATGAGGAAAATTACCTTTATTAACTGTAATTTAGCAAGAATGCAAAACTGCAATTGCCATATGCATCAGTGTAATGTTGGCACATTGCAAATGAAACTGAAGCAGGACAATGTGGAAAACATCAACAATAACAGTCCTGGCAGATGGTTGAAGGTCTGATTTAGAGGATGTATTTCTTTCCAAGACTCCTGCAGTTGATTGCACTGTCAGTCCAGTGTGGTAAAAATGTTTACATGTATAGTAAAAAACACCAACTACAAGCAATGATGGTTTCGCTGTATGTCCACACTGTTGCAATGGACCTGTTGTCTATGAAATCAGCCTAATTTTTTATTTAATTCAACATACACCCAACTTGATGCTTCACAGAAATGGACCAACACCATTCCCATAGCGGTAGATATCACTGGTGTACCTCTGGTCCTCCCATTATTATGCCTTTTGGGGGAGACCAGTTGACCCAACGCATGATGTAATTCCATAAGCCTGTCACTAATAATTTCCCCCTCATTTTTAATGACTCTGAGATTAATGCCAGAACTGTGACTGGGGCCCCCGTCATTTTCAGGGTGTGGAGTTTTTTTTCCCCCTCGTCTGCTTTTATAGCAATTTTACACTGTTTATAAATATTTATGGACATATACAGACAGCTAATAAAGTGTATTGGCGAAAGGAAACTGGACAACTTTCCACTTATTTTCATTTTTTGAGCATTACTGTTCCTCTCTGCCGCCCCGCTTACTGGTGCCAAAAAAGCTTTACCCACCATTTGAGTCATAATAATAACAACTTGTTTTCTCACATAGGAAAGTAAGCAGGGGAAAAATTGCAAACAGGCTCTCGGTCCAACGAGTATGCATCTGCATGCCCTGCAGAGGTAAACATACCCTCATGTCCCGTTGCTCTGTCTGGTCTTCAAGTGGTGGCATGGACTGAAGAGATGTCAAACAGACAAACACACACACACACACACACACACACACACACACACACACACACACACACACACACACCTGTGCATGCCCGCACTTATTCGTAATGTGCACACAGACACCTGCAGACTCTTTTTTTTCCCCAGTGTGATACTGTATCAGTTTTCCTTTTGATGTAGAGTTTGTTTTTGGTTGTCGAGGCTCAGTGGCTGCAGAGGAGTCAGATGGACAGGCTATCATGAGGAGAAAGGGGCGCCATCATTGTTTCAGTGCAGTTTGTTTATCTTTTAATACGGCATCTTTGATCAGAAGGATTTTGTACAGTGTGGTTTAGCAAGAAGAAAACTCCCACCACTCTCACATCCATCCGCTATATTAGACCAAACCATGTGTGTGCATGAAAGAGGCAATATATGGGATTATTCCTAGAGTCCATTTGTCAAAGCGCACATTTATCATGGAGCCCACTGGTGTCAGACCTGCTGCTTTCCCACCACGTCTCTATTACGCTCTGCTGGTACTCACTTAGACACTCAACACCTGACCTGACACATACAGTGAGTCACACACACACACTCAGCACAGACAAAGAATGCACACAAACCCCCCTGTAAGTGACTCCCTGACACCAAAGATAAATGAATCAGGAGAAATTATCCTGAGAGAGACAGTTCATGATCCTTCTATATCTTTATCTTTTTTTTTTAAATTCACACTTCCCGTGCTTTACTTCAGGCAGATTCAGCAGACTGTTTCTACACCTTGACTCCATCGCAGGTTATTCAGTTTCCAGCCCTGCACTGCATTTTAGTAATGAGACTTGATTCCAGTGGGGTTATTTTTATCATTGACATTGTGCTTTTTATTATGTACCAGAACCATGAAGCCAGACAGCCACACCTTTACCAGCAGAGCTTGGCTTAAATGTTGCCGTTGGAGCGTCCTTGGGCAACAGCTTTGTCTTGTCTCTTACTAGCAGTCTGAAAAGTGTCACATATATATACAGTATATAAAGCTGAAAGTAGCAGCTTGGCAATAATTTCCAATTTGAACAGTCACAGTTTGTCACAGTGCTTTAAAAAATTTAAATTTAAAAAATATGGCTTTTTGTGGAGGGAATCAGGCCCATGTCAACTTCCGGGTTGGCCTGCAAATTATAGAATGTAATGTCGCCCCATTGAGAAATACTGCAACTCTTCACTTTGGCTCATCATACATTGAATTTGCCTTACCCTTCCATTACTTTTCGTATCTGAGAGCAGGTAGAGGTAGGGGGGAAAAGGAGAGGGAAAGACCCTTTCATTCAATGTGCTTTCTTTGATTAGTGTATGTGTGTTTTATTGGATGCGATTTACTTTGAAAAAAGCATGTTGCATCTGTGAACAGTTTATTATCACAGTGTTACTTATCTTAGTACATCTTGTCCTGCAGCTTCTTCTTTTTTATCTCAGATTGAGGAAAATAAAGTGAAAGAAACAAAAAAGAGACAAAGTGTGAGGCAGGTGGAGAGACAAGGCAATGACAGAAATGTGAAATAAACATTGTGTTAAAAATGTCAGCTGTGTGTATGTGTGTGTGTGTGGAGGAGAGGAGAGAGCAGCTGCAGAGGCCCTGGTTCCCGTCTCTCTGGCGCACACCTCTCCACAGGGAGTGGGAAGGGCTCCAAGTGCCCCGAGCTTACCACCCCCGGAACCAGAGGCAACCCATCCCTCTCTCTCTTTCTTTCTCTGTCTCTCTCTCTCACACACACACACACACCACTTGCATACATACCCTACATTACATGCATACATGCCTTACACTCAAGGGTCCAGTCACTTGCCTGTTTTCTGCTTCAGTTTAATTTGCCTCAGGCGTTATTTTGGCACACAGTATTATAACATGTAGAGAGAATAGACCTTACAAAGTAGTACTTTGTTATTCAATCCATATTTAAGTGTTTTTTTTCTACACAGGCCAACTATATAAATCTACATCAGACTTGCCCAGCCCCCCCCCCCCCCCCCCCCCCCAATCCCATCAGCCCTCGGAGGCCCCTCCATGAGTCCACTTGTCCTTCAGTGTGATGACACAGGATGAAGTCACTCCATTTGCCTTGGCACCAGTGTCTTTCTTTCAGGCACTGTGGTGATGTGCCAAGGGCTGTGTTCTCACAGCAGAGTGTTCTGCCCACTGCTCAGTTAGAGGGGGACAAGGCCATAAAAACTAGTGTGTCCTCTGTGTAGCTCAACAAATTAGTGTGGGACAAACTGTCCCCAAGTCAGACACAGCAGCAAACTTTTAGGAAGCGCACAACTTTTGAACTTTTGAACTTGTCTTTACTGAATTCTGCATACTGAGATATATTATTTTTTCTAAATTATATTCATCTATATTTTCTTTATTATTCCATTTCTTTATTATATCTTTTTCAACATCACTGATAAAGGGAGAGGATTATAAGAAGAATAGTTCTAATGCCTCTACTGTTAATTTGAAGGCAGCCTATAGATGCGACTTTGGCTTGACATCTATGGTATCTGGGGTGGTATAAAGTTGACTCACATTATGCTGTGGTATGGTCCATTGCTGGTTAAAAACATAGGTAATCCTGAAGGGATTGCTCTTTGCTTATGATTTTCTACCATTGTTTTAATAGGAGCTGGAAACAGGCTTTGAAACTTACAGTGTAAATGTATGTCAGTATTTTGAGCGGGTCTTAACGTATCTTAAATGCACATTTGCTCATAAAAACATCTTTAAATCTAGATTTGATGGGTCTTGTCAGTCTTTTAGGGTTACACACTGCAGGCAGCAAATACCATGTGGCCTCTCACAGTAACACTTTTTTAGTCATGTAATGAGAACCTTATCCCACAGATTTTCTTCAGTCATTTCTGATTCTTGCATCTGTGGTGAATAACAACAGCAACAACACAGACAGTTGGTATTAGAAATGTGTTTTTGCGGCGGGCCTGTGTGATTTTCTTGTGGTCCGACACAAATAGAACTTTGTAGTCTTTGGAAAACACTGCTGTGGATAAGATCTGAACATTTGATGGAAAACAGTTTCACACTAAACAGCGGAAATTAGCGTGTGATAAATGTCCTGAGAGCGAAGTTTAGCTCATCTGTTGGAGATAAGGTCGGCGACGTGGAGCTCCTCGGAGAGCAGATGATGATTGAGATGGGGAAAGTGCTTTGAAGCCGCCCCAACTTCAAGGAGAAGTTTCTGCCGTGGCCTTGTCTGCGTAACAGCTGCCGACTGTGGTGACACTTCAGCAACACTTCTGTTCAGAAGTATGGAGTTTGCATTTGTAGAAAGAGATGGAGAACATTTTATTCCTTTACTGTTCCCTTCAATCACATAGTCCTTTCTTTCTTAGTCTTTCTCACAAATTGTTTCCTTTTTTTCCTCCATCTCAGCCCATATCTCAGTATTTCTGTCTGCCAAAAGGTTTATGGCAGCAGGATGTGATCTCACACCTCCTCCACCATTTTCAACCACACAAAAAAATGTCATGATTTTTTTTTTTTTTTTCCCCAATCCACAAGCCTGTCCAACCCCACACCTTCAGGGGCCCTCTGAGGGCCCCGGAGAAATTTGACACACGGATGTGATCTTTCAAGGTTTATCAGTTTTTCTTCAGAGACATGTTAGCTCATTTCTGCTTGAAGTTCATGCTATTGGACTTCATGTGCTTCAGTATTTAGACGCCAAATGTTTTCCGGGAAGTTTTTCTCACATTGTTTGTGTAGACAGTCTTTGTCTTGCAAAATAATCTAATTTTTTGTTAGAATGGTTTGAAGCTAAAATGCATGTCTGGGCTTTAATACTAGACATTTGTTTTATGTCATTTTTTTTCTCTCATTAAAGGTAAAATACTGCAAAATAATTGACCTAAATTCTTTAGAACTGCAGCAGTCTGTGTTTGTTTGAGGTGTGCCTCTTGATTAAGGAGAGGTTCTAGGCTGTGATTGGATGCAGAAAATGCTGTTTATCACAGTGTGAAGTCACTTCACCTTACTATTGCTGCACAAGTAAATGGCTGGCTGTGTTTATGTTTGGGCAGTTTTTTTAAAGGCTGTTCTCCTGATGAGCAAACGCTAACTTTGGTCCCCTTAAAAGAGGAACTCTCCTCATTAATTCACGCACACAAACATCTGTCCACCAAATTCCTCCCACACAGCCCTTTGTGTGACTTCTCTGTGCCGCTTTTCTGCATGTATTTCTTCTGTCTGTAGTCTTTTCGTCCTTCTGACTTTTCCTCTCTTTCTCTTTGCTCCCTGTGACCCTGTTTGTATTGTAGGTCTAACCAGGACTCTGTTCAAACAAATTAGGAGCTCTGTTTTGCAGATGCTCCTCATTTGCTGGCCTCTTCTTCCTCTGCTGCTTCCTCCCTTCCACTTCCCAAGAACTTACTTTTACGTTCACATACCAGCACTCTCCCCTTCTTTACTTTCCCTTTTCTCAATATGTCCCAGCCCTCCCCACTCCTTCCCACTCCACCACAAAGAAAGAGGAGTTTTGATTGAACTGCAACGTTTCCCAGACTAGGAAGACTTGCTCAAGTGAGAGAGGTGAAAAGGAGTGGGAGAAAAAGACAGACATGAACTGTGTTAGAAAAGGACAAAGCCTGGTGTAAAGCCCCTGACACCATGTGAAAGCCTCAAGAAAACAGCCATAATTAGAAGACCGCGTGCCAGAAGTGTGCATGTTTTAAAGCAACTGTGCACCTGGCTAGTACTGTTTCTGCATGCAAGTACTTAGTTGGACAAATGTTTATTGTGGAATCATGTGAAAGTCTCCAGTTAAGTTTTTTCAGTGTTGATACATCCACAAAACTGTTATTCCTTTGGGTTAGCGGTGATCGCAATTATATTTTATGACTGTAATAGTGTGAGTTTCTCAGTGGTGTGTAAGCTGTGAGCTGAGTGATGGAAGGGAACGCATTCTGACTCCACTTTGGTTGTTTGGAACTCGCACATTAAAACAATTTCAGCATTCACAAATCCACAAGTATCCCTACCTTTGGGTTTTGCACCTGCCAACCAATCTGAGTCAAGCATGTGTATGTGATGTCATTCACACCTCAGAGAAGAATGTTGACAAGACGTGTGCAGATAACCTGCTCTGCTGATCTATTATAGTACGAGCCAACTGCTTTCACTTTTTCCTTTTTTCCCCTCCACTTGGTGTTCTTTTATCTCCGTGTTTTTTCATGAAAAGAAATGGATGGATAGGTCATATGGATACAGCATGTCTGCGCAACCGCAACAACATGGCTGCTCCTGTCACTTGTTCCTGCAGCCGCCTTTCAAATCAGGAGGCGAAAACGATCAGGCATAATCCGGTACATATGCACTCTGTCACAGGCTAAGTGTGGATACACTGCTTGTGTATTGTGTATCTGTATCTAATCTTGTCTTTTTTGTTTGAAGACTTGTTGGGTTATATTAAAGCTGCAGTTGCTTTCCTCATAAATTTTACATCTCATTTGTTCAATTTTACAGCATATAGGAAAAAAGAAGAAATGTAATTGTGCGTAGTTCCTCCTCATACTGTAACTCATTTGGGTTGTTTAGCCTATTTGGGTTTGGAGTCAGTCTAGCTTCCACTAATCGGCTGGGAGATGTCCGTCCTCACAGCCAAGGTGTCAAAAGGATTGGGTTTCTCCAGTTTCCAAAACTCAGACCTACAGAAGCCTGTGGGCAATGTGAACCCCTTCTGAGAGTCTTAGACATCTACTCAATTACAGTCACCCCTGTTCATTTTGTTATCCATACTTCAATACTACCTTTTTAGAGCTTGTTATTACTTTCATCATCTGCCTCTTTCTCTCACTCTCTCTTTCTCTTTTCCTGTTAGGCAGCCATTATCACACACACAGAGGTAGCTGCAATCCTCAGGGGGCTTCTAGGATTACCTGCTGCCTTCCTGCATATATGTCGAACCACATTATAACCCGGCATCTGAATGCTCTGCCATTAGATCACCATTAAAATCACACAAGTTGGACCATGATTAACAAAGCCATGTGCAGACAGTTTTTACTTCTTCTCTGTTTTATTCCTTTTTTGCAGCTGTTTAATGCTCTTCTAGGTCAGGATGAAGAAATTAAAATTTGATGTTTGTGCTTTTTGTTTCAGTTAAAAAAATTTAAAAACATTTTTGCCCTGCAATGCCAAAGCCTTAAAATGCTTAGAAACATACTTTACCCCTACTTATACTGCCTTCCCTTTTTTTTGTTATCCGCTAAACCTGTCACTTTGAAGAGTTGTGTGCAATCGTCTCAGGGGCCGTTATGCTTTCACCAGGGCCTCAGTCCTTCCTGCTACAGTGCGGTCTTTGATGTAGTTCCTTCCTCAGCTCCATGCGGGCAGACCTCGGTCCTGGCAGTGCATTTTAACTTCACATCTCCACTAAATGTTGATCTTGGTGGAGATGGTGGTGAGAAAAATAACTAAACAATGGTGAACTGACTGGGCTGTGATGTTGACATCTTACACACTGTTGCATCCAATGGGAGTGGGCTAAGGGCTTCACTGCCATGTTACAATGTTTGCAACTTCAGGAGCAGTTGCTGTCATGCTGCTGTGAGTCAGTGAATGGCGGTGGAGTTGGACACAACCAATAATGGCGTCTAGAATTCAGTAGTATTTTATGGCATGTTGCTCCTCATGGACACAGTCTGCCATCGTTGTCATTACTAATGCAATAAAAATGTTAACACTGTAAAAACAACCCAGTTACCCCTCATTATCTGCTTTTCCAGTTAGCATGATTTGCTATAAAGTTGGCAGTACCTTATTTAAAGTTTAGTCACATTTGACTCACCATTGCCCTGACTGTATTGGACTAACATAGCAATAAATGGTTAACAAATGTTTTTTTTTATCTATAAGCACAACACAGTGTCAGAAATAAACATACTTTCTTCCCCAGCAAAAAGAGAAGCACAAAAAAATGCAAGGAACTCAACAACACAACTTATTAGTACCAGGCTATTATTATTAGAGACAACTACAAAGCACTGAATGGCTTAGGCTTTGTCTGGCCCTGAGGCCAGCTGTGAACAAGCGCCTCACCACTGCAGATGATTAGTTTGATTGCCATGGCAATCAAACTCTTGTTCTTCTACGTCTTTATTATTATTATTATTATTCTTCCGTACGTTTTTTGGCTCAGCATATCTTCAGAATGCATGGGCCGATTCAAACCATTCAAACATCAAAAGATTCAGCTCATTAAGGACATTCCCGGAAACCTTCAATAATAATTACAAATATTATAATATTAAAAATATTAAACATTTTCCACCCTCAAATTAACATTGGAGTCAATGGGAGAGCCCTTCAAACCATGCATTTTGCAAAATGCTACTGCTCCTACAAATATTAAGTTAGAGAAACCATTCGAGGCTTAAAATACTTCCAACGTCTTGGTCTTCAAAAGTTGTATTCAGAATTTGGAAGTTCAGCTCCGTCTTCAAATGCCAGGGGATTAAAGATGAAGTGGTTTTTGAGGTCTCTTCTGAGTTTAACATTAGTGTGTATTGCGTGGAATGTTGGGAGCTAGAGTGGGTGAGTCATCGCTCAGAGTGCGGGAGGGAAAAAAATTAAACCAGTTTCTGCGTTTCTATCCTGCTGTCACGTCTGCACCTTTTATCTGACAGGGATAATTTGGCCACCAGTTCGAAGGAAAAATGGTCTGGGTTCTGTTGGTGTCGGTCTTAAAACTCAACACCAAACAGTTTTGCCTGTAGATCAAGCTGTTCGGGGAGAGTGCCGGTCATTCCTCCATTAAGACATAATGTAAAACCAAAAACAGAGAAGCAGAGCTGCCATATTTTCTAACTCGCCGCCATCTCCACATCTTCGACATCCCAGACATAAAAATCGTACCAGTTGTAGAGCAACTTCTTGGGATTCTGACGGTGTTCTTATTTTTTGTCTAAAGTCTTCGGTTTGGAGAATATGAGACGTTGTTCGGAGGGTGGTTTTACATAGGAAATGCATTAGGAGGGGGAAAGAGAGCTGCAGTTAGGGGCAGCTCATAAACATTCCGGTTGCCATGGATGCAGGCAGGCAGGCAGGCAGGCAGGGCCGTTACCATGGTGACAGACTGACTCACTAGAAGCATACAAAGCAGCCATATTTGTAGTCTTTATCAGACTTTAAGCATTATATCTGTCACATTGATCATCCTTCAGCTGTATACTACTTTTCCACATTCAAATCACACAGCCTGAGCTTCTTATAGTCTTATGGTATTATTCCACCCTCAGACCTTTCATATGGTATATTCACAGGCTATTCTTTAAGGTCGTGACTTCATACTGTTCTTGTCTTCAGCTGTTTCTCTTTCATATCTTCATAATATTAAAACATTTTCTACTTTTCCAGATAAGAGCTTCATCTTTCTAAATTCTTAACTGTGTTTCAGCAAATTAAGTTCAGATTGCAGATTCTCCAGCAATTCAGAGCAATCGTTCACATCAGCGTTCAAAGCAATGCTTCAGCTGCGGCAATCAAACTTGCATTTTCTTCAGGAAATGCTTTTCTAGTTATTATTATTATTATTCTTCCGTACGTTTTTTGGCTCAGCATATCTTCAGAATGCATGGGCCGATTCAAACCATTCAAACATCAAAAGATTCAGCTCATGCAGGACATTCCCGGAAACCTTCAATAATAATTACAAATATTATAATATTAAAAATATTAAACATTTTCCACCCTCAAATTAACATTGGAGTCAATGGGAGAGCCCTTCAAACCATGCATTTTGCAAAATGCTACTGCTCCTACAAATATTAAGTTAGAGAAACCATTCGAGGCTTAAAATACTTCCAACGTCTTGGTCTTCAAAAGTTGTATTCAGAATTTGGAAGTTCAGCTCCGTCTTCAAATGATAGGGGATTAAAGATGAAGTGGTTTTTGAGGTCTCTTCTGAGTTTAACATTAGTGTGTATTGCGTGGAATGTTGGGAGCTAGAGTGGGTGAGTCATCGCTCAGAGTGCGGGAGGGAAAAAAATTAAACCAGTTTCTGCGTTTCTATCCTGCTGTCACGTCTGCACCTTTTGTCTGACAGGGATAATTTGGCCACCAGTTCGAAGGAAAAATGGTCTGGGTTCTGTTGGTGTCGGTCTTAAAACTCAACACCAAACAGTTTTGCCTGTAGATCGAGCTGTTTGGGGAGAGTGCCGGTCATTCCTCCATTAAGACATAATGTAAAACCAAAAACAGAGAAGCAGAGCTGCCATATTTTCTAACTCGCCGCCATCTCCACATCTTCTACATCCCAGACATAAAAATCGTACCAGTTGTAGAGCAACTTCTTGGGATTCTGACGGTGTTCTTATTTTTTGTCTAAATTCTTCGGTTTGGAGAATATGAGACGTTGTTCGGAGGGTGGTTTTACATAGGAAATGCATTAGGAGGGGGAAAGAGAGCTGCAGTTAGGGGCAGCTGATAAACATTCCGGTTGCCATGGATGCAGGCAGGCAGGCAGGCAGGCAGGCAGGCAGGGCCGTTACCATGGTGACATGCTGACACACTAGAAGCATACAAAGCGGCCATATTTGTAGTCTTTATCAGACTTTAAGCATTATATCTGTCATATTGATCATCCTTCAGCTGTATACTACTTTTCCACATTCAAATCACACAGCCTGAGCTTCTTATAGTCTTATGGTATTATTCCACCCTCAGACCTTTCATATGGTATATTCACAGGCTATTCTTTAAGGTCGTGACTTCATACTGTTCTTGTCTTCAGCTGTTTCTCTTTCATATCTTCATAATATTAAAACATTTTCTACTTTTCCAGATAAGAGCTTCATCTTTCTAAATTCTTAACTGTGTTTCAGCAAATTAAGTTCAGATTGCAGATTCTCCAGCAATTCAGAGCAATCGTTCACATCAGCGTTCAAAGCAATGCTTCAGCTGCGGCAATCAAACTTGCATTTTCTTCAGGAAATGCTTTTCTAGTTACAGCTTGCTATATGAACTGTGTCCTAATCCTGGTGGACAGCTGAAATTAAAGCCAGGTACGGCCCTCTGCCTTCCCAGCATTCCCTGTGATAAACCTCCTCCCCTGCTGAGAAGAATCAGTTGTTTGTGAGCAAAATGCATTTCTAGAAGGGTCTCAAGTTTATAAAGACGAGGCCTCTTTTAGTGAATCAGAAACCACTGATGAAACCTAAAGGTTATTTATGATTTAATTTCTGCACTGTGCCCAGCATAAGCTTACAATTGAAATATGACAAACGTGGTCTTGAGTAGAAACCAGAATTGTAATGGCCTCCTGCCCTTGCCCTTGTTATGCACTTTTTCTCCTACATGTATGGTTTATAATCCTTGAATCAAAGAACTAACAGTAGAATATGGATCTGGGACAGGGCTTTTGTAGCTTTGGGCGGGGAGGGAAGAAAGAGGGCATTTTAAAGTAGCTATTAAACTGAGCCCAGAAGAGGAGCCAGAACATCTGAGCAGTAATCTATAATTTAAGTAAACTGATGCGTTAAGAATGGGTGTGGCCTTATTAATAAGCTGTTATGTGGTCGGATTCTGGATAATTACTGGTGTTGCATGTAAAGATGATGAAAGTCTAGTTTTAATCACATTTATCTTTACATATATATGTATACAGCATCATATCTTTAGTTATATTAAATGTTATTGTATTTTAATTTGAGTTAAATTGTTTTAATATGACAGCTGGACTTTAAAGATTTAGAACTGAATGGAAAATATTACTTAAAATCCTCATTTCCTAATTGGCATATTGTAAATATGAAAGGTGAATTGACCCGGTAATGTATATAAAATCTTAGTGCGCATGAGCGGTTCGTCCGGTGGCGCGTGCCGCCGGTGTGGCAGTGAGCGGGTTAAGGCGGACGGTGTGACCGTCCTATCAGTGCTCCTCGGTGCAGTCCCAGCCCACCACCTCCTGCCTCCGTCCCTGTGGAGGGAGAGAGAGAGAGAGAGAGCAGAGAGCCGGGGTTTGTGTGTCTGTCTGTGTGCGTGTGTGTGTGTGTGTCTGGCAGGACACACTCCCATGAGCAACAGCCCGCTCTCTCAGAGACTTGTTGCTGCCTTTTCGTGCTTGTATTGTTTGTTTAACGGCGCTTGTGGACACTTAACTAAACCGGAGCAGACCTCTTCTTCTTCTTCGTATTATTATTTTTTTAACTCCCCTTTTTTCCGGACGAAGCGCAGCGTGCCGCGGATCCTACCGGCGATAATAAGCGTAAAACACCGGGAGAAACAAAAACACACGGTACGTGAACGCCTCTTCTCACTGCCTGCTTCACGGCGTTTCCTCACTTTAGTGAGCGTCTCAGATTAAAGCCAGCGTTTCCGTGCTGGACGTGTTCCGGAGCGGTGAGGAATATGAAATGTGTACTTGTTTTGGGTCCATGCGTCTCCGTTGTTGAGCGTCAGTGTGTCTGTCCAAAAGGGTTTGGCTGGAAGCAGAGTGGAAATGACTCCTTTCCTTTTACAGCTGATGTTACTACAATAGAAAGCTATGATGTGAAAAATAGACTGTAGGGAAACTTATGTAGGCTACTTGCACATTGAATATAATTATAAGCTGTCTTTCCCCTTTCTTAACCTCCAAGTTTGACATTTAGGATTTATTTCAGCCCCTAAAAGCATCTGAAGGTGTTATAAATTAATTATCTGCTGATGTATGTTTAATATATATATATATATATATATATATATATATATATATATATATATATATATATACATATATAATCAGCTGTCATCCTGATGATGGTTTTAAATATTTAGGTTGATGGGAATGACTTATTCAGACTCAGCACTGTAGCTGTGAGCCACCACCTCCATCCACCTCGGTTACACACAGCCCAGCTGTGAGTAAGTGCCCTGAAGGGGTCATATATGTCCAAAATCTCTCCTGACAACCAGAAATATGTCAAAGTATATCTGTCTACTGTCATGTCAAGCATGTGTGCCCCTTGCAGGGACGATTGTCTGCTGTGGATGTTATTATTAACGTTAGCAGTGTTGCTGTTAACCGTCTCTTGACTGAGTCCTAGTAATTGCTGCCTATTAGCTTTAATTAAAGGGATGCAGAATGCCTTGTGCTGTGTAGCGGCCTGTCGCCCAAGGTCTCTTCTTCTTCTACTTCTACTTCTTTCTCACCCCCATAATCATAAACTTCAACATGAAAGACAGAAGAAGAAGAGCTTCGTCATCACCTACGTGTTCCAAAACCACTCGCACTGGGAGTGATTGTATGCGTTGGTTTCTGGTCTGCTTCTTTTGGTTATTTAAAGGTTAAATGTACAACATAATTCATCTGACCAAAAAGGGCCTGCAGGGTTACAGGGGGAGGGCTGAGCATAGCTTTATCCCTACTGGCACAAGTAATCCCTTAAAGCTGTGCGTTTTATAGTTAAAATGAGAGGGAAATGACACTTCATCACAGTGGCTGAGTCTAGACAGAGTTTGACGTGTTGGATTAAGTAGGAGTGATGGTTTAGGATCACATTATTTCATGCTTACCAAGTCAATCACAGCAACTTTATGTCTGGCCCAACAGACACTAAGTGTTGTGATTTTTTTTTATCATTAATTATGGGACAGTGATGCAGACAAGGGAAAACATCTTATTTCCCTTAATAACACACTGCTACTTTATCCCTTATTTTTACACTTAATTGATACCAGCACTTGCTGTGATCTGATTTATTCTCCTCCACACCAGCTGAATTTCCTTCATAAGTAGATGGAAGCATTTTCTTAGGCGTTACTTCCAGTTGTTCACGGTGCAGCTTGGTCCAGCTGTCGGCTTTTATTTTAAAGAGAGACACAAGACCCTGCTTGTGTCCGCACAGTCTGCCCTGGATGTCTCACCTGCCTGTCAATGCTCTGCCTCTGTACACACACACTCACAGAGGGCTGGAGCTGAATTCCTTCAGACGCAGACATCACACTGGGTTGCGTACTGAACTATGTTCTTTGTGTACTCAAGATGTTTTTTCATGTTTAATCTCCCTTAAAGTCCTCCTGCTTCTATCCAGCCTTTTTAAGTCATTACAGGCTTTTGACAGCTGTGGGAGCCAGACTAATGACTTCATCTGGGTTTCCCTCAGCTCTCTGCTATTCTCAGCTCTCTGGTGCTTCAGAGTTATTCTTCCTCTCCTCCTTCTCCTCCCCTCCTCAAACACCGTCCTCCCAGCCACCCCTGACCCTGACGGGGCTGGCGTGCTCATGTTTCGCCACTCGTTCATGTTGAGGTGTCACACAGTGCATTGGTCACATACGCCGCATATCTTGCGCTGAGCGGCAAATGGGAATAACAGACTTGTGTGATGTATTGCTTGCAGAGAAATATGTCTCCAGGTCAATGTAGGAATGAAATAAAAACCTTTGTGGATGTTTAGATTTGAGCTGAAGTGCACTTCATTTGTTTTTTCAACAATTCTTTAATGTTATAGTTTCATTTTGTAAAAAGGAGAATTCAAAGGTGTTTTATAAAGGCCTCATTGACAGTGACTTTGACGTTTCATGGGATGTGGCTTCATTATTAAACCACTACAGTAATCAGTTTAGGTCTGCAGCATCTGAAATGTTTTCTACGTCATCAGTGTCCAGATGCGTGTTTTATCTCCCGATGGCATCACAGATAGCAGATTTTCTGCTTGTTCTTCACGCATCGAGAGTGAGTTATTCACAATATGGCCATCTCAGATGTCTGATGTTAAAGTGCTACACCGTCGAAATTTAAAATGCACTTATGTTTACTACATATTTAGAATGGAAAAACACCAGTTGTTGCAGCCACTGTTGTTGTTTACCTTCAACATCTTGCCAAGCTTGGTACAAGTTTTGCGGCTGTTCAGTTGTGGTAATTGTGACAGCTTTAGATAAGTGTTTGCTGTTTTCCTGTGTTTTATGAAATAGCTTTAAGCTTTTAATATTTGGTGAGATCAACAAATTCAAAGAGAGAAAAATAAAATATTGTTTCTATGACAGCAGAATGGGAAGTTGAACCAGAGATGTTTTAGTAGTTACTATGTATTAAATATGCTTTATCCGCTTTACCGCTTGGGTCACACATAATAACCACAGGCAGACAACCCTCTCGTCTGTTACCTGTTGTACGGCTTCTCTTTTTACTTGCCTATAAATAATTCATATTTTAAAAAAATCATTGTGTTATGAGCACTTCAAATTTGTATAAAAAGGTCTCTCTCCCTTCCCTCTGTCTCATGCCTCTCTCTCTCTCTCTCTCACACACACACACATGCATACCTTCACATACTAAAGCCTTGTAGTACAATTATTTCATCCCGGCTCATGTCAGGTTTCTCACCACCGTGGGGCTGTATTTTGGGCTCAGTTCCAACAACACGGCTCAGCGCGACCCTGCATTACCTGTGAAACACAACTGCTTTTGAAGTGTGTCAGGCATATCATGGCGCACAACAGCAGACACACACCATTAGTTTTGTTTTCTCCCACTCTCTCTCTCCTCGTTCTTTCTGCTGCTACCCTTAAATCACCACAGAATCATATTTTCACATTGCAGTCTCCTGTGAGCATTTTGTAATTTAAGCTGAAGCATGAGGGCTGAAACTGCGGCATAATATGAACCTTGTGTTTTTTTTCTCCACTCTGTTGGAGCCATTTTGCCTCACAAGAGTGTGTCTTGCTTTGTATACAAACAATCCATAATCTGTACATCACATTGATTTTAAATGGCCCCTATTTGATGTGACTCCAATGAGAAGTTCATTTGCCAAGTATTTCAGAGTGATTCAGTTAATCGTTGTCTGTAAAACTTTATTAGTTAGGCGCTTAGATTGTTTTTCTTGATTTTTATTTTTTTTAAGGCGCATTTATACTGATTAGCAGTTAACCAAGATCATTTTATTGACCTCTTATATGTGGAGCCTTTCCAGCTCAGCTAAAAATGTTTACACAGGGGATTTCTTAAGAATTAATTGGTGCCAAATTGAACACCAGATATTAATTTCAAATGTATGTGTTTATTTTGCATTTGTAATGTACTTAGTGTGTTAGTTTTGCTGAGTTACACTGGAGACTTCTTTTCTGCCTTATCGTTTTTAATGTTACATTCTCCGTCCCCTCTCATCCCTCTTATGGCACCCTCTGTTCTGAACAGGAAACACTCTCCTGCTCAGTTTCTGAGGTCTGGTTGTTTTTGGTTTTTAAAAGATTGTACGGTAAAATAAGACAAAAAGTTAATTTTACTTATGTACTAGATCAACAGATCGCACATGTGCACAGGATGTTATCAGTGTTTTACTGGAGAGTAACCAGATCTTCACCTCTGGGTGCCCTGTCCAGCTCTGCTCTGTGCGGGAATAGAGTCAGTTGAGCAACACGTAAAGCTCACTCACAATTCACACAATTTCTTCCTTTGCTTCTTGTCGGTTGAGCATCAGTGTCTGTCCGGCTACATTTATATGAAATAGGAATACTGCTAGCCTTGCTCTGACAAGATACACACACAGAAAAATAATTTTCATGGCTGTAATCTTCACACACAGAAGTGTAAAATTGACTGAGGTTTTTATTTACGGACAATTCTTTTGCCAAGGAATGGTGATTTCCTGGAGCCGCCTGTCTCTGCTGAGACTCTGACTGTGACAAGACTCCAGAAAGTCAGGTCAAGAAATAATCCAGCACATAACTCCATGTATACAGAACAACTTGTCTTGTTTACACTTTGGTTTTATATGGATTAAACAAACAAGAATACGTTTTCACTTTTTTTCTTACTGTCTCCAGTCTTTATTCAACTTGAAGTGTTTCCTGTAGCTACATATGTACAGTAATGGTATGTAAGATGGATAATAGAAAAAAAGAAATTCTAAACTTTCTTTTTTTTCCCCCAGAGGAGTGACAGTGTCCCTGCCAGGCCCATTGGGAGAGGACCATGGCCCTGAGCGATGCAGACGGTGACCCTTTGGCCCTCAGAAACGGAGGACACCATCCTCTCAGCGCCAATGGAAATGCACCTTCAAATACCAGTACCCCACTCAGCAGTGGCCAGGACCCTCTCACAGCTGCCTCGAGTTGTGACTGCCTCACAGCAGATAGAGATGAAGATGCCACACTTAAGAATGCAGCATCAAAAATGCAGCAGAGAGCACAGGTTGTTCCGAGAGCAAACAGACCCAGTCAAAATGGAGGTGTGGTCAAACAGAATGGTTCCCTGAGGGCTTTTCCTCTATCGTCGGCTTCCTCTTCCTCCCCTGCCGTCACAGACTCCCAGAGACTGACCAGACACCACCTTCCCTCCACCTTGTCCCCATCCTCTTCCTCTCCTCCTCTTCAGCCGCCGCCACTCTGCTGTCAGCATTGTCACTTCCACTCCACCCTGTGCTGCCCCTGTGGACAGCAGGAGTGCCCCCTCTTCCAGAATCATGGCACAGGCCCAGGGCCCGGCTCCGTTCCCCACCCAGGGACCACTTCATCCTGCCCCTGCTGCCTCTCTGCTTGCACATACTCTCACCCCCATTCTCCTCACCCGCCCTCCCCTCTTCATCACAATCATCACCAGCACTGGCAAGAGCATCTCCAAAGCCAGACACATGCACCAAGAATCAGGTATGTCTTAATGAATAGGATCTAATAATTTCTTATTTCTCTGCAAGTCACATCTGACATATCTGACCCAAAAACCAACCCAGTGTCTGAGCAACTGATCTCATAGTGTTCCAGTAATCATCTCTTGTCACTTGTGTTGTATGTCTCTGTAGCCAAGGTTGTGCTACATAACTCATAATCATAACCTGTCAGTCATGTGGAAGACTGTGGTAGATGAGGTTGTGTCTTATAGCTGACAAGGCTATGGTGACTATTGTTAACATCAGTGATCAGGTTTTTGTTGATAGTGCTGGTATCTGTTGTTTTGTTTTATGCTCTTTTTTAAATGTTATATTTACAATCTGACATTGCAGTGTAGCTTTGCATGGTGTACAGTTAAAAAAAAAATGCTATTGCAGCCCCTCACTGGCCAATTTAGCTCCGGGCTCTTTATACTGTATACCTGCACTCCTCTGATTGGCCAGGTTTGAGGAAGCCTTTGTAATTTATCCAATTATATTCAAGTGTGACTCTTACAGCAATTTGGTAAATAGTGCAATGATTACCTGATGCTGCAGTCTAGTAAATAAGTCTAACATGCTAAAAATTATAATTCAACCTTGTAAGTGTAAAGAATTGTCACTCAAGCTGACTATTGGAAACTCACCCAACATTTTAACAAAAATATTTATCTTGTGTATGACTTGGACATAAAGGGCCCCTTTTAATTAAATTAAACTTTAACATGTGCAGGCACACATAATGTTTTTGCATACACGTGGTGACCATGCCTTCTCCTGCTCTCCAGAACTCATTTGTCGGCAAAGCTTTCCTCAGCTGATCGATCCATATTTTTAGTGAGTTGGTTCTTTCCTTTTTACTTCCAAACCGCAACCCTTCAACCGCATTTGAAACTGGAACCATTTAATGCCTTGCGTAATCATTTGCATAATCCTATATTTACCATCTCCACAGAAAAGGTGGGGAGGTGAACTTTTGCAGAAGTAATTATTTGCTCGTGTCAACTCCTTTTTATGGTAGCAGATCGTCGTGGGGAATCTGATTTGCATGAGACTTTATTTCTTCGTACTTCTCAACATGGAATTTTCCCTAGTCAAATAAAGTTAGATTTCCCCCCCTCTCATAAGTTTCATTAGAAAGAGGGCCGTTGTGGGTGGCGTTGAAAGATGAGGTTTGTGCAGCCACAGCGGGTACATACACCAAAACCTGGTGCACACACATTAAACCCTGGGTGGGCAGAGGGAAGCTAAATAGGATTGTGTTGCAGGCATTTAGATGCATCCACCAACCTCTGTGGTTTTTCGTCTCCCCTCCCTCCCCTCCCTCCTCTTATACTTTCATTTTTTTCTCTCAGTTTTTCTCTCACTCCATTAACACTCTCATTCCGTCTTTGGCTCCGCCGCTCCTCTCCTCTCCCCGCTGGCCCCTCCCTCTTCGATCTTTCGTTCCACATCAGAATGGAGAGCAGATGTGGCTCGGGACGTATGCGTCTCTAATGTTGAACCACTCTCTTATTTACCAAACAGGTCCCTCTTGTTCAGTGATGACAGGTTTGAATTACAGAGACTGGGTTTGTTCCAAAACTGCATCCCTAACTCCCCCCTTTCCTGTACAGTGTTTTGTGTGTGTGTGTGTGTGTGTGTGTGTGTGTGTGTGTGTGTGTGTGTCACTGAGATAAGTAGGAAATGATATACCTGTCTCCGCTGTGTAGTTTTTGCCCTGAACTCAGACAAAATCTTTCAAAACTGGTCTCCCTATTACTCCAGTCCTTCACCCCTGTACTGGTTAAATATAACCTTCACACACATGTAAACCAATACATTTCTAATACCCTTGATAATTTGAGGGTATGGAGTCAGACAAGGTGGTGTCAAATATCATTTTGATCTGCTTCCGAGCTGTGATCTGCCAGATTATCCGAGAGATTACATCTATGATTACAGCCCACTTGCATCTCACTCGCACATTCTGAAACACACACACACACACTGATAAGTTGTAACATTAGCTCTTCGGGGAGACCTTTTTATGCATGTTTCGCAACAGAGAATTTTTATGCCCCTGTTGTCGGCTTCACAAAGCATTAATCCATTTACCAAGATTAGCCCATACTTTGTTTCCCAATGTTTCTATTTTGGGAGCGATCAAAAGGCTTCAGGTCTTTAGTCATGTATGAAATAAGCTACATCGCTGGAAAGGTCGAAGCACAGTTTAGCAGTTCTGCGAAAAAAAAAATGATTTAGCTGTCGTTGGTTTCATTTTTTACTCTCTTCTGGTTCTGTTTAAAACATAAGGCAGATGTTTGTCTCCACAAGATTATCTGTCGCAGCCTTTTTATGTGCATTATTTAGGATTGGACAGAAACCCAGTGTCCTTGGGATGTCTGTTGCTGTTTGGCCACAGTCAACTCTGTGTGCGCCAGCAAGTTTAAAGCTACAGCTGGCAAGCTAAAAGTGTTAGCATTTAACACCCTGATGTCCCCGGTGTTCAAAGATTCATTTTCAGTGAGCAAAGCCTTAGGCATGTAATGCAAGTGTTAAGTATGAAGCTTTTACTTTAGAGGTGTTAAGTGTGAACTTGATGTAGATGCAGTCCAAAAATGAGAAATGTGTCACAAGAAAATAAGCATAAAACATGACGCGTGGCTTCAGGGCACCTGAGGTTCAGCTAACCTGCTTCTACCTGCATTGATGACCAAACAGCTCACTGACACTCAAGCATCTAAGGTCATGTGGAGTATTTAACCTCTCCCCCCACTCACGCTGCTCTCCTGAAGGTAAATATTTCTGCCCTCTTTCTCACCGATGCCTCTCGCAACAGCTCTTGTTGTTTATGGCAACCACAAGTTGTGGTTTAGATTCATGCCTTGTCAGATAGCAAAAATTCCTGTCTCTCACTCCCTCTGATGCTGCTCCTGCAAAGGTCATCTTTTATTATCATGAGCAAGTTTGAGTTTTGGACTATTTGTATGCTGCAGGTAGTTGGTTGCTATGACACGTGGATGAAACTGTATGAAAATATGACAACTCTAGTGCGCAGAGCACTCTGTCTTATGCTATTTTGCAATTTATTATCAGTTGAGTTATTGGACATGTCTGCTGTATCTGCAGAATGTTACATTTTCTTTCCTTTTTGTATGCCTTATATTCAACCTTTTTTGTCTCCTTCTATCTTTTGCTTGCTTGTCAGACAGCTGCAAGCCTCAACCAGTAAGGGTTTGTCTGAAAGTGATCCGTGCGCTCTGTATTTTAGAGTGTCAGCTTGGAAAGACTTGTGCATTATCAAGAATAACAACTGCTAGGCCTTTGGGTTAGGCAGACTGCAGAGCTTACTCAATTGCAAATAAGACTTGTTAGTGTTGACATATTCAAAATTTCCACCACAGACTTGTGTGTGAATAACACTGGTTTTAATGTATACACAGGATTTCATGTTAAACAAGTCCAGATATGTTTTTGTTTAATTTGTAAGAAGCCTGCAGTCTTACAGCCAACTGTTGTTTATAGCCTCTTTTATTTTGCTAAACATACAATTAATAGCCTGAGTTGTTCAAACTCAACAGAAATGAGCAGTTTGCATGTCTTTGTATATATTTTGTGGCTCCTCCCAGAGTATGTGTGAGGGCTCTGTGATTGATGGAAGAGATTTACTGACATCCTGCACATCTAATCCTTGTTGTACTGTAGGAGCTCTTGGAGATGTAAGGTTAGCTCGGGACATTTTCACTGTAAAACTTAGATTTACATGCATGATTTTTAGTATAATTGTGTCTTGTTTAAATGGAAGTAGGAGGAAAATGTTTCTTTTTTAGGGCCTGAGCACCGAACGGTGCGAGAGCCCTATTGAAACTGTAGGGATTTTTTTTTCCTGACTGAATGATTGCATTTTTAACATGCTTGGTAGAAACTTGGTAGAAAAATGTGTTTTCCCGAAAAATTTTGAAATTTGCTGTCTTTTGAAACGCACATGGTAAAATGCCTCTATAGCGCCCCCTAACACGTAGCCCCTCTGGCCAGTTTGACACAGAATCATGAAATTTGGCACACATATGTATCACCCCAATAAGCACAAAAAAAGTCTCTTGGACCCCCCCTCCAAACCCAACAGGAAGTCCGCCATTTTGAATTTTGTGGTCATTTTTGGCAATTTCTGACCCTCCTACAAAACATTTCAGGCCTTGCATATTTCATCCAATTTAGCTGAAATTCACTGTGTCCACTCAGGACACCATATGGAATAGACCGTTCCAAAACTCTTACAAAAGTGTTATGGTGTGGCCGGGGGCGTGGCCTCAAAGTTGACCATTTGCCATTACAAAGGAACTCGCTCTGTTTTCTGCAGTACAACCAACATACTTCATGCAATGTTTACAAAATCTTACAGCACTGCTATGGACCCGAGTCTGAACAGATATATATGCTAATAGGATGATACAGTCATAGCGCCACCTACTGGCAACAGGAACTTTCTCTTGTAAACATGTGTTTGTTGTATGTCTCTGGAAATGAGAGGACAGGAGAGCATAGGAGAGGAGACTGCGATGGCCCTGCGGATCGCAAGGTGTGCGAGGGCCCGCAATGCTACTTGCAGCTTTAATTTTTGTCTTGAACTGGTTAGTGATTTTAATGCTGTCCAACATATGTGTCATTTCACTCCCTCCACTCCTTAATTTTAGTTTGGTCTGAAGGGACAGTCTGCATTTTATAGTCTACCTCTAACTTTTTAATGCACTGAAGTCTGTGTTTTCTGTTAGTGAGTACGATCAGCCAGTGTGACTGTGGTCTGTAGCACCAAGGGGAAAGAAAAGAATAAAAGTAAACCCAGGTTTTTTCCTGGCATGACTTTCTGATATCTTTTTTATTGATCAGAACAGATGGAGGAAGGGGTGATGGAGGTGGAGCAGTAGACATTATTTCCACTTCATTTTTTTAACTGTATGTGTTTACATGTTTTCTTTCTTGCAGACGTTTTCATGTCTGTATACCACAGTCTTACTATATGGTTCCTGAGTATGAAGCAAAGCATATAAGGAAGGCCATCTCAGATCAAAGGCCCACGCTGTCCCATAAAGCAGGATCAAAGCCTGATGTGAGCACAATGTTGTCATAACTTCCCATAAGCTGGCTGAGCAGCTAGCCAGGGTAAATAAATACTTTATGGACTAGCTGCAGTAAATTGTAATTAGTGGACATCATTACTGATCTTTGTTATGAGGGATGATTGATAAGTCTGAGCCTTGGGTAGATTTATGCAGAAAATGTAGTTAAAAACTTGTGGTATAGGGCATACAGCTGGCTTTTAAGTCTCAAAGTGTTTTACATTTATGTGCAGAGAGCTGAGGCCGAGTACATTTTTCCAAAACAGGAGGTTGTTTGTCATTGTGGTTGCAACAGCCTTGTAGATAAAATGAACCATGGCGATTTGAAATAGAAGGTGGACTCATGCGAACAAGCCTTTACTCTTCTTCCAGATGAAGTGAGCACAAACCACACCACTGGACTAAAATACCCTAACCAGCTCCACCACATGTAAATCAATTAGCAAGTCCAACAACAAACCAGTCAATGAGCTGCTGCTTCTCTTAACGCCAAGTCGGAATCTCCAAATGTTTTTAACAGTTAGTTGGAGGTTGGTAAACTTTATATATTTTTCAGTTTGTTAATAGATGCTTGTTTATCTGTTTATTTGTGGGATGTTTTGCTATGGTGCAAATATAAGGTCAAGTCATATTTATAGCGATGCAGAGGAAAGTAGTTTTCCCTGTTATTGTTTTCATATTAATGTCTGCTTGAACACTCCTTTTGAGATAAATAACAACTTTCTTGTGACCCTGCTTGTTTTGCTTCTATTTCCTTTCCTGCACTTAGTAAACTTTTACTTGGAATTTTCCACCCATTCACCCCACACTCGCTTTCTATCACACATACACTCACTGAGGGAGGGAGGGAGGACAGATCGGGACTCATTTTGCATCAAGGGGATTGACTGCAGCCAGATTTCTTAAAAAATATATCTAAGCTTTGTTTATCAGATGCAGCATAATTGATCTTTAAGTCAGTTGCAATGATGATAGACAGCATGTGTCAACAAATCGGAGCTTTCACAGCAATGCTCTAAAACCAACCTGTGATGACACATTTACCAGATACAGGCAAGAAAAGAGAGAGAGGAACTCCAGCAAATGGTTCCCTGGGAGCTATCATGTCCTCAGATGACCCAGCGTCAAACACAAAATGACAAAGGAAAATTGATGTCATGAGGTAATAATGGAGTCAGAATGAAAAATGAACCTCCTAGAAAAAAAAAAATCCTGACATTGCGTTTTTCTTCCTTTACCCTGTCTACTGATGAATGAGATCAAAGAACGTCAGAGTGAAGCCACAGGCGCTGTCTTAGTCAACACTAGATTGTGTGTCAGTGAGGATTGAGAAATTTAGATATTGTGGAACTTCGGTACATACGTATTACTGAAATTCTGCTACTAATAAACCTGATTTAAAATGAAATTCACATGCAAAATGCTCCATTTTCTATGAGCAAATAATGTTGACGTTAATATGTTAATAATTTGCCTGGACCTGCCTGTCCTATTGTGTTCTTATTTCATGCTGAAGGTCTTCACCCTTCCTGTTAAATAGAAGATAAATGATTCACCTTGTTTCAATAGGGTGCTTTTAAAAAGTTTGTTTTCGAAAAGGTGGGCCTTTTTTTTTAAGTCAACAGCACTAAACAGATGCCTGTGGTAGGAAGCTGAAGGATGCAGCAGCAGGTGAAAACCATCGCTTCCACCCCTGGAGGTCTCCTAAAGGAAAGCCTGCCACTCTTTTTGACCACACATACCCACTTGAAGCTGGCTTGGTTACAGTTGCAGTCAACCATGCAGTGTTAGGTTGGCAGGTTAAGGATTTCTGGATTTAGATTTTCTGGCCTAGTGCATTAATTCATCTGGAACATGGCTTCCTGCTGGCCTTCCCTTCCAGTGATTGACTGATTATATATTTTTTATGCTATTATTTAATAGTGCAAGATGAAAAATCACTCAGAAAACACATAAAATATAATCTTGTCACTGTTGAAGACATGTACTAGGCCAAGGTTACTGCACTGTGTCTGGAAACCTGAAGTCATAAAGATGAAGTGAGGAGCAGCCATAATAAAGATGTCACACTGACTGACAGCTTGTAACTGTTGGCTACAGTGCTCAAAATCCCGTCTGTATGTCTGGAATTTGTGCGCGCCCGTATTTCACCTCCAAGAATTCAGGGAAATGGCAGGTGCAGCCAGAAAAGGCCATGCTTACCACTGGAGTGCAGTCATCCCAAAAAATCCCATATACACACATGCAGACATGAGCACACATCTGCTCTTACTCCTCAGGAGTAGCAGAGCAGGAATTAGAATGATCACTTACCAGACAAAAAAAAACAAATCTGCAACTATTCTCAAAGAAATACAGCAAAAATATATATGTAGAAGTCATAACTTGTGGGCTATATCCACTACTTAACTACGTACTTGTCCCATGTCTCAGCTTGTTTCCCTCATGTGATAATGAGAGCAGTTGAGTGTCCCCAACTGACCTCCATTTAAACTTTTTGTTTAAACAGCACAGGCCTGTTCCAGTGTTTATTGGAGGCCTGTTGGAAACATGATGCCCTATGAATCACAGTCTGTTACTGCTGAAGCTAATGAAGTTTGCTCGTACATGCTATCAACACTGATAGCTGCTTAGTGATGCAACACTGGCTCTTAGATGTGATTATTAGGAAAAATGTAGATTTGTAGATTTTTAAAACTTTTTTTAATAAGCTTCTGATTCACAGTGTCAACTTTATGGCGCTCCTATTAGTTATCTGTCTTAACAATAAAGTAACCGCGTTTTAAAATAGTTTGAACTGCTGGATTTATCTGTTCACTGATGCTCAGCTACACTCATTCAATTTATTTACACTACTTTTGGTGAGACAAAACCGCATGCTTCCTAAAAGGTTCTATTTAGACTTCATTGTCTGTGTGTAAGTATAAACAAATATAAACAGTTGATATTCCGACTTTTCTTCACAAATTGTTGATGTGGTTTTATGCCTCGACCCTCTGCTGGCCTTTCAGATATTTACAGTCATATTAATGTCATCCAACCATACACACAGCCTCACTTTGGGGATTGTTCATATCTCTCTCAGTGTTTTGCTTTTAGCCACAGGAGACTTTGTGTAAATATACACACACAGCCCTACTGATCAGGCTCATTGCTGTGTTTTTCTGCCTAACTAGTCTCATGATGTCACTCAAACGGGAGTGCTGGTAGCCTGGACCTATTTCACGGCTAGATCGAGCCTCTAATTGTGTGCAGCGTTCCAGCGAGGCACTAATCAGGGCGAGGCGGGCCCAGCAGCCTGATGCTTGACAGTAATTGCTCTTGCTTCGACTTGAAGGCCTTGTTCATGAAATATTTACCCGCCTGTCTGTTGGCAGTTAACCCCCCTCACCCCCTTCCGCCTCTGAATCCTCACCCTCAACACACACACATAGACACATACTTTTGTCTTGGATATCAGAATATATAACATAATGCTTTGGGTTACAGAGAAAAATAATCATTAAAATTGACCAATAAGAATAAAAAAAATCTAAATAAGTAATTGTGATTGTGCTGGATGTGGTTTGGTAGAACATTGTTCATTACATGAATTTGCTCACACCATTATCTGTGGATTTTCTGTAGTAACTAAGTCATCATTTCTTAAAAGAGACATTGCTGTTGTATTTTTTCAATTATGTTGTGTTGGGATTTTAGCACCACAAAAGCAGTGGTGATTGATCGCAGCACAGTCTGCGATCAACGCCCAAAAGTTTCACCATATTCTTCTGACAGTCAGCCCATAAAGGAGACCCTCGGTATACTGAGAGTCCCCAGCTGCTTCTCTCTTTCTCTCCTCTGTCAGCACAGTGCTGAGTGAGCGGGTGGCGGCCTGTGTTTACCTTATTAATTAGCCCAGTGATCCAGAAACACTCTCCCTCTGGTAAATAGAAAAACACTGAAAGGTTACTCAGGGCCGGAGGAGAGGGGAAAGAAAATAAAAGAGACGGGGCAGAAGCCAAAGGAAAGGGAACAGAAGGGAAAGCTGGATAGAAAGTTGGACAGGGATACCGAGTCTGCAGTTTTAAGTTTGCTTTAGAGGCATCATGAGTAGAAGTGATCAGAGACCTGGGGAGGAAACTCAACACGGTGGCTTGTCATCTCGCAGAATTTAGAGCCTCTGTGATCATCAGTCAACACCAGCTCTCTGTCGCTAACCGCCAACCAGCCCCACCACCTTCCCTGCTGCTTTCGGTGCCCCCTTGATTTATTTCTACGGGCATGAGGTGTAATGGTGGTGTGCTAGTGGTTTCTTTTGACGTTATTTTATAGACGACAAACAGAGCCTAAATAAAAGTCCCAGTGACAGAAACTGATCTCAGCCTGCCAGATTCAGCTTTTGTTTTTATGTGAGCAGGGATGAATGATTGCCTGACGGATTTTTGACCCATCTGCATCACTTTAAATTCCTCAGGTATGCGACGCATCTTTCCAATTGGCTGATAAATTCAGACCAAAATTCAAAACAGACCTTTAGCAGACAAATAGATATGCCTGACAGCACTTTTATGAATCCAGTAGAGTTTCCAATAGCTCGTCTTCCTCCATTTTGGGCCATATCTGTGTCCTGAGGTCTGCAGTTCAAGGCTGTGAAGCCAAGAGGCAGTGCACAGTGATTTACATTACAATAAAATACAGAATGTTCCCTTGGCTACTGGTTCAAAGAAGGACAGGGAAATGTGATTTTCATTAGGCATTGTTGGCTTAAACCAGGTTAAAGGTCATTTTGCAAGTTGAAGCAGGAAGCAATTATCATAATGGGGGATAATTAAATACTGAATAAAACAGAGGAGCTTGAAAAGCTAGAAAACAAATTTATCGCATAACATTTTCATAGGCATCACTTCTGTACCTGTGTAGCAGCTAAAAGGATGCCCAGCTTGATTATGTGCATACTTAATGTTGGAAGATCAGGCTCTACTCTGGTGCCACTTGACATCTGGCTGTCATATTAATGTGCCCAGTGAAACTTTAAAAGGGATTTACTGCCTTCTTATAACCCACCCCCGTGGAGTAAAATTCCTCGCCAATAGCTCTAGATCATTTGTGCTTCCCATTACCACTAATTATAACATTCCGCAGATTTTAATTTGACGGCAGCGTGGCCCAAAAAAAAAAAAAAAACACGGTGACACAACCTCTTCAGCCCCTCTGGCTATGTTGTTTAAATCACAGCACTAATGTCTGGAGTGCTGTTGACCTTATTGGCTGCTGAGAAAGGTGACCTGAGAACTCACTTTCTGCCATTCTCTGCCATTAGAAGAGTAGATTTAGGGCCCTTTTGCATACAGCATAATCTATGATGTACTAAGAAATGAATTTCGGATGCTTTTAGTTTTTATTAAGTGCTATTAAACAAGAGCATTCAGTTCTGAAGATGTTTTTATTACCAGATCTCTGTCTAAAATGGGGTCTGTCTGGTTGCTAATGGACGTTTCTTGTAAAGCTAATAATGTTTATTTTGGGTAATTCCAGTTCATATCGTTTGTCTCTCCTCCCTCTGTATTGTCTCCACCCCTGAACCCATATAGTCTGTATCATTTATCTCCTGCAGCCCCTGCTGTGATCAGGTGGCCATATCTGATTCTCCCACTTCCTCTCCTTCCTCTTCAGCCGGGGTGTTTGCTGCTCCCGGCATACCGGATGCTCCCCCACTGCTCCCAGGAGGAGCTGACGAGAAATCCAGATAGTTCCTGAGCAGCTGAAGGCCTCATATGCCTCAGTGGGTGTGTGTGTTTGGGTCAAACCCCCCCCCCAAGTATACAGAAGCCTGATTGAATGTGATACCTAAGAAAATGTAGACTCTATAAATGTCTGTGTGTGTGTATGTAAGAGTAAAAGTGTAATGGGAGAATTATTACTGTATCTGGGGGAGATCGGGTGTGTATTACTGATTTATCTGACCAGGCTGGATAGGTTAATGTGAGGTGATAGTGCCTCATTCCTCATGTAGGTACATAGATTTAGGTTCGGATCAGATTTTAAAAAATGCTGTTGAACAGCTAGGGGGAACATTCAGGGCTTTATTTGGGTTCAAGGCGTTATCCTTTTCAGGTTTAGTTTGGGTTCAGACAGAAATCCTGCAGGATCAGGTTGAGCCAGGCAGGAATTGTGTTGATCTGTAGCTTAAACATTTATCTGTGCGCGGCACATGTATATTAGAAACACAAGCCCTGTAAGGTTGTCTGCCGTATCAGAAAGAGATCTGATAAAAGGAGCAGTGTGTTATGAGGGGTTCACTGGAAAGTGGTTTTGACAGCCTTGTCAGCTTTAATGTTTCCAGTGGTTTTTCTACCCAAGGTGTGTGCTCATGCTGGAAAAAGAATAGACGGCGGGTCATGAAGGAAATATGTCCACTGTTTCTCTCAAAGTCTCTGCAAATCTGTTTTTGATTGGCTGTTGCTTTGACTTCAAATTGTAAACCTGATTTATCTCCCCTTTATGTTTTTTAGCCCTGCAAGGCCCTTTCGATTCCCCAAAAGGTAAGACCTGCCAAAAACAGCTTCTTCTCTGTTGATATTCTGGATTGCAAAGCTTTCTTCCTCCTCCCTTGTGTTGCTGTCACCCATCCATCATTGCTCTTGCAGAGCCATCATTCCTCAGTTGTGAGTCATGAGAGTTATTGATGGGAGTTGTGTGTCTGTGTGTACCTGGCCTTTCATCTATCCATTCTCCTGAAGTAAAATCCCGGAGACTGTTTCATAGATGATTAAGACTTTTTCATTGCACTTATAAGGTTTAAATGGAAAAACTCAAGTGGACAGAGACTCTGTCTATTTCTAATCAAGCAAATGCTTTAGGCCCAGATGGACTTAGGCTTTAGGGGATCTCTTGTTTTGTCCTCATGCCCCTGTTTAGCCTTCATATGTCATCATTTTGGACAAATTCATCCTTTTATTTTGTAAAACTCATCCACTAAATGGAACCCATAGTCTAATGTCTGGGCCCTCTGTTTTATTTTTTGCTCTCTATATAATCAGATGCTTGAACTGATTCTTCTTATGTCTTTTAACTAACTTAAATCTCTGTTTTGTTCCTAGCTATGCTGAGCTAATAGCTGATTGGCCAGTGGTGGTGCTGGGGGTGTGCACTGTCCTCATTGTGGTCTGTGCACTAGTGGGGATCCTGGTGCCTGACCTGCCTGATTTCTCTGACCCACTGCTGGTGAGTATAGACCTGTGATGCTCTATATTTTCCACTATAAATGTAGCAACACTCATTTAGGGTGCGCAGTTATGGTTATTTTAGGAGTAATATTGATAAAGTGATCAGAAAAGTACTGTGGAATGAGTAAAAATCATTACCTCCGTCATCAAATCTTATTTCCCTTTTCCACTCGAAGGGTTTTGAGCCACGGGGAACCGCCATTGGTCAGCGACTGGTCACATGGAACAACATGGTGAAGAACACAGGCTACAAAGCCACATTGGCCAATTACCCCTTTAAATATGCAGATGAGCAGGCCAAAAGGTAACTACACACACCCACACACCTCTTAATATACACACATGGTGGTTTATAAAGTTATGTTTGACAGCATACAGAGATCACATAGAATCATGATTGCCGGTAACTCTGATATACTGTGATCCTGGTCTGCTCACTGGCAGGTCTTTAATAAAGTGAACTGAACTGTGAAGCTGCTTGTCACTACTTGAAAAGAAGAAGAAAAATAACATTCCATATGTGGCTGTTTTTAATGTAGCTTTACTATACATGTGCACAACAGGGGTCTGGAGGAAGCTCAGGTAGTGATGAGAAGGAGGAGGGTAGGTAGAGGTCAGGGTTGAAGGATACTGTTGACACACATGCTGAAAAGTCTGAATCCCCTCCTGAAAGAAAAGGGGAACAAAGTAGCGATTTGTCCATCCACAAGGTCATCCTGTGTCTTCTGGCTGTGGGAGTCTGTTCACTAATCAACAGCAGGCCAGTGTGTCTGTCTGTGTGACTGCATATACTCAAAGAGTTTGTCATTTCTTATATCTATGTGGAGATTACAGATGTTAGAATATTTTGCGTATTTGAGATAAATACCAAGCCTGTGATTGTATAGCCTCATTTTTTGTGCATCCATGTGGTCAGCATTAGTATTTTTAAAACGTGTAGCTCTACTTTGCTGATTAGATAATGGACCCTCTCCCTGTCTCCTGCTGTCTGTGGCTTTCTTTGTCTTTGTCTGTCTCGCTCCATGTGTCTGTCTTCAGATGTAATTGTGCACTTATATGCATGTGCTGTACCAGGCCTGTGCTTCTGTCAGCAAGCTTCCCTGCCTCATCCCCTCAGTCTGTCAACTCCTCAGTCTCCCTCTCTGACAGCCACCTGATTACCGTACTCTGTCTTCCTGTTTCTACCTCCCCCAAAAAAACAGTTTTTCAGACCATAATCCTTCATTATTCTTACTAAATAAACCCACAACACAGACTCACACTCCCGAAACTTGTCTGCACGTCTTCCGCTCGGGCCCCCTCCTCAATCAGAGCTGCTATTATGATTATTATAATGGCAGCAGTACCCTGGTACTGTAGTGAGTCATTCATCTGATTTTAGAGGGAGCAACAATTACCGCTACTTATTTCATTACTTCAGATCTGCTTCCTTCATTTTATGTCATGCTGACAGCTCAGCCTATGACACAGCAGCATCTCTGTTCTCGGTTTGATGATTTATAAAAATTATACTTGACTGTCCTTATCTGTACTGTGAGGGTACCGATAGTAGTAATATATCAATAGCAGTAGAAATAAATTATATTTCTAGCTCATTATGGACATATATTGATGGCTATTTAAATGTGTACGTTTTGTATGAATGGTATATTTTTGCTCCTACTACTAACCTTCCCATCTCGAGGTTGGATCCACCTCATCACACTACAGATGTGATAGATGTGCTAACATCAATATATGGATTTAGATAAAGTGACAGCTTTTGTGTAAGGATATTATTGGTTATATCAAAGGAATGTGTAGTTTTTTGCTACAAATGTTCCACCAACCTTAAGTGGGAATATGATTGTTTTCCTTTAATTAAACACTAATAATTTTGTTAGAGTATTTATAATTTATATTATGTCAGGCCTTTTTGTCTAACAAACTGTGCCTATCCTTTTCTAGTCATCAGGAACCCAGGTGGCCTGAAGACCACTTTGACAGAGACAAACGGCAAGCTGAGTGGGATTTCAGTAAAGAGTTCTTCTGTGATGTTCCAGGTAGGATTACAAAGAATTCAGCAAACCAGATGATGCATAAAACAAATTCTATACAACCCCCACAACCTTGTGGAAATCTTGGAATGCAGACTCACCTTTAGGTGTTTTTTTCTGGAGTAATCAAACACTTTCTGTATGCAGGTGACAGTTACTCTCGACTGGTGTTCTCATCAGCTGAAGGGAAGAACCTATGGAGCATTCAGGCCATTAAATCCATGTGCAATCTGGACAACACAAGAGTATGTATACAGCACAGCATAGTCCTGTCTGGTGGTCAACACTGACAAGCATGGACTCTTGTTTTCATTATTCTGCTTTTTGTGTATTTATTACACTGTTTGTCTGTCTGCAGGTACGTTCACACCGTGACTACTGGAGTCTTTGTCAGCGCACCAACGACGCCTCCTGTTGCCCCAGTTGGACACTTGGTAACTACATTGCAGTCCTCACTAACAGATCGTCTTGCCAGAAGATCACAGAACGCGATGTATCGCACACACTCAAGATCCTGCGCTCATGTGCCAAGTACTACCATAACGGCACACTGGGACCCGACTGCTGGGACATGGCCCTGCGACGAAAGGACCAGCTGAAGTGTGCCAGTGTGCCTCGGAAGTGCACCAAGTACAATGCTGTCTATCAGATCCTCCACTTCCTAGTGGACAAAGACTTCCTCAGTCCCAAAAGCCTCGAGTATCCTCCACCTGTGCTCAAGTACAGCATGCTGTTCTCTCCCACAGAGAAAGGGGAATCTATGATGAACATTTACTTGGACAATTTTGAGAACTGGAACGCCTCAGATGGCATCACAACAGTGACAGGGATTGAGTTTGGAATCAAACACGACCTCTTTCAGGACTACCTCCTTACTGACACGGTGTACCCTGCCATTGCCATAGTAATTGTCCTGCTGGTCATGTGTGTGTACACACGCTCAGTTTTCATCACTCTAATGACAATAATAGCCATCATCAGCTCACTAATTGTGTCCTACTTTCTTTACCGTATGGTCTTCAACTTTGAGTTCTTCCCCTTCATGAACCTCACAGCACTCATCATCCTGGTGGGCATTGGTGCAGATGACGCTTTTGTGCTCTGCGATGTGTGGAACCACACCAAGTTTGATAAGCCCCATGCAGATTTGGCAGAGACGGTCAGTGTGACCCTGCAACATGCCGCCCTCTCCATGTTTGTCACTAGCTTTACCACTGCTGCTGCTTTTTATGCCAACTATGTCAGTAACATCACCGCTATACGCTGCTTTGGTGTCTATGCTGGTACTGCCATTTTGGTCAACTATATCCTAATGGTGACGTGGCTGCCCGCTGTGGTGGTGCTACATGAACGCTACCTGCCGAACACGTTCCCCTGCTCCAAGCCTCCACACCAGCAGAGAGGTTACTGCACGCAGATGTTTTGGGCTGGTCTTTGCCAGAAGGCCAGCAAATGTCTGTTTACCGTCTCGGAAGCATCCAGGATCTTCTTTGAGAAGGTGCTGCCATGCATCGTCATCAAACTACGCTACCTCTGGCTTTTCTGGTTCCTCGCCATCACAGTTGGCGGGGCCTACGTAGTCTGTGTAAACCCAAAGATGAAGCTGCCCTCACTCGAGCTTGCTGAGTTCCAGGTGTTCCGCGCCTCTCACCCTTTCGAGCGTTACGACGCAGAGTACAAAAAACTTTTTATGTTCGAGAGAGTTCACCATGGTGAGGATCTCCACATGCCTATCACTATCATCTGGGGGGTGACCCCTGAGGATAACGGAGACCCTCTGAACCCCAAGAACAAGGGAAAGCTAATGCTGGATAGCAGCTTCAATATTGCCAGTCCTGCTTCTCAGCTGTGGATCCTCAACTTCTGCCAGAAGCTGAGGAACCAGAGCTTTGTCTTTCAGTCAGAGGAGCAGGACTTCACCAGCTGCTTTATTGAGACATTCAAACAGGTCAGTACTGCATGTGAACTAATGTACAGAACAGACTTTACCTTTGAGTGTTACCTGACAGAATCAGCATTGCCTTTCTGCTTTTAACAGTGGATGGAGAACCAGGACTGTGAAGAGGCTTCTGTCTACCCCTGCTGCAGTCAGTCAACCTTCCCTTACAAGCAGGATGTCTTTGAGTTGTGCATCAAGAGAGCCATTATGGAGCTGGATCGGAGTACTAACTACCACCTGGACAGCAAGACCCCCGGACCTCGATTTGACATCAATGACACCATCAGAGCCATTGTTTTAGAGTTCCAGAGCACCTACCTCTTTACACTGGCTTATGAGAAGATGTACCAGTTCTATCGTGAGGTAGGGCCTGTCTCATTGCACACTTGTACCTATAGAAAATGATTGTTTCTGACTTTTTAATTGCTGTTTTAGGTGGATGCCTGGATCACGGAGGAGCTGCGTTACGCCCCTGCAGGGCTCAGCCATGGCTGGTTCATCAGCAACCTGGAGTTCTATGACCTCCAGGACAGTCTGTCAGATGGCACTCTGGTTGCAATGGCGTTGTCAGTGGCTGTGGCTTTCAGCGTCATGTTATTGACCACTTGGAATGTCATCATCAGCCTGTACGCCATACTGTCAATTGCTGGGACCATATTTGTCACAGTTGGCTCCCTAGTGCTTCTGGGCTGGGAGCTAAATGTCTTGGAGTCTGTTACCATTTCTGTTGCTGTTGGACTGTCAGTGGACTTCGCAGTTCACTATGGCGTGGCCTACCGTCTGGCTCCAGAGCCCGACCGCGAGGGGAAGGTGATATTTTCCCTCAGTCGGATGGGCTCTGCTATTGCCATGGCAGCACTGACCACCTTTGTTGCTGGTGCAATGATGATGCCCTCCACTGTGCTAGCCTACACCCAGCTGGGCACATTCATGATGTTGATCATGTGCATTAGCTGGGCTTTTGCCACCTTCTTCTTTCAGTGCATGTGCCGCTGCCTGGGGCCACAGGGCACCTGTGGTCAGATACCCCTGCCCAAAAAGCTTCAGTGTCAGGCCTTCAATGAGGGCTCATCCACCAGCCCTCCACCTCAGGGGAAGAGCTCTGGTCTGGGGAAATACCAGCTGGATGGCAAGGACGGGGAGGTGGAGCATTATGAGCTGGAGCCACTGGCCTCCAGTCAGAAGGCTGAAGACAAACCACGAGAAGAGCCTGAGGTGTGTACTCAGCTTTATAATGGAATCCCCCCTCACCACCACACAGCCCCCTTTTCACACATCCACTATAAGAGCACAGATGGTGGCAGAAGCGGCCCAGAGAATGGGCTTGTAGCAACACTGAGCACACCATCCAGGTGCCAGTACTCTCAGAACACTAACTGCTCATGTGGAGATCCTCCGCCTCACCTGCTGCAGCAGTGGACCCCCCACTCTTGCACTCAGCCCCCCCAGGACTCTCTGTCCTGTCCTCCCACCCCTCAGCTTTTCCCCCTCTCAGGAAACACTGCAAATAAACAAAACACAGCCCTTTTAACCTCAAACCTGGATCAAGTTTACACACACATGGAGTGCCGTATGCACTATGTCCACTGTCCCATCACCCATTTCCATCACTGCTCCCAGGGACGAGTTGTGAACCCTAGGCAGGGACCTGCCCACACCTGCCATCTCAGGAAGTACTGTGTCCACACGGCAAACCTGCAGGCCGGTTCAGTTAGAGAACAGAAATCCATGACCCCAGCTTCAAACCAGGACACAGGCCTAGCCCCAGGACCTGGCTCAGAGTCTGTGGGAGAAGACATTCAAAGACAAGAATTGAGTCCTGACAGTAGCCTCAATATCAGCACCCACACCCAGACACAACCTCACACACAGTGCCCCCCACCACATACACCCACTCATGAAAC
Organism: Parambassis ranga; assembly: GCF_900634625.1. Taxonomy (NCBI): domain Eukaryota; kingdom Metazoa; phylum Chordata; class Actinopteri; family Ambassidae; genus Parambassis; species Parambassis ranga. The sequence goes on from NC_041043.1 coordinate 11,133,834, forward strand.
ACAGAGAGTGAGGGACAGTGAACACTGTTGTGGTGATAACCATGTATCCGCCACAACCACAGAAACAACAACGCATATGGATGCTTGTTGTAAAATCCCTGGCAACCAGGAGAAGCTCGAAAGTATTCCCGTCACACGGGAGGAAAGTGTCAAGAAGTGCAAGCAGAACTCAAAAAGAGAGCGGGCATCCTCCGCATCTCCAAAGAAACTCTACTGTTTTAACAGGACGTTGAAAGTGAAGTGCAATTCAGCTTCGGACTTTAGCGTGCCAAAAAGTGAAGCCAGCGTGCCTCCTATCGCAATAAACACTAATCCTTCTTCTGAAAGCTTATGTTGACAATAAATAGATATTTTATTAAAAACTCGATCCAGAACAAACAGCCAAAACAACGTGACACACACACACAATGTCTCTGTGCAATCGTACAAGGTGTGGGATGTATGTGTCGACCAAGTGCCTCAGTGTGACCCACTAAATATATTCTGTTTACAGTTTTCATATTATATTCACCAGATCTTCACACAGATTTTTTTTTTTAAATTGAAACACACACACTGTTGATACATCATTGTCAGACATGAATATCCTTTTCACAAAGACACCCTCATGAAATTTTGCTAACTTAAACTACACAGCAGCCATTTGCACCAACATAAAGTCGTGCAGTGTCTATATTGTGATATTGTGTGTAATTATCAGTATGTGTTGTGATCACAGCAAGCCAAACAATATGCCACATTTTACAAGCTCATTAAAAAAAACGTTGCCCGTCACTTTTTTTTGTATTTGTGGAAGCTAGTAATAAACTCTGTGTTGCTCTTGTGTTCAAGTTGCCACATGTCTCAGATAAAAGATGTACTGTATGATTAAAATGTCTTTTTTTACGGCTATTGTCCTGCTACTATTGTGTATGTATACACACACACACAAAACAGATTCAGGAGTGTATCTGAAATTGTAACATGTACACCTGTTTCATTGTCTCATAACTGCTGGCGCCTTTGCCGCTATCTGTTACATACGGCCTGAGGTCATTGCCTGGATTTAAACTGGGCTGGGCTGCCTGCTCGTGTAGACTTGATTTACGCCACGATCAGGTTTTATCACTAGATCTGATAGAGATCTCGTTTTCTCAAGGGTACAGTTTGGCAGCATTTATACTAAGAAAAATGTCTGGAATTAGATGTGTAGATAAAATCTTGATCATAAAATCATTTTAGGTTAATAGATAAATCGAAAAAAATGCATCTTTTATGTTATGAGGTTCATTACATTGCATCATTACAAGTTTTTGAACCTTGTGCTGTGTGCTTGCAGGCCTGCTGAGGCAGACGGCTTTAATTACAGGGAGACAACGCTCTGGCACAAAGCTCTGAGAACACAAACCCGGCTGCCATCAGCAGTGGTTTTGCTCGTCTAACAAATATATATTTTGAATGAGTTATTCTTTTGTAATGGGGCCAGGGAAGCATTGGAACAGAATCTGCTGACTGTTTTGTCTTTGAATAGGACCTATTTATGGCTGCGGTTTGTATGTTTGCTTGTGAGAATATTAAAGGAGCACAGACTGAGAGATTGAAATCAACCCCAAACAATTGCTAATGTTGCTCTGTAACTGAAAAAAATTCATGTTATATTGACTTAATGTGATAATTTATCAGTTTTATCTTCACAGCTTGTTGCATGTTTTATTCACACTAGTCTAGCTTCCTTCTGCAGCTGCAGTGATTTCCGCGCTGGAAGTCAAAACTGTCCCTGATTGAGCGCCATGTCTTAAAGAGGACAGCTGTCACAGACAGAATATCCCTCTTTAAGGAAAAACTAACCCACTTTCTTTCTGCTACTAAATCCAGCCAAGTGGAGAAAACACCTGTTTCTTCAGAGCTCATTGGGGAAAAGAAGCAGCAGTCGTCCTCTCCGATCAGCTTTCTGCTCCGTTTTCGTCCTCCAGTGTAGAATGTGGGGGCTGGTAAGTTTATGCTCAAGTCACACTCAGTAACAAAGTCCAATTCGGATTTGGCTCTTGGATAGTCCTCCTCAGACCTTCAATCATTTCTTCTGAGATGCTCCTTTTTCATTATTGGGCCACTTTAAGTTGTTTTCTTTTGCATGAGACACTTTTCACCCTGTGGTTGGAAACCTGATTGACTCATCACAGCCTTCGCTTCTATTAATGGAAGAATGATGCACAAACGCTGTCAGTAATGGGGGGAAAAGTACCACTGTGCTCTTGCTTGTTTTTCACTCTCATCCCTGTCACACCCCCTCAACCCCAAAACAAACTTGCATATGCAAACAGGGCCCAATAAAAACACATTATATAAGTAAACCACACACACTGGAAGCACTTGATGCTTCTGTGTCAAAGGAAAAAAGTTACTTTGGCTCATACAGCTGAGTTTGTGTTCCCCTCAGCCCTCTGATCCCCCACCCCCTCTTTCTTCTCCTCTTTGGCTCAATCAGTGTAGTGAAGATGAGTCCACTTCCCTCTGAGGATCCCTCCTCAGGCTTGCGTGAGCATCCCTGTAATTATATTTGCTTAAACAGAGGTCAAATATTAGCCATGGCCGTGGGGCAGGGTTTATTACATTTCCCTGTGAGAGAGAGAGAATCTCAGAAGCATGTGTGTCTGTTCTAAGTATAATCTGCAGGCCTGAAATAACTGTGAAGAGCCCGCAGAGCTGGAGAGCTTGTTTACAAGGTAAACATTTGCTTCCACTTTTCAAATTAGATTTTGGTGGAGCCACTGGTCGGGTCCAGATTTATAGAAGCGGAACAGGTTTTCTTTCTTTTCAGCATCTGTTTGTTTGGGTCATTCACAAAACTCACTAAGTAAATTTGAATTTGATAATTGAAAAAAAAATCTCCAACTTAACCACTAGATGGCACTACATTGTACACGGTGGCTCGTTATTTAAAACAATAGTAAACTCTGTGAACTAAAGTGGTTAAAAGTTACATTGTGTGACCTTCATGTTTCACATACTGCCCGTTCATTTAGGCACAAGGTCAACATTGGCATAAAAATCCCAGAAAATATAAACAACTGCACAATAAAAGCAGGCCGGACAGATGTTAATGTTGCACAGTGTTCAGATTAATGGACTGTCCACAGTGTATAAGCAGCAGGAGCCTGCAGTTGGGCTGTAATGCTGAGAACAGCTGGCTCATAAAGTCCAGGAGGATGCAGCCGGTCGAGGCCAGCAGGACGGAAGCTTTCCTCTGCCCGGTGGCTTCCTGTTTTCAGTCACACAGCTCGAATGAAAGGAAAAACCGTCTGACCCCTCAACGGACCTGACTGTCCAACAACTGCTCACAGAGATGATGTTAGCCACAGCTGTTGCTGACATGCCATTATGTGACACAAGCACTGCAACTATAGGCAGTCCTGATGTGTTGAAAGCCTCCCTGATTAACAGTGTAGCTTTCAATGACCGCTCAGGACTGACAGGAGGAACAAGACACGGGCGACTCTCGCCATCTAGTGGTGCAAATGGTAAATAACTCCAAGGTTACACTTCAACTGTAATTTACAAAAAAATATTATATATATAATATTATATAATATAATATTTCTTGTACAAGTCATTGTTTTATAGAATAGAAATACTTTTATACTATTTATCCCAAATTGGGAAATTTCGCTATTGCAGCAGCAACATACAGGCACTCAAGCATACTAAAAATATACCCCTAACGGTAAATAAACAGTATAAACATTATTTACATTATATATATATATATACATATACATTATTTACAGCAAAAAATAAAACATAGGTACAAGTTGGTCAATTTGGAATGCAGGTATATTTCATGTTAATTATCATACATTTTATGTTTGCACCAATCATTAAGGCAAATTCCTATTGATGTGAATCCCCTTCACTTACATGGCAATAAACACATTTCTGATTCTGGTAAGTATAAACAAGATTGATATAACAGTTGCTTTACCAAACTTGTCTGCAGTTTGCTTCATCTGTCCAATGCACATCATTCCAGAACAACTTTTGCTTTAATGTTTGTTCTGGACTGTAAAAACCTTTTTACTCCCAAGTGTATGTACATTCTGTAAGGAAACGTTTGACTATTTAACGCTATTTAACCTCTGTTTCTTTTAACATTAAGGTACTTTGTATTTTACATAGCAATCGCTCTGATATTCTCCAGCTGGATCCCACCCTCTTTGATGGGTTGAGGGTCAGGCTCAACAGGCTCAGGGTTGTCCTCCATTTTTTTCACCTTGGTGTCTTTGAGTATCTGTGAGGTGAGTCGTTCATAAAACCAGTCCAGGTCCTGAGGGTCCTCCGGCCAGGTGAGGTACTCTCTCTTTTGGACAAATGCTCTGATTGCGTTGCACTTCATTAGCTGGTAGTGAGCCACCTGTGAAAGTTTTACAACACAATTCAGAAATAAAGTTTGATCAAATGAAACTTGACTATATTAACATCTGTAAGAACATTGACCTCTACTGGTAGAAGTATGGAAGGTACACAACCTTTATTTGATGATGTTTGAGTGCAAAGTATTCTCTACAAAGTTTGGTATGCTTTTTTAACTTGGATATGATTATTAAGCAGTTGTATTTATATAGTTCTACTGAAAGGCAGCAAACCCAGAATCTTTCTGCTTGTTTTCCCTTTTCAATCTGAAACTCTTTTTTTATCTTTACCAGGAAATATTATAAGAAAAATCTCCACATAGCAGTGGAGGAGTTGGAGGTGAACAAGCTGAGTGAACACTGAACTGAGTGGAGATTTGTCAGGTAGGACACACAATAACAAACTGACTCTAAGGATGCTTGTTTTGCAGTGGATATCTAACACAGTGTGTATTTAGTGTGTGCTTTTGTTTCTAACCATAGTGAGAGGGAATAATGATACCTACCTTCCCTACTACCAGCATAATCAAGACGTTTTTCAGCTTCTCCAGCATCTGCCCCTGTGCTAAAGTGAAGGCCTCCAAGCACCAGCCATCTATAAAGACACACAGCTTTGTTAGTCTTGCTTAATTTGACCTTATCACGCATTATTACTTGACAACAAGAGTGCTCCCCATATTTGAGTGCTGCAACCCAGACTCTGTCCAAAGATAACAATCTGCCTAAAGCCTAAACCTTGATCCAACATGTAAAAGCAAAGCGTTGTGGTTGTGAATTCCTCACTGTGATCTGCTAGCTGCCTAACAGAAGAGAAGACAGGAAATCAGCACACCTGGAAAAGAAATATTCTGGCATTTTTATAGACTTTACATTATATTGTACAGATTTACCAGATGAGCTATAAAAACTACAGTCCAGGCTAGCTGTTTCTTCCATTTCCAGTCTTTAAGCTAAGCTAAAGTAACCAGTGAATGTGTAGCTTCACATTTCACTGTGCTATCTCATGGAGTGATAAACTGTACCTTTGAGGAAGGCCTTGGAGATGATGCACACTGTCTTCCTGCTGGACAAGATGGCCCCGTGGATGTTTGAAAGGTGATCCTCCCCTGGCAGGAAATCTCTGGCTTCGAAGCAACAGTTGAACATGTTCTCCTCTGAAAACTGGTTATCCAGCTTTTTCAGCAAAGCAGCCTCCACCCACTCATAGTCACGTTCACTAAAGCAAAGGAAGGCATCGTACTGTGTCTCGTTCTCAGGAGGCAGAGGCTTTGGGCCCTCAAGAACCCTCTTAACGATCTTTTTGTAGATGACAAATATTTGCCCTCTGAAACGGGTGTAAATAATCCCACTGAGGATGACACTAATGACGAGGGATGCAGAGAAGATGAAGAGAGCAAGCTTTAGATGTTGGACAGCCTCTTCGTTGTCTTCCTCACATGGTGTGACGATGGTGGAATAATTCAGCAGAGGAAGATCATGGACAGCAGCTGGAAACTCGCATCTTAAGTCTGCGACTGGACTCAGGAAGGTCACATTGGTTGTAATAAGCCACCTCAAGAAGCTCTCTAGAGTGCAATCACAGTGGAAGCGATTTCCTGACAGGCTGAGGAAGATGAGTGACTGAAAAGTCATGGGATCGGGGGAGGCTAGGAAGTTGTTAGAGAGGTCAAGGCGTACCAGGCTGGCTGGAAGGACATCTGCCTGCAGAAAGGTCAAGGCGTTAGACGAGAGGTCGATTTCTAAGATGGAAGTGAGGCCTTTGAAAATCCCTGGTGGGAAGGTTGTGAGTGAATTGAGGCTAATATTTAAACCAAGCAGATTGTTCAGACCATCAAACAGGTCAAGGCAGTCCCCCCGTGCCCACAGTATCTGCAGGGAACTGTCGTGAAGATCCAGCACTTGCAAACTATTATTATAAGATACTGCGTTGCCCTGATTTAGTGTGCACCACTTGATGAAGTTGCTGCCATAGAACAGATTCTGGAGACGCTTGAAATGAATTAAAATGAAATACACGTCTTCCATGTTGGATAATCTGTTAGATGAAATGTCAATGTGGGTACTGTTCATGGCAAAGTTATCGATATTGTTAAGTGAATTCAACTTATTGTCCGCCAAAAGGAGCAATTCTAAGTTTGGTAATGATGCAGGAAAATCCAGTTTTCTCAGCGAGTTTCCTGACAGATACAAAGCCCGTAATCTGGGCAGATGGCTGAATGCTGCAGGTCCTAACACACCGATGTGGTTGTAAGACAAATCCAACACCCTGAGTTCTGTGAGGTTGTTGAAAGTGTACGCATATATCTCTCCCAGGAGGTTGGAGGAGAGGTTTAGCATTCGTAAATTCCCCTCAAGACCATCGAAGGCGTTTCTGTGTATCTGGTTAATTTTGTTTTGGGAAATATCAATAATTATCGTGTCTTTTAGAGGACTGAAAACAGACCTTTGCAAAGCAAATATGCGGCTTTTAGACAGATCTAGTATGTTGACTGCACTGTTCCTAAGGCCTTCAAATGTGCTCTCATCTGGATCACGTAGGTTCTCAAATGCAAACCCTTGTCCAGTGTGTCCACTGTATATAAGATGAGCAATCGGCGTCCCCTCAATTGCTTTAAAAAAGCGTTTTGTTGTGTCTAAGTTTAACCCCTGGCTGGATAAGTCAAGAGTTTCGAAGGCCATCCCTCTGAAAGGGTTCCCACAGCTTTCCCAGTCGAATCCTTCACCGTATGTTTTGTAGAACCTGTTGGAATCCAAGTTCAGGAATGTGAAATACTTCCCTCTGAAGGCAACGAGATCATCTTCACATAATCTTTCAATTTGATTGAGTTTGAGATTCAGCTGCGTGAACTTTGTGAGTTGCGGAAAAAACAGCGCAGGCCGCAGCCTCGCTATTTGGTTACCAAAGAGGTTCAGACCCTCTAAAGACAAAAGTGGCTCCAGATAGTTTTCTGACAGAATCGATTCTGTCAAACTGCAATGATCCAAAAACAGGTATTTTAAGTTGAACAGTCCTAGAAATGCTCTGGGCTCCAGTGTGAGGTCTACATTCAGGCCCAGGATTAACTCTGTCAGTTTGCTCTGCCTGATGAAAGCGTTGTCTCGTATGATGAGCTTTACGTTCTGCATTCCAAGATCTAACCTCTGCAGCTCCTCATAGTCTCTGAGCGAGGTGCTGTTGATCTCACTGATGCGGTTATTGTCCAGGAAAAGGTGGGTGATGTTGGGGGGTAACACAGGAATCCAGTCGAGCTTCTGTGAGCTGCAGTAAGCTACTTGTCCATTCAAAATGCATGATGGCTGACATGTGGCAACCTGTGGGAAGGAAGGTTACAGTGGTTGCGTCTCACACTTCTTTATATCACTCTTTTTCAAAGTTACGAAATAAAATCACAAATGTAGAATGTAAAAAAAACAGAAACTGTAAAAATGTTCAATCAAATCAAAATATTTAACAGTTTAGACATGACTTCATTCACACCACCTCAGTTGGATTTAGGTCATGTGATGTTTTCTCCTCACACTTTACACTGAGATGGGTCTTGAACCCTAGAAAGGACAGAGGGTGGCTCTCACTTCTGCTCTGCAGGGGAAGGAACTCAAAGACTTCCTGTTCTGAGGCGTCCCGATTACAATCCAATTTATGGTTTCTTCACTTTCCATACTAACTGACCTTCCTGCTAAAAGTAATTTGAATTTTTCTCGTTACTTTGCTGACCGGGTCTTGCTGTAATATGGAATACTACAACTACTTTATATAGGAAATATATACTAGAATACTCTAAACGTCTTCAGAACATGATTTTGTGTCCTGATATTTTATTACACCCTTAAATACAACATTACCTTTTCATAGCTATTAGTAAGTAGTAATTTAAGTACACCCGAACATTACCTTAAACTAAGCTAATGATTTCCAGCAGTTAACTTTTAACCTTTAAGACAAAATAATCTTTTAGTTTACACTGTAGGTGAGTCTGTACACTGTGTGGTAAGTACACAGTGGGTTAAAAGGAGAATTGTTAAGGTGTTGAGATGATTCTTGTTATCTTTGGACAGGGCCCGACTGGCTGGCTGCCTTGTCTATCTTACCCTAAATCAAACTAGCTGCGTGCTAGGAGTGTCTTCATATTTTCCAGATATCTAACTCTAACGAAGAAAGTGGGGAAAAAACACATTTTTTAAATGTGAATAACAACCTAATTAAAGGTTTATTAAATTTCTGTGACAAAGGACTCTAAATCTAAGATTAGATTTCATTTATTTAACTTCTAAACTGTTGCATTTTCAAGAAATAGTGTGATAAATCAGTGATAAATCTTTTAAACATACCTGCAGGTACAAACTGGTGCAAACGAAGCGGAGGATCAGGGTCCACATACTGCCAGCCTGATAAGCCACATGGAAAAGAAACCTTGGAGGTTTTACTGTAACACTGACAGTAAATATTGTTTGGATTTAGAGGGAGAGAAAAGGAAACTGTCAGAATGTTTGTTCTGCAGGTTCATGGTTCACTAAAGCAGCTTCGGTGTCACAGTGTTCAGTACACAGACTTAAAGCTTTGATTAAAAAGCTCCATTTCTTCATGTTTGCTCTATGAGCTGGTGATTGCAGCTGCCACGCTCTTAGATTTTTATTTGTTTATGCCTGTAAATATTTGACAATTTTGATTTATAGGCCTACACACAGAGGCTATGATGCGTTTGTCTGTTTGACATACAATTAAAGTAAATTATCTGATTTATATTCATCTTACAAACTATATTAGTATAACAGTATAACTTTCCCTCACTATGTTCCAGGTATTTTGGTTTAGCAGTGTTAGCATAGCATTGGTATCGTATTAAACAGTGGGCATTTCTGTGACGTGTTTTCCCTCCAGATGTTTATTTATCAGCATGCTAGCTTACCTGAACCCTGTTATTAGCTGCTATCTGTTAGCTTTTACAACAGGTTGCATTTATTGGAGCTGTCGCCTTTTAGCGCTCATAGTCAGCTACAAAGTTCACTGTAGATGTTTATTTTAACATATTTGTCACGAATTACCTGAAACAAGTGACGCAGTTTAACAATGTGAATCTTTCCTCTGACTTTTCCTCCGAGCCTGTCTGCGGTCACACAGTGTTAACACGTTGCTTGTTACAGAGACAGAACTCTTACCTGTGCTGGAGACACCTGAACGCAACCTTCGCGGTGTCTGTTGTTGTTGTTGTTGTTGTGTGCGTGGACTCGCTGAAACGCGGCGTCCTCCCCGCAGACCTGCACTCCTGTGTCTGCTCCTGTTCGTGCCTCCCATTGATTTAGACTGACGAGCTTTACAACACGCAGGAATGTCGCAATTTCCCAGTTGAACAAACATCTTCTTCCTCTTGACACTTTTCCAAATTTCAGAACACGCGCTGCAGAAGTTTCTCATGTACAAGGCTCAACTCTGGAAACTGGACCGAGTCAGTTAGCAGCGGAAATATTATTAACCTTTCAAAGTAAAAGTATGTAAACAACCAGTGTCTGAAATTAGAATGTGTTTTCTATTATTTAATATTATTTTTATATAAAACTTAAAATACAGATCCAATAAATAGAGACTGGCGTGTAGGAAGAGAAATATAAAACTATAACAAAAATAAAAAATCAAATTTCCCATAATTAAAAATTTAAAAATATTAAACACCAACAACCTTATTACTGCCTCCAATAATATGGAAACTACACAAATGTTCATATAATACAAATACTAAAATTATAATACAAATATAGTAGAATTGTACTACTAGTTTTTTAAATTTATTAATATAAATATGTATTTAAAATAGAATAAACATTTGAGTATAATGACTCTATTGTACATTGACTACACCATGATTTTGGGGGACAACATTGGTTTAGAATCATCACTTAAGCAAATGAAAATTAATAAAACAAACTTAAACCTAAATAGGCCTTTATGTATGCTCAACACTTCAAAACTATGGGACATTGACAAGCTTTGTACAAATGGGACCTCACTGTGGACCACTGTACATATTTTTATTTTTGACCATAGAGAGGTCCCATGTTGGGCCAGGGGAAGGGTCAGAATTTGACTCTGGAGGATACTTACAAAAGTTTGGAAAGATAACCACAGATAGAGGTCAAGTTGCACTGTGGGAAATGTAGGATCAGGAGGGACTCACAGAAGAGATCATTTCTTTTCCCACATCATTGTTGTGTGACTCTGAAACACAACCTTTAATAGTAAATGTGTGTGAAAAATGGTAAAAAGAACAGTACTGTTGCATGTGGCCGCTTGATGGTTTAAATCACAATTTCTGCTTTTTACTGTCATTTCTGTTCCATCTTCACTCACACACTGTAGTGTGTAGTGTACATGCAGGATGCAACAACTGGTGCAAAGACCGACCCAACATTGCACCTTGAAAGTCTTGGCCACATCTGTTTCAGTATTTACTGGACATTTTGGATACCACTGACAAAATATGCTATTTGAACATAGCCCTGCAGCTTCACTATGGGCTCATTGGGTTTCTGTGGTTAAAGACAACAACATACACAATTGTGTCGCATTCAGAATTAAACTGGGAAAACTAAAAGTACTGCAGCAATATCTGCTTCCCTATTATAAACAGCTGACTGGCTTGTGGTGGAAAATCACAGTAAAAACGATGTGAGGGAAGGCTTCTGCACAGGTGCATGAGAGAGAGGCCCTGAGCAGCCCAGGTGTTATTGCTTGCAGATGGTGCCTTGTTGCTGTGTCATTTCCGATCTGCAATAAAGTCTCTGTGCTTCTGAGTTTGCCTGTCTGCAGGCTTCTCTTTTGACATTAGTAGTTTTGGTGCTGTGGTGGGAAGTACTGCTGCTATTTTATTTGGTTTAAATACAATTTGAGATACCTTTCTTGTTTTCTTCACCTGCTACATGCTGTGGTGTCTTTACAGTTTGTTAAATTAAAATATTTAATTAAAATTTTAATAAATATTCTCATATTTCACAATGAAAAACCAGGAACAAGTTAGGCTAGAGTGCGTCTTTGTCTTCAGCTTGTAATGCTTAAAACTTGATTAACATGCAACACTTAGATGTTACAATACAGTACTGCCATATAATGTATAATAATAATGCAGATTTCATTCATCAGATGTCAAACATTTGTCATATTAGCTGAGTGAAGGATAAACCTTTTCTTTATATTTATAGTATTATAATTAAGATATTTTCATAATACTGTCTCTGTAAAAGGTTACCAGTGTGTTTAAAATTCACACAAGTCCTTGGTAAAAGCTGGGTTGCCATGGTTACATGTTAAAAAAACTTTATGCACTTATAGTTCAGGTAGGCAAAAATTAATTATTAACTGGTTTATTATTACAGAAAAATGCTGATAAATGTAGATCAATTACTAATCGTTTCCAATAGTTATGGCTGTAATTATAAATAATGTCTGTGTGACATGAACCTGCACCCACACACACACACACTACAGCTACAAGCTATGAGTAATGTATACAGTTCCAGTTTCACTGTGGAATTTCTTAAGGGCTCCTAAATGAACTGTAGCACCTGTAAATCGCCTTTTTTCTCCACATGATGGCGCAGTCAGACTGTGTTTAACCCACAGGAGACTGAAGAAAAAAAAAGACAAGACTTATCCATCTATCATCTTAACCCCACTCTGTCCTGCAGTGCAGGGTCACAGGGGGTCTGGAGCCTATCCCAGCTGAGAGAAGCACGGTACACCCTGGACAGGTTAGCAGTCCATCACAGGGCAACACAGACAAACACAAGACATATCCTTGCTTTTCATTTTCATAATTTATTGATGACTTTATAAAAAAGTTGAAACGTTCAAAAAATGCATTCATAGTCGTCGTCACTCTCATTACATGGCACATATAGATGAAATCAGTCCTTCAAAACAGAGTCCTCTTTTTTAAAAAACATGACAAAACATTTACAATATTGCTGCTGTCTTGTGGGTTTATCGTCATATCTAACATCACTAACTTCCTTCATTGCAGCTCTGCTTGTACGGTTTGAGGTGTACATTCACGCGTCGTGCTTAGGCTGTCTGGTTCCTAACCGTCACCGTTCACCTGCTGTAAGCCGTGAGCCTCACTCTCCGCAGCTTTGAGCGCATCGCTGCTCTCCATCTTCCCCTTACGCAAGAGGAGGTAATGGATGAGAAAAACCACCAGCACAACGAAGAACACAGTACAAACTATTATTCCCACCAGACCCCCCGTTGTCACCCCTGACGGCTGCCGCGTGGGACCTGGATGTGGCACAGTCGGTGATGCGCTGGGGGTTTTTGGAGTGGTGCTCTGTCCGGAGTCTCCTGTGTCCTCACTCTTTACGCACTTGTACTCTGACACTAGTGTGAATCCTGGAAAACACGAGCACACATAGCTGCCGAAAGTGTTTCTACAGGTCTGCTCACAGTACCCGAAGTCACACTCGTCGATGTCCAAACAGAACGTATCACCCCCGTCTCTCTCCTCTGATACATAACCCTTCGGACAGTAGCACTCGAACTTGTTGTTGGGGTCGCACTCCGCGGGGCATTCCTCAAATCCACAGTAGAGTATACACCTGTCAGGCGACTCTGGGTCCGGCTTAAAGCCATCATAACACGTGCACTGGTAGCTACCTGGGGTGTTTTTGCACTCATGCTCACACGGTGCAGACTCGCACTCGTCCTCGTCGACGCACAGGTCGCCGCTCATCCTGTATCCATCCTTGCAGACGCACTGAAACCCACCGACCGTGTTGACGCACCTGAAGTTTTCCCCGGGACACTGCCGCTGATCTGTGCAGTCGTTGAAGTCCACGCACGACCTGCCGTCCTCCGCTAATTGGAAGCCGTGGTCACACGTGCACGCGTAAGAATTTTTGTACCGATGGCAGGCGTGCTCGCAGTGCAGGGTCAGGCATGGGTCGTCTGCCGCCTCCACTCCACATGTCACGTTGTTTGTAGGGTTGATGGTTTGTCCTGGTGGGCAGTAACAGCTGGGGGTGTCACTGTAGTCGTCTGCGCATTTATATTCACATCCACCTTTATTCACAGCGCAGTCCCAAGGCGCCTGCAGCCACTGCTCGCTGAAGCAGATGAATTTCGTTTCAGAGGGCATCCGGACCGCGGTGCTTCCAGGCGGCAAAGACAGCATATCTTCTCCACCAAAAAAACCGATGGGAGTCGTGTAATTGACAAACTCACCCGGTGCAACTGGCAGACTTTTACATGCATCATCGAACTTGTATTCGCAAAGAAACCCGGACACACGTTCCTCGCATGGTTCCTGGGTCCATTTGTACTCGTCTTTTTGGGAAACAGAGACGCATCGATGAGAAGAGCAGCTGCTGTCAAAGTTGGGCGACCAGTTGGTAAAGTCACTTTCGCTGTCTGCATTCACCCACTTGAAGCCTCTAAGTTTGTCAGCAGGGTCAGGACAGCCAGTCGGCAGATGTAACCCGATCCAGAATTCCCCCGCAAAGTTTTCCAATAAGATAGAAAGAACATCGTGTGACACGGTGGAGCGCACTGTCATCAACTGGCCATGTTGACCTTTACATTGCTTTTGCGCAGCACTGAAATTGAGTGGCTCTCTGAACACTGTGAAGCACTGAGTCCCATAGCAGTATCCTCTATTCGGCTTGATGCCGCCGGCTCTTCCCACCAGGAATATCAAGACGACAAACAACACCGTAACATTATTCATGTTTGAACCTCGGCTGTGCCCTTTTTAAGATCTGGCGCGATCCAGCAGTTTAGAGGCTTGTTTGTTTGAAGAACTGTTTTGCGCGCATTTATAGCCCCCTAACTCCATATTCTTATCCCGGCAGAGGAAGGAAGTCGTTCCTCAACTGCCTGCTGCTCCGCTTGCTGTACCGCTGCAAACGTCTGCACAGCGGACCACATCCCCAATTACGCACGGCTTTTTACGCACGTACGTAGCGAAGCGGCGCGCACGCAAGGGGGCTTTTACCCAACCCCCCCCCCCTATATGCAGTAGCCCCTCCTACATCCACCCTTCATAACATGTCAGACTTATCAAGAGTGGAGTCCTGTGGACAGACTGCAAGTTTAGTTTACCTCCAGCTTTAAGTTTTCAGTTGTATAAGCTTGTTTTTTGAATGAATGAATAATGAACTACAATATAAATCCTTTTTCATTCTGATATTTAATATGTCCCTGCTCCATTTCCCTTTCCTTTATCTGTTGCAGATCACCTCTGACTCATCATCATGTGTATTTTAAGAGGAAAGGAGAAAATGTAGCAAAAAAGGGATAGCAATACAAGATGCCAACCACAAATCGTCCCTGCTGAGGATGCAGCGTAAAATAGTGTGTCTTTTCAATATATCCAGATTACTCTGTAATTTAAGTAAAAATCTGTAACATACATTGCTGTATGGAAGCACGTGTTAAAAATGTAAAGAAAACTCATCAGATCCACTGCATGCTGTCTACATGTTACAATAACCCAAAACAACACAATAAAAATGATCATTTAATGAAACAAGTGAAAGCTTGCAGTAAGCCTGTTACACAGTAGTTGAACATATCGGAATGAGGTGCAAATGTACTTTCACAACAGGCTCTATTACAGTGTGTATATAGCAGCACAGTTTTACATTCATATTAATCTGATCTGTCAGGATCAGCCTGTTATACAGTCAGGTTGAGGGCGTCAGCCTCGTGTAAATGTCAGCAGTGTACAGCTTTAACAGTGAGCGTGGTGAAGAGTTCTGATTTAAACAAACTAAACTGGAAATAGACGAATACTTAAAGGATCTCTGTTTCTGTAAATGATTATCATTTGTCATTAATAGTGCGCAAGTGCGCAATTTGGCACAAGTCATGCTGCAAAGAGTCACAGTTTGATGGTTGATTTAACCGTTTTTTTAAAAGAGAATTTTGGGATTCATGACAACATGAATATCTGCACATAAAAGTCCTAAAAGCTCTTTTCCTATGTTAAGGTTAGAGCCTTCTCTTTGTGGAGCGTCAGAATGTGTTTGACCCGGACGGGTTGAACGTAGTGATCTTCTGAAAGAAATACCTAATATACAGTTATAAATACAAGATGCAGTGAGCTAGTATATAACACCAGCAAATAATAATGCATTTAACTAAAGGTGAAGTGTCACAGGTTTGTTTGTGGTGCAAGGATATGTGATAATATGACACTAACACAGAATCTTAAATTGTAATTTAAACTTTTTGGTACCATCATTTAAAACAATAACAATACAAAAATAGGCCAAATTGAAAAGGATCTGTTCGGTTTCTAAGGCTGTAAGCTGTTTCCTTTAAAATCCACAAACTTCATTATTGTGTGTTCTGTGACTTAGCCGTGCATCAGTGTATACTTTATTGCAGCCTTAAGACGTTTTTGCATCCTATGTGTGGTTGGATTCAAGTCTTTGTGAGTCATTTTTGATCTGTTTGTCGAAGGACAGCCTCTTGTAGGTCTCCGTGGTCACCTGCTGCAGGTAGAAGATGTCTATGTCTGGGCTTTTGAAGGAGGATAGCTCAAATCTACCACAACGTTTTGCCATGTTATGGACCACGAAGTACAGCAGCAATACACACAGAAGCACGAACACGGTGATGCCCAGGACGCTGCCGGTCTTGATGTAAGAGGGCACTGCGGCCGGCTGGACGCTGGCTGGTATGCTGGGTGGTGTGAGGTATGGAGAGGCCGAGCCTGATCCATAATCTTCATCCTCCTCTTCTAAGCGCACACATTTGCTCTCATCCTCCAGCTTGAACCCGTCTCTGCACAAACACCTGTATCCACCAAACAGGTTTTCACACCCGTGGTCACACATCTCCTGGGACTCACATTCATTTATGTCGGTGCAGATGGCCGTGCCGTTTCTTATGTCTTGAATGTAGCCGTCGGGGCAGTGGCACTGGTGCATGTCCTTCATCTCCAGCTCATGGTTTGAGACGCAGCTGGCGGGGCAGTCTCTCTCAGTGCAGTGTGGATCACACTTGGTGGGATCTATGGGTGACACCTTGAACCCCTTCCTGCACACACACTGGTACTTGCCATTGAACTTCTGACAATCCATGTGTTCACACAGGGAACAGATTGTAACATTCACACACACTCCATCCTCCTCATCAAAGCCCTCTTGACATATGCACTCAAAGTCTCCAGCTGTGTTCACACACTCCTGACCCTCAGCCATGCAGGGGTCCTCCTCACACTCATTCACGTCCAGGCAGCTTTTCCCATCCTCTGCGAGCCTGTAGCCCTTTCTGCACGTGTCACCTGTCCTCTGACGCCTTTCTGCGCAACCTGCGCACGGGTCAGCGGCGCAGGTGATGTTGTTTGGATGGAGCGTGCGCCCTGCGGGGCAGAGGCAGGTGTCTGTCGTTGCGTTGCAGTCGTGCTCACAGCCTCCTCCAAACACCTCACATTTCCACGGAGCTTGCAGCCAGAACGTGGAGACGCACAGATGCTTGGAGAGTGTATATTCCTTCCCAACTTTTATGGCGATGGTTCCCTGTGGAAACGTGTCCGTGTCGATCAGCTCGAAGCCCGTCACCGTGGTGTACGTCACACGTTCGCTCCCGCCTATTTTCACGCCCTTACAAGCATCATCGAGACGGTACTGACAAAGATATCCGTCCACTTTGTCTCGGCACGGCTCCCACTCCAACGCCACGGGCCGCCCCATCGTCACGGACACAGAGGGGCAATTTCGGAGGTCATTGGCAGCATCTTCCCCCCTCGTCCTGTCGGTGATCTGCACCCAGTATCTACCGCTCAATCCATGTAATGCACTTGGCAATTTGTCAGTGTCCTCCTCAGAGCTGAGCGTGAATAACTTTGCGCCTGACTCTTTGCAGGCTTCCTTAGCAGTTTCAAAGTCCTCCAGGACTTGGAAGGAGCACAGATCCCCGGCGCAGCGTCCGCGTTTAGACAGGACGGCTTCCCCAAACCAGAGGAAAACCGCACAGAAAAGCAGTCCCTGTCGAGCCGTACAAATCATCATGATGTCGATGTTAGAAATCCTCCGGACTTTGACTGAAGATATAAAACAGCTTTGTGTTTGACAATCTGAAGCTGATGCAGCGACTGAACGCGGAGCATAGCCCCCATTTATAAAAGCCTGTTTTTTTCTGTGGGACCAGGCGAGGAAGGAAGTTCCGTTCTAGCCAGTAGTGCTGCGGTGTGATTGCTCAACCCCCCTGCTGTCCAGAAGTCTTATCTCAAACAAACCGGTCCATCTCACACACACACACACACGCACACACACGTGTACTTTAAATAAGAAGACGAGTGACTCTTCTCTCTCTCTCTCTCTTTCAATTTAAATGATGAGGTGAAAGTTTAAGTCTCCTGAGAAGAGAGCGCTGCCAAGACTCCAGCTCAGCAACCTGATACATAATTAATAATAAGACATGCTCCATCATGTCATCATATGACGTTAAAAGTTGTGAAACTCCCGTGATGACAAAGGTGAGTCACTGTTTGGAGGCAGAACAGTTACTGTCTTTACCCTCGCTGATTTTTAATTGATTGCAGAATATTTTGTGGAGGAACTTAGAGCTGCAGTGTTTGGAATACCCCTTTTGAGAATACCATTAAAATCCTCAATAATAGTTGAGAAAGAAAATAATGTTTTATTTCCATCCATCCATTTTCCTAACCTGCTTTGTCCTGATTACAAGGTCAGGAGGTGGGCTGGAGCCTATCCCAGCTATCAGTGGGTGAGAGGCGGGGTACACCCTGGACAGGTCACCAGTCAGCGATACATATTCATATTCACATTCAGTAAAATTTTGGTTGAAAGAGAAGGGGAAGCAGGAAGGGTTGTTACTGTCCCCTGACTGCAGGAAGGCTCCTGGTTTGAACCTGCTGGCCGGCTGGGGCCTCGCTGTGCTGTGTGGAGTTTGCACGTTCTCCCCGTGCCTGTGTGGGTTTTCTTTGGACACTCCAGCTTCCTCAGCTACCTTAAAGGGTGTTACTAAGATGGCCGCAGGTGTGAGTGCAACCGTGAAGGGTTGATTGGTGGTGAGCTATCTCTGAACTGAACGAACAGACACATTAGGGACTGTCACATGGGGCATTTAGCCATGATAGATAGATAGATAGATAGCAGCTCTCCAAATGAATGTGTGTGCTCTTTTGAGCTTTTTTAAAAATCCTTTTGCTGCCCCTAAAAATACCAACTAATGCCTTTATATTTAATTTGAATCGTCATAGTTTGGAATGTTCTTATTAACATCCTCTCTCTTTTTTTAAGAAGCCCTCTTTCCTGGACATACACTGACTCATGGACCTGGAGGGTGGACGAACGTCCCCCAAGGTACCACAGCGGGCACAGAGACATAATGTCTGAGATATACGGCCGGTGTAAGTCTGTCACCAACACCCACAGTCAGATTAACAGGGCTTTCCTCAGGGTGGAGGTGCCAAGATTTAGAGGAAGTAGGAACAAGAGAGCCGTACAAACTTCCTAAATAACCACAGGATGCTGAAACAAAACGTGACTCCACATCACATTCCCTTTGCTCAAAATGGACCGTTACTAGGTGGAGCCCTTTGAGAAGATTTGTAGTAATGTGATCATCATCCGATTGATTACACAGATCAGTGTGTAGCCTCATAATCAGTGACTCACTGGATGAAATACGTGATCTCATATGTTTCAGTGCTGTCGAGTTATAAAGACACTGTGATGTAAATGAGTCCCATATGATCCTGAAAACAGACTTATCAATGACATTTCAGGGACAATGAGAAATTACCCATAATTCTTTCACTGCCTCCTTCCCCCCCCCCTTCATAAAAAGGGTGTGGTGGGTGGAGGGGATGTGGCAAAGGCAGTCCTTTGTTCACACTGTAGAAACAGAAATAATCAGCAAGAGTGTTTTTATTTGAGGAGTGAATGTTTGATTTATAGAGCGCAGCAGAGACACCACACACACACACACTTTTTCCTATGTAATCTTAAGAAGACAGCTTAGCGACAAAAAACAGGAAATTCAGTCTCCATAAATATTTTTTCTGATGTCTATCATTTACTCAGCAGAGTGATCCAGATGTGCCACGACGTTTTCAGTCAACCTACGTGATGCAGTTGTTTAGTGTCAGTGCCACTAACAGCATCCTCGTTAACAATCTTTTTTCTGTTTCTTAATATTTGCTTCAAAAGCTGCAACATTATTCTGACATGAACATATATAAATATAAATGACAGGCTTTATAACTGACTGTATAACTCCTCCCCTTTCTGTAGGGAGAAGAGCTAGATAATCATGTCAGGCATCATTATCATTCCCTCCACTGTTCTATATTTATGTTTACTTAGCACCTTATATCTCCATATTTGTATCCATGTATCATATATTGTGCTCATACTGCGTACTGTACTCTGATTTGG
Source organism: Parambassis ranga (assembly GCF_900634625.1). Classification (NCBI taxonomy): domain Eukaryota; kingdom Metazoa; phylum Chordata; class Actinopteri; family Ambassidae; genus Parambassis; species Parambassis ranga. The sequence continues at coordinate 11,153,615 of NC_041043.1, forward strand.
ATTATAGTGACACTTATACTCTGTACTTAACTGCATTTAATGCATTTAACTTGATACCTCTGGCACAAGAATTTCCTTCGGGATTAATAAAGTTTTATTAAAATTTATTATTTTATCTTATCTTATTGATGACATTGAAAACAATTTCAATAATTTTTTGTCACACCAAAGACAAGGTGAAGAAACCTTTAAAGATTTTTAAGATTTTTTTTTTCATAGGACCATATTTTTTGTTTTTTAATATAAATATGAAACCATATGAAACAGCCTGAAAATACCATCCTTCAGTTTCTTATAATAGACAATAATAGATTTAATAAATTTAAATCACATGATGTCACTGCATCACGTTTCACCCAGACTCACACTGTCAAAACAAAAGTATTAAATAATTTAAATACTATTAGGTTTTCATGTAACTGCACATGCAACATTGTGGAAATGTTAGTGTTATTGTTTGAAAGTAAAATATAAAAACAGTCCTGATCCTGCTAAAAATGCAAAAACAAAAGAAACGTTTCTGCCTTTCTGTAGTGATGATAATGAGTGGTTTCACTGAAGTGTTCCCAGTTCTGGACCAAAACTGTGGATGACATCACAGATGTGTCTTTTTTTGTTTTTCAGATTTTGTGTCTTTGTGTGTGTGTGTGTGTGTGGGTTTAGCCCTGGGAGTTCTACTAATTTTCTCCACAAACAATAGATGGCAGGCAGTTTTAACGCCCTTAAAATCACAGCAGTGTCAATTAACTCCAGTGGAGTCACACAATTACTCATGGAAATGAACATTTATGCACACTGAACTTCAACCTATGTATTACTGATAACTTAAAACACAGACGCACACAACATTCCGCTCAGAAAGAGTGAGAGTGTCAGAGGACATTCATCAGCTGAGGGGGAAAGGGTGTCTCCAAGTCATGGAAGAGGATGAAAGGAGGGAGCGCTGAGGTTAATTCACGCACACACAGAGCAGCTAATCACACGAACACAGGCACATGTACGCAGATTCCTGCACTCCCACAGGCGTAACACTTTCCTTTATCTGTCGTCCTGTGCCACCCACACCCAGAGGAATTGACTGTTGCTGTGTGATGGGTGGCACCAGTGGACACACACAGACACACACATAACAGGGCACATGACCACCCATATGACCTTTACTGCACAGGGAGTGGTTGCGCTGAAAGGATATTTTTAGACTTTTGAGTACAACTTATCTACTTCCTGAAAAAAGCCAATAAAAATAACACAAACTGTACAACTTTTTTTTATTACACTGTATATTCTGTGAAGGCCATAATATGATAATGACATGTAGTTGGATTTCATTTAATTCTTGTACAGAAGGATCATCATTGGATGCAAGTGACACATTGATATTCTCACAGGAACACAGTGACAAAGACAAGCTCATTATTAGTCCTGTTTTTAATGAGGTCCTGTTTATTTAAAGACGTCCACCTTTTGTGCTGTTACGATTTTTTTTCCTTTTCAACAGGGATTTCTCTGTTTAGTTAACCTCTAAAAGTAGTCTTGTTATAATCATTTGGAAATATCTGTTACACATCACTGTGAACCTCACAGGAAATAATTTCATTAAGCTTGAGGAAAACTCATCTGCTGCTGTCTCAATCAGTGGTTTATGGTGTACTGGTGGGTACTGTTGGGACATAACAGACTTTTGTCAACTCTCATAGTACTACTATTTGAAAATAATGTTTACAAAGTGATTTTGATGACATGTCATCTCAGTGTGTCACAGTGTTAGTGGTCCCGCCTCCACAGAATGAGCAGATCTGCAGTGCCTGCAGCAGCACTATGGAACTCAGGTCACTATAGCAGCTCAAACATGGAACTAGCTGGCAGCTAACAGGGGAAGATGATGTGGTTATATATTTAATTACATACCATTGGCATCTTGCAATGTTGGCAATGTTGGCTGAGATGAGATCAGACAAGACATTTTAGATTACAACACACATAATGTGCTGTATTTGAGTAATGTGACAGATAATATTACACCATACATTCTTGTATTTTTTAATCAAAAAGTCAAATACATATTCAACACTATATTACATAACACGCTTGGAAATAAGGGAGGATTACCTCAAGAGAAAATGTTGTAGAAATCACAAGTGTTTTCTATTAACTGGTGTGACCTTAGCGCACACACACACACACACACACACACACACACACACACACACACACACACACACACACACGCGCGCGCGCTGCAGTGCGGAGTTAAGTAACATGTCGGAGATCCTACATCTCAAGAAAACCAGCCAATCTCAGCTGGTTGTTGTTTTGAAACTCTGGCAGGGGAAGCGCTTTGCTTTTCTTCTCCGACCCTCGCTGATATCCGAGGAACTTTCTGTGAGGATATTATGTTTCACCATCTGAGGCACACAGATAAATATCCACAGCATAAATCACGTCCTGTGTAGAGGTACTGGAGGGGGCAAAGGTAGACCGACCACCTCAATGGCAGGAAACGTCCCTGTGGGACTCCTCTGTGATCTCACGAGCCTTCAGGTTAAACAAGCAAAATATATTTTGGTGTCGTCATCTTTGTTTTCATTCCTGTGTGTGCGACACAATGAAAAGATTATAAACTCAAGCTGAGTTTATGTTTGCCAGAACCGTTATCCTAACAATCAAGAGGACTTTATTAGTGCATTGCAATGACAGATATGGTCACACAGATCCGATCAGGCCCTGGAGAAAAGGCTGACGTTGATGGTTTTTTTTTTTTTGGAACTGCTCAGCTAGATTTTCTGAAACATATTTTGTGCTGCACAAACGAATGTATTCATAAAAGTGAATCCGGTTCAGGATTCCAAATGAAGCAGAAAGATTTTGCAATGCACTGAAAATTATCCACACACATTTCCTCTCATGTTATTCCACCTATAAAACACACAAGCCAGCTTTGCCAATCAATTCAAATTCCCTATTTTATATTCAGTGTGAAGCAACCACGACTAGTTGTGCAAAGAAAACAGTATAATTTGTTACTTAGCTTTTGACACTAAATATTAACTGTCCTCATTCCTATCCTTCTACTAGTTCCTCCCTCTCTGTGAAGCCTGTCCTTATATCCCCTCTGCTCCTGGATGCAGGAACAGACTTTTCTTTCATTGATGTCTTTATCTGTCCAGGTCCTCTGATGGCTGCAGGACGTCTGACCTAATAAGACCAAGTTCAGATTCAAATTCAGCAGATTAAGGCATTCACCTTAAAACTGCATCAATTTATTTATTTATTTATTGATCAGTGCCCGACACACTATCCCCTTATTTACTTTGGTATGGAATCCTTGGCCAGCTGCCTGCAGTTCCACAAGCGGCCACTTGAGGGTTGGTCCTAAAACTGAGTCGATCCGCTCTCCTCCTCCAGTTTGTTGGTCTGTGGTGAAGAGAGAGCTAATCCAAAAGGCAAAGGACTTGATTTACTGGTTGTTCTATGTTTCCTACCCTCACCTGTGGTCCTGAGCTGTAGGTAGTGACTGAAAGAACGAGAAGCACAAATACATCTGAGTTTCCTTTGTCTCTTGGTTAGACATAGGATGACAAGCCGTGTCACTGGATTGATGGAGTTCAGAGTCTGAGGATGAGGATAAGGATGAAGAGTGAAGTGTTGCACACCAATAATTCATGAAAGTGATCGTGCCGGGAGCGCGCACAGAGCCTTAAAGCCGCATCGCATCCATACTGTTGCAGCGCACACACACTCGTACCTTCATGTCTACAGTTATAGCAGATACTTTGTGAAATGGTGAAGTTTGTCCAGGGGAGGTTGCAGTTTGTCACACTCGTAAATGTCATACTTTCCTTGATTTTAATACATGCTGTAATTTAATAATTGGGGAGGGAAGTCTGGGCTTCCCTGTTTAGGCTGTCAACCATAATCAAAAGACAACGGATTAATGGACAGGTAGGAAGGCCTGTAACAGTTCACTGAGAATAGTTAGGTGTAATAAGACGATGGTTTATGGCTGTGATGACCCAGCTCTGAGCATGCCCTCCTGGCTCCTGCTCTCTGTTTTGTGGAGACTTTCAGCTGTTCTCTTCATGCCACAGTTAATTTCTGGAATCCACTGAACTGAACAGGCCTCCTTTCTCACAAAACTAAATTATCCCCAGTCTGCGTATGTTTGAGAAAAAGCAGGGTATAGGAGCCAAGCGGAGGAAGCACCGAAGCTCCCGTCTCAGCCCCATCATCGCTTCCCTCCAACAGGAAATCACAGTGAGACGCTGCTTTTTATTGTCTGTTTTCATTTATGGCTTGAATAACAGTGGAGGGGTGTGTTCAAGCTTAAAGTAGATTTATTGGCATATATCACTGTTCACTCCATTTCCTGCTATTGTGTTTCATGTCAGAAAGGAGCAAAGGATGATTGAACACACTGTCTGACACACGGACAAACATTTTACACACACTGTAAATTCTCTTTGGTCTTATGTGATGACAGATGCAGATGCCAGAGCTGAAGATCTCTACCACTGACCTTATCATGAGAATTACTCAATGAAATTTATTTCAGCAGATTAAGATTGTTTTCCTTAAAAGGATAGCAGCTTTCCCAGCAACAGATAGTAACAGCACCAGATCAGCACTTGTGTGAAGGCTGAGCAGGCTCGGCAGAAGTCTGACACATCATTGCAAATAATAAGCTTATTTCAAACATCCTGTGTCAGAGTAATCATGGTTGACTAATTATACCTCAATGAAAGCCATTTATTTATTAACAATATACACCAACTAGTGGGATCATCATGATGATTAAAGAAACCCCTGCTTATCTTTAGTTTTGGGTAGCATTTATAGTATCATCTAAGAATGTGAACTCCTCAGCACCCTTTGACCTCTTGCACCCCGTTATCGGCATCCTCCTCCCTCTCACTGACAGCACTATGTTGGTAGGCAAATGTACATCCAATGAATTTATTATATTGGACCAAAGACTGGGTTGCTAACATTCCTCAAGGCTATTCTTAATCTTCTTGTTGTATTTTTTTGTTGTTGCTGGATCTCACCAGTTAAACATAAGCTCAATGTAAATGCAACATGTTTTTTTTTAAACCGACTAAGTGGTTTTGAAGTTAGATTGCTTGTGCTTGTGGTTTTTTTTTTTGCTTGTGTCTATTGTATTTATTGTTCTTTGATATGCTAACTTAATTTCCCCACGGGGATTAATAAATTAAAATCTTAATCTTAATCTTAATGCCACCATTAACCTGCTGTGTCATTTATGTGAGAAAATGTTCACAAAAACAGCAGAGTAGCTCTGTTTTTTTTTATTGATTCAAAAAGAGAAGGAAAACCGCTGAGGTTGACAGAGGAAAGTCTCATTGTGTTTGCAGCCCCACATACCCAGCCTCCCCTGTGTCTCTTCACAAAGCCCACTAAACACCAGCATTTCCCATCAGCTTTCCTCTTCGCTGTTTCCCATTTCCACCTAGAATGCTGCTGCCCAGTGACAGATGGAAGCACGAAGGAGTGGCCAGAAACACCTCTATTCTTCTATGATAAATAACACCACTACCCCCTCACTCCCACACACACACACACCGTCCTGAGGAGGCCATGTTGGACCACTGACAGAAATATTATGAACTTCCTGTGACCCCAAAAACAAGAACAAACACTCCAGACTCTTGAAAGTCGGTAGGTGGGTGGATGGATGGGTGTTGGCCTCACACACATCTATTTTTCAGTTTGGTTCCCTTGATTTTCCATGTTGTACATGCACACATCATGTCTGGCTCTTTGCACACCTTTTGTTCGATACAAAAGTCAACACAGAACTTTGATAACATTTGTTTTCATGCTTCCTGCAGGAGTAAAATCAGAATAAAAGCAAGAGGGTGGAAGTCTGCAAATCAGACAGATTACAGATGTTACATAGGGCATAAAACACTGGCTGTGGTTCAGGGTGAGTGAAGCAGGATTCTCCCAGCAGGAATAGTAAAGTACTCTCATGAACTAGTGGAGACTGTGAACTTTTCCAAAGGGGACATTAAACTGCTCTCCATCCCCCCTCATTTAAAATAAATAGGCTCTTCCTATATGACACAGCTATGTGTGTAACCTCTGACCGCCTAGCGTTCATTCCCATGCTTCCATGTGTGTGTGGGGATATGCAGTATGAGGCCCTGTACCACATAACAGCGTCTGAGTGGCACGGCAGGTCATATTATGTTTTATTACAACTCCCCCCCAATTGTATATTGTATATTGAAGAACCTGTCCCTCACTCTAACCTTCTAGCGTGACATTTAATGTCATAAAATAAGTTGCATGCAAATTATGCACAATTCCACAATAAAACTTTGGAGGGAACAAACCCACCTCTTATGTTTTACACCAGTGGAAACACTGAGTCTAATTCCAGATGTGCCAGCTGTTAATGACCCAGAGGAGTGTGTTTGTCTGTGGTGCTGGGTTTGACCGTCTTGAACTAATTCATGTATTTTTTTCCCCATTGTCCAATTGTTAAGTAGGTTGTGTCATAATTCAGGCAACTATTCATACTGTGCTCTCATAAATTGATGTTATTCATTTGGAAATGACCCAACCATGTGGATCAGGTCTCACAGCGAGCTCCCAGAAGTCATAGCTGGAAGACAATAACCAGGGGAAGTCGGTCCCCCTAAGGTTTACTCTCAAAGCACCGTGAGTAACAAAATCAAACATGCACTATCAGTGGGGTTGGGAATAGGAAGAAAGTGCTGCTATTCCCACAAATCCCACCCCACCCTCACCCGAGTGAATCATCTTCCTTAACCTTGATGGTACGGTCTCTATCTGGTTTTACGCTGTCTTTTATTTTTGGCATGAGGCAGGGTACCAACCTGTTTGGAAACAGAGACCATCCTAATCCCTCCAGATTAGCAGATTAGAGGTGTTAATTTGTGTTAAACTGTGCACAGTGTTAGCTCATTAAATGTTTACGTTGAATTTTATTACAGATCAGGCATCAAGCTGCTTTTCTATTCTCTTCTTTGCTCAATAATTGCCTCCCCGAGAAATGACACATGGTTACTTTTAACCATAATGGGGTTTTGGCTGACGTCACAGGGCTACCATACCAGTGAAGCACTTTTACTTGGCTGGCTGTGGTTTTGTGTCCCTGCTGCTTTCTTTTAGTTAAGTGCATTTTTTGTTATAGAATAGAATAGAATACTTGTTATTGGGATTGTACCTAAAGTACAAGAACATTGGGTACAGATAATTAGGATACATAACAAACAAACAAAAAGATTAAAACTAATAAAAGTGCAGTTTGTAGTGTTTATTACAGTGCCATCACTACAGCATTGTTGTAGTTATATTATAGTTGCTAGTGGAGATAAGAGTTCCATCATCTGACAGTAGTGAAACTGAAATCTTGCCAAAGCTTTGGCTTTGATGCAGCAGGGTGAGGTTAAACAGAATCAAAGTTCTAGGCCCCAGAAAGCACTGATATCAAAGGAGAACAATAGTGCTGTCAGGCTGGAAGTGGCATGATGTGATAACAAAAAGAGAAATTAGGAGAGGGCTGTTGTTTAACCAGAGAAATGTGATTAAAATGTGCAGGACTTGATGGAGGATTCTCTGGATTTATGATATTGTTTTGCTCAGTACCTACAGCAGGAGACTCTGGTGACTCTAAAGAATGAAGAATTCATCTAAAAATAAGAGCGTCTTGGAACAGCCTTTTTAGCTATCCTGTTTTTTTGCCATCTTAAATGATGTATGCTGCTATACTGTGGAGTTCAGGTCAATAATTTCCTTCTTATGGAAAAAGGCTTCAGTTCTTGACACACCGAAGACATACATATTTATGATGACCAACATCAGCATTCATTTGGAGTTGCATTCCTGATGAATGTAGGTAACTATTGCACTGTTGAATATACTTTTACAGTCAGAGCCTCCCCCATAAAAAACATAATTACCTGTACATGTGTATTTATTTACACGCTGATGGAAAAGGAACCGCCATATCTTGACAATAACTCTATGGTGTGGAAACTTAATATAAGCTGAGAAGTGGACAACTTCAACAACACAGCATAATATCAAATGAGCTTGTGATGGAGTAGCCCCATCACTGACTGCAGGGGGACAAACATGCCATGTATTTGTGTTATGCCATGCCATGTATTTGTGCACTTATTTGCTGTACAGGACACTCCTTTCACCCACACAGGCGTCCACACTTAGTTCATCTCCATACAAATATACTCACTCATGCCACACACGAACACATTCTTATTTATTGTCTATTTACTCGCTTGCATATACACATTCACACACACAGTTCAGTGAAAATCTGACCGTCCCCCATCTGTCCCTAAAGATGTTTACCTCTGTGGTGATTCAAACAGGCCAAAGGCAACAATCTGCAGTTAAATAGTGCATCTTAAAGCATGTGACATAGAAAGTAAGCTAAGAATTTATCACTTACTAGTCCAACAGCGACAAGGCCACATCACCGTTGGTGGTGCATCAGTTTTACTTGTGTGTTTTTGCCTGAAACACAGTGACAGTTGCACAGTGCTGGTGCAGGCACTGTGGACCTGCTCCGGCTAGCTAGAAAACCTACTTAGTAGTGCTGTAAACGCAGACTTTTATGTCTTGCCAACAACTGAACCTCTACAGGAGCTCTGCCTTTGTTTGAATGTGTTGCCTTGCCTTGGCCCACTCTCCTGGCTGGATCCTGGTCGTGTTTCCTTCTGTTTACGTTCTCATGTCTATCAGAGGGCTACAGGAGACAGAGAGGCCAGGAGGGCTGCCTGGAGCTGGCCGGATCAGACAGACCTGAGGACACAGGAGCTGTCTGGAAATGTTGTTAACAGTTTGAAGTTTTTTTTTGCAAATACATTGACTGTACAATGAATGCCAAGTCAATGGAAGTAAAACTTAAATCCTGTAAGTTGGCATGTTCGGATAATAATAAACTGCCTTTATTATGCCAGTAAATCTGCCATTTGTGGACAGCTAGTTGACTCAGAAGCCTTTAAAGTTTATGTTACTTCTCCTTCCCTAGCAGAGCTGGGTCATGACAGTCTTGGTCTGACTGTGATGTTCTACTTTTGATCATTTTTGGATGAGCAGCCAGCTGCAAATCCTCTTTGACGCAGAGGTTTACTTTCCAAGATGACTGTGCTGCTGCACGGTGGGGTAGCTTTAAGAGAAGTCAGTCACTACAGACAAAGAGTCATGAGGGTTCTCTTGCTCCTCTTGAATGCAACGATCTCAAAGAGAAATTCAATGTCGAGTTAATTTAAAGATAAGAAAAAACCTACTATAAAAGATGGCATAAAGTTCTCTTCTACGTAGGTTTTCTATACAGACTTTAACCAACAAAGCCTATTGAAAAAGGTTTACATCTGACTGCAGCAATTAGCATCTCAACTGTTGTCATGGTGACTTTGTGTGTTCTTCAATGACCCGATTAATACTGCGAGTTTGCCAATAGAATGATGTCACTATGGTGATGTTTTGTGGTTTGTATGACGTCTGACGATGAACGTCACACCTTGGAGTCATACTGTGTAGCTCGTGGGTTACCATGGAAACGTGTGTCATGTTGTCAGTGTACAACTTTTTCACTGTTGCAACAGTATTTGTCACAAAGTCTAAAAATTCCATGTGGACCTGCAGGAAAGGACTCCGAGGTCTTCTGTCACGCTGTTATGCAATATAGATACTGTGCTAGCAGAGACATTGTTAGCATTGTGTCTCAGTGGTTTATGTGTACAATGCTGAGGGTAATAGGACATTTTCTTGGAGACATTCTGCATAAATTTGAGTTTAATTGTTCAAATTTTAACACTGATGCTGATCTGTGTGTCCAAATTGGCATCGCCAGGTTTGAGGTTTCACTCGAGGACCATAAAAATTCCATGTGCGCTGTGTTCTGCTGACGATGTCCTGGACAGTGAGCAGTATTTGAGTTGGCAGCCACGTCAGCCCCATGTCCAAACTACAAATGAAACAATCCATGAGAGTCCTCTGTGTTGAAGCGTTACTGGCAGACCCTTGGCGTCATCTGGGACCCTGTGCTTCTGTCTGACCAAGACCTCTGCTCAGTGTGCGTCACAGAAGTTTAGTCTGCATTTGCAGAGAGTGTGAGGAGTAAGAGTGAGTGTGTGTCTGTGTGTGAGAGTGAAGAAAAGTTTCACGGAGATTCCCTCATGATCTGATGACATGAAGTACATCATAATTTGAAGAGATGCACATCTTTTTACTCACAGGAAGAAACTCCCACAGAACGGGACATCTTCTTAAGTGTTGCATCTTATTTTGGCCGTTAATGATTAATATTCCTCTCCAGATACAATGAAGATAAAATAAAAGCACATTTTGTCGCAAGGGATTCTCTTGACCTTCGAATCAAGGAAGTTCATCTGAAATATTTTTGGGTGGTTTTCCTGGGAAACCTACAGTCTACTGGCAATGAGCATGAGACAGTTCAATTTAGTGTCGTCAAGTCAGATCCAGTTTGGCTTGAGTTTTGTAACGCTCCATCACAAGCAGCTCATCATCACCAGGAAAACACAACGTGAGGTCAATATTTAAGTTCTGGAAAACAGAACGTGTCTGGAAACTTGTCCAGACGTATGTTTAATGTTACATATTTGTGTTGTTTTAACATAATATCTACCTAACCCCTCACAATGTGTTTAATGCCTGACCCTCAGCAGCAGGTTTTTAATGGCATGACTGAAAAACAGCTCGTGGTGTTATGCCCGGTTTACACTGTGTGATTTTGGGCTGTTGCAGACGAAAGATCGTGGAGATACCTTTGGTCGTGGCTCTAAAATGATGGTTTTCCGTTGTCAGCGTTGTCAAGTTTATTACATTCACGTTGCATAGTGTGCCATGCAATGGTCTTATAAGATTGATAAAAATCACACAGTGTAAACCGGGCATTAGGGGTTTCAAATCACGGACTCTTGAGTCAAAGTCTGCCATGTTGCATGTACCTCCAACACCCCCAACCTACCTACTTACATGGACTTCTAAGACTGTATTGGCCCCATAACCGATTATGGGGCCAATACAGTCTTAGAAGTCGTGCAAGAGGAAGAATGCTGTCGTGCAATCCTGTTATGTTCCTCGGGCATAAACATAACCATGCATTGTATATGGTAGTGTATTATCGACCAAATGTGCCGTTTATGTTGATTACAACGCGCAGAAAAGAAGTCTTAACATGATTAAAGTCTTATTAAATGGATTAATGACAGAAGAGGAAAAACCTTGTTGTGAATTACGAGATACGAGGTACGACATCATGAATAATTCTGAAACAAGAACAGCTCAGAGAGCCATAATAGTTTGACAGATCAGAGTAAACAGACCTTTATAAAAACACAAACGGTAAACCAATGACCCACACAGCAGCATTGTAATCCTAATCAGACCTGAAACAGTTACCATTCCCTGTGCCAGTATATTATTAATTTCCATGAACAGCACATAACCAATATATCAACACTCACATTATTCTTTGTGTTTTTTGGCACCTACAGTAAACACAGAGAAACCTAAGGAGTGTGCAGTGAGTGAGTATTTTTAGCCGATGAGGGTCCACCCTGCCTCTGGCTCAATTTAAACAGCCTTGAACCTTTATCCGATTGTGTGTGTGTGTGTGTGTGTGTGCCAGCGCTTGTTAAACAAAAAGTGACAATAATTTTTCAGTGCTTGTTAGTCAACATACTCAAGGTCTCTTCCCTTATGAAGTGCCCGATTCTCACAGGCTTGATATGATTTTTATTAGCTGATGATTTGAGAGGAAAATGTGTCTTTGTCCACACATCCCCTTTGGCAACAGTGTTGTTTATGTTACCATGGAGGCGATTTAATTCAATGGCAATGATACTACAATAAAATACACCATTAATATGCCAACTCATAACTCTTGGAGGACAGTAGCTTGCTGCTTTGCCAGTTTTATTCTGGTCGTTCTCCAGTGTTTGCAGGGTGATTTCGATCTTCCTACAACCACAACTCCATTGTTACTGAAATCCCATCGACGTCAACCTTTGGTTGTTTTGTTTTTGCACATTTCTAGAAGGAGACTACACTCCAATACATCCATAACAAGGTATCACTGCAGAGAACGGAAGCCTCGCACTGAAGCTGCTCAGTGGAACAATCCTTGTTGATTTACTTTCTTAAGGAGCAGGGGATTTGGCATGATGGGTCCTCTTATTAAACTTCCCAGAACACCACAGTTCTGGAAGAGACTTTGGGGCCTGGACCAGTGTGAATTGGAAACTGAAGCGAGTCCCAGTATAACCATTTATGAACAAAGAACCCAGTCAAAGGACCTTGTTACGAAAATCTCCTGCAGGCTACAAGCCAGCAGCATGTTCCAGCTCAATTTAATGATGATCAAATAAAACTTCAGCATCAAACATCAGCAGTACGTTTGGTCATATATCTAATAATATATGACTAATATGTTATTATAAATAACAGTGTGTGTGTGTGTGTGTGTGTGTGTGTGTGTGTGTGTGTGCACAGTACTATGTGGACTTTGCGGCTTTCAGATATTATGCATATTAGTTACAAGCTGCTGCAAAGATAAGATGAAAATGAATGTTATACTGCTGGATTCTTTATTATTATTTTTGGTCAAAGCATCTTGAAAAATTGAAAAAAGTGTTCTCTATGTTTTATTTTTAGCACTTACAGTTTATTAACATCACACTAAAAATCACTACGGTTTGCATTTTAGTGTGTTTTAGCTTCTTGTGGCAGTTTTTTTTCACTTTGGTTTACTTAAGCAGTGAAATCGCTCTAATAAAGTCATGATATCCCATCAGACTTGCACCAAAGAGTTAGTGGAGAATTTATCACAGTTCCCATCAATAAGTAAAAATAATTCAGAACATAAACTGCTCCAAAATGACAAAAAAAATCAATCAGTCAAGGGGGATCAACAATAACCACATAAAACAACCTTTATTGTTCATCAGAGGGATGAACAATAAAAGGTTTGAGGAAATCAATGGAATTTCTCTGCATTAGGATCCACTCTGACTGCTTTAGTTGGAGCAGCAGCAATCGAGTGCATGAACTCAGAGGTTTGTGTAAACAGCTTAACCCGAGTGAGACCTTGTCTGGACCTTCGCCAGCTGCTGGGTCACTGTTTGCATGTGAATACTGCTAATAGAATAAATATAACTTGTTTTTTTTTTAACCCACTTTCCTTCCAGCTAAATTGCATTTAAATTTCCCCCTGCTGTTTGCACATGTTGCCATGTTTGTTTTAAATGATTAATTAGATTTGTGAGGGCTGAAAATTTAGTGCTAGCGTGACATTAACAGCAGCTGCGGCTCTCGCTCTGGCGTGATGTCTGAAGATGAGAGTGAAAGAAAAAAAAGAGAGGAAAAAGTGAGACAGAATAATCATTTTGCTGATGTAAACATCCTTTTAGGACTCCAGACACTCATATTTTTCCATCTATTTTTCCACCAGTTTTTAGCGGTGTATGTTGTTTTCTGTCTCTTTGACTTTCATCTGTTTTCTGCTGCTCAGACTCAATCATTGCAGAGCTGTGATTCAGCATTACTCAGGATTTATTTTACGTAGATTCAAAACCTGTGGGGAGTCAGTGTTAGTGTTGGTCTGTAGTATGCATCCCAGCCAATGGAAAAACCAGCGCAACAATACACTGCACTGTGAGTAAAGCCTTTATTGACATGTGGCTGGTTTTACAGTAAGCTTAATGTCGAGACAGGTTTTCGAGACTTGAGCTTTTTGCCTGTTTTAAAGCTCCATATAAAACCCAACCTTGTAAAATAACATCAGCACATACTTTACATTGCTGGACTCTGGTCCTGAATGTGCTGCATAATTCAGAGGGAGGGAGCTTGCATACCTTAGATCCAGCCTTAGGGGTCACAGAGAGGATTTTTGAAATGCCACCCTCTTCTAAGGCTTTTTCGCTGTTTAATTCCTGCAGTGACAAATGGCACAAAGCAACCAAATCATCACAAACATGTGATGAATTTTTTTTATCCAAAAAGGCAATAATTAGCATACAAAACCTCATGTGTATCACCAGCAGTTTTCATTGCTGGCTGGGTGTCAGTGCATTCACCAAAATTATTCATGGAGTCATAATTAATCCTCAACCAAAGCCTGTAATCACTCAGCATTCCTTCATTTTGGCTCTTTCGTAAATGATTTTCAGGAGCGCATCCAACCCTCAGAACGTTATGATGCAGCTGATGGTTAGGAGCTGTGGTGGATGAACATACATGGTGTGTCTCTGCTTCTCAGGCTGTGTGGGTGTAACAAAACAAAAACATATACCCAGTATATTTACAGAAATGTAAACATCACTGTATAATAAAGTTTTTCTATTCTAAGGGTAACTTTCATCACGACTAAAAATGAACTTGAACCCTAATGTATCGTCACATATACTGTCAAACAAGAATGTTCATATATAAATGACGTCTTCAGGTGGCATATGTGAGATTTTGAATGGACAAATGTGCAAAGGTGCATGCTGGGAAACCAAAGAAACCTCGAAGTCTGTCACAACCCACATACAGAGCATTAGAGATAACGAAATCTGCTGACTTGAAAGAAAGTGTGCAGCATCCTCTGGGGGCCTTGCAGGTCCTGCATATAGTGAATCAATCCAAATACATATGTGTGTTTAACATGTTAACAGTAGAAATAAACATCAAACCAGCCTTGTCACAGTTTTGATTGACCTCAAAATGGACTGGAAAAGTCTGCAAGGGAGTATGATTCTGGCTGAACTAGTCAAAACCTCAACAGCTTATTGTTCATTGGATGAATTTAGACATTTATCTGAAGCATTAACATTAATTGGATATCTGCCTTTGTTTCTGGCTTCAGCAAAGCACAGCTGAATCAACTCAGCAACTAAATCTACAGCTTGCTTGTTAGGTTTTGTTCTGGAACTGTTAAGCAGACCGTTACAGTTTATAGTGTTCATTTAATTGTCTACAACCCTGTGCAGTAGGGCTGCAGCCATATGAGGCCCCAGAAAGAAGCCTAAAATTCTGTGTTTCTGATAAACAATCTAATTCCATTTGATTAAAAAACAAAGATAAACAAAGTGTGTACTTTAGATGACACACACTGAGCACCTCCTGCTGTGTTGTGCAGTAGTGGTATTTCCTCAGTAATCTTATGAGTGTGTGCTAAGACTGTGGGAAGAAAATGAAAAAATAAATAAATCACATGGCCTTTTTATTACTGAAGAACAGAACAGGTGCTACATGTCGGATCACAAAGCAGTGAAATGTCGGAAACCCAGCCGTCACATATGCAGCGATCCAGACCGATCCGGCTGTTTATTTACACTGGTGGACACGGGGGACTGTTGGTCAGTGCCTGCCAGTGTGTTGACTTTCTGTTTTTGCCATTGAACTCAACCAGTGACAGTTCAATAACCCTCCTGGGAAATAGATCTGTCTGCACTGTGCTACTTTTTCATCCTTAACTTGAAAAACATACTATCACACCTTGTATCTGTGCTGACATAATGTCCTGGTGTGGCTCCATATTTGCATCTTGAATCATTTCTCTTCTGGACTGTAAATTATTCACTTTATAATTTTGTTTTTTAGCCATAAAACAATGAATTATATTTTCTAAATGACATGAAAAAAATGAAAAGAAAGCACTGTTACACCCTGCCAGATTAATTTTTCAAACATGTTGACACTGACTCTTCACATCTAGCTAAGATGAGCTGAATAAAGACAGAACAATGTTGGGTGGTTTTGTAGCCACGTCAGCTCTACACGATTAATCTAGCAGTGCTAAATAGCAAATGTTAGCATTTTGAGTTTCTACAGTAATGATACCTGCTCTCCTTTGTAGATATAGCTGTTATCATCAACATGAATGGCTTTTATTTCCAGAAACATTTCCAGGAAGTGTTTAATTCATGGCATCTTAACACAGAAAAAAACTGTACATGTCATGTCAAGTAAGAAATCACATGTGTCATATGTCTACCACCCAAAAATATTCAGTCAGAGGAATAATGTCAACACAAGACCTGGAGAGACTCCATGTATTCAGCAGATTATATAATAACAAGCACTATAACAGCTTCAGTGTATTCAGGATGCTGCTGCTGTGGAGAATTGTTTGTGAAACATGTTTGTGAACCTTCTCAGACCCTGAGGTCATCTGGGATGGGCCCAATTTAATAATGCATTTTTATTTGTTATGTTTTTGTTCTAATTCTAGTTATTTATTGCCTTACTTTCCTTTCACTATTAGTCAAAACAGTTGTCTGGCTCTCATTAGCTGTTACTATTATATATGAGCAGATTAAGGTGCAAAGTCTGGTGTAATTTATTTTGTTTAATTAGCTTTGGAGGCACAACATACATTGTCAAATGGTGTCAGTTCATTTAACCACTCATTATGACTTTCTCCCATCATGTCAGGATCTTGTCTGTAAACTCACAGAAATCTGTCTCGGAAGGTTTTCAGTTATATGCTTGTGCTCAATCCACTGACCTATTAGAGACCTATCAGGAACTGGCAGTTGTTAATTTTAGGAGGACAGTCAAGATTTCAAAGGGGGTGAACCCATGAGAGCAATGAATGGGTTACACTGCACAAAAGGAATGCACATGGTGTTGCATGATATCTGCCTAACACTCACACACGATGAAAATCTGTCAGAATGTGTTCAAAACAGTGTGTTCTGTTTCGGATTTTTTTGTCACATCACCAGATTTGGCAATTCATGACTCTGGTGTTATTAAATGGAAAGCAATGGTAGCCAAACCAGCAAAAAACAAACTCACAGTGTTATAAATCTGATCACAGTTTACCAGAGACTAGACACTATGGTAACCACGGTGACCAAAAACAAACAAGCCTGTTTTCCCCTCATGTTTCCACAAGAGATGACCCTCATCAATAACTTCAGCTCAAACTCCTCACCACCACCACCACCACCACCACTCTTCCCCTCTATGTGTCTCACAGCAGCTGGTCACAGCTCAACCTCTCTCTGCCTTCCAGCTGTCTGTGCAGCTCAGCATATGGGAATCAGCAGAAGATGCCTTAACACTGGGCCCATATCCACTCAGAGTGCGATCCAAAAGTCTGAAACCAGATGTGGAGCTTCTGTTCTCCGTGTCCTATCTCACCACGGTGCCCTTAAACTCTGCCAGTAAAAACAAAACTTAACAAACTTAAAGCTCAATTTGCTGCCGGTGACAGAAATGAGTGATAGCAGTGGAAAAACCCTCAAATTCTCCTATGCTGATAAAAACTTTGCTGCATAATTCCTTAAATAGCAGGCAGAGATATGTCTTCACTCTACTTTGCACTCTGTTGTGCGATACGGCCAAGCCTAAAGACCAAACCTGGATCTAAAACATGCTTCTTGAATTTGGCAAAGATAAAAAGCTGTTTAGTTCGTTTGTTTGATCCCACGTAATCCAATTCAGCTGTGGTGGGAAAGGTGATTTACCTCAGTACAGGCAGATGAGAAATGGAGATTAATGATAATCAAAATTGAGCAGGCAAGAAATGTTCACATGGAAAAAATAATTTAATCATTTTTAGCATGTTTTTTTGTTGTTATTGGGAAAATAAAACTACATTATTTAAAAAACAATTTTCAAGTTTGGTCAGCAAAGGTCTAAAAACACATAAAATCTAAAACTCTTACTGTTTTATGCTAAAACCATTTAAGTTTTTACTTCTCAATAAAAAACAGAGCATAATAATATTAGATAAAATACCATGTGGCAGGAAAACAAAACAAAACAACACAAAACAAAACAAAGCAAAAATGGCAGATGATGTCGGATGTCTCCACATCATCTATATGCTCATACTCAGCCTGAGTAGTAACTTTATATTGCGCCCTCCTGTGGTTGGAGGTGTACAACAATGATCCATGGAAGGTCTGTAAAGCTGCATGCTCTTTATCTTTGCTACTCCCAAACATAAAACTTATTACAACTGTAGCTGCAGATACAGAACTGGTTACATCATGCACACTTGTGATAAGAAGGAGGACACAGGAGTTAGGAGGGGAGGCTGATCTCTCCAGTAATGATCTTATAATATTCTCAGCATTAGTGGAGGGAATTCTTAGGTCCAGTAAAGTATCCGTTGTTTTTAGATGCAGGCAGCTTGGAAATAACCCCAAATCCACATTTGTTTTTAGTTTGCAGGAGATCAGAGGAATCTCTGGAGCGAATGTGTGAGGTCTTTGTGTTATTTTTAACAAAAAGTGTGCTGTTAGAAAGTTTTTTGTGCACCTAAAGCCAGAAATATCAGCACTGACAGACTAACTGGAGACAATGTATTCACAACAATTTATGCGTCTTCTGTCCATTAAAAGCACAGCTGGGTGCCCTGCATTCACTTTTACACACACACACACACAAATATATAATCCCTTGCATGACAGACGTGCTGAGGTGTCAGGCGAGGTTGTGCTTTCCAGCGTGCTCTCATCTGCTTTCACTTACTTTCACCATCTCTAAGTCATGACCCTGGCAACAAGCACAGCTCAGTGTTCTCTGTAGCAGAGTTTTCCTCTGTATTCCACTTTTTTTCCAGCCAAAAGCATTAGCTGTAGCTGCAGTCATTATAGTTTGGTGGTGTTTCTGAAACGTGGACAGTATGTGTGTCAGATGCAGGTTGCTATAGGTAACAGGAGCAGCATGCTACGACAAACATCTTTTATGGAGCAGGCAGTCCAATTGTTGTCTTGAAAAGACACACCTCTGCAGACCAGTAACCTCAGTCGGAGCAGTTGGTTTTGACACCAGCAGGGCTGAGCGGCATTGTTGTTGTGTGTTTGAGTACGATGAGGTCATCGATTTCATCATCGGACCATCACACGGGGGGATGTTTACATGATGAGTTCACAGGGATGTTTCAACCAGTGGAGGTTATCTGATGTGTCTTTAGCGCTGCTTTTTAATGCAGTTTCCTCCCCTAGAAAGAAACTAATATGATGACCACATGTGCTAAAAAAACAACAAAATCTGAAATGTATTTAAAAAAGATAGATTTAATTATTGAGTAATTAAATGAATTAAACAATGATCCATGTGCATGATTTGCTGATCTGTGTGCAAACTAATGAGTGTAAAATGTAAAATCTAAACATTAAGCTGCCACAGCATCATTTTATAACATGAATGTAGAAAATCTTAACCCATCGTTTACCTGATAGACTGCTTTATAACAATAGACTTAAAACTGCTGCAAATCCCCCTTCCTAATGGTCTTTAGCTGTAATCAGATTACATTCAGAAGAATTTACTGTCTCAAGTGTCTGATTTGCTGTTACACTGGATTCCTGGTGTAATCTCTGGGAGGTACAGACAGGGTTACTCATCTGGTATTCCTCCTCTGTGGTCTCTGAGGGTCTCCGGACAGCGGATTCATTTCTCTGTCTCTTTGTTATTTGTGTGCAACACTTAATCTTATGACAGTATTTAGGAGCGTGTCCAAAACAGTCTCCACAATGGTTCACTTCAGTTTGATTTCTCTGTTTTTTGGAGAAAGTAAAACACAACGTGAGTGTGTGTGGCTGTCTGATGCAGCCTTTCAACCAGAAACTCTTTTGGAATGTTCCCTTCAGCTGAGAGCTGGCAGCTCACAAACAGCACTGAAATTAGTTAGTTACCTGCCAAGAACGATAGAAATGAGCCCTTTATCAAGACTGTAGGAAATAATATTTTAACACAGCGATGCAAAGGTTCTCAGCTGCAGTTTTCATAGCTGCGGGGTGTTTATAATGTCTGCTGCGTCGTGGGTCGTTGTTTTCTTACTGTCTGCTTCGACTGGTGCAGATGGGAAAGCTCAAGCTCTAAAGATGAATGATGATGTCTTCCGCTAAATGAAACATATGACAACAAAGCCTTAAGGCCTCGTGACATTTTACATGTTTGTGATGCATCTGAATGTTGTCTAAGTCTTCTTTTTTCTCCTGTCATAATTACCACAGCCAGTAGAGGGATCTTTATTTATATTGTAGGTACTGTCGTAGAAACATCGCCAACCCAAATCTTTCCCACCTACAAGTCCTTAGACTGAAGGGTTTCCAAGATGGCCGAAAGCCACCGCAGTGTGTGTCTCTGTCAGTCATTCTGTCACCTCTGATCAGCAGATGGATCTCCTTAACAAGCAGTTTTGGAGTTAAAAGTCTTCTCAGCTGTGGTAATGGGTGAAAAATATCCTTCTACAAACCGCCCCGTGCAAAAATAAGGAAGTACACAAGTTAAATGATTCGTTCTTGGCCTAAGAAATACAAAGACGCCAAGAGACAATATCTATCATCTTATAACATGTAGACTGTTTATACCATCGATAGTGCGTCATATAATTTAAAACACACCATTAATCCTAATGACATAAGGAGGCCATGATGTAATCACTTAAACACAAATGAGTGGAAGTGAGTGTGTTGTTGGTGTTTCAATACACAGTATAATTCACAGTTATTACATTATGTGCAGTAACTGCATTAAGATCTGGACCAGTGCCTGAGGAGTAAAAGAAAACACTGGCTGTGAGCGAGACAATGTGCTTCGACTGGCTGTGCACACAGAGAGCAACAAGATTACATAACCCGATATGATTTCCACTCTCATATCCTGTTGTTTCTCCAGCCTTGTGCCTCATATTTGTTTCCACTGCATCACAGTGCGCAGTCTCATGTTCATATCAACACTGGAGAGCAGCAGTGGATGTTACAGCGGCTGGATTGTTATTCTGGAGATTTTCATGGTCAAATTCATTCATTTTGAAGTGGTGGGTGGGGGGGGGGAGGACCTCACTGCTGAGGAATGCTGCAGAGGTATACATTTTAGCCAGCCGTTTGAAACACAGCTCTGCCTATAATAAATACAACAGTGTGTCTCGCAGACCTTTCTCAGCTGCTCGCTCTCTGGAAATGAAGTGTTTTACCCAGATGTTCATGCTAACATGTAAACAGACACAAGTCTGACTGAGTCAGCCATGTTTGGTTTTATATATCAAAACAATATAAACATGCAGAGGCAGCTATTTTGCAACTTAAAGTGTTCATTTCTCATAAAATGTTTGGTTTTAGCTCTCAGTCTGCAATAAATATTGCTGTTTTAAACATGATCATGCCGCTGTTACCATAGCAACAACTGATACGTGACCAAAGTATTGAGATTAAAAAATGTTTTTTTTCTGCTTCCTTGGTTTGGATTGGTGATTTTTATTGGTGTTTAACTACACAGAAATGGAAAAAAACATGGTGTCTTTTAACTGTTCTTGTTTTTGCATCCCATTGTGGTTGTTTTGTATCTCTCTGTGGTTATTCTGAGTATCTCTGTAGTCCTTTGCACCAGATTGTATCTCTCTCCATGATTAGCTTCACAGAAAAAAAAGCCACAGCTGGACTTCTTGCAAAATGTCAAACAACCGCTGTGCAAGTATAAGATTTGCTGTAAAACAAGTCAAACATAAACAGATATTATTGATTTTGAAATGATTTTGACATTTTTGCTCCAGCTGTATGAAAGTTATCCCTCTCAGCTCAGGTCCACCCGTCACTAAAGTCCAAAAACTGGATTTTCTCTGTGCATCATGAACTAATGCAAACAAAGAAACTCCTTGTTTAAAGAAATATTAAACTGAAAAGCTCTGCATCATCTCATACGGGCGTCCCCTTCCTCCAAAGTGCTGAGAAAGAGAGCGGGTGCCATCTATTGATTAGTTCCACATTCTTTTTTTCATTGTAGGGCGAGGACATAGTGTGCTTTCCAAAAGTGCAGTGGACAGATGCACATTACTGTGTGTCGACACACAACACATTGACATTCTTTCTGCTGCTGGATATTTATTTTTTAATAAGTATTTGTTCACATCTGCTATGACTGCTTTAGGCTCTAAGCTGTTGGGGGAAAGGGAAGTGATGTTCATGAAACTGCAGCTCCCAATAGGAAAAGTGTGTGTTTATATCATGAATTACTGAACATTCAGACACACTGGAGAGGATGTGTTAATGTAGTCAGCAGGGCTGCTACACTGAGAAGTCACTGAGAAGGCATCAGACTGAGAGCTGTTTTCAAACTTTAACCTCCAGATATGAATGCTGCCATCTAGTGGCTCCAGTAAAAACTGCACCGAATGACTCATGGAGCCTCTGACTCATGAGTAAGTGGTTTGATCATCATCAATGCACATGAGTTTCTCAGGATGTGAGGCACATTCTGCATGCTTTGTTGATGAGTTGGTAAAATAATAAAATAAAGCCAAAATGACTTGAACAGAACAGAAGGTGAACTTTAATAACTGTTATTCTTCGGCCTCTTTGTAATCTTTCATTTGGAGCAGCATTTGGATACGATCATGTGCTGTTTGGACAGGCTCCTCATCTACTCTAACATGCTGGGTTACCTGATGAGTCGCAGACTGTGTCATAGTTAAACAAACAGAAACAGAAAACAACAGACTGTTTGAACAAACCCCTCTTTTTGGAAAATACAATGTATTCAAAACCTTTGCAGTCCTCTGCAGAATACCCTCACCACTGTGTATGCGTGTGATGCAGAAAATTCTGCATCATGATATTGTATCCAGTTCTAATCTAATTAGTAGCCTTTTATTAATAACATTGTTTGTTACCGTGTAGGGTTAAATTCCAGCTGTGTAATGAAGTGTTTGTAGTAGTGTTTGTGTGTTGTCATAACTTAAAATATCCTGTGAGGTCTGCTCAAGTGATTGAAGTGTATCTTCTGCCCCATTTTGACCCCTTATCAGCTTAGTCATGTTTTCTGTAGGTCTGTGTTTGGCTACTAAACATAAATGTAATTTTAAAGGGAAATCGGGCAGGTCATATGTATAATGTCATATATAAGGTCATATATATATATATATATAATAATAATAGGCAGATGCAGCCTGCTGAGCAATGTTTTGGTAGGGAGTCTGCTTGAGACCATGCTGAAGAGGGGAAGCTTTAAAATCCTTGTAGGTTGTAGAAGTGGCCACGCGATGGCACTGTTGTAATATTAAAATCAATATCATTACAGCATTACTAATAAAACTGACTTCCGGCGTTTCATTCACAGGTAGTAGTGACCGAAAATGTTTCATTTCCATTATAGTGGCTTAAAATAAAGAATTAAAGCGAGAAAATTAAGCCTTTACGGTCCAGCAACCACTATGGTCACATTTTGTTCAGGCGTTTTTCTAAGACGCCTCTTGCAGTGACGTCAGTCAGCTTAAGGACCCCAGGATGTCCATGCTTGCTGAGCGTATGTACATTTGTTCCAGAGTTTTTAAGGCATAACTTCTTTTTCTAATGTGGTCACAACACTTCTATTCAGTAATTTACTTTTTTAAAAGTCCGCAGTTAACAAGTGTTTTAACATTTCTCTTCGAATGTGTTTAGTGAGTCTACCTGTACAAAGTATTCCGTGTAGCTAGCTAGCATTAGCATTGTCTCCTGTGTGTGTGTACACGTGTTATCTTTATCTTTAACTACATTTTCTCGTCATCAACTCGCTTGGTTATTGTATTGCAGTTAATGATTGATGTTTTTTCAGTATCTGCAGTCGCTGTCTTCAAAACAAATTTTCATAAATTGATCGATTGACGCATGGCCGGTGTTTGACTGTCAAACGGTGTTTGCTTTGATTTTCTTCATGGTGACAGCTGTGTGTTTGTGAGGCTATCTTCATTTAGCTGCTATCTATATGGGGGATTCTAACAGAAAGCAAATAGCACCACTTCTGCTGTATAAGCAACATGTTTACAGTAACTCATACGACTGTGTATTGTGTACTACGTGTGTTTTGTTTCTCGCCAACATGATAATTTATATAACAGTGTTACGTTTGCTCTGTGCTCAGCCCGGAGGAAACAGAAATGGTCTGTTGACCCCAGGAACAGTGCCTGGAGTAAGGATGAGTCCAAATTTGGACAGAAGATGCTGGAACGAATGGGCTGGTCTAAGGGCAAAGTGAGTGAGATCAATAAACGTTAGTTTGTTTACATGGGTGGTAAAATGAGGAATTGGTGACCATATGAGTTATGCATTGTTTTCTTTTTATCTGCAGGGACTGGGGAGGACTGAGCAAGGCTCCACTGACCATATCAAAGTAAAGCTTAAAAATAACAGCTATGGGCTTGGAGCCAATGCCAGCCATGAGGTAAGCGTGGCAGCTTGTGTATTTGTTTGAGGCTACAGTTATTGAGCTATTTCCACACTTTTGTTTCAATAAGATGATAAAATAGATAAAAAATATGAGTCACTCAGAACTCAGGATTCCCCGCATGGATGTCTTTGTCGGCACCATTTTCCAAAGTCTTCATTTAAAGGTGCCTATTGTCTAGAATGATTCTCACTTCTGTTGTGTTGATGTTTTGTTTACACAGGATAAGTGGATTTCTCACCAAGATGACTTCAATGACCTTCTTGCTCAGCTGAACAACTGCCATGGTCAAAACAACAGCAGTGGTGTGTACACAAAGCCCAGCTTAAGCTGCATAGCAAATATGTATGATGCATTTTGCACCACAGCTTATTTTGTTGTTGTCAACTATGCCGAATAATTCAAGTAATGATTGAGTGATTATGTTGTCGTGTGACATTTGTTTGGTCAGTGAGGTGACACACTGGCCAGTAGGGGGAGCTACAGTGCAACAATTGACAAAAGACCTGGCTATAGTCACTGTCTCTAATAATAAACCTTGTCACTAGCATTTTCTCAGACAACAAAGTGTTCATTACATATTGTTTTGTTTGTTTATTACATACATGTTTGAGAGTTTGCAGAGTTTCGGTGTGTTCTACTACATCTTTAATTTGTGACTAAATGGTTTTCTGGGGTTTCCTGCAGGAGAAACTCCAACAGATGAGCAGAAAGGTTTCAGCTTGGAGGAGAAATCAAAGACTTCCAGAAAAAGGGTCCATTATATGAAGTTCACTAAAGGTGGGTTTGCATGGAGGCATTTCTTTCCAACAGTAAACAGAGATGAGGAGGATAAAAATAGCTCAGGGAGATGTTAAATGTGCACACAGCTTTTTCTCACTGTCAGCAGTCATTACATTGATTACCTGTAAAACTGTATCTGTCGTGTCTTTTAACAAACAGCGGGATTCTCTATTCATCACAGAGTAAAATCCATGTGTTCAAATTGGTCCACTAGAAAGTGATCTGATGTCAACTGCGGCAATAAAACCAGTGAATCTTTTTTTTAATGCACATACCATACAGACAATCTCATTGACCCCTTGTTGTGCTCTGTGCACTTGTCCCAGACCGCAGCCGCTGATCAGAGCTTTCTTGGCCAATGCTGGGTCAGTTGGCCCGGTGAGCGCAGGGGGAGGTTATTTATAACTCTTCCCTCTCCTCTTATTACTCTTTTACACGTCAGGAAGTTAAGATTTGTTGGTCAAGGCCAGTACACTGATAGGCGCAAGGAGGAATTTAATATTCAGGACTGCTGGAAGACCAAAGTGATTTTACTTGCCCATTTTTTTTTTACTGCTGAGTTGCTTTACCTGAGCATGCAGCATAGTTTCATGACTGCATAATCTGTTTGAAGATGAAGGTATTTTTATTTTGAAGGAATGCAGCATATCAGCTATGAACATATGCTCAGATAATTATCTGTAATTGTTTGGCATTGCGTCCAAATCAACCTCATCAGGTCATCATACTTGGCAACAATATCTTAACTTTTGCCTCACCTGGAAGAGCCTTTTATATTTTACGTCATTCAATAGCAGCTTCCTGTTTCCTGTTTGGGGCATCTGGCATGTCCATTTAGTAGCCCCCCAAAAACAACACCTCCCGTGACCTGTCAGATGACCCCGGTAGATAAAACGTGAACTCAGTCTCTCCCCCAGACCCTCTCACCCTGTTTTTGTGGTCTTAATTTGGCAGGGGCCAGAAAAAGACCTTTGTCCTGACAGACAAGATGCACCGGCACAAGGGACACGTAGTAATGAAACGTGGACATGATGCTTGTTTTTTGTTTTTTTCCTTTTAGCACTCCAGATGCTCTATTTTTTGCCCTCTGCTCCATTTCTGCTGATGTGACTGTAAATGAGTCATATCGCACATTATTAGTGCACAGCACAGGGAGACCATTCAATATTAAAGGAGAGTGTAAAACTGTTGGAGAGTTGCATGTTTTTTTTCAGGATTTGTTCCTAGCATTAACTACAGTAATGTATAACGCTGAGTCTGAGCCTTAATTTGAGTGGATTCACATCAGCGTCAAAAGATCTGTGTAAGACACGTAGTCCTATGAAGGCATGGCAAGTGGAATACATCTTCATTTAGAGTTGCTGATTGAGATGCATTAGCAGCCTTGCATGGCCAAGCCATCCCAGTAATGTGCCATTCCTTTTCCTATTAGCTGTCATCGTCCCTTTATCAGTCTGTAGATCATTGTTCCACAGCTACACTTTCTTGTTGCACATCTCTCTAGTAGACGTTGCTGAGTAGCTACACACCCGTGTTTGCCTGTCTGTACCTGTAGTTACGTCCACCTCTCATGCCCTCTAAAGTAAGCTTGGTCAAATGACGACCACATTTGTCTATTTTTTCACCCCTGGACATTTGCGAGGCACACTGAACCTTTGCCAATTATCGTCTTTGCATTAGGACACACTTGTACTCCAACCTGCTGTCAACTAATAAAGTCTGATCCTACGGGACTTTAGGTTCTAATCCATTTGAGGAGATCCTTTCTGTTATCACCGCCAGCTGTTTGTAAAGGTCAAAGGAAAGTCCTGCTGTACATTACATTTGACATCCGCTCCTGTTTAGTATTTTTATTTTCTCCTACTGTTAGGAGGGAGTGGATTATGGCTGCTGGCAGGTGGGGATGTTTGCACTGGAATTCAATCTTAAGCCATTTTATGGCTTTGTTGGCACTAAGCCTGTCAATTCAACTGTCTTTTGTAATTTAACACCGCTTTAAGTTGCCTCTACTCAGACTGTTGTCATGCAACAGAAAGGACGCTGTGCATCAACCACTTTAAAACTTCAGAGTTGAGTCGATTTGTCAGGCATCAACTTATATTTATGACTTTTAATTGATTGATTGCATTATTTATACTCCTCTCACACTTGCACAGCATTTAACTTTGCCTATATTTTTCAACTGTCCTTCCGTTGCGATTGTCCAGTTTGCGGTGCAGGTCGGCGTGGGTAATCAAAGAGTTACCTGGCAACATATAACCAGCCACGCCTGTTTGCATGCCTCCGCAGACTGCTCTGATGCTGACTCCCCCCCTGTGAAGCTGTTGCCAAGTTAAGGCTTGGTAATGGATTTAGAGTTGCTAAGCTTGTTACATGAGAGGTTGAAACGGTCCAGGTAATACTCTCATAGTTCTCTCGTAGACTGTGAACTCCAAAAGTCTTAACTTCTGATGGTAGATGACCTAATATACCATTATATTCATATCGAGAACTCGGTAGCATCGCACCATCCGGCTGCCTAGCTCTTCCTCTCCTTGCACCTCCTTGCTCTCTCCCTGCTTCTTTTTATTGATATCCTGCTCATGCCGGCTCCCTCTTTGCCAGCACTGAGGATTGATGGCCTTTGTTTGTGGGGAAAGGCACCAAAATCTCCGCTGCTTAGGTCCAGGGCCCACAGCATAAAACAGTAACCCAGTTTTAATTGCTGCCTCCATCTATCACCTGTCATGGCAGCAAGGGTGGCTGATGCAGAATTTAACTACAGCTCCGTCCACTACTGTGTGGTGGCTTCATTGCAGCTTTAAGCTTTTAACAAAACAGATTTTGGCATATAAGACGTGAGAAGTGACAGAACGTAACCAGCTATATAAAAAGGATTAATCACATCTACCCACACTGGACATCCCCCATTCTCCCTTTGCTCATATGTATATTTTATGTAGCGTATGTGATCTGTAAGTAGTTTGACCAGCTTTCTGTCAATTGTTGCCATTCCAACTGTGACCTTGGAAACAACATAACACTTTCCACAGCACGTTAGCAGCGTCTGTGCCTTAATGGCCGCCTTTTGAATGGGAAAAGTAGGGATAAGCTTCTTTTTATCACAACATTGTTTTTTGCACTTTCACCTGAAAGCCTGAAAATTATGACAGGTACTTCCTCGTCGAAACGGTGGAAAGGTCAGATTGGGCATAACTTTAAGTCTGACCTAAGTTCACTGTGACAAACACAGCAGCCCTCCCTCCACCTTCTCATTTATTGTATTTTTCAACATGCTTTCTTGGTTTTGCTTCTTAGACCTGCATGTGCAGTGGCTTTCAAAGCCAAGCGTAGGGGAGATAGAGGTTTAAAAGCAATAAATAACTACATGTTATCAGAGTCCTGCTGAAGGAAGAGGATGCAGCTGTACGAACAGAACTCAGGCTTGAGACGGGCGGCTGTGTGCTTCAGGAGTCTTTGAGGCCTGGCTTGAAAATGGGAATCCGGAGGCGTGGCGTGGCAGACCTTGTCCGTCAGTTTATTTTTCTTTGCCGTTTTATCCCTGCAGCAAGAAGCAAACCACGCAAAGCTCCCCTTTCTTTGCTCAGTTACCACATACACACACATTCATGCTTTCAACTGCAACCAATACATGTTGTTTGGGGGGAAAAAAAGAACATTTCCTTTACACATATTTTCTTATCTGTGTTTTAAAAATGTGATTGTATGATTGTATGTCAGAGCTGTTTTGTCATTATATCCTTGATCCAGAGGGATAAACCAGAAGACAGACAGTTTTAAATTATTTTATTATTTTCTAGGAAAGGACCTGTCCTCCCGCAGTGAAACAGACCTGAACTGTATCTTTGGAAAGAGGGCAAAATCTGAGACCAAAGACCAAGAGCAAGTAAGACTTTTTACACTCAAATATATAGGTTTATATTTAGGTTTTTTTTTATTTAATCACGTTTTCATCGGTAAGTTATTCTTATTCTAACTGTATGTACGTATACTTAAGCCGGCAGGCCTCTGATCTTCCTCCACCCAGTCAGTCAAGTGTGTTGGAGGCGATGGCATACCATTGGCCAGGTGGCATAAGCTTATCGGTCTCTTTCTTGGTAATTACAAATGACCATTGGTGCTGATACCTCCATCGGTTGCTCCTGCATCATGCGATCCTTCTGCTTCTCTACAGGGCCCGAGCAGCCCGTGGCCCTAGATTAGCCGTTTCACAGCATGCAGCTTTAACACTGCCAACAGGCCACTGTAGGTGGCAAGAGCACCTAAATCCAGTTAAAGGATTTGCACTCTTACCCTCTACTCCTCTCCTTCACACTCCCCCTTTTTTCTCTCCACTCCTGTCTTGGAGCGTTACATCAGGGAGTTAAGTGTGCCAGTGGGCTTTATTAAAGGAAAATCCAAATTGCGGTGATGTGTGCAGGATTCTGTAATGATGACCCTTGCAAAAAAAAAAGTTCTCAGTTTGCTCATGGCACCACTGCTTGGTCACTTTTAAATGTCACTTTGCGGTTTGGCGTTTAGGCTTCTTCTCATGCTTTTGAAGCATAGCTTACAGGCTCAAAGTTGCATCTCGGGTGCACTTAAAACCTTTGGCCAGCTAAGGTCACCTTTAAGTTACGAATGTGTTGACTTCAGATGAGTTGTTATCATCAGTTTCACTCGGTAGAAAAAAAGCATATATTAAAATCACAGGAAGCCCTCCACTTAGCTTTTAAATACAATTTTTAACAAAGATTGACGACCAGTTTATTTCAAGATTTTGCATGTACTTATACCTTGGTGTATTATTAAACAAGTTTTTGTTGTCAGAAGTTTGACTGACTCAGTGCAGAGCCAGGAGGACAATGACTTATCTTCCTTTTGGACTCTTAAGACACTGCGAAGCCTCCTGTTGGCTTCCTGTGTTTATCTCAAGCGGTTGGCTTGAAGAAATTGGCATCTTAAAAATCCATAAATTGTACAGAAAAAAACCCCTTCTCTATTCCCCCTGTAGGTGCTGAGCCATAACATCACAATGGCAGCTGCTCCCTAGCTGATTAACATTGGAAATGCAAGCAATACACACCATAATATTCTCCCTGATCGTTTGGTTATGGGTTGTTGTTTTACAGCCAGGAGGGACAGCATTGACCATATCGAAAACACTGAGCACAATTACAATGGCTTCCCATGAGGCCTTGTGTAGAAGCCCAGCAACATCTCAGGTTGCTGGGTAGAGGTAGAAGTGGGTGATGGACCAATCAAGCTGTAGGCATTTTGCCGGATCTCTTGAGTGTCCTACGAGTGTGTCTGTGACTCTGCCAGTGACCCTCGGCTCTCACTGATCAGTGTTTAGGGCCCGATATAGTGAGACGCTCTGAGCTGAATTCCTAAATATTGACTTTATTAACTCTGGGGGCTTTGTTTTGGTGCTGGAGCTTGACTTGAAGGGGCTTACACAAACTGCTCCCCAGCACATTATCACATATCTGCATGCTGACAAAGTGAGGCCATGAGACTTGACCAAATCTGGAGCGCCCTTTCCAGACATGCCCTCCATCCCCCTCATGAATCTTCCAGCACTTCACCCACCACCCACTGCTGTCTCTCCAGCCTCCCTTCCACCAGTCCCCCACTGCTGGTGTTTTCCTTCCTCCGCAGTGATGTGCTTCCTGCTCGCCTCTTATCGCTGCTCACAACGCTCCCTGAAAAGGCCGACAAGCAGGGACACACATTCAGCTGTCCCACATGCCTCTGTTCATCAAAGGCAGCCCTGGATGCGATGAAAAGAAAATATGAGAACATATGAAAAGAATATTTAATTTTAGATGTGAACCTCTTGTTCTCACAACAGAGCTCCTTTTAGGTTGATACCCCTTTATCAAGTTAAACATTAATTATTTCACATTTTAAATTTTAATTTATTATGTGTTTGAATGCAGGAGCACCCACACCTATAATCTGTTTATTAAATAATAGACATTTTACTGGTGCAAGATTATTTATTTTGTTAAATAAAGGCTATTTATTTACTACAGTGACTATAATTTCAGCAACAACCTCATTTTTTACTGTGTATCCACCTGAAAATGTATGCCTACAACCATTATTTACACTACCTGACTATGGAGAGTTGTGGTGTAGCACCTGTCCATCTACTTGGCCCTCTGTTATCCATCACCCATCCCACGCTCACGAGCCCCCTCCATCTCCTGCCTCCTCTTGTGCCCCTCAACACAATTACTCACCACATGACAAACGACAGGCTTTCTCTGCCGAGATATCAAAAAGCCCCGGCCACTACTAAATGAAGGCACTTTGGCAGCCCTGTGCTCCCTGTGCTTATCGGCGGGCGAGCAGTGCCCCTGGCCGTCCTGCGTCCTGCTCTCCTTCCTCCTCCTTCTCCACCACCCCTGCTCTCCATGCCCTCCTCAGGGGGTTTAGTTAGGGGAGCCACATGGAGGGCCAGCCCAGCTTGATTTATCTCCCTTGCCCCTCTGCCCAGCCACTCAGGCAGGCTGAAAGAGCCGACGAGGCTCCAACGGGCCTCAACTCGAAAGCCCGGCATTAGCTGAAATAAACCATTCTGCCGCCCAGTGAAAAATGTCCTCTGATTGGCTAATTAATCAGTCAAAGGGGAGCGACGCGGCTTGTGACTTGAGGGACCCAAGCGGGCGACCGCAGAGGGCCTGCTGATAAATAGACTCCCCGCCGATTCATACATCAACAAAAGTTAGTCATTTTTTAAAGCCGCCAGCTCAGATGAAAGGTGGAAACAAGCCATAGTTTTATTTTCCACCTACATTTTCCTCTACCTTTTTGTATTTTTAGGGGAGGGGGTGTTGAAATTTTTTTTTTTAGTTTTATCTTTATTGTATTTTAAAATGTTCCTGTATTTAAACCACTTCTTGAATTTATATTTAAAACTATAATTTGCCCATGCATGTGATTGAAGAGTCTATACTGTCAAAATAATATAAAAGAAAATTAAATTTTCCTTTAATGGCTGTGATCGTTATAACTGCTACACACACCAAAATAGTTCCAACATTAAGTCATTCATTAGTTGTGTACTCCCTTTAAGTGTCAGGAAAGAAAAATGGCTGAGCATAATTTTGTTCCAAGCCTTGTTTTGACGTCTGACCCTCCACTCAGACAGTAGGCATGGTGCGCCCTGATCCTGGGTCAGCGTGACCCCTGCGGCCTTTCTCACTCCCACTCTCACTCAGACACAAAGGGCCGAGGATCAGGCCTCGTCGGGTGGCACCTGTTGCAAGTGATTCCTGCCCACGCGTCGTCCACATGAAGGATCGCGCGTCAGCGGGGGCTCCCCCGATACCACCATGTTGAGGAATATATGGGGCAGGGGAGCGGCATGGGTTGAGGGGGGGCTTGAGCATTTGGCAGATGCGTCAGTAAGGCGCCGAGGAGCTGATGGGCGGAGTCGAGCGGTAAAACTTTGCTGACGGCGCAGAAGCAAAATTACTTTTAGTTGCAGAAATTGTCTACAAAGTCTACTACAGGTTTCACAGATTAGTACAGAGACCTGGGATTATTTCTGTGCCAACACTGGGCTGGTTGTTGAAGACGAAGCATTACAATTTTTTTTTTTTGTTGTAATCGGAGCAGGCTTTTTCCACGTTATAAAAAATATAGTTATTATTTATTTTAAGGTAAACTAAAAATGTTTCCTTAGCTCATGTAGCTGTATTCTAATAGCACATTTTTTTGTTTTTGCTATTTTTATACAGCATTCTTTAACTGACAGTATAAATAGAATCACATCACCTAAGCCAAGATTTTCTTTTAAGCCTCAGTTGTCCATCAGCTTGCAGCCTTGATCTGTTGAAAGGGGAGCCATCCCCTTTGTGTGTGTAAACGTGCGTTGCTGCAGTGTGGTTGCCGTGGTTTGAATGGGCCGGCGCTCTCATGCAGGCTGCAGGGTCTATTGTGAAGCTGGGGAGCTCTAATTCATTCTCAGATAACATCTAATTGCCGTGAGCAAAAACGCTCCCTATCGTGAGCGCATTTGTTGACGGGCCCTTTTACTTCTGCCGCCGAAAAATATCAAGACCCGCCAAGTCACTCCCTCCCCTCCTTGCCTCGGACAACGTGCACACACACACACACACCCACACATTTGCCACTTACCTCCCTGGCAGTTCTGTAGACTGTTCCCTCCTGGCCATGCCAGCTCTCCGACACGTACAGATTAGCGCAGGACAAAAAAGAAAAAAAGAGGGTGTCTGTCTCTTAGTTACTGGCCTGAGCTATAATACATGGGACCGGGGTAATTACCGCCTGGTAAAGCTAACCGCCCAAAGATTTCCAGCCCTCTCGGCTGTTTACACCCACAGACTACCATTTAATCACTGACTCTTTAATCTAATAAATCACAGCAGGGGAAAATAATCACAGTATCTTCTCTCCCAGGGGTTGGGGTGGGGGGGGGGCCCAATGTTCGTAAGGGGGGGTATTGTCGGCAAGTGTTTGCAATGTTAAACAAGCGCAGGGCAGTCACGCTGCATGCATAATGTTGTCTTCATTTGTTACTTATGATAAACGTTCTTGCGTTGTGCACAATTTTTCAAAACCAATTTTTTTGTTTTTTTTTGTCTTTACACACAGAAGGTATGGCTTTAGTAAAACTACAGAAGCTCCAATGTGCATCATTTAATGTGCTTATAAAGTATCGTTTTATTGTTTTTAACTTGTGTAACTTGTTTGACTTTAAATGTGTGTAAATATTTTTTTTTAATTGCTGAAAAGGAAGATAAATATTGGAATCGCATATGAGACGGGGACATTACTTAAAAATATTGTCAACCGAAGCATAAATTTATTTAGCAGGGAATAAGGTATCCACCTGTTTTGGTGTCCGCCCACGTCAGCCTCATGAACGATGGGCTACTGGACTTGTGTGCTCATCAGGGAGAGACAGCTGGCTAATCAGGGCCTGATCCATAGACCTCGAGTATCACCAAATTTATTATTGTGGCAGGACAATGAGGGCACACTCATGCAATTACCGACCAATCCGATATTGGCTAGAAATTATTGGGGGAAGAAAAAAAAAAAACGGCAAGTAATGCAAACAGGCATTTTTTTTAACATAAATAGGAAACTGCTGCATTGTCAAATCGTATTTAACACGAGCCTGTAGGTGGCTCTTTGAAACTGTGTTTAGTTACACACATAATACTCATGTTTACCTGTTTGAATCATTTTTAAGAAAACTAACACATGGATGAATACAGATGTGGAAAAAAATGAAGCATGTGTCCCTTAATCTGGCTCAGGTATGCACCAGTTTTAAAATGTTAAGTATTTTTTTTCTGGATTCATCTGAATTTTGTTTGCTTTGTTTACCAAAAAAAATTAAATGTGTGAGGTTCATTATGCATCAAAGCAGGTCTGCTACAAAACCAGTGTGTTGAATATATATGATGATAAAAACTGCAGCAGCAGAGCTACCTAAAACATCCGGTATGTCTCTTGCTAGCCACTGCGATCCAGTCCATCGTTATGACCCATCACAGTCAACAGTCAGTTGTACTGTGAGTGACCGAATCGCAAACAAATGAACAGACTGTCTCAGTTATTGGAACATGTGCTGACTGATGTTGCTTTAAATTGAGCAGCATGATATTAAACAGGCTAATATTCAATCCTGCAACAGAACTGGTGCTTCATTCTCTGACTATTCAGAAGATAGTAAACACACACCACTCAGGGTTTAATTCCTATAAATGCAAAAATAAATAAATAAATAAATTCTGGGTGCCAATGTGTGCTGTGGTATACAGCACCAGTAGCAGATTATTTGGAAAGCACTGAATCTTCGGGATGTTGTCGTCTGCGCACATCCAGCAGAGTTGTGTTGTTTAGGCCTGTAAACCACAGGAGCTGTGTGTCCCCTTGTTCTGCAAACAGGATCATTCATCTTTTGATAAATACAGGGACATGCAGACATCGCTAAACTCAGAAATCCCTCCAAATTCTCCAGCATTTCTGACTCATGAAAATCCTGCTTGATGTGAGGGCCACTACTGAATGGAAGCACAATTCAACAACAAGCCCTGTTTCTCAGAGCTACTCCCAAATATGTTACAGTTTTTTTTTCAAATAACACTGCTCACCAACCACCAGATATATTCCACACTAACATAATCATACTCAATTTTATTGACTTCATCTGTGAGTAATGTTGGCTGATCACTGTGAAAGCCCTTGGATAGGGATCAAAGAAAGAAAAAAGCTTTAATTAAGCCATCCTGAAAAGTGTTGAGTCACTTTTTTTTACTCTCTTTAGAAATAAGGAGGCATAAAGTGGCTTTGCTTGCACTGCAAAACCATCAGAGCTAATCGGTAATAAATTAACTGAACAAAGTTGTTCTGCTGGAATATGTTAGGGAGAAAAGTTTCACGTGCACAATGAATCTTCTCCACCTTCTCTCTGCCTGCTTGATAGACTCTCGCTCTGAATGTGTTGGCTTCGGTATTCTGGCACCTTGGCACGTGTCTCGCCAATGTCTTTCCATTGGCTACATTAACAGTGAGAGATGGAACTGGAGTGTCTTGAAGGAGGCGGCCTGTTGAATGTCTTCCCACCCTCTCCTTTTCTCTGGGACCCTCTGCGGACCCTCCCTATGTTCCCTGCCCAGCCCCAGCCCCCGCCAGGGGAGAGAGTGGAGCAGGAAGGGCCCGATAGCCAGCCAGGCCGCTCCTCTGCTGAAGGAGCCTTATCTCAGAACTGCACACAGTGCATTGAGCGCATCCTTTTCCTGGTGTTCTGCGTCTGGTAGGAGAGGAGGAGGAGGAGGAGGAGGAGTAGACATGGCTTGATATAGGTGTTCTCCAACCCTCAACCCCCAATCCTCAGCCCTGCCTTTTTTTCAGTCGTGGTTGCAGCAATTATATGATTTGTTGACTCTGAAGCTTTAGCAAGATGTTGTAGCATGTGCATAGCAGGTATTTTTGTTTTAAATTTCATTTTTAGTCAGCTACTACAAGGAAAAAAACATGTCTAGTGTATAACAACAGGCGAAATAAATCACTGTTGATGTCCAGTTGTAGAGAAACCATACTTACCTCTAAAAAATAAACACTGATCACAAGATCATGGCTTTCTGTGGTCGAATTGCATCAAATGAGAGAGCCTCACTTTTTTAAAGCAGAGATTATGTCTTTCTTTCACACATGAAAAGTAGATTTAATCAAAAATGAGATGCAGGAGTGTATGAAATGAAGTTTGTGATTTCATAAATATTAGGAAGTATTTATGAAATATTGGCAGTTGGATGTCCGTTCTTGCATACTGTATGACATGGCAGAAACGTAATGACTGGTAATAACAGGCCAGAACAAAAGGACACACCTGGAAATGGAGAAACCAGATCTCAAACATTACTGCAGAGTAGTTTCTTGGTAACATGTTGCCCTCAACACTCCACGCCAAGAGAACTCTCCAGGGCTGCCAGTAACGCTGACTGGACTGTTGCAGCTCTATATCCATACTGTATGAGTGTGTGTGTGTGTGTCCAGCCTGTGCTCAGCACAGCACTTCTCCTCCTGTCGGATCAGAGTCTAATAGAGATCCCCAGGCAGTGAGGATGAACCACATACCATGCTCACGCCACCACTCCCTGACGATGAAGAAGATGTTTCTCCCTCAGTCACTCGCCCCTCTTTCTTCCCTCGCTCATTCACCCTCTCCCTCTCCTGAGAGTAATTTCACAGGCAGTTCTAAAGTGGCCCCCAGCCATCTTCCCAAATCCCAGTTACATGTTGTTTGGCACTGTCAGCTCTGAGCCCCATCTCTTCTCTCCCAAGCAGAGATGATGCCATTGTGCAGTAACAGGGAGTATGGATTTTCTCTGGGAAGTTGGAAAGTTTTGTTTAATGGCATCTCACCTGAAGGGCCTTATCCCCCCCCCTCTTGTTAGAAGTTGTGGTTCTCTCTTCTGAAGGTCTGAGGTGGCGGAAAACTTTGTGTTGGTTCTGAACCCCTGAATCGTCATTTAACCTCATCATGGCCATCTGAATGCCTTTTTGTTTTTTAGATATATGAGGGTTATGTCACAGTTCGAGTGTGTCAGTTGGTCAGCCCTGAAAAATCTGTAGCTTTGTGTAAATATGCAGGGCAGTCATTTCTTACCATACAAATCAATATATTAAGCCACAAAGACAATGGACGCTCCCTCGATGAAAATGTATCGACTGTGAAAGGACTTTTAGGAGCCTAAGACTAATAGCTTGTAGGGTTAAAAAAAATCCCTGGAGGCTTTAAAAATTCTAAGAAATCAAATTAATATACACGTACATATAGCACTGAAGGGCGCACAGCGTGTATCTGTTAGCATCACTGCATTTTAGTCTGCTTATGTCCCACATCTATGTCTTCATTGTTCTACCAGATCATCCGTTAGCCTGTCTCTCGCAATCAGCGCTAAAGGCCCAAAGTAGTGAAATCTGAATGTGAAAGCGAAAAGGCCAAAGCACGAGGTGACTTGACACAACACAGTGTTTATCTCTAATCTGTAGGCTTTGAAAAATGCTGTCCGCCTCACCGTGTCTGAGGTAATACACACAGCGGCAGTATTGTTTAGTGTGATCCTCCAGAGGAGCTTCTGTATTCTTCTGGACAAATCATTATGCATTGAGTAGGCCATTAGGAAAATGAAGACAAATGGGTCGCAGGGGTGAGGTGACAAATTGTTTCGTGCTGCGGAGTTAAAATGTGGATCGTGTTGTGCCTCACAGTTGTGAAGTTGGCCTTGTTTCATGTGGAGCCTTAAGGTTAGAAAGATGAGTTTGACTGCTGGTTTATCTCAAACTAATGAATGAGCACTGGTGATTTTTGGCCTACTTTTTTTGTTTTTTTTCCTGCTGCAAGCAACTACATGATGTTGTAGAGGCAGCGGCCGCATATCACAAAGTCATGACATATGAAGAGCCCCAACAACATCACTGGGAGGACCCCTGAAATGCAAAAATATGTCTGAGAATGTTTTGATAATGACATATAGATAATATATAGAGAGATAAAATTATGGCTGCTGAGTGCTTGGTGCTTCCACCGTGTCTTTGTCAGAATGCTTTCACGAAGCACAGATAGGGGTTCATTATATAAGGATGATAATGAAGGAGCTGACCATGCAGAGACACACAGCTGTGTTGTAAGAAATAGATGGTGAATGTCCTGAATGTGTTGACAGTTTCTATTCTAATGCTTTAACACCTATTGTTGCATTAACATCCTATTTTGGACCTTTTCACTCACTTAAAGTCTGCCTGTAATCTCTGCCTGGTGATTGACATTCATCTAAGCTTCACCATTGTGTGCCGTCTCTGTGTGTGTGTGTGTGTGTGTGTATGTTCTTAAAATGTTTAATCTAACTCTGTCTTCTCATTTGTGTCTTTGTCTAGGAGAGCAACAGCAGTGATTCTCAAGGCGAGGCTGAGGAGAATGGGACTCCTGAGTTGGACACAGAGTCAGCCACCAAGACTGTGACAAGTAACCTCACCATGCAGGAGTATTTTGCACAGCGAATGGCTCAGCTGAAGAAGAGTCGTGGGGTCCAGAAAACAGAATCCTCAGTGGAGGCAGAGACCACAGAGACATCAGGACCGTCTGATGAAGTCAGCCCCGTCCACAGCAACAGTGATGACACAAAGGAGCCTGAAAAGAAGAAGAAGAAAAAGAAGAAGAACAAAAAGGCTGTGGATGAGGTGGGAGTAGAAGAAGAAGAAGAGACGTGTAGCGCTCCCATCCTTGAAGACACTGAGGAGAAACAGGAAGAAGAGCGTTCCAAGAAGAAAAAGAAAAAAAGAAAAATGGCAGAAAACACAGATGCTGCAGTTGATAACTCTTGCTCCACCTCTGGTTTGGAGCCAGACTGCGAAGAACTTCCTCTATCTAAGAAGAAAAAGCCTAAAAAACATAAAGACAGTGAGCTAGTAAATGGACACGAGACAAACGAGACTCAAACTGTAGAGTCAGAGGATGAACGGAAAAAGAAACACACAGAGGACGTGGACAGTGAAGTGAAAGATGAGGAGAAGAAATCCAAGAAGAAGAAGAAGAAGAAGAAGAAGCATCATGAGTAGAGCAGACGGGGTTAAATCCTCTGCACACCTGTGCTTCAGTGTATGCTGGAAGGCTGGTGTGCTACCAAGTTAGCTTATTTACTATACAGATAAGTTTATTGATCCGGCTAAAACAAGCTGAAGAAATTAACTCACACTTCTGCCAACACAGCTTCTAATTTTTAACCAGAAGTTGACATAATTCTCCTAATAACCATATTTTCTAATAAATCTAGAACTCGCTTTTTTCTTTTCTGTATAAAAATAAAAGGGGTCCAGTTATGAATTTAAATATTGCTGTGATTTCCCTTAAAGTATCCAATATTACAAGCCTTTAGAAAAGTGGACTGATCACAGCAAATTGTGCAATTGATCCCGTTTTTAATGAATTTTGACCAATATAAATTTCTTAGTGTCTTCCATGGATAGGCATTCAGTTATCCTTGCAAGATTTCACTTTTAATTCTGTTGGGTGTAGATTAAAGGGACCCAGAGACCATTGTTGGCAGTTTTGTAAATCAAATGGAAGTAAACACTAACAGGAGTCTCTCAGATCATTCTAGAAATGTCCGAGCTCTTTGGTGCCTCTCCTGGATCAGAATCTTTTTAAAAATAAATCCAAATGCATCTGTACTCGTGTCTGTTCCTTTCTTCACATGTGCAGCTACATTTAGGTGATTTAAAAAAAGAAAAAGAAAATATGAAGAGTTTATTTTAGTAAGCTTTGTGTGTAAGCTTCTCCTCACACAGAGGTAATTCTAAGCAATTCCAAGTAGATTTCCTCATAGACGCCTTCAGTCACCTTTTCCACTTGTGACGTGTTATAGAAGCAAGCTTCTTTAACTGGACAGGCAGCCTCTTCATGAGCCACCCTTGTTGTCTTAGTATGAGTCAAAGCAGGAAAAGGGAAACTACAGCAGCATTCCTTGTCATTATTTTGAGCTTGTATGTCATGAAATACCCAAGTAGTAGTCGGGCTCAAATGTCATCTGTTGACCAAGAGCCTGACTGCTGCTCCAAACATCTCAGGTGTGAGGATGTTTTTGTCATCGTACACCACAATAATTCAGAAGAGTTGAGGAAGCTTTCTTGAAAATAACCTTGAAAAATTTGAATATTTTTTCCTTTTAATTCAGATTATTATTTGTTATACATTACTTATGTGTGCACAAAAAAGAAGCTTATTGTTATTTTGAATGTTAAAACACTCAGACGGCAGCAGGTCATCCATGACATTAAGGAGGTAACAATCACACTAAGCTGTGTTATTACACATGAATCCATTCATACGCCGTCCTGTGTGTACACTCACATCCTTTAGTTAGTCCCATGTCTTTTACACTGAAAGGCTGAACAACAGCAGGCTGATACAGCTCTGCGCCCACACAGCGGTTAACACATAGAGCTATTAGTCATCCCGCAGACCCCCAACTATGAGCTCCTACAATCTTAATTTCAAATTGTACATAAGATGTGAGATTCCCACACGTTGTCTTGACTGTCTGGTACCTGAGTGCATGCTTCCTTCACCTCATACACTAATTTGCTGACTTTCACCACCGCATCAGCGTGGCCCATGTCAGAATGGCAAGAGGAAGTGTGGCCCTATATATCACTGATGTGCCTGCACCACGCACAATCTGTGGCTTCAGGTGTCGTATCCTGTTCCTGTGTGGGGTAAGTTTCACACAAAGCTGGAGCTGACACTTCACTTTGAAGGGTTTGTAGGCGCCACAGTGCAAAAGAGGTGGATTGCAAGATCCATGTTGACTTAAAACACTTAGGCAGAATATTCAGCTTTATTCCCTGTCTATTCAAATCCTCTGTGTGTGTGTGTGTGTGTGAGGGTGAGAGAGTGTGTGAGCTACTCCATGGCTGCAGCCTGAAAGTATCCTGTCAACAGGAACTCCTGGATTTGATATGCACCAGCTTCTGGCCACAAGAGGAAACTGATTTGTTTGTAGTGTGTGTTTGGTGATTTTAGAGGTTTCAAACTGTTGAAAAACACAAAACGCTTTTGGACTGAGAAGTAAATGTAAAAAAAAAATGGTATAATATTAGGAATAGGAAGAGTTTCTGCTTTGGTTTTGTTTCCTTAATATGTACAGCACACATAGAGTTCAGTGGAAAAACTAAAAACGTCACTGAACTGGTGAGCTTTGGTGTCATTGACTACCAAACAGGTTTGGTAGGTTTGGAGAGAAATAGAGTTGCAAAATCAGTTTGACATCACTGCTTTCCTTTCTTTGGTTTGGTGTGCTGTTTCCATGGTGATAAGTAGCTAAATGAATCCTAAATTGTTGTATTAAAAACAGATGTGTGGTTATCTGTCAGAGGAAAGTGTTGTTTTGTTGTGGGGCCAGTTAGGAGTTCGCAGTGTTGAAATGTTGCTCTCTCTTCTCTCTCTCTTCCTTTCACGGGGCTCAACTTGAAATCAAGGAGGAGCCGAGAGTCCTCCGGGGTTTCTCCTGGAACCTGCTCCTCAAATATAAAGCGCTTCCCCCCATCCACCAGGAAAGACCGAATCATAATTCACGAGGAGGAGCCGCTGCCTGTGCTCATTTCTCCTAAATCCTGCATTGACATTTGACTGCAGTCAGTGAAGCACCTCTGGATTTTTTGTTAAAATAAGTTTTGTAGGTTTTCAGAGCGCAACTTGTGACAGAGAGTCAGACGCGCATCTTTAACTTCTGGAGAGGAGAGAGAGAGAGAGCGCGCAGATGGCTGCCCTCATCAGCGCGTACTCGTCGTGGCCCGAGTCCTTCGAGTGTCCTCCAGGAGATGGAGACATGCCCGACGGACATGGCACACACAGGACTCCTGTGGACAAGGCGCCCGAGCCGCGGATCAGACGGCCCATGAACGCGTTCATGGTGTGGGCCAAAGACGAGCGCAAACGGCTGGCGGTTCAAAACCCGGACCTGCACAATGCCGAGCTCAGCAAAATGTTGGGTAAGAAAAGTTTGAAAGTTTTTCAAAACATTATTACTATTATTATTAGTATTATTGGTATTATTATTATTATTATTATTATTATTATTATTATTCTGACTGAACTAATTCTCCTCGGGCCTTCTCCTCTGGTCTCAACTTTTTAAGGTGTAACGCCAAAAGTTACATAAAATTAAAAAGAAAGCATTTTAATCGCTGCTGATTAAGTTTCACAAAGTAAATGATTCTTGTTGTTAAAACCTCTAAACCTCTGAATTACTGTTACTTGTTTTCCTGAAAGAATTGTTAGATGTTAAGAATAAAACAGGAAAGAACAAAAACATCTTTCTGTGTTGTATTGGGTCTGTTTGGATTGAGGATGGATCTGGAAAATGCGCAAAGCGGAAGTCGTCTTTTACTCAATTCTAACATTTTCTTCCAGTTTTAGATAAGTTTCTAAAATACTTTTACATTATAACGACATTTAAAAATGTAAAAACTTTGAATAAACTTTATTTAAATGCACGGGAAAAGATTGGACTAAATTGCAATACCTTTGATAAAACACAGCATTTTAATTTGTTTTAAAGCATGTCAACGTTTTAATTGGTCTGGTATTTTTAATGTTAGTAAATCTTTGTAAATGATGATAAACAGATATTTTATTTGTAGTTGTAGGACTGGTTTTGTGAGGAAAATATGTTGAGTTTTTTTATTAATGTGATATAAATACAAAATAAAATACATGAAATTTAGGATCAGTCTGTAGTTTGTTGTGTAACAGAGCTTTAGTTAAATTTGAGAATTCTTTTATTCTCTCTGAATGCAGGCAAATCCTGGAAGGCCCTAACTCCCCCTCAGAAGAGGCCCTACGTGGAGGAAGCAGAGAGGCTCCGGGTGCAGCACATGCAGGACTACCCCAACTACAAGTATCGCCCTCGCCGGAAGAAACAGCTTAAACGCATCTGCAAGCGGGTGGATCCTGGTTTCCTCCTGAGCGGTCTGGCTCCTGACCACGGCGCCATGTCCGATCAACGGGCCCTCTGTCACCCTCTGGACAAAGACGAGGGCAGCCCCAATGGAGTCAGCGGGTTTGCCCGCTCCAGCCCTGCTCTGCCCAGCGTCAGAACCTTTAGAGATCCAGCCGGGTCCAACAGCAGCTTTGACACCTACCCCTACGGCCTGCCCACTCCTCCTGAGATGTCCCCCTTAGATGCTGTGGACCACGAGCACGTTCCCCCCACTTATTACTCCACGTCTGGTAGTTCCTGCTCTTCTTCAGCGTCCTGTCCAGATGAACACCACCAGAGTCAGACACACATGGGCAGCCCGCCTCCGTACCACACTGACTACACTCAGACCCAAATCCACTGTGGTGGCACGCACTTAGGTCACATCCCTCACATGTCCCAAACCGGAGGCGGCGGTGGACTGATCTCTGGGCCTCCCATGTCTTCTTACTACGGTTCTTCACCTTTCCACCAACTTCACCATGGACTCCACCAGGGTCACCTGGGTCAGCTGTCGCCTCCACCAGAGACACAGGGTCACCTGGAGTCTTTAGACCAGCTGAGCCAGGCAGAGCTTCTAGGTGAGGTGGACCGCAATGAGTTTGACCAGTACCTGAACTCCACTGGGAACGGGTACCACCCGGATCAGGGCGGCAGCATGACTGTCACAGGACACATCCAGGTGACACCAGCCGCCTCCGCCGCCGCTTGTCCCAGCAGCACCACAGAAACCAGCCTGATTTCTGTGCTTGCGGACGCAACGGCGGCCTACTACAACAACTACGGCATCTCATAAGAGCGCCTAGTTACACATATGACTGATCAGAGGCGAGAATTGAGATGGATGAAGAAATATTAACAATGATGTTGCACATAGGCGCTGATTGGATGATCCCTCTTCAGCATCTATGGGTAACTTCATCCGACCACGATCAGAAGATGAACTGAGCAATATGATTGTCTGGAAGCCGAGGAAAGAACAAAGAACAAAATGGAGGAATATACAGAAAAGGAGATGGACACCTCAGGGATGCAGACACAAAATACTATAGTATGCCACCTCCAGCTGTCATGAAATTTCTAAACCAGTTGAACAATCGTGAAAGACTCGTTTGTCCTCTTGTAAATGTCACTGTCACCACCGAGGCATGTACAGATGCTCCCTTAGCAGCTAATTTAAGTTGGTGTTTTTTGCATAAATGCTACCTGTAATGCTGTTATCAACGCTTTCCATTCGAATGTTTGTATTCTATGTTTTTTTTGCTCTCATTGGTTTGGGAGTCTTACCTCAGTAGATGTTATTGAATGAGGTTTTAGTTGGACATTTCTTATGCAATTTAACAAAGTGGTGTATAAAGAAGAAAGATATTCGTTTATACTTCTTACCTAATAATATATAATCAACCTCTCTGATGGAAAATAATAATGGTAACTATAACTGTATGCTGATTTAGGTTTGTGAAAGACAGTAATTTAAAATAAATGTCAATTTTTTTTATATTAATGCAGTTACTACATT
Organism: Parambassis ranga; assembly: GCF_900634625.1. NCBI lineage: Eukaryota > Metazoa > Chordata > Actinopteri > Ambassidae > Parambassis > Parambassis ranga. Next base: position 11,198,111 of record NC_041043.1, read on the forward strand.
TCATTGTTACACCTACCTAACAGGAAAACACTGGTAAAGGTGAAGTTGTAGCATAACACCCATTTAATACAATTAGATTCCTCAATAAATATAATAAATGCTACTTTATGATCATTTTCATGCATATTTCTGGGGGGAAAGCTGTGTGTGAGACTTGTAAAAGTCTTACATTTGAGTTTTTTTAACCCCCTCTTTCAGGCCCATGCTGGCTTTTTCCACCCTCCATCATCTTCTTCCTCCGTCTTCTCCTCTCGTTTTCATTTCATCGCGGTTCAGAGGGATTAGTGTAAAAACAGGCGCAGTCGTCGTCACCGCCCGCCTCCATCTCCACTGTCCTTTGTTTTTTTTTATTCCCAGAGTCTTATTCTGGGTGCCATTCTTAGGCACGCTGGACCCCCCCACCAACTACCACAACCTCTTCCACCCCCACCTCCTCACCCCGCGTTATATCTTGCTGATGCAGACCTTTCATAATCTGTGCAAAAATAAATAAAAAAAAATTCAATTCCGGGGCCTCGTTGACTGCTTTACACCCTCTTCAGTTTTCTCCCCCCACCCACCCCTCCACCTCCTCTCTCTCTCTCTCTCTCTCTCTATCAACTCCTCCCTTTCTCACTCTCTCTTGAATTTTTTTTTTCTTTTTTCGATAAAAGGAATTCAGGGGGCTTTTGACAAATCCTGGAGTCTGGCTGGTCTTCCTGCATTTTTTGGGAATGGTTGAGTCGTGCTTCTTGTAAAGAGGATGTGGCGGAGGAGCGGTGTTTCCTGACTGATAAGGGAAAAGCCTCTCTCCGTCAGGATGTTTGGGCCTGCCTGGGCCCTGCATTAAAGAGCCAGAGTGAGGGAAGGGAACCCGCTGTTCAGCGAGCGGGAGGAAACACTGCTACACTGATTAGCATCTTACTTACCCGTCTTTTACTTATCCACCATTTTTCAGGAGAGGTTTTGTCAACCTGGCCTATTGTACCTTGAACATGAAGACACAAGTGCACAAATGTACACAACGATGACCCAAACCAGGCCCCTCTCATTCTGACACACATGTGTAATAAATATGACCTTTATCGTTAGCAGAATTGTGTGTTTCTGACACACCTTAAACTGACTAGTATGACAACATTCATCATGTAGCAGTCTCATTTCTTTGAGGTTAGATCATTACCCCCTTTTTGTGCCTGCAGGGTTTAGAGGGCCTATTTGAGTGTGACCATATTTTGGATGTGGGAGCCGGACCCAGTGGTGCCCCCAGGCGCTCAGGGTGAAAAAAGAAGTCTTTAGTGGGGGGGCGTTGGCCCCAGAGTTGTCAGGGGTTAGCTCATAGTGCTGCAGACTCCCTTGGTAAAGACGACCCCGCAACGTCTCAGCACAATCACGTCCAGCACCTCGGGGTAGGACACTTTAACATGGACAAGGACAAAGACCCAAGTGTCAACACAGTATCACCATGATTCAGACTCACACACACAATAATAATGTTTAATATGGAATCATTTATATTCATTTAAATTGTTTTATAGAAACACATCAAAATAATAATGATAAAAAAACTAATAATATGCTGTATAATATTTTAAATCCATATATTATTTGTGGCTGGTTATAGAATGTTTTACCTGCTGTGAGACGTTTACTGTTAATCTTATCATCCTAAAATCCCTCCGCCGAGCAGTTCTACAGAAGTGTTTGCTGAGATTTGTGTGTCCGGTGTGACGTTTAAGCTTTCGGGAAGTGAGGGCAAAACACTCAACATGTCAGTGTTTTTTTTTTTGTTTTTTTTTTTGTCCTCAGTAGAAGTTGACTCATCATCATCCTAACCTTTAGTCAGACCAAAGACGGCCATTACTGCAATAAATCAATCAGAACGGAAAGAGAAAATACAATGTCAACAAACAGGAGACTGACACTGTTGTGAACTGCATAAATTATACACTTCAAAATAAAAGAATTATCTTTATAGCTTTTTTTGTGCCCCTGTGTGACACGTGTAATATCTTTAGTTTCCTTAACTAAATCTTTCTCACACTTGCAGGATCACAAGATTTACAATATTTGTGATTATAAGGACATAAGCTGAACAAACAAAAGAACCTCCTCCTGTTATTTCTCTCTGATTACTGGCTGGCTGAGTTCCACTCTCAGGTCAAGCCTGTGGAATGAGTCTGTCAGGTAGTCTGTTATGTTTCCTATTTCCTCCTGTGCCGTCATGTCACTTCCCTGAGCAAACAAACAACTCGCCGGGTCTAACGCAACACCAACTGTCAAGGTAAGGCTCGGCCTGTGTGTGTGTGTGTGTGAGCGGGCCCGGAGCTTTCACAGCTGTGTAAAGTATTATCCATCTGCTGGGACTGAGGTGAGCTCTGATCACTTTAAATATTGTGCTCTCTTGAGGCACGGAGGAGGCTCAGTGTCTGGTTGGTCCATGTGTCCATTGTGTAGCCAAAGCGAAGGGAGCGTCCACTCACGTCACATGTGGAAGCTGACCATTTGGGCTATATGACGTCCTCAATGTATTAACTGTAGGTCAAGAGGAAGTGGCTGATTTGAACTACGTGACTAAGGCATATTACCGATTTAGATGGAGATGCCCTTTTAACCTGTCTCCTATATATGTTGTGGTGTGAGCTAGTCTGTATTCATGCTGGTTGTTATGTGATTAGAGGAGATTTAGGGTCATAAAGTACAAAGAAGGAGCTCTGAATAATGGTTTTGTTGCTGCTGAATGGAGCATATGTGTTGTTGGAGGTAATAATTACAGCAAATAGAACCCATTACACTAAATGCAGTGAACTTTACACCAAATTAAACTAAGTGATGGATAAAGACGCTTCTACACCAGCAAACACTAAATGTTGTCGGAAGAGCATTTCCAGTTGGAGTGTGTTACAGCAGCATAATAACCTGTTTACAATTTGTACTTGGCCCTAAATCTTGGCCAAAGGAGGAAAAGAAAGGGGGGAAAAACACACACACACATGCATAGACACACAACGCACACATCTCACAGCTAGGGATTATGGGTGCAGCTATTCTTCATCTCATTGTGGCTCAACAACAGGCGGAGTGTGGGGTGGCAGGCAGGCGTGTTCGTCGCCGGACGAAGAATGGACCAGACTCGTCGAGGGACAGGTGCCATGTGGCAGAGGATGTGCGGGGACACAGATGGGGACCCCTGGAAAAAACTTGGGGGACTGTACGAGCAGCCAAGGGCCTCCCACACGTACCTGTGCTGTGAATGCTGCAGCTGAACGGGATCCGGCACCTGTTCTAAGCAGATACAGGCGACCGGCGAAAGCACAGAGGGAGGCCAATGGCACATGGCTGCCAACCCAGGGAAGGAGAAGGCTAGATTTCCATTTAGCAGTGAGCACGGCCTGATTACCAAAATGGTAACGGGCGGTAGAGTCTGCAAAATGTACAAGAAAGGATTCAGAAATGTGCTTTCCTCCAAAACTATGTGCATTTAGATAAACTCCACACTTCAATAAGAGCTTCAAAGTAGAACCATTGAAGAGTTAACGTGTGTAAAAGAAGAAAAATACCACAAATATCTCAGAGTGTCCTATTTTTACACCCTGGCCTGCATAGGTCTCTCTCTCTCTCTCTCTCTCTCTCTCTCTCTGATAACATGGCTTGCATTGGTCTACAGTACATATGCTGCAGCACTATCTGGCTTGTTTTTGACTGCGGCAGATTCTCCCGGGGGTGGTGTAACTCTTCACCTCAATGTGGAGGAGGATGTTCCTATTGTGCTTCCTAATTGCAATGTGGTTGTTCCATTTAAGAGATAGTACATGCTTATCTGTTCCATGTGTGTGATCTTGTATTGTGGGAAACACTTGGAGCACACCTCACGTATTTTGATGCACATTTTTAATTATAATTTATTTAATGCAGAGCGGTGCATTCAAAGCAACACCTCCTCTGAAGATTATTAATGGTGCAAACGTTAAGTGTAAATGTGCACAGCTCTTTGCTGTATCTTTAATCTTCAGTCAGTTCCCAGTTTTTTTCCACTTTAGCCGGCCCATCATGCTCGCTGCCGCCGCCGCCGTGGCTCTGGCCCCGCTCTAACAGAGTTTACTCAGCATGCATCCTGAAAAGCAGACGCAGTAATGATTTAGATGAGTGATGTTATAAGTTCAGTGGTGTGAGAGAGCCCCTTTTAACAGCTACTGTGGAGGATAGACAAAGCAAACCGGCAGGCTGTCTGATGACAGCTTGTGAGACACACTCTATTGTGCTATTAGGGCTCTTAATGTTTCAGCAAATATCATTCATAAAATGAGTTCAGGCGACTTACAATGAAATAGTAATTATGAGTGTAGATTATAAGCCTGATATGGTGAGTTTATGATGGAATTCATCCAAACATTTTGCCCATTTTATTAGTTTGGTTGCCCAGCAACCAAACTCTTGTTCTTCTTTTCTTTATTTCAGTAATGTTCTCTCATTGAACATCATGCACTTGCAGATAAACTCATCTGCCCTCCTCTTCATTGTGATTTTATTTATCAGTATCTTGTGCACCTGTCAGAGGACGGGTTGGGGACTTGATAGAGGTGAGAGTTGCCCCCCGTCCTCCTTCGTTATCATCTTCCTGAAAGCTGCTGTAATCACTGTTACCGGCATAAATGTCCAGAAGATTGGGGTTCCCCCTCGCTCACCCCTGCCCTGATGAGTTGTGTTAGTAGATGACTGATCAATGATTCAAGTTCCTACACACGGGAATAACAAACCTCATTTACCGTTGCTTATTCACGTCACCTGTGACACACGTCGTTTCCCTCGCCTTGATGTGAGCTGTTTTGCACTCTGGGTAAGAAGAATGCTTCTGACTGACCTTGACAACGGGTAACGCTGCCATCATTTCCATGCTCACTCCCATTCCTCCGGCCTTACGTTAATATTCGGGATGTTGTTGATGTCTGAGTTTGAAGGAATCCCTTCCTGCTGGATGCTCGGCCTCATTTCCTTAAAGACCCAACATCAAAAATGAGACACATGGAAGTGACTCACACAGTTGTCCCAGGAGTTCAGACACTTCAGCCAAAGTAGCATGTTGACAGGTTCAAAACAGGATATGAGTGGGATAGGTCTGTGTTTATTACAGATGGCAGAATACTTAAAGAGCAGAGAAAGCTGAAAGCTCTGATAAGCTGCTGCAGTCACGTATTCACAAAGGTTAGACTGCACCACAAAGAAACCTTTGCTTTTATTTGTGTTATTTGTTTATGTGTATGGTTTTAATTCATTTGTGTCCCCTCTGAGGATCTTATAAGAAGTGAATTAGTACCACTGTGAAGAAAAACGTAATTTTACTTTAATCTGATCATAGACGACATGAAGGCATTTTGCATTTATATTATGTAATTTTGTTTATATTTTTTTCTTTGCTTTTTCATGTATTAATTAAATGTTTTGATTTGAGCTGTATACATAGTTTAGGGTTTTTGTGCTGAAGAGGGTGGCGGAGGTTTATCTGTTTGCACCTTGTGTTCCTTCTCTAGTTATTTATTGTTTGTATTATTTTAGTGCACTGTGGCACAGTGGTGCTGCTGTTGTCAGGTCATTGAGGGCTCTTATGTGCTGCAGGTGTGAGTGTGAATGGCTGTCTGTGTGTCTGTGTTGGCCATGTGACGGGGTGGCAGGTTATTCAGGGTATAACCTGTTGCCCAGTGATAGCTGGGATAGACTCCATTATTTTATTTTATTTTATTATATTTGAGGTTTTGTATGTTTTATGGTGATTGGTGTTGGTGAAGGTTTGAGCCCACTGTTTCTTTGTCTTTTGAGTATTTGAGCATTTGGGTCCTTTTGAACTTACCCCTGGCATGTTATAAATGTGATAACATTACATCAGATCAATATAAATAAATAATTATTGAGAGTGAGTTAATTGCCAGTTTGCTTTTGGAGTGTAAAATAAATTAAAACAGTTTTGGCTCCTTCCTGACACCCATACCACAAACCCTCCTTCAGCAGATAACAAATCTGTTAGAGAAAAAGACGGATTTATCCAGACATGCAGTGGCTCTGCAGGGTTATGTGAATGTGAGGTCATGGCAGCCTCCTTCAGTTACACTCTATCTCTGTGACCTCGCTGTGACAGGTCAGAGGGTAAATACAGGTAAAGCCTGTCTGGATATACCATCATGAGATTGGAACAAGCTCTTTAATGTAAAGTTCAGAGCCTGGTGGTAAAGACCAGACTTTTTTCATTTCAGCCTTTTGCAGTTTATTTAATTTTTTTTAAATTTATTTTTCCAATATGTTTATTTGGAATGTATTTTTTTTAAGTCACTGTATTCATGTGAACATATGTCAAAGTACAGCAATATCTCTGTAATATTTGATTTATCCTTTTTAATTTGTATTTTTTAATTTATTTACATCATACATTTAAAAAATGTTTTATTCTATTCTGATTATTTATGTATTAATTTATTCTTTTAATCTATTTTCATCTATACTTTATACTTTTTCAATTTAATCTATACTTTTTTATATCTAAAGATGATCAGTAATAGCAGCATTGTGATTGGTTATTTAATACGTCATTAAACTGGATTCTATGACAACATTATGATATTAATATAATAATAGGTGTCGCCCTCCTTTGAAGTTAATGTATTATCACAGACTGGTTTTAAGTGTCCTAGTCTAAAAACGTCAGCACGTCTATATCAGTGCTTCAGCTTCCTGGTTGTATGCTTTATTAAGACTGGAGCCCTGACACACAGCAGGTTGCAAACTAATCAGCATTTTAACTGCAGCCAGGACAGGGGAGCCCTATAAGCCTGAGCTCCAGCGCACACGTGTCAGCTGGACAGATGGAGAGCTTCAGGCCGTCCTCCTGTGACTGTGACCAAACTGCATCCAACATGCTGACAGGTCACGGGAATGTTAATTTCACATTCAAAGACTGTGAGGCGTAGTTTGTTTCTGTGGATCATTAGAGTAATTTTATTTTTAACAAACACTGGTTTCGGGCATTTAATTGAACGATAAATAATCTCTGTCATAGCTGTGATGATTTGTTGCTGATTTAAGCTGATTATGACCTCTTTCATTTAACTCTGCTTCAGCAGTCATTCATTTACTGTCATGAATCAGCAGGAGGAGGAGTCTCTGGTATTTGAGTCAGGACCACCTCGAGTCAACTCCACCTGATTATGACCCATCAAGCTCTTGAAGACTGAAGACAGATGATGCATGAAGGCTTGAACCATCCTGTGTAAGTGTGTGTGTGTGTGTGTGTGGACTTCGTGGGAGTGGGTGCTCATGTGACTAAGCACTTCTTCATACTCCTGACATTGTAGGGAGGGATCAGCATCCCGTCTGTAAGCCTCTGATAAGGGTAACCCCTCATGCATTCTGCAGCACTTCCTTTGTCCTTGAATAGAGTGACGTGACCCTGAGTGACATTTAGACAAGAAAAATATCTAAATCTTCAAAAGGTTACATGTGCATCTGTTACATGTTAAAGGTACACAGATGGAGCATGCATGATCAGATGACTTTGTTGGTTGCATATGCTCACAACAATCTATCGGATGAGATGGTGTCAACTGGGCAGATTGGGATGAAGTATATTAATTAGCCCAGGGTCGTGTTTGAGCTAAATGCCTTGGAAAATAAATGGGTAACTGAAATGTTGCCATCTTTGGCCGTTTATCTTGATGTGACCCTGCTTGTGTTTTGCTGATTGCTTTGTTTTTGTGGAGATGAATACAAAGCAAATTAATGTGAAATAAGTGACAGTGGTGTATTTTGTGTTGTAAGTGAAACACAACACGTTTTTATAAAAACAAAACGCTGAATTTCCCATAGACCTGTTTCAGATTTTCTACTTTTTCAAAAGAAATAAACATGCAACAAATCAGAGATCACGATTAATTTCCTAATCTGTTGTGTCAGAGACCAGAAGACAGCAGACAACAATGATGACTGCAGGGACCCGAGGTGACTAATCATGCTTCCTCACTGTTACTGGTTAACTGGTCAGCTCCCTTTATGCAATGGTGAAGTCCGAGTCATGTGTCCTCAGCAGATTTCAGTCCAATCTCGGAGTGATTAGCAGGGCTTTTCAGTCTATCCTTAGCTTACCATGGATGTGATTAGCAGGTAGGCCTGCACCTGCAGGAGTAGGAGGCGTTTGGACTGCTTCCTCTGCCTGCAGCAGCTCTGCTGATTCTCTGGGTTAGTCTGCACCTCACATTCTGTGGCATTGGGACTATTTTGTAATCATGATTCTGGATTATGTGAGTATGCTTTTTCTCTCTCCATAATCTGTACATTGTAGCTGGATTGTTGTTTTTGTGATTTGCTCAGTAAAACGGCGTTAAAGTGAGTGAACTCAGTGCAGCTCATCCTGCATGGAGGATGCAAATGGACAAACTCTAGAGCTGCAAGGCCGCATATATTTCCATGTTGTGGCAGTATATGGAAATATTGCACTTGCTTTTTCTGCAGGTTTACAAATGCAACTAAATTAATTTGGCACAGAATTATTGTAAATTATTATGTGCGTCTCCTAGAATAGATAAATCGTTCACCATATCATGCAAGTGTGTGCAAAAGTGTTACTTTTAATTATGACATCCAGCCAAACATCATACTGTGTGTACGTTTTTAACGTCGTAGCTGGTAGCTAACAAAATTTTGGATTTTTACTTTGAGCCTTCAGAATCTGGAATTAAATTAAATATAGAATTGTGTCTTTGTGCTTGTCTTAAGTGTAGGTAGCATATGTAAGAGTTCTTAAATCACTTTTTTTTAAATATAAAATATATTGATCCACTCTTTTCTCATGCATTTACAGCACGCCTAATACAAGAACAACAGCCAAACCTGCTCCTTTTTAGCTGTCAGTCAAGCTTAGCCTATTTTACCATTTACAGAATTTGCAGAGCGTTTTTATTTGCATTTCATTGGGGGCCTGCATCCCTTTTCCATCAGGCAACAATGAATTGTCTTTACCTCCGAGTATTGTCGGCAGTGAGAATGCATTGTGCTTATTGCAGATATTTCTGTAAGTAATCCTTGCATTTTAATTGCAGGAGAATCCGGCTGAGGATGTATTTTCGTCAGTGACAGGGACAATCACTGAGGTAATGTCCACTTCTGCTGCTAGCAGGGACTTAAGCTTGTTATTTAAAGTCACTTGGAGGATTTATTTGTGGCTGTATCCTCATTATCCCTGTCTTCCTTTACTCTTTGATCTTCACAGCAGTACATATGTAACAATCCTGTCATGTGTATCCCTGTGTTAAATATTGTAGATACTTGCAATGGCGACTGATTTTAACAGCAGCTGAATGCATCCATTCTTCTTAGGTTATTTGTTTTTTTAACTGTCAACATCATGAATAATAAAAAAGGGATATTCTGTATAGTAAGTAAATAAAATCCCAGTAAAATCTGAATCCACTGAGTTAAACTCTGTCATTATTTGCTTTCACTGGGCATGTGTGATATCCAGAAATAACACTTTAAAAATGGAGAAGCCTCCTGGAAGAGTGCCTGAACAAATTCAAGAATAAAACAGCAAATCCAGTGATTAGACAGAGGATAAATCTGATTACACCTACAGACTTAAAGGGATAGTGTCTTTGAAGGTTGTATTAGGAAGTTATCAATAGTCAGTCTATTACAGTAGATTGAAGTCTGGTTGGCACAGCCCCAGTTTGGAGCAGCAGACGAGAGTACTGGCAAGGTGTACTAAGCATTAAGTGAGATGCTATATATAGAATATTACTTTCACTTTACCTTGCCACAATAATCAATTAACAAAAACCTTAATCTTGCCTCACAGCATGCAGGAGTTGGCGGTCTACTGCTGTGTTTTTGTGTGACTTTTGTGTTAAAAAACATGTTGTTGTTGACAAAGAAACTCTTGTAAATGTAAAGAGATCCATATAACTGCACTGGTTACAAAATTCCTGCAAGGTAAAGTGTTATCCAAGAGTTTAAGGCAAAGCAACTGTTTAACTATCCACTGCTCCTCCGAGCAGCTTCACCAGTCCTGAAGTGTTAATAAAATCATACACGGTGACCCAAGTCTCCAGCAATTCATTGCTCGGTCTCAGGTCGCTGTTCCTGTCTGCTTCTCCAAACTGAGATTTCTCATTGACCACCAAAGACTGTCACCTTATACAAACACACTTCATCTCAAGTATCCCTTTTAAGGTGTCCTTTTGTAAAGTAAGGATTTTCTTTTTCAGACAAGCCCTTATGTCAACACTCAAAAGACATGTTGAGGTACTGCTTTAGACTTAAGTACTTTAGTAAAGGAGCTGAGGATTTCTGCTAGGCTATGAGGAGAAGGACATAAAAGTACAAGTGGAAGAATTGCCCTTAAATAGATTAGCTTAGCAGGTAATGCTTGTTTTTAAACTTACCTTAACATATTTTTTCTTTCTAATCACAGTCTGGAGGGAGTGGGAGCCATGAAGATGTGCTGTGCATCACCTTCCCCCTGGAAGCTTAGGAGAAACATGACAACTGTCGTTATTGTTTGCCCAAGCTGACCTTCTTCTGCTCACTGAAGATCTGATATTTTTCATCCTGAACACAGACACAGCCCTCCAAAATGTCCTCCCACAAACGCCATTTCCAGTGCTTCAACACTGTAGGAGGTGAGGGCTCCCACAAGTCCTCTGTCCCCTTTCAGCATCATACAACCCGGCTACCCAGGATCCCCAGACATGGCATTGTGGCCCACCATGAACCTGCAGACGAATGCTATCTGTGCACTGATTACAGACACGTCCCGGCCTTGGATGTAGTAGAGACTCAACCGTCACCTTTCTATCCCTCTCATACACTATATCACCACCATCATCCACCCCAGTATGTTCACAGGGGCCCGAGCAGGCCTGAAGAGGCACCCTTGGACCACGAACACCACATTCATCATCACAGATATAATAAGAGGGTGGTGCTGGTGAAGAACAGTGATCCCTCGTTCAGGAAGACCATCGTTTTGCACCGCAGGAGTCTATACAGTTTTGGTCTTTTCTTAGAGGAAGTTTCTGAGCTCATGCAGTACCACATCAGGAAGGTGTACACTCTGGAGGGCCAGAAGGTAAGCTCATAAACATCCATCCATACACATGCCTGTTATTCAGGCCTGAGACTGAGAGTGAAACAGAGGCCTCTAGTGACAGCACAGATAAGTTATAATAGCTCAGAGCTTGGCAAATGCTGTAATGTTACTGGACAGCATTCAGCATTGTCCTAAACCTGAACTATTATATTTAAACAGCTGGAAATGTTACTGTAACTATTTTATTTGTCTTTAATTGTCACACTAACTTATATTCCTGTATGTTATCGCCACCAAGAAATATCAGTGATGGTAACAAAAAAAAAAATTGCAGATGACATTTATTTTCATTTAGTTTGTTATAATCCAAGTCTAGTGTGATAAATATTTGGAGCGTGTGCATGAAATGGGAATATTCTCTCACATATACATCCAGATTGTAGATATTGCTCCAAAACCCATTAATCATGGTCAAATCAGAGCTATTTTTGAGAGAGGAGAAGCAGGTCAATGTTGAAACTCCCCTACTTTGATAGCAGAGGTGTCTCAGAAATGCTTTTTTTTCCTCCACAGTGGCAATTAATTATCTTCACCCAGGGCTTTGTGTGACCACAGATGAAACCATTCATCTGCCTTTACTTTGAACGGTAGATTTAAAATTCAAAACTGCACTGTCATCAAAACTGACTGCACATAAGCGAAATAAAATCAACAAGACGCTCAATATTTTGAGCTACAGCATGCCAGTAGGAAAAATACAGCAGTATACAGCAGCATCATGCAGACATCATTTTCTGTGACTATTCTAAAACTACACGTATTTATTTAAAGTAGCATTTATGCTTGAAGTTGGATTAATGGCCTCACTGTCTGTTTCACAGATTTATCAGATAATCAGAATATGTTTAATAGCATGGACTCTATAGTTACTTCTATAATGGCCTTTAGTGAAAACAGGTCAGTACACACTCAGCCTCCAGATTAGCATCCATCTATTCAGGCTAATCATCTGTGACTGTGATGATAGCAATGATGATAATAAGTGTGCACTTGTATAATATATTAATAGCCCTGTGGTAAGAGCATAAAATAATATAATATGAATCTGTTCCAGATTTAATACAAAAATAATTCTGTTAGTGGACTACAAATCCCAAAGCACTCTGTCAGAGTCTGAGTCCAATGTTTGTTTCTTGATTATCATCCAGCCAACCTCTTCACTCTGCACACTCAGCAACAGAAATACCCACGGTGCTTAAAATGACAGCACATCATTGTAGGAATGCACTGTCATCTGGGGAAGTCTCCCAGAGATCATCTGGGATTAGGACATTTATCTCGTCTTGACTCACTGCCTGACTCAGAGCCTTGCAAGGATTTAAGCCGTGTCATTCTGCTCAAGGGAGAACAATGCCCTGACACCAGATAGAGAGAATTATCCCTCAGGTCCTGCTGTTTCAATTAGAGGTTTGTTATGTGTATATGTACATATACTATAAATTCTACCAATTCATTTTGATTTCTTTGTTTCCGATGGTACTAAAAATACTTTTTATACGTACAATGTGTTGATACTATCTAGAATCAAATTTTTATATACTTTTATATAACAGACTTGTCGGTTGTTCTATTTCAGATTGACAATGTTCAGAGTCTCCTGCAGTGCCCCAGTGTTCTGGTCTGCGTGGGGCGGGAGCCTTCTCACCCTTCTATTCTGGAGAATTTTCAGAAAACATGTGATGACAAACTTCCAAAGCTTCCAAAGCTGAGTGTGAAGTCACGTTCCAGTGGCTGCACCGAAGGAGAAGAAAGTAGGAGAAACAGTTTTTAAAAAAAAAAAAAAATCCTGGCACAATTTCTTGTAATATATTTAATTTGTGTCTTTTTTCTGTTGTACCCAAGGACTTGCTGCAAAGAAGAACGTCAATCATTCAAACCTTGAATCTGTCAACAGAGCTACCAGGCAGTCAGTGTCATCTGACAAGTCGGTACCAGATGGAACTGAATCTCCGGATAATGTTGAATCATGCCCACCCACTGCTGGTGGCATAAGAGAAGATGATATAGAGAAACGTGTTCGGGTTAATAAAGATGGTAGTTTGTCTATGGAGATGAAAGTGTGCTTCAGACTACAAAATGACGAAACTTTACACTGGTCTACAAAAGTAAGGAAGACAACAGGCAGGACCTGTGAGTACATCCACGGACACAATAACCCATATATTACACAAGTGACAAGCGACAAAAGCTATTCAGAATCTGAAACCATCTCTACTGGTGAGCAAGATGAGGCGTACAACACTCATCGCCATGAGAAACACACAGAGGAGCCTCACTGTCCTCACTGCTGCAGCCACTGCAAGGACTATGACATATGGAAAAACATACCAGGGACACATGGAGCAAAGCGCTGCATTCAAACTTCCAGCTCAAGCGCATCCTCCCATAAAGTGGTCACAAGGAAGACGGTGGTTGAACGCCAAACAATATCTAGATCAAGTGAAGATACGGAGCAGGTGGTGGAGAGAGAAACCTGCGTACAGCAGACTATTGAGGCAGCTGAAACTGTAGAGTATTGCACCATCAGGAGTGACACATGCTCACCAAAGTGCAATGAGCAGTCCTTCACAACAGACAACTGTGAGGCTCTTTGTGCCTCTTCTCAAATATTACCAGGTGATGAGGAGAATCAAAACAACGAGGATGATGATGACATCCCACAAAGTGCTTCAAGAGCATCTTCTCAGAATTGTAAACCTCAAATGAAAGAAACCACAAGAAGTGAAGTGATGGATGTTAAGACTCCAAGTCCTACAGATGGAGCATCTAGTGATTCGGGGCACTCTAGCAAGTCGAAAAAATCCAACACTTCACACACTTGCCATTGTGGTGTATCCGAGAGCCCAGCTGACGATATCAAAGAACACGCCAATACCCAAGCCGAACAAGAAGATGAGGAGATACAAAGAGATCAATCAAGTGCCATGTCTGTCAAATCAAATGCCTCATACAAGTCAAATAAGTCTAAACATACAGCAGAGTCTGAAGGTGGAGAGGAGAAAAGATCTAAAAGTGCCATGTCAGTCCATTCAAATGCCTCGAACAAATCCAAATCTGATGTTTCAGAAGCAGCTGAAGGAGCACAACCACCCGATGTATCACAAGAAAGACCATTTAGCAGCAGGTCTGGTAAATCAGTGAAGTCAGAGGTGGAACCTGAACAGGATGAATCAGAGGAGGAGACTGAAGAAGAAACAAAATCCAGAGCATCTGTTAAATCTGAAGGATCAAAAGTGTCAAACCAAGCTGAGGAGGAAGCTGTGGAGGAAGTTGAGGAGGAAGTTGAGGAGGAAGCTGAGGAGGAAGAAGAGGAAGAAGCTAAGGAGGAAGCTGAGGAAGAAACTAAGGTGGAAGCTGAGGAGGAAGCTAAGGAGGAAGTTGAAGAAGCTGAGGAGGAAGCAGAGGAAGAAGCTCAGGAAGAAGTTGAGGAGGAAGCTGAGGAGGAAGCTAAGGAGGAAATTGAGGAAGCTGAGGAGGAAGTTGAGGAGGAAGCTGAGGAAGAAGCTAAGGAGGAAGTTGAGGAGGAAGCTGAGGAGGAAGCTAAAGAATATGTTGAGGAGGAAGGTAAGGAAGAAGTTGAGGAAGAAGCCGAGGAGGAAGCTAAGGAAGAAGTTGAGGAGGAAGCTGAAGAGGAAGCTAATGAGGACGTTGAGGAGGAAGCCGAAGAGGAAGCTAAGGAAGAAGTTGAGGAGGAAGCTGAGGAGGAAGCTAAAGAGGAAGTTGAGGAGGAAGCTGAGGAAGAAGCTAAGGAGGACGTTGAGGAGGAAGCCGAGGAGGGAGCTAAGGAAGACGTTGAGGAGGAAGCTGAGGAGGAAGCTAAGGAGGAAGTTGAGGTTGAAGCTGAGGAGGAAGCTAAGGAGGAAGTTGAGGAGGAAGCAGAGGAGGAAACTGAGCAGAGGACAACCAGTGCCATGTCAGCTACATCAAATGTTTCAGCAGAATTAAAAGCTTTAGCATCTGAGGCACCTTCAGAGGAAAGCATTCAAAACTCGGGTGACGAACATGAGAATGAAGTCAACCAGAGAGCAGAAAGTGCAACATCAGAGAGGTCTGTGAGGTCTAAGAAGTCCTCTGCTTCTGAAGCTGTCAACTGTGAAAATTCAGAGGACATAGCAATAAATGTAGTAACTGAGGAGGCTGAAGAAACAAGGGAAACAGCCGCAACAAGTGGTGACATTTCAGTGGATGTAAATAAGGAAGAGGAAAGTGAGAAAAGACCACGAAGCACAGTGTCAGTGAAATCAGCAAAGTCTGCTAAGTCATGTATTTCTGTCAAGTCTGCAAAGTCAAATGTCTCTGCAAAGTCAAAAGCTTCTTCTCAAGTTCTTCCAAATCAAAACAATGATAACGATGATGAAGATGCTGAGCCAGAAACCAGTGTAAGAGCATCAAGTTGCATTTCACATAAATCAACCAAGTCAAACATTTCAGCAAGATCACACAAGTCAAATAAAGAAGAGTCTAAACATGAGGAAGAACGGGTGCCAAGTGCACAGTCAGTGAAATCAGCACGGTCAAATGTTTCAACTAAATCTAATAAGTCAAAGCCTCGTGACATGTCAGCTGAGGAGAATTCTGCATGCCACACTGAAGATAGAGAAAGGTCTCCAAGCAACATGTCAATTAAATCTGCTAAATCTGCCTCTGCAGCATCCATTAAATCAAGAAGCTCTGCCATTCCATCTGAGAGCTGTGATGCTTCAGAGGAAATTGTTATTGAAGGAGACACTGAAGGGAGATCTGTGAGCTCATTGTCAGCCCATTCTGTTAAGTCAAATGTTTCTGAAAGATCAGAAAAGACCTCAAAGGAAGGTGGTGAAGAAAAGACTGAAACAAGAGCACCAAGCTGCATGTCCGTCAAGTCACATGTTTCTGAGAGATCTGCAGAGAGAACATCAAGTGCTTTGTCAGCTAAATCTACAAAATCTTTCAAATCAAAGACTTCTGAAGTTTATTCTGGTGAACCTACTGGGGAAGTTGGTGGTGAAGAGCAAACTCAAGAAAGAGCACACAGTGCATTGTCAGCTCGATCTGCAAAGTCTAATGTTTCTGCAAAATCAAAACAACAAGAGGGACCTGCAGAGGAAAATACATCTGATCATGAGGAACATATAGAAAGAGCTGCATGTAATTTGTCGGTCAAATCAGGAAAGTCTGCAAAGTCAAGTAGTTCTAAAACATCCAGAAGATCTAAAGCTTCCAAAGTTTGTTTAGAAGACAAACCTGAAGATAGAGCAGCTGAGGAGGCGAATGAAGCAAGAACGATGAGCTCTATGTCTGCATGGTCATCAAAGTCAAATGTTTCTGCAAGATTGAACAAATCAACATGTTCTGTTCCAGCTCAAAGTCCAGCAAAAGAAAGCTCTGATGAAGAAACTGAGCAAAGCGAAGGAAGAGCTCCAAGCAGTATGTCAGCAAAATCTGTCCAGTCACATGTTTCTGAGAGATCTGCTGCAAGAGCACCAAGTGCTTTGTCAGCTAAATCAGCCAAGTCGTGTGTGTCAGCTAAATCAGCCAAATCAAACAATTCAGAACTTGCAGCTGCTGATGTGGATGGAAATGGTGAAGATGAAACCCAAGAGAGACCTCAGAGCACAACGTCAAACAGATCTGCAAAGTCCTCAATTTCTGCAAAATCTAGTCAGTCAAAAAGACTTGTCTGTCCAGGAGAAGAAGACACAGGTAACCAGGAGGAACAAACAGAGAGAGCTCCAAGCAATCTGTCAGTCAGATCTGAAAAATCAGACAGATCAAATGTTTCAAAAGCTTCTAGAAGATCAAATGTTAGTAAAGTTCACTTGGAACAGGAAAGGATTGTTGAAGGGGAGAGTGAAGGGAGGCCACTAAGTTCAGCCTCTGTTCAGTCAGTTAAGTCAAAAGGTTCTGCTGATGCTCCAGATGAAGGAAGGTCTGATGAGAATGACAAAGAGCCGAGCGAAGAAAGAACACCGAGCAGCATGTCAGCAAAATCATATGTTTCTGAGAGGTCTGCAGAGAGAGCATCCAGTGCTTTGTCCATCAAATCATCAAAGTCGCATGTTTCTACAAAATCAGCCAAATCAAATGTGTCCGAAGTTCACCCCAGTAAATCTGCTCACATTTCTGATGGTGGGGAAGAAATTCAAGAGAGAGCACAGAGTGCAATGTCAGCTAAATCAACGAAGTCTGCTGTTTCTGCTAAATCTACTAACTCAAAAAGATCGAACTGCCCAGGAGAAGAAAATGCACCTGATCAGGAGGAACACACAGAGAGAGCTCTGAGCAGTCTGTCTGTCAGATCAGGAAAATCAACAAAGTCAGTTGTTTCTACAGCATCCAAAAAATCTAAAGCTTCTCAAGTTCCTCTGGAAGACAATGTTGACAGTCCCGAAGAAAGGATTGTTGAAGGGGAGAGTGAAGAGAGAGCAGTGAGTCCCATGTCTGTGCAGTCAGTAAAGTCCACTAAGTCTAAATGTTCTTCTAAAGCTCCAGCTGAAGAGAACACTGATGATAAAGAGCAAAGTGAAGAAAGAGCACCAAGCAGCATGTCTGCAAAATCAATTCAGTCATGTGTTTCTGAGAGATCTGCAGAGAGAGCACCCAGCGCTCTGTCAGCTAAATCAGCAAAGTCACATGTGTCTACAAAATCAGTAAAATCAAACATTTCTGAGGTTCAGTCTGCCGCCCCAGATGACGAAGATGGTGAAGACGAGACTCAAGAGAGAGCACAAAGTGCAATGTCAGCTAAGTCTGTAAAGTCAATTTGTTCTGCAATATCTACCAAGTCCAAAGGACAGGATGATCCGGCTGAGGAGCATGTACCTGATCATGAAGAACCTGAAGACAGAGCTCCAAGCAATATGTCTGCCAGATCAGCCAAATCAACCATTTCTGCAAAATCAAATAGGTCAGAGGTTATGGCTGTTCCAGCTGAAGAAACCGTTCCTGATTCTGATCACACAGAAAGAGCTCCGAGCAGTACATCAGTCAAGTCAGGAAAATCGGCAAAGTCAAATATTTCTAAAATATCAAAGAAATCAAAAGCTTCTGAACACAAAGCTGAAGCTGCTGATGTAGAGAATGGAGGCAGAGTGAGTTCAATGTCAGCTCAGTCAAATATTTCTGCAAGATCAAAAAAATCTAAATGTCCTGAAGTTCCAGCAGAGAGTATTCATGATGAAGAGCACGCTCAAGAGAGATCACAGAGTGCAGTGTCTGCCAAATCCACACGGTCTGCAAAGTCCACTAAGTCAAAAGTCTCTAATGTGCCAGCTGAAGAGCATGATGAAACTGAGAGAGCAGCTAGTGTTTTGTCAGACAAATCTGCAACGACAAATGCGTCAGCTGTATCTCAGAGATCAAAAAGCACTAAAGGTGCTGAAGAAGAAAACCCAGAGAGACCATCAAGTAGCGCGTCAGCTAGCTCGAAAAAAGAAACTGTAGACAGAGTGCCAAGTGCAATGTCAGAAAGGTCCAAAGTTTCAGAAGTATCTATAAAGGTTTCTCAGGCTTCTGTTGGCAATCCAGATGAAGAACATGCTGAAGACGAAACCGAGCACAGGTCACCAAGCCAGACATCAACAAAAATAAGAAAGTCTGTTGCTTCATCGAGAAGTGCAACACCACTCGAAGTTTCTTCAGGAGACAACAATGTAAATGAAGAGGAAACTGCACAAAGGTCGCCTAGCACCTTATCAGTTAAAACAGCCAGATCAACGCAGTCACGTATTTCAGCAAAATCTAGCAAGTCAAAAGCTTCTAAAAATCCAGGTGAAGAAAACCCTGAGCAGAATGAAGAGCGAGCACCAAGCTCTACCTCCAATAAATCAGCAGGATCAAGGAAATCAAAACCTTCTGAGGTTTCGCCTGAAAAGGGAGCCGATGCTGCTGATGAGAACACAGAAAACACTGAGGACAGAGCAATGAGCCCCAAGTCTGCCAAATCAGTGAAATCAAATGCAACATCAGTATCAAAAGCTTCACACAATCCTCAAGAAACAGAGAACTCTGAGCAGACAGCTGAAGAAGCAGATCAAACCGAGAGGACATGTGTTTTGTCTGTAAAGTCAAACATGTCCGGAAAATCCACGAGTGAAAAGAGTGGACGTGACGAAGGAGGAACAAGCAGTGTCATGTCTTCCAAATCAGCAAAATCAATGAAGTCAACAAAATCAAACAGATTAATAGCTCCTGAGATTCAGACAACAGAAAGTTCTGACCACCCTAATGATGGAAACACTGAAGAGAAATCAGCTGCATTAAGCAGGTCTGACGTCCCCGCTGTGACAGTGGAGGAAAGTGAAGGCAGAGTGCCTACAGCTATGTCGTCAAAGTCCAAAGCTTCAGCACGCTCAAAAAAGTCAACAGTATCAGAGAAAGGAAAGAAAAATGAAGGGCAGCCACAAAGTTCTTTAAGTGTGAAGTCATATTCCTCCATAAAATCTAAAAAATCTAAAGTAGCAGATGAAGATGAGAAGTCCTCAGCTGTTGATGTCTCTTCTGAGGCAAAGATAAGTGTCTCTTCCGCTGTAAATTCTATGTCTAGTGTGCATGAAGAGAAAAAAGATACGAGTCATAAGAGTGACCGCTCAAAGTCAAACAAGTCAAAGGGACAGGGCACAGAAGACATATCTGCAGAGTTGACCGCTAAATCAAAATCTACTGCAGAAACCGGTCACAGTCGCAGTGCACCTAAAGGAAAAACACATCCTGCTATTTCTCACGCTGAGTCAGAGGAAAGTGACCTGTCACAAACTTTGTCCAGTTCAGACATTGTCAAAGAGACATGTGAGTTAAAGTCAAATGTATCCAAGAGGATTACAAATAGTCATCGGGGAGATGCAGAGAATGGAAGGGACACTGCTGATAACAAAAGTGACAAAAGCAGCAAATCCAAACACAGGAAGACTGATGGCATTGAGCTGGTCCCATCCAGGCTACCCAATGCATCCCTTACTGAGGTTGTAAACGAATGGCTGAAGAAAATACCGTCCGACAGCGACATGTATAACATGGAGGAATTTAGTGAAAACTGTGATGTACCAAAAAATGAAAAACCTGAAGAAATGAACAGAGCAGAGGGCGAGGAAAACAAGGGTGAATCCACAGAAGAGAATTCCAAACCCACCAATGAAGGAGATGCAGAGAAGAGTGTCCCTAAGGACGAGTGCCAGACAAGCACAGAGATACAAAATGAAGATACTACTCAAACAGATGATGCCTCACAGAGGTTTCACTCCTCCATACAAGTGATGAAAGTACTTTTAAATCCAAAGCTTGACAGATGTAACAGTGCGCCAGAAATCTCTCAAGTTTATGGACATAAGTTAAGCACATCTGCTAGAGGACTTTTAGACTGCCTTGTGAAGCTGCAGTTAATAGATCATGACCCTAAAAATGCAAATGAAAAGAATGCAAGATACCAAGAACTAATGAATATTCTTCAGTCTCTTTGGCTTCGTGATCCTCCAGAGCATGAGCAAGAATTAAAGAAGGGTGATCACCATTATGTAGATGATGACTTCAATCATACGTCGTCCTCTGGTGTGGATGTCAACAGTGGCTCCACAGGCTCTGGGAAGAGCAGTGATGGTGTGAAGAGTAGTAATGACGTAAATGTCAATGTGTGTCAATCTAACGCTACAACAGATATGTTGTGCACAGCACAAAATGTCTGTGAAGGGGAAAATGAAGCTCAATTACCCCCTGAGCTCACTGAAGCTTCAGCTCCTGAGCCAGAAGTTGAAGAAAAAGAGAAGGAAGATGATCCAGCAACAGATGAAACAATCAGAAGCAATGACAGCCCAAGAGAGCTAATTGAAACACCGTCCTCCTCCGACAAAAGTTCAGGGAATGACAGCAATGGCCAAAACCTTGCAGAAGACCTTGGATGTCAGGGTACCAATTCTGAGAGTGCTCTCCTCATTGAAAGAGCTCAGTTAGCCAAAATGATCTCTCAAGATCCAGATCCTGTTTGGGTCTTAACCCTATTAAGTAAAATAGAAAAGCAGTTCATGACACATTACATCAATGCAATGAAAGAATTTAAAGTTCGATGGAGTTTGGGCGATGATGAGCAGCTTGACGTGATGATAAATGAACTTAAAACTGAAGTCCACAAAAGAATCCAAGCAAGCATAAACAGAGAACTGAGGAAAATTCAGGCACGGGCCAGCCTGCCCAGACCTCCGAAAGAAGCCATGTCCCGTACCTCTACGACACGAACAGAGGAGAGACGGCGGAGAATGAAGATCGTGCCCAAACAAACAGTTGATTCTCAAGCAAAAGAAAGCGACGATTCAGCAACAGGAACATCTTATAGCGACCAGCGCAGTGAAAACATGGATGAGTATTGTCCGTGTGACACATGCGTTACAAAGACAATTTCATCCAGGCCACCTCTTACAGCTGAAGTTATGAGTGTTGCACCTGTTGTCATGGACTTTGACCTGAAGAGAATTCTGGAGATGAAGATTGGAGAGTCTGACCGTACACAAGCAATTGACTGTACATCTCCCTCCGAAGAGGACTGCCAAACAAAAACAGCAGAAACAATTGTTAAAAAAGTTATTGTGAGCGCTGTAGAAAAGATAGAAGAAGCACAGCAAGATGTTGTGGACATCTTTGCGTTTGCAGTAGGGGAAAGGAATGAGGAGAATGTGTGTCAAGAAGATGGAAATGTAGAAGAAGACAAATGGACTAAACAGTCAAATGCAGATGTAGAGGATGAAAGTGCTGAAAATGACACAGCCGACGAAGAGATAAAACAACCCAAAGAAGAGGAAGCAGAGGATGAAGAGGACATTTCTGTAGAAGGAGAGATTGTCTCAAAAGAGGAGACTGCTGAGGAGGAGGATGTGGAAACCCCAGCTGATCATCAATCTGACAATGAAGAGCCTGGGGAGGTCAGTGAAGAAGAAGAAGAAGAAGAAGAAGAAGAAGAAGAAGAAGAAGATGCTGCAGTGATGTCTGCCCCTGATGCAGATGATCTTGATGATGACAACCATGAAGATTCAGCAAAGGAACTGACAGAGGACACAAGCTGTGCAGAAGAGATGCACATAGAAAAAGAGACTGCTACCTCAGACGAAGATGAACTCGAGGACAGAGCCTCTGAAGAAGATGAAAATGCAGACTTAGAGAACACCATAGCAGCCACAAGTGAACATGAATCTGTGAAGGATGAAGATGAGGATGAGGCTGCAGAAAAGAATGTTGAAACAGTTACAGATAAGGAATCATCGGAGGAACCAGATGAAGAAGCAGCAACTGAAGATGAAGGGGCTGCAGAACACACTGCAGAAGCCTTAAGTGGTCATGAATCTGACAATAAAGAAGCTGCAGAAGCAGAAAGTGTTGATGAAGATGAAGATACAGTTGCTGTCAGTGAAGATGATTCTGCACAAGATTTAGATGCCACCACACATGAAGATGAAACAGAGGAGCTGGTTGAACTGAACAAAGATGCTGCTGAAGATGAGAATGCAGAAGAAACCACAGCAGCTGCTACAAGTGTACCTGCATCTGAGAAAGACGAGGAGGAGGAAGGTGAGGAGGAAGATGGGAGTGTTAATGATGAAGAGGATATTCCCACCATCCACCCAGATAAGTCTGCAGATGACAATAATGATTCAGCCATTGAGGATGAATTATCAGAAGAATTGTCTAAAGTAGAAACAACTAATGATGAAACAAAGTCTGAGACTGCCGCTGATGAAAGTGAAGCAGAGGAGCCAGCAGTAGAAGCTCCAGCTGACCATGAATCTGACCAAGACGAAGTTGTGGAAGTAGGTAAGCTCGAAGACGGAGAAGAGACTGGTGCAGCCAGTGAATCTGATTCTCCAGAAGATTTAAATGAGACAACAAATGAGGATGAACCTGCAGAGGAGAATGAAAGCACCAGAAATGAAGCAACAAGTGAAGACGAGCTGGTGGTGGAAAAGCAGACTGTCACAGATGAATCAAATGATGAGGGTGCTGAAGATGAAGCTGCAACTGAGGAGAAGACTGCAGATGCACCAACTAATCATGACTCTGATCATGGAGAAGTTTTGGAAGTAGAGAAAGATGATGATGGTGAAGAGACTGGTGCTGCCAGTGAATCAGACTCTGCTGAAGATTTGGATGTCAAGACAAATGAGGATGAAGAAACCACTATGACTGCCAAAACTGAAGATGAATCTGAGAATGAGGGAGCTGTGGAAGAAGGGACTGTCACAGACGAGGAGAAGAATCCTTCCACAGGTGCAGATGAGTCTGCAGATGAAAACAATGACACAGCCACAGCTGCTGAATCAGAGGAACCTGATGAAATGGCAACAACTGATAATGAATCAGCTGTAGAAAAAGATGAATCAAGTAATGAGGCTGCTGATTACGAAGCTGCAGCAGAAGAGAACAACAATGAAAACACTGTAGAAGAAGGAATGGCTGATGAGGAAGAGACTGGAGCTGCCAGCGAAGATGAACCTGAACAAGATGATGGAAAACCAGCTAAAGGAGAAACAACTGAAGATGAGCTGGTGGTAGAAAAGGAGACTGCTGTTACAACTGAAGATGAAACTGAAGATCACAGTTCAGATGTACAGGCTACTACTGAACATGACTCTGATACAGATGCAGCTGTGGAGGCCGACAATGCAGACAAGTCTGAAGATGAGACTGCAGAAGAAAAAGAGATAGTTAACACAAGTGAAGATGAACCTGAAGAAGATGCTGGCGCTGAAGCTGCTGTGGCTGAAGCAGAAGATGCAACAGAAGATGAAGCACAGACAACTGAACATGAGTCTGACAAAGATGCACCGATTGAAGCCACCAGTGGAGATGAGTCAGATGAGAATGAAACCACGGCAGATGAGACTGCAGACGAAAAAGAGACTGCTGCCACAAGTGAAAATGAACCGAAAGAAGAAGCCACTGTAGATGACGAAGAGGCAGCACAAGCAGAGGGACTGACCAATGAACATGAATCTGAAGATATAGAAGCCACCAGTGGAGATGATTCAGATGAGAAGGAAAGAGCTGAAGAGGAAGCTAATGGAGAGGAGAAAGAGGCTGCTGCCACAAGCGAAGATGAACTAAAAGAAGATGCTGGTGGTGAAGCTGCTGTAGCTGAAGAGGAAGATGCAGCCGAAGATGAAGCACAGACGAATGAATGTGAATCTGATAAAGACACGCCGATTGAATCAACCAGTGCAGATGAGACTGCAGAAGAAAAAGAGACTGCTGCCACAAGTGAAAATGAACCGAAAGAAGAAGCCACTGTAGATGAAGAAGAGGCAGCAGAAGCTGAAGGAGTGACAACTGAACAAGAATCTGAAGATATGGAAGCCACCAGTGGAGATGAGTCAGATGAGAAGGAAAGAGCTGAAGAGGAACCTGCTGAGGAGAAAGAGACCGCTGCCACAAGCGAAGATGAACTAAAAGAAGATGCTGGTGGTGAAGCTGCTGTGGCTGAAGAGGAAGATGCAGCAGAAACTGAGGGACTGACAACTGAACATGATTCTGATGAAAATGATGAAGCCACCAGCGCATATGAGTCTGAGAAGGAAACAGCTAAAGATGAAACAGCTGATGAAAAAGAAGCTGATGGCACAAATGAGGATGAAATGGAAGCAAGTGAAGCCACAAAGGCTGAGGAGGAAAATGCAGATGAAGATGTGGGAGACGCAGCTGAAACTGACAAAGAAACAGAAGATGTGGAAGATGGAGGAAATGAGAGCAATGAAGACAATGAAGATGATTCTGTAGAAACCTCAGAAGCCAAACCTGAGAATAAGGCAGAGGATGAGACTGCAGGTGAAGGTGAGACTCCAGGTGAAGATGAGACTCCAGACGAAGATGAGACTCCTGGTGAAGATGAGACTCCAGGGGAAGATGAGACTGGTGAAGAATCTGAAGAGGTTGCAAAAGAAGAGGAGGTATCTGGTAAAAACAAAAAGGAGTCTGGTGCATCATGTGAAGATTGCACAGATGGTGTTACATCTGGAAATGGGACAGAAGGACATGAAACAGCAGAGGAAGAATCAGAAGAGCCTGAAATGGTCGGGAAGGAGGTTACTGAAAGTGATAACAGAGAAGAATCTGAAGCAGAAGATGCATCAGCAGGAGAAGAGGAAGATGAATCTGCACAAGATGAGGAAGGACAGCTGGAGAATGCTGAATCTGACACCAATCCCGATAAAGCCCAACATACATGCGAGGAACAGGACATTAATGAAGAGACTAATGATGAAGCAGCAGACTGTGATGAGGTCGTGGAACTGAAACCTGAAAAGGATGATGAGGAGGACGACACACAAGTTGAACGTATTAACATCCCAAATGAAAACGACGGGGATGAAGGAGACGATGCTGAAGCCTCTGAAAAAGAGGACGAGGAAACTGAGACACCCAACGAGGACTGGAGCGGACATGGTGGAGATTCAGCTGATGGAGAAGATGAAGCAGAGGAGGACACGGACGAACCAGATGAAGAAACCGATGATGCACAGCAACGTTTTATTGCCCAAAAAGCAGACAGTCAGGATCCATCCAAAAGAGTGTTGCTGATGCCGCTTGAGACAATGGTGAAAGTGAGTGCGGAGTCTGAAGAGGGAGCTTATGCTGACGCAGAAGACTCTGAGACAGAAGTAAACAGCCAGGAAGAAGCTACAAGCTTTAAGTCAGGGAGTCTGAAAAAGAGTTCAGCATAAGGAGAGGGATCCGACCTGTGAAGTAGCACCATTCATTTCTGACTTGCGTTGTCAGTACCTGGCACTGAAACCTTATAGAAGCACTTTTTGTTACAGCATTTGTGATGCTGAGACTGAACACATGCACAACTGCTGCTCATACAGCATAAAAACTTGAATGTATATACCATACTGTATGTAGGAGGTTTGCATAGATTTTATGCAAATACTGTTATTTTGAAAATCTATGTTATATATAGCATTTTGTTATTGCAATTCTGAGCCTTAGCTTTACCTAATCATGAACTATGCATAGCAGAACTTAAGTCTGTTACATGTTATGACAGATATGCACATATACTGTAGTTTCCAATTGCTGCGGTATTTTCAAACCATTTTTGCTGCTCAACATTCTTTTGCAGGATTAAGAATGCATCTGAATGTATATTATTCAGATAAAAGGTAAAAAGTCGACTATTATTATTATAATACTACAATATATATTTTTCTAGTTAATGCTGTTCTTTTCTGGAAAACCCAGAAAAAAACTGCTAATATTCATCTTGATGAATATTAGCATATTATCATGTTTAAATGTATCGTGCAGATGAAGAAAATGATGATGGACAGTACTGTGTATGAGAGCGTTTAGTGATTAACATCACTGTAAACATGTAAACAACTACATTGTAGCTTTAATTGATCTCTATCAAGTATCATAAGTACAGTGCAGGGTTTTACTGTGTGTGATGATATGCTATTCTATTGTTCTGTATTTTAGACCATTCAGCTGTGTAAGACAGTACATTATTCTCTGTGGTACAGAGTTTTATTACTGTTGCTGAATGTACTGCACATATCGTCTGAAATTAAAGGTATTTTAAAGTCTTTTTTGTGGTAGTCTTATAATTCAAAACAAGCACCGGTGGAGACATCTAAGACATCTACATGTTCGTTTCATATGACAATATGCATGTAATCAGTCGTATACCATATATACACTGCTCAAAAACAAAACAAAACAAAACAAAACAAAATAAAGGAAACACTAAAATCCAGATCTCTGTGCTGGAGGATGTTGCAGGCAGCAGAACATTCTCCATGACCACATGTGCTCAGTGTGAACCTGCTCTCATCAGTGAAGAGCACAGGGCGCCGACAGTGAATCTGCCATTCTTAGTGCCAATCACCCTGCACGTTGTTGGGCTATAAGCACACTGGACATTGGGCCCTCATACCACCCTCATGGAGTCTGTTTCTGACAGTTTGAGCAGAAACATGCATATTAGTGGCCTGCTGGAGGTCATGTTGCAGGGCTCTGGCAGTGCTCCTCCTGCTCTTCCTTGCACAAAGGAGGAGGTAGCGGTCCTGCTGCTGGGTTGTTGCCCTCTTACGGCCCCCTCCATGTCTCCTGGTGTACTGCCTGTCTCCTGGTATCTCCTCCATGCTCTGGACACTGACAGACACAGGAAAGCTTCTTGCCACAGCTCTCATTGATGTGCCATCCTGGATGAGCTGCACTACCTGAGCAACTTAGACAGTGCCTCATGCTACCTCTAGGGGTGAGAGCACTGACAAAATGCAAAAGGGATCAAACATCAGGCAGAAAGGATGAGAGCAGAGAAATGGTCTGTGGTCAGCACCTGCAGAACCTCTCCTTTATAGGGCTTGTCTTGATAATTGCCTCATTTCCACCTGTTGTCTGTTCCATTTGCAGAACAGCAGCTGAAACTGATTCACAATCAGTGTTGATCCTAACTGGACAGGCTGATTACACAGAAGTGGGACTGACTTGGAGTTACATTGTGTTGTTTAAGTGTTCCCTTTATGTTTTTGAGCAGTGTATATAAACATGCATGCAAGGGACTGTTTTTGGGACTGTGGCTGAGAGAACAGATGAGAAGGAATACTTTGATACTGTATCTGTGAATATCAGTTATCAGCATCATTTATAGGCCCCTTTCACAGACCACAACTATAGGAATCATGTGAGCATTTAATAATGTTATATTGATCATCAGCATCACAAACACACAGGTCACTGGACCTAACCATACTGTCTAAGATAGTTGGAAAATAAACAGTAATAGATAAAATTGTAATTATTGCTTTTATTATAGTGACCCAGTGTGCGCATGAGGCTGTCTGTGGAGACTTCCTTTATTCTCTTTCTGCAGTCAGCCCCATTAGACAGAGCTGATGGATGTACCCCTCTCAGAGTTTCCATGTGGTGTCTCCTGTGGTCATGTGACATACATAATTGGTGTCACTCTGATTGACTGCGTAAGCCCAGTAAGAGGCAGGACACTGTTCTCAAACATTCTTATTGCAACAAGAGCGTGGCATGTGGTAAGTAATTCTTTCTCTAAAGGTGTTTAGAGAGTGAAGCAGTTAAAGCAGGTAAATGCTGTTTCTGATAAAATATGTGTGTGTCATCTGATGAAAATGTGTCCTCACAAAAATGCTGCATGCTGTATTTGACTTGGAGAGCTCAGTCTAATCCTGAAATTTTCTGGAAAAGCAAAGAGTTTTTGAGGAAACACCTGCTTGCTGGCTCAGAGTAATTTCCACGGTAAACACTGGAAGAGTGAGGAACACCATCCGGAGCACAATAATAAGGGGCTTTCCCGCAGCCATGTTTACCTCATAACTACTCGCCTGTGGAACAGCTGCATGTAGGCTTGCTCCCATCACTCTACGGCCATACAAGTGTAAAGTGTGACAGCTACCTTTGAAGGAAAAGGCTGAGCTTTTGTTTCTTATATTACTGGATTGTCTTACTTGTTCAAGTGATTGAACACAATAATACATATGACAAGTGTGCAAAAAAAAAAAGTTACAATGCTGGTGGTAGGAGGGTTGCAATACAGGAAGAGTGAAGCTCATCTGAAACTCATAACCATCCTGGAGGAACAACAGAAGTTCCTGTGCAACACATCAGCAAGGCTCAATTGTTCCTTGTTTATTGACAATCACTTTGTCTTTTTATGGCAAATGTTGGAGCGAGACCTTCTCTCAGTCCATGTGTGACAGCGGATAGAAAAGGTTCCCACACAGGCAGGAAGTTAAAGAGGGGCCTCATGTGATGTAGAGGGGGATCAAAATTGAGAAAAAGTGATGATGTGTGTGTGTGAGTGTGTGTGTGTGTGTATCAAAGCTTTAATACATTTTGAAACAACAACACCTTTACATAATTGATTTTACAGCCACACTTGTCACACACACTCTTTAAAAGCATGCACAATGAGCACATGTACCGACACTTGCGCTCACACGCACTGCACACTCACACATTAATAAAAGTAGCTATTGGCAGCATGTATGCTTTTGGCACACAGGAGGTCAGAACTGCATTACCAAAGTAGACCCACGCTCCCTTTCTTTCCCACTGTTGTTCAGGTTATCCTGTGGGGCCACTTATGACCCTTCTGCAGGCAGGATGCAATGTCTGGGGACCCCAGCAGAGCTGTACACAAGCATCCGCCAAGTCCTGGGAAGAAAACAAGGGCTGATGGAAAACTAGAAGAAAGGAGTATAAAGAGAAACAGCAGTTAGTAACCAGGACGCACTCAATAACACTCACCATGCACCTGCAGCCTGTGTGTATGTGTGTGTGTGTGTGTTTGTGTGTACAGTGAAGTGAGATTGTTCCTTCAGAGAACTACAGCACAGCACAGTCCCCACACACAGCACAGGTGGTCCAAACAAAAACCTGTGAAGTGTTGCCCAGAGAGTAATATCCCCACGTTGCGTGTTGTATAAAACCCCCCATAGGAAACAAACACTTCCGGTGCTGTAAGATTTATTGTTCTCTGCACTTATAGGTTACAGCACTGTAAATGATACCTTCCTCACAATGTTCTTTGATTCACTTATAATAAAACTTTAAGGTAATCTGGCATGCAAAGCAAACATTAGGTGGTCACAATTCCCACTAGATAACTCAAGGACATATTGTTTTATGTTTATTGTCACACTCGCTGAAGAAGAGAGGTGAATTCCCTTCTCAGTGTATTATACGGTGAGAATAGGAAGTACCTGGTTAACTGTGTGATGTGAACAACCAAAGCATTGTTGTACTTTGACACTAGCTTGCACTTTTCCCCCCTCTGTAAGTGTGACAGATGTTTTTTTTTACATCTGCATTGGCATGTGCACACTGCCCTCTGCACTACACAAAGATACACAATAAAAGTTCCACTGAATCATCTCTATAAGTGAGGTCATTTATAGGTCATTATAGGTAAAGGTCATAATATGACCTTTACCTATTTCTATTAATATATTATATTAATAGAAATTGCATGAATCCAAGGCAAAGTGACACAAAAGAAAAGATGATTGTTAACACCCTCTAGTGGTGAAACTGGGGAACAGCAACAGGCAATAAATGATGCCCTTCTACTTGATGAGGAACATTTGTTCATTAAAACATTTAAAAACGTTATTTTACATCAGAAAATAGTCTCCTTTTATAACATTATGTTTAACATTTTAAATACACACTATAAAATCAACTAGTGGATTTGCTTCGCCACACGACAGCTGATTATATTATATTATATTATATTATATTATATTATATTATATTATATTATATTATATTATATTATATTATATTATATTGTTATTGTTATTGTTATTGTTATTGTTATTGTTATTGTTATTGTTATTGTTATTGTTATTGTTATTGTTATATACATACGCTGCTGATCAAACAGACTTCAGCTCAAGAGTCCCTCTTGTGGTCCAAATGTGTATTACTCTAAACATGTATTTAACTCTTGGCTGATTTTAGAAAGATGTACCACAGAGATAAACACTAGTACAGACCACCAGAGGAACTGAGAAGCATGTCATGGAAACCACATTCTCTCTGTTTTTGAACACCCGGCCCTCAGTCAGCTACAGATGGTGTACAGTACAACCTCTTTTTTCCATTGCAGAGCTCATTTGATATGCAAGGACATCAGAAAAAAAATCATGAAGATGCAAATGATGCACTGTGTTAGTTAATGATCTGTAAATCAAACTTTATTTGTGTTTAATTTATCAGTGTTAAAACTATTTCATCAACGATTGATGTGTTTTATTGTAAGTGATGTGTCACAGAGGAAAAGGAGGCCATGACAGGCAAAAATAAAACAAACTGTCTGTTGCTGTCTGTTTCCAGTAAACTCAATGTGAGTATAGCCCCCCCCAGGGGACGCCCTGGTCTACACACTCTGTGTGTGTGTGTGTGTGTGAGAGAGAGAGAGGGGGAGAGAGAGAGAGAAACCAAGAGTGAGTGAGAGTGACACACTATAACAAGCACTCAGTTCTCAATGAGGAAACTGAAGACATTTTGCATCTGGAGTACTTCTGTGAAGACACGAGCCGGGGACAAGTTCAAGGTATTTATTATGTAATCAGACACTAAAGACGAGTGACAGCAGCTCAACTTATGGACATACTTTCATTTTATTAAGGTCAACATTACACAAAACGTGTAACATAAAATCTGTTTTTAATAATACTGCTTAAATCCTAAATACACAACACTTTTAGTAACACACCATGATGAAATAATATAGCATATTGATGATAATATAGACAGTATTATCATCAATATAAAGTGATCATGGCAAGAAATATATTAGCTGTGTAAGGAAGACCTTCGAAAAAAGTGAAATTTTTCTTTACGCACAAACAGAAAAGTTGTTCACAAATTTATTTATTTTTCTTCACAGGCAATGTGGCAGTTTTCTAGATCTCACTGACACCCTAATTTACTTCTTAACGGTGAGTTCTGCCTAAGGTTTTATGGCTAAATTAAATTCAGCGTTCTTATTTACATGTGCTCACACACACACGTTCATTAAACAGGGAGAAGTCTGACACACACACACATCGGCCTGTATTTGCATGTAAAACCATAAATCCAAAATAATCATTTAAATGAGCAGTTACCGCATTCATGTTCTGTAACACTGATACAAGTCCTTTAAAAATATTTAAGATCCTGCTTGATACATGTGCACTTTCCAGGTGCTTATCAGTTATAGTGCTTTATTTTTCCTCTATTTTTAGCTCAGCAGGCTGCCAGTATGTAAATGTAAACTTATGAGGCGTTAAAAATATTTTTTTACTTCCTCTTATGAGAGAGCATTTGTTACGCAGACAAAAACACTCATTAAAAGATAATTTAGCGGATTCTTGAACATTTTCAGGCACCGGGCATGAAGTTACAGAGCAGAGGCTGCAGTGGGAGGAGTGGAGACTGAAAACAGCTTCAGGAAAGCTCATCTGCTTTATCAGGTGAGTGATGAAGATGATGCAACTATCTGATCCTTTAAGCAGAATCTAGTACATGTAATTGTATAAAGGCTTCTATTATACATGCAGAATGGGCTGCACATCCAGTGGGCAGAAACAAAAAGAAGATGAGACGTTCTACAAAAGGAAACATAACGCTCAGGCCTCCAACACGTCCAACCATATAGTGAGCAACATAAGATGAAGTATACTGTGACTAAGCTAAATGCGTTCAATTATCCTAAAGTATTTTCTTGTTGTTTTGTTTAGGAACGAAGCGGAAACACCTATACAGATAATGGTAATAATGTTACCCTTTGCATGGAAAGTTACAGGCTTGTCTGCTGCTGTGCAAAAGAAACATTAGCAGCAGAGAAGTCGACGTTTTAAGATCGAAATCTCGACTGGATTTCCTCTGTCCTCTCCTGAGTATAAGATAGGGCCGCAAGCACAACATCAGTCACTGCTGCATGCTATAATAACTAAGAACGCAGCATACATGTCAAAAAAAGTGTTTAAATGTTGCTTATATTTAAAGCTCCTGCTGTTTTCACACCATTTTGTGCTCTACTTAAGGTGAAATTCTGTTTGTGGCACAACATGACTTCAAAGCAACCAACGATAGTGATCTGTCTTTCAGTAAGGGAGAGAAACTTAAAGTTCTGCAAGAGTAAGTGTTGCCCTACAGTGTCCACAGCTTCAATAAGACCAAAAACATATAACATAAAAACATAATAATCTGCTGCATGTGTCCCTGTTTGTAGAAGCGGAGAATGGTGGCTGGCTAAATCCCTGACGTCAGGGCGGGAGGGCTTCATACCCTCTAATTATATAGCCAGGGCGGACACACTGGAGATTGAAAAGTACGTCATCTATTTTTCACAAATGTGTGAATTATATTTTGAAATGATTGATATGGGAAAATGTGACCGTCTCTCCTGCAGATGGTTTTTCAGGGAGCTGAGTAGACGAGAGACGGAACGACTGCTTTTAGCTCCTGGAAATAAAGCGGGCTCCTTTCTGATTCGAGAGAGCGAGACCTGTAAAGGTGACTAGCAATCAGTTTATTTCTGTGCCATGACACATGGAGTGAGTGTGTGTAAGTGTTCCAACACAACATCTAACGGTTAAATATCTTCATCCTGCCGTAGGGTCCTTCTCACTGTCAGTCAGAGACTGTGTGTCAGAGCAAGGAGATGTGGTAAAACACTACAAGATCCGCTGTCTGGACAGAGGTGGTTACTACATCTCCCCCTCCAACACATTTCCATCCCTGCAGGAACTGGTTAAATACTACAGCCGTGAGTGATCAACACAAACATGCACACTCACAGAACTTCATTTAAGAGCCACTGCATGGAGGGTTTCTCACTGCACTTCATAGACATGCATTGATTTTGAGTCAGATTCAGTTTACTGAGTTGTAACGCATGTGCACTGACTTTAAAATAAAAGAGGGGAAGTTCGACCCCTGTGATGCGCTGTGCGTTTCCTGCATGAGAGGAGTAGTCTTTCCACTCCTGCGACTAAACCACAAGATAAGAGGGCCAAATCTCGAGAACGAGCTGCCAACGCACAGAAAAACAACCTACATACGAGGACCCCTTTTTTACAAACAATGAGTACAGTTCCAGAAACTAAACTGTGTCATTCATGTGTTTGAATGTGTGATATATGTGGGTGCAGGCACGGCGGATGGTTTGTGTCAGCGGCTGTATGCTCCGTGTAAGCCCAAGGCTCCAAGCCAGCCATGGGCACAAGATGAGTGGGAAATTCCCAGAGAGACACTGAAGATGGTGAAGAAACTCGGAGCAGGGCAGTTTGGAGAAGTGTGGATGGGTAAGAGAAGCTGCCAGTGAAGCTGTTTAGTCGTATAGACAAAACCAAAGCATGGAGAATAAAAATCTGATCTATCTGCATCCAGGTTACTACAAGAACACCCAGAAGGTTGCTATTAAGACCTTAAAGGAGGGAACGATGGAGCCTGAGGCCTTTCTTCAGGAGGCCAACCTGATGAAGCAGCTGCAGCACGAACGACTGGTACGACTCCACGCCGTGGTGACGAAGGAACCCATCCTCATCGTCACAGAGTTTATGATCAATGGTGAGCAAAGAGAGAGAGAGAGAGAGATGGATAAAATGTCAAAAAAAGGGGCGATAAAGTATTTCATCATCCAACAATTATCTTCTCAATTCATCATGTAGTCTAAAAAATTAGTTTTCTAATTCTAATTTCTAACTCTTTATTTATTTATTTATTTAATTTTAAAAAGGACTGTGAAGAGAGAAATATGCAAAAATAAATGAGAAAAAAAATCAAAAGAAACTAAAGTTTGATTGCAACTTAAATAGTGTAGCATTGCTGGCATAGTAGCCTCCTTACTAATCAAGTGCAGCCAACATTAAACTACAGATGAAACATTTGCATGGTGATGTTTACCTGTTTAAGTATTTATTGAAATTGTGATGCTCGAAAACAGGAAGAGACATCATCACAGCAGAAATTCATGTTTTTAGCATCATGATTAGTGCAACATATTCTGCAGTCTTTACCGATGTAACCTGTATTCTAAAAACAACCCCTCCCAACCTGTGTTTGAGGTCTCATTGCATTATTAGTAGTGAGGCCCTGTTGCAGGCATGAGCCAGACTGATTTTAACACTTCACACTGTTCATTGTTATTCTGTTGTTTTGCATCAAAACATAAAAGTAGTAAAGTAAGTAAAATGTAGCTTCATGTGCTGCAGCCCAACTGTACCATTACAGTACACATGAATGCTGGTTGCTTTAATAAGAGCTGACTAGGTGTCATGGTTCTGTGTAAGTATAAGCAGAAGTTTCTAAGAAACTTCTCTTGTTTCCATTCTTATTCTGACAAGATTGTTCTCTTCTCTTTTTTTTTGCATTGGCAGGATGTCTTCTAGACTTTCTAAAAACAGATGAAGGAAAAAATCAAAAGTTAAAAAAGCTGATAGACATGTCAGCGCAGGTAAGAACATTTTTATTATATTTTTACCACAATGGTAGCGTCACAGAAAAAAAATATCGAAACTTTTTTGTTGTTGTTTTTTTTTGTTCCAGAATCTTTGTTTACTGGGGTTTTTTTACACAGACAAACAACACTAGCCTTCTAGCTGACCTCAATGTCTATTTATACACACTAGCTGTTCCACCGACACTTTGAAAGTCTCTCAGTATAGCATGTACTCGGGCACCACTCGTGAGTTTCACATGGAAACTGTCAGCAGAAGCTGTGTGGTTTCTGTGGCAGAGCCCTTTTTTCACATCTGGCTCGAAAAGCCTCGCCCCGCGTCAATTATTAACATCCGGACAGGAAGTCGTGCTATTTTTCCATCCACAAACCCCCCCACCCTCCAAAACAATCACTTCCTCATAGTTGGCACATCCTCTGAAATACATTTTGCTGATATTATCTTACTCATTACACACATATTCTAGCAACACTGTTCATACTATAATCTAAGAGTAACACACTGATAAGAAGACACAAATTTGTTTCCTATAATCAAACTTGAATTTTTTTTTTTTTAATGGCAGATTTCTGAAGGCATGGCGTACATTGAGAGGAAGAACTACATCCACCGTGACCTGCGAGCGGCCAACATACTGGTCAACGAGATGCTGCACTGCAAGATCGCAGACTTTGGCCTGGCCAGAATCATCGAGACAGAATATACAGCACAAGAAGGTGACAACACAACTAAATTCATCTTTTTACAAACAGAAAATGTATTTGTTCTAAATATGGACCTGCACGTGACACTTTGCCCACACAACATGGCCAATGTGTCATTTTTCGACACGTCTCAAGTGATACATGGTGTTGCCATGAGTGACGAAATGCGGTGGTTTCAGTGCAAACCTCTGTCCTAAGAAGAGATGATAATTATGTATATTTTGCTGTGATAGCCATGAGCATGTCTTCATCTCGCCCTCTTTAGGTGCTAAATTTCCCATTAAATGGACGGCTCCAGAGGCCATCAACTTTGGCACGTTTAGCATCAAATCAGATGTGTGGTCTTTTGGGATACTCCTGACAGAAATAGTCACCTATGGAAGGATACCTTACCCAGGTACAGGCCACGAGAAACACACTTCTATAATGTACTGCACTGAAACCAGCTGCTCTGTGTAAACTGATCACTGTTGCTCTCCTGACAAGGAATGACCAACCCAGAGGTGGTCCGGAGCCTGGACCGGTCTTACAGGATGCCCTGTCCGGACGGCTGTCCTGAAGAACTCTATGACATCATGATGATGTGCTGGAAAGAGAAGCCTGAGGACCGACCGACTTTTGACTTTCTCCAGAACACTCTCAACGACTTCTTTATTGCCACAGAGGGACAATATGAGATGCAGCCATGATTACACATCGATAACTTGAAGAAGACAAAATGTTCTGAAGAGGATCAACGTGTCATCTTTCTTGATGATACTAATAATTTTTTTAAACAATTTACATAGATTTTTTTTAACGCTTTCCTTTTGAGTGAATGTAAACCTTATTTATGGCTTTTGTTATCTTTAGCAGATCTGAATTTCAGTTTTATTACACTGACATTACAGACATGGAATATGTTTGGAATGACAAAGGAATGGTTAATGGCTCTATGGAAATACAAACACAGCACGTGCATGGTGTAAATCGGCCTTTGGACCTGGGGGAGAGTCGGCACAGGTAAAGTTACAGATTAAACATTTGCATGGTACAAAACGCAGCCTGAGAGTACATGCACAATACACAGCACTTTTATTTTTTAGGTTAATTTTTGCAGAAATAAAGATGCTTGCCAAACAGAAATTATTCTTGTGTACATTTTTTAAATAAATATTATTTTTTAGAACTTTGGCTCATTGTTGTATTTAATTCTTTTAATTACTCTAATTATTAATTAATTGTTTTTAAGCTTTAATTACGTAAGCTTAAATTTAGAGGTGCTTCGTAAGATCTTTTTCAAGCGGAGGCCTTTATCTAACGTTAGGATGATTCACATTAAAACGTGCATTGCGTGATAATCTCCATTAAAATGGAGGACAGTTTTAAATGTGGGAGGCTACATGGTCACCTACAGGAAGAAAGCCTCCTAAATTTCTGCCGTTTTGATCCCTAGGGAGGGTGCAGACAGTATCTTGTAGATAAGACAGTGGAATGGCCGACGCAGTCAGGGGTTAAACCCTGCCATTTCCTGGATGGACAGGAAACAGGAAGTGTGAGTCAGCATTCCTTAAATGCCATACAACTGGAACGCCATTACAAACTTTTTTTTTTTCTGTTAAAAACACATTTTACTGCAGTCGCATCTGCAGTAATACTATTGTACAATTTCCTGTTGTGTCATCAAAACTGAGGCTAAAAGCGGTTTTAATATGCGTGGCCCTGAACACTGACTCTGGATAGTTTCCAGCTAATAACAACAACAGAAGAGGTATGCGTTGCCAAAAAAGTGCAACATCTTTAATTTCCTTAAAAGCCACATCAGCAAACTCTGTATTAATCGTTGTTATGTATGCAAACAAGTATTCAAGGCGGCTTTATGGCAGTTGAATATTGATTATAGCCTTTACTCTATATAAATTAAATATGACCAATTATTAAGGATGAGTTCTTTAATTTTTTGACAATGCCAATTGCATATAAACACACAGCTAATTTTTGTAAATTGTAAAAACTAAAAGCAGCTTAATTTATTGTTGTACCCTTGTCATCCTGCAGAGGGCAGTGTCTCACAACATGGCAATTTTCTACTAGTAGTCTGCATGTGGATACTGGATAAGAATCCATTTTTATATATTTAAATTAAAACCAAAATCAAATGACTGAATAAACACATGGCAGTATTAAGTGCTTCCCTCACAGCAAATTCAGTGAAGTTGCATGATCAGTGGTCTCTGCCTCAGGCAAGAATGTGGGCATCCTCAGAAATGCTGCCTATTAGCATCATAAACATGTTTCAGGTTCACACACGGGGGCACAAATTCCAATAATCATGTGTTGGTTTACTATCAAAGCTGCTGTTTCAGTGCTAAAAGCATCAAGCTGTGTCCAGGCTCACATGGTGGACTGACTAATTACACACAGATTCCTATGGTTTCCACCCCCTCTGTCACATATTGATCCTATTACAGTATCTCTCTAATTTCTTTCCTGCACAAATGCATTGTAGGCTTGAAATCAAATCAGATTATTTTATAATTTTAAATACAATTCCTGTATGCATTCTTCTTGTCTAATGATGTCTGATGAATGGCTGTTCATCACTGGCAGCATAACTAACTGTAACCGGATCAGTGGTGGATCTGGTGGATCTATCAAACATCCCAGGAATCCATCTGTTGGGTGTGAGCTGAAGTATTTTCATTCCTTTGCTCAGTTCAAGAGAAGCTATAAAACACTAATATTTGATGACTGTGTTGAGAAGCTGCCCCACAGACGCAGGCAACAATAACATCAGGCAACTGAGGAATTGAGGAAACCACCATTACTAAAGTCTGCAGAATGATTGATAATAAGCCTCCTCTTAAAATGAGCCATGATGTTAACACAAGATGACAAGACATTTGAGGTAAAAGGTTGCGAGGCCAGATCTCCTCCTTCTGTGCATATCACTGCTGCCGGAGAGGGATGATGACAGGAAACAGTGGCTCACACGTAGATTAATGACTGATCCCTGCAGAAGGCAACACGTCATTAGCATTTGTTGAAGATAACCCTGCACCGTCCGCTGGGATGAAAACAAGCTCATCGCCACAGATGAAAAGAGACGTGCTTTCATCTTCCTGTAATGTTTTCAGTAGTGTTCAGTTGGCATTATGCTCCTCATAAACATGTTATTCTCTCTTGGGCTTTGATGTCGTTACATTAATGGAGTCCATCAATCAGAAGTGTCCATTAGATGTGAGGGCTCTTGAAACAATGACAGAAAATATCCACTAAACATTTGCAAAATAGTCAGTGGGTTGGAGGCTTCCTAAACTCCTGAAGGTTTCACATTATTCATAAATTTCATATGGAGACAAATATCCTCCAGACATCATTTATTCATATTCAAAAGAGGGAAACCATGGCTCTGAGTACATCTGTTAAACTTTGTTCAAAATGATAGAAATCAGCTCTTTTCTGTGTGACGTTAGAAATTTCTTTGCTATATTTTGAGTGGGAGGAATTTATGTGGCAAGAGTTACTGCAATGTTGTTTCACATCAGTCAGTAGTGGGGGTGAGAACAACAGGATGCTCAGTGTGGTTGTCTTCTTAAAGGTGCCCCAATAATAACAATATACTGAATAAACTGAGAATTCAGCTTGTTAAGTTTGTATGTAGCGGTTTTAATTCCACTTCAGCAGAAAAAAAACTCTAATAAATCAAAGGTTTGTCCCTGCAACAAGCTATTAAAGTCCATGCAGAAGTTGGTGAAGACCAAAGCTAAGCTAAAGGCAGAGTTGCTTTTACCAAGAAGGCACTGCTGAATGTTCTATAAGTATGGAGCCCCTCTGATGACATGGTAAAAAAAAAAAAAAAATCGTGGCCACGAAATAAGTAGAATGAAATACTAATTCGTTCCCACGAAATAGTTAATTTGTTTGCACGAATCAGTATTGTCATTGACAGGGTGCATGGGAGCGGGCTGCCTGGCCAGGGAGCACCTTTCCCGGGCAGCAGGGCAGCAGTAGCTCCCCTACGCTCTTGGAGCTTCCCCGTGCTCCAGCACATTTCCCCAGAGAGGGACACTGACTGCTCCCTGCTGCCCAGGGGAGGTGCTCCCGGGCCGGGCAGCCAGCACCCATGCGCCCTGTCTATAACAATACTGTTGTGGATCGTCATGTTTATTCTGTTCCCTCATTTGTTGTTATGATTTTCTGTTATTAGACTTCCTCCTCCTCTGATCCCTCTTTCCTCCCTCTTTTCCTCAGTGTTGCTGTGCCCCCCCTTGTCTTATTCTGTAGTCCTGTCTTCCCTGTATGTCTCCCTGCCAGGTTTTACCTCCTCCCAGTTCCCTCTTCCTGATTACCAGCTCCTCCCTAATTGTGTTCACCTGTGTCGTCTCTCCTCTATTTAAGCCCTGTGCTCCCCCTTTGTCTTTCTCAGTTCTTCCCACGTTCCCTTGTGATTATCTGCCTTCCACCGTCTCGTCGTCGTCCTTTTTCCCTCCGTGTTTTCCCGTCCTCCTCAGGTTTGGTTTGTGTTTTGATCTTTTCGTTAGTGTTTGGTTCTTTGATTTTTGCATTTTTACTGACACTGTTTTCAGTAGCCCTCCTTAAGTTCACCTGCTCCTCTGGACTGGTTTTGTTGTTTAGCTTTAAATAAAGCTCCCTTTTTGTTGAACTTTACTTTTGTCTGCGTCTGGGTCCTGTTAAAATCTACACCTCACATAACAAATACTAATTCGTGGCCATGAAGTAGTATTTCGTGCGCACCTTATACATATTTCATGGCCACGATTTATTTATTTTTTTACCATCAGAGGGGCTCCGTATATAAGTGTCCAACACTGTTTTAGGATTTGAAGGAGTCAGTGATTACAAAAAAAAAAGATGGACAATATATAAGTGGATGTAGCCACCATGACATCACTCATTGGCTTTGGACGACTGTTCAGAAGCTTTGAGTTCAACCCTTTGGCTGCCCCCGACTTTGTTCTTTTGGAGCCAGTGCTTCATCAGCAACAGTTTTTTTTTTATTCTTCAGGGGCCATAATTCACAAAATGAAGCCTGTGCTGTACTGCATAAGACTTAACACTAGTGACTGAGACCTCAATCTCATTAGTACATTGTTCACTAAATAAATCTGCAGTAAATCTCCCACCAACATCAGTCATTTCAGAAAACACACTTAATAAACTCTGAGTGCAGTCTACATTCATACAGCTTGTTCTTTGTGCTGAGCATTTTGTTGTACCTCTCTTACATCTCTGACTCGACCGCTGTATAAATAGGTGATCTGGTGATCTGGTGATCTGGTGTTCTGTCAAATAGAAACAATTACTAGCAGAGTAACATATGGGTACACCTACGGGTAACCATATCCTTAATGGATTTAACGTTTAGCTTGATTAATAAAAACTGGATAATGGGAATTGTGCCTAACCCTACCAAACAGGATTACCTCTAACCTTAACTTGGAGGGTCCTAAGTCTGTCCCTAAACGTAATAGCATATGTAAACCCATTCCAGTGAATGGACCTAACATTAACCTGGAGAAATCCATGCCTAATATTAACCCTGAAGATATAAACCCTGAAAAAGCCAACCACCTAACCTTAAACCTAACCCTATTAAAGTGCTTCTGACATATAGTCTGATTTTAAACAGTTTTACAAATATTTTGATCACATTATAAAAGAAGTCATTAATATTTATCTATATCTTATAAGAATCCGCATGACCTTTCATCAAAGGTCATGCGAGGGAGGGAACATAACATCGACTTCATTTCAAGTCTATGCGATTAACCCTCCTCCCCTCGTTTTATAGGAACAGCAATAATGTTCCTGGGTCAATTTGACCAAGGCTTCTGCCCCCTTCTGGTAATTAGAAAGAAAGCAGGTTAACACAAAAACTTTGATCAAATATGTCAACTGACGTATACATAAACATGAACTACTTTATGAAAGTGTAAAAATTTCCATTAAATTCACATTACTATCATCACAGTCCATTCACCGTGTCCTCTGTGCACTGCTCATGAACTCCTTTGGAATCGATACATAATGAGAGCTGTCTCTTGAAGGTTCTGCTGAAAATCCCTGCGGCCAGATGAAACAAATTGTAATTTTTTTTTACTGGATTTGTGAGATTAGACTGAAGCACAGTGAGAGCACTCAGCATAGACACATGTTACTGTTCACATCATTGTCCTTGACTCTGCTGTAAGTTCATATTTCTTGATGTTCTTGAGCAACAAAAATAACACTTTCTCTGCTTTGGAAAACAGTTTTGATGACATAATCCTAAACAGGAAGGCTTTTACTGATCAATACAATAAGCAGATTCCCTTTTTTTCTAACTAAATGAAGACTTATTCACAGGCTGTAAGAGTTAATGGAATTCTCTTTGATGAAGCCAACACAAAAGCGATCTGCACACACACACACACACGGAGGCTGCTCCCTTTCTTTAGATTGATTGGGGAGGATTTAAGATACCATCTGCTAAATTGATAAATTCTCTTGATCTATGAACCCGCGTCAATTCATTTACTGTAAGGTACAGTAAAAGCCATGAAGCAGCCACCACCTCTTCCCCCACATGTATCTGGTAATTGACCACCATGGTTGAGCTCAATGATGAGTCAAGGGCACCGGTAACTACGGGGGAATTAAATTATATGTGTGCTGGTGCAGTAAAAGCTACTGCCGGCCTACGCAGTGTAGGCTGGAACGTGACCATTCACTGGTCTCACTTAGACTTTCTGTCTGCGGCGTTAAGCCTCATAGGAGGATTAGCTTGGAGAACAGTCACTGATGAAGAAAAATTAATTCCTGTGTGTGAGTGGGAGCATCAACGCCTCAGCTAAATGAACTCCATATGATCACATGGACCTTTCACTGGGCAGTAAAACGCTCACACAGCCGCAGGCTTACATAACACAGGACATCTTCGTGTGTGTGTCGTGGACATATGAGTCTTTTGTTATCTCATCATCCCCGTGCTGTGTGCGCTGTGTGCTCAGAGCCCATTTTCAGATCCCTGCTGTCGAGGTTTAATGTCAGAAAAAATATTCATACATGTGGCTTTGACCTTGACTGTCGAGAAGTGGAAGAAAAATCAAGATGTGCTGTTGAAAGCGAGGAGCTCTGCCAGCCTCTGCTCTGAAGGAAAAATCACAGTGCAGGTTAATTAATGCAGGCAGAGGACCTTTATAAGTGATTTTACTAAATGGCCATTAATGATTACATAACTGCTTTCAGCCACAAAACCTTGGCTTTTAGAAGGTCTCATCCACTAGAATATTTCCAATCTTACACTGTAAGTGCTTTAGAGTCATCAGGAGAATGGACCAAAGGAACTATAAAGAGTTCATGTCTGCTGTCACTGTCACCCTTTCTGCCTTTTCATTACTAATAAAGTTTTTTTTTTTTTTTTTTTTTTTTTAACTGGGCACTGCACACAAAGCAATTAACTTCCCCGATCCTCCTCATAGTCTTCCTCCTCCTCCTCCTCCAGTCTGAAGCTATTTTTGGGACCGGATCTAAAAGGAACTTGTTTGAAAGTTTTCAAATTAAATGGCAGCTGAGTAATAAAGATGGAAAATGCCACGAAAAGAGAAGGAGTAAGAAGCAAAAAAAGTGACCTTCTACTTTTTTTTTGTAAAAAAAAAAAGGTTCTTTGCACTTTACCTGTTTAATTTATTCATTAAAACACGATACACCACCTGCATAATTATTTCTATGTCCCAGCATTTGAAATCCAGTCCAGCAATGTGAAGGTGACACGCTGTTACAGTATGTGGAAGTCTGCCACTTCTGTCCCAGTGATTTTATCAACAATCTTCCAGCAGACTTCTTCTTCTCCTTCTTCTTTTTAGTTTAGGG
This sequence comes from Parambassis ranga, assembly GCF_900634625.1. Taxonomy (NCBI): domain Eukaryota; kingdom Metazoa; phylum Chordata; class Actinopteri; family Ambassidae; genus Parambassis; species Parambassis ranga. The sequence continues at coordinate 11,241,715 of NC_041043.1, forward strand.
GCTATTTGTGATGGATCTCTAAGGAACTGAGACGACTGCTACATTTGTTTCTTCTGTCTGTTTTTAACTGTTATATGCTGCAGTCTGAACAAACAACAACAACAACAACAAACAACCTGCCCAATGGTCTGGAACAAGGTTGGTGGGTGGTGGTCCATGTCAAAGTCCTGAGTAATACACTGACACCTCCAGCTTGCCTTCCTGCTGCCCTGTTTTTCCATGCACGAGCCGTTCCTTGCTAAATGCGCACTATGCAAATGCATAGGGGTCCCCCAAGCCACCAGGGGGCCTCAAAGCTGAAAGTTCTCCTCATGTGAGGAGACTTAAAATGACCTGTCTTTATCTGTAGCAGTTTCGTGTGTTTATTATATCCCGTAGGCGATATGCTTTAAAATACATTCAGAATGTGAACACAGATAAACTGTGGCTTGTGTTTTGTGGGATAATTACGTCAAAATTGTTGGACTGCACTGTGACGTAGTGAGTGACGTGCGGGCCGCCGACAGGTACGATGGGAATGATTGAGTGGCGAACAGCGTTACGGCGTCAAAAAGAATTGATCGTAGTGGGACAGAATAACACAAGAACTGAGGAAGAAACCCATCAAAGGATGAAGGTAGGACATTTATTCGTGGCGTGGGATGGATGGGGGAGATGTAACGCTGAGTTTTAGCAAGTTTGTTATTTGTCCAGCTTGCTAGCTAGCTAAGCTAGCCTCGGATAAGTTAGCTAGCTAGGATTTGTATGCTCATGTAAGCTTCAGTGTTTGCTTCATGAAAGTTGGCTAAACAAAATGACCGGACTGTGCTAACATGTTACTGACTGATTGACTGACTGACACCAGGCCCGTTTGTCCGATTATAGCAGGTTGGGAGTGTGTTGTTGTTCAGATGTCTGCTATGTCATCATCCAGTGGAAGCTGCATCTGTTTTTAAAGTGAAAAACATGGTGTTGATCATTTTGAAGTATTGTGGCAATTAATCATGTCTCCTTATTTTATTACTTTAACAAGTACAATATGGAAATAAATGCAAAAAAAACTCCTAAATGTGACAACTTTGTAATTGAATGCATGCTTTAAATGGAGACTGTACATTACAATGTTTAGTGTAAAAACAGATTGTTACTGCAACAATGCTGTAATTATAAGATAGGAATATATTTTGCTTGGACCTTTGTCTTTGCAGAAGCAACTCTAAAATATGTTGGAGCTCCAGGCGTTGAAGCAGAGGGGTCCCCAGAACTTCCTGACCAGGAATCCACTGCATTGGTAAACCAGTAGCTCCACCTGACCGACCATCAGTTCTCTCCAATTTGTTCTGGACAGACTTAGTAGAGAGGTGAATTTACTAGTTAAAAAGCCAGGAAGCAGACATTTTGAGAATAATGCACCGTGACTGTGATGTTAAACACTGTGATGACTGTGATATAGTCCGTTTTCATGGTTGCAATTTAAAATAGATGATGGTTGTATTTTTCTTTCAAAATTTAAAGTAAACATGTTTTAAAAACACTCAATATCTGTTTTATTTGTTGACAAATAGAGGGTTGTTGTTTCCTGGTGTCATCATTTTTTTTTAGTTTTTATGTTGAGTTTAACTTGCCTGAGTGGCTCAACTTTGCTTGTAAGTGTCATAGATTGTAGCATCTTTGTTGATCATTTAAGGGTTAGGAATCTCTTCATTCTATATTTACAAACTATAGAGGCCCTCAAATAACATCGTGCATAGGGCCCACACAAAGCTAGAAACGGCCCTACATAAGCGTATGAGGTATGGTAACATTCATAATTCATCGAATAACAAATGTGGCTCTCACATTGACAGCAAATATCCATGTATTCTTAAAAAATGCCTTTGGATTCATTTTAATTTTGTTATGGTATAAACGGCAGCAATGTTACAAAGCCCTCCTATTCTAACCTGCTGGTAACCATGGTGATTACAGATGTTAAAAGAGCTTATACAGTACAACAGTTCTAACTTGTGTGCTTTATGAGAACATGTCTGAAGCGAGTACTTACACGTACATATAGTATTTGTCCTTGGTGTTGTTTTCACCATTACAAAAACTGATGAGTAATGTTAGATTTGAGATAAGACAGCCTAAAGTTATATATATTTATAGTCTTTAACTGATGATAGGACATTTCTGTGGATACTGGTGCACACACAGAGATCAGCTGCAAATCAGAACTTGCTGTGTGCCGCTATGTAAAAAATGTAAAAAGCCTTTTGTGCTGATATTGAGACTGGATCTTCTGTGCTGATTCAACCTTTAATTCCCACTTTATTCACAATTGACTGCTGGTTTGCTTTACATTTTGCAGACCTGAAAATGAGACAATAAGAATATATGTAGGGAACAGAATCTAAACACAAAAGCTGCAAACTGCAAAATTACATTTTGACTTTGTATTTTAATTGTGGGTTGACCTCAGTATAAATAACACGATGGAAGGTTTTTCACAGCTTCTATATTTATACTTTCCATCCAGGAAAGCATTCACAAAACGAGTCAATCGACATGTGCTAACCACAATAAGCCCACATGTCAAAGCTTTTGTAGAGATAAATGCCACTGAAATGTCAGCTACAAATAGACAGCTGTCATGGTAACTCCAATATCTAATATCTTGTTTAAACATCATATTTTTTTTGTGTGACAGAGCACACAGAAGCCATGGCAACATCTGTGACACACAACCAATCTTTTCCTGACCGCTTAAACAATAGGAGTGGTTAATTTAGCTGACAGAGAGGGAACATGTGATAGATTGGTGATAAAGTTTTGCAGTATTTTTTGTTCTGTCCTTATTCATAATTTGAAGAAGCCCCCCCCCCCCCATTGTTTTTTTTTGTTTTTACAAACATTTGATGACTTCTTCCTTGACTCAAAATAATAAAGGCTGCAGTGTAGCCTGCCTGCATGCTTTGTCTCCATAGACAAGAAATCTACCCTGAAACGCTTGTCCCACGAGGCAATGCACTCAGCTTATCAATATGATTCATCTTCCTGATGATGCGGTGTGTCTTAGGGGCGCTGCGCAGTGTTTGATGGGCGAGATCGACCCTGCTGCTGCACTAAGCATGGGTGTGGGGGGAAAAACTGAATAAGACTGTATGTTACTTATTTATTTATTTAGTGATTTGACACACTGTTGCTTCCCTCACATGTTCAACAACACCAACACTCGTGCCAGGGTGGCTGCTGCTGCTGGTGATGACACGTGGATGATTAATCATGGTGTGCTGCGGGTGCACTTGAGCTTAAAAGTGTTGGTGAACCTGAGGGCTCTTTTTATTGGCTGGTTGAGAGACAGAGAAGGAGAGAGAGAGAGAGAGAATGAGGAGGGTGGTCTACCGGAAAGGACTGCAGGATGACCAACCCCGCGTGCGTGAATAAACACGCATTCATCAGCCGTAAACAGTGAACTGAGGAGCGCGAGGCGGAGGAGGAGAAGGGAGGGGGGGCGGGCAGTCTGAAAACTTAGGCGCTGTCTATGGTGCTGAATCGCATCCCTGCGTCCACTCATCTGTCCGCGAGTCTCTCTCTCTCTCTCTCTCTCTCTCTCTCTCTCTCTCTGCGACCTGTTCGTACCTGAGCTCACCGCTGATCGATGATCCACATGGATGATGGAGGTCTACAGTTTCAGCCGCCACCTTTAGTCGGACTGTCTGCGCTCGCCTGAGATCATGGATGAAGGACTTGTGGAATTAATCCCTGAATGAAGAATCGGTTTATAGACAAAATGTTTCTGGAGACATCGCTGGTTCTTCCCTACTTTCACTGGTTATCCATTTATTGAGCCTGATTCAGCCTCGTTCATTCAGGAGAGGAATTCTAGCACGTTATTTGAAAAAAAAAAATGAACTGCTATAATCTAATGATCCTTCAACAATAGGAGATTCTCCGCGTTTTTGTTTTATTCTACAGAAGATAAACCAGAATCCACCGAGGCATGGCTCGTCTGCTTGTTTTGGTCAACTCCGTGGTCCTGTTGCTTTTTGGCAGCGACATGTTCTTGGTAGGAGCGAGTAAGTATGAACCAAATCAATTATTCGTAGCCTTGTAAAATGCGCCATTAGTCAAAGTACTACAGACCCTTAGGCGTTATTGTTATGCACATAATGATGTAGTTAAACCCAGCAGTAGGCTACACATTAAATAGGAGTTGCTCTATTTTGCTCACCTGTTTAAAAGTGGAAATGATTGCATCAAACCAAACATGATTTTATTGAAATATATATATTATCATCTATTTAATTTCTTTTGTCACATCATACCATTGAACAATGCTATGTGTGAAACACCAAGCAACACACTGTCTTCACAAACACCAGTGTTTAAGATGTGGCCTTGTTGTCTCATTGAGAATAATCTGAGAATATTTTTTTTTCATTCTTTCCCTGCTTTACTTCTGACTGAACCTCAGAAATCTCTTGCACCTCCGTGTGCACGCATCTACTGTATCTCTGCCACCTCCATCACTTTCTCCTTCATCTCTCCAGGGAACCTACATGTGATAGTGCCTTCAGAGAATCAGATTGGCACTTGGATGTTCCTCTCTCTCTCTCTCTCCTCTCTGTGTGTGTGTGTCTGGCTGAGAAACATTCTCAGAGGTTCTCTAATGTTCTGTGCTGACATGAGATGGTTCTGATCTCAGAGGTAAGGGGTTGTCAAGCAGCTATTACAATAATAATGACAGTGATACTCATGAATATAAATACAAACTTGGCTGTTGCAATAAGCTTCAAAGTAAATGAAAATAAATGTTAATCACTGAGGGGCCCACGCAGCCTAGGAGACAGGGATAAACAGTGACATTTAGAGAGAAGTCTAATTACATTGTGTTGCTCTTTGCTTTGTGATGAAGGTGTCCATGAAATTAAAATTATGCAATGCAAAAGCAAACCGAGCCATAGAGGATGGACTTTTGCATCAATGACTTCAATTTGCTGCCAATATTCTTTAGGAAAGATGAATGCAAGAATATATTCAGCTGCTGCTATGGTTACAAAATAAACTTCAGGTCTTTATATTCGCATCAGTCAAAATTTCAGGTAATCATCCAAAGAGTCTAATATTAGAATGTCATTGAGAAAAAAAAATCAGTCTAAGGCTTCTTGAATGCTGATGCCTGTATTTACCTCCACAGACTAAAGACAAGCATGCGACAAAATGAATCCACCTAGAGGCAGAGCTTCATACACCAAACAAAAGTGGATTAAAACGTATTGAATTTATTGGATGGCTCGGGCTCGTATCATTCCTCAAATTGGCAATCTGCTTTTCATAAACCTGGTGACACATTCTTGACAAATAGATGTTCTGTATTGGAGCTGAATCCATTACAATGAGCCAAGTTTATCTGAGATGCACACACACACACACACACACACAGAGTGAGGCTTAAGATTTGTCTCCATTTTTAGTACAGAACACGTACTATTGCTACAAACTGTTCATAAATCAGAAAGTCACTGTATGGTAACCTTTACAGTGGGATGATGAAGTAATGTTAGCTTGCCCCTGCAAAGCCGCAGGGTTTAGCCAGTGATTACATTAACCTTAGACTGGCACCTAGTCCCATCTGGTCTCATTGTTGTTTCTCAGCCTCTGGATCTGAGAGAAATAAGACAGAGTGTACCTAAAGGAAGGGTCACTCAGTGCGTCTGTGAAATGTGTGGAAAAAAAAAAGCCTAGAACGTAGATATTCCTGGCTGGTCAAGCCCTTCAGACTGCACCCTCCTGCATTTGTGTACCAGTAAAAATAAGAGATTTAAGCAGGGATCAGATTGCAGCTCAGACATGGCATTATATGAAAGACAGACAGGATCTCATAGGGGAATGGATTCAGTGGGGAAACAAGTTAAAGGGTATTCAAAGGTAATGTGGGGGCAGGCGGCATTGGAGCTGAGATAAAAGCAGCACAACGTTGCCTAAGAGTCAAACGACCAGGCGATTTGCAACGCCGGGGCCTGCGAGCAGCTGTGAGACAACCTCCTGCCATGCAGAGGAGGACATTTAGACTATGAATGAATCTGAAACACATCCAGATGAAACTGTTTGAAGACTGACTGGGCAACACACCAGGACTCAAGGCAACAAATTAGTTGTAGCCTTTATTTAGAAGATGTTGATAAATATGTTATTTTATGAGTGATGATATTAGGCATGGATTACATTATGTACAAGCCTTGGTTATTGAAATACGATCAATATTACAGGGACATAAAGTAAAGCACTGTTTAGCTTTTGAAATGTTCTTGAATTATGTACCCTTGAGAGTTTTATTGTGCAGTTAGAGAACTGATCTATCATCTATCCATCTATTCAACACAGACTTTGTATTTTAATGCAGCAGCCACACACACACGAGCCTTTAGATTTTTAAACGCAGCAATTAAAAAAGCCTTGTTTACAGTGATAACTGCAGTCAGCGCCCTGATGTGAACACTGATGCATGAGTGGGCTTTATGTCATGTAGTGCAACTGAGAGTTCAAGAATACGCTGTTTGTTTATAATTTATTATAATAATCCACAAGGTTAAATTGAAATAACAGAAATAATCTGGATATATCCACTCAGACACTAGCCTATAGTATTTACTAATGATAGCATTATTGAGCAATCATTCTTCCTTAGCTATACACTGCACGTGTTGATCACTGTACAGGTCTTTAACTCCAGGGATTTGGATGAGTTAGATGTTGTTATTGAGTCAAGACAGACATTTGTCCACTTCAGCGCTGTCCTCTTAGAGAAGGAAGGATCACGGCTGTCGATTTCTTTGGATATTTGTGGAACGTTTGTCCCATGTCCTTACAGAAGAAGCAGGTTACAAGTAGTTTTAAACGAGATAAGAAAGTTTGGGAAGGTCCCATAATATTACAGGCTGTTTGAACCGTGGAGGTAATTGCAATTTATACATATCATAAAAAAATAAAGTGCATTTTCTATTAAACAAACATCTGACTTAAATGAAAGCTTTAAGTTATTCCATAAACAGAATACTGAGCATCAGAAAAGGTTCCTAGAAAGAATATTATGGAGATTGCACCACCTGTCAGACTGACTAGAACTGTAATTTATTACTGAAGTCTCATTTTTTTTAAAGTTCAGTTTAATCATTGTGTCAAGTAGTCCACGATCAAAAGCTGTCTAAATATGATAAATGAAACTTGTATTTCTTGCATCTCCCATCAGTCTTATCTTAAGGTGTGACTGTCTAAGCAGCCATTGTGCTGTGTAAGCAAATATAGAGGTCAGAATTTAAGATGCCACATGCCTCATCTGACTATGATAAATCCAGCGGACTCTTCTCCACATGGCTCGTCCACCAGCACGTTCACTATTGCTACTACTGTGTGCGCTCTGGTGGTTAGATGTGAAGCAGCTAATGTGCTAGGCTTTGGCTACAGGCTATGATTCATGTTGGCAATGCTCTCACATCCCAAGAGGGCTCTACCATTTGTTTGCACACTGACACACACCTCAGGCTGCTGTGACCTATGGCTGTTTGATTTCAGATCTTACGTAACACAGTGTGTGTGTGTGTAGTGGTGGAGGTACTAAAGACACGTGGCAGATAACAAATATTGAAGTATCTACAAAGACAATTATTACTGCAGAAGGGAACATCAAACAAGCAGGCGGGGAACGCTGGGAAGAGGATTGAACTATTGGAGAGACTTCAATACAAATATTTGCATTTTGAAAAAAACCCACAGCTACAGTTGTCATCTTGTGTCTGTTAATGAGCCAGCTGTGATGCAATTTTAGAGGCACAAGCGTCTTTTTTTTCTTACTCGTTTTAAGCTTCTAAAATGGTGAATGGCTTTTTTAGTTGGAATCATGTCAGAGTCTTTGTTCTATAAAGTCACCTCAGTCAGACACTTCAGATACACTCATCCCACTCACCTGCCTGTAATGGAAACCGCATCTTATAGGAAGAGGGCACTTATACATTAGTGATGATTGATGGCCCGATTCACAGGAGCTGTCACAGTAAATGATCCACAGACAGCGTTTCATAGATACTGCTTTATGTTTTTATTTTTTTTTGCCTGTGCGTGACCATCTGTGACCTACAGGACAATGAGCTTCCAGAGGAATGAATGTGTCCTATGTTAGATAAATGTTCAGAGGAAGGTTCAATGTAGGACATGGTGCTGATGTGTGTGGCAGTGATGACTGTATAAGAATTAAAAGCTTCTCTGTGATCATTTGTACTTGAAGCTTTTTGTTAGTCAAGTACAGGAATATTAGCTTGATGATCCATGTGTTCACAATACACAATGCTCTCATTGCACAAGGGCAGTGGAACCATTATTGTGAATATATGACTCAAGAACACTTTATGCTATGCATGACTTGCCCTCCCTCTTAACCTACAGTACATCCATCTTGACACATTAATGCACCTGCATCCATAAAGGAGCTTTTTATTAAATGAGACAGATGTAGCCTCTTAACCTCTTGATACCGCTGTTACCAACAGCCGAAGCCCACCTTTCTATCCCCACCAAGTTCCAACAATGATTTCGTCTCATGCTTTCTATCACAAGGCTAAAGCTTAGTCTGGCCTCTTGTTCAGCTCATTCCCTGCCCTCCACAAACCAATCTCGGAGCATGTCATGAGCCCAGAGGATGTGACCGTCACGCCCGTGCCTGACCCTGACCGTCTATCCCATCCTCTTTGCCTCACGGTGCAAAAACAAAAAAGCTGCTGGGACAGGGAGGCTGATAGCCTTGTCTGACCTGAGGGTCTTCAGATCTGCCTCAGTGTCACCTTTTGCAGACAACACAGAGGCCATCATTGATAGTCTGCAAGATAAAATAGAATGAAGTGCAAGAGGCAGTAGACGGTGTAAGAGAGAGATAAAGGAGAGACGTATGTAGATAAGAGGAAGGGGATGTCAGAGACTGAGCAAGGAAACCACAAATCATTTGAAACAGCTCCTGATTTCATCATGAAGTCTTTCATCTTTATTTCTCAAGAGTTCTTTTTTAGATGAAATATTGTCAGCTTGGGCCAACTGTGTTTTATTGAAGCCATGCTACATAGGTTTATAGAGTTCTTTGTCAATTTATTGTAACTTTAGGGCAGTCATTAGGCAAAGTGTGCATGTGTCTATGCTGTGATGTCAGAGGCCATTCAAACAAATCACAAATTCACATGTAGTCGACCTTCTCAATGACTTTCTGTGACAACACATTAGACAAACAGTAACAACAAAAGCCCAGAGGAAGGCCTCCAGGTTCCCTGAAAGCCTATCTCATCTGACCCGAGCTACACTATATTTTAGAGTTGTCACCCTGCATTTCTCCAGGCTTTTGCTTTCCAGGCTTTTGTTCCCACTGTGCAATCAGCATATCTACCGGCAAACCAAACCATGATAGAGACTGGAAAGTGACAGGGTGAAGTAATGTCACCCTGTCTGATGGAGGTGAACATGAAATAGATATCCAAGGCTGGTCTGTCAGGGTGACACACACAAGGCTGAGTGAAAGGAAGAAAAATGAGTACATGTCTGTGCTTCAGATGCGTCCTTTTAAACTTGGACCTTTAAGCTGGAGACTGGGTGAGTTTGCAATTACTTATGATGATTGTTTTGGGCAGAAGATAAAGCAATTTGCAGTCATAAGTGGCCTTGCTTTAAAAAAAAATACATCATATATTTAGCGATAGCGTCAGAAAAGCTCTAATGATTTGTTTTTCACTGTGTGGAAATGGTTGCATGCCTGACCTTATGCAGTGTGTGCGATGGTTCTCTGGGGAGCTCTGATTTTGTATAATCCAGTTGCTGTAGGAAACCAATTACAGTGACACTGCTGCACAAAAAAATACATCCTGTAATACAATGTAGCTCTCTGATGACACATGATGCTGCTGTTCAGTGATATCTTTCCATATCCATTTTAAATGACCTTCTTTTAATTTAAAGAAAACTGCTGCAGACTTTGCAGGTGCACCATGGACACAGATGGTTTAATCTAATATCTGGGATTAACAGACCCTCTGTCTCGCTGTTTACCATCTTCCAGACCGACCACCAGCTCCTGTCAATGTGTCTATCATGCACCTGCGAGCCGACTCGGCAACTGTATCCTGGGAGGTTCCAGAGGGGGACATAATAATTGGCTTCTCCATCTCACAGCAGGTATTTCCTGAACTTCTGATGTAAATTTAGTAAAAGGTCAGCAGGAACCTGTATCAGTATTATTTTTGGCTACAGCTATTTGTGGTTTGGAAGTGAGCCGTCATCGTGTCCTGTTGGAAGGATTCTGGCGTGAAAACAAGCCTGTAGGTAAAATGAAGCCACCCGCACTTGGAATTGCTTTCAAGCCTGTAGTCAGTATAAAACTTGGCATGGCTGATTTGTCCTGAGGACAAGGATGCAGCATGAGTGCACCTGTGCGCCTGCCAATCTTCTTTTTATTATTATTATTATTATTTAGAATGAATACATTCCAAAGGCTTAAAATAGTAAAACCACTAAGGCTGTGTGACGGACTGTAATGTGCTGCTGAAGTCATATTTATGCTTAATGCAACTGGAAACATTATGCAGCCATTCAGCTCTGCTTTCATTCAGTGTGACTGATGGGCTGAATACAGCACCCGACACACACTCTCTCTCCTCAGGGTTCTTCATCATGCTCTGCAGCTGCATTTGAACACCTTTGGTAATTGCCTTGAGTGTATACGGCAGTCTAATCATTACATTATTCATTGTTTATAGAGCATAACGTGCCGTAAAAAAAACACATAACAAGACATCTGGCTCAAAGCCACTCAGAGTGCAGATGGGCTCGACGGCGTGCTAAGAAGAGAACGCTGCCATGCAAACAGGGGAATGATTCTCAGAGCGTTATTGCTTCAATAACTTTGGCAAAGGTCAAAGACAAAGTCTAAGCTTGTCTTGTCTAAATGAATCCGAATTTAACTTCAAACTTTTCAATTCCCAGTCAAGACCCCATATGGCGAAAATAAAGTGCCAACTGTTAATACAATAAAGGACTCAGCATGTTGTTCTCTAGCACCTTGAGTATTTTCTGCTTGGTCACCTCCGTCCTACATTGGCAAGCACCCTGTGCTTAGTTTTTTATGACTTTGGTGAGTGATACGTTAGTGACCGCTCTGTAAAGACAAAAATTTATGAGGCGAAGCAACAACACTTCCAAAAGAGGAGGAGTTCTTACTGAGGAGACACTTTTTTTTGCAGGGCTGGTATTTTTCTATGTGGTCACCTTGATCACCTCATTGCACACTGTATTGATCAGTGGATCTCCTCAAAGTGTTTAATCTGTTGTGTTGTTCTTTATCTTACTTCCAACATCCAGAGGCAGGATGGACACATGCAGCGATTCATTCGGGAGGTCAATACTACCAGCCGTTCCTGTGTTCTTTGGGACCTGGAAGAGGAGACGGGCTATACCATCCAGGTCCAATCAATCGGTCTCTACGGGGAGAGCCAAGCCAGCAAGAAAATTCCATTTCGCACCCTTAAGAAGACAGATCGCTTCCCATCCAACAGCTCCAACCAAGGTATGGTGCTGAGAGAGCTGCTACTTACTAAGAAACAGACAGGTACTATATTACAGGGCTGTTTTGCTGAATCTGAGATACCCTGTCATTAATTATACACTCATCAGAAAATTACTAAGGCCTTCTACATGTGACCGCTTAAAGCAGAATGCTCTGAAACAGCCAGCTATGTGTATGCAATACATACATACTATAAACTGTATTAAAATATACCACAGTCCCTGTTCTATCAAACACAGATTAGAAAGTGGTGGAGGCAAAGGATAAAACTAAGATCCCATTAATTTTGGCTTTGCGTATAGCTACAGCAGGGACTGAGGGCACATTGACAAACTGTCATCTTTTCATGTGAGCCTGGAGATAATCACAACGTTTAAAGGGTTTAGGACGAACATGTCTGTGCTGTTTCTTAATCAGCAATCAAATTTAATTAACCACGCAGACTCTTGCACAAAATCATCCAATTTAGCAACATTCTGATTAAACAACTCATCAAAGGCTCGTTCAAAGTAAATCAACTTGCAGACTTATCCACCTGCTAAAAATACAGTTTCCATGAAAACAGTGCAGATTAAGAACAAAGCAAGTTAGTAAAGTTGTTGTTCTGAGCAAAAAGGGGGCTTTAACTGCATCAACTCATAGCTAGACTGAAGTATTCTAAGGCTAAATCCAGATTCGGGTGTGGGTTAAACGCCCATATAAGGCCTACAACACTTTGCAGAAATTAGAGCAGCATCCAAACAACGACCATCTCAAAAAATGACCAAACCATCAGCAGATCAATGCACTGTTCACTGGCAGAACATGAACTCCATCACCAGTACTGAATTTGCTACATAAAGAACTAAGTCTCCAACCAGCAGACAGACCTGTCACAGGCATAATCATCAAACTTTAAGGAGGGGAACTCAGGCCAAACAAGAAGCAGCACTCCATCCCACAGAGACATGCTGTTTTGTTCATCCTGTTTTGTTCATCCTGTAACAGAAATACCAAAAAAAGAACAACAAGCCACCTGATGTCAACCGCACTTAACTTTTAAGTGGCCATTTAAAGTATTCACACGAAGCTCTTCATCATTCTGTATCAGCGCAGCAGGTTGCTTTTGTAACATGGGAAGTAAAAGCAGCCTGCTGTACCTTAAATGACAGACTCTGAGATATCATTAGGAGTATTTAACAACATTTCTTTGCAATTGTTGGGCTTGATATTGGCAAACAGATGATGTTGTGACTCAGTGTGGTCAGTGGTGTGCATCCTTTAAGGGTTTTTGAGTCATCATTTACACTGCAGCATATTTAGTTGGCTTGGTTATAATATTCGGTCTCTCTTTTGTCAAAATACATCATAATTGATGATGTCACAAAATCTCACTGCGCCAGTTTTTTTTTTAAAGCTCCTTCTGTTACATAACGTGATGCTGTGCTTTTAATTCTACGTGGTCCGCCACAGGCTCTTTTCCCGAGGCACCGACAGAAGCAACCCATTACAGACACTTTTCCTGCTGTTGCGCTAAAGCCACTTCTGGCTGTTGAATGCTTTTAAGCATCCTGACATGGAAAATGAGCTACAGTAAAGGCTATAGTGCCTTAACCGGAAGCGTCCTCTCAAAGCCTCTCTCTAGGGGGGCTCTATGTGCTTCTTGCAGTTTTATTTTTCTTCTAGACACCACTACATTATTGACAGACTCTTCAAGCATGGCCGCAGGCAGGCCTCTCTGAATTTATGCAACTCTATATCACCCTGGGTGATTCTGTACAGGCGCTATAGCACTTCAGATTCAGTGTATGGGCTCACCTCATGAGCTGGAGGGAATATGAAGAGCGTGACCAACACAGAATGGGTTCAGTGGCTCTCGATTTCTTACAGCACAGACGAGGAAAAAGCTATTTGCTTTCTATTATAAGCAGTTTGGGAGATTCTACATTTCGGAGAAAAGTCTACTGCTAATCTTCTCTGCATTAGTTCAGCTGTTATTATGGGATGAGCCAAATATATTAACTTTTAAAATAATGGCATGGCATTTGACATTGGTCTAGAAACATCCCTGACATTTCAAACTATTTTTTCTTTGTGGGTTTATGGTTTGATTGAGGTCGTGAATATAGGAAGTGCTGATGCCAGGGGATCACAAATGTTTCTCTAAAGCTGACTCAGGGTTGGTACCATTAGTTATGCTGGCAAGACTGGGCCAAAGTGTGAAAAAAGAAAGATTTCAAGTTTAACAAAAGCAATGACATTGCACTTATTTGTATATTAAAAATTCATGAAATGATTTTTTGTACTCTGGATTCTTTAAATGAACAAAAATGCTCCGCAACAATTGATACATCTGAATAAAGTGCTGAGCTTGAAAAGGCTTACAGCCGATGCAGACTCCTGGAGAAGATTTATTTTGCAACATTAATCAGGATTTGTGGCCCACCAGGTCATCCAACTGGGTCAGAAAAACAGCCCATTCAGTGGATGAGCTTCATTTGTAGGAGTTTGTTTTGGTGTGTAGAAGCAATCAGTGTCAGCTTTCCATAAATCTAATGCCGACGCTGCTGACTCCTCATGCCCCAGTTTTAAAGTCCAATCACATCAACTTTCTCAATGCAACTCCTGTGAACTTTATGACTCAGCTTAAACTGTGTGTTGATATGTGACAGAGTGGAATTCAATGGAATGACGTACACAAAGCAAACATTGCCCGTGGGGAAAAACAATCACACAGAAACAGCTGTGTCTAGTATCCTAATTAAGTCTGCAGGTGGAGGAAAACGACCTCAGACAGTGGTACATCCACATAAAAGAGCTGCAATAACATGAGTAACACACAATGATCCCTCTGGGGATACCAATATCAAGTAGTTTAGCTTATGAATAACTACTAACTGTTTCTAATGTCTGACCTTAAACTGTAGTTTTTAATGCTTAAGTCTAACTGTGGGTGAAAACAAAACAGCTCTTGGTGTCAGGCGGACACAACCCCCAGATTTTTGAAAGTAAAGCTCCACCCTGCTGCTTGTGCCACCACCAATCCCAAATGCATGTAAATGCAGACTTTGGGGTCTATATCGACCTCATGATTAGATGACGTCACAGATGTGTTTTGGCCACCCAAGCATCTGGTGGATGTTATATTGACCAAATATAACATTTTCTCTCATATCTGCAAGCATTCTGGTTTTTGATTACTTGATCAGTCATGTTTGGCGTTATAACGCTCATGTGTCTAATTCTTCAAGGGGTCCAGAGTTGGTCTGTACACATTATTGTAGATTGTCTCTTCTGGGAAATTATACATTCATGTTCAGTTGCAATAATTACATTTTTCAACCATAATTACTATCAACATGTCAGTTGATTAATGTGATCAATATGATTGTGTGATGTTTGACTTCTGGTCTTTACTATTTCTGCCAGCCACACAGCCATCCTGAGCTTAACACACACACACACACATATTGTGAGTCTCTTCTCTTTCACGTCATTGCAAGGAATGACACTCAGCAATCAGAGATCAATAGTTATGAACCTGTTGTCTCAATCAGCCCTGGATTTACTGCAGGACTACACAGTGACCCATTTCCACCGAGCACTCACCCACATTCAGAAACAGAATTAGGTTGTCTGGCTGTCTGGTGGTGATGGCCTGTAATTAGGTTACAAAACTCATTCAGAGTTTCTCTTCTGATATTATAATACACACATATTATACTTGAAACTTTGATTTTTGAGATAACAAACTATCATTTCCTAATATCCATCATTTAAAAAAATAAATCATTTGGTTATTTTAGATGGATTCCTTCACACAAAAATCGGATGTTGGCAGTATCTCCGATTTTTCATAAATCCACTTTACTTAAAAGTGACTCTCTTTGTTGGAGACCTCTCATTGTTCCTTTAAAAGCCTTTTTAATCTAGCTGGCCCCTGCATCACAGAGCCATTTCAGAGATCCTCTGTCACAGCCAAGTGCCTCCTATTGAAACTAAATTGATTTGCAGCATACCATACATTCCCAAGAGGTAGAGATATGATACCCATGAATCAATAATGCTTTTATTTCTTCCTTCAATGCAGTTCAATTTAATAATGTGATTGCATATTAATGCATATATCCGCTGTTGCATACCTGGCTGGACCACATTTAGAATCTATCTGTTTTATATAAAACATTTCCTGGCACAGCACAGCACCCTCCACATGCTGGTGGAGGATTTAAATAGAAATGTGCCCACTGTGGATGTTCTAGGATCAATACATATTTTGAACGTCTGTTTTAATTTGATTGGTTCCATGGAAAGCTTTTAATCAGAGTATATAGTTATGTTCATTGTCTGCCCTTCAGGAGGGCTGTGCTGTGCTCTGTAGGACATACTCTTTGATATAGCATTGATTCTGATTGCAAAGCAGTGCTATGACATTAGATGTTATCAGTTGATGCTGGCCCAGATGTATCAGTATTGTCTTAAATATAATGTTTTTAACTAGCATGCTGCAAATAAACATTATTTTATATCCTACTTACCAAAATAATACATCATGTGACAGCTAAGCAGACAGTTTGTCTGTTAATAAACAATGACCCTAGTAATTCTCAGCTAATGCTGTCCCTGATAGTTTTATTGTTATTGTCAGCTGTATCTGTTTGCACAGTAACTGTTCATCTACACTTTGTTTATACAAATTTGGTCGATAATACATCCCATTTGAAGTCAGAAGTCTGGGGTTCCACTCCCCCTGGCGCCGCAAGCTGTTTTGTTTTCCATCACCAAGTTTTGTCTTTGCCCACAGCTAAGTATCACTTTCATTCACAGCTTTACTTACTTAAAAGTACATATAAGGATGCAACCGGAAGAATATATATGTGCGGATATTGAAGACTGAAATATGGACTTCGTGTTATGTCTTCCCCTGTGAGGAAGTATCACCGAATTTAAACCGATACACAGCCATGTATCGGAAAACATTCAAAATCACATATTTTCTTATGCTAGAGCTCAATGTCAGGCAGGTATAAATATCTGGGAAAACAAAATATTCCAGATCTTGATGAATGTTTATATTTTGCTTGTTAGCATGAGCAGTGAAGCCACAGTCAAAAAATGTTATGTAAATCGTTTCCCAACATAAGACATGAAACCGCTGACAGTGCTACCTGCTGCCAATCCACTTCACAAAGGAGAGCCAGAGAGGAATATTTTCAAAGGATGGCTGCCTCAAGCAGTCAAATCTAACTAGGTAGGTGGTCCCCTTAGACACAATTACTGCATCATACTTCAAAGAGATGTCTTTACTGAGTCAGGAGCTACACCTAGGAGCTCCATTAACAGCACTGAGGCAAAGGTAAGCTACTCACTGCCACATATCTTTACAGTTTAATTGATGCACCGTCTTATGTCTGTCCTTATACAGTGTTATATTATGTCATCTCATTTTGATCATTTCACTTTCAGTGAACCATAAATACAACAAAACATATCTGTTTCTGAGTCTCAGTGCAGCAAGATGAAGGTGTAAATCAGATGATGCATTGTTGTGACACCAGTACAGAATCCCCAGTGTGTTGTTACACAGTGTCCTGACACACGATCTACATCAGGGGATCAGGGGTGAGCATAAGGAAGGTCGACTAATTATCTCAGCACCAACTCTTTGGTGTGTAGCTCTCATTCTGCTCTATACAGCAGAGAATCACACAGCATATTTTTTTTTTTTTTTTTTTTTTCAAGTCAAGTCAGCTTTATTGTCAACTCTGCTATATGTGCTGAACATACAGAGAATCGAAATTGCGTTACTCTTCACTCCGCAACATATAACATGTAACTAAAAACTAAAGATAAATATAAAGTGTAAAAAAATGTACCTACAATGAGGCACACACAAAATACAAGGCACATAATGAAGGCACAATGCAGTAAGAGTGCAAAAGATGTATAGTGCAAGTCAGTGCAGTTGGCATAATATAAACAGGAATGGTTTAACTTATAACAGCTTATTGAGACTGGTATGAGAGTGCAAAAGATGCAATGGTGCAAGTCAGTGCAGTTGGCATAATGTAACAGTCCAGGAATAGTTTAAGTTATAGCAGCTTATATGAGACTGGTGTGACATGACAGGGTAAAAAGTGACTGGTGCACAGAGTTCCTTTGGTATATTTGAGTGTGATGCCAACATGAAATATGTATGAAACAGCAGCAGGACATGTTTTTCAGGTCAACTGGAAATTTGGCTCTCTCGCTTTGTGGTATTTCCATTGCTCTGAATATCCACCTATATGCACCAATGAGTCAGAACATTATAACGAGCTGAGCAGCTTTGACGGGGGGGAAAAAAATCGCCCCCACAATATGCTGCTTTTTACCTAAAGTCACCAAAAACTGACATGTAAGGGTGGATGATGACTGTGACATTCCTCCACATATCCTGCATGTACTCCTGATGAGGTTGTTGGTGAACGTGGAAGAAGTCTGCTGAATGGCAGCTCTGCTAAGGACTTAGCGTCTGTAGGACCTCAAGCAAGATCATTAGACATGCGTAGGAGTTTTATAATGTTTTGGCTCATCAGTGCACTCAGGCTGTACCAAAGCACTGATCTGAAGTTAAGTCTGATCAACTAGAAAACCATAAACAAGGACAAGAAGTTCAGTTGGAAAGTCTTGCAGAAAGTCTCACAAAATGCATTCGTTACTGAAAAAGTGAAATGGTTTTTGATATCCTGTCATCTTCTGCTAGGAGCTTCTCTAGACACAGACCTTTTTTTTTGTTTTCAGAAAATTCAAGTCAATATATATTCCTCCCAGGGAAGGAAAGTTCTTGACTTAAAAGTAGTGGGGGAATAGTTATTACTGAGTGGGCTTGGTTCCGACAGTTAGAGGACACGTGGGTGTAACAAAGTGGAGAATAGCTCGAATAAGCACCAGTCATATTTCCCACTGACCTGAATTCTGACCTGACATTTAAGTGTAATGTGCTCATGTCTCATATCTTTGTGGAGCTCGCTGTGCAGCTTCTAAACGGTGTCTCTTAAATAAGGTTGTTAGGGAAAAAATAGTTCTCTTTGCACTGGCTATGAGGCGATCTTAAGCAGCTACAGTGAAAGACAAAGTGGGGGAAAAATCATATTAAAGTTCAGTTGAAGCTGATTCATATGAGTTACTAGAATAATATGAGCCATGTACGTCTGCAACTGTCCTGGGAACAATCCAGAATAATGAAAGAAAATAACAGATTGTTCCTTTATTACGAGGTTCCCCAATTAATTTTACCCAAGGGCCAAATTATGCCAAGCCAGAACATCTCCCCATTGTTCCAACATGCTTTGTTTTATTGAGACATGTTGTTTTTGCAGCTAATACTAGCCTTTTTTAAGGGTTAAACAAGGGAAAAAGCCAGTGTGTGGACCATGTTCTGATCCAATGACCAACACAAAGACTACTGCCCTACATCAATGGCAAGAAAAGAGTAACCCAAGGCAAAAAAACTGTGTAAACCTTTCTACAAAGGTCTGACTTACCTCTGTGTACCACCAATAACATCAGTGACAACAAATGCTGCTTGTTAAACAGTGCACGCATCTGCAAACTGTCCAAACAACTTTCCACAGAGCCAGCCGTCAGAAGCATCTTAAGTGAGGGCAAAGGCAGAGACAGGAAGACAGAGACAGAGATGAAGGGTTTAATACCTCAGTAACACAACACACTGTTATTAGGCACTTTTAACACAGTCAGAAATCTATAATAAATAAATGAACACATAACTTAATTCAATAATAATTCAACAGCCTGATATTCTCAACCCTGTTCCACATGTGCCACACTCTCTGCCCACCATATTACAACAGTCTTATTAAAATAAATCACCATCATCATTTTTATGACATACGGCTGCCCCTCTCCTCTCTTTATACGCACAAGATGATACTGACGACTGCCGAGACCGAAACACGTGGCGGTAGGACTGACCCCGCTCTGTTGCTGTTATGAAGAGAGCTGACAGGCATCTGGGGCCAGTTTTCTTGACAACTTGATTCACTAAATGAGGCAATTGAGAAAAGTGGCGCTCTGGATGGGTTCCATCCGTACCAGTTAAGAGAGATAGTTTGTAGAGCGGAAATAGGCCCATAGTCAATCCACTTAAAGGAGGATTAATGCTACAGGGTTGAAGTGTGGTAATGCCTATCACATTTTCTGACTACTACAGTTTTTGTTAAATAGCACATGACTCATGGGTGATAAAGAAAGTAACACTTTTTCAATCCATAAAGGCACAATGTGAGCTTAATGTAAAGATAATCCTGTTACTAAGACTGAGGGGGTGTTGTTTCAACTCACACAAGAGCTTCGTGTGGATTCCATTGAATGCATCTAGATTGAGTGTGTCTCTCTGTCCTCTCTTCTAGATGACCCCACTGTGCAGGGCCTGGACAAGTCTCGGCATCTACAAACAGGAGAGATGATCATAATTGTGGTGGTTCTGGTCATGTGGGCAGGTAGGTTTGTGTTAGATGGTTCATAATATTTCAGTAAATACAGAAAGAAATGAAAATCATACAGCTAGTTCTTCCCTTTGAGGACACTGAGACTGATTCTTAGTAGAAAAATCCTCTTTGTTGTGAAACACAGTGCTAGACATTTTTTCAGTTTCTGTCATTGCTTTTCTTACCAGCTGGACAGTTAAAGTAATACTAAGATAAAGTAAAATGAATTAATATATCAGATGGGAGATTTAGGGCATTCTAATGTAAAGCAGCAGGTATTATTGAGCTGTATTATCAACAATGGAATGACACTACAAACCTGAAAATATCATTGGACTTTCCCTCTAAAACTGTTGCTTGTTCACATGTATTGTCAGCCTTGATGATGAAGACTAATGGTGATCACCTCATAGAGGTTGCGCACTGTAGATTATCTTGTAGTTACATCAATACATCCACACGCCAATCAATAGGCCACTAATCATTGGAAAGTCCTGTGGGATGAGTGTAAGTTAAAGTGAGCCTGACTGAAGAATAAATCTGACAACCCCCGTCCCTTTCAGGCATTTTGGCGTCAGCGATGTCAAACCAGCATCACGCTTTTCTGAGCATTAACTCAGCATTGAGGCTGAGTGTTTCTGCTCCTTTTGTGGAAGTGTGGCGATTAATGAAGTGTTGAGGCACAATGAGAAGTGGCACATCCGACAGGCTGCCAGGAGCAGGGCTTCCCCACCCCTGAGGACGCCCCGAGTGAGATGTTAAATAATAATAATGAGAGAAAGCAAAGTAACACAGAAGCTGTGAGGAGTGGGAGTGAAAGGAAAGAAACACCCTGTGTGCTGTAGTCAGTCTGAAGCCACATAGACAATAGCATACATCAGAAAATAATGAACTGATGTAGGATGAAGCCATCGCAGATGTCACTGTGAACTACAAAATGTCTTTGCAGTAGTCATTTACAGAAGGAAGGAATATGTCTTAAAGTTGCCTCAAAATAAGCCTTTAAAAAGCCCAGATGCCTCTCATTTTTACACAGATGTTTCTTTAATATAATGAGTGTGGATGTGAAGCTGCCTCGCTATCAACATCTTTCTTCTAGGGTTAATTTTGACGCAATATCAGCGAACGGTTACAGGATGCTTGAATAATAATTTCCTAATGAAATGAATGCCGCTCTGCTTCTGAGTCCTCCTCACTGCTGCACAGTCCTCATTACCAGAGCTGTATATCAGTTTCTGAATATTTAATGATAGTCTTCTCATAGATATTCATAACCCCGCTGAAATAAAGGAAGCTAATTGTGAATATACGGTACTCATCCGAACTGGAGGCAGAACCGCATCTGACTTCTGATTAGCAAAACACAACAAAAAGCAAACTCCATAGAGAATTACTGTCTTCCAAGCGTTCAGATAAAGGCACAGCCATCACAGTCCCTTGGGAGCAAAATTCCATTATCCACATGGCATTTCACTCAGAGAGTCGACGTGTTGATGTGCCTGTGATTGACAGTCGCTGCATTCATGACTGAATTCTTTTTTTTCTTTTTTCTTTTGTGTGTGTGTGTGTGCTGCACATGCGCCCTTTTCTGCCACCTGGCAGCCGTCATTGCCCTATTCTGCAGACAGTATGACATCATCAAGGACAACGACTCCAGCAACAATAAGGAGAAGGCCAAGCCGTCGTCAGAGAGGAGCACGCCGGAGCACCACAGTGGGGGACTGCTGAGGAGCAAGGTGAACGTCTCCACATGCACACCCACAGTCTAACTTCTAAGGGCCTGTGATTAAGTGGTGCCCAGTGGTAAAGCTGCAGAATGCAAACACATCTTTCCAAATGTGACACATTTCTGGTGGCCTCTACATCAAAGCTCCAAAAGGCCTTCTCTACATGTAGATTCAGTGTTTGTGCTGATGTTTAGTTTTTAACCAGCTGACCATAATATGACTTCAAATAATATTGAAGAGAGCACATAATGGAAACAGTATCTTTCATGCAGTCTGAGGGTAGTGTGCATGTTCCATTGTGATAGATGCTGGGCGGCACCGGGCCTTTTCAGTTGTTTCTGTGGTTTGTTCCCCCTGCGTCCTGTCACCGGTGTGTCTGCAGCGCACACTGATTGGCTCGTTTGCTTCCGTGTTGAAGATTGTTGAACCAATCAGCGAGAGACTGGCGACTTTTTAAGGAAGACGCCGGCGTTCTTTCGGGCTGGCCGCATTGCTGTTTGCGCTGTGTGCCGCTTGTTTCTGTGTTGACTGCGTGGTTTTCTGTGTAGCTGAGCCACTCAGCTAACTCTGTATACTTTATTGTTTTGTTTACTGTCGGAGCCAACTTGTCTTTTATTTCTCTGTCTATCTAATTGTCCACTTATTTTGTGTGGATATACAGTACAGGAATCCATACAAAGGTGCAGTGTCTGCATTAAGTTGTAGGAGGTTATGGATGGTTCCAACATGGGAGTCTGGTTTTACTGCCATCCTATGACACTGTTTCCTTATTTTGGTGCACTGCTTCATGACTGATGTGATTATCCCTACCTAAGTTAAAAGGCATTAAAAACAGATTTAAGTGTTGTGCTAGCTGTAACAAAAAGAGTCAATTGGTTGTCAGTCTGCACAAAATCAGTCAAATTATGCAAGATGTCACTAAAAAAAAATAAAAAAAATTCATGTCTGTGCACAAGTCTTGACTATAATATCACTATTTCATGTTATGGGGTGAGACTTGCCTGCAAATGTGTGAATACATGTGAGGAAAATGCATGCAGTACATCATCAGATAGTGTCAAGCAAAACATTTTCCAGCAGGTACAAAGGAACACACATTTACATAATCCTACCCTGGTTCATGTCTTCAGTCGGTCTCAAACACTCAGCAGTATCACTGCAGTGCATTTGTCCTCTATGATCACAGCAATTCTTTATTGTATATATTAAAAACAAACAACAGTGCTGATTTGTATTTTTCTCTTCTTTTTCAGTTTCATCCTTCTGTGCCATCAATCAACATCATTGAAGTGTGAGAAGAAGGTTCCTCTCTACCATCACTTCATTATTGACCTTTCTCACTGATGAAAGAGGGAAAAAAAGCAGAGAAAATATTTTCTGTGGAGCATCATCAGTGAAAAAGCATCTATAAAACACACGCATGCATTTGTAGGGAAAAACAACACTAGACTGCAGAGGCCACTGCGCACACAATCATACACACACAACGTACAGTAGCTATAAAAAATACAACACACCACTCCTGTGGGTGGATATTACATGAATTAATGTTAACCCATGGTACAGTTAACATTGATGTCTTTGCCAGGTGCTTGGTATGTTATTGCAATACAAAACACACGACTTACTATCATCTCTGGGAGGCCTGTCTTCGTGACTTTAAATACGCAGTGTATTTTTGATATTGGCATGTGCAGTTAGATACCACACTCGCATATAGAAAGCTCAGCCCTATACCTTATACAGCATTTTTCATTGCAAATAGTGTGAATATACCCCATCACAGCTGTGTAATATTGTCTGAGTATTGTTAATAGGAAGAGAACGTAAACACGCCTCAAAAATTCACATCTCTTTAGTTTTGTTTTTCTTCTAATATTCAAATTAAAATGCAATTTTATGGATTCTCATATTTCATATAAAACAAACATGTCATTCAGCCATTTACTAAATAAAGTTGCATGCAGGTTACTTGCGTGTAGAATAGCATTTGATGTGCATTCTAAGTTAGATGCCAGAAATAAACATGACTGCAGTACCGTGACGCTCCTAAATGTTTTGATTCTAGCATTTTATCTGCTTTTAGAAACTATATCATTGTACATTTCCTGAGAATTGTATTTCCTGAAGTGTAAAATAAACCTCTTTTGAATGTCCTATTACTTAATTAAAGCTAATGTAAGTTTCTGTCACTGGAATCCATAGCTCACACTGACAAAAAGCACTTTTATGCAGACAAAAATCTTCATCTAGTCTAGTGTAAGGTTTGCGATGATGCCGGCCAAGGCTTTTACTACAAAAGTGCAAGTTTTGCACAAAGTGCTTGGCAGGGCTGTTCATAAAAAGTGTTTTAATGCCTGTTATATTTTCCAAAGGTGACAAATTCATTTGTTAATGATTACAGTAAACTCACTTCAGTTTATTTTCAGGTACATATTGCATACTGTGCATGAAACACTACACACTGCTGTAAATCCTGAGCAGTGTGTAGTCTTTTCAGCAAAATGTAGCACAAGCAGAAATAAATAAAAAACCTTCCCGATGAAAGTGCACTAGATATTTTGGACACTGCCATCTTTATTTACTTTATACTTTATCATTCTTAAAGCACTTGTCTCCTTCTAACTTGTCAATCACATCTCATTTGTTTGTCCTCTTTAAATTGAACAGGTTAAACATGATCGCTCCTGCTCCTAACAGTTGCTTAACTCACCAACAGCTGCTACATTAAACCATAATGAGCCAGAACGAGACCAGAATGTCTGCTGCAGCACTCCACAGAACAAATTCAACAAACCATTTCATCTGGCTTTTTAAACCAGAACATTCATTACAAAAAAAAAATATAATTACATTGAAGTATCTAAGAATACAGCCTCTTAAAATAGAAAGTGATTACTGTGTCCTGGGAATTAATGGTTAAAGGTGATGTTGTAGCCCCTTTCGCAGCTCTGTAGATAACCTCCATTAGCTGTTCAGGTGATTTATGGGCTGTTATGACCATCCAAGAATATAGTGCATTTATAAATACAGAAATCTATGTCGGGTTTGCATTGGATTGGGCTTTCATTAATGTAGAACTTCTTATATTAGCCCTCTCCCGGGGGGTCCTGTCTGTCTGCCTCGGCACTGCAGAGACCAAGAAGAGCTCAAATCCAAAAAAGAAAAGAAGTACATTTATATTGGTTGGGTTTAATGATGCCCTTGTGGTGTTGTCACTAAGTTCCTTTCTGCAGGAACTGCTGCTGCTGTGTGCTCTTAAAGTTTATACTTTATAAATGTTGGCTCCGTGGTACAACTATCAGGTGGTTCTCTGGTTCTCTATAGAATAAATCCCCTCGGAGGGGTAAATTGGGTCGTCTAACCAGTGTATGTATGAATTCTTTGAAGACTAAATCTGTAGTTAACAGTTAGCAGAAAGTAAAATATAAATGTTACCTAATATTTATATTGATAAATAACAGATAAACTGTTCATGCAGCAGTTAGATGAACTGTGATGCCATCTTCTGAAGAGTCTGCCCAGTATGTGGAGAGGTGAAGCCATATCATTGCTGTTCCATCCATGTATTTCAGAGCTGAGCCAGAAGTTAGCAGCTCTGTTAGCTGATGACTACGATGTTACATTCTCATTTTGTAGCCAGCAATGACTAATTAAATATGAGCATTTAAAACAATAAGCAACTGAACAAATAATATAATATAATAATAATGAGATTATTGTGATAAGAACTAGCTAACATGACATAAAATTGCCATTACCATCTACTAACACAAGGGAGGCAGGTTGTATGAACCCGCCAGCCCGCCACCAGATCCAGATGTTTGGTCTTAGTGTTAGGGGGCCTTTATGTCATTAATCTTTATATACAGTGGTCGCCATTAAAATAGAGAAGCATGTGGTGAGTTTTAACTGTACATGTTTGGCCCTTAGTGATCTTATGATGTTTTATGAATTGTAAACCAACTCTAGCAGGATTAACCCTTGTGCAATGTTCGCAAACACTCGCACACCCTTTCATGTTGTTCGGGACAAAAACGTCCTTTAACTTTAACGGTTTTAAAATATATCAGATAAATATTTTTTTTTCATATTTGTTTTGCATAGACCTTTTAATTAACTTCAGTTCTGATCAAAAGTAGTAAAAAAAATAATTTTCCCCCAGGATTTTAACCCTTTAATCACCAATTTCATAAGGGGTGGTTCTGATAAATGGAATAAAACACACAAAATGGCTCCTGGGGGAAAATGATTTTTTTAATACTTTTGATCAGAACTGAAGTTAATTAAAAGGTCTATGCAAAAAAATATGAAAAAAGTTTTTACCTGATATATTTTTAAAACGGTTAAAGTTAGAGGATGTTTTTTTTTATAATAACAAAATTTATGTAAAATTAAGCTTGTTCAGCAAAAACGATTCAATTTGCTCACATATAGACAAAGTTAGGGCCAAAAAAAAACAGAAAAATTACTCTCAGAGGACAAAAATGTCCCAAACAGTGCATAAGGGTTAAGATCTATGTAGTGGGGAAAAAAAAAATCACAGTTACACACATGCAGCAACATGCAAATTCAGCTCCAATGCAGCGGGCTTACGCCAGCGTTCCCTGCTCCGGTAATGCTTATCTGACCTCCACAAGTCAGTCTCAATGTTCTCTCAGTATCAAACACTACAACCATTACCAGCAAAACATCAAGCCATTAGGGGAGTGTTGAACATTTTATCAGTCACTAATTAGCCATTTCAAAACTGTGTTAAATAGCCAATTAGCAATCAATTACACACTTATGAATACTAAATGAGCTGTTCATTTGCAGATCCCCGGACACAGAGGACAAATCTGACATAGCTAATGAACACATTCCCCACTAAAGTTTAAAAATAATTTCTAAATTTGGCCTGGAGTGAATGATGAACTCTGTATTCTACACTAAATGATAAGAAGCCAGAAGGGAAAGCTTTCTTTTTTTTCTGTGCTGTAATTTTGTCTGAACTAAATGTAATGTGTGGGTGCTCAGGTGGTTTGAGTCACTAGAACAAAACAGTGACAGAGCACTTTGAACAGCAGACTATCCACAGGTGCAATGTTTTTTTCACTCTTCTAATGAGCGATGTTAGCAAGTATGGGAAAACATCAGAGCACCAGCAACCCTGAACTGAAGTACACTGGAAAATTACTCATCGTTTGGCTATCTGGGGGATACATATATATAAATTCTGTAAAAACAATTCTACAGGTGCTCAAATCTGTCAAAGACCGGCAATGAAAGCAGTTGAAGTGTCTGAAGTAAAACAGACTTAGTCATTGACTCAGCACCCCCATGAAGCACCATATAGGTACGCCTCAATTGCAGTCAACACACAGCCTGATGCGGCAAATGAAATAACACAAAGTGTCATCTTAGCGTCTTCTGAGTCCTCTGCAAGTGCACTTTTTTCAGCAGATTTTCTTTGTTGCTCACATACGGCGGCACTCTTTGTTTACTTTACAATTTCCAACAGAAGACAGGGCTGTCACACTGTTTTTAGAAATGCAAGGCTTAGAAAGCACACACACAGCCACACTTAGGTATGGAGTTATATAAAAATACCTCATAAATTCCTTTTAGGTATACTTTTCAAGTTCACTTTGTGTGAGTATACAGTGTGATAATGAGGCTTGAGGCACCCCACCATGATGCCTCTTTAGAAATTAAAATGATGTTTGCATAGCTCCATAAACAGTCATCACACTAAACAAACACCAGCTTATCGCTTGCTGTGAACTGCTGCAGGTGCACCTGCATAGCAATTTTAACCATTGCCAATCATGGTTTTGGTGTTGGACAAATATTCTTGAATATAAATCACATAAAGTGAACTCTTCTTTTAAAAATCCTTGACTCCAAGTCCTCTTTTTAAACTCAGTTTTCTCTCTTCCTCATCCTACACCGGTAATTTAAATCAAATTAAAAAGGTCAGCAACAAACAGGAAGGTGTCAGAGTTATTGATCTGCACTGAGAAAGACCCAATAGGCCACTCAAAGATCACCCTTGAATGGAAACTAGAGTTCAAAATGTACCAATATGAGCACAGTTTAACACAATAGGTCAACATGACACCTGATTAAAAGCACCGAAAAAAAGAATAAAACTGTATATTTCATTTAGTTATATACACAACATAATCCAGTGAGGTGTATAAATATGTATATTGTTACATCAGTCAGAGGGTCATGCAGGCATTTTCAGGCACTAAACAAAAAGAAGCTTTTATCAGGAGTGAGCAGCAGGCTGAATATTGATGCAACCATGTCAGTCAGAGGAGCCAAACCAGAGCACGTCCTTGCTTCTGATCGACCACGGTGAGCTAGAAAAATACTTAGTATGGATTAAATTTCACGTTTGAATTGAAATGTTTTGGACAGATCAGAGAAAAAAAAATGTCTGCCAGTCTGAACAGACAGCAGCTTCTTTTTATCACACAAATCAGACTGAAACTCACTCAGTGTTTGTACAAAGTCCTTTATTATTATTATGCATAAATATGTAACAAACCGGGAACAGTTTCCAAATTCTGTACAAATCTGTACACAGATTAGGACAACTGCTTGTGGTTTATACACAAACTGCTATTATCATAGAATCACACACACAACACTGTTGGAAACCCACTCATTGCATAGATAGAAAATAAGCACCTTGATAAAGTAAACCCATACTGTAAACGTCAGTTATTTGGAGCAGTAGTAGTAGCTTATTGAGTTTTTTTTTAAACCCCTCATGTGTTTTCCAGACTGAAAAGCTAACAGGCTGATTTGTATTCAGTGCACTCTGGACTCCTTTTGGCATGTTATACCTCCAGGAGCCTCTCTCTCTCTCTCTCTCTCTTCCTTCCCCTCCTCCCTCAGGAAAAATTCTCGGCCGAGCCAAGGACCTGCATCCATTCAAGATTTGCTGGGAATGTGCCCACATTGTTGTGCTGTTGTGCACAGTATGCTGAAAAACATGAAACTCTTAGGATGAGCCTGATGGATTGATCTGTGCCGTAACTTAATTTATACAAAGCCTGTTTAAGTAAATCAGATCCTGAAGCGGAGCGTGTGCCAAGTCACAATGTATTACACTGCTCTTTAAAACTGATTGAAAAGAAGCTACGTTATCTAAATGTAGCATCTAACAGCATTTCATTTTGGCATGTTAAACTGTGTGCTATTGTTATTCATTATTAAAGATCAATCATTAGCATTGATCAGCACATTCTAATGCATCCACACACAACAAAAAAATCAATCAGCCAATCAATGACGAAGCTGAAAAAGGTGAGATAAAGAACACACGTGGCATTTTGACACACCACACCGAAAAGTGCATGACTCCATAGATCATCCATTGACATGTCATGTCTGACATCCAAAGCACACATTAAACAATGAGTTGGTGTTTCAACCAGTCAGGAACGAAACAATGCAATTAAGGTTCATGGCGTAACCTGATAAGACATCCAATTATTCTGCAGCGGGTGTCATGACAACAACTCAGAGCCCTGGCTACCTCCCGCCTCCCGCCGCCGCAATTATTCTCAGTCATGATGCTATGAATACAGAGAGAGAGAGAGAGAGAGCACTTCAGCCAGACTGGGGCACAGTATAATATCCTCTTGACAGTGAGCGTCATCTAAGAGGCAGATAAAAATAAACTGCGCAGCGAACCAGGGAAACAATTTGTCCATAATAAGGTTTGGTACAAATCATTTCTACTCACATGAAAAGATGATCCAAGACAAAAAAAAGATTGTTGTTTTCAGCTAAAAGAAGATGATTGTGTGTATGCAGATTAAAATGTTGTGGGTCACTAATGGCTATTCTGAAAAAATAAAGCAATTCCTGCTGTAGTAAAATTCACATTTAAGTCTGTACCAATTGTTTTTAACCTAATGCAAAAACATACAAGCATCTACACATTCACATCTCAACAAGAGTGCTAAATATTTTTATTAAAAAAACACCCGCTTTAGGCCCTGATTCTAGTCATCCTACTTCATTTATAATGAATGTGCATACCTACAGTAAATACATACAGCTTTGACATTGAAAAAATACAGCATATGGAAATAGTTTGATTTTTTTTTTTACATTTTATTCTAAAGGTCTGACTTCAAAACACAGTTCCTATAACCTAATGTCAACAGTGACATCAGCTTTATGTACAGTGGCAGGTGAATGGACGACATGAAACTACAAATGGACTGTACTGCAGTGAGACAGGCTGGAATTCACGGTTACAGACTCAGTGGTTATTAGTGGGTTGTTCATTTTAATAATGGACTCCAACAGTAAAGCTGTGGTTACATTTTAAAAGCTGATTAAAATATGTGTATGTTAAAGGACCAGTGCGTAAGATTTAGTGACATCTGGTGAAGTTGCAACAAACCCCTAACACACTCCTCAACTTGGCAAGTTCACTTAGATTTTGTCATACTGTAGGATAGGGCTGCAACGACTAGTCGACTAATAGTCAATGGCAAAATTCATCGACAACTAATTTACACCATCGCATTGCATGCAAGTGTAACGCATTTGCAGCGGGGAATGGTTCTGTGGCTCATAGTGTAGTGGGATGATTGACGCTTTGAAACCAGGATGAGCTGTCTATTAGGTCGGTGTGGAAGAAAACGGTGTTCCAGACTGTACGAGAACTGTGTGGAGTCAGCGGCAATGCGCTTTGGGAAGATGTGGGCATGCACAATTTAAAAAAAAAAAAAAAAAGCCATGATCTTCAGCTTTATACATTGAAGCGGCAGCACGCAGGTGAATCAACAACAAATTAGCAGCCCAAAGTGGTCGACTATTAGTAGTCATTAAAGGTAGGGTAGGAGATTTTGAAAACTCAGTAAGAGTCAGCCAGATTTTGAAAGTAAACACACGCCCCTTTCTCTCGGTGCTCACCCCGAAGCCACGCATCCCAATCACGAGGTCTGTGACCTCGGCCATCATGCACATACCTCTCTGGTGTACGCAGAGCAGGAAGAGAGTGACAACCAGCCAATACTCCGCGCAGGGTCCCTCCGGAGGATTGGCTGATGTTTTTAGTTTAGCTTCCACAGAGGATTCATATTCTTCGTTTCAATGCGAAACTGCCGAATTAATCGGTTGCCATAAGATTGTAAAGAGAAGTTACACTAATTTAACAAAAAGTGCATCAGAATGAAATCTCCTACCCGACCTTTAAGGTAGATGATGACTAGTTGACTATTGAAATTGTCATTAGTTGCAGCCCTACTGTAGGAATAGAGCAGTGCATTGTGAGTCATTCCTACAAATAGATGCAGTTTAATCCGTCTCATTCAAACTCACCTCATTTGGATTATCTCAAAACATCTTAGATGAATGTCCCCCAAAATCCAAGATGGCTGCTCTGTTTGTCAGCATCTTACACACTAGTGAGTAGTCTGACTTAATGTGGACAGCAGTTGACAACAATCCTATAAAGCAGCCATGTGATTCCCAGCTATGCGTTTGGAGGTAACTCACAATATAATCTCACCCCCTGTTGATTCAGTTTGGTAATATTTGTAATAATTTGCTTCTTTTAAGTGTCCAATTAGCACAACATTCAAGCACTGAGGTGTCAAACTTTACTCTTACTTGCCAAGAGACGCAAAAAAAAAAACTGAGATAAAACAGAAGCAACATTTTCAGATGAATTATCTCCCTATTACTCATTAAATGAATGCCTCCACCCACCTTCTCCATGTAACCACCTGTTATGTAACAAACTGAACCACCTCCATGAAAACTCCATCCATCCATCCATCCATCCATCCTCCATGTGTGCCACTCTTGAGAAACATCCTCCACAGTTAATTGCTTTTCTTCTCAGCATGTTTTTATGTTGTCAAAAAAGGAGTGTGTCTGTGTGCCTGTACGTCTCATCACATGATGTGTTCTTCTCTGCTCAGCTCGACAAAGCCGGATGACTCATTACAAAATAATCACGCCAGCATCTGATGATGTCTTCTAACACTTCTGCTGTGGCTGGTGGCAAACAAACAAAGAAGATCAGACACAGGCTTCCAGGCTGCATGTACAAATATTTCTGAATGTGTGTGCAATCCTAATCATAATCCACGAACAATTTAGGATTATAATAGGTAAGGACGTGCAGTGATTTTCTTTCCAGGGATCTAACTTTGCTTTGTTGCACGCTTACAGTATGTGGAGTGTGTGTCTGTGTGTGTGTGTTGACTGGCAGGCTTCCACAGAAACAGCATTTTATAATATCAGGGTATTCATTCTGGTCTCTCTGCAGCGGTCACAGAATATCAAACACAGCCTTTCTGTTTGTGCATCGGGGAGCGTGATATGTTTTCCTGTCTGATCAAGTGAAGCATGTTGTTTTTGCATGTCTGTGTGTGTGTGTGTTGCTGTATTTGGTCAGCTATTGCCAGTGTGTGTTATTCAAACTCATTGCAACAGATTCTCAGCGGAGACCTTCGGGAGTGGGCTGGGGGTGGGAGGCGGGGACTCATAGCTGCATCGTCAAAGACGGGTTCGGAGCAGGACTCGGCCAGTCTGACAGAGACACACAGAGAGAGAGAAGACAGAACATTGCTCGAGGGACATTAAATATTCATTCAGGAATAAAAAGGTTTAGAGCATATGCAAAAGAAGAAGTGGTGTAGCAAAGGCACATGGGGGGGGGGGGCACTGATATGAATGAAGTGAAAGGTGCAATGTGAGGGGGGAGACAGGTGAGGAATCATAATTTCACACCTGTTGGCTCCTAAATAAAAGAGAACTTTTTAGCATTTTTGGGGACTAGTGTGGCAATAAATAAAGTCCAGCCATGATGAGATGATTACTGCTAAAAGCCTGCAGTGTGTTACTCCTGGGAGAGGAGCAAAAACACAACAGTTCACTGCAGCTCCCACAAATAAGAACACACACTGCTGCCATGTCAGTTCAGTAAGGAAAAACACAATGGTGCAACATGTCAGTGCTTAGTAATGTAAATGTGAGGCCTCAAGCAACTTGCAGGGCCTCCTTCATAAAATAACACGTGTTTTTTGCATCACTTACCAGATTCTGTCTCCTCTACTTCCATGTTGCTGCCAGATAGAAGAAGAGAGAAGAAATCACGATGACGTTACTGAATAAACAACAGTCCGAACACTAAGGTTTGCAGCTAAGTCACGCTCAGTGTGCTGCACACACTCCACCGTGCATATCGTTACAGTTAGAGAAGCCTAAATTACATTTTTAAAAAAAGGACTCATCACATTTAGATGAGGTTAAATTATTTAAGTGAGCAGTTACATAAGGTCGCCATTCATTTAAGAGATCTAAAAACAAACTGAATCATTTAATTAAAACCGTCTGAACTGAAGCTGGTGTCAACAGATGTGAGGGCCGTGTGCCCTGGTTGGAGCCACAGAGGCAAAAACTTTTTTTTTTTTAATACTATTTTCACAGAGGTCTAAATCCTGACCCGCGACGATCCTGTTAATTAAAACCATTCCACTGAAGCCAGCAGCAGCTTTAAGATGAAAAACTATAAAGGGAGACCGCTGCGAGGCCATGCTGCTTCACACCAAAACGCTGCATGTACAAATAAACTGACCCCAGTGCTACAGTATCTCAGACTTTGAAGATAATCAGAAAGTCTAGCTGGCTTTCTGCACATTATTCTGTGACAACCACACCAAACTCTGCTCAGTGAGTTGGTGAATATACTGTAAAGCTAATGTAACCATTGACGGAAATGAATAAATCTCAAGGTGGCACCTTGAGTCTGTTCCGTTAGACTGAAGTTAAATATTAAATAGATATGACAGCCAAGACAAGTCAATGTGATCCAGACACTTCAGTGTCTCAGGACCGATCTTATCCAGCGCTGCTGCTCTGCCACTACAGTGCTTGACATCCTGGTTGACCCCTTCAGAGGATGCCTGCTTTAACGCTCTATTTGGATGTCACCTTCCTCCATGTGACACACTTAAGGTCAGTATTTCCTTTTCCCTGCTGAGCCCCGCCTCTTTGATGACCCGTCTGCCTCCTCTGATCTCCGCACAGACACAGGCTCCCATTTACCGATTTGCTTTCACCCAAAGCTTTTCAACTCCAACACAGCAAACAGATTGATTAGCCACAGGCAACATGGCCTAATGAGCCACCATCTCTTTAATGTACAGGCACATGTGCAGGACACACATGCTATCAGCTGGTTAGATGCATAATGCAGACACTCATTCCTAACTATTTGTCTTGCTAAGAGTGCGCTGGATAAATGGCATCAATTTTATATCCGAAACTGAGTCTACAAAACAAAATATTAAAAATAATAAGTACAGTAAGTGGGTTGGTCACATGTGTAAAACCAGCAGGCACAGATTTTACCTGTGAGACCCACAATTTTGTGTCTCTGCAGGTATCTCACATCCATGAAATGTCGATTTCACAGACTGTCACACTTTCTGAGAAAATAAAAGGTGTTGCATTGTAATCCTAGTTCAGTGATAGAGTGCTGATGTATTGTGGAAAACCCTTCCGGCACCGAGCCACGCTGCTCCTGACAGCTCTGTCAGCAGAGGTGGTGCTCATGTTGGGATTAAAAAAGGGGGTGACAGTCATTTTTAGTGTGTTCTGTGGTTCAGTGGCTGCACAGTGACCTCGAAAATGGAAAAGGGAAAGACACATGATTTCTACAGTCAACTGGGCTCTCTGTTTATCGCAGGCTTTCTACTGG
Source organism: Parambassis ranga (assembly GCF_900634625.1). Taxonomy (NCBI): domain Eukaryota; kingdom Metazoa; phylum Chordata; class Actinopteri; family Ambassidae; genus Parambassis; species Parambassis ranga. The sequence goes on from NC_041043.1 coordinate 11,276,191, forward strand.
TGAAGCCTTTACTTAGATTAGTTATTTGCATTTGGGTGACAAAACATTCTGCAGAATTTTCTATGTTTCATCAGCACATGTTCCTGACAGTGGAAAAAGAGAACCCAATCAAATAAAAGAAACGGAAATATTTCACTTATTTATTGACTAAATTAAGAAAATCATCCAATATTACATATGTGTTAGTGGTGGATCAGAAACTGGGGAAAATATTTTGTGGACAAATGAGACCAGATTAGGATTATTTGGCTTAAATGAGAAGCCTGATGTTAGTAGGAAGAACAACACTGTATTCCAGTATATGAGCCTGTCCCTACTGTTAAACACGGTGGTGGTAGTATCATGGTTTGAGCCTGTTTTCCTGCATCTGAACCAGGATAAGCTGCCAGCACTGATGAATTCGGAATTATACCAGTGAATTCTGGGACTTTTTTCATGTAAAAATCAGCTGATTTTGAGTCATATTTATGCATAATTATAGAAAACATTGCAGGGTTTACAAACTTCCAGCACTGTTTATTTGCATTGGCAAAATAAGTTTGACCACTGTGCCAATCAGATATTGACAAAAATCATTATTATCTTTCCAATCTTCATACAAGGCCTGTCCTCCAGGCCATTCTTGTAAATGCAAGGTCACCTTTTCACTGAGGAAAAAAAATGTGATTTATTGCATGTATGTGTGAATTCAATCAAAGAGTCTCACAGGTCTGTCAGCTGATAGTTACCCTGAGTGTAACAGACATCTGAAATTCCCCAAATGCATTCAAAACTCTTTCAGTTTCAATTATTTATAAAATTGCCTCTATATACTGGGTAAATATTCAGCATGCACAAAAACAAACATGCCATCTACTCCTATAAATGGAAACATAGCATGTTCAGCAGGCAAAGGTTACCTTGAGAATGCATCATCAAAGCCATCCTCCACATCCTGTCAAGATACAACAATATGAGTCGATACAGACACACAGCCCTCCACGTTACACTCCTGCTGCCTTTGAGTCGGCTCTTTGTAAATTAATTAGTGAACTACATCTGTAAACTAATAATAGATAACTGATAACACACTGCTCTGTTCAGCCTACACCGGAAAAATATTGCATACATTCTAATCATTAACCACAACAATATTAATACATGACATACAACAATTCAGGTGATTTTTTCCAAGGAGAAAAAGTTCCTCTCATGGAAAACATGTAAATATATCTGAGTGGGATCAGCATAATAAGTAGAAAACATTTCAACGACTGCAGTGTCACCTAGTGTTCAATACTTGTAATTGAACACCAGGATGGCCACTGAAAAAAAAAAAATTAAAATATATAGAAAAGTAGTTCACAGGCCAGAATAATGGAGCACAGAGGAGGTCAGTGTATGCTCATGGCTGTGAAAACTGCACTGGCAGAAGTCTACAGATCTTTTCCAACTAAATATACAGTATTCTGTTGAGGTTAATGCTGGCATGTAATTGTAGATGACATCATGAAGTTAATCACAAGAGCATCAAGCAGCTCGTCACTGTTAGGATGGTTAAGAGCAGATCAGTTCGAGCGATGGATTTTATCAGCTGAGTGATGATACACAGATCTGTTTTTATTTTTTGGACATTTTTGGTAACTTTTTGGATTAATTGAGTTATTAATTGAAATGAAACTGAATGTACACACGCACAGGTATATGTTTAAATGGAAGGGTTGTTTTCATTCTCTTTTTTCATTTTGTGTGTGTGGGGGGGTACTCATAGATATGATAAAAATACAGTAAACTGTAGTTTATTATTGATTAAATTAATTATATTGATGACACCTATAATCCTATATACAGTAATCATCAATAATAAATTATTGATGATTATTGTATATTGTGTAATTCTGTGTCTATATGCATAGATTCATACTGTGGCATTGCTGTGTGCACATACAGTATGAATGTACTGTTTTTTTCTCTCTGTTGTTTTTTTTGTTACATACACTATGTACTATTTACTGGCTCAAAATCAGTCAATCAATCAATCAATCAATCAATCAATCAATCAAATATATGTGATATGGTTCTCTTTTACTCCTTTTATTTGGTGTGTGTGTGTGTGTGTGTGTGTGTGTGTGTAAAATCTTTCTTTCTAGCTGGTGGATAGTTTCTTTCCACTTAAACGTGGATATTGACCTTTTTAAGTATCAATAAGTCAGGAAATACACATTATGTGCAGTTTCTATATTAATATACTGTTTCCAGTATGATAAGCTCTTATTGACAGTAATTGAGTCTTGAGGGCTCACACTGAGGTACATGGATTCTAAAGGTTACAGTGTGACCTACCCAGGAGTCATGTTTGATTGGCCGCCTTCGAGTGGGGTTACTCCGAGGTGACGGTGAGCTGAGTGAAGCAGAGAAGAAGGGCCTCCGCAGCTTCTCCTCCATCCCAACAGGCTTATGTGTTTCTGGATCTGTGGGAGATGACGGGTGTGGATGAGAAGCTGACATCAGATAAAGTGAAACAGAGGACACACAGGGTAAGACAGATGAAAGAGAAAAAGTCCACAGCTGGACACAGAGCGGGTAAGAGAGGCAGAAAGAGCTTCGCCTGTCTGCAGCACAGACAGACAGCCTGTGGCACAGACGTCCCTGAAACATGCAGAATTTAAATCCCCTCAGTAAAAAGTTCATGCATATTTCTGTGTCAAGTTACTCAAGAGGTCTTATACACCAGACTTTCTCCAGACTGTCCTCAGGCCAATATACTGCCGGGACAGATTTTAATTGAAAGAATCTGGAAGATCCTGAGCCTGAACTATTCACAACCTGAACAGATGATTAAGTCTCACTGTTTCCTCTGAGGAGCAGAAACATTCTGACCTATGAATCCCAACCTATAAATGCCACGTCTATTAGCTGGAGTTTAAAATCTACAGTTTCTCTAAATGAAGAACGAGTGGTGTGTAATTGGGTGATTTGTCCTCAGAGTGTGTAAGAAGCGACGCCTCGACTACAAAATTACAAATCTCACTGCAATGGCTGCAACCTGTAAAGGTCATTTAAAGTCATTATACAATCAATGACAGCAGCATTGGTAGACTTTCTTTCAAACACCTGTAGTTCCTTCGGTGAGTTAATTTCTGTCTCCCCCTTCTGACATTTAGAGACATTACACAAAGATGTGTGGGACATGACAACAACTAATCCTGCCTCTCTTCTCTGTATGAATGTCGTGACATTTTATGAGGTCATGGTGACTTTTGTGGCAACAAATTCTGATAAAATCTCTGAATGTAATTCCTCCCAGGAGTTCCGGAAATGTCACAGCGATGAGAGAAGTCAGACGGACAACCAGAAACCCAGCCTGCCTCCGCTCACAGCTGCTGCCACGCTGCCACCATTAACCTCTGTGGCCTCGCAGGAGTAATCTTGTAGACATTCTGCTGTGTTCGGTGGGAACCTTCCACTAATAAACTCGTGTCTCCTGTTGTTGCAGTGACAGACTGGATGAGGACAAAACAAAATGAAGTCACCTGCTGGGACACACTGAGTGTCGGCTGTCTGCATGTGCTCGCTGTTCGCTGCACAGGAACAGCAGGTCCTCGCCTTTTTGCTTTTGTCTGTGAACAAAGAACATACCGCAGGATCTATTCGGGGTGGGTTTAAGGTATTTTAAGGTGTAGGAGCTACAGATGAAACACATTGCTGAGATTGCCCTGGTGTCACCTCCTCCTCCTCATTAATGGAACTTACCTTCCTGAGCAATCTCCCAAAGATCTAGGGCTACTTTAAAGGCCTGTGCTACTGTTAATGTCACAGCCTGAGCCTAGAGAAAGGACAAAAAAATAACATTAATGACTAATTATTGAAAAAAAAAATCATTTTGAATCATTGTTCAAAATATTTAGACACAATGTAATTCTAACAATTGTATCTTAGTCACAGCAAAGCTGTGAGACTGCCACTAGATGGAGCCAAACACCATCTACTCAAAAGCTGCTTATTACAAATTAACATCAGTTTAAATAATGATGTGCACATGCAAATAAATCATGAATAACAGGTGTGGCAGACTTACAATTTTCTTCTTTTGGCAGAGGAAGGCGTGACACTCCAGAGTCTCATTGTACTGGCTCTGAGAAATGTATGCAAAGACCTTATCCTGAGTTTTATCTGCAGTGCAGTAGGAGATTCTGCAAAGGACACCGGAATAAAAGAGGGTCAGAGTGTGTAATATGACAGCAGGCAGGAACTCATTTGTTGAAGGGCAACGTGTAAACGCTGTTAATCAAAACCTCGTACATCAACTGTGCACACATAGCAATTAGGGCAATAACTATGGCTTTGTGCTGAAGCTTCTGCATATGCATAAGCACACCAATCACAGCATGAGAGGCGCGGCTTTGAATATCTTGTTGATGAAGTCCTGCAGCTGGGCACAAGGAGCACTGACTTCCAAAAGAGGAGATGCTTAAAGTGGTGCTGCTCCACGTTTCACATAAAACGCATGTGCTTGTGTTGATAAAATACGGCTTCATGGCTCAGATGGTCAAATGGCCCTGAAATTTTCAGTCAAGTGTTTTGATGATGCAAGTTACATGGACAACCTTCACAAATCAGAGGACATGGTGCAAACTTCCCCAAACAGTGATTGATCCGAAAATTCAAAAGGAGAACATTTTAATCCTTTAGACACACACACAGCACTGTCTGCCTTTCAATCACACACACACACACACAGCACTGTCTGCCTTTCAATCACACACACACACACACAGCACTGTCTGCCTTTCAATCTGTATAGTGGTTGTCTGTCTTGAGAACACAATATATTGAGAATACCTTGATTGGATTTTTTTTCAAATCTAATACAAACATTCACTCAGAGTCAAGAATAACCTGATTTAATTGCAGTGGTGATAGGTCAGGGTCATCGTGACATGACTCATGTCCGTTCCAATCTGGTGAACACAGTCAATATTACAGAAATGCCCTGAGGGAATCCAAAAGCATTAACTAATCAGAATTTTCTGACGTCCTGACGACATCTTGGAATCCCAGTGACCTCAGGATGTCATGTTCTTACGCAGATATACTTTTTATGTTTATGTACACATGTGTGTGTTGCCGTGTTCTTCTTCTAAACCTAATTTCTCTACAGGGATTAATAGTGTTAATCCTAATCTTAATCTTAATCTTAATCTATGTATACTTTTTCTTGCACGAAGACAAGTGAAACTGCAGGACATCAGTTGAACAAGATAACCTGACAGTTGTGTAATATAGTGCAACATCTTATCAACCACAGGACCAAAAAAAAACAAGATCTTGTTGGTGATTTTTGTTGAAATATCTGAATTTCTTCTATCAGCAGGAAATGGAAAGTCCAAGATTACAAATCGGTCTCCACTGTGACTATATTGCAGAGTCCTCTTCCCCAGCAGACACGCTGAGACTTTCCTGGATCCAATATCTGGTTTTCAAGAAATCCAATTGTCTGGAAATCCAGTTCCTGGCAGAGCCCTGTGGATTTTCAATGAGTATCTCTGAAACCAATCTAGACAAAGTCCACCAGGCAATTCTGCTCTTCCCACAACAGCTCGTATGGCTTCACCGAGGCGACAAGACACAGAACCGATGGATTTGCTTTGTCAGATTTTATTCGGGCTGCTGTTATAGAAGCTTTATTGATCTCCAGCTACCCTGCACGTCTGTCCGAGGCTGTTACCTGAGACCAGCAGTGTGCATCCTGTCCGCTGCCTTAAATAGATGTGCAAATGAGCCACAGAGAGAGAGAGAGAGCGAGAAAGAGAGAGATGCACTTGACCTTTTGTCAGTATAATTACAAACACAGCCTTTATAGTAAGCAGCATGGAGACGAGATGAGTGCGTTTCCTGTCATCGCATGTTTCAGAATCACTGACCAGACACACACCACAGGGCCGTGTAATCTGCCACCATTTACAGCGACTCTGTGCAAAGGAGATCTCTGGGCTCATTTGCTGCCCCACTTCAAAGGAGGGGGGGGGGGGGGGGGGGGGGGGGCGCTAAAAATGTTGTAATGAATTCGATCAAATAACAAGCATTAAATCACCAGCACTCACATCACCCTCTCAGATTGTTTACTGGCTCGCACCACAGTGATGCATGACCCACATAGCAATGCCCAGGACGCCCCACTCTGCATTTAGCCGCCGCCCCACTCCTCCTTATATCGGGGCTGTAATTGCATGAAAACAAGCAAAGAAAAAGTTGAAAGCATTGCCCTATATTTTTTTTTAAAAGAGGAAAACAAGTAACTAACTTTCTCATTGAGACATTAAACTGTAAAACTTTAACAGTAATAATAAATAGATAATGCACTGATAAAGTGGCAGTTCAAATCAATATTTGGGGTCTTTGGATACAATATAATAGAAGAAAAATGACAAAAAAAAACTTTTGCCAAGTAGGTTATCCTGAGGTTCTTAATTCAGAGTTTACATCAAGAAAGTGAACATTGTGCTGTAAGCAAAATAAGCAAATAGGTCAGCGCACAAAGAGTACAGTCTGATGAGCCAGTGTCCCCGAAATACTGTACAGTATGTGCATCAGCAGGAGTCTACTACCGCAGCTTGTTATATAGCTGGAATATAGCTGCACGAAAAATAAAATTTTAATTAATTAAATAATAAAAAATAAAAAAATAACATGTGCAATTTCCATCTATAATCACCAGCATGAATAAACCATACATTAACATAAACTGGCCTTTATAAGCATTCACATGAAATTAATGTAAATCTTCCAACACCTCAGTGGAGTGAATGCACATTTAAGACGTCATTTACCCGGAAAAAAATGCACATATTTTTTCTATTGAAGGTCTTTTATATATATATATATAAAAAACAACCTTTCGCTCATTATAAGTAGAACAATGGATCGCATTCACAGTACAGGCCTTCAGTTTGAAACAACAAACAGCGGCGGAAAATAATTGACAGTATCACACTAAGCTTGAAGAACAGAAGCTGAGCTGTCAGTCTGCATCATATCTCCAAAGGGGCTCTGTGGACTGCATGCTTTTGATCTCTTCACTGCACAGAGCACCGGTGTGTTTGTGAGGCAGAGGAGGGGGGGGATCACTGGAAATATTTAAATATTTACAGTACAAAGCCTCAACAGAACTTTGCACATCAAAGCCTCAAACTTTCTATATACACTGAATAAAATGACTCTGCTGCTTAACACAACAATGAACTACTTCTGTTCGACTTTCCAGCTCAGGATGAGAGCAGAAAAATGGAAAACATGAATGTTTATGAGCACCGCATCACATTTAGAGATCCTACACACACACACACATTTCACAAATGTACCAGTGGTGTCAGAACAGCATGCATCATTACCAGGTGGAGTGTCACTCAGCATTTCAGCTCTCCTTTTCTGACCCGTATGCTTTGCTGATTGATATGCTGCTTGCTAGCTGAGAGCTCTTGTTAGAATATGAATCAGTAACACTAGCCCAGATGGAGGCTGAACGCCCTCACAGTGTTCTGCACACTGGGAGCATCACTGTCTGTATGCTTTAAATAAGCAGACAAATAACACAGATTTTAATATTTAGGATTTAGACCTTAAGCTTCTAAGAGCAAAAATCTGAATATCATAATAAACAAGCCTTGTTTACTGCATTAATCACACTCCTACATCTCTCCTTGTTGTTTTTAAGGGGCTAAATGAGGAGCTTGAATATGGTCCACACCTTTATGTGATGTACAAAAGTGTCACAGAAAGGTAGATGGATATAACATGAGACCATGAAGACACATAATCAGCAACACCAGGAGGCAGATCTGCTGCTGCTCATCAGGCTTACACAGTATGATAAAATAATGTGAGTGTCTGAAGCTGCAAATTAGATGCATTGTAGGCTGAGCCGTTCAGAACCGAGTGACTCCCACGGCTGTAGAATCTTCCTAATGAGAATTTGGGCATGCATCTTAAATATGAACTGATGTGATGAACTGGAAAATAACTAGCAGGAATGTAAAGCTGAAGTTTAGTTTTAGTCCAAAATAATACATATTTTTGTAAAAAAATGTCCCCCTATAATATTCTTGATTTTGTATGTTTGTGATAAATACAATGAGTTGCATGTAGAAAGCATGTGATTACTCAGAATGTTGTTGTTTGTTGCTTTGTTTGTGGTTGAGTGGATGTGGATGGATGCACTTAAGAGGGGTCGTGGATAAATTTCATTCCAATGTCTTCCCCGCTGTTTACTAGCCCCCAGTAGGCGTATACCCTGAGGGGGAAACAGCCCAGCTTCCACTGTTAAAAATCACAAACGGACAAATGTACACACTCAATGTGTATGTTACCATCCATGCATGGACATATGTGCAGGCACAGCTTGTGTATCTAGCTCTAAAAAGCACATTCGATCCATTCTCTTAGACTCCTTTCACACTTCACTTGCTTTCTTGGCCAACAAATGGATTATGTGCAAGAAAAATAAGATACAAGAAGTCGGAGGGAGGCAGTGGGGGTAGAAAAAAGGGCTGCAGGGAGGTCGGGGTGGGGGGTGGGGTCTCGTAAAAAGGGATAAATCCATCCTCAGTCAATCTAAGCGCTGTATGTGGTCCTTCACTTTCTACTGTATCGCTCCCCTGGAGTGTCTTGGCACTCTTTGGAGTTTCAAAGTGAGCAATTAGTTCATCGGTATTCCTGCATACAGAGCTCTGTTTATGATAATAAGAACAGAAATTCTTTCTAGACAGTTTAAAGGAGAGGAGGGAGGGAAGATAAGGAGAGAAAAGAAGGAGATCAAAGAGGTGGCTGCTTCCCCTGGCCTGTGGTCTGTTACCGCTGATAAGGTGGATCAGACACACACACACACACATCCCCTGCCTTTTTTTAGCCTGCTCTGTAATCACAGTCCAGCCATATGATGTTGAGACTGTAATCCTCAATGACACGAGGCCCAGTCTACAGTACAGTATATTACCCCCCACCCCACATACACACACACACACTTTTCACCTAGCATGGTGCAGGAAAAGGTTACCTTTCACAAGCGAGATCTCTCTGAGCCACAAAACAGGAAAAATAAATAATCATTCAAGCAAACCAACACTAGTCTTATTGACAGAACTGTGTAATGTTTGCTTTAAACTGTACCTGTATATGGAGACATTCTCTATGAGGTCTGTCGTCTCTGTGTCTGAGATGATGATGCCTTTTGGTGACACCGTCAGTGTTACTTTCCGGAACTTCTTAGCACTGGCTCTGGCCTGTGGATATAAAGTATATACATATATATATATAAAGAAACAAGAAACAGACTCTAATCTTGCTTCAGGTGTTTGCAGAGCTAGCCTGTCAATGTGACACAAACATAAAATGACCATACATCTGATTAAACCTCAACAGTGTCCTGAGGAGCAAAATTAAGCATCCTGCTTTGTCCCAGAAATGTGAGAATTTATAAAAGGCGACAGAACTAGTGTTGGGAGGGAGGAAAGCATGTGTGGACCAGAATGTGGAACTCGAGGTCGGGCTGGCAGCCACCGACTCCCCCTGCCGCTTTGCACCATCTGGAGTTCCAGAAAATACAGTCTTAGTGCTGAGCTTGTGGTCTGTGAGAGTGCCTGTTGACAATGACAATGACCTTCTTACCCATGCTATTAAATAGCAAATGAGAGCAGTTTAGTTTCACACTAAAACAAGTGATATCATGTTAAGGATCAGTGAGGTGAAGGAATGCCGAGCTGACAGGAAGTGGAGACACTCATGTGAGCATGAAAATGAGAGGAATCTGTGTTCAAACCAAAAACTGGGACTTCTCAAGGACAACAGGAATGGTGCCACAGCTGGCTGTAATGCCCTGGAGGTGGTGACACATACACACACATATATATTCTGCTTAAGACTCACAACATCATTGTAACGATGAGGGAAATGGTGCTGTACTGTAGTTATCTCAAACATGTCAGAAATGCTAACAGCTATGGTTATGCCACCATAAACACCAATCTGTCAGCTTGAGATATGGCTGCAAGTTCCTCTATATGTTTGCATTCCTCCGTCTTGTCTTATCACGTCTGACTGAAGCATGTAGCATGTAGCAAGTCACAAATGTATTCAGGAACTTCATTCAGGTTGATTGGCTGGTTTCCAAGGGAACAGACTGACAACTGATTTTCTCTTTTTTTTGTCTTCCTGTAAATCAATTGAATGTTAATCCTGCCATTAGGTTCAGTTTAGGCTCTAATTGAGCAGCGGGGGAGGGGAGATTACACACTGGCATTGTTGGTGATTTGAAGGGAGAAACAGAATAATATATATAATCAATTTTAATGCATGCCAGTAATTAGAAGTCAGTGTATGTCTTCAGATTGACTCCTTTATATGTTGCTGCAGCTGCTCTGAACCGATCAGTGTAAATGATGTGATTTGATTTGTGTGCATGCCTATATAATCCTGGATTAGCAGCATATATAGTGACCTTGATGTAAACATAACCCCTGTTTAATTACAGAGCAAGAGAATTAAAGGAAGTTTAAGGCCATCAACGTACAAAACATCCTGTTTTTGGCCTGAAAAAAAATATTATTCAGTTTACATGGCAACGAATATTTCATCAATGTTTTTGATTAACATACAGCAGAAAATCTGCTTGTTCCTTTAACCAACTCCTGGAATCATCTCTGTCTCTATCACAGCCATGAAAACCTGTTAGCTACTTAGCACATACAGCATTCAAAATGCACTGTATTCATGTCCAAAGAGTGCTTCTAAAACACTCTAACTAATGTCAGATAGCAAATAAATTTAAAGAACAGTAATACTCAGTATGCATGTTAATGTACTCGAGTAATGGCAATAAGCTGTAGTTTGACCCACACTGATGTATGAAAAACACAAATTAGGATAATTATGACAGTGACAGTGCCCAGAAAATATTTAATTTGTCTTATCTTATTTTCTATTTCAAACTTATTCTATCATAAATGACACTCCTGACCGAATATTTGCCCAGGCCTTGAGGATAAAATCTACAATAATTGGAATAATGTGCACCAGAGTGGTGCACGGGGTTTTTAATTTCACAGATCCACAAGGAATTTCTATAAAAAGCATCGCTTCAATTAAAATCTTCAATGTCACTCTGAAAATTCACATTCTTAATGAAGGTGCTGACCTTGCATTGCTTGCAAATGGGCAATGAGATGCATTGTATTCAGACTGTGCAAACTTTATGAAGCAATAAAATGATGCTAACGTGCATTATAAGTTGAGCAGCAACTCACAGTGGTAACAATTCTGCGAATGGCAGCCGAGGCCATGTCCTCTCCTTTAGGCTGGCCCACCAGAGTCATACCCAGATACTTCACGTTGAACACCATCCCCTCCAGCAGGGTCTCCTTGGTGTCCGTCCAGTTCTCCGGCAGCTCTGATTTGACAAAAAGACAGATCATCTCAAAAATGTTTGCTATGGCTTAATGTAATGTAACATGAGGTCAATATTTCAGGCCTTAGAATTGGAACATGTGAGCGTATATCTGCGGCTGCATCTCTGCAGGATCATGGGGGAAGCGATTTATGCTGTTGGTAGCTGAAAATAGTGACTGTGTGACAGTGATGGCTTCCTTGTAAAATGTGTTACTGTTATGAATTCCTGTGTTTTAAGACAAACGTCACCTTTACGCTGTTTTTATTGCGCAATTAAAAATGAAACTGAACCACAGGTGAAGACAAAACAGCTTGTGGTGTCAGGGGGACTCGAACATCAGACTCCATAGTGAAAGTCCACCAAACCGCACGTACCCCCACCATCCCCAACATACCTCCTTACTCCTTATCAGTCCCATGATCAGATGACGATCACATGCTTGTGTTTTACTTCCCCTTGTGTTTCCCTCTTTCTGTGATTATCTGCCCCGCCCGGATTGTGTTCACCTGTGTCTTTGTCAGGTTGTGTGTTAGGTCACCTCCTGTTTGCTACCTGTCTGTTCCCATTTGTCTACCTGGATTAGCTGTGTCCCCTGTGCCTTCCATGTGCCTCCCTACTGTTCTCTGTCTGGTCTGTTTCGGTTATGTTTTTGACTCTTTACTTTGTACTTTGTTTGTTCCTTTGACCTTTTACCTGATGGTTAAGGGGTTTGTCTTGTTTTGTGATTTGTTTGATCTTTTTTTTTCATTTCATGTATTAAACTCTTCCTTGGTTTGACATTTTGGCTTTTAGTTGTCTGCATTTGGGTCCTCCTGAACTCATTGCTGACACCATATCAGGTGATGAAGTCTAAAACTCAGAGACATTATTAGACAGTATGTTAAAAAAATCACACTGAAACACTGAAAACATGTATGGGGATGTGTTGTGTTATGATGTCAGGTGCATATCCAAAGTAATGTGTGTGTATTGCTGACTTGGGCGAGTGGAGACAGGAGGATGGGGCCTGTGCAGAGTGTGATAGTTGTCAGGACTGACCTGTAAATGAACCTGTGGGGTACATCTAGAGACTGTTCTGTTGTTGTTTGTGTAACCAGGCTGCCCGGTCAAGAGTAGAGTACCAGCTGAAGTGTTGGGTGAAATATAAACGAGTAATGGGATGATATATATATGATGTCATATAAATGTTAGAATTAAGGGAAAAACAGTCAACGCAGGGACATCTTTAGGTGCCAGGTGTGTAGTGGAGGATCCCCCAAAATTAAAGTTATGGTCAAGGAAATGCTTAGAAAACTTATGATTGCCGTTGCTAGGCAACTATTGTTCTTCACCCTCTTTCTTCTTATTATTCTTCTGTATGTTTTTTTGGCGCAGCGTATCTTCAGCATACATTGACTGATTTCAGCCATTCAACTATCAAAATGTTCACCTCACAGAGGACATTCCGGGTCAACTTCAAGTTTTTTTCAAACAATTCAAGTTTTTCAAATTAGGCAATTTCAGTGTCATTTTTAACATGGGAGTCTATGAGAGAGCCCTTCAACGAGGGTCATCTGCCAAATGTATCTCCTCCTACAGATTTCAAGCTACAGACTCCATTTTAGTCTTAAAACACTCATTAGATGCTGCTCTATCAAACATGTATTTAGAATTTTCTAATTCCGAATCGTTTCCGCATGCCAGGCTCTCAAAGCTGGAGTGGTTTTTGAGGTCTCCTCTGCTGTTACCATGGTGACAGGCTGACACACAGAGGCATACACAGAGGCATACAAAGCTCTGATTCTCCAGCAATTCAGAGCAATCCTTCACATCAGCATTCAAAGCAATGCTTCAGCTGCAGTAATCAAACTTGCATTTTCTTCAGGAAATGCTCTTTTCTAGTTTTTTTCACACAGCTCCACACATCTGTAGCTACATTTTACTAATTAGGGCATTAATTAGCAAGTTTCTGTAGTGTGGTATATCATGTAAAAAGGATAAATTAACACTAGCTCTCATGCTGTATTCTATTTTGGGAAATTATAGATATATGGACATTCATGGTGTTTTTATACTAATTTATACCAATAAATTAGTGCAGATTTCTCTTTATGCCTGCGACCTGCAGCTGATAAACTGTGCAGAAAGTCAATACAATCTCTCACTGTGGCTGTGATTTCCTGCAGGTAGCACCAGGCTGTCCTGGAGCAGAGCTCTGTAAGCAGTGTGGAGACTGAACTGCACCCATGCAGAGAGCTGAAGATATCTCACAGTAACACCTGGACACCCTACAGATGAGCAGCAGGCGAGGAATGACTTACAAAACTATGCACAGACCACACTCTGTGATGAACTTAGCAGGTATATAAAGTCAAAGCATAATCCATTAATCTGCAGCATTACATGGTGACATACTTCTGATAATGACTATTAAAAAAATGAGAGTTACAAAGATATGTGAAGAGAGAAAGGGAGAGTGACACACACACACAATCAGCGTCCAACAATCTATTGGGCTACACTGGCACTAAACTCTCCACATGGGCTGAGCCATCTGTCACTGGTAGACCCCATGCAGCTGTGCAGGCGAACCGCATCCGCCCGCTTCCAACAACTCTGAATTATTAACTAATGTTCAATCACACTATGGGAGCTGTTTCTAAACCAGAGCCTGAATTTTGTGATCGTAAAATTGAACACACACACACACACACACACACACACACACACTCACAGAGTCAGCTTACTGCAGGTCATTTTAATGAAGAGGAGAATGCTGTCTTACCTTATAAAGGTTGTGCCTATAAATGTAGGCTAATGCATCATTGTTCAATAACAATGGTCTATTAAACCAACATTATGTAATTCATCTCTCCTCCTCTCTACATGAGGTCAAAGGTCAAAAACAGCACAAATGCAGTCAAGTCAGATGGAGTATGTGCTGGAAACATTGTTTTCTAATTTTCTTTATATTCAATCTAAGAGATGCTAAGATGGCAGTTACATAAGTGACCAACAGAGGCAAAGGTTTGTGTAACCAGTGCTGTCATTTGACTGCTGTATGAATGCTAAGTGTAGCCTTACTGGCTGTAGACATTTTTATATTTTGTCATATTTTCACTGACGGATACGACCGCTAAAAATAAAGCAAAGAATATGTGCCAACCATCAGCTATACATAGACTCAATTCGACACATTAGCATCTGCAGGTATCCATTTTAGATTTCCTTCAAGAGCACACCTTATTTATATTTGAGGATTATTTTATGGGTTCCATTAAAATATTGGAATTTAAAGAAGCTACTTAGCTACAGCTCATAAAATCTGCTATGCTGCAGCATCACTGTATTGCTCATGGAGACGTGACTTCAAGAAGAGCCAAGGTTCACTACAAAACATTTAAACTTTGATGGTCTTCTAATCATGTCCTTCAGTCTCTTTGATTATTCTACACTGATAAAACTTCAATGCATTGATTGAATAATTAGGATTCTATTAAAAATAATGTCACAGAGCTGAAGGGCTGCAGTCCATGCTGTGTCTTCACAAGCTGTAAACATGAATTATTAAAGAGCTTTATGTTGATGCTGCAGGGGTTCCAATATATCACCCCCCCCCCCAAAAAAAAAAGACAAGTGCTTAAATTTTTAATAAATCCCATATGAGTCTACAGAGGGACCGCGACTGATAAGAGTGACAGGAACAAGCGCAGAGTGGTTAATTGGATTTAAACATGTAGAAGAAAATCCGCAGTAAGTGTTAAATTTCACTTCATAAGAAGGCTGCATGTTCTCAGTAAGTGTGAGCGCGATAAGGTTCATCAAGATGATGTAATTTGAAGGAGTACCAAACAAGATTAGGGAGGAAGGCGAGGCCCTGAGTGGTGCACTGATGACGTTTGCATCACTCATAAAATGATCTCACTTCACACCCTGGATGTTGCAGCAAAAGTATTGATTCCATGAGGTTTACCTCACACAAAAGAATTTACTTTAGGTGGTAATACCCCTGCCCTCAGATGCCGTAAAATATTTGACATGCTCGGTGAACAACTGACAAGTGTACTGTAGCATTTCACAGTAGCACATCTGACCTGGGGGAGTGTTGCTGTATGATAATGGGCACCATGTGCTCTGCATGCCTTCAGCTACATGCGGCGATCCCCAGCTGTCTCTCTGAGCTCCACACTCAGTAATTTAATTTGCACTGAGGAGTCAAAATCATACCCGGGTGAGCTGTGCTGTGGCTGAACACCTTAATGACGGTTAATTAATAACACAAACATGAGTGCACCGATATACACACACGTGAGTCAAGGAGAAGGGGGGGGGGCACAACTTCCTTAAAATTACCGGTACATAATGTGAGTTAATTGCAGAAACAGCATGAACATGAAGTGTGTGCTCGAGGGTCAACGTAACACAAACACCCCCTTCCCCTCCATTTTTGCCTGCAGGGCAGTAAGTAGGACATTTTTCACACCTTCGTTTGAGTCCAGCAGAATGAGAACAGCATCAGTGTATGAGCAAAGAAGCAATCTGCTTGCTTTTGAGACCCAACTAACACCCCCATCCTCCTTGATGTAATCCCTCTGCCACACTGTTTCACTCATCTGATGGAACTTTGAATCTAGGACACCACCTTGACGGGGAAAATATAGGCCGCCCGCACATTCAGGGGAGATGGTGGGCTGGGATGGTGAGGGAGGTGTAAGGGAGGAAGGGGCGGGTTGGGGTGGGGGGGGGATCTAACTGGTTTCCTGATTTATGCCTTGAGGCGGAACCAAGTAAAGCTAAGTCTTCCCATTCAAGCTCTCTCTCTCTCTCTCTCTCCCTCAAATCCGTCCCTTAACTCACCTCTCAACTTCTGCCATCTCGCTTCCTCTGGCTCTGACTGCACACAGAATAGATAAATCACATTCCTCACATATTATTTCTAACTGACTAGTTAATGGGTGGGTGGTGGGGGGGTATTGGGGACATATCAGTCAATGCTGACAGCATCAACAAGACAGAATCACGGGATCACACAGCCGATGTTGCTAAGCAACCGCATCTTAATCACAGCAGGGAGGAGGTGGTACCTGCTAATGCATTACTGAACACCTTGGCTAGGCATCAAAAGACGTAAAAACAACATAAAGGGCTCCATAACAGAGGGATTAGTCTGCGCTGTGCGTTCAGCTGGAGCCGTATCAAACCTCACGTCAACTGATTTTAAAACCTTTCATGTCGAATAATTCTGAAGAATGTTCAAGACGCTGTTAATGCTGCAAACATGGGGGGGAGTTTACTATAGAAAACTACTGCTGCACCTGTACTTCCTGCTGCAGGGTTTGCAAATTTAGGCAAATAGCCCAAGCAAACCATGAGTGAAACATGAAGAGCTGACTGTCTGACAGGGGACACAAACCCCAGGCTCCAAGGTCCAAAGTCTGGATCCTTTATCCACCACCCAGCCCTTCACACAAAATTGCACTTTTTTTTTTTTAAATTGTAGATTTAATTAAACTCACATTTCAATGTGATGCTTTTCATTTCCTGCTCACAAACCTGTCAGGAAAAAAAGGGCAAATGTAAGCAAAGCCAATAAAGTGAGAAGACTATAAAGAGGAGATTTAATTTTGATTGTGTCTACTTGCAAAAAATATTACATTGCATTATCAGACTCCTGCACTTAGAAAACCCATTTCCTCTAAGCTTTTATTTCATTTACAACGAGTAAAAAAAAAAAACACTTCTCTGGAGCAAACTAATTCACGTTCATCAGCTACTTTCCCTGGAGGGAAAGCTTGAATGAACGAGACGGAGTGCGACTTCCTTTCACACCACACACTCATTGATTGCTTCAAACAGCGTATCTGCTGTTATTCATAATGGTGATGTTAATTATATGGAACGTGCATGGCTGAGCAGATAGAGCTAATGTAAAGTAAGTGGCAGCGCTTTACTGCAGACTGGGAATGAAAGAGTGAATGTGTCAAGTGACTGACACCATGTACTGAGAGAAACAAAGGACAAGGTGTAACATAATGGTTCATATGTGTGGCACATAAATGGCATACTGAGGCAGGTGAGACAATAGCTTTATGGTCAATAATAATGAAAGCTCAATGAGTATCACATGGTGTTGCTGCTGTTGTCCCTCTGAAGTTCCCATTCTGTCGCTGCTTGTGTTAGTGCTGCAGAGAGGTGCTCCATTGTTGCCAACGTCTTGGTAAGAAAAGTAGCTATTGGCTGTCCCTACTAAATGATCTCATTGCCTAATTTGCATAAACTAAAAGGTTCGAACTACCATGGTTTGGATTTTTTCCCTAAACTGTCCCCTTACATACAATGTCTATAAAAATATTGGTAATATTGCGACCATTGGACCATTGACTCTGACAGCTGGACATCGCAGTCCTGCCTCTGCCCATTGTACAAAAGTGAGGCAAAATGCTGCCATGTTGGAAAAAGACGCCATCTTGAAACTACAGTGTGTTCCGTCCACATGGCTCAGCTAGGAAATATTAGTTGGTTGTAGTTGGATCCGTGTCCCATCCACAACATTGAGAATGCGGATTGTTATGACCTGTACCGAAGCCTGCCACCAGGGGGGGGGGGGGGGGGGGGGGCACTGTCATGGTGTCCATGTTTATACAGTTTGTTTACAACAGAATCAAATGAGTTCAAGTTTCAACAAAAACAGCATCAGCTGCAGCATCTGGGTGCACTTCAGTAAAACACAAGTAAAACAATATTACCAATATATAAAAAAAAATATATATATATAACTCTGATCATGATCAACATAGCTTTCTAAAATCTCCCATCATAACTCTCTTGGTTTGCTTATACTCTAAACATCCAGAAGCCAGTAATTCTACTGTACCATCCATCTGAGGCTGTTTTCATTTGAACCTGTACTTCCACTTGTGATATCTTGTTCATATGAAACCAGTATTGATCTTTTTATCTTATTCATGATTAATATAAGCAAATTATGTCCTGAATGCTAATTACCTCCAACTGCAGTTATTATGCAAAACACTGGCCTCATCTTCTCCATCATAAACCATTCTCCAGAGTCTCTGTGAATCTTTAATTAGAGAGATTCACAGTGACGTTCTCACATGCAGCTGTAAAACAAGTCTTATCTTCCACACTCTGAGCAGCATGTTTTGTCCTCAGAGGTGTCCAGAGAATGAAACGGGATTAGCGCTGAGGTTACTTTGCGGGCGTGCATTATTACATGCTTCAAATTAAACAAAAAAAAGAAAAGAAAATCCAGCGCAGACGTTCAGGTTTTGTTCCTGGGTGAGTTCCTGCTCTCTATTTATAGCTGGCATCGCAGTGTGAAAATTGTGCTAATATTTACTCGGCAGACAGTGACAGTTGGTGTGTGGTTGTTTGTATGAGACTGTGCAGGAGGACTGAGCCAGATAAGCAGACAATGAAAGTTGTTAAAACAAGCCACATGGCATCATTCCAGGATATAGAAATCTGTGTGTGGAGCCACCAGAAGGACTGAAAATAACATGTATTGTAGTCCAGTAACTGTTCTCTCCCAGGATCAGTGAGAGCAGTATACCACTAGTTTTTAAGTTCACATTCAACACGTTCAATACACAACAAAATCAATAATCGTCTGCATGTTAATGCTTGTTAAAAGGGCAATAAACTATCCACTGATGTGATAAGACTCTCCTCACAGCTTCCTACATATTGTGTGTGTCTACAGGCACTATATCTTTTTTTTATATGTATCTTTTCAAATCTTTGCAGGATAAATGGGCGACACCGCGAAGATGAGTGGCAGCATAGAGGTCACACAACAACACACAACACTACTGCCAGTGTCAGGACCAGCTTTCTATTTGGCCAATTTGTAGATACGTTTTTGCTAATTTATTGTTTTTTCCCAACTTTGTATGTGTAGGAAAAACATTTTCTGACAGTCACAGTTTATCATTGACGACAGGGCATTGAACAGGGAGGTGACTTACACAGTAAATGTCCATTAAAAGTGACTCAGATCATTTTTATTGAGCGACTCAGCATCCGCTCTTTTGTCACTGCCTCTCATGCAGTTTAATCACTTTGGAGATTTATAGGTCAGGAGGTTCACTCTTTTTGTTGATGCATGTTTAATCGTACAGATATTTTTTTTGTTTCTGCTTATAGACAGCTGATTTTTACTGACTGAGCCAAGGAGAAGCTGTAAAATGTGAAGGTGTGAGGACAGTTCCATCCACCCTGGTTATGTGGTGCATTCATTTTCACTAGAGAGTGAAATAACATTAAGAATACCGACACTGGGAGATTCTTCCCCGCAGCTATTTATTCATAAAGCATAATCACCCTGCACTGTGCGAGGATTGTTTTCATTAGCAATTCAAACAGGGTGTGATTTTTTTTTTCTCTCTTTTTGCTGATACCGATCGTCTCTCCCCCCCCAAGAGTCTGCTGGCTCCTATTCCAACATCCTCATCAACTATAAATAGCTCCCAACAAAGGAATCCTTTCATAAAATAATAGGTTTATATTTAATATTTGGCCTTCTATTCAAGCAGAAAGCTGTGAATCCCCTGGTCTCCCAATCACAAGCTGAGAGCGAGGAAAAGCAATCATTAGAGTTACCATCCATTATCACACCAGAGCAAAACAAGTTGCCTCTGAGAGCTGCTGATCTCATTGAAGACAGTGCATGGCTCCTCCTCACCCCCTTTAATAGATGAGGCCATCCCACGGGGATCCCCCTCTAATGCAGAAGAGCACTTCAGACCCTTCTAGCTGACTGATGGATGCTGGGTCTGACACAGCCAAAATACCTCAGCTTCTCAGGTGTAATGTCTCTGGAGTATCATGATAAGAGGCTAATCAGTGTGAGTGCTTTTGACAATGACTCAGTTCTGAACACATTCTATATATTTTCTGTCTATATTTTCACCAACATGTAAATGAGAAGATGTCGCCCCTATAGGGTGAAAACTCAGAGCCATGTATTACTAAGCTTTCCATATGTTGCTTTGTTTAGAAATATGCTTGTTAGATTTCTGGCTTATATACATCCCTTATGTTTGAACAGTAAAATTCCAAGCTTTAGCCAACAGCTGGGCAGCCTGGCAGCTGCACAGCTCACTATTTGGCACTGCAGAGAGGCAGAAGAGACAGAAAGAAGATGTTTACAGAGGAAGTGAGGAAGCCAGGCTTTACAAAGTCTCTGTCTGGCTGGTGAGAGCTTACAAAATAAAAGCCTCTAAGACAGATGT
The DNA here is from genome assembly GCF_900634625.1 of Parambassis ranga. Taxonomy (NCBI): domain Eukaryota; kingdom Metazoa; phylum Chordata; class Actinopteri; family Ambassidae; genus Parambassis; species Parambassis ranga. Next base: position 11,296,843 of record NC_041043.1, read on the forward strand.
AGAGCTGGCAACACTGCTGTTGGACTTATCTGGCTCGCTATGTCTTGTATTGCCTCACTAGCTTATGATCATGAGCCAAGTAAGCCCATGTTGACTGAAGTTTAGCCACTAGCCATAAAGCTTCCAAAAGCACTACATTATACAGCCTAAAAAAATCCCAATACTTGCTTCATTTTAAAGAGTTTCTCTCATATGGATTCAAATTAGCAGATTAAAATTAAGCTATGAAAAATATCAACAAAATACACTCAACAAAAATATAAACGCAACACTTTTGTTTTTGCTCCCATGTTTCATGAGATGGACTTGAAGATCTAAACTTCATTCCAGATACACAATATTACCATTCCTCTCAAACATTGTTCACAAATCTGTCTAAATGTGTGATAGTGAGCACTTCTGCTTTGCTGAGATAATCCATCCCACCTCACAGGTGTGCCACATCAAGATGCTGATCTGACATCATGATTAGTGCACAGGTGTACCTCAAACTGCCCACAATAAAAGGCCACCCTGAAATGTGCAGTTTTGTCTCACAGCAAAATGCCACAGATGCCACAAGCATTGAGGGAGCGTGCAATTGGCATGCTGACAGCAGGAATGTCAACCAGATCTGTTGCTCGTGCATTGAATGTTCATTTCTCCACCATAAGCCGTCTCCAAAGGCGTTTCAGAGAATATGGCAGTACATCCAACCGGCCTCACAACCGCAGACCATGAGTAACCACACCAGCCCAGGACCTCCACATCCAGCAGGTTCACCTCCGAGATCGTCTGAGACCAGCCACTCAGACAGCTGCATAACCAAACAATTTCTGCACAAACTGTCAGAAACCGTCTCAGGGAAGCTCAACTGCATGCTCGTCGTCCTCATCGGGGTCTTAACCTGACTCCAGATCGTCGCCGTAACAGACTTGAGTGGGCAAATGCTCACATTCGATGGCGTCTAGCACGTTGGAGAGGTGTTCTCTTCACGGATGAATCTCGGTTTACATTGTTCAGGGCAGATGGCAGACAGCGTGTGTGGCGTCGTGTGGGTGAGCGCTTTGCTGATGTCAATGTTGTGGATCGAGTGGCCCATGGTGGTGGTGGGGTCATGGTATGGGCAGGCATCTGTTATGGACGAAGAACACAGGTGCATTTTATTGATGGCATTTTGAATGCACAGAGATACCGTGATGAGATCCTGAGGCCCATTGTTGTGCCATACATCCATGAACATCACCTCATGTTTCAGCAAGATAATGCACGGCCCCATGTTGCAAGGATCTGTACACAATTCTTGGAAGCTGAAAATGTCCCAGTTCTTGCATGGCCAGCATACTCACCGGACATGTCACCCATTGAACATGTTTGGGATGTGCTTGACCGGCGTATACGACAGCGTGCACCAGTTCCCACTAATATCCAGCAACTTCGCACAGCCATTGAAGAGGAGTGGACCAACATTCCACAGGCCACAATAGACAATCTGATAAACTCTATGCGAAGAAGATGTGTTGCACTGCATGAGGCAAATGGTGGTCACACCAGATACTGACTGGTTCTGAGTCCCCAGACCGCCAATAAAGCAGAAACAAAATGCACATTTCAGGGTGGCCTTTTATTGTGGGCAGTTTAAGGTACACCTGTGCACTAATCATGATGTCAGATCAGCATCTTGATGTGGCACACCTGTGAGGTGGGATGGATTATCTCAGCAAAGCAGAAGTGCTCACTATCACACATTTAGACAGATTTGTGAACAATGTTTGAGAGGAATGGTAATATTGTGTATCTGGAATGAAGTTTAGATCTTCAAGTCCATCTCATGAAACATGGGAGCAAAAACAAAAGTGTTGCGTTTATATTTTTGTTGAGTGTACAAGCAGCAATTTTCTTTTCATTTCCAGCTGCTTTTTAAAGTCGATCATCACCAGCTGGCTTCATAATTAATGTCAAGATGATCAGAGCAATCAGCTAAAAGCTAATTCACTTATCTCAGCTGGGTTCAACACCAGCAGCTCATCTTAATTAATCTGACAACCAACATCAAGATAATTCGTCTTATACAAAAAAAAAAAAACACACTTCCACTAGTCTCTGTTGGTGCTTTGTTTGACACAGCATGCACACTGCGGCTCTATACAGCACTGAGCTACAGCGGTTTTCCATTTTCAGGTTTCAGAGGTTATTTTTAGGAATGGGCTCCTGTGCGCTCGGTGCTGAGCTCAGATAGGAACATGATGTGTCAGAAACGGTGAGGTGAAGTTTTCAAAGGTGCACAGATGGGATTTGCTTCTCCGGCAGAGGAGCAGGTTCAGCCGATAGGTGCGCTCACACACACACACACACACACACACACACAGACATCTGCAGCACTTAATCTCACTCACACTCAGCACACACACACACACATATAATAATCAAAAATATGCTTATAAAGAGTAGCAGTATATCCCATTTCACAGACACTCAAATCATAGGACATCACTACGAACTGCATGCTGTGTGTGTGTGTGTGTGTGTGTGTGTGTGCGCTGCAGCTGAGTGAACAAGCACCTCTCCCCAGATAGGGTCTCTCAGTTTCCCAGTGTTGCATAATTCACTTCACTTCAGGCCAGGGAACCGTGTTGGTGCTAAAACCACTCCAGAGAGACTGCAGAGAGCAGCACAGTGATAAACTCTGTGTTGGACAATAAAACAGTACTTTGATTACACACATTTTACAGTAGTATGGAAGTGAAAGACACCCTGTCGGCTACAACGATACAAATTCCAGCTTCAAAAACAAAAACATTTACCACTCATAAAGGTTATACTGTGGTCCGTGAGAAATATGTTATCTATTCACCATCAAACAACTCTCGAGGGCCTCACAAGGAAAATCAATATCAAATGTGATGTGGAGTTTTTAATAACATGAGGCTGAGGTTTTAAAATCAATATTTGTTGAGTGGAACAGTGAAGAAAATATAACTACTGCTTCAAATGTAAAAGGCAAAGACAACATGTGAAATAAACAAACATCAGGATTGATTCAGTGTGTTGAATTGAAACGATTATTTTCATTTTCTTCCTCCTAAAAACTCACAGACAGACCAGGCCAGAGCCCTAAACTCTTAAGTAAGGTATCTAATGTATTCTCAGCAAGAATATCCGCAAACTGATGAATAATGGACAAAGTGGCTACAACTAAGCTTTGATTAAAGTGCAGACCTATGCCAGGCAAAGACTGAGGGCTTTATTAAATGTCAAAGTACCCATAGCAACAAGCAGGATTAAAACTCAAGAAGAAGAGAGGAGCATTCAGTGTGGAGGAGCACTTATCAAAAACAGCGTGAGGTTTCAACACACCTGCTGTGTGACAACATCCAAAATCCATTTAATATCCTCGTAACTGAGGAGGATGTAGCCCAGAGGTGATGCTTTGTATTAGGTGTATGCATTTATATAAGGTCCTGGCTCTGGATGGATGGTTCATGCATTCATACCACATATAACACACACACACACACACACACACACTGCATGCACCTCCAAAAAAGCACAGCAATCTATTATTAACAAGTAAGGACAGAGTCACATGGTGGGATGAGCTGAGAAGCACATTATTTCCAATTGGGGAAAAAAATCAAAAATTGCAACGTGAAACTAAAAGTGGAACAAACGACTTAAGTGAGAAAAAAAAGTGCAGAGCTGTCACTGAGGTGGCTTTGCATTTGACAGTAATCCTACTAATCAGACTGCTAGGAGGGGGGGTGCTCATGGAGTTCTCTTCTGTAGTGGAAAGAGTCAAAAGGGCACACAGAGATCCTCACAGCTATTATTCACATAACTGAATAAAATCATATTTGAAGAAAAGGCTGACGCTGACGCTAACGCATCCGTTTAGAGTCCGTTTTTAACTTTCTGCTGCTTCTTGAAATATAATCCATGACAGATACCTCAAAACCTGCTGCATAAAAACTAATTAGCATCACTTTATCATCTCATCTACCAACGGCCTGCGACTGCCGAGACTGATGAGTGTGTGAGAGCGTGAATTATGCGCGCCATAGCTGGGAATTCTGCTCACTTAAATCATCGGCTGACATACTGAAGCTCAGCTAAGGGTATGAATCAGTTTTAATGGGCTTCTGCATGACTGTGTATGCGCTCATATGGGTCCAGAATATGCAAAATATGAGACTTTCTCCATCAGTGATATGGAAATCATGGCCCACTGTTGAAGAAAGATCTCTCCCAATGGGTTAAAAAGGACTCTGTAGATTCTAGTGTGGGTTGTGCCTGTTTTCTTATTTATTGTTGTTAAAGGTCATGTGACGTATGCTAATACAACCTTATCAAGTTAAATGTAAAGTTCAAGTCCAACCACTGCACTATAGCTGCCGCACTGCGTTCAGGTATTCTCAAGAGAAAACCAGGACTCTGTTTATCGCTGTTGGCTTTTAAAACTGTAATTTGAAGTGTTAAGGCTTTTAATAAATCTGCATTTCTTAACTCTGTATTATAATTGTCAGCACATCTTCAGCTTCAAAGCACTGGGGTCCTCACACTGATCACCTCTCTTTGACACTTCCCCTTCCTCACTCAACGGGTTGCTGAGGCCTAACGAGCCATCCAAAGATAATTGCTCCTTGTGGGTTCTCCCACGTGTCACTCAGTCAGGCCCCTGTCAGCTTTAATAGAACCGCCGCCTGTATTCACAGAGTTCTCCAACCTAATGACTGTTGAGTCCACTAACTTCAGATGAAGCTCCGCTCTGTTCTGCAAAGCACAGCAATACAAACCGTTCATCCTGACATTCCTTTTCAAAGCAGGGAAATCGAACAGAAACACGCAGCCGTTTGCTGCTTATTTTCTCCTTCATTCTCTTCCATATTGATCAATCTGGACCACAAGCAAGAGAAATGTACGCATTTAAAAAAAAAATCTATACAAAACACAAAGACAGCATGGATTCAAACCCCCCCACAGCTACACCACTGTGAACTGACGCAGGCAGCAGGGACATCCTTGCTGCCAAGGGCAAGAGTGTCTGAGAGACACAGGGAAAGGACCGAAGCGCCTATGTGTGACGTGATCCGAAGAGAAGGGTTGTACTCTTGGTGCATGCTGTGTCCTCTTCCAGGCTGCCAGTGGCACTGACCTCAACAGATGACGACGGGCAGCCTGAAGGGGCAACAGGACAGCGCCGAGCGCCGCACATGTCTGTTTACTGTGTCCAATAAGAGCAATCGTTTCATGTTTTGATTGGAAATTGGAACTATTCAGTGACAAGTCTTTTTTTCACCCAGTGCATTATTTAAAGGGACAGTATACTGTATATTTTGGTCTATCTGTCTAGAATTTTGGAGGTATCAGCCGTACAAATCTCAGCATTTTTTTCAATGAAATGTAACCGAACAACACCTGACCAAACTACAGAATGCTGCATGCTCATAGACACGAGGCAGGACAGCAGAACTGTGACAGCATGAGTGGATGTAAACAATGGAGCCGTGCTTCTCGATATGGATGAACGCCCGCTGCCTTCTGTGCAGGGATACAGTTATCCGATGACTTTGGAGTGAAATGTCCCTTTAAAGCAGAGAAGTCAGCAGCCATGCAAATGTTGTTAAAGTCATTAATCCATGTGTTTAGCCAAAGGCCCCCCCCCCATGTGGCTTTGACTGCCACACCGGAGTCATCATCCAATTAAACGCTTCCATCTCATGTCACCTTCACACTATAGCCCCCTTCAAACTAAAGCACTGATACTAATGCATTATGGCAACAAGAAATGTCACATAATAGGCTAAATGTATAACACTAAACAAGGAGCAAATAAACAGGACTTGTCAGTCGACAGCTCACAAATAATTCATCACTTTCTTTTAAACTTTAATCACACCTCATTTCTGCGACAGCGCCAAGCAGCTGCAGTGTTTTTTTGCCTTATTTGCATTCCGACAGCCAGCTTGGACGCCTCGCCACATGCTGGCATACAGACGGCGTCCTCTCTCTCTCTCTCTCTCTCTCCAAATTGCCTGCTAAGTAGCCTCTGGACATCAACAGTCACCCCTTTACTGTGTGTGACGGCTGTGTTGACATTTTTTCCAGCCTGATTCCTCTGCCGCTTCTGTCATCAGGTGCTGAAAATCCAGCTGGATTCTGCTCCGACGGCGTCATTTTCCGGCTTTCTCTTCCATCTCTTTCAACAATAATAAGGAGAAAAACACAAAGCAGAGCCTCCCGCCAACAATGTGTCACACACAATGGCTTTCAAGATAACATGTTGATGATTTGTTTGTCAGGGTTTTTGTCAGCGTTGTTTTGTGAGCACTGTGAAAATAATGACAACTCATATCCATCAGTCTCTCCAAGGATCAGAAGTTTAGCCTTAAAAAAGCCAACAATCCCAAACCATTTAGGACAAAAGTGTCACTTAGAGCTGACATCTGGCACTCAAAACAGATCATTAGAGCCCTGATCCAAAGAGAGAACCACAATACTCAATAATGTAACAGGACCATCTACCAGAATTAGAAATTAATCAGTCACGTGTAATAAAAACTGGCTTCACTAAACAAGGAATACAAGATGAGGCAAAAAGCAGCATGTTAGCGTTTAAGGCTGTGAGAAGCTTACAGGCAGTGTAGCTGCAGGGAGGGGGTTTCGAGAAAACACTTGACACATTGGTGAGACAGCAGGGCTGCAGGCAGGAAAGCACTCATGTCACTGATGGTGTGACATTATGTTTTGTCGCTCGGACCCTTCGCTCAGCCCTGACAGTACTTCACACTGTATATTACCCCTGGAGGCAATCCTACACTGTAAAAGTAAGAGGATGCAAATTTGACCTTAAACTGTCTGGACTCCAACAGGGTCCAGAGTCTCTGACACTCACTGTGATATTTAGCGTACTGACATCATTTATGAAGCACACACAGTGGGACACAGTGGGACACAGTGAGTATTAGTCAGTGTCAGGTTTTTTGCTGATACCTCCATCTCATTGGTGGATATTGTTGTTGTTGACTGAAGTCATTTGATACAGTCGGCAGGCAGGGTATGGTAGAGGCCGTATAACGCTGCAGATTTTCACCTGAGAGGTTTGTGTCTCCCCCTGTTTGAACTCACTGTTGTAGTTAAAGGTAGGGTAGGAGATTTTGAAAACTCAGTGAGAGTCAGCCAGATTTTGAAAGTAAACACACGCCCCTTTCTCTCGGAGCCTCGAAGCCACGTCTCCAATCACATAGACGCGCATTACCTGAAGACGAGCTGTGGTCTGTGACTTCGGCCATCATGCACGTACCCCTCTGGAGCGTGCAGAGCAGGAAGAGAGTGACAACCAGCCAATACTCCATGCAGGGTCCACCCGGAGGATTGGCTGATGTTTTTAGCGTTTTATAGCTTCCACAGATGATTAATATTCCTCATTTTAATGTAAAACTGCCGAACTAATTGGTTGATATTGGATTCTAAAGAGAAGTTACACTAATTTAACAAAAAGTGCATCAGAATGAGATCTCCTACCCGACCTTTAAGTTTCATTGTTTTTCAGTGGAAGTAATGACATATAAAATGCAAAGTAATAACTCACAAATGGACTTAAATAATTTGCATGTTATTCATACACCATTTGGCTGATATATGTCCTGCCAGCAGTAAAGCAGCTACACACTGTGCTGGTAGCTAACAATCTTCATCTTTACGACTTTATAAAAACTGAATTAGCTCCAACAACAGCACAAAACTGAGGGTTGACCACGTCCTGCTGCTTACACTTCTGTTATCAACAGTGCTGATGTATCAATGAATGTTATGCTACTTAAAATGATGCATATTAAATCTCAAATTGCCACTGCAGCGATGTCAAATGCTTATATGTTCCATATAATCCTGTAATAAGTTACATTCAAAACGATGTATAATAATAATCACCAACATCATAATAGCTGGTGCTGACATTTAAAATATCAGGTGTATAAACTAGGGCTGTGTATTGGCAAGAATGTGGTGATACGATACATATCACGATACATATGCCACGATACAATATGATATACGATATATCCCGATACTGTAACAAACGTGTATATTGCGATTATATATATATATTTTAGAGTATGGAAAGCTTGGTTGGAAAGCCTCATCTGAATACTAGTAATACATCTTTCACAAAAACAAAATGTTTAATTATAACTAGAAAAGGGCATTTCCTGAAGAAAATGCAAGTTTGATTGCCACAGCTGAAGCATTGCTTTGAACGCCACATTCCACGCAATACACACTAATGTTAAACTCAGAAGAGACCTCAAAAACCACTTCATCTTTAATCCCCGGCCATTTGAAGACGGAGCTGAATTTCCAAATTCTGTATACATAGTTTTGAAGACCAAGATGTTGGAAGTATTTTAAGCTTCGAATGGTTTCTCTATCTTGTAATTTGTAGGAGGAGTAGCATTTTGCAGAAGACATGGAAAATGTTTAAATGTTTAATATTTTTAATATTATAATATTTGTAATTATTATTGAAGGTTTCCGGGAATGTCCTGAATGAGCTGAATCTTTTGATGTTTGAATGGTTTGAATCGGCCCATGCATTCTGAAGATATGCTGAGCCATTGCACAATGCAACTGTATCTCACGTTCAAGTTGTTTTTCATGCTGAAAGAGACAGTGCGCACCACAAAAGTAAGATGTTGAAATTAATGTTTGCTCATAAATAATTAATAAAAAATCGATTTGGCCACAACTTAAATCTCCAAATAAAATATCGCAATATATCACAGAATCGATTTTTTTCTTACACCCTTAGTATAAACTTTGGTCAGGCTTTGTGCGTCCTGGTGAGCTTGTCTTGAGACTCTACATCACCAGGAAGCAGAAGTACAACTGTGCAGTTACAGCTTGTGGCTGCATGAGTGAATTCAAGACAAACAAAAGCTCTATATACACTCTGTAATACAGAAACTACAGTCCACTGGCTCCCGAGGAGTGGCCAGAGGCGCACACATCGCCCTCCATTCCCTCACTGATGGAGGGACACTGCCTCTGCTACACATCACCCACACCTTTCTCCACGCTGTCATCATTTACACGCACACATACACTGTCTCACTTACTCTCGTGCTTTGAGGTCCCCCATGTGTGCCGCGGGACTCCGGGGCTCTTGATGATCGCTCTGCCGGCAGATTTCAGCGCGTCCATCACGAGGTGTGCGTGTCTGTTCTCCGGCAGGTGGACCGTTCCCCACAGTCTCCGGAGCACACGGGGAGGGAAATACAAGCGGCTTTTGGCTGCACTCGCCTGAGATCTCAGAGCAAAACAACACAAACAAACAAAAAAAACAGAAAGAACAGCGAGGAGAGATACCAGCGACACAAGTTCCAACCCCGAGTGTCCCTCCTTCTCCTCCTCCTCCTCCTCTTCCTCCTCTGTGAGCGGCCCCACGCTGCACCGCTCCCAAAGTTAAGGGCGTGTCCTTCCAACCTTCATGAAGCTCATCCAAAGTGCTCCAGTTTAAAGGAGCGGCCCTAATGAGGAACCATTATTACACTGTTATGGCTGCTGTGGTACAGATCATCAGCACTAACGAGCTTACACAGGCACTTCTGAACTTCTTTTTATTCTTACACAGAATATTACTGTTATTCCTTTATTAAAATAACACCATGTTATTTAATGCATCATTTCTAATCCATCCACAGGGGGAGCAGAACTGATGCAAACTTCTTTTTAAATCAAAGGTTATCATATTAATTTAGCATCTTAAATATTAGATAGAAGCTTTATAATATTAAATATAAAGCTTCATGTTAATGTTATATATGTATGATTACGTATTAAAATCAATTTTTTTCCAGGTCAATATTTTTTTTTTATGCTAACAATAGTGTGACATATTTCCAGGTAGAGAGAATAAAAATCAATGCATCCATTTTATTTTTTGTATGTTGGCGCCCTCTAGTGTTTGAATCCTGTTCTTGCATTAGTGCTGTTCAGTACTGCTCATTTTTATTTGGTGATAACTTTAAAAAAAAATCCTTCTTTTTTATATTTTATGAGGTTAAATTAATTTAAAAAATGTGTGTTTTCTGTATAACCAGAGAAAAATTAAACATGGCGCACACATAGACAACAATATCATTTTGTCCTTCATGGTGAAATCTTTATTTAATTCCTCTCCACAAACAAAAAGTTCATCTCACAAGTATTTCACACTCAGGAAGCTAAGCAGTGCGGGTTCTGTATAGTTATCATGTATTTCTCACAAATCCTCTAGAAGGAGTTGTTAGCCTGCGATGGCATGCTGCTGTTGTCGTCTTAGTGCTCTGTGATCGTGTGAGAGAGTCTGCAGTTTATATTTCAATGCTCTCAGCGGCGCACACTACTGCTACGCTGACTGCTGTGCATGTAGACGTGTGAGAGAGAGTGTGTGTGTTACTCTGGATACACAGCGAGTAGTAGAATCATGCAGCTTCTGGGAAGGACTGTCTGAATTAGAGTGAGCTTCTTCTTTTTTACAAATTAAACAAATATCTCCTTCCTCTTTAAAGAGAAAGCTGCACCCAACCGCTTCCATGGAAGACTGTGAAACCGTGATTCATGGTATTTATAAGCCCTCTAATCAAACCAAAACCATTGCTGCCACATTGTCACAGAGCACCGCTGACTCTCGCATAGAACAGCAGTTACAGGCTTAGCTGTTAATTTAATCCTTACTCCTTTCAGACAAGAATAATCAAACAGTGCAGCATGCATCATCCGTTTAAAGTCGCCCAATTCATGTGTGAGCACAGCATGTTAAAACATTGGACATTTTTTTAGACAGAGAAATAAAAATCTCCTGTCTCACAGTATGGCTTAGGAAAGTTTTAATAGTTGTTGGACTAATTCTTAGTCCCCCATAAAACAAATCATGCTTGTAGTGGTCTTCCTATTTGCAAAAGGTGATTGAGGAGGGAGGTGAGGTCACTAAAAGAGAACAGCCAGGTGAAAACAGGACTTCTCGTAGATTTCTCATAGAGGGAGAGTAAGGTCTTTCAAAAAGGATAAAACAGAACAAAAACAGACCGATCTAGTCAGCTAACATGCTTTCCTGTCTGCTTTACAGTCTACAGCTCTCCATAGTCTCATGCTATTTCTCTTATACACACCGACACACACACTCTTTTTCATTTTACTCTCTCTAAACCCGCATCTTCCTCAGAGGGTGGAGCTAGAAGGCATCTGGTGGGAGGGCCTGTCTTGGAAGCAAGAGGCAGCCGTGGCCAACTATTCTCAGGTCAATCCGATGACATATCAGCTCATGGATTTGTGACTAAATCTTCAACCAAGTTCAAAACCTGCAGTGAAGGACCTCATACGCCGTCCGTTTCAAAGACTGGAAAAACTGTCCCTTCATCGTCTCCTGTTTCCCCTCCCGGCTTCTCTCGTCCCTCCTGCTCCTCTCCTCCTCGTCTTTCTTCCACCTCTGAGGCACACAGGTAGTCTTGGGACTGGGACTGGGAGTGACCCAGTGACTCCACTGACAAGCTTCGGCTAGACAGGATGCTACTTAGGCTGGACTGTCGGGCGCCTCTGGGTTGGGATTCAATTTCAACACGAACCTCAATATTGGTTCCTTCCCTGTGGTCATGGAGATACACACAGGCATCAGTGTTCAACGTGACTGACGCTCACACGTGTCAATCACAAGATAAAACAATATTAAAATTAAATCAAGTGAATAGAAATATCTCCTCCTGCTGGGAGAAAGCTGCCTTTTGATTGGTTAAAGACCACATGGAAAACCCCTGATACAATATTTACCTCAGAGGAAGCTCTTGTGTGTCCTCAGGCTCGCTGTCAGGCACAATAACCACCTCGCAGTCAGACTGGCTGTCCTGCTGGGTGTATCCATGGCGTTTCGTGGCTTCTTCCACTCCAACATATCTATCGAGCTCTGGCGGGGTGGTGCTCGTACTCGGGAGAACTCCCACTTCCTGGACGCTGACTCTTACTTCCTGGACGCTGGTGTTGCTGAGCGTTGGGTTGTTTGGACCCGTCCAGTGATCACTGACTACATGAGAGAATAGAAGATCTATAAGAGAAGTTGAAACTTCATCAGATCAGGCTGACATTTAGAGTAAAAAAAATAAAAATCACAATCATGAGATGATTCTTGATCTATGATACAAGTGTTTGTTACTCACAGCTGGCTAAGTCTTCCAGTTGTATTTTATGTGTTTCAGGGGGTTCGCTCTGTGGTCGACACCACCCATTCCTACAGAGTGACATGGGGACGACCCCGTACACATAAGTCAGCATTAGTGGCACACCCACACCTGAAAGAAAACAGAAGAATGGGAGAAGATTTTTATTAAAAACAAGGTGAAAGTGGTGCAGCTGTCAGTAGTATAGGTAAGGCTGAGAGAACACTAAATTTAAATGATATCAATACCTCAAACAAACACAAGGGGGAGCCCCTCATGCTACTGGAGACATTCATATTTCTATTTTTTGTCACTTTTTTATGTTTCTTAAAAGATTGTGCGCAGATATTGTGTTGTATAAAATACTGTTATGTTATATGACCTATTTCTATAAACACTGATTATTCTCATGAGCTAAAGAAAGAGTTTGACTCTCAGTGATGGATTGTCTTATCCTAACATTGATTTAGAATAAAACAAGTAGTGAAGGTTACAACACTAAACTTTGAAAGTCAGATTTTACTCTGCATGTAAATTTCTCCCCACTCTCCTTCATAACCTTCACAAAAGTACTTTAAACAAGCTGATGATGATCAGCCGTCTGCCTACGCCTGTGTGATTATGTAACCTGCGACAGAGATAGGAATTTGGGAACACAAAGCAGCGTGTTAACCAAAAGGGACATCATTAACACAGCGGGAATACTGGGACTCTATTGAATCAGCAGCAGGGTGAAGCCAGGGCAAGAGGGTGAGCCTGCCAGCCAAAGAGGAGTGAACGCACGAAGAGGGGGAGCTGTGACTGTAATATGAGAAACAAAGTAATCATAGAGCAAAAAGCAGAAGAGGTATGGTGAAGCCAAAGGGACAGACAGGGAGATAGAATGTGAAGCAGAGTGCAGTGTGTGTGTGTGTGCCAAGCAGGGACACATCAGTGTGTGTGGTACAGGGAGGGTTGTGACACTGCAGAGGAAAGCTGAGAAGCTGCCTGAATGTTACCTACAGTAGGGATGAGTCATCAAAAAGCTACTTCATACTGGTGTGTGTGTGATTAAAAGTAACATTATAAAGACCTCACATGTGCTTTCTAGCAATATCTATTCTGCAAATGTTCAATGATTTGGGTATGATTTAATGTAGTAATGTTGTAATACTGTCAAAAGATGTGTTTTTCATTGTTAAAATGTAATTATAAACATATAATGGGGTTTTTAACATGCATTTTGATCATTACATAATGATCTTATTTTACTGATCTAAACACAATGCAAACATTGCAATACAAAGTAATATTGTAATACTAATAGTTCATTTATGTGTGAACCATGATCGATCTGCTTCATTGCAAGAGATTTGTGTGTACACCTTTTTATTGCTGTTTCCAATTTGTATTGGAATTCATCTTGTATATGGTCAATAAAGCCTCTGATAAAGAGCCCCTACTATATGTATTGTATAAAACTGTTTCATTTATATTAAACTGGTCCTAGTGCCATGTATAAACATGTGCATCCCATACTGAGCTATTCAAACAATCCACAGGTTTTATTTTAAACATGAACACAGCACAGTGAGTAGGGTGGCCTTCTAAGAGTTGTATGTGTCAATAACCGTCAATAACCACCCCAGCATGAGCTTATTGGTTGGGTGCAATTACAATACTTCTGGTTCCTGCTATGGAAGTTCCTTCTTGTACTTGAGGACAGTTCCTGCAGTGGAAAAGGCGTGCTAGCTCATGGCTTGCAATATTGTCTGTTGTTCATGTTATTAACAAAATACCAAAACATTCCTTTAGTTTAGGGTCTAAATCTGTGTGAGCAGCGTGTGAAAAGAGTTTTTCTGTCTCATCCTTCAGTGTTTCCTTATTATCATGGAAGGGATTATAGCAGACTCCCAGTGTGCTGCTCAGACCCACATGATTCATATTAAACCTTTAATCATTTTTCAAAAATGACTTCTTGAACCTTCTGCTTTAGAAACATTTGATGAATCTTATTATTGTACATGAAAGAGATATGTGAAATTAGCACACTTCACCTGCTCCGTGAGATCTGCCTTAAACTGCAGTGTTTTGTTCTTATTAAACATTTACATCTTTAAAAAAATGATCTCTTTTTCCCAGTTTGGTGTGCAGGCAGACAACCTGTAACTGTGCAGCTCTTACCCACAGTGACAGCTGCTATAACCGGCGACACAAACACTGACATCATCACCCCACTTGCCACAGTCAAGTAGTGCTTACTTCCTGAGATATTGTTTTTCTTACAACGACCATGGACCTGAAAAGCAAAGATTAAAACATACATTACATCATTTAATCCATTCATGTGTACTAATACATGCAAGAGAAGAGAGGGAAGCAGAACCTGTACAAACTATCACACTGCTAACATTTTAGCTGAAGATAGCTTCCGACAGATGTGTCTTTAGTTTTTAATACACACATTATTCATTTACATCCAGCAAATTCAACAAAGATATCTTTGGATAATCAATGAAGGTCAAGCTGCTTCTCTTTTCTATGCTTAATTAATGTCATATGTGTTGTCACTTAAGCCTGCTCTCCATGTAAGACCCATAGCGCCATATATAACTAACTGCAGATAGAGATAGGATTTAGCAAATATAAGAATGTATCTGTCCTGTTGGGCTATGTGAGTGTTTTATACCTTTCTGCCCATGTATATGGGTATGCCCACAATGATGACCGGGATGGCGATGCCTGCTATCAGGGAGATGACCACAGGTGCCCCGAGTAACATGCCCACCTGCCACAGGACCTTGCGGGTTTGAGACCATGGCTTCTTCCCCCAGAATGTGCATCCTGAGGGACTGACACGCAAACAGGAGGAGATCAGTTTAATTTTCATGAATGTCCCACCGCTTAAACATCAACAACAAGTGAGCTGTATCTCTGTTGCCATCTGAGCATTTATCATTGTGATTCTGCCTTGTTTCCCTGAAGCAGCTGCCATTGTAGTGCTGTTAGAGGAGCAGTAATTCCAGGATGTTTGCTTTTGTTACAACCCTAGGTACAAAACAAATGTCGCCTTAAGTGTGACTTAATGTGGGGTAATATTTTAACTGCCTGGGAGAGCAATCCAGCTGACGGATGCTGTTTGCCTAATCAAGGAACAATTAACTTGTTGGAGCAGAAGTGACACTATGAAGCGCAAATAGCACCTGAGGGCTGTGCTACTCCTTAAAGTGTGCATTGTGTAACAGCAGTAAATGTCACTTTGGGGTTTCTAAAAGCATGAGTGGAGGGAATTCTGATGAGGTATAATAAGCTGTGCTCAGTTTCTCTGAACTGCTACTTTTGCTGTGAGATGCTAAAAGCGCTGCCCTTCAGCATGACATTCATTGTGATTTGTGATATGAAAGACAGCAGACAAGCAAAAGGGGGGAGGAGAGGAGCAGGTGCAGCGGGGGGGGGGGCGAGGAAAAAACACTCTCCCTCAGCAAGAATAATCCGCCTAACCACCAGCACCTTTTCATATACAGCAACACTAAAATAAACCTCGGTGAGCAGAAAGATTAAACCGTCTTTAGATTTAGCCAATCAACTTCTAGCTGGTCTCTTAGCTCATGTTACATATTCTGCCGCATGGAAACATGGCGGCAGATCTGAGTAACTGATGTCAAGTCAGCAGTGACTCCCATTCCAGGGATGGAAAAATCAATAGAATCCCAGACGAACTGTTTAAACCAGTGCAGCCTTTAAACAATGATATATATGCAGCGTGTGCCCTGCTGACTGGCTCGGTTTTTTATCTCCGACTGAAAAACTGCTGTTCAGACGCAGCAGTGGTACAAAAAGGAAAAGGACTGATACGTTTGTGGCCTCAAGTCAATTCTAGCAAACCGAGCAGATTTAGATTTTAGTCCAGTGGTTGTGCAGCTCATTGTCTCCTAATCATTGCATCTTGGAAGTGATTATGTCATAATTACTGGAGAAATGTCGACAAAGTAATAGAGGTGAAGCCACTTCTTTGTTATTCTGCCCATACGCTGGCAGAAAATCCTGCCTCAACTTTTACATAGCTTAGCTGCTCTGTTAGCTACTGACAGCAACATTAAATTCTCCTTTTAACTAACAATTAAATGAGCACTTGAACACAGATCATGAGATATGTGGGCAGCAGTGGCTCAGTGGTATAGCAGGATTGTCCAATAACCGGAAGGTTGGTGGTTTGATCCCAACTCCTCCCTAGTCACTGTTGTGTGTCCTTGGGCAAGGCACTTTACCTGCATAGCCTCCAGTGTACTCACTGGTGTATGGCACTCTTTGCTGGGCTGCCTTAAGCAATTTCCCCATTGTGGGACTAATAAAGGTTTCTTAATTTAATTTAATGAGCTAGCTAAACCCAGGAGAGGCAGGGTTTATGACCTATACTGCAGCCGGACACCAGGGGGGTGAGCAGGATGGTTTAGTATTATTAGTTAAACTTGTTTACAATTCAATGCAGCTCCTAGTGTATTCACCTACTCTGAGTTTCTGATTAAAATAATGTCACACCACCCCACCTAACTTTGTTAGCTTTGGTGCAGGTGTTTAACATGGGAAATTGTCTGTGTTTATTCCCATTCATGTGAACTGAGTGTGACCCCGATACCTGAGGTAGTGCACGTCGGTGATCTCCTGCATACATAGCCAGCAGAACTGACAGGCACACACAGTGCAGTTCATACGGTTACAGCTGCCATCATTGGTCTTCATGATGTAGGCACCACAGCGAGGACACGCTTTGATTTCCTCTGCATCTGTCAACACAGCGAATATGTAAGAGGTCACACGCCTTCAAAAGTTGAGTTTTCTGGGGGGCATCTTCTTATTTGCTGAGGGCAGTAACCTCATGGTTGCCTGGCAACTGCTAGAGCCAAGAAAAAGCTGGTAGATGCTGGTAGGTGGGATTTGGTACTGGTGGAGGCAAGCTAGCTGTTACACCTCAATATCAGTCTGTGTGCTGCGCTAAGACAACCTACTGCTGGCTGGTATTAAAATTCTTGAATTGTAAAATTATTGATCCTGGCATTGGCACTAAAACTGTGACTTTTCACACTATTCACTCACACTCATCACTACTATCATAGGGGCAGCAGTGGCAGTAGAAGAGCAGGGTTGTCCAATAACCGGAAGGTTGGTGGTTCGATCCCAACTCCTCCCTAGTCATTGTTGCGTTGTTGTCGGCAACTGCATTGCCTCCAGTGTGTACAGTGTGTGGCGCTCTTTGCTGGGCAGCCTTAAGCAATTTCCCTGATGGGATTATTAAAGTATTACAAAAAAAAAATAAGACGATAAGATGACTGGAGGCTGCTGTAATGGTGCCGGTAGCCACACAGGGCCCTACCTGCTCCAGGCTCTTCATTGAAGACGTACAGCGCAGAGGCATCGTTGCCGCCCGAGGTGTGGCGAGCTCGCTGACGCCGGGCCTGGTCACACGTCTGGTTGGGGTGCCAGAGCTGCCGACAATGGTAGCAGAACTCTGTGTTGCATCCCTCACGGCCGCAGCTCAGCTTAGGGCACTCTGCACAGCCGTAAGCGATCACTGCATAGCTGAGGATTGAAGTGACACAACAGATAGGATTATGATAAGTGGAAGACATATAACAATGTATTGCTGATGCAGATCTGAGGATGAAGACTCTTCCATGTGGACCCCGCCTCACTGCTCAGAGATATTAGCATAGATTATTTTGTGATCCCTTATCAAACACAAATTAACATAGGTGAGAGTAATTTGTGCACCAAACATCCAGCTCTGCTGTGAAGATTCGACTTAAAAGCTGGCTTTCCCAGCACAGTTATTTTTAGGAGAGTAGGTAAATCAAACACGCCACACGCTTTTACACACGCATAAGAGGATAATTACACCCCATCCTTGATTCTACATCTGTGTCAGACCCGATTTGAAGTGCCTGTTCTCTGAATCTCAAGTCAAACTCTTTGCACTGAACAACAAAGCTGGCACTCATGCATAAAACACTGTGATTTATCAGCGAATATCTTTATCAAAGAACCCTGCAATAATTGGATTATTTATAACTCGAACACATTTGTCATGCAAAGATGTTTAAACAGCAGCAATGCCACAGGCTGGTGACAACGATCAAATTATTTGCACTTTCTTTTCTTTCCAGCAGATCAAAGTTTCATCAAATCCTTATAAAAAAAACACCTCTCATGTATAATAATGCATACACACTGCAAATCTTAAGTCATCCAAAAATAGTCTTTAAATGCTTGTGTCTGATGTGTTTTTTGGGTAAAATCCATGCGTATTGCAAGGTTAAGGGACTCACACACACATACATATATATATATATATATATACAGTATATTCCAAGGCAACAGGGTGTTCGGCGCTGCAGCAAACTGAAAGGTGGCATAACCTCGCATGTTCTCGACATTAAAACATGGCACACAACTATGTCAAGTACAAAAGCATATTTTGTCACATTTTCCCAGAACTAATATAATCTCCTCTAATCTTCTATCACTAAGACCTTGAGGAATGCCTGTATGTTGTAACATGGGAAAACACACACATCATAACTGACCAGTTTACATAATACAGTAGGTACTTCAAAAGGTTTTCAGCGTGGGAATCTCTATTAAAATAGATACTATAAAAAATTCAAAATTCAAAAAATCAGACCTGAGTTTTAATCAGCATGAGACAGATTAGCAAATTGATTCCTGCTCCTGCTTCACTCATTCATTCATGCACTGACAGCCTCCCGCCGAGCCCTGAACCCTGGTACCACACACAGACACACACATGATGGCTTCCCATCAGAAGCCTGTATCCTGTTACTCATCCATGAACATTATAGGTGACACAGCAACAGATCAGTGTCAGTACATGTTGTAAACACCAGCAGACTTCATCTGGAACAGTTTGTATTGTTTCAGGCTGCTGTCTGTGGGACGAAGGATGTCTCCGTGTGTGATTTATGACAACATCTAAAATCGATTGTGTAATGAAATCACATCATAGCAGAGCTTTAAAAATCATTTTGCAACATAATGTAATGAAGAAATGCTCAAATAATGTTAAAGGGGGATCATGTTTTATGGAGGGACGTCTCTCTCATGGAGATGAATTCTCTGTTAAAAAATAAGCCAGCTACTTGTGTTGCATCCATGAGGCAAAATCCAAACTGAGCTGTTCATCTTTTCAAAGCTGAGTCAATCAGTCTGACAGTGAAAAAAAAAACACTTCAGCCTTGTGTTTACAACACAAAGCTGCTAGTGGGATGACAGTGCTTTGACAAGTGCTGTCATATTGTGGGATTGGACTGGGGACCAAACATTTTTTAAAGGGTAATTATGACACCCTGTATTACAATGCTCCCCTTCTCTCTCTCTCTCTCTCTTTCTCTCACTCTCTCTGGAGAGGCTACTAGTTATATAACCAATTAATACATTGATAATTTTACTGTTGATGGATTATTTCTTGAGAATTTCATTTTTTGCTTAAATCTCAGTGTTTATATGCTTATTTCTCACCTGCAGTCAGGCGCAGGGCACCACCGTGTGTCTGGATCAGCAGCCAGAAAACGCCTCAGCTGGTACTCCTCAAACCTCTCCAGTAGTGCCCGGTCATCCAGAATGGCCCGAACATCTAGCGGCGCCAGTGTTTCGGGGCATTGTGGACAAGCGATGCCCACTCGGCTCTCTGATATCTCAATGCGCAGGTACTGTCGGAGGCAGTCTGAGCACGCCCTGTGGGAGCAGGAGGTGAGCCGTGGGAAGTGGCAGCGTGGCTGACTGAGGAGACACAGTGGGCACTCCTCCAGGTGCTCGTCCAATAGCTGCTCCTGACTGGAGGAGGACAGGGACAGGACGCCCGTGGAGCCGCTGCTGACCCCGCCCGCGCACTCGCACGTGGTAGCGCCGCTCTCTCCCACCTCAGCCGCTGCTGGCTGACCTCCTCCTTCTCCTCTTTCTGCTCCAGAAGCTCCTGATTCTCCAGCCTCTTCTGCTGTGAGGTCCTGAGAGCAATCACAGAGCATGCTGATATCACAAATGACACTCAGGGACACCTGAGGAAAGAAAGGTTTCCACTGCTTGCAGCATTAGCGGATGTGTGCATAGATGGGTCGCATTTGGTGCACTTTATTTGGTTTCTTGGCAACGTCATTTCCAGAAATCATCAATGAATTAAATAAACACTCTAATGGATTTGGGCTATTACAGAATGGGAGGGGGAGAAAGCAAGCCGAAAGTAATACATTCAAAGTTAATGATCTACAGATTCTCTTCTTGTTTTTATCT
Organism: Parambassis ranga; assembly: GCF_900634625.1. NCBI lineage: Eukaryota > Metazoa > Chordata > Actinopteri > Ambassidae > Parambassis > Parambassis ranga. Next base: position 11,317,287 of record NC_041043.1, read on the forward strand.
TCTGACTAAGGGTAAAACTGGAGCACATAAATGTCAGAATCAGATGCTTTAAACCTAAATACTTCACCAAAAACCATATAACATGGTACTACTTCCTGGTTCTCATACTCACCTGCTCTGGATGCCCGCTTGGGGTCAGGGTAATGGCCACTTCCTCTTTGGGCCAGGCTTCCATAGGCCTCTCGGGCCTGGGCTCCGATTTTGGCTTTCGGCTGAAGAAGTTGAGGAAGCTCAGGGGCCCTGTCTGCTGCTTGGGCCTCTTCATGGTCTAAGACTAGGGCAGGAGGAGGAGCAGCAGCTGAAAAGGACAGGCCAACGACCATGAGCAGGTTGCACACCGGGAGTGTGTGTTTAAGTTTGTGAGCGGGTGTGGGTGTGGGTGGGTGAGCGCGGCGAGATCTCACGGCTCACAGTCTCGTAGTTGGACGGCTGCTCGGCTGTACAAGGGAGGAAGAGTGGAAGAGATGGAGAGGGAGACAGTGGGGAGGAGGTAATCCCTGCCTGAGGGGAACATCACTAATTTGGAGGCTTTCCAAGGCCTGGTCATGTGGTATGTCTCTCTTCAGTCCTCCGCTTTCTTCTCTACCTCCACTGCAGTTCACTCAGCGTGAATTAGTCCTGAACTGGTCCACTGTCCATTATCTTTTTTCAGGCCGCAAGTCCTTTACACCTGTACACAAAACAGCAAAAAGATACAAATCACAGAAACAAAATGGAAAACTATTGAGTGCACAAATTATCAACTGTCAGTGTCATAGTTAACGCAAAAATAAGGAAAAGTCTTGTTGATTTTAAAACCATGCATAAGATTTTCCATTTATCTCCATTCATTTTTTCTTTCTTATTTTATTCTATTTTTGAATTTCACCATTTTCAATTTCACTGAATTCATGGATAACAGACACACAAATATTCAAATATAAAATACCAATAGCACAAAAATGCTTAATATTTTAATTGAGCTGACTGGTGATTTAAAGGTAGGGTAGGAGATTTCATTCTGATGCACTTTTTGTTAAATTAGTGTAACTTCTCTTTACAATCCGATAGCAACCAATTAGTTCGGCAGTTTCGTTTTAAAATGAAGAATATTAATCATCTGTGGAAGCTATAAAACGCTAAAAACATTAGCCAATCCTGCGAGGTGCCCCTGTGCGTAGTATTGGCTGGTTGTCACTCTCTTCCTGCTCTGCGCACACCAGAGGTACGTGCATGATGGCCGAAGTCCATCAGACTGGTTGGGAGGCGTGGCTTCGGGGTGAGCTCCGAGAGAAAGAGGCGTGTGTTTACTTTCAAAATCTGGCTGACTCTCACTGAGTTTTCAAAATCTCCTACCTTACCTTTAAGCCAGACCAATCCTTAATACATGCCACTACATTGATCAGTAATTAGTTTGATTGCTGCTAGGCAATCCTCACCCTCTTTCTTCTTCTTCATTTTTATTCTTCTGTACCTTTTTTGGTGCAATGAATCTTCAGCATTTTAGTCTTAAAACGCTCATTAGATGCTGCTCTATCTACCTTCTATTCAGAATTTTCTAATTCCGAATCGTTTCCGCACGCCAGGCTCTCAAAGTTGGAGTGGTTTTTAAGGTCTCCTCTGCTGTTACCATGGTGACAGGCTGACACACACAGAGTCATACAAAGCTCTGAATTGCTCTGATTCTCCAGCAATTCAGAGCAATCCTTCACATCAGCATTCAAAGCAATGCTTCAGCTGCAGCAATCAAACTTGCATTTTCGTCAGGAAATGCCCTTTTCTAGTTTGTAATAAGTTTTTATTTTTGGAAAAAAAAACTCTCTTTCCTATTGGCTACAAATTGGAGCTGTGTTATGACATATTTTCATCATCTTTAGTGACCTATGAATATTTTAGTACTGTAATCCTGCTTCTCATCAATACAACATATTATGTATTAATTCTCTTTCTTGTCTATAAACAAGATGAGACCTGAAATTCACCACAACCCATACCAGGAAGTCATTTTAAAATCTCCAACAGTGTCATAATAAAAGGTTAAATAAAACATGAGCTCTGCCATTACTCTCCAAAGTGTCAGGTTAAAAAGAAGCGGTTTATTAAACATAGGCTCAGACTGAGCAATAAGGTCACAGCCATGAGACACAAAGAGCAGATGGATGAGAGGGTTGTGACTGGGCTGACAGAAAGGGTCGGGGGAGGATGGAGGGTGAGGAGGAGGAGAGCGGTGATAGACAGCACAGACAACTCATTCTGCCTCCATTAGGCAGTAGCGAGCTTTCATAATCAGGCCCAGAGAGCAAAGAGAGCATGAGGTGATTCATGAGGCCCCAGACCAATTAAAATAACCGTCCCTGTGGTGCAACGTCAAATCGGACCATGGAACAAGACGTGAAATGTGATACAATAATCATATATTTCGAGATCTGCAGAGCCGAGCTGTGTAATTCTGTCATTATGGAAACAGTTTTGTTTTTTGGCGTGTGTTTATTCAGTTCGAATGGACAAAGAATTTGGATTTATGTAACACTGCTGCACTTAACCTCACATGAGTATTTATATTTCAGTCCTGTGGATATGCAAGAATGGACATGGATAGCAGGCCTTTCTCAGAGCAGCACATCATTATATATGACAATTTAAGAAAAGACATTCTTGTGCTTTGAGAAGTTGGCATCATAAACTGATGATTAGTGTTGATATTTTAGATGCACGTTCAGATGCTTTTGTCTGTACAAGACAGGACCATCACGGAAATCTTTTAAACATAGATAGATAGATAGATAGATAGATAGATAGATAGATAGATAGATAGATAGATAGATAGATAGATAGATAGATAGATAGATAGAGAGACTGGATCCTATGATGCATTCAAGGGTCATGGGAAGGTTAAAAGTACTGCAGTTCTTTTTCTCTATTTTTTTTCCCAAGGTGAAGATCAGAAATGACTTTTTTTGTTTTAACTGTGTCTTACATCTCATAGGTGAAATCTTTTACAGAGATTCTAAACACAGACTTGAGAACCTGTGTGTACTTAAAGTAAAAAAAACAAAGCTGTGAAGGTGCCCTCACTAAAGTCTGGTATAGCCCAACAGATAATTGTGCATGTGTGTGAATTTCCTCTGCATTCTGATTGGATGACTGTGTGTGTATGGAAGAAATTCCCACACATGGAGTCATCAAAGCAAACACATACAAAGGAGTTCATTTTGCATGCTGTGAACTGCATGGTGTTCTGTATGCATGAATCAAACATACACCAGCATACATGCAGAAAAAGAACTACACGTTTGAATTATAGCTCCGTGGGTTACAGCAATGTTTTACTGCTCTACACTAAAAGACTGCAGGTGATTAGACAACACAACACACTGCTTTAGTTAGCTGTTGCTATGTAGGAAGGACAAATATATTATAGTTGGAAATCATAAAAATGAGGTAATGTTGGTGTTTGATGACAACATTATTCAACCACTGTATATTTCTGCTTAATATCTTCAACATGGTTAATTTGGTATCAAAGCACTAACAGTGAGCCGACACTGGTTCATGTAAGGGTTTCTCTGGAGGTTCAACTCCACTTAGCAACACTACTCAGAATATTTCTGGACCAGTTATAGCCCTCAGAATCACCCCAAGAAAGTCAGGGTATAACAAATAAGTGCACTCGTGTGTGTGTGTGTGTGTGTGTGTGTGTTTGTTTCTGGTTCATGGTTTTCACTTAAATTCCTGCTTGCAATCTGTGTGGAGCATCCTTGACTTGTTCGAGATCATCATCATAATCATCATCTTGAATAAGCCCGTCCATCCATCACAGACTGCAGAGAGACATTGGCACAAATCACCCTCGTTATTATGTGCACATAGAGCAGAATTATGTAGATAAAGAGATGAAGAAGTGGAGGGATGTTGACAGGATGTTTGTTATCTACTGTAATACAAACAAATTGGGCGCTGCTGCTCAGGTCTGCTTGTTGTCAGTGTAAAGTGCTGAAAACATTAGAACAATTACAGTTTAATCTCACTGACCCGCCAAGAGGTCAGTCATCACATGTGGCTTGTTTATATTATGAGTTAAGCCTGGGTTAAAATGGGGACAGAATGAAGGTTATTCTGGCTGCAGAACAAAGTGCCACTGTAGTGAGAATAAACGTTGCCACTGTCATTCACAAACAATGTGACCTCAGTCACACATAAGAATAGCCGAATTGTGGCTTAATCTTTATTCTTCTTTTTGACTTCCCTGTAAACATTTTAGTGATGAGGAGGATGGGAGGATGAAGAGCCCTGGAGCCTTTAATGTCTTCCATGAGAAAGCTCAAGGGAACGTAGTGAGCTACACAAAGGATGGACACAGATGCTGCTCAGAGAGAAAAAGGGCGCATCTTGAGTTTACAGCTTAATGGGTTCCTCTTAAATAATGTGTGTGCTCTTCTATGGCTACCTTTGAATCTTCAATCTGGTATATGAGTAACCAACCACCTATAAATTGTTAGTATACTTATATATTGTGTATGTATATGAAGACCCTGTCCTGAAAATGGTATTGGCATCTGCCCTTAAAAGTAGTTTTGCAGCCTTAGAAGTGAACAGGATCACAGATTCTGATAAATTTGTTTGACATTAAGGCCACCAGACTAAATTGTTTGCCCCAGATATATATTTTCCAAACACTAGAATTGTATTTTTTTTTAGACAGAAAAATCTAAGAAAGTTAACAAACTGAATCTTAAAGGCATAGCTGCTGCAAATATTCATAATAACCTAATAAATATCCGTTTTATGTAGCTGTGCAAATATCTAATATTAGCATAAACAATAATGCACAATATGCAAGAATAACTTGCATATAAATTCTGATATTGACCTCAAACAATTGCATCCCCCATGCTCTGATCAGCCACTTAGAGACAGGAAGTGTATACCCATCCATACTATTAGCGTCACTTCAGTGTATCTATGGTTAAGGTCCGGATCAGAGGCTATAGGGAATTGTCAAAATAATCCTGAGACCAAAGATACACACTTAAAGGTTTGACCCCTGCTCTTTGAGGTTTCATGCTTCACTCAGGCTACTAAAGGACTCTTTGCCAAAGAGAATGAACCATTCAGTAACAACAGCTCTTACAGGAATCCAGCTTACAGAGAATGAAAGGGCAAACACAAAAAATAAATAAATCTTTCCAAGGACTTTCATTCTGTGGAAGGAAACAAACAGCTGAATCAGCCTCTATCCATTTGGAAATTCTAACCCTAAAAACCACATTTAATTACGTTTAATTTTTTTATGTCTGTGCAGCAGCAAATGCTACACACCCTGAGAGACGAGGAGGCAGTCGTTACAATCTAGTCATGTTGAACAGAGTCCAGTGGGAGCTCTTCTATCTGGAGACTGACGTGCAGAAGAAAAATAACACACTTTAAATCTGTGGGAGAATCCCTTCACAGAGTTCCAAGTGGGCGTTCCTACAAAACTAATGTCTTAAAAGCATAATTAATCAGCCTGTGATGATGCTATATAGCGTCACAGCAAGATGCCGCCTGCTCGAGTTTCTCACAACTTCCTGTTTAGGAAGGTGCAAGAAAAAGATCCTGTGAAATGACACTCCGTCCGTGTACTATCAACTCCAAGAGCACGCACAAACAAAAGCATCAGCTGCGCACCTCGGTCTAAGTTCACAGCAGCAAAAGCTCATTTTTTATTTACTTCCAAAAGAAAACTGATCCCTGGGATCCAACAGTATCACCGGACATCATTACATAATGTACAAAGGGACTGGCTGGAGTCTGATTCACACTCAATGACAACAAAGTGCAGCTCACACAAGCAGCTTTACCCAGAGATAATATAATATTATATGAGTTCTAAAGGAGGAGCCTGTCTACCGATAGGTATGCAGAACTCTCACACAGGCAACACGATGGCAGCACATATACAAATGTGACTTTTAATGAAATTCTGTGTGCAGTAATTGTGCATTTTATATGTTTTATTTTAGTGCTGTTACGCCTGCATAAACTGTTATTTTAAAGTACTTGTAACATATTTGCGACATTGACTGATGTTACCCGACACATCACTCAATTATGGAACAATGAAGAAACAAAAGTCCAAGAAATGAGGCAGCTTGAAGTGAAGATCATGTCATTGTCATAACATTAAAACTCATTTTACAAAAAAACCATGCCCTGCTGCTGCAGTAGTGTGTCAGGGAAACTAAAGAGATGTGAAATGACAGGAAAAACGCTGCAGAATGCTGAGTAATAACATGTGAAATCACTTAAGAAGACTCAGGAGACTCTAAATGAAAACAATACTTTTATGGCTCCAGGCTTCAACAGCTGAGACCAGAGGCATCATCATGTTTTCAGGATTTCCATCCCATCCTGGTCAACATAAGATCTTAAAAACTCAAATCTGGGACAGACATAGCTTACAATGATCATAGATCAGACTCACTATGACCTCAGTCCTATTCTGCATAACACAATCTATAACTAAAAGTACCTCCAGAGTTTTTTTTTTAGTTCCTTTAGGGCAACATAACTACATGGTTTGGATATTGGAAAAGATCGGTTTGGGTTAAAACCGTCCCTTTAAACAACATTAACCTCAGACAGCACTATCAAGGTTGCCAAGGTTACGACTCCCAAGTGAGCAGCCATTAAAGATATCAACACAAGTGCTAAAGGACCTGCTGTTCCTTATTTATGGGGCTCATTTCACAAATAATTGAATATGAGAGTTTATGACATGATGAAATGACAATGACAGATAGGATTATTACACAATCCGGCTTTCCTGAAGCTGTTCAGCATCCTTTGAAATGGCAAACAGATAAGAAACATATTTTATTCTACATTTTGCCCTTACATTTTTAATAAAAAAAGCTTTATCTCCTCACTTTTGAGGGCGATTTTTGGTTGCATGATATGACACCTGTTAACCAAGCTGTTGCTATGCAATCACTGGATTAAAAAAAAAAAAAAAAAAATCTCAGGGAAACCTGATGATGCACCCTATTAAATATCCCTCCACTGGACAGATGCCCACATCAGCAATGCGGGTTTCAGAGGCATGAGAGTGACCTCAGCCTACCCACACACACACACACACACACACACACACTCCTGCCTGTGCTCAGCGGCATCCCTGACAGGAATAATGCGTTTCTGTTCCATGTGGTGCAGAGTATATATATATATATATATATATATATATATATATATATATATAGTATATAGTAGTGTCACATCAGTGGTGCGTGTCTTCATTCATTGCAACACATCCCAGCTGATCTGACTCTTCAAATAATATAAATATTGTCCAGGCCTGTGGGCGTACAGTAGGAAATTACAATAGCAGATAATTAAAATGCACACTCGTATAAGTTATTTACATATTTTTTTAACATTTGAATCCTTAAATTAGGGGTTTGTACAGTGCATCAGTGTGCTATTGCAGGGAGTGGCATGTTTAATAGGAGACGTGTTCGCATTCACCTCCACCTCCATGTATCCAACCCACACACACACGCACACACACACACACACACACGGACACGAGCAAAAACAACAACACAACCGTCAGACGCTGACTCTGCCCGGGCACACGGCAGATAATGCAACACACAATATTTTCTATTACGTAAACGGTATCTTACCTCTCTGCGCGGCGCCTTCTCTTTGCAGCGTACACTCGGAAACCGGCTCCTCCCCTTGAGGACCAAACAGTAGCAGAGAAATCTTCACCCCCTCTCCTCCTCCTCCTCCTCTTCCTCCTCCTCACTGCTGCACAGACAACATAAGCTTTTGCGGAGGATGAAAGTGGGTGGGAACGGTGGTGGAGGAGCGAGCAGGGGAAGAGAGAGGGAGGGATCCGCCGCGGTGAGGAGGAGAGGAGATCCTCCTCCGAGCAGCGGCAGCAGCTGTAGCAGTAGCGGCACACTGCGGTCCAGCCATAGACCGTATATGAAAGATCGACGTAATCATCGTGACGTCACCCATTAGTTCGTGAACTCCCGTTTTGAAGATTTCTTTACTTCCTGGTCGCCATGTTGACATTTTGGAGCCAGGAAGGACCATATTTGGAACAAAGGGGCGGGGCTAGGGGGCGGCTCCTACACCGACCGGTCTTTAAGCTAACCTGTAGCTAAAAAGTTAGCTTCCTAAATGCTAGGTGTGCTTCAGCTAGCATTAGCAGCAAATTTAATAGGGTAAACGTCTATATTTGGTTGATACAACATATAAAAAAGTGACCAGATGATGTTTAATTTACCGTGACTTTTATCACCATACCTTTGTTGTTATAATCACACAATTTACAAAGTTTAAATTTGATCTTTACTCACCATTAGTAAAAGAAAAGGTGTTCGTGTTCAAAGTGTCCTGTTAAAAAGTCACAAGATAAATCTGTTAAATCACCCAACAGTGTGTTAAAGTAAATGGAAAAAGCACTCAGCACTGTTATATTTAGCAAAATTATGTAAAGGTCAAATTCCTCTGGTACATTAAGCATAAAAATACTGCAGCTGTAAATAAATAAATGAATGAATGAATGAAAAAAAACAAGTCACAGGCAGAGGATTATAAACAAGACAGATGGTGTCTCTTTATCAGACAAAGCTGAACTCATGGATGATGCTCATGCATCCTTTCTGGTGGCACCTGGTCATTCAGGGCTTGTTCAGGTTCCACTTCCTCACAGCTAAAAGAGTAATTTAATTTCTACCAGCAACTGAAAATAAAATATGTTTTAAAAATCTTACTTGGTGACACTCCTTCTAGACTGCTCATACATATTCACAGAGAACAACAAATGCATTTGATGTTATTAAATAAATGTGCCATTATGAAATAAAATTGCCATGACATAAATATATAATTTTTTATTGCCATTTTTTAACGGCTCACTTGTATGGTTTGCAAATTGAGAACATGCCTTTTATTCATATTCAACAAAACTACTAGACACTTTAACACATGCAACCAGATGCATCAAACACTAGGCTACTAAAGCATGAACAAAGAGAACAGCTGCTGTTGTCTGTTATAACCAGAGAAATGTTGCATAGCTATGTACACACCTTTATATCTGTGATTGAAAGGTCTGGCCACAAATCACTGACAGGCTGTTTGAAGGAGGTTCTGATGCCTGCACTGACGTCACATTTTCATTCAGAACTTAATGTTCTTAAATACACATGGAAGCTTTACATTACAGTGGTATGGATAAAAGAAGGTCGTGGTTTAATCCTTCATGTGATTGGTGCATTCAGTCTGCAGCAGCCAGCACATGCAAAGTTTGTTCTGATCTGATAAAATGACCTCCATCATCTATCTGTCCCCTTTTGGAGGTGTTGAAGTGACCTTAAGTCGACACAGGACCAAAAACAGCTTGGGTGTCTAAAAAGAATTCAGTTTTCATATTTTAATAGTGCTGCTTTTGTTCATGTTGGGGTAAAAATAACACAACAAAAATGGCACAACATCCTACTGATAAGCACAATTACAATACAGGATAGATGTCCTAAGTCTAGCATATACACAGACAAGAACAAAGCTTGGAAATGCTTGCTGTGGACATGATGTGGACCTCTAACAATACAAAGGTATAAAAAACTGGGGAACAAAAATCAATGTGTAGAAGAAAGAAGAAGAGAGCAGGTTGCTGTGTTTTTTCCACAGTATTAAAGCATAATATGTGTATCTTAAAAAATGTCCACAGGCATTTGTAACACTGATGGTGTGTGTTGTAAAAATTAGCATGCTTGTCTCACACTGGTAGCGGTGCTACACAATAAGTTATTTTCATTTAGTTGAATCCCCAGCTGTTCTGCCCTGCACCCACTGTAGTACCTCATTAAAGCCACAAGGGGGCGATGATGAGGCATTAACCTGTCCAGGCTGGACTTTAAATAACATGGTAGCAGCTGAATGTCAATTATTAACTAAAGCTGATTGCTGCCAGTGTGAAGTGGCCACCACAGCTGCAGAAACACTAGCAGGACATCAGCTGGCAGTGTATTACATCAGTGCTCATCTGTCAAAGCTTGATGTGTCAAAGTGTCTGTCTGCATGTCTCCACTTTGTACAACATGATCTCCACCCACATATCACAGCTTCATTAAGACACAGCAACTTGCTTAAAAAAAAGAGTTTAGTTTTAACAAATATCTGACATTTCCGTTACATTTGTCAAAGGGCCATCAGTAGGTGGGTGTTGGTTCGTGTCTTGGCCTGGGTCACCCCCATGTAGCATGTAGTAGGGGGTTCAGCATAAAGTTCTAACCACTGGTGACTGCAGGGTATTCTGTCTTGTGTGTCCTCAGCAGTGTGGATAAGTTTCAGTGCCTGTTTACCTCAGATGAGGTAACAAAGGCAGGTGTTGCACGGTTCACATCAATCCTGGCAGTAAAGTTTCTGTTGAAGTAAGTGACAATAGTGTTCTTCATAACATAAACATAAACACAGGCCATTAATTCACATAAAATCTGATCTGTATCATCACACAAATGATCAACATAGCTACCTGTCCCTCTGTTCAGTGGAGGGTTCACATGCGTTTGCCAGGACCACACCACAGTGACCAAAAAGAAACAAAAACAAGTTTTAGCTTCCACCCCTCCATCAGAGTGTATTTTTATGGATGAGCTCACATATCCATCTGTAAACCTGCCGATCATGCCTAAAAAGGTTCTTTCTAACTTTACACTACATTGCCACCAGATGTCAGCATAGTACCTTAAACAGATCTGAAGCTACAGTTTCACTTGCTCACTTTGCCTTAACCATTAAAATCATGTTGCATACGTGTTAATGCAGTAATATTCTCACTCAACCTTTGTTTTTACTTTTTATTAATTTTAACAATGAGTGATGAGTATGACTCTATAAACTATATGAGGTGTCTGTTGCTCAAACTAACTTTTGCTTAAAAGTTTTCTAACCATGATTAAGATATATGTTAATACTAACTTTTTTTTTGTTGGTGTGGTGATGCTGACCCGGTGCGGTAGTCCCCCACCTGTCTGAGGGGGAGGGGCCCGGTTCCCGGCCTGCCTCAGGATCTTTCCAGCAGGTCCCTCTTGTTCCTGCCGCTGATCCCTCTCAGCTGACGTCAGGAGAAATGGCGGACCTGGATGGCAGCGACACATCTCCTCCGGAGTCCCAAGGTGAGTTCTGACAGACAGCTAAAACTTTACAGTGACAAACTATTTTAAACACACAAGCTCTTATCTGAACAACTTAGGAGTGTTTAACGGGAGGTCTGTGGGTGAAAATGTCCGTGTGTGAACAACGAAAAGAGAAACTCGGAGCCGCCGGTCGGTCACGGGAGTGGGATTAACTCACTCAACCGGTTGCTCTTTTCATAAAAAACACAGCCTGAACCTCAAAGTGGATAAATATGATTAGTTTTACCTTCTGTCACCATTGTTAACAGACATTTTGAGCAGCTCCTGCGCCGGCAGACACCTGTTGCTGACATTTTGTCAAGTTGTCGAAAAGCGCCTTCAGTTGACCTGACAGGTGACTTAATGGACGGGAGCGGAGGGGATGACAGGAAGTAGCATTGTGTGTCTTTAGGCAACAACTCCACTATTGTTACACGTTTTATATGTTTAAAATATGTACATTTGTGTTGTAAATACCCGTAAGCGTCTCTTAACAACAGCAAAGACTCCATACTTTTATATGACAAAAAATAAAAATGGCCACCTGTCGCTTCACGGCACTACGTCACGTTGACCTGTATTTTTATTTCATTTCTGTTGTTTATAAAGTGTAGAAATGTTCGTACAAACAATTGTGAAGCACACAGGCCACGGCTCAAACTAGCAGTGCTACAGCAGGTGTTTTCCATCCACTTTAAATAGCAGAGTTCCTGCTGTGACATCATTTATTGTGATATGGAGCATTTATGGAAAGCAGACATGGCTTTTCTATGCTGAGCTCCACCTCTTCAGTGAGGACTGACAGAAGTGGATCGCCTGTGACTACAGGTGCCGAAGTCACAGTGCTGAGGAAATATGTTGTGTTGGGACAGTTTAAATGTCATTGATTGTGAGCTAGCTTCGTTTTTTGTTAGTCCAATTATGGTGAAGTTGTTTCAGGGCAGATTAGTCTTGAGATGACAGGTTCTTAGGCTGTGTTCACACTCTAAGCCACATTGTTCAGTTCAGATCTTTTACTTTCTTTTTTTATGCAGATCAGATTTCATATCGACAGTTCACATGGACACAAAGCAGACAATATATCCTATTTAGTATCACATCCTTAAGGCTAAAATCAGACTACCGGGCTGGAGTGACTCAAATCTGATTTTTTTTCCCAGGACTCTGTGGACACAATCGTCAGTCCTGGTTTTTGAATCCAGCTTGAGTGACTTTAGGATGTGGTCCTAAATTGGATATATACCTGATCTGTGGCCATGTGACATGAATGAGAGCAGTCAAGTCCGTGCGGCTTTTAGTTAATACTTGCACAGAGAGCGTTGTCATTATCACTCTGCACCTGAAATGCAGTGTTAAACAGTGCAGGAGATGAAGCACAGCAGTGCCAACAACACCTCTAATAACCCAACAGTCTAGCTTCTCTTTGCCTTCTTGTTCTTTGGACATACAGCTCAACTGGTGGCCGTATTCTGGAGCATTTTATCCAAAAAATAGTCAGTCGAATTTCTCTCAGTTTAAATCATCCTTACAGTTCTTAACCTGCTGCATATATTTTTTGTGTAGTTAACAAAAGGATGAAATGTGTGAGAGAATCAGAAATTATAATATGAATAATTATGAATGTGAACAGATTACCAGAACTGATGTTTCAAGTAATCTGACTTAAACCAGATGCTTTTCAGTTTCTATTTGATCACACAAATTCATGCCACTTTTGGATTGGATGTATTGGATTGGTGACCATGTTACATAAATGAGAACATTCATCAATCCATACACAGAGTGTTGTTATTGACCTGCAGTCGCTGCACAGCCTCACAGAACATGACATTTTTTTGTGTGGTTGCGTAGATGACACATGCACAAGCATCCACCTGCACCTGCCTGCCGTTTCATAGGACAGTGAGTTTCACTCTAAAGTTGGATGCACTTGTGGTATGAGTGTCAACGGTCAAGATAGGCAAATTTAATCCCCACCAAACTTTAGAATTGAGTTTTAGTAGAAATGAAACTGTACTGTATTATTTCTTTAATCAGTGTGATATCATTAACATCTCCTGTTGAAGCAATGCCACTATTCCACAGGTGCAACCATCATCTTTTCAAACATTTAACCTTATTTTGGGTCCGATACACACATTCAGTAGGTGTGAGAAGGGTGTGTAGTCTATCCTATCGGGTTAAAGTCTGAGTGTAGGATTACAGCCTTACCCTGTCCTGCAGGGACAAAGATCAGATTGCTCTTTCATGAATGTGTGTACAGCATGTGCCCTCTAAGGAGAGGAGGCAGCAGATCTTAACCTGAATTTCTTTTATATGTTAAATGTCTCTGAAAAATGTTTTGGTTGTGTACCTGCAATGAGATTGAGCCCATCAGAGCTTGTCTGTGATCAGTACCTTGCTTCTGGTGTAGGGTCTTGCTGGCATTGAGGTTTCTAGATTGTCGTTTGATCTGTGTGTTGAGTGCTTAAAATGTTTCTGTCTTTATTTTTCAATCTTTTCACACAATGAACAATCAAATAATTTATGGACCGCACATTATTATTTTGTGAGGAGCCAGCAACACATGAATGCAAATATTTTCATATGTACTGTACAGCTGTGCGTGTCAAATAGCTAGTGGCTCTTTAAGTGGAGGATGGGGTGGGGCCATGTACCATGTGCTCTGTGAACACACTCCTTCCACAGAGGAAGCTCCACTGCTGCATTGTTTGGTTTGGTGTGGGCACAGACGTGCATCCCTGGGTGTGTGTATGTGTACATTATATTTAAGAGTTCCTGTCCTCTGCACTCTCTCACTTCCACTCACCCACTGTGTCATTGGCCCATGTGCTGCTGTTGTCAGGGAAACTCTTTACCGGTACTGGCTCAGCTTCCACCGCTGGATTTGCACTGAATATTTTAACAACTCTGCTCCCTAGTATATGCAGGCCTGCGAGTGTGTGTACTGTACAGCCGGTAGCCTGTGTGATATGATTCTTCTGACAAGTTTACACAAGGTGTAACAAGAAAAGCTGAGGCGGGAATATAGGGGATGAAGTAGCAGCAGCAGCAGCAGCAGCAGAGGCAGCATCTTTTGAAGAGGCAAAAGAAGTGCAATCCTCACAGCTCTTGACCGAGCCAGTCTTGTGGATTAAGTCTTCTTCTCTAAGCCAGACTACAAGAGCTCATCTACAAACCTCTCTCTCACTCTATTTTACTCTGTCTATGCCTGGCACTGCCACTGCAGGCAGTATAGACATGGCACAGTGAGTTGTTCTGTCTCTTTCACACTCTCCCTCAGCCCTGCACCCTTTACTCATCAGCTTTACCTCTTTCTTTCTGCCTCATCTCTCTTCTATCTACTCAGCTCTTTTTCTCCCTCCTCCTTCTGTCAGCTCAAACACAGAGCAGCAAGAAGATTGCAGTTAGCATTAGCTTTTAGCTTTCATCGCGTTGCCACAGAAGAAGGCTTTTAGGGGTGACCCTGTCCACCACCATCCTTTGAAATCTGCCAACCTGCCCCCCTCCCAACCCACCACCGTGGAGGTGGGATGGGCAGGGGTAGGGTAAGTTAGCCAGGGGCTCAAGGGTTAGCAACAGGGCAGGCAATGCCAGATAGTAAAGGACGAGGAGGAGGAGGAGGTGGGTGTTTGCAAGGCAAGTGGAGGCTGAGGAAGGGAGGCAGCCGTACAGCTATCCCGGCACTCTTCACCATCACTGAGGAAGAGGAGGGACAGAGACGGAGAGAGGCTTGCAAGAGGAAAAAAAAAGGTATGGAGGACAAGGAGAGAAAGAAAAACTGACGGGGGTAAATGAGTGAGTTTGCATGCTTGGGTACAGTGTGCTGTTTGAGGTAAACTGTTGAATTGTGTGTGTGAGGGTGTTATTATCTGGGACAGAGAGGCTCCTGGGTCAGAGAGATGTTTAACTAGTCTCCAGAGAGTCACAGCAGCAGGCAGCCTGAAAGCAGGTCTGAAAATGTGCAGCATTAACAACAAATATTAGTATATTTCTTAATATGATGCTACTAATGAGGAAAAGTATTTTGTTACAGTACTATTTTGTATCACTAAAGGTGTGTGTGTGTATGCATGTGATTAGGTTTCTATTTACTTACTGGTTTGCGTATGTGTGTACTGCTTGCACTTTTACTGAAAAGTCTTCTTAACTCATCACGCTCAGCCATTCAGAGAGACAGGTGCCTGACAGCACTGACGAGGAAGCACAGTCTGTGTGTGTGCATGAGTGAGTGAAAACCAGCTGACAAGGCGAGATCAGGTCAAGACAAGGACAGCAGATGAGAGTTAAGGTGCAGTCCAGGTGACACGTGCATGTAGTCGTAATGCATCAGCAAGCAGAGCAGTCAGTCAACAGGGCAGCATGTGATCGCAGACACAGCAGGTATAAACAACTTCCATCATCCTCCTTTCACTTGTATACTAGTATATATTGATTTTTTGCTAGTTTATCCCAACAATGGCAAAATGACATTTCAGAGGTTGATGAAATTTAGCAGTAAATTATTTGTGTGCACCTGCAAATAATGTAACAAGAACAACATAACAAAGCAGTTGGCCTGATTTATATGTATTTTCCATTCCCTCATTGGGAAAACATGCTTGTAAGAAGTCACTTAAACCATAAATAACAGAGAAGAATGCTGTGTATGTGGAGAAAGAGATCTGTAGAGATGTCTTTCAGTAAGCTTTATCTTAAAGTATGAGGTGTTTGCTTTTATTTTACTCCTGCACTCAAGACATTACCTTAGCTTAATAGATATAATGGCGTTCATTACCTCAAGCAGTAAAATCATAGCTTGGTCAACAATGTGCGGTCAGTGTAATTGAACTTTTAAGGGAAAATAGCTTCACAAAGTAGCTCACAAACTTATTAGGAACTTCTTAAAGACTGTGGGTTGACAAATTTTCAGTAATGGATGACACCAGTTCTTACACCTGTCATCAAGCCATCAATGCCTGTCCCCAGAATGATAAGGAAGACTCTCATCCCTGCCCCCTTTTGCCTCTGGTTGTTGGAGCTTACAGTTTAGCTTAGCATTAGCAGCGGCTAATCCTCTCAGGCTGCAGGGGTGGAAGGAGCCGCACAGCGTGCTTGCCTGCTATCCACTGGCCCGGACAGCAGAGCATTAATCGCTAACTCTGACCATTTAATCTGACTGGCAATGAATGCAGATAGATTGGGGGTGGGGAGTGTACACACACACACACACACACACACACAGCACAGAGGGAGGGGCAGATTAAACAGTCACACTCTCCCTATGTCTCACTCTCTGTAACACACATCAGACACATACACACATATAAAAGCACACACATGGACAAAAGGGTGGGGGTTGGAGAGTCGCCACAACCTGTCCCACACTGGCTATTAACAGCAGTGACACCGACCACAACTGACCTCTTCAACACAACTCTCTCCTTTCCTGCTCTCCCTTCAGTCTGGAAATCATTTTGGATGTTTATTTTTGGTTTTTGACTTTCTCATTTGTCCCCCCTCACTGCAACATGGACATTGAGCCTGGACTTATCTTCTGTTGGGAAAGATGTTTTCAGGATGTAGGAACTCTGATTGTGACCCTCCAATTGTACTAGTCGGAGGGAGACACTTGCCAGGGGTTCAAAAGATCCCATCCTGGGATTGACACCCCTGGAATTATGAGTCACATTCCAGGTAAAGAGCTGAGGACAATATTTACATATTCAGACAGAGCTGTAGAGACAAGACAAGGAAACAGAGTAGATCGATGGCATGTAGTAAAGGGGACTGTGGACTAGTCCATGTGTTATGTTCTTTAATTGCAGGTATTGAACAGTTTACAGGGTGCAAAGTGAACACAAGTACATTAGCGTTTGATTAGCATGATAGTGTTATTATTAAGTTTTACAGTGAGGATGTTACCGGTGGTTTCAGTTATAGCCCGTCTTCAAAGGGGATATAAATTATACATTGTAAGGCTAGTGTGAATTCATGCATCCAGCATGCTTGAATAAATAAAAATATTAAAAACATGCATTATATCTGTCGTGATCTCAGTCTTTAGCCCTTAAGTGCTTTTGCACATTGTGATTTGTGAAGCCCCGTTTTAGTATTTTTGTTAATATGCTGTTGCCTGGGAGTTTTGGTTAATCCTGAATATGTGTGTGTGTTCTTTATATGGCAAAAGGTGTTCAGAGCCATTGGTGGCCCACATAAAATTGACGTTGTAGTGTTTGTATAGACTGTCAAACAGCTGTCTATTGCACAAAAGCAAATATACTCACAGCTATTTGTGGCTTGGTGGTTTTTATGACTTCTAGAACAGATGGACGAGTCTGGTAGAGGCAGGGAGGGGACACAGTGGCACCACATGCCCACTGGCCAGGTAGATTGTTGCAGTGATCCACCTGAGTAGTCATGGAAACGGGGCAGAAATGGGGGCAGACACTACTATGCTGTACTTGTAGGTGATGGGATGATCCATCTATTATGGGGTTACTTAAACCATGGTGAGATGACATGGTAAGATTTTGACCCACTGCTGAGTTGTAGAAGTCCTGTATGAGTCCTGTACTTTTATAAAACCATGAATGTTGAGCATAAAATCTTCATTCCATATATAAAAAATATCAATATATAAAAACCTTTTGCTGTCCTTGTCTGCAGTTCCAACTCACAGAATGCCCTTTGACCTCTGGTGACCCTTTTCTTTGTACAGAATGGCTTCAGTTCACTGCTTTCTTTTGATCCAGTAGGTTCTGTCTGGGAAGCCAATGTCCACAAATGTCTATTTAAGTTCAGTCAGTCAAGTGAAATTCCCGCTATGTCAGGCCTTAAATTCTATAGTCTGACTGCAAAACACAGTACAGAAAAAAAAACAAAGGTTATTAAGCAAACATCAGAGGTCGAGATGTACACTACAGTTCAAACGTTTGGGGTCACTTGGAAATGTCTTTATTTTTGTATTTTTATTTTTTATTAAAAAAATTTCAATGAAGATAACATTAAAGTAATCAGACATACAGTCTAGACATTGTTAATGTGGTAAATGACTATTCTAGTTAGAAAAGGCTGATTTTTAATGGAATATATACAAAGGTATATAGAGGCCCTTTTCCAGCAACTATCACTCCTATGTTCTAATGGTACATTGTGTTAGCTAATCATGATAAAAAATTCATCGAAACACCTGTGAAAATATGTTAGCACAGCTGAACTGTTATGCTGATCAGAGAAGCTATAGAACTGGCCTGGTGACCTTCAATCTTTTGAACGGTAGTGTATGTTGACTGACTTGATGTTATAATCATGGCATCTGCCACCTCAGGTGCCCTCTTAATACAAAACACTGAACTGATTCTTAAATATGGTAAATGTTGGATAATTAGACTACATATGTTATGTTGATCTATGGTATTTCCAGAGTTTTAAGAAAGTAGACAAAACCTCAACAATGTGACTCGAACCAAACCGAAAACCGCATCTTCAGAACCGTCATACAAACCGAACCGTGGATTTTGTGAAGCGTTCCACCTGTCAGTGCTATACAACCTGTTTACCACTGATTTAATACAAATGTTATGAATTATCAGTAATCATATATGAAACATGTTCACATTATTTTCTCCCTGTTGGCCTGTTTCTATATTACTATTTCCCACCGTCTGTCATTGTGTTCCTGTTCCAGTCTTCCTTAGACTACCGCCACTGGCATTTTTATGTAGTGGGCCACTTGGCATATTAGGCCATCCACTGCATCACTAGATGTTAACTTAATGTCATCTTGCACAAATAGAAAGAGCTCATTAGTTTGTCCGTTTTTGGGCTTCTGAATTCTCATTCAAAAAAACCTCTTTACAAATGTCTAGTTAAGTATCAGCTTCTCTCTCTGTGAGTTGAGCTTTTGTTTAATGAAAGTGATTTTGGTGAGAAGGAATATACTTTACATTCCCAGTGCTGACTTCCCTGTTATAACAAAAGCCATTATTATAAAACCACTACCACTGCCAGTCCACCTGAGGCACAGCTGACCTATGAATACTTATGTACACACCTATGCAGATGGTCCATAGACTGTGACATCCAATACCTTCACAGCTATGACCTCATGTCTTTGTACAGCAGGCCTTTTGTGAATCACTGTAAAACATGTGAATGGGCGAGGGTGGGGATGATGGCAGTGGTTTAGATTTATCATTTCCTGCATCACGCCACATTGCAAAGGTGATGAAAATCAGAATGCTGCTCTATTTAAACACTCAGATTAAAATGCAGAAGAAAGCTGTTAGGCTTTAAGCTACGATTGTTTGTACAAACAATACGGTTTGTTAGCATCCACAGTTGGCAGTGGCACTATATAATAACTTAGTGTAGTACAGATAAAAATTCTATTTTGGTGGAGTCCATCTTTTGTCAGTCAGGGGGCTGATTTAATTTGGTCTTTCTAGGACATACTGGTCTCTTTAGGGACTTGGCTCTCTCACTTTCCACAGTCACAGGAGGAGTGTGTTGGATTCTTGTTTTGCACACCTACAGTATGACTGCATATGCTATCCTATATATTTCCTTTGAATCACGTCTTAATATGTGTCTTGCTTATTGTCACTGTGGCATTGCAAAGCCCAAAGAAAGGCATGTGCATGTTTAATTTGAGATGTGAGACCGCCTCATCTGTTTCTGCATCAGGTCTAGTATTAATCTCTGCATGCAGGGGGCTGAACTGAAAGTGCTTAGTCACCCTGAGCATGAACGCACCATTAATCAATAGCCTGGCTCTGAGCTGAGTGGAAACACTGCAGCTCAATGGGGACATTTGAGAATACAGGGAACACAGTATATATTGATATACACATTTTGTTTCCTTTCAGGCTGCACTGCAGAGCATGAAAATGCAGCAGAGGCAACATTTCCACATATGTTGTGCCCCCACCTTCCTCCCTTAAAACATCTCTTTCATTCACATTACACGTGTTGTTCTTTTTCGTTTTATTTGTATAAGCTAGCTTGGCTATGACACTTCAGTATGAGTTTTTATTGGGACCTCCCAAATCAGTTGTGAACAACAGTAAGCATTTATGACCTAATGACAACAAAGGACTGCAAAACAGGGCCTGCACGGTCTGATCAGGAAGTGCTGTCATGTATACAAATAAAATAATAAAATGGTAGAAAGAAAGGCCCGCTTTGTGGAACAGGACTTCCTATTGTTCATGTTTTTGTTTTTCTCTCTGTGCAGCATCTTACTCCCAGTATAAGTCAGAGGATGGCAGAGTGTCTTCAGCCACCCGCCCCAGCTCCTCAGGGTCTGGGCAGACGTTCACTCCCACCCCTACGCCTACTCCTACCCCAAGTCGCACCACCACCAGCACCAGTCCAAGTAATAATGCTGCCATCAAAACGGGTAAGTCCAGGCTGGGGACATGCAGCGAATAACAGCGAAATCCGTTCCTGTTTTGACTTTTTGTTTATGCAGCTATTTAACTTTTGTTTGTGCTTGCAGACTCGTTACTCTTCAATAAAATTGATGAAAGACAGAGGTTGGCCCGTGAGCGACGGGAAGAGCATGAGAAACAGAATGGTGAGCGGTCAACCTTGTGCATTTGGCAGAGAGTAGACGTGCATAAAGACTCTTTACTGTGTTGTTCACTTTCTTTTTTTTGTCCTTTTTGACTTGACCGTGGTTGTAGCCCTGGTGAAATGCCTGTTTCTCTGGTTGTTACATAAAGTCTAGACTGAAGCCAGGCACCCTGTTGCCATGGATCCAATGTTGCATAATAGGACAGTCCATTGGACAGGCTGGTGTTTTGGAGTAATGTTGTGTTGTAGGACGTCAGTGACTGTGTGTTTATTGTTTGTTTTTATTGTTTAAATGTATGCTTGTGTCCATTGTGTGGTACAGTGGTCATACATCTGGCCCCAGCTGAGGGGCTCAGGGATTTGCTTTGTGTTGTGTTAATGCTTGGTCACATGACCAGCAGCTGACCCATCACATTGCTGCTGTAAGCCTCTGTATGTACGTTTCTTTACTGTGTGCTTGTTTGGTCATATGTCAACACACTAATGCAATGACATCAAATCAGTGTGAAGAGTATATATAGTATGTGCATGTATGTTAATGTGTGTGCAGCTGCCAAGGAGGCCCAGTGGCAGGCGCGTGAGGAACGAGCCAGACAGCACTATGAGAAGCACCTGGAGGAGAGGAGGAAACGCCTGGAGGAGCAGCGGGTAAAGGAGGAGAAGAGACGGGTTGCCGTGGAGGAGAAACGACGGCAGAAAATGGAGGAGGACAAGGTACCGACAAAAATGTACACATATTCAAGCAGCTGGCATTGCCTCCCATTTATGAGAGGAATATATAGATTTCTGACAGGCTACCTGAGTAGGGTTGGATTTTAAACATATCTGAAGCTGTGTAAGGCATGTCTAATTGACAGTGGCAACCATTGTAGCTGTTTTTGGTGTCAAGTCTTACCACTGCTCCAGCAGAATGGGATAATGATTAATAATCCCACATGTTCCACATGTTGATGATTTTACAGCGTTTCCGAGAAGTTAAAAAAATCTCATCAACACAGGTGGAAGTTTCAAAATACAGTTCACACTGATAGAGAGCTACTAAGATACTGTGTGTCATTTGCATTGGAGTTTAGTAGTTAAGGCTGATTTTGCTTTCATTTTGATTTTCATAATTGCTATCTTGATCTTATCTGCCATGCACAACTGGTACAACAGGTGCAAAAAAAAAAAACACTTTGACAATGTTGTTATTGCCGTCGTTTGTGACTGAAGGTTCGTCATGAGGCGGTGATGCGTCGGACGCTGGACAGGAGCCAGAAAACCAGACAGAAGCCCAACCGCTGGTCTTGGGGAGGAGCCCTGCACACAAACACTCCCAGCACACCAGCCGGTACTTTGACACACACCTACACACACTCACAGCACTCTGCCATGATCATTAAGATGTGCTAAGTTGTTTAATGATTTATCTTAGTATAATTGAGTCTGTATTAATGTTTTGAGGTCTATTGAATACCTCCTCTGTATGCCAGTGTTGTTCTGTATGTTTATATTTGAACTTTGCAGATCCGCTGTGCTCTGTTGTTACTGTTTACTCACACCCTTCTTTGCCTCTCCCTCTCTTTCTCTCTCTCCTATTCTCAACCTCACTTACACTCTCCCTCTACCTGCTCTCCGCTCTTTGTTTCTCTGCCATTGTCCTTTGCCCTCCTGGTCCAGGTTTTGTCGAGTCTGCTTTCCTCTATCCACTCGACCTTGCTGGACTGGAGCACATGCAGAGTGCTTTCAGTCTCTACTACAGATACGGAATGACCTCCCAATGTGAATATTATAGCAGCGTGTCAGTTAGCTGGCTAGCATTAGACTGTATTGTTTTAGCTCACGTTCATTAGTGTAAATGTAGGCCAAAGTAAATGGCACGTTAGTATTTGTTGTTTTATTTTCACGTAGCTGTCATCTGAAGTTATATCCCAAAGCAGTGGATTATTCACACACTACTGTAGTCTCACTGTTAAAGACCCATGTAGTACTACTTCATTTCAGTGTTTTCCTTTTGTTAGTAGTTTTTCACATCTAACTTGAATTAACCAAAATAGAGAGAAACCTCCCAGAGAGAGTGTTGGCTCCATGTCTCCCCTGTTCTTTCTTCAGACCCTCGTTTTCAGTGTACCTAACACTTTTATTATGTTTTCTCTGATCCTAGATGCTGACAGACGCTCAGTGTCCACAATGAATTTAACCAAACATACAGACCCCATCATTACCAAGCGCCTCTCCTCCTCTTCTGCAACACTTCTACACTCACCAGACCGAGGTAATGAAAATAAACATTGCATAAACATCAGCATTATTTATCTGCATCAAATTTGACAGTGTCTTAAACATTCATCTGTTTGTGTGTTTAATATTTGGGAAACACTAACTTGTTTGCTCTCTTGCTAAGAATTAGAAGGAAAGGTCAGCCCCATTCCTGTGAAGCTATAGCCAACAGAGCGTTAGCTTAGCTCATATTAAAGACTGGACTGGCAGAAGTCTGTCCAAAGTTAACAGAGTAAACCTACAAGCATCATTAAAGAGTACTCCTGCACACATCTTTCTGCTTAAACTACACAACTGTTGTTTGGATGTATCAAGCAGCAACCTTCATGGCTGAGCTAATGCAGGGGTGCTCCTCAATTGGTCGCTTAATGCTGGGTCCCAAAGCAAGTAAATCCCCACAGATCTCTCTGTTAAAATGTCCAACTTTAGAGAGAACTGGAAATTTTTACAATGTAGTACAAATCACAGAATTTCTGTACAACTAGACTAATTCAAAGTAAGGAGCTAGCCTCGAGAGTTCCAGTGAGTGCCGTCACAGATCATGGTAGCGTCAGGCATCTCTCTTAAGATAGCAGCAGCTGGAGATATTTTACGTTTTGTGCAAAACTGCACAAAATTTATTTAAATTCATTTTTTTACTGTATGTGGGTTTGTTATCATGAGCTTGCCAGGCAACAGAAACATTAAATTGTAGCTCAGAGTAAAACAACAACCAGCCATTTACACCAAGTTTGAATGGATTAAATAAATAAGAAGTATGCTAAGGTAATAAGTTAATGAGACTTTTTTGGACAAACATGATAAGGACATTGAGGTCTTCTTGTCATCATTTGTTATTTCTAATTTAAGGTATTGTGTGATGTTCATATGTTGCTGACAGGCTTACAGATGAGAACAGCCTCCTCTCCTGTCATAAACAAAGCTCAGTCCAAACCCCGCCTACATCCGGGGAAGACCACCCAGCCCAAAAACACAGGTGTTTTCTGGGAAATTTTTGGTGTCCTGCTCAATATGTTGCAAAGCTGCAAAGATCACTGGCTGGAAACTGTAAAAGGCTAACTGTGATTTAGAGCCCTACCTTTACATAAAGAAGGCCTTTAATGTTTACAGTATGATTATCAAGACCATTGTCCACTCTGGGCAATGTGCAATATATATATATATATGCATGTGTTTGCACTTGTGTGTGTGTTTCATCAGAGGGATCAAGATTTTTTTTTTCTCCCCCTCCAGCGTGACCCCTTTCTCTAATCCTCTGTAGGATAATCTTTTTGTTTTTGTGGGAACACTCTATGCTGTTTATATCCACACAGAAAAAAAACTGACACCCACATTTCAAACAACAGTTATGCACCCATATTTATGCTGTCAAAACAAACTCTTAGAAACATCACAATCCCTTAAAAAATACATTTTCATTGGTGACTCATTTTTACAGTTTTCAGCTCAGTTGTATCTTTGCACCCTGGAATTTACTGCAAAGCTGCATGTTTTGCCTGATGTACTGCTCCACATCTCCTTTAAGGGTAATCACGTTATCTTAAAGATTAATTAAGAAACATTGCCATGGTCTTTCTGATGGTATCAGGGACTCTATTATGGCTGATGTTTTTTTCTAGATACTGTTTACTTCAATGCCCTACTCCTCTTGTTTGCCTTTGGTTTGCACTTCACTTCGCTTGCTTCCTGCCATGATTAACAACCTGGTGCATGCAGGTGTGGGTGTAACACAGTGGCCTGTGCATGGTTTGCCCACTCTGCTTCGCAGTGTAAGGCACGGAATGGATTAAAGAATACAGTAGTTATGCAGAATGTAAAATCAGCTTTAACTGGTTGCTAAGGCTAATCAGTGAGCAGTTAATAGTTTTAACTGTTATCAAACCTTAAATGTTATTTTGTGTGTGTGTGTGTTCAGGGCTGCGTCGCCTTCCGCTGACGCCATGGGAGAGTAATGTGGTGAACCGTCTACAGCAGCCCACACACTCCTACCTGGCACGCAGTCGCAGTGCCATAAGCCTGTCAGGAGAGCAAACAGGTAACACACACATCCCTCATATAAAAGGCCCCTCAGTCAGAAAGGCTGTGGAGCGAGTGAATCAGGCGTCAATACAAACACAAGACCGCAATTCACTGCCTCTAGTGCTAGAAGTATTTATACTGTTTATATTCTGGTCTCTTGACCAAAGCAGTTTCGGATGTTAATCAGATTTGGCCAGACTTAAAGCATTACACCGTCTGAAACGTCTTTTAACAGCCTGTATCAGGCACCCAAAGCTCTCTCTCTCACACACACACACACACACACACACACACACACACACACACACACACACACACATAAAAGTCTAAACATAAAAGTTGTTCAGGGAGTATACGTCTCATACCTCTCACTAATAACATGCCACATCTTCCTCTGTTGTTACCGTGGCAACAGTGATCATTTGTGTGTTGTTCTTTATCCTTCAAACGTGACTTAAATGTTATAAATACTGGATTAGGAGAACAAATGAATAAACATGAGCTTAGGAGTCCAATTTCTGTCACTTCTTTTGACAGAAGATGCTGACTTGATGTGTCTAATGTCAAATTGTGCAGTGAATTACTTTTTCTGACATTTAACAGCATCTTGTTGTTTCCCACTGGGGAGAACTACATGATGTTGTGTCTGCAAAGAAAGTTTGTTTTTCTATTTCTTGTGTTTTTTTGAGTGTCCTTACTGATTTACTCATACACACATTTACAAAAATAATCATGCTGTATCTTATTTCTGCTTTCCTCTACTTCTTGTATACATTGTCTACACTGTGTGGAGAGCTACTTCTTGCATGTATCCTTCTGCATGCTCTCCTCCTGTGTGTGATGTTGGGTCTAAAGTGTGATTATCAATGGACTGGATGAAAAGTAGAAATGCTTCCAACACTGGGACAATTAAACAAATAAATTCAATCTGACAGAGTTGCTTGATATTGTGTTGAGGTTGTAAACATGTATTACATTTTGAAAATGTCTAACCTGGTCAGACCAATCTAAACCTTCTCTTCAAAGCACAATATTAAGTTTCTATAACAAACAAGGCCCAAGTGGTGGTTGCAGCACATTCACAGCTGTTCTTCTGATCAGTAGCACTAATGCTTTCTTTCTCTTCTTCTCTGTTTCTACCAAACATCTTCTCATTCCTCTCAATCCTCCACCGGCCTCCCAAACCCATGACTTCTCCTCACTAACACATCTGATGCTTTTCTTACTCCTCTCATCCTCCTTAATCTTGTTTATCAAACCCTTGCCGGCATCCCAAATATCCTCACACCTGTCCTGATTCATGCTTCCTTCAAAACCATCCCACTTTATACATCACTGTAGCCATGCCTGTGTGTCCTCGCTCAGTTTCCTGCCACCCAATGGGCACCATGTCCTTCAAGGCCTTGCAGGCCCAGCCGCTCCCTCACTGTCGCAGCCAGGATAGGAGCCTCAGTAGGGAGATGGCGTCCTCATCTTCCACCATCCCACGCAGGAGGACCACGGGAACAACACAGGTAGGCCATGTCGTCACTGATCCGGCACATGTGACAGAATATAGAAAATGTGCACAGAATATTAGGTTCTTATGTCCAGCACACAGAGCGCTTTACCCACTGGCAGTCTGTCTCCTGCTGCGTCACAGCTTATGCCATTAAGGTCTTAGTAGGAAAGCATCTTCTAAATTGTACATCGTACACACTGAGCTACAGACACACAGACTGTGTACACAGCACATCCACAGTCCTGACCCACTCATGATTATCAGTCATCTATAACAGTCATCCATGATGTCTTGACTCTAGGTCTTAGTTCAGAGAAGTTCATGCACTGTACATCAAAATACAAGATGACAAAGAAGGTGGATTTCTAAGTATTTTATATTCGTGTCACAGCTTTATACTGGAGGTTATGCGTGGCTGAAAGACTGTCTGAGTCTAATCCTTTTACTGTCTATCTCTCGCTGTCAGTAGTGCACCTGGGCACCGTCTGTACCATCTGATTACGTGCTGTGTTGCTATGGACGCCTAATGTAAAAAAACATTAGTTTTCAATTATTTGTTTTATCACCTGCACTAACAGCAGAAGGACCGTGACAGTGTCAGGAAATCATGGAGCAACCTGTCCCTTCCACTCGCTCCTGTACTGACACTGCCTCTAAGCAAGTGCTCCTCTTCGCTAGGCAAGAAGAAAGGCAAAGTAACAGCACCCTCTCCTGGCAGGTAGGGGAATGCTTCACAGGTTGACATTATATATTAGTGGAGCTATTTTATTTAAATGCTCTTCTTCCATTTGCAAGCAGACCCCCACAGAAGACTGCAGGACGGCCTCCGACCCCCAAGCTGCTGAAGTCCCCAGGGGCAGAAGATCCTGGAAACCTGCGTCCTGTCAGGATCACACCTGAAAGCTCCAACTCCTCAACACCCACCAGAGCCCAAGAAGAGGAGGAAGAGCAAGTCCTCAGCCCTCTTCAGCCTCGACCTCAGCCGCTGGGTCAGAACAAGCCCTCGACTGAGCAGACGCCAACAACACCTCTTGCAGCCAGTGGTCAGCTATCACTCTCCAACCATTTTCACACTCACAGTACAGCTTTATTATAAGTTACACCACTCAAAATGTCTTTCATGATGCTTTCTAGAAAGTGTAAGCAGTCCTCCAGCTCACAAACCTTCAGCAGGTACCACAGATCCAGAGGAGGCAAGTCGTATCCTGGCTGAGAAACGGCGGCTGGCCCGGGAGCAGAGGGAGAGAGAGGAAGAGGAGCGCAGGCAGCAAGAGGAGCAGGCGAGGTACGCTGGCTGCTCTGTATGTGAATGGTGGCAAGGAGCTGGTTAGTACTAAAGGTGTTCTGTGTCTGTGTCACAGATTGGCAAAGGAGGAGATGGCTCGCCGCAAAGCAGAAGAGAGAGCAAAGAGAGAAGAAGAGGCTCAACGCCAGGCAGAAGAAAAGAGAAGGAAGGAGGAGGAGGAGAAAAAGGTGGAGGAAGAGAGACTTCAGAAAGAAAGAGAGGAAGCAGAGAGACTTCAGAAACAGGTGAGGAAAATCACTCACAGAGCCACCAAAACATCTGAGGGCACAAGATAAACTGTTTTTGTGTAATACAGAAAGAGGAGGAGGATTCCCGGCAGAGAGAGGAGGCGGAGCGACTGAGGCAGGAGAGAGAGAAACACTTCCAAAAAGAGGAGGCTGAACGGCTGGAGAGGAAGAAGGTGACATGCACTCACACATAATGATGTTCGCACTAATTCAACAGCATATCTAACAGCTCTGTCATGACCTTCAGCGCCTTGAGGAGATCATGAAGAGAACAAGACGCTCAGACACAGAAAAGGTAAAGACCAGAGTAAAAAATCTAACATGTCAACTGAATATGCTTTCCTGAGGGCTCATTTCTTTTCCCCCTCTATCCCACCTCCAGAAAGTCAGGAATGGAGACAATGCAGGTACGTTCACCTGTACAGTCTTTACTCTGTTGTTCTCCTGATACTGTTCCTGACAGTCATATGGATTTTCTTTCATCATCAGTGCCCCCTGCCTCTCCTGCTCCATCTGCAGTGACTGTGTCACCGACACACAATAGTAACAGCAACAGTCCTCAGTCTGACCCCAACCCAAACCCCAGCACCACAGCACTGAGCCACTCTGACCAGAGGTAGAGTTGTAAGCAGCTGCCTAACACTACACGTTTTTTGTTGTTCCTCTGTAATCAGAGTATGATTCCCATCCTCTGTTTTTCCCAGGGAGAATGGAGAGTTTGAAGAGGTGATTGTACTGCCTTCACATTCCAGGTTGTCTCCTCCGGAAGGACAGGAGGAGCAGCAGCCTCTGCAGGAGGGGGAGGAGGCGAGAGTTCCTGTTGTAGCCTTCACAGAGAATGGTCTCTTAAAGCCTCTGAGTGGAATAGAGGATATATCAGCCCATCAGGGACCAGGTTAATGAACATCCACTTTGTTTAAATGACATTTGTCTTCCTTTACTTTACTGTTATTCACAGTGATCAGTACTGATACTGGTGGATAAAAATCAAATCAAAAACAACACATAACAAACACGTTTGTGCTTTAAATCTGTAGATGTTGCCTGAAACCCCGAGAGGCAGAGATGATTCCACACCCAGAGAGACAGGAACCAGAGATCAAGAGAACAAGAGGGAGGCGGAGAAACCCAGAGCTGTAGGACTGAATCTAAGGGAAGGACTAGCAGCCCCAGATTCCTACTTTCTCACCCTCCCGCAACAGATCAACACCGTGGCTACTTTACAAGGATGGTGCCTCCAAAGATCTCCCTAAAGCATCTGCAGATAAGTTTCTTTTCCCTTTATCAAACTTTCTGGGGAAGAGCTTGTCTCTCCATCTCTGACCATGATTACACTTGGTCATAATGTTTGTTGTGCGTTCAGCCCCACCTACCCCTTGATTCTGAAGTGTATGTCCTGCAACCACTGGGAGGCTCGGGTGGTCTGCTCCATCTTGTGACTCTCGTTATGTGTGTGATTTTGAGTGTGAATGAACTCCTTATAATGTAATCAGCTGTAAAGTCTTCAGCCCTGATACTTGAAGTTTATGTTGTCGCTATAGGCATACTATAATCAGATTGATGTCTGTATCACTGGAACCTGTACAACAGGCTCGGAATTATACGATTAATGCATTTGTTCCAACATTTCTATTGAAATGTAACAGAAGATGTAGGACTATCACAGCATGACATTGTGTTGAGATGACTGGAAATGGTCATGTAACATATTCTGCCCTGTCTACAGTGTTTAAAAACATAGAGGTTATTACTGAGGTGAGACAGGGTGATGGAGTATTATGGACTTTTAGGTTTAAAATGACAAGAAGATGCTGTTCTCTCAGACAACTGAGAATTAGTGTAAACTTCTAATTTTTGTTTAGTTTTATTTAATTGCTGTACAGGTACATTATGATTCTTTATTATGTCCTCATCCTGTCTTCACTACGTTCAAATGAAGAAAAATAGTCTTTGGTTTTGAGCCCTTTCATTGGTTTACCCTGTATGTCCAAAAGTCGCAGTGTGACTCACTGACGACCGTGCTTACAGCTCTGCCACCTTGTGTAGGCAGGTAATCTTTTTTTGTTTCGGCCAAGCAAGTACAACATGTATTAAAGATACTTAATTGTGATGTTCAAATAATCTAATTTGATCTTTTTGATTTAAGAAATGCTGCTAATGTTGATGATCCTTTGCCTTACTGCTTTATAGAAGGAATCTGGAGACCGTCTTTGCACTTATTCTCACTGAAATGAAGATATGCATTCCGAGTATGAGCTCTGACATTCTGTCCAAACTCTACAATGGATTCCTCTACTGGATTTATGTTGAAGTACAATTATCATGTCCCTCCCTCTGTTGCATTACTGGTCCTCTTTTCATTATGGAATCACAAGTAGAAACACTGGAACCATTACACATCTGATTTCCACTCAGTAATGCTGCTCTTTGACTTTCATTCTCTTTTGCACTTCATTATCTGTACTATAGGTTTCTCCCAGTGGTACACAGCATGCAGTTATTATCAATTGCATGCTTGATCCCATAAATTATGTTGGAAGCCCATATTTTACTAAGACCACAAAGCTCTGAAAACTTAAAAGCCCTTTACATCATGTCTGTGGGATGAACCACTGTAACACTGAAATCTCTGTGCAGCTGCTACAGGTGTACAGTTTGGCAAGTAAATAAAACTTTTTGAACTGATGTCTATTTTTTGGAATGATTCTGGCAACTTCTGCGGCAACAAGAAGAAAAGCAACAAATTATGCTAACTATATTTTATACATAGTAAACTACCATCACACAGCAGGAAGAGTAGCAACACTTTTAAAAACTATTATAAACAAAAGAAGGTAAAATGAAAGACTGAAGATTAGAAAAAATATATACACTCTGAAAGAAAAAAGGAAAGGACAATTTTAAGAGACATTTAAAAACAGATTTTGGATAAGTTCATTCAGTCACATGCAGTGCCTGATACAGAGTTGATAAAGTTCTGACTGCTGTGAAAAGTGTATACCGTAAACTCCAGTGAGGTCTCATTAAGTATCCAATCCAGCACCGTGTCCATCACAGGACTCCACTTTCACCAGTAAAATGTTTTTGTGAGGAAACCGGCAGCAGCATTAAGCCAGCTACCACTGGAATCTTCCTTGGCTGTGGTGCGGGAAACCGCTCGGTCGGCCTTGATCTCTGGGCTCTCCTCTTCCTCGGGGAGGTAATCTGGTATGGCAGAGTTTTGTGGCACTTCCACTCCAGAGGAGGTTAGAGGGATAAAAACCTGAAAACACAAGACATTGTAAGAGGAGCTGAAGAATGCCCACAATGCACCAGTGGTTGCTAAAAAAAGTATACTCTAAATGTCCACTTACCTCTTCTCCTGCCTCATTTTTCACCACCTGTTGGGCTGACAACACCTTAGTGGCAGCGATGGCTGATGCCAGACTCTGCAGATTACATTAGAAACAAAGGTGTTTGGATATAATGGATGTCAATAAGACATAATGCAGCTATTATGTCTCAGTGGCTCTTACGGAACCAGAATGTTATAAACTAGAATATAGCAGTTGTAAGTCGGTTACCTCTGTGGGCAGGTCTGAACGGATGCGAACAGTGCATCTCTTGCTGGCCATCTGAAAAGTGAAGCTTATCACTCCTCTGACTTTCAGTAGAGCCTCCTCACACAAGCTCCGCTGGGCCTTTATAACAAAGAAAGACTATTATTATTTTGACTGGAAATAACCATAGCTGCTGAATCTAAGCCAACTCACAGTGCTGTCCAACCCCTGAATGTGTAGAGTGACAGACTTGGCCTTCTTGTTAGAGGAATTGATGAAGAATTGGGGCTTCTTTCTCCTCTGTCTCTCTGGTGTGTGGGGTGCAGGATTAACGGGTGCATTCAGGATATCGTACACCTCCTGAGCCAATGAAGTGATGTCCACTGACAGACCCTCTCTGAACACATAATAATATATTTAATCATGTGTATTCTCAGTTTCACCTTTAACATAATGTAAAGGAAACATAAGCGTGAAGAGTGATCAAGAAAGTAGTAGCAGAAAACATGAGTTTCTTACCTTCCCATTAGATTCTCCAAGCTCACCATCATACCCAATTCATTCTTCATGGTGGGGATGTTTGGAGGCAATTCTGCCAAGTAGCGCAGGGTCTGTAAACACAGGAAAAGTTAATAAGCCAGTCAATGTTAATACACTACTAGAAACTAGTAGCAGCAGTAGTTAGACATAAAGATACACTATTTGTGGGACATCTTCAGTCTCAGGAGGATTATCAGATTAAACAAAGTTCTTATAAATAAGGTACATTACATCCACTTCTACCCACCTGAAGAGTTGCGAACAGCACGTCTGAGTTCTGGTGGTCCAGGAAGAGAACCAATCCGGGGAGACAGCCTTGATCCTGGACTATTACCTCTCGGTTCTGCGGCTCGGAAGCGAGATCCCGCAGCTGACTCACTACTGACAGCGCGTCCATCATCTTTACTACCCACACCTGCAATAGTAAGAGAAGTCAGCCATGTTTTGTTTTCCCATCTGTCTGGGAACAAAACCAACTAAATGTTTACAGGTTTCTGTAATCGCGCGGTTTATAGGACATTTAAGGTAAACGCTGAACAAGAAATTACATGTAGTTGCGCTAACAAACGTATAAAAAATGTATTGTTTCGATGTTGATTAATTCCGTGCCAAAACCTATGCTAGTTGCTAGCTAAAAGTTAGCCCGGAGTTGATCAACATCGAAACAATAAATTTTTTTATACGTTTGTTTGCACTATTTGGACAATAAATCGTGAGTTTGTCATAGATTACACATTATACGCTGAACCCCAAACGCGAAATGTACTTGAATTAAACGTTTAACGACATTTTCTTACCCGAGAGTAGAAGTAGCTCGTGCACTAAAAATACAAATTTAGTGGCAGGTTTCTTGTGACACGCAATTGGTCAACAGCCCAGCAAGGCCACCCACTCCCATTGGCTATTCGTCGTAGTTCCGTATTCTCAGCCAATCAGAGGAGGCTTTGCTCCTGCAGTTTTATTTGAGTTTAGAGACGCTGTCCGAACGCGTGTGCAAAGAGGGAAGCTGCTGCTGTAGAGTATATATTATCTGTTGTTTGAGTGTATATAATCACAAATGAAGACATTTTACAACATCTGATGCGCATTTTGGCAAGAACACGAGTCGAGGGTAAGTGTACAAACAGTATTTATAATGTCCGCATCTCCTCCGGTGCCGTACGTACGTTACTTTAGATGATCCGTGCAGCTTTTTTTTTTTTTACACTGCGGTGCCTGAGCCAGGTTGTCCGCACAACGGTAGAGGTTGAGCATCACTTTGTGATGGTACCAGCCATAAAATATAGTTTTGAATCTATATCACACTGTTTTAAGTTTAGACTCTTTAGCACTTCGATGAAGTTTTTAGTTAGGTGTTGGACAGACGTTCAGTTTGTGTCCAGCGGCGTTTTATTTAGGGACCATCGATAAATTGCTGATTGACTGGGACAAAACCACTGTTCTCAACGCATTCTGGCTGTTATGCAGATATATGAGAAATTGGTTAATAGCCCCAGAGTCCTGTGACTCGGGACATTTAAATTATATTATTGAATTGTAACCCTAATCTCTTATTTACTTGTATCAAAACAATTCAGCGTTGGCAAAAAAAAAGATATATTTGTAAACATATTAAAAAAAATCTTAAAGATGAAAATGTGTTGTATTGCATTGCTATAAGACAGCCTGATGGTGCTGAAAACATGGGTTTGAGTCAGTCTCTGTATTGATGAGCCCTTACTGAGACACTGCTGGACCTGGGGGGGAATCCTCAGTTTACACTGTGGTGAACAGGCACAGGTAGATTACAATTATTCTTAACAAACTAACATTAAAAATCACTTT
Source organism: Parambassis ranga (assembly GCF_900634625.1). Taxonomy (NCBI): domain Eukaryota; kingdom Metazoa; phylum Chordata; class Actinopteri; family Ambassidae; genus Parambassis; species Parambassis ranga. The sequence continues at coordinate 11,351,216 of NC_041043.1, forward strand.
GAAGCATACATAGGACTGTATGCCACAGGAAAATGTTCACCTTTTTGGGTGAACTGTACCTTTAAGACTGAGCCGCATTAAAATAACAAGGTGAGAAACGGCACTGAAGTAAATCAATGTTGTTTCTAGCTTCATTTGTTGTCTTGTGTGTTTTGTTTTGTTTCAGGTTTTTAAGTATGTGATATAGCAGCATCCTTCCTTTTGTTGGCACCTCACCAAGTCAGTCAGCAGAAAGAGGAGCTTTGCAGTCGTCAGCTGCAGCAGGCAAAAAGTCCTTGCAATGTCTTTAGTAGAGGATATGCTGTATGTGCTGCGCATGGTCCTGGACTATTTTGGGGTTCCTCCAGACATGGTAAATGCATGGACACACAACAATTACTGTTACTGTTACTAATTCTCAGCCTGGTTTGGTTGTTATTTTGTGCGTGCCATCTAAAGTTGTGTTTTGTGTGTGTCTTCTTGCCTGCAGCTGGTTCCAGTGTGGGACAGTCAGCTGTGCGGTCAGTATCGCAGCATCGTGAGGATGATTGGGACAAATCTTCCTCTGACACCTACGCCACGTGTCCACTTTCAGGTATTGATTAAACTGCATTTTTGAAACACACATTTTTTTCAGATTACATATTTATATGTAGCAGTTTAATTATGGCACGATCAATCATTGATAATCATTGATAAAGATAAATTACAGCATGTATCAACATAATAGCTCTCAATGGATGGATGGATTATTAGTTTGATTGCCGTTGCTTGGTCTTCACCCTCTTTCTTCTTCTTTTTTATTCTTCCGTAAGTTTTTTGGCACAGGGTATCTTCAGCATACATTGACCGATTTCAGCCATTTAACTATCAAAATGTTCATCTCACAGAGGACATTCTGGGTCAACTTCAAGTTTTTTCAGAAAAATTATAATTTTCAAATATTAGGCAATTTCGTTGTCATTTTTAACATGGGAGTCTATGAGAGAGTCCTTCAATGAGAGTCATCTGCTAAATGTATGGCCTCCTACAAATTATAAGCTACAGACTCCATTTTAGTCTTGAAACGCTCATTAGATGCTGCTCTATCAAACTTGTATTCAGAATTTTCTAATTCCAAATCATTTCTCACAAAGGCTCACAAAGTTGGAGTGTTTTTTGAGGTCTCCTCTGCTGTTACCATGGTGACAAGCTGACACACAGAGGCATACAAAGCTCTGAATTGCTCTTATTCTCCAGCAATTCAGAGCAAATCCTTCACATCAGCATTCAAAGCAATGCTTCAGCTGCAGCACTTAGCATTTTCTTCAGGAAATGCCCTTTTCTAGGTATTATTGTTGTACTATTTGTCAACTAATGACTGGTTTATGATCGCTTGTCCATATGTTGTCAGATCCCGTTAGTCACCTACAGGCCACACGGGTATGTCGAAGTTACTATGGACACCCCAGCCATCCCCTCCTTCGCTGATGTCATGTGGGTGTGTGAGGATGAGGGGGACAGTTTTGCAAAAACAAGGTAAGAACATCACCTGACACAACAAAACAAACAGCAGTCCAGTTAGAAAAGAAGCTGTGCTGACAGAGATGAAGATGCATTTAAAACTTTTTTTTATGTCTAGAAAATTCTGGGTTTTCTTAATCTTAAAAAAAAGCTGCATGAATATAAGAATGCCGTGTGGTCTTCACAGGAATCATTTACCTCCAAAAAAGTCAAAAGCTGTAAATGGAGAAGTGATGAGATACCCAAGACCGGCCCAGAGAGGAGGCAGATCCAGACAGACCAATGATCCCAACGCCCTGAAGAAGATCACAGCGCTGGAGAATGAGCTGCTTAAACTACGAGCGCAGATCGCGATGATCGTCACCTCGGCTCCAGCCTCAGGTTCACATCATCATTTGATTTTATTTATTTTATTTTATTTTTACAAGAAAATATGATCTTTATTCTAAAGCTCTAAACATTTCTTTAGGTTCAGCTGAGCCCCAAAATGTCCCTGGATCTCCCCTGATGTCACCTTCCCCACTCCCAGCTCTCACCTCCACACCTCGTTGTGCTCCTCCTCCACCACCTCCACCACCTCCTCCTTCACTCTGCCCTGCATCCTCCACCGAGTCAACATCTGTATTAGAACTGATACAGCGCAGAAAGAAGGCGAAGGACCTTGACAAGGGGCAGCTCAAGCCCCAAAACGCAGGCCTTAAGAGCAAGGAGTTGACACAGAAAGGGCTCCCCTCCATGCTGGAGGTTCTGAAGGACTTAAATCAGGTTAAATTACGCGCAGTGGAGAGGTAGGTCCTGGGATTTATAGAGGATATCTGTGGTCATCATACAGATAATCATCACTTTCGCTGATATTCCTTATTTTTCTACTCTAGATCACCGGGGGGCTCGCCAATCAGGCAGAGACGCAGTAAGGGAGGAGCAGCTTTGCCTAATGACCCAGCAGCTCTCATTGCAGAGGCACTAAAGAGGAAGTTCGCCCAGCATCGTCACAACAATTCTTCTGATAAGGAGAATTCACTTGAACTGTCACCTTTCAGCAGTCCAGACACACCTAAGGTTTGTTCTCTATAGACACATTTTGTTTATTGTGTATATGACATCAGGGCGATCAGAGAGACTTAAGGGCGATGAGCAGCTAGCAACAAGTTCGCTCTGAGGCTTGCATGCTTCGAGCTGTGGTTTAGAGGTGACGAATGTTGTTTGTTTCGTACTTAGTCCTGGCTGAGCTTTGCTTGGCATTTACAGACTTGGGAGTGACATCATATGGCGCATGGCTTTGATGTGTCACACGTGCGTATTTGACGTCATATCTGTATGACATCAATATGTCACATATATATATATTTTTCAGTGTCTTCTTTATATTTGTACACCTTAGCATTTTGTTGTAAGCAGAGCTGCTAACCTGATGCTTCTATCACAGGTCCCTCGCTCCATCAGGCGCAGTCTGGGACGCCGTCACCTCTGATCCTGTTAAGCAGTGACTTAAACGTCAGCTCCCACAGATGTGCCTCATAACAGAGAACTACTGCAGCTTACATTTCATTTCTGCTTGTCCGTGCTGTTGTTCTTATAAGTGTTTGTCTCACAATGAACAGTGTTGTGCTTGTTTCTTTCTTTTTTGGGGGATTTTGATTGTGTCATTTTGTTAAAAGCAGTTGCTGTGAAAAAGGGTTTTGATACACATTTGTTTTTTTTTTTTTATTGGACTTTTTCTGTTTCACATGTTTATCATAAAGTTGAGTTTATGTGCAGAACACCTTTTAAAGAAAATCATGTATTAGTGCGTTGAAGCAGACCTAATGTCTTCATGTTTGTAAAATGAATGTGCAGAACAGTGAGGGGATTTGAGATTCACGTAGATCTATTCTATGCAAATGTTTTATTTTATTAAAGAGTTCATGTGCACTAGTAATTTTTTGCTATTTTATTCTTTTGTGTCTTTTGTCAGAGATGTTGTTTGGTAGCATGTGATTGAGTAAAGGCAGGTTTTGATCAACATCAATGAGGAGTTTGACATTGCTGTCTTGCAAAAGTATTCATACCCCTTGAGCTTTTCCACATTTTCTCACATTATGACTACAAACATATATATTTTATTGGAATGTTATGTGAAAGACCAACACAAAGTGGCATACAATTGTGAAGTAGAACGAAAATTAAACATGAGATTAAACATTCCTTTTTTTTTTTACACTTAAAAAACTGAAAACTGTAGTGTGCAAAAGTATTCAGCCCCCCTGAGGCAATACGTTGTGGAACCCCCTTTTGCTGCAATTATAGCTGCAAGTCTTTTGGGGTATGTCTCTACCAGCTTTGCACATCTACAGACTGAAATCTTTGCCCATTCTTCGTTGCAAAACAATTCAAGCTGAGTCAAATTAGATGGAGAACGTTTCTGAACAGCAGTTTTCAGATCTTGCCACAGATTCTCGATTGTATTTAGGTACGGACTTTGACTGGGTCATTCTAACACATTAATATGTTTCATTTTAAACCATTCCACTGTAGCTTTGGCTTTATGTTTAGGGTTGTTGTCCTGTTGGAAGGTGAATCTCTGCCCCAGTCTCAAGTGTTTTTCAGACTCCAACAGGTTTTCCTCCAAGATCGCCCTGTATTTGGCTCCATCAACTCTGACCTGCTGACAGTGGGTATCAGAGTGATGTGCAGTGTTAGGTTTCTGCCACATATAGCATTATGCATTTAGGCCAAAAAGTTCAATTTTGTTCTCATCTGACCACAGCACCTTCTTCCACATGATTGATAGGTCACTCACATGGCTTCTTATGGTTTTCTTTAACAATGGCTTTCTTAATGCCACTCTTCCATAAAGTCCAGGTTTGTGCAGTGCATGACTGATAGTGGTCCCATGGACAGATTCCCCGACCTTAGCTGTAGATCTCTGCAGTTCATCCAGAGTCACTATGGGCCTCTTGGCTGCGTCTCTGATCAGTGCTCTCCTTGTGCGGCCTGTTAGTTTAGGTGGATGACCATGTCTCACTAGGTTGGCAGTTGTGCCATACTCCTTCCATTCGCCGATGATGGACTGAACAGTGGTCTGTGAGATGTTCAAAGCTTGGGAAATCTTTGTATAGCCTAACCCTGCTTTAAATTTCACCACAACAGTGGCGCAGTGGTATAGCAGGGTTGTCTAGTAACCGGAAGGTTGGTGGTTCCATCCCAACTCCTCCCTAGTCACTGTTGGGTGTTCTTGGGCAAGACATTCCTGACCTGTCTGGGGTGTTTCTTGCACTTCATGATGCTGTTTGCACCCTAATATTCTCTCAACAAACCACAGAGGCCGTCACAGAACAGCTGTATTTGGACTGAGATTAAATTACACACAGGTGGACTCTATCTAGTCATTAGGTCAACATTCGATCAGTCAGAAATCATCAGGCAACTTCTGAAGGCAATTGGATGCACTCAGAGAAAAGGGGGGTGAATACTTTTGCACACTGCACCTTTCAGTTTTTTATTTGTAAAAAAAAATGAACTCATGTTTAACTTTCTTTCTACGTCACAACTGTATGCCACTTTGTGTTGGTCTTTCACATAACATTCCAATAAAATATATTTATTTTTTGTGGGAATAATGTGAGAAAATGTGGACTAGTTCAAGGGGTATGAATACTTTTGCAAGCCACTGTATGCAGTGTATATATATGCATATATTGTGAAGAATATCATCAGGCTGACTGGTTTGTAGATGAAGTTCTGTTATATAAAATATCTGCATAATATTCTTCCAACCAGATTAACATCCTCTGATATTAATAATGCAGATGTGGTTGGTTGAGTGAGGTTAAGATACACTAATTATTGTGTTGGTTTTGGTGTTATTTTGTGCTTGTGGTTCACTTCCCTCCTGTGTGACAGTCCTGTTTTTGGGTCCTTTAACACCAAACTTTTTGTTAGAGCCCGAGCACAGAGGTCAGATGCAACAGTCACACTCCAGACCACAACAGCTTACATTCACTAAGTATTTATACTTCGTATATATACATACATATATACATAATTTACTGTGAGCAGACCTGGTTGTTACTATTAATATTTACATTTTTATGTATATAAAATATATGTTATATATATATAAAATTTTTGTATATACATATACGTGTATATATATATATATATATATATACATATATATATACATATGTATATACATATGTATATATATATACGTATATACATATATATACATATACATATATATACACATACATATACATATATATACGTATACGTATGTATATGTATGTATGTATGTATGTATAGGTATGTATATGTGTATATTGTTTTTAGGGCCCCAGCACCGAGTGGTGCGAAGGCCCTATTGTAATTGCTGGTATTATTTTAAATGTTTTTACATTTAAAAAACTTAAACTACTTATGAAGGTCACCTTTTTTCAGAATTGTAACTAAAGCACAAATTCTGTCAAACCAGCTTAAATTCAGAGACCTCTCAGAGTGCAGACCTCATTGGTCAGCTCCTCACTCTTGGAAGAACTCTGAGGTGTGTGTTCTTTGGCAGCCTTTGTGAGGTTTTCTTTTCCTGCTTCTGATGTTCCTTGTGATCTTTACTTTTGCGTTTCTCTTAATGTAATTGTTTCTGCGTCTTCTTTTTAGCTTTTTCCGCTTTTCACTCATTTGCGGCTTTTCCCCCTCCATGTCTCGAAGGCTCAATGGCTGCATTGTGTGGATGGGCTGGTCTTCTGGTATAAGCGTGAGGGTCTGATGGGGGCTGATGACTTTTTTATTATTTGTTATTTTGATCCAATGTTGTAGAGTATACCCCACCATAGCCCTGGACAGTCTGCATATGTAACAACACACGTCCCGAATACCCCTGAACAGTGTGTCTATGTATCCTTTTAAAGTGTCCATTTAGCCAATATTTAAGTACATCTTTGCACCTGAGGTGCAGTTACAAACTTCGAAAGGGCACTTTATGACATCATAGTGACTTTCAAAGGGCACTTTATGACATCATAGTGACTTTCAAAGGAGACTTTATGACATCGTCAATGGACAGTTTATGATGTCATGGTGACGTCACTATTACTGCTGTCTTATTTTTAGAAGGCCTTTCAAAACACGTTTGAATTCCAGAGCATCAGATATGTTCTATGCGTGCGTCATTTCCGCGTTTGCCGTAAGGACGCTACGATGTTACCAGGCGGAGGATGCAGCTGTGTCGGGTTAATGGCCGAGTGGACCGAGTGCTGAAGTGTACAGTTAAGGATGTACGCTGTGTTGTTAGAGCTTCAAGTACAAGGCCGCAGAGTAAACATGAAAAGAGCTTCAAGTTCTCTCCAAGGTAAGTGGTCAACATTAGCTCTAGCTAGCTAGCCTGGTAATGCGACGCGTCTGTATGTGGTGATCCGCCCAGCTGCAGGTTCGTCATTTTACTAGAACCGCATCTTGTTTGAGTAAGTCTGTATTTGTTGATAAGTGTCACAGTGCGGCTCGCTGCTACAGATTTATGAAGGAAACGGACCGAGCAGCTGAGAGCAGCACGAGTTCAACCAACACGTTCAAAGTTCTGTTGAACATGTTCAAATTTTATCCTCGCTCTGACTTTACTGAAGCTTGTTATTCACAAAATTATTAATACATAATAGAGCGTGACTACCAATGTCTTCATAGGGTTAGCCTGCCTGTTTACGTCATCATCCCCAGTTGTGTTGTTTTAGTATTGGTCATGTAGTGTTAGTTGTGTTTTTGCCATCCTTTGTCTTTTCCACACAGTTTTTTATAGATTTCAGTGCCAGTAATTCATGTCAAGAAGATCTGCTGAGGGGAGGAGAAGCTCGTTGTTTAATATCTATCGTCATTTCTTTTTATTGATTCATTTTTTTTTGAGAAATCTCATGTAATCTTGTAGAGACTCTTCTGAGCAGCAGCAGCAGTGGTACAGGATGGGGTTGTAGTTGCATCCATGGCCGAAGCAGTAGAGGTGCTGATGCTGCTGGTGACACCCCTCGTAGCCCTTCACCGCATCGCCAACAGGCCTGGGAAAATGGAGGCAGACCCCGACAATGCCAGCCATCACCCACCCAGATCCATCCCCAAGAGCAGCCCTGGTATCCAACCCCCTGTCACCGCTGGCACCCAAGAACCAGGTGATGTTTTTGCTTTTTTTATTCGATGCAAAGATGCTGAAGCTGTTGTGTGCATATACCAACAAAAATGCAAAAAAAAACTTGGAGATGGGAAATGATTTCCTGACATCACTCCACAGGAGCTTAGAAAACACCTGGCCATGTTGCTGTTTATGTCTGTGTGCAACCTTCCAAACCTAAGTGACTTCTGGAGGAAGAAAACCATTACCTGGTTACCTTTCCGTCTTCATGTATTGGAGCACCTGATAAAGTTGTAGTTGTTGTTGATCTAATTTGTGGCTCTATGGTTTTATGTTTTTTTGGGGGGGTTTCTACATCTGCCTCTCTAGCTGCCAAATATTTCATATGTTCACCAGGCAGTTGTCAATGCTGTCTGTTCGGTGCTGAGTAGGTAAACAGGGGGAGTTCAGAGCCAAGTCTCTGAAAGCAGCTGCCTCCTGTGGTTCAACATAACTCGGTGAAATCAGCAAGAGTAAATCAAAACTGTAAAGTTGTACACTGTTATTTTAAAAAATGTCTAACATAGCTGCTTGATGTGAGCGACCATTAGGTAAAAAATAAACTTAGCCTGTCAAACTTTGAAAATTGTTTCATGATGGTACACTCCTTTTACCAAGGAGTAAGTGCTTCATTTTATAATTCAAAGGTAACTGACACTGAGTGAGAGAGAGCTCATTGTCCCAAACAGTACCATACTGTGTTGGACAGGTCTAGCAATCCAGATGTGTACAGCATAACTGTGAGCCTAAAACATACATGCAGATTGCATGAGAGTGGAATAAACAGATGATATACATTTACAGCCAGGTACTGTGACAGTATTGTTGCATCACTTTATACATTTATTCATTCATTCATTCATCCATATTTATCCAAGATTTTCAGAAATCACAAATCACGAGGGATGGTGTAGTCGGCCATGTTGGGAAGACCAGAAAGCACACAGCAGCTCAGAGCGCTGCGGCCGACGTCCATGTCGCAGGCCTGAGACCACACATTCGTCTCACTGTCATAGTACTCAACCTTAGAGGTAGTGGTGTTGAAGCTATTGTCGCCCCCAACAACAAAGAGCTGGTCCTCAACTACATCAATGCCAAAGTTGCAGCGGGGGGTCATCATGGAGGACACGTTGCGCCAGTTGTTGGTGTGAGGGTTGTAGACCTCAGCGGTCTGCAGAAATGCTGTTCCATCAGAGCCACCAACCTTTGGAGTCAAAGATGAGAAGAAGATGCATCACTTATCAATTCAATTGTCACATAAAAAACTAGTCGCTTTAAACCGCTGATGAAAGCTGGTCACACATTTCTTTCATGCACTTACTGCGTAAACGTGGTTGTTGTATGCAATGACTCCTAGCCCACAGCGCCGGCTTCTCATGGGAGAGATCAGGGTCCACTGGTTGGTCTCTGGGTTGTAGCACTCTGCTGTTTGCAGGCACTCATTCCCGTCATATCCACCACATATGTAGATCTGAATACAAAAAGGGGGGGGGGGGGTGGTATGAAATTGTCATTTTTGTTGGCTCAAACTGGCAGCAGTGTTTTGTAAACAAATCTTTCTGTTCTCTGGTATGTTCCATTGTGTTCCACCCACCTTTCCGTTGAGTGCTGTGCAGCTGGCACGGCTCCTCTGCTTATGCATGGATGCAATTTCAAGCCACTGGTTGGTTTCTGGCTGGTAGAACTCAGCACTGCTGAGACGTGTGTGCCCATCAGAGCCTCCCATGGCGTAGATGCACCCGTTCAGCACAGTCACGCACACAGAACGGCGGCGATAGTGCATTGGTGCCACCTCTTGCCATGTCCGTGTGCTCAGGTCAAACCTGCGCACACTATTGGTGGCTATGAACACCCGGGCAAAGCCACCAACACAGTAGACATACCCACCGAGGTAGGCTGCACCATGATAGGCGCGAGGACGTTCAGAAAGGTTTGTTATGTTCATCCAGCGATTTGCACGGATGTCAAATGCCTCAATTACATTAGGTAGATCCCTTCTGCTGTTCAAGCCTCCAATAGCCAATAGGATGGCAGAAGGCAGACGAGGCCGACCAACTATTCTATCTTTGCATTCGATGACCTCAGAGACCATGGCCTGGTACATCAAGTTGTCCGGCACCAGCTTATTGAACAGCACATGACTCTGTATGTACTCTGTAGCCATCATGCTCAGCCTGACCTACAGCAATACAGAGAATAAAGAGGATATAACAGTCTGTGTCAGAATAAATAAAAATACATAAAAAATCATGGTTCCTAATAAAGAACATCACAATAAATACAACAAGTAAAACAATAAAATAATGGTCAGTTATTTGAAATGCCTCAGCCTGCCTCATGACACACAGACCTGTCCATAGCTGCTTCTGGACTGAATATGTAAATGAACTACACATTGTCCTATATATTTATTTCATTCCTCTCATTACTCTCCACCCTTCATCTGTCATAGTATCATTATCAGCTTATTGATTGTCTGAGTTGCATTAACCTGCACACAAAGCTTATGCAAATAGCCAGCATTACAGGTATATGTTCCTTATTAGTTTATGTACTTGTACTAATAATAATAAATTATTATAAATGCTTGTGCCTGCGCCCAGCTTTAGCAGGAGGTTTAGTGACTTTTGTGTTGTTTTCTTATATTTTCATTTCTTGCTCTGTCATAGGTAGGCTGTCACACCACAAATGCTTGGTAAGATTTTGATGATGATTTGCATAAATTCTCCTCCATTTTCGGAGTTACCCAGAGGACCAACATGCACATGAGCACAATGTGTCACTCTGGTAGTCTGTGTTGCTTTCTATTTATCACTCATCAGAATAGATGATATTGCACCTTCTGGCCTATAAAAGGGTAAAGGATGGCTGTAGTGCCCATCATCATGACATGGAGCACATCTAATAACTGTCTTGAAATAGATTAACCTATAAAGTGAAAATTATAATGTATAATATAAAGTACCTTTGGCAAGAGAAGACATGCGTATCCTTCTCGTTCCTGAGGTTCATGTGTGATCCACCGAATGATGGCCTCAAACACAACTGCCTCCCGTCTCACATTGAGGTTGTCACGGCTGATGATGTCACTGACATCCTGGGCCGAGAGCTGCAAGAACTCTTCGCCGAAAACCACTTGCTCAAAGTGACCGAGGACATACTGGAAAGCCTTGAGCTGCAGTTTGGGGACGTGGTAGTTTTTTGTGAACTGCCAGATACCGATGCAGTTGTCTGGGCAGAGCAGCTTTTCAAAAAAGTTGCAGCATATTTGCACCAGGTCCTCAAAACAGAGGTAATCCGCTGCCATGAAAACCTTCAGTGCATTGGACTCTGTCACGTTAACAGAGCCGGTGTATGCAAAGTCAATGATGAGCTTCATCATGTCTGAGGATATGACCGGAATACTGTAGACTTTCTCGTCAGGTTCAGACCAGACTGTGAAGAGATTTCTGAAAGACACAGAAAAAGTTCCACAACATTATACACCACTTTTATACATTTCAGTTTTAAAAACAGATACTAAAATTAGTCACTAAGTGTCCGGTGGATTTATGGGTAACTTTATTCAACAGTCTAGTTAACAGTGGCGGTTCTACATTGAATTACTCCCCGGGAGAGGCCTGCAATTCAATTCAATTCAGTTTTATTAATATAGTGCATTTTACAATCAGAAATTGTCTTAAAGCGCTTCACAGAGACCCAGAGCCTGAACCCCCTTGAGAGCCACAGTGTCAGGAAAAACTTCCTTTTAACAGGAAGAAACCTTGAGCAGGATCCGGCTCGTAAGGAAGACCCTTCCTGCTGCCAGTTGGCCGTGATAAAGGAGGGAGAGGAGAAGAAGAGGGAGACAGGACAGAGAGGATGAAGGAGAGAGATTAGAAGAAGGGGGAGACAGGACAGAGAGGATGAAGGAGAGAGAGGAGAAGAAGAGGGAGACAGGACAGAGAGGATGCAGGAGCACCGCATCATGGATGGACATTATAAAAACACAGCATGCAGCATCAAACTCTCAGTCCAGCATCAGCCTACAGTCCTCTGTCTCTCTGCCTGCAGCACAGCTGTCTGTCTGGTTTTTCCTCAAAACTTCTGTGTTGTTTAATGATCCTAACGGTAAGATCTCTCACTCCTTCGATCATTCACGCTACTATACACAAACACGTAGTGACGCACGCTATCAGGACAGAGTGAGACCTCTCTCCTTCACTCCCTGTGTTGTTCAGTTTGGAGACCCAGAGGTGAGCTGCCCCCCCCCCCCCCCTTCCCCACAAAGCTTCTGTTTTTCAGCAAGCAGGGGCACCTGCAGCTACAGGGGTCATCATGTCAAACATCCTATCATCCAAGTCCCACCTGGGGCCAGCAGATTAACACACACTTGTTCACTGGTTGTTTTTGTCATGGTCAAACATTAAGGACTGCTGCTGCTTTCTTTATGAGGTCAGGCTGACGCCATTTTCCCCAGCAGTTGACTAGTCATCACAACAATATCAGCAAACACACTGAAACACTGTAAGCTATAAAAACAAGATTGCAGTGAATAATCTCCAACACTCACATCATAAACTACAATAAATCCTTGTTTTTGTCTCCCTATGTAAAGGTTACTAACACATTCATTTATAATTGAGATAATCAGCTCACCTGAAGTAAGGGATGCAGTTCGCCAAGATGACTTTGTGGATATTAAAGTCAACCTCCTCCACTCTGATGACGGCATCACAGAAAAGCTCCTGGTCAAGGAGATCCTTGTAATCTAATTCCCCGTCTTTTTGAGTCATGTTGACTTTGTAGACTTCTTCTGTCAGTGTTTGTTGCCTGTCTCCTCTCAGTATGTAACAAAAGTTCAAAGACACACTGTGAATAGTTCTCTTGTCATCAAAGCACTTCACATCACCATGGCCACCAATACTATGACAACAACTACAACTTTATCAGGTGCTCCAATACATCCCTATAGTCTTCCATCCTCTTTCATAACATGGCTGTATTATGATAAATGAATGACTTTGACTTTGTTTGGCACACCAAAAAATCAAATGCAACAGCTCAACCATGGATTGCTAATAACACAGCCATGTTATGAAAGAGGATGGAAGGCTATAGGGATGTATTGGAGCACCTGATAAAGTTTTAGTTGTTGTCATAGTATTGGTGGCCATGGTGATGTGAAGTGCTTTGATGATGTTCCATTCACAGTGTGTCTTTGAACTTCTGTTACATACTGAGTGGAGACAGGCAACAAACACTGACAGAAGAAGTCTGCAAAGTCAACATGACTCAAAGAGACAGGGAATTAGATTACAAGGATCTCCTTGACCAGGAGCTTTTTTGTGATGCCGTCATCAGAGTGGAGGAGGTTGACTTTAATATCCACAAAGTCATCTTGGCGAACTGTACCTCTTACTTCAGGTGAGGTGATTATCTCAATTATAAATTAATGTGTTGGTAAACTTTACATAGGGAGACAAAAACAAGGATTTATTGTAGTTTATGATGTGTGTGTTGGAGATTATTCACTGTCTTCACAATCTTGTTTATATAGCTTACAGTGTATCAGTGTGTTTGCTGATATTGTTCTAATGACTAGTCAACTGCTGGGGAAAATGGCGTCAGCCTGATCTCATAAAGAAAGCAGCAGCCATCCTTAATGTTTTAACATGACAAAAACAACCGGTGAACAAGTGTGTGTTAATCTGCTGGCTCCAGGTGGACTTGGATGATAGGACATGTTTGACACGTTGACATTAAAGCATCTAATAGTGATTTCTCCCTCTATTGGTTCAAACTTATTTGATCTTTAACTTAAACTTGATGTATAGTTTAGAAGTCATAAGTTAATTAGATAATGTTACAGCAATCAGATTTAGACCTTTAACTAAACTGTTGAATAAAGTTAACCATAAATCCAGCAGTGACTTAGTGACTAATTTTAGTATCTGTTTTAAAAACTGAAATGTATAAAAGTGGTGTATAATGTTGTGGAACTTATCTTTCAGAAAATCTTGTGTCTTTCAGAAATCTCTTCACAGTCTGGTCTGAACCTGACGAGAAAGTCTACAGTATTCCGGTCATATCCTCAGACATGATGAAGCTCATCATTGAGTTTGCATACACCGGCTCTGTTAACGTGACAGAGTCCAATGCACTGAGGGTTTTCATGGCAGCGGATTACCTCTGTTTCGAGGACCTGGTGCAGATATGCTGCAACTTTTTTGAAAAGCTGCTCTGCCCACACAACTGCATCGGCATCTGGCAGTTCACAAAAAACTACCACCTGCCTGAACTGCAGCTCAAGGCTTTCCACTATGTCCTCAGTCACTTTGAGCAAGTGGTTTTTGGCGAAGAGTTCCTGCAGCTCTCGGCCCAGGATGTCAGTGACATCATCAGCAGTGACAACCTCAATGTGAGACAGGAGGCAGCTGTGTTTGAGGCCATCGTTCGGTGGATCACACATGAACCTCAGGAACGAGAAGGATACGCATATCTTCTCATGCCAAAGGTACTTTATATTATACATTATAATTTTCACTTTATAGGTTAATCTATTTCAAGACAGTTATTAGATGTGCTCCATGTCATGATGATGGCCAGTACAGCAATCCTTTACCCTTTTATAGGCCAGAAGGTGCAATACCATCTATTCTGATGAGTGATAAATAGAAAGCAACACAGACTACCAGAGTGACACATTGTGCTCATGTGCATGCTGGTCTTCTGGGTGACTCTGAACATGGAGGAGAATCTATGCAAATCATCATCTTTTCCAAGATTTTACCAAGCATTTGTGGTGTGACAACCTACCTATGAAAGAACAAGAAATGAAAATATACGAAAACGAAACAAAAAGTACTAAACCTCCTTTTAAAGCTGGGTGCCGGCACAAGCATTTATAATAATGTATTATTATTTGTACAAGTACATAAACTAATAAGGAACATATATGCTGGCTATTTGCATAAGCTTTGTGTGCAGGTTAATGCAACTCAGACAATCAATAAGCTGATAATGATACTATGACAGATGGTGGAGAGTAATGAGAGGAATGAAATAAATATATTAAAGATAAGACTTCAAAGAGGGCTCAGTCCATCCTGACCAGTGGTGGAGGAAGTACTGAAGCTTGGTACTTAAGTAAAAGTACAAATACTCAGCAACATATATAATCGAGTAAAAGTAGAAGTGCTACATCAACAGTCCTACTTAAGTAAAAGTCTTAAGTACTTTTAAATGTACTTAAAGTATTAAAAGTAAAAGTACTCACACACTGAATATATTATTGATTTCCATTGCAAAGGATCTGAACAGGTTAAAATAATCAAAGAAATCATCTTCAAATTAATGGACAATGTGTAGTTAGTTTACATTTTCAGTCCAGAAGCAGCTATGGACAGGTCTGTGTGTCATGAGGCAGGCTGTGGGCATCAAGTGAACAG
Organism: Parambassis ranga; assembly: GCF_900634625.1. NCBI lineage: Eukaryota > Metazoa > Chordata > Actinopteri > Ambassidae > Parambassis > Parambassis ranga. Next base: position 11,366,261 of record NC_041043.1, read on the forward strand.
AGAGGCTGCTGATAACAAACAGGCATTCAGCATTTTTACTGTGTCAGTATTCCTGCTGTAGATTCATGTTATGATTCATGTTAATCAGACATTAATGGATGGACCTGTGTTAGCAGACAGCAGCTAACTAGTTAGCTAACTGAGCCAGAGCACCGGCATCACGACTGAGGCTCATTATAGAAACACAGCTGGCAGCGTGACACCACCTCTGTGTAGAGTCTGACCTCACACCAGTCCAGCACTGTGTTCATCAAATGTAACAAGTAACTACAAACACTGTAGAAATGTAGTGGAGTAGAAAGTACAGGTAACAGCTGCAACATGGAGTAAAACCATAAAGTATGCACTATTATTTTTACTCAAGTAAAGCAGAAATATATAAAAATGTACTTAAGTACAGCAACAAAGTACAAATACTTAGTTACTTTCCACCACTGATCCTGACTGACTGCCACGATGTAGAACAAAGAGAATGAAGACCTCGTTTGTTCCAGTTGCTAATAGCATTTCAAATAACTGACCATTATTTTATTGTTTTAATTGTTGTATTTATTGTGATGTTCTTTATTAGGAACCATTATTTTTTATGTATTTTTATTTATTCTGACACAGACTGTTAAGTTATATCCTCTTTATTCTCTGTATTGCTGTAGGTCAGGCTGAGCATGATGCCTACAGAGTACATACAGAGTCATGTGCTGTCCAATCAGCTGATGACAGACAACTTGATGTACCAGGCCATGGTCTCCGAGGTCATCGAATGCAAAGACAGAATCCTTGGTCGGCCTCGTCTGCCTTCTGCCATCCTATTGGCTATTGGAGGCTTGAACAGCAGCATGGATCTAACTAATGTAATCGAGGCATTTGACGTCCGTGCAAATTGCTGGATGAACATAACAAACCTTTCTGAGCGTCCTCGCGCCTATCATGGTGCAGCCTACCTCGGTGGGTATGTCTACTGTGTTGGTGGCTTTGCCCAGGTGTTCATAGCCACCAATAGTGTGCGCAGGTTTGACCTGAGCACACGGACATGGCAAGAGGTGGCACCAATGCACTATCGCCGTCGTTCTGTGTGCGTGACTGTGCTGAACGGGTGCATATACGCCATGGGAGGCTATGATGGGCACACACGTCTCAGCAGTGCAGAGTTCTATCAGCCAGAAACCAACCAGTGGCTTGAAATTGCACCTATGCATGACCAGAGGAGCAAGGCCAGCTGCACAGCATTCAACGGCAAGGTGGGTGGAACACAATGGAACATACAAGAGAACAGAAAGATTTGTTTACAAAACACTGCTGCCAGTTTGAGCCAACAAAAATGAAAATTTCATATTCAGATCTACATATGTGGTGGATATGACGGGAATGAGTGCCTGCAAACAGCAGAGTGCTACAACCCAGAGACCAACCAGTGGACCCTGATCTCTCCCATGAGCAGCCGGCGCAGTGGGCTAGGAGTCATTGCATACAACAACCATGTTTATGCAGTAAGTGCATGAAAGAAATGTGTGACCAGCTTTCATCAGCGGTTTAAAGCAGCTGTTTTTTATGTGACAATTGAATTGATAAGTGATGCATCTTCTTCTCATCTTTGACTCCAAAGGTTGGTGGCTCTGATGGAACAGCTGAGCTGCAGACCGCTGAGGTCTACAACCCTCACACCAACACCTGGCGCAGCGTGTCCTCCATGATGACCCCCCGCTGCAGCTTTGGCATCGAAGTAGTTGAAGACCGGCTCTTTGTTGTTGGGGGCTTCTGTGACAACACCATCTCTAATGTTGAATACTATGACAGTGAGACGAATGAGTGGTCTCAGGCCTGGGGCATGGACGTCGGCCGCGGCGCTCTGAGCTGCTGTGTGCTTTCTGGTCTTCCCAACATGGCCGACTACACCATCCCTCGTGAAAATTAGACAACCAGACAGCGAAGATATGGATTTAGAAGAAAATCTTGTGTAATAAGAATAAAGCCTATCAGGGCATCAAACTGCTGTAGACTTGGATATTTCTTGAGCTATATAATAATTTATATATAGATTTATATATAATAAATCCTGAATGTGTATCATCAGAATCAGAAATACTTTAATCCCAGGGGGAAATGTTGAGAGCCAGAGTGGGTGATGTCATCACTCAGAGTGGAGAGAGGCTGAGGAGATGCCTAAAAAAAATCTCTCTAACCTGCACTCAGGCCTGCACCTTCCATCTAACTGGGATAATTTTTATATCAGTTCGAAGGAACACTCGTTAGCTTTCTGATGGTGTCACTCTTAAAACTGAACACCAAACCCTTTTAGCCCGTACAGCCAGCTGTTCGGGGAGAGTGCCGGTCATTCCTCCATTAAGACATGTAAAGACATGTAAGACATGTAAAACCAAAAACAGAGATATTTTCATATTTTCTAACTTGCCATCATCTCCATATCTTTGACATCATAGACATAAAAAACTTCTTGTGATTCTGACGGTGTCCTTATTTTTTGTCTGAAGGCTTCAGTTTGGACAAAAGTTGTTCGGAGGGTACAACCCCAATTCAAATACATGGGATCTGCCCTGAGAGGAGTAAAAGGAGAATCACACAGGTGTCTTAATTAAGCAGGCAGGGCTGTTACCATGGTGACAGGCTGACACACAGAAGCATACAAAGTAGCCATATTTGTAGTCTTTATCAGACTTTGAACATTATATATGTTATATTGATCATTCTTCAGCTGTATACTACTTTTCCACATTCAAATCACACAGCCTTCTTATAATCTTATGGTATTATTCCAGCCCTTTTCTAATAACAACTAGAAAAGGGCATTTCCTGGAGATTGATTGCGGCAGCTGAAGCATTGCTTTGAATGCTGATGTGAAGGATTGCTCTGAATTGCTGGAGAATCAGAGCAATTCAGAGCTTTGTATGCCTCTGTGTGTCAGCCTGTCACCATGGTAACAGCAGAGGAGACCTCAAAAAACCCTCCAAATTTGAGAGTCTGGCGTGCAGAAACGATCCGGAATTAGAAAATTCTGAATACAAGTTTGATAGAGCAGAATCTAATGAGCGTTTTAGGGAGTAGGGAAATAAGGAACACTGTATAAACTTGAAACCTTAGTGTGTATTTATGATGTGCAGACTTGTTGACTAGTTTGCTCATAACTATGAGTTCACTGTAATAGAGATCCATTTTTGGACAGCATTTCTAAAACTCTGGCTTTGGCCTGACAGGTAAATCAGAATCAGATTCAGAAATGCTTTATTGATCCCAGGGGGAAATTGCTTTCATTCCAGGTGCTCCACATATACTCAAAAAAGACGGGTTAGAAATATAAAATAAGGTAAAGTAGTAAGCGTAAAATAAAAATAAAACCTAATAAATTCTAAACATTAATAATCATTCAAGTCAAATCCTGGCAAGTGATGACAGAGTGGATGTAGCCTCAGGTCATAGGTGTCGCTACCATTATATCAGAGGGGGACGTGTCCCCCCCACATTTTTAAACGGCCCGTTTGGACCCCCCCCACATTTAGTGAGTAGGAAACTCCACCTAACGCTGTTTTGATTGCTCGTGAAAAACTCCGTTTCACCTCACCGCTGAAATCCACTCCATGTTTTCCTGGTTACCACAGCGCTGCAATACCGTTACTATAGTAACGGACCTAACAAAGCCGGTGGCTTTCTTCGAGCGAGCGTAAAACACCGTAAAGAGAACCGTCAGTGCTGGTCGAAGCTGGAGGAGGTGACGTCAGTGTCATCCCACAAAGTCCAGCTCACGCTGAAGCCTTACTGCGTTGTCACATGGCCCAGGTGACGTTAGGTTGATGTTAAATCAACTTAGAAAAGTTGGGAGGAAGCTACTGTTTACTTTCAGTTACAGTAGACGGTATTATTTGTCTGATGACATGTTGTTGCCTTTTCTGCTCCCTCCCCACACACAATGGACATGAGGAGATTCCAACAAAGACACGGAGAGTTAGAGTTCAGCATGAACCCATATTGTAATAAGGCCAGGTTAGCTCCTGTTAGCCTGCTAGCTTCAGCCTCGCCTAGCCAGTGCACAGCCACCTGCTCCTATTCTTATCAGCAAGAATAAAATACATGTGATGGACCGTCAGGACACAGTGGAGCATTAAATGCACAGGGAAACACTGATGTAGCAGATAAGGCAGCGCATAATTATAAACACATCCACAAGGTTTGTTGTGAATTCAGCAGTTTTATAAGCAAATAAAAATAAAGACATGGATCTTTTTGTAAGTTAGTATTTTTAGTGTTTCAGTATTATCTGCATTAAGCAGTTTGGTTCATTTTTCTATGGGATTTGCCAGTTTTTTGAGAGAAGGCCTCAGATATGGAGGCTTTGTATCATCTGTTAGTGTAGTAGCACCAGTATGTTTGACAAAACTGTTGTTTCACTTGGAATTAGTTTCTGTTTGTCACCGAGTTTTTGTTGAATCTGTCTCTGAAATAGTCATTGAGTGTTTACCTCTGTAGGTAAAATAGTTTAACAACCTGTTAAAATCCACAGGAAATCACAACTACTTCATATTATTATATTATATTTCATAATTTTTCAAAAAAAATTTTCACCACCCACCCACAGAAGGTGCCTCCCCCACATTTTTAATGCTTCCTACGCCACTGCCTCAGATGATGAGAAGATGAAAAAAACTTTTTGGTACAGATAGATGTTAAGTTAAGGCCTGATCCGACCACAAATATTTAGAAACTTAACAAAATACTGTGTTAACTGTGCCAAAATGTAGTCTCTAGTCCAAGAGAGAATCGCCACTGTTTAATTTTTTTTTTTTTTTTTTTGATACTGTATTAATCCCAGAGGGATGCCCAAGAACACACAACAGTGACTAGGGAGGAGTTGGGATCGAACCACCAACCTTCCGGTTATTGGACAACCCTGCTATCCCACTGCGCCACTGTTGCCCAGTATCAGTATATATATACATATGGCTGTATGTATCGCCTCTGGGGAAAGATTGGTCATCTATCATCTATTAACCCGCTTCAACCTGCAGTGCAGGGTCACGGGGGCTGGAGCCTATCCCAGCTAACTTCGGGTGAGAGGCGGGGTACACCCTGGACAGGTCACCAGTCTATCACAGCGCAACACACAGACAGACAACCATTCACACCCACAAGCACACCTACGGGGAATTTAGAATGACCAATTAACCTAAGCACGTCTTTAGAATGTAGGAGGAAGCTGGAGTACCCGGAGAAAACCCACACAGGCACAGGGAGAACGTGCTAACTCCAAGATTAGTCATATTTATAACATTTATTTTACTGCTGCAAGAATTCATGGGGCAGGGTTTTTTCTTTTTACCTTGCTGGTGAGGGTTCCCAGTCCATTCGAGTATCCTCAGTTGCATAGGTGTCCAAATTCCAAACTTGGACAGAACTAGTACACAGAACACAGAATTATGCTTAGCATGTTTTAGCATATTAAAGTTTTTATTTATTATTCAGCCCACAGAGAGAGATAGACAAATAGAGTTGTTGCATTTAGCATGTTGTATTGAATATAGATGAGTATTTCACACAGCTAATTGTAGGGTACATTTAGATTACATTAACCTTTGATGCCGTTGATCTCCTTCAGACATCCAGTCCATTGATTCCTGTTCACACACACACACACACACACAAACAAACATAAACCATATACAGTATCTAAACAGATTCAGATTGTGCACTTACAGCTAAATGAACCTTACATCTTGTGAAGGAATGGGGAATGTCTGATCATCATAAATGATGACTCCATTGCATCCATCAGGATTTTCCACACACTCTGTGGAAATCTGCAAAATTATCAGAAATGTGCTGTGAAAATTAACATTGTTAGCAAAAAAAGCTAAAGTATTAACACATATTTCATGAAATAACTTAATCTGTCACAGTATTTTGAAAAATACATTTTCTGAAATGCGGTTTCCGAGTAGGCCCTGGACACGTTGCCCAGTCTATTGCAGGACTAACAGAGAGACATATTGGCAAACTAACACTAACTACACTCACTACATTCACACCAAGGTCTATTTAGAATTGCCAGTTAACCTTAACATGCAGGTTTTTGCAACGTGCTAAGAAGCTAGAGTTCCTTGAAAAAACCTATGCAGGTACGACACGGACATGCTAGCGTGCAGCGAAAACTACTACACCATGGCGCCCACGACTTTCAGTTCACAAATAAACTGCATACAGTAACTTTAAGCCAAAATACTTTCACATGAAGCAATATAGCAAGGTTCATGCTTACAGGAATGTTAGTTTCTGACGAGAACATTTCAGACGATGAAATAAAGAATGACAGGCGCAAATTAAGATGGCGGGTCCAGAAGTGTTGACGTGTCAATACCCATGCGTAAATATTGACGTCAGACGTTCTGATGCATAAAAAGTAACTCTTTACACCAATCAGTCACAAGTTATGACCACTAATGAATGATGTTAACAAGACTGATTATCTGGCTATTGAGGCATCTGTCAGTGGATGGGTTATATTACACAGCAAGTAACTTTTTATTAAAGAACACCTCTAAAAGTGGAGTGTTTGTTGGCTTTCCCTGGTCTGCTGTATAATCAATACCTATCAAAAGTGGTCCAAGGAAGGAAGCAACCAAGCAACCAGGCATCATGCACAGGCTTTAGTGTAACTCAAACTGCTGCAAATAAGTATATTGCCAACCAGGAAATTCCCAGATGGTGATTATTCAACATATGTTTTTTACTGAAGTACTTACTACACTACTCCTCAAAATCTTGGGTAAAAAATAAACATACCTCTTTTCTCCAAAGTTGTACAAAACGACGATTAGTTAATAGTCAAGTTGGTTGTTCGTGTTCTTCAGTTCAATTAAGTAAGAGAAAAAAACAGCCATCCTTCTCGTTAACTGGGTTAGACCTGCCGTATTTCTCCACAGCATAAGAATGTATCCACCAAGCAGTTCTTAGAGTTAGGTGATCCTGGTCCTGTGATGTACATTTAAATTGTGTCAAATTAAGACTGGCATGTATTCTCTTCATCTTCAGATGGGTCAGTGCAATGTGCAGAGCTGTGTAAATGTGTCCTCTGTAGATCTCTTCAAACAGCTGATAAATAATGACTGTTCTGTATTGCTTTCACTATCTTATCTTATTTCACTGTCTGATTTTCAATGGAAATTTGAGTTTCCATATGCTTTGCATGAGACTTCCTTAACCTGAGGCCGAGCCTCCTGTCACAGTCCACAGATGGTGGCAGGATAAATGGAACTGAACTATTTCCCCTGCAACACAGGAGCATGTGGGTGTCAATAGTGTAGCTTGAAATTGTATGGATGTTGTATATGTCTATGTTTTGACTGTTGTGTCTAGCACTGGGATGTGATGAAAAAAGAATACATTAGGGGTTATTAGGGGTTAGTTAGTTAGTCTCAGTAAAGTCAAACAGCTAACCCTGTCCGTGTAACAAAAGTGTTGTTGATGCATCTTCAGCACTACTGCAGCGCCGGTATGTTTGTGCACACTGTAGTGCATGGATTCCAGGATGACTGACGAAGTGAAGTGAGCCATGAGTGTCCTGAGTGACATCTGACTGCACACACCTCTAACAAGTTATAGCCCATAGTTAACCAGACAATCCAACAGCACTGGGCACTCACACAGCTGTCTGCAATTAGGGACCTATCAGCCAATCAGAAAATAGAACTTCCTGTTGCCAGGTGAGGTCTGAGATTCAGCTGCAAGCACACAATGCAGCAGACGTTATGGCATATAGGTAGGGCAAGCCAGGAGTGAGAGACAGAGGAGCCGGTTTCCTTCTATGATATTGATCCCTCCCTTTGTTTTTCAGTCACTTCATTTGAACTGCTTGTGGCCAATTGCTGATCAAGACAAGCAGACAAATCAGCACAGATTCGTGTGAACTAAGTTACCTGTTGTGCAGCTTTTTTGGAGGTTTGGAGTAATCTGTTTAATCTGATCTGTTCTGTGAAGTATTTTATTTAAAATCTGACAGTCCAGCTGATGGTCTAATTGGGAATACAGAAATGTAGTTTTTGTGATTAGGCCAATAGTCATGGTGGCACAGAGGTAGACAGTAACAGATGTAAACTTATTTTGTTATAGTAATCTGTTATTGTAGTACCACCATTAGGTTGACAAAACCGTTTCATTTTGAGTTTTGTTTTGTATTTGTCATCATTGCTTAAAATAAATAAGGAGTTATTATTGAATCTCTCAGTAATAGTTGAGTTAACCCTTTACTTCTGTAGGTAAAATAGGTGTTGAAATCCACCAGAATGCAGGAAATGGCTTCTACTTCATTAAAAATTTTCTAGGAGAGAACCCGCAGACCCCCTTCCCCCAGGGGTGCCCCCTCCAAATATTTTTACAGCTTTTAAAATCAACTTAACACATTATCTTCATACGTCCTAAATGAATGTACAGCTTGAATTATGGCTTTGTGGATATAGCCTGTACCTCCACCCCTCCTTTATCCCCGTTATGAATATGTATTGCTAAGATTCAACCAGTTATATTGTAAGGTGTGTTTATGCTCCATGTGCCCTTTTTTCACTTTGAGCACCTGTCCCTCCAAAGGTCTCTGCACGGCCCTGCTGCAAATAGACAAGACAAGACAACCTTCAGGGAGGAAAAAAAGTTCCAATTTATTGATCTAATCAAATACTTTACATTGTCCCAAATTGGTCCCAAGTCAAAAACATATCTTGACAATTTAATGCTAACAATGTGATTTTTGTATTATGGAAGTTCAAGAATGTTTTCTATAAATTAAGGAAAATATCTACATCAGTTTGACACTTCTGTTGCAGCCACACAAAGGCAGTCAAACAAAGCACAGTGTTTCTTACTAATACAATGAATAGTGTTGAGTTAAACACATTTAACAAATCTGAAAATCTCACTAAATTGTCAGTTTGTCAGTAAAATTCATAGAATTTTCATAAAATGTGTTGAGATTTATGTTGTTTAGGAGGGAACTTAAGTCTTGATAGAATTAGTTTCAGAAATATTAGAAGTCTTTAGATTCTTTGTAATTTCCCGTCCTCTATTTCTTCATTCCTGCAATAAAGACAAAATTACTACATTCATTAATAAACATGTACACAAAAAAATGCAATGCAGCAGCATTGTTTGATGCAAAAACAAAGAAAAACAGCACCTAATGTGAAACTTTAAAATCATGGAGTCAAAGTGAGTTGCTGCATGATAAATAACTTGCCTCATTTGGTCGTCATCAGCACGCCATTGCTGTAAGAGAAACATAAAATTCAAAAGTAGAAATAACATTTTGACAACCAGCAATAACTGATGTAATGCAAAGAAAACTGTTCGGTCATTGCTGTCATAACCATCACCAATGCAGGACAGGGGTCAGTCTTACTGCTACCTTCCTAATGCTACTTACTGTTAGACTGAAGTGAAGTTTACATGGATGTGGAATGTATAACTTAAATATATAATGTATAACTTTATCTATTACCTTGAATTACTGCCAGCCTGTGGAGGTCCCACCTCCATGGCAAAATCATCATCCACATTACGGGGGAAATTCCAAACTTGGACTGAACTTCTGTACGAGATGAATTTCACAGACAGACAGATAAGTTAAATTAGCATGCAGCATAAACTGATATTGAATACAAAGGGATCATGTTCCACACATTAATAATAATTGTGTTCATGTGATTAGGATTATGTTACCTATCCGGGCCTGTTTGTGACATCAGATCCATGGCATCCTGACCAGACAAGAAAAACCACATACATAAAAGCATGATTTTTTTTTTTTTTTAAATGACACCCTCATGCATCATTAGGGACATTTTTGTCCATTTGGGCAATTTTTGCCTGTTTACCTGGCCAGCATTTCGTATGTGTTGGTGCATATGGCACATTTTTCTTTGTAACAAAGACTCTCTTGACATATTTAAAAATTCAACTTTTACTTTTCCTAATACATCACCAGAACACTGTGAAACAAATTTACCACCCCTTTGTGTCAATAATGACAAAAATGTCCCCTACCAAAAAAACAGCTATTAAAACTTAACCGATTCATATTTTTTTTCTAATTTTTTTATGGATAAATATGTTGAACAACTTCAGCCCTGCACAAACTACCAAACATGACATTTTTTTTTAGAATACTTTAACCCTTTAAATGCCAGTTTGATTACTTGGTGAGTTATTTGGTTGGCTGAGGCTTAAAATCTGTCATGGATGGTTCAAAGGTTAGCCAAAATATTGACTTTGGTTCATTATTAGTTTTTGTGTAGCAACAGTTTTAAAAATTACTACCATTTTGTGTCATTAAGGAAAAAAACTGCCTTAAAACAGTAGAAATTAATATTTTTTTCTGCTGTTTTAGGTTAAATATTTCGATCAACTCTGATAAAAACTATCAAATATCAAATATATTTAAATGCCAGTTCGATTGCATTATGCTAACATTTTAAGAAAAATTGCACAAAGAAGAGTCAACTTTTCTATCGCTCACCAGTACAACAAACAGTCTATGGCTTATAGGCCTATTAAAAAGCTTGTTTGTGTGTGTGCTGTTTCATGTGTCTTTGAAGTAGTCATGTTGATGTTGTAAAACTTAACGTCTGATGAAGTTTCTCAGTATATATCATACACAGACATACACACACTCTTTCAAATGAAAATGGTGAAAAGCCTGATTTTAGTGGTGAATAGTAGAAATGTTTTCTTAAAAATGGAAACCCCTACATCAAGGAATGCATGATTATATTTTGATATGATATTTAAAAAAAAGTTATATAATCCTTGTTAATGGGACCAAAGTGGGAAATAGCATTTAAATCTGATCTTCTACACAAAAAGGTAAAAAATTAAATAATTCATTGAATTAAACTCAATATTTTGAAAAATCTTTGACATATCTATGACAGATTTTTTTTTAAATAACTTAGCCACTCAACATTTGTTTAATGAAAATAAACAATAAACATTTTCATAAAAACAACAACATGTCAAGTAATCAAACGGGCATTTGAAGGGTTAAATTCATCAAAGTGATTGAATGTTTGGTAGTTTTGAGCAGGGCTGAACTTTTGTAAACATATGTATGCAGAAAAAAAGGCAGAGTTAACCATATACAGGATTTAAACCATTTAAGACCCTTCATACAAAATAAAATGGAGTAAAACGTACTTGTTGGGTGGAAAAGGGGAACGTTTTATCATCGTAAATAACGACAGCACCAAATCCATCTCGGTTGTCTGCACACTCAGTGGGAGTCTGCAATATGATTAGAAATGTGTTATGATAATGAAATCTATAACTTTTTACAATACCAAATACAATGAAATATTTTATTATAGCAAACTACATAGTGTTAGCCATTGTGTGTTTAAGTTTGCACCGGTCATGCTAACAATGCTAACATTAAACAAGCACCATTCGGTCGATCAGTCAATCCTCACAAAAGTAGCTGCTTGACTTCATGAACTTGAGTTAAAGTAGCCTACTTCCGCATACTTAAATTTATACAAATACCTTTAAATCTGTTTTATTCTCCATTGCAAAGTTCTGACATGGATGAATGTTTTTCATTGACGCAACTTTTTGCCCTTCTTCTCTCAGCCGGATGTGATGTATGTAAAATCGTTTCCTTTCCTTCCTGAAAATGTATTTCATTTTTTACTTTCTTTTTGTTGATCATTTGTTAATATGAATTTAATTTGTGTTTAATATTTTTTTTCCTTTATTGTTTTTCCTTTTTTTAAATCAAAATTATTTTTGCATATACACTACTGTTCAAAAGTTTGGGGTCACCGGGCCAGTTCTATAGCTTCTCTGATCAGCATAACAGTTCAGCTGTGCTAACATAATTTCACAAGACTTTTCTAACCATCAATTAGCCTTTTTAACACAATTAGCTAACACAATGTACCATTAGACCACAGGAGTGATAGTTGCAGGAAAAGGGCCTCTGTATACCTTTGTATATATTCCATTAAAAATCAGATTTTCTAACTAGAATAGTCATTTACCACAACAATGTCTAAACTGTATGTCTGATTACTTTAATGTTATCTTCATTGAAAAAAACCATTTTTTTTAAATAAAGACATTTCCAATGACCCCAAACTTTTGAACAGTAGTGTAAATAAAAAAAAAATCTCTCTCTGTACAACTCTTTCTCTCTGTGTGTTAATGTATATAAGTGATAAAGTGTGTGAGTGTGTTGTTTCCCACAAAAACTACCTATACTACCTGTACTATAAAAGTCCTACCTTGTTCCTTCCAGTCTTGTTCAGAACCTCGGACACACTGATGCGTATTGGTCTTCCATCTCATATAGCCATTCCTGCCAGACGTTCTTGTGTAGACCAGATGGAATGTCTGCCTCTTGTGAAGAACAGAAGTGAAAGCTGTAACAGCGTTGTGTGCTGTCTTTTGTAGCTATGACAAAAGCTGTTCTTGCAACTTCACAAACCACACATGCACACAGCAGCAGCAGAGCCGTGAAACCCACAGAAAGTAGCAAAACATTTCCTGTGGAACGACATCAGATTTTCATTCATTTCTCAAAGTAGGAATAATAGTAATAATACATTTGTTTTTCTCAACACATGTTAGGACATCACTACAACTGTATAGTTTGAAATGGTCATTTCTGACACATATTGACAACAAAAAAGCTTTTAAAAAGCTTCTTAATTGCTGTCACCTTATTGGTCCACCCCCTTCCTACACAAGCTCCGCCCTCTGTGATACATCCACCAGCCCCGCCCCTCCCTTCTCTCTGCGGCTCACCAAGTGTATACGCACACACGCACACACACACACACACACACAGCACGCGGACAAAGCGCGGGGAGGGAAAACAACAACTTTAACCTGCACGTTTAAAGAGAAAAAACAAACAGTGTCCGTACAGAGACGAGTAAAGTCAGACACAGCGTCGGGAGGAGGATGCAAGCTGTTTAAAACAGGTGTCAGCCGGGCGCGCGGTCACCTTTCTAGCTGTTGTCCTGCTTGTATGCGGCTCGCGGCTGGCTCGCTCGCTCGCTCCTGCGGTGCCCGTGACATGAAAACTGTCAGCACGCGCCTGATGCCGTCGCCTTCAGTTGTCATCCACGAGCGGCGGACACGATGGTTAAATGTCCTGTTTAACGGTCGAGGTACGTAGACTTTTCTGTCATGTCGGACCAAACACACAGCTTTAGTGGCTCTAATGAAAGGATGAAAGAACCTGTGAAGTGTCTCCAGCGGTAAAAAAAAAAATCAGAGTTTATAATGACCGTGTCGTCCTATACATTGTTTATGCTGCGTGCTGCTACATTCCTGTATGCTAGTTGTTGTCAGTCCATATGACCTTGTTGTGTTTTTTGTGTGCGTGCTGTTGGTGCAGACTTTTGCATGTGTGTATCTTTTAAGCTGCAGTGTAATACTTTAATTGTTATCATTACTATTATCATCATTATTGCCATATTATGTGTCATCAGATTTACAGCAGTCCACCTGCAGCCCACAGGGGGCAGGTGTGCAGTGCAGGCAGCTATACACAACACATGGAGGGTTCGCTCTTTGTTGTATACTACGTTGCATACAAATGTATGACGTGCAAGATGTCACATAATATATACATAAAACATTATTTTACATTTTGGAGCTGTAGTTTGTAAAAACAAGGTTAGTTAGCTTGTGGCAGAAGTTCATTCATGAACCCACTTCCTATAATTTTGATGTACTCTGTGATACTTCACACATTGATTTCATTGTTGTTGTTTTTTTAAAACTTGTCCCTTTACTCTTGTCCCTTTGTCTCTTCACTTTATTTGAAGCTGCATCATCAGAAACAGTGACAGGTGAACTGAATGTTTGGTTTGCAGTAGGGAAAAGGATCTGAGGGACTTTAATGTGGGTCAAATTGGTATAGCTGGGTTTTGAGGGCTGGTTCCTGGTATGCAGTGGTTACTATCTGCCCAAGAAAGAACAACTGATAAGTATGGGGGTAAAAAACTGGCTTTTATGGTGTGACTGCACAGATCTTCCACTATAACACAAATTTCTTTAAACCTGCTGACTGACTAATTGAAACCTACTAAACAGACTGTCTGGTATTGTGAATCCTTATTTTTTTTCTTCAGGAAGAACACAAGACACTGGCGGTAGAGTGATGCTCTGGACAATGTCCCATCCTTTGACATGCATCACCCTTGATATAGAATAGATATTGATGCAGAGCATGTACAACCCTTAATGGCTTTAAGCAAGTAGTGTTTAAAGGTAGGGTAGGAGATTTCATTCTGATGCACTAATAGTTAAATTAGTGTAACTTCTCTTTACAATCCGATAGCAACCAATTAGTTCGGCAGTTTTGCATTAAAACAAAGAATATTAAACATCTGTGGAAGCAATAAAATGCTAAAAACATCAGCCAATCCTGCGAGGCACCCCTGCGTGGTGAGTTGGCTGGTTGGCTGCTCTCTTCCTGCTCTGCGTGCTCCAGAGAGGTACGTGCATGATGGCCGAAGTCACAGACCGCAGCTCGTCTTCAGGTAATGTGCGTCCATGTGATTGGGAGTCGTGGCTTCAAGGTGAGCTCCGAGAGAAAGGGGCGTGTATTTACTTTCAAAATCTGGGTGACTCTAACTGAGTTTTCAAAATCTCCTACCCTACCTTTAAGTTACCAATACTCACAGCTCTTCTGATCAAACTGAACGATTGCAACAGTTGCTTTCACACCAGCTTTTAATCTGTTAACATAAGAGCATTCAAGGATGGTGCCGCAAATTATTCATTTTTATCTAACAACTTTTACACATTTTAGTCAAAAGCAGACAATAGTAGAGGGGCTGAGCTGAGATGAGTAATGATGTGAGCAAAGAGCGAGACATCACGGGGAAAAACAATGACGAGAAGGTGCCCTATAAACATGACATAACCACGTGGGCTGGATGAGTCTTGCCTCTGGTTCATCTCCATCCACCCATTTCCTGCCTGCCAGTAAACGGCCTGTTCTTATTCATATGTGAATCCTCCTACTCAAGGTAAATGTTTATGACTATGTGTCTCCAGAGAGGGGAACACTGACAGATAACAGATGATTTGTTATGTGTTCTTCAGGTCAGCCACAGTACCTGCACTCCATCAAATGTATAAGTCCAGTATGCACATAGATGTCAAGCTGTTACTAGCTAAGTTTGTGTATGTACAGAGCCTGCAGTGCTTGTTTCCCTTCTCTATTTTATGGGTCAGAATGTGTCACTGACCTCTGCCAGCAGTCTTTGAGTTCAGTGCAGTCAAAATGCTAAATACTAGGATAATTTTAGGTAGTTATGGTTTCTTTAGTCTAAACAAAATAGCAATTATTACTTGACTTAATATGAACTTGTTTTGATAATGGTGCTATTAACAGCTTAATCAAGTTTTGATAGAAAATGTGATGAACACTCCTAGAGTATTTTATCTGTTAAGTCTTTCTCTTTTTTCTATTAAAGCTGACTTGACACAAACACACCTTTAATAGAAAACAACTAAAAAAAGACAACTTTAAGACCCCTGAGCATGAGGATCAACCATGTGGAAGCATGTGATTAACATGCAGATCATTGCCAGTGTATGCCAGTATGCTGCCTGACCCACTTTTTCCGGTGTTGTTGGCTGAAACACAGACGTGTCGCTGCTGGAACAGCAGATGCCAGTGTCACCAAGCACACCTACCCACTCTTACTCTACTAAGATGATGATTAGTCTTTTAACAGATGCAGTTTTTATCCAGGATCACACATTCAAGAAAACCGAGCATTGTAGACCTCTTCCTGAATGGCACATCAGCGTGAAAAGTCCGTGGCCTCATAGGTGATGGGTCACCATTGACTTTTAGCACAGATTCTGTTCTGTTGGCCAGATTCGTTGATGCTCTTTGATAGCAGTGTGTATTTTTGGCTGTTGTAATATTAATCTCAAGCCTTTCTCCTCCCACTCCCCCTTCCTCTTTCTCTCTGCCACAGAGGTGCGGAGCTGTCACATTTAAAAGGTCGGAGCAGAATGCCATACAGGTTCGCATGCTGGGTAAGAATGCTAACACGTCAGGGCAAAAGGTTGTAAATGTATGTAGTCAGCTGTAGTTTTGGTGGAGCAGAATGTTTCCAAATATTTGGTAACAGTGCTTCAGGCTCTTGCTAACCTTTGGCACAGTATAATCTCAGTGTCAAACACTGAGGCATATTTCTATTATCTCTGTATAGAGCCTGCAGTGTCCAGTTGAATGGCTTTCATCAGTGATGCATAAACAGGCTTCTTTGCTCCTACGTGTTGCCACATGCAAGTGTACGTGTTTTATCAAGTAGTGTCTGAAGTAGCTGTTTATCATAGGCTCGGGCCTTGAGAAGTCAGACCTTGAAATGTAGCCATAACAGTTTTTTTTCATGCAGATGCCTACGTTCTGGGGTTAACCTTCCACCTTGAAGGGCCCTGTGCTGGTACCAGCCAGTATCTGTGTATAAAAAATGCAACTAGCACCATTTTTTGAAGGTTGCCGGGCTTTATACATTCACTGAGGCTGCCTAGTGCTGCTATGATAAACAATGATCTAGCATCATTCTGACTGCACCAAATTTTCA
The DNA here is from genome assembly GCF_900634625.1 of Parambassis ranga. NCBI lineage: Eukaryota > Metazoa > Chordata > Actinopteri > Ambassidae > Parambassis > Parambassis ranga. The sequence goes on from NC_041043.1 coordinate 11,382,869, forward strand.
GTTTTTAGAAGCATTAGCATCACTGGCTCATTGTTATAAGGATGTCTATTGTAATTTACAGATATTTGTTGTTCTGCTGTCTTCAACTGAGGTGTGCAAAAAGAAAGTTTGTACATATTCACTTTCTTGCATCTGCACAAACATAAACAAAAATGAGATAAACACATTGCCACTGTTTTATTTACAAGCTTGACCCACTTCCCTTCCTTCTGACCATATATCTGAACAGCTGGATCATTAAATAGAATCTAACATAAGAGAGATCGCAGTTGTATTGTATACTGAACACTATATGTGTGAATGAAGGAAAGATAGAGAGAAATCATTTGGATTTGAAACCAGCAGCCTACTAGCTGTCTGAGTTTACTCCTACTGGGCTCATCATCTCATTGCTCTCCTTTTCTCTCTGTCTGTGCTGCCATCACTCTTTCTCACTTCTGTCACGTGTCCACTAGTCCCACAGTTGCAAATCCTGCATTCATTGTTTTGCAGAAATGTTCACAAGTTTGCATCTGCATATCAAGTTTTACTGTTTTATTTTATTTATACTGATTTTAGCGACAGCTTTACTAAAGTTATAGTAGAGTAGTGTGACTCTTTAAGTCCAGTCGTCCTAAAGAATCTTTTAGTCTTAGTTTGTAATTTAATCCTTCAAATAGGGCCTTTGGTGAAGCAGGAATAGCGTGCGGCTTAGAAAATTAAACCATGTGACTGTGGTGTAGTTTGTTCAGAGTAAAATGAGCTTTTTGCTGTTTAAGACTAACTTGCAGAACTTGCTTATTTTCTGCAATAATCCAATATCATTGGGAAAACACACAGTAGTGTTATGTTGTGTGTTGACTTTGTCAGGCTGTTCTTATGTTTTATAAAAGCCCAAAAACATGATTACTGCTGTGAGTGGTGTCTGAGCGTTATTGGATACTCAAGTTCACCGGGTTTCATTGCAAAATTTGCAGCTCGCCCAAAGTTCACCTCATTCATAAAAAGTTCATTCACCTGTAAACTTTCACTTTTTGTGAAAGTTTACAGGGTTGCTACTTACTGTCCAGTGCCTGTGACATGACACTGGACACATGCATTTTTTTGTATATAGCACCAAATCATAACAGAAGTCATTTAAGGTTACCTTTTTATAGAACAGGTCTATACCCTGTTCTTTTATTAAACAAACTAAATAGCCTTATGTTATTTATTTATTTGCACAGCAGCATGTCATTTCTCTCTCTGCGTGGTCGTGTTTACAATTCACCACTGCTGGCCCCATGCGCACACACACACAAAACCAGTACAGGTGAACACACTGTGAGAGAGCTCATGTTGTTTTGCTCACCATTGTTCATGGCATGCTAGTTGGATAGACAGAACTCCATTGACAATGCTAAGCTATTCTAAGCTAACAGTACTGATGCCAGCATCTTTTTAAAAATTTGCTATTGAAACATGCTATATACATCCTGCCCTGTAAGCAGTGACAGGACCAGTGGCAGCTTTGTGCACATTTAGATGCAGAGTGGTGTGGGTGTCCTCTCTGCTCTGACTGCAGCTGAGACTGACCTGGCCTGTGAGTTCTTTAGGATGGGGGGGAAGCTTGCGGTTGCACCTGCTGCTCGTTGAGGACAGTAACTGCAGAACGATATGTGCTTTCACATCAGTCTCCAAAACCAACCAGAGAAAGTCGCTAGATATGTCATTAGTCGCTTTTGACAAAATTACATTTGGAAAGTCGGCAGATTTAGCGAGAGAATTGTCAACTTGGCAGCACTCGTCTCTGTGCCAGTGAGAAAAAAATGCCTCCTTGCATTGCTTGATGGTCATGAACCGAACAAAACACATGCCCTGAACTGTCACACGTGTACCGTGTTTTCCTGAACCGTCCCATACCTAAACCCAACTAGATTATACATTATTGACCACTACATACCAGCTACAGTTAGACAGCTGTACATTGAGCAGATAGCTGTGGTGAATTTTCTCTGAATTGTACTGCTGTCTGTCTCGTCTCAGTGTCATCTTGTCTCACTTTCTCACAGTCAGTATCTTTTATCTCAGCGCTCTCGGTCTCAAGATTCCTTGCAATCAATGTCTTGCGATATGTGACATTCAAGGCTGTGTGTGTCAGTACTTTTGTGTGCATGTGACTGTTTCTCAAGGGAACATTTCCCTGGAAAAAGTAGTGATAATAGAACCGCATCCCTCATGATAAAGTGTGTGTAAAACAAGGGAATTGCTCTGTGACATTTACTTGATTCTCTAATATGTGGTTTTCACCACTTTTATGACAATTGAGGGGAACAAAATATCTAGAAAAATATATAGAGAGTTTGAAATTAAATCTGGGGCCTGTTTTTCAGCTTTTTTTGGGCTCATGTTTCTGGTATCAACCCTGTTGTAATTAGATTAGATCACCATGGTAAACAACACTGGAAGGCTGACCTGATCTGGAACACTTTATCTCTTGAAGCTGTCAACAGCCCATCATCTAGGAGACATATGTTTTTTGACAGATAGTCAAGTTTTTATGCCGATTTTCAGCTTCAACAACTGATTTTCTAACAAGACAACTGCGTGTTTTTGTCTCTGGATGATCTCATTCATAAGCTCTTGGACATAATTTCTCTAATTATATCAAGTATTTCATTCAGTTTGATTCTTGCCAGCAGAATACATACTGATAAGATGAGTATAAATATGGGTAAAGGCAGAGTCGATTCAGTACAGATAAAATTTCAATAGCCATTTTATTTGTTTTTCTTTGACATTCATGTAAACTTTCCCTTCAAATCATGCTCTTATGTTACTAGTTAATGAAAATAATTGGAGAATTTATTAAATAAGATGTGATTTATTGTGATTCCAGCTTTTCCGCTTTCAGTGTTATTTAGGTCATATAGAAACATTTGAAACTCAATTTTTATACTCTTTTTTTCTGTTTAAATATAAATATTAATAACTCATATGGAGATAGTATGATGATGCGCTGTATCATCTCACACCAGTCCCTGTTCCCACTGACCACACTGTGCGACCACAGTGTTTTACACAAATCCTACTGGTCTGTCGTCGGAGTAGCGGTGTCGGCAGAGTGAGAGAGTGTGTAAGTGAGCTAAGAGTGAGGAGAGGAGGGGCTTTTAGACACCACAACAACGCTGGCGGGATTGAGGCTGTAGAGGAGAGAGAGAATGCGGCAGAAGAAGGCAGCAGACTGTCAGTGTCCGTCTTTAGGAGAGAGAGGGATACGCACGGATTCTTTTGTCTGCTTTTCAGGCTTTTCCCTGCTTCATGTTTTCTAGTTCACCTTTTTTGTCACTTTGCATGCCTTTGCTCTCATCTTCGCCTTTGTGTTTCTTGCTGCTGACTCTTTCTCTCCCTGCAGTCTTTATTACTCTGCCCTACATCCAGACTTTCTTCTATTTTAATCTGTCTTCTTCTTCCTAACCCATGGCTACCTGACAGCCAGCCTTTTACTTCTGCTGTCTCTCCCTCCTTCTTTGTCACCATCTCCTGCTTCGATTTTTCTCTTCCTTGCTCCCGTCTGTTATCCATCCAGCTCTGTGTGGTGTTGCGATGCCTGTACTAGATGGGCTGTGGGGCCCAGATCTCAGAATGCGGGACTCCGGTCTTGGCGTCGGGGTCTGTCCAGATGAACCTCCTCGCTCGCCAGTGTGGGGTCCTCTCAGGACGCCTCCCGTTACTTGTGGTGGGCTGTCGCTGGCCCTGGAGCTTCCTGCTCTCATTCGGCAACTCAGAGCAGCTTGGAGAGCGCGCAGGGGAGGCCCCCAAGGGCCAGAGAGAAATCAAGCGAGCACTTGGGTAGAAGCGGAGAAGGAGGAGGTAGAGGAGGCGAAGCAGGATATAGACAACAAGAGCTCAGATCTGGGAGGTAATGTGTCAGAATGCATGAGTGGAGTGAAGGTTGTGGGAGTCAGATTTCTGGTGTATGTTGTCTGTTTATGTGTAACCCCACAGCTGTGCATGCTACACAAAAACATTCAATTATCAGTGTGGATATTTTGGACTCAGTTCATGTTAGGAAACTTAGTTTTGCTTCAATTTGAACATTTGTCTCCATGCCTGGGTTTTCATTTTTGACATGTGCATGTGTGACAGATTATCTTTGACAAGCGCGCCTCTGGCCGTGTGTTTACATGTGTGTGTGTGTGTGCTGGTGTGTGTGATGTAGCTTAGGTTTAGAATGGTTCAGACAACTGTGCAGAGTAGACACTGAAATGAAGGATTTGGGTTGTAAAGCCAGAGTGTGTCCATTAAATAAAGCCGTGGAACCATCTGCTGAGCTGTAGCTGTCTTGATGACACTGATGTGACATCATCAAACAGGCTTGAATCAAATTTGTCCGTAGTGACGGCAAGAAAAAAACACTGAGAGTGTGAATTCATTTAATATAAATATTTTAGCATTGAAGTACAGATTAATGTCAATGACACAAAGTACTGGAAAAACTACTTAATGACGGCTAGGAACATCAGTGACCTAATATTGAGTTTAAATAGGAGGCTGACTACAGAAACACTTCTCATGTTGACTCATATTCCTTTATATAAAGTAGGCTTCCTGTCATGTAATGCTGTTCTAGTGTGATTGTCATGATTGTATGATGATTTGAGCAAGTGAAATGCTGCCATCAAAACCTTGGCACATACCAAATAAATGCATTTTGTTTTGCATGTTTTTATTATTTCTATGGATTAAAGCAGAAGTTTGTGCTTTGGTCTGCTTGGGTTGAAACTGTAGGTGTGACGTCCCCTTTTTATGAGAAAGTGATGATTCATTCTTTGGGGATTTTACCATGGCTGATTTATATAATGAAAAAGTCATTCACTTCCGTTGATTTACCCCACGTTGACTTAATACATGATTTCTTATAGAAGGTAAAGGTCAGTCTACATAGCATTTAATTTTATATCATACAAATTTGTTGAGTGCTGAAAGATAACATGGTGATAGTGAGTCGTCGTGACATTAACAGTCCCACAGAGGGAGGGAGGGGAAAAAACATTTAAGTTCATGCTGCAATCTTCCTTTAAAATCTTAATCTGAACATGTTTTGATTGGAAGGTTAAAGTCATTTTAATGGCAGTTTTGATGCCTAAAAGTGTCCTAGATCTTTTCGTTTTAGAATATTAACTGGAACATATTAAGAATTTCTGCTACAGTGTAAAAATAAAAAAGAATCTACATAAGTCGACATAGTCTGAGGGACAGTAAGGAAGGAATTTAGTCTGATGTGGAGCTCCATATGAATTTGTCCTGAATCATCTGGACCCACAGAAAAAAACTCGTCCCTTAATGAGTTAACTGTATCCTGCCAGCTGTGGCGATGCACTGTATCCATCTATGCATCCAGATAAAGCAGCAGCAGCAGCTGTGGGCAGGAGGACGCATCATCTGCCACTGTGTGTTTAAAACTGTTTGTATTGAGTGTTGGCGCTGCATATGGCAGCAATGTGTCTTACTGTCAATTTTTGAGAAGGGGAAGAGCCCTGGAGCAAAGCGCAGTTTGTGCCACAAACACCCACAGATTCATTGAAGCTAAGTGAACACATTTCTGTCAGTTCCTCATGTCTGTGTGTGGGTGCCAAGTGTGCAGTCTTGTTTTCAGATTGAAAACATGGATTTAACCTCATTTCCAAGTGTACATGTGCAGTGAGTGTCAACGCACGGGTGTGCGTGCTGCTTCTTTAAACATCCTTCCCATCTGATTCATGTTTCATTCGAAATGACCCACTTCTGTGCCGCATGGAGACAATGACCTATTTACCACACACACAGTTAAAGGAAGAGAAGGGGACATGGGAGAGGGGTGGGTGACGAGACGAATGGATGGATCAGATGAAAGAGGGGGTGTAAGTTGTTGAACAGGAAGGAATGAAGGATAATGGAGGTACTAATGAAGAGAGAGTAGGATGTGGAGACATGTATCTGGGGAAAAGGAGAAATGAAAAATGAGTGATGTAAAATAGAAATATGGAGCAGTTGCTTGAATGGAGAAGCAGAGCCAGAGGGTGACATTTGTGTGAACGTGTTTGTCTGCATTAAAAAAGGTTGATCTGTTACTGTTTTTCCAAGAGATGTATTTCCTCTTCCTCCTTGTTTGCCAGCCTGGAGCATAAAAAGCAAAGAGGCCTTCCCCCTTTTCTCCTTTTTTATTGCACAAACTAGGCCACAGGACTCTTCTGCCTCATTTTACCAGGCTGAGTCACCTCCCTCACGCACTTTACATTTGTTTGTTGGATTATAGCATAAATATGGAAATCATGCCACAGTATGCACACATGCACATTTTCTTTTTCCAAATTCTGCCACTTTGGCACTGCACACTGGGAGTTGCTGCAGCGACTACAAGCCTATTAACAGGTAGTTTAGCTGCTTTTAGCATCTCTTAAGCAGGAGTTGCGGAGGTGATGTGGTTTGCCAACCTCTGGGATATAATACGCTCCAGTTGCTCACTGCTGATCTGTAAATTATTCAGTATTCCCATAGTTTTTAGTGTATTCAAGTGTAAATTTTGTATGCGCACGTATGGGCTTAGCTCTGTTGGGTCTTGTTTGTCACTGGCCTCAGGGTGTGTGAGCTGCACATTTTTAAACAAAAGCAATGTTCAATATTCCTTTGCACTGTTGTACTCTTTTAATACACAGGTTTAATACACAGAAGGCTCCTCCTGGGAAGACTACAGTGTGCTGTTAGCATGTCAGAAATCCCTTTAATTTGTAGAAATCTACCAGATAAGTCGGTGATCAATATTTTCCAATAGATGGCTGCAGGAATGGGTCGTAAAACCTGGAAATGCGTTAGCACCCTGGTTCTCTCATCCCAGTGTCAATGGGCTCACAAGATTTTTATGTTTATTCTGCACTACAAAGTAGTATAATAAAATAAACTACTACAAATGATGTTGTGGTCATTTAACACCATGAATCTGGTGGTGCTGCTATAATTTTGCAGTAGGGTTAGCTTAACTGCTTAAACTGATCAGAATCAGTGTGAAGATACAGCAAATAATAACATTGAAGAACACTAGGTAAACAGTATAGCAGAACTAATTTGATCAAATAAAGTCCTAGAAGCCATAATCAAGTATTTTCTGGTTTCATAGAGGCTGATTTAATGAATGATCTTATGCTACATGTGACACTGTTGTGTTGTGCCGCCTTCCTCATAGCCACAAAAAAAACTATAAAAAATAGGTTAGTTTCTGTCTTTCCATCTTTTTCATACTTCTCATTCTTCCTTTGTTTCCATCTAGCTGATGGCAGACTAAACACTGGTCATGCTGGTGTACTGCTGGCTGAGAGACGAGGCTCCTACCCGCTGATTGACCTGCGCATTCTAAAAAGTAAGTCGAATGAATCTGTCAGCTTTTGTCAGACTATTAACACAGCAATCCTCTATTTAATTTCCTTTTTTATTTTGGCATAAATATCTTTAATTATCTTGTCACCCATTTAATGGCTGTACACAAGCATAATAATTCACTTATAACACAGAAAAGAAGCTTAGATCAAAACATATTTACCTCAGAATATATGGTATATTTATCATAAATGCATATTGGTAACATTAACTTTCAGCATCTCATGAAGGTTATTGCTTTTTTTTGTTTGTTAGTTAATTGTTGTCAGTGTTAGGCCGTGATAAATTACGCAATGCCATTGTCTGTGAGATAAAGCTTGAGGCAGAATCTGGGTAATTGTGCATTAAATGTGTGTAATTGTATCCTATTCAAAAGAGAGACACACTTGTGACCTGATGGAGCGTGAACATGCTCTTAAAAACAGCCTCTGGAGTTTCCTTTCTAAATTGATAATTAATCAAATAGGGACACACTTCATAGTGCTGCTGGAGATAATCATAGAAAACCTTGTGATTACTCAAGACCAGAGATCCATCAGAACTGTTGGTCATATGATTAAATACCTTTTTACAGTGTCACATGGATGTTTCTGGTCTGGTCTCTTTACTTTTTGTTAGTCACCTAGTCACAGAGATGATCTGTGAACTTTTCTTTGTAATTCCAGCCAGTGCCCAACAGGGGGAGGTAGAGTCCGGCACCAGGAGAAAGATCAAGCGCCTGTTGAGTTTCCAGAGATACTGCCACGCCTCCAGGTTGCTGAGGGGTTTAGTTCCACACACCCCGGGGTCCTTACACTTACTGGACGATGATTATTTGGGCCAGGCTGCTGTGAGGACACAGAAACACACTCAGAGAGATGCAGCCATCCTCAGCTCTGTATCACAAGCTCTGACATCTGTCTGTCTTCCTTTACAGCACATGCTATCAAAAGTAGGCACATGGAACTTTGACATTTTCCTCTTTGATCGTCTTACAAATGGTGAGTTTTTTAGTATCGCACTGGTTATTTTACACATTTAGGTATCACCCTCTCACATATCTTTATTCCACAATCGTAATAGAGTTTAAATGGAAGGATTGCTGTCGAGCTCTCTGTACATTAGTAGGGTAGGAGCCTTTCCCATTATCTGTATTTATTATTGGCACACTGATGCATTGTACCAGCACTCACGAATCTGCGCCAAGGACACACATTTATCGTTCATTTACTCGTACATTCAAACACACATTGCAGTGTACTAATCCAACAGCAACAAGGCAACATTGCCATCAGTCTTGCATCCCTTTTCCCTTTCTTAGCTCTTGCACATGAACATAATATTTATGTTTTGCTTTACGTCTTTTAAATGCTTCAGATAAGATTATAAAATGTGTATGTTGTGTGTTTCAGGTAACAGCCTGGTCACTCTGATGTGCCATCTCTTCAATGTCTATGGTCTCATTCACCACTTTCAGCTGGACATGGTTAAACTGCACAGGTTTCTCGGTAAGCTGCAAGAAATTGTTTTAAGTATCACACCTGACAATTTAAGAATTCAAATTAGAAAAGTATTCAATCATGGTGTTTTTATCAGCAGACGCCCTTATGTGGATTGTGCCTGAAATGGTTTCAACGGTGAGGCAGGTTCAAAAGCTTAGATGGGTTTAACTTGTCAGGAAATCCCACAACTGCATTTTTCTTTACTAATCAGTCATCACAAAAGAGACACTGGCCATGAGATCCTCTTACTAACAACAAATCTGGATAAAGTGACGGTGCAGACATTGTTGTTGTGAGTTCATGTATCAACCCTGCAGCCATAGCATGCTAAATGGTGCTATCAGACACCACACAGCAACAAAGAGCTGTGTGTTGCTATGGAAACAGAGTGTACAGTCAGCTTTTTTTGTGTCTTCTGTGCATTTTCCTCACATACACAAAACACTGTGTGGACTTTATTTTTTCACAGTGAAAGTTGAGAGAAAATACTTGAATACTGACAATACTGAGGTTAATTAGGGACTAAGTGTGAATTTGTTTGCCTCTATGATGCTATGTATGACCTAACAGTTCACCATACTGGCAAACATGTTATATTATGCACCATTAAAAAAACCTTCTTTTAGCCACTCAGATTGTCATTGTAACGTTACAGATATGGATTACAAAAAGGCTGAAATTAGTGGGTCTTTGTGTGTGTTTTTGTTGAGTGTGATAGAGGTCTTACTGTTATATATTGCCTTGTAAATACTCATGTTGGTAATGTTTGGCTACAGTCAATCAAACAGGTGACTAAATCCTTTACCAAAGCAGCAGAAGAAAAATGCTGGAGAGAGGGTAGGACACACAAAACCTTGACAGGAGAATGGCGAATCGAAGGCTTACAATGATAAGTGATGGGAAAAATAAGTTAATGAACAACATTAATCAGAGTTTGCCGTGTGTTTCTAGGTATGGTGCAGCAGGACTACCACTCCCAGAATCCCTATCACAATGCTGTACATGCTGCTGATGTCACTCAAGCCATGTACTGCTACCTGAAGGAGCCCAAGGTAATGAGATATACTCCCTCTGTCTGCCTTTTCTCTCTGTCGTACACTCCACTGGAAGGCATTCACCAGGCCTAAGCTTCTCCTTGACATATTCCATTAGCTCTGCTCCCTGGGGAATAATTCCCGCTCACTTAGACTTGACAACTCATCCATCCATAGCTCAGAAAAAAATCCCTGAAGCCCTCTGACCAGATTAAGGGCCTCTGCATCTTTGCTTTATTCAGTAATTGCTTTTGTGTCCTCTGTTGCTCTGTAAGCCACTTTGAGATGCACCTATTTTGCTAAAAGCACTAAATGAAATTCAATACAGCACACAGGCTGATGTGTTAGAGATAACAAGCACACTCTCATAAAAGATGACAAGCTGTTCTGATCAGTGTGCATTTTGTCCTTTTCTAACTATTAAGTACTTATCTGAAAAACACACCGTGCTTATACTGCAAATTAAAAAACAAGAGCTTCAGGAATTTTTTTAAAGCACTTAATGTGTGATAATTGAATATTATATGTCCCTCCTTCCTTATACTCCTGTGAACCTTGTTGTAGCTGGCAGAGCAGCTGACTCCTCTGGATGTGTTCCTGGGTCTGATGGCAGCGGCCGCTCACGATGTGGACCATCCTGGAGTCAACCAGCCATTTCTCATCAAGACCAGACACCACCTGGCATCCCTGTACCAGGTACACATTGGTGTCAGCAAGTGTTTTTTTTAACTTCTTTAGTGTACACATTTCACATCTCAGTCTGTTTTTGATGTTCTGTACAGAATACATCGGTGCTGGAGAGTCATCACTGGAGATCAACAGTTGGTATGCTGCGAGAATCAGGACTGCTGTCCCATCTACCTGCTGACATGTCGTAAGAACACACATCCACAAACGACCTTGTTACAGAACTTGCAGGCTAATGTTTGGGCTGAGAACATTTTTACGGCATCAGATTTCCTAGAACTATTTTGTGCCACTTTAGGCTGAATTAACATTTGAAATTTTGTTGTTGAATATTTGTCAGTGCTTTCTGGTGGCTAAACCACGTAATGGGAGCCAGATCTTTTTAACATTCCTGGCCTGCAACACATTTCGCAATGTTTAAATAATACTGCCATTGCCATTATATTGGTCTGCTCTGCAGGCAGGACATGGAACAACAGCTGGGCTCTCTCATCCTGGCCACAGACATCAGCAGGCAGAATGAGTTCCTGTTGACCTTCAGAGACCATCTTGACAACCAGGATCTGGACCTCCAACTGGCTTCACACAGGCACTTTATACTGCAGGTACAGTGTCCATCTCACATTGTGCCATCCATCCATTTCCTACAACATAATGTTGAATGAGTTTTTCTCTGTTAAAATGTAGATTGCTCTCAAGTGTGCAGACGTCTGTAACCCCTGTCGAGTTTGGGAGCTGAGTCGACAGTGGAGTGAGAGAGTGTGTGAGGAATTCTACAGGCAGGGTAAGTAAATTTCCACCACATGGGTAAACATGACAAAAAACAAAGACTAAAAAAGATCAGAAGTTGGTTCAGTGCTCAGGGATTATACTATATGTGTTGTTGTCCTTATTTTATATGTATTTTATTGTGGGATTAAACCATTAACTGCTGGTTTCTGAGGCATGCCCAGTGTATGTGAATACTCATGTTATATCTATTACTTGAAAATGAAGCACTTGTGTTCAAGACACTCTAACGCTATATAGCCAGGCTTGATTGTTGTCTCTTGATGCTTAATGACTGGTGATTTTAATGTAAATGTCACTTCCACAAAACCCCTGCATCATCATCTGTTACTATTCTCCTGTGATTTTATTCTCTTGTAAAAAAATGTTTAGCTTTCTTTGCTTTCGCACAAAGATTTGAGCATAAACTTCTTGTGAGTAAAGTGGGCATAGCCATTGTGACATCGTGTTTGCGAACTGCAGTTTTGAATCTTCGGGTTTTTCACCGTCGTCATCGCCGCCATTGCTCGTTATGCATTTTGACTGTTAAACCTGTCAGGTGACCTGGAGAGGAAGTTTGACTTGGAGATCAGTCCTCTGTGCAACAAGCAGGCTGATTCTGTCCCAGCCATCCAGATAGGTGAGTACAAGAGTGCATTTGATCACAATTTACAAAGAAGTGAATACTGTTGCGGTGGTGCCTAACAGAAGGTGTCCTTTGTGTTGTAGGTTTCATCTCCTACATTGTGGAACCTCTGTTTGAGGAGTGGCACCGCTTCACCAAGCCCAGCCTGCTCAGCCAGACTATGTTAGATCACCTGCACAAGAACAAGGTGTGCTGGAGCCGCTTACGATGCACGCACACACCTTCGGACGTTCACTCCGACACCGAGGAAAACACGGCTGAAGGAGGTGACGGAGAAGGAGAGGATATCCCTTAACCTTCCTCTTGTGTCTTTGGGTGTTTAATCTTCATTTACAAATGGAAGAAAGGAGTGTTTATCCGACTCCTTGTTCGTCCTGCATATTTCCTCCCACTGCTGGCTGTTGACAGTTTCTAAAAGTGGGAGCAACCTGGAAGGGCAGTCAGGCCTGGATACGTGAGAAACAGCTCCCTCTGCTGGAGCAGAGGATTGTAGCACTGCAGGAAAAAAATGAAGCTGTCGAGCTGATGGATGGATAATCTTAGTAAATAAACGCAAATTTTTACATGCCTTGCTCTTTATCCTTGTGATATCTGCTTCACATTAAAAGCAGGAAAAGAATAAAAAGCTTATGGTGGGAGAACGATCAATGGCGGCAAATATTAGTTTGCACAATGCTGCTCGAACAATAAAGAAACAAAAAAAAGCCAAAATGATATAAACGTCGGCTGGACTGTGCTGGAAAAGTTACATAAAATATATGAAAGAAGAAGAATATACATCAAATAATCTATGCTTTTTAATCTTTAGACAATATATATTAAGCTCTTTTCATTGCGTTTTGTACTGCTTGCACTTCTCTTGGATGCTTTTTCATACAAGTGTCTCACTTGTCTCTATTTCTCTGAAGTGCGTTTTTAACTCTAAGCACTAAGTTTGGTATGTCCGGGTACTGTAACATGTATTCTGTGTAACCTGTAAGACTGACTCAGTACAATAAACAAAACACACACACACAGAAGAACACTGACGTAAACTGTCGGCTGGATATTTTTGGGGACTTGAACTGAACTCACCAAACACAAACGAGCCATTTTTTTAAAAAGTGTTTGTCTTCAATGTAACGTTATAAACGGTGTATAATCTGTACATACTGTGATGACGTCACATGCCAAAATACTCAGCAATGTATTCATCTCTTTTTTTTGGGGGGGGGGGGGGGTTAACTCTCCTTACACCGGTGTTACATTTGTGTAACAACTTTTATGGGTGCATTTATTTGTGACATGCTCATAAACAAACAAAGCCTTAACAACGATGTGGTCTGTCTGTGAAACATGTTTTCTGATGGTGTTTTACCATTTTTTGAACAAACTGTTTTCACTTACAGTTCCTGCCTGTTTGTCTTCAGACATGCCAGCATATACTGATCACACACACACACACACACACACAGTATTGTAGCAGCTTGTTTTCCTGATTGGTCTTTCACCCAGTATCAGGGTCAGATTGGGGGTTGCACCCTAACGGTAAAGCATTGCCAAGGTGCCAATGTACTGTTATGACACATCATCCGCTCACCGCTCTGTTACCTCTCTTAATGTTTTTTATATTCATTTGTTACTACACTTTCTTTTTTGCAGGCACTGTGTGCACTGCATGAACAGACTTGGATCAATTAGTAACTACAAATGCCTCTATATGTATTAAATCCTGGAAGACAATTTAAGATATTACAAATAAATCATTCATATTTCAAATATATAAAGAGTTTTGTCTGTATAATATGTTTAAAAACATAATCCATATTTACTTTAACTAGTATTTGTAAATACTAGTTGGTCCATGTAAAAGATGTACTGCTATTTAAAAAAAAAAAAAAAAAACAATATATTTTTTACCACTTAAAATACAGTATGGGTATAAGGCTGTCGTTTTCACGTCTGACATGGTTGACACTGTGTGTGCGGTGTTTACAAAGGGCTCAGGGCTTCCCTGGGTTTCAGAGGAGCTTTATGATTCTAACAACCCAGCCAACACACAGTCTGGTCTGTGCACGCTGCATTCTAAAGCTCAACTATTGAGAAGTCAAGGAAAGTTTAAAAAAAAAAAAAACAGTTTTTACACTAACTGTGATTATGTACGCATTTTCTATGAGGTGCAGTGCAATAATGTCACTGGTCAAGCTGCAAGAAAAAAGGCCATATTCATGTCTATCTATAGCTTAATAAGTGAATTATTCATATATCACTCTATTGGCTCAGCAGAAATATGATTTTCAAAGTGCACACTGTGTTTTGATGCTGCTGCTGTAATGGAGGTGGGGTCTGACATGATTAAAAAGACAAAATATTGCCTCTTTAAATTATCAATACAGTGTTTACTGACTTATTCAGTCATTTTTATTTTATTTGTTTTCAATAAGCATTCACTGCAAACCTGTTTTTATCTATAAATTGGGAACACAGTGAGACGTCTTGTGTTACTGCCATAGCAAAGACCTGATCCGACAGCAGGCCTCAGACTGCCTTGTATTTCAATACCTCTCAGAATTGTCACTGGTACAGGGTAACTGAGCCATACTGGTTTTACTAACTAGTACAATTATGCACTGTAAATCAATAAGCCAGAGTAAATATTATGTCAGCTTTACTACAACTATATTATTAAAATGTTGATGTTAGATGAATAAAATGATTGTGCTTTGAAAAACAGATGATAACAGTCACTTCTCTCTATATATATAAACATTATTATATAATAATATTTTAATATGTATGCACAGCTAGTTCCTGGTTCTCCATTTTTAAATTGAGCAATAACCCATTCACTGTTTGCTGGCAGCAAGTAATGTGTTGCTTTTGCATCCTAGATTTCACTGTATTAACACATTTAGATTACATTTAGATGATTGTCAAGTAATTGGTTCATTTTTCTATATGTTTGCACTTGCTTCCTGAATAACTGATGTCTTTGGATAGACAATAATCATTGACGATTGATAAAAGAAGAAATCCCTCAGCGTCCCAAATTAATCATTGTGAACCTAAAATAACAGTTTGCACTGTGGTCCATGCAGCAAACCTAACAGGAATCTCTGTATAGTGGTGTTTGGGTGGGTCATGTGACTTGTTGACTGTAGATGTTCTGTTCTGACAAACACCTTCTGAGCACTGTGAACATGAAAATAAAAGTTTTTCAATGAAGGCACTAAATGATCTGTGTGTGTGTGTGTGTGTGTATGTGCAAAGTAGCGCAACACTGTTCATAGTTATAATTAGTTTGATTGCCGTTGCTAGGCAACCCTCTTTCTTCTTATTTATTTTTCCATACGTTTTTGGCGCAGCGTATCGTCCTTATACATTGACCGATTTCAGCCATTCAACTATCAAAATGTTCATCTCACAGAGGGTTAACTTCAAGTTTTTTTCAAAAAATTATAATTTTTCAAATATTAAGCAATTTCGGTGTGATTTTTAACATGGGAGTCTGAGAGTCCTTCAACGAGGGTCATCTGCCAAATGTAGCTCCTCCTACAAATTTCAGGCTACAGACTCCATTTTAGTCTTAAAACGCTCATTAGATGCTGCTCTATCAAACTTGTATTCCGAATTTTCTAATTCCAGATCGTTTCCGCACGCCAGGCTCTCAAAGTTGGAGTGGTTTTTGAGGTCTCCTCTGCTGTTACCATGGTGACAGGCGGACACTCAGACATACACAGAGGCATACAAAGCTCTGAATTGTTCTGATTCTCCAGCAATTCAGAGCAATCCTTCACATCAGCATTCATAGCAATGCTTCAGCTGCAGCAATCAAACTTGCATTTTCTTCAGGAAATGCCCTTATCTAGTTTACAGTATATAATACAATAAAAGACTTTATTAGTCATTTCCTGCTCAAACTAACTAGTGGATAAATTACCAGCTGATCCTTGAAGATGGTTAGCATTGTTAGCATTGCACAGCTGCTTGGTTATGCATGGTCGCTTCATGCTCTGTGCATCATTGCAGATTTGTGTGTATTCTGTCTCTTTTTTTTCACCCTTTTAAAGCAGTGTAAAAAATGCTCAATAGTTATTTTAATTCTAACATTAAGAAGTAAGGCCGCAAAGTTCTGTGGATCACATTTATAATTATTTTTTACATGAAAATTTTCGTAACAACTTGTAAAAAATAGTTCTAAAAAAAATTGTTTTTCTTACTTTTCACCATACCATCCCCATCAGTGTGACCTCAGGGTTCAGTTAAGCTGCCATTATTGTAAGCCTGCACGTTCTCTCATTGTGTTACACGTGTGTTTGAAATATATTCCTCTCTTTCGGTCTAATAAAACATGCATGTAAGAGCCTGCATTTTGTAAATTCTAAGTTAACCGCTTTACATTTATTGTCATTTGTCAGTGCTGGAGTTTTATTTGACCACTAGATGGCAACAAAACAATTTCAGTGGGTCTGTGTGGGAGGGACAAGATAAGGGAGAGACCACACCATCCCTCCTCATGGCCTCACCCTACTGCTTTGTTGACAGTATAAATATAATAGCCTGTGAATCAACATAATGATTTCTGTGATGTAAGAATAGATCAGTGTTATGAGCTCATATGTCAACAACAACAAAACCTTAAAGAAAGACTTGCATTAATTTGGGTTTAGTTGTAGTTTGCATGGTAGACAGTGAAAAACACGAGGATGAATGAGTCACACTGTTGATTCATGAAACACAATGCAGGAAGGCTGTTATAACTTGTAAACCAGAGGACAAACAATAAATGAAAATTTCATGCAGCAGAAGAAGAGTCAGACAAATTAATAAATATTGAGAGGATTTAATGTTCAAACGTGAGGGAACTAGTGTAAATACAGGGTTGAAGTGGGGGGACAGACTGTGCTGGCAGACCGGCTGCATGGCCTCATTTGCATATCTCTGATTTGCAATGCAAATGAGGCTCGTAGATTGTGTCAGACGTAGAGTCCACTTGTGACTGGTCACCTGTTAAATCACATTACAATAACCTGGTTGCCTTTTGTAAACTTTATCTAACAGAGAAGCAGCGTGGGGGCCTGCTTTTTTTTCCTCGATTTTTTTTTCCCCTTTCCTTTTCACGTTGTAAAATGTTCCTCCCCCCCTTCAAAAACACACATGATTCACCACCGTCAGTCAGCATGTGTCACTGTAAATATTGACAGTGCAAACAGAGCCCCTCTTTTACCCCTTAAATGATGTGGCATTCAACCACTCCCTTAGTAAAAACACAGCGCCGATAACCATCTACCTCCAAACCTGACTAAGGTCCTCATTGATTGCTTGCATGTTGATGTCAATGATGATGATGATGATGATGATGATGCCCTTATTTCTCTTACTTTTTAAACCGCACATGAGCTGAAAATGTCAACTCAACAGTGTGTACAGAAAGTGAAAAATGAAACCCGTGTGTCTGGCTGTACTGTGTTCAGCACTGAAAGGGTTAATCTCCTGCTGTTAGTCACCATCCCCGTTATATATGTGCACCGTTTTTTTTATCTCTTCCTATTTATAAATCATAAGAATGTATGTCAACACTTTGCACCAGGCGCGTTATTTTTCAGCAGAAAGAAGAAGCAGAACATTGAATTATGAGATGGGATTTCTCAGTCTTAACCCCCATGCCACTGTCACTCTTACTCACATACTGTACATACTATATATTTATCACCATAGAAGACCAGATCAGTCAGTCTATTTTCAATTTCACGAGAAGAGGAACTACACTACACACTTGTGTGACCTGTTTTTGCTCTATGGGTGCTTCTTTTTGGCCTTAAAGTTGGAGGTTTGCTCTGTTCTGATCTGATGTACAACATGCATTTTAATTTAAATTCAAGATAACACGACAGGATGACGACAGGCCGCCACATCATCGCTGCAGTGGTTAAACTTATCACACACTTTATCATTAATGATAAAGTGTGTGATGCACTCATACCTGTCATTGTTATTGTCAGTTGCACAAACCTCTGAACTAGCTTAGAGCGCTAAATTACAACAACTAAAATATAGTTTTGATTCACTTTTGCACATTCAAACAAGTTAACTGGTGAAACTGGTAAAAAAAAGAAAGATATGATCTCCAGAAACTGATCATCAAAGGCCATGCAGCTATGATAATGAAAAAAAACCTGTACATTTCAGTTATGTCATGTATATATATATATATATATATATATATATATATATATAATCATGCTGTTATCTTGTTTTTTTGGCGGGTTTACATTTGATCCCTTCTTTTTTGACTGGTATCTGCGCAGCAGGTGGTTTCCATCTAGCACACTGTGCGTCCTGGAATGACTAGTTATGAACACTTAGGGGAAATAAAGGGTTAATTTGTCATGCAGTACTTGACATGCAACACCCACACACGTTACACAAACACTCTGCAAACAAACATTCTGATGAATATCCAGGAGGAAAGAAAAAAGCTGTTTGCATCTCTGACTGAGTGTGTGTGTCTTTGTAGTAGCACACCTGCTCTAATTCTGCATGTGAGTGATGGACAGGTGAATTTTTTTTGGTTCAAATGGGGGTTAATGTATACGCTCACAGATTTGTTGGTTGCTTTTGATGACAATTTGCATACTGCAAATATGTGTAAGTGCGTGTGGGCAGATGAGAGAGCGAATGAAAAGTACATGCTGTATATTAGGTGTCGGTGCTCAGTGACCATTTGACGCATATTTCAGGCAAACCAGCCAGCAGCTGCAGCCTGGAGGCCCCGCTTCATTTCCAGAGAAAGTTGAAGCAGTCGCTGCTGCACAGAGTGAGAGTGTTTTTGTAATTTGTCACCGAAAAAGAGTGACAAAGTGGGTTGTGTTTGGTTTCCTGTCTTCCAATGGTATGCGTGTGTTGTTCAGATCTATACCCTGGTATTGACCTTGGACTTTTACAGTACAACCCACAACTACAGATGTACTTCCTGTGTCTGTGAAGTCTGTCCTCTTCCATTTAAATAATAATCAGAAAACATCATTTGAAATATTAACTACTACAAAATGTTAGTGCTGTACAGCATTATATTTAATATTCCTCTCCAGGCCCTGTGAGGGAATACTGGAAGCTTCCTGTAAGTCACATCTTCTCTTGTTATTACAAGTACAGTTCGACCTGCTGGGCCTGTTCCTCCAGCTCTGCACCATTTGTCAAATCATATTGCTATCAAAGTCACAATTAC
This sequence comes from Parambassis ranga, assembly GCF_900634625.1. Taxonomy (NCBI): domain Eukaryota; kingdom Metazoa; phylum Chordata; class Actinopteri; family Ambassidae; genus Parambassis; species Parambassis ranga. The sequence continues at coordinate 11,402,063 of NC_041043.1, forward strand.
ACGGGCTCAGGATTATTGTTGTTCCTGTAAACAAGAGGTTTAGTTGTGGATTCATCCATGCGTGCCTGTGTTTATTTTTGTCTAGATTTGGGGGCATAGGTGTAATGTTTGTGGTTAGTAAAGCCAAGTTCCCTTGATGGGATTGAAGTTTAAAACCTCTTTGCACAATCCCCCCATGGAGTCATGTTTCTCGCTTTGGTTACAGCAAACATCCCCCTAGTCGATTTAAAGAGGCTCACTTAGGTAGAATGGCTGGTTTCTATGTTTCAAATGTTTTTGCATGTTTACATATTTTTATTACAACAGTGAGAGATGTTTTTTTATTTCATTCAAAGATGCTGAATAGTCTCCTAAAAATGTTTGTTATGATCGTTAAAATGCTGCAGGGGTTTCTAATCAGCATTACGTTATGTTTTAATGCATATAATAGCATCCTTCATGTTATTTCTGACATGCTCTGATAGTGAGGTTACAGTGTGAAATAACCATTTAAAAATAATGTAAATGAGTGTGTATTAGTTTGACTGACATGCTGTTATTTGCACTGAAACAGAAAATAAACAAACCCAGTGTTAGCTAAGCTAAATGTCAAGCAAACAATAATGTTAACCCTTATGCACTGTTGGGGACATTTTTGTCCTCTGAGAGTAATTATTCTGTTTATTTTTGGCCATTCCTTTGTATATATGTGAGCAAATTGAATCATTTTTGCTGAATAGGTTTACATAAATTTGGATAATATGATTTTAAAATTTTTCATAGGTCAATAATACACTGTGTGCAAATTGCTCTCTTCCTCTCTAACATACACATACAGTGTGTAGACACACAATTATGTGCTAAAATTCTTCCTATAACTCCATATAACAGCCAGAAACTACACTTCATAAGCACGGGCCTGCAGGTAAAGGGTTAATAGGGTCATGAAGTTGTTAACTGTAAAAATCACAAATTTCACCTCCTACCAACAGGGTAAACCACCAACAATCAAGAGTGCATGTTTATGTAGTGCCATGGCTGTGGAGTCAAAAAATGTGGTTATAATGGAAGTCTATGGGACAAAAATGGCCACAAACAACACGTAAGGGAGAAAAAATGAAAATCCAGTGCTGTGCAAAAACTAATAATGCATTAAAGTCAATGTTGTTACTAATGTAACCAAGTAATAAAGGTTAAAAAAAATCCAGTCCACATTCACCTTTTCTATTAAAAATGAGCCATTTTGTGTGTTTTTTTTCCATTTATCTGCACCACCCCTTATGGAATTGGTGATTAAAAGTTTAAAATCCTGGGGGGAAAATTATTTTTTTACTACTTTTTGATTAGAACCCTTAAAGTTAGAGGATGTTTTTGTCTCGAACAACACGAAAGGGTAGTGTTTGCGAACGTTGCACAAGGGTTATAATGGTTAACAGCTAATCCTGTTGGCTGTGGCTTAGGTGGTCGAGTGGTTGTCCACTAGCTGTAAGGTTGGTGGTTCAATCCCTTGCCCTGGCTGCAAGACACTTAACCTTAAGTTGCTCCCAGTGGTTGCACCACTGGTGTGTGCAAAAAGGTAAAGTGAGGAAGTATAAAGTGCTTTGAGTGCCTGTGTAGGTAGAAACACTTCAGTAATTCTATTGTCTCTTTATGATTACTAGCATTTTTTATTAGGGCCTGCTCCTCTGGCCTTGCAGTGCAGGCCATGGTTCACAGGCATGAAGGACATCAGGGTCTCAAACCCCTCCAGCCTCAATTAGCAGAACACAAAGACAACATTTCCATCTGTATCACCGATGTATCAGCATGCAAAAACAAATGACGGTGACAACACTGTCAGGACTCAGGCTGGTTCAGGTGAGGTGCTTCACAGCATCAATGCACTGATTTTTGATCTTAAGCAATTTAAACAACACAGACCTTTATGGTAAAAACCTGACTTGACCTGACCTTTCCGTCTTAAATGCATCATTTAGCCGAGTTACCTTCATTTAACATTCAACCAATCCCAGAATTCTTAGCACGCCCAAAGATTTTAAGCATAAAACATCTTCATGTCCCATTTGACCTTTGATAATTTTTGGATGTGATTTGGGAGTCTCCCAGGAAAGGGGGAATTCTGGAAGAGTTTGTTCTCCAAATTTCTACACCCACTTTCCCACTTATCTCATTTGACTGGCAAATCTATATGCAAATCAGCTGTGCTGGTGAGGTGAACGGAGGGGTGACTGAGTGTACACAGCAGGGTGGGTCAGATCCAGTGTGTGTGTGTGTGTGTGTGAGCATGAAGAGAAAGTTGGATTGTTACTTTCATGCTCCATCTTGCCCTCTTGTCCCTCGGCTAACAAGGGTTTTTTGTAATGAAAATGTATCCAGGGGACGTGTAATATTTTGCATACAAGATTGGATAAGAGATGGGCCTGTGTGTGTGAGCGTGTGTGTGTGTGTGTGTGTGTGTGCATTGAATTTGTCCTTGTTGCATCACAAAAGAATGAGTGACACATGCACCTTCCTCTTTCTAGTTGCAAAACAGCTCTCTTCTCGTTCTCTCTCCATCCATGTGTGTGTGAGAGTGTGTTTGTGTGTGAATCTTTCTTCATTCATAGGCAGACATGTTGTAGTAAGTAGCACTTGTAGTGAAAATAGTGGGGAAGTTGTCACAAAGAAGGGAAGTGTGTAGTAGAAATATGTAAAGTATTGTTCAGCTCATTGAAAGAGAATTTCCTCTTTTTTCCTCCATGCATGTGCCGTAGGGTGTGTGTGAGCTTACAGCTGCAGGTGTGTGTGTGGTGTATGTAGTTATTGCATAAAGTGGGATACACCCACTGATCCACTACACATCTAAAATGAGTGGATATTGCTTGTTGATGTTCCTCTTGTATCACACTTCCTCCGATTCTCTGTAACATGATTACACCATAAAATAAACATGGTTCCCTTTTTCTTTTCTTTTTTTAAAAAAAAATCAAACTACTTCCTAGTAAAACGTTAATTAATTTACATTTACTTCCCGATATGAAACCCTCTATAAACACCTAGTGTGACCTTTGCTGACCTTCGTCGCCGGTGAAGAGGATAAAACGCAGTGCACCTCAGTGTGTGAAACACAACCTGTTGCATAGCTTTGTGAGATACATTTTAAAATGTGTGCGTTGACAGAAAACATCTCCTAACATATGATGTGTAATTGTTGTTATGTCACCGCGCTTGCATCATCACGCGTGTTAGTCCGCAAACGCGCATGTGTTCATGCCTGTGTATGCTTCAGAGCAGAGCATCACTCACTTCCTGCTGTCTGGTCCACTCTCGTTGAGTCCATGATGGAAGGACGTCAGCCGTTGACGTGAGTCTGCTGGTTTTTCTGTCCCTTTCTGTTTTTTTTTGTGTGTGTGTGTCGCACACACATATAGAGACATGACCGCTCCGTGTGATTGTCTGTCTACCTGTCAGGGTGTTTAGCTGTTTGATTGGCCGTCTGTCTCTGTGTAGCTTAATGACTATATGTGAGACTTCTCAAAACGTCCCGTAATGACAATCCATCTGTCGCTTGTGGTTTCCTATAAGAAGTGAGGACTTTCAGAATCATGTAGCTCGGTTTTAATACACACAATGTGTATATTTTTTTTTATTTTTTCAGATGTCTGTATGAGAGAATCTTCCTTGTTTTGTGTCATGTCATGTTTCATTTTCACTTTCTGGGAAACATGGATCAGAGAATAGGAATGGGGAAGCAGAAAATATATTATTTACTTTGAGACAAACTGACATCTGCTCACCTTTTTTCACAAATGTTCCGTTGAACAAGAATAAAACAGTTGATGTTGTTGATCCAGCAATTAAATAAATGGCACGCTGCTGAAGGAGAACTGATGTGTGAAACATGTAATGTGTACAATACTGGAGACGAGGGAGGTATATGTCGTTTTATGTGCAACATGTCATCACAAAAAAAAAAACCCACCATATTAAGCGCTAACAAACATGGACGTCGATACAGGTTGGGCATCGTGAGTGTAACATGCAACATGATGGATATGATGGAGTCCGAGGTTCAGGTTCCCCTGACGCTGCGGGCTGTTTTGTTTTCACTTCTTGCTTTGTTTAATTTTTAATCGGTTAGGCATTAAAACAGACAGAACGGGGGTCGATAAAGACAAAAATTTATAACATTGAACACATTTTTTAAGGAAAACCGTTTCTATAGCGTCGTCTCCATTTTTGGTTACCATCAGGATGAACAGGTAGCGATGCAGCCGGAGAGATACGCTTTCCCTGCTGAGGACGGCCTGTTGATGAGTGTGTCAGTTACAGGTTTTTTTCTTTTTTTTGCTGAAAACATTCATTGTGAGTTTAACATTTTTTACAACATTGTATTTTTTTTCCCCTCTTACCAGGATGATGGTACTTATTGGAAAACACGTGACTTCATAAAGAGCCTTTAGCTTGACTTGTTTGGTGAGTTTAAAGTGAGTGAGTCAGACCTGACAGCAGATGTATTAATTCTGCTTTTGTTGTAAATGTTTTTAATGTCAATACTTCTCTGCCCTCTGCACTCAATAGTGCACTCATAGCATGAAGTAAAAAACACACACAAACATGCTCTTTGCATGACTCTGCTGCACGATAGAAAACTTGAATTAACGGTAAATGTGATATCAGGAAGGAGCAGAACAGAAACTCAGAGTTTAGCAATGCACAGGTGCTGTGTACAACCAAAACCTCTGGATCCGGCTGAACGGGAACAGTAGAGAATTTCCTAACATTGCTGCGAGTCCTGACACGACGCCGCCGTGACGGTGAGTCCGGGGTAGGATCACGGAGCAGGGAGTGAGACCAGACCCAGAAAAACGGGATTCCACTCTCATTTAGTGCTCACGGAGCAACATACTTTTCCAAGACTTTCCCACGAGAAAAACCTCGGGCGTTTTTCGGTCTAAGTAGAATGGAAAAAAAAAAAAAAAAAAATCCGCATGGTGATAGATATATAGATACTCTGCAAGAACATGGGAAAACTAGGGGCACGAATCAGTTGGGGTAGGTGCGGGGTCTGACATTAAGAGACTGCCAGGCAGACGGAGGGATTAAGTGCAGGATTCATGAGAAAAAACTCCAGATAGGCATCAGCTGGGCACCTCTGGACCACACAGTTTTAATAACTGTCAGTGAGACAGTCAGACAAGCGCAGCGTTAAATCACCTGGATGCTCACGCTCCGGGGTGCGGTTCATCTTCAGCTCTCTTGACCTACAAATGTACCTGGAAAAGGATTTTCTGCTCTTCCCTTCTTCCTCCTACCAGCTGCCTCCATCCTACCCTCCGTCACTGTCTTTGTTAGAAGGATTTAGTCATAGCTGTCAAACCTGTTCTCGGTCTTCATTTATCAGCTGGATCTAGAGGGATTTCTTTCCTTCACTGTCTGTTCCTGCTCTTAAACAGAACATACAGTGTAAGCTAAGCAAGGACATAAGTGGTTTATTATACCTTTAATCCCAGTATATGCTGTGTATACATCATTTAGGTAACTCTAAAGTAAAGTGTGACGGCATGTTGCTGGTGACAAGCCACCCGCTCAGGTGTTATACCTTCTAGTAATATTCCTCACTGTGACCGACGCTGACCTTTGACCCACATCCCACCATTAAGACTTAAGTAAAGCAGCTGTATGACTGGTGTGTGTGATCGTGGCTAAAACCGCAAGCCTAGCTACAGGCAGTATTCTGTATTTATTCAAAGTGAAATTGATGTCTCAAGGCCAAAAAGAACTTTTCCAAAGTACCGCTGACTCACTTTTTTGCATCTCATTTGCATAGTTTTGCATTTCCTTGGCAAGTTATCCATTCAGTTGTATATTTGTAAAAACAAAAAAGTGTTTTTCTTCTTTGTGTCTGAATGTCTTCATTATAAAAGAAAAGGTAATCCTAAACTGAGATTATTATCTGTAGGTACCCATCAGACTGACAGGGTCAGACACAGGATGTGTGTTTTTTTTTTTTTAAAGTCCCTGCTATGGGCACACTGCAGACCTGAGGGTTACTGTAAAGGATCAGTTTTTCTTCTTCTTCTTCATCTCTTGTGCAAACGCAAGCAAAAGAAGCTTATAGGCGTTTGCACAGCTACATCCTGTTTCAGAGAACACCCCCCCCCCCCCAATCCACACTACTACTACTACTACTACACACACTCACACAAACACACACAACCACCCACAGCACAGTACATGCAGTCAGTTCCTCATAGTGGAAAGGTCAAAACTATGCAGTTTCTCTTTAGAAAAATACTTACATATTCACAAGTTTTGGAAAAACTATAGCATCATATTAGACATGCAGTCATGTCATATGACTGTGTTTGTGTCATAAAGGTGGATCCCCATTAGGTGGAGTCTGAGATGGGAGTTTAAATGATGTAAAGCAAGGTTTTTGAAGCAAATATTTAAAAACAAATGTTTAAGATGTTCCTAAGGGGAGTTGATGTAGGTTCCAAAACATTTCTTTACCCTTTTATTCACAGTTTTTTGATGTTTTCATGAATGTAGTACAGCTAGCTTTCACTCCTAATGGACCTGGGCATGGATTGTCATCATTCCTACAGTATGTAATATGTCATAGTTAGAGTGAAAGTGAAAATACCCATGGACGTAAAATAAAACCCAGATTTTCCACTACTTTGTACTGTTTTCACCTACAAAGGTACCAAAGCAAATGGAAAATAGTTGTTATACGTCTACATTTGTGCTTTTGGCTGAGCAGATTACTAAGAAATAAGATAAATAAGAGCCCATAGACAGACAGATAAAGAGAAAGAGCAGGTGATTATATATCATGAGGAGATCTTTAATCGCAGCAGCCACATCAGTACACCACTCGAAGACCTTTCTGTCCGAACTGCAAGAATAACTCCCGCACCACACAACCCGATCATGTTTCTGATGAAGTGTTGCACTACACTGAGTGCCGTCTGACTGGTTCAACACGTGTGTGCTGTGTGCGTCTGTGTGTTTAAGTCATCACAAGCTGATGCACATGTTCGGTCTTGTCCAGGATTCACAGAAAAGGACAGCATGCTGTGTGTATTGCAGAGGAATAGATACACGAAAGAGAGAAAGGAAGAAGCTACTCATCCATCTTAATGAGAACCCTTTATTAGGTTTCTTCTTTTTTTTCACCCTTCCTTCTTTGGTACCAGTTAGTCTTGCAGAGCTCACCATTAATCACACCTTGTGATCACGTTGGCACGTAACATATCTTAAACTTCACAGCTCACAACACATCCTGTACTTACTGAGATGTGTAGAACAGAGCATCGGATGGGGCCCTCTGCCACTGTGACACACCAACTCATCTCTGAATACACTATATATGCCCACACACTTTTTGTATGTGCATTTGCTCTTGTGTGTACGACTTATCAAGGCCCTGTGTTTCCTGTTTTGCAATCCACACCATGGCCTCCCAGAAAACGTCTGATTCAGGAACAGCCTGTTTTCTTCCTCTCCTCAAACGGGGCATCCAAGAGTGAAACACAAAAATACATTCAAACACATGAAGACATGTTTTGCTATTAAACACACATGGTCTATAATAATACTGGCAGAACTTTTGAAAACAGCAGCATGTTTTCCACAACATACCCGACCATAGGCCTGTTTAGTTCTGCATGTCACAAGAGTTTGTGGAGCGGAATAATCAAGCTTGATCTGCTCGGATGTGGCGGCTCCGTCACCTTTGTTAGCGGAGTTATCACCTGGGCTTGGGCGGCTAAAAACAGTGACAATTTGTTGAAGCGTGTAAAGAAGAGAGGTGCTTCATAAGATTTGAATTGTTTGTAATGCTGCATTTTATTGTCAGTAACTATAACAGTGTTGTAACATTGAAAACAATCCAACAATCCCATCCAGTGATGGGAATAACATCACTGTGCATCACTGGTTACTGAAGAGCTCCAACTATTGCTGTCGTTGGCAGCGTCACAGTCTGCCTGAGCTCCAAATACAGGCAAAGGGGTGGAGCGTCAGTAGAGCAGAGGCAGTTGCGGAAGCAGGAAGCCAAATTAAAATGTGAGTGAGTATAAATTCACATTTCGTACCATGCTGTATTTACTGATGCTGTTAAAGTTGATCATATGAGGAATGACTCACTTTTGGTGCCAGCCTCTAGAGGCTGCGGAGTGAACTGCCAATTTGTAACATTTTCGCATTGGGTTCACTTCTGAAGTGCTGAATGTTGCTGCTTGTTTTTACACAGTTGTGCTTTTAGTACAGGACAAGAGTTAAGGTGAGGGTTTTTCCATGTCTTTTCAGTCAGCAGTGTATATTCAGGTTGGATTAAAATGAGACTTTTTCACATTTTTAAGGGTGTTTTAAGGAATTATGGCCACTTAGCAGTGCAGTGGACAGGTGAGCATCTTGAAACAACAATTCTACAGCATAAATGTATGTAGCCCAAGCATGGGTGCAGCTGTAGGCTACATCTAAACCTTTTTGGACTAATTTGGCCCAGGTTCTGATAGTTTTCATGCTGCCAACCAGCCTCTTAGCTGTGTGGAATTACAATGTGGACATTGTCACGAGCAGCTCTTATGTACTTTTCATGTACAGGCATTGTAAATGTGACAACATGCCTATGGCCATTCCATATTGAACAGCTTTTCAATATGCTACACAACATCTTTCTATTTAGATTTAGCTCCAATCAGCCAATCAGCTCTCAGTGTCAATGTATGTATTTAAGTATGTATGTATTGTCAGTGAAATGAAACTGAGAAAGAGAAAATAGTCCCTGGTGAGTTTTTAAATTGGTCACAGCTTGTGCTCAGTTTGCACACACAGCAGTTTGTGTGAATGCTATCTAGCCAAGTCTACTGGTAAAATCTATCATATTTCTCCTTTATAATCTTATGAGGAGAAATGCAAAAGTCTGACATTGTGTGGCTGTTTGATATCTACCTGTTGGAGGTCTGTCACACACTGAATGATAAAATTGCATGGTTATCTACCTGGATGCACCTGCATGTGTGCGTGTGTGCGTGTTTGCATATGAAAAGCTCCTCCTCGCCTGAGCCATTATCTGTCCAGAGGGCTGGTGCACCTGTACTTTACAGCTTATCTGACTAACGTGCCGCACAATAACACTTAAGACAACTTTAAGCCAAATACCTGTGCAGCACGACAATGTAACCTGCAGCAGAGGGGGATTTCCTGTCCGTATTTATTGCTGCAGTTTGTACATTATAGTGAATAATCAATTCATCTTTGGCCATAACCATGGAGGTGGTTTCCCCCCCTCCTCCCCCTGTATAGGCAGGTGCGTGCCTGTTTGCATAATGCGTGAGTCTATGGGAGGTCCTATACCAGGGGAGTTCCCCCTGAGGTAATTCTCAACTTTCACTTATCAATACCACACATTGATGAATGACTCAATGAATGCGTAAGTTTGAGTCTGTTCAAATAGACATGCATTGAGTGAGGGATTCCCAGAGTATATATATAAAACGCAGGCTTCATTGCATCTGTCAGACGAATGAAATGAGTATTTCTTCTAAATTAGCATGGCCTCTCTTTGTCCATTACATAACAGCAGGGCCATGCCAGCACAGGGCCTCTAGGCGTGGCCATGGTTTGTGTCAGGGATAGGTTTGATTGGAGTCAATTGTGGTCAAGAGAGGTACCTCCTGTGGTCAGATACTGTGTATGTGTATGTGTGTGTGTGTTTTGTGGAGGAGGATGGGTGGAGCTGGGCAGGGCTTTTTACTCCTATCATACACACAAAAAGAAAGGGGCCCCTGTGCTAAGAAATTAAAAGTGATAAAGCCCAGAGCTACAATGTAATGTTGGAAAAAGTGCAGAAAAATGGAATGATTGGAAATTCCAGGATGTACAGAAGAATATGTATTGATTATTTTAGTGTATTGACACCCTTTGTCTGACTAAGGGTCGGATTATAATGCTAAGAAGACAGAAAATAACACCTCATTCCTAAATCATAGGATAAAAAACAATATCATCTACAAAAATAATACCCCAATATAATGCTTTTAATGAAAACAGATAGACAGATGAGAGGTATTTCTTTGAATTTGGGGCTAAGAAAAGAAGAGCCAAACCCACAGATGTCCATAATAAAATACTTATATTTATGGCAGAAATAATCATATTCATATTCACAGACATTTATATCTCTTTATTTAGGTTCCATTTCTATGGCAACAGAGCAAAAAGCGGTCTTTCCATTCAAGCTCCACACTCGTTCCACCTCTTTGCCAGTATTTGGATCAACCAGATGTTTAGGTAGTATGACCTTCTCATCTTGGCGACTGTCTGAGCATAACAAAACAGCCCTACAGAAACCTCCGGGTGATGTCACAAATGATTTGTCCATAGTTATATGGTTACCACAGACCATAATGCTACTAGCTAGCTAGTGCTACTACCCCAAACATAATGCTGGAGGCCGATGACAGACAAGCACAAGATGTAGAGTCTGAAAAGAAAAAAAACCTGTTTACCCAACCTTACCTTCATTATTCTGCAGATTCCAACCACAACAGAGAGAGAGAGAGAGAGAGAGAGAGAGCAAGTTGCACTTAGTTTGCTAGCTCTGAAGTGTCAAATGTGCATTAAGTTGTGTTGTTAAAGCATGGCATTAGACATGACAGAGAGAGAGAGCCAGGGATTCAGGTCAGCTAACACTGTTTGAATGAAACACAGAGTAAATAACGTCAAGATTAATTTAACCGGTAGCATCATTGTTTTGCTATAAATATCACAAAATAACTATCGTGCATCATGTCATTAAGATGTTTTCAATAAGAGTCAATAAGAAAATTTCCTGAAGAAAATGCAAGTTTGATTGCTGCAGCTGAAGCATTGCTTGAATTGAATGCTGATGTGAAGGATTGCTCTGAATTGCTGGAGAATCAGAGCAATTCAGAGCTTTGTACGCCTCTGTGTGTCAACCTGTCACCATGGTAACAGCAGAGGAGACCTCAAAAACCACTCCAACTTTGAGAGCCTGGCGTGCGGAAACAATTCGGAATTAGAAAATTCTGAATACAAGTTTGATAGAGCAGCATCTAATGTGTGTTTTAAGATTAAAATGTCTGTAGGAGGAGATACATTTGGCAGATGACCCTCGTTGAAGGGCTCCCTCACAGACTCCCATGTTAAAAATGACACCGAAATTGCTTAATATTTGAAAAATTATAATTTTTTCAAAAAAAATTGAAGTTGACCTGCAATGTCCTCTGTGAGATGAACATTTTGATAGTTGAATGGCTGAAATCGGTCAATGTATGCTGAAGATACGCTGCGCCAAAAAACATACGGAAGAATAAAAAAGAAGAAAGAGGGTGAAGAACAATAGTTTGATTGCCTAGCAACGGCAATCAAACTAAATATTCTGCTGTCACCTATAGTGACCCCAGAGAGGAAGTGATGTCACAGTAATGTGTGATGTGGGTGATGCTGAGCAGCACAATCACAAACTGTAAACACAGCGTTTCAGATACTTTACTACACCCAAAAGACTTGAAACGCAATAATATGACTGCGATGTGAAGTGTGCAAAAGATGCTCCAGCTACGTCATCAGTCATCAGGTGTGTGTGTGTGTGTGTGTGTCCGTCGGCCTGCTGTGTGCGTGTGTGTGTCAGTCAAGAGTCGAGGCAGCCGGACTGTGCAGTGTTTGTGTTTGTTGTTACGGTACAGAGGTGATCCCTCCTGTCGCTCTCAGCGAGCAGCTGTCACTCCCTGCACCTCTGCTGTTGTTGTTGTCTTGATGAGGTACTTTCCCTCCCTCACACTTCCTCCCACAGGACCCTTTGTTTATGACACAGTGTGTGTGTGTGTGTGTGTCTAATACATGTGGCACATGTATCTGATGTGGGGCCCACAAGTTCTGAGAATACGATTTAAACTGAATGTACCTTCACTGCTGGTGATACATGTGGCATCCCTACACACGCACACACGCGCACACACACACACCACAATGTGCAGAAAAGTGTTTGCATTATTTCTTCTTAAGTCAGTCCAAAGTGTTTTCATTCAGGAACAGCATCTCCTCTCGTTTTTGCGCATCCGGGCGCTGACGTGTTAATTGTGTGACAAAGTTGTGTCGCGTCATTGTTTTTGCATAACTCCTGCTTCTCGTTTCTGCTCTGTCATCTCATTTCCCTCACTCTCCACTGTCCTAATGTCCACCGTGTGAGCGTGTGGACGTCCAGCCTATATACTTTGGAAAGACACCAAATGCCAGGTAGTCTGTGTTTGTGTGTCTGTGTGTGTGCATTTGTGTATCTGTCATATGAAAGAAATGGTGTGAGGATAGAGCAACAACAGAATATTTGCTTACCTCAGCTGAGGCGTGCTGCGGGTGTGTTTGGTGAGAAGATGTGTCCGCCTGCTGCGTTAGAATATGTGTGTGTGATTATTTGCTGTGTTGTTTCTCACTTTTTTTTTGTTTTACAGCATCTTTGAACATGAAAGACAGGTGTGAGACTACATGTTTGCTCGTGTGAACGCAGGATGTGAGGTAGCCACGGAGCTAATCCGTGTCTTTAGCGTGTGTGTAGCGTCCTGTATGCGTAACAACAGTGTGAACACGCATGCGCTACCTGGACAATAATCCTCAGCGCTTTTTTTTTTTTTTCGGATGTCAGTGTGATGTGGAGCAGCATTCAGGTTCTGATCTACTCTCTCTTTAAATCTGTCTATTCTTTGTGGAATATAATCCCAATTTCAACCTTTTATCTGCTTTTACTGGATCCCCAAATGGCAGGAATAGGACTGGGAAGAGTCGGGAATCCCCTGCTAACGGCCACTTTGATAAAAAAGTAAGGTAGAGAGCTGCACCCGGCAGATGGTAAGTGGTGAGTGGATAAGGGCTGAACATAACAGATGTAGCTTATTAACTCTTTTTTTCTGCAGCATAAAAGAGGCGCTGAACTTAACATTAGAAGGGCCGGAACAGATTAAATGGACTAAAATATAACACTGCCAGTGTGTAAATAAGATTACAGGCTCCTCTGTGTTTCCAGAACAAAATGATGACCTTCTGTTTATGCAACAAAAACCATTTTATGTTGACTATAAACACTGTTTTCTGTTGATAAAAGCAACATCTTGATAATTGTTTTCGACCTCTGTGCATCACGCAAATGTAACTGCATCCAACAATAAATGTTTTTTCATGACAAAGAGCGTTTTATGAAGTCTCTCTTTCTTTCTTTCTCACACACAGAGTTTATATATCCATCTGTTTTCTCTGCTTTTTTTCTCCCTCTCAACTCGACAATCCCACAACTTCTTATCTCTCTGCACGGCTGTTCTCCCACCGCCCTGAATCCACACACACATCCTCTTGCACACACACACACACACACACCTCAACCCCCCCTCCCCTACCCACTCCTCTCCACTTCTACTCTGCTGATGAGCTAAGGCGCCTCTGTTTGGTCACACTACCCCAGTGTTGCATCCAGATAACTATGCTGTGAAGCGTGTGGTTTTCTGTCTGGATGAATGTGTGTGTGAACCACTTTTCAAGGTGTGTATGAGAGCCCTGTTGTTTTACACTTACATATGAAATGAATAAACTGTTTTGAATTTGACACTTTGGGATTTTCTTCACTGGTTATTCATGAATCCAAACACTTGAAGCTTTGTGCTGAGGTTACTTCATATTTAAATGTGTATGGTGTGATGGGGTGTTTCCATGTAGGAACCTCCAGGCCTGAGAAATGAAACCTATGCTGATGTGTCAAAAACTGCACTTCACTCTGTGGCCTCTAGGGGCGTGCTCTAAAAGTGAGTCAATGCTTACAGACCTACAAATAAATAACTTTACCTTCAGTGTCATTGTGTCATCAGAAATAAATATGATTGCAGCTGTTTCCTTTTGGTGAATTATTATAAAACTCTTTAGGTCACACAGTTATGGGCATGACCACAGTAAATGACATCATCAGCTTCCTGCATCAGATACAGCCTCAGCTGCACTTCTTCTCCACTTCCTTGCCTGCATTTGGATCAACTCGAAATTAATCGTGACAACAACTGGAGCCTCCAACAGGGGCTCAAAAGGGCTCTTCATAAACCTCTGGGTGACAGTTCTATACAGTCTATGGTCAGAACACACATGTTAGCCTAGCCAATGTTACCCATTTGCAAAACTCTGCATGAAATGGGTCTGGAACCTCTTCCATTCATAGCCAGTTCCACTCACTTTAAATCCTAATCTTGCCAATCTTTTGCTGACTTGTTGCTTACCTAACCTTTTCACATTTTTGTATAAGAATCATGTACCTGCATGTGTCTTTTGTTGATACTAGTCTGGTTGTCACTCTGCTTAGTTTCTCTGATTGGTTATATGTCTATATAAATGCATTCATAGGGATCTTGGATATCCAACTCCAGTCCACACAGACCTGATTAATTCTTCATATAAAAGAAAAGTATTATATATATATTATATAAAGAAAAAGTGTTATGATAAGTGGCAGGTCAGGACAATGGCACCATGATATGTCTCAGATTATTAAACCCCAGCATTAAAAGCACACAGAGGCAGCATTACATGGGCAATTTTATAGCCCATCTCTGTGTGATAGGGACTTTTGACATTAATCAGCTTTTTTTTTTTTTAATGTGTTTGCTGGTTTATTAGCAATCGTCATCCATATGCTAACATTGCAGCTTTTGAGGGGGGTTGCCATTTTATTCATGCAGTATGAGTATCATGCTGTCTGAGATTCCCGGGGGCGGCTCCATGAGAACATTTAAAACACTCTTCTGAGAATGTTTGGTGTATATTTTATTTCTCCATACACTTCCATTAGTTTTTATGTCACAGATATAGATAGATAGATAGATAGATAGATAGATAGATAGATAGATAGATAGATAGATAGATAGATAGATAGATAGTATTCACATCCCAAAGTGTCTCTCTCCTGTTGTATTGTGGGTGTTATCACTATGTTTCCATGCCGCTCAACTATCAAGTTGCATCAGCTCGGATAAGACCACTGAGACATACCTTTCCACCTCTCTTGTATCTGCCGCTCTTATCTTTAAGGGGACAGGTGTCTTGAAACCTGCCGTCTGAGTGCATTTATCACACACACACACACCCACACACACAATTGTTTGTTCAGAATTTCCTGGCACTGATAACATCACTTCTTTGCAATTGTATTGGATAACTCGGTGAAAAGAGCTTCACGTGTTGAAAAATGATTGATAGATATTTGTTGTTTATTATACTTAATATTTGATGTAATGTTTTATATATATAAACCACATTTGGACAAACTGTTCTGTGACAGCTCTCTGCTTTTATCATCTTCTTAAGATCTACCTGCTTCTCTCTCTGAAACCCTCCTTTTTTTCTTCATTTGTTTGCGTTTGTGTCTCATCCATCACAGCGACTGTTGAGCCCACAGGCATTTAACAACTTTCTCTAAAAACCAAAGGTTAGGTTAACAGGAGAGCCTTATTAACACAAACCATGTGTACACACCGAGCTTGCTGACATGCGTAGACACTACACATACAGACTCACACACATTTGGTTTGATGTCTACTTTGTCAGCATTTGCTCATCTTCCTGTAAAGTTCCATAGAAGACATTGCATAACGTGTAGAGTGTGTCATAGTTTTGGTTGTGTCCAGATAACAAATGTACTGTAACAGGGTTTCTGCATGATTTTTTTTAGTTTTATGACTTTATAAAAATGAAACATATTTGAAATAATTATTGAACAAACTTGTTGTGAAAAATGCAATTTGCTAACTGCTTTGTTGAAGCATTTGATAATGCATTTTCTACCTATGTGGCTGGTCATTGGTGAGACTACCACTAATATTACTACTACCTGTCAAATCTATTGGTTCTGACTGTTCAATAGAGGTGTCAGTCATCCTAATCAACCCGTCCATTGCGAAGTTATGAGCCTGCCTATTTGTCGAGGTATTAGCTTAGCATTAGGTGGCCTATCTGCTTTAAACATCTGTTATAACCTATAGATGTGTAATAATGTATGTATACAAGTAAAAACTGATGTAAATAGAAGTGATGAACACCTTAATTTACAAAGAGCCAGAGGCATACAAATTAATACTTACACAACTGAGCAAATCTCCCAGGTGTTCCCTTTGTTATGACACCAAAAGTATTCAAATACACCTAGTGGTTGCTGAGATATACTCAATTAATTTTGGGCATGCCATTTTCAAGCAGATGCCTTAAAATGGGCTTGGGGTGGAAGGGGTTTTAATTAGCAATGAGTTTTGCATCTCTCAAGCTTCAGTTATTACATTTATCAACATGCTAACCGCTAGCTTTCAAAGCTCCTTAAACTTTCCTCTGCAGTGTTTTCTCACTGCATCATTGTGTTTATTGCTAATGGTTGCTTCCTTGGTAGAACAGCATGTGAAACATGTGAGTCAACATTTCCACACTTTACTGTGCATCTGTCACCCACATTTTAAATGTGTTGTTATGGTTATGGTGGTAATGTTTTTTCCTCATAACAAAAATAGGCTTAATTATGAAATTATGAAAGTGTGTGTTTGAAGCCACCATGTTTACTTAATCCTGTTTTTTAATGCCTAGCCCAAGGTGGTGACATCACCGACCTCCTCTTCTGTGTCAGTGTAATCATGTGTTGCTTCTGCAGTAGCTGATTATTGACCAGATGTATCATGCACTTGTGAGAAAGTTCAATGTTGTTGCATATTGTTTTAGAAATAAAGGAGCAAATTGTACACACAGGATTATGGGTGCTTTAACAACACAGGAAACATAATACATACTTTCTCCTGCCTATCATTTTTCCATGACATTGAAACTGGATAATTTCCTGTTTCCAAGTATGACTTCTCAAGTGATTCAGTGTAACAAACCATGTGATCTTGGATTTTGTGTACATATATGGTGCATTTAGGTTTGGGAAGCTCTGAAATATGAATAAAGTTGTGTTTTTTTGTGTGTGTCTGTGGCAGATTGATATTCACCGTGACCATTTCAGAGAACACAGGGTTACTGTTCTTTAAAGCTGTGTGATGCATTCACTGCCAGCTGTACTGTTGTTTTTTTGTTTGTTGCTTTCCTCCCATATGTCCTCTCTAACAGTTGTGTCACATACACACACACACACACACACACACAAAAAAAGGGAAAAAAAGACACTTGATTGTGCAGCCAAACATTTGCTTGCTTCAGCTGTCTAACTTTGAAATGATGATGATGTCAGAACTTGACAGTCATCGCTCTATTCACCAGTTTGTTTCATAACAGGTGTCATGCATACAAAGAGAATGTGTGTTTGTGCCTTTTCAGCCTGGCTGTGTTTTGGACTGCAGACCTCAAACAAGCCTGAGGTCTGAGTATTGTTATCTCATTGGCGCAATTATGCCCACTGCTGCCTGCTGAAACACACCCACCCACACACACACACACACACACACACACTTTCACTCCATTACCTCCAACCACACCCACTATCCAAATTAGTTCAAGGACAGTAGGGGGTGTATGTGAAGGGGGAGGGGGGGTTCGAGTGTGTTTTTGGAGGGCAGATTTATTGACGGATGAGGCGCCCTGTGACAAGTGTCCTAAATCGGTGCGGTCAGGCATGATCGTGCCATGTGAATCGACTTGTCAGGATCACTTAGAGACAACAATGGAGCGAGGAGAGGAGAGAGTGTGTTTTAGGAGACTACTGTGTGTGTGTGTGTGTGAAGGGATGTCAAACTTACTATAACTAACTTACTGTCTACTATAGTTCACAAAATGCTAGAGTCAGCAATTCATTTATTTATTTGTTATTGTATATTTAATCTAATATTTAATTAAAATTTAAATATTTAAATCAGTCTTGGTCTTGGATCTGTGTCCTGTCCTTGTGGGCTGTGTATAAATAGTGGAAGGAGTGTGTAAGAATTGTCTTTAGAAGGACTCTGGTTATCCTCGTCTTCTTTGCCCCTGGGGGGCTGAGATGACCATCCTGCTCACTGGTATTTTACTGCAGGGCCTTTTGAACAGTGGTCTTCTTGGGCAGGAGCTCCTCTTCACCATCACACCACAACTGTTGTTCCTATCTTCACTGTGGTTTTCACCTTTGGCACTGGTGACATGATGTTGCTATGGGACGAATTTCCAGAGAAGGGACGTTGCACAACAGTCGGTATTTTGTCGACTTTCATGGGACAGACGGTGTCTGAACTTGTGTTGATCTTTTCACATATCTGAACTGATGAACCACTTTGTTGGAGAGGGCACTTCCATGGGGGGGAGCTTGTGTCTGTGCTCGTGTTAACCTTTTGGTGGAACTTGAGCTGACGGTTTCACATCTATATTTTTAGTTTTTGACTCCTCTGAGATGTTTTTGCTACTTTTTGTAGCACGTGGGGCACGTGCTTTAAGAAGCTGTGTTACCCAACAGTTGAGGTTTTTCCAGAGGATTTGATGTCTGTGTTTGTGACTGCTAGTTTTGTCTTTGACACCTCCGAGACATGTTTTGCCACTTGTTGAATAGCCACATTTCGTCTGAGTGGCCACTTTGTCTGTGATGGCGTCTGAACTGAAGTATTTCTGATGACGCTGTCGTCCTCTGAGGTGTTTTTTTGCAACCTGCTGAATTTTCAGCTTTGACAAGTTCCATGAAGTTATTGTAATGTTTTGGTTTCCTTGTGTAGCAGTAACAGTAGCAGACTTTGTGTGTGTGTATTGGTTTCCACAGCTTGTGTTTGTTGTAACTGTGTAATCTGGGTAGACTATACCGAGATTATACACTACAAACAATATGGTATTTTTGTGATGTTGTAAACACAAAAATAGATTCATGTCTGAAACGAGCTCTTGCTTGTTTGATCTTCCAGGCCCTCCAGTGTGAATGATTTGTGATGAGATGAAGACTATTTTGTGTTTATCACAGGACTCCTGTAGTAGGCGATGGAGGTCAGGTCTTCAGACAAGTGGACTCCCAGAAACATATCAGGACATGTTAAATTAAATGTATATATTTAGCAGTAAACAATTAAACAAATATAATATTTGATACAACCATTAACCCAACCATACTTCGTTTTACAGACTTTTATTTTTAAGTTAAATTACAGTGTGATCTTCCAGAGTTTTCTTTAGATTAGCACAATGCTTTTGGCTCTGTTGGCTCTGTGTTTGGCTCTGTGCAAAAATAATCAACAATACTTCACAACATCCATCATATCAAAGGAGGAAACACTGACTGGAACTTGTCTGTTTGGATGTTAGATGAAGGAAGAAATTAAATGTGTGTGTGTAGATATAATATTGGGAAGTGATGGTAGAAGGGGTGTGTTTGTCAGTATGTGTGTGTGTGAGTGTGTGTGTGGTGGGCTCCATTGAAAGGCCTTTCCTTCTGCTCTATTTACCCAGGTGAATAGGGAAGCTGGACCAAGCCTGAGCGGGAAAACATGTCATTTAGTGCTGGGCAAAGTGTGTGTGAGTGTGTGTGTGTGTGAGAGAGAGAGAGAGAGAGTACTTGTGACTGTATGTAGGCACAAGATCTCAAGACAAAAAGTTAGCCGCGTAACCCTGAACCCAGACAAACAGGCACACACACACACGGATGGGAATCACAGTAGTTTCCACAGCTTATAAGACAAGCTTCCTGTTTCATGTGTTTGTGTTGTGTGAAAGTAGACAACTGGAGGGTTAGGAGGAAGTGTCTGCTGCTGCGTGTGTGTGTGCGTGTGCGTGCATATAGTATGATATTAGGGGATGTTTCTGGGAAGTCTGTGACCTGTCTTACAAACCTGACCACACACTTGTGTAGGATGTCAGCCTACAGTACAGTGATGTGTGTGTGTCCATTTGGATGTGTGTGTGTTACTTATAAAGACCCAGTGACGCCTTAATAACACGTTATGCTCACTTTGTAGAGACACAAATGTATCACTGAATCATAAACTGTAATTATATATAGATATTAACAAGATGCTTTAATAAAGAATTATTTTTCATAGTGTTCAAATCTGAAACTAAGCATAAGCTTTGTTGCATAACTTGTAAAATTATTCATAGAAAGTATAATTTCTGTGATTTCATGCAGCTTATGTGCAATAAAATATATCTCAAGCAATTTAATGACTAATTTTGATACAAATACTGAACATTTGACCATATAATGACCACATTTCTCATGTCTTGTATACCAAATTGTGTGATTGCTTAATTAAATAAGCATAAGTTTGAAATATAAATAATTGTATTGACTGTCATGTAAACAAACATTTCCTCTCCTCTTTTATTTTGGTATTTTTCACTCCTTCATATTTCAGTCTTTGTGGTAGATGACCTACAATGTGTGTTTTTCTGCTCTCTGACCCTGTTGGCACTGCTTCTGCAGTCCTGACCCACTTTCTGAAATGTTTACAGTTATTGTTTTTCGGCTATCTGCAGCAGGCACATTGGTCCACATATACATTTTTTTGGTTCTTAAAAACAACAAACAAAAACGGCCAAACGAATGGCAGCCAAATCTGTGAAGACAGTAACTGTTACAGGCCCTGGTCTAATCACCTCAGCAGCAGTCTGCCTCTCTCGCTCTCTCTCTCTCTCTGCACTCACCTCTCTTACCCTCCTATCTCTCCACCCTCAGTCACTCCTTGCTGCTCAATCTGTGTGTTCTGGTTGTGAGTGAGCAATATTGCATGAATGTGCATTTTGTGATTGTGGGCCAGTGGGTGCGTGTGGGTCAAACCGTGGCTGTGCAGTCCCCCTGTGTTATGGTCCTCACGTGCTGGCAGTCAAACTGGGGTCCTGCACCTTTACCTCTATCTGCACAACGCATAACCGAAAACAACAACTATTCTGCAAGAAGCCCAGATAAACAACGCACCACGTCTACACTACACACAGTTTGCATCTTTGTATACAAACAGACACTGGTGTGTATTATATGAAATAGGAAAAGTCATACCTGTTAGAACTGACACAGTGCACAGAATCAGGCCGTTTCATGTGGTTTTTGGTCACATACAGGTTACAGATAAGCCCCACTGAAAGCAAGCATGCCCCATACATACTATTTATCATTCAGTAATTTCACATAGAGCAATTTTTTGAATTAACCAATCACGGTTTACCTCATAGGTTGTGTATATGTGACAGATTGTTGGCCATGTGCCCTAACATAAATACCTGAATAACCAGTTGGCTGAATACACCAGATCTTCTCATTATTTACTATTTACACACAAAACAATATTGAAAATAATCTCCATCCATCCATCCATCCACCCACTCTTTTTAGCAGTTCCTCTTTTCTTTGCACTGTTGACATTAAGTTCATTTATGCGATCACATAACTTCATAACAGTCCTGTTATGTTTTAACATGGAAGTTGGTGTGTTTATCCAACTGCACGTAATATGACTATGTTCTTCTGCATGCCCTTCTAAACTGCTCCACACAAGCCGAACATATTTAGCAATCATCAGACAATGTTTCCTTTTGAAATTAATCGTTGCAGACATGGTATACAAATGTATGTGATATATGATAATTGAATGTTTTTTTTGTCCTGATAACTTTAAAGGACAACCTGCTGGTTGATAAAATCTAGCGGAGAACATGATGAGAAGACTGACACCTCACACTCATATGTCTGATTTAAGATTGGGGATGGACATGGTTGACTGCTACATTAGCTTAGCATAAAGATTCAAGTGTGTCTGCCTGTTTCTCCAAATTTGAAAATACTATTTTGTGTGTTTACTGTTAAAAAACAAATAAAAAAAGTGAAAGTAACAATTGGTACCTGTTTTTGTATGTATTTTTAATTAGAAGTGGAACAATGGACACTTCTTACCCTCAGTGGTCACCACTGTTTGTGTTAATTACACTACCCAGCCTGGCCTGGCTGTTTACTGGCCTCCATTTTTTTTTCCCAGTTCCTCGTCCAGCTCATTAAGCATTTGTAAAGCCTGATGAAGGGTGATGAGGTCAGGCCTTGAGGTCAGGGCAGGAAGATCAGTTCTTTGAGCTTTGTTGTGCTTGGGTTGAAACAGGAAGTCCACAATTGCACAGAGCTATTAACCAGTTACTTATCATGTGCTCCAAAGCTGCAAAAGTTAGTTAATGAATGGAAGTAGAAACAAGAATATTTCATTGTTTTGTCCATAGAATGTTAGAATACATTGATTGACTCCTCATAGACAGTCAGTCAGTAATGCAAACAATCAGTAGCTGCAGCTCTGCAGCATTAACACTTTCCATTACACAAGACCTGTGTCTTCATCACATTGTCCCCCCTCCTCCCTCCCTCCCTCCCTCCCTCCCCGCCCCTCCACCTTCTCTCCTCTGTGCCATGGATGGGGAGGGTATAGTTATCAGACTCAGCCAGCCCAGCCCAGCCCTCCTTACCTGACCGCTGCCAGCAGGGAGCGGCTGCTCTCGCCTGAATATCTCTGACCACAACAGCAACCAGGGAATGAGGAAATCAGGCTAGAGTAATCTATGCAGAGCCAGAGCATGCTGGCCAGCATGTGAATTCATGGCATGTGTGTGTGTTTTGTGAGCATGCACGTGCGCGCGTGTTTGAGGTAGCCCGCCATTTCTGCAACATCCGGCTATAAATCTATTGTGACACACAAACTGAATTTATGAGCCAATCTGCTTGCGACAGGCATGTTTGATTTGAAAAGGGAAAGGAGGATGGAATAAAAAAACTCTCGTAGTAAGAGCACTTCTGCTTTTTCTTTTGTAGGACTGAGTAATTTGTAAAAAAAAACAAATCTTGATGTGCAACCGTGTAACTGATTTAACTGCATATATAACTGCATGGATATAGATACATAAAATCTGAAACTTATGTTTGGACACATCCAGAGGAGACACACTATCACCATCAAATCTCAAGGAATGCTGTAGCAGTCATGTTTGTGCAACTGAGTAAAATAAAATAATACTGCAGCTGCATTTCTTGATTTTTTAAACTCCTCTTGCTTCATTCCATGTTCTTTCGTTTAATTAAAGAATCCATTTCTGTCATCTCTTCTGTCGTAGTGCGTTTGTGCAGGTAGTTGCTTATATACATGCTCTTTAATGTACATTGTAATCTGATTTATTGCTCAGAATATCAACAAACACTTGCCACAGGATAATCCGTGCATACATATATCTATGGATAGCAATACTCTGTTTAGATTACACATCATTGGCTGAATTTCTCCTTGTATTTTGTCTCAGCTAACAATGCTAACAGGCTAAATAGGCAGCTTTAGTGCAAATCCATCCTCTTATCTGGACAGATAGGCTAAACTGTGAGCGTAGTACACTGTGGTACAGATACTTTTAGTGCTTCTGTTACCATGAGACGAAAAAGGGCAATTTAAAAGAAAAGAAAATGATCGTTTCTGCTCCTTTCTAGCGATGCTGATGAAGATTTGAATAACTTTAAGAGCATCAAACAACAAGCATACTCAACTGGAGATTTATTTGTATTCATTTGAATGCATTTTCAGTAACACTGTATGTTTTAAATGCATAATATATGTTCCTAACTCTGCGATGTTTTGCCCTTTAGAACAGATACACTCATCTGAACTGAACAGTGTCTTACTAAAGCTATCAGCTCAAAAGCCACTGCACTACAATATGTTATGTCTTGCAATATCCATCAGGGTCTATATTGTTTTTGTCAATAAACCACTACCCCTCAACACACACACACACAGGCAGCTGCCTTCTCAGTCAGTGGAAGCAGGTGTCTGTGAACCTCGTGGGGTTTGGGGCTTTTTTTTTCTTTCTGGGTGTAGAAGATGGTGAAATTCCCAATGTGAAAGTCTGCCTCCTGCTCTGGCCTCTTTCCACTAGACACCCCCACCCACATGCACACAAACACCTTCACACACACACACACACATACAAAAACCACACACACTAC
This sequence comes from Parambassis ranga, assembly GCF_900634625.1. Taxonomy (NCBI): domain Eukaryota; kingdom Metazoa; phylum Chordata; class Actinopteri; family Ambassidae; genus Parambassis; species Parambassis ranga. The sequence continues at coordinate 11,425,971 of NC_041043.1, forward strand.
AATTGCTGACAGTGAGATTCAAACCCATTTTGTGAATTCATGCAGCCCTCATCAAACCTCCACTATCATCTCTTTGCTGTCTGTTCACAACCCCAGCATTGTTTTAAAATAAGTTGAATATATGTCACATAAAACTGCACTAAGCGTGCTGACACCCACACAAACTATTTCTGTTTAGCCCTGCCTTAAATATCACAGTTCCTGTTAGATGTGTCTGTCTTGATGAATGTCATTTCTGTTTATGAATCCCTTTGAGACGACAACTTGACATGGGAATCTATATTTAAGGGGAGTGTGGTGGATCGGGGGGATGAGGTGGGGGGGGGGGGGTGCAGGTGGCTGGAAGGAGAATGTGTGAGAACTTCACTTGGAGGAGAGGTGGTGTAAATATATATAGTTTCTGGTCTGAGTCAGGGCCCTCAAAGGAAAACAAGTCTCCTCAAGAGACTGAGATCATACCAGTACATGTTGATTGAACGCCATTTTCTTCACCATGAACTAGCTGTGTAACATGCACATTAGTGCCCCCCCCCATCCATCCATAAAAAAAAGAGGCAACGGTTGGGAACATTTGCTTATTTCCTTCACTGGCTGATAAACTTTTTATGATATGCTCTACACAACTTTATGACAACAAACCTTTGTCGATTGAACACGTGTGTGTTGGAGCGAGGCGATGGGGGTGTATTTGAATACTACAGTCCTCATGGAAAACTTACAACTTTCCCTACAGGGATCAATAAAGTAAATCTTAATCTAAAAAAAAAAGCATTTGAATACTAGAGGCAGATTACATTGTGAAGACACCAGAGCCAATAGAGGAATGACACCTAATAGTGTTACTTATTTACACTCACTGCTTTGCAGTTTAAATATCTGGAAATGCTGCTTTTGACTTCTTCTTATTGAAATAAGAAAACATGAACACAAGTTTCTGTAATAAAAACAGCACACTTTATTTACTAGGCAGTATAGAAAAGTATAAAAACATGAAAACTTGGCATATATAAACGCTTTGATATAAAAAAATGTTTTGCTCAAAAAGCTAGTATCAAAAAAGGCGATAAAACATACAAAAGATTGTCTGCTAAGTGTTTGACATGGGCTACTGCAGTCTTAGTAAGAAAACGACATGCTGGTGTAGTTTGCTTTACAAAACAATACAAAACTTTTTTTTTAAAAATGATACAAAAATTGGGCTTTTTGTGTGTAGCATAAAATATCAGTGTTTACTACTCACTGTTTCTGTGGAGAACATAAAATTCAACTGCAGCTTGGTCTTACTCTTACTTACTGGGTGAGGCTCATACTTTCAAACATAGAAACACATTTTTTTTAAAAAATGTATAAATATACTCTCTCTATATATTTAAAATTTTTAACAAATAATTGTTCATTGAATGTTTTCCCGATACAGGATACTGTGAAGGCCAGAAATAAATCAAAAGTTGAAATGATAACTTAATTTTTGTAATGAAATAAAGATGCCAATATGGTTACCATGTAATAATACTAAGGCTGGCCCATTCTCTGTGTGTGTGTGTGTGTGTGAATAATGTGTAGTTACATGAGATGGCAACAGATCAAACACTTGAAATTCTCAGTAGACCCATTAAAAAAGAGTAAAAAAAAAAGTTTCATGAGTGAAATACAGAGGTCAGTTTTTGAAATCAATATCATGCCTTTGGATATATATGATAATGCTAACCGGGCTTAAATACTTATAATTACAACACTGCTCCATTGGCCAATTGTAAAACAACAACAAAGTCATCATAGAAAAAAAAACAAATAAATTAATCAAGTTGTTCTTTATATTAATATCAAAATTCGTAATTAACAATACAGCCCAATGCAAACATAGTCACCGTTTCCCCATTTATAATACAACATTGATAATAATACAGACAAGACCAAAGAGATGATAGGGTGTACGTTTATAAAAACCCAAAGCAAATTCTATATAAAAGATTTAAAAAAAATGTAAAGTCTTTGGTTGGTTGAAATCCAACAAGTGTGAGTGTAAAAACACCGGTGGCATAAAAGCCTCTCCCAACTGTTGTACCACAACAAATATGAACCCCACGACGCTGCGTCCAGCACAGTGGGGGTGTTGATGTTTCCGGATCAACGTGCGTCTACATGACCAGTGTCCTCGTAGGGTAAGTGTTGATGTACTTGTGGCTCTGTTCTGACGCCAAAATGTGTTCCTCTGTTTTCCCGCAGGTCACCTGCTCCCAGGAACTGAGCTGCTGTTAGGTAAAGGAACAGAGGAGGGGTTAAACTTTCGTAATGAATTTTATTTTGAAAGTATCGTGTGTTAAAACATATACACACCTGTAGTGGGCTATTCATGCCTCTGTGAGGGTGGTGGTAAGTTTTGTGTCCATCATCGCTCAACAGAGAGCTAGTAAGTAGATCCTGAACGAAAATGCAAAAACGAAATGTTATCATTAAGCTGATTTACCTGACAGCTGCACCATAATACAGATAGAACAAAGAGAATGGACGATTAGAATTAGCAAACATTCAAAAAAAGACGTCAAAGGCTAACTTACAGGTACTTCCTGTGCAGGGCCATTAGGTGAGAAGAGCTGTGTGTGGAGTTCTTGTGCTTCCCACTGCATGCAGGGGCTCCTCTCACATGGGGACTCCACCTGCAATCCACAACACATGATGGTCATGCAATGTGTCTAACAAACATATCGACATACACCAGCCTCAAACAATGCTCAGTTATCAAGAATGTTGAAAAATTGAAGATGTTAAAATCATTTAATAGTATTTTTATGTTTTTCTTCTCATGTTGAGTGAACATTACCTCTTGTTTTATCTTCTTCAGAGGAGGCTGCTCAATAGCACACTCCATCGGTTCCTGCTTGATGGACTCAACCATCTGCTGCTCCATTGTGGTATTCTGGAAAAGACGCACATCCCACAGTCAATTTCAAGCACACTAAAACATGCAGTAGTAGTTCGCACAACAGTTCAAAGACTCTCACCAGTAGTTTGAGCGGTCCATACTTGGCCTCTTGAAGGGCGAGGGTGGATCTGAAAGGTGTGGGTGTACGAGGAGTGGACTCTAGAATTGACCGACGGATGTTTGGAGTGCGGAACCTGAGAGAGAGAGAGAGAGGGAAGAAGGTGGGCGTTTAGGCAAAGACTGCTGCACCACACGTCTGCATCATAAACAGGGTGAGAGGCGAAGCCACTCACATTTCATTCTCCTTCTGGGACCGGACAGAGTGGTTGATCAGCGGCTTGGTGTCCACAGGCGAGCTCAGTGGTAAACTGTCGGTGTCAGAATGCTCTGGGCTCATTGACAGAAACTGCAAAGCAAAAGGAAGGAAACCAATCAATCAGAGAGACTCGACAGGTTTCAAGCAGTAATAATGTGGCTCAGATCATAGAGAGAAATCATGGAGAAATGGAGAGAAAAGATGACTGGAGCTTCAGAGGATGAGTTAAACTATGAGAAAAGCTAGAGCTAAATGGTTGGTTGTCGATGTCAGCAGATAGCAGGCTGGTGATTGGATGGATTCTGACACACTCCGCTATATGAACTACCTGTGAGGGTGAAAAGGATAGATTTCTGACTGGTGAACACTTGGGGGTAGAGCAGGTGAAACCAGCCCATGGTTCACGAGAGGTTCTTGAGCCCTGATTGGGCAAGACCCTGTCTGTTTTGGTCCTATCCGACAACGGACTGGCAACGGCCTCGCTCACTGAGGAGAGGCTCTGGGAAAAGGGCGGGAAAATATGGGTCAACGCCCACTACTAGGTAAAATCTATGTGCCTCATTTCTAAGGGATCTTCTTTATCTACATACAGCAGCTCATCAACATACAAATGTTAATATAAAATACTGTTTAGAGACAAAGACAAAAAAGCCACTTACTGAATCAATGACGGACTCCATGAACTCTGGGATAGTATTTGAGAATGCTGGGCTGCTGTGATGGCTGTTGCTGTTGTTGTTGTTGTTATTGTTGCCGCCATTATCGCTGTGGGCACGTGTTGCAGAGGCGCTCTCCTCAGGTAGGCAGCTCTGGTCAAGAGGCAGGGCTGGGGCAGCGGTCTGGTGATGAGGTAATGACATAGCTGTGCCGTCTGAACTGTTAGTCAATGAGCTGTGGCTCGCCCAGCTTGGATATGGCAAATTAATCTGGAGGAGACAAAAAGGAATGCGGAGAGTCAGGGCTGGAAACAACAACAGAGAAGAAGAAGAGGGATTCTGGAGGCTAAACATCTGACAATAAGAAAAATAGAATAAAGGGAACTTTATGTAAAGGTTGACAGAAGTGTTAAGTAGAGAGTTGCACAAGGGGTCACACACACACACACACACACAATGGTGATAAGCCCTGTTTCATCACTTTTGCAGAAACAGACCCCCCAGATGTTTCCTCCTCCTCCTCCTCCTCCTGCACACACACACACCCACATCCAACAACTGTCCTTAAAACCAGGGTCGAAAACGCATGCACATAAATTACGCTGTCACAATTTCGAACGCTGGTGCTCGTCCTAAACACAGATGCAGAGACTGTGACTCACTGGTAGTGATGGCTGGCCTCTGAGCTCATTTTCTGTTGACATGAGCAGTAGTTCGATCTCTTTCACCCTCTGCTCCTTCTCAGGGTCCTCCTCACTATAGTGTCTCTAAAAGAAAAAGAGGTCAGGAGAACATTAGCATTGATTAAACTTTGTTTTGCCATTCTGCCCCATAGTAACTCCTGCTGACTGTTGTGGTTGCTTAAACACTTTACCTGTATAGCAGCGGTTCCATGCTGAGGAGCATTTAGGATGTTCAAATGCAAGGACATGGGGAAGGGCACCTGTTAAAACACAAACATTCCCTCATTAATAAATGAATCTGACACAGATAGATTATCTGTCCACATCCCAAATTCCACTTACTCTGTGTGTGTCTGGTATGTGGTAAGTGTAGTTGAGTGGTGACAATGGAGGCAGCTGTGCATGACTGGGTGAATGGTGGGGGAAGCCCATGATGTGACTAGAGGTCTTGACGTAGCCGTGGCTGATGGACAGCGAGGAGTTACTGGCCTTTGCCGTGTTCTGAAGATAGCCCTCTTGTTCCACCTTTCGCCTCATGGTGGAGTTCCAGTGGTTCTTGATCGCGTTGTCGGTCCTGCAACACATGTGAACTTGGAGGTTAATTATTAGAGAACACATCCACACACTCACGGCATCCTGACAACACATCCTGGTACTTGATAGCATTATCAATACATGCACAGGCTGCCACAGATAGAGAAAGTCTCAGTCACAAACACACACTTACACATGTGCACAGTTGATAAGGTTATCAGAGTGATTAGAGTAATCTCCCTTTTTCCTGTCATTCCACTCCAAATATTCTCTTTATAAAGACCACCCAGTCCTAACGTTACCTTTAATAAGCTTGTGAATTGTACATTATGTGTCAACTTAATGTAGCATCCCTCCTTCAGTGTCCTCCCCACCATTTCAGCCTCTAAACCACAACATTGCGCAGCTAACCAAGGAGAGTTCAGTGATTCATTTCGCTTCTCTTTTTCCATCTCTCCGTCTTCTTCATTCGTCTGCCTCACCTGCCAGGGAGCAGCTTAGCGATTTCCGCCCAGCGGTTTCCCAGCTTCTCATGTGCCTGGTAGATGATTCTGTCCTCCTCCTCGGTCCATGATGTCTTCTTAACCTCTGGGTTCAGGTGGTTGTGCCAGCGCTCGCGGCACTGCTTGCCAATGCGCCCCTTCAGGTGTTTAGCGATCACAGACCAGCGCTTGGCTCCATATTTCTGGACCAGCTCAATCACCTGGGGTGTTTGTTGAGAGGGAGGTGAGAGAGAGGAGAAGGAAGAAGAGTGCGAAAAGGAAGAGAAGTGAATGGTAGTAGATGGCATGAGGAAAGAGGAAGGAGTAATAACAGGGAGGAGAGGGAGAAGTAGAGTACAAAGACAGGCAGGTGAGAACAGACAGAAAGAGAAAACAAGTTAAATCTCAGAAATCTATACTGTGTCCTTTAGTGCTTCTACTTTTATCCCATTTGTCTTCATCTATCTTTGAACTAGTAGGGGTGATTGGGAACACCTGCTGCTAAGAAGTGAGGGAGTTTCCAGTGGAACGTTAGCCACTCTGCTAATCATTACAGTGGCATCTGGGTGGAAATATAACTCCTTTGGATTAGCTCAATAAACACTCTACAGGTTGTCAGAAACTTAACATGTTAGATGTTGTGTAACCGCAACTTTCTTTTTGGGAAACTGTGCAACAGCAGTCAAGGTGTTGCTACAGAGTAGTTGCTTTAATCACACAGGAACACAAGTAATTGTTTTTAACCTGTGTGTCTGTCTCCTGTGACAGAATCCTAATACAACGCCACTGCTTTAAGGGTGCTTTCTTACCCTCTGGTCCTCCTCTTTGGTCCAGGGCCCTTTGATGAGTTCTGGGTTGAGAACCTTCTGCCACCTGTGTTGACACTGCACATCTGTACGGTTCTGGTCAGTGTAGAGAGCAGAGATGTGTGACTGATTTGTGCATATAAATCAGAAGCTCTGATTAACAACACAGTGCTTGGTTTGTTAGAAACATCGCACTCCCAAATGTTGTTTATCTCTTTGTCTGTTACAGAGAAGGACTACTTACTGTTAATAGGCTTGCGATGAGTTTCCAGTCTTCTGATCCATGATGTTCAACAAGTTTCTTTAACTTCTCATCCTGAAAAAACAGAATGCAGAATGTTCTTAAGCTCAAATCATTGTTATAGGGGTTGTAATCATAGCTGAAACAAAGTGTATTGTTTGGTATGTGCACACTATTAAATTGTCTTTTTTTGTTGTTTTTATTATTTAGACAGGTGATTGTGTGTACCTCTTCTCGCGTCCAGCGTGTTTTGCCAAGGTGGCGTTTTCCTGCCTTAGCCAATGATCCATCATAATCATGTTCATACATCTCGGTCTCCTCCTCATCCTCCTCACTACTGTAAACACTGCAGACACACAGATGGAAAGAAACATTTAGAGAAAAGGTGGAGGGGACTGTGTGAAAAGGAGCATTGTAAGACGATAGATAGCTTAATAATGGCACAATGAGGACCAGACTATTACAAAAAAAACACCTCCCTAATAATCTCTTCACAGAGTGCATAAAGACTTCAGCCCACTCTTTAACTCATCAGGTGTCAAGACAGAGAACCAGTCATTCTTGAAGGTTTGGGTGCAGGCTTTTAGCCAAGACACCCACAAGGGGAGGAAGAGAGAGAGAGAAAGAGAACGAGTGAAAGAGAGAGAGGGAGAGAAGCAACTCAGAGGGAGAGAGGGAGGGAGGATGAACAGGTTCCAATGTTTTTGGTTTCCACAGATACTGGGATTGGCACATGCGATCATAATTTTGTGCATGTTCAGACCTGCAAAAGGCATTGTATAGCAGAGCCACGCATGCTTGCACACACACACACACACACACACACACACACACACACACACACACACACACACGCAACACACTGATAGAAGTGTTTGGATAACCAATCAGAATGTAGAGGACGGACAACGTGGAAGCCAGGTAAGGTACTTCAGTGTCATACAGAGCGACAGGTGAACAGGAACCCCACCGTGTGTGTGTGTGTGTGTGTGTGTGTGTGTGTGTGTGTGTGTGTGTGCTTGTAGAGGAGGATGCTGTGCTATATGCTCCTTATTTTACACTGATATCATAATATTATCAGCAATTAGTACATCAGAAAGTTCCCAAACAAAATTAATATGTGTACAACAAAGCACAGATGCACTAGTTTAGATTAAAAAATGCAACATTGTGCATTTCGGAATAAAATTTAAAATGACCACATACACCCAGATAATAACCATTAAACTATAATTAAAGGATAATTAATAGTTTTCTCCTGATTAATTCATGCTGAGAATCATCAATTCACTGCATTCCTTGTCCCATGATGGCCACTGCTCACATTTCTTCACGTTATCAGTGTGAAACCATGAGAATAAACCAATAACCCAAACTGAAAACAATGAGTGGTAAAAACTAGAGTAGCAACTTCGACTGCCAGCGTAATTTAAGTAAACAGACGTGTTATTTTCACGGTGAAGTGGCGCTCATAGACCGATAGAGAATATAGAGAATATGACTTTCTACTAAAATTTAAAAAAAAAAATGTGGAGAACACAAGAAAATGCAGTCTAACTTCTTCACTAGAGACAACAAGTGCACAGAGGACGCAGCGAGAGCGCAAGTTTCCAAAACAGTGAGCGCTCGTCGCTCACAAGAGATGCTCCGGAGTGCGATCTACTTTTTTTTTTTTTAATATCACGGTGGTTTTAAAAACGATCCATCTTTGTGCCGACTAAACTATTTAATGCATCTATCTGAAATGAAAGCATCAAATCAGCATGTGTGTGATTCATAGCAGCCACAGTGACCTACATCCTCAATGATTAAACGTATAAAGCCTCTAGCTAAACAGCCATGTATTGTTCTTACGTATAAAGTATCAAAGTCCAAACACCGTTTTACGCACAAAGTTGCATTAAAGCGCGCGTGTTCGCATTCACACACACACACACACACACTCTCTCTCTCTCTCTCTCTCTCTCTCTCTACCCCCAGTGACAGCAGCGCGAGGAGCGCACATGCCAGATGACCACCACCTGTCATTGGCGCGAGCGAGGCACCCGCACCGCTGCTCAGCGTTAACGGCCAAAAACACACAAAAAACAAAAACCGCCACACAAACACCAAAAAAAAGAGCACAAAACACTACACAGCTCATTAAAAAACACACACAGGATAAAACCAGTAAAATGCACAGCAATAATGGCTCCGATAATACGCACAATAACTACGCCTGTACAGCAATAAGTTTAAAAAAAAAGAAAAACATTAGTTATAAAGGTTTATAATGTGTATGAGTTTACCTGTTTCTCGGCCGCCGGGTCATGTTAAAGTCTGGACAGCGGCTTGCAGGTTGCGCTGAGCGTGTACTTTCGCTATCTGCGCTCGGTTTGTTCTCCCGGCGAGGAGGCAGGTTGACATTAATTTAAACTGCACAGCCTACAGCAGACTGCGCTCCTCCCTTCCTTCAGATCCCGGTCAATTTGGCGCTCCTCACTGCTGCGCCCTACTGCGCATGTCCAAGTGTGCTTCAGGGACAGTCGGTTTTTTTTAAACTGCAACTACAACGAAAACAGAATAAGCAAGTTCTTTCATAAACTTTGAGGAAATTGTGATATTTTCTGAATAATAACTGATTTTATATATTTTTATTGAGATTATTGAGGGAGGTGACCCAGTGCTGTTTAAATCAAATATAGTTTCACACTTATTTACAGGATCCAGGCTACACCTTCTAAAAATGCATTATCTAAAAATCAATAAAAACACTTTGTAATAGTGTATATTAGCATTGACAACACATAAAATAACTTTTACAATGGGATAACATTTAAAGCTGAAGGATTTTACAGCACGGCGCAGATATTCTGCGTTTGAGACTTTATAAAGTGTCCTTGAAGGCACCACGTTGCTGCACTGAACCCTTGTCAAAGGCGCGTTTTGCCTGATAGTCCGCGCTAAACGCCTGTTTTTTTGTCAACACAATCTACTTCTGCTCTACTAGAAAAAAAAGGAGAAGGAAACTAATGCATCTGGATGGAGTAAACAATAGGTTGCAAATGCTTTTCTGTTGACTACCTGATTGTAAAGTGCCTGCTGGAGTGACAGATGTTTCCCTGTGATAAAACCTGCAACAAAACCGTGTCTTATCTTGTTCTTTAGTCGCCTACATAAAGTTTGAGAGAGGAAAAAAAGGTTTCTGTCTTAAAAACACGTATATATTGTTTTATGTTGTCTGGTTGTTTTCCAGGTTAGTGAGTTCCTATTTGAATATATGCAAAAAAAAAGAATCCCTCTTATCTAAATTATAATCAAGCTGAGCCTGTTTTTCTGCAACGATGAGTAATAACCTGCTGAATTCTTAGTTATATTGCATAACTTCTGCATTATTCTTAATAAAAAAAAGCACCCATGGCTCGTCCTGTATTACGATCCTTTTGTTTTGGTTGAGTTCTCCTTTCTCCTTGCGCCTGGCCTGTCCTCACTCAACCATTCATTGGAAGATGGAGGAGGGGGGGTGGGGTCAAGCTTTATTTGTATAAATGTGTCTTCTCTTTGTATTAGTTCCTCCATACGCGACCGTATTGTCCTCGTCACTTATAATCACCATCACCCCCAAACCAGACTATTGTCCCAGGGCAGTCATCATAATAGTGGGCTGATAACACGCGCGTACACACACAGACACATGGACTGAACATTTCACTGTTTGATGCAACAGCATGTAAGACTCAGTGAAGTGAAGCACTTAGAAATATTTATCTGGACATGCTTTAAATGGCTCTTCTGGTTAAGGGATATTGTTATTACAGGACTATAATATATATCAGATGCCAGGTTACAATCACTTATAGGGTTCAAATCCTATACACACACCTGTGTAAACAATGTGGTCCCTGTAAAAAAAAAAAGAAAGTTTTTTCGACTCTGGGAGTTGGTATTTCTAATCTATTCAAATCAAGCTTTAATTACATAGGAGCTATCACGCAAGATCACAATAAAAGCTGTCCCACATACAGTCCAAAGTGGGTCAGTAAAAAGGGATGCAGCACAAAAAGTACTTAAATACAACTTAATCTGTTAAAAGTAAATATATAAATAAAAACATTAGCATTCTCTGTGTGCACAAGTTTCCCCGTATAGCTGTTCGCTGAACAAGCCTGGCATGTTTTCCTTTCCCTCGAGGGTAATATTAAAAAGTACATCTTGTTATCTGAAACCAAATTTAAAGGAGGGAGTCAGGGTATGCAAATCCCCCTATATAGTAGGTTAAGCAGGAAGCCAGAGAGAGCCACTGACTCTTTTAGCTGAGGACATTTGCATGGGCGCGATTGGACAGGTTAAGGCCAGGTATTGTGATGGGCTGGCTGCCCCCCCACCCCCCCACCCCCTTTGCAAAGCATTGTGTGCACAGGTTGGTTCATTTGAATGCTTTTAATGATGGCTCCTGCAAGCCTGAGGTATTCTTATTATTATTATTATTCCACCAGGCTTTTCAAACCCACAGTGGTAAAGGCCAAAGAAATGTGCATTGTTAATAGTTTGTATGTGAGTGTGCGTGCCTTTGTGTGTGTAGAGGTGTGCACAGAGTGTGATCCTGCATGGTTATGTGGTTAAAAATACCAATATGTTACCTTTTTGTCAACTCTATCTTCATATGTTTCAGATTTTATTACAAATATGATTAAATAATGTGAGTAAATATTGAGAATCTTTGAATTTGGTTTATTTTAGCACTTTAAGGACCTTGTGTTTTTGTGTCAGAGGCTGCCAGGGTTGTGGGTTTTGCATTTTCCCTGCAGGGTGAGTCTCTGTGAAAGACTCTCCTGCCTTGTGCCCTTGGCAAATTATGTAAAGCATTACCTCATACTCCCTGCCAACTTTTAGGATGGGCTTCACCCCCTCACCCATGTGTACAAAGGCTTTGTCTTCTATTTCTCTGGGATTAATGTGTTTTTTAGATTTACATGCTGTTGTCCACAGATTTGCCATCGTCTGCTTTCACTTGATTCTGTAGATACCACAGTCATCCACTCGATACCAACCATTACATGCAACACTTTGACCACCTAGAGTTACAAAAAGAACATGCAATGGATGCACAATTATTATTTTTTTGTCCAAAAATATTATAATTTACACATTGTTTATCTATCCTCCAACCCCCCTTGTTCTTCTAGCAATCTGTCCATCCATCTGTTTAATCCGTCTAATCAGTGCAGCATTAATTCTAAAAAAAAAAAAATCCTTCTCGCTCACCCCCGATTTATCGATCAGACTTTCCGAGAACTCTTTGACCACATTCGCTACACAGATTTGACCAGATAAGACACTAGAAGGAAACAAACTCTCAGAAGCATCATAAAGGTGTGAAATGTCACACCTCAGGCTTGCTGAAGAACATTTTATTCATCACGAAAAGTCTTTGCTGAATGAAGACAATGCAAACATATATTTGGTATTACACTGTGTTGAAGATTTTTTTTTGAATCACAGAAGACAAGAGAAAAGCTGTTATCATTGTAAGACTGAGTCATACATTTCTTTTCTCTTAGGAAACATGCTCCATTTTCATTTCTTTTCAGGTGCTGCTGGGTTTTTAAAATGCCCTAGAAACATTTTAGAGTTCCTTCTCCGTGTCACCTGTGTGACCCTGTAAAGTGAGCCTATTTGTTCCTGTCTATTTGCATGCATGTGTGCAGTTGTTTATTTTGACATGTAGATGTACAACTATGACTTCAAAACGCAGGAAGTGGAATTTAGGAGGGGAAACCTCCACCCACCTAGAGGTTCACATGCACACACAGACACACACAGACACACACACACACACAGAGTAAATAAACGCTATCCCCTCCTGATATGAATGATGCCCCATCTTGTTCTTACTGTCAATTAAAGCTGCTCTTCGTCAAACTGTCAGTTGCAATATGAGACGTTCATTGTGAAAAGGTCTTTACAATTACCTAAGCACAAATCTTTCTTTATTCTGCTCTATTTTTAGTGTAGGGGAGACACGCCAAACCTCATATTTCATGTCAGACTGCAGATGTGCAAGCGTATACTTCACCTGCATCACAGGCAGTATCAGATTATTGTGTGACATTTCCATCATCTTACCTTACATCAGCACAGGGTGTGAGATCAAAACACTAAAATGGATTAAGAAAAAAAAAACGTGCATATTTCTTACTATAAAAGGCATTTTGCAGACCAATGCACAGAGTGCATGCACATGTTTGTATAAAGTACAAACACAAGCACTCTTTCCCCTTTGTGGTAGCAGGTTATAGATTTCTTGTGGTGCAAAACGATAGAAGGAAAAAATGATGTCACCATGGGGCGTGTGTCTGTGTGAGGTGTAGAGTGTGGGCTCAGATGGGTTTGTCTCTAACCATAGGGCATAACCTTTAACTAAATAGTTTTTCACACCCCGAGATCATAGGTGGGATAGAAAATTAAGCGTCTATTTCATGCAGGCAGACTGTCTGTTCTTTCTCTGCAGTTCATGATCTCGAAAACAGTGTAATGCAGAGAATGAAAAGCTTTTGTGTTGTTATTTCCTATCTATGCATTGTCTTTGTTATTGTGATCCAAGAGCAGGGCAAACCGTTCAGACATTTTTGATAAGTTATTATTAGTTTGATTGCTGCAAAGTAATGTAGCTTTTACTAAAATGTTCAGCCCATTAAGAATGAATGGAGAATGTTCTCCAAACTCCCCCAACTTTGACCTTCAACTACTTCTATACTACTTTGTCATACTTTAAGCTACAGAAACTGTTAGACTATCGTTCTGTTCAGCTATTTGACTACATTTCAACTTGTGTTTAACTATTTTTAAACTGTTTTAACTATTCCAATGATTCAACAATTTTTAAAATGATTTTTTTTACATTAAAGTGAATGGAGGAGCACTTTCAACCCATTCAACTTTGAAAGGCTAAAACTCTGTGATAGTTTAACTGACAGACACCATTTGACTTTTAAACTGCTCACAAAATGTTCAACTAATAAACTTGTATTCATATGTTGGCTATCTTGATTGGTTTTTGAACAGGAAGTAGTTTATCAATCAAGTATTTTTTGGGCTGCCACAGAGTTTAACATTAGCGCGTATTGGGTGGAATGTTGAGTACCAGAGTGGGCGGAATCTTCAGCAGAGTGGAGAGAGGCTGAGGAGATGCCTGAAAAAGAAATCTCTCTAACCTGCACTCAGGCCTGCAACGTCCAAGTTTTTTGGCGCAGCATATCTTCAGCATACATTGGCCGATTTCAGCCATTCAACTATCAAAATGTTCATCTCACAGAGAACATTCCGGGTCAAGTTTTTTTCAAAAAATTATAATTTTTCAAATATTAAGCAATTTTACTGTCATTTTTAACATGGGAGTCTATGAGAGAGCCCTTAAACAAGGGTCATCTGCCAAATGTTGATGAAGATTCTCAGTCATCCAGGTCATCATACGTAGAGAAGATGCAAGGCGTCTGGACTTGTAGAGTTTTCTAGAAGACGTTTCGCTGCTCATCCAAGCAGCTTCATCAGTTAGTTACTTCAACATTTAGTGCTATTGTTTTTAAGTTTTTTTTTAAGTTTTACCCAGACCCACCCACATAGGTCTGTAACCACATATAAACCATGTTTCCCCACCAAACAGTTAGAACTGATGAAGCTGCTTGGATGAGCAGCGAAACGTCTTCTAGAAAACTCTACAAGTCCAGACGCCTTGCTTCAATCTGCCAAATGTATCTCCTCCTACAAATTTCAAGCTACAGACTCCATTTTAGTCCTAAAACGCTCATTAGATGCTACTCTATCAAACTTTTTCTAATTCGGAATCATTTCCGCACGCCAGGCTCTCAAAGCTGGAGTGGGTTTTGATCTCTCCTCTGCTGTTACCATGGTGACAGGCTAACACACAGAGGCATACAAAGCTCGGAATTGCTCTGATTCTCCAGCAATTCAGAGCAAATCCTTGAATCCTTGGATCAGCATCCAAAGCAATGCTTCAGCTGCAGCAATCAAACTTGCATTTTCTTCAGGAAATGGCCCTCTCTAGTTAGAGTTAGTTTTTCCTTAATAAAACGTAAATAATGTTTAAGGTGGGCTGATCCGGGGCTGCAACTGCAACCGGAAATTACGTCACCACAAGACTTCTAAACACGTGTTTATTTTGTTCACTTTATCTTCTCGATTTTGTCGTAAAAGTGCATAATAGTGCAACAGTAACGTTTATTTTTTTGTTTTGTGTGGGTTATTAATTTACAAGGATTTAAAAGAAAAATCCGACCTGCCGTCTGTTTTAGGCTAATTTCAGACACAGCAGCAGCCGCCGCAGCAGCAGCAGCAATGGCAGCCGGGCGGTGAGACACATGTCACAACAGACTGTGAGCCGAATAACTTTTACCCTGGGGCCGCGAAAGACGACACATAAACAACATGTCTCGCCACAGAAATGTTCGGGGTTACAACTACGATGAAGGTACATTACTGTAGTAAGAAGTTGGAGTCGCTAACATGGCAAGGCCTCAAAGCGCCAAACTCGTTAGCCGCTAAGCTAAAATACACAGTTGTTGATTGTAGGTGATAGCTGCTAACGCTAGCTAGTTTAGTTGGCAGGATAACACTGCTGTCGTGTCACTTGGCACGCAGCAGATGCTAAATTACACCGCTGTATCAGTATTTACGTGTATACACAACATTTGAGACTTATATTACAACAGCAAACATCGACGTGATGTGTTCATGACGAATAATGTTGCTGTGTTTACTTTCGTTAAAGACAGCTACATAGCTAGCGTGCTCTGTATGTATGCTAATCAATGATTTAGTATCTTTGTGACCATCTAACTTATTGTTTAGTAAGGTATATTGACTTGATTGAAGTCTTGCAGAGTTTTGCTCAAGCCTGCTGTTATTTATATGACTATAGAAATTAACCTCGTTCCAGCACCACTGCCTGTTGTGCATTCTTAAAAATGCTGACAAAGCAACGTGACAGCTGTCACAAAGGACTTTTACAACTACATTCTGTACACAAATATGTTTGTACAATGCTGAGCTAAAGAGCATATTTGA
Source organism: Parambassis ranga (assembly GCF_900634625.1). Classification (NCBI taxonomy): domain Eukaryota; kingdom Metazoa; phylum Chordata; class Actinopteri; family Ambassidae; genus Parambassis; species Parambassis ranga. The sequence goes on from NC_041043.1 coordinate 11,441,675, forward strand.
GCATTTGTTGTTGTTTTTTTCCCTCTAGACTTTGAAGATGATGACATGTATGGACAGTCTGTGGATGATGACTATTGTATATCACCAGCAACAGGTTGGTTATTACTAAATGTGAATTTGTAACATGTAAGTTTATAAACTCTCAGCACTGAATTCATTTCTTCCTGACAAACACAACATAAGTTGTTTTCTTAAATTAATTGACTGTGAGTCAATGAACAATTTTATTATATTTTCATATATATTACAAAAATAAGTGTTATTGTGTGTAACAAGCGACTAAGAGATGATGTTTTTGGTTTATGTCCAGCGAATCAGTTCATCTACTCACGTCAAGAGAGGCAAGCGCCAAAGGAGGAGCCTTTAGAAGAGGAAGAGTATGAAGATGAGGATGTTCCTATGTCTCCTACTGTCAACCACAACCTTGACCCTCTTGATCAAGGTAGTTAATATAATTTGTGATGTTTTTTTTGTAATTTATGAACATTTCCTTTCAATTTTATTTGAGAATGTGAGAATTGAATACATTAAAACCCTGGTGAGTTTGACATATTTAAATGTTGATGTATTTTTCTTTGATTAATCAGTAATTGATGTCTGGATGACAGATAACAAAGTAGTGTCTGTGTCTACCTTCTGTGTTGTAGCCAAACTGTATTCTTGCCTGGACCAAATGAGGGCCGTTTTGGGAGATTCAGTTCCAGACTCTGTCCTGAGTCAGGCAGCCATAAAATGTGGATTCGACCCACAGAGGGCTCTGGATGCAGTTCTCTCTGGGGATGCTCAAACAGCCCAAGTCAACAAAAGTGGGACTGCAGAGATGCCTTCAGTAATGAGAGTTAGCCAGGAGAAAGCACCACTTCCACAAAGAACCAAACCGGAGGCCGTGGCTGAGAAAGGTACGCCTGGAGTATATTAATATAAGATCATTTTAATGGTTAAAAAAAATGTTAATTCTGAGAGTCACTGTACTAACATGTTGGGGTGATGTTTATTAATCATATCATTATCATTTAAGGACTTCTTAAATTGTTTAATAAATACAACACAGGATCTTGATAATTAACCAGCACAAAATTAGTCTTTCAGTTCACACACTGTAATTTTCCTTTAAGGAAAGTAGCTCATTCCTAAGCACTGAATAAAGTTCTTTCAATTTGCATTTGGCATGTTCTTTATATAAAAACTATAATTTCAGTGAAGGCAAATTTTTCCAGGTTGTGGGTTCAGACAGGAAATGCAAGCAGCCTCTGATTCTTTTCAGCTATTAACTACTAACTAACTGGGGTGTTCAGACAGTGGCCCCTCAACCACAGTAGATCTTCACAGCTGGCTTGTGAGCTGCAGTGGTAGTTTTTGCACAAGCGTGTGTGATGACACCTTTAAGACATGCAAATGTTTAACAAAGTGCCTTTTTTTCTGTTGTTCTTCTCTCTTGTTTATGGTACAACTCTGCTGTGTGGTTCTCTTCTCCCTCCTCTTCGACACCTGCCCTTGGCTTTTGTAAGGTAAGGAGCCTGCTTGGCTGCCTCTCACACAGACATTACATCCCAAGCACATAAACTTCAGACTGATGGGCGCAAAAGTACACATCTGAACGTGTTAACGAGTGCACTTAATTTAGGTGGCCTCTTATCTCAGCGTATGGCCGTCCCGGTGGTTGGCAGCAGTGAAAAGCATAATGTTAACCATAAAAGTGTTAGTCCAGACATTAGCAGCAGTATCAGTCTGGCACAGCTCATGTCTGAGCATGAGCAAAAGAGTAAGGGGACAAAAGTACCTGAAACGCGGCAAGGTTTGAACGTTCCTTCTCTAGGTACTTTGACCGCTAATTCACCACCGTCCATTTTGTCAAACCAGAATACTCTTTCACTGGGAACACTGGCATCCTTAACCATGTCTACAGCATCTACCACCTCAGCTCCCTCCATCCTTTCAGTTTCCCTCTGTAATTTGTCATTAAACAACCCCAAACCAACAATGGCAAGTTCGTCTGTGGCTGCTCCCCCTGGGTTTGGGAGCCTCAGTTTTGGCCTGCACAGCACTCAGCCCTCAAAGACAGTTGGGACAGAAGGCAGAGTTGATCCTAAGGGAAGCTTGTCTTTGGCTAATTTAATCCAGGAGCACTCGAACCGCAGCAACACTCTCTCTACTTCCCATAGCAGCATTCCTTCTGTAAAGTGTCAGGGAGCCGCTGCAAAAGCACAAACGGTCTCACTTTCTGAGCTTGCTTCACAGCACCAAAAAAGAGGGATTCACCCTCAGTCACAAAGCACTGAAACATCAACAAATGCACTCTCCTGCCTTGGTGGTACTGCGTCATTATCTCAGCTTGGCCTGCAGCATCAAACCTTAGCTTCCTGTAACCCCTTCAGCACTGAATCTACAGCAAATGCACTGAAGAAACCACCTGGCCTCTCTGAGCAGCTCTCTTTGTCACAGTTGCTGTCAGAACACAAAGCAAAAACCTCAACCACCTCAAATGGGTCACAGTACTCCCTCACCTCCCTCCTTTCACCAGCAAAACCAGAGAAAGCTGGTGTGATAGCAGAAAGTACTACAGAGGGTGGGACCCAGCACAACCAAAAACCATGCCATCAAATTGCCAAGACACATATGCCAGGACAGACTATTGATTTGAGCTCCCTCATGGCTCGGACGCATGCAGCAGGCCCTCATCTGCTTGACAGTGACCTACGCTCACCATCCTCCCCAACTCCTGGTGCCCTAGGGCTGGATGTTTCTGTTTTTGCACAACCTTCAGTATTTGCGATCACTTTGTCTGTTCAAAGTCGCCGGCAACTGAAGAGGAAGAGAAATATGTCGAAGGCAAAAGTAAAAGTTCCAAGATCAGGAAGTGGTTACCAATCTTTTTGCGAATCACTGGACAAACCTACAGAGCAGCTCGCTCCCTCTATTGTACCTTTCCGCTTTGACACACCTTCACCTGACGACATCGTCCGCGCTAATCAGAAGAAGGCTTTCACAAGGTAGTCATGAGGAATGCACTTACTTCGACTGTGATGAACTTCGTTACGGAACAAAACTTTAGATCTTCTGGGACCTCTTCAGGGAGACGATGGCCTCTGGATTGCCAGCCTTTATATCTGTGTCCCACAGACAAATCCTGACTTTTGAGGGGACAAAACGATGACAGATCATAATACCTGCTCTTATCTCTTGCTAAAGGATGCTACAACATTTCATTTTTATGCGCACACACATCTTAGCACATACAGAACAGTGATGTATAGGTCAGAAATGAACACTACTCAGTGTCTTTGGCTGCTTGGAAATATTTGCAGCCAGGTAAAATCTTTCACTGGACTGATATTTTTAGACATTTTAGATTTTTTTCATGTTAGTTAGATTTTTCTTACATTTTAAAATTTGAGTCTTATCGTGTATGATTTGATGGCCGATGGCTTTTTAATTTTTGTATAACCACAAAGTTCTTAACCAGGGAAACTTAAAGTATATCTCTTTTGACCTCTTTTCTACTCTGAGCTGCCTGAACCCTGGAAAAAAAGGTTGACTTTGTTTGCAGGTGTGCTGCAGCTATTGGAATATGGATCAGTTAACCATTGTGCTGGTTTACTGCTGCCTGTGTTTGAGATCATGAGGTTGACTTTTTTTTTTTTTTTTGGTTTGGAGGACACCTGGAGATTTTCCCATGGGGGAACAAGAACACACAGATATACATGCACGTGCATGCAGACACACACACAGACAGACAAGTGGATGCTTTTAACTGCTTAAAACAACAAAATAAGTTGGTTTAAGTTGAATGCAAACACTATGACTAAAAACTACTGAATGAGTCAAATGGTTGCATTTAAACTTGTAGCTTTTAATATGACAATGTACACATAGGTTTCATTTACTTTAGGTGTGTCTTCACACACTGCCAGAGGTTCATTTGTAAATTCTGAAATAAAGATGTGTAATGATATGTACCTCTGTGTAGGTGTATATGTGTGCTTTTGTGTGTAAGGCTTCAGCCCTCTATTCCTACCTTATATTTTTAAAATATGAGTATTTATCTTTGTAATGAGCCCATACTAAAGGAAGGACTAGTGGAGTCAGTGTATAATATTTAGACTTTAATTTGAATGTCTGTCTGAACTGCATGCAGCTCTAAAGGGTTAGGTTTCTTAAAGCGTCACGTTCTTATTTAGCGGTGCTGGTTTGTGAGGGACTTTCCCTTTAAACAACAAGCATGTTTAAGACCTTAGACTGAAACTACGTTCAAGATGTCCTATATCAATATTTGCAAGTCTTTTAGCCTAAAAACTGGTGTTTTTCTTAATATTGTTATTGTTAAAGGCAAAGTCATGTTCTTGCACTGCTTCTTTGTTGTCTGTAAGGTTCGTTCTCTATAGGTGAAAAGGTGTGGTTCGGGTTAGATGCATGTAAACTTTATACAGGTGCAGAATGCTGAGTGAGCTAGACCCTCAAGGTGTCAAACAGAGTGCACAGCCTGAGGGAAAGGACAAATAAAATTAGGTAATAATGACAAGTCAAACATTAGAGGCCAAACAGGTTTCTCAGTGCATCCTGGGGGTATCATGTTTGGAAATAATAAGAGACTTTGTGGTGTGTTTTGTGAGTGAATGTGTCTTATTAAGAAGTAGGTTTGTCCAGTGACTGTTTTGTCCTGTTCTCTTAAGGCGAGCCAGTGTGTGGGTTTTTAGCAGGAAGCTGCTGCTGTCTTGGAGAAAATGTCACGCCAAGCACACATCGACTCTGCACAGCAGCCGATCATCTTACTCTTGTGTGTCTTACACCACCTACGTAGGAAAATCTGATCATGTCTCTCAGCTTTCACAGCTTTGTCAAAGGCTGTCACAGATCAAATCATTTTGTGTCTTTACAGGCTCTGCAGTTCTGCAAGGCGTACATGTTGCACAAACATTTGTTTTTGTTGTGTTGTGGTACCAGCACTGGAAAACACCATTTTACTCAGTAAGTGGTCAAAAGACAGCAGGTGCATTTGGACTCAGTGCAAGTTCTTTGTTGTGGTGCACTTAAGTTAAAGGACAAAAAAAAGCTCAGAGGGAAACATGGTTCTTGACTCAAATGGAAAAAGTTACATTCATGGGATAGGAAATGTAAGAGTTTACTTATGTGCTATAGTTGAAGGCAACAAAGTGTTTACAGAAGACGTGCAGCATGCATTAAATAATAATTTTATTCATGTTATTTAACATTAGACAATCATTAAACCATGAGCTTCTGTATTGCTTATCGGCAAGTGTGGATGTTTCTTGTTTATAGTTGTGTTATTATAGATGTTGGTAGTAGACTTGTTTGAAGCTTTGCTTGCTCAAGTTGGAAACTTTAAGTGTAGGTGATGCTTACATTCAAGTAACTGCAGATATTTTCACGCACAATCCTTGTTTGGCCTCTCTATTGCTAGTTTAGTTTTTTCACCCATTCACTAGTCTCCTCCAGTAAGACAATAGATTTGGTAATCATGAAATTTGGATTTTGGTTATCTGTCATTGTAGGTTTTATGAAACGGAATTGTAAAAAAAAAAAGAAAGTAACACACTAGGTAACAAGTACAGTGTGGGTGACAGCTTCACAGGCCTTAATCTGTAGCAAACTACTGTGGGTACAAAAGAGGACAGGGCTCTAGATATCAGCATTTTCCTTTTAATGATTTCTGCCCACAGACAGAATGATGACTCAAAATATGGGTTTTAATAGCAGTCATCATACAGCCCTGTGATCCATGAGAATCTGTGTTTGGCCCCTTCCAACAGTTTCCTCTGTGTATGAGTCAATGAAAATTATCCTCACTGTATCATCACAATGCCAAAATAATGCACACAAAGTTTTATGTTTATGGTTATTATTCAAGTCTTCGAGTCTTTCTTATCACTTGTTCAGGTAAGCAGCAGAGCACAACAGAAAGTTGTTATCCTGAACAAAAGGTCACCTGAAAAAGGCAAGACAGTTGTTTTAGTTAACTATTTAAAGTGCCAGACATTCATACTGTGTTATGAAATCTAAAAAGAGTTACAGATAGCTTTGTGTGACTCAAGGTTCACTGTCTGATGCGTAAGTGGGAAGTGAAGGATGAAATGTTCAGTGGTGATAGTGGTACTAACGCTGTCTGTGTGATTCATCCTGAAAGGGGCCACGCAGGTCCTACACAAAGCTTTTCCCTCAGCCAGCCACTTATTTCCTTCCTTTACAATCATTTTCATTCATGTCTTTGTCTAATTTTAAAATATGAATGAATTTTTGACTCTGTTTTGCTCAGTGACCTTTCACTCTAAAAAAAAAGTTTTTTTAAATAAATTTAATAAAAATGCTCAAACAAGGGATTTCAGCCATATGCATAGAGCTTCATGTCCCTGAGGATGTTTGTCACAGCGCTAATCTGAAATAGCTGACCTTGTACCAGGTAAAGTTGCCCTGAGGCTGAGCAGAGTTCTGATCTTTTGCAGGTTTTAGCGGCCTCTAGTGGTAGCTAGGCCATTTCTTTGCTGCTGAATTTAATTTGCTGAATGTGTCACTAATAAATCACCTGAGTAAATCGCCCTCTGTCCACTTTTGGATCCGAATATTTACACTTGTTCCTTGTCTTGCAGAGCTGTCAGACGTTCCATTACTCAAATTTCCTTTCTTTTTTGTTTTTGCCTGCACTTCTGTGTGTGGTTGGGGGGGGCGGAAGAAATAATGTTTGCATATCCTGGGCGGCCTCCTCTTTTTCTGTGCTCAGTTGGGCCCTCAGGCCAAAGAGTACAAATGACTCACTCATTCTTAGTCACTGCAAGGGTCCCCTGTACTGGTGAAATCCTGGATGGGAGGATGCCAACTGTTTACCTGGTAGTCCAAACAGTGTAAAGAGATCCTGCTTGGAGCCTCAGAGGCTGATTGCACTGAAGAGTTGTTCTCATGCCACCCTCTTGCTAATGCTTCCCCCGAGGCCAGTTACCAGAAGAATTATCTAGCGAGCGAGTTGTTTGCAAAGGTGTTGCAGTCTTTCGACTGAGTGACATGTCCGGTAGCTAAAAAAAAAAAGGGGGACAGTTTATTGCTTAAGACCTCGGGCCGTGTAGCAGGGTGTGTCCGTGTGTTTTCCTCCCAGGTTATGACATATCGGTAAATAAAAGCCACCTACTATTTTCTTGCTATCTAATGAAATCATGTGTTTCACAGCTGGTGAAGCAGACCAGTGTCCTGTTTGGCACAGGTGGTAGAAACCTTCATGCCATTGACTGCATGGGAACAAGGAAACTACCCCCCCCCCCCCAGCTGCAGGAAGGCCCAGAAGCAGAATTCCCCAAAGATTACATTTTCTGTCATGTAGGCAACACTAAATGATAAATTTCTGTAATAATCATTTTTAAGTATTAATGAAACATTTTGTGTAGATCTTAACAAAAAACAGTTTTATATTAGATGCACCTCTGCTTTCATTGTTCTTTCTTTTCCACACTTTGAGCAGATGTGGATCAGTGTGTGGGTATCTCATTGCGTTAAGAAAAGTGTGGTGTGCTGCCTGACTGGTGCATCAGTGTTTCAGAGTGAAAGGGACTTTTTCCCTTCATGCAGCGCCAGTCATTCAGAGAGTGCTGGGTTAGAGAAAGTCCATTAATAATTCTGTTGAATCATACCACTTTACTCTCATTTTCCCTCAGGGTATGTCATTTTTTATGATGAATGAAATATATAGAACATGTAGGGGGATACACAAGATATTAGTAAAGTTTTTGCAATATTTGCTTTAGCAGAAGACGGTGAAATTTTCCAGCTTAGTTAAGGTCCTGTGACACAGATGTTCCATAGAAATCAATGTGATTTTCTGACATTTATGCTGTTTTAGACAAAAGAACAATTAAAAATGCATTTCATGACTTAACTTCTTCAGGTTGTAAAGAAATCAGCCAGTCTGCGGTACTAATATGAATGTGTTTGTGTGATCATTTCACCTCGAGCCCTGCACTTTCTGAGGTGACACCTTCTCAAAAGATTCATTCTGTGAATTGCTGTGTCACACACTGATCTATTTACGTGGAGACAGGAGGCAACGGCCACTTCTGAAATTAACCCTTTCTGAGCCAGGATGTGACTGCCACACACATACGTGTACAATACGCAGTAGGCTTGGCTGTGCAGCCCAGTCTAAATGAATCAGTAACAGGTTGATATGACTGGAACTGGTGGCCATTTGGGACTGGGATGACAAAGCAATGACCTCAAGTTGCGCTCTTGCAGAATATAGACCGGCAATCAGATAGATAGGAAGCAGGGTGCAACTGATTGCATAGTGTTCTGTCAGTACTCCTAAGAGTTCTATATTCTATTCTATGTACTAATTTGATACTGTATGCATCAGCTTTCAACTGTGCACTGCGAAAGGGTCATCTATGTCTTAACACAACATCTAGCTGATTTAAAATATGATTAAACATTAAATGATGATGTCTTAGGTCTGAAAAAAGCTGTCTCATGCTTAGACAAACGGTGAAACTGAGGCTGCTGCTCTGACTGTAAATGATAAACTGATTATTGAAAGTGTGAGCGCTGGCAACAATGAGTCACGGATGCCTTATTTTTTTTTGCTCTCTTAGCTAAAAGCAGAGATGCGTCCCATACCAAAATGGAATCTGAAGTGGTACCCAAAGTGGCCCGCATGACTGTCTCTGGGAAGAAGCAGACCATGGGCTTCGATGTTCCGAGGTATCTAGTTCTCTTTAAGAAAACATATAAACAGCGGTAAAGTCCTTTTCCTCCTTTTACATGTAATGTGAATAAACTTTAAATTGTCTCTGTAGTACGGGGGAGAACGGCGTTGTCGCAACTACTCCACGCAGAGGACCCACCCCTGAAAATGCCACTGCGACATCTGCCTCTGAGGCCACCTCCAAACGTCCTGAGACTCCATCTAAAGGCTCAAACGGGGACGAGCCGTCCTCAGGTCCAACGCCTGCCCGTTCTTCTGGGAAAGCTCGACAGTCGATCAATATCAAGGCTGAGCTGGAGAAGAGACAGGGCGGCAAACCCCTGTTGAATCTGGTGGTTATAGGTAATTGGTGAAGACTCCTAACAATGTGCACAGAACTATATAACAACACTTTTCCCCACATATATTATGCTCAATGTATCATCACATACATTTTATACATGCCTGCTCCTACAGTGCACACATTGGTCTCTGATTATATACTCTAAATATTAATAGGATCATTTTATTTCATGCCTTTGAAGCTTCAGAAGCTTCTTACAGTTTGAAAATACAGTATAGGTGTACCAGAAGACAGATCAGGTTTTCCCCTTGTGTTCTCGTGCTGATCCGTGCCATCTGCTGTTTCAATTTACATTGCATTTCGATGCTCCTTTTTTGGTGTCCTTTTTTGGTGCACATATATCAAAGTTAAATGAGTCTAACTAAAGACCTGCACAGTTGCTCAATCATATTTTCTCGTTCTCAGAAAAAAGTGACTTGGTAGTTTCAGAAGTGCAGATGATTCTAGTTTCCCACAGCCTATGAAACGTTTCGTTTTACCCCCCCCCACCCCCCCTTCATCCTTCTTCCCATTTTCGTCTTCCTTATCTTGTGCAATTGTACTTATTTCCTACTCCTGTCTCATTTCCCCTTGCCGTGTTTTATTGTCTTGTCTTTTCTTTCCGTTTTTTTCTCATCCCTCACTCCCTCCCTCCTCTGTGTCCTCATTCTTCACACCTTCTGTTGCTTTCTTTCGTCACTCCTCTTCCATTATTACTCAACTCTCTTTCTTTGCAGGTCATGTGGATGCAGGTAAAAGCACACTGATGGGCCATCTATTATATTTGCTTGGCAATGTCAACAAGCGTACCATGCACAAGTATGAGCAGGAGTCGAAAAAGGCAGGAAAAGCCTCCTTTGCCTATGCGTGGGTACTGGATGAAACTGGCGAGGAGAGAGACAGGTACACTTTGACCATGAATTCGCATGCAAAGACAAGAAAAGAATTATTTTGACATGTGGTCAGTAGCCTGACCCTACTGCTTAGTTGCCTAGTTGTCCCTATTCTGTTATAATCTAGTGTATTTTTTTGGTATTTTTCATTAGAACGTTGAGCTAATCAAACATGTTGTTGTTGTACAGTACATGTCCCCTGCTTGCATTCTCTACCCTTGATATTGAGTGAAACGGAAGCGAAATATTGCAGAAACAGAAAGTGACTTGGGTGGGAACCTCCTATATATTCCTTTATTAGTAACTTCTGAAATAAATACGTAACACTTGAGCCTCGCCCACTGCAGTTGACCATAATGCATTTGATTTAAATCTACTATACAGTCCCCTTATATAACACTTACCAGTTTAGTCAGTTTTATTTAAACTTTATTTGTCACTCCTGTATGTACAGTAAGTGTTTATGTACTTTGCTGATGATTTTTGCCCTTAACTGAATTTTTGTGTTTTGCTCCAGAGGGGTGACCATGGATGTGGGCATGACTAAGTTTGAGACAATCTCTAAAGTGGTGACTCTGATGGATGCGCCAGGGCACAAAGATTTCATTCCCAACATGATCACAGGAGCTGCACAGGTACTCAACACAAATCATTTCAAGCAGCCTGCACAATTCAAAACCTTATATATATGTATATATATATATATATATATAAATCCTGATATGTTGCTATATATTTTAATGCAACATTGACATGTGTCATTTATTTAGACATATTATTTAATGATGAATGAATGAATGATGACTAGCTCCAAATACAATCAATCATCAAATTGATCACCTCTTGAATAAAATGGTCTCTGTCCCTCCCTCTGTGCAGTGATCTCCTGCCACACCCAGCGTGATTAGAAGTAACTGTGGTGGTTTTGGGTGTTGGTGGTACAAGGTGTTTTGCAGACATGGGTGTGCTTGTTGGTCTTCCTTTAAGCAAACGTGTGCAATTTCGCTTTTTACCATATGACTGTCTTCACATTCGGGCTCTTTGAGTAGTGACTAAGGGGTTTCTGTTTTAGTCTGATGAGGTTGGTAGGCTCTCATGTCATGTGCTGGCAGTTTTTCAGCCTGTCAGCTCCAATAAAGCATAAATCTAAACTATGTCATCCAGAAAAAATACTGAATGAGTATTGCTTTTATCACAATTTAGATTGAATCTGTTTAAAATGAAGACTCACAAAAGTCTACAGGCATGTTGATAAACCTCTCATAGGAATGTGAATTGTAAGAATTGAGCATCTAGTGTGACTGTTTATGAGCCTGCCCCATCAAGAATCTTATACGATTTGATAGTGTAAGGAATGCTTTACACACTCTAAAGCATCACACATGTTTAAATGCTGACCTTTGGCTATTGAAATACGAACAGAACTAAGTTTGAGAGTCTTCTTCTTGCATACCCCTGCCTCAGCAGAAAACAGATGCACATGTTTTTTTTATCTTTCCCCTCGGCTCTCTCTCCAGGCTGATGTGGCGGTGCTGGTAGTGGATGCCAGCAGAGGAGAGTTTGAGGCAGGCTTCGAGGCAGGTGGGCAAACCAGAGAGCATGCCTTGCTGGTGCGCTCGCTCGGTGTTACTCAGCTGGCTGTAGCGGTCAACAAGATGGACCAGGTCAGTTCTGCTTCACACTCTGGGGATAATTTTCAATATAAATGGTTTAATCCTTAAACACTATAATACATCTGTGTATGTATGTACCTGCAAAAAAGCATTAGAAGTAACAGTCATGAATGCACAGTGAGACACACAGATATGCAGCAGAAGTTCATATTCTGTTCTGCAAATAATATAAAGACTTTGCTGTTACTCTCAGGAGTGTGTGTGAGATTTTTTTATTATTGTTTCCTATACTGGCCTGTCGGTTGCTGACACATTTCCATTTCAAAGCCATGCTGAAGATGAAACTTTCTTTCTGTGTATTTTTTCCAATACAAACTAGGTAAACTGGCAACAAGAGCGGTTCCAAGAAATCATCTCGAAACTTGGCCATTTTCTTAAGCAGGCGGGATTCAAGGTGCGTTGGTTTTCGATGTTCGTTAGTATTTCTAGCTCTCTTTTGTTGTTTGATTGAACTTTTATTATTCGTGTTTCCAGGAGTCGGATGTTTTCTACATCCCCACCAGCGGCCTGTCAGGAGAAAACCTCGCCACCAGAAGTTCAGTGTCAGAACTCACCTCTTGGTACTCTGGGCCCAGCCTGCTGGAGCAGATTGGTAATGCACACTGGCACAGATCATGCTGCCCAGAGCGTTTACTGCTTTTTAACTCGGGTTTCTCTGGTGTATAGTAAAAAAAAAAAAAATACAAGGTTACAAGCTCAGTTTTCACACTCCTTCTGCAGATGTGTGAATAGACATGATTGAAATGAATCATTTTACAGATTGTCTTTAAGCAGTTCTCACTATCATTTCTAAGCTGTGGTCTTATAACTTTAAATATTTAAAAGTTTCTTTAATCTGAAAGATTTAAAAAAAAAAAAAAAAATCACTCCAGATAATTCTAGTAAGATCTTTATCATGCCCCATGCAAAAGTCTGCCAGTAAAGTGATCATTGATGCAAGAATGTGTTCGGGCTCTGAAATATTGTAGTTTCCAGAGGATATAAATATATTATCAGCACTGATCTTTTTTGCTTAAATAAATGCTTCACTATAGTTCTGTTGCCTCACCTACAGCTTTAAGGAAATATATTCACTCATATCTTGCTGTCCTTTTTCTGTCCTTGATTGGCAAAAAAACTGTTATAATGAAATTTGTTTCATATATCTACTGACTTTATGGCCTCCTACAAATGAACCTCTGCAGTGTTCCACCAAAGGGATGGACTTCATCTCTTAAGTCCATCCAAATAATTATCCATCCATCATCTGAACCCGCATCGTCCTGCAGTGCAGGGTCACAGGGGGCAGGAGCCTATCCCACCTATCTAGGGGTGAGAGGCTAAAAAAAATAATTATAATCCGTACAATTCTTTATGCATTAGCTTTTGATTCTTTCCTCTACCATAATTTGACCTAGGATAAACAACAGTCAGACCCTGTGGTACTGCCCTTGTACCTAATTAACACATGGCTATCTGTATCAGAAGATTTTTTTTAGGAAATAGTATCTTTATTTTTTCATTGGTAAAACACTTCATACAAACAAGAGTTTGTAAGAAGTTGTTTAAAGACTGTAATTCACCATATGTCGCTGCATACGCAGCCCAGCTCTGCCTAAGGACTGTTTCTTTTACATTTCTAATATTGTATGTTTCCATTGTGCTGTAAAATAATCTTGTTTTTGTCTATCTGGTATTACAATGATATGCTGAGGTCAGGATATAGAAATCTAGAACATTTGTCTGGCAAATTATAAGAATTGTCATAATGACTTATGTACTGAACTAATGCCTAGATCTCGTAGTATGTGAGACTATACATTAGAGAACCACACATATTTTTGATCAGCGAGACATAAGAGATAGATAATGTAATTTCAGGAAGTGGATAAGTAAAGATGCTGCACAAGAATTTGTAGGAATTTTAACTGACCCAATCCAGGAGTCTTTGCATGTTTAAATCTGACAGCTGGTGAAAAAAATTCAAAATGACTCACTGTAGCAATGCAGTACTGACATAAGATAACATGTTTCAAAAACATTTTCTTTAGAGGTTTGCTGCTGCATATGCCAAATCGACTGGCAAAGTGCTGATTGTCCAGTACCCGAGAAAATGAGTCAGTGTCACTGGACGTCAGACTTCTCTAAACATGTATTAGCCCTTCCTGGCACTCATTGTATACTTCCTCTTTTTCTGTTTTTTTTTTCTTTTCCTCTATAGATGCGTTCAAAGCCCCTCAGAGGTCTGTAGACAAACCCTTCCGACTGTGCGTCTCAGATGTGTTTAAAGGTAATGTCAGTGCATACTGTCCAAAAACTGTATTTTTTCTTTCTTTTCTTTAATTGCTGTTGATGCTTTTTGTTCTTTCAGACCAGGGTTCAGGCTTCTGTGTCACAGGGAAGATTGAAGCTGGTTATATTCAAACAGGAGACAGGATACTGGCAATGCCTCCCAACGAAACCTGCACAGTTAAAGGTACTCAGTGCTGGCAGTCTAGTGTGGTCATTCACACAAAACGTCCTTAAGTTGCGTTGTCTTTTCCAAAGAATTGTTGAGCACACAATAATAGTAGGTTGATAAGAGGGCTGTTAGTGTGTTTGTGAATGTGGTGCTTTACACTGCCATCCAGTGGCATCTGCGTGACTACACTTTGTCTGTACTGCAGGGATTACTTTACATGACGAGGCCCTGGACTGGGCTGCAGCAGGAGACCATGTCAGCCTGACAGTCACCGGCATGGACATCATCAAAATCAAGTACACAAATGACAACAACTAACAACAACATATAGATGCACCGGGGGGAGAAGTAGCTCTATTTTTTTTTTTTAATAAAATGATGCACGTGGCACTCCATGTTAGTTTAGAGTTACAAATGCTTGTGCAACGGCTTCCTAAATAAATAAATAAATGAGGTGCACTGGGGGCATAAATGTGAAGAACTCCTTGGAGCTGGCATCACACAGTCTATGTAAACTGGCAAATGAACAGGGAACTCTGTGTAGGCAGCATGTGGGGATGTTTGGCATTGTTTATTTACACATACACAGTGTAATGATAGAAAAAATGGTTCAAACATAGTTTCACCTCAACCTTACAGGATTACAGCTGCACTGTCCTCATATCTAATTATCATTATAACTGCTTCTTTCCAGTGTGGGCTGTGTGTTCTGTGATCCCAAGGAGCCTATTAGAGTGTGTACTCGATTCAGAGCCCGAGTTCTTCTCTTCAATATTGAGGTTCCTATCACACAAGGCTTCCCTGTAAGTGATGGCAAACAAACATGTTCTCATACACAATGAGAACATGTCACACAATGTCACCTTTGCAATTTACATTGATTTGCATTAATTTCCCCAAAAAACCTAACTCCATCCTTAATCAGTGCCCCAAACTGCACCAACCAGCCTCAGTTAACTAGTCTTTGAGCCTGATTGTCAAATTAAATTATTGCATGTGTATTAATTCTGTGTGTTTGTGCGCTTAGGTATTGTTGCATTACCAGACTGTCAGCGAGCCGGCCACTATTAGGAAACTGATTAGTGTTCTACACAAAAGCAGTGGTGAAGTCCTCAAGAAGAAACCAAAGTGAGTTTTTCATCGATTACACAAAATCTATGATTTTTTTTTTCTTTGCTTACTCCAGTTATATAAAACCTTATCTTTGCCCTAATTAAAAACAGAGTCCAGTACTGATGCTGGTCTTTGAACTTTAAACAATGGAAATGTTGAAGGAGTGCTGCACAGAGCTTAATGTCAGTGTGTGGGAAGTGGTGTGTTTATTTAAGTAGGTTGCTGTTTTTCAAAGACAAGAATAGCTAGTTTGTATAAGTATCACAGTTTATTGTAATAATTGCCCTTTCATTTATTCTTGAAGAAATATTTCTGGGCACTTAAATTCTTGTGTTCTTCCTGTTAAGGTGTTTGAGTAAAGGCATGAATGCTGTTGTGGAGATTCAGACCCAGAGGCCGGTCTCATTGGAGCTCTACAAAGACTACAAGGAACTGGGCCGCTTCATGCTGCGATATGTAGGCTCCACCATTGCTGCAGGTGTTGTCACAGAGGTAAAGCAAACAACTGAGAGGTTAATGTTTTTTAACTGTCACTCAGGTATTACTCTCTTTCTTTGGTGTTCTTAGTCACTTTGTTCTTTTTTTTTCTTTTCAGATCAAAGAATGAAAAAAAATGAAAAAAAATAAATAAAATGAATCTATCGACACCGAGCCAGCCAGTCCTCGCACTGGAGGCTGCACGCAGCCAGAGACAAAGTGCAATTCCTTGAAGAGATGCCACTCATGGAGCCGTGATATTCATCCATCCATTTCACCAGCCAGTGCAGTAGCTGCTAGCTGATCAACACTAACTGCACAAATATCAACTAATACAGTGAAACTTACCACTGTATCCTCTCTGAAGGATGATCATTGATCTTGACTATAATGACACATGCTTTTGGCTTTATTTATGGGGTGTCAAGTCCAGATTAATTCTTTTTTTTCCATAGCTGGGCTCATGTAAACAAAAAAACAAAAAAAAGCATAAAAGAACAAAATATGTCATGGAGGGGGGGACTAATGTTTACTCTAATTATGGTAGAGTAGTGGGTGAACAATAAAGGGAATCCTTAATTTCCTCTTCAATCAAAGGAGAAAGAGACAGAGTTCTTCTTTATATTAACTAAAGATATTTGAAATGCTTCTACAAAGGAGTTTTTTCATTAAAGCAGCGCCGTGCTTTTTGAAGGGCTGGTCTGTGTGTAGTTTGAAGGTGTAAACGCTGTATGTCTGTTTGAAACACGTGAAATGAACTCGACATCAGTAGCTCATCCTTTGAGTTTTGATTTGAAATGTTCCCTTTCTGTCAGCTGAATCTTTTGGCACAATTCTACACGTCAAATCAACACAAAATTCACACAAAAGTCTGATTTGATTTTTCAAAATGTAAAAGTAAGTAGGATGTGATGATGTGGAGGTTATCTTTTCTGTGATGGTGACACAGCTGGGGATGTTCCCTCTGGAGTGGAAAGTATCTAAAAATCACATCTCGGTATGACTGTCATTGCGTGCATAAAAAAGGGGGACTTACACTGCATGCACTGTCCGAAAATAAGGTTTTAAACTCTAAATTTTTTTTTAACCTCATATGCCTGTTTGTCAGTTTCACAAAATGATTATTTAAGAAAATATTTTTTTTACTTAACTAACCATTAGAAGGTTGATCACTAAGACAACCTGCCCTGTAAAAAGGACATTGAAAACAGCTACAAACAAGTATACAGTGGGGAAAAAAAAGTATTTAGTCAGCCACCAATTGTGCAAGTTCTCCCACTTAAAAAGATGAGAGAGGCCTGTAATTTTCATCATATGTATACCTGAACTATGAGAGACAAAATAAGAAAAAATGTAGAAAATCACATTGTAGGATTTTTAATGAATTAATTGGTAAATTCCTCAGTAAAAGAAGTATTTGGTCACCTACAAACAAGCAAGATTTCTGGCTCTCACAGACCTGTAACTTTTTCTTTAAGAGGCTCCTCTGTCCTCCACTCGTTACCTGTATTAATGGCATCTGTTTGGAGTCGTTATCAGTATAAAAGACACCTGTCCACAACCTCAAACAGTCACACTCCAAACTCCACTATGGCCAAGACCAAAGAGCTGTCAAAGGACACCAGAAACAAAATTGTAGACCTGCACCAGGCTGGGAAGACTGAATCTGCAATAGGTAAGCAGCTTGGTGTGAAGAAATCAACTGTGGGAGCAATTATTAGAAAATGGAAGACATACAAGACCACTGATAATCTCCCTCGATCTGGGGCTCCACGCAAGATCTCACCCCGTGGGGTCAAAATGATCACCAGAACTGTGAGCAAAAATCCCAGAACCACACGGGGGGACCTAGTGAATGACCTCCGGAGAGCTGGGACCAAAGTAACAAAAGCTACCATCAGTAACACACTGCGCCGCCAGGGACTCAAATCCTGCAGTGCCAGACGTGTCCCCCTGCTTAAACCAGTACATATCCAGGCCCGTTTGAAGTTTGCTAGAGAGCATTTGGATGATCCAGAAGAGGATTGGGAGAAGGTCATATGGTCAGATGAAACCAAAATAGAACTTTTTGGTAAAAACTCAACTTGTCGTGTTTGGAGGAGAAAGAATGCTGAGTTGCATCCGAAGAACACCATACCTACTGTGAAGCATGGGGGTGGAAACATCATGCTTTGGGGCTGTTTTTCTGCAAAGGGACCTGGACGACTGATCCGTGTAAATGAAAGAATGAATGGGGCCATGTATCGTGAGATTTTGAGTGAAAACCTCCTTCCATCAGCAAGGGCATTGAAGATGAAACGTGGCTGGGTCTTTCAACATGACAATGATCCCAAACACACCGCCCGGGCAACAAAGGAGTGGCTTCGTAAGAAGCATTTCAAGGTCCTGGAGTGGCCTAGCCAGTCTCCAGATCTCAACCCCATAGAAAATCTTTGGAGGGAGTTGAAAGTCCGTGTTACCCAGCCCCAAAACATTACTGCTCTAGAGGAGATCTGCATGGAGGAATGGGCCAAAATACCAGCAAAAGTGTGTGAAAACCTTGTGAAGACTTACAGAAAACGTTTGACCTCTGTCATTGCCAACAAAGGGTATATAACAAAGTATTGAGATGACATTTTGTTATTGACCAAATACTTATTTTCCACCATAATTTGCAAATAAATTCTTTAAAAATCCTACAATGTGATTTTCTGGATTTTTGTTTCTCATTTTGTCTCTCATAGTTGAGGTATACCTGTGATGAAAATTACAGGGCTCTCTCATCTTTTTAAATAGGAGAACTTGCACAATTGGTGGCTGACTAAATACTTTTTTTCCCCACTGTATATATGATAATCTTAGCCGGGTCCTGTTTTATTACACAGTATTTGAATGGAAGCTGGATAAACTTTAGCCATGCAAAGGGATAGAGACAAGAATTACAAACAATAAAGTTTGCGCAGTATTTGACAACCACGATGGTATACTGTATATGGTGCAGTTGGACAGTAAAAATTCTTCTCACACTGGCTGACATAAGTCTTGTCCCAAATTTGCATTCTTTTGTGGTTTGGTGTGTGGAAATCATGATTTTCCTTCCACCAAACTTGACTGTTTTCTGTGTGAACCTGGGGTCCATATGGGTTCTAACAGGTCTTCTGCAATATTTGCGGCAATTGGGATGCAGTTCATTTGATGATTCATCAGAAAATTCAATCTTCTGCCACTTTTCCACTGTCCATCCTCTTTGCAAGCTGTGGGCTTGGGCAAATACAACACGCCTTTTTTGTTGTCTCATCTGTCATGCCGGTTTCCTTGCACTAATTCCCCTATGGAGACCACTGCGTGAAATAATTCGACTAACTGTGATTGTGCACATGTGATTTTTTGGTGTCCAGGCCTATTGTCACAGGTGAAGCTCTAATGTGATTGGTTGAATCATGTAAAAATGAGACAAGACTTTTGTCCATGCAAAAACACAGGTCATGGGCTTTACTAAGCTTCTAACATCATGGCACGTTTTGATGGTTCCATTTTGCACCATGTTATTAATGTGAAGTCTCTTGGCATTAAAATGAACCATTATTATTATTATTATTATATGTGCGTATGGGACAAGACTTATGTCAGCAGTGTATAATTTAATTATTAAATTTAGTCCCATTACTTTTGTGCTTGAGAATATAAATAGAGCGTCCGTATCTCTATCTATCCCTATCTAAGGCTTGATTTCAGATCCATGATGCTGGCATTCAGAAGCCAGAATATGTCCAAATAAGTTACTTATCTTGACGTTCACTATGATGAACTTCTAACACACCTCCTACATTAAGTTACAGTAGTTTAGAAATAATGAGGTTAACCAGTAACTGGTTGGGAGGATTAATATGCTCCCACTGCCCCACACCCTTTATTGTGTCAGACAGAGGAGGCCTGTTTGTGGGAGGATCAGTGCAAGCCAAGTTAATATTTGCCTGTGAGTCCATGTGGTGTGGGACGGTGCCTGCAGTAGCCCGCTGTCATTTTGTCTGTTTTGTTGCATCGGTTCGGGAGCAGTTAGTTGACAGCCATGTCGAAAAATTCGGAGCAACGTACATATCTGGTTCTGGAGAACTACATCGGAGGAAAGTTTGTCTCCTGTCAGAGCCACATCGACTCCTATGATCCATCTACTGGAGAGATCTACTGCAAAGTGCCTGACAGCGGCAAGGAGGAGGTGGGACATCCTCACACAGATGTTGTGCATGTTGTGCTTAATCAGCTGTAATCTGATGCAGTGTGCAGAGAAATTAAACTTAAACTTGATATTTTACTGAGGTCAGTTGCCACAGGTGTGTTTTGAGGTTAATAGCCTCTTTTCAGTGTTTTCGGCCTGTTTAGCAACCTTCATAAAATCTTAACATGACATTTGCACAGGGGTTCTGTTGAGCATGCATATTAAACCCCTGTGAAAACTGCAGAAAGTGATCAGGAGTTCTCTGTATAATGTGGCACAGATTTATTGAAATTCTACTTTGAAACATTGTTTTAGGGTTGATGCACCTTTGCTCTTTGCCAAGTCAACAGTCAAGTAATCATTAAACACATTTCAGGAAGGCATAGTATTCTGTGTCTGGCAGTGGTGTGTTACATCAAGATACACACAGGTCATCCAAAAAAACATGACATGTTGTCTTTTCGTCTCATGAGTCCCCACACATAGTGAGCCTGTCTCTGCTTGGGTAGAGAAAATCACCTGCTAAACCTGTTGCCTGCAGGTGGAGGCAGCAGTGGCAGCAGCTAAGCAGGCCTTCCCTGAGTGGTCAGCTCGAAGCCCAGAGCAGCGAGCACAAGTCCTCAACAAGCTGGCCGACCTGATTGAAGCCAATCTGGAGGAGTTTGCCCAAGCTGAGTCCAGAGACCAAGGTGTATTACACTGTTTTGTTTGTCAGCTAATCACTCAGGTAGTCAATAAGTGGTTATCACCTGTATGTTCAAATTATTTGGCACTAAAATCCAACTCATTATGCCCTGCGAGGTGTTTGTTTTATGGGATTGTTTGTCCTGGGCTTGGAGCCAGAGAAAACTGGGTCATCACTTTAAAATCAAACATGCATGAATGCTTCACAACATTTATGTTTCTCTCTGCACCAGAATATAAATTGTAAATATGCTAAATGGACACTTTGATTAAATATGGAAAGCTGGAACACTGCCCAGATTATTTTCGGAGCAGTTTGACCCTGTGAGTGCAAAATGGGCAAATGTTTAGGGGGTCATGCCTATAAGCCTTCTTTAACAGGATTATGTGAGGGCTGATTGGTAAATATGTCACCTTATTTCTTAATCAATGCACTCAGAAGTTTGCCCTCAGGTGAATCAAACAGTTGATCAAAAGGACGTTTTTTTTTTGTGAAATTACAGGTAAAACTGTGATATTTGCACGCACTTTGGACATCCCCCGCTCTGTATACAACTTCCGCTTCTTTGCATCATCTGTGCTGCATCACACCACCGAATGCAGCCAGATGGACCACATGGGCTGCCTGAACTACACCGTCCGCTGCCCAGTGGGAGTGGGTGAGGGCTCAGCGTTGTTTGCTTGTAAATGTCCAGTTTGTGTTCTCTATGTGTGTGTTTTTACAAGCTGTTTATGTGTAGCTGGCTTGATCAGTCCCTGGAACCTCCCCTTGTACCTGCTCACCTGGAAGATTGCACCTGCAATCGCTACAGGCAACACAGTGGTGGCCAAACCCAGTGAGATGACCTCTGTGACCGCCTGGATGATGTGCAAGTTGATGCAACAAGCTGGTAGGACTGCAGCGCTCACAATGCAGCGATGATTTACACAGACACACACCTAATGTTGATGTTCTCATAGGTGTGCCTCCAGGTGTGGTCAACGTCGTTTTTGGCACTGGTCCGAAAGCAGGTGACGCCCTTGTCGGCCATCCAGACGTCCCTCTGATCTCCTTCACCGGCTCCACGGCAACAGCCCAACGCATCACTGAGCGGAGCGCCCCTTACTGTAAGAAAGTCTCAATGGAGCTGGGAGGTAAAAACCCAGCCATTATTTTTGCTGATGCTGACCTGGACCAGTGCATTGAGACCACTGTGCGCTCCAGCTTTTCCAATCAGGTGAGACTTGTTTAAAAAATAGACTTTGTGGCAGTTGTAGAGGCTGTTTACTGAACACAGCATTCACACTTCAGCTCCTTTTCAACTCCTTTTTTTAACATCCTCCATGGATGAATTTCAACACTGATGTCACAATTTTGTTTTTATATTTACTTATTGCATGCTCTTAGGTGGTTACAGGGCTATATTACCCATCATGCAGGGTGTGCACCTATGGTCGAGCTTTAGACTTTTTCAAGTTTGTTGGTTATGAGCAATTAAAATGTTCCTATGATGTGAGCTTTGTTTGGAAATACACACATCCTGAGTCCATTTATAGATTCTTCTAACCTTTGTATTAAAAACCATTATAGTTTAAGGTCAACCTGCCAGTTAAAAAGTAGTACATGGGTTGCTTTAGTTAAGATTTTTAGTCATTATATTTATTATATAATATTATTGACCTGTTTAGGGTCTCAGCTGTAGATAGCTGGGTTAGGGGATAGGCCTGCAATGCAGGACAAAGTGGGTTCAGATGATAGGTGGATATAATATTATTATTATACTTCTAAACTAAAATGTCAGCCAATGCTTGATTTCCTCATCAGATTGTGATTCAAGGTACTTTTTGTATTTCGTTTTGTTGCTGAATCTTTTAACATTCTAACACACTGATGTCCAAAATGTGTTTAAAACTCCCTACAGACCTTTTATTGTTATTATTTATGCCAACAAATGAAGGTTATTTTCTGTGTGTAGAACATCTTAGTTATGGCCGAGGTGTAGTGACATAGTATGTCCACATGGGGGAGATCATAGCTCACATTATGTCCTAAGACCCTTTTCTCCTTTCTTTCTTTTCCTTAGGGAGAAGTCTGCTTGTGCACAAGCAGGATCTATGTAGAGAGAAGTATTTACCCTGAGTTCCTGAAAAGATTTGTGGCTGCAGCTAAAAAGTGGAAGACAGGTCCGCCCTCTGACCCCAGCAGCAACAATGGAGCTCTCATTAGTAAAGAACACCTGGAGAAGGTGCTGGCATAATGAATAATAATGTCATTATTTACAATGATTCATTTTTCTTATGAAACATTTTTGTTCCAGGTTCGCAGCTTTGTAGCTCTTGCCAAATCAGAAGGTGGCATTATCCACTGCGGTGAGGGTGTCGACCAGTTGGATCTGCCTGAAAAACACAAATCTGGCTACTTCATGCCGGCGACTGTCATCTCAGGCATATCTGACAGCTCCCGCGTCATGCAGGAGGAGATCTTTGGCCCCGTCACATGCGTCAACCCCTTTGACACCGAGGATGAAGCTGTTTCCAAGGGCAACGGCGTGCGATACGGTCTGGCGGCTACCGTGTGGTCTCGGGACGTAGGAAAGGTCCACAGGTTGGCAAAGCGGTTACAAGCAGGTCTGGTGTGGACCAACTGCTGGCTGGTGAGGGATCTGAACCTGCCGTTTGGCGGTATGAAGAACTCTGGTGTGGGAAGGGAGGGAGGGAAGGATTCCTATCACTTCTTCACAGAGGTGAAGAGCATCACTATCAAACACTGAGGGAGGTCTTAAACTCTTCACAATCCTCTCAGATTACTGCAGCCTCTTGTTAACTCAGATTTACAGATCACAAAAGTCTAGTCTAAAAAGTAGACACTATAAATCATGTAACACACTGAACACTTTGTACCATCATAGCCGAATGAGAAAAGGTGCAACCAGATAAGGCACTAGCTTAGTCACTGCAGAACAGAGTACACTTTGTGAATTTAGGAGCAGAAATTTAATCCAACACGCATTAAACATTCATGCTGCGGGTACGTGCCTTATACACTCAACAAAAATATAAACGCAACACTTTTGTTTTTGCTCCCATGTTTCATGAGATGGACTTGAAGATCTAAACTTCATTCCAGATACACAATATTACCATTCCTCTCAAACATTGTTCACAAATCTGTCTAAATGTGTGATAGTGAGCACTTCTGCTTTGCTGAGATAATCCATCCCACCTCACAGGTGTGCCACATCAAGATGCTGATCTGACATCATGATTAGTGCACAGGTGTACCTCAAACTGCCCACAATAAAAGGCCACCCTGAAATGTGCAGTTTTGTCTCACAGCAAAATGCCACAGATGCCACAAGCATTGAGGGAGTGTGCAATTGGCATGCTGACAGCAGGAATGTCAACCAGATCTGTTGCTCGTGCATTGAATGTTCATTTCTCCACCATAAGCCGTCTCCAAAGGCGTTTCAGAGAATATGGCGGTACATCCAACCGGCCTCACAACCGCAGACCATGAGTAACCACACCAGCCCACCACCTCCACATCCAGCAGGTTCACCTCCGAGATCGTCTGAGACCAGCCACTCAGACAGCTGCTGAAACAATTGGTTTGCATAACCAAACAATTTCTGCACAAACTGTCAGAAACCGTCTCAGGGAAGCTCAACTGCATGCTCGTCGTCCTCATCGGGGTCTTAACCTGACTCCAGATCGTCGCCGTAACAGACTTGAGTGGGCAAATGCTCACATTCGATGGCGTCTAGCACGTTGGAGAGGTGTTCTCTTCACGGATTAATCTCGGTTTGCATTGTTCAGGGCAGATGGCAGACAGCGTGTGTGGCGTCGTGTGGGTGAGCGCTTTGCTGATGTCAATGTTGTGGATCGAGTGGCCCATGGTGGTGGTGGGGTCATGGTATGGGCAGGCATCTGTTATGGACGAAGAACACAGGTGCATTTTATTGATGGCATTTTGAATGCACAGAGATACCGTGATGAGATCCTGAGACCCATTGTTGTGCCATACATCCATGAACATCACCTCATGTTTCAGCAAGATAATGCAAGACCCCATGTTGCAAGGATCTGTACACAATTCTTGGAAGCTGAAAATGTCCCAGTTCTTGCATGGCCAGCATACTCACCGGACATGTCACCCATTGAACATGTTTGGGATGTGCTTGACCGGCGTATACGACAGCGTGCACCAGTTCCCACTAATATCCAGCAACTTCGCACAGCCATTGAAGAGGAGTGGACCAACATTCCACAGGCCACAATAGACAATCTGATAAACTCTATGCGAAGAAGATGTGTTGCACTGCATGAGGCAAATGGTGGTCACACCAGATACTGACTGGTTCCGAGTCCCCAGACCGCCAATAAAGCAGAAACAAAATGCACATTTCAGGGTGGCCTTTTATTGTGGGCAGTTTGAGGTACACCTGTGCACTAATCATGATGTCAGATCAGCATCTTGATGTGGCACACCTGTGAGGTGGGATGGATTATCTCAGCAAAGCAGAAGTGCTCACTATCACACATTTAGACAGATTTGTGAACAATGTTTGAGAGGAATGGTAATATTGTGTATCTGGAATGAAGTTTAGATCTTCAAGTCCATCTCATGAAACATGGGAGCAAAAACAAAAGTGTTGCGTTTATATTTTTGTTGAGTGTAGTTTAAGAAGGCTTAAAGTTATGAGGCCTGCAGTACATACAGTTTGCATGTGTGTCAGGATAACCCATCAGACAGACACATTCAGGAAGTGTTCAACTGTTTTGTAATGCAACTGTTGCCCTAGATTAAAACACCTTATCGAAACTCAGTGTGTTTTTATGTCAGTTATGTCACCGTCGTCAGTAGAATGCACCGACTCTTGATAGCATCTGCACACAGTGTCGTTAAAAGATAGAAACATGTTGCATTCTGATGAGTGATACAAAAAGGTGATTCTGCTGACAGATAAACAGTCGTTTTTTACCTCGTCATTGTGGATAACATGTGGTCAAAGTCTGCTGTGTTTTTTGCTTCATGCGCGCCTTATAGTATGTACTCAGAGCTCTGTTTCACATTGACATGTTTTTTTGTCTGACCTGCTGACAGAAAACAAAATGTTTGAAGAAAGAAGTGAAGTGTTCGACTTAGTGTCTGGAGACAAAATGTCCATACTGAACAGTGAAAGTGTTGTCTAAAAGTGCTAACCTCATAATAAGTGATTAAAGTTAAAAGCATCATCCAAATAGCATCTGTAAATATGTTCCAAGTTCTGTTTAATAGAGGAAATTTTAACAAATTTTTACCACAGTATTTCAATTATGTGTATAATATATTCAATTATTTTTTTCATACAAACCAAACACTACCAGGTTCAGTAATCAGCCCCCTTAAGAACTGTCCTCTTGTTTAACCACAGTACAAATCACTGTTATGCAAAAATACTATGTAGTCTATGTTTTAACTGAGTGATGCTGTATGCATTGGATTTACACTTAAAAGTGAGGATTAGTATCTTGCAGCAAACTCACAGTATAACAAGTAACATTTAGCCTTAGCACTTGTAAACGTCATGGCAAAAGTGAAAGAAATAAGTTTAGACTGGGCAGGAGAAGTACATACAGGTTTATGAAAGTGTTTCTAGAACTGGTGAGAGAGGTATTATCAAAATGTTCAAAGAGAGTCAAAGAAGGAGAAAATTTTGGAAGGTTCGGGAAAGGAATCTAGTAAGAGGTGTGCCTAAAGAGCCAAGAACAGACACCTTTAACCAGACTGTAGTATGCTAGGGACAACTGAGAGACAGATTACACACACTGGAAGTGTGTCTTTTGGTCAGATGAAAGAACACTCTTGCTCTTTGGGCACAGAGATGTTGTCTTTATTTGGAGAAAGAAAGGAGAAGAGTTTTACACAAAGAACATGGTCCCACAGTCAAGCACAGCAGTAGCAGTATAATGCTGTGAGGATGCTGCTGTCAGGGTGAAAGGAATCATGAAAAAAGAAGACTATCTAAATGTCTTAGAAGAAAATTTAGCGCCGTCGGCAGCAAATTGTTTTCTCTTCCTACATGACAAAAACCTGAATCATATGCGTCTTCTCATAAAGAACTACCTCCAGGTTAGTAACGGGCATGCTCAAAGCCCTGACTTTAATCCGATAAAGATTTCTAGGGTTGTTCATGAGATGTACCTCAAACTAAAATATCTTTAGAAAACAGAACCTAACTTTCTCCTTAACTGTATTTAATCACATTTTTCTTGTTCTCCTTGGTCATCATGACTCCATGTGGAATGTGGGATGTGACCGACATCATGCATGCAGATGAGAACGTGTTGCACTTGGGCCGGTTCACTGCTAAAGTAGGAAAGGAGGGTGCACGGGGAGGGGTGCCCCATCCGTTAACAGAGAATGTAAAATCACGTCCCCTGGTGAGCTCTATGTGACATTTACCACTGAGCCACAGTGTGTGTGTGTGTCCCACCCTCTGTGTTTTGGCTAGGGAAGGGGCATTGTGCTATGTCATGCTGTGTACACACACACACATGCACACACACACTTCTTCCTAGAACATTGCGTGTGATGAAATGGATACCACCCAAAAGTCAGGTTGAAGGTCCAAAGCGACGTGTTTTGTTGCAGCAGCACACACACACACACACACACACACACACACACACACACAAGTCAGCATTTATTTCATTTTCCTCCATTTCCGTCCTGTTTCTGGATTTATCTTTCATCTCCCAGTTTCATTGAGAAGGGAAGGCCTCGCAGAAGCAGGGCTCGCCCTGCTGGTACGTGACTGAGGACACTGCCCATGGCTCCGGCCAAACCAATAAGCTTTCAACGTGGGCACGAGGGAAAAACGATAATAGCGCATCCTTCTATTTTATATCCACACAGAGACGTGACTATCTAGCCTGACAGAATATATAAACAATCTGTTTTCATGCTGGCTGCAGGGATGTGATAGACCTCCTGCAGAGCGTCTTCTCACTGATATGAATGTGGAATCGTAGCCAACTACCAACAACCGTTTTCTTGCTTTTTCTGGCTCCAAATAATGAGAAATGTTATCTTTTTTTCTGTGTTTTTTAATTATAAATCTGCACAAAGGAACATTTTCTATTTGGTTTGTGTATAAGAGAGAATAAAGTTGAGAGCATTGGAGTCCTGAGTTGACCTGGACTCATTATATATTTCCTCGTGTCCCAGATTTTGCAGCATTGTTTACATCTGTTACATAAACCCATCCAGTGTGACATCTAAAATTCACCAAATTAACTAAGAAAAAAAGGGAGACCAAATCAGTATTCAGTGGTTTCCAGCCCCCATGTCTTTTTTCATTGCTCTCTTGTCTGTATCTTTTTGAAAGCTTCCCTTTTTTCCCTCCTTTTGAGTGTCATGTGTCACACACAGCAAGCTTTCTCACCACCAGCCTCTCCTCTCAGCACTCCTCAGTCTCACAAGGCCTTCTGTCACATTTGAGGGAATTTTCCACAGTGGGTCAGCCTAGGTTTTTTTTCTTTTTTTGTGGTAGATAAGCCCTGAGATGAAGCTGAGTCCTGAGAAAATGCTGCAGTTCAAGCAGGTTAAGCAAACTCAGCCAGCAAACTCCAAGTGTGTCTGCAGGGAGGGAGGGAGGGAGGGAGGGAGGGAGGGAGAGTGTTACTTGGCTACAGAAGGCCAAATGTTTGCAGCTGCATGTCAGTCTCAGTGAGGTGCAATACAGTCAGCAGTCTGGAAATGCAATGGAAACAAACATACATACTTGAAACTGACATAAGAAAGGAAATGTGTCCTTCATTTGACTGAAGAAGAACTTGGATAAATGCTCACTGCACCCCTGCAATTTGTTTTTTTTTTAAACAAAATCATGCACTATTTAGACCGACACTGATTGTTTTTTCTTGAGTTTATGCCACACTTGGCAGGTTTGGATATTAAAACATTCTCCGATGCTCTGTGCTCTGCAGCCTAATCAACACTCCCTGACAGTCTCTGTTGAATTCCAAATACATTTTCATCTAAACTAACCAAGGACAAGATGCAACCCTAAAAATCCCATAATTTGTAAACAGGGAATGATCAGTGTATGCAAACAAGAGGGCTAAACATGAAGCAGTGAGGAGGTGAAGTGGCCATATGTACATATGTTAAGATAATCACTGCACACTGCAATGTTTTCTTTCTATTTCTAGTTGCAATGTTTTAAACACTCCCACACTGACCTTAACCAACTCCTGAGAAAAACTGAGAACAACTGAGAAAATCTGATGTTTAAAAAAGTATTCTATATAATTTTGGTTTTTGCTGAAACTGCTGAAATGATTGGAAACAATGGTTCAGACTCAAATTGTCTGAACACAATGAACTAAAAAAAGGCCAAACACAAGGTCAGGTGATGCTCGGCAGCTTTAAAAATAGACACAGGAACTTCATTACCTCTCTCAACAATGCACTTTAAATGCATGAGTTTTATTTTTTTGCATAATTCATCTATAACATTTGTCAGAACTACGAATTGATCAAATTATGTGTTAATCCTAATTATACATGGATTACAGCTTCATGCTTTGCACCATCTATCTAAGAGAGAGTCCTCCTCTGGGCTGATGTCCATGATAAACTTTTTCCTTATTATGTAAATCCATTACAGGAATTTTTCCACTGAGTTTCCTCAGAGAGATGCTTCTTACACACTAGTAAAAAAAAGAATCAGTTATTTTTAGCACAACCATGATCCCTTTTCCAGATTTGATAACAACACTGGCAGGTTTGGAAGTGTGTGTGAGTGTGTGTGAGTGTGTGTGTGTGTGTGTGTGTGCCACAGACTCATGGGAATGTGAGTTGGAAGTAGGGCAGGACTTCTTATGCTACAAACCCTTTTTGCTGTTGTGTGTGATGCTCCGTGTTGTGCAGAATCACACCAGCACGGACACACAATGTAAAAAGAAAGAAATGCTTCAGATTGGTGGAACATGTTTAATATGCTCATCCTGTCCTGTGCTAAATGTCACCTTGCTGAGGCTGTTTCCATTAGACAGGTTTGCAGTGTGTAACCAGGGCAGACATGAGAGGACACAGAATGTTTAGGTCAAACAAAGCAGAGGAAAAAAAGGGGAAATCAGGTCAGCACGGAGATGTTAGATTCTCAGGTGTTTACTGAATAAAAAAGCACGGAATACAAGAGTCTACAAAGGAATTTACGTAGAAAGGTATTTGAGCCTGAGGACAAAAATTACAACCTTAATTGTTCCGGCTGTCAGCATCAACATGTTTATCAGTCTTTGCTGAAGATCCAGAGGTCATCTGAGGTCAACATGTCTGCCTCTATCAGTTACCTAACAGCTCTCAACACGACACGGAACTAAAGTTGTTGTCACTTTTGTAGGCCATCATTCAACTACAGGGCAGCTCTGTGTGTGTGTGTGTGTGTGCTCAGTGTGGGATGATCTATCCTAAATTACTCACATCCACTTCTGACATGATGAATGTCTAGTACATAATCCCACACATTGTGCTCCTCTGTGTTGTTGTGAGTAACATGTTGTTGTACATGTTGTCATGTTTTCATGGTTCTGATTACTGTGTACGACCTTTTAGATTCCTCTGACGCCTCATGAAGTTGATGTTTTCAAACCTTTTGGTACATTATTAGATGTATTTTCCAGGTATTTACAGAGTTGAGCTGAATCATTGTAGACTGTGCGAATGTGGCTATTTCCTGTAAGTCTGCATTGCTTGATTATGATTCAGATATTATCCTCCTGGTAAATGAATGTAATCAGCTGTTATCACTCCATAGTCTTAACACTAGTGCGGGCCTCCCTATCAAGAGGCCCAGTAGGTGGATTATCACTGATTAATGATAAATGAGGTGCCTTGCTGAACCGATCTGTGACCCTGAATTTGGTTTCCTAACAATACTTGGTTAGGTTTAAACAGATTACAGCTGAATTTAGTCCAGTATGCACTGATTCACACAACTAAGAGGTTGTGTCTCTTTACTGTTATTACTCATCACCATAGATGATAACTCGGCCTGCTTGGAGTAAAAAAAGAAGCAGATTTGTGACGGTAATGTCTGCTGACAGTCATGAAGGCATCCAAATCCCATGATTATTGGTATTATTTGTAAAAGCCGCCATATAAATGTAACCTGACACTTGATTAAGGCAACGATTTTGAAATTCCATTCTGTCCATTTTCCTTTGACATTTAAAGACACATATTTAACAGACTGGCGTTAAGTCAGATTATATGGCCCCTGACAACCAATATTTATGTTTGCAGCTCATGCATCCTAATGATCTTAATCTGTGCTTTTTTTTTGGATTGGACAGCAATCCCGACATTTTTTTTACAGATTATTATTCAATCAGGTTGCTACTTTTGATGATGTAACAAGGATTTAGTGGTATGAATTTTAAGTCACAAGCTAATCCATTTTTATATAATACAGGAAACAGAGGAGACCTCCCCTACATCCATCCTGACCTGACAAGACAGTCTCGCACATTCTCCGGCTGAGCTGCTTCTCTGCATACTGATGACTGTATGAGCCCAAATTCTCTTCTTGAAAAATGCACCTCATGGCATTAACCAAGCTTGATTTCATGTTCTTCACAGAGGAGAAAGGATGACACCAAAATCCTCCCCCTGAACAGTGAAATAACGAAGCCAGCATGTCAGGGTGGAACTCTGTGCCGCGCCTGTCGCCTCCAGCATGGCTGCTTTCACAAAGGCCATCAGAGCTCCGCGGAGACTGCACAGAGCCGAGGCCTGTCTGTCGCTGCGTGGGTGGATCCGTGTGTGCGGAGAGATGGAGAGAACGAGAGAGAGAGAGAGAGAGAGAGAGAGAGAGAGAGAGCGAGCTGCTAACTTTATGCTGACTGGTCACTTCCAGGCTGTCCAGGAGCAGATGGCACAGTTTGGCCTATGATTCATCAGGCCATTCTCCAGGTGAGCAGGTCTGAGCTCATACACAAACACACAAAATATGCACCCAGGGGTAAAGAAAAGCTCACAGTTACAGTTTTATTTTTAATACCTGCTGAAGAACTTTTTTCACAGTCGTGTTTTTTTTTTAATCTATAAAGTATTACTCCCACTGTTCAGGATAGTCTACTCTAGTCCATCACTTCTTTCTGCTTATGGAAGCTCCTGTCTATCCTATCAGATCGTGCCTTAATCTAAATCAGCCAATCTGCATATCCCTGCAGTCAAATGTTCAATGCTCTCCTCTCTGCTGATGTCAGTTATATTCTTAATGTGCTTGCTGCAGCCCTCCTCCACCCCAGTCCCACCAGCCTTCATCCGCACCCAGGCCAAGCTCACTATAGTCTCCACATCAGACTGTTGGTGCACTGGGTCCTACTCACCACCATTATTAACAGTGTCTAGACCCTGGGTTAGGCTTTCATATTAAGTCTCTTCTAATGGAAAGGCCTTTATAGTACATGCTTACATAAGAAACTGACAGTCCTAATGAAAGAGAAAATCAACAATTATTTCAATTAATTTACATCCATTAGCGCTAAGCTACAGCTGCATAGAAACAAATTATAACTCAGTCTGTTC
Organism: Parambassis ranga; assembly: GCF_900634625.1. NCBI lineage: Eukaryota > Metazoa > Chordata > Actinopteri > Ambassidae > Parambassis > Parambassis ranga. The sequence continues at coordinate 11,473,730 of NC_041043.1, forward strand.
CTGCTGTAAGCAGCTATGAGCCTGCGTTATTCAGCTCTTCTACTGTGCATGTTTGGAACAGGAGCTCTGGGAAGACTTGAAATTAGGAATGCATGATAGTATTTGGTAGCAGATGTTGTCTTTAAAGTTGACACTGTGCACCCAGTGGAGCCATCCAAAAGTGATGTGGGTTACTGTGCAAAAGGGCCGTTTGTCTGCAGGTTATTCAACACCACAAGTGTAATAAGTTAATTTTACCACAGGACAGGCTTAATAGTTTCTGTAATTAGGTGAACAAAATGTGACTATACCAAAAAATTAATAAAAAAAAAAAAGCTGTATGCATGAATAGATGAATACATATTTGGCACTATACCCATCTGTCTCTATCTTCTGTTTTTTGAGCGCTTCCTGACATTTTATTGGTCAGCTGGTGACACACCACCTCTGGGAACACACACAAAAAGATCAAACAACTCACACACAGCAGAGTGTCTGACCCTTCCTGGCACATGACAGAAAAGGCGCCATGTGGCCGCTCTGTCTGTTTACACTTGTTTCCCGTCCATGACCGACAGTTTAACCAGAGCTCCGTCTGACAACGTTGATCCCACTTTGTGACACGGGGACATAAACATATGTAGCCATGTTCCTCACGTACCTCCAGCTATAGGCTCATGTAGCAGGTTCATTGTGTATTTATTGACCTAGTCATTGATCCCTGTGCATACATTTAAATATATAGGCCATGGCTGTTTTATAACACACCTCATATTTACCTATCAAATTAGCATGAGGTCAATTCAACTGGTCTGTGAACTTAGATTCAGTCCAGTAATATTATTTCAAAAGTGCATTGACCTTCAAAGGATTCAGTGACACACACGCACACACACTCCTTGCTGTCAGCTTGTACAAGCTTTTCACGACAATAGCTCCTTGTCTCGGTGCGTTTCCTGACTCAGCGCGCAGAGAAAGGGAAACTTTCCGGGGATTCTTTTGCTGCATTATCCTTGTCCATGAAACACACACACACACACACACACCCATCTGCAACTGAACACTCCCAGGGGACAATCACATGATTTTGGTTTTATTATTATTATTATTTTTTTTTTCACTAATTACTCATACACCGTCACAGCTGTGACTGCTTTTTAGTCGAACAATGAGCCCATGCACCATTCATGGCTGGAATCTAATTTCCGATACGATCAAAGTTAGTTTTCCTTTTACGTAAAGCATCCCACCAGACACTCCTCTCATAGGAAGGCCATGACACACTGGAACAATAGTAGCTCAGTGTATGAGTTTTTAATGTGTTCGCTCAGTTTTCCTTTATTCCCCCAAAGACTTAAGTGAATAAATTTAACTTCATTGAGACAGTTTCAAAAAAATGTTGCCAAAATGTTATCTTTGACTCCCATCTGTCCATCTATGGTGTGGTATAATCTTCAGTTTATACAGTCAACAACGTCTCTGAGTTTGTTGTTTATCAAAAAAAAGCTGATGGATTTTTTTATTTGTTTTTTTAAATTGTTTTTCTGCCAAACTGCATTACATTAATCTTGTTTTATTAAACATATCTATACCGATCTATATCTACCCTTAGTTAATCGGACCATTTGGCATTAAAGTGTGTGTGTGTGTGTGTATTGCATAACACACTGTTTGAGGAGTGCTTGAAAAGGAAGCTGAGTGCTTTTCCTCGGGTGCTGACAGTCGTGCCACTGAAACCAAACTATGGGATTAAATAAAGAGAAAAAAGAGAGATGATCTAAGAGAGACACGCTAACAAAGAGGGTTGTGTAGATGCACAGCAGGGTCTCACAACACCCGTAGGCCAGCAACACAAACAGGCCCATTGGGATGCTGTGCTCAGGATACCAGGAGACAGTGAAGAGAGGAAGAAAGAGGAAGAGAAAGACCTGAGAGCAGAGAGGACAGCAAGATGATTAACAGGAAGTGTAGTCGGCATAAGTGGTTCCACATTAATATCAGTTTCAACGGATATTAAAAATTTGTTTACAGTCATGATTCTGCAGTTCGGAGGAGCGAACTAGCATTATTAGTGGTATAATTCAGAGACATTTTCACAGCTAGTCAAAATGAAACTTTTATGTCATTTTAACACTAATGATGGGTATGGATGCATCACAATTATAAGATGCGGAGCAATGGGCCACTTCATTCTTTATTGTTTGAGTTATTTGAGTTTCCACTTTGCTCAGCTGCTCTTACCCGATAATATAAAGCTGTTACATCACACCCTTAACCTGTGCTATGAGGTTTTTTTCAGCATCAAAACATGTTTTCCCAACCAGGAATTTCAATCAATTGACCTTTTCCTCTCCAGCTAACCCGTGATCCCGTCACACCAAACAGACTGCTCGACAACAAATACTTCCACATGCTTTGACTGATGCTCGAGCATTAAAGTGCTGCTGTGTTTTTGTGATAAAGGTTTGAGGAAAGGTCTGTGATTTGATCTCAGTCCAGATGTACACAGTTTTCAGCTGATGTGTCTTTATTGTAGCCCCATCTTTAACTATCTGCAGTTCCTTTGAGGCTTATAAACGCCTGAAGACATCACAGGCCTTACAGCTGCCTTCAGCTTTTGCTTTGTTTTTTACACTCTTTGCCTTTAGTCTGGTCTTCAGTGCAAAGCTTGGCTGCATTCAGACAGACAGACTGACCTTTTTGAAGCCCACCGGGGGGTTTGGATCTTGTGGTTAATCCTCTGGAGATGAAATCTTCTTCTGATCATCCACGAGGAGTCATGTCTATCATTCTTCACCTTTGTTCTATTTTTCTGATCATCCAGTGGACTTGTGCTATCATGTTGTTTGCTATATTCTGCACTTTTTTTTAGAATGCAAACACTTCTTATCTCTTAATTTATAGGACTGTTTTGATGGGCATGTTCATACACGTGTGTTTGCGTCCCAGACTCTCCGGCCTGTACATGATGGACAGAGGGAGGAGACGAACTCATTCCTCCGGCTGCATGTTGTCACGTCTCACCCGTCAAAATCTGTAGTAACAGCCTTGACGTCAGTAGTTTTGCTGTGCTTTTATGTGCAGCTATGTGTAAAGGTGAAAGGGGTGGATTTGGTGACAAAGAGAGGAGGAGGAGGAGCAGGAGGAAGAGGAGGAGGAGGAGGGGAAAATGTTTTGGTTTTCAGGAGGGAGTACGAGGAAAGTGTGTGTAAGGTTCGAGTCAGTGTGGAGCCAGAGTAACAACATGATGGAGGAAGCAATGTTTATACGCACGAATGAACGCTGGACTGAGGTTACTGTAATACAAATGCTCACACACACACACACACACACACTGATAATGCATGGAGCATAGTCCAGTACAATTCAGCGTGGAAGGGTCGGTTTTGTTTACGTTCAGCGACAACATGTGATGCTGTGAACACATTTTTCAATGCTGGCCAATATATGATGGTCGGCATAGGTCAGCTCTACACAACAGACTGCTGTTATTGACCAATTATAATCAATAATGTGATTAATTTTGGAATTATTTTGATAGAGCACACTACTGACTGTCTTGTTGTCAGTTGTCCAGAGGTCAAATATATATGCTTGGTGAAGTCACAAAAATAAAATTCTGGCCACCAGATTCTAATCAGTTTATCCTTCAATCTAAGTGGAAGTCTGTGACAAATTTAAGAGAGGCATTCTAACTTCATGAGGATGGGACGGACAGATTTATGTGCCTGCTGGGAAACACAATGCTGTCGCCGAGGCGGAGACATAATAAGAGGGGATTAACAAAAGAAAGATCAAGGGACGAGACAGGAGAGAACAGAGAGTGGGTCGTCACCCCCTCATGGACTGACAGAAGCTTTGTGCTTCCTGTATCTATTTAAAGAGTTGTATTGCCCACAGGGTTGAGTCTGTGTGTGTGTGTGTATGAGTGTGCAAAGGTTATGGACTGTATAAACAGGGATGGGATTTGTGCATCAATTCTTTCCTGCATTCACCTCACAGATTTCTAAGTCGCTGCCTCTTCCATAGATGGCATCAGATTGCGTGTGCTTGTGTTTGACCTACAGGACTCTGGCTCAGACTGCTGTCTCCATGGTGAGGGGCTGCTTCCTGTCATCAGAAGGCTGGGCTTCCTGTGCTGAGGACGCCTCTGCAGTTCATGTGGTAGTGATGCCTCATATTAGACACTTTTTTAGGGGCCATAAGCTAAATTGAGATAAATCCATGTGGTGCTGGCGCGAGAATATACGTCTAAAAAACAAAGCAGATCGTGCTCCGTGCCGACAGAGAAAAATGGGCAATTTTTTCATCCCATTGTTTGAATAGCAGAAACAGCATCCAGGAAGCTGTCTCAATCCTCCAGAAGCCCTGCACCCTCTATGACTCAGTCTCACTCTCATCTCAATTAGATTGTAGCTAGCACGCGACAAAGAAGGTGGAGCAGAACGGGGAGGGGTGAAGTTTGAGTCCAAACTAAATGCAAAGGAAGCCTCTGGAAATAGCCGAACGCATTGTCTGACCTGCCTGCAGTGTCTTTTCTTTTCCTCCTGTAGGCTCCATCCCTGTTCACCACACCCCCGCACTGCACTGTACTGACTGGACAGTAGACACACAGGCACCAGAGGGGAAACTATTTCTCTGCATGCTATTCTTTGATGGAGGCAATCGGGAGGAGGAGGTGGGGCACCTTCGATGACATAAATTTTGCAGATGTGCGGGTGTGATGTAAACCCTAACATCTGTTATACCATAATAGCATTTTGAATAAGAAGCCTTTGTCACGTCTACAATTTTAAGCAGGGCCAGAGTTTGACTTTTTATTTACACTAAACTGACACTAAATGGTTCCTCAGAGGTATGATGGGAATTCTCATGGCCTTTCCTACTTAACCCCTCACAAAATAATGACAAATGTTTACATAATCATGCACATAAACTGCTCTGTAGTCCCAAGACCAGCAGGATTTCTGTTCAATGACCTAAAACAAAGACAACCAACATATAAATCAGACTGTAAGATGAGTTCCATTCATGAATCCATGTTCTTCCAATTCAGGTTGTGGGGGCAGCAGTTTAAGCAGGGGACCCCGGACCTCGCTCTCACTAGCCCCCCCTCTTATAGCTCATCAAGACATTCCTGGGCTGGCTAAGGGATATAATCCCTCCACCATGTTCTGGGTCTGCCCTAGGGCAGGGGGGACCCGGATATATAAATTATCACAGAAAATGTAAAGCCAGCCCTCTAGCTTGTCTGAAATGTGTGAATGCAGCAGATAAGGATGAAACTGAAAAGTCATTTCGAGTAGAGTTTGGTGACATCCTTACAAATCTGCTGCACTGTACTGACTCTGGCTTACTGACATATTTGATTTGAAGTCATGGAAAGCCATGACCGCAGCTTTTGCAGTATCTGATGGACCTGTTCATCTGACAACACTTGACATTTCAGTCAGCACAGCCTTCCTCCCTGCATGCTGAGGCAGTCAGCATCTTTACGTAATAGCTGATATGTATCAAGCAGAGCTAAGAGAGCAATACAGAACGGCGAAGATTGAAGAACACCCACACTATCTCAAACACAGCCTGTCTCTGTGTGTGTGGTACCACATTTAATCTAACCACAGGAAGCAGTGGATGGAGAATGTATGGGATGCCGGAGTTATAAAAGTGTTTTCAACCATAAAGAGTTGCTGCCTACTCAGAGATTAGATAAAAGAGACTGCACTCGGGGCACAGAGGTGTTGTTCTGAATTGAAAACCAGCCACTAAAACCTGGGCCGAGTACCTGAAATACCTCCTAGATTTTTTTTTTATACTCTGTGAGTGCCAAAGAAAGGTTTAATACAGTCACTCTAAAACACTTTCCTGTGATTGTCTGAGCTTTATGACTCATTGTATCGTCCTGTGAGGTGAACGGTGCCCATCTGGCACACGAGAAGAACAAATGAAACCCCTGAAGAAGAATAGTACCTGTGCTGTTTTGGCTTCAAAGTGTGTCCACATGCACACAACACAAGTCGCTGTGTGGTGACAATGGTAAAAAGTGGACACAGTACGGTATTTATAAAATAGCAAGCATGAAGTGCACATGTATGTATGTTTGTAGCCTAAGTCAGAAGAAGTCCATTACTAGAACACTTCCAATAAAGTTACTGACTTCAGATTTTCTGCATAGTCACCCAAATTGTTAATAACCACAAATTTAATAGAGCATATGCAACACTATCTGTTTCCATGGTGACAAACAAAATAATCAATATTTAAGCTATGTTTAAAGCTTATGTAAATATTTGAAGCATCAGTAAACGTATAAATTAATAAGAAAGTGGTGCCTAATATTCATAAAATAGAAAGTAATGCTGGCAGCTGACCCTCACTCCAAATCCTCCCATGATGCAACACCAGGGCAATGATGCAATTCAGTATAACAGTGATAGCCTTTGGCATGGGTGTTACTACACACAAACACACACACACACACACAGTGTAAGTGTCAAACTTTGATGTGAACATGCAGGGACAGAATGAGAGAGGACTGACAAAATGATTGAATTTGGATTCTTATGTAACTTCTTGCTCTCTCTGTGTGTGTGTTGTTCACATCCTCTGCAGCATCATCCAATCAGATTTTACAAGGACAGGTGATGACTGTGTCCACACACATTTCCCTCATCCCTCTTTTATTTCCTTATATCTATCTGGATTTATTTCTCTTCTTCTGCATCTGTGCACATCTGAGCTAACACAGATTTATCTGCATGTACATCCTTGCTGGGAGTACAGGCCGATCCTCAGCCCATGCAAGCAGAGAGTGAGAAGAAGAGGAGGAGATAAAGGAAAGGAAGATATTTACTGTATCACAGAAAAAGCTAATGACTGTGAAGAACAAAGGGAGGAGAGCTAAAGAAGAGCTTGTAGAGAAGATGTTTGGCTGTGATAATGAATACATTGGGATGAAGAATGAGGACAGGAGAGAGAATACAGAGGCAGGGGGAAGGAGGGAAACGCTTGCTGACAGACAAGTCAATTAGCAAGCGGTGATGAGAGAGGAAGGATTACAGGAGGAGACACACACACAGCCTTAAATAATAAGCAGTGATAATAGTGATGCCACATTCACTTTACCCTTCTTTAATGACTCTGTCCCCTTCTCTTTGAGACAGGTCTTCCTGCTCTGTATGCAAGACGTGTCCCCATTCTCCTCCACCCTCTGTGTGTGTGTGTGTGTGTGTGTGCACATGCATCAGCATATCAAGATGATTCAGTCACTGAGTAGTTTCACCAGACCACCAGTCCACAGACCTGTCCTGCATACTCATTGGTTCAGGAGATGTGCTGCCTCAGCCAATGAAACGGCAGCAAGATTTTATAGCCATGCTGGATTGTGCAGTGTGTGTGTGTGTTTGTGTGTGTGTGTGTGAAAACGGGAGAGGCTCAGAGGCCAGAAGACAGAAAGACAGATGGTCAGAGAAGAACAGTAAGAAAACATTTTGTGAATGTAGGAGACACAGTGTTTGTGTCTTCTGGCTGTAGCATGAGAAATGATGCAGCATGATGACACATTAGAAAACCCTCCTCATGAAGCAGCAGGAGCAGACGCTGCTTATTTATCAGCCTCCCTCCTTCCTCACAGACTGCAGGAGTGTACTCAGTCATGCTTTGTAACCATGTAAAAAATGTCCAACTGCATAAGGATATAGAGCAGATCTTGTAACAATTAGCATCAAGGTGGGTGAATGAATGGATGGATGAATGGAAGATGCAGCTCCGCCTCCGCCTATATCTCACTTGTAGGTGCTGCCATGTTGGAAAAAGAGGCCAACTTTAAGCCAGAGTCTGCTCGGTGGAGTGAGAGGTGAAGCTACCCCCCCCAAACATCTACCTATCTCCATGTCAGACTAGTAGCTTCACTGCTGTGTTGGCTGCTTATACCATGGTGTTCCTTCCTCCTTTTTAAGTCAACAATAAGACCCTGTTTAGACTGGGGAAAGTCCCTCCAGCTGAAGTGGGATCAAATCTGGATTGCTTTTATAGGTTTTAAAGGAAAGTAAACACTCGCCCCTTTCTCTCGGAGCTTACCCTGAAGCCACGCCTCCCAACCAGTCTGTGACTTCGGCCATCATGCACGTACCTCTCTGGTGTGCGCAGAGCAGGAAGAGAGTGACAACCAGCCAATACTCCACGCAGGTGCACCTCGCGTAGGATTGGCTGATGTTTTTAGCGTTTTATAGCTTCCACAGATGATTAATATTCTTCGTTTTAAAGCAAAACTGCCAAACTAATCGGTTGCTATCGGATTGTAAAGAGAAGTTACACTAATTTAACAAAAAGTGCATCAAAATGAAATCTCCTACCCTACCTTTAAGCCAAATCTGGCTATTACACACACACGTCCAGGACAAAATGCGCGCATGCGTTGTTTCGTTCATTCCAGTCTAGAACGCATGTCAAAATTAAACTCCAGGTAAAGCTTTTGTAGCCGTGCATTGCGCGGATTGAAATCAATCCGTTTTTTTAAACAGATTTGCGCTGTTCAGATTGAGAAAAAAAACAGTGCATTGTTTGAACTTTCATAACTCTAATCATCCATCAGCTTTACAATCATTTATAACTTTTAGAATTTATGTCAATAATATATTGCTGGATCTTTATAGAACTATAATAACTCCCTTAATTATGTATAAACTACCTCTGTCAGTGCACTAATACCACAGGATTTCATGTACTATTTCAAACTTTGGTGTAAAATGAGGACGATAGGGTAAATGAATTACTGTATGATGCTGTCAGACCTCTCTTTGCTTCTGTTCTTGCTCTGTGAAGTCTAAAAAATGAAAGAACTCCCACTACAGGAGTAGAATGTACAACACACTCATCTGTGAGTCGATCTGTTGGTGGGATGCTTTTGTTGTTTATTCTTATATTGATGCAAATATTTCATCAGAACCTTATACATACCGTCGGTCTACTATGACAGGAACGTTTCTCCAATCTTGCAAAGGCACATTGTGTCTTTAAAAGAACAAGTGCTTCAGAGGGATTTCTTTGCAGCTGTCAGACATTTTCTTTGTTTTCTGTTTTTTATTCTGTTTTTATCGAGATAGAGAGAGAGAGGTTTTTTTTCTTCCTTTAGCTCAGTATTCTTTGAAACATGGCCGAAACATTTCCATTTCAAAGCTGCACTGGAGACTGTAACTCAGTGTGTGTTTGTGTGTGTGTGTGTTTACGCATCCCATCAGTGCTGGAGTTTCTGTGTGTGTCAGGCTGCTGAACTCCTCCATGAGGACAGCTTTTAGAAATTTTTCGCACAAATGTTCAGCGACATCGCTGCTTTGCCTCTTCCCCACAAGCAAAACTCTTATCTTTTCTATGCTCTTCAAAGGCACCCAAATGAATCAGGAGGAAATGCACTTTATTTCCAGAGAGGAAGTAAGTGAGGTGAAGAAAGGACAAACTACACCTTCAGCTTAGGCTGCTCCATTATGAAACAAAGAGTGCATGAGGACACAGCGTGCTGTAATGACTATCGATCTCTTCTATGTGTATTTAAACAGTAAGTGGTCATGAACATAAAGAATCCAGCTACACATCCTCCACTTCTCAGTGAGGTGTGTCTGTGGTCACTTGTTTGTATGTGTTGAGTTTTCATGTGTAATGAAAGCAAACTTTTGCCCATGTTTCATTGTTTCTTTTGTTCTTTTTTTGATGTGAATGTTTGTTTTTCTTGTGGTTATCCTGCTTTAAGTCAACCTTTCATCCAGTCAGGGTTCAACCTCTGCATATACCAGCCCGTAGTGAGGTGGGGGTTCTCGGGGATGGGGAAGTCATCGTGATCGTATAGCTGAAAATGGCGTTTGTGCAACAGAAGCGGGTTTCCTTGTAAAATATGTTTAACGTTGTGAATTTGTGTGTTCTAAGATGATCTTTAACTAACTTCCTACTCTGTTTTCTAAAGCCTAATATTAATCCGACCACGATAGAAAACAAAGCTCAACCACAGGTGAAAAACTAAACAAGCTTGTGGTATGAGGGGGACTTGAACCACGGACTCCTGAGTACAAGTACTTCCCTTATGTTCTGTTAGCAAAAACCTATGTGTCATATCTGACAGATGTATTATTAATCAAATCAGGCACTGTTTTCTTGAGGACATTTTGGGACACACAGCAGTTGCATGGTGTACTCAACTACAAAAAAATGCGGTTTACTACAGTAATACATGTTAAACTACATGTTTGACATAGATCCATGTAGTACTACAGCTAAAAAACATTTTGCCTCCAGAACTCATCTACAGTAACTGGTTAAATCCTCATTGCTAGAAGATGACTCATTTAGACCCTGTTCACACTGGGGAAATTAATCCGGCTAAAGCCAGATTGTGGCCGTATCTGGATATATCCGGATAGTTTGTACAACGTGAATCTGGATATATCTAGATTGATTTCAATCCACCTCTCGGAGGTGGATCTAGCTGGATTGGCTTACATCTGCCTCAGGTCTGTATGCAAATGCGGCTGGTAAATCCCATTAGCGACATCATACTATAGGTTCACAGCGACGGTGTCCGGGTCGCATAAAAATCCGTATGTAAACAACCGTCGAAGTACGACAGCTACGGGACAAAAAAACCCAAGATGCATGCACGCACACGGTCCTTCTACGAGGTGCCACCTAGTGGTTTGGAGGGCAATAAAGGCGGGCTAAACTGGATTGAGCACTGACATGTGAGTGTGATAGCCAGATTTGAAAGTAGGTCTGAACGTATCCAGCTCAAAGGCTATTCAATCCCATTACAGCTGGATTGACTTTCTCCAGTGTGAACAGGGCCTTAAATAGCCTCCCCCTTGTTGCTGTAAATGCACGAGTCATTCAGTGCTTTGGAGTCAGAGATTTTTTTTTGTCCACACAACATTAATATAAACAAACACAAAACTTTCGGCGTCCAGATATCCTCCTTTCATCTATTTCCCCAAAGCTGGAATCAGAAAATACACATTAATGAATAATGAAGGTGTTTACAAAACAGATGTGGGAATGTGCAAGCGTGTGTGTGTGAGTGTGATGCGAAGCAGAATAAGCAGTGCTGATGTATAATGGAAGCGGGTGTAATTCAAGAGGCCCCAAATCCCTGTGCATAGATAACAAATGCATGTAAAACAGAGAGAGTAAAACAGCGAGCCTGAGAGATGAAAGAGAATGAGCAATCAGCAGAAGATAAAGTGATTCTCAGTGGAGGCTGCAGCTCAGCTCGCTGTCTTTCCCAGCTTCTTCCCTGCACTACACAATTACTTAGTATTTATTTTTTATCAGCTCTATGTCTGTTTTGGGCTTAATTTACTATAAAGAGACCTGTAAAAGCCTTCACAGGATATACAATAATAATAATAATAAATCAGACCGATAATTCCCCTGCAGTGAATATTATGCTTCTTAGCTTAACCTTTTAACCTGAAAGGAATTTAAAGGACAGGAAATACCTTTATCCAAACTTCTAGGGTCACTGCTGATAACATGTTCCAGTCAGCATCCGGGTGAAAGGGCACAATAACCCTGGCGCGTTAATGCTATTTTTTTTGGATAAGCACCGATGTCCAAAAGGAAACTCTACCACTGGAAATGCTAACGGCAGCAGGTTAAGTGCACTTCCACATGTGCTTTCTCTGTCTGTGCATGTGAACAAAAATACTCCTACCCAGAATATCACCATAAACTAAATATTGACCTAATTATTAAATATTTGTACTCTTTAGAATAAAAAAACTCAAAATTTGAATTTAGAGATAAATATTTTTATTCACCGCTCATCCTGTCATTTCTATTTTGGTCAACATGCTACAACAGCAGCTCGGAGGAAAATTGTGTTTATTTTAATTAGGAATGGACAATGCTCTGTCGCTTTCATGGGCACTGCTGTCCACAATTGTATACAGCAACTGAGCCTATTCCACTTTAGAGACAAATAAACACTTCAGTGAATCATAAAGCATTAAAAATGTTATGTAAGCAACAAACTCTCATTAGTTTGCCAGTGTTACAGTTATTGTATTACAACTTCTATTTGTTATTTTTGTGAAGCTTAAATATAGTTTCTACTTCCTGTTTAAAACTTTGCAACTTTTGCAATCTCAGCTGCAATAAATACCTGCATGTAATGTAAATCAGAGAACACACACTGTCAGGACTCATTTTAACCTAAACCTTACTTAAACCTTGGACTCTCAACCATGTTGCGTGACCCTCCACCATCCCCTCCAAGCTGTCCTCACCAGAAAAGCGACCCAGGAGGTCGACATTTCAGTCTATGAAAACAGGACCCCTGAGCGTATCTGTTCGTGGGTGAAAAGGTGAAAATGGCGACTGTCTGTGAGCGGTTTTCCTTGTAAAATGTGTTTAGAATTGGTCTGTTTACCCCTTACCCTGTTTTAATGCCTAACCCTGAACCAGTCATGTTCATGTTAAAGCTAGCTGCAGGTAAAAACACAAGAAAACAAAACAAAAAAACAAAAAAAGGAAGAGGGAGCGTTGGAGGTTGATCTCCAGACTCCTGAGTAAAAGTCAGTCAGTCAGTTGATACCCACCCTGCCCCTGTACCAGGAGTTCTGCAGCTTTATTGGATGATGTTGGCTCTATCAATAAAATAATGTTGTATGTCTGAAAATACATTTCTGTTAGCAGAAACGTAACCATGAGTCGCATCAGACCCATGTTCAGATGACTTAACATATTTTACATTAACATGAACACACTTTGCAAGGACATGTTGTTTTTTTGCCACAGGTATGACTTTTGAATCACTTTAGAAGTTATTGCTCATTCTGCCCCTGCTTGTGTTAGGACAGAATATTCGCCCCTTAAGTATATGTTATAGTGTTTATTGGGTTAAGCTTTTAATAAGATTTATTATCTGAGAACAAAATAGACAGTGATACAAAACGTGAAGTCAGCCTGACCTTCTTTACGTTTGAAAAGTTGCTTGCTGCTACTGAGGACTCAGGAATGACCTTACAGCACAGACTTAGCTCTGAGTTTAGCTGCTGCACCCAGACTGCGTCAGCTAAACACAACTTGTCACCGTGTTGCTTTAAAGTCGTCTGAGGGGTCCTGTCAGCAGGGAGAGCCGTTGTCACCACGGAGCTGCCAGTAAAAGCTGACATTTACTGTTGATGTCTTGCGGTGTTTACACCTTTAAGTTAGCATCAAAGTCTTCAGTTAATCCCGGACAAATTAACGCGGGCCATGCGTTAAATTAACTGTGTATTCTATCTGCTAATGGGTTTATGTATCAGAATGCTCAGGAGCAAATATTTTGCTCTCCGGTAACATATAGAGTAGCTTCGGCTGACAACTCACTTTGTGTTGGGGAAAAGAAAAACCAGGCCACATCCCCCGGGGAGACAGACTGAGGCTCATATCCAATGCTCTTTATGAAAGAAAGCTGTCCCCCCTCTGTCAGATCTCTCTCTTCTCCCCATGCCTTCATCTCTCTCTCTCTCTCTCTCTCTCTCTCCTCTTTATATTCATCTCTGTCTCTTCTCTCACATCTACTTGCCCCTCCAGCACACTCTCCTGTATTTCATTTATCTGGATCTCCTTCTCAGAATCTATCAGGATTTCACTTTGAACTGGTTTTCCTCTTGCTTGCTGCACATGTGGAGGGCATTCATGATGAAACTCAAATTTTTGCCTCACAGCTAGAAAAAAAAAAAAAAAAAATGAGGTGCCTCGGCTCGTGGTTTATCATCCTCACAGGATAAAAATCATCCAGACATGATTTGGCCTGTGTCATTCTGAAAGATAAGATGAGTTCATACATTTCATAAATGTTAAAACAAAAATCATGACACTTTTCTAGAGTTGCAAAATTACTCTGCAACTTTGAACATGTCCTGTTTCTTCCCTATCAGCTGTTCCCATCTCTTCTCTCCTCCAGCTCCTCCTCATATAGTGTTACCGTGGCGATAGTGACTGGTCGTTGGTGTGGCGCCAGATAGGAAGCAGCTGACTGCCTGTGCAGGAAGTGGACAATAAGGGACACACTGAATGTCAGGCGGGGGGAAAAAAAAACTGTGTATACATCATGTGTGTCAGTAAATGTGTGCACATACCATTGTTTCCAGTGGTGCCATGTAGGGTAAAGGACAGCTAATTTATTTAAGTAACACTGATGTTAGAGTACAGCAAGGCTATAACTCAACACGTCCTCATGAAAAAACAAAAAAAACAAACATTTGTTACGTTTATGCTAACGGAACATACGATTATATTACAGGACATTAGGTTACATTTAGATTAATAGAAGATATGATCACATTACCCGACATCATCCCAGCATGAGACAGATACGGCCTCAAAAGTCAGAGTAAGGAGTCAGAGGTTTGAGTCCCCATAACACCATGAGCTGTTTGGTTTTTGGCCATTCTTAAATTTCATTTTTACCTGTGTTAAAATTTAGATTTTTGGTTAGTTTTGGTATAAAAACCTACTGATTAACACATTACAAAACATGGTAAGGGGGTTAGGTAAACATCTTAAAACCACTCCTGTTTGGTGTTGGTGTTTTTGGCTAGTCCCTGTCCCCATGTAGGGAAATATGCATTATATGCTTATAATCATTTAACAATGGCCTAAAATGAAAACTTTTTTGTTCAATATTTGCTAAATTGCTTGTCAGTGTCATGTGCATTACCTTACAGGGAACTACAATGTACACCCAAGCTGTGATTTCATACCCAAAGCACAGATCAGACAAAGAGGAAATGATTGGCATGCCATGAGCTGCCTGACAGACAAAGGACAGAAACAAAGCGTGTCTGTAAATAGTTGCTGCTGGACGTCTGCATGCTCTCTGTGGCTCCTGCAGACTTCCTTATCTGGGAGGCATCAGCTTGACCGCTCCTCTGAAGTCAACGCTTCTCATTGTTCCTAGAAAGGCTGGAATTCCACAGCTGGTGCACAATGAAAGTGACAGAGCAGGGACACAAGGCAAAGTTAAGGTTTGACATGAACCTTATATGGCAGGAAAAAGACAACGGGAAAAGGGCTGAGGGCTCAATAGTGAACTATGAGCCACACTTATAAATACAATATTCTGTAATTCAGACAAATGACAGTAGCTCTATATACATTAGCTCTTTTAATTATTTGAAAATACAATGAGGACACCACTTAGCACTGCTTAGTATAAAGACAGAAAAAATCATTCAGACTATCTACTCTCTTGCAAAATCACATAGGAGGCTCATACCCCAGCATAAAAGTAAAACAAACTATACAGTAAAACAGGAAAACAAACAAAATATATATGTCCCTCATGAACAAAGATACTTTTTTCAACTTGCCAGAAGTTTTTCATTACAAAAAATTCCCTCTGTCATGAACTCAGAGCATTCTGTCATTCAGACAGAAGTCACTGATCCATACAAGATTAGAAATTATTTGGAAACTCTGCTTTGCATCACTGTGAACCCTGTTCTTATATTCCCTCTCCTTCATTCTTCATCAGTCTGCTGATGCCTGGACGTCCTTCTTGACTGTATCGTGCATATTTTTCCTGCATGTTCAGACAACACCCTCATGAAAAAAGGCCACATTTGGTCAATGATACATCCTGCAGATACGACACATTGTTACTTTTATGCTAACGGAACAAATGGACACATTGCCCACAAACGTCCGTGTAAAGTAAAGTAAAGAGGAAGGGCTGGGGGTGGCTGGCTTTCACTCAGGAGTCTGATGTTTGAGTCCTCCTGACACTGTGTGCTGTTTTGTTTTCAACCTTTGTCGACAGTTAGTGTTTGTTTTGAATTAATCAAAATGTTGAAGGTTAGGCTTTAAAAACAGACTGAGCTCATCTTAAAACACATTTTACAAGAAAATATGCACATGTTGCATTTTCAAGGATTGAAATATAGACCTCATGTTACAGCTTCCTGGGGAGGACAGGCTGCGTTCAGACTAATAAAACATGTATATTTCATCTTGAGACTCTCCTCTTGACTCATTAGGAAGGAGCCTTCTGCTCTCTGTCAGAGTGGAGCTACTGCATTCAGGCATTAATGAGGCTGACTCCACCTGCTGATACCGAACCCTCTCGATAACATTTTTTTCTGCTCTCGGCTTGTTTCCAAATTGCACAAAGTGCCTCTGGTCAAGACGACAATGTAAAATAAGCCTACTTGGTTTTAGAGCCCTGCCTGTTAGCTGGAGCTCTGTGTACTGTATATGGTTATAGTCCTGCCCTTTTTTGTTTTCCAGGCAGAATAAGATCAGTATCCTGATGAAAAGATATGCTAAGATGCCCTTCGATCTGTGTCCTTAGGGAAACATGAGTGTGTGCGAGCAGGTAATATTTCTCATAGTCTCCTGTCAATCATTCAGTTGAAGACTGCATCACTGAAAAGGTCACAAGATGTCTGCTAAACAGACAGAGAGACAGAGAGAAAGAGCAGAATATTTTATCGCGATAAAAAGTACAAAAGCCTTTTCACACAAAGCAGAAAAGTAAATCACCTGATTTAACGACTGCTTCTAAATAAAAACCATCCTTCTCTTCCTCGTTTACATAATCACATCTTAACACATGACACTTGCTGCACCGCATTGTTGCGTTCTGCACCGGAACGGAATGTTCCTTTAGGTTTCCTACGCAACCTGCTCAGATCAGGTGAAGCACCTGGTCAGATATGTGGCCCCAGTTTTCATCAGCCAATGTCGTGCTTCCACTAAGAAAATATGCATAAGCCAAGTCACATGATGGAGTGATACAACACCATGGTGGTGCAGAGGCCCTG
This sequence comes from Parambassis ranga, assembly GCF_900634625.1. NCBI lineage: Eukaryota > Metazoa > Chordata > Actinopteri > Ambassidae > Parambassis > Parambassis ranga. Next base: position 11,490,502 of record NC_041043.1, read on the forward strand.
CAGTGTGCTGAAATAAAGCAAGAGAACCAGACACAGGGCTGTATCTACAAATAGATGCATACCTAAAGACAATGCATGGTCATGAGGTTCTCATCAACAATGATTATCAGTAAACAGAAATGTTTCCATCATTATCATCAGTAAAATATATCAAACAGTAATCTGGTGCTGCTTTCTCCCTGCACTGGTCATGTGTTGTAACCCAGATTCATGACATATGATGTAATACATCAGAAGAAAAACTGAAGTTTTATGTGCACACAGACACACAGACAGGAGCCAAATGCCTTTTTAATTTATATTAAATAAACCTACATTATAGGTGCTATTTCAGTGGTTGAAGAGACAATGTTTTGCAACATAGTATAATCAGTCTCATTCCGTATTGCTTAATGCACAATGACAGGACTTGTTCTTTTTGTGACAGCAGGATGGATGTAATGGATGTAAAACTAATAGATATAAATTGGACGCAACATATTCCACTGAAATATTGATAGAATTGGATTGTATTGTTTGGTGTATATTGACACAACATAGAACCTTACCCTGTTTTTAACATGTGCCCTTAACTTAGTGGTGTTTTAACGCCTAACCCCAATAGTGAGTCACAACATGAAGCGACAGTGGCATAGGGTGGATGTGAACCTGGACCTTCTGTGTGCAGGTTTGTTTTGAAATGCACAAAAAAGTGTTTCACAAATTATGTGGAAAATTTGTGTCAGTGTGCACGAGACAACGTGACCAAGACAAATCTATGCTGCAGACAGTGTCAGACAGGAGACCTCGCAGCTACTGCTTCACCTGCACCCTGACAACTGAAAGTGAAGAACCTGATGAGGTCGATACTCCACATTCCTTAACCCTGTGATGAAGCTCATGTGATGAGTGCACTGACATATTACTCTACTCCTCATGCAGGTACAGTATGTGCAGCAGCAACACTATTCAGGTGTGTTACACAAACACACACCCTATTTGTTGGCTTTGGTTTGTGTCACATGTGCAAAATTAAAGAGGTTACATAGCTCTCACAACCAGCATGAATCCCCTATTTTCTATGCGCCTACAGTATGCACACCACGAGACAAATCACATGCTAAATTATGATGGAATTATCACATGCAGTTATCAGATGGTGCATATCAGTGTCAGGTGACACCTATTCCACCCACGAGACATCTCTACACACACCTGACACGTTATCATTCTTCTTTAATCAACAGTGTCATTAATGTGTCATGAGACTGATATTCATAAGTATAATCTACATATAAAAAAATGGAACAGCAGTCAGACAATAGACGAAATCTGTTTATTGGTCCTTTTAGGAATGATAAACTTACTGCCCTCAACTGCACCAAGACACTGCTATTAGTCATTGCAAGACTCACAACAATGTATTATTTTGCACATCCAAAAACAATAGTTGAACAGCACTGTGTTAATAACTGCGGTAATAAGGCATGCTAAGTCAGAAACCCTGTGAGTGTGTGAGGGTTTCCTATTTATTCTCACCTTCCTATCAGTGCAGGAATGTCTGACAGTTAGCGTCCCACTAACCTCTGCCGGCTGCTGCAGATGCTAGTCTTCAGATAGAAATATGTTCTGCATGTAAAGATGACATGTTTGCAGGGTCTATAATGAGTTACGTCAAACTCTTGTTTTGTGTCTTTGAGCAGTAGTAACACACTTGCCATGCTCAGTGCTCTGAAGAGGTTTGGACACAACAGAGGATGTCTGGTAATTTTTATTAGCAGATTTTATTTAGTCCCAAATGAGACTCTGACTCACATAAAGTAGGGTAATTCTACTGATCATACTAGTAAAGTAAATTATGTGTGAATTTTTGGACAACTGTTTGTTTTCACTGACACGGTTAATCCATACATGGTAGACCAATTTATCATGACTGTCATGCCAACTTTAAACCTGACCACTGTTGAAGGATGTCAGGGAAACAGCTAGTATTTATAGCACCACAACAGCACATGTGGGATGTGGGCAATTCTAATGTGGGCAATATTTCTTTATCCACTGCTGAGCCTTTTTAATTAACGAGCTAGCTTTAGTAGAGTTTGTATTTTATGTACATGTGTAAGCTGCTGCTGTGTATATAAGTATATTTACTGTATTTATTGTCACCTCTTTTGTATATGCTGCTATAACTACACACTCATCACCTCTGGTAGCCATTATTTTTTCTTGTGAGTGTCACACCAAAAAGAACAATTATGTAAATAAATCCTGAGCAGGGACTCTGGCTCGCAGTGTGTTGCAGTTCCTGCTTATGTTTTAGCTGAGTGAGCTCAGCGATCAGAGCCGGCTAGTGAGCAACTGTAATTGGTTCTCTCCTCTCCAGTTCTTTCTCCTCTGTCTCCTCAGCTCAGCACTGCAGTGTTGTCAGTCCCACTGGGAGTTTTTGTGGCTGCACTTCCTCCCACGCATGCACACACACACACACACACACCAACACAATTCTGTGGGGTGGCAAATAAACAGTAATGCACAATCCCATATACAACACAATCCCTGGCACGTGAGGGTGTGTGTGTGTGTGTGTGTGTGTATGCACCCCACTAGATTCTCACAATCTTTCCTTCCAACATAACTCCCACACACACACACACCCACCCTGGCATGAACAGTAGGCACGTGGCTGTGTGTGTGTGGCATTCATTAGGCACTGATAGATCCACTAAGCCTGACTTTAGGCCTCTTGAGAGGCTTGAGGTAAATCACACCTAATATTAAAATATAGACACACACATACAGTGGTGTGTGTGTGTGTCTACATAATACTTTGCCTCCTGAGATGATTCACACTACAAATGCTGTCAGATTGTATACAGCCTGACAATCTCACGTGCAAACACAAACACACTCACACCTACAGCGGAAGAGCCGAAGACAAGCGTTTGCAGAGAGCTTTATGGCAACATGTGTGCAAAGCGAGGGTTTCTATTTTCAGCGTGGGAGAGAAGTTTCTGGTGTAAAAAAAAAAAAAAAGCGAGGCACTTTTCCCTATAGATGCTTCACTGCAGCAGCCTGTGGAAGCAGAACAGAAATATGGTTAATTTATGAAACAGACTGAGAATCCAGAGCATCTTCTTTAAGGCAGTCAGAGAAGAGGAGCTGGTGGGAGTGAATGCATTTCAGAAAAAACAAAAAAAAAAACAAATGCTTTGCAGCCAGTCTGGGTCACGTGGTTTGTGCTTTGCTCCCAGTGATGAGCTCACTTAAGCCGGATGTCAGTGGTCAGTCTGTCCGTGGACAAGAAGAGACTGCAGGCCTTGACCCTGCACTTATGAGGAGAGAAATCAATGGTGTTTGATAAGGCGGAGACAGATAAGAGGACACAAACAAAACCTGAGAAAAGGGAAAAGAAAGAAGCTGTTTTTATCATATTCAAATCTGCAGTGTTGATTTGATCTTTTCCTGACTGTACTGGCATAAATACCTATTTGCTCAGTGCGTGGCTCCTGGAGCAAAGGTGAAAACCAAGACATATACATATTTATCAATAAGTTGTCAGTGTTTGTCTGTCTTAAAGGGCTAAAAGAAGATTTTTTTAAACCAGATCTTGTTCAGTATATGATCAAAACATGCCCAGTGGACCTCATTAGCAGTCAGAGACAGCAAGGGTATATCATCCCCGGACATCACAAGGGCTTTTTCGAAACAGCCTCACTTGGCTTTCTGTTTAAAAGTTCCTGGTCTGATTATTCTCTGTAAATAATAAGTATAAAAATAACACCCAAATATGTTTTTTAAAGGAGAGGTATACTTTGCTGCATTCATACAACTTTGAGGGCAAATTCATAATTCATCGACTTTGAGATCATTTTGACAATTCTCCGAACTATTTAAGAAACCTTGTTGTTAATTATTCATCGGCTGCATTTGAATTCGCAAGAGCAGCAGAGAATCTTTTGGGAGATCACAGAATTATTTATGTGCCATAGAGCTATATATTTGAGTGAGAATATGTCGGGTTATGTAAGATCCTTGCTGCTGTCAGACTATGTAATAGCACCCTGGAGCTCTTACAGCTCTATGAGGAGATATTTTAGCAAACTAGGTTTTTGTCTTTAGTCCCCTGACAGGATTCAGGGAAGCAAACCACTGGTGCTTAAATGCTTACAACGAAAATGAGCTCTTTATTTCTTTTGTCCTATTGACTAGACGCAGTGATGCAAGTATTAAAATGCTCCTAATGGCCTACTCAATCTTTTTGTTGCTTTTGTGCGATGTATATCCTCCAGCCTTAACAGCCTTATGAATAATTGGACCCTTCCCTCTGCAGCCACTGATAAACCTTGTCAAAGAACTTGTTAGATGTTGATGTTTAGCCAGGGAGTCATAATTTAGCATCACTTTTCAAGGTGCTGGATGGCCTGTGACCGGAACCAAACTGTGCTGGTACTAGGCTGCTTACTAGAATCAGAATCAGAATCAGAATCATGTTTATTGCCATGTAAGTGAAGGGGGTTCACATTACTAGGAATTTGCCTTAGTGATTGGTGCATACAAAGAACATATAATAATTAACATGCAATAGGATAAAAACTAAGATAAAATTAAGTAAATAAACTACAGTAAGGCTGAATTTACATGACAGACATGGCATAACAGACATACAATGAACAGAACATAATATACTTGGCGGATGAAATGGTAAACATAGACCCTTATATGAACGAATGGAACAGTGTAGTAATGTAATAATGTAACAGGTACCACACGGATCGGTGAGGTGGTACTCGTGTGCAAGTAGTGCAAGATGGAGTAAACAGTGCAAATAGTTGTCATTGTGCAGTGACTATACTAAAGTGACCTTCTGAAGTGACAGTGCAGAGCAGTGCATTAATTACAGTTTAACAGTCCAACAGCAGAGGGGAAGAAGCTGTTCTTGTGGCGTGAGGTTCTGGTCCGAATGGACCGTAACCTCCTGCCTGAGGGGAGTGGCTCAAAGAGTCCGTGTCCAGGGTGAGAAGGGTCAGCTGTGATCCGACCTGCACGCCTCAGAGTCCTGGAGACGTACAGGTCCTCGATAGATGGCAGGCTGCAGCCGATCACCTTCTCAGCAGAGCGCACAACACGCTGCAGTCTGTGCCTGTCCCTGGCAGTGGCCCCAGTGTACCACACTGTGATGGAGGATGTGAGGATGGACTCAATGATGGCCGTGTAGAACTGGACCATCATTCTGGCTGGCACCTTGAGTTTCCTCAGCTGCCGCAGGAAGTACATCCTCTGCTGGGCCTTTTTGATGAGGGAGCTGATGGTGAGCTCCCACTTGAGGTCCTGGGTGATGGTGGTACCCAGGAAGCGGAAAGAGTCCACTGTGGAGATGGGGGTGTCTGTCAGGGTGAGGGGGGGTGATGGAGCTGGCACTTTCCGAAAGTCTACTGTCATCTCCACTGTCTTCTGGGCATTCAGCTCCAGGTTGTTGTTAGCACACCAGGACACCAGACGGTCCACCTCCATCCTGTAGGCAGACTCATCCCCGTCTGAGATGAGTCCAATGAGGGTGGTGTCGTCAGCAAACTTAATCAGCTTGACAGACTGGTGGCTGGAGGTGCAGCAGTTGGTGTACAGGGAGAAGAGCAGAGGGGAAAGTACACAGCCTTGGAGGGTACCGGTGCTGATGGTCCTTGTTTCCGAGACATTCGTCCCCAGCCTCACATGCTGTCTCCTGTCTGTCAGGAAGTCAGTGATCCACCGGCAGATGGAGTCTGGAACATGCAGCAGGGACAGCTTGTCTTGGAGGAGAGCTGGGCGGATTGTGTTGAAAGCAGAGCTGAAGTCCACAAACAGGATCCTAGCATAGGTTCCCGGGAGTCCAGATGCTGCAGGATGTAGTGAAGAGCCAGGTTGACAGCATCGTCCACAGATCTGTTAGCTCTGTAGGCGAACTGCAGGGGGTCCAGGAGGGGGGCTGTGATGGTCTTGAGGTGGGACAGTACCAGGCGCTCAAAGGACTTCATGACTACAGACGTCAGTGCCACAGGTCTGTAGTCATTAAGACCAGTGATCCTTGGTTTCTTGGGAACTGGAACAATGGTGGAGGATTTGAAGCAGGCTGGCACATGGCATGACTCCAGAGAGGTGTTAAAGATGTCTGTGAGCACTGGAGTCAGCTCGTCTGCACAGTGTCTTAGGGAGGAGGGGGACACACCATCAGGTCCAGGAGCCTTGCGGGGGTTCAGTCTCCTGAACAGCCTGTTAACATCCTCCTCCAGGATTGAGAGTGTTAGAAAGGACATGACGTGTTACCATGGAAACCGAGACCCAAACTGACAAATGGTGGAAAGGGTTAACTAACATCCATTGTTATTGTATGAGGAGAGAAACTTTGAGGTTAGTTTTAACCACAGAACAAAAACTGTGATTGGCCACATCCTTCGTTGCCATGGTAACAACACATACATACATGATATAAGATACAAAACAGTCAAATTCAAGCAAACAGCATAGGTATAACAGCTGTGATCAACAGGTTGCTCATGTTGTGTGTATATAAAAATAATATTTAACTGCAATGACATGACATCCATCCTACATAATAATGAATAGAATTCTTTTTTTTATTGAGCACCACATCTGAAGCTGCACTGTTTGCTCCTGTTGCAGCTGGGTCCACAGCTGATTTCACCGCTCACTGTTTTTGTGCCATTGCTGCTGAGTCACTGTTGATTGGACCTTTGATTGATCCTGATTACAGTGAATGCTGCACAGTCATTGTTTCCCCCCTCCAAGAAGAACTACATCTGTCTCAATATGAAGCTGAGGCCGAGCTCAATCACCGGCAACGTAATTAGACTTTAATTTCCGCTGACTGCTTACAACATGTGCAGCAGAGAGTGTTATTAAGAAATACCTTTTAATTTACACAGAGAGCGGAGGTTGTTTGTCTCCAGTGAAATATCCGGTTCAAACTTTTCCTCTATTATCCTTCCTCTGTTTTGATCAATAGAGTAACAGCCACTAATTGTGCTATTGTTCTCTAATGATAAAATTGATATTCGCAGACTTTTATAATTAAAATGTACTGTGCAACACAATTAGTTTGTACAAAGTGGATTGTTGTCTGTAAAGCAGGCAGTATGTTGATAACCTTGTTTTCTGTGATATTTGGACGTATAGAGAAATGTAAAGAGAGAGAGAGGTTAGCTTTGTTTAGCTCAGCTGGAGGATGTTAAGCAGCATGAAAATCCCTTTGAAAACACATTGTTTTTATGCATTAGGTTGTATATGGATTCAGGCCACTTTTAATTAAAGACTAAAATCTGTACTGTATTGTGCTGTACTGGTATTGACAGTATATAACTATGATCAGAGTCTCAGTGACATCACTTGTGGGTTTGTGAAGAGCTGTTTTGAGTCTCTATGGGAAGCTCAGACCGTCGCCATGTTGGAAGTTCACAGTCTGCCTAAACTCCAACTACAGGCAAAGGGGTGGAGCATGAGTGAAGCAGAAGCAGGAAGCTCTTGCTGTGTGTCAAGATGGCTGTGTAGCAGCTAAACTTTGACAGCAGGAGGCTTGAGACAGCAGTGTATGTGCAGACCATATAGGTATTTATGTTAATCCATACAAGACAAACATTATGATGTTGTAAATGCACCCTCATCCTGGGGTCAACAGACAGCACATGGTCCCGACAGCAAGCCACCATTGCTCTAAAACTACACCTGGAATCCACTGCAATCACCAAAAAAGGGTCTGATCTCCTTCACCCTCTATCTAAAAGCTACCCCACATCACAATTTATACAACATAGACACTATTATTATCATCATTATTAATACTATTACTATTTTTAATATTATTATAACCATCCTTTTCCCCTTAAACTAATATTATCCCTCTCCACCTGGTTTCCTGAATGGTCCGGCCTGGAACTTTAAATGCCTGCTGTTTCCAGAGGGACTCTTTTGACTGTTACACCTGGATACACCTGGCCACAACCAAAAGGTAAGAGCTCAAACATCATTATCATTCACTCTATCATATCAATTAGAACATTTCAAATCTTGTACCAAACAAAAAAACACACTGTACAGTCATATGTTCCAAAGGTAATATAGCAAACTGTTGTTTTGTTTTTTGTTTGTTTTTTGACAGGTAAGGCCTACATCCTGACCCCCCTGACAGAACAGCAACCCCCCAGCAAAAGTTCAAATTAATTCAATAAAAACATTCTAGTACTTTGTGTTATACAGCAATTTAAATCATCCTCCCTACATGGTTTAAGGTGAACGAAAACCAAGCTAACTATGCTAACACTGCTAGCAGTAATGAAGAGGCCCTTCATTACACTGTGAGTCAGCACCCGTGTATCTCTAGAAGTGGTCAAGAGCCTAATTATATGCAATCTTATGTCCAAATATAAGTTAATAGTTAATTATAAAGAAAATGAACAAATGACCCATTGCACAGTCATCTTATCAGCTGGGCTGACACATGTTAGGTCAGGTCACAATTATTGTGATATATATTCACCACTAACCTTGGTAAAACCCCCTGGGTGTCTTGTCTTTAATTAAGGTAAAAGAATGTATTAATCGTTCTTTGAAATAGTTGTTTTGCATGCCAGGCTTCCTGTTTCCACCTGTACCAGTTATGACGCTGATTTAACATCCCGCTGGCTTGAGCTTCATATTTACTGCTGGTCAGAATTTGGTCAGAAAATGACTAAATCTGTTTTCCCCCAAATGTCAAACGATTCCTTCAAAGCCTGCGATCCTTCCCCTCTTATAATTCAAGCCACACATTGACATTAGCTTTTTTAAACGCCTCAAGCCATTTGAGTTTTGTCCGATATGAAGGCCGCATATAATTAATTTCCTCATGAGTGAAAGAAAGTCAGCAAAAATCAGTTTCTAATTTAAACCTAAAACATGCCATGAATGCTTTGTTATTTCTTTTCAAGAATAAAATCGGATTTTTTTTAATCAATATTTGATATTGGTTTTATTTAAGGCAGTATATCCAGCTCCAGATTCTTATGACACACATGAAGTACACAGATTTATAGCATGATTCAGCTTTATTGTACATGGGTGTCACATCAGGAAATTAAACTGCTCCTGTGTAGGAACAGAGGCAAGGACACTGATGGGATCAGGTGTGTGTGTGTGTGTGTGTGTGTGTGTGTGTGAAACACAACATTAAACCCTAACACACATACTGTGTGGTGAAGACACATTTTGGGTATCACTGTCCACCCCAGTCCTCAGTGGAACAGAGAAGAGAAGAACAACATTGGGGGGGTAAGGTGAAGAAGGGAGAGGGAGAGAGAGAGAGGGGGGAGGAGCCACCATTGACTGCAGCAGAAAAATGAGTGAGTGGAGGCAAAAGGAGGAGGGGAGAGAGAGGGCGAGAGAGAGAGAGTGGTGATGAGGAGCAGCGAGGGAGCTGGAGACAGAAGGGGAGGGGAGGCAGCATCTGCTCACTGCAGAACCTTTCATTGATAAAGTAGCATCTGTGTGAGCCAGAAGACTGCAACTGGACACACACACACATCTCATCATGCACACACTTCCTGACTTGTTCTCAGTGCCACAGTGCACCTCGAACTGCACCACCGAGGACACACTCTCATTCACTCATCACACTGTGAGATGCTCTTATTGAGCCATCCAGGAACATCATCACAGGCTCTCTGTCTCTCTCTTCTTCTCCTCTCTCCTTGCTGTTTTTTTTGGTAATGTGGGCTTATTTCACAGAGGAAGGACACCTGTAACTGAGGAGTGGGACCAAGCTCCAGAGGAGTCCTCAGATTAAACCAGGCTTAAGCGGGATCAGTGTAACCAGCCAACGCATCAGCATAAAGGTACAGACATACTTCAGAGCATGTATTTACACTCATACATGCATGTAAAACTTCACACACACCTTATAGTTTACTGCTTTCTGAGTGCTGTGTGACACTTGAGATGTAAACAAAGGTGCCCGACAGCAACAGGAGCTCCTCTCCCTCCTCATCTTTTTCCCTCTTTGCTTCATCCCTGTGTGTTTATTTTCATCTTGACACACCGGTGTTCTGGTAATCCCATTCTTATCGCAGCAACCTGCCTCTCTCTTCTCTCTCTCTCTCTCTCACACACACACATATTTTGGTCCTCCTCTGCCTCCTCTTGCTCTCACTCTCCTCCTCCCGCATCCTCATCCTCACAACACAGAAGCATCTCTCCCATTATCAGCTTCTCCCTCATGCCTTAGACAACTCTTCATCTGTTTCTCTCTCGTTCACTCCCAGCCCGTCACCCTGGGATCTACAGAGGCAAGCGGAGTGCCGGTGTCGGCCATGAAGCTGGTGAACGGAGGAGGGGGAGGAGGAGGAGGAGGAGGGGGAGGAAGAGGAGGTGGCGGGGGAGGTGGAGGAGGGGGTGAGAAGACTGCCTTCTCCTTTAAGAAGTGCTCTGCCTTCCAGTTTGTCAAGAGAAAGGTGAGTTTGGAACACACACACACACACACACATCATAACTGGACACTAACATGGTGACAGAGATATTGGCTGAGAGAGAAGGTGTCACACAGTGTTCCCTCTCTGTCTCTTTATTTGTGTGTGTGTGTGTGTGTGTGTGCACACACCAGAGATGATGTCATTGTGGAAGCTAAGCCGCTCTAATCAGGCACAAAGGTTTACCTCCCTGCGCATCCCTGTTTACATTCTGTGTCTGTGTGTCGCTCCTTGCTTTTGTGTGTACTCCAAAGTACTGTTGCATTAAAGAACCCACAAGTGTCTGCTGTGTAGATATCAACGCATCACTGAGCAGATGAGGTCTCGTAGTTCATATCTGCTCAGGATATCCCGCATAATGCTGCAGTGCTGTCACAAGGCTCATTTCCTCTGTGTAATGTTAATGGGATTAAGTGTTTTTATCTGGCCAGAGCCTTTGTGTATTACATGTGTGTGCTGACTTTCGGAAAAGTATACAGAAGTTTAATGGACTACAAAAGTGTATTTGTGGGCGTTAGAGGTGCCACTTTTTCATCAGGCAGGGATTTATAAGTTGTGACTAATAACTTAATTAGAGGTTAATAAATCATTTTGGCGAGAAACCTCACGTCTTAGCTGCTAAGCATCTTCTCCACATCATCAACCTCTGATCTGATGACATATAGAAATCTGGATTCTTTATTGCAGGTGGGCAGGCCACCAGTCTAAAAATGGTGCTCATGCTGCTCAGGTGAGTGTGAGTGTGAATGGTTGGCCCTGTGATAGACTGGTGACCTGTGCAGGGTGTACCCTGCCTCTTGCTCATTGGCACCCAGGATAGCCTCTAGCCCCCCTATGATCCTGTAGTACAGGAGAAAACACGTTCATAAAATGGATGCATGGATGCTGCTCAATTATAATTTTACAAAATAAATGGTGGAGAAGCTTGTTGCAGATGGAAGTTTGTCTCGAATCACGCTGTGAAAGGTTTTGTCTAAAGCTTAACAGTGATGTTTTCCTAACCTTTGCATCACCTAACCTTGTCCAAATGACCATACAGTGACCATGTGACTGTATTTGTGTAACTTGTGACTTCTTATAAAGACACCATTTGCAGTTGAGCTGGTTGGTGCAGATGAAAAGTCCTCATGCCAAATATTTATTTAATTAAAAAAAAGTTTAGTATAATGTAACAAATGCCTTTAACCAAATGTGACTTAATACAAATGACCAGTTTTGTCAGAGTAGTGTGTTTGATCTGCAGATTTTGACAACCAGCTCAACTTCTGTTTCCTTAAATCTGAATAATTTGCAGGCGAAATACATGAGATCAGAAGAAACCAGAGCAACAGCACTGCAGGCCATAACAGGAAAGAAATGACTAACATTACTTCCAGCTTGTGGAAGAGAGAACACGTTTGATGCATTCAACTCAATAACCAGTGGGTCGCTGTGGGAATACAGCAGAACAAATTATTATTTTCCCAAACAGTGTAATAAAATAATTCAAATGATAAATTAAAGCTTTATTGCACAGGTTATGAAGTTCAAGTTGGCCCTAGGCAGAAACCATGTTTCTGGACAATAACAATCATTGAAAAGTTGTAAGATTTGATTGTATTTTCTTGCCCTGTGGTGTTATCGGTTGTGTAGTTTTGCTCACAACAAGGGTGTGCGTTTATTTGGTGTCCTCGGGTTTCAGATGGTGTACAGTATGGTGTGAATCACTGATGACTCGTGTTGTGAATTTTGGCAGATTGTGTTGCGTTTCCACCCACGCACAAGTACTCCCACAGGCACAGTCTATCTATCTATCTATCTATCTATCTATCTATCTATCTATCTATCTATCTATCTATCTATCTATCTATCTATCTATCTATCTATCTATCCATCCATCCATCCATCCATCCTCCAGACATGCATCAGCACAGCTCAAATGTAAATTAATGCCTGCTGCAGTGTTTATTTGTCTTTCTAGTTGTGTCTAAATATCACGTAATGAGGAGAGTCCAGTCAGAGCTTAGAATCATACAAACGAGGGATGGAAATGTAAAATCAATAACAATGCATAAGGGTGTTTTGGTCGGTGAACAGATAAACTTGATGATGCAAAAGCGATTCAGATAGAAGCACTTTGATGCTGCTGCTGCGTTCATGTGCCTGCGGTGCATCCGGTGAATCCGGATGACACCTATCATTAGCTTGACGTGTTAAACAAGAGGTATGACAGTATGCCGTTTGATCCGTGCACCGCTTTAAGTGCGATGACAAATAACAAAGGAAAAAGTGCTCTAATTAGATGTGTTGTCAATCACATGTTCAGTTCTGTGTGAATAAGCCTGTGTTGGTGCTTATTTTTGGTGCGTGTCAACAGTCTTCTGTGCCAGTCCTACAGTAGCTGCCTGGCTTGTTTTTTCTCTTGACCTGCTGGTGTGTTTTTCCAAGTCTGTTTTCCTTTAGCTGCGACATGCCTTGACACGCTGTCTAGCTACCCTTCGACTTAGGCATTCAATGTCAGTGTGTGTGTGTGTGTGTGTGTGTGTGTGAAACAGCTGTCTGGACTTTGTCCTGCTCACTCACACAGGCTGCAGCCCTGTGGTGTGTGTTTGCAAAATGTTCACAGCAGGAAGAGGTTTCAGAAAGCTTCTCACAGTGTGTTTATTTTCTTCTTTCTGATTCCCATGTGTGTGTCGGTTTTTGTCTTTTACACTTTCATCATTTTCTTTCGTGTGTTTATCTCTTCTTAAAACCCACATAAGTGCTTGTTTTTTTTTCTGAGAATGACAGAATCCAGATTTTCTGGAAAGTCTTAGTCACTGCAGGAGTGTTGTGTATTCATTGTGCTTGCATGCACCAACTTGTGGCTCTGTGTGCTGTGCTTACTCCCTCCAACTCACACAACATCTCACTCGTTGCTCACACCATACGGCTGCATAATGGGAACATCCATTAGTGACACAGAGGGTTTAATTTGTAATAATTCATCCAGCTTCCAGTTACGGTTTGTGAAATAGCGCCAACATTAGAGAAAGCCAAGTCAAAGAAACCATTCAGTCCTTATTCACCTGACTGTGTGTCATCAGCATGCTGTAAGTGTGTGTGTGTGCAGAGCATATATATTTTACTTTGCGAGTGTTCCCCTTGTGTGGCAGAGAGGAGACGCAATCTGTGCCTCTCTGAAGTGCATTTCTGTGTGTGTGTGTCCCACTTGAACTGACATGTAATCAGGGATTACATGACAAACGCTCTGATCAAATGCTGCAGCTGGCAGGGCTGACAGTGTGTGTGTGAGTATACTGTATGTGTGTTGAACATAAAACTGAGAGTGATCCCGTCTTTCCTGTGTAGGTACGAAGATGGATGAGGAACCCCAAGGTAAGCGTGGAAAAGGCCCAGGGGAAAGGTCTCCTCTACCCTTGTCCAAAGTGTCCGCTGGGTGATGACCTGTGGTACACGCACTTCCCCTCGCCTTACGGCTGCTGTCACTACTCGGGCCTGCAGGGCGGACAGTACTACCACCAGGAGCCGTGCTCGCCTTGCCCTGCAAGTGGGCAAACTGGCGGCCATGAGAAAAACAAGGGCTGCAAGGTAAAAGGAACAATAAATTGTGTGTGTGTGTGTGTGAGAGAGAGAGAGAGAGAGAGAGAGAGAGAGTGAGGTGAGATCAATAGAGGCTAGAATCTAGGTGCAGGCTGTGCAGATGGCCTTGGAGATGCTTTGGAAGAATGTTCCTGTCCTGTCCTCGTCACCCTTTATTAGACTCTACACATGCTTGAGAGGCTGGACAGTAATCCAGAAAAATAGTGGCCAGTAGGTGTGTCCACATACGTCTGTCCATATAGTGTATATTTGCCCTACAGTGTAGGCCTTATCTATGTTTGAAGACTCTCAGTAGTACATTTGAAGAGTCAATAGGGAGAATATGACCTATTTCAAAATGTATGCCATGCAAACAGAGGAGCTGCCTACTCACCTGCTGTCCCTTCACACCACAAATCTCCCACTCTGGCCTGGACGTGGAAATGTATCCACTTCATGAGATCACATGACTCATTTCACAGGCCTTCCTCAGTTTGCCAATTAGTGCTGTCTGAAAGACGCAAATTAGGAATTAACAGGACTCTAGACATTATTCTGTTTTCTTCCTTCAAGCGCCACCATGAGTGTTGTTACATAATATAAACACTGGAGTGGTTTGTAAAGTTGTTTTTTATACTAAGAGTGTGTGTTTCAGAAATAACAGAAGAGCACATAAACGCAGTCCATTTACACCAATGCTGCTGCAGGTGTCCAGGTTGTCCTTGGTTATGCAATCACAATCCCTCCCTCTGCTTATCAATCATTACACCCGTCCCTGGTTCCCCCCACTCTGGTCCCATGGGCGTCAGGAGGGAATGAGTCATCACCATCCCAGCAAGACATAAAGCCACACTGTCCTTCTGTGTGTGCAGAGAAAGGGGAATGTGTGAGGACACAAAATGGGACCATAGTGTTGTCGCTCACTCCAGTCTCCTTTCTTTCTTTCTTTTTTTACCCCCATTCAGTTTTATTTTCTTCTGGTTTCCTTTGCAGGTGTCTCACTTGACTCCCCATCAATCCCACCCCTTGCCCTTAAAGCCAATAGATCTGTCAGTGATCTGTCTCAGCAAAGATAACCGCTGTGTGTGTGTGTGTGTGTGTGGAATTAATTGGGTAAGGTGAGAGAAGGCACAGGGAGGTAAGGTGATGAGGAGGGGGTTACAGAGGAGGGGGCTCAGCAGTGACTCATGTAGTGCAGCAGTGTGTGAAGCCAGAACATAGTGTACAGTGCTGCCCTGTTTATATCTCATATGTTTGATCCCAGACTTGATAAATGACTGACAGTGTGTAAAGCTGCTGCATACAGTTTCCTAAATATGGATTTCCCTGTATTTTATTTTGTGTGCCAAATATTTCACAACACACACACAGTACCATCATGTTCTGTTCTGTCCCTGTCTTTTCACACTCCTAGTCCAAACACTTGAAGACTCATGCCTTCGAAGTCAGTGTGCCAGACGGCTAGAGAAGCATGACATTTGTTCAACAAGTGGAGTAGTAATAGAAACATTTCTCTCGCATGCCAAGCAGGCCACCCACAAACCTGAGTCAAATGCAAATGAGGAGAGCTTCACTATGATAAATCTGTCAAACAGCTGTCACACTCACATGGGTAAGAAAAGCTGCTGTCACATAAGAGTGCAGATAGACAGGAGAAAAAAGCTCTTAGGACATTTGTCTCAGAGTTTGTATATGTTACCTTTCATTCTGCTGCAAATGTAATTTTTTTTGTCCTGAGAATCTTATTCTAAGCTTGGCAGCAGAATATTGTTTGAAACGTTTACCCCAAAAATAAATAAATAAAATATGAGTTCTATTATATCAGTATATACAAAAGGACATTTGGCAAGCCCTGTTATATTGCGAAGAAAATCCTCCCTGACAGATTTCCTGCCTCCTCCTCGTCCTCCTCCTCATTAAAAATCCATCAAAGGTTTTTTTTTCTTCTTTTTTTTGCTAATTATAAAGCAGCAACTGCATTAAAAATGCAGGTAGCTTTATGTAGTCTTGACCCAGTGTGCTGTCTTGCATTCACCCCACTGCCACTTTCAATGAGAGCTAAATATAGGCCGATCTTTAGGGTGAGTGATTATATTATGAAATCAGTGTGCTAAATTTATGACGCAGCATTTTATCAACTGCAGGGGAAATGAAGGAGCAGAGGAGGGGAGGAGAGGACAGGAGGTTGACTGTAAGCAGGGGCACTAGGGGTGTTACAGGGGTAGGAAATTAGAAATAAAAAAAACAATAGCTTAATGGAGAGAGAGAGAGAGAGAGAAAACAGGGGTTGGGGGGTAAATGAGGGGAGAGGAAACAGTGATAGAGAGAGATGAAAAGAGCTGGGAGAGGAAAGATTTATTAGAAGATGGAAGATGAGGTCAGGGCATCTGACCCGCAGCCTGAGCATGAACAGAAACCAAAGTCATATAAATCCTCTTGATAAGGACGTCCTGTTCTGTCCCATATACACAGCGCAGACTGCAAATACCACACACACACACACACACACACAGAGAGAGAGATGATGCAAAGGCAGCCTTTCCACTAATCTCTTACATCAAGCCTGTACTGTTCTTGATGGGGACTTAATCAAAAGAACATAAACTTTTGCTGTTTGTCCTGACATGTTGTCTCTCTCCTCTCATACATTTTCACTACTTTAAAAGCTCAGTAATGTAGCCAGACAATCTGTAAAATATTTTTATAAACAACACAGTGAAATAAATATAACTCTGTTACAGAACATAAAACTTCTCATAAGGTCAGATACAACAAAAAACAAAGATTATTACATTATTTAAATATCACACATGAGCTCATAGAATTCATCTAAGTTACCTAACAGATGTTCCTGGTATCAATCAGGTGATTGTGTTAATCAGTCAGTGTATTTTGTAAGGCTTAAACACCAACTTTACCCAGAAAGGTCTGTGGTCCCATTTGTGTTTACTATCCCAAACCCATTCATGCAGGACTCAGAGAGAGAGAGAGGTGGAGGGAGGGGAGGCAAGGGGGGAGTTGACAAGGAAGGAAGGAAGGCAGGAAGTGAGGCAGAGAAGACGAGAAGTGAAGAAATCCATAGAGGCGAGAGAAGCTAAGTGTGTCCAAGAGGAACAGTGGGTTTTATCTACTCCTGTGCATCCCTCTGAGATGTGGTTGACTATTGATTAGAGCTCAGCTAACAGTAGCCGAAAAACTGCAAGAAGCCTCCCGTCATTTGTTTGTGACGTGTGCAGTTAGCTCATCTTGTTAATGTTTTGTCAGCTTGAGCATTTTGTTCTCAGAGTCACTCAGTTCATCAGCTGCTTTTTAAAAAAAATAAGGGTCTCACAGGTGATTTTGGACGTGACACTTCCTTCCCCTGTAGGAAAACAAGAGGCAGACGATCTGACAACTGCCTCTGTTCTCCCTGAGTGGTGACAGGACCCTGCAGGCTGATACTTTGTTCCACGAATGCTAATTCATCGTATCTGAGTCTGTGCATGAGACCAGAAAGAGGGGGTTAATTTGATCACAGGTGCAAAACAGATGAAACACAGAAAGGGACCTTACACCTACATACTGCCTGTACACTTCTCACTTAATGTTGCGTTACATTTTCTTTGTAATGCGAACTCTGCTGGACTTTAAACTCCAGCCTTGACGCACATTCTGAGAAGCTGAACATCTTAGACAGCTCGCTAATGGTTAATGATTTGTGTGTCATAATCAAAGATTGCGCAGCGTTACCGGGAACCCTGGTGATGTTTTGGAGGACGGACTTGAACTCTGGACTTTGACTGCTGATGGAAAATCCTGAGTGGACAATTAGAACCTCATTTTAATATATTGAAGTCCACGAATGATGCCTTATGGCTTGGTGTTCGCTGATCTTTGTCGTCATGGTTAATAGCTGTCTCCTCACCTGCCAATCATGTCACACAGCCTTGCAGAAACCTATGTTAAATTACAGCTTTAGTTGTGTTTCACCATGAATTGCATTACTGTCAAAAAGCCGGCATTGGGAATAAGAAGGAATTAGGAGAAACAACCCTCAAGGTCCAATTATATTTGATACAAAGAGTTACACAGCACTGGCAGCCAAAATCCTTTTTGAAGTTGTTGGCTTGTCATGCATACTGTACTCATACCATGGAGAAATGCCTCTCATTCCAAACTTCTCTTTGTACTCCATTGGGTAGTTGAGCTAATTGACTCGGAACTTTTTTTTTTGTGCCTTGTTAAAGACCTCGATACATATTCACATTCAGTCCGTATAAATGCCAAGAGTCAAAACCCCCTGAGCTGTTGAAATTCTGCTTGTGCTTAGTAATGAAAGTGTTGAGGAGCCAGCTCAGCATTGGTATGAGGCCAGGTTGTACTTCCACCTCCTGTTTGCCCAGCTGTTTGGCTGTACGAGAACCTTCTCCTACTTAGAAGACCCTCTGAAGCCTTTGTGCAATCTTGATGTTTTTCTGTCATCACCCATTTCCCTCTCTATTGTTATGACTAAAAATTATACCGGAGCACCATTTAAATGAAGGAGAACTCTCCCAGGGTATGGAAAGCAGCTCTAAGGCACCGCTGTTTAGCATAAACTTAGCAATGGAAAACTGCTAATCCTTTGCTTTTCTTTTGTTCCATAGCCAAGCATGCTGGCAGTGGAAGAATGTGGTCTGAGCAATAAACTCAGAATTGCTTTTCTTGCATGATCTCACATCTTTGCTCACAGTGGATATAGACACCCTTAAAAAATGGCACGGTGAATTTGTTTCTTCGCCACTGACGCACTATACATGCAGGCTTTATTTTCAAAGAGGAGACAAATAAGCAGCCACCAACTGTTGTGATGTGGGGGGGGGGGTATGTTTTGAACCAGCTTTGTAGTGTTTCGCCTAAAGTCTAGCTATAACAAGCTAGAGAAAAAAAGTAAAGCGTGTGGTGTTATGTTAAGAGGCATCTGTGTCAGGTTTGATACAGATACCGTAGGCAGACATTCATTCATCTGCACGACTGTGTGTCATGTGGTGAAAAGCTCTGAGGAAGATTTGACAGCCATGTTTTTCTTCACACTTGCAGGTTTTGAATAGAGAGTGACTACAGAAAGGGGTTATATGAGGGAAACTGACAAAAATGATCATTTTGAGATGTTGGTTGTGCTGTTCATAGACTTGTAGGCTGGCTGTCTTTCTTGGTGAAAGAGTACCCTTATCTACCATGACAAATCTTCCTCTATTTTTACTCATAGCCATTCTCTTCGCCTACCAGAAAGACATCACCTGGCCCCCAGGAGCTTAATGATGTGTCTTTCATGGGAGTTGGAGGTTCTGATTCTTTTCTTTGCTTCTTTAGTTTCATATTTCTGTATATACAGGTGGATGACGTGACTCTGCCTCCACCCAAAAGTAAGGTGGCAAAGTCTCACCTAAGGTCACTACCATCTTGGAATCGGAAGCTGTCGCAGTTCTACCCAAATACCCACAGCTTCCGCTTCCAGCCACCATTTTGCAGCAGCTTGACTGCTCCTTTAGCTGCTCACCCTGACATTTTTAATCAACAATAACAGATGTATTCAAAACTAGTTCAGTTGAGTAGTTGTGCCACTAACAGGAAAGAGGTGGCTGCCAGCCACCAGACAGCAGTTGAAAGGTTGTGGCCTTACTCCTGGCAAGCTGTCATGTTGTCCGTCTTTGTATACAGGCCATCATTTAACCCAAGTGTTGCCTGAGGTTACAATTTGCTGGGGAAATCTTTCAGGACCCAACGACCTTTAGACTTTTTGTAGATAACTGTGTAATTCCTCTGAGAAGTACCCAGCACTGCGGTGTGTCAAGATCATGTCATGGATCTTGTCAGCGCTCGCCTGTCTGGTGCCGGATAGAGGTCATCTTGCAGGCTCTCTCTGACATGTTTGCAGCTCACTTCTTCACTAGTGTGAGATACACTACTAGTGTTACCATGAACTCCTCCTCCTCCTCCTCCTCTGGAATGTTTGAGAAATCTGTATCTATACCTCACCCTCCCTCCTCTTTTCTCTCCTTTGACCCTGGACCAGCAGGAAAAAAAAGCAACTCCCTCCCTTGCATGTCTCATTGTTAGGGAATTTAGGAATTATTGTTGTCCTAATCTACCCTGAGAACCCGGATAATCCCATCCTCCATCTTGATGTTTTGGAGCTTAAAGCCAAAACTGCTGTGCCACAGAAGGCTCAGCAGCACCCTGACTATGTAGTGAAAGTTGTTTTGTCCCACTGAGTGTTACTGCACACATTTGATAACTGAGCTGTGAAAGCAAACTGATCCGCTTCTGCGTGGATTTAACACCCAATAGCCATACTTGGCGGACCATATTTGAAGGCATAATGTCACTTTGTTTTCTGAAATTCAAGATTTTTGTGCTTACTGACCCTCACATTCTTCACCTGGAAGGCTTTTGGTGTCTCTCCCATCTTTCCTTAACACCACCATGACACCGAAGTTTGTGGTTCACAGCTTGTAATATTAGCATTTAGGTCAAAACACCACTGTGTCTAAATGCAGACTCACAGGGTGCTGGCGAGGCTGTAGACTCTTGCCATTCACAAATAGCTGTGAAATGAATGTCCTGCTGGGAGTTTATATAATATCTATAGTCAGCTTTCTGTCATTTTTATCAGTCAAAGAAATGTTTAGTGTGTTATAAGTACCTCAACAGGACAGAAGGAGGGCAGACTTACAGTTAAAACCAAGGAGAACTAAACGATATTGCCTTTAGATGCATAAGGGAGTCAGAGAGAGGGCAGCTTTTTAATTTCCAAGAACACTTCCACGGGTTGAAGCACGGAGAATGCCCATGAATATTAATGTTTTGCTGGGAAGTCAGGGTTCAGGGACCTTCTCACAGCACTTCTTGAGATTTAAAGACAACAGATTTAGTGTGACCTGGATTGAAAAATGGGTGCAAACTCCAGTTCTCTGTTCTGAGAAAAGTCACATGTTGTAGATTAACACTCCCTCCGGCTCTGAATAGTGTCTCTGAGGCTGGGATATACTGTATACTTCCCCCGTGTGTCTGATCAATGAGACGGGGGGAAAAAGAAAGCGACCTTGGCATTAATGAGGAAATCTTATCTCTAACTGAGAAGGGGATAGCTTATGTAAGACTGTTTCACACTCTCATTCCGCCTTTTAAACACTTTTTGTTCTTTGTTTCCACATTTCTGCTAACACTTCAAGCCTGTTAGAGGTAGAGCCAAGGGGAGCTGGTGGAGGACAAATGGATGAGCAGAAGGGCAGAAAGGGGGTTACCAGGAAAGAAGATGATGGGCTGGCACTCTGTTATTTTTGTTTTTGTTTAGTATTGCTTGTGAGAGACAAAAAAATGTTGTTTATGTATTACCTATATGTCATTCCAGTAGGTGATGCACAACAACATCTAGTATGCTGTTGTATCTTATACAGTACTGTATTTTATGGCTATTTATACTGAATGAGGCTAAAGAGCGGACCTTTAAGTTTACATAGGCAGTTAAAGCTGCAGAAAGAAAAGAGGGTGTCTGATGGATAAAAAGGACAAGATGTTCTTATTTTCTTAATTTATAGATCTTTGTAGCTGATGTGTACACATACTGGCATTAGTATGACAGTTTCCCTAGAATAAATTACATCCTGAGTTTATGAGGTGAAAGGACACATATTGCCTTACGTAACTCAACCAGTGTTGCCTTAATGGACTGTAACACAAAACAGTTGAAGGGCAGGGAGAGGGGTTAAGAGGAAGGAGAGCCTGGAAATTGCATCCATATATGCATGTAGGTGTGTGTGTGTGTGTGTCTGTGTTCGTGTTCTGTGCTGGTATTTTTTATGCCCCCTTGCGGAATGCGTACACACTCTGGGAAACAAGACTCAGAAACGATTGAATGACGTACAGCTCAGCCTAATAAAATGAAGTTCATGGCTCTGTACACACATAAATATGATGAAATGTTACCAAAGAACAATATTACAACTAGTGTTGTAAATAATATTTACAACTTAGTACACTTTGTTCTGCTTCCATCTATAAAAAAAAATATTTGGTAACACTTTATTTCAGTGTCGCTGATACAGTGTATGTACCTGATTAGGTACAGTGGTACAACCTGTGTAACAATATGTAATATCATGTTCTAGTGTTATGCTAAGCTAATATTAAACAGAATGGAAGTGGTGTCAATCTTCTAACAGCATATGCTAATTTGACTAAATGAAACAGGTGAAGCCATTAGCTTAGCATTGCATGCATTTTTGCACTGGTTTGTCTTTGTTTCACACAAAACTTCAGAGTGCAGAAACACTTTGAATCATGTAGTTAATGTTTAAAAGCCTGTGTTTCCCACATTTTACTATATGCTAAGCTAATACTCTCTCTCTCACACACACACACACACACTGTAACAGAATGGCATCAGAATCTGAAAACACCCTGAATCTGTTCTGTCATTCCAGCGTTATGTTATAGTGAGAGTCAAGGGATCAACCAGCCACCCATTGGGGAAGGTTTTTGCTGAGTTGCAAGTTAGGACACACACACACACACACACACACACACACACACACACACACACTCTGTATTTCCTCATGCCAGGTTGTGGTAATGTAAAGTGCCAGCAGAGGAGCAACCACTGATAGAGGCCGTGATAAGACTCATTTGAAATGACTGCAGTCGCTGAACCTGTCTGCCAAGGACACCATTTGCTTTATATAACAGCCATTCTGGGTCAATGACATCCATCCATGCAATTTCCTCAAGAAGCATGTGCACCTTGACCTCAACTTCCACCATCCCACATGCAGTGTCTTAGAGTGTTTTTCACACCTTCTCCCTTGTCTGGGTGTGTGTGTGTGTGAAGAATCTGTTTCCACCCATGATATGTATTCTGTCAGCGTTGTTGGTCATATGCTCAATGATGATTGAAAGGAGGAGGTTTGTGTTCAAATTGTCCTCCAGTGTGTCACAGAGCAGCTGTCGCACAATACGAGATAGAGACAGACTCACTGCCTTCTGTGCAAAGCAAATGCAACCCTTTACTCATACAGTGATAATGTTGAGTGTAATAGTTTGCTAATTGCTACTTGATCTGATGGTTCCCCCTTTAAATAATTAAAAACACATTTGATCTTTTAACTTTGGCCAAATGTGAGAGTGTCTTGTGTCTCACTCACAGGTCAGGAAGTGGAAGATGCTGTCTCGCCATCATGGTGACAGCACGGGCAAGCAGAAGGAAACGGAATCAGACATCCACCTGGGTGGTTGTCATTCCTGGGGGGTCCACGCTTCGCCACTCCTGGCCAGCCCGATCATGCTGGAGTGCTCCATCTGCAGTGGGCCCTACATCAGCTATACCCTGGAGGATACCTGGCAGCCACGTCAACGCACACAGGTAAGCTTGTTCTACAGATAATTACATTACTACAACCTGCATTTATGCATTAAAATGTATTGTAGTTTGTCGGTTAGTCAGTTCAGTTAGTCCAACTTAACCTGTAAATGCCCATAACTGTGGTGCCAATTTCATTCTCCATGAGGGTTGACGCACAACACACATTTACATACAATTCTGAACATCACATAAACATGTGAATGTTTCATTAATATTGCAGCTCCCCCTTTGTTCTGGAACACACACAGAAGCTTCTTTGAGAAGTGGTCCAGCTGGACCATGAACTGATCTGGTGATCCACAAGAACTCACCATTCACCTTAAAAAACTAAAAAAATAGTATTACAAAACAGTAGAAAAACAGTAGAAAAAATGCTAGATGATTTTATCCCTTTTAACTAAATGTACTTTATCTTATCTTATGACTCACAGCTGAGTTAGTGTACTCAGCCCTCTACCTCTACTTGACCCTTGCAAAGTCTATTCCTCCCTCTCTTTTCTGTCTCTACTGCTGCTCCAACAAGTCAAACTTTGAGTGTTCTTTTTTTGGGGGGAAAAAAAATATGCCATGAAATATTAATGAACAGAAACTCAAGATTTACCATCACTATGGATACAACTCCATCAGACCTCCAGTGAATCAATAAACAACCTGGAGAAACACAGAGACAAAGGGCATGAGAGGGGAGGCAAAGCAGGAAGTTATGGAGAGGAAGGATAAAAGGACAGGAAGGCTGAAGTGACTGATCAAAGTGCAGCAGTATTAGATGGACAGATGAGGGTTGTGTTGGCCATACCAAGACTCAGATGGAGAGGAAATGAAATAATGTAAGTGGCCTCTAAATGAGTGAACAAACTGATAAGTCTGAAATAACACACACACACACACACACACACACACACACACATACATGCCTCAGCTTGTCTCATTCTTAGAAAAAAAACCCCCATAGGAGTTAACAAAGTTTCCAGAGTTGTGCAGTGCAGAGTAGCAAACTAGGCTAAGACTGTATTTAACAGAGACACTTTCAGAAGTTGATGACGGACAGGAACATCACATAAAAATGAATATCTGACACCACAGTGCAGTTCCATGGGAATGTGCTGAGATGCAAAGTAATGCTGATTGTCCCATGACAGCTGCCAATTACACTGTGAAATGAAAAAGTGGGACAGACTTCAGGAGCTGTTGTGATATTTATATATCTGAATTGTTTTGACTGTTGCATAGAGAGAAATTAACACACACACATAAACTCCAATATGCAGGAGTACAACACTGTAAATGATACTCGACGTTGTAACGTTGACACACAGAAGGATTTGTATAAACAAATAAATGTCATTTGTAATTTAAAGGACGTGTTACTCTTTGACCAGGTGTCAGGTGCACTAATGTAAAGTCTATGGGTATTCTTGAGTACCAAGATCTGGATTTTTGGAAGACATCACTACTCATTACTACAACTTTGGCACCATAAGCCATGTGCCACCCATTTCCATTAGAGTGGAGCAAAGGCAGAAATGGGTAGAAAGGGGTAATTCTGCTCCTTTAAAGTTATAGATACTTACCCAACAGAAACTTCCTTCACATGTGGGTGGTTTGGTGGGCAAGGGAAAAAAACATAGTATCATTAATGTCCTTTTAATGTCCTTAGCCCAGCTGAGTGAGCTCAGTTTCATCTTGGCGTTCGTGTCTCACTAAAGCACAATAATACTCTTGTAATGTGATTAGAGCAGAGATTTCTCACCACTAACAGCACAGGAAACCAAGTGATTCACTGCTCTCTCACCATGGAGACCCAGCCTTACATAAACCATGTCACTGGGGGGGACCAAGTGGAAGTGGGTCATGGACCAGTCTGGGCCAGAACCAGTGGTTGTTCAGAAAGGTCACACCTTATAATCAAGAGTTAGAATAGTGATATCCAAACACTTGTAATTAGATGTATTAGAGTCCTGACATGTTCATTAGCCAATCAGATGGGTCCTATGGCCTATTGTGGTCATGAAACTTTTTGCTGGCCTAAAGATAATCTCCCATTCCAAAGAAAATATATGTATCAATTTAAAAATGAAGCCGACATAGATCCACTATTTAGACATTAAATGTTATATTTTTTTTACATTTTGAAAATTGCTGTCCTTCTTAAGCCATATTTTTCCCCCCCAGGCGATGGACCTCTACTACCACAATGAGTCAGACCCAGACAGCTACTGTTGCCCTGGCGACAACAGTAAGTAACCAGCAACTGAGCCTGTTGTTTTGTATTCTTCCACTTCCCTCCCGTCCTCTTCTTTCCATCTGCTGTTCCCCCCACTGTGACTCCACAGTTACTCAGCTCCTCTCTGCCAGTCCCCCAAGCCTTTGCAGTTTAGTTTATGTTTTGACAGGTCAAAATGATCTCCTGCTAATGATCCAAATTTACTCGCACATCTTGTTGCTGTTTTGCCCAAACTTTTTTTTTGCCTGTGGGAGTAAAGTGATTCATCTTGCACACTCACACACACACGGTTTGTAACCTGACCTCACCACACAGGCCCTCTGATCCAACCCTCTAAGCTCCCAGGATGATAACTGTCACCCACAAACCAAGATTACTGTTTGTTTTGTGCGGAAACTGGCAAAAACAGTAGTTAAGGACACAAAACTCGGGACTGATCATCATGCACGTGACACAGTGACCTTTTCTGTTTATAACTTCACTGTTACAATATGTGTGTGTGCTTGTTACCTGTACATGTGTGCCAATGGGTGAAAGTACAGCTTGGTTTATAGCTTAAATGACTGTAAGTGAGGACATTTTAATTTTCCGTCATGCCTTGGTTCATGCCACAAATCCAATCCAAAGTACACAAGTTAAGTGTGTGCGTGTCACGTTTTGGCCCAGATCTGATCCGTAAGCGCTGGTTTTACTGGCTATCTTGCATGTGTCAAAACACTCACTAAGAGAGTGAGTTCATGAGGTTCAAGGTACACACCGTCATCAGATTTAAGTGTAAAATCCTGTGTAAATAATAATTCGTAGCATCCATTTCTGGATTCGATATTATGGACATTTTTGTCTTAGAGTTAAGGAAAATTTAGATTATTTTACTTAATAAAAGTAAAAGTTATTAGGCAGCAGTCAACTGAAAAGTACAAGGTCCACAAGGACATGTCTGCAGCACTACAGTAGAGTGCTCGTTACAGCATGGTAAGGAAGATGGAGCCTGAAGAATGACCTTCAGTGACATCACTGCATAGGACATCGTTGACAAGATCTATTTGGACATCTAACAGGAACATGTCCATTCATATAACTGATTAAGATGCCAACATTCTGCCTCCTTGAACTCTTTGGGTCTAATTGAGGAGCAGATTCTGCATATGCCAAAGGACAATTTTGTGAAGTACCACTTCCAACCATCAAAACAGTGACAACACCCAGAAGCTCCAGCTCTCAGTGTAACCAGATCCAGAGAAAGGGTGATGGCCCCTGATTTTTTAGATGCAGTGGGAGTGTTCTTGTGGTCTGAAAGTGCCCCATTATCACTACGGCTGTGAGGAAAAAAATAAAGAAGATTCAGCATTGGAGAGTCTGCACACTGCAGATCTGCAGGTACCTGCTTCCTGCTGGAAATTGACATGAACCACATTCTGATGAAAATGTTTTTCTCTGTCAGCCTTAATAATGGGAGTTTTCAGTGTATGAGGAGAAATCCAAGCAATTAGCTGAGCTGGTGACAAGCTGTTCCTGTGGCCTCTGCTGACATGCAGCTACACCCTGTCGGCCCCAAGTTCAGCAATTAGTGACTTATGGTTGTTATAAGTTGAAAAGTGTCACACGTGAGTCATTCATAAGACCGAAGTGATGTGAGTGACAGAACAAGGGACAGATCAGTAGTCATGACTGTCTCATTTTAAGAGCAAACTCTCAGTTTTTTTTAGTCTTTGGTGAAAGAACAGACTACTCTTATGTAACAAAGAGCATCTGCGGTAGTAATAGTGTGTTCATTAGCCAGCTGTAGTTTCACTTTTAGGACTGTTCTTTTTCAACAGGTTTATGTAACATGTGGTTAGCCTGGATTTCTGTGTGTGTGTCAGTAGCGCTAAACAATACAAACAGGTCTCTTTTCAAGCTGTTGTTTACTCTTTTCTTTTCATTTATGACGCATCACTCGCCTGTGTCAACCTGCCCTTCAGAGCTAAACATACACACCTACGCACAGACATGTCCTGTATGTACATACTCATAGAGACAACACAAACATGTGTATATATTTACAACACATGCTTACAATATTGACTGAGTTAGGTGTGTGTTTGAAGGCTATAAAGGTCATTATTGTCATTTTTCCCTACTGTCCATCAGCAGGACTATTTGTAAAGGATCTCTCCACCTGTATTTACATGGAAAGCCTAAGGCAGGGAGGGGAGAGGTGCAGGAAGGACTCCATAGGTATGAAACAGGGTAGATAATGGAAAGTCAGGCAGTAATGAAGCAGTTTAAATAAGATTTTTAAGGGAATCAGCTTGGTCCAGCTAGTCCAAAATTATATGCACAAATTAGAGAATACACTCATTTTACTGCTCAAGGCCCCATCAGTGGAGTTGTTGACAACCGTTGCTGTTACCGACTTGGCTAACCACAGTGTTTATAAAACCCTTTTACAGTTAACGTAATAAACATCTCTTATATTATGCTATAAAAATTGAGATAAATATTGACCTCAATGCTGCATGAACAGTGTCTTTATTTTGTGTCAAACTACAAGGTGGTTTTCCAGGAGTCTTCCACTGAAAAAGTTACATAGCAATATATTTCAAGGAAATTATACTGAAGCTCCGGGAACTACAAAATAATGTGTTACCTAACACCACATTAAACACGCTCACATCTCAATCCAGCGGCTTTATACGAGAATATTAAAAATCAGACCAGCGGGCAGTGAATAACAGTGGTCACATGCCTACAGAACAAGCTTAAGTGATAAGTAGGCAGCTTTTTGGTAGCCCAGCTAACCAAGGCAGGCCACACACACACACACACACAATGACAATCCACCATGCCCAAGTGACAAAATAAAAGCCTAGCTGTCCTCGGTGAATAGCCAAAGCCTTTATGTAACAGTGTCATTTGGTTCCTCACCACTGCGACTCATTCACATTCATCCCCAGATCAGCCGCATCCGAAAACGTCCCTCATCATCCTCGGCATAAAGAGCGGACATTACGACATGGAGGGAGCGGGGGACTGAAGGAGATGAGCAGATTTAATGGATGGATGGATGTCATCTGCCGGAGACAGCGTGAACATGGGCATATGCCGGTCTTTGTGTATGTGTGGGTACAACTCCAGCAAGTGAACCTCTTCCTGTAGCAAAATGTCCCACTGTGTGTGTGTGTGTGTGTGAGTGACTCTGATCTCTTTGGCATCGATGACTGTGCCACTAGTGGGTTACGTAACATACTAGCATCTCTTACACACATACATACAGTACACACACAGCTTATTGTGATTAGGGGGAGCCTCCTCTTGTTCAGGGCCTGGAGCAGCCTGTAAATCCAGAGGCAAACCGGGGCCAGAAAGGAAAAACACTGAGAGGAGCTTTTGTTAGTGTCGCTCGCTCTCTCTCTCTCCCTCTGCTTCTTCTTCCTCTCTTGTGATCTTCTCTCAACGCTTCTCTTTCATTTCATTCAACTCTTGACTATGTCCAGCAGATGCATCGCTTTCACCCCAGTTGGAGGTAATGTATGGTCTTCTTCGTCATCTCTTTTTTAATCTGCTCCTGCAGTGCAGACGTGTTCATGGCTATAAGTTTAGCCCTTAAAACTAAAACTTTCAAGGTCACCAGGATTCCTCTGCTCCTATATTCTGCTTTCTTGCTTCGTCTTTATTTATTTATTTTGAAAAAAAAGGAGTATTTGATGTTTGGCATGTGCTGATAAGACATGTCAGTTTGTGTCTCGGGTGGACTGCAGCTGCCTGTTGAAGCCTGTTGATGGATGTTTCAAGGAGAAACAATAAGTTAGGATGGAGCGTGTTTCACTCTTTTATAAAGAGTGTGATTGTTATGCCTTCCAGCGTGTGTGTATGTGTGTGTGTGTGTGTGCACCTGGATGTGCAAGTGTGACTCCCTGCAGGTCTGTTTTGCCCTCCAGCTCTGGGTATGTGTGTGCATCAGGTGGCTGCAGTGGACAGATTAATAATAGATTTGACCTGAGTTGAGGGAGAAACACAGACAGCAGTGAAAAGTTGAAGCTATATTTAAAAACTGCAGTCACACTGCCTGACTCTGTAGAATCTAAGGATGTCTTGTCTTTGGCTCTATGTTTCAACAGTCCAATAACAGTGACATTGAGCATAGCTGAGTGTACTTTTTCACATGCTCACCTCCATTAGCAACATCAGTATCACCATTGTAGCGCCTCAAGAATCTAAGATCAATTTGAAAAAACTCAAAAATGTATGTATAGAATGTGAAGCTTCTATGTGTAGTGAGACATTTTAGACCTCATATAGGGCCCTCAATGCATCCCACAATGCATCATGAAAAGTAGTGTCCAACTGATGGTCACTACAGTTAGCAATATGTGGCGAGAAGACCCGTTGTGTTTGATTATTATTTTTGCCACAACATTTATTGGGCTACAATGGCACACATTATAATTGTTAGCAACAGAATTTGGTCAGCCGGCAAAGATCGGCACGTTTTATTTGGGCAATGATGTAATAAACGATGACATAAAATGACGAAGGTAGTGACCGGAATGTCTGAAAATGTCTTCCCATTGAGTTCACTACATGGTGCCCTACATTGAGCTGCCCATGTAGGGAGTAGGGAGTGAGTGATTTTGGACACAGCCATAGTTAGCCCTCAGTCTAACATGAAAGGTTCAGAGGTCAACCAACCTTTAAGATGTATTAAAAGCTAAATGAACAATTGAGCATCCCCTCCGTCATTGGTGATGAGAATGATAAACCAGCCATAGATTGTGCTACGTCCAACCCCAGCTGGAAATAAATCTACAAAACATTCATCACAGAAAACACCTCGGTGTGTACAGGCATTTGAAACCGTGAGAGAACGCTCCATCAAGAGACGGGGTTAATTAATACGGCCTCAACTTCTTGGCAGCTGCCAACTTTGAATTAATGTGAACTTTTTAATTCCAACCTCAGCGGGATATAATGGGAAATAAACTGTAGACAGTGAAGATGAAACCTTTAATAAAAGGGGAGATTAGTCCAAGTTTTTTTTTTCATTTGGCTTTTCATAGCCTATAAACCAAGTTTAACAGCTTTAAGATTGGAGGAGGAGGTTCAGTCAGGTTTCTGTTGGCATATTTTGAAACAAAAGCATCAACGTGACTTTTTCCTTTAAGTTCCGTTTTGCAGCAGAACCAGAAGAATACCGAATTGTGTAATTGGATAAAAGGTTTGACTTCATTTTCAACTCAAAAGTTGAGTTCACTGGCAGCATTTGAAGGCAGCATGTCACCCCCCGCCCTCAGGAAAAGTCATGCAACCATGCATGAAACACAAAACTAGAGTGGAAGGAAATAGAGGCGGGACGTCTCCGCCTTGAAGAAAAGAAAAAAACGGTGGATGAAGCTCTCCAAGAGGCGGAATGCGGTGCAGTTCAGTAACTTCCCTGCCGAGGAGCCCGGAGTCTCCCTCTATACCCTTCTTCTTCTGATTTTGGGAATTAAAGCATCCATATGAAAGACAAAACTACCGCCTTGACTTGTAAGTACTCTGCGTTTTCTTTTGGAAACACCGAGAATTCATCCAATTATCCTATAGGAAGCTCTTGGCCGGTGTTGCTCTGACCGGCCCCTTTGTGGTATTTAAAAGAATTAATCTCGCTAAATAAAACAGGAGCATTGTCTGTAAGTCAGTGTTATCTGTAGAGGAACGCACCGGCAGCTCCGGGGCGCTCCATTCAGCCCATACAATCCCGTGACCTGGATTTATTTATGATGGAAGCGCAGTGCTGATAGGGGGGTCTTAAAGGTCTCATTTGCTACTTGTTGAGCTCTGGAGCTGCAGGGAGTCGGGATGAGAACGTCTTCAGACGTTAAAGGTTTGTTTTGGGTTGTGGGGAGTCTAATTCTGCAGCACTTTAACGACACAATATGGTATAGCGCAGCTTTCACGCATTGCATGTACTTTGACCTAAATTGTGCAGGGTCGGTTTGAAGTTTTTACGCACGGTGCACAATGTACAGTTCAAATGAATGTGGCCTTCATAGTTGATAGTCGCCTCACATGCAACTCTCATTCCATCCAGGGGTGTAGATAAAACCTGAACCAGGTGCCTTACATAACTGTGCCTAACGGACTCCTGAGTGCCAGCGCTCAGAGCGCAGCAGATCAGGTTTCCATTTTTGCAACATAATCTCATTTTTTATCGTCAATTCGAAACCTTTGGGTTGTTTCTGTGTGTGCAGAACTAATTGTGTGTCTTTGTTTGTTTGAGTTTGCACTGGATGCGTTCTGGAGTCTCTCATTCTGTACTTTTCCACTACCGGCGGCTCGTCTTGGCATCGGGCCTTCTTGAGTTCAAGCGCTCCCTTTCGTCTATTGTATACTGAGGGGAGCCTGCGTCACTCTCGGCCGTTTCATTTGACTAGCAGCCAAACGGTGAAGTTGATAGGCCCAGTGCAGAGGCTATCCAATCATTTGCACAAACCTCGCTGAGCATGGATACTGTGTGACTAAAATAATCTGGATCTTTCAGAATAATTACTAATCTCTAGTAAATATTCTAACTTGTTTTGGTCCTTTAAATATGATACAGTGGAGACATCTGGGCTTCATTGGCCTATTTGTATTTGAGTTGACTAAAAAGTTGCACTCTTGGTGACAAAAAGGTTTCAGTGACACATGGGTTGTTAGGCAAAGTTGCCATGGTGTTGCTCAAACATGTGTGCAAACAGTTCAAAGCGGCCTTTCAGTGAGCTGTGGTCAGGATTTTTTTCCCTGTCCTTTTTTTCCAGTGGTTTTGACGCAAACATGTTTTTAAGGTGCGGTCATGACGCGCTGGGAGCGCAACGGCCTGTCATTGGTCAAAGAGGTGAATGATCACTCTCTCATGGTCCATTTACTAAAACTTCAATGTTTGCAGAAGATCACTCCCACCTGGGGGTGTGGAAGTGTACAGGGGCAGCTCCTCCCTCATGGACTCTTATAAAACAGGAGCTCAGGACTTCACAGGCTATATTTTGGCCTTTAGCAGCTGATGAGTGCAGAGCTGCTGCTTAACTCATCATGACGATCAAAACAGAAACAGAGAAGCCTGCTCTGACTTATTCAAAGTCTAGGGGGCTGGTGGCATTAGTCACTGGTATGACTGGATTATTTTTTGTAACATTGTTTTCTTTATCTGTTTTCTTTGTACTGAAATGTCTGATTTTTTTCCCTTTTTGTCTGTTTTTTGCAGCTTTTATGAAACAAAGGAGGATGGGTTTGAACGACTTCATTCAGAGGCTCGCCACAAACTCCTACGCCTGCAAGCAGTGAGTACCATCTGACTCATGTTATTGTTCTGCACTCACTGAAGGACAAAACATTGGGAAACACATCCAGAAATGCTAGCTGTCTGTCCTCTGGAGGAACTATGTGACTCAGTGGTGACTGATTTACATTAGAAAACAAGCATGGACACTCAGAGACTCTGTTTGCTGAAGAGTGGATGAACTAAGTGTGAACTCTTTTGTTTTTCAGCCCTGAAGTTCAGTCTATTCTGAACTTGAGTCCTCCTCAAGATGCTGAACTCATGAACACAAACCCTTCTCCCCCTGTAAGTACAGTTGCTTTAAACATTATATTGTGTTTTTTTGTCGTTATAAGTCTAACTTTCATCCATTTCTCCTTCTCACAGCCGAGTCCATCCCAACAGATCAACCTCGGGCCATCATCCAACCCTTCAGCCAAACCTAGCGATTTCCACTTCCTAAAGGTGATCGGCAAGGGCAGCTTTGGAAAAGTCCTGCTTGCACGCCACCGCACTGATGACCAGTTTTACGCAGTCAAAGTTTTACAGAAGAAAGCCATTCTCAAGAAGAAGGAGGTATGCAGACATACCTTTGGAAAAACAAATATACACACACACAACGGAAGGGGCATCTTCGTCAACCTCTCTAACCTCCTGCTCTTTTGTCTCCCTCAGGAGAAACACATCATGTCAGAGAGGAATGTGCTGCTAAAGAATGTCAAGCACCCGTTCTTAGTGGGTCTGCATTACTCTTTCCAAACGGCGGACAAGCTCTACTTCATCTTGGACTATATCAATGGAGGAGAGGTGAGTTACTGGCTTGGAATGCTGCCAGCAAAGAAAGAGCGGAGATCATAAAGGAGGGAAGAAGGGCTGTGCTATTTAAAGATGGATTAATAGAGTAGGAGAAAATCTTGAAGGAAGACTGTGCAGACACAACCTATAAACAGTTTTTTGGAGGAATAAAATAGAGACAGAGACAGACAGAGGGGATATCCTGTCATGAGAAGCAGAACAGAAGCTGTTGCTCTCTAAAGGAAACACCTCTCAGGAAATCATGGGGTGGGTTAGGGCAGCGGGAGCAACTCCAAAATTAGCAGCGCCATTCATACTCAGTGTGTCTAATCGAGCTAATTTCCTGCGATTGTTGGACGAGCAAAGACAGTACTGATTAAATATGGGCCTCATCAGGAAGCAGGACGCATTTGCTCTCTTTCTCTCCTTTCTCTTTTCCTCCCCTCCATCCTGCTGCTCTCTCACTCCACCTTTGGCCCTTCCTCTTTTGTCAGACTTTCATCTTCCTGACTCTTCATTTCCTTCCATCCGGTTTCTCTTCGGTATCTTTTTTTAGTTTTTGGTTGTCTACCTGCTAATTTCCTACCTCTGCACATGTATTTTGTGACAGTAATTTCAGGGCAGTAATAACAGTTGTCTTGTTTCTTCTTTTTATTGCAGTTGTTTTACCACCTGCAGAGAGAACGCTGTTTCCTTGAGCCTAGAGCCAGGTTCTATGCAGCAGAGATCGCCAGCGCTTTGGGATACCTCCACTCACTCAACATTGTCTACAGAGACCTGAAGCCAGAGAACATCCTGCTGGACTCCCAGGGACACATCATTCTTACAGATTTTGGACTCTGCAAGGAGAACATTGAACCCAACGGGACCACATCGACCTTCTGCGGTACGCCAGAGGTAAGGAGAAGCTCAATCCGGTCTGGCCATGTTTTGTTGCTGCAACCTGCTCACATGTAATTCACCACTGGTCCCTGGTCTTCTTTACCCTTTTGCAGTATTTGGCTCCTGAGGTGCTACACAAGCAGCCATATGATAGGACAGTAGACTGGTGGTGCTTAGGAGCTGTTCTCTATGAGATGCTGTATGGACTGGTGCGTATACTCAAGTTAAACCTCAGTCTCATTTGGTACACCTTGTTAGCTAAGATACTGACATGCTCTCTTTGTTTTTCTCCAGCCTCCATTCTACAGCCGCAACACAGCGGAGATGTACGACAACATCCTGAACAAGCCACTGCAGCTGAAACCAAACATTTCCAATGCAGCCAGACACCTACTGGAGGGCTTGCTGCAAAAAGACCGCACAAAGAGACTGGGCTGCACAGAGGACTTTGTAAGTGTTCATTTATTTTATGATTGCATGTGTTGCTGTATGCATGCATGGATTCCATTTAATGACCTGTCATTTGTGCCTTTTTTTTTACAGATTGAAATTAAGAACCACATATTTTTTTCACCCATCAACTGGGATGACCTCATTGCCAAGAAGATCACCCCTCCCTTCAATCCTAATGTGGTAAATGTCCCTTTTAAGCTCTGAGAAATTGCAGAATTTTGATTTTCCACAAACTTGCTCTCCTCTCAAAGTCTTTAGTATTTGCATTTACATAACTAGATCAAGTGTACGGAACATCCTCTCTGTGAATTAAAACATTTCCAATTATGGGAAGGTATTTTAAAGCCTGACTAATCCCTGCTTATTCCCTGTCTCCCTCTCAGACGGGACCCAACGACCTGCGGCACTTTGATCCAGAGTTCACAGATGAGCCGGTACCCAGCTCCATTGGCTGTTCTCCAGATAGTGCACTCGTCACGGCCAGCATCAAAGAGGCAGCCGAGGCCTTTGTGGGCTTCTCTTATGCCCCATCTATGGACTCCTACCTATAGGATTTAAACACAGGCACTTAATGTGGAAACCCTTTTAGACTCATTGGACATGAAACAATGCCAGTGTACTAGAACTTGCATCTTGACCCTGCCTGGCATTTCCCATCGGAATGATGGATTTTGCAAACCAAACCCCGCAACAACTCTGCATCTGCAAAGAATCTAAACATGTCTATTTGCCATTCTCTGTCCAACTGTTGCATTTTAAACACTGGCTACAAAAGGATGTCTGCCCTAGTCGGGGTTGTAATCCTCCATCTTACCTTCCACAACCTACTGTAGATCCCTTTTAAGGCTTCAGTAGTCCCCTTAGTGGAAGTCTTTTGCACATAGCTCAGGCAGCTTAAAAGCTCCCCCTCAATCCTGAAGCCACAACTGACAAGCACACACGGACACAGAAACCTTTTCTCAAAGAGAAGAAGGCTGGACTGTACTGTACCTGCCCTGACACGGTTTTCCATTTTCATCTACGTAGCGAAACATCTTTCCTAAGATTCCTTCTGCCACCTGCAGGGTCTGTTGAGTCTGAATGAGTAGCTTGGAGATGACACTCATTTTGGTGCTTTACTTTCTTCTCACTTACTTTATGTTTATTTTTGTTTATGTTTTTTTAAAGAGGAGTTATTTGAAGCTGAATGTTACAGGAAGAGAGTGTGAGGGGGGGTTTATTACACTCAGAGGTGCCTTTATTTTTTTCTCTCCATTAGAACTCACATCATTTGGGTTTGTCCATGTCAGCATTAATATTTTTCATCCTTTCCTGTTTGTTGGAACAATGTAGCACTTAATTAGCACACTTGTTCTGTCTTTAACATGCGAGAACTCAAATGATGATGTTTCCTATCTTTCATTTTGCACATGAAACAATAATGCTGATAGAGAGATGGAAAGAGAGGGCACTGCTGCTAGCTGAGAAAGAGAGGGCTGTGTTGAGAAGTGTCATCGTAGTTCTGCTTGCCAACTGCGTCCCCCTCATATAGTCTTCCATTTGCCTCACAGTAACGTAACGGCAGCCTGCGGACGGGCCGACAACATTGAAACTGAACATTCCATGTTAATATTGCTGTAATGCAGTTTGACGGTATTTAAGTTTGTTTGTATATTTGGAGTTATGTGTACTAGTTTTAAAGTGTATTGAACAAAAAAAAACGACTAAAGGTATGCTTAAATATGTATATGTAACAATTCATGTTAAATGTACTGTAAATTGTTAAATTGTTTAAGATTTATGTGACCATGTTCGGTTTGCAATTAAAAGTTTAACTTTATTACACCTTAAAGAAGTTTTTTGCTTGAAAGACAAACATTTACATGACCTAAAATGAAAAAAAATGTGAAGAATGAAGATCAGATAAACATTTACTTGACTTAAATGTCCCACATTAGTGTTAGAATGGACTCTATCCCCCCTCCGTGCGTCAGCAGTCTTATGTCATGGTTGTACTATGATGCCTGACACCCGAGTGTGTGTGTGAAGGGGCAAATTATTTGCTGATAAGTCAGGTCCAGCTGTGCCAGAAGTAATGAAACAACAGTATTAGAATACAGTGGCAATCAGAACACAGAGATAAGGCATACACAAGGACAAAGTAAGTTTTACTCAACATTTGCTGGTCAAAGTGTAACCTAGCAAGCGCCTGTTCGCATTAATGTCCGGGAATTTACCACTTACTAACAACTTTCTGAGAACCTTATTTATATATAATTTTCACCCAAAACATTTGCCATTTTTTGCAAAAATGATTAGCCAAAAGGCAACAAGACAGAACAAAAATGTTCTGTAGAAGTGCTGACGTAAAATAAATGGTCAATGGTTAATCCTTCTTGCCAAAACACCGCCATCAAAGTGACACCTGGGTTTAGTCGACTTATTGCATTAAGAGCACATTGATTCACAGTTTCTTATGTAATAATACTGCTAGTTGAAGTGGAAGTAGGTATTTTAAACTGTCAAAACATATGAAGGCACTGAGCTCAGCAGAGGAGCTTTAGCCTTCATTAAACTACAGAAACACAGAAGTTAGATTCATATAATTTACACTTATCCTAATACTAAGTTGTATGTTAATGTTAGAATGTCCTTCTGCTGTGGGTCAAGGTTATGCCAGTGGTTAAATAATGTCTGCTGCATGGCCTTTAAGGAGGACAGTGAATGTCTGAACGATCCGGGCGATTGTTGTGGATGTGATCTTTGACCTCTATTGCCCTGGGATGGAAAGAAAGCAAGAAAAGAATTAGACCATAAAGCTTTACGTTGTGGAAAAAAAGGGTGAACTGGTAGGGAGCCCATTAAAAAATAGTCTGAGCTGTTGTCTAGCCAACAGTGGTCCATGAAAAAGGATCCAAATGTCCACATGAATAAGAAAAACCTTTTGATGTTATTATGTGCAGTTAGGGTGCAGGTGGAGTTTTTGCTGTTTCTCATTCATATGGTCTCTAGAACTCTGTGGGGGCTGAAGATGTGAGTTCCAGCTCTGGTGAACAGTCGCGGTCATGCACTGCCATCTCTTGGCTGAGACCTGAACAGCTGAAATAAAATAATACTGCAGAATGGCCTGGAGAGGGTGTTAGTGTACAGACTGAGAGTGACTGATTGGACACCAGAGCACCAGCTCTGCAGTCAACTTATGGACAGGTAGCAGCTTGATTAGAGAAAGAAATTTGAGGAAGGATGAAGAAGACCATCAAACTATTATTATATTAATTGCTACATTGATTGTTTTGTTTTTCTGTCATAATGATGACAACAAATCTAAGTAGTAATGATCAGATCGGAGGTGTCAGATTAAAGTGAGCCAACACACATATTAATGTAAAAAAATAAGTAACAGAGACAGGACTGGTGTGTTAGAGATCTACAGGAGCTGGAGCACAGTCAACTTTGTGGACTGGTACAACAGAAATAATCTGCTCCTAAAGATGGCGGTCACCTGGACTGGAAGGGCCACTGATGCTGTATACAAGAAGGGGATGAGCAAACTCTGTTTTCTGAGGAAGTTCAGATCTTTAAGACTTGCATCTCTGCTTTAAACTTTACTTTCTTACTAATTACTAATTTATTAGTTAATTTAGTTGAGACTGCTGCTGTAACATAACAACAGCCCTTGCAGGATCAATAAAGTAAAGTCTAAAATGTCTAAGTATAACATTGGATCAGCCATCTTTGCCCAAAGAAATGAATAATTCTGTAAGAAAAAAATTAACATTTATATTATTTGTGGAAAAAAGGGTGTCTCTACAGTGACCTAACCCTAACCCTAACCCTAACCCTATCTTCAGACCGTTGATTACATTTTAACTACCTGCCCCCCTTTTTTTGAGACGTCAAAAAAAAATATATATTTAAAAAAAAAAAATATATATATATATATATTATTAGTGCATGTTGCTATTAGGAACATTATTGAGTTGGGGATGATTCAGGGCAGCAAATCAAATTCAGATGCAGATTTTCAAGCAATTCAGAGCAATCATTCACATCAGTTTTTGAAGCAATGCTTCAGCTGCAGCAATCAAACTCACATTTTCTTCAGGAAGTGCTATAACTCAAGTGAAACATTTCTGTAATGGTCTCAGTGAGCCGAATGTAATAAGCTTTGAACCACAACTCTGTGACTTTCCAAACTCTAACCCTAACCCTAACCCGAGCTGTAGCCCTAACCCTAACCCTACCCTAACTCTAACCCTAAACCTACCATTGAACCACAACTCTGCAACCTTCCTAACTGTAACCCTAAGCTTAACCATAGTTTTGAACCTAACCCTAACCCTAGTTGTAACCCTATTGCAGAGCTAGGGTTAGGTTCTTGGCCGTCGTGAGGCGTAGAGCCTCAAGTGAGACATTTCCGTAATGGTCTCAGTGAGCCGAATGCAACAAACATTGAACCACAACTCTGCAACCTTCCTAACTGTAACCCTAACCCTTGCACAGAGAGAGTTTTATACAGATAGTCAACAATCAGGTCGTGAAAATGGAAGAAGTAATTTATTCATCTAATGGTTTTAAAATTGCATGAATCTTCTAGGTGCAATAATGTCTCTCAGATGAAACAGGAAATCTTTATCCTGAAAGGCATTAAAAACTCACAGAGATACACACACAGATACACACCCCTTTAGTAAACTTAACTAAGAACATGTCTGGGGATCAGATGGCAGTGGTGTAAAGCGGGTCAAGCTATAGACTGTCTCGGTGAGAACATCTATATACATGTCCAGAAAAGTAGGCCAAGCACAGACAGAGTTCCAGGCACGTTAGGTTACATTCTGTCATCTGTGAAGCAACAGGGGCAGGTGTGACGCTCTGTGCTGCAGCATTCATAGAAATAGGACATGGGAACCCTTCAAAGCAGCGGGTGATGAATCGGTTTGTTTTTTCACATGCTGTAGGAGTGAAAACTGATTATTGATACAGGTGTGTTTTATTGCTGCTTGCAAAAAGCCTTAAACGTATTCACATCCAGTCATAGCTGGAAACAGTACAGACTAAGAATAAGAAAAGGAGTTTTTATTATGATAACTAAACCAAGGTTATCATTGAAACTAACAAGAAGTAAAACAAACTAAAACTGAAATAAAACTAAAGAAAAATAAAACTGTGATAACATTTTCTTCAACTTCAACAAAATTACAGAATTAAAAATGTGATAAAATTGTTTTTAGTTTCCATGTTTCCCTCGGGTAGTAACACAGAAAACTGTGGCATGATGGGAGTCATTGTGTTTATATTGTAATATTACATGATTCAGTTTTGCACCTAATAAATTTTGCACCTGATAAATAAAGCTCATTCTAAACTTAAAATCAAACTTTTATAAATAATATATGGTTTTCTAAAAAGAAAATTATTTTTATACTTAATCCTCCTTTTATTTATAATAAAAAATAAATATATAAATACTTTCATTCAAAATTGTTTTTGTTTGTATTTAAATGTAATGTAAATATAATATTTGTTAAACAAATTAATTTAGAAAAAATACAAACAAAATGCAGTTGTATGTGCGCTAACCGGATGGATACATTTGGACCAATAAGAATTCACGTTTGGAACGCTGCAGCCCAACGTACGATTCCTATTGGTGGTGCGGTCACATTTGGGCGGGGCTAAGAAAGTGTCCTACCAAAACAAGCCGAGTGCGTGCACCAACACGAGCGAGGGGAAAAGTCTTGAGTGGTGAGAAAGTCCGCAGAAGAAAACGAATGGACCGACACACACGAGTTTAGGCTGACAACAGAAACGGGACCGGGGTGTCAGGTAGGAACACAACTGTCGTTAGCTTAAAAGTAAGTTTACCGACACGGTTTAAAGCAGCGAAACGCGATTAGTCTGTAATTAAAGTGGACAAGCCCTCACTTGTGTAGTGCCTTTTACTTTTGTTTTTCCTTGTGGTTTATTCGGCAGTTTGAAAAATGACAAACAAACAAAACACAAGAGAAAGAAAAAAAAGGTTAAAAGTTTGAGTTCGAGGTGCTGTCGAAACACGCCAAACACATGTAAGAGATACACTCTGTGTTACAGAGCCAGCTGTCCACTGTGAGCTTCACTTCACATGGATGGTATTTATGATAGGGCTCTCATTTGCAGGGCTGTTACTATGCAGGGCCACACAGAAGGCATTGTTTGGTTTAGGTTTAACCTTGGACTGTGCTGCAAAAACGGGAAAAGTGAGGCATGTGATGAGGGTACACTTCAGCAGCAGCATTTTCTGCTCGATCAAACATGCAGAAAACGTGAGTATTCTGAATTAAAAAGGTAATGACAGATGATGTTTGTTGTTATGCCAGCTATTTATTGATCAAAATGCATCCATAGTCTTGGTTTAGATTTCTTATCTCATTTACTTGTGATAGGATTAAAATCTATGCAAATACGTTCACACAGTACTGATATCAGCATCTGGTGTCTGTGGTGCTGGAGAACTCAGGGGGTGACAACAAATCGGAGTCTGTGGTGTGAAATAAATGTTAAAGGTGTCAGCTATCTTGGAAAAGCTTTCAGACCTATCAACAAAACAGTTTCAATTTGTTTTGATAGAATTGTCTAGTGAGTCAGGGAGCGTTCCAGCATCAGGTGTGTCTTTGATAGGTATTTGAATGTTTATTTTGCTGAGTCAGTGAATGTGTTGATTTGTGTTTGCCTGCTTTTAGTGTGATTACACGATGGAGCCTGACAGTGACACAAAGATGACATCCTCTTACCTCTCAGCCAGCTCCTCATGTGAGACCCAGAAACTGACCCCACCCAAAGGGCCAGGTAAGGGCCTTGTTTTCCACATTATGCCTCGTATTTTTTTATCTAGTGTCAAATACAGGTCTGAGCCAAAAGTGCGGCAGAGATTAGTTTGGTTAGAGCATGTAGCATAAAGATGTATCCATAGTTACATACAATGGAACATAATGTAAGTTGGCTTTGGGGATTTCTGAATGTATTTTGTTTATGTAATGGATCTCGATAAAGCTTTGTGGTGCTGAACGTGTCAAAGAAATTAAGCTAATGATGCAGGTATCTTCTTCCATAAATCCTGACCTGTTTACTCTGAAGACCACCTGAGCTGAGGATGAAGTTACACTTTAATGTGGCTCGTTCCTGTTCAAAGAAGCAGCTAAACCATTACCAAGAAACATGGAACCTGAACTAAAGTAAAGTTTACTCAGCAAAGTTAACCAAAGCTGTTTATGAAGAACAACAAAGTGGTGATCATTCATCAACATCTTACCATTACCTGTTACTCAATCAGTGAGTTATGATGAAGCCAAAAGTTGTTTACGGCTGTTTTTAGTCTATGTCCTAGTCACTCTGACCTTAATGGCACAATATCAAAAATGTGACTCAGACTACAAACAAAACATTCGCTTTATAATCAGTGACCAATTATTTTGTTTTTCCTTAACTAAACTACATTTTTTTAGGTAATAACTTTTATTATTATATTTATACCACATACTAATGATAGGTTAGTATTATATATATTCATATCAGCCAATTTCCTTCAGTGCAGAAAATGTTAAAACCTAAACAAGCAAGCAACCTCAACATTATATGAGGTAATTTATCAGAAAGAATGTAGGTGGCTGCAGATGTATCTGTTTTAAAGTCAGTCAGTCAAGTCAGCATTATTAATAAGTGCAGGATTTATAAATAATGTCTTGTGTCAATAAGAAAAAAATTAGCATTACAGCACTTTGGAATTAACTTATCATATCTAGGCACAAAGCTCATCAGTTTTCCAGCTGTTCCCTCCCTATCTATCTGGGTGTGATGATATTAGTTACAGTGAATTATGTAAACCTAAACTTCTCTCACATAATGACTTACAAGATTGCTTCAGCTTTCTTCCGGTGAACCTCTGACCTCTAATACCACACCGTCAGCACTGTTAAAGAAACTTCATGGTTGGGGGGATCCTATAGGGAAAGAAGCTGTGACTCGACACAAAGATATGCTTTTGCAATTATTTAATGTAGTTACTTGTCTGAATAGGAGAGAGGCACTTAGCTGGCCGATCCGGCTGTATGTTTTAAGGAGAGAACGTTTGATTTTTAAACATTATATACTGATAAAACTCTTTTTCTCTCTTTGTATGTGTGTCCCTCTCTCCAGGATGTAGCTGGCTGGTGGTCGTGGCGGCTGTAGCAGCCTCTCTGAGCGGCCTGATGCTGGGTTATGAAATGGGCCTGACCTCTGGGGTCCTGCTGCAGCTGCGGGGCCTCCTCTCACTCTCTTGCAGGGAACAGGAACTGCTGGTCAGCTCCCATCTACTCGG
The DNA here is from genome assembly GCF_900634625.1 of Parambassis ranga. Lineage (NCBI taxonomy): Eukaryota > Metazoa > Chordata > Actinopteri > Ambassidae > Parambassis > Parambassis ranga. The sequence goes on from NC_041043.1 coordinate 11,533,837, forward strand.
TGCTCTCCTCATCTGCCTAGCAGGAGGTCCTATTCTTGATCGCTACGGCCGCCGCTGCTCTTTGCTCGTGAGCGCCGCCCTGGTGGTGGGAGGAACCATTTTGCTCATTGCTTTGACTTCACTTGTTGCGCTCACACTGGGCCGCGTCATAGTCGGCATGGGAACTGCTCTGTCAGGGACGGCAGCATGTCTGTACATCGCAGAGATCTCACCGAGGGAGAGGAGGGGCCTGCTGGTGACACTGTATGAGCTGATGCTGGTTGTGGGTGTGATGCTGGGATTCGGCTGTAGTTATATCTTTGCTACTTTGCCTCACGGCTGGGCGTATACATTTGGACTAGTGATTCCCCCAGCGCTGCTGCAAATAGGTGCACTTGTGTTTCTCCCACCCAGTCCACGCTTCCTCGTTACTCAGGGCAAATTGGAGCAGGCAAGGATAGTGCTGGCCAGAATGAGAGGTGGGGCAACGGAGCACATGGAAATGGAGCTCAGGGACATCCAGGCTGGACTGAAAGAGGAATCGGAGCATAGTTTCTGGGAACTTTTCAGTGCCAAGGCTAACCTGCGGTCACGGCTCCTAACGGGTGTGGCCTTAGTCTTCCTTCAGCAGGCAACTGGACAGCCCAACATCCTGTCTTATGCTTCACCACTTCTCCGGAGTGTAGGCTTCAACAGTGACGCTGCCGCAACTTTAGCTTCAACAGGGTTCGGAGTGGTCAAAGTAGTTGGCACCATCCCTGCCGTGTTGCTGGTGGACCGCTTGGGACCTAAGAGCTTTTTGTGCGTGGGTGCCGTCGCAATGGGAATGTCACTAGCCACACTCGGTATATTGACGCTACAAAGCCACACTCACCTCACAAGCCTATGTAAAAGTCAGATGAACCATACAGACACGCTAAACACAACCTCAATAGACTTGGACAACAGTGACATGTTTTCTACTCACCTCCCAAGCTACTGGAATAGTGAGGAGGAGCCACAAAGGACTCACACAGTAAATGATGGAATATGGGAATCAGGAAGAGGACAAACTCATGTAGAGGTGTCTTCCTCGTTGAAGTGGGCGTCATTGATCAGCCTGTTGGTATATGTGGCAGCCTTCTCCATTAGCCTTGGGCCAAGTAAGTATCAGATTCACACACACATGTAGAGAAAACATTTATAATAATATAATTTATTGTGTAGATATCAGTAGAGATTTTATCTGACTGCCGCTTAGCTTATTACCAGCCATGACAGTGTGACTGGTATTTGATTGTTTGTCATTTTGGTGAATGTAACCATCACAGACATACTTACTGTACAGTTCAGAAGCTTGAAGCGGGGCAACTAGCCTTAAAGAATTTTCTTGAAGACGATTAGCTGCTCCTCCAAGCAGCCTCATCAGTTCTAGGATGAGCAGCGAAACATCTTCAAGAAAATTCTGCATGTCCAGTTGCCACGCTTCAACCTTCTCAATGAAAATGACCTGAAGACTGAGAATCTTCATCAACACTTACTGTACTGTAACTTCCACAAAGGCCTTAAACAAACACAAAGTTTTTTTTAGCCGTTTGGTTGGTGTATCATGGGTGAAGACACATTTTTTCAGACCATAGTGTCACAACTGTGCAAGATTCACCCTTAATTTTTTTGTAGGTGGATTGTCTGGTGTGTGTTTTTCATGTGTTACCATGGTAAAATGTCCTGGACCACAAAGGTGGGCATCCTGTGCATGCACAGGCTATTACCTTTAAAAGTGTGGCACATTAGTATTTCAGTGCTCCCTCGTTTGACTTTCATGCTTCAGTGTAAACTTGTATTTCCAGTTTTCACCTAAGAGGGAAGACAAGATATTTCTTTAGCTTCCAACGACCAGGCCATTCACTCATTGACATGTACGTCAAGGCATAACACTTACAATGCAATAAGGTTTCAGCAGCCCCCGATAAGCCTCTCAATCCTGACGTTAACGTTTTAAACTTTGTTTCTAACTGTACAAACCTATTCTGCATCTTATGCCTTATTACTAATCTCATATTTGTGTATCTTTGCAGTGGTGTATGTGGTCCTTAGTGAGATATTTCCAATGGGAGTCAGAGGCAGGGCTGTGTCTGTGGTGTCGGCTGTGAACTGGGCCACAAACCTGCTCATCTCTATGACCTTCCTCACCATTACAGGTTTGTATGTCGGTAATTAGTATTCATTAACTGTAGGTACAAGCCTATTGTGATAGAGCTGTAATAAGCTTAAAATTAGGGAAACAGATTACTAGATAATCAATATGTGTTTGATCATCATGGTTGATTCATCACTCAACATCATCACAGGTTAAAAGAAACATTTCAAGCCCAGAAATGTGAACACGTTTGTGACATTAACCAGGTCCATACACTGTGCTGCACTGTTTATACTGTCTGTAACCATACTAAACATGTTGAACTGGTTCACTTCCTGAAACAAAGAGTGTGTCCTATTGTTTCTACAACTGGTCAGTCAGATATATGCATATGCATCTGAAAAGGTAGGTTATACATACAAACATTTAAATAACAAGTATGCTGGCTGGCTTTCTTTTTGTCTTTAGAAAAGATTGGCGTCCCCAATGTGATGTTCCTGTACTCTGCCATGAGCTTTGTTCTACTGGTTTTCGTCATCCTCTGTGTCCCGGAGACCAAAGGTCGCACACTGGAGGAGATATCAAAAGAGCTGGCTAAGAAGTGAGTGTAACAGCTTCTTACACAGTACACCAATGTTATCTTGTCTGCAAAACTGATTTCTTTATCTTTTTTTTTCTGTTCCAGGAAGAATTTTGAGGTGAGGCTTTGCCGGGAGGTTCAGCCTAAAGAGAACCTGATCAGCGGCAGCACCAACGCACAGAGTCAAGCACATGCTGGAGTTCTTTAACAGAGCGTAACACTGCATCTCAACTCAATTCAAGAGCAAGGATCAAGAAAATATTAGCTCATTTTCGAATCGGCAGACACATCTCACACATGTCACTATGGGTACAGCTGGTCATGTGATATTCTCTCAAATGATGATAGCTCAGGGTTCACTCCAAAAAAAGAAGACATATTAAAAAGAATTGAATGCTCCCTTAATGGCAAGTAGACCTAACGAAGCCTCTTCAATTAATGGTACCACAAAAATGTTTTTTAGTTTGACATGTTTTTAAATGTAGGTTTACATTATGATCTAAAATAATTTAATTTCCTGACTCCATAACAAACTAAAACAGTGGATGTAGCCACCAGGAAGGTGAGAACATGTAGAACATCATCAGTGTTTTTGATTTGGTTAAAGAGAACTCAAGAGATACAGCAGTGAGAGAGAAGTAATTTGGGGAAGTAGGGTCATTTTCTGAGACCTCTGTACAACTTGTAGCAAGTAGTGGAATCACCTGTGGTTACAAAGATCATAGGTGTACCTCAGTCAGGTTTACCTTTCAGGCCTCTCAGACCAATGCGAAATCAAGACACTAAACACCTGCAGTGCATAAACACTCCTTAGTTTTCTGGTGGGTGCCAAACTAGTCATAAACGTGCCATTATATAAATGTAGTAGGGCTGCAACGAGTACTCGAGTAATATTTGAGGGCAAAATTCCTCGACAACTAATTTAGTACTCGTGACTCATTTAGTGACGTCATAGGGGAAAAGCTAGTTTTTTTTTTTATTTGATGCCAAAATAATATCTAACAAGAAGCTAATGAGTGGAATATCTTACCACAAAGTAATTCTTCTGTGAATGACCTTTTCACAATTAAAATTGCACATTTTTTTTTTAATTTTTACTTTGATAACAAGGATGCATTGTATGTTATTTTATACAAATGTGTACTGAAAACTGTAAATATAAGTGTTTCAATCTGGAAAAAAATGCTGCACTCCACCTGTCTTAAGAGGACATGCATAGAAATAAATTAAACACAATTAAAAAACATTCATGTTTAATCATATTTTATTCCTTATTTTAATACAAAATACAAAAAAATTCAAGTGTCACAAGCCTTTAGTTGACACTGGTTCAAAAGTACGCCATCCCACACACACATCAGACAACATAAAGTGTTGTTAACATCTTTCCAATCAGATGCATTAATTATATATATACAAATATTATAATACAAATATGTTGCCTATATATATATATATATATATATGAATATATATATGAATGGGCCAGTAGAACCGTCAGCAATTATGCTACCTTTAAAAAACGCCAGAACTAAAAGCAGTGGTGAAAAGGGTTAAGTGAATCATGTTTTAGATAATATTGACCTTCAGTTCCAGATCTTTTAACATGTGCAAAGCTTGACTCCACAGAGTGTTTGGTTTTGTATTTACAAGTTATTGGACCGTGTTTCAATATTTTAATGTTCCCATATAAAAAGGTATTTTTTGTTACCTAGCAAGTCAAAACAAATAGAGGCGGACGGCGTAACAAAAAAAATGACTTGGAAAAAAAAATAAAGAAATGTTGTGAACACATTTTGCACACTGTCCAAACTTGGCCAAATATTTGAACCCTTTAAAAGTTTAGCATGTGTTAAATAATTATTTTAAGGGAAAAAAAGGTCTGAACCACATTTACAGCTGAACCTAACAAATTAAGCCCTGCTCTTTGCTCCCACGTATAAAACTGTCTTTGTACATCAACAATGTGGCTAATATAATAATAGGGACGTTCTGTGCCAGTGTGGGCACTTCATGGACGGAGATTCTTCCAGAGAATGCACCAAAGGGACAACTTCTGGTATATGCGATAAAATGTGAGGCTTCCTTGTCTTAACACACTATATTATTATTATTACACCGTAAAAACCTGCTCTCTCTGCATCCATGCAAAAACACCCACAGTAAAAATAAGGAGGGACCACACACCATTTCTTCCCTTTCATCATCTGTATGAAGACATCATGTTGGGAAGACAATTGACGGTTTAGGCTGTTAAAAAAAATCACAAGATCCCAACAACTCCACAACAACATTAAAATTCTGCAAAGAGGAAATTAGACTCCAACTAGGGTCAGTAAAGATTTGACATCAAGTAAGTCTAGTCTGTCAATAATGTTTTGTGGAGTTCTCTTTCCATCCATTCCCTCTTCCTGTCTTCTTGTATGGATATTTCCTTCATTTGCACAGGGGTTTCCGACATTCAAACAGTAGTGGGTATGCCTGTTCCACTGCAGTGGCCACATTCTGCACATTTGGTCCTAAACCAGCAAGTAAGGGAAAATAAAGGAAGGGTGCGTTGTTAAAAAATTAAGCAAAACTTCCATGTGTGGATTACTGTTAATGTAATGCATATCAGGCCATAAAAAGAGGGCATATTTTACTCTCGAGTAAAAACCCTTTGAGGAATTAGGTTATTCTCAAACCGCTTTTCTGAGCGTAAAAGTGCATTATGAAAAAAATGACCTCAATCCTTTAAGCTGGTGTGCCCTTTAGCTGTATGTAAAGGAGTGTTAGTGTGACTCACCTGTAACTGTGAGACTTCCAGTGGAGAACACTTGAATGGTTGCCTTTAAGTGTTTGATTCTGTATGTGGCAGCAGGATGGAGCTCAGGTTCATAACTGACACACACAAAAACACATGGTTAAAAAGATTTATACAGCCTAGCAACACAACATATATGTAAGCAATAAAAGCAAAGTCTTCATACCCTGCAGGGCTTTCAAACAGACTCAAATGCAGACCAACCACTAGAGGTCATACTACACCAAACGTTACAAAACAAGTGGGACTTTGAAGCAGACTGTTGACTCTCTCGTCCATGCACTACTGAACTACCTAAATTTTTTTTATGGTGATTTGAATTTACATATGGACTGTGGTTGTAACAGAAGTGTGGTTACCTGGCAATGGGTCGGTTGTTCTTGGTGAAGTCTATAAGGTGGATAGCAAATGGCATGGAGCACACTGCCAACACGTTCACCACTTTGAAGGCTGAAAACCTCACCTGAAAAGACCACACACGTGCACAGACACGTAAAGGTGACCTGGCTGCATGCTGCGATTTTGTTTACAGTGACTCATAAGACATATAAAGAGGATGAAGCAAATCAGAAAGAAATCAAAAAGAAATGTGATCGTGTTCATGGTCTCACAAAATACAAGATTTTGTTCATATAATAAGTGCTTTAAAGCCTGTTCATCTTTTTAATTAACAAGACAAGGACTAAAACAGTCATATGATATTCCTTAAGTCACTATTAAAAAGCTGAATTATACAATGTTCTGTATAATTGTTTGACTTTTTGAAGGGTGAATTTTAATAGTACCTTTACAGATTAGTCAGAATATTATTACCAAAAGGACTGACATTGTATTTCCATGCAAGCCAATCATAAATGTATTAAAAAGGGGGTAATGAAGCAGCCATGTGATCTTACCTTGAAGCCCAGTTTCTGCAGACACCGTGCTAACCTGCGAGCACCCAGCTTTGCCTCATCCTCACTAAAGATAAGAGCAGAAATTAATAAGTAGCATAATGTAGCATGAAATATTAGCCATGTGAAGGCTGAAGAAAGTGCTACTGGCACTGCATTACTGGCTATTAATGGGGGATAATTTGCAGAAACATACATGCGGTGTACAGTGGACTTATTTCTAAACTGTTGACTACACATGTGTGTGCAAGGACTTTCTGTAGAGCTTGTCTACCTTGTTGCTCCAGTGCAGATGATTTTCCCTGAGGACCAGATTGATGCTGTTATTTTAGGCTTGCGAAGCTTCATCAGAACTTTCTGAAAACAAAAAAATTAAACAATAAACCAACTAAACGTGTGTTTTTCTTGAAGAAGTTATGTATCCAAGTTGGGTTTCCTTACCCCTACTTCTGGCTTATAGATGACATTAGTTCCCTCTAAGGCAATGGTGCGTAAGTTAAGGTGACATCGGGTCCTGAATGTCGCCACCACATTGGTGACAATGATATCAAGTGCCTCGTCATTGCTGGAATCCATGAGGAAGTGTGCAGCAGCTGGGTTTCCTTCTCACACGTTCATCACCAGCACCAGTGTCACCATTACTTCATGAATGGATCAGGAGACAAGTATAGCTAAAGAAAAATACGTGGAGTATTTATTAGTATATTGAATATTTGATAAGTAAAGCATTATAATTAAATTTTTGTTATGGAATGCTCATTTCTACCAAAGCCTCAGCATTTTCTTACGTTTTTCCTAACTGTATGTGAGAGTGTTATGAAGCTACACAAACGGAAGGAGAGCTAACGCCTCATCGTCACCACCTATCCTTTAAATCCCACGCTAAGTGACTGTTTGGCAAAACACAGATCACACAGGCATAAGTTAAACATTATATGACTTATTCTACAGAACATCTTTCTCATTTTTCCGTGGACTTAATATGCTAACGATGTGTTAACTTCAGTTTAACCAGCAATAATATAGCCTAATGCTGAATGCTGCGCAGGATAAAAAGGAAGGAAAGAACACTTTCAGTCATTCAACACTTAAATATGTGGAATATATTCCGCAGTTTGAGAACAGCAACCAGTCTTGCAGTATAGCTGGTGTATTGTTTGAGCTACGCAACTGATAAGCTTGTGTGAGTAAATAATGCTAGCTAATCTGTAATCGGGCTATTAACACTTACTTAATCGCAAATTGATTCAGTGTAAATGCATGTACTACCTGTAGTTCCTGCTAACATCTTACATAAATGAACATCTACAAACAAAATCTCCCAGTGGCCAAGGTGCTAGCTAATGTTGTGAACGCTATCCGTTAGCTAGCAACAAAGAAGAGTACAGCACCGTTGCAGCAATGAATGAAAAGTTGATAGCTATGCTAGTTAGCAGGCTAGCTGTCTAACGATGTACTGAGGACGAAGCAGTTTTTACTGTTTCCTGGTGGCTATACGTGCTAATACTAAATATAAGTATCTGGAATGTTTGCTTTAAATCTTCAACTACCTGTTTAGCCAGCTGAGTGCTGTTACTCCGAGACATAAATAAGTCAGTCAATGATAAAATTTGTGGACAAACCCCTTCCTCCACAGCCAAGACAAAAACAAATATAACACTTCCGTGTTCAGTTTTCAAAATAAAATCCGCTGGCTATTTTAAAGTAACACCAACTTCCGGATACAAATAATTTTGTAAAAAATGAGAGATGAATGAATCAGATGAAGAAATTTATAAACATTTGGCCTTTTTGTTATTGTCCAGATTTTAGGTAAAACCAATACTACTAAATATATTTAATGTCAAAGGAGGCACTTTAACTTCGAGTTGACATCATACATTTTTGTATAATAAAACATAATTCATCAACAACATTACATTTACTGTCTACTCCAGGTCAGATCTCTACAGCAAAGAGGTCTTGCACCCATAGGCGTAGCTACCATTATATCAGAGTGGGACGTGTCCCCGCCACATTTTAAAATGACCCGTTTGGACCCCCCCCCCCCCCCCCCCCCCAACCCACACACACACACATTTACTGAGTACACAGAAAAGTAACGCACAATCCATCTCTTGATATTTGAGGTTGATCTGGGGCCATCATGTAGGGCCAGTGGAGGAAGTTCTATTGCTGAGGTGAGTGATGATGGGAAAACTCAATCAGGTGGGCATGAGGGAGATTTGCCAGTTTTTTGTCTCTGTAAATGAGAGAAGGCCTCAGATATGGAGGCTTTGTATAATCTGTTGGTGTAGTGTAGTGTGTGTGTAGTAGCACCGGTATGGTTGACGAAACTGTTGTTTCACTTGGAATTAGTTTCTGTCTGTCACCATTTTTAAAATATATGAGTTTTTGTTGAATCTGTCTCTGAAATAGTCATTGAGTTAATATTTTGTGTTTAAGTGTTTAACAACCTGTTAAAATCCACAGAAAATTGCAATTACTTCATATTATTATATTATATTTCATAATATACTAATATATTTTTTTCACAACTCACCCACAGAAGGTGCCCCCCACATTTTTAATGCTTCCTACGCCACTGCTTGCACCATCATGTAGACAGTTGTCTTATTAGGCATTACATGACAATTGTTGGATATTTTTGAAAAAAGAAAAAAAAGTTCAGTGTGTCCTACTGAACTTAAAAACTTAATTCTACTGATGTGTGTAGAATACGATTAAAAGTTTGTCTAAGAAGAGGTTAAAATACTTATGGGCTTGAGCCAGATTCTGTGTTCATACATTTAAGGCCCCGTTCACACAGGAGAAAGTCAATCCAGCTGGAGTGGGATTGAATCTGGGTATGCCTTAGAACTGGATACGTTCAGACCTATTTTCAAATCTCGCACGCACGTGTGTCCACGCTCAATCCATCTTAACCTGGCTTCTTTGTTATCCTCCAAACCGCTAGGTGGCGCCTCGTAACATACAGAGTCTGTTCAGGCCGTGGTAGGACCATGTGTGTGCATGTGTTGTGCATTTTTTTTGTCCCTCGTTACTCGTTCTTTCGTTCTTTTCAGGGGCAAAGCTGTCGTAGTTTGACGCTTGAACACTGTCCCGTATGACATCACTAGCCATTTGCTAGCCACATTTGCGTTCGGACCTGACCCAGATTTAAGCCAATCCGGCTAGATCCACCTCTGAGAGGTGAATTGAAATCAATCCGGATATATCCAGATTCGCGTTGTTCAGACTCAGAAAAAGACTGGGCCTGAATCCCGCTCTTGATATCCCCAGTGTGAACGGGGCATTAGTGATCATCCTCCAGTGCCAATATTACACTTAACAGGCTTATGCTAGCACTACTTTCAGACAGCGTATTTATGATGTATTGGCATTTCAGCTATGCAGATTAGTGACACATTCAAGCAAAGTAAACACATCTGGTCAGTAAACGCTCCGCAGGGAATGCTGGACAGGCTACAAAAGAGGAGAAGGAGTGAAGTTTGGAGGTGGCTGGGAATGTTTGTGTTAGCAATGAGGAACATTCGCAGCCGCTCCTGTGGCTCATGAATGAATTCAGTCAATGAATGGTGTTTGGATGTGCTGTCACATCCTCACTGAGGACCTTTAGGCAGACCAATCATGACTCTAAGAACACATGAGTTGTGTTTTTGTGTTAAATTCTTCTCCTTTGTGTTGCTTTGTTCTAATAAAAAGAGACATTTCTCATTTCTGTGATAAAGTTGCTTAAACTAAACACAGTTCTGAGTGTGTGTGTGTGTCTGTGTGTGTATTTGTTTGCGTGTGTTAATATCTATGACTTATAGCTTTCTTATAAATGTTTGTGCATTGTGTGCTGTAACCCCGGCTCTTCATCTCAGACCACTGCAAACACTTCTCTTGCCTGGCCAGCTCCCAAACACAACAGAAAAATAACTTCTTTATGATTCAGCCTTGTTGTTATTGTTCTTCCTCCCTGGTTACCAAATTGTCTCTTTCCTCCTCTTATTTAATCCTCCTGGGCTTCTCTTGTTGAAATATTGCCTTGTAATTCACATCCATTCTGCACAAGAGCCTTGTTCAGATGTCCCGAGATGTTTACTATAAAGGCTTAGATTTAGAGCAGGTTAGGAAAGTCAGATGTGTGTGTGTGTGTGCGATGGCTGACGCAGGGCGCAGGAGTATGTTTACAGTTGATTGGGCTGCATATTGCTGGGGCAGCCTCTTCCCAGGGGAACAATGCTTTTATTCTCATTAGGTCATAAGATACCACATGTAAACTCACAGATGCAAGCACTTATGACTTAAGAGATGCAAATATGTCTAAGAATAAATAGCCTGTCCGTCACTGTAATGACTTTGTGTGTGTTAAAAAGTGAGAGAGACTAATGGAAAGTGAGAGATAAATCATGTTTTCATGCTTCTGGGAATATTTGTGTTTAAAGTTTTCCTCTGAATTTTTGTTGTTATAAGAAGTAACATCTTTTAACCCTCAAATCTCTAGTGTTCAAACATGATTAAAACACATACATATTTTCAGATGTGAAGGGAAAAATTATACGCTGTTTAAAATGGTGTGAATGGTTCCTGTTTCTTTGGATAAAAGGTCACATAATCATCTTGATACATCCAACATTTCTTTTCTGGACTTGTCGTCCGTGTCAGGAGAAGTGCTGCCGCGGTTAAAGCCTCCGCTGTTGCCTGTAAACTGGGTGTTTGTTAGGACCTCGGTGCTCTGTTTATGTTGGGTGTACATCACAGGCCCATTTGAAAGGGACTCAGAGGGCGAAGTTAAAGCTTTTGAGAGTATTGTGCAGCAGTGTTGTAAAAACTGACATCAGCGTTTGTGGGAACTGTGTTTAATTGTCAAATGTTTATCAGTGTTTTTTTTAGTAGGAAGTAAAAAAGGATGAAAAGAGATTGTTTAAAATGGGGATATTGGAATTCACAGAAGTAAGAGGAAGGCAACACAACTGTATTTGGATGCCCATGCACGAGTTTCTGTACAAGACAGAGATGGATAGTGTGTGAGTTTGCTGTACAGAGGGAATCCAGTGCTCTGCTAGCTCCCTCTGAGGTCTCCCAGTGTAAACAGAGACGTGGGAACGGCCATGCCTGTTTATATCAGCCCCCATTCTTACTGGGACCAGTCAGCCAGGCATCAGGGGCACAGCCAACACACTGGGCTCAAGTGCATACACACACTCAACCAAATTTATGGACATCCTCATACCTAAATATTTATAAGCATGTTTATGTACATTTATGCATAATCCTGTGTTCAGTAAGTGATGGATTACACGTGGCAAGTTCTGCTTGATGCAAAGAAATCATCGTCAAAATAAGAAATAAAATTATTAAGGGAGAAAATGTGTCATCAAGACAGTGTCAGAGTTGTATGCAGTCAAAGTAAATCCATATGAGGATGACCCAGTTGCCAGTTTGACATCAGACCCCCTCCAAAAGAACAAAAACCTTTGACAAAAAGGACAAAAAACATCTCTTTCTCTCTCTCTGATAACAGCTCCAGAGGTGATATCCTGCTCAGACAGAGACAGTCGCTGCAACACCATCATCACGCCAGATTTACTGCCCTAACATTAACACACCTGCGAAAATGTTATGGAGTTCCCTGCTCAGCCATGTTTAGACTAGTTTTTGGAAATAGTGACAGTGCCAGGAGCATTATCTGGGGCTCAGCTCCAGTATGCACAGAAAGCACCTGCTATTTTCAGCCACAACTGGGTCACTTGTAGATAGATATATTTAGTCTTAACTTGACCTTTCACTTTATAATCATTTACAAGTTGAGTAATTTATTAGATTTGTTCAATTTATTATTTTAATTATGACGTCATGTAGCATTTTCCAAATAAGGCATGTGCACATTTAATTGACTTTTGCTGTGCACATCACTTATAAAATACATATCTTTTTAATGACGGCATTTTCCTGCACATCAGATGCACATGAAAAATAAAACCTCACATTTCTGTCACCGTTTGCTATGAACCTTCATCCTTCATTCTTTCTCCAGTATATATATGAAAAAATAAATGAGAGAAAAACAAAACGTTTACCCACAATCCACAATCCATTTTTTATTTTAAATCTGGATTAACTGGATTAACACTACTGTAAAAAAATATATTAAAATATGTTTTTGGGATTCCATAAAAAATAAAAATACAATAGATCTCTGCTAGAGAACGGAGGCCCGTGGGCCATTTAGTCAGCACCTCAGACAGACGGACAGACAGCCGGTGTTTGGATAGGGATGGAGTTGCTGTAAGCCTTGTGGAGTGGATTCTTCCTCTCTCTCCAGAAAACAGAGCACTCTAAAAACAAACTGTTGTAAGAACATGGAGTCTGTCTGAACGGCACCTCACAACCGCTGCGCCAGGAGCAGAGTGAGGGAGGGTCACCAGAGATTACTTCAATTACACACCTGGTTAGCCTTTGAGTTACTGTGTGTGTGTGCTCACAATCAGGAGAGACATTCATCACTGTCACTGTTTGCTTTTATGTCTACCATGAATGTCTATGTAAGGATGCAAACTTTATAAGATTATGACACTTTTCTTTTGGCCCCATATTTGTGTGTGTGTCTGTCTGTGTGTCTGTCCGTGTGTGTGTGTGTGGATCCTTCTAAACTTTGTGCTGGCAAGGATCTACATTTGAGTGGACTGGGGGGGTGGGAGGTGTTGACGTAGAAGGATGTTTTGGGGTGGCATTTGGGGAGCGAGTTGGGGTGAAGGTGTAGAATGATGTCAGGAGGAGGAGGCATGTGTGATAAGGTGGTGGTGGTGGGGGGGGGGGGGGGGTGTGCTTTAGTGGTTCAGTTTGTGGGAGTGTTGTTTGTACAGTGCGTAGTATTGTTGCATGTTTGCAGACACATTTCTAATTGATCTTCTTTTGCACACACTGCGTGCGGTAATAAAAAAAACAACAAAGCAACAAAAATCTCCAACTCAAGCAACACACACACACACACATGCACAGATATCTAAATTAATGGTCTCCTTGGGGAGTCATCCAAAGGCCACGGGCGTTTGGGAGAAAAGATTCTTGGAAAAAGGCTTCATCATCAGAACATTTGCTCATTAGTAACCCCATCTTAGCCATCCAGAGAGAGACAGAGGTACACCAAGGAATACATGGACAAGGTCATATACTTATCATGTTGAAGAGGCATTTATTTTAAAGTCTCTACAAATGATGATAAACAAAAAAAAAACAAATGACATTTTAGCTTTTGGTGTGAGCAGCAGGCTCAGGTAATTAGGTAAAGAGCATGTATAGTTCACCAACATAAAGAAAGATTAATAAAAAAAAAACTTCAGAGTGAGTCAGACTCCCTCCGTCTCCTTAAGCTTCACTCTGCGCAGGAAGTCATTAAATAGTAAGCCAATAAAGCTGTGTCAGATATATTGTATTCTCCATCCTCCACAGAGATAGAAAATATTGGCCTCCCATTCTCATCAGACATGAGGATCAGCATTTTACAGGCCCACACTGTCCTCCTTTGGAGTTCAGGGAGTTTACTGAAGTAATCGACTGTCTCATTGTTGGATTTCCGGTTTTATTGAACGTGACTCATGAGAAAAGTGGCATCCTGGGTAACAAACAAGTTTTAAATGTCACTGCAGAATTGGACTTCTGCAGTGACAGAGGGACAAAGAAAGATCAAAGGATGCAAGCTAATAACACCAGATCCCAGATTGTTTTGTGTATAAGCAGGCACAAATGTAGCCAGTCCTCTTCAAGAAAAGGTAACATGAGGTCAATGTTTAGGTCCCTGAAAAACGGCCATATTTAGGTATTATTTAGGTATCCTTCCTATCTCTTCATGTTCATGGAGACGAGGACTTGTCGTGTTTGCAGCCCAAAAAAGCAACCACGCAACAGGAGCTATATGTTGGTGGGTGGGAGGGTGGAGGCACAACTTGGTTAGATTTAAGTTATAAAGTAAAACACATTTTATCACATCTCAAGCTATTTTCTTTGCTATCATGGTAAAAACAAATCCCACCTCAACTTGCGATACTACAGATTGGCATGCTCTAACAGGCACAACCACAGGATGGCACTAGACATGTAAACAGTGGTTGTATAAATTATTAATAAAGTTCTTAAATTTAACTTAAAATTTTAAGTCCTTTGATCAAATCCTGACCTTATACCAATACATGGTAATAAATACTAATAAATCCATCAGCTGGCTTGTCCTGTGCAGGATCATGGGGATCCTGGAGTCTGTCCCAGCCATCTATGGGCTAGAGGCGTGGTACACACCCTGGACAGGTCGCCAATCCATCGCAGGGCTCAATCCCAAATCTTAACTCTAAATATATCAGTCTAGAAATCTCTTAATTGCACTGTGAGTTCAATCTCCATCACAAGGGAAGTGCTTATGATGATACATGGTTATTGTACGCCTTTGTTCCCTGTTTGTCTTGCTTTTCTCTCATGCTCAGTTTGTAGCATATTTGGACAAGTATTTTGTATCTTATGCAAACAAAGATGCTAGTTTGGAGGGAGAGATAAGCAGCCCCTCTTGCTTTTTTTCAGGCTGATAAGACAGTTCGTGCTCTTCCAAAATAAATAAGCAACATGTTATTCAGCAGGAACAGAATGTGTTTTGTATGTTACAGATAGATCGATAAATAGATAGATAGAGATGGGGAGAAAGAGAAAGAGAGAGCATGAGATGAGAGCGCAATAAAACCTGATGGAGGGATAGAAGGAGGAGGTGGAAGGAGCTAATCCAAACAGACCTGTGCCAGGTTATTTTTACGACTGTCCCATCAGCCATTATCTGCCTGCTTTGTTATGGTTTGGAATAAATACAGACATGGGCAATACCAAGGAGTGGAAGATTTGTGTGTGTGAATGATTTTGAGTCTGTGTAGTATATTGTGTTGTTTCATGAGCTTACGTATAGTCTCATCTTGAGACTCTGGCTCACCTCCACTGCAGCAGCAGCAGCCTGGAAAGAGAGAGAAGATAACCACAACAGTTTATTCCATTTCATCAGACGCTCTTCTAGCCATTTTAGCTCTAATGGACACAGAGCAGAACTCGACTTCTTATCGTCTTGCTCAATAAAAAAAAAAAAAATCCAAGTCCACTCATGCGACTTTCTGTCTCTGAGCTAAATAAATATCTGTGTATGTGGGGAGAAGAAAAAAAGGAAGCGTTTTAAGAGAGTGTTTGTTTGTGATAATGAGGTAGAGGGGAATTTTCTGTGGGAAATGATTGTGTGTATTACAGAAAGGGAGAGAAAGAGAAGTTGAACATAGTTACATGATATCATGATATCTGGCATCAGTCTCATCTGTACGCTCTCCAAACACCTGTGTTTAAGGCGTGGAGTGAAGATAAACGAGGGGTTTAAACTTAGACATACAAAGAAATTCATCTGTGTGTATGTGTGTGTGTGCGTATGCCGTCATATGTTTGAAAGATGTTGTATATAAAAAGACACTTTTTTATTATTTAATTCTTATTCAATCCTTAGCGAGTTTACACACACACCTGCCGCCTTGGGGGAAAATGCCAGTGATTGCGTGTAAAAAAAAAATCGAGTGTGTGTGATTTCTCACCCCATCTGGCCATGTGTGTGTGAGTGTGAGAGGAGCAGAGGTGACGGTGAGTTTGGAGCAGCAGAGAAATGATCTGTAAGGTTTATTATCTTTAATTAGCATCCAGTGGGGGGAAAGAAATAGATAAGGACCACCATTTAGCTGATGGATCTGCTCTGTGTTGATTCCCAGAGTAAGAAAAAAAAACATTGCAGGGAAAAGTGGACTGAGGTATCATCAGTCCTGGAAGAGCCCACACGCCTCCAGTTATGACTTTATGACTTTAACATAACATGCACAGGCTAACTTACAGCCCTGCAGCCAATGATCTGTTCCCTATCGAAGCCAAGTCATAGCAGAACTGCTCCATGTGATAGGCTATAAAGCAGGTGAACAGCCATGTGACCACCCAGTTGTTCAGGTTGCCATCACCCTGCCTGCAGATCACCATAATTTGGTTGAAAGTTTCCACCATTGCGCCCATGTACCCAAGTCTAATCTACCCTAAAATGATCAGAATATGTCGTGTCATATTATCAGACCTAAGGAGGTTTGAATTCCTCAACTTCACCATGCTGTATGGTGGATGATGATTGGTTGACATGGATGTAAAAGATGTGTTTTAAATTTAAACACAAAAATACCAAAAAAGATACCGCACTTGCATAACAACAAGCGTTTATCTCCTTCCGACTTAGGTCTCAAACGTCCTTCTTGCCAGCAAATGTGAAATCACAAATTCAGACGCACACATTTCTGACCTCCTGAAGATGCATGCTGCTGCTGTCAAATAAATAAGCTAAAATGTAAATACACATCAAACAGCTGGACAACAGCTGATAAACTGCAGTGTCACAGACCTTTTGCGTAACCGTGTGTGTGTGTGTGTAAGTGTGGCAGAAAAACAACACTTCTGTATGAGAAGCAGCAGAGAGGGAGAGGATTCAATGTTACTTTTTTTTTTATTGCCAAAGTCGTCATACAACATAAATTACCCAAAAAGAGGCTAGAATCCTGAACATTAGCTCAGAGAAAAAAAGGAGTCCAACAAAAATGGCAGATCTGTCTTCAGGGTTTCCTGGTAAAGAGATACAAACAAAGCAGCTTAAGACATTTTAATAATCAGCCATTATTTCTCCGATCCACTGCTGTTAAATTCCAAGAATGTAAGTGTTAGTTAAGCACTGTAGTGATTCGAACCGGTTGTTCCTTTGACCCCCTAAAACCCTGATATTTTGTAGCATGGCTGTTAATCACATAGTCTGAATTAAATGGGAGTACTACATGCTGATCCAAGCCTTAGAAGCTCTCCAAGTGTGAGTCACCTTACATTTCCTATGGGAAAAAACAGACATTTTTCAAGGATGCCCAAAATAGCAGCTTACCGAGGGAACCAGAGGAACTAAAGTTGCAATCCAACACATATTTTCAGCATCATAAATTCATAGGTCACAACTCTGGACAGGAAGCATTCTAAATTCAAAAGTACCTAAAATAGTACCTAAAATACCTTTTGACTTTAATATATAGAGTAATATTCCTATAAAATATATCACTAAATAATAATGATCCTACTCTAAAATTGTGAATATTAATATGCCTATTAATATGCAATATCTTCATCCGGGGAGTATAGGATGACCTATGATATGACAGCTTTATACATTCACTAGAATGATCAGATTTAGTTCCTATCATTATTTTATACAAATGACACTAAAGGTATTTGCATTCATAATTACACTAATTCAGTTTTGTTTATTTTTTATTTTGTTAAAGGACCAATATTAAAGATTTAGTGGCATCTAGTGGTTAGGTTGCAGATTGAAAGCCACAGAAATCCTCTTCAATAGTAACTAACTACAAACGTCCCTCTTTGACGTTTGTAGCCAATGCTAATACAACAATAGCAGTTACAGGTGGTTCTGCACTTATTAAAACACAAAATGCATTCAAAGTAGGGTAGGAGATTTCATTCTGATGCACTTTTTGTTAAATTAGTGTAACTTCTCTTTACAATCCGATAGCAACCAATTAGTTCGGCAGTTTCGCATTAAAATGAAGAATATGAATCATCTGTGGAAGCTATAAAACGCTAAAAACATCAGCCAATCCTCCGGGTGGACCCTGCACGGAGTATTCGCTGGTTGTCACTCTTCTCCTGCTCTGCGTGCTCCAGAGAGGTACGTGCATGATGGCCAAAGTCACAGACCGCAGCTCGTCTTCAGGTAATGCGTGTCTATGTGATTGGGAGGCGTGGCTTCAGGGTGAGCTCCAAGAGAAAGGGGCGTGTGTTTACTTTCAAAATCTGGCTGACTCTCACTGAGTTTTCAAAATCTCCTACCCTACCTTTACGATTTCTGCCCCGTAATCTCCATTCTTTAAATAAAAAATAAATGCATTACTTGATGGGAAATTTATCAAGTAGCCAACACATCTCTTTTGAAAGAGGCTCCTCTACGTCTAAGAAGACACCACTAACTAACAGTTTTGGCAAGATTTGCTGTATTTTGGCAACTAATTTTATGCTGAGATTTCACACAACTTCCTGCATTGGTGTCATCAGAGAAGTATGTAAGAGCATGCTCAGATAATAATCAAATAAATTTATTCCACAGAGACACACACACACACATCTGTTTGTGATTACGCTGTAAAGGTAACGGTGCTGTTGTGTCTGTCTTCAGCTTCTAAGTGGGGCTGAGCGGCACCAGAGTTTGGGGCACACACACACACAAACAAACACATGCGCACACTAATGAGCTAACGCACACTTGTCCGCTTCCTGCCTTGGGGACTTGGGGTTCAGAGGATCTTGGGGGTCTCTTGGGGGTTTAATGTTGTCAGTTTATCACAACCTCACATCTCACCTCTTAGTCACCTCCTGTTAGCCTCCGGTAGCTTTATGTCCGTGTCTCGTGGGACAACTGATAGACACACTCGCAAAAAAAAAAAAAAAAAAAATGGGCTGAACTGGTGTGAAGTGGTGCTGCAAAGGTCACACACACACACACAAACACACACACACAATCAGGACAATTATATTACAAATAACTGGGAAAAAAACACATTTTCCTTCCTTCCGATCCCATTTTTCTGTCATGAATACAACTGATGGGTTTTCATGTTTATACTTCAAGAGTGTTGAAGATTTGTATTTGTGTATTCAATGCCTGGATTTCTCTTCAGAGAGGGTGTGTGTTAGAGATCCTACATATAAGTCAAATGTGCAATGTTTGCACAAGTTCCCTCCCTGTGCATCTGATTCACTCCAAGGGGTGTATCAGCAGCCCACGGAGGAGCCCGTATCCTGGACCTGGTGGGGGTGACCGTTCCCTTGTGGATCCTGGAGAGGGGAGATTATAGGCCGGGGTGGGGGAAGCAGGGAGCCAGGGAGGACAGGGATATGCGTAATGTCTTCACCCAGGAAGGCAGAGGTTTTCCTGCATTTAAGCCAGTCAGCACATCCCAACTATCAGCGTTTCTGGAAGGTTTATCCAGAGATATGAGCAGGTTATGTGGGTGTATCTCACTCGAGCCTGGAGTTTGTTCATTCAGACATGAGCAGGCTGACAGCCCCTCCACAGCAAAGAAATACATAAACGCAAACACACACCGTTCACAGTGCAGATTTGATGTGTTCTGCCAGTCTGATTGTGTAGTGTCTTTAGGGACCGGTACTATCTCCCTTCCTGGGCTCTGATAGCGCTCCGTCTCCCTCTGAGTGCTGAATGCCATAGAAACTTGCAGATAATCCATGTGTATGTGTCTGTATCTGCAGTGCAGTTATGAGCTAACCAGGACTGCTGAAACAGACGTAGAGATATGATGCGGTGAGATCATTTCATTTACAAGAGGAGAAAAACAGACGTTCATTTTTCAAAATAAAATAAAGATGCTGCACTTCAGGCATTCGCGAGGAGTAACACTATTGATAATAAATACAAACCAGACAGCTTGATAAACAGAATATTTCCCTTCTGCAACATGTGTGGAATTTGTGCACCTTAACATGTTAGAGAAATGTTCACATATATCAACAGATACACACACTCATACACACCTGCCACTTCCCTCTTGACTAATGAGGAGGAAGAAGATCAAAGCGCACAATCTGATCTGGCCAATAAGAGTGCGGCAATGTTTATCATCCAGCTCCATCATCACCCTCTATGTTAACAACACAGTCTGACTAATCAGGTGTGAATAATATCAGGGATGGCCCAGCATTACACCCCAAATTAGGTGTGTGTAATGATAATTCTGACATTAACTGACCTTCCTTTTACAGAGATAAACCAAAGATTAGACAGATTCACTGATATGTAAGAAGAATAAAGAATCATTATTATCATTATGCATAACACAACAACATTTTGTGCGGTAGCTCTCAGAACGGGCAATATATACAAAAAAATAGAGATATACTGTCAAGTCCAGCAGGATGTTATAAAGCGCAGCGTCGTGGATATCACAGAGTTTAGCACAGGGTGTGACTGTCTGTCCGCATGGAGCTGGTGTGAGTGTCTGTAGGGGGGAGGTGTGTGTGTGTGTGTGTGTGAGCAGGGGGAGTGATTGATTTAACAGCTCTGGGGAAGAAGCTGTGTCTTAATCTGCTTGTATATATGCACTGATCATGCAAAATTATTCCTCTAAATCTGACATTTTATATAACATAAAGGTGGAGATCAATATATACAATTTTACACCACATATATTAATTTGTAGTTTTCCTTTCACTTCACTTTAACTATACAAAGGGTTATAGCCTATGGGGGCCATCCTGAAACCGAACTGCTGAGACGAACAAAGACAGGGAAAGACACCGATTCCTTCTGCTGCCACAAATGTGATGTTCTCATTTTTTTGCTAAACTTCTCTCCTTGTCATTAGAGTGCTGGAGACGTTCTTCATCCCAAAGTTGAATAAGACAATAACCGGAATAACAGGAGGGTCTGAAAAGACACGTTGTGGGTGCAGCGTGCTCACTCACTAGCCTCGGACCTCTGAGTTCCTACAATACAAATATGCATTTTCAGTTAAAACATATAAAAAAATGTCTCTAACATATATGACCATGGATTGAATAATATACTGTATTATAGGCTGGGGCTTCAGTTTTATCAAGATGTTTGCATTATTATACTTATTGTTTACCTAGATATATGGCCTGCATCAGCACTGATTGGACATCTACATTCCTGATGAATAAAAGGCTTTTTACACAGGATTAAGCCTTTGGGTTTGGTTCTTTTTTTGTTTTGACTCTTTGACTGTTTTCGTTTTGGCTGTTCTTAACTGATCATCCATGAAACAACAACACAACACGGAGTCCGAAGTGAGGACAGAGGAGGAACGGCTCTGCTCTGAAGGATTTAGTAGGCCTGTCAGAAGATCAAACCACACACACTCGTCCAAATGGTACCACGGTGTGAGATTATATTAAAAAAAAAAACTGAGCAGAATCCTGCTCTTCTTCTCTGTCCATGTTTATAAACTGTAACCTCAATCAGAGTGACAGAGACCAGACCTCTGAAACCCAGCATGGTCCTATACTGCCTGGTCCGGCATAGAAAACCACACACACACACACACACACTTTTATCTGTTCATCCAATCACCAGGCCACATCAGAGGTTGCAGCAGAGGTTAGAAAGTGTCACATATACTGTAGAAAACACACACACACACACTCGAACTGCAGCTGCATCACATCTAACTTACTTCCGACGGGCCGCTCCGGGCACCCTGCCAGTTTAACATCATACTCATACATTTTCACAAGCTGTGTGTGTGTGTGTGGGTAGATACCTGTTGGACATTTCATTGACCAACACTGTAAATGTGAATGTAAACGCGTTTCTCTGAAGCATACAGCGTTTCACAAGCTTCTGCTTCTCTCCAAGGGTTTATTTGTTGTTGACCTCCATCTGTCTGGATCTGATTCGACATCTTTTCTTAACAAGCAGCTGCAAACAACTGACCTTTAAGGGAGCCGAACAGCACGCTGACATGCTGATTTGTTTAAATTTTTTAAATCTCCATCTGGCGACTACATCATTGCACCCTAAACATGGGAATTGCCACAAAGAACGAACACAAATGAGTTGTGCAATTGTCCTATAACATCCTCACACACAGGACACCGTCCCTGCTGCCTGATTGGTCCGTGAGAGGATGAAGGCGGAAAACCTTTCCTTTACATCCATATGTATCTGTCGCTCACATTGTGAAAAACCCGGTTACAGATGTACACACTTGCACGGATAAGTGTGTGTTCACATTCCAGTCCAGCTCCCTCACACTGTCAGGACAAGACTTCCAGGTCATTAACCCCCGCTGTGACAGAAAATCGGTCATGTTCTGGAGGATCACTGTTTGCCTTCCCGCCGGATGTTCCTGTCACAAAATATCAAAGCACTGTAGTCTTTTTGAAATATAATATGATATTTCCACTCCCATAAACATGTTCATAATTCTCTCTTATTGTCCGGCACATCCTTTTTGCCCGGGCTTTCTCCACTCCCTGCTGTATCGCTGCACTCTCTGCAACCTCTCCTTTAGTTATTTTGCTTTGATTTTTCTTCTTTCTTTTTTTTTAAAGGCACTTGAACTGAGGTGAAAAGCAATTTGTGTGTGTGTGTGTGTGTGTGTCTGCTGGGGGAGTATGGCTGTGATAAGGGACAGGGAACTGGAGTGCTTAGACACAGATGGATGATGTTTTTCTCACCCTAAGCCTCACTCCAGTTTTTTTTCTTCTGGTTTTCATAGCTACCAAACAGGAGAACAAATCTTTAATTTCCTTTTTGTGTTGTTGTTTCTTCATTCTTTTTAGTCACCAATGAGACGTGGGATGTTTTTCCAGAAAATAAAACTGTATTTTGCTTCATACCATAAATGGTGTGAAGCAAAATACAGTTTTCGGGGCATATTAGTCACTTGCTCAACATAGGTTTAAAGGGCAAAGAAAGAACATGTTTTATTAAAGTAAAGCTAACCTTTAAACCTTAAAAATGGAAGAATAATGCGTGTGCTTAAGTGAGAGAAATGATAATGACCAGTGGCATCAGGTGTCCCCCTCGGTGGCCCTGTGAATAACATCTGGAACCCGTCCCTTCGTGGTGACATCACACAACCAGCCTAACCTTTGGCCCCACACCGGCTAATTAGCAGCATGTCCCTCCATAACTGCCGGGGTCCCTTCTCCCTTCTCTTTTTTTTTCTCCACCCCCCCCCCCACTCCACCTGTTGCCTCATGTCACTGTAAGTGTGACCCGAGGCTCTAAGAGAGAGAGGGGGGAAAAATGGTCCCTGGAAAACATTTGCAGGACTTTGTTTTATCATTCATGTGACACAACAAGATGACACCGAGCACGGCTGTTACAGCTTTCTCACCACATACGAATCAAAGCCAATGATATACCTGTGACTGTATTACATCAGGGTCTGTGTTTTATCAGCGCACAATGGGGGAGGAAAAAGAACTGTGTGAGTCCTTTTTCATGAGCTATTTTCATCTCCGTCTCCCTCACTCTCTCTGTTTGGTGGATCCATGTATCTCAGAGGTGATCATCAATCTAACGGACTCTATTATTGCTTTTCCACTAAGTGCTTTGATTCCTCAGCCCACCCAGAAGATTAAGCCCCCTCCCTCACCTATCTCCTCTCTTCTGCTGTGTATCATTTCCTTTGTGCTAACAGTCCTTTTAATCTCTCTCCAGATTTGTAAAAGAAGAAGAAGCTTGACTGAAATCGTCATATTTGGTGGTGTGATAAAGTAGATAATGCCTGTTTAGACGCACTGTGACACCGGAAGCAAAAGGGGCTAAAAGGTCAGATCTCAGGAGACACACCTCTTATCCATGCACACTTCAGCTGTGCCGGCACAAGCGCTGTGTTAACACACACAAAACATACACACAATCCTGCATCTCAGAAACACAACAGCACAGCAAACTCACCAACATTTTGTACAAATCAGAAGTGAGGCCACCATCACTGTTTTATGCACTAAAGGTTTTCCAGTTGTGTTGTTTGGACTTGGCCATGAGAGGACCGGTGCATAGAGCATCAGTGTGGAATGATGTGGAAGGCCAAACAGAGGATTGTGGGTGCTGGGTATCTATTACAATAGAGGGGAACAAGGCGCCAGTTTGCCATTTGAGACGTGACACCCCCCCCTCCCCCATCCGTGCACTTTATTCCGTTAACTGGCAAGATGTGCTGAAAGTTATGTGGATGCTGTGAGCAGAGCGGGATGGCCAAAATGAAATAATCAAAGTGTGTTTATTTATAATTTATTCATTAGAAAAAATATAACTCTGTTAATAATAAAACCAGAAAAAAGCAGCATGATTTATTAAAGATACTAAAATCATTTATATTTCACATAAATAGTGTTTTTTTTTAAGCTTAAAATAATTAAAAAGGACTTTAGACATTGCCTGGCTTGTTTTAAAATGAGTATTTGGTGTGTTACATAGTGGTTAAAATAAACTATTAATTTTGCATTCAGCTGAGGATCCATTCAGGGTCCCTCGGGGTCCTGGAAAGCTTGGGGAACCAGCACCAGTGTCTCCTCCCAGCAGGAGGTAACGCCCTCTCTGGTCATTCAGATAAAAAGTCTTCCTTTCTGCTCCCTTCACACACACAGTTTCTTGTCCATGAACATCCAGACGTACGTCTGTGCTTCCTGCCCCTTAATGTTTTGAGTCCGCTCCAGTCGAAGACAGTCCACCATGTCCACCGGGTCTCTCAGCGATGTCGACGACGAGCTCCTGGACGGCATCCTCAAGTTTGGCTCCTCCGGGAAAGACTCCAACGACAGCACGGAGGAGAGCTCCAACTGCGAGGGTACTTGCGCAAACGAGGAACGGAGGGATGCGTCTGGCAAAAAACGGAAGACGGCGTCCAGGAAAACGGCACCCAAGGGTGTGGCACAGCAGGAGGGCAAGCAGGTGCAAAGGAACGCTGCAAACGCCAGAGAAAGAGCCAGGATGCGCGTACTGTCCAAAGCCTTCTCCCGGCTGAAGACCTCCCTGCCCTGGGTACCCCCGGATACCAAGCTCTCCAAACTGGACACGCTGCGTCTGGCATCAAGCTACATAGCGCACCTCCGGCAGATACTGGCCAACGACAAATACGAAAACGGATATATCCACCCTGTTAACCTGGTGAGACTGGGGAGGAGGGGAAACATTTTGGAGTTCCTTAATATTGTTGTATTATTTTTTTAAAGTTATTTTACTTTAGCGTAATATAACAGCATTCTACCTGACCTGCAGATGCCATATTTTAGGCCTCAGTCACGGCACTAAACTGACAGGAGTGGCTTTCAGAAGCAGGTGCAGCATGTTCTACTGATTCTAAAAAAGGCCTCTTGCAAGAAATGAAGCATCTGATTAATATCTGATTATTTCCAAAATCCTGAGCCTATAATACAGACCAGAGGCAATATTGGTGCGTAAAAAGATAGTTACGCAGCACCAAATATCCAAAGAAAAATCCCTCTGAATGAACTTAAAATAATTTTTGACAGAAAGGTGACGTCAGGTCATAAATTGTCCTGTTTTGGTGTAAAATATATTACGTTAACATGTGAATAATAAGTGTATGTTTGGATCGGATTTAATTGTGTAATATTCCACTTGTTTCCTAATGAAATGCGCTTTCCTCCGCAGACGTGGCCTTTCATGGTGGCAGGTAAACCTGAGAACGACTTGAAGGAGATGCTGAACACAACAAGGTTGTGCGGAACTACAGCGTCTTGATACAACGCAAATGGACACTTACACACTATTTTTTTAAGGGAACAAAGGTTTTTTTCATTCAAAGACTGAAAAAAAATACAAAAGACAAGTCTCATCTCTGCAGACTTTGAGTGGGAATAATGGAGAGAATCTCTCTGATCGTTCCCGTATAGAAACAAAATATTTAAATACATTTTCCATCTGTTGTCTTTGCTGGTTCAAAGATGAACTCTGTACTGCTTTTTATATAAATATATATAAATATTCTGCATCTTTTTTTTACGCGCGCAGGCCTGCATTATGATAGATGGATATGCACATGGAAATCTCAAGCTTCCATTGTCTGAAAATGATTGTACAGAATACATAAAAATATATTTGTATCACTTTTTACAGTTAATACCATTTTTATTTACCTCCCAAGTTTTGACCTGGTTACTCTTCTTATCGCTGCTCTCCTTCAGAATAAGAGAACCTGAGGAGCAACAAAGCGCCATCACAGATAAGCCTCCTCACCTCTCTCTCTCTCTCTCTCTCTCTGTTGTTTCTAAAAGATAACAGTGGACGTGAGTGACTTTATAAACAAACAACAGGAGCCTGAAGATGGACCTACACTTTAAACAAACCAAATCAGCTTCATCTGCTTTCATTTTATTCATAGAATGGACAAAATTGTGTTCTTTTATTCTTTTATTTCTGAGGCATCACACACACATGTGCACTGATTGGACAGGCTATTAAGACTTCAGCCAATCAGAATGGAGATGCGGAGCGGCCTGAGTTAGCGGAGGTCAGAGGACGTTTAGGATATTTTGAAAGTTGTAGAAAAAAAACTGTGCGCCCTGAGCTTTAATCCCGCCCAGGCCAGTTGTTTTAATTTGCTCGGGTTATGACCGCTGTGTTTACATCACGCAGACAGTTATTTATGCAGACTGACACGCGGCCTCTCTCTCTCTCTCTGTGTGTGTGTGTGTGTGTGTGTTTTACTGGGATAAAAAAGAAAGATACCTTCAAACAAGTGTCCACATAGATTATAATGTTGTTTTGCCTTCTTCACCCTGAATCTAGGCCTCACAATCCGTCTCTTCCTGCAGAAACGCTAAATAAAAACAACAAATAGCTGCTACTACAGCATCCAGGGGCCATGCTCAGATAAAACATATTTGTGGCCTAATATGCACAATGGTCTGCAGAAGGTATGAAACTCTGAGTTATCATTTTCTGTTATCATTGCATTCATTTATAAAGAGCTTACACATGGCACGCTCATGTCTGTTCAATTGCAGCCAAAGTACTGTATTGGAAAGATTTACAAAATGACACTAAGAATGCATCTGTTTATTTATTTGCACCAAAACAGTCTGATTTAAATCTATTTCATCCCCACTGGAAGCTGCCTACGATAACACATCAGGTCATCTGGTGAACTCCTTTCCAAATAAAACACATTAAAGTGGTGCTTTCAGACAGTTCTGATAAAGCAACAAAAATAATTGAACATGAACTGTACTCCTTTTTAAATGAGAAGCTTTTCTTTTAAAGTCCATTAATAGCCTGGAAAAACAAAACCATTTTACTGCATTTCTTTGTTTTTTTTATTTTTAGGGTTGTTTTCTTCTCTTTAAAAGGTTAAAAATATTTAAAAAAGAAAAATCTGAGAGTTTTTCTTCAGTTTTCAGTTGAATAGTGAGTTCACAAATAATCATTTCTAGGGTGTTTTTTAGCTTCAAGAGCCTCTCATCACCAGCAGATGATGTTTTCTTAGTCGTCATGGAGATTTTTACGTTATCACTGAGGCTTATGTTCTGATTCCTGTTGTTGTTTTAATCATTATTAAGGTAACTTCTCAGGGATGAAGCGGACTGACTGAATGATTCCTTCTTTTTTATGCCATGCAAAGCAGACAGCGACCCAGTATCTTTACACAGCAACAATAAGATTAAGTGCTGCAGTAATAAAAGAGCCCCACCGACATCTCTTCAAGGACCCTCACCTAATACATCAGCAGCAACGTGGCAGGGGCCTCGCCGCCACCCCAAAGGGACCACCGTGGAGAAAATAAACTTGGCTGCCTCTCTCCTGAGGCCAGCTGCAAAGAGCGAGCGGAGAAGAGAGATAGAGGGAGAGAAGGAGGGAGGGAAGGAAGGAGGGAGCGATGTTAAAGGGGGGGTCTGCATGAGAGCAGGCCTGGGATTCCCATACTTGCTAATTGTTTTGTTGGACGGCTGCCCAAACTGTGATGTGAAAAAGGGTCTACGCACTGAAGGGAGGAAAGAAATCAACATTTTGTTCCAGCTGATTCCATCATGTTTCACATCTGTATGACCCTCTTTGTTAGCTGAAACACACTGAGATGACTGTCAAAGGATATTAGGCTATAATCAACAGTTTAGTCTTCACTTTCCAACACCTATCAGTTTCTGTAGCAACAGTTTGACCGACAGGATAGACTGGTTAATAAAAGGCACTTTTACTTTTTAATCTGAATATCCTGAGGATCTCATCAAACATTATGGATAAATACAACAGCACACATCTGCACCTATATCACTCCAGACTCTGTCACACAGGCCTCAGGCTGCAACACATCTGTCTGTGCATGCAGTATCCTCAGACTGCCACCTTCTGGTCAATCAAATGCTCTGCAAGATACAGAGAACAAAAGCAACACTAGCTTTTTTTTAAATAAAAGATGAAGAACATTTAATCAGCTGGATGATTTAAAAGACACACTAAAAACTGCAGCAACTATACCACAAACTACCCATTTTAGTTTTAATTGCATCGCTCTGGTTTGAGAAAAATGCTCATTATCTTCCGATTTTCATGTGTAATCTAAGACAAGAGAACACACACAAAATCACTCAAATCTGAACATGTACACTCCTCAGTAGAGAATTTGAACAGTTGACTTTAGCAACATTGAGTAACATGCCACAAAGTGCCCCCTTTACACTCTTTAGATACCTTCACTGGGCCCAGCAGTGCTGTCATTCTGAGTCTGAACATCATCCATCAATGTACTGTATAAGGGTTAATCCTGCATAGCTGTCAATCAAGTGTCAAGTTAGCTGAAGACGACAACATACTATACTTCTCCTTTTTGTGTTATTTAGGGGACAAATTTCATAAAAGTCTCTATACTAACTATACGTGGAGATGCTGGGTGTGTGTCTCACAAGGCATGTTCCTTTTGGAAATGATTCAAAAGCCGGACTGATGCGGCTTTGTTGTGGCGTACTGAGTTTGGTTGTCAGTAGTACAGATTTACACCAGCAGGGGGCAGCAGAGGAGCTCCTATGGAAAAAAAAAAGTTTGGCATATAAAGAAAAGCAGTGAAGGTATCAGAGGATTGAAAGAGATCAGCATAATAGTACAACAGCAATTAAATGACCCATCAAACTGGTCAGGGTAGAGCTGAGGTTGTTCAGCTTTATTTATGCATTAAAGCTTTTTACTGTCACAAAGAGCCAGTTGTGATTGGAAGTTTCTAAGCATGTGTAGTGTGCAACAGTCTGGAGTCAGATTCCTATGTCTGGACTGCATCAGTTAGATCTCCATTTAGTACATGAATAGGATTAGATACATTAGATACAGCAGTAATTCGTGCTGAACGTCCATGCACTGCTTTAAATTATGTATAGCTCCATGCTCATTAAAAAAGAAAAAAAATGCCAGATACACTAACATGGTCAAGGCTGGACAACAGCTGGTAGTGGTGTCAATTTGTATCAGATGGCATCAAGTGCTGGGCCAGACTGGCACTGCAGCCACGGAAGCAGAGGAGATGCCAAAGATAGCTGGGGCCTGCCCAGATCACCAACTCATGCTCACACTCCTGTGTGTGTGTGTGTGTGTGTGTGTGTGTGTGTGTGTGTGTGTGTTTGTCAGTGTTGGCATCAGTTTATGATTATTAAAAGGAGAGCGCAGCAGGTGACTTTTTGGCCTTTATGTCAATGCTGGAGTCATCTATGGTGTTTGTGTTCATCTCCCATCTGTTTCTTGTTATGATTGATAGGTCAGTGGTCATTTTGCTGACTAGCAGTTTTTATATATCTAAAACAACACATGTTATCTTAGTGAAAACTTTCTGCACATGCATGAAACAAGAATTTGTCTTCTCCTTCATTATGCCACTCACTCATCAATCATCCTTTATAATACACATTTCCCAATGTGTCACTCTTGAAAGCCCATCAATATGAAAAATGAATCACAAAAGAAAAACAAATTTTATTTGGGTGGGAATTATTATATTAAATAAATTTACAAATGGTTTCAATCACACCAGGAGCAAACAGAGGAGATGTCTCTTTAATATTGTAAGACATAAGGACATAATTAAATGTCTTTCACGGGAGAAAGAGCTGCTCCCATAGGAAGAAGACCCCCTGAGAAGTCATGCTTCACATGCCTGTGCAGCAATGTCAAAAAAAACACTGATTTAATAACGTGTTTATCAGTTCACTCCTCAGCTGCTGTCCCATTTTCAGTAGTACCAAAGGGTATGTGGATAAACACTGTAGTGTGATTTGACTTTGATCACACATACACCCATCCTGCTCGGGTGCCTTCAGCCATCCTCATCCTCCCAAACCCACTATAGAGAACATAACAGTGAAGTAATAGATCTCCCACTGAAACCCAAACATACAGTCACATCAGTGCTGTCTCCAGTCTTGAAGTACTGGCTTGCACACACAGATTTATGTAGCCTTAAGTACTTTGCATTCAGCAGACTGTGAAGGAATTTGACCTAAACATGGTGGTTGTCAGCTTGTGCTTCGGTGCTTATGTTACAATGGTGAAACAATAGGCTGTTATTTTTACAGTGTACAAGACAAGAAAACAAGAACATGCTTCTTGACTGATTCAGTCCTGCACATTAGAAAGGACCCTGTTGGCCTACGTGTAGGCCTGAAGGTCATCATGTATGTAGACAAACACAGTACGATGGTGACCTCTGATGTCTACAGTAGGATTTTTTAATAAGACGTAGACTGTATATAAAGATGGACGACATGCTGGCTGCAGAACAGGTCATAAACCCTGCTTCCCCCATGTTAATGGGGGCTAAAGAGGTGTGGCATGGTTAGTAGCCATATTTACCTTTAGTTTTAATGAGCCTTTTCTCTCTGCAGTCTGTGTCATAAGGCTGTGACTGCAGCAAGAAAGAATGGAGGAGTTAAGGTACTCAAAAAGATGAGGGGGGGGGGGGGTGCGCTCATGGCTTAAGTGGGTGGAACAGCAATGATGCAGCGATACCTCTCAACCTTGCAGTCCCCCTGAGCTGCAGCCATCCCCTCTCCTGTCCTCCCTTCTCCTCTTTCTTCAGTTCCCCTCATCTCCTCTGGTCTCCGCTCCATTGAAAAATACACATCTACAAAGGCATTTCCTCCTACCAGAAGGAGGCGCTATGTCTGTATCATCATATCTGTTCAGACTTAGATGCTCATCGTGCCTGATGTTTTTCCACACTGGATGAAGTATGTACATCTATTTCCTGCGTGAAGGGTTAAATTCGTGGCAACACCACAGACAGACCATGTGACCCAGACCAAAGCTTTTTGTCCTTCATATATTAGGAGCAATCTGACAAATTCTCAGCTGGATTGGACAAAGACAAGTTCGTTAAAAACTAATGCTACTCAAATTTTCCTCTAAGAGACTTTTTTTCTTGTATCGCAGCTACAGATACAGATACATCTGTGTACCAATTCATGTCAGTAGCTCAGGGAATATTTTCATATTTGCCAACTCTTGGCAAACAACAAACGTGTCAAACAAGAATATTCACAGAGGTCAATTTTGGGCAGAAACTGTGGACTGGGGACACTCCAATTAGCCGTTTTTTAGGCACAGTGAAGAATAAGAAGCAGATATATACAGTTCCTTCAGATACAGTAGGCCTTGGCACCACTCAGTGCTCCTAATTAAGAACAATCTGATTTTCTTCCAATCCTCTGAGCTGCTAAGGCTCCAGAATACTGTATTGAAAGTGGATGTTTAGGTCTTATGGGAGTGTTGATGGTCCGGCGTATTTCAGGATCAAAGAGCAAGGAAAGGGTAAAGCAGGTCACTCTTAGACAC
Organism: Parambassis ranga; assembly: GCF_900634625.1. NCBI lineage: Eukaryota > Metazoa > Chordata > Actinopteri > Ambassidae > Parambassis > Parambassis ranga. Next base: position 11,565,622 of record NC_041043.1, read on the forward strand.
ACACTCACACACACATCCATGCTGTAAGAGGAGTGTTAGCAGAAGGAAGGGGCGCCTGGCTAAATTATGTTTTCCCAGGTGGGCACAATTACCTGTGTTTGGACTGTGTGTGTGTATGATTCAGTGCGTACCCGTGCACATAAGCCTCTGCATGTGTGTGCATAAGAATTATCCCACATGTTGTTTTAAGAGGATTCAGGTCTATTACAATTAGGAAGACATGAGTCAAAGCCTGACTGTGACCACTCATAGGCGGAGAGTCAGTTGTACAGCAGCAGAGAGTCGGGCCTGATGCGTCTCTTATTATTACCACTTAGAATAATACAGTGCGGACAACTATGATAGCTAAGCAGCGTCTTGGGTTTATTTAACAAGTGGCTATTCATTGGAGGTTAGAGCAGAGCGCTCACAAAGCCAGAGGGAGTGGGAAGATGATGGGTCAATGCATGGGGGGAGCAGAACACAAGCTCTCACTGTTGAGTCACGGAGTTTATGAGAAGCTGTGTCTAATCCTCACAGTGTGTGTGTGTGTATTTGAACAAGAAGCCAATGCTAGCCATGTTGGTGTGGATGCATATGGCATGAGCAGGATTTCATTGATACAAACACCTGCTTTAACGCTTATCAAACTGGAACACACAGCCATGTGTGTGTGTGTGGAACAAGTGAACTTGTGTCTCATTATAAGCTGAAATCACTCACAGGTGACATTGTTTATTTGATCTCATTTAAGCCTCCGCCTCTTCCCACATGGAAGGAAGGCTGACCGGGACTTATATTAAAAAAAAAAAAAAAAAAAAGGGAAGAAAAGAAAAATCCCCTTTTTCTATTAATTCCAAACAGCATTCCAAGGATTGTGGTTAAAACCCAGAAGAAGAAGAAGAGGAAGAAAAAACAGATTTATCAAAACTGTGACCGCCCTCATGGCTGAAACAACGTGCCATTTTTATCCACTAAAACAGGAACACCTCGCAATACCAAGCACACATGGGCCCAATTATTATCCCATGGAATTCTGCAAAAAGTAAAAGTCGGCAATAAGGAAAATATTCCTCTAATCTGGGGTCTTCCTCAAGCTGGGTGTGAAGGAAATTTAGGGGGTCCCTGTTTTAATTGGGTCCAGATTCGACCACCCTATTGAAGCAGAGTGTGGTGTGGTGGTGTTATTTTGTTGGGTAGTATTTTGGTTGTACGTGAATAAATGTCTGATTTTGTAGCGGGTCTTTCTGATAAACCAGATGGGACAGCTCCAGTGTTATATGAAGCAGATGGACAGGACCAAGCAAATAAAACACTGAGTCCCATAAGAGAGAGTCCCACAAGGTTGGAGAGCAGATGAAGTTAACACAACAAGAGCAAGCAATGTGTGAGAAGGACAGCGATATGAAAGCTGGATCATTGTTAATGAGTTTAGCAGTCTTATACCATCCACACACACAAACACACACACACAGTCAAGTCAGTTAAACACCTGTATTTCACCTGAGTTATCTACTGAATACAGGGACGCAGCAGCACGTGCTGACAGCTCAGCGAGAGCACTGAGGCAGGAAATGTGAACATTTAACACAGGAGGAGAGAAAAGTGTCCCCTGTGACTATAAAGGTTTTATATACAGATTTCATTATTTCTAGTGCATTTATATAAAAACATCATTTTACTGTTGTAGATGTTTTTTTTTGTATCAAATCAAAACAACGGATTATTCTCGTTATGGCTTTATCAACTGATTATTTTGTCTTTATTTAATATTTAAAAATACAAATATTTAATTACAAATGAATTTTGCTGCTTTTTTAATGTAATAATTAATAATTAATCTATCAAAAATCTAATTGAATTGAATTGAATTTACAAAAATCATAAAGTAAAGTAAAATGAACAGACTTAAGGAATGATTATGTACCTGAAAAATGTGTCATAACTGTGAATATTGTAAGTCAATCACAGAAATTTGGCATAACTGACAACCCAGGAAAAAAATATAACAGATGACATGTTCCCACCTCGCCAGTGTGAATGAACAAGCCTCTGAAACAGCCTGTAAAGATGGTGGTGTTCATTTTTTCTGTTGTTTTGTGGGGTGAACTGACATTAAACTGAAACATGTAATATGAGAGTGAACAAGAAAATAACTTTTTTCCCTGCAGTTGTACTATAATCTAACAAATAAAAGACAAACCTGCGAGCCCTTATGTCAATCCATGCTACAATATACCATGCAATGTGCAATGTGTCTGCATAAAGAGAGAAGAAACCACTTTGTCTAACGCCCACAACTTAGCCGAGCTGTCCAGGGGACGAACACACATCCTCACACATTCACCTCACCCTCACTCTCCCTCTTCATCCCGTTCTTTCTATCTAGATGCCATTTGTCCAGCGTGGTACTCTGATGCCCTTCCGGAGAGCCAAGTATCAGTTTTCTTTCCCCAGTGGCCCCCAGCTCCCTTCACCATGCATTTTTAATGGACACACTCGTGCAACGGACAAATGATTTTTATTTTTGACAGGGGAGGGTGGGCTCCAGTTACATAGGGATGGGGAGTGAGCGGGCAGCCATGCACCCGAGCGAGCATGGGGAAGAATGCACACACACACAGCACTCACACACACACAGCACGCACACACACACACATATACACACACAACTGAGAAAGAGAGTCAAAAATGATCCAGCTATGCTCATAAAGACCAGATATGTTTCTAAACATTCATATAGACATCACTAATGGATGATGCATTTCTTTTTTGTGTGCTTTTTACAGAACACAGGGTGCACACATACTCTACACACACTCATACACACACACACACGCACACACACAGGCGTTCTCCAATTACCATAAAGTGGTTGATTAATTCACTACTCGGATTGTGATGGGCTAAAGTCCAGGATGATGAAAAAGGCAAGCAGCCCACTAAACTGGCCTTCATTAAACCGGGATTAGAGGCAGCCTAAATCCATTAACTCTGGCTTAAAACCACTTTAATTCCAATCAAATCAGAATTAAAATTCACACTGTGAGACTGTGTGCATCCTATACGTTGTGACAACAGCCTGTGGTGTGCTTAACTCTCCATGTGTGCTTGTGTGTGTGCTCTGAAGTACTCTTAAAGATTGTTCCTTAAATGTTAGAGGACAGAAAGAGATTAGTCAAATTAGAGAATAGATGTAGGAAACATGCAACCATAGTTTACGTCTTAAGCTAACTGCCTGCTGTGTGTAGCCATATATATCAGTCTGGAAACCAATCAGCTGTTGTCTGGTGATCAGATATCAGATGTTTAAGATTAAGAGGACGGCTCTGTGCACTGATTGCAGTCTGAGTAACAACTTCAGGTGTGACATATACATGTGTGTATGACAGATACAACACATAGGTACGTTAATGCTAATAGGAACATATGATCATATTGGCCAACTCACCCAAACGTGGGGCCGATACAGCAGCAAAAGCTTGAGTAAAGATACCGGTTGGGGATGGTGGCGACATGGTGGACTTTTACTCATATGTCTGAGGTTCAATTCCCTCTGACACTGTCAGCTGCTTTGTTTTCACCCACTGTTAAATTTCATTTTTGCCTGAAGTTAAGTTTTTTGCTGCTGGATTTGAAAAAAAACATACTGGTTAAAAACAGGGTTAACATGTAGAGATGTGGCCAGTTTTCCTGGTGAGCACAAGCTTTTAGTTTTAACATTCTGAAGCCCAATGTATCCCCAACAACGACAGAACAAGCCAATGATCCCCAACACAACATTAATAGCTGTGGTTGTCAAAAGACTGTCAAAAGTCCAAAAAAGAAAGGAGGCGTGGGTGGAAACATGGCCCTGGTTTGTGTACTGTTTAAAACAGTGGTCTAGGGTAAAACAGATGAAGAAATGCTAGCAGGCAATACGCTTATAAGTCATTTTATTGGCAAGTTTCTCATCCATTGCACCTTTACATGCACCTATTCAATCAAATATACCACTTCAAAATATTAATTCTGAATGTGCTTTGCTTTATAGAATGGGTTTGAACCTCTCAGAGTGATAAATGATTTATGTTTTCCTTTCTAAGAGAAACAGCCTTATTGTAAGTGACTAATCTTCCTCTGTATGTTAATTCACATTCAACTAAATCCTGCTTAAAAGCTTGAAGTAAACATGAGCTAAGTAAATGTCATTTGTTACTTTGCTGCTGTGGAGAAAGGAAATGATGGAGAGAGAAAATTTAGGCAGGTTAGCTGAAAGAGCATTCCCAGGTGTGACCACAGCATTCCCTCCATACACTTCAACAGACCACTGTGTGTGTGTGTGTGTGAGTCTGAGGTTTGTAGCTCATAGCCAAACTGGAGCTGAACTTCAGTCCTGCAGCCAATAACAACAAGTTTTAACTCAAGCGCACACACACATGCACACACACATAAACACAAACTTGGTTAAACACATTTGCACTCTGAAAGGTGACAAGTGAGGCTGAAAATGCTTTTTTATTTAAACACACTTAAACGTTTCTTTTGATAATATCAATTAATACAGGGTGGCAAAACTACTGTGTCCTTGAAATAACTTTGTCAGCGTTGCATTGTTGGATTGTGTGTAGCGGTGAATGTGTGAGAGGCCGTAAAGCTCAGTAAGGACATTAGCTCAGTTTCACTTTTTTTTCCCTTCTCTTAATCCTCTTTCATTATGAGCTTCAGCTCTGAGCAGCAGTGAAAGAAGTTTGGCTGAAAGCGCTCATAGGTTTGCAGTGTGTATCATGACAATTAGAATATCTGCAAGCTAATATAATGGCCATGTGCTTGTGTAGCTAAATGAGCCCATGTGTTTAATTATGTGAACTAGTGTTTTTGTGTGTGTGTGTGTGTGTAACGTGAGCTTCTTTGTGACACAGCAGTTGGCAGATAGAAAGGACCGAGTTACCCAAGGTCCCTTGGGGCGTCCACATTGTGGAGGGTTGTCTGGGGCACCTCAGTGGTATGTATAGGTGTGTGTGTGTGTGTGTGTGCGTCCCCCTGGCAAGGAAACGTGATGGTTCATGGATGAGGAAAGGTGGATGGCAGCCTGAGGCAGAACAAGAGGGGAAGTGAAATGAAAGAGTGAGTGCATGATGTGTGACGGGGAGACAAAGACGGCTAGAAAAGAAAGAACAGAAGAAATGAAGAACAAAAAGGTGCTGAAATAAAAACAGAGGATAGATTGGAGAGCAGCTGACCAAAAAAAAAAAAAAAAAATCAAATATAAATTCCAGGCGGTAGAAACACAAACTTTTACTTCTTTACCACACTTTAAAATAAAAAACAATGACAAACTCAGGTTTGGAATTTAATAATTGTCCCAAAGATCTTAAGAACGTATCATTAAAGCAACACAATGGGGAAATTGGTCTCAGCACTGTGTGTGTGTGGTGTAATACATATGCTTGGTTGATTGTTACATCCCTTTAGATTTACAGGCTGCCCTTCTCTCAGGAGTCCTGCTCTAAACGCCACGACCTGCTTTGTTTTCATTTATTGTTAAGTTTCATTTTCACTTGTGGTTGTGGTTTGGTTTTTAAAAAACGACTGGTTAAGGTTACATGTTAAAGGGTCAGGTAAATATAATAGTTTTCCCTTAAAACACATGCATTCATAACATTAAACAGATTTTCAATGACCATTTTCTGGTCACCATTTTTAGCTACCTCAGCAATGCATCTTGCTGCTATGAACACATAAAAATATGGACATTACGTTAATGTTTCCTGCTGAGGATAACCTAAATTTATTCACATGCTAATGAAGATGGTATTAACGCATGTTTTTGAAACATCAAGCATCTGCTGTTCAAACATTTACTCCTGTCTGGACTCTGTTTCCTTAGACAAGGCCTTGTTTGCTGGCTCTACCATTACATCTGCTCACATCTACATAGATCCGTCTTATAGTAAGCTGCTTGGTAATGCCATTTGTGTGCAGATACGGTGAAATATGCCCAAAACACAGAGGTACACAGTGCTGCTGCAGGCACTGTAGGAGGAGGAGGTGAAATGCCATCGAAATAATTTTGTAAGGATTATTTAGGCGGAAAAGCTAAATAAAATTATATTAAATATATATATATATATATATATATATATATATATATATATATATATATATATATATATATATATATATATATATATATTAAAATTATAATTGTGGAAAAGTAATGTGTTGTTATGTTATGTAATGGTGATGATGATGATGATGAATAAAAATGATGATATGGTGTTTTTGCTACATACTGATAAACCCATAGAAAAGCAGCAGCTGATGGTGACCATGGCGGACTGTTCAGCCGCTTCTTGCTGTACCAAGTAGACACAAGTGCCCAAGAATCTGTGGTAAAGTTGTTAAATGTTAAATTTAAGGGAAATTTGACTGTACTACGACAGCCTTTTGGTGATGAATAGGAAGCTTCTTTAAGGTGAAACAAAGTTAGCCTTGATACAGACAGTGGCAGCTGCTAGATGGGACCAAACAGATGGCACAGGTACGATAGTTACACACACACACACACATGCACACACACCATCCACTTGCTTGATGTGATGCATTGCATATGCACACCCTAGAGTGTAAGTTATGAATGAACAAGGATGAGATTTAATGGCTGTTTTACATACTAACTTTCTCTCTCTCTCTCTCCATTCTCTCTTTTCACTCTTGTTCTTTTTCTCCCTCTGTCTCCAATTCTCCTTTTGCCAGCTCCTTTCAGCCCGAGCTTGTTGTTTGAATGAGAGGAGTGGACCACCCTGGGGAGGAATAGGGGAGATCACATTACCCCCAAAAATGTAGAGGGCCTACAAAAGAGCCATGAGACATCAGGGTGAGGGAGAGAGGGCAGCAGAGAGAGAGAGAGGGAGAAATAGGAGAGCACATGAAAGAGTGCATTAGTGAGGGGGAGGGAGAGATTGATTGGGATGGAGAGATGGGGGGGGGGCAGATAAAGAGAGGTGGAGGTGAGAGAAAGGAAAGGTGGTTGAAACACTTTTTTATGATACAGTAAGCTTATATTGAGTAGAGGACAGACCTGACCTCCACCTCTTTCCGTTTGTTTAAACGATTTACAATAAATGCAAATGATAGTGTTTATATTTCATGTTTTTTCAGTTTCCTATCATGTATTTATGAGATCTGAAAATGTTGTTGCTACAAAATATGGGAAGTTAAACTATTATATCGCCTAGAACTGAACTTCGTGGTCAATCCTGTCACATAACAATTACATCTGAATGCATTTACAAGCAATCTATTCACTAAAAAAACTATTTTATACAACAATATTTACCATCAGTGACAGTAACACACTTTATAGGAGACAGCCACCCAGACTACCATGATATGGCATCTCATTAAAGTAACTTAGTGCACACAAAAAGGTCACAGCTTGGTAGTACAGCCCGTACTCAAGCTGCAGTTTCCATTAACTGTCCTTAGGAGGCGCTGCGAGTCAGAGCTTAGGGAATTAACTGGCTCTTCCTTCCCATCGCCTTCATTGACATTTAATGACAATTATAACTCAGGGCACATCAGGTGCAGATACACACACACTAACACACACACACTGCACACTGCCTGGTTAATATCATGAAGACATTAGCAGTAACTTGATGCTGAGTGAGTATTGATCTACTCTCAGGGGGGCTTAGAGAGTGAGAGAACACCAGACAGCACTTTATCACAGCACTTGACCATCTAGGCCGATCAGTGCAAGTGTGTAAGTCAATGTGTGTGTGTGTGTGTGTGTGTTAGGGAAAGGAAAGGCCAACTTGACAAAACACTAGAAAAAGTACTCTTAAATCCATCTTCAGTCTCATTTACTTACACACACTTTCATATTAGTTTGTATGTATAAACTAATTGATATTGACCCTGTCATGGACACACACACACACACACACACACACACCAATGGTGCATTAACTTAGAGTACATGTTAGGATTTGGTGTTTTGCCCAAGAACAGAGAGGTTTTAACAAGCAGCGACCTCTGGGGCTGAGCCAATGTGTAAGTGTATGTGTTGCAGTTCACACTTCAGCCACCAGGGGCTGTCTCCAAAGAGAGCCAATCCCCATAGACTCCAATGTTAAAATGGCAGAAATAAACATTTACAGGCTGGTACAAAAAACAATTCTGGTCTCTATTTTTGTGAAAACTATGATTTTTTTACTCACTTATATGCATTATATTAGTACTTAAAAATATACATAATTATGTGTGTGACTGCTTTGAGTGATACATCACAGCTCGAACTTCCTGCAACCACGGCTGCACGCCTCAGCTTCTCTAGCACTCCACCTATTTATTTGCACTTGGAGTTTAGGCAGACTGTGATGGTGCCAACATAGCGACGGTTGCAGTCTCCCACAGGGACTCAAAACAGCACAGAAACCACTGGGTGATGTCTCTGAAGCTTCATCCATTTTTTTACTATTAATGGGATCAAACTGCTAACCTTATGGCTAGTGGACAACCTTTCTTCCACCTTAGACACAGCTTCCTATATCGACTTCATTTGACTTCCACTCCTGACTTCCTTTATCTTTTTACCATTTTCTTCACTACTTCACTGTCTCACCCAGCATCCTCCTGTGAGGTCCGGACTGGCACGTTCAATCTGCATCTACAGCATTATACAGACCAGACTGAGGAGCAATCAGGCCTGTGTGTGTGTGTGTGTGCGTCCGTGTGTGTGTGTGTGTGTGTGTGTCATACCAGAAGGGATTTCATGATTATGATTGCTGAGGACACGTGCTGCTCAAATTCTTCAATGATTGCCTCTAAAGGAAACATAAATGCCAAACAAAACATTAAACCCGTCGAGAGAGAGAGAGAGAGAGAGAGAAAGAGAGAGAGAGAGAGAATCGACGAGTCCTGTTCCTTGAAAATATCCAGACCACAATAACACAAGTACAAAGTGACCAAAGGGGACCTGAAAACAAGGAGCAGATGGAAGAACAATCACAGAAAAGTGCACATATGTGTTTTCATGCTCATTTATCTATATATTCTGTATATGTGTGTAAGTGTGTAGCCCACACAATGAGCAGAACCTTATACAGGGAGTGAGGTTTATTGTGTGGAAATAACCTTTTTTTTATTGACAAGTACAGACTACTGCCCCTGCTGGTATGGAGGGTGACTGCAGTCTTTGTGGTGTGTTCACAGCGTGACTTTTTAACCCCCGAGACGCGGGCGTCATCGCCACAGTTCATTGCGAGTTCTCTGATTTGGTGTGTCCGGGCCTTAAAGTGCTATTTATGTGCATTAGCGAATGGGTTCCCACCACATAATCACACACACATTTACACCACGTTCTCTTCAGAAGCTAAGCCAGCGTAGATCTCACCCAGACAGACAGAGTTACTGTACGTCTCAACCCTTAAGGGCAACTGGCACATCTCTCCTTTTACCCTCCGGTCGTATCTTTTGTTTTCCACACGTCTCTTAACTTGGTATCCGCTTGCTGTTTTGGCTTCACTTCAGAGCCGTGTTGTCGCTCTGATCAGCAAGCTTGGGTCCACTTTTTGATCTCTCTTTTCCTGATTCATTCAATTCATCTTCGTCTGTCTCACCTGTACAGTGTGATTTACGAGCGGCTCACTCACATACATACACGGCCGAGTTTAAACATGCAGATTATTTTCTTGTCCCTGTTAGTTCATGCAAATAAAATGGCTGATGTTAAATGTGATTGATTCTCTATGTGATGTTTTGAGACCAAACTCATTTCCACACAGTTACAAAAACAATGCCAGGCGCTTTGAAATTCCCTCAGATTAATGTGTTTATTTCATCTGATTAGAAGAGAAATGGCTCTTCCAGTGTAACAACATGTGACGTATGCTGCGCAGTGACTCCACGGTGCTCTCTGGCCAACATCGAACAAATGATGGCTCAGAAGGGATGTAGCAGGGGGGAGAAAAAGTGCTTTATAGAGGAAACATTTTTATGTTTTTTAATTGTTTCTATCTATATAAATTCAGCTGTAATGCTCCATTCAAACCATATTTCCTCAAACCTTCATTAGTCCTTAAAAAAACCCACTCTCATCATGTAAAACAGAGAGAGGAATAAAACCTGAGTACTAGTGTGTGCCCCCTTCTCTCTCCATTTCCTTTTCTTCAGTGTTTTTTTTCCTCTCTCAATCCCTTTTTTTCCACTTTTAATTTGGCCCCTCTGTTTGTTTTTCTTCATTCTTTCATTAGTTGAAAAAACATAGCAGGCATTCCAGCTGTAATACCACTGAGATTCAGCATCAGTGTAGGAGGTTCAGACTCATGTATGTATGAGTGTGTGAGTGAGTGGTGAAAACGGACAGAGAGAGAGAGAGAGAGAGAGAGGGAGAGATGGCAATACACTGGAGACATTCAATATCGCAGTGATTCATCTCTGTGTTATCCATCCATATAGACAGACACAGCCAGCCACAGAGGGACTGGAAGCCTGTCAAAAGTTTGGCTACACAATTTAGATTCCCAAAAGTTTTGTTTTGTATTTGTTGGTGTAGCCACACACTGTGCTAATAGCTAGCCACTGCTAGCTCTTGTAATAAAAAACAGAACATATGTGTGTCAAAGGACTGTGATCTTACGTATGTTTTATTAACTTGTCACACAAGACCTTGAAGCTGGCTGATTAGAGAATATATATATATATATTTATATACACACACAGTGGGTACGGAAAGTATTCAGAACCCTACTCTTTGTTATATTGCATCCATTTGCTAAAATCATTTAAGTTCTTTTTTCCTCATTAATGTACAGACAGAACCCCGTATGACAGAAAAACACAGGATTGTTGACTTTTTTTGCATATTTATTAAAAAGAAATACTTAAAAATGGAAAAATGTAAGGGGGTCTGAATACTTTCTGTACCCACTGTATATATAAGCGTTTTCACAAACACTGTATAACAGAACTAAGTATGTTGCTGAGGTCACCTATAGCACACTAGCTGCTAACACCTTTGACTCTTTCTTTTTTAGAACTGCAGTGGATCTGTCTGTGTGTTGATCTGTTTTGTTCTCACGTTTGCGGTTTTATTATTTTTGTACTCTAATCTTAACCTCTGCTGGAAGAATTCTTGCATGCCTACGAAAATATGGAAAGACAGTTTCAGTGAAAGAGCGTTGAATGGTGTGCACAGGCGTCTGCCGATCAAGGTCAATAAATGATAATAAACCTTGGGTATAATCGAGGTGCACTCTGACCTTCTGTGGAATCACATCTTTGTAAAATTTGCAGATTCCATCGGAGGGTTCTTCACGCATAACATTTGTGCAAGGACACAAGTAGATGGCCCAGACATTGGTTCTAGAGGCCACACCAACAGCCCAGTAAGGGTCCACCTTGCCCACTTCCACATCCCAGCTGTGCTTTCCAGAGCTAAAGCCTTCATAGCCAAGAATGTCTGTCTGGCTCTTCCTTTCTGGATTGTTAGGAAATGAGTGATGTTTGTCACTTAATGTAACACAAGTCAAATGCTGCGACACAGTCAAGGCACGACTGCCTGTGTTGGGATCCAGAGTTACAGGAGCTACAGAGAGAACAAAAAAAACACAGAAAGACAAGTTAACCTCTTCCAACCCAAGCCTATTTTTTTAAGGCATTAGCTTGAAAATGACATGCCCAAAATGAATAGAGTATATCTCAGCAACCACAAGGTGTATTTAAATACTTTTGGTGTTATAATAAAGGAAACACCTGGGAGATTTGACTTGGATGTGTAAGTATTAGTTTGTATGCCTCTGGCTCTTTGTAAATTAAGATGGCACACAGCAGAAATGAACAATTCTTTTCTCTGTTGAAAATTCACACTAATAGGTTTTTGTGACTATTTAGTCCATCAGCTAAAATATCAAAATAAGACAAGGCAGAGATGTATTACTCATTAATGCTTACTATACTGTATGATATTCTTCATTTTTCTCCAGACTGAGTACTGTAAGTTCCCAAGATGTTTGGCTTCATCAATCAATGTGTTTGATGGTGTTTCTGGTTCTGGCAGCTTGCTCTGGGATCTAAAAATAAAATAAAATAAAATAAACAGTTTTTCTCATTGATTGATCCCATTTTATACTGTATGGCTGACAATTCATTTGTCACTTAGGATGCCTCCCTTAGACATTTTAATAGGATGTATGCAGACTCACCGTTCCAAAGTGGTTTTCATACGCTGTCAAAAAACATAAAAAAATAAACATAAAATTAAATTATCAAGAGGGGTAATTTGTGAGATTGATACAAGTAAATGAAAGATAAAAAAACAGACATAATGATCTATAGAATTTGAAACACATTGATTTATATAGTATCAGGTAGTAGACATACTGAAGTTAGCATGCTAATGAACAAAGCTAGCTGTAATTGTGTAATACCAGTTTTTACCACATGCAGGGGTAGTAAGCCAATGTAGCATCTCATCTTCTCTCACTCCAAGAAAGCTATTTTTAATGCCACCTTTTCTAATGCCATGTCAAAAATGATGAGGGACAACAATGAATAAAATAGTGAATGTTGCTAAGCAACCATTGCAGGGCAGGTTTAACAGGAAGGCTGAGTTAGAGTTTGTCTGTCTGCTTCCTCAGACATTCCAGAGCAGAAGGATATGTGAGCCTGAATACCTGCATAAAGGAGATGTCCTGAGCTTTTAGTTCCTCCTCGATAGTTTTGATTGTGTCTGTGAGTGAGGAAATCACTGCGTTTATTTTCACAATCCTCTGATTCACTGCTTGACTCTTGAATATGGCCTCGTTCTTCAGTGCATCCATCCTACTGGCTTCCTCTGCTCTCAGAAACTGGTAAAGCTCTTGAAACTCCTCTCTGATGGACTTTTCTGTCTGCTGAGTCTGAAGCTGAGAAATAAAATCTTGATAAACGGTGAAAACACTTGATAATTTCTGCCTTTATAATAACCTTTTTTTTACCTTAATGTGGCTGGCCATTTGATCGCAGGTTAGTTTTTCCTGTTTGAAAACACCCAGCTTGCTTCGTAGGTACATCAGATTGATTTTGAGCTGTTTCTGCAGACAAAGGTGCGTTCACACAGTAAACAGAGGAGCGCTTGATTGCAACTGAAACGTTAAAAAATTATAATACATGCTTACTCTGTGGTCCTCCGCTGCTTCATTAACAGGGACACAGTTGTGTTTCTTGTGTTGTTTTGCATCCCGACATATCAGACAGATGAGCTGTCGGTCATCCAGACAGAAGAGTTTGAGCTTCTCACCGTGGACACTGCACAGCTCCTCAGACCCTGATGCAGTTTGATGACTCCGCTCCCTTCTCAGGGCGTCTGATAAGTTTCTCAGCGCCAGATTACGTGGCGGCTGAGGCATTGGAAATATTTCTTTACAGACAGGGCATGACTGGAGTCTGCTCTGTCTCCACCACTCCTGAAGACAGAACTTACAGAAGCTATGGCCGCACAACAAGACAACAGGATCCTTAAATAAATCACAGCAAACAGGGCAATTGAAGTCCGCTTCAGACTGGGAAACATTAGCAGCCATCCTGTTTGTTCCTGCTCAGCCTTCTTACTTTCACTTTCACAGATCCACTCGGACTAGCTCACATTCACTACTTACTGTTCCTTGTAGTTTGAAAAACTCTCATAAATCCTCCGTCACATAAACAAAGAACCTACTTCCTGGCTGATCCTTCTTACTTTTGAATTAAAACACACACTTAGCACAAGCACATATTGGTTGCTGACTTCTTAACACTTATTCCTGTTTTCTGGGTGAAAAAAGGGAGGAGCTTATTGCCCTGTGAGAGGAATCATGTGGCTCAGCCAATGTACAAAGAGCCAATCAAACTGCTGGTTTCTGTGTGTTTTTTTTTCTTTCTTTCTTTAAGACAAGTAAAACCTGGACTGGACTTTTACCAGAGCTAATTCCAAAAACTCAAGAGGTCACTCAGGCCATATTTACAGCAACATTATATTTTGGAACTTATCATTAGGGCAGCCTTTGTGTATGCTTCTAAAGCTGAATCTTCCCCCATAAGTACTATTCAAGGACAGTTTCAGGAAAGAAAATACACCTTTTGCAGGATAGTTCATGAGTATCAGGAGTATCTAGAACCTGGAGTTACAGCGTGTAATTTAATGCTAGGGAACTTTATCATCATATATCATGATATAGCATATAAATAACACACAACTGTTAATTATATATTATGCTCCAACATATTGACATATCACCTGATATATGAAGTTATGTTGATATGACATGAGGCAGATTTGGAGTCCAGGGTGTGAGGCCCCCTGACACCACAAGCTGTTTAGTTTTCACCTACGGTTAAGTTTTCATTTTTAATGGTGGCTGGATTTGACATAAAAAACACAACTGATTATCATAACATTTAATGCAGTTTTTCACGGAAAACATGTTGAAAAGGAAAACAACGTTTCCGTGTGGATGGCAAAGAGCTGCTAATTTTACAAATGGAGGTGCAAAAGATTCACTTGTTTATCTGAAGTGAAAATAATAAAGTTTAAGTGGGAAGAGGGACCCAGAGCAAGAGCCAGAGCAGATTGGAGCAGAAGGGAATATCTGCTGATAAAACTGCTTAAAGGAGCAGTGAAACATCTCCAGGAGAACTCTACAAGTCCAGATGCCTCGCTTCAACCCTTTGATTGTTTGTTGGTGATCAATAACATCGAATAGATGCACACTACATAGAACTCCATCTCTTTCTCATGCACTAGCATTTGAAGGCCTCACATGAGCTGCATACATCAGGTTCTCAGCAGTGAAAATCACAAGTGATTTGCTCTCTGACCGCTGCAGCTATAGCTATCAAAGACTAACTGTTTTAACATGACAGCACACACAGCACACTCTTTACTTTCTCACAGTCAGAGAGAAATATTCAATAATTGCAAGTATGTGCTTTCTTCTTCAATCTTCTGCATGTGCTCTTTTAATTGTAATTGTTCTCATGAAGCTGTTTTTTGATTTGATTTGGTGTCATTGCATATAAACACCTTCACCATCAGAGCTTTTGCAGAGGTATTCAGCACACAGCTCCGGTTGCATAACTTTTCCCCATTTACCTCCCTCTGGCTTGTTTAATTATTACGACTGGGAACGGTGGTACAGGATTGGATTTTTGTCTGACTGGTTCTGTACTTAAATATTATGTCCATAACCATAAAACATTCAATCCACATGAAGCCAAGTGTTCTGGATCTGGCTACGGTAGCCTCCCCTGGGTGGTGCAGTAAAACCGTCCTGAGCCACCATTAGGTGGAGAGAGCTGGAAGAAATACTGGACAGAGGCTTGGACTGAATGAGAGCAAGAGCACAGCTGATGGTAAACTAATTTACTCCACCCCAACACACACACACACATACACACACCACATGCTTAAACACACTGCACCGTGCTTCCACTCCATGGGACAAAATCACACCCTCTTCTTGCTCTTTCCATATTTTTCCCTCAAATGCTCTCACACACACACTTGATCACCAGCGAATAAGACATTATGCTCCATCATCCGTCTTAAGGGACAAAAAACTGGGAAGAAATTCAGGGAAACACTTTGCTGCAGAGTGTTAAAGACAATTGCTGGACAGTAGAAGGTAACAATAGTCAGGGCCATTACATAAAGGAAGTTATGTGTTAACACATTCAAACAGAAACAGATCTTTTTATCTAATTTTTCAGTTAAATTTCATTCATGCTCCCCTGTCACAGCTTGTTTAGCACAGAGTTGTTATACCTTTAATCAGTATTGTCAGAGGTACGATCATATTTGCACACTTATTAATCTTCTATATAAAGTAGGATCAATAGTGCCAAAAAACTCATATTGTATCTTTATTCTTTTGCTAGCATCCCCTTATGCGTTCAGCCAATCTGGCTGTGCTGACAATGGTCCTCAGTGGGCGGGGCTTACCTCCAAATATTGAGCATACACTAACTTTTCCCAAATTACAAGGAGAATTTTAAGCCTCTGGTACGTATGACATGTCCAATCTGGCCCTGAATGCGCCAATACAGCTGTGTTATTGGAGGTTATATTGTGTTATTTATGTTACATTATGTTATATTATATTATGTTGTTGTGCCTGTGAGTCGGTAAAGGAGATGACCACAGTTCTGAACTGTGACCTCTGACTGCACATAAAGGTGAGCAAAAGCAGCGTGCTGAGGCCATCTTCGTAACGCTTGTATGGTATACTGTCTGTTCTAAATCCTAAGTCTAAGTCCACAAAACTCTGCTGCCATGGTCGTCAATCACCAAAACATCAGCCCTTATCTTCTCTGCCTGCAGGATGACTGGTAAAGGTCCAAGCTTTACACACTCCTGACTCATGATTCCATTTTTCAATACCTCCACACAAGCTTTCTGTTCAAATGTTTAAAAGATTTTACTTGTTCTGCATTGATTTTCACTCTATTTTGTGTACCTGGAAAGAATCTTTTAATAATATTGGGGCAGTCCAATTAGTATCATGCCCTGTCTGTCTTTTAGTGTATTAAGTACGTCTCTTTTTGTCACTGGACTCTATAATAAAGTGTAACCAGAGCAGCAGCTTTGCAGCAGGACATCACAGGAATTTACGATGTGTTAAATGTTTCCTTTGTTCTTCTCTCTGGCGGCTCGATCCAGCAATTAGAGAAGGCAGTGACCTGCTGTGAGCTCATTACCCACACCAGCTATCACGCCGTCTTCATCATCCAGCATGGTTTTAGCACAGAGTGATTTGATTAATGCTTCCAGCAGTGACGCTTCAGCCCTTTGTGCTGCTGACATAAACATGAAAGAAAGAAGCCATCTTAATTACCAGAAGAGATTCATTTAATATCGTTGTTGTTTTCCAGTATTGTGGTCTAAAAATCTGAAACCCCACTGTGGCCCTTTGCCAAAGTCTGAAATGCCCCCAGACATGTTTCTGTGCAGTCGGCCCCTGAAATAAACTCCATTCCATTTGGCAAACCAATTTGAGATGAAGGGGTGGGGGCAGGAAAGGGAGAGGTATAGGTTAGCTGTAGTAATAATCATAAATCACCTCTGAAATGCTGCCATGTCACATGCCACACTGCGCCACTAATGACCAGGCCCATCTTTCACCGGGTATTTTTATCTGTGTGCCCTGACACTCGACTTCTGGAATCGTCCTCTCGTTTTACGTCGTCAGCACCTCGGCCCGGCCTTAGCACAAGTTCCTCACATATCTATAAATACCAGCCAGCTAAATGGCATTTTCTCTCGCCCACCTCCCCCACCCCCAACCCCCCCGCCCCCCTCCTCTTGCTTGGCAGGAACCAGGAGCTCTGTGACTTGGCAAATGCACTCGCAGTCCTACGCCACTAAACATCTTGGGGCTTAGCCCCACCGTGCCAGCGTCACCCTCCAGAGAACAGCTGGCCAAAAAAATAGAACCATCTGCCACTGCTTTCAAATTCCAAAACGGTTTCAGTTTAATTAAAAAAGCTGCAATTTGTAAAAGATAAAAAAACACATTAGCATTCAAAGACCACCTGTGGGATTGACCTGTTGCTTCGGTGGTGTAGTTAAAGCTTGAACATACAGCAGCGCTTGTTCACACGAGGAACACACAAACACCTGTACATGCTTCCTTTGTGCAGAATGTTCTGCCAAGTTTTTTAAGCTTGCTGACATGTGGCACTAGAGACTGCGGGTCAGCGACAGCTTCCTGCTATTTTGGTCCGTGTCACAGCTTGAGGTTTTAATTTATTCTGCCAGAATGTGTCAATCACTTAGCAGCAGGGTTCATAGGCCCTGCACTCAGGAGTCGGCTGCTGCTGCTGCTGCACAGAGAGGCGGCGAGGCGGACCAGGAAGGAGTCCGTCAAAACATTCGCAGAAACGTCTTTTAACATTGACTACAGTTTCAGCTTGTGTTTGTGGAGGGAGTGTGTGGCGTGGCCTCTAGCATTAGCATGAGCTAGTCGTTGGACAGAACAATACATTTTAAATCCCACCTGACAGGTCAGACATGGTAATGTCTGAATGTCAGATTGGAGGAGGCTTCTATTGTCTTACAAACAGCAGTATGTGGCTGGGTTCACATTTCAGATGTCTGACTACCTTCAAATCATCCAACATCTCAGCAAGAAATTGAAAGATTAGAAGAAAAAAATCTCCAAAAACTTAATTAAAATGTATCTTACGACTTTGACTTTTTCTTCTGTTTCTCCTGTGATAACATTTGTATCATTAGTATCATTGTGGAATTAGTCAGAGTACACTGCAATTTCCCCATTGTGGGACTAATAAAGGTTTCTTAATCTTAATCTTTCTTAATCTGTCCTCCATGGATGGATGGATACATGTAAATTAATTATACCCATTACACAGGTTCGGCGTCATCACACTGAGGCCGGTAAATCCAGTTATTGTTATCCTCTCTGCTCCCCCTTTAGCATCAGGCTGCTGTTTTGCCTCACAGGCCATGCCAGGGGTTTGAATTTGACCCTGTCAATGCAGCGCCAAAACACACATACACACACACACAGCAGTCATCATGCAATCCCATGCTTACTACGTGTGGCATCACATGACTTTGTACTACTTATCCTGTCCAGTTCTGTGTAATACATGAGTTTTAAAGTTGTTTCGCCTCGTTCCCTGGCAGCTCTGACACATGTGTCAGTGGCTTTCTCTCTGCCAGCAGCTTTCAGTGTTTGTGTACAGTATGTGAAGCCAGGGAAACATTGGACCTTTTCATAGTATTACCAAGGAGAAGCTTTTATTATATGAAGCACATAAACACGGGGAAAGAAAAGGGACAGAATGCATGATGCAGTTGTGTTTATTGTGTCTTTGGACTGACATCACAATGTCAAATAAATGACAGCATGGGTTAAAAAAAATGCGTATCCAAAGCCAAGTGGACTCAACAGTCACAGTATCCATAAGCCATAACAAGTTTTCAAATAAACAAGCCTGCACAGCCAAATCTGTCGTCTTTCTGGGGCCTCTGTGAAGCTGCGCCTTGCTGACTTCACTCCCAGATGATGATTTATTTGAGCCAGGCTGTGTGCTGTTTGTTTGTTAGTTTGGTATATATCTCCAGCTTTATAGGCGTATCTGTATCTTTCTTGTTTATGACTGTATACAGATTGTGATTTTTTTACCACCCTTGATTTTCAGTTGCACAGGTTCACATCTTCATTAGAGACCTGCCTCTAATGTAGCTGCTGCCTCAGTGCAGTAGATATGAATGGAATTTCATATGCTCAAAGAAATTAAAAATTACATTTAAATATTTTTGGTGGGTTTTTTTCATACAGTCCTTAGTGTACATTTTGACAATACAAAATTTATAAATCAGGTTTTGTGTATTCTTCTCTGACTATTCAGACCCGAAACAAATAATTTATTTTGTATATTTATACAAAAATAATTGATATAATAAAATTAAAAAAAAATATCTTCCTACAAGTGGAATTTGTTATGTCATTTTTCATTTTTAAAACCAAAAAATTGAAATATTTTTAATAAAAATTCACAATAAATGCAGATAGATAGATAGATAGATAGATAGATAGATAGATAGATAGATAGATAGATAGATAGATAGATAGATAGATAGATAGATAGATAGATGGCTGGTCAGAGGGTGCATGTTGTTTTTGCTCTGATGGGATATATAAAACTGTGAGCACGTCATTTGGGCCAAACTATTAATAAGAAGTCATTTTGGTATCCATCGTCCCCTCCCTCTCGCTCTGAACCCCATTACTCCTTTGGACACTTGCCCAATAGTGTCCGCATGGCAGCTGGACGCATGCGCAACGGCGCGCTCTGCAATAATGTCTAATGCCTGTGCTGAGCCTGAGGCTCAAACTTGGACGTGGACTGAAAATAATGTTGCTTCCCGCGGACGCGAGGGTCCAGCTGATCGCAGCCGAGCCCCTGGACTTTGTGTTTGAGTTTGTGACTGAGCTTGAGCTGGTCTGAGTGACTCCTCGCTGCGTGTGTTTTTTTTTTTTTTGGACTCTTGCTGGTGACTAATGGGCAGCAGTGGCTGAAGTGTTTTGATCCAGTCAGTGACAGCCCGCAGACAGCAGGGAGAGCTGTGTAGCGACCATTTGATTATGAGCGCTTCCAAGAAGTGAAGAAAACCTGGGAGCTGATTTTCCTTTTTTGCTTGGACGACAATATTTATTTTTAAACACAGGTATGTTTAACTTTCATGTATTTATTTTACTTGTTTGAGTCTCATTCGTGTGGCCGTTAAAGGTCTTAACTCTGCCGGGCAGCTTGGTGACAGATCAGGTGGCTGAAGTGTGAGGAGAGCACGGTAACTGTCAAAGTTGTTGTGTTAACGTTGAATCATTCTGACTTCCTGAAGACTTCACATTTATCTCCGCATTATTCATTATTTTTTGGTTATATATTGTTGTATGGTTAAAAACATATATATATATATGTATATATATACATATATATATGCTCATTAGTAAACTTGTGTAGGTCCATATTAGTACATTTATTTTATTATTATAGCTCTAATTTAGCTGTAAATTAATTTAATCTGACCATAGTTAAGATCAAGGTCATTTTTATTAATTCTGTAAATATAAAATTACCTTTTGTTTTATAGTTATTTGCCATTTGCAGGCTTCTTTTTTTTGTGGACACACACAGTGAACTTAATTCCCCTCGGGGTCCTTCTCCGTGGTCAGCCTCCATCCCTCCCGTGCGTCCACTGTTGGTTTTTCTCCCCATCTCGTCCCCACGTGGAGTTTGTGTTTATATTTGATATGTAGGAAATGGGAATCTTATACTCACGGCCCGGGCTCTCAGGGCTTCAATGGCCCCTGGCTATTGGCCTGCCCCTAACAACATGACAAGTTACACGCCGACTCAAAATCTGATAGGGCCTACTGCGCCGTAATCCACACAGATTAGATTTCACATTAAGGACTCAAACTTAACCAACGCGCATTAATGCGCAGGACGTGGATGGACGGGATTTGGTGTGTGGAGATTTATTTTTATTTTTTTTTTGGTGGGGGGAGAAAGATAAAGTTCAGGCTGACAAATGAATGATTGTTTCTGCGTTTTAAACAAATAAATGAAATAGCTGTTAATTTGAAGCAGCAGGTTTGCGGTATGAGAGGGAAATATGATTAAAATTAGTTCAAAAGGGGCTATATTGATCCATTAAATCCTTATATCATATCATCTGTTTCTGTTTTTATTCATTTTATTTTATTATTATTATTGTACTCGTAAATTTGGCCCTGAGATGGAGATATGTTTTCTTCAATCTCTTTGTCGTAAAATATATGTTTTAATATTCATAGTGTGGAGAAATATCAATGTTATACACATGAGGAATTTAGTTTAAATTGCAGAATTACGCGCACAGTTTATGGCGCAAATAAAGATGATGTATTCCTCACATGCAGATGGAAAAATAAATAAATGCGAAATCAAAATCAAAATACTGAAACATTGAATTGTTTTAACTAATAATATTAAATGTGATTGAAAGATTGACTGTGCGTAAAAAATGCGTAAAAACGCATGATGCGTCAAATGTGACTGTTGCGGTTTGTACAACACTCTCCTCCTCTCTGCGGCTTTTATAGCGTGAAATTACCGCAGTGTAGCTGTAGTGTGGTGCAGTCCACTCTCTAATCCTCCTGCCGTCCCATATGTGTTTCTTATGTCGCTGTCAATAGCTATAGTGAGAAATATAATTCTCTCTTCTGGGACGCTGAAGGAAATGGCATGCAGGCATTATTGATTCCCTGTTCAGTGTCAGGTAACTACTGGGTGGGTTTTTTAGGGCCATGAGAAGCATCAGTAGCACACAGGCCTCCAGCTAAATGTAAAAGACTGTTTGAAGAGAATCAGTTTTGACATGAAAATTTAAAACCAGTTTAATTTGCCACACTTTAATATTTCCTCTGAGTGTCACATTATTAGTTTAATCCCCCCAAAAAGTCCTTATTACGTGTAAATTTGGATTAAAAAGCAGATTATAAATCATGAAGGGAAGAATAAAACCCTACCAAGAAGGCTGATTATGTCCTCCACAGAGGTGAGAGAGGGGTGAGAGAGGAAAGGCGGGAGGGTGGGGGAGGAGGTGGTGGAGGTGGAGGAGGAGGAGGGAGGTGGTGAGGCTGAGGGAGGCTTGGGCACAAATCAATTCACCTGAGAGACGCATTATTGTCTTCGGTTTCAGGCGAGGAGGAGCTGAGCGCTATGAAAAATTAAAAGGATGCCAGTTAGTTTAAAGGATCGAGCCAGAAAACACACACACACATGCACGCGCACACACACACTCACACACAGTGCACACACTGAAAAAAGGCTGTCCTGCATTGTCCTAATTCAATCCTCATACCAGCAACTTTAACACGGATCAGACAAACAGTTTCTCTCTGCCTCCTATATCCTTTATGTCAACACATACACACAGTCATACAACCTTGCACATAAAAAAAACAACAACATTCCCGGCTTGGCACAACATGCAGGTGCACACAAATGTTTATGTGCTTCAGCTTAAAAAACAAAACGGTTTAGTCACACTTCTTACCACATTGCATGGGAACTGCAGATCTAATGACAGGGAAGGACTTTTGTGTTTGCATGTGAGTGTGTGTGCCTATTCTTTTGTTCAGCTGTCAAACTTTTCTGATCCCCCCTCACCTCCCTCCCTCCCTCCCTTTTGCCACAATATAGCAGAGAGGAGCCATTTTGTGCCGTTCTGTTGAGATGATGGCATTGTTTTCCATTGTGTTCCGCTGGGCCCTTTTGTTTGCTGCGTCACTCTCAGTAGTTACACACGAAAAAAAAAACCAAGAACACAATGTCATTTCTGTTGGTTTTATTTGATCGCGACATCTCGCCTCTCACTTAAAGTCGTAGACAATCACCTCGGCCGATCTCTTCCAAACCTTTGCGCCAACCTGTCTCCTGTCTAGTATTAATAGGGTCACTCACTGTCTTCATGCCAGCCACTGTGTCTGTGGTCCAGAGCCAGCCAAGCAGCCGTATCGCTTACACTTCTCCATTTTCATTGTTGATATTTACTTCTGCAATTATCTCTCCACTTCACCCTCAGCTGAAGATGATATGCTGAAGTTAACGCTGCTGCTTCCCTCCTTCAGTCTCCTGTTGCTCTCACATAAACACACTGACAGAAGGTCCCACCAAAAGACACAAAACGAGAAATGAATACTGTGATGTGGGTGGTTTCATCCACAATGTATGTGAGAAAATCTGGCAAACCTCATAAGCATTTTTCTAGATTCTAAGACTTTTCAACCTGCACAACACTTCAGGCAGGAGGCCATTAAATCTTAAAAATCTCCTCATTTTTTTAACCCATTAACAAACTTTTTCTTTCTCATTTGTAAAGAGTGCGGTGGATCACAATCCAGAAAAGCCATGGAGGCCTCACAGGACCTCAACGAACAGATGGTGAGTTAAAGGCTACTGTATGCATGTGGGTGTGTGTCGACGAGTGGGTGAGTACCTTGTATCGCCCACACAAGTGTTAGGTGCATTTGAGAGATATGTGTCCAAGTGTGTATGTGCGCTAACACACAGCAGATGTGGTTCAGTGAGCGTACAGTAACCATATGGCAACAGTCAGAGTGAATGAGACCTCAAATAGAAACAATGCAGGACACACACATCAAGTGTGTGTGAGTGTGTGTGTGTGGGTAACTTTTGTGCACAGGTGTGTGGGCAATACCAGGAAATCAGTTTAAATTTAAAATACACATTTTTTATTTCTACTACTAGAGGTGTGTGCACACATACACACACATATACACACACACACACAGTGCCTGAGGGCTGCTGTCGTCTCAGCACGGCAGGCACATCCCTGCGTCACGTCAGCGCAGCGTCCCAGTTCTGCTTGTTTAAAGATCAGGCCGTATTGTTGGGAAAATGATTTTGGCGGCGAGCAAGGGCCACTCGCATTTCAAAGTCGTTAGTCAGCCACCAGAACAGGTGTAATTTCATCTTCTCCTCCTCCTCCTCCTCCTCCATCAAGTCTCTCTCTCTCTCTCTCTCTCTTGCTCTCACTCTGTCTCTCTCTCTCTGACCTGCCAGCCTCAACAGTAATAATAGCGCAAAGTGGGACAGAGCCCATGAAGTATGTTGTTTTTCCCCTACTTTTTGTGTTGCTCTGTCAGAGTCGCTCTGGGTTAGATTACGGGCTGACCCCAGCGGAGTACGTGTCACTCACACATAGAGAACACAACAAAAAATACAGAGAGAGAGAAAGAAAAAAAGAAAGAGAGAAGAAAAAGATAGAAAGAAAAAGAAGGTAGATAGAAAGAAAGATCTTGTCTTGCTGCTATCAAATATTGATGTCCACATTCCACAATTACTTCACCTGCTTTAAATAGGCCACTGATATCATTTATAATGTGAATTTGAGCTGCAGCTCAAAGACATTGATTAATTGTTCAGGTTGGAAATGAGATCTCAGAGCAAGGGCAGAGATTTTAATCATACCACAGAGGTGGTTTTATGGATCTGTAACTACGGAAATGTACGGTCATCCTGCTTTTTTGGAGAAAGATCTACAGGCAGGCTAATTGGTTAATTGAATCACAAAAGGTCTGACGTGCACAGGTACAGCCAGCTAAAATGAGACAATGCTGATCATTTTTATTATCAATTGTCTTGATTTGTCTCTATTTAGTTACACAAAGTAATAATTGAATAATTGAAATAGTCTGTAACTAATTTAATTTCCTCAAATGCATTTGTCTCGTTAGCCTCAAAGAGGCTAATTCTTCCCCCACTGTGCTGCTTCATTGAAAAAGGCGTGTCTCGGGTGACTAACAAAACAGCACAGACCTTACACACAAGGTTTCGGGGAGTTGTCTGTCGATACCTGATACCCTCCTCCTCCACCCCACTCCTCCTCCTTACCCTTTAAAATACCCCGTCCCTTACTTCCTCCACCCCGCCCTTTTCCCACCGCATCCATCGCACGTCATCTGGGCTACGGTCAGGCGTCCTCTCTGGCTGACTGCCTGCCGAGGGCCAGCCTGCCGTCTGGGGTCCTCGGGGAGCGCTGTAAGGAGCCCGAGGCAGTGGTTTGCACAGTAATGCTACTTTTAGCTTGTTTAAGTGTCACACTCCACCTGTTGTCACATACTTGTTTAGCTTTGCAGAAAAGGTGATAACAGTTTTTTTTCGCTCTTGCTTTTGAAATGTTGAAGACTTGGATTAAATTTAGTTTAAAAAAAAAATCCAGCATACACAGTGGTGATAGACCAGCATGAGTTCATCACGCACTCCTGCAAACAGCTCTTGATCTAACAGAGACTCGATTGAAGTCTCCAGTCTGTTGGCTAGTAAGGAAGCAGCGAGAGACATGAGGGGGGAACAGCGGCATTTGTTGACCCCAGGGAGCCTTGCAGGATTTAAATGTATAGCCACCTGAAGAAAAAGTAAGAGAGAAGGAGGAAAAGGATGAAAAAAGAAGGGAAAAAAGGTTCTTTTAGCTGTAGCCTTTTCCTCTGGTGCGCTGGGAGAGGCCCCTAGTATGGCAGCTGTCCCAGTCTGTGTGTGTGTGTGTGTTTGTGTGTCGAGACCAAGTAAGAGGAGGAAAGGGGGTCAGATTGCACCCCTCTTTCACCCCTACAACCCCATACAGACACATTCACACAAACTTACATGCAGCAGCAGTAGCTTAATACGAGCGCGGCCCAACCCTGATTGCTAAGATTGCACTGGCGTCATAGATGGTCGTTTTCAAAATCTGCCCAGCAACATGGCATGTGGACAGATCACAGGAGTGTGGAGTGTAACAGCTACCCCCCCTGGCATCCCTCTAGTTAGTTGGCATCCTTGCTGTGGCACCAAGGTGCACTTCAATTTCAGCTTAGTGTACAGTGATTCTTGTAAGATTTATGTTTAGTTGACAGCTGAGAGAGTCTTCTGTACAGAGTGTGCCAGACAGACTGTGGTGTCACTAATGTGTTTTTTCCAATACATCATTAAATGTGTGAAACTTACAACTTCCATTGAAGCAATAAAAAAGTAAAATTAGTTTAGGAAGAGGTGTGCTAGAATTTGTGACGAATGAACATGTCAAAGAGACAAGCATTACACAACTCAGTGCTTGTGACGCAAACAAAGTGGAAACGAGAGCAGGTGAAGCATCCTCACCACGAAACGTAACATGAGGTGGATATTTCAGTCCTAGAAAATAGAACAAGTGTGCATTTTTCTCTGAAATGATAAGTTCTCTTCTAGTGTCAATTGTACGGGGTTGAATTCTTTTATAATTCAGTCGTTTTAATAATATTCGGACTTAAAATTACGCATACGTTACTGCCTTGAGTGACAGGTGGTTGCCGCATAACAGCACGAGTTTCCTGCTTCCGTGATCGCCCGCCCCCCTGAACTCCGCTTTTGCTTCCCCTCTTAGTCTGTATTTGGCGTTTTGGCGGACTGTTTGCCGGAGCGCCTCCCACCGAGCTTTAAAACTGCTCTACAGTAACAAACAGGTGATGTCACAGAAGCTCTGTCCATAGTTTTTACTGTCAATGGTGAAAACAAAGCAGCACTTGGTGTATGGGGGACTCGTGGATTCCTGAGCGAAAGGTCAGAGCATTGCGTGTACTCCATCCCACCTTCTAACATGGGCTTTTGCAGCTGTATTGGACCCATGATCGGATTTCTGGTGGATGCAAATTTGTTCTTTTGCTGTCAAAATGTGAAGAATTGCTTTAAAATGAGGCACTAACTGTCCTCTAACTGGCTCCATGGTTAGGGGTAAACGTGATTGGACTGTGCTGTATTTTTGTGAAACTGGATAAAATCAATACAACTGATCCAGATCCTACTTTCATGTGAAAAATGGACAAACTTTCTGTAAAGACATTGCTCTTATTTAAGATGCGTGAAACAACCAAAACATCTGTCCTTCACCAAAAAACCTCTTCAGTTCTCGCCTTGGTTCAGATAATTTATAACTCATATATGAGAGCTGAATGAGAGTCTGGGGGAAGACAGCGAGGTGTGAGGTCAACGGGTCACAGACAGCCTGCGAGCCAGTCGCAGCCTGACGGAATCAAACCCCACCCCCCCAAAACAGACTGGAGAATCCATCTAGAAACCCGGAGCAGCAAGCGGCGTGGGCTTTCTAGAGGAACACAGCAGACAGGAAACCACATGATATGTGTGCTTTAGTGTCTGCTGAGTGTGTGTAGGTGTTTTGTTCTCTGTTATACACATATATTTTCTGTGGTGTGGGATGGCTGAGGTCATCTGAGTGGAGGCTGTCTCATATTGTGGCCATCTTTGTTGAATGGAAGTCAATCAGGACGCTGCGTTCCCTGCCAAGATTCTTCACTTTATTGATCACTCAAAGAGTTTTCAAGAAATTCCCATCATTGCCAGATGTTTTTCTGTCATTTCATTTCATGAACAGAAGTCTTTAGTGAAGTAGTAAAACATTTTATTCCTTGTTTCCCATCAGTTTCCATAAATAGAGCTCTTGCATAGTATAAAGTCCGTCGTTTGTGTCGACCCAGTCCTCATCTGCCATTGGTTACCCAAAAAAAGGGAAAAAAGGAGTGTATTTCCTCATTTTGCTGGGAAGGAAATGAAACTGCAACAATTGTGCTTTGGTTACGGAGGAACCTGCCCACCCTGCCTGCAGAGAGAACTTCCTCTGCTGCTCTGCTGGGAGATTGGATTTCTCTCTGTGCAGCTCAGAATCAGGGAGCATCAGAGGGGTCGCTGAGGCCAGATTGGCGGTGACCTGCAGGGTTTCTGAATGGACCTAAGACATTTTTATATTATTCATTATATTTTGATTGCTCTGCGTTAGTCTGTTAGATGACTGTTGTTGATCACTAACAGTGTGGCTGTCATATGACTATTTTTTATTTTGCAGTGACTGTATTATTCACAACAAAGTTTTTCACCATGAGTGAAAACGAAACAGCTTGTGGTGTCAGGGCAATACGTCCATATGTTACCGTTACCATTAACGTGACCATGTGACATGTACTATTGCCCAGTTGTATGTGAGGATATGTTATTTAATGATCTCCTTCATTGTAGTTCTGATTACATTTAAAGAAACACATGCTGTGTAGCAGTTCAAAGGTGGAACAGTGGGTCAGTGTGTGTTAGCAGCATGCTGCACGCTAGGTTTCCTAATTTTTCTTTCTGACCATGTTTGAACTGCATCAGTGACACATTTTGGGTCCTTTGTGTTTTTTCTTTTTTTTTTTTGTCTGTCTGTCTGTCTGTCCCACTGTGTCTTTTCCCCCGTTGGCCTGCCCGCCTCTTCGTCTCTCCCTGTGTCTCTCTGGCTAGAGTGATGATTCAGGGCCCATTGTGAAGTCAGCAATCCGATACAGAGCCAGCCCGAGAGCGAGGGTGGGGAGGTGAGGTGTGGGGGTAATGGAGGGGAGAGCGGGGGGACGCAAGGAGAAGGGATTATGGGTGTTCTCATAGCCATGTCCATGCTGTCTGGAGCCTGAGGCACTTTGGCACCCTGTACCTGTCCTCTGCTTTACCTGTTGCTCTCATTCTCTAGTTTGGTCTTTCCGTCTTTGTCGTCCTTTATCTCCATCTTTCTCACACTACCGAGCTCCTTTCTGTCTCTTTTTTTTGGATAGCATGTCCCTCTTTTTTGAACACTCCTTTCCTGCAGTCTGCCTTCCTCCCTCGCAGACATATGGTAGTGTGAGTGATTTTATTAGGAAGACGATATGAAGTGTTTCAAGGCCTGGTATGATGGAACAGCTTGCGACTTCTGTTCGCTCTCCTTGTGCATAGGGCAGCAGTTACTGCTAATATTGAATCTGAGAGCAGATGGTGTGTGTGTGTGTGTGTGAGAGAGAGAGAGAGAGAGACCTTTCTCTCATCTGAATGTGTCTCCTTGTATTCTTTTTTACGGATATCTACCTTATGCCGTACCTCGTGCTCACACACTGTGATGTCATGAGCAGCATTATTTAACAGGCTGCTGGGAGGCCATTCATCATTTAATTAAAAGCGTCTGAAAGGGATCTGAGGCCTAATGAGATTAGCTTTAATTATTGATGCTGCTGCTGCCACTGACACACACTTACACACACACACACTCAGGCTCACAAACACACACACTCATGTTATGACCACTGTGGACATTTCAGTCTGTCTTTACCTTAAAAAAACAGATACTTGCCTTTTTTCTCTTTTTAGTCCTTTACACTTTACACATCTGAACTCTTTACACACACACACACACCTCATTGATTTCACGGTGGGATGTAAAGGTGCACGGGAGGGGGGGTGATAGATTCAGGGGGAAAAAGCTGTGGTATGGGGACCAAGCAGGGGGTGCGGTAGCTGCGGTTGAGTTGGGGATGAAGCGGGGTAGAGGGGGGGTTTACAGGAGGTTGGTGTTGTGTTTCTTTAGGTCCCTCAGAGCACCAGAAGAGAAGCTCTCAGTGCTTGAGTCCGCTCCAGCTTATCCGCCACTGTCTAGTCAATGTATTCTGTTAAACCTACAACAGTCCGTTTGGAGCAATCAAACAGAGGAAATGTAATAATAACATTTGTGAACATATAATACTGTAAATTTAGCAGGATACCACAGCACCAAGCTAGCTCTGAATCATATTATAAAACACAAACGTTTCATAATATTTTATCTGACATACTATTAAAACATTTTCCATGTTGACTATTTTGCTATTCATCTCCCATTTTTGTCCTTAAAAAGTGTTTAATGTGTATTTTTCTAGCTGCATCTCTGTGTGTTCATGGGAGCGAGGACTTGTCCCGATGGTAGCTGAAAATGGTGGGACACTTTAAGAATGGTCTTTGCCTAACCCCTTATCTTGTTTTTGTAACATCTGCTTTAACCTGTCATTTTTTTACGGTGATTCCAGCTAAAAAAAAAAACTTAACACCAAGTGAAAACAAAGCAGCTCATGGTGTCAGGGGGACTCTATCAGTCATACGGTACATAAAAGTAAATAGGACATGTTACTGTTACTACAGTGGCTATTTTTTTCAGTGTATATATCAGTGTGTGAGCATTGCTTGGATAAATAATAATTGAATTTGTGGCTAAGATAGCAAAGAGTTGTAGAGATCATTTACAAGCAAAAATTGGCATGTTCTCAATCAGAGCTTACCTGTGATTGCATTTGAGTCTCAATGCCAGTTGTACCTTTTCACACTGAAGACAAGAAGCTAGACATTAGTTAGTTAGTGGGTTTCCAGTGTAAAAGGCCATGCACCATGATGATGAGTGATTTAGGACCGAAATGTTTAATCAACCAAATATTTGAACTTGTCCATCCTCTTCACACTCCAGTTATCTGCAGCTTTACAACACTCATACTGACTTTGTGTGTGTTCTTTAGTGTGTTTCTATGTCACTTGAGTAGAGTGATGGCCAGCGTGTGTGTGTGTGTGCGCGTCTGGTCATCCATGGACTGGTTTAGGTTTCTCTCAGTTGTTTTTTTAATCACTCTCATCAGATTAGCTGAGCAGGGGCAGTCGAGGCCAAACGCACAATTAACAGCGCAGAACCGTTCCACACACACACACATATGCTACACTCATGTGCACACGCACACACAAACATCCATCAATGACTTTTCATTTGCCTCCAACGAGTAAAGCTGCATTAAATCGTGTCTGTGATCCCCTCACTCCCTGAGACAACGAGGAGCCAATTTAAATAGCACATGTGAAGACCACCAGCAGAGAGAGGAGGCGGCAGTTCTCCTCCGCTGCTCTTCCTCCTCAGACATGCGGACCAAACAATCTTTTGGATTATTATCTAATATTTATACAGTTCACTGGTGACCCCCAGATTTTACTTAGTAATCAGACAAAAAATCAATCCAAAAAGAAACAAATCATAAAATAAAAGTGGTTTGTTTATTATAGTACGCATAATATTCAGGTAGCTGTGCTGTAGCTACTGATAAAGGTGATTTTGCATTTTCCCCAATGGGCTCAGTCTTCATTTATTTAGCTTTTTTTACGGGTTTTGGATCTAAGTTCAGGTT
Organism: Parambassis ranga; assembly: GCF_900634625.1. Taxonomy (NCBI): domain Eukaryota; kingdom Metazoa; phylum Chordata; class Actinopteri; family Ambassidae; genus Parambassis; species Parambassis ranga. The sequence continues at coordinate 11,596,644 of NC_041043.1, forward strand.
AATTGCAAATTTAATCAATTTATGAAATGGTTTTCAGCCATAGTTGCTGCATTTTGGTGTTAAAATGACTCAAGTGTTAATAAAAATATAAGCTTTTTTATTTCATCAGTGGTTAAGTAAAAGATGCATGAAGTAAATAAATGTGTAGTTATATATTTATTGACATATTTTATTATTTAAGGGTTTATTTTATAGCCTTATGTGTGTATGCACTGTAAGACATCTTAAATCAATCTTTTTTCTGTGGTTTAAATGATCACATGAAGTGTGTCTTTACTCATATTTCTGTGTCCTCCAAGTTATGAGGCAACATTACTTTCTTGGGAAATCCATGTCAGCATGCACAGGTAAACAGAGGTACGCCTAACCAGAGACACAGAGAGAGAGAGAGAGAGAGAGAGATGTTTTTAGAGAGTACCCAGTTCACCCAAACACCTTCTCCTTCTCCCTGCTCCACAGGCTCACCCTGTTCTTTCACTCCCTCACTTCTTTTTTTCTCTTTTATAGCTTCCTACTACACCTGAAAAAGGGGCATTTTTGGAGGCATAAAGAGAAGGATAGATTTACACCTCCCCAGGCTGGGGGGGGGGGTAGAAGGAGGAGTGGAGGAGGTAGCATTAGAGGGAGGAGGCTTGGCACAATGTATTTTACATGAAAGGAAGGGGATAGAGTTACCACACCGATAACCACTCATACAAATGGGGAGAGCAGAGAGCTTTGAGCAGGGGACAGGTAAATGTGTGTGTGTGTGTGTGTGTGTGCGCGATTGAGTGAGCGAGCGGGCAAGAGAGAGAGAGAGAGAGAGAATGTGGAGAATGGATCAAGATGAAGCTTGTGTTTGTGTGGTGAGTAACATCCTTCATGAGTGTGTTTTGTGGTCGATGCAGAAGCCGATGTCAGAGGCACGGATGGCTGGACGATCACGTTGCATGTGTGTGTGCGTGTGTGTGTGCAGGCTTTCTCTCTCTATGAATTCTGTTGGCACAACTAAAGTCTGCTCCTGGATTTTTGTTTTAATTTCTTTAGATTAATAAATAAATATAATAAATATAGCACTTTATGTTCTTGCTATTAGCTGAACACAAATGATGATTCTCAAAAAGCAGAGAGTGTGCCACAGGGACATTTCTGTATGTCAACACAGATGTCACCATCACAATGGTTTCCTGGACAAAAAAGACAATGAGGGTTATTTCTGCAGTTTCACTTTGGTACGTGTTAGCAGCTGAGTAAAACCTGACATATTTGGTATTGTATGCATGAAGCCTTTGTTCATGCATCTTACCAAAGACCCATCAACCTCATGAAGGATTCCTTCCTGCAGCACTTTGGTATGAAATGGGACTTCTTGCATTCTCAAGCATATTATATATATTCAGCAGTGTATATATATATATGGTCAGTTTTCTCCTGTCTATGTCTATTTAAAAAAAACTATTAAATGGTCAAAACATTTGGACAAAATGTGCAAATAAATGCATTTAGTGCACTAAAAATAGGTTAAAAAAAACCTTAATGAATGAATGAATCTTATGATCTCAAGATAAACTGCTGAACAAACAACTTATTCTCCAGGGCCTCTTAAAGGGGAGCGAGACACCTTTGTCAGACACTTTCAAAACACTCCTAAAGTCAACAAAAACCAAAGTCGAGTCCTGGACCTCGTGCTTTGCTCAGGTCACTGCTCTGCTGTGCCCGTGCCCACACTGTTTTGTTTTTCCTTTCTTTCCTTACTTTCTTTCTTTGTGAGTGTGTATTTCATCAGGCATGTTTTGGGACACCTCCCCTGCTCCCTTTTCCACTTGCTGTGAAAATATTTCATCAGGGATGTTTTTGGACGGCCCCCTCCTGATGGGGTCTTGCCTGGCTAATAATAAAGTGCTTGAGTTGTCAAGCGCTTCGGCAACACCCTAATCTGTTCTGACAGCTAGTCCTCCGCGTCCAGCACACACGCACACACACACACACACACACACATGTCGGCATCCACATATAACACACTTTCAGCAGACATTTGCCCTGATATATGTGCTCGGGTCCACAGACAGTCTATCAATCAGGGTGTTTATAAGGGTTGGGGATAAATGCTGTGGGACAGGGTTGCATGCTGTCACCATGGTGACCGAGCTAAAGGTGGCTGGTACACAGTTGGAGACAGTGGCCCTGTTCCAAATTGGTCTCTAGGCCTGTGTGTACATTTGGTGGCTCTTCTCAGCTATGTTGCTAATGCACATACATTAAAGGAGCAGTTCACCAAACTATTCCCGGGTATAATTATTAAGTGTAATTTAAGATCATAGAAAGGAAAATGCATATTTATTTTTAAATATTTGTCAAACCTTCACATTAGGAGGATAAGTGGAGGTGGAAGCACTATGCGTTGTATTATTTGTACATTTTTTAAAATGATAATTCAGTCTTTGCTTTCATTTTGTTCATACCCTTGTGCACTCAGTGCTTTCAGACGCTGCTTGGTTTGGTTGAGATCACGGTTTGGATTAAATTTCACCCTTAACCGTCAGAAGCTTGGTTGTTAAGGTTGCCAGGGTAACAAGTCAGCTAAAAACGTAAATATTTTCTGAGCCTTTATCTATCATAGTTGGCTGTTTGAACCAATGTGACCATGTGAAGATTTAGGTGTGTGTGTGTGTGTGTATTAATGTGTCATCATTTTGTGTGTATGTGTGTGAGAAAATACCTTGATGAGCACAGTGAAAGAGTGCCATCTTCAGACCGAGGCAGCTGGGAAATTGTGTGTGTGTGTGTGTGTGATACCCACACCCATCTTTCCAGCTAAGCTACACGTCACATATGACACACATGTGCAGTCCGTGTGGTTTTTGTTAACACAGATTGAATGTGTGCACTCGTGGTCAGGTGTAGATGTGGGGGAGAGTGAGTGTGTGTGTGTGTGTGTGTGTGTGTACCATGGTGTGAAGTTTATGATCTGCTTTCCACTGCACAGCAAGACACTGACACAACATCCACACCATGTCTCCCTTTACAGTTCTAGCTTCATGGTATGTAAGTAATCAGGTCAGAGTGTCTGAGTCATACCCGTGAGTGTTTTTGATTTATATTTTTGTCCACAATCTAGTTGTCAGATTAAGTTTATTTGTGTTTACATTAAGGTAAAAAACACATCTGTTGCCTTTAAAAAGTTCTTTGGCTTTAAATGTAAGGTTGAGTGAGTCTGTAATGAGTGACAGCTGAGAGAGAGAGAGAGAGAGAGAGAGAGAAAGGAGGAGGAGAAGAGAAAAGAGGGGGAGGAGGCAGAGGAGGAGGGAAACAGGACGACTGAAATGTTCCCCATTACTGGAGTCAGAAAAGACAGAAGCTGTGCATGGATTGACCTTAGCGGCAGAGAGAGGAAAAGAAAAGCGTATATGCAGTGTCTCCTTTTTTTTTTTTTAACCAGCCGCTGCATGTTTGTTAAGAGTGAAAGAGAGAGAGAGAGAGAGTCAAAGAGAAAGAGAAAAAGAATGCATGATCTTCCCTAGAGCCACCTGGACTACAGAGTGAGAGGCAGGTAGACAGAGACGAGCGCTGTGTTTCTGTTCGAGGGGGGAAAGCAGGCGGATCGTACAGCACTGTAATGCTTTGTGGAAGTATATAGGAAACTGACCTGATTGCACGCTGAGGTAAGAGCGGATTCCTGGACCTGCGTGAAATCATGCTAATCAAGCAGACATCAGCTGAAAGCAGTTTTAAATGAATGAATGATGCTGTGTGTGAAGGGGATGATGGATATTTCTATTTAATATCTGAGGATCAGAAAAGGTGTATAAAGTGTGTTTAGTCAAATTATTTTAAATGTTTCCTACATTCAAATTAAAATAAATATAATTTTTATTTGATTTTGAAGCATGTTTATCAGCTTTTTTTATATTTATTTTGAGATTTAATTCTAGAAAATATATATATATTTTCTTTTAATATTAATTTCACAGTTAAGAAAATGTTTCATCTGTTTTTAATTGAATTTTGTAGCAAAAAGAAAGATTTAAAATTCCTGGTTATAAAATAAAATGCTCTTTATCGTCAAGCGTAACAGATTGCCTTAAAGCCATCATATACCAGCTCTGTGTGTGTATGTGTGTGTCTGCAACTCTATGCATAGTATCGGATGTCCCATTGCAGATGGGTTGGGTTGTTACGAGAAACACACAGCATTATTCTTCCTTTTCTCTCCTCCTGTACTTCGTCTTACTTTCACGCACAAACTTTGGTCTATTTTTTAATGTCAAATTTCTATTTTATTTAAGTGAACAAAAGTCGCAGAGCTTCTGCACAGAAGAAGCTGCTTCTACGCTCAGGGGTCAAATTAGGCCTTGTGTTATTATTAGATGGTGTTAGTATGTGGCCACACAAAGCGCTGTATAATTCCCTTTAATAAGTCCTCGTTATTAATGCCAATTACCCGTGGTACCTGTATTTACCCCTCAGGGAGACCTCGGGCTGGGTATGTATGTAGGCCTGTAGGTAGATAGGTAGTGTTCTAGGCCAGTCACCTGGCCATTCAGGTCAAAGGTCACCGATTTCAGGGGCTCAGGTGACACAAATGGGTCCTTCAGGTATCATGGAAACAATTACAGTGTGAATGAAACAGTTGGTAGACAACGGTGCTTTTTACTGTAAATATAGAGGAAGAATAAAGATGAAAAACTTCACTTTATTTTGTACATTTATTATTATTATTATTGTTGTTGTTGTTGTGTATTTCTAAAGTGGAGTATTACAGTGTTTTAATGGAATTACAAACTGTAAAAATGTTATTTTAGTTTTAAGTTAAAGACAGTTTTGGATATACAGTTTAATAAATATATATGCATTGATTTAAATGGAAAATAAGTATTGATCATAGAGAAAGATAACAGCGGTGAGATGTTGAGAGAAGAGCGCGGCGACACCGAGAGGAAAGTGTGCACAATGATAAAAGCTCTGCGGGATCAAAGCCTGCGTGTGTGTGTGTGTTTTTACAGATCATGTTGAGACAGAAACAGCCAGACCTGTGTATTTCCATCTGTGTGTGTGTGCGCGCGCACACATGCGGGCTGTCTGTCTGTAGGCGTGTTTGTATGTAGCCCAGTGTGTGTGTGCGTTACATGTGGATTGCAGTTTCTCATGGCCACGCTGTTGATGTCGTGACTGACAGCCTTGTTAAATTTCAGTAAAGCATGAAACGTGACATGAAAGTGGCCCATGTGCATGTGTATGACTGAGTGTGTGTCCGTGTGAGTGTGTGTGTGTATGTGTATGTGTATGTGTGTAAAGTGATCCATACGAGGGCACCGGGTAACCTTTGAACCCTGTCTTAAACAGCTAAGTGCTGCTTCTTATTCACTCTCAGCAGGAACCTCTAATCAGAACCATAACATCATAACGCACTTTTCCAACACACACGCACACACACAAATGTCCTACTTTCCACATACCTGGAGTTTAGCATCTGCTTAGCCAAGCTCTTTCTCTGTATACTTACCTGTGATTGCGATAATGTGCAAATGACTTGCTGCCTGGGCGCATGTGTGTGTATATGTGCATTTCTACGTACGGGTGTGTGTTTGGCACTCTGCGCGTGCCCTACACCTCGACGGTATGTTGACACAGTGATTATAGGGCAGCTGGTACACATTGGCCCACGCTCTGCCCTGCATTTACTGTTCTAATTAGTTCCTGTTCCAAATAAGAGAGAGGAATTTTAATAGAGAACCACTGGTCTGCCGTCTAGCTCCGCATACCCTCACACACACACACAGCGATGCACATAAAAACCAAGCCTGTGTGTGTGAGGCCAGGGAGTAGACGCTGCGGTCGAAAGGCTCTGAGGCTAAAGTGTGTTTTCTTGATCTTTTTTTTCCCCTTCCCCGACTTTGATGGAGTAAAAAGTTCCAGCACACAATGATTGACATGACCAAATGCCCCCCCCAACCCCATCCCCCCCAATTCCACCACCATCACCGAAGTCACCAAAGTTCAATTTAGCGTCCACTGTGGCCTCGTTTAACAGTGAACAGGGAGCCCTGCGCTGCGACCTAACATGACCCTGCCATGACCTTTCAAGTCTGACGGGGTTGAGAGCACGGCAGGAGCTCAGGATGGAGCAAGGGTCACGGGTAACACAGAGAGAAAGTTAATATCTGTCACTTAGATGCCAGTTAGCACTTCTGTCATGACGACACAGGGTTAGCCGGTGGTGACCCTGGGAGCGGGTGCGGGGGTGGGTGGGCGGGGGGTTGTGGATTACTGTGCCATTAGTGTACACTACACAAAACCTAAATGTATTGTGTATAGGCTATCTTAATGAAACAGATGTTATAAGAGGGGCATGTCTCTGGGCAGTGAGTGTGTGTGCGTACCTGGGAGGGGGTGAGCATGCATGAGTGTGTGTGTGTGTGTGTGTTGGTGCGATACGAAAAAGAGGTTGTGTGCCTGTTAGTGGAGAGTTTATTTGGAATTAAATGTATGGAATGGAGTAAAAGAAAGCTGCAGCCCTGCAAGGACATATTTAACTAACAGACGCAGCCTTATTTTACTGTCTATGCATGTGTGGATGTAGCAGAATTTATTTTTATTTTATTTTTTTGGGGGGGGGGGGGTGACAATGTTAAGGCGGGGGGGCATTTGTTGTCAAGGCGGCTGCCCTAACTATAAAGTGCTGCAGGAAACCCTGTGATGATGGCGCCTACTGACCGAGGATAGTGATTCATTAACAAGAAAAAATCTCAAGTGTTGCAATTTTTTTGTTTTCTTTTTATTTCCTCTGTGGAAGAATTTGTGCTGAGGTCAGAAATCGACTTTGTTGTTGTTCACAACAGCTCATGATACTAATATAATGTGTGTGTGTGTGTGTGTGTTTCATAAACGCTGCTTTATGAGGCGGGTTTTATGACACACTAAACACTGGTTCTAATGTGTGTCATGTAATGTGTGTGGTGTTTAGTAACAGCGTCCTTCCCCTCCCCACCCCCACCCGACCCCACCCCAACCCCCCGGTGTCTCCGCAGGTGAAGAAGTCACACAGTGAATCTCATGTTCCAGACCCTTCAGACGCCAGGTACGCTCACACGTGTCACTTTGCATGATATAAAAATGATCAAGAGCTGTGTGTGTGTGTTTTGTGTGTGTGTGTGTGTCCTAGTTCTTTGGTCATGGTGCAGAGAGGTGAGGTTTCACTGCAGTTGCGAGACACTATGAGGTCATCAACACTTCCCCAGGACCTCAGAGTCCGAAAACCACACACACACACACACAGGCAGAAACATAAGTAAAGGCTTTACACACACATTTATTTTAAACTGAACCTATGAGTCAATATTAAAAAATAATGTGCAGCTATTTTGAAACTAATTTTAGGGAGGAAATGCCTATAGAAGCATAGGGAGTAGAAATTATTAAATTAATTAATTAAAAAATTGAATCAGGTTATTTCATGTAACACACGTACATTTAAATCTCAGTAGCTGACAGCATATCCTTTCAGTGAGCAGACATAATGTGAAAACCAGAAAAAGAGTTTATGAAACACCAACTCCTGCCATCGCTTCCTGAGAGGAGAGAAACCGAGAAAAAAGAGGAAAAAAATAAAGAACAAGAAGGGGAGTGAGATTCATTTCCTGCTGTTGATGGACAAAAGAAAAAGGAAAAACGAGTCTAATGTGGAAAAAAAGCAACATAATCTGTGAAAGTTCTCAGCATCTGCCTGCAGGTATCTTATTGTTTGTTGAAAGCGTTGGCTCAATATCATGTGTGCAGTGAAGCACTGTTGATGCTGAAACAGTGATCAGAGCTTTCATTCCAAAATGTACAGAAGAGCAAAGTGTTGATCTGTAAACAGAAAAGAACAGTTGACAGAGACAGCTGATTGAGAGTGTTTATCTTTTGTGCATTCTCCATCTTGCAGCCTATATGAGCTGTATGTTTATACCTGTCAGTCTGACTGTGGGTTGCAGTCATGTGTGGCGATGCTATCTCTCCATAGCATTGAGATGGCCTGCTTCCAGACCGCCATGCAGATGTACACTCTCTCTCTTTACACACACACACACACACACACACACACACACACACACACAGACACACACACATGAGACAGCAACCCGCATTTGTTTAATTCTGCTTCTATCTGTCATGTCATTTCTCACTTTGATGTCACACACACAAGAGCACAAGTGTGACCAACCTGCGGGCAGTCAGTGTGAATCAGGGCTCACACACACACACACACACAATCCTACGGTCTGTCTGAGTCAACATTAAACTATGTCTTCCACCAGAGGACATGTCAAATTGTGGTTTTGTGGCAACAGTGATGAAGAGTCATATAAGCACATGTTTTATGTTGCTTTTCTTACAGTGTGTATGCATGAAAATGTACTCAAAACACTTCACTAACGCTATAAAGATTGTAGCTGTTGCCATGGTAACACACTAATAGACTTCCAAATAAACATATAATTGCTGATGTACCAAAAAGCAGACTTTATGCATCTTCATCATCATCTGTTTAACCATACCATACTTTCCCTTAACCACCGCTTGTGCTGGTCATGCATGTGGAACACATTGTAAAACTAAAGCACGCTGGCAGGCTGTGGGTTTGTGTTGGAGCACACAAGTGTATAGACACACACACATACAGTATATATATATTTATATATACACACACATTCAGCCACTCTATAAAAGAGCCAGCAGGCCCACAGACAACATCTAGCACCTCTGAACACATGCATGCTAACTGGTGCTGAGAGGCATGAAGTTTACGACTCTCCCTTTCTGTGTGTGTGTGTGTGTGTGTGTGTGTGCATACAGTTGCTCATAGATTTCCAACTGTCTAATCATACTTCTGTCTATCAAAAAAAAAATAGCAGCTGATTTTATTTTCCTCCTCCCTTTCAGGTCTATGGAAATGCAGGACCTAGCCAGTCCTCATAACCGTGTGGGAGGTGGAGATTCAACAGGCTCCAAGCTGGACAAGAACAACCTTGGCAGCCCCTCAATCACCACCAATGGAACAGGAGGTGAGGATGAGTTTGGTGCTGTACTAATGAACGGGCTTTAATGGTAGTTTATCCTAACCACTTCTGTGTTCATTTTGTATCCAATCATCAACAAGAATTACGATTAATTCATGAATGAGACAAATACTATAATTATTATCCTTAAATCAATCTGCTGAAGTACAATTTAAAAACATGCCACATAAGCAACATTATCATAATAGCGAGTCATGTTGGTAGAGGCAATTGTCTTTTCTTTTTTATTTGATAAATTATCTTGAAATTGACAAACATCATATGACACTGATATCTGTTTATATATATATGTCCAAAATAATCCCATGGAAATGAATGGACACCTCTTAATTATAGGAAAATATGTTCAATTTGATGTGAAGATTGTAAAGAGTTGCTGTATGTGTTATTTGTATGGATTATATACACAGTTTAATTTAAGTAAGACATTTTTATGGGCTGACTGGTGTCAGAAGTTTGAGCTACACTGATCCAAAAATTCTATACTATAATAGAAAAAAATAGAAAACATATATAAAAAGGCATTTATTTCACCTTAAAGTTTGTTTTAAAGATGTGTTCAGTATTTACTCTTGAAAAATTCTCATAGTAATTTTAGTGATATAAAATGAATTGCACATATGACCATGACATTTTTTCATATTAAAATATATATATATAAAAATATAAAATCATAATTAATAAGTCCTTTTCATGTTTTCTCAAAGCTAATAATTAGTTGGACTGGACCTTTCTTTGCCCTTTTTGCCTTCCCTGAGCTCCCGTACCGTAACACCTTGTATAGATGCCCACTCAAAAATCCTCAGGTTTGCCACCCTGATCAAACATCTTAGCAACAGATACATTTACTCCTCTGAACACCAAACAGGCACTGAAACCAGCAATCAAAAGAAAGTAGAAGTATTGAGTTATGCAATCATGTACATTATAAGCACTTTTATTATCAATACAGTGCTCCAGACCTCAGCAGCCTCAGTGAATGTCTGTTGGCTGGTACGAGTGATACGTTTCTCTTAAAGCTGTACAACACAGATCAGTCAGAGCACCAGGGTCACTGCTGGAAACCCTTCGTCTGCAACAAAACCGCATGTTAAAATGTAATAATGTCTCATTTCTTAAATTTAATTATAAAATATGCAAACTCCACTGAACTTCTGCTGTTTGTTTAGAGGGGAAAATGAACTTTTTATGGTCTTAACAGAGGCTGAATGCACATCCTGAAAGTCACTTTGGGTGTAATGTAATGAAATGTATTGCAAAATCATCACAAAGACAGATTTTCAACATGCAGAGATACACACTTTATGAGGAATTTATATAGATGTGCGCACACAAACGCACGCATACACACACACACGTCCACGCTGGCACGAGTTCCTGAGTAAACCACGGGAGAATGTGTGTGTAAACACACGGCGAAGCACTTCTGCTCTCCTCTGCTAACCGCTTGGCAAAGTGTATGAACATGTGTGTGTGTGTGTGTGTGTGTGTGTGTGTGTGTGTGAGTCCAAAATCCCACTGGAAACTATTTCCTCTACAAGAGCATTAAAGCATCACTGCTCTCTTAGATGTCAACACCAGTGAGCCCTCTCCTCTCTTTTTCTTCCCCTTGTCCCACTCTTTCTTCCTTTTTTTTCATCCTCATTCCTTTTTTCCCCCCTTTCTGTCACTCTCTCTCTTATTTTCTGTCCCATGGAATCATTTTCGACGGGGCATTTTGAAGTAATGACTCTGGATGTAGTGCTTTTGTCGAGGGCGATATTTTTTCATCTATTGCTGATTTAACAGGCTGTGGAAAACACTTTTAATAGTAATGTAATGGAAAAAGTGAGATGCCGCATTTTGGTCAAATTGATGTGTCAGCGTGCGCACACACACACACACACACACAAACAGGCGTGCTCAGTGTGGACAGACAGCAAATTCAGACCATATTAGAGCACATTAAATCACTTTTGATGAGCTCACAGCTAATGGTTTAAGCAGGCAGAGTTGGGACTACACACACACACAGCCAAAACAAACTACATACCCAACATTCCCCTCACCTGACATCAGCCAACGCTCAGACCCACGGGCCATCTCCATAGCAACTCATTTGTCTTCATTACAGCTTGTCCAGTGGGTTGTATTGCTCCCCAAAGGAATTAATGAAGTTGTCCTGGATTAAATGGACTTTTCAGATGGCCGCTGATGATGAGTTTTAATCATGTTCAGAGCAAAGTAACAGCAACAGAAAACAGCATGTAGCATGTGTCGTGATGTTTCACAGGTGTGTGCTCATCGTTTATATATCTGTGATGGATTAGCTGCTATTTGGAAAATTCACTTGTTTAAATTGACACGAGTTCATGAGGAGAGTCTGTGAAAGTAGTTATGATATTTTTATACCTATTTTTATACTTATACTGTGTCATATGAAGGGGGGATGCTCAGTCGTACAAAGAATCTTCACAGTAAATGTCCAATTTGGATGCTATGTACACATCTTATGTTAGATTTTGAAATGTAACAACCAGCAGAAAAATAAGACAGAGCTAAAGGGTTAAATAACGCAAAGGTCAGTTTTCTAACCACCATAAAGTAGCACACCAACAACTTTTTAGCAAGCTTAGCTTTAGCAAGTCAGACTAGCATTTAGCTTTAGCGCCATCAGGAGTTAGAGGAAGACAAAACAAAGTCTAAACATTGAACACTGTTGCGTATCAAATGTTTGTTGCTGATCGGGTGATAGAAGATGGTTAGTGTAACTCCACAGAGCTTGGTTGCTCAGGTTCTATATCATATCACACCAGGAAGATGTTTTAAACATGCTAAGCTATCTAAACATCATACTTTATTTAGCCCAGCACAAAGCACATGACAAATATAATTTATATGACAATGTCTGCTAAATAACACTATGTGATCCCATATAAGGCCTGCCTCTGGTTCTCAGTGCACCGTATCCTCATCACCTTCCTCCCACCTTGCGCCCTTATAGGTGAAAGCATGACAGTTCTAAACACGGCTGATTGGCTGTTGGGCTGCAGCAGCCCGCCCCCGGTCCCGGGCTCCAAGGACTATGGTACAGAGGTGCATGTGTGTGAATTCAAGACCAGAGCTCATGCAGTATTACAAAAAAAAAAGTAGTGCCAGACTTGCTGTGATTGATTTTTTTTTTATTTGCTGTGCAGTGTTTGTGTGGAGTTCTTGATTATATTTTTACATTATTTAATAAAAACATTAAAATAATGGAGAGGTAGGTGGTGCAGCTGGACACAAACAGTTAATGCAATGAGAACCCTGCACACCCTTTGTGCACATGGTGCAACTGCATGGTATTTTTCTGCTTGTCTTAGGTTTTCTTTGTGTGTGAGTGAGTCAGTGTGTGTGAACAAATGTCTTTACTGACTCAACCTAACACTGATCCTTTGCCTCTCCATTAAGTGAAAACAGAGCCTATGAACAACAGCGATACAGTCACTACGACAGGCGACACGGCACTGGACACATACGCAGGCTCAGGTAAAGCACACACTTATACACACAAACACACACACACAATTATAAGGAAATCCAAATGACTCACAAAAGTCACACAAACACCCCCATCCATTTCAGTTCAGTGGTAGACCTGCTGAAAGCTTTAATCCACTGTGCTTGGATTACATCACCAAAGGCTGGCAGAGGGATGATATTTTATTAAGACACACACACACAAACACACACACACACAAAGCCATTCTGCAAAACAGACAAGGGTTAAGAAGCAGCAGGGTGTTTGTCATTACTGAGCTCTGACATCTCACTGACCACAAGCAGAAATTGTGTTGTACTGTGAGGCCCGCTGTAAGGGTTTCAGGGACTGCAGTGCTCTCTAAAGGGGGAACTTGGCTCCTCTCCATTCACAGTGCTTCAAATTATGTTTACTGGAACGGCTCAAATAAGCTGGAGGCCTTGAATCTGTGCTGTCCACGAGTGGTTTTGTTAAACGTGAAAGAAAACAGAAGATTTAAGTTGACACCATGCGTAACCTGTTTTTGCCCTGTTGTTTTTGATTACTGTGCTGTTTTTAGTAATCACCAGCAGCGGGTACAGCCCTCGATCAGCACACCAGTACTCTCCTCCCCTCTACCCCTCAAAGTAAGTCTAATGTTTTACACACACACACACACACACAAAAAGACGTATAAGCCTTCATCATACTTACCTCACCTGCTGTCTGTCTCCACTGTGCTCTTTTCCTCAGGCCTTACCCGCACATCCTCTCCACGCCGGCAGCCCCTCCAATGCCGACGTACGCCGGCCAACCTCAGTTCAGCAGCATGCAGCAGTCCACCGTATATACCGCTTACTCCCAGACAGGGCAGGCCTACGGACTGTCCACCTATGGTATCAACAAACATACGTTCACATATGAGTGCTTATTTGTTCCCTAATTTACACAGCATACTGTGCAAACAGCCCTAAAAGATGAGATGAGATGAGATGAGATGAGATGAGATGAGATGAGATGAGATGAGATGAGATGAGATGAGATGAGATGAGATGAGATGAGATGAATCCCGAAAAGAAAGTCGTGTGCCAAAGGATGTTTAAAGAGCACTATTTTACAAATATACTAATATAAGAATCCAGAAAATGAAGATAGATAGAGGTAACACACACAGTGTTAGGACTAATAGTTTGAAGTAATGTATGTATTTAGAGTTCTAAGGTTGTTATGCTACTAAGAATTCACATTTTATGCTTTCGGTTTCTTTAACAACTGTAGTTAAAACTTGTTAGGGCTTTACAGATCTATCCATGATCTACATATGTAAAACAAAACGTGCAAACATCACGCTATGTTTTATTGTTTTCTCCACAGACCTCAATGTGATGCTTCCAGGCATTAAAACAGAGGGCGGCTTGGCCCAGAGTCAGTCTCCTCTGCAGACCGGCCTCAGCTACAGCCCCGGCTTCACCACACCTCAGCCTGGACAGACTGCCTACTCGCCCTATCAGATGCCAGGTCAGTTCACAGAGCAGCCTGCAAAACCACCGCGTGCATAATCAGGATTTTCTGTTGATTTTCTAACCAAACATAGCAAACATGCTTTTTTAATATGATCTGCGCCCATACACAGTTTACAGTGAGTGTCATGCGTCATTTTGTAGTCTAATGGTTCCTTTTCTTTTTTTTTCTACCCAGGTTCCAGTTTCACTCCTTCCTCAGGCCTCTACGCCACCAACAACTCAGTGTCCAACCCCGCCAACTACACTGCCACACAGCAGGTACACATGTGCCTCTGCATGAAAACAGATTTGTCCATCATTTTAAACCACAAACATTTCACATTCCCATGGTCAATAATAAGGCTCATTTCCTAAAAAAGCTTTGTGCCAAAGCGGATCAAACCATGCTAACGTGTTTGCTCTTTGTGGTCAGTAAGTAAATGTCATTTTCCTCATCATTCTGGCTCAGATGAAAAACATCAGCTGCTATAGCGCAGAAGTGGTTTTACAGTTACGCTCCCACGCAACTTTCCTCGTTCAGGCTAGCTTTAAGAAACTAAATCTGATTACACTGCGACCTTGCAACGTGGGGGGAAAAAAACCTGTGAGAGAAACAGACAATTAGTCTTTGTGAAAGAGTGTTTTGTTCTGAATATTTCTCTTATGTCCATATGATGAATTGTATTGTGGTAGTAAAATGCTTAAAAGGGATTTTAATGTCTCACTATGATAGATGTGGCTGTTTACAGGAAGAAAGTCAAGGTTTTTGGCCCATGTGGGTGGATTAAGGAGAATATGGTGTGTGCATGTGTGTGTGTGTGTGTGTGCTTGTGTTACTCATGTTGTGGGGACATAAATCTGTTTAAGCAGTCACACAGAGGGGACCTGCCTTCCTTATGGGGACAAAATGCAAGTCCCTATCACGGCATTCACTAAAATTTTAGTATGAAGTTTAACGCAGGTCCAGTGATATAATGTGTGTGTGCAGGTTTTTTTTTGCTGCCCGTCTACACATGACCAACTGTGCATGTGTGTGCTGCATTCATGTTCCAGTTTATAAGGACTTCTAGAGATGGATGTAGTGACAGTTTTAAAAGAGCTGACTCATAAAAGCACCCATCTCCACTGGGTCAGTAAAAAGCAGCAACACAAGGCTTTAATTCTTTCGAAGATATAAAATAAAGAATGGAGGGGATAAAAGATTAGAGAGAAATGTAGAGGAACACTTGTAAACTCTTTACTCCGAAGTCTAGCTTTCCAAAAAAAAAAAAATCTCAATTTTCTTGCCTCTTTTTTTTCCCCCTCTTGTTGTCGCCACTCTTTGTCTCCATGTTCTCATGATTCATGTTATTCTTTACAGGATTATCCCTCATATACGTTTGGCCAAAACCAGTACGCCCAGTATTATTCCGGCTCCCCTTATGGGACATATATGACCTCCAACAGCGTGGATGGCACAGGTTCGACAGCAGCCTACCAGCTGCAGGATCCCGCCCCCGCCATAACCGGACAGGCTGCTGAACTTCACCCAGGTTAGTTATAAACGAGTCAAATTACTCTCCGCTCTAACCTCATAAATATGCAAACAAATGTCCGTTTTTTATTTCTCTTCTGATTGTGCTTCCTTAATCTTGTTTCCAGTAGAAAAATACCACAGTTTGGGTTAACTGAACATCAGGCCATGATGATGAAACACACCTCAGACTGTAGCTATAGCTACCTGACACTAACACACTGACTGGACAATTAGCATGTGTTTACACAGCTTCCGAGACTTTCTGATTACAGAGAAGTTATGCTGATTGTTGCAGTTATGTAGAGACGAAGAAGCAAAGAAGAGAATATAAGAAAGAGCTGAAGCGTGTTCATAAATATGACTTCATTTCCAACTTTTTTCTTTGGTTTATCTTGGCTGTAATTCAAGGAAGTCTGATTAAAGAAGCTTATCATTCTTCCTGTCACTGGTACTTTTCCTCCGGCTGCTGCTTTTCTCAATGTTTCTCATTTGCTCTTTTCTCTTAGAGCTGGTTTCTGTGTTTTTTTTCTTTTCACTCACATACTATTTGTGTCTTTATCCCCCCTCTCTCTGCTGCCCTCCTTCCTCTCCCACTCTCTCTCTCTCTCCCTTCTCTCCCTGATTGAGACATAACAATATGAGAGACAAAGCCTAGAGTCTGGTTCTAGTTACCACGTAGCAGCAGTGGGAACATTCGGTGTTAGGAGGGTGTGTGTGTGTGTGTGTGACCAAGAATGTGTACATGTGTGCATGTATGCTGTACAGTATCTTAGCGGGAAGGGTCAGATTACCTAACCTGTTTAATTTATTGCACACTTCCATCCTCTCTGTCTCATGTTAAATCTTTATTCGTGCACATTATTATTGTAAAATCTGTCAGAAAACCAATGGTACTTTCGTTTAGGTTTCTTTTAGTTTGTCTGTCGTGCCAATTACCTTGAATTATTAAACCCAAAAAGATTACCATGTAAAGTCTGAATTATAGCTTTTCCTAACGTGGATACAACCTCAGAGCACCTGTGGGATCAACTCAAACCACATCATTACTACTGCTATAATGCAGTGAATCCAGTTTGTGCAGCATTAAGACAGATATTTGATCAGCTGTAAATTTGAAATGTTGTGTTTATACACACTCTTAGGGGACTTTGATACAGTGCAGAGCCCTTCCACGCCCATCAAAGAGCTGGATGACAGAGCCTGCCGGAGCGGAGGGTCCAAAACTCGAGGCAGGGGCCGCAAAAACAACCCCTCCCCTCCCCCTGACAGTGACCTAGAGGTACAAAACATCGAAAGATGTCTGATAGATTTATCACTTGTGTGAGATATACATGCACATATTAACGTTTCTGTTTTCTTTTTTCCTGCAGAGGGTGTTTGTGTGGGATCTGGACGAGACAATCATCGTCTTCCATTCTCTGCTCACGGGCTCCTACGCACAGAAATATGGCAAAGTAAGAAACTCTTTCCACTGTCACTCTCAATATTGTGCTGTATTGCTGTGTTATTGTACCCTCTGGTATAATTTCTATATCCAAGCTGCTCTACTTCTGTTTGCCAAAGCACAACGGATACACACTTTGCTTAACAGCCAAAGCACTTGACTACCACAATACCTTATATTATGTACGGGACATTAAGCCCTTTTCACAAAGTGTGCCTTCATGATTCTGCAGTACTCACGAGTATTTGTTTGGCAGTGATGGCACCCAAGTGGACACGCTGTTCAGTTTGTAATATATCCAAGCAGTGCTCCGCATCCTTTAGTCGTCCTTGAGACTGAAATAAACAATAGAAAAACACTGTAACATCCGCCCCCACATCGACTCCTTACTGACCCTGTTCTCCTACTTTTATAAAGTGAAAGGAAAACTGAAAAAGTCAGTTATTCTACCCAGGTTGTAATAATAATAAGAATCTTTTTTGAGATCACTACTAACAGAAAGTTAATGGTTTGTCATTGAATGCAACATAATTTCCAGTGGAAAGCAATTTACCAACATAAGCAAAAGATGATTTGAAGTATCATTCTTTTATGCCGTCACAAAATGTGAACAAGCTTCATTTCCCTCAGCAGATTACTGAGTTACATCAGGAATGTTCTGCTCAATTTATGATGATGATCACATACATTATAAAAACAGGTCTTTAAATGTAGCTATTAATAACTGTCACTGCTTTCATCAGTTTAATCATGGTTTAACGTGTTAATTACTGTTTATTCCAGTTTTCTCTGTGAACTTATTTGGTGGTCTCGCCTTCCCACATAACAGCTATACACTGTTTATAGTTCCCTTTATTTTTTAATAGTTCTTGGCTCTGATCTGGGATCATCCAATGCAGCCAAGGCTACAGATTTTTATTGAGTGATGTCGTTTCCTGTGGGCACCGGAGTGGCCACCCCCCCCCTGCCCGTATGGCTTTTTTTTGCATCCTAAATCCGCTCTGATATTCTTGTTTGGCAGTCGAACAAAAGTTGGCACAGTGCACTCACAATTTGGAGCCAGACTTGCCGTTGGAGCCCCGGACCTTTTACAAGATAGGGGTTTGTGGGCACTGATGTGCTTCCTAGTTGCTCTGCTGTTGTGAAATTTAATGGTTGGCAATTGGGATTTAATGGGTATAAGAAGGGCCCGGGTGAGTTGTAAATCACTGTGTGTGTGTGTGTGTGTGTGTGTGTGTGTGTGTGTGCACACCCAGTTGTATTTACTGCACACATCTCCCAATGTAGTTTTTGGCATTTAAAAATGGCAAATTAGGATCAATGCATGCATGGAAATGGACTTATTAGCAATAAAAATGATGAGATACGCCTCTGATTATCTGCCTTAAAATATTCACAGAAGCATTTTTCACCTCATTTTCTGCCGCCGCTGCCCTGAGAAATATCGTGGCAGCTGTGTCTGTTCACACCTCTCCTAAAATAGTGTTTACACTTCTGACACAGAAACCACAAGACCCGACTCTCACTCTCACGTCTTTTAGGATACATCTGCTCCAAATGACCTGTCACGAATACACACAGAGACATACGTCCATCCCACTCCTCACCTCTTGCTTGTTAGGAGCCATTATAACCGGGGGGGTAATGTTCACATCATTACGAAGCGCTGAGTTTTCACTGTAAAAGGTGGAGAGTGGGAATTGCCAGGTTGAACCTTGCCAGGCCTAAAGAAATTGGTGCAATTTATTATGATTGATTGAACTTGACAACAACATAAAAGCCACCTCAGCTTTAATGGATCCCAAAGAATGCTGGTTAAGTCTTCTTTGGCTGGTAGCCAACATAATCCTTACCTGAGAAACAAACTTGAGTTGCCTTTTGTGAGTGACAGCGGAGCAGGGAAAAGAAATGCTGCTGAAATTGCTGCTATCACTATTAGGGACAGTTAGGTTTTGAAGAGCCCGACACTTCACTTCATTGTGAAGAATTGAGCTGCTTTGTTTCACACACACTCAGAAATGCCTTCTCTCTCTCTCTCTCTCTCTCTCTCTATCCATGTCTATGTGGCTCGCTCGCTCACTTTCACTCTCCTTCCTGTTAGTTTCTTTCTATTCTGGTCGTCTGACAGCGTCAGCGAATCGTGCGGCAAGCTGTCGACCCTCGCTGACCTATCACACATGATGGTTTTTGCAGCTGAGCCCCAGGCTGGCAGGACACACACACTTGCACACACACACATACACACACATGCACAACATTCAAATACCATACACACTCTCTCATAGAGGGTACCTACTCCCTCCAATACACACATAAAGAGACACACTCCTCTCAAACACCCCCCACCCACTCCAAAACATGAGGAATGTTGATGGGACAGAACAAGTGCAACTTGTCTGTCAGCATCTGCTGTGATGGGTGGAACGTACCAACTCTGTAGATGAGGAGGGGGCGGGTTGTGAATTGGGAAATCTGTGTGGAGCACAAAATGGTTTTGGGGGGGGTTCTACGGACAAGCCCGATAGCAGCCAGTTGTTGTCATGGTGATGTCATGATGATGTCATGTCCCTCTTTTGTCAGGACCCTCCCATGGCAGTGACGTTGGGTCTGAGGATGGAGGAGATGATCTTTAACTTGGCTGACACACATTTATTCTTTAATGATCTGGAGGTAAGACAAAAAAATGTAAATGTTATGCTTATTATTAGACGATAAGTGCACATTACTTAAGTTTCTTAAGGACAGGCTGTCAAGTAAATGTCACTACTGCCCTCTAGTGGTGCAAAATAGTGTAACATGACAAGTAGGTGCTGCACTGAGTGTAATTCTGTTATTTGTGTAAACAGGAATGTGATCAGGTACATATTGATGATGTGTCCTCAGACGACAATGGCCAGGACTTAAGGTGATTATGTCACATGTTCTTCATCATTTCATATTTTTAATACAGTTTTACCTTGTCCTTCTGTTTACATGTTAATACATTTAATTATTAAAGTGTTTGTTGTTGCATTTGAAAGATATTAATGAACTGCATTCCCACAAATGAATGTTTATATTCATAGTACAAAATAATAATAACAACAATAATAACCATGTGTTTTTGTTCAACCACAGCAGATTTTTCAAATAAAACATATCATTATTATTGACAGTACTTACAGTTTTGCAACTGATGGCTTCCATGCAGCTGCAACCAGCGCCAACCTGTGCCTGGCTACGGGTGTTCGTGGAGGGGTCGACTGGATGAGGAAACTCGCCTTCCGCTACAGAAGAGTCAAAGAGTTGTATAGCACATACAAAAACAATGTGGGGGGTAAGCCAATCAGAATTGAGTTTACTGCTCAGTAGGGGTAGTAAGAGGGAAATAATGTACAGTGCGTTTTTGTACAGTACATTCTCAGCAAGGACTGGAAAATCCGTTTTTTAAAGTGGTTAAAAAATACTATATATTATATAGTTAAACCCCTTTTTTGTAATTTAGGAAATATTTTCTGCAGGCATTACTAAAATATATATATATATATATATATATATATATATATATATATATATATATATATATATATGTATATATATGTAAGTAGTTATGTAAGAGTTATTTCATCATAAAAATAAAAATCTGTATTTCTTTCTGATATCTACAAAACAATATTTTTTCCTGGGATCCCAACATAAAATTTTGTAATTTTATATATCTTATACAAAAGCCATTTAACGTTTTAATGCAATTTATGTGAGTAAACTAGACCTCATTCACCCGATGCTTTAACATGTGATATGTCAGTAAAGACCCATGTGTACAAAGCTGCTGCTGTGTTGTAGGTCTGCTGGGTCCTGCTAAGAGAGACGCCTGGCTGCAGCTCAGAGCAGAGGTGGAGGCTCTGACTGACTCCTGGCTCACCCACGCACTCAAGTCCCTGTCCATCATCAGCTCCAGGTTCCACTTTATATTCATCCTTTCATTAGCAAAAGTCTGTTTTTGTACCTTCTGTTCATTAATCAGATTCTGTGCATTATTATAACCGTCTCTTCTCTCTCTGTGTTTCCCCTTTAGGAGTAACTGTGTAAATGTGTTGGTTACCACAACGCAGCTCATACCAGCACTGGCTAAAGTTCTCTTGTATAGTCTGGGATCAGTTTTCCCCATTGAGAACATTTACAGTGCAACAAAAATAGGTAAGACACAAAGACACAAGCGCATTCCAATCATTCTGAACAATCATCTAATATTGATAAATATTTTATATTCTAGTGGACAAAGTTTGTCATAAGCTACAGTCATGTTCAAAAGTTAGTATTTCCTCCTATAATTCTGTTTTTTATGTAAAAAAAAAATGTATGGATAATACTAAGTACCCCCATGACTCAATAACTTGTAGCTCCACCTTTAGCTTGATAGCTTGAAGTAATGGTTTCCTGTATGACTTCGTCAGTCTCTCACATCTTTGTGGAGGAATTTTAGTTAATTGAGACTTTTGCACATTCACTTATGCACAGCCCTCTTAAGCTGAACACTAGCTACAATGATTTTCTGCCAGTATATACCTGCAATTCACAGTTGGGCAAAGTCTGCAATAGTCTGCCTTAATTGAGGAAAGTCAGCATGGGTAGTTGGCACAAAATACACATCATCAGTAGGGTAACACTAACCCATCTCACATGCACACAGCAGCACCTGCTGCAGCTCACTATAAATCCTATGGAAGCAGTAAGGAGCTAGGTAGTATTGTACTTAGCAGGCATCTGGATCGTTTGGTAGACGTGTCTTGGTTCGGGCATGTGTTCTGTTCAGTTCAGGACATGCGCATGGAGGCATTTTTTTACCACTGGCACAAAGAGTGTTTGCAACTTGGTGATTCTCTCACTAAATCTGGTGACTAGCTACAAATCTAGCGACTTTGGTGACTTTTGGAGACTGATGTGAAATATCGCCCTGCAGTTACTGTCCTCAAGGAGGAGCTCCTGTGAGTCCTGTGAGCTCCTCCCCTGTCCCAAAGCACTTACACGCGGTCAGTCAAACAGGAGCTACATAGATCAGTCTCAGCTGCAGTCAGTCAAGAGTAGAGAGGAGAGCCACACCACACTGCGTCTAATTGCGCACAAAGCTGTCGCAGGTCCCGTCAAAGCTTACAGAGCGGGATGTAAATAACATATTTTAATGGAAAAATTCAAAACAAACAAAACAGTGGTAGTTTGAATTCAAACAGCCAATAGCTACCTTTCCTACTGAGGAGTTGGCAACACTGGAGCACCGGCTTTTCCAGACTATTAAAAAAAGTAGAAAAACCTCAACAATGTGAACCGAACTAAACTGAAAACCATGACCTCAGAACCATGACCCTGGAATTTGTGAACCATTCCACCCCTAGTTCTTAGTATTAGTATGCATGATTTATTTATTTTTTTGGCATAATATTTGTGAAACAAGTTACACGCTGTTGTTCGTGTGATCACCTAAAAACTAAGAGATGATTTAACAAAACATTAAAAAAGGGAGTACTCACTTTTAAACATGACTGTATATTTTAAGGCATGTTGCTGTTATCTCAGTGTTTCCTCACTGATCACATATGGTACTTATATCCTGTTCTTTGTTATGATATTAATGCTTTGGCATTAATATCATAACAGATTTACAGGACAGTTTGTTTAACTAACCTTACATTTCGTACCTTTTTTGTGATATGAATGCAATGCACAGGCCATGCTGGATACAAACACCTTTTCCCCATTCACACATCTACACTGACTGTTACTCAATCTAGGACTTAAAACTTTATAAAGTGTGTGTTTTAAATATTTCTTTAGCAACTAACCCAATGATGACAAAAAAGACATCCTGCACTAAGGGGTGTCTACTTATTTTCCAGCCAATGACAGGGTATTGTAAGTTAGCATAATGATATGAGGAAAAAAAGGAGCAGTCTGCAGAATAGAGCCTTTGATCGAGTGCTTTTTGAGTTTTGCTAAATTCCACCTAGTTTCCAATCATTAGCATAAGCCTCATTAGCCACAGTAATAACTTGAATAGAGGGTCCTTTAATATGTCTTGTTCATCTCTAGACTTACACCAGCTTTCAGCATGTATATCTCTCCTCACCTGGCATTGAACAACTATTAACACTCATGGGATCTCCCAGGCTGGACACCCACATTCTGGTTTTGGCAGCTGAGGCCAATACTAACTTATATTCAACCATCGATTTGAACAGAGGAAGCAAAAACAGCTCCGATTAGGGAGGGAGCAGAGAGAGCCAAATCATTCACGAAAGAAAACTTAAACCAAATGTGTGCGCGGCCATCCCTGGGCGCTTTGTTAGCTTGCGTTACACCCAGTTCAGCCTCAGGATGCCTTGACTTGAACGTGGTAACCGGGACGACCGCATGAAAATTAAGGCGTTTGTGTTTGAGTTCAGATACCACATCATATAGTCTCTGTATGCATATAAGACATTGTGCATCTACACAGGGGAAAGGAGAAAGGTTAATGCCCTCACAAGCATGTCTGCAGCTCAGGTTGCTACGGTAACCACATTGATTATATTATACTGAAGTACCTCCGAGGATGCACCATGTGGGTGTCAGGATTAATCGTAGTGAGTGGTTTGTCATAGGGAAATGGTTGTTTTGTGTGTGTTCGGCTGATGCGCACAGCTCTGCCTCTTCCTGTGTTTTATTTCCATCTACACAACAAAGGAAAAAAAAAAACCTGTGAAAGCCGTTTGTTTGTCTCCAGGCAAAGAGAGCTGTTTTGAGCGTATAGTCTCCCGCTTTGGCACTAACATTACATATGTTGTGATTGGCGATGGAAAGGATGAAGAGCATGCCGCCAGCCAGGTAAACAAACGACTTCTGAACTTCGACCCCCTCTGACCTTGTGACCTTCCTTCCTCCCCTTGTTTATTTGTTTTTTGCAGGAAAAGAGAGTTGCTTTGAACGCATAATGCAAAGGTTTGGCAGGAAAGTAGTGTATGTTGTAATTGGGGACGGTGTGGAAGAGGAGCAGGCGGCCAAAAAGGTAATGGACCCGCAACCTCACCGTGACCCCACCCCCCCGCCTACGCCGCACAGTGTGAGCTCTGATTGGAGGAAGCCTGCCTTTCTTTGCTGCAGCAGTTTTGGTTTTTGGTCGTTTATTTTTCTGGTCTACTAGCTTGTGTTTTCTTGTTCTTTTTTTTTTTTTACAGAGTGAATTCTGATTGCAACTGTCAGAGTGAAAAATTGAGAATGAGGCTCGGCAGATGTACAATTTGCACTTTGAACAGTCAAATATACTGAAATGTTTTTTTTAAGGACACAGACATGGGTCATGTTTTCCTCATAAGAACCTCAATACTATAATGAATTGGCTGTATTATAATAATATAGTCGCAGTAAACTGAGTCCATATGTCCTAAGAATGTCCTCTCTTCTCCAGCTTTGGGTTTTCATTCATGATGCAGGGTGGTGGGATTGTTTAATAAAATGGCTCAACATTTTGGGACATACTCTTGTTCACTTGCAGTTAGATGAGAGGATTCTCACAGAGGCAAAGTCTGACCCCTTTAAGTAGACCTCCATTGGACCTCGTGCCCTCATTGTACCACCTTTTATAGTGGTGCACTAGAAGAGGCAAGACTTTGCTTACTTGCCCCCATTTTTAACTGTTTTATGAAGGTCTCAAGCAACCAAATGCAACCTCACAACCATAGGATTAGCAGTTAGCATAGCTTAGCTTTGCATTAAACACCAGAGCTTTAGAAATGCCTTTTGTGGATTCCCTTCGTAATCGCCTAGCTCAAGCTTCAGCACCCTGGCAGGTTCAATTCTTCTTCATCTAACATTATTCACACAAGTGGACAAGATTATTTCCCATAATGTGAAACTCTTCCCTCAAGCCTTAGATTTGCATGGATTTTGTTTGCAGTGCTATTGCCGAGCAAGCTACTGCTGCAAGCTACTGTAGTGTAGCTTGCATGTTGATTTTTTTAGGTGGTGGTGTGTAACCGTGACAGCATTACATCTGATTTTAATCATGTGTGTCCACTCCACAGCACAACATGCCTTTCTGGAGGATATCCAGTCACTCTGACCTGCTGGCATTACACCAAGCACTGGAGTTTGAGTACCTGTAACTATTACTATAGCAATACGGACTCATGCAATGTTACCATGGACGTGGTCAGCCAGGCAGCCCCCTTCTTTTATATAACTATTTAAGAACAAATACTACACTGCACCTGTTTCTGTGATTTTTTTTTTCCTGTCTTGTTTTTTGAATGTCTGGATTTACAAACTTAACGGTCTTAAGAAAAAAAGAGGTTTTGAAGAAGGTGGAGGACAAGTGGGGGAATAAGTCGACGACCCATGAACCCCTGCTCGGCTCTCCTGGTCCCTGGGGACAGACCTCAGTGAAAACCCAGTCTACTGTTCGCACAGCTGTAGCAGACTCAACCTGTCACAGCTAAAAGACTTTCCTTAGTCCTGGAAGGAGGATGTTTCACAGCACCCGGGTTACAAAGAGGACTAGTGGGTCACATGGGATGTATGATCCTCATCTAAACATTAATTTGAAGGCTTCTCTGTACAGGCCACATTATGTATACTGGGATATTGGCTTTTTTTTCTAAGTGTTTTCTTCCTGGTGGTATAATCACATCAATGCAGTCTGTGGTAGATTTTTTGTGTAAATTATTTACAATAAAGGACATTGGTGAATGGATTTCTTGTCGAGGAAATTAAATTTGGGGGATTTTGTTGGGTTTTTTTTCCATTTTTTTGTATTTTTGATTTTCTTTCTGGGGGGGTTGGAGATATGCGTCATGATGTGTTGTGCCTTAATGTGTTTCAATGTCTCTTTATTCAGAAAAATGCTATGTATGTAGATATAAAGGCGAAAACCCACCCAAATGACCTATGCATCTTCTTTAATTTTACGACAATAGGAACTACACCAGTTGCTGCCTAATATAGAGATTGATGCAATTGATTAGCTACAATTAAAATAGAATTCAAAGACCACATTGAATTAGTTAAGCCTAAGATCCTAAGATTTACAATGCTGAAGTTGGCTTTCAATTCAGCAAGGGGAAAGTTAAGGGGAAACCAAACAAAGCAGCACCCTGTACTTCTTTTTAATCACCTTATAATGCTGTAAGAACTTATTTACACATAGAATACACCCAAAGCATACCTTAGGCCACACACACACAGTACATACTTAGACCAGGTCCATCTAAAAAACTGCTGTGCACCAGAGGTGAACCGTCCCCTGCACGCCCTCCCCTTCTCACACAGCTTCTGTGTACAGCACCTTCTCAGCGGCGCCTGCAGCTGCAGGGGGCACCAATTTGCCAATTTCCCCACAGAGTGATATGATAAATAACATAGAAAACCGCTTAGCCGTGCAGATTTTTCATTTTTCCAATCTGCTCATGCTGCTCCCCTATGTGATGCTGCCCCTGGCGACTCTCCAGTTCACCTATGCCAAAAACCAAAAAAACTACCAGCCGAGACATGTCAATTCTGTCCAACAGTCCCTTGAAAACAGTTTCTGATCTATAAAACCCATTTCAACACGTTCACCATATTAAACCAAGCGCTTACCCAATACCGAGAAGTTTTTCCACAGGGATAAAGTATCTTTAAAACAAGGTTGAAATGTAAATTCTTTACCGTTTGCAGGGATTGAAGCAATCACTTTGGGTTGTGGCCACATATGGGTTAGGGTTAAACCACATGGTCCATTATCCCTTACTAGTGCAAAGCTAGGGCATAAAACTTAACAAAAAATACAGATTCTTTAACTAAGCCTTTAGAGCCTACTAATTGGCATATTATCAACATCTGTTGATTTGTAAGATTTTAATTATTTCTGTCTGCCCACCAACATTGATAAACCACTGGTCTTCATGCCTTATCAAAGCAAAGCAGCATATGGCTCGACAAACACAGCACGTTTCATCAGTAGGCCTCATCTTTTTAATCATAACCAGGCTATTAATGTTCTTTAATGGAATCCAAGTCGGGCTACACCATTATCACCATTCAGTAATTTTAACCAGTTAATCTTTAAAAAACACGCAATGCACTAGGCCATCTTGTCCTCATTCAAACAGTCATTTTTGTCACAACTCAAAAACACTAATGGTCAGACACAAGCACGCCAAGCACATGGGGATGTTCTTTCACCACCAATCATGACAATGCATGGAATTTTGTGTTTGTTTTTTTTTTTTTTTTAAATGCCACATCACTCACGTGTTATCCGTTCAAACATCAAGCATAGCAAAATAATGGTACGATTCACAAACAAGATTAAAGCTGCCACCTCACAGGTAAAAACCACACTTGACAAAACTGCTTAATTTCCACGTTTTATTAACGTCTCATTTCTTGGTTTTGAAGTATTCCTCAATAACATCCTTGGCTTGAGACTCCTTGCCATAATCCTGTAAGCAGAAAAAAAAATCTGTATGAGACATGTGCACTGAGTGAAAGGTACAATGATAGTTCACACTCATTGAATACACTCAGATCAGATGAAAGACACCTCGAACACAGCCTACATGATCAGAAGGTATGATATATAAATAATTAAGGCACAGCAGTACTGGTTTAGTGTAGTTATTCAAGTTGATTGATGAATAGACAAGAGTTTAGCACCAACCCACCTGACAGCAACCACTGAAATCTAATTGTCAATCAGCTGCACAAAGAACATGTATAACAAATACCAGCTTAACAGTGGTTAGTCAAATGTTTAAGTAGGAGGGGCATTAAAAAAAGGCAATGTCTTACCCAACCCTGCTATACTATTCAAATTGGCACCTATTTGGCACCATTAAACTTAAAACAAAAGTACCCGAAGGTCTGACATTTTCTCAAATCAGACAATTACATGATGTCTTTTAAAAGCACAACACTTTCATTCATTTTACTGCATGTTGCCATTCTTAGGGACCCCAGACCTCACAAGTGGATGTCGGGGCTCGTACCCTGGCTGTCATCTAGCCAGAAGTCATCGACAACAGCTGCATGGCACAAGGCACAGCACCTGCACTTGACTGGCAGATCTAGTTCTAAATCAAAACTTTTCCAGCCTATACTGCAGGTAAAAAAAAAGAAGTATCATTTACCTTGACTACAACGCAACTGCAGCCCACGACCTTGCGGGGTTTTCCCTCACGGTCGATCTTGCACAGACCAACCCACTCACCGAGCTTCTTGTTGTCATCGACCTGAAGAGTTAGACGGCACATTTCAGCTGTTAATGCTCAAGTTTTACTAGATAGAATAAAAATGTAGGCATCATTTTGCCTGATGAACAGGGTCATTGATGCATATGAAGGTGTAGGCTTTAAGATTAGGTACTTATGCAGTAGCTGTTTGTACTTTAGTGTCTCAGACAAAAAAAAGGGTGACATTGGCAATCTCCTCACGGTGTTCAGTAGAGGGAGCCAAATTATCATCACTGACAACAGTACACAGCAATATGCTACCTCCTTCAAATCATGTGACTTCAGGAATAAAGCATTCCCTCCTCTCCTGCTGACTTATTACCTTGATCAGGTTGATCTGATGCTCGGCACAGAGGGCCTCCACCAACTTGACGTACATGGGCTCATCGCAGTTGGCTGCAAGGACGCACAGGTGGGCCTGACGCCTGCACAAGAAGGCCGAATTAAGTCCTTTTGAGAAGTTATGCAAAACTTGAGCACTACATATTACAGTTCAGCAGAAAAAACATCTAACCAACTTACTTGTCCAGGGCTTTGGCAGCCTCACGGATACCACGGGCTAGGCCATTGTGGATGAGTGCGGTCTTGAGCACTTCAGGGAGAGCGGTGTTGACATCCATCACACCTCCAGCAGCAATGCTATTGACAAGTAAGGACAATGCATGTGATCATTAACAAAACACAAGCATAATGGATTACTGTGATGGGGCTGAGCAATCGGCATGTCAGAATGAGTTTTCTCACTCATTGTAGAGTGAAGGGGTATCCGACAAAAGAATGGAAATCATCATTCACGCACCAGAGCTCAAGAAACCAGCACACCTCAATAACATAATACATGGAAGATAAAACTTTTTCACTATATAACAGAAAGGGAACTTGCATTTTGCTCAATTTGTGGACTAGATGCATTTTATGCATTCCATCTGACAGTGATGCAAAACCAAACTACATGAGCCCTTCAGACACCAGCCTCTTCAGTACACTTCAGAACACTTCAGATCAATGCTAACTGTAATAACATGTCACAATTGCAAGCTTCCCTCTGAATTAACACACTTCATATTTTAAATTGGATTTAAACCCAGAATTTAGGTCACCAATTCTCACATGTAAGGGTACTACACTTCTGTGTGTTTATACCACGTTGCCTAGAATCACAAAATGCTGCAAACATTCATAGTAGAACTTAAAACCTGCTACTCGGCTAAGCTAACAGATTAGCTTAAATGAAATAACGTTTGAGAGTCCAATAATTTAACAAATGCCTTCGCTCCCAAGCTGGTAGACACACAACAGCTATCTTTCCATATAAATGTAACATCTTTGTACAAGTATGCTGGTTAAACCTCTTAAGAAGTAAAAAGAACTGTCATGCTCACCCTTCCTCGGCCATTGTAGATTTACGATGGATGGTGGACTTAAAGTTCTACAATAAAGAAGAGATATGATAAAACAGTTATTATCCATTGCAAATAACTCACTGCGATGAATTTATAAAGTACGATGTTTGATTAATCCAACAGATTGTGCAGGTAAGTGAGGAAACGCACCCTATCCTCCTCTCGGGCAGCGGGTAAAGAGGACGTCATAAGACCGCGACATCGCTTTAATACCACAGGGCCCCGTCTGAGGCGTCCGACATGCTGCCTGTTCCAGTTCCAGTTCCACTTCAAAATAGTGATACAAGCTGCCTTTTAAAACTGTTTACTCAAAATCGTGATTAATGTATGACTTAAGTGACTTCTATAGTTCATATTTATTTAAATAATCTGTTTATATAAGATTTATACAGACTTCTGAAAGAATAAAGTCACATTATGGAATGTAATCATGACTTTTCCTGTTTATGCAGATTATTGATCTTTAAAAACAAAAAAATAATTTCACTGCATCATCTCAGATTACAGTCCACGACCATACAGTAAAGTAACTTTGTCTGTTGCTTTGGTTGAAATGAATGGCCAGACAGTCACATAACTGACTCCTCCCATCCCACTGGTACAGGCAAGTCAGAAAAGGGTAACAAAGGGTTTTTTATGAAATAAATTTTATTTATTTTCAGAAACACCATTATATTCTCTCTTACAAATGCAAAAGTAGAAAACATTTACTTTAAACCTGTTTTTCTTGCCAGTGTTGGCAGGCTCTGGGTTTCTGTAAAGCATATGGAGACCATTTCGAGTGCAAATTGAACAGAAGGGTTGTTTGGTGAGCATGGTGTTGAAGACGAGTGTCCTGCAGAACCTGGTCACTCTTTCGTCTATAATTTGAGGAATTTATTTAGTTGTTCCTCCTCAATGGCATTCTCAAATTGAGTGTAATCCTGAAAAAAAAATGTGTGGGGATTTGGGGAGGGGGCACAGAGAAAAGAGAGCATATTTTACACATCTTACAAACATAATATTACAATATATTGCAGAGAACTATCATTGTGGTGTTAACAGAACATTTTACATTTTTAATATAACAGTTCTGCAAACACTGCTGTGAGTGAGGCAAATGAGAGTTTTTATACGTTGTAAGATTCCACATTCCACACAGCACTGTCTGGAAACACAATACGTTTTGCTTAAGTAGTTTTTGACATGCAACCTTTGTCAAATACAAAGAAGTGCAATATGTAAAAAAAAAGGTCCATCTCCAAGTGTGGGCTGTCTCACATCTTTCCCTGGCAGCTGACTTTCGCCACCTTGCCCATCAAAGATGGTGGCTGAAGTGGCATGATATGCAAGTTCCTTTGCTGATACTATCTATTAGCCACACTGCTAGTTCACATAAAAATAATGTTAATGACACCATAAATGATTAAATGTGCCTCTTCAATCAGCACACTCTTACACCTATTCTAACTGGAATGTGTTGTGTAAAACGTCTCCAGCAACAATTTGTGTGTGTGTGTGAGTTGTATTGAGTTTGCACAATACCTGTGTGTGGTAGTCAAGTAAAGTCGTGCACGCCTTCATTTCTGGCATCAGGCCTGACTGTGCAAACTAGCTGGAGGCATAATATAGCCTACTGTAAATATTTATCTTACGCTGAGTTGACGCCCTAGACTACCACAGGCTTTGCTCCTGTTTCTATGACTTACATCCAATAATACCTCTCAATTTAAATAAGTTGTCAATACATCTAACAGTTTTGCGGATTAGACTTACTCCACAGTAGACGTCTCCGTTGCATATTTGTGGAGGTAGTGCAGTGGGACTTCCTGCCTTCCCCCTCATTAAATCCTTGTCTTTAGGATCCTGAGAAATGTCCACAGCTTTAAATGGGATTTTCTTGGAGGTCAGGATAGAGAAGATTTTTTCCTGCCTTTTCTTCAGCTAGAGTGGACAGAATTTGATAAGCAAAGAATGATCAAGAATATTAGCAAGTAGCTAAAAAATACAAGAAGTAAAGAAAAGACTGCATACTGTACCTCCAGAGATCCGCTCACGCTGGTAAAATACACTATCACTGGCATATCTGCAATCTGAAATATAACCTGACAATCAACAAACACACATGCAAAGGTTTACAGAGAGGAAAAGTGACTGGCAGAGGTGCAGGGAGAAGTGAAGAGACAGAGAATGTTCCAGCCTCCTAGAAGGGCAGGTATGTGGGGCTGGATTGCTGCAACAGCAGACAAGGTGAGCAGGTTTGGACACGGCTAACCAACATGCATGGACACACCCACTTTCTGACTGCCTTTCCAGTTGTGGCCTGTCTGTACCAATTGTGAAGGCACACACACACACACACACACACACATTGACTGGAGTATTTTTAGTTTATCATACTTCTATTCCACCTCAACAGGTAAAAAGATTGTATCGTTTACTGCACTGTACAAGGATTTTATCGGATATATCAGCTTGTCACACATCTGTAGCTGGAAACACAGTGTTGCTTGAAAGTTCTTTAGAATTGTCTATATTTCTGTATAAATAAGGCCCTTTTCACAAGTCCTGACCCAATCAAACAAAACAGAAATATTTCACTTTGTCATTGATTTGTTCAGGAAAACAATCCAATACTACATAAGTGTAAGTGACAAAAGCATGTAAATCTGAAGGATTAGCAGTTTATTTGAATTCCAAATTCCATCTGTACAGAGTTGTCAATCAATGTAAGATGTTAGCAGGTGCTCTGTTTCCCTTTAACAACAGTGATCTATCAAAGTCTGATAATTACATCAGGTGTTTCTGTGAGTGTACAATGGCATGATCAAAGGACATTTCTGAGGACCTCATACAAACAGTTGCTGCTCCTCATGAGCCTGGAAAAGGTAACACAACCATCTCAAAGAGTTTGGACTCCACAAATCCATAGACAGACAGACACACAGTGTACAGATGGAGGATATTCATGTCCATTGTTTGCCTCCACAGGAGTGATCTATCAACAAAGATTACTCCAAAACAAGTTATGTAATAGGCGGCAAGGTTACGAAGGGACACAGGGTAACCTGCTAAACAGCTAAAGGCCTCTCTCACATTGACTAATGTTTACCTTCAGGAATCCACCACCAGGAAGCAAGGAGAAAGTCACTGCTTTCCGGTTTGATAAGATCATGTGGACAAATCAGAGGACTGCTATATTCTGTGCTGATGAGAATAGAATTAGTTGTCTTAAAGGTAGGGTAGGAGATTTCATTCTGATGCACTTTTTTAGTGCAATTACTGTGTAACTTCTCTTTACAATCTGATAGCAACCAATTAGTTTGGCAGTTTCACATTAAAATGAAGAATATTAATCATCTGTGGAAGCTATAAAACACTAAAAACATCAGCCAATCCTGCGGGACGACCCTGCGTGGAGTATTGGCTGGTTGTCACTCTCTTCCTGCTCTGCGCGCTCCAGAGAGGTACGTGCATGATGGCCGAAGTCACAGACCGCAGCTCATCTTTAGGTAATGCGCGTCCATGTGATTGGGAGGCGTGTTTACTTTCAAAATCTGGCTGACTCTAACTGAGTTTTCAAAATCTCTTACCCTACCTTTAAATGAGAAGCCTAATATTGAGAGAATTGGTGAGGAAATGTCAGAATTGTGCACTTGCTAGCCATTCAATGGATCACAATATGTTTTGGCCACTATGTTGAGCTATATAGTCACACTGGACAGTGACAATCTGAGGTCATAACAGCTGCCTGTGAGCACAGAAGTTTATTTTAAGAATGACACACATTTGCTCCCTAATATGACATACAATTTTATTTATCCACCAGCCTCACATTGACCAAGTAAAAGTAACAGATGCTATTCATGATTAGAACTACAATTCCTTCCTTGTAATTAGAAGGATTTCCAAGAAAAATAATCACTTCCTGCCTATGGCTCTTATATGCTTGCAAAATAATTGCTATTTCATCTTAAAGTAATCCTGCCTGCTATATATTTATGAATTAATGCATTACTTGATGTCCATATACTCTTTTAAAAAATGGCTCTTTAATTTATTTATTTATTTTTTGCTAAACTGCAATAGCTTAGCTTCTCACTGTGATTGTAGAAGTGCACCCCAGGTTGTGTCAGTATCACTGTGGGGGTGGTTACAGATGACAAGGAAATGCCATTTCAAGCCCAAGAAAGCACTAAGAAAGCTGCTTTATGGTCACATATTGTGTTTAACTTCAAGTGAATTAAAAAAAATACACAACTGTAATGGCTGCCAAAGTCATATCAATATCACGAAAGTACAAGAGGTTCATTCTCATAACACACTCTCCCAGCCAGGTCTTCAGGGACCTTCTCTGCAGTGTTATCAGAATCAACATCGGTATTCTTCTCTTCCAGGCTGCGACTGTATTGGCGCTCATATGCCTGGGTACTGCGGTTTCTGAAGGAGATGAGGAGGGCAGTTACTGTACATATCACATTAACACTGAATGTTCTCTGGCATGACTGATCTCACAAAATGTTTCCTACCTTCCATCCAGAGCTCCATTGCTTCTGTCTTCCCTGCCTTGCTTTATCACTTCTCCAAACCTGTTACTAAACTGAACCATGATACCTAAAAAGTAAACACAATGAGATCAGTCTTTCTTGAAAAGGTTTTAAAGATGGTTTTAAAACCTGCCTTTTACCAAATAGGCTGTAGGGAACCATAGATTGTATTTAACTATAAATGAACCCATTTCACCATAGTCCATCAAAACTTCCAGTTTATCCAGCTGGACAAAGAGTTAGAGCAAAAGTGAAGCAGAGTTTGCCTGAGATGGCAAGGAGTTCTCGATTTTGGGGGTGTAGACAGCAAAGACGCGGTCACCCTTATTTTTATATATATTACCCGATTTGGGGACTAACAGGAGAGCCTTGCCAGAGGATGCCAGGCTATGTTCAGGCTCATGTGGAATTAAAAGGAGCTGTATGTAAGAGGGAGCCAGGCCATTCACAGCTTTGAGAACCAAAAGCAAAATCTTAAAATGAATTCTCATTGGAAGCCAGTGAAGAGCAGATAGAACTGGTGTTCTGTGGTC
Source organism: Parambassis ranga (assembly GCF_900634625.1). Lineage (NCBI taxonomy): Eukaryota > Metazoa > Chordata > Actinopteri > Ambassidae > Parambassis > Parambassis ranga. The sequence continues at coordinate 11,631,306 of NC_041043.1, forward strand.
ACTTCTCCTGGTATGAGTTAAAAGCCTGGCATTCTGGATCAGCTGTAATCTGTGAATGTTATGTTTATGTTATGTTTACTGATACCTGACATGTCTGGATGAAACGAGGGCATGTACGACAGTTTCAAACAGAATTGGGGGGGGGGGGGGGTCAGATTTTCTTAATTGTCTTAGCTGTGAGAGACACGATTGAACAACCTTGGTTACATGTGTGTCAAACAAAAGCTTGGAGTCAAAGATGATACCCAGGTTGTGGGCCTCAACACATACATTTTGACCAGATGCCAAGACAGGAGTACAGGTGGACAACATTACTTGAGTTGGGGGTGGGAGGTGTAATGCTAATTTCTGATTTAGTGTTGTTTAATTGCAGAAAGTTGCTGGACATCCAGTTTTTTTGATTTCTGCTAAGCAGGATAGGATATGTGTTACATCTGAGCTACAGGTTTTGAGTGGTACATAGAGTTGAATGTCGTCGGCATAACAGTGGAAATCAATGTTGTGCAGGATATGACTGAGGGGCAGCATATAGTGATAAGGAGAGGACCCTGTATGGACCCTCGAGGCACACCACAGGAAAGGGGAGGTAATAAATTGTCCCTAACTGCTGAAAAAAATATTCAATATACATTTACTTTTGGTAGAGTTCCTACAACCAACCCAGCTGAGCTGATCACTAAGATGCAGACAACAATCTTACCAGCACCTCGCCATCTCCGTCTCCAGATCAGGAAACCTACAACGAGCAGGACCAGCAACACTACAAGCACACCCACCACAGCTCCGACAACTGATGAGGATGAGGTAGCTGCAGGGATTTAAAGATCACATGAAGTTATTGAAGAACTGAACTGGCCACAACAACCATAAAACTGATCATTTTCTTCTTCTTTGGTTCTTACAGACGACAGTGACTTGGAGTGACTTGGAGGGGATGGAACAAAAGGACAATGATGAGACGTTAACACCAAAGATGCAGGTGTAGTCTCCTTGGTGTTTATAGTCTATTTCGGCAAACTCAAAGGTCGCCAAGTAGAAGATAGAGTGACCAAATGCCTGCTTTGTTTCAGTCGCTGTCTTGTTGGACTTCATCAGGAAGAAGTACCCTCCAGGGTACCTGGAGTGAGTAGAGCAAGTGACAGAGAAGGCGTTGCCTTTGTTGACTGACACTTTGTCAGGACTGAAGACCACCATTGCATAAGGAGATGTCAGGGAGATGCTTGGCTTCTCCAGTTTCACTGCAGAATAAAGAAAGATTTTCACAAACACTTCTTAAAACTATTTTACATTCTATAAATCTATAAGCACAAAATGACTGAATGTTAACCTGCGACAGAGAGATCAACAACATTTCCTTGAGGATAATAGATGACTTGATTGGGCAGTTTCTTGTGATATTCACAGAAGTACGACCCCTTTTGGCTGAAGTCTACTGCAGGGAAGATAAAAGTCGCTGCTTCATGTTCAGAGAATCTCTCCATTTCAAATGATCCTTGGGTCTTTTTCAGTATGAATGTTCCACCCAAGTGTTCTGTTACTACGGTGCAGGTGATTTCAACTCTGTCACCCCAGTTTACCTCTGCAGCAGGAACTACTGTGATCTGGGGCTTCTGCAGAGCACCTGAAGCAGACAATTTCATTATGTTTAGAAAGCATAATATAAATATATAATAGGATTCTAAATGAGTTCATCCTCATACCTAAACAGATAACGCCTGCATCTTCACCATGCCCACAGTTGTTTTCTCCAAAACCAGGATGTGTACAGTGTGTCAGAGCTGACTCCTGGCCTGAACATTCCACATTATCCAGCCATATCGGACCTGAGCCTCTACCGAAATGGGCACTCGTAGGGGCTGAAACAGCATGACCGCAACCCAGCTGTCTGCAAACCACATCTGCATTGCTCATTTGCCATTCATCGTCACACACAGTTCCCCACTGGCCTTTATAGAAGAGCTCCACCCTGCCAGAGCATTGACCGGAGCCGCCCACCAACCGAATCTGTGCTACATAGAAACAGAGATGTTAACGTAAAATCGGCTGACCCATATTCGTGAGAATTTGGACCACATAACCTACCTGCACATGAAGCACCAGCATCATGTTCATGCCCGCATCTTGTTGTTCTGAAACCACTGATTGAGCATTGCCTTAGAGATGCTGTGTTGTTGAAACATGGACCAGTAGTCTCCACCACTGTCCCGATTCCTTGGCCAAAATGGGTACCTCCTTGCGCACCAATGGCATGTCCACACTCCAAGATCTCACACACCACCTCAGCTTTACTAAGGGTCCAATCTGTGTCACACACCGTTTGCCACACCTCACCGTGACGGACTTCAACTCTTCCAGAACACTCATCCTTACCGTTTGCCAGACGGACCTCCAAGCTTCCTGTGAATCAAGTAAACTAGGAATGTAGCCACAGTTATGGCAGACAGCTAATAATCAACAGAGCTGTGATGTACAATATTTAAATACCTCTAACAATGCATACCTTTAACAATAAGCACATTTATAATTCATGGTAAAAGCAATGCAAAAAAACAAGAGCTTCTTACCAGCGCAGACAACACCAGCAACTGAGGTGGCATTGCAAGTTCTGTCTCTAAAAGGTCTCTGTGGGCACTGAGGCAGTGTAGACTCCATTCCATTGCATTCAATATGATCAATCCATGTCTGTCCTGAACCAAGTCCGTACTCGTTCATTGTGGTGATCTTATGAGCCCTCCCACAGTCCAGCTGTCTGCACACCACTGTTGCATCATTTATGTCCCAATATTCACCACATACAGTCCCCCACTGGCCTTTCGCATAATACTCCACCCTTCCAGCACAATGATTGGGCCCGCCGGCTAACTTCACATTCCCTGGAAATAAAATAGTTACATTAATATACATGTAAAGAAATGCAGCCATTGGAGCAGCCAAGCTATGCATTAACTTAAAACAGCCCTGTTGACTATCTATGTATACAATCTGTGGTATGCATGCACAATTGATTTTTTGAGTTTTATGTCTCTTCCTATCTCTCTAAGACTGCATGACTGGGCTGGATACAGTGTCTAATATGCACAATAATATTAATATGCACATTGAAATTTTAATTCTTACCTGAACATTCAACAGCTGCCTCTTCAATACGGTCGTGGGGAGTCCTGATGTAGTCTCTGAATGTGCACTGGGTGAGAGAGCTCTCTCTACCACTGCAGCTGATCTTATACCCTCTCATGTCTGCACTTTGACCATATGATCTTGATAGTGTGACAGAATCTCCACAGTTCATCTGTCTACACACCACTGTAGCTTCATTTGTACCCCAGTTTACATTTAATGCTGATGACCAGCGGCCATCGTGGTATACCTCCACCCTGCCTGAGCACTGGCCAGTCCCATTGACCAGTCTAATATCAGCTAGAAAGCAAAGAAAGGGATAGCATAAATTCATATTGTGTGCAGTTCTGACTGGTGTATTCTACAATCTTGATAATAATCCAAAGCAACAGATACATATGTGTAATCAGATGACAGATAGATAACTGAAACGCTACCTGAACAAATCACACCAGCATCTTCACTATGGCCACAGTTATTTTCTCCAATACTGGGACGTTCGCAGTGTATAAGGGATGTCTCATTCCCTAAACAGTTGACATCATCTAGCCAGATGTCTCCTTGGCCTTGACCAAAGAAAGCTCCATTTTTGACTGTCTGAGCAGTTCCACAGTCCATGGATCTGCACACCACCTGGGCATCTCTGATGTCCCACTCATCATCACACACTGTTCCCCACTGGCCATCATGTAGAATCTCCACTCTGCCAGAGCATCGGTCAGTGCCATTAACAAGCCTTAATGGTGGATTACCTGAGTAGAAATAGATATCTCATTCCAGTCGGGGTTTTGGTGCTTTAAGTATAAATGATGTACATGTGAATCAGAATCTCCCATTCTGTAAGAGAACATTTTTAGTAGAGCCATCCAACATTCTAAAGTGTACTGAGTGCTCATTTTTAGGCTACAGCTCCATAGGACCACATTCATTCAGGACTAACATGCAAGCATCCCCCAAAGTAAGTGACACTTCTCACTAGATAGAAACAGTGTGCCTAATAACACACACTCATTTTGATCAATTCAGGAAGGAGTTTATTCTCTTATTTTGTGTTACATATTATACTTCTCATATCTTACCTGCGCATGAAAGGGAAACCCCTTCACATCTCCCTCCATGTTCTTCAAGTGCACACTGGCTGATAGAGCTCACATTACCAGAGCATCTGCTTATGTACCCTCTGAGTGAGGTGTCGCCAAAGCTCAAAGTTTCCTGGTTGTTTTTTGGAGCTCCACAACTGAGTTCCTTACACACTACTGTAGCCTCTTTATTGCCCCAGTTATTATTGCAAATTTTCCCCCAGTGGCCATTATGGAAGACCTCTACTCTGCCAGAGCACCTTTCAGTCCCATTGATCAATCTGACTGACTCTGGAAAGCAATCACACATTATTAGTAGTTTAGACCAACATCATTTTATCCAAGTGTTTATAAATCTCTGAGCGTCAATCAGCAAAAAGTGTGTTCTACCTGAACATATGACACCAGCATCTTCATTGTGGTCACAGTCATGTTCTCCGAAACCTCTATGAGGACAGTCAGCAAGGGACTTTTCATGACCAGTACACTCGATATCATCCAGCCAGACCTGATCATGACCTCTGCCGAAGAAAGATTTGTACTTGACTGAGAGAGCTGTTCCACAGTTCATCTCTCGACACGAGACAGCTGCTTCCTGCATGCCCCATCTGTCATCACAAACTGTTCCCCACTGTCCATCATGATAGACTTCCACCCGACCGGAGCACCGATTGGTCCCATTGACCAGACGAATTGGTTTACTGTCTGTCAGGTGAAAAAACAAAAAAGTCCAGGTTTGCTTTTCAGTAGCACACAAGAATGAGGCTTTCTATCAAACAATTTTATCACAAATTACTGAACTCATGCATGACTTACTTGCGCAGAAAAGAGTAGTCGGGGTACAGCTTTCTCTGAAGTCTTGAAATGTGCACTGTCCAATCGAGGTCTCATTTCCAAAACAGCTGGCTTTGACTCCGTTTAGGATAGGTGTCTCTTCAGAGACTAGCGAAGTTGGGGTGATGGGAGTTCCACAACTGATTTCTCGGCACACCACCTCAGCCTCTTCACGACCCCAGTCACTGCTGCACACTTGTCTCCAGTGGCCATTGTGGAAGACTTCCACTCTGCCAGCGCAACGATGGCTTCCATTATTTAACCGCACATTTTCTGCAAACAAATGTATAAAGCATAAACAACACTGTAAATCAAACTGCCAGTAAATCCTCTAAAAGTTGTCAGAAGAGAAGAAGGATAGGCCCTGCCTATTTGTCTGATGCGCGGTAGCTGGTAAAAAAGATGCTGAGTCCGTCTTCATCTTGATATTTTATTTTATTTAATATCATAAAGCTTTATCTAAATGAACATGGGATATAACACTGCATTTCGGAGATAAAACATGTAAACTGAGAGAAAGAGACCAGGGATGAAATGTGTAAAGGTGTGCAGTCAACAAAAACTGTGGCCACCCAGCTTCCTTCTCTCCTCATAACCCCCATGCAGGTGAGTGAGTGCTCCTTTTATAAATTCCCGCTGTCACCACCTACACCCACGTGACACAAATATTTCCCATCACCACGACAACCAGACCTAACAAATAGACAAACAACTCTACACTAGTACACGATCACAATATATGGCTCCTACATTTTTAGATACTAGTCTATGGGATTGACTCACTTTTGGAGCCCGCCCCCAAGAGGCTGCAGAGGAAACTGAATTTTTTTACATGTTCATTTCTCAGCCCTGGAGGTTGTTACGAAGTTTTTAAAACATTTAAAAGTTATAACCATGCAGAATGGTCATTATCAGTGCTGTATACAATTGAATGTGTTATGATGAGTGATAAATAGAGATTAACACAGATTATGTTGGCCACTGCTTGCAGTGGTGAATAGGTGCATCTCATTACAATTAACATACACTTTGTAAATAAATTGAGACCATTTTTTTGTAAGGCCACCTATATTGATTAAGATGTTCTTGACACTTCATCATAATGTAAAGAAAAGTAAGAATGAACTCAGGCTTACCTGCACAGACAACACCTGCGTCTTCACCATGGCCACAGTTGTTTACACCAAAAGGTCTGTGAGAGCACTTGATGATGGAGGGCTCTTGCCCACTACACTGCACGTCATCCAGCCAGATTTCATCCTTCCCCTCTCCAAAGAAGGCAGTCTTTTTGGCCTCGATAACTGTCCCGCAATTCATCTCTCGACACACCACGTCAGCATTGGAAATGCTCCAGTGATCATCACACACTGTTCCCCAGGAGTCTTCGTGAAAGATCTCCACTCTGCCAGAGCAACGTGACGGCCCCACTAGCCTAATTTTTTCACATTCTGGAAATGAAAAGTAAAACCCTGCATGCTGCATCACACTGAATGATGTAAACGTGTACATATATATCAGACATTAAACCATAAATGGAACTGACCTGTAAGCAGCAGCACACTCAGCAGACCTACAGTAGAAATGTTGTTCTAGTTAAGACATTTGTTGTCATGGACATTTAAAACAATGAAAACTGAAAAGAAATTGACGAAGCAATGGCATATGAGGAAAATGAAGAAGTTCCCCTTTTTTTCATTTATTTTGCACTCAGTAAAGTCACAAGAAGTTAAACAGAAAAAACTCACCAATGGACAAGTAAAACACAACGTGTAGTTTTTCAGAGATGATGAGGATCATATTGTGTCTCCAAAGTAGGTCAAATGGTGTGAAGCTATAAAATAAATTTTCAAATTGATATTTTTTTCTTTGCACTTACTTTTCCGCTTTGCAGTTTTGGAAACCATTTTTTTTTTAAATTAAGTAGGCTTCTTACCTTTAATATCCACAGTCTGGGATCAGCTGCTAAAAAAAACAAGCAATAGTTTAAAATAAAAATGTAATCATATCTAAAATAAAATCTAAAAAAATCCAAAGGATCAGAGCCCCATGTAAAGATCTGCTAATTGTTATGAATAAGGACGACTGCCTGGACTTGGACTGCAAACTGAATACATGTTGACATTTTGATCAATCATTAAAGACATGAGGATGAGGGGGTATTTCACCTAGTTTTACACAATACCTGTTTCATTTAAAAGGATCAGATATTTAACAAAAATCCACCATTTATTTTACATTATGCTGGACAGCATGAAGTTTAATACTTATAATGGTTCATGACGAATGTAACAAAAGATCAGGAGGATCAGGGGGGGATGGTTGTTGTTGTTATTGTTGCCTTCAGATGTCAATAATTGAACTTGACCACTGACTCCCAGCACAGAAAACCTCCACAGAACATGTGACCCAGCATTAGGGACACACTATACTGCAAAATAATACTCATTAAGCTGTTTTTTGTCATTACTACATAATCCTCATCCTAAAACCATTGCTGCATTTCAAATTTCTTGATGTTAGATTTGAAAACATAATTCCAGATTGAACTCTGAACTTTTAACTTGACATGGCAATCAGTCATTAATTTTAAATATCAATGCCTTACCTGGGTGTGTTTTTCGCTCATCAGGGTAAAAGTATAATTTTGGTTTCCCTGGCCTTACGTTTATGGAACTAGATCTTTCTCCAGAATTTTATGTAACTGTGAATGCAGATCTGAAACACCCCCTATTGTGAAATAGGTTTGTGTCTGTTGCAACCACAATTTTCTTAAATATAACTGTACTGGCCTCTGAGTCAATGACAAGCATGCAACATCAGCAAATATTTGGAATGTACCAAGAAAATCTGCTGCCAGATTTCTTGGTACTAAAGTGTCACAGTCAAACTTGTGAATCTTTAGTACGTTCTATCATTACTCTGCTGATGACAGAATAAGCTGCTTAGAGAGGGCAGCAGGGTAAGCACATATTGATGTCTGGGTAAATCATTACAGGCTTTGAGATATGCATCAAACGGAGAAATGTCGGGAAATGACATTACAACTTATTTGGGTGGCCCAACAAACACTGTTCCACTGACCTTATGTCCGTGGCACACTGCTGAAAGACCTGGTGCCATACAGAAGCAGCATACAATAAGTAGAGGTGTGCAATTATTAGATTAGATGAACATTGCAGGCCAAAAATAGCCACATCAATATGTGAGGCAGGCTTAAGTGCAAACACATTCTCACATGTAAACAGCACATTAAATCATACTTCATACTTCCGAGATAGAACAATGGAGTTCATGTCAAACGGTGAATCTCTGTTTAACTGTCAGGCATGGTACTTACATTTTTATTTTCATTTAAAGGCATCACAGCTACTTGGTTGGGTTAATCTCCGTTTTACAAGCCTCATCACTATTTTTACAGCAAGTTGCGTTAACACCTTGTCTCTGCTGTACTTGAGTCATTAGCAGGCATTTGTATTTTCCATCACCCCCCCACTGTCTCTTGCTCTCTGTTATGTTTTTCCTCACATGATTCAATCACCTCAAATTTCCTGACTGACTACCCCCTCATTAGCTTTCGAATCTGCAGGCACTATGCAACCTTGTATTTGCAGTACGTTTTGTCCTGTTTGCCTTGATCTTACTGTATGCATGTTCCTTCATTACTTTATACTGAGTGACTTGTAAGGGTAGCTGAAACAATATTGTGTATGTGTATAAAAAAATAGTAGAGGCAAATGAAATTAAAGTACTATAATCTGAATTTTTGTGCAAAAATACAGTAACGTGTCATAGAATACATTTATGATAAGCCAGAAGACAGAAGACAATCTCACAATTATAAAGAGACTCACAGGCAGAGAGGTGTTACACAGCGTGCGTCATTGTGTGCTCCAACAGACTTGTTATTACCAATTTATAGTCACCATTTGACAATACATGAAAATACAGTTCAGCAAAAATAGCAACATTACAACTGACAGAAATATCACCTATAACCTGCTTTACTTGATAAAAAAAATGTTAAATATCTTTTCACTCAATGGCACAACATTTAAAAGGGACTTGGCTGACAATGGTGTTTGTGTGTGCACTTCATGAACAACTCATCCATGATAATTTAACAAGGGTGTGAGAGTCCTATGGAGAAAATGCTGGTGTTGGTGATCAGGAGAGAGAACGGAATGGGTGGGCAGCACAGGAGAGTCACTTCTGATATATGAGTGTAAAACACACAGGAGGAAGATTCAGCATGAGAGAAAGGGGGGTCGGTGCAGAGCTCTGCCATCTGATTATCTGGGAGCAATACATTATCCCTCATCTTCTGTCACAGGGACCGATCATATCAAGCAATATGAAAGACCTACTAACTCTGTCTTCATTGCTTAAATAACCACTGTTGACATGGGTGACTATGATTAAGATTAAGAAACCTTTATTAGTCCCACAATGGGGAAATTGCAATTGCATTGATTATAGAGAGCACCAATGCACCACATGTGTATGTGTATCAATGGCTTAAAATAGTCCACACAGGTTTATTTCTGTTTTAATCACGTTTGCACAAACCATCAGTGAATTGACTGAACAGTCGTTCGGTGTCACATCATGAAATCCAGGTGAAACTATAAAATATCATCATATGTCCAAATGCTAGATTTTTATCATAATGAGCATCTTGAAATCACGAATTGTGGACATTTGTGCCACTTGTGTGTAAATTATCATGTAGCAGTCTGGCAGTGAAATTATACTAGAAAAGCTATGCATGTTTGCAATGCTAATCTGTAATTCTCAGCATTTGGTCTCATTCGTTTTGTGGTCAAATAATTGCCAACATACAGACACACTCTGGCGCACACATGGTGTTGTTTCAGGCTGCATTAAGCGCTGTTCCCTCACTTAACACAGCCGTCGTTACCAGCTGTTGATTGACACGCAGTAAGGCATGCACACATCATCTGTGTGACTTTTGCTACAGTGATTCCCCCCATCTGCTGCAGATTAGATTGTCCACAGGTCGACTGATACAAACGTTGCTACATGGATTGAAAGAGTGTGTCACTGCGAGCTAAGCAGTAAAAGATAAAAAAACGAAAAGCACCTATCACGACCTTGACCTGAGCCCTGTGCGATGGTGGAATGTTGCTTCAGGAGGTTCTAAAGTCAGAGAAAATCCACGCTGGCTGGCTTCCGGCAGGCTTCTGGCGGTGTAGAGGAGGAAGGATTATGGGAAAGCAGGTAACGCAGCACAGGAAGTGGATGCAAGTTTCAAGACGAAGCACACCAGCAATTTCATCTATGACTCGGAATCCTAGAAACAAAGAACAGAGGTTCAACTAAATGGATCAAGCATGTATCATATAAAATAAAAAACTAAACATGGAACTCGGGAGCATTTCCAGCCTGAATGTATCTGCAGCATGCTGCCACTGTAATCAAATCACTTCTAACAGAGTAACCTAATGAAAGTCTGGAGGAGAAACAGAAGATGATGTGACTGGAGACAAACCTAATAAGTCTACAGTGATGATTAGAAACAGAACTCCTTGACTTTTCACAACTGTTACGGTCGCACCGTGGTGCGTGTGATTTTGTAATCTTTCAAAAATCACTCCTCTGCCTGTTCTTCTTATGCAAACTCACTGTGTCTCACTTTCCAAAGAGCTGATGTGCAAGAAGAGGCAGCCTGCAGACACCAGAGCTGCTGATCAAGCAGTGTGAAGAAACCGATGTTTGGTGCGAACTTACTTTCACAGAGGGCTGGGAACTGAGCCCAAGGAATGTGAACACACTGTTGTTCTCCTTTGACTGAAAGAAGTCTTCATAGTCCTGAGAAAAAAAAAAAGAGGATGTTGAGTGTTACATAATCTCTACAAGTTTTAAAAGATGGCTGTAAACATCTGCACCAAACAGACCTCCTTGTCCTACTTTTAATGTAATGTCACCTCCGTGACCATGACATTTTAAAGTAATGTTGGATTACCTTGGCCAGCGAGAGTGACGGCAGACAGGGCAGATAATCTGCCCCATCCATGAAACTGGATTACGACAGGATTAGAATGAGTAGCGTGCGGTCTCAGTTGAGGACATAAACTGGCATGCTGGAGCTCATTCACCAGCAGGTAACTTAACCCCGATGTAAAGTATTAGCCTGGGGGTTGTAGTTGTTAAATCAAGTAAATCCAGTGGTATAAATAAAGCGATGTATTAAAGACATTTAAACGGTTGTTTTAGAGGTTTTACCATACAGCAGGTCAAAATTTCAATGTGCTTTTAGGGTTAAGTTTAGTATGAGCTTTAGATGAAGAGGTTCAGGCCTTTAAGTTGTGATGGTTGAAGTTAGGATAAGGGGCTAGGGAATGCATTATGTCATCACAACGATAGCTGTACAAGGCTGTGTGTGCATGTCATCCATCATACACCGCAGTATCGATCCTCATTGAAGATCTGCGGAGGCAGTGGGTTGCCTTTCTCTGGCTGCCTTTCCCTGGGGATTTGGCGGTACATCCAGAGCCTCTGCTCCTCCATCATGGTAATGTCTACTTCCTGGAAGTTGATTCGATTGGCTTCCAGGAAACCAATCACTGCCTGCTGGTGCTTCTTCACCTGGACAGAACCAAAGGAAAAGAGTTTTATGAATGAAATTGATTGAAAAAAAAGAATAATAAAGGTGAACTTAAAACAAATAAAGGCTCCACACACAGAATGATATACGTGTGCCTAAATTGCTGCTGGTTTGATAAACCAACACCTATGAGACCCTAAAGGGGGTTTTCTGTCCCACTCGCACACATACAGAATGTACTGTACATACTAGGTCTGCAGGTAGGGGCATTGAGAAGGATTATTGATTAGTGGAGGGGCTTAGGTTTAAAAATGGAAAGCTATTCTATAGTATGACGTTATCGTACATGGACTGCAGGCTGCAGTCGAGGGTAATTATTTATCAATAAACATATCTACTGATCATACTACTGTTAAAGTGACGACAAAACAGATGGTTTGGTGCTGTTTGTTTCTACCAGTTGCCTGTAAACAGACAGTAATGGAGGCTGCCCTTATCAGTAAAAGCCAACCACCTGATGGAAAGCAGCCATAAGGGAATAAAAATGAGGTGAATGGTGGGATGAGTTACAATTTTCAAGGAAAAAGAGGATAGCCCAAAGTATGAGCAAACCTTAATAATGCAACAGCTCCCTGTGGATCTGACCTCTGCACTGTGTATGACAGTGTTTGTGAATTTTGTGGGAAAGGAAAACCGAAGGATATTTTTAGGAGACACAAAAAAACTCCCACACTATGATGAACAACATCTTTAGACCTGTGACTGTTCTCTGCAATCAGCTTCTATAAATGTAAAAGATTACTGCAATAACAAAGCATCCAGCACCAGTATCGAGCATCATATAATCATGGTTTAGTCTTTTCATTTTTAATCATGTACACAATCTGTCATAGAGACTGAAATCCCGCCAACATGTCCAGCTTAATTAAGCATTCATTAACATCACAAAAGACTGATTAGTTCAAACTATTTGCAAGAAATACAGTGTGAAAAAACTAAAAACAATAAAAGCGTATTGTCTATCATCCAATCCTGCTGAAGATTAAAAAAAAGTGGAGCAACTGTGCAAATATTACCACATGTTCACATTATAGGGATTCTAGGCAGCCACAGTGATGCAGTTGTTCTATCTTAAAGTGATTGTTATTGATAAACACCACAATTCCACTGAAAGTAATCTGTTGTCTCGCTCTAAAAGCTCTGTGTGAGGTCATGAAAAAGGCTTTATCTGGACTGCCGAAGAGACAGATGATGGTTTAGTTCTGGTCAAAGGTTAAAACTTCACAAAGAACCACTGTTTAGACGGCTTTTCTTCTTCCTGTCTCAGCTTTGCTGAACAGCACAGTATAAATGATACGTCTGCCCTCTGAGGTGACAGGCAGGTGAAATGACCAATGAGGTTCCCCCAGTGAGTGCGAGTGAAAGTGTGTGTGTGTGTGTGTGTGTGTGTGTGTGTGGGGGGGGGGGGTGGATGAATTTAGATTGTGTGTGTGTGTGTGTGCACACACATGATGTACACATGCATTGTTTGAGAGCACTTTCTGAAATGTGGGGATTAGATTAAGAGAGATTTAATCCGGGGTGGGTGGGGCGGGCATAGAAGACAAAAAAATAATTTAATCTAATCCTAAGAAACAAAAAAATCTAAACAAAATCTGCATGAAGAAAAGGAATTACAACTCTTTTAATGAGAATCAATCTGCCATGTATCTACTGTATGTAAGTGTTGGGGGATAACCTAGTTTGCATCTCTCTCATTCATTCTGTGCTGATCATTTCCACCCCACTGACCTGCTGATTTAAACAGTGGAGAGCTCATGTGGACGCGCTGTCGTCTTTTCTGGTTTACATATTCCTTTTAGTGTCTTCCTCCCACATTCAAGACATGCTTAGGTTAATTGTTGACTCTAAATTGCCCGTAGGTGTGCTTGTGTGTGTGAATGGTTGTCTGTCTGTGTGTTGCCCTGTGATGGGCTGGTGACCTGTCCAGGGTGTACATCACCTCTCACCCGAAGCTAGCTGGGATAGGCTCCAGCCCCTTGTGACCCTGCACTGCAGGATGAAGCAGGTTAATAGAAGATGGATGGATGGTAGCAGCATTCCATCACAGGTGTCATAATCTAATCTAATCTAAACTAATAATAAACTGGATGGTCCCTCTCTACTTCATGCAACATCCTTAATTTCCAAAATAAACGTAAAATTTGTATTGGTCAGATTACAGATCAATTGCTCACATCCCTACCATACACCATAAATGAATGAATAAATCTTTGGTCCTAACTTGCGTATGCAGCAATGAGCCGTGTTCGCCGAGGATGATTTCCACTGCACAGACATGTTAACACTGGCTTTCAGCCTTGTCCCTTGTGCACAGAAATGTGTCTGAGGTTATATCACCCGTCAGACTTTTCTCACTTACATGCACACATCCATATCTCGGTCTAAATCAGCCCAAGCATCCAGTCTCACCTTTCCTCTTTATTCAATCACTTGTAACTCAATTCAAAAGCAGTCAGAGCGAATTACATTCACATGAGCTCAACACTCACATAACTGACCCAAATGGTGGAGCTATTCAAGCGTGGAGGACTGTACATGGTGTGTGTGTGTGAGAGAGAGAGAGAGAGAGAAAGAGGCAGTTTGTGTGTGTTGATCGTATGTGTCATACAGTTAAAAATACCTCTTTTGTAAACACTCAAAGATTGGGCTGTTCTCCTCCAGACATGGAGGATGATAAAATAAATATATTACTCATTCGCCCCGTTACCTAAGTCTTTAAGCATCCATGCATGAGTGTTGTTTGATGATTTTCTGCTCACACTTAATATCAGCTGGGATTACTGTGGCACGAGGAGACGAGGACTAGATCTGCAGACAACAACTCTACATTACACTATAAATTATAATATTAACTCCTGCAATATATCTTTTTAAAGAAGTTAACTATGCTTGGAAAATAAAAGAAAATGTGATTTGTTTAATACAACGGTCCAACAATAAATCAAATGCTGACATAAAAATCTGTATTTTAAGCCCATTGAACTCCATAGAATTACACAGATTGACAGAACGTAAAACCGCACAAAGGTTAAGGGGTTAAAAGATTGTTTAAGCATAAGATCAACTGTAGATTTAATTCAATAAAAGCGTTTTTTTTGGAGTTATGCTCTGATAAGTGCAACATTATCTTGGGTCTATCAATCAGGACGTCATATATGGGGGTGTTCCTGATATTTTGTCCAGCCTTGTTTAAACACAAACATAAATCCTGAAAAGCAAAACTGAGGGCGAAGTTCCAAAAACGCTGCACCTGCTGAATGATTAGAAATCACTGCATGCAGATTAAAGCACAAACAGGCTGCTTATATAATAACACACACAGATTTATAAACGCTTGAATTCTTTCTCAGCAGCTTGTCAGCAAGTTTTCTGATTCAAACACTCACCGCGACAGAGCCGCTTGACGACGCGATGTAAACCCTGATGACCATTTTAATCCACAATTTATGTCAGCAGCCAGTCGACAACCAACCAAAACTGTCCTGGCGGCAGCGTGTACAGGTGATTTGTTTATTTTATTTCCCGCAGAACGGATAAACAGTTAAAACTACTCAGTTGCGCTTTAGATTAGAAACGACCCGCGTCATGCTGCATTTAAACTGAGCCATGATAATAACACAGCGTGCGCCCCTGCTGACTCTCACACTCATCCACCCTCAGCGCACAGACGCACGTCACATACCACGGACAAAACGATAAACTTCCGGTAAACATTTAAAAATAAAACCTCCTTAGTCAACCTCTTGTTTTATTAAATATCTAAATTTGTAGTCTTATGTCTATGAATATTTAAATAATGAAATAATTTAATGTTCTGGGAATTTTAGGGGAATTGTTTTATTTTATACATAATTCTATTGTCAAAAGTGAACCAACTATTTTGAAAGGAATAGTACTTCCTACGTGTGATTTCTTTAGGTAAATGACAATCACTCTCTGTTAGTTTTTTTGTTTACAAGGGAATTGTAGTTTTTCTGGTATCTGATCAAAAAGACTATTTAGTTTTACATTTTGAAATTAATTTCTAATATTAATTATGCTGTTTTAAACTTAAAGCGTTTCAATCAGTGTAGAGCTTGAAATTTATCCAAACTTTTAATCATCATTGATGTCTTCTGATGACATCAGGTACGACAGCGCCACTCTGGCGGCTGACTGGTATTGCAGGGAATGCTGCGGTTGCCATGGTACAGCGTCAGCGGCTAGCTGCACTAAAGCGAACCTCAAGGCGTGGACTGGAATAAGGTATGTAAAGTTACCTTTTGTGTTTGAACCTAGCTGTTGTAACTCTTGTACATAATTACAAGATAGCGTAATTTAAGTCGCCAATCCTGCCTGTTTATTTCCGAAATATTAGCTAAATTGGCTAAAGTTTAAGCTAGCTTGTAGCTAACACTAGCCATTCGAATCTAAATACGAAGCTGATTATTCACTTTAATACAGCTAAAGCAATAAGTGTGTAAGTGAAATGCTTTGATAAGGGCAAAAACGGACAGGTAGGCACCAACAGGCTGCGAATGGTAGCGCCATAACACACCCAACCTGTTGATAGTTTTCTGTTGTTATGCTAGCATTACCATAGCAAAGCTAGCTGTCACTAACGTAGCACCGTTAGCTTTTTAGAAACCTTTGCTACTGTTTGTACATTTGATTTGCTTTCGTTTTCACTTGTTTTATCTTTGTTAGCGTATATTTGACAATACGCACTATGCTTCTACGAACAGAAGGCCTATTGACATACGTGTTGGCTTTAGCTACTACGTGTAGTGGCTTTTAAAGGCAGGCAGTCTGACAAGAACAAAGCAGCTGTCAAGAACACACGGCCTAGTTTAATCCAATCAGTTCGTGTCACACAGAACGGGACAGTATACTTCTGTAGTAAGGCAGAGCATCTGGTTTTACACTTGTTGTCGGTGCAGAGCTTCTCATCTACTGCACACACTTTCTTAGGAACTCACTTAAAAAGCTAATCACGATGAGGCACAAGATGCTTTGAGGAGGCCACTGGAATAATATCATATATTTGTGGTGAGTGGGACACTTAATCTGACATATCTATTCTAAGCACATTGTCTTTTTTGGTGTCAATTGGGGTGATTTATTACTATTTTTATAGTTAGTTTGATTTAGGCTTGTGCAAAATCGTATCGTGTGCAATTAATCGTCAGAAAAACTGTAATCGATTAATATTTGCCACTTATCGATTACGGCGATTAGTGCCTCGTCATGATGACGCATTTTTGTGTGCGGCGTACTCTCACCATCACCCGCGCACATGTGAGTCCACAATAACAATAATGGTGGAAGGCAGTGGTGTTCAGTTAAATAATGCGGAGCAGCACGTTCCTAACATAAGTTCAACGTCTGTCACCATAAGCCCGAGCACGAAGAAAGCCGAAGAAAACGCAACGAGGACACAACACTACACTACAGCTGTATATAGTGCCGCGACATGCATTAGGTGAAGCGTGGCGCGTTGGTTGTTGCCATAGTAACTGAATTTTTGCTCGTATCAAATGAATGAACTCCGATCTTTATTTACGGACTCCACAGCAACATAGGAAACATTACAACAGCGAAGTCTCCTCCAGCAGATATTGGAAAGAATTCCACTCAGCCGAGAATCCGCGATACGTTTAGTGTGAGTTGAGTGAAAACATGCACTAGTGTGGGACATATTCCAGTCACAGGTTCATTTGCGCATACACATTTTTTAACTTGAAATAATCACTGATTATTACAAAGTTACTTTAAATGTTTGCTTCATTATTATTTTGAAGCAGTTTGTGCCTCAATATTATCAATACATATTTCCATGGCTGGTTGGTGCCTAATCACCAGCTTAACCTGTTAGAATGAAGTAGTTAACTTGACTGATGATTTGTCGGTATCATGCTAGAACACTGTGCCAATTTAGAGTCAAAAACATGCAATTGTCATCAATTAATCGTCAAATTAATCATTATCGGCTAAATGCCACAATTAATCGTGATTATTTTTTTTGCCAATATCGCCCAACCCTAGTTTGATTTATATATATAGGATTACACATAATCATTTATAATCAAATGTTTTTATCCTCTGAAAATAATTTTTTAAATGTGTATTTTAGTGCTGATAATTTTAGGGTTACAGGGGAAACATGCATGTATAAAGTATAGAGACTGTTTTGAGAAGCAGCTCTTTATTTACCTGTCCATTCTGCTTGACATGCAGTGATGCTCTTTTCCATTTAAGAGGATGTTGCTCTGTTTACTGTTGTTTCCATAGATACTTGCCTATCAAGTGATTCTGCTATTGTCAGGGATGATAATAGGGCCAGATGATTGCATGAACCTTACCAACCTCACCATTGCCCTAAATGCTAAAGAGCAAAAATAAATTAGGCACAAGTTGCTCTGTTTATGGTTGTTTCCACTTGTCCAATGCACAATATATACCTTAATGGTAAAAATGTGGCAAAACATGAAGAACTTAGATGTATTTAATGTTAAATTTCTCCTCTTTTGTGTATTTTTTAAATATATGTGTAATTATATGGACACTCTACTGCAGTCAGAAGTAAATCTCTGGCTCTTTAATAAGTTGCCAGGGCAGGTATGGGTAGTATAGTGTTTTCCCTGGGGTAAATGGTGGCTTGGATTAGTGATATCATACTTCATTTAGTCTCATGGAAAATTCCACCTCATGTCTTTTGTTGCTCAGTGACCAAGACACATAATACGGGAAAACGTCAGCATGACCAGTTGGCCTGCCTTATAACTGTTTCATTAGAATTTTGCTTGGTTGTGCAATAGAAATGTAGGTCTGCAGCATCAGGTAAGGTAATCAAACTCAGCAAAATTACTAATATAACTCAAAGTATTTCCTGTTTCTATTACTGTTTTTATCAGGTATGCCTTCTTAAACATGGAATCTGAAGATATAACAGATCAGCATAAAGACAACCGGGATCGCAGCCGTCAGTCTCTACAGAGTACAAAGAGAGATTCTCGAGCGTCATCCTCACAGAAGCACAAAAAGAATTTTCAAGAAAAGATCCACAATGAGGACGAAAAGGAAGATCTTGTCGAAAGTAGATTGAAAACCAGAACCTGGCATTCAGATCCAGATCGGGACCAAATATCAGATGATGAAGGAAGGAGAAGCCAGGGGTCATTTTACTCTGAGGATTATGAAAATAATTCTCCTTCAGATCGCTCCTATTCACCCGACTCCCGGTCCAGGACTCCATCCCCTTCCCCGCAGCGAGGTGTGCGGGCCAAGAGGATTCCTGGCAGCCCTTTCCACAAAACAGGTATGTAAAGCACAAAAGAGGTCAAATATGAATGGATAAATAAGGAAAAGCTAACTTCCCAGGTTAAGTAAACTGTCCAGGTGGTGGCAGTGTAACGCAGATTGTAACATATGATCTGTGCAAAATGAAATTGGTATTTTATTACTGCAATGACATTGTTATAGATATGTTACAGCTTAGATGGATCTGTTGTATCTGTTTATGTGTTTCAGCAATGACCTCTAACTCTGTGTGTTATCTGTACTGATGTGTCTTTCTCAATCCTGCAGGTGGTGGGGGGCGTTGGGGTGTGTCTCGCCCACTGCGACCAGGCCAACCTCTGACCCAACAGCAACGCAAAGGAGTGCGTTCACAAAGCAAAGAGTCCACACCATCCAAAGACCTTGACCTAGTGACCAAGCGGATGCTTTCAGCCCGCCTCCTAAAGATCAATGAACTGCATAACGCCCTCGCTGAGCTACAGCAGCGCACTGATGAGCTGCAAAAAGAAAATCGAATCCTCAAACGGGTAAAAATGTACCTTAACATAACGGGGGATTTGGGGGCCCAATAAGTGGAGCATTGTCATATTGTGTGAGTCCCTGTTTATATGCTACAGCTTCAGGTGCGTCAAGAAAAAGCCCTGCAGCGCTATGATGACACAGAAAACGAGATTTCCCAGCTACTGGCCCGCCATTCCAACGAGATCCAGGTGTACCGCGAACGACTGAGGCGCACACAGGAGCGGGAGCGAGTGGCTGAGCGGCGAGTGAAGGAGAGTGAGGAGCAGCTGCGCAAGTGTAAAACCACAGCTGCACGGCTAAAGAAACTGGTTGACGAGCAGGAGCTAGGTGACCGAGGCGAGCTGAGCCGCAGGCTGGAGGGGGAAAAGGCACGGGCACAAGAGGCAGAGCGCAAGATTAAGGTAAATATTTTACAGAGTATTTTATAAGTATTTCATAATGTCCATCATTATTATGTTAATTCCTTTAAGCAATTTTTCAATATATGCTGTTCTGTGACAGCAGAAGACGTTACCAGTGGTCTTATAATTCATATTTCTGGCTCACATGAATACAAAACAATATTAAGCTACTTTAAACCATTTGTACATGTGTACGTGAAGGATCTGGAGCGTAGCATGGAGCTGAGCAGCAGCAGTTACCAGAGGCAGCTTGTTGCAGAGAAGAAGAAGACCGTTAGTGCTCAGGAGGAGATCAGGACGCTGCAGGAGGAACTGGAACGACTGACTAATAAACTCAAGGTGCACAGACATAAAATATCCACTGGAACAAACATTATCGTTCTGCATGACATAATTTTAAATTCTTCATCTCTTGTATTTTTGTTCATTTGCCATCAGGAGAAGGAGAGAGAGCTTGATGCTAAGAATATTTACGCTAACCGCATGGTGAAACCCTCAAAAAGGAACGATGCTGACAACAGCACAAAACGTAAAGGTAATATTGTACATTATCTGGGGTATATAACAGCAAATGTGACTGAATACTTCTGTTGTTTCATGTATAGTGCCCAGCAGGAACAGCACCAAAGCGGTACAGACTGAAGACAGGATGTCAAGTCTGGATTTCCCCACGCCACCTCCTGCTATCACTGATGCAAATGAGTACAGTGAGCAGCCACCTGATGAATACCTGTCACTCAAGGTAATACTTTTCACACCTCCTCAATCCCCCACACTTCCCAGATAGCAAAATTAGTGTGGCCCAAATCTGGCTCACTTTTGTGTTCTTATCTTGCCCACTTAGACCCCATTCACACTGGGGAAATCAATCCGGCTAGAGCGGTAAACGGGGCCTTATGCGGCACTCGAATGATGCACATCTGTTTGCCACATCTCAGCCACAAGCGGGCCAGTAGCCACATCTCCACCAAAAATGAACCAAATATATCATGTGGGCCACTTTAGGGCCAAATACAGTGTAAAGAAAAACACATCTTAGCCAAAACAGACCCACATTAAATTTGGGAATTTTGAGCCACATTTGCTATTTTACATGTTGGCCACTAGAGGCTCACATCCATTTCATCAGAGACAGATGAAGGCCACCAGTGCCGTATCAATGCCAGAAGTGGGACACAATCGCTTTCTATCTGGGTTATTTTTGGTTCTTCTCGTCTTGAACCTGTTTCTGTCAACAGGAGCTTGACAGAGTGGACCAACGGGAAGAGCTGCTGGACAAGCCTCAAAATCATGTCAGAAAGGAGGGGGAGACAGCAAGAGAGCAGGAGCAGGAGAAAAAGAAGACACAGCTATTTAAGCAGGAGCAGAACGTGCTTGAGGAGAACACTAAGCATCCAGTGTCCACAGGCTTGGACAAACAAAAGGGTAAGGACAACATAAAGGGGACGAGTCCCCTTTCGAATCAAAAGGATGAAAGTAAGCGTGGTCACGTACATGAAGAGGTGCAAAGGTGGAACCAGGAAACTCAGGCCAATCAGCATGCAGCAGAGGAAGCACGCCGCAAAAAAGAGCTGCTGCTTGCTAAGATGCGGGAAATAGACCACCAAAACAAGAAAGGCCAGGACTTATTTTTTTTTGAGTCGAGACCTTCAGAAGCCAGAATAGGTACCGATGACCCTTCTTCTCCACATCCTCCTGAACAGAAGAACACCTCCATTTTCAGCCTCACAGAGTCGGAGGAGTTGGGCAGTTCACGGACTGGAAACAGAGAAGGCGGAAGGAGGAGACCAGGTATAGAGGGTGGAGCTGTCACAACAGGAATTAGAAGGAGAGCACTACGATCACCAATCTCCAGCGATGACTTGGCATTTGGAGGCTACGCTCCTTCTTTTGGAAATTCAGCCTCTCGAGTGTCTTCTGGTTTTTCTCCGCCTCCGTCTAAAGAGGAAAACAACTCTGCATTAGAAGCAATTGGGGTTTTTAATCTGAGAGAGGTAGACTCCGAAAAGGACGAGACAGAAAAAATAGGGGGGAAGGACAAGAAGTCCAACCTCATGCAGCAGCTGTTTGGTGTCCAGGCCATACCTGCTGGTGACAGTGTAATCATCTCTAACAAAATGGAGGTCCTTAACAGCCCTCCGACCACCAACGGAGTGCATTCAAGAAGACTGCTCAGCTTCAACTCAGGCTCTTCCACTCCCCCAGCGTCGTCTGTCAACACGCTACATGTTGCAGATAGCAGGCCTTCCATCCGTGCCATCCCATCCTTTGATGATGACATAGAGGAACTCACCTTATAGATTATAGTCATACTTTGTGTGTGTAGAATGTCTGACAGTGATATCACAATCTTATAAAACTTTCTTAAAATAATCACTTTTATTCTGAATGTAAGGTAACATATCATTTATTATATAGGAAACAAGCCCCCATAGAGACATTATGTACATATAATTTATATATTTTACAGCATTCTAAGGTTGCTAGAATGTAGTGCATTTAAAGTTTATGAACTGTGGTGATGTTCAGGTACAATCCAGTTCTCTTTCAGAACAGCTTCCAGTACCAGAGAGCTGATCTTGAGGTAGTTCTCATATGTTGATGAAGATTATCAGTCATCAGTGGTGGAGGAAGTACTGAAGCTTGGTACTTAAGTAAAAGTACAAATACTCAGCAAAATATATACCCAAGTAAAAGTAGAAGTGCTACGTCAGCAATCCTACTTAAGTAAAAGTCTTAAGTACTTACCTTTAAATGTACTTAAAGTATTAAAAGTACTCACATATTTGATTTCCATTGCAAAGGATACATGCTCAGGTTAAAATAATCAAAGAAATCATCTTAAAATGGACCATGTGTAGTTAATTTACATTTTCAGTACCCAGAACCAGCTATGGATAAGTATTCATAAAATGTATCAAATACCTATAAACACTGTATGCACTATTTAAGTACAGTAACGAAGTACGAATACTTAGTTACTTCCCACCACTGTCAGTCATCCGGGTCACATTCATTCAGAAGGTTAAAGTGAGGCATCTGGACCTGAAAGGCGGTTCTCATACAGTTTAAGGATGCTCCTCTGGCTGGTGATCAGCATGACTTTAGAAAATGCAGAAGCATTTAGCTGCAACAAAAGCACTAACAGAGTGGAGTGCAATATTTTACAATCTAAATCAATCTTTCAAACAGCCATGATCCCCACACCGTCTCCCAGCATCAGCTTACTGAGAGCTCTATGAAGGAAGTGATAAAACATGGCATGTCAAGGATCTTATCTGCTTTTCACCTTATGTATTGTGATGGTAACACCATGCTCTTAAAGACAATCAGCACTAAAGCAAAACACAATCAGCGTGTGGGATCTACATGATGCGTTGATTTGATATTTTATTTATTATTAATGTTACAAAGGAAATCACTACCAGCTACCTTTAATGTTGTGCAGAGCTAGTACCACTGAATTTGTATATCCTTTATATTTGTTATGTGAAACTCTTTGTATTTATAATGCATTTTTTTTGTATGACAAACGTGGTTTTGTACTTATTGTTATTTTAACACAAAGGCTGTAGAATCTGTGGTGTTTTGTTGGATGGAAATAAAGGTTTGTATGAGTGACGCTGTTGCCTGGCTGTCAGACACACGCACACACACACACACACTCGCAGTAATGATATTCATGCAGCGCGGGAAGTCTGATATATAGGGATTCCTGGGACGTCGCCAAGCAACCAGAACCTGACGCAACTTTCCCGCCCCTCCTCCGGTGGCTCTCTGCACAAAAACAAGTGGAGCGTGGAGCAGCGGAGCGTCACAGGGAGGGAAGGAGAGAGAGAGAGAGAGAGAGAGAGAGCGGCTGTCGGTGATGGTCTGCACTGATGCGTCTGCCAGGATTCAGGATGGCAAGTTGGACCGCAGCTGGGAGACTCTTGTAAAAGGTAAACGAGTCGCATATACGTGGTTTGTTCAGATGATGCCGGGTGTCACCTTGCAGGCTGCAGAAGGAGGCTGAAATGAATATCTGTGCGCACTATCATTGAGTTTATCCGTGCGTAAAGTTCAACTTCAGGCGCTCTTACAGGGAAAATAGAGCCACATATGTTACCGTTACCTTTTATACTGAGGGAGTATGTCAGGGGTTAATCCCTTTGAGGCATAAAAATGCAACATCATGATCTGTTCAACTTTTTTTTACCACTTGGCTGCACATACATGGATAAAGTCACTGCAAAAAAAGAGGTACAGGGAATTATTAAAGTCAGAAATCTAAAGATTGTTCTGCTGTTTATCATCCTTCTCATGAAATGAGACAAAATATGCCTTTAAAATATATCCACAAGAAATATTTCTCAATGAAAAGTGAATTTTCCTACATATTTGTGGTGTATGAGGAATTCATAACACTCACAACCATGTGTTGCCACAACATCCAGCCAATAATCTGCAGTGGGTGTTTCATACACAGCCTATTGATGCTCATATTCTCATCCGCACTGAAATGATATACCCCTGTGAATGGAAATGACTCTGAGGCATGCAGATCACTGTATGTATGTTGTATTATCTTACAGAGTAAAGCCTGTCACACTGCGGTCGTGTTTGTTATGTAGACATGACTGAGTGGATGTTCTAGATGGAAGAGCAGCAAGACTTCACTCTGAGCTCTTCAGCCAGACCAGCGTTTGGCACCTTCACAGTCCAAAAACCACAGAGTACATTTTAAATTGGTGTGGCTAGTTTGAAACTATAGTGGAATGTATGAGTGATGAATATATTTATTTATTTTACTCAAATTTTTTTTTGCTGCTACTTTGTGATCACAGCTCGTTATGTAATATTTTGCATACAATGCACTTCTTAACATCCTCTCACTCTGCAATTCTTATTTACCGGCTAAACCAGGTTTACAAATTCTGTAAAAAAAATGCCTGCCTCCTGCTTTAATGCTCGCCTGTAACAGTGCGGTCTCCAGAGACACATTGATTCCTGTGGAGAATAAGGAAGAGGAGGAGGGGGGGGGGATCCATTCCCATGCAGGCATTCATAAGATAGCTATACTCTGTCTGCACAGTCCAAGAGCAAAAACAGCCAAACCTATCATTAGATACAAGGGCAGTGACTTCACCACAGGTCTGCTCTGCCCATTATGGAATAACTGAGTGGTAGCCACTTACTGAGTGCTTAAAGACTTCGTAAGAAGACACGGAGCACCACAAGGTCTGCTGTTTCCAGTGTGTGTGTGTGTGTGTGTGTGTGTGTGTGTGTGTGTTGGCACTGTATTTAAGGCTGTAGTTTGTGACATTTTTTCATTCAATCACACACAAATACTAAATATAACCTATTAGTAATTCTTAAAACTGAGATTTGGATTCAATTAAAATATCTCCATGCCAGAATTTGCACTTAGCAGTGTGAAAGGGCTTTAAATTTGCAACCTTTTGAATGGCCAGCAGGGGGTGACTCCACCAAAATGACCCTCCATCCATCCTCCCTGATTTATTATCTCTGCATAGTTTAAAGTCTGCTTCAACAAAGCATGATGTTTATTTTGTCAACTGTGGTCCTATGAAAGACACTGATCGACCACCATCGTCCCTCCTCTCTCCCGTCTGTCCCTTCAGGTCTACTAATAAACTCTGTGGACAGTAGAGTGGAAAATTGCTGATTCATTCATTCAGTGCCTGTGTTGTTGCTATGGAAACACTTTGTTTCCATTACACACAAATCCCAGAGGTGTGTTCCCTCAATGTGCTGATCATTTAATATCTGACAGCTGAAAAGCCAAATGCTTCATCTAAATCCGAGACAAGGGACCCAGGGACACACCTTTTTATAATTTTCTAATAAAATGAAGCCAAATTTGTTGGTTGTCACGATGGTTTCGTGCCTCATCATTGGGGGAAAAGTCCACCCTGGTATTATAAACATGTGTTTCATGTGCTTGCATGTTTTCTCTCTACAGATATAAAGCTCATCTGCATTGGAAATTTCACAAGACGGACTTCAGAGATAAGTGTAAATCGAAGCTGGAAGCAGGAAAACAGACAACTATGGTGATTTAACTTTAAAACATTTAGCAGATTCACGATGGATGCACCCTCAGCTCCACAGATCGTGGTGGACAGTGTCCAGGAGGATGCTGACTGCAGGGAAGAGGTAGATTTACCTACAGATGACCATCTCATGAGTTTAAAGGCATTGACGGAAAAATTAAGACTGGAGACCAGGAGGCCTTCCTACCTGGAGTGGAAAGCCCGGCTGGAGAAGGAGCACTTCAGAGCGGCAGGAGCCGGGACAGACCCGATTCACGTGAAGCCTGAAGGAAAACAAGCGAAAGAGGCTGCGGTGAAGTCAGATGTGATGCAGTGCAAATTGTCATCAGGTGTTCTGAAAGGATTTAAAAACATGGATGAAGCTCTGACTTGGCTCAGGAGAGAACTGGTGAGGCTTCTTTATATGTCGTCCAAACATCTCATTAATATTCGTACATATCTATATGCAGGCTACTTATCTAATTATAATTTAACATTCATGTTAGAAGAGTGTGATTGACTGTGACTCAGGGCTTTGTTGCACACAGTGTTAACATTTCTGCTCTGCTCAATTACTCTGCACATTCAGCCACAATGCACATAAGCTCGCACCGAGCTCACAAAGAGGCAGTGATAGAGGTCGACTCATGCTCGCACACTATGTGGCTGCAAACATTTCACACAAAGATGATCTTTGTACAGATATTTGGACGTGCACAAGATAATACAGAGAAATTACCATTCAAACATCTTTGAAAAAAGGCTCAAACAAGCATTATTTTGAAAGTTTAAGACAAAATTTTCAGTTCCCACATTTGTTTCCTTCCCTTTTTTTTTTTTTTTTTTGCAGACAGATATGCGCCTGCAGGACCAGCATCTGGCGAGGCAGCTCATGCGTCTGCGGAACGACATCAACAAGCTGAAGATTGAGCAGACGTGCCACCTGCACCGAAGGATGCTCAACGACGCCACCTTCGGCCTGGAGGAACGGGATGAGCTGGCGGACCTGCTGTGCGAATGCCCTGTCACCCCAGGCCTCGGCCTCTCGGCCCCGCTGAGGCTCATCGGCGTCACCAAGATGAACATTAACTCTCGCCGCTTCTCACTCTGCTAGTGACAATGAATCCAGAGATTTAGACAATGTGTATTATTCACAAAGAGTTTGACTATAGTGGATATTTACATGGCAGCTACTGCATATACAGCAGCTTTAAACTGCAGCAGATTATCGACCTTTAGACCATCATGATCAGTGTACATTGTCAGACTCAAAGCAGGATTCATCAATTACTTTAAATATTTAACATACAGGATATGTATGATGCTTTCAGTGGCTGTCAATATTGTTCGTTCCACTTCCTGTATCTTAACGATGCCTTAGTGTTTTAAACTGTACACCCAATCCGTGTCAAAGTATTTTGTAAAATATGCTGGAGATGATCTTTATGATCATTTTCCAGTTGCACTACTGTCTCAGCATATCTATGTAATCATGTCACAGAGATCTAAATGAGCAATACTCCAGTGTTCATCCATGAAACTGAGCCATGCTTTTGTTTCAAACAGACCTTTAAATCTCAAAATTAGAGCAGAAAGCTCAACGAAGAGCTCAATGCATCCTTGCTTAGTAAAAAGCTAATGACTAGAAACTCTTATGATCCATCTTGTTATGTTATGTTGTTCTGTTGAGTTATTATAATTGGACATATTTGAGGAACAGAAATTGGGTTATGGGGGGGTTTGCATTTTGGAAAATAGGAAGCAGGAAACTAGGGTCATGCAGTGCACAAGAAAAATGTATTTGACTGTTGCCGAGCACAACAAAACACAAAATTTAAAACACGTAATTCTTATTAGCACTTTTGAAATGATGAGAAGCAACACCAGTGTCCACTTGTACTGCACAGATTGTTCCAACAGTGTCCCCTGAGCAGTGAGGCACGGTGCCATCTGGCAAAGAACACAAACTGCTGTGTGCTAGATGTTCTGTCACTAAGCCTATAATCACCTGGAACATACTTTAAAACTGGTTCGGCAAAACATGCTGTATCAAATGGTTCATTTTTTTTTCAACCTCTAATTTGCTGCCTTGACAACACAACCTAGCTGTTTAGGTGTTCTTGTCACTCACAGACCTGTCACTCAAACACTGAGAAAGACAGAAGTCTCTCATGAGTGTATCGTATACTGTGTGTTAAAGTGGTCACTGTAGCATGAACAGATCTGGTAGATGAGGTACACACAGTTTACTAGCTATAGGCTGCTATGTTATCTCTATCCTGTTATAAATCTCTTCATATCTTCAGTGTTTTCTATGTTATACACAGCCAAATAATCAGAGTCTGACCAATAAATGACTGATACTAATATTATACAATTTGTATTCCAGGTGCTCCATGTATACTCAAAAACAGAGTTAGAAAACAGTTAGAAATATAAAATAAGGTAAAATAGTAAAAATAGAATAAAAATAAAACATACAACCTGAATACTGTGTGCAGTAAAGAGTGACAGTGTCTACAATAAATCCAATATGGATATAATTAACAAGACAGTGTGTTAGGTCGGATTGTCTGATCAAGTCTGGCACTGAAAGTACTCCTGCACCTCAGCAGCACGCTGTGGAGAGGATGGAAGCTGTTCTCCAGGATCACCTGCAGCTTAGACAGCATCCTTCTGTCTGAAACTGCTGTCAGGGAATCCAGCAACCCAGGTTCTAAACTGTAATCTCAGATTAGAAGCATGTTTTGCTTCACAGGAATCGCCTACTGACAATAAAAAATAGTAAAATTAAAATAAATCAACATTTTTATGCTGTGTGAAAGGAGCTTAGGTGTTTAACATAATTTGTTAAAATGTAAAAATGTAAACATAATCCTAACAACTCGTGCTTGCTTGATGTGGGTACGTGTGAAGACGGGATCAGAGGTCGTGAGATTTGGCATGTGAAAGTCAGTGTTACCCCCACCACCTCCTTTTTTGCAGATCCCCTGTGTCCATCTGGAGAGCCTGTCATGAATGACTTTTGCTGAGCCTGAAATTTTCATGCATGAGCACCAGCTTTATTTGAGCTTATTGCTGCTTGAAAAACACAACACAGTTTTAGTGAAAAGGGGCCTTCACATACGTTTTCCAACAGGCTGCTGGTGACCGAGGTGGTGGTCTCATCTTTTCATGTAAAATACTGTAAACAATCCAAAAACACAGTTTTTTTTCCCCCACACAAAAAACTATTTTGTGATTCCAGTTCTAACCCAACAGCTGTGCCTGGAGTCGGCCATTTGATTAATTTCACACCTAGCCCTTCTCATTTGCATGACAAAATGACAGGGCTAACATCAGGCTTGACAAGCATAAAATTAGGCACTATATCTGCAGCTCAAGTGTGCAGACCAGACACTATTGGTATGTTCAAAATTAGGCCACAATGAGGGTTAAATAATCTGTTATATTTGGGGCGATTTTTCAGACCACAATTATGAAAAGGTGTCACGCTGATCTCCATTTGCTTTCAGAGAATTAAAGAGACTGTCCCGCATTCACATTATGTACCAAATGATTCTACCAGACGCTTCACGACTGCAAATGTAGCTGCCTTCCTGTTCCACAAATATAACAGATGTGACACCACAGAAAGGCGCTTCTCACCAAGACTGCAAGCATGAAGAGCTGACGGGAAACCTCAGCAAGGTGAACCACAGACACTGGCGAGCATCCCAGACTGCATCTCACGCCGAGCCCTTTCTGTAGGAGTGTCTTAGCACATCACAGATCACAGGATGAGACGCCAACAGTCTTTCAGTTAATGTGTTAACTCAGCAATCTGGCTCACTTCTTGCATGATATGATGATAAAAAAAACATTTTATCATCCTATCTTCAAATCACTGTTTCTTTTATTTTTGAAAAGTGCGGACATAAGAGCTGAATCAGGCAGTTCGGATGGAAACAAGGCACACGGCAGAGACGTGGGCCATGTAAGTTGGACCACATTATTAAACCTCTGGAGTGATGATAATACACTGATTGGTTTGTGGAAAATAGATTTATAAAGGGCAAAGGAAGACTTGATTAAGATCCTGGACACATATTAAACACACCCAGGAGTGAAAAAAATATAGCTTACACTGTTGTTTCCTGAGTGGAATATTCATTTTTAGATTTTTGTTCAAACTAATAAGAGTTGAGTCAAAGCATAAATGCTGTTCAGTGCAGAGATCCTAGTTATTAAGCCGCAAAGTACATCATAATAAGTTTAATAATAAGTACAAATTTACAGTTTCTTACCCACTGATCCTTTTTTGGGAAACATGTATGTTAAATCAGCCCATCTGATTTATCTACATGAGGCGTACTTAGCTCATGCAAGGTGATGGAGGCTCTACAGGGAGCTCCAGTCGTTGTTGCGCAGATAATTGTCAAACTCTTTATACAACAGCATGGGATCTTTTAATGACTTAATTAGACCAACTGATCTGCTTAATAATTACTCATTTCAACGAGGTGCCATACTGAGTAATTCTCTGTTCAGTGTAAAATTGGATTAAGATGAGAATTTACAGGAGGCCAATTAGGATTCCTCCAAGTACTGTTAGGAAACAGACACAGCCCAATTACAAGTCCAAAAACAATCATTTACTCTCTCCTGCCAAACAGCAGTGTGTTAGTGTGATGAGAAAGATGTGTACTTCTCTCATTCTTTTGTGGAAGACAGTGACTCGAGCCAAAGAGGCTATCCGAGCCCAGGTGTAGTGTTTCAGTCACTGCCGTGCCCTTCTTTACCTTTATCTGCTCCAATCTCACAACAACTACAAGACGACCCACACACCAGACGGTAACTTTTTTGCTTCCAGTTTGTTTAGTTGACTTATATTTACTAAAAGTAGACCTGTGATGAAGAACATGTTGTGCAAGCCTGCTGAGGGACTTTACAGAATGGAATGTGCTCGGCTCAAGCCGCCCTGCCAATTTCCCGTCCACAGGACTCACAAAGCTAATCCCTAACTTTGAGGGCTTTCAGCGGCATCCAGCCTGATTGCTTTGATGAAACTCTGAGTGAAAGTTCTGCTGTGGCTTAGGTGCATCCAAGCAAATGAGCAGTCAGAGAACCACTTTTCAACTGTATGTCAGACCGGACAGGTGTAAAGGGACAATACCGTGTTTTAACAAAACTTACAGTCAGTGTCAATTGCCTGTTATTTAATAACCATGATTTACTGAACAACTGTGGTTACAGTTCATAATCACCTGTCTGTGAGTGGCAGACAAGCTGGCAGCAGTACTGCAGTGTAAAGGTAAATAAATGTGATGTCACACGACATTACAAGATGACCTGCATGAGACAAACAAACATCTAAAAATCAGACATTTACATCAGCCGACTGGCTTTGTCAATTACAGCCCCCCCCCTCTCATCAGCTGCTCTACATGGATTTGTTTACAGCATTTCCTTGGTCAGTTTGAGTAAGGTGAAAATATATAAAGGAGTAAACACTGATGATAAATGATAGTGTAAAAAAAAGCAGTACACTGGAAACAAAATTATATAATATAATATATATATATAGCAAAATGTTACACTCTAACAGCAAAAGGGAAATAAATGAAGAAAACCAACGCTGATGGATTTATACTAATACAAAACACGGATCATGACAGCCACATGTGTCAAAAACATGTGCACAGTCCTGTAAGGAAGTCTCCCGAGTCTCGCAACGCAAATGTTCTCAGAGTGGAGATACTCGCTACATTGCTGATAGCAGTGGCAG
This sequence comes from Parambassis ranga, assembly GCF_900634625.1. Taxonomy (NCBI): domain Eukaryota; kingdom Metazoa; phylum Chordata; class Actinopteri; family Ambassidae; genus Parambassis; species Parambassis ranga. The sequence continues at coordinate 11,662,967 of NC_041043.1, forward strand.
ATACTGCCAATAAATGAGTACAAAACCCTTTAAAAAATAACTCAGAGGCTTTGAATCTGTCTGAAATGCAAAACAAGCCAACTGCATGTACAAGGTCTGCATAAGTGCATCTGTTGACTTGATAGTAACAAGTCGAGGTTTTTCCTTGAGTGTGTGGGGACTATGGAACGTCCTCTTGATAATTAGAGGAAAATAATTATAACCAAATCTTAGGTCAGCTCTAAGGACCACCTTCATCTGATCCTGCCGTCCAGTCATCAGTTTATTTCCTCAGCTCTTGTATACCCGCCTCCCTCCTTTTTGTTTTTCTACATCAAGGCGTCATTCCCTCCTGATCCATGCTACAGCCTAGAGCCTCGATGTCGTTACTGATATCGGTGATCATGCGGTCCCATTCATCACCCTCTGACGTTTCCTGACCCTCATCTGAGGCTGCACTGTCGCCGCTTCCTCCCGCTGCTCCGTTGCCATTGGTGGTGGAATCGGAGGCGGAGCTGGCTGTGCGTCGGTAACGGCCGAAGCTGTCTGTGATGATGCCTCGGCCGTCCTTCACACCGATAGTCTCGAGGAAATTCTCAAAGTGCTGGCTGTCTTTTTCTGGTATGAAGGGACGCAGGCCTGCAGGGGTGAGAAAAGTCAATTAGCACTAACCTACACCGTGTACACATCACCAGTATGCAGCTCCTAAACCAATGTTCTGCTTGGTATAATGGAGCTTTAGCTACCAAGGAGGAGGAATTTCCTGCTGTCTCCATAGAGTTGTCTCAGATTAATGCAGAACTCATGAATGGAGGCACCATTACGATATTCGTGGAGCAGAGTAGCAAATTGCTGGATCTCCTGTGATGATAGCTTTGTCCGCAGCTAGAAGAGGAAACATAATTACAAATCGAAACAAAAATCAATACAGCTTCAAAAACAAATTCACACAACAGATAAAAATGGAACAAAAAAATGACATCATACTGTGGTCATGTAGTCCTGCAGCAGCTCTGCAGCAGTGGTACTGAGCTCTCCTTCACTGGCGGTTTTTGTCTGAGGGGAGGTTGGGGTGGAATCTGATGGAGAGTTTCCCTCTGTCTCCATAGGAACCTTAAAAGGACTGTGAGAGGGTATTCTTTGTAAATAACACTTTTTTTTTAATCACAGTGTCAAAAATGGAAATCGTTTAATGTGGAACTCCTCAGACATGTAACTTACAATGTCCCAGCTTCTGCTTCAAAAGAGTCTTTGACATCAACTTTGCTTGAAGAGTCATCTTCAGAATTAAGAACATTTCCACAGTCATAACTGATGCTGAAAGCTCAATGGCTTCAGAAAAACAACAAACACTTTGATATAGCAGTGTTTCCTTACCACTATATAGAGAAAGGTGTCTGGTAGGTGTTGTTGCTCCGTCAAAAATGGCTCTGTCCAGGAAGTCGATAGTGGATTCGGTGTAAACAATCTGAAAGACCTGGCTAAGCAAAAGACATAACTCCTCTGCAGCTGCCTGGAAGACAAATACAGTTTGCAACTACCATCACAGTGTTTGGGTCTTATTATCTATGCATCCATGTAACTTAAATGGAACCGCTCCAGCTCCTCTGCCACATATTAATGATTACCTTATTATCGACTGCCAGCACAAGCAGACAGCATAGCTCTACAAGCACAGCTCCACTCTCCGACAAGGAGCTCCGGGTCTGGGACTTATTGAGATCAGAACATGAGCTGGGACAGGGGGATCCTCCTGACTCCTGGGCTGAAGGACACACGAAGATGTTATTCATGTGTTATCTTGCAGCTAATTTCTGTCTAGAAAATCAATTTAGGGAGCGCATGTATGTATTTAGCCTTACCTGTTTTTATCACTACAAGGTGTAATGAGTCATCCCTGATGTAGGACACAGCAGCTATATCATGGATGGGCACTCTCAGGATGATGTCCTCTCCATCACGCCACACAAGCTTGATGTTGTATGCCGACAAACTCACCACTGCATCCTGCTCCAACGTCAGCTGGCCAGCCAACTGATGAGACTTCTGCAAATATTTACCATTTAAATTAATTAATTAAAAAAAAAAGAGTCTGAGGAAGGACAGAGGAAAGAATTGGAAGGTGCAGGTTAAATCCTCTTACTCATATACTTACCCTTGCATTGTCAATGAGCTGCAGGACTTCAGTCCTACTTGATGGGTTCAAGTATCCTGGAACTGATGTCAACTGCCCCAAATACTTTTAATTGAAGACAAAAAAAAAACATCATCCGATAATGCAGCAAACAAAACATACAGAGCTGCAACTAACGCAGGATGTTACTTTTCATTCCCTATTTCTGGCTGTTGCACTGCTGTCATACAAAATGACACTTGTAATGATAGCTACAAATAGCCCAATATTTCAAATGTATGGTTTCACATCTCGTTAGTCACACTCACTTTTACTTCCTTCTCAATGTAGTCATTGAGCAGGATGTCAGGGTCGATGCGGTGGTCAGGCTGAGAGAGCGAGAAGGTGTGAAGGGCCCTGCGCTCTGTGGCCTTCTCCTGGGCCTTCTTGTCCCTCCCCTTCTCTCCTTTCAGGAAGACTCTCTTGAATGGAGACACGATACCAGGCTGTTGAACAAAGACAAAGAGCGCATCAGGGAAGAGAGAAACATGATGATGCCTGCCCGTGTGACAATTCAACAGTAACCAATGCTTTTATAGTCAACATTTTCTCAGTTTGTGCGGATAGATAACTGTGGCTACACGTACATCTGTGCATGCTTGTAGTTTCTGCTGACCCTGTTCCCTCTCATTGTGGCAGTGGCACAGCAGAAGTAAAGTCCACGATGTTGCTTAAATATCAACAGTAGCAAGTGCAAACTCTGCATTTTGCAATACAGTATGACACCATAATATAATAACTACACCAACAGGAAAACATTAACAAGCAGCAGTGAAATTCAGATTCAAAGCCGTTTGAGAAGCATACCTCGTTCTCCATGAGCCCACACACCCTCAATGGCTGCCTGTTCAACAGCAAGCGAGCGAGCGAGCAGCCTGACCACAGATGCTGCAGCGCTGTCTAAACTGGTCACCTGTTGCCTCTACTCATACACACACGATGACAGCTGCCAACTGGCAACAGACATACAAGATCAAACACAGGTTGTGTATGTGAGGGGTGTAGCCCAACACAAAGGAAGGGATGTGTCTCTGACTGTCAACTCAGGCACAAGAACAGGAAGGGGACTGGCCACAACTTCCTGCCATGACACGCGCAGAAGACTTGTCACGTTGTTTTGAAAACCCCCTGACAGATTTTAAAGACAGACATCACTGCCACACATCGCTTAACATTCAGATAACTACGACTGTTTCCTTCCATTAGACTCTCATAACTTTACAATTGAAAATCCATCACTTCTAAACCACAGAAATGAATGAATGAAACTTTTACATCCTCCTTTGCTGCTAACCAGTCATACAACAGATTAAACAAAGACTATAAAATAAAGGCATGCAATCTAATGTACCTCTATAGGATGGTATGCATCTCACAAACAGGTTTTGATCGGCAATCATAATATCAACTAAGATAAAAAAAAACAACTCTTAAAACTAGACCCATCATTTGGTTCCTGCTTCTATGCCGTATAAAACGACTACCTGTACGACCTGTACATTATTCAACACCATGCCACTCCTTGAAGACAAACACATTAACATTTTATGCTTGTGAAATGTGATTCCAGAGCTACCATAGATGACCCCAGTGAAAGGCCATGAGATGAAGTGCCTTCTGGTGAACAAGCTTAAGTGCAGAACCTGTGTGGCGAAGGACCAAGCTGACAAGCCTAGACAGACCTTCTCACACTCAAGAACAAAGCAAGGATGCACAGAGCAGGTGTAAAAAGAACAATCCAATGAAATAATGACCAGCACCTATTTTATCTACTGACAGGGATGTATGCCACACCTACATTTTCCACTCCATACACCTTAAATGATAACTAGAGGATGATCCTATTACATCCAGTATTAAGCTACATGAGTCACTCATTTTGTAAAATATTGCATGGATGACAAGAATCAGTGAGTGAATGAGGATGGCCTTCATTCACACACACACACACAGGTAATTCTATACGTTTTTTCTGTCCCACAATGCCCTGGTAAAAAGATTTAGTTTGTTAAAAAGGTTCCTCTGGACCAAATGCTATCAACTATCAGCACCTAGTGTCACAAATGAGAATTGCACCTTAGACATCTTAAAGCTAAACATTGCTAAATCAAGTCAACAAGTGAAGCAGCAACTCAATCTGACATTTAGAGTTATGACTTATTAAACTGAATGCTCACTTTGAATTAATTACAGTTGCTGGGGGAAAAAAACAACACTTTCTTTCCCCAATAAACCTTTCACACAATCACTGCATCATCCATTTTTTTCTTTCAATCTACAGGCAGGGCCTGTCTGTTTTCCTCAAACGTAACACAGATCTCAGACGTTTCACTTTTAATTTTGCAGATGAGGCCTTGAGCTCTTCATATGCCACAGAGTTAAACCAGAGGTGTGTGTTCTGATACACACACTAGATCAAAATCCTGCCACTCATCTGCTCAGTATCTGTGAACAGATCAGTCTTCACATTAAACTGGATCAGTGAGCTGTGTGAGAGATTAGTGGCACACAATGAAAAAGTCATTTTTCCCTTCAGCATGGCAGACATGATGACAGCTGATGTTGAGCACACAGGTCTAATGACCCACGCCTGTGGTCACAACCTGAATATACTGCAGGGACACGCCAGGACGGCACCACATTCACCGTTTAAGATCCCAATTCGGATTATGTGACATGCTAATAATATAGCTACGACCGAAGCGCATTTACTACAATTCAGGAATGATAAAGTAAACACATGAAATAACGCTTTATTAATTTAATAGGCGAGTTCACATGGCTGTTAAAAAATAAGACATGACACTACGATTATCGAATGAAGACGGGAACTTATGAAAACTTTCCTAACGTCAATTTGTTAAACTGTAAGTTTGCCTCATATCCATTCGGTAGGTTATATATGACGCTGATTAATATAAAACACAGTTAATACGTGCCTTGCTTCTGTCTGCTGCCCAGCTAAAAGCTGCTAAACTTTGCTCGACTGGTCGGCCAGCAAACAGGTTAAGCTAGTCGGTTAGCATGTAGCCAACTGGCTCTACAAGTGTCAACTTACCTTTTTAACTTTTTTCACATCATCCTCCATTTCTATGTAAATGTTCTCTTCTTCATATTCAGTTCAGCTTTGAGATCCAGGCGATCCGGGCGCACAAGCGAAGCTTTTGTTTTTTTGTTTTTTAGCCAAGCACTCATTTGACAGTAGCTAGCCTGCTAGCTTAGGTTAGCGCAGCTTAGCATTGGTAAAGAGATGCCAGATTTTTTAGCTGACAGCAAAACTCCATCCTAATTTGGAATTTATTCCTTTTTTTGCTGTTAGGGGACAATGGCGACGTGGCACCAAATGTAAAAGCTGCGTGTTTCCAGGCAGATAACTCGACTACGGTAATAATCTGTAGAGAAGACAAACTCGGAGAAAACAGTGAAAACTTTTCAATCGTGCCGCCATTTTGGGCGTTGAACTGTGGTCCAGCATGCTTTGCTCTGGACAAAACCAAAACAGGCAGCAGGCAGCTGCTGCTGCTGCTGTGCACTGCAGAGGGATGAAGGAGGGAGGGAGGCTTTGTGCTTCCGTGACACTACAGGCTTCAAAGCTGTTGACATGAATGAAAAACAAGATATATCAAGACAAGGCTTTGAGGTAACTACATATTTTAAAAGTGTAACAGCTTTTTCATAGTTTTTCTTTTTTGTTTGCTAACTTATCAGGTTGCTAACTGTTCTGTTTTTTTCCAGACATACTTGCCCTTTTCAAGATAATTGTATTACAATAGACTCTAATTAAAGCAAATAACATATATACTTTAGTATACACTATATACTTTAAAGGTCTGTGTTCAAATATGAAAATACACCAGAATTAATCATTTGCATATAGACATTAATACGAGTGTGCAGCTAATGCTTAAATATATCAGCGGAGAATATGTAAAATGAATAATATTTAATTTAATTTTCCACTTTTTTTCTACATCCAGTATCATTTGTAGTCCAAAAAAAAGATGTACATAATGTCAATACACTCCTGTTATATTGCACTTTCAAATACTATATTTATTTTTCTCTTCAGGGATGAACAGTCTGATATATGAATCTACAGTAAGGCTTAACATTACATTTTTCAGCATAATATTTCTCTTTTCATCTAAAAACCAAAACATACAAAAAGAACTTTAGCACCATATGTTATTAATAATATTCATATTGTTCCCAAAAATAGGGTGTAGGTACAATACTGGACATCAGTTTTGTGTTTTTTTGTTTTGTTTTTTTTGTATGTTTTTTTTTTGTTTGTTTTTTTTGAAAGAACGGGGTTTCCGTGAAACAATTTACATTTTATATTTAACAACAAAGAAATCATTCCTCATTAATGTTCTCAGTGTCACAACATGGGTTGTATGTTGAGTCCGCTTCCGATAAGGACGCTACATATAGTAGTAGCCAAATTTTTGATTACTTAACATTGTGCCAACTTTTTTGTGAATACCCCGAATAAATCATGTAGCCTAGGGGAGTATCCTGATACATTTGTGTAAATACACCAACAAGCTAACACAATCTATAAATTGACTCAATATAAAACAAAAACAATACTCCCAAAAACACCTTTTGATAACAATTTCAGAAATCAGCAGCAATTAATATGACAACCATAGTCGCTTCATTGGAATATCAAATCCATTTTTAAACAAAATATTACAGCCAAATTCTACAATAACAACAAAAAAATAGGTACACACAGATTAAGGACATTTAGATGACAGGAATTTACAACACAGCAATCACGTTCTATATATTTTTTTTATATATATATATATCCAAATTCCGGTAGCAGAAGTACATTTGTGCTCCTGTGCATTTTGCTAAAAAGATGCATTTCTATCATCTGCCAGTTTCATTCTCTCAGATTTAACAAAATAATAATCCTAGTGCAGATTGAAAATCGGGAAAAGTAAACAAAATATACTGAATGTGTGGAAACCAGAGTTACTATTGTGTTTTTGTGCAGACTGGAAAATCAAAATGGCACCATTGTGAGTTGGGTTTCTGCTGTAAACTGTGTGGTTTTGAGGTGCTGGCTGTCGAGCTGTTCTCGGATTGCAAGGCTTTCTCAGTCGACTGGAAGGCTATGCTCTCAGAAAGCCAAAAAAAGTGGACTCTCTGTAGTCCACAGTGTGGTAGCACCTTTTAAAATGTATTTATTCAGCACCAGGTTATTAACTAAACTCAAAGTAAAATGCACCGTTTTATCATCTGAACATACTGCCCCTGTTCTCACACAGATGGTTAATGACTTAAACTTAGGTGGAACACACTACAAGTGGCCCGCTGCTACACATTAATGCAGAAACCAGGGGTAGGAGGGGGGTTTGATGTGCTGTTGAGAGCACTAAACATGCTTTAACATGGAGGGTCACGTCACGATGAGTTCTAAAAGGCATGCTGGAAGCTTGGTAGAGAAACCAGGAAGTGAAGTTTTTCAAAAGTGAGATTGGGCCTGTTTCATCATTCCATTGTAAGAAAATGCAACATAACAGATTTTTTGTTTAACGTTGCTTTTTTTTTTTTTTGCACATTTTGTCATCAACTTCTCCCATGTTGTAGTCAAACTGCAGGCATTATTGTTGTTTTTTTTGGCTAAAGGATGTATTGTTCACACGAGACACAAACAACACAGAAAGTTTTACATCTTGGCACTACAAATCATTCATAATTGCAAGACAGAAGAAGATGTAAAGGCATAGACAAAAAAAAGTACAAAACAATCACAAATCATTCAGTATCGTGGCTGGCATCTGCTAACACTCTCCTCAAACAGTTCAGTGCCCCTTTAGCTCTAAGTCTAAACTTCTCATTGTAACTCTGAATCAACTGTGGTTGTAGTGATTCAGCTTTACTCAAGCAACCCTACGTTTGAGTTGAGTAAAAGATGTTCAGTATTGCCTTACTTTTTCACCTGTGTCATTAACTGGCTTTCACACAGTACCCGTCACAATGTGAAGTTCATTTGTAACACTAAGTAAGTAAGTAGGAGACAGTGCTGTCCTGTATATAGGTGACATCTTGGATGAAACTGTAAGACTTAAGGAGATTTGTGGACTGAGGTGCAAGCTGACAGGATTGAAACTTGGCTTGATCTAGTTTTTGGATTGGGGGTGGAGACACAGACAGGGAAAAGAATACTGTTTGGTATTGTCTTGGTGAGCGTGCTGGCACATGAAACAAGTAAAGAAACACATAATTGGCATTGTTGTTGTTTTGCGGACCTGGCTGCCATGGCTTAGAGCAAAGCACCCGAAGTAACAAGGCACAACAAGGACTGAGAAGAACAAGCTTGCTGTTCAATCGCTCTTGCTGTGTGTTGTGGCTATCAAGGGATGTGGAGTTGGGCAGGTAACCTGACAGAAACTAAATTCTCTATAGGGGGATTTTCTTTGTGACCTTGTAAAGTGGCAGCGTGAATACTATACTGTGCTGTAGAGAACCTGCTTACACTCTTAGCTCAGCTCTTGAGACCTGTGTTTAAAAAAAAAAACTAAATATATTGTAATAAAACCCACATATTTTCTGGCTAATTATAGTTATTAATGTGGCAAAATGGTGATTGTTCTGTAGAAATACTTAAAATACACTGCATGGTTTATAAAAAAATCCAAACTTGTACAGACTCTTTGTAGACTTTAATCGTCATTACTACTACTCTAATGACGCAGTTACGCAGCATAAACACTGCTCGTTATACGACATTAAGCACCACTAATTGAAATGCAGCTGAGTTGTACATAATCTTGTCGCTATGAATACTTAGTATTTGAACCCCCCCCCCTCCCATCCATCCCCCGTCTCTCACACACACACATGCACACACAAAAATGAATGAATCACAGTGTATTTGCACCTGATTTGGACATCGTGTCCTCGGTCAGCAGTGTTTGGAAAAAGATGCACTGTACGCCAGGCAGCCAACTACCACAAAAAAACGTCTCTTTACCACCCCGTCTATCCATAAGAATGAATAATCAGTCCAAGAGAAGAAAAAAATCATAATGTGCAAATCATAATTTAGTGCTGCAATCCCAGCTGAGGAGTTGGTCCAGGATGCAATATGTTTAGGAAAAAAAACCCTTGAGGACATGCCTGGGGATGAGAACTGCATTGAGACACCCCTGAGTCAGCTGGTTCTGTGGTCTTGGTTGTTGGTCCTGAGGAACCCCTGTATTGGCTGTTTTGCCTATTTTTTTTCTTAGTTTAACAATATTATTCATTATTTACTCACCTAACTATTAACATGGCTGTTCATTCACTACAACTGTTCTGGCTACCATGGTAAACAATGAGCAAGTTGGTTGCATATGCATGTATATTTATACATATGGTGTGTTGGTGTGTTCACTCCACCCTAGCTGACCCAACAGTTCTCAGTTACTCAGGGCTGAACATCACTTTTAAGCCGAAAGGGTGGCAGACCCTGGATGTTGAAGCTCTTGGTTATGGCAGTGTACCTCATTGCATGTTCTCATGTCAGGATCTCCCGTTTGTTCAGCCTCAACCCCTTTGTTCAGTTACCAGAGAGAGTGAGAGTGTTTCACTGGAGTGTGCCAAGGCCCAGCACCGTTAGAGATGGGGTGGGGGAAGAGGGCGGAGCAGCAACCAGGGATGGAGCCGAACAATTTGTCGAGAAAACAGACCCGTGGGGAAAGGGCTGAGGACACACACGCAGACAGACCCACAACTGTGCAAGCACACTGTGATAACAGTTCATACTGTAGGGTTGTACAGTACATGCTATATAAGAGGTAAACATCCAGTCTCACAGTCAGGCCCTTTTTGCAGAATCTGTCCTCATGTTCATTTCCAGCCCTGGCAAAAGCCCTCTGTCACCTTTAACCTGGACTTACGTGGCGTCTGCCTTTTTACAGTACGATGTTAGCAGGCACGTGAGGCCACAGCTAAGCAGAAAGCCTGTGAGCCCGGTAAAAATATATCTCTGTGTTGTGTTGGGCTCTTGGACATCCCCTGTTGGGTTCATTTGTTCTAATGCCTCATACTAAACTCATGCCAAACACTACAATGTAAAAAACACACATTATATATTCAGATGAACTGTTGAGTAAATAGGTAAAACTGGAGTATGAAATGCATTCATTGTTTTTGTCATGAATTGTTTAATAGCCCTCTCTGGAAATTGTTTTGTTGTCAAGCTCCTTTGACTTAGAAGGCATGTTTTTATATATTTGTAGTTTTGAGTGAATACAGTGGTCGTCCCTTGGGTTATCGGTAGTGGAGAGATCTCTGCAGACTCTGCAGAGAGTGAGAGCTATGTGTAACTGCCGCACACCAGGCCTATAAATGTCACACATTTTGTACAAACTCATTCAGCTGGTTCAAGGGGGCAAATAAATTGGAAAGACAGTACTGTAAGATTTGATTTGGCTTTGTTTTCGACTGCGCTAGCAGGTCAGTCGCCCTGTACACACGCTGATGTTGAGGAGTATACCTTTGAACACTGCTATATTTTGTTATGTAAAAAAGTGTGTGTTCTGGCAAAATATATGTCAATGACTATAAATGTGGACACAAATATGCACTGAAGTATAATAGCATAGAAATAACTTTTTTAGATCATCAGATTTTTTTTTTTACATGTCTTTGCACCCAGTGAGCATATATTGATCAAACTTAAAATGTTTTAGAGAAGAAAAAAACAAACCAGGGAGGTTGGAAAAGAGGGTTGGGGGTGTAGGGGGTGTACTTTCAAAGATTCTAAAGGGAATGGTGGAGGATTCTTTGAAGGCTGTCTTTGCACTTTTTAAAAAAAAAGTGCACGTTAACATACTTTTCATAAACACCTTTAAAAAAACTCTTTGGAATGTTTTAAAAAATTATGTCATACTCATAAATTTAGAAAACTTTTGTGCTCATTTCTACTACATTCCTTTCATTTTGTTCCATCTCAGGTTGTCTTAAATATTTTTGTGCTGTCACAACTAAATGGGAAAGGCGTGCTGCTTCGGTTTGCCTCCACTAGATGGCGGTCTGCACTGTAAAATTTCACCGTGTGGGTGAGACTAATTGAAGGTCAGTGTGCTTCTTTTTCTTCTGAACATGAATTCGCTCTAGTATTTTGAAAATAGTACAGTTGGGATACTGGAGTTGCCTTTCTTGGATGCATCTTTGATTGTGTCCATATCATGTTAGAAGTCTTAGTGCTGTTTTTTAATTCAAAGGGCTAAGGTTTTAGTAAACATTGTCATTGTCTATATATATATATATATATATATATATATATATCAATGATTTACACAAATAATGGCAGTAAATGTTGGGATGTGCAAAGACCTGCCCTCTCTGAGACTCTCCTCCATCATTCCCATCAGGCTTTGCGCCAGTCCCATGTCAAAGGGACATACAATATGCCCTTCACAAGTATTCACAATACAGTATAATGCATTAAACACATTTCATAATGAAACATTCATATGTTATCTACACACTCATACAGAGCCCTAGATAGGGATTTATATGAGACGTCTTTATATATCACATAAGATACTGTAGGTTCATAATTTTCTCTTTCTGTGCTGTGTTTTTTTTTCTAAAAATAAATCATGACTGTGTGTTTAGACCGTCTTAACAGATTTTCCGTAGACAAAACACACATCTCCTGCAGGGAAATTGATCAAAGAGGAGAGAAGGAAAGAGAGGAAGGACAAAAAAGAGAAAAAGGAACTGTGTGTGCATCATTGTGTTTCAGAGAGGGTGACAGAGCTGTGGGAGATGCCTTCAGAGGGAGGATTCGTACTGCAGGAGTTCATAAAGAAGTGGACCGTCCCTATACCTGATGCCCACCGCATTGGGGCTAATGTACTGCAGCACATTTATGGTCCTGCGCAGGCGCCGATCCACAAAATGTGCATCCCAGGCTGGGTAGCGTTTTCTGGGCATGTCTATCTTGATGAGTGGACCTTCGGGCCGGATGGGCCTACCGGCTGCATCCACAGGCTCTGTAGACCTCACCTGGAAAACTGGAAGGCAGGTGTCCGTGGCTGTTTCATCTGACTCCACATGTTCCCCTGCCAGACCCCGTGTGGGGGTGGCCTGGGATCCACGGGGCCCTGGTGTGGGAGCCATCGGCTCAGCTTCAGGGGGTAATGGAAGGCCCCACAACAGCTCAGCACAGCAGGAGCTGGCCAGCACCCTCAGTCGGGGGCCCATTGGATGTAGGACCCCGTAATATAGAACCATACAGGCCACACCTGAGGCAAAGCACAGGAAGACGCCACAGAGGGCAAAAGAGGCATAGGCGTCAGTGGTGGCTGGGTCGCGGTACGCATACCAAAGGGAGCTGAGGATGGCGTTCTCTAACAGTACTACTATATAATAGGCCACCATTCTGTACCGCGTCCGGCCCTCACGTACATTGAACCAACAGAAGACATAGACCACGCCTACCACCATGTTGAACAGTACCTCCTCCCATTTGGACATGCAGAAGTCAGTGCCACCATGGATGACCCAGAAAGCCATGGCGCACCAATGGAGCACCACAAAAATGCCAAAGTAGATGTGGAAAACGGAGGCAAACAGGGCAAAAGAGAGCACCCGTGAAGAGATGGTAAAAAGGCGCCAAAAGAGATGCACCAGGGCACCTCGGTAACTCATGCTCTTCTTGTCATCACGTGAATCACGCAGAAGTTTGTGGTAAGAGGCTAGCACCCAGGCCAGGGACAGGAGGGAGGACATGGCAGAAAGACCTGGGGAATACAGCAAAGAGAGAAAAAATGATGTCACACACTGATAGATGGTTTTAAAAACATTAGAAAACCAAAAGAAGAGATCGAGTCTCATCTGTCAAGCATATAAATTATGGTTTTATGTTGACCTGGCTGCTTCTCCACTTACAGTAAACTGTATGTTTAATTTGAGCCGGAGCAATCCGTCACTTTTTTGAAAGGCATATTATTACACGTCATCCAGTGGACACATTTAGTGCACCAATTCTGTTTCCTTAAGACATGTATAACAGTAGAGACAGCAGATATGTCAGAGGAGAAACCTGCTGCATGAAAAATGATAGAGGATTATCTGCAGAGCAGCAGCACGGTGCCCCTTTAGCAAATGTATTGGATGGCATTTCTATAGGCACCGCAGCCGAGGAGGGTATCACTTGTTTATGATTGAATTGTCTCCCTTGGGGAACTGTAATGCATGAGGAAACTGGGATTGTAAAAAAGGTTTGAATAACAAGAGTGATGAACACGGGAAACTGGATATAATAGAGGAGAGTGTCAGTAACAGTAAATAAAGTGATGACCTCAGGTGTATATTATGGAATCATTTCAGCAGCTCAAGTGTGACATAAAATGCAGAAAAAGACATATCTCCACTTTCTTTAAAAAAATATCCAACTTGCTCATATAGAGCCTCATGGAGATCCTTACACTGCAGCCACTCAGCCTTGTTGCTCTGGATCATGATGCAGAGCTGCAGCACCAGCTGAGGGGCGCTTTCTAAGAAGGTCTCTAGCAGTCGCAGCATGTTGACATCGGCATACTCGTACATCATAGCCCAGTAAAAACGCCGCTGGTTCTCCTTCTGCCGGTGACTTTGTATGCCGAGGTACATGGTGCGGATGTACCTGTAGAGAACGAGAAAGAAATGGAACGGTGAAGATCTTTGTATCTTACAAGACTAAATAATGAGCTGGATGAACACAAAAAAAGAGCAATGTTTTGTTACTCATACATGCATAGTGTAGAGTCAGGCTAAACAACACTAGAGGGCATTCTTAGCTACAGTTTTCAACACATAAAACACACAGTATCCAAATGCAATGGTAAGGAAAAAATAAAAAGCTGTAAGTTAAAGGTAAAAGTACATTTTTATATTTTTATATCTATGAATGAAAAAAGTCACCCAACTTGGTACAAACACATCAAGCATGCGTCTAAAGTATTTGAGGTATAATCTTGACCAACATTTTTTACAAATATAAAAAAGTACTTTTAAAAAATCTACTTGCACAATAACATATTGACTCTTAACAGTCTTGTGTGAAGCAGCGCTGGGAGAAGCATCATTAGTACGACCCAATTTAAAAACATTTCACAGTCATCTCTCTGGCCTCTCAGAGTGCAGTTATTGAACTTGGATTCATATACTAAGCAAAGCAAAGCAATAATCATCATCTTAAGTGCACCGCATGCCTCATGTTGTCAGCCGGTGCAATGGCTATTTTCATCACTGAAGGGCTTCTTTCATAATGGTGAAGTGGTGAAGCAAGGGAGGGGTGGGGGGGTGGTGGTGGTGGTAAGCAATGCAGCTGAGAAGTGGCAGCTAATTGAATCATGCTCCTGTTGCAATCAAAGCCGCACCACTTTTTAAGTAAAAGCCCAGAGAGTCGCTGTGTACTGCTGAGCAAAAAAAAACAAAAACGAATATGTTCAGGGCTGAGCGACAGCTAATTAAGATCATTATCTTCCATGGGTATGGATTTGTTTTGAAATCTAACACTGCAGTTGTGGCTGCCAATTAAGGTACACAGACAATAGCAAACAATGACGAAGACGACATTTATCTGGGGGATCAAAGTGACTTCAGGACAACAATTCACTTGGAAGCTCAGTTTGGCTGGTTTTAATCCTCCATGACCTGTAAACGAATTTTTGGTCGTCAAACTCTGGCTGCTACTCTTTTAAACCAGTAGGATCGTTAGTGTGGTTTATAGTTATCTTAACAGAGACTTCAGCTTGGGTGGTAGCTGCAGGGTCTATCTGCCTGAGCTGGCAGAGTGGCCAAATAAATCCAGCACTTGATGTGAAGGCAGTCAACCGAGGACAATAGTGTAGCAAGGACAGAAATAGACTAGACAGTAGCACTCCCCAAAACAAACTGAGAGGCCAAGGATCTAAATTCAGGTTCTGAAAGTGAGAGACAACCCAGGAAAATGCTCATGAGTGGTTTCTGACATAATTAGCTTATACATTGGCTATTGGAGGAGACATTGCTGCTTAATTTGAAATGAGTTTCAGAACAGCGCTCTGTAAAGAATGCATTGTCAGAAAAGGTCTGATTGCTTTTGGTTATTGTTCACCAGTTCTTTTCCAGACGCCTCCAATTAACACTGTTCAATGTGATAAAACATGTGGTACATAACGATATTCATGTTTATTTAAGCAAGTATGACAGTTAATGGCTTTCTTTACACGCTTTGTCTTATATAATTAACCAGGAACATGAGAAAATGTTTAGACATTTTTTGTGTGTGGTGATCTCTAATAAAATGGATTCAAGGTTGGTATAGAAATGATCCACAAACTGGGAAGTTATATATTTAGCTGCCTGTAAAAAAAAAAAAAAAACAAGCTCCGTGTTATTTTTCTGACAAAGCTGGTAAACCCCTGCATGGCCCAGACTGTCAGTTAGTCAATTTATTAACATGCAAAAGCAACCAGTTACCCCCAAAGGTGGGGAAACAAACTGAAGAAATCAAATGCTGATGCAAAAAAAGAGGTCTGCAGAACTACAATATCACAGAGCAGCTACAGTGTTAGAGTAGCTCTTGCGGTATGCAGGTTGTTGCATTTCTATTATGGAATGGCTGTTAGTGTAAGGACAGTGAAACCAAGGAGCAAAGAGATACTGATCCTTCTTGGGACAGTGGACATGGGAGTGGAAAAAAAAAGTTTTTGGGTGGATCAGTAGCTCTGGGCTGTAAGAGGCACTGTTATATCCAGAGGTAAAGGCTGACATTCCGTGACATTTTCAGTCAGACTGGTAAATGTCAGATGGAACAAGTCAACCCCACTCCCTCACTAATGACATGCCACAGAGACCCACCCAGGCCCTTTGTCTCCATTCCCCAGTTTCCATTAGTCTGTGTTACACTGTTACGTCTCACTGGTCTGTAGTGCCTCCATCAGTAACAGTAATCTTCAAGGCCTTCGTAGCTGCCTCACTTTGAAATCACAAGAGGCTGCAGACATGTTTGCAGTTTGGACTCTGAGTTAAGTGACTATAATAACATGGTGGTGTGTGATGGTAAAACATATTTACCATCTCAGTTTAGCATATTAATATGCTCATTTTGTGCCATAAAGTATTGAATGAAGTAAAGCATTGACATCTGTGCATCAGATGTAGTAATGCTTTAATACCCAAAGTCAGTCTGTAACCTCTTGAGTCACCATGTTTGACTCCCACAGTCCCATAAACTGTATATAACTATGCTCTGAGCTTCTGTGAGCCATAGGTTTCTGAAGAGCCATTGTGAGTCTATGTGGGAGGCCTTGACTATCCCCATGTTGGCAGCATCACAGTCTGCCTAAACTACTAGCAAAGTATATGCAAAGAGGTGGAGAGCCAGCCCCTAGAGGCTATAAAGGTCTGCTGGGTAAATGCACATAGACCTTTTAGCAGCACGTTCACCAAAGAAATACTTTGATCCTTACAGCAATGACAGCTGTAGGGTTCTTATAGTGTTGTTTGAGTGACAGGTGCATGTGCAGCCACCTGTGATGACTTGATGCTGCACCTCTGTACGTGTTATAGAGTTGACTGATGGATAAGCAGAGTCAGGCACGGTCAAAATGGTGACTGCCAGAACCAAGCTCTTTGGGAAACCTGTGGCTGATGTCATGGGTAATGATGGTTTGTCCATGTTTATATGCAGTCAGTGGTTGTGATGTTTAGAAAGGAGCTAAACATATAATAGCATTGAATGATGAGGTATGGATCTATGGTTTGATGTTTTCCAATCGCTTCCTCACTTGACAAAAATAAGACTTTATGATTGCATGAATTGTTGTCAGTTGCTCACTTTTAACTTGTATTAGTGTTTGAATACAACTTGTACAGTTAAACACTTTGATTTTTGGGGGGCTGTCAGAAAAATAGGAGCTCACTCCATCACATCTCTGATACACTGCACATAACACATTCTCTCTTTCATTCATAAGAAGCTCACACAGATTCTGTGATTGTGATGCACACTGTTAACACTCCCACTGTGCCTTTTCAGATGTAGTAACAAATGGCTCCCAAAAACACAAACACACAACGAGTACAACATCTTGTCAGCGCTGTAGGTAATAAGGGATTTCCTTTCTATTTCAGATACATTTGTCAGATGGATGTCTCTCTGTCTTTCTCCCCTCGCCCTCCACCCTCACTCCACTTAGGCTGTGGTCTACTTCTCCCTCTTCCCTTTAAGCTCCATGGCTCCTCTACAGGGCTCCTCATGAATTATTTGTGGCAAGATCATAGCGATCACTCATGGCTCGTTAGGCAGCATACGCATGGCCTAACAGCCCGACGCGGTGCCGGGGTCATGTTCCAAACCCAGCCGTCTGCCGTTGCTGTCGAGTCGCGGAGCGACCATTAAACCACCGCTGCTACACGCATGCATGGGTCTATCTACAGTCACAGGATTTTAATTTGACTAAAGACGTGTTGATATAAGACTACAATGATGAGCGCATGAGTAGACATCGTGAGATTGGAGCATGAACCACAGTGAGGGACAGGTGGAATGACAAACACGCGCCATGTGGAAGACTTGGCCATGTTGTTCCTTCCTCTCCTCCAAAGTCATTGACCGATGAGTCATCCAACCACCCTTACACTAATCCCTTGAGTGGGTGGTTAGAAGGATCTCTCTCACTCACACACACACACACACACCTAGCCGAGTTTAAGAGCATCTGTCTTCTAAGTCATGCTCGTGGGAAGGCTAAGCAGCTCAAACTGCATTCATAGCTTGTCATAAGCTGATTCATAAGAAGATCACAAGTACTATTACAGCAGCATGAAGCAGAGATTATGCATCATCTGTAACAGGTGGAACCTGGCAGAACACTACGCACAGTGGACATATAACATACACAATGCCTGAGGGCATGAAAAGTGTGTGTGTGTGTGTAAGGTAGAGGCATTGCCAGCTGCTATGAGTCACACCCTGAGTCACTCTCAGGGGCCGCACATCGACTCTCAATGAGGGTTAAACCTCCTTTATCAGGGACATTTATTTTTCTCTCCCTCCTTTTCTTGGTATCTGTACTCTCTTATTCTTACTCTACCCAACATTCAACCTTTTCTTTACAGTTCAGAATTCAATCTCTGCATGTGGCAACTGGAAAGAACTTTATGTTGTCCAAATAAATGGATATATATCCTTAAAAAATGAAACCTAATTCCTCAAATAACCACTTGACTCCAATCCTCAGAACATTCCACAATGTTCAACCTTATCTAGCAATACTTGGCTTTTAAATGAAAACATTGTTCTTTTATTCAGTCATACTGTGGTCAGCAGTAAGTGTCAGCACAAGAAAAGCTGTCTGGGACGGTTTCTGTCTTGCTGAGGGTCACTTCAGGTGGCCATATCACGAATCATGTGGTTCTTTCCACTGAATGAAAGTATCACAGCTCTGGCAGAAGCCTAAGAGTGACGTCAGTGTTGTGTTATTCATCATTTGCCAATTTGTACAGTGCCAAATCAAACTGTTACAGCAAACATCTCATCAACATGTCAGCCTCTATGGTAGAGAGAGAGAGAGAGAGAGAGAGAAAAAACGTTAACATTTACAGGATTTTTATAGGATTTTCTTTGTGCTTTCCTGGAAATACTTTGTGGCTCAACTTTAACATCGAACCAGTGATCCTATGATTCGTCTTTATCCTCCTTATGGCGGTGAATAGCCTCAGATGAAAGGCTAGCTGACTTTAGATCCCAGGCGAGTCACCGTACAAACACACAGCGGTCTGTGACCGGTGCCTTCGGGCGATTCCTACACTGACAGAGGTGCTGGAGTGTTGAATGGGGACTGGGCTGATGTGATGCAAGCTGAAAGCGATGGGGAGCGGCAGGCTGAGATGAGAGATGCTGTGTCAAGTCTGCCCCGCCGTGTCAGCTTTTGGAGTTTGCCATGGTTAACCAGGTCTGACATCTTGACTAAATGTTATCACTGTAATTATAACGCGTCTTACATACACATTTCATGTGATCTGTTTGTCATTGATGACAGACCTTTTGCTTTTCAGATGAATATTAGTTAATCAGGACAGACTTTATTGAACAGGATTCAACCTTCAAACAGATGACAGGTTGCAATTATGTCAAATTAAGCTCTTGGTTGTCATTATGAGAGTTACAGAGAGAAAAAGTTCTGCCTCTCATGGTGGCACTTGAATAGCAACATGATCCAGAAGATAATTTTCATGCAGAGGTAGAAAAGATGCATGTAGGCCAACCGTTAATACTGGGGAAATCAATCCGGATAGTTTTTTCTCAGTCTGAACAACACAAATCTGGATATATCTGGATTGATTTCAATCCACCTCTCGGAGCTAGATCTAGCCTGATTGACTTACATTTGGCTTACATCTGGCTCAGGTCTGAATGGTGGCTAGCGAATCGCGCTAGTGACATCATACTTTCGGTTCACAGGGACAGTGTCCGGGTCGCATACAAAAGCCGCATGTAAACAACCGTCGAACTACAACAGCTTTGCCCCGAGTTTATTTTTGAACCAAATAAAATGCATACACACCTGAACTGACTCTGTGTATTACGAGGCACCACCTAGCGTTTTGGAGGACAACAAACAAGCTGGGTTAAAAGCTGGATTGAGCGCGGACACGCGTGTGTGCTAGCTCGATTTGAAAATAGGTCTGAACGTATCCAGTTTAAAGGCTATCCGGATTCAATCCCACTATAGCTGAATTGACTTTCTCCAGTGTGAACGGGGCCTAAGAGTTTAACAGGACCTGGATAAATGGGGTGGTACAGTGGTGCAGTGGTTAGAACTATCACCTCACAGCAAGAAGGTTCCTGGTTTGTATCTCGAGGTACTCTGGCTTCCTCGTACATACCAAACAATGTATGTAAGGTTATCTACAGGTGTAAGTGTGACAGGTTGGTTGTCTCTATATTAGCCCTGCAGTTCACTGGCGACCTGTTGACAGCTATAGGATGAGCTCCAGTGGTCTCCTGGTACAAAGTCTGTTAGAAAAAGCGAATTAAGTGTTTTTCTTTAAGTGCTAACTTTTCCCATAATTACAAGGTTTAGATGATGAAGAAAGCTGTAATTTCACATCTCATGTGACGGTGTCAAAAAGCTTTCTCTTCTCTGTGCAGACAGCAAACACCGACTCCCACCATGCAAGGCCTATATTAGCTTTCCTCTCTGCTGTACACTTTCCTTTTTGCTTTCTGCAAAGCCAGTCATTTGTCACCATTAGCAACGGTCCTCAGGTACCTCAACTCACTGAGCTGTGATCATGTGACTGAGTGCGACCACTAAGATAGGAGATAAGCAGGGTGAAGGGGGTAAAAAAGGAAATTGGGGGAAAAGGTGACTGGGTTTGACGAAGAAGGAGGCGGAAGAGGAGGAGGAGGAGGAAGAAAAAAGATGTACACAGGTCACACGATCAAGGCCTCTGCTGCATTCGGATGGATGACAGCCAGACATTCAGTCTGATTGAAGATAATTCGGGTCCATTCTCTGATAATGGACTAAAGCGTGATACGGATAAGGATGTGCAGATTGGGTGCTAAAGTGAAGAGATGTTAGATGTTGCCTTGCCTTTCAGATACAGCAGGATATTGATCACCTCAGCTGTGCATTAGCAGCTATCAATAGCACTAGGGCTGCGTTATCTAATATCCAGATGGGTAATGAAATGAAGGGCAGGCATAATTAAATGATTGATTTTATTCAACAGCTAAAATTAAAACTACACAATGCAGCTTTCGCCAGTATCATCAAACAGAGATGGAAATACACACCATACCTTTAATAACCACTTTAGTTTTAAAGAGTTAAAAGAATTACAGCCTACTCCACACCAGCTGTTTTTGACAATCTAAAGATATGTCTCTTATTGAGGAGAATTTTTCTGCCTAAAAATAACTTACACATGAGTTGTCTTTAATAGTATGTGTACACGTTATACCTCAATATGCTCCACTCTCCATATTTATTCATTTTGATTTGACTTTTTTTCAGAACATGGATTTTTTGATTTGCTCTTTGCTTTTAAAAGGTTAAAGTCGCAGCTGCGGAGATATTTCTGAATTACATTCCCAAACACACAGCACATCGGATCTAGTTCCTTTCACAGCTCTTGATAGTAGAATTTTTACTCCAGGCACACACACACACACTTCACACAACCTTCACAAGTGAGACAAATTTGACAGTGTGAGTTTAAATATTAGGATAGGAGGTTCTGACAGTAACAACGATTTGTTGCTTTGTGTTCAAATGTTTTTTTTTTTAGGTTTAGGTTGGAAGGGTGGATGGGAGTAGGAACACCCTGACAGCCTTAAGTGAATTACTCTCTCTCTCTCTCTTTCTTTCCTGCTGTCATCCACTCTCTGCCTCCCTGCCCCTCCTGCACTGTTTTGTTGCTGCTCTTCAGCTGTAGAGGAAAGGCAAGATTATGTACGGATTAGGAAGAAAAGGGTTGACCCACTTGCTTTTCAAAGAGTACCAAACCAAAATAAAAAAAAGGGGGCCATGTGGAGGCTGGTTTTCATCCAGTGTCAGCACGTCTGTTGTGTTATGAAGCTCGTGTTTATTACTCTTAAGACTATAATTAGCAGGGCTGGCTTACGGTGTTTAAATACTTCCTCGAATGATTGAAAGTTCTCTGTGTAAATTTTTCGTTTATGTCACTACCACTTATCCCATACCACAAAAAAAACAAAAAAAAAACATAATCACCTCACAGTGCACTTTTTCTTCATGGTTTGATGAGTTTGCTTGCAGTTTAGGTGGCATTTTGCATTTTTCAAGCCCTGAAGATAACACAAGAATGGAGGCGAGAGCCAAGTCAGCACACATGAAGGAAAAGAGGAGGAGGGGGAGGTGGCGGCGAGCGGGCAGACGAGGGGGCTGAGACAGAGATAGAGAGGAGAGGCAGTGGAGATAACCGCCAAGAAAGTGGAAGGGAGCAGGCAACGAGGAGGAGGAGGTGGAGAGAATAAGAGAGAAGAGAAGTGACAGCGTGATGTAGTGACAGAGGAAGTGGAAGGAAGGCGAGAGACAGCCAAAGTGGCAAGACAAAGACACAAGGAAAGGCTACTACTAGGTAGAAAGGAACCTGGAGAGTGAGAGGAGGAAGGTAGGGGGAGAGAGAGAGAGAGAGAGAGAATGAGACCCAGGAGGTAAACTAATCACTGAGCACGCAATGCAATTTTCTGGCTCTGTGCCTCCACCCCACCACACTCCTCCCTTCTTCGCGCTCACTCCCTCTCTCCTACCGTGCACCCCCTCTTCGTCTCGGGGGCTCTCTTTACTATTCAGCTCACATACACTGTCTCTCGCTCCTCTATCTATCAGGCGGTACCATTTCAGTGCTCCCCTCCTTCTCTGTAATCCCCTCTATCTCCTAAAAAATGGATTGAGCCACTCTGGCCATAAGCATTAAAAAAAAAAGATGTAGATGAAGAAGGAGGGAGTTTTATGGATAATTTGAATTTTATTATTTAGTGCTGAGCAAGGTTTGTTGAGGAGTTTCCATAAAGCTGGAGTTTGTGTGTGTGTGTGACAAGGTAAATAATTGGAAAATATAGTCAGTCAGCAAGAGGAAAGGGGGAAAAAATATAATGATAAAACGACATCTGTCTATTTGCATCTGTAGCATGCACACACGAGCGTAGTGTGCGTCTCTCTCCCCCAGGTGAAGGCATTAAGGAAACGTTTGATACCGCAGCAGTAATGGTTTGAAAGTGTGTTGGGTCTTTCTCCTGAGAGCGTCGGCGGCGCCTGCCTGCTTCGCTGTTTTGCAGCGTCTTGATGATGATGATAGATGTTCACTCCAGACATGCAAATAAAGGAGGCGGCTTCTCAGAACCACGCTCGTGCTCTCTCACTCACAGATGCAGACACACACATCAGCACATGTGTATGTTTAACTATGATCAAGACAGCCATTGATATATTAATCTCCCTATTTGGGGAATATACCTATAGCAGTTGCAGAACTGTGCAAAGAGGCAGAGATTATTCACATAACATGTTCATTTGTTGAAGACAAGTGTTGAGAAAAGTGTGAATGCATGAGAGGAAAGTGAGCTACCTTGTTATTGTCATGCATTATGTCACCTCATCCATCATAAGTGACACTGCTGTCGCATGGACTTCACTCTTACACAACTGCATAATTGTGCACACAGACTCTGTCTTCCTTACACAGACAAAATAATAATGCACACAAATTAAGCTTAACATGTCGTACCCTCAGGGTTTTACACATAAAAACACCTGTCAATCCTGCTAAAACATCTGCGCACACACCTCCCTGGCTTTCTAAAGCAATAAAACACAGACTCACGCACTCACACTCACACAATCAGATTTTTTACACCAGGCCTCACACCATCACGCAGTATCACTATGGGAAAGCCCTGAGCCACCATGCTAACCTGAGGGGATCCAATGACACGAAGCATATGTGTGAGCCCCCGACTGCTCGTCACCGTCAGGCCTGCTGAGCCAAACTTGTTGTGACAGATCAAAATATCAGCCCGGCAGGAGCAAGAGGAGCAGACAGACAGACAGACAGACAGTGAAACAGAAAGCACATCATGAGGCCAGCTGAACAACTAATCCAGAGATATTTTAGTAATGATGGGGTACTTCAAAGTCACACACAGGTACTATAACAGTAGGGCAGCACAGCAGGCAGAAGAGATATGGTGACTGACACACAAAGCTGTGGTGGGAAAAAAAAAAATCTCTCCTGCTAGTCGCAGCATTTTCACCCCTATAAACAGCTTCCTCCCATCACCCAAACATTGGCTTACACAAGATGATATAAATCCTCTGAGACAGTAGATTCATGGTGTCAGCTTTTCCAGCATGTTAAAATGCACACACACAAACATATGAACACACACACACACAGTTAGCAGACACATGTATAGGATGATAACTCTTGGGTTCTGCCTTATCTTTCTTGGCTGTGGGTGGGGTGGGGTGGGGGGTGGATGGTTAGATAGAAAAGAGATGGGATGGGGGGGTGAAGATCAATAGTGGTATCCTGAGAACCCTTCCTTTGCTACATGAATCTATGCTGGGATGCTGACAGAGCAAAGCCCCCCCCCTTCCAGACACTGGATCTAGGTCTCTTCCTCTTCCTCTGAGGGTCCTTTAATCAGCACACACAGTAACTGATTGGCTGTCTGAGCAGATGCAAACATCCCTTGTCATCAATAGAAGCAGCGCGTCTAAGATCGCCTCATCTTGTCTGTGCCTCAGGGCTAAAAAGAAAGCAGCTGTGATGTGCGATAAGATACATATTCTGTGCTGGGGGTGGGAGTGGGGGGGCACAGCATAGCTGCTACGATGCATTGACAGAGTGACAAGAGTGATATGTGTTTTATTATGAAGTGGATTACAGAAACTGGTGTAACCTTACAGGGTTGCCAAAAAATACACATTCTGACAGATATGAAGGCTCGCACACAGTTAGTGATGGAGCATGATGGACTGTGAAATGTGAGCTGTGGAGGAATTTAAAGCTGTGTGGGAGTGGGAGCTCAAAAGTATTTATAATGTTGGACTCTGGTACTACTTTTTTTAATGATGATGTTTTTTTGTTTTTTTTTTGGAAACCTCCACCTGGAAGGATTCAGTTGTCAATAGCAACCGAGTGCAATGAGGCCCCGCCCACCTTGGGAGGGTAAAACACTCCATCACTCCGTCTCCATTGACTTTGTATTGTATGAAGATGCTGTAGAGTGCATGCACAATGATATTTTTGCAAGAGCCTCACTATAGCTTGTTAACACATTTGTGGCTAATATAATAATAATATATATGGCTGGGATGCTAAAGTAACCTGGTGTACATGCACACATTTAAATAACAGGATTAGCTCATTCCTATCGGTTGTGCTATATCCTAAATTACATCCAGGAAGTTAGACTTCCGCCTGGGATTAATAAAGTATTTCTGATTCTGATATCGGACACGTGGTTGTCATAATGTCACGCCATCAGTCAAAGATTGACAGTGGGATGACATCTGTCTCTTCTTGCTGCAAACATCTGTCATTAAGACGAGTGTGTAAGACATTTATTGACTTTTCTAAGCTGTAGTATTTGACATTTCTGGCACTGTTTCTGTGCTCAAAGACAGGCAACGACTAATATAAGGTTACTTTAGTTAAGAGACTTAAAAACTTGAACAACCCTTTTTTTAGGTGAAAAAAGGGCAACCTGCCAAATGTCAGGTCTCCACTTATAATCTCCACTAACTCTTGAGGAGAATATTTACACATTTTAGCTGCTAGGTGCAACAACGGTGACTGAAAATATGTAAAATAACAATAAAATGAGGTCTTATTTGCTATGCAATCATTTGATCTATTAATAAGATGCCATTTAAGAATTTGGTGGCTCAGGATTGTTTAGCTTGTATATGACAGTAACACTTCACAGAGACATTTAGATCTCTTCCATCTGGATGAACCGGTACACTAGTAAACCTGAATGGAACCATGTTTCTCTCCATTAAAGCTTGTTCCCTGTCATGTGAAACACAGGTTGGCCATTTCCGCTGCAGAGCACTTAAAGTTCAGCAAGAGGACACACAGAGAAAGAGAGAGAGAGAGAGAGAGAGGATGAAAGAAGAGAGGCCATGTGGTTGTTTGGATGAGAGCTTAAATGAGGTTGTGTGTGTGTGTCAGCCCATAATGGTGACTGAGAGAGTGAATGAGAAGAAGCAGTAAGTAATGGTCAGGGTGAAATAGATACATCTAAGATGATATTGATTTTTTTATTCTTATTGCCTTAATATCATGAAAACTAATTTAAAAGTTATTGTTTTTATTCTTTAACATGTTTACAAAAAAGGACATATTGCACATATACTTGGTGTCCACACTGTCTGGCAACACTATATTCTAACAGTAATTTAAAACATATTCATAAGAAGAAATGCAATAGAGAGAGACGTGAAGACAAAGAGAGCGAGAGAGCATCGAGAGAGCTGATGTGCTCCTGGGAGTTGCTAAGTGATGGTAACTGGATTCCAACATGTTGCAGTCTGGGAAGTCTCCTGATGAATAGGAGGGAGTGAGGGCAGCGGAGGAGGGATGAAGAGGAAGGCAGGAGGAAAACCTAGCTGTGTAATGTACGGGCACCGCGCCAAGGCGTCCATTTCATTCACAAAACCCCTAAACATGTCCAAGCTTAGGCTGAACAACCTGCTCCTACTTAGCCCAGGGGACAACGAGAAGACAACGAGAAGGCGGCTCTCACTCCTCCATGCTTGTTCGATAATTGTTCCTTCCCCATTTCCTGTTTTTATGTTGTTGTTGTTGTTTTTTTTTTGTCTTTAGGCTTTCCCCTTGGCTTTTATTTTCTGCAAAGCCTTTAAAGGTTAAATCATTATGCAGCATCTTTTTTGGATCTGTCGATAAGACTAAGCGGCCAAATCTGTGTTGCTTTGGGAATCCCTGGCTGAAGTTATTAATGTGTTTTCCAAGTCTGGAATGAGTCATTTGGCATGGAACACTGCAATTTTAGTGTCTTTAATTTTTTATTTTTTTTTTTTAAATGAAATCAAGCATTAAGTCCAATAACAACACACTTATTATATGATACTTATGCAGATTAAGAACCTGAACCAGACAGCCCAGCCTCGCTTAAGACATGATGTCATAATAATACTAATACTACTTTACTACAGGGAAACCTTGAAAATGATCCTTTAAAGTACTCAAATCTGACCACGGAAAAAGCTGTATGAGTCCCGTATGACTGACAATCAACTCCTCTGTGTGAGGAACCAGATTACCGGGGTTCGTGTGCCAATTTTTTGCAGCCTACTAAAGTTTCATTGGAGTCTTCAAAATGGAGGAATGTGGTTTTATTTTTTTTTTCATAAAAAGCATCCCATCTGACATAAAGCTGCTCAACTCACCCTGACCCTCGGGTAATTTGAGTCACAGGAGCTGCTTCAGCTCGTCTGGGCATCATTTTGCAAAAAAAAAAACAGACAGCATACACAAAAAGAAGCGCCAGTAAAAGATGATCAGAACTTATAACTTGCAGCAGCTCTGCTCTCTGCCCGTCACACACACACACACACACACATTCAGTAAATTGTACAGTAGAAGTAGCTCTATGAGGCAACGTGAAGCTTCACAAGGTTATTTAATAATAACCTGTTTTTTCACTTGATGTCAAAAGCACAGCAGAAATTCTTATCACACACACAAAACATTCGCAGGTGCAGCCCACACAGGTGCACAGTATAAATATGAAGCTTGCTGTTGGCCCAGTCACATGTTGCAAGGTCAGGACCAATCACAGCACACTAAGAGCTAACTCAACGTAAAGAGCCTCAGACCCACAGCTGAGATTTAATCTAGATTTATTGTTGCTTATCTGCATACACTGGTACCCAGCAGGGTTACTGTGACTCATGACTGTTGTGTGTTTACATGTCTGTAGGTGTGTGTGTAGGTGTATGTTTTCAGAAAACAGAATTCTATCCTTACATGAACTTTGTGTGGGTCCTTACGCCTGCATGCATGTACTGTATTTGCACATTTATGCCTCAGTAGTTGTAGTGTAGTGTTTCAGGCAGGCGACGATAGATTTAAATTCAAAAAACCTGCAGCTCCTAACAAGGCAGACAGAATGGAGTGAGAGGTGAGAGGTGAAAAAAAGCTAAGCATGTTCAGGTGCCTTGGTTTTGGCACTTAGATATAACACAACCTGGACTGACTGTGCTACAGCACAAGAACAAATATGTGTGTTTTCTATTTGCAAGCTGGAAACTCTGCAGATCCAACTCACAGGAAAAGAAGTTATGGGTGGGTGGACAACTGACAAGGGTAAAAAAAAAAAAAAAAAAAAAAAAAAAAAAAAAAAAGAAGGGATGGGGACGTCAACAGAGAGAAAAAACATGGTATGGAGTGTGATTCTGAGTCTGAAACAGCGGTTGGAGCATGACTTTAGGAGCTGGGGAGAGAGAGGAAGATCAGGAGGAGGAGGAGAGAAAGAGAAAGTAGGACAGAGATGTGTGGGCTTGGCTCTGGAAGGACGATGGCTCTAATCAGGACTGAGCAGCTGCTATTACTCCGGCACTCTCAGGGAGGGAAGGCACACACACAAAAAAAAAAAAAAACGACTCGCGCTTTAACATCAAGGAGGGAAATCTAAATCACACAGGCTGCTGTTCGAAGCGGCACGCGGCCTTTGAAAAATCAGAGGCCGAAACAGGATTTTTTTTTCTCCCGTCTTGCTATATCGACATTGTGATAGCTTTAAATTATTTAGCAGAATTGATCTGCACATGAAAATGATCAAAGCGGAGCTGATGTGAAACCTTCTATGAGCTTCACTCATTTGGACACTGAAAAATGTCTGTTAGCTAAACGGCTCACAGAGCATGCGGGGCCTAAAGGCTGTAAGTGCCCTTCAAGAGAGGGGAATGTACAATATAAAAGTGCACGTCTCATTTACACTGACATGCAAGGAACCCACTATATAAAAAAAAGGGAATTTCTCTGACACAATGTTACATTGAAGGCTGGTCATGTTGTAGGAGAGGACCTGGACTCTCTGACAGAGGTGTGTCAGAGGAGGATGTTGTCTGGACTGTCCCTCTCACCTGCTCCACACTGTGCTGACCAGCTACAGGAGCTCGTTTAGCAACAGACTCCGACTCCCACGATGCACCACCGAGAGACACAGGAAGTCATTCCTGCCTTTCTCAATCAAACTACTGAACTCTGAACTGTAACTCAGACACTGTACATTCATACTGGTACATTCATGTCATGCTGTTTACTATGTATTACAGTAGTAAATATGTTCTTTAGATACAACTCAGGGATTTAAATGCTATCTAGGTATTTAGATATTTATTATATATTTATATTTCATACTTCAATTTATCTTTGATTTCTATTGTCTGTAACAAAAAAAGAATTTCCCCTTGGGGATAAATAAAGTAATTCTGATTCTGATTCAAGTTAGAACCTCTCAACATGTTTGTGCGTTTTGAAGTTTGTTGTCAAGTCATGCTGTCCCCAGAGCCGTCGACTGCCACCCGATCCTCCATGCACTGGCCCATTACGGTTCCTCCTGCAGGTTATGACCCCACCAGAGGTCGGCCCCACGTGGCTCCTTCGGCCCAGCCACCAGGCGCTCACATTCGAGCCCCAAACCCCAGGCCTGGCTCCAGGGTGGGGCTCTGGCTGCACCATCTCTGGCGACACCACTGACCTTGGTAATCTGCACATCATAAGGGGTTTTGGGACCGCTCTTAGTCTAACTCGTCGCCCAGGACCTGTTTGGACCTTGGGAGACCCTTGCTAGGGGCATTAAGCCCCCGACAACATAGCTCCTAGGATCATCTGGGCACTCAAACCCCTCCACCACAATAAGGTGGCGGTCCAAGGAGGGGTAAGCTCTAATTTAAAATAGTAAATCCCTCAACAAATGCTAGCAGCGGTGTAAGGGACATTTTTGCACATTGTACGTCACATTTAGTTTAAAATAAAGAGACCGAAGTACTCTAACAATCATCAAAATATAATTTTTTTTCATTCAAACTTTTTCATATCAGCCTCTACATCCCACAGCTCACATTATTTTCTTTTCCCCCCGTCACCAAAGCCCAATCCCTGTAGCAGACCCTACAGCAACAACAACCAGAAACACCTCTCACTGAAATATTAAATAGCAAATGGGAAGCGACAGTCTCTCGAAAACTCAGCACTTTGCGGGGGGGGGGGGGTAGAAACAAGCTGTCAATATCAGCACCCTGGAAGCATGAGAAAGCTGAAAGAGACAGAGCGACAGACAGACAGACAGACAGCAGCAGAGCCAGAGAAACAGAATGAGGAGGGAGACTGAGCGAGGACGCGCTGACGTCTCTGTCGTATCCCTCACTGTGGGCTAAGGTGCTTGTCTCTGACAGGGGAGTGTCGATCTGTATCTTAAGTGGACAGCTGAACCAGAAGAGCCACAGTATGGTGGTACATGTGTTTGTCCAGGCAGCCATACAGGGTAACAACTATTGATCTTAGGAAAACCTCAAGCATAGTGTGTCAACTGTTAATGTAATTTAAAATTAAGAATATTTACCACTGTGGAGAAGCAACCTGATCATCAGCAGTCACCTCACTTCACTCAAATGTTTTCTCTTTTTTTTTTTCCAGTTAATAAATACGCTCATCATTCTGGTGACCTTTATCACTCGATGCCCCTTTATCAGGATTCCCTCAGCAACAGCGTCGCTACGCATCGCAAAACTAAACATCTGGGAGTGGATAATTAGCTGGTGTGTGTGTGCAAACTTGTGTCTGTTTGCACTCACGTCACCTCCCCAGTTCACATCAGACCAGATCAAACAGCTGCATCTCCAGTCTGTGACACAGTTTCATCAAAGGCAGCACACAAGAGGGAGAAATCTTTTCAGAAAGGCTCAATATGTTACGGTCGGCTTGCCTTCCTAAAGCAGGGCCGGGATATATGCAGCAGTATAATACATGTGCCATCACACACACACACACACACACATGCACTGCAAAGAGACACACTATTCAGTAAATACACAAACAAAGGTGCGTGTGCACACTGCAGCTCAAAACATTCAGCATATACCACAGAAGAGTCAGCTCCAATGTTTCTGTACAGCTTCAGCACCTTTTCCTGCCACGCTTCCTCTGTCTGTGTCGGAGACACAAGACAAGGCGAGGGTTGACTTCAAACAGTCCTGTCCCATCGAACAACACATCACAACCCTGCCAGCTTTACCTTTGAAGCACCCTGGATAAAGCATGCTCAGTGGCACCCAGTCAATAAGTCATTAGTGGCAGCTTCAATGGCAGCTGCTCACCTTGTGAGGCTGTGCGCTGACCCAAAATCGGACCAGAGACCACCATGTGCACCACTGTGTGTACAGCACCATCACACAAATCTGAAGGACAAGCTGGACTGAGAACTGTCTTGAACTGGAAAAAAAGGTTTCTGTTTCTATTTAAAACTTACTGGTTGCTGAGCATCAACATGCTAAACAGCTAAGCTAGCCCTGGACTGAACTATTGCATTGATATAATAATTTCAATGTGTCATGTAGTCTGCCCTCAGAGGAGAAACAGTCTAAAATTCAACTTTCAACAATACCCAAAGCTGAACAAAGCAAAGTAACTTATTGATCAGGAATTATTTTTAGCTTAGCATTACCAACATACAGCATTCACACATGTATGTTAACACAATGCCTAGAGGGCAAGATGTAAGCAACTCTGTTAGGCCCCGTTAACACTGGAGAAAATCATTCCAGCTAGAGTAGGATTGAATCCAGATAGCCTTTAAGCTGGATAAGTTCAGACCTATTTTCAAATCTAGCTATCACATACGAGTGTCTGCGCTCGATCCAGCTTAACCTGGCTTGTTTGTTGTCCTCCACCAACGAGGTGGCGCCTCGTAATATACAGAGTCCGTTCAGGCCGTGGTATGACCGTGTGTGCGCATGCGTCACACATGCATTGTGCGTTTATTTTTTGTCCTGTGTCGCTCATTCCGTTTTTTTTCTCAGTTTAAAAAAGCAGTTTATTCCTTTGTAGCCCTGTCGAAAATAAACTCGGGGCAAAGCTGTCGTAGTTCAGCGGTTGTTTACATATGGCTTTTGTATGCAACCCAGACACTTGCGTTCAGACCTGAGCCAGATGTCAGCCAATCCAGCTAGATTAAAATCAATCCAGAAATATCCAGCTTCGCGTTGTTCATTTATCCAGATACGGCCCGAATTCCGCCCTAGCCGAATTGATTACCCCAGTGTGAACGAGTTCTTAGAGAAATAACACCACTGCCAAGCAGACCGGTGGAGGGGTGGGCTTGTTTTGCAGCCACAGGACCCTGACACCTTTGCAGTCATTGAGTCAACCATGAACTCCTCTGCATACCACAGTAGTCTAAAGGCCAATGTGGGGCCATCTGTCTGACAGTTAAAGGTTGGTCATGTAGCAGGACAATGATACATCAGCATGGCCGAAAAATAATTCTAGTCAAAGTCTAGACCACAACCCAAATGAAATGCTGTGCCAGGACCTTAAGAAAGCGGTGCCCAAGAAGGAAAATGGACTTCCACAACAATGTGAGAGACTGATGAAGTCACACAGGATACCATTACTTCAAGTTATTGCTGCTGAAGGTAGAACAATAAATATTTTCCACCACAACCATGACAAGAATATCTCCACTGAGTCACGCTGTGTATAAATTCTAAAAAGATGTAATCACAACATTTAAAAGTCAAAATTCACAGCAAGAGCAGAAGGCATTCATGAGGCAGAGAGACTGAGATCAAAACGTGTACGCACGGAGCAAAGAGGCTTTAGAAAGTCTCTTTCATGGCTCCTCTGGTTGTGACCCACTCTGAACCTGACTGTGTTTTTACCTTCCTTATTACTTTGCTTTCCGCTCTCAGTCATCCCATCCAATTTCTCTTCATTTTTTCTTTTTACCTCGTGTTTCTTTCCTTCTGCATCTCTCATCTGTTCTCTCTCAGCCTTTTTTTACCCAATTTTGTCACCACTCAGTGAAAGAGACTAGAGAAGAAACAGCAAGATGAAAAACTGCTTTGTCGCTTATCTTTCCTTGATGTTTTCCTAATGCTGGAAAAGTGATGCAACAGCATGCAAATGACACCATGAAGGAATAAACATCAACTGCACGTTGTATCTTTATAGTCTTTAAACAGAACGGTCCAACAATGTATGTGCATGATTAGATGAATATTGTGTCCTTTTTATTTTGCTGTGTAGGGTTGTGTCTTTAGGCCAAGGCTATGTTAAATCAAAATATTTTTATATTGTGCGAATTGTACAAGTACAAAAAAAAGGATGTATCTTTCATCCATTTTTCAGCTTGTATGAACAAAATTGAACAAAAAGGACTTTCTCCCACTGCCGAGTCACTATTAATTAGCTCTTCAAACATAAGAGGATCTGGTTAAGGCAGATCCTGCCTGCAGTAAATTCAAATTGAATAGCGCAACAATGGAAGACATCTAAAGGGGATTCTTTTTAAAAAAAACATAATAGGATGCATTGGCTTTTTTCCCTTCGCTTTTTGGCAGCATTATGATGCTATTGTGTTGGCAACCAATGTGTTTGAAGGCTGCTCAACTCAAGTGAAGTTTAGCCAAGGAAATGTTTTCTTTATCGAGTGTTTGTTATATTGTTTTAATCGAAATTAAATACATTCCTAAATTAACCCGGAGGCTGCTGAAGCGGTTCAGCAAGGTGCAGATTTTGCAGCGTTTCTGCTGGTTGTAGCATTAGCAATGACTACATCAGCACTGTCTCCTCAACTCATGTTCTTTATTTTGAGTGCATTTTACACTGACATGTATTGTGGACCTGCAGAGGAACCAGCTGAGCTAACTGAGCCAGAGCACCGGCATAACGACTGAGGCTCATTATAGAAACACAGCTGGCAGCGTGACACCACCTCCATGCAGAGTCTGACCTCACATCAGTCCAGCACTGTGTTCATCAAATGTAACAAGTAACTACAAACACTGTAGAAATGTAGTGGAGTAGAAAGTACAGGTAACAGCTGCAAAATGTAATGGAGTAAAAAGTATAAAGTATGCTTATAAAATAATTATTTTTACCTAAGTAAAGTATGAATACATAAAAAATTACTTAAGTACAGTAACGAAGTACAAATACTTGGTTACTTTCCACCACTGCCCGTCACTAATGTGGCCGTGAAGTGCAGCGTCAGTGTCTCACAGCAGATCTACATAACATAGAGAATGTGTTATATTGTATAGCACTGCATCAGGAGAAAAATAGGTGATTCAGTGTTGTAATAGCAGGCTGCAGTCCAGCATCATCCATCTAATCTCACACCCATGTGTCCCTTGTCAATTTCCTGTGTCTCCACCAAGCTGTGCGTGACTGAGCGACTGTGAGGGAAACTGTAATTTCCAGGGAGAATCGGAGAACTGGCTTGGTAACAGCACAGCCTCGGGCCTTTGCTTTACTCAATTCCCCGAGGAGATGCCTGTAACCAAAAACGATACCTGACATCTAAAAAAAAAAAAAAAAAAGAAGAAGAAGCGAGAGAAGAGAGATTCATGGGTTGGAAGCGAAACCTTAAAGACACCCATGTCACAGGATCTTCACATGGTGCTCTCCACCCTTAAGCTCTAGATACAGTTCAGGAAATACAATTAAAGTAAGATTGAACAGCTGGATATGTACTGTAGCTCATTAGTATATAGCCCGTCATACTGTGTGCACTGATCCAGCGGAGGCGCACCATTTATAGGAGGTTCTGGTCTCCACTTAAAATGTCAAAAAAATACACCATACACACCCAGCATGCACTCTGATTTCTCACTCATTAATTTATTTTCATGAAAAGAGGTGTTCTTAAATGCATCTTGTTTAATGGCTGGACATCAAATAGCTGACAGGATTTTTAAGGGATGCTTTAGATGGATTATTATAACATTTTTATTTTAGTAAGCATTGCTCTACTGCCTATTTTTTTATGTCCAACATCATGAATATGTTGCCAAACACTTGTCTGTAATCACAGGCTGGAGTTATTTTTATATTGCACTCTCTGTCTGCCTTAAGCAGCGGACTGAGAAACTCTCTGCCTCTCATCACCCTGCGGAATAAGCAGACGAAGTCAAAACATCTTGTACAAAAGACAAAAAAGAACAAACTGGAGTATCTGCCCGCCCTGACTCGTCCATAAGTTGAGTGGACCCCTGCTGTGTAGCGTGTTGGAATGACACCATCTGCAGAGGGCTCCAAACGCCCCCGCACTTGGACCACACAGCAGGAGTCTTTTTTGCTTACAAGTGGATGCTATGGTAACTAGATGTGACTATTCTGTGAGTTTGTGAATAGACACATTTAATGATACCAAGTTTGCAAGACAGACAGACAGCGAGAAAAGCCGAGCAGGAAAACAAACCTCGCACTACAGTTCAGATTTTGAGGGATTCCCCTCCTCCCACCACCTGCTTTCCTCCCCTCTCTAGGATTCCGTGCACAAATGTCACAGTGATTGCTCACATAGCTGTTTGCTCAACAGTTCGCACTGATCCCACATCTAGTGAAAAGCTTTACAGGGAGACAAGTGCCTGAGAGAAGGGGGAGAAAAAAACAACAACATTAAGACACAGGAAGGAGAGGGGGGGCAAGCAGTGGGACAAGCAGTGGGAGAGACAGTGGGATGAGTCAACACTACAGAACCAGATGACAATGCAGAGACAAACACCATCTGGAAGCCAGAGAGTGTCGCACATCGTCATCGTGTTGTTCATCCTGAACCTGAAATCTACCACAGAACCTCGTAATCAACACAATGCTGCTGGAAGCCGACGTCCCACTGAGAGAGGAAACAATTAGTGATGGCGTTTAGCACCCAAAACGCAGCGACAACCAGGACTGCAACAATCCAACAAGCTTGTGCTGATTGTCGTCTAACACTTAATCATGACTCACGGCTGCATTTGAATAGTGGGTCAACAGCTGGTTTGGGGATGAGAAGACAGCGGAAGGAGGAGGAGGTGGTGGAGGAGGAGGAGGAGGAGGGGGTAGACATCTGGGTTTGGAGGGTTTCGGTAGCAGTCCCCTTAGATAAAAATCTGCAGAATACAGACAGCGGTGACGAGAAGAAGGAAAAAAAAAATCCTCACTCTCCTCATTTCTTGCAACCTGGCGACTAAAAGCTCTCGGGGGAGCCGTCACTTGCAGCCTACTTGTTGCTATGGTGATTAAACGTCAATCAAGAGATGGCGGGGCTCTCTACATTGGATTTTTACACCCACATACACAGGCGCTATAGGTCTCACACTCTCCTTTTTCAGGCTGAAGGGACTACAGCAAATAAACATAAACATATGTAGGTGGAGTTCACTGATTGTGTCATGAAAAGCATCCAAGCCTAACGTCGATTGTTTTTTTATTTACTCTGCACAGTAGGAAATAAAACATTCTGTACACTTAGAAATAATGATTTCCTCTTGTATTACCTCAGATACACTCATACCATAACTTTTATTTGTTATCTTTCTCCTCCTCACCTACACATACACACCTGTGTCTTTGTGTTTTCCAATATTTTCCATTCACTACTGGCCGTTCCTCCTCCTCTCTTTGTTTCTGTGGCTCAGAAACTGTTACTGAGTCTCAGTGGGGCTGAGCGAAAGTGACCTCGAAATCGACTGCTAATACAACTGTCATCGCCTGCTGCCCACCAAGGCCCACTGGGGGGGGGTCTGGGAAAAGCAACAGAGGAATGAGAGACAGAGGGGAGGGAAAGAAAAAAGGAAATAAAGAGAGGAGGAGAAGAATTGTTTGAAATAAAACAACAACAAAAAAACACACTACTGTAGTTTTTTTGTTGTTAAATAGAAGGAAAGAAAGCAATTGGGGGGGGACAAGGATGGCAGACAGGCTCGGTGAGACAGAACTTATGTCAGTGGGCTGCAAAGGCAGATTGCTCAGACTGCAGTGAGTCACTGAGGTCATCCTGTGACAAGGCTGTACATTGTAGCATCATGGTCAGCAGGTCAGACAGGTGGATGGCGGTGAGCAGACATCGTTTTCCACCTCACTGGACACAACTGGGTGCATGTGAGTTCCTCTACTAAAACACCAAAAAAAAAACTAGATATACCAAGACAAAACAAATCAATCAGCCCGATTACAGAGAGGATATCTGGAGTTTTTTGAAAAAACAGAAATATTTGGTCCTAAAACAGGCCAAAAGGTGCCGGACAGGTGAATTTTGTCCCTGAAATTATAGACTGGGAGAATCCACTGTGGGTTGTGGGCATTCTATCAATTGATCCCTTGTGTCCGGCCTGGGCGTAGCACTTATAAAACAGCATTATATGACCTTGGGGAATACCCCAGTAGACTTTAGAGTGGTGTTCTAGACTGGACATACATTCTGTGCTGACAGTAAACCCTTTTATTTTCTTTGCCTGCGTAATCTAAACCATCCTCACCAGGAAAATATCACAAAAATTTTTTTGCCTTTATTTGGAGTTTAGGTGGACTGCGACGGTTGGACCATAGTGATGTTCTGTCTATGGTTTTAACCCATGGTGTCCAGATATTCTGGCTGTGAATGTAAGGTTTATCTGTTGCTAACCAAAGGGTTGCGTCCTCCTGAGACATACTCTGATGTGGGCACTAGGCAGAAAAAAAGGAGAGAGAGTGAGTTAGAGCGGCTTTTTTTGTTCTTCATTTTGTTTCGCATGGTTGAAGCGGTTTCAAATGAAAGCGGAGCACCGCCACTGTACAGCAGTGTTGGTCTGACTGGTCAGTGCTGGATACTGTAAATCTAGGTCACAGTTTGCAGCAGGGCATTACCTCATTAACAGTTCTCAATACACATGTCTATATTTCAGCTCTCTGACTACAGGGCATGTAGACAGTAATGGAAAGGAAGCAATCTTCACTACCACTGTCAAATTAATGGGTTCTAAAAATTAGACTATAATACGAGTATTTTGCTAGAATACAGCTGATTGACCTTGTCATGTTTTTTCCTCACATCTACAGGCAATTACTTTAAATTCACTTCAACTTCAAAAGAGTCGTCCCTCTGTCTCACTCCACCACCGCTTCCTGTCTCACAAACGGTGACCTCCAGAGCTCAAAAGTGTCAAAAAGAATCCTAGTATAGTTAAAAAGCCCAACTTTACAGCAGAATATGTCAGGTAAACTGCTTTAAATGCCAGGCGGCCAGAAAACAACAGCAAAACTCTTTACAATAGTGATGTGTCATTTATGAACGAGCCCGCTCGAAGAGCCGATTCTTTGTAGTGAACCAGAAGAGCCGACTCTTGTCAGAGAAATCCGACTCTTCGGCTGCTCCTGCTCAGCTCTGCTGAAAATGCATGCAGGCAGTTTATTTTGATGGGCACACCATATGGCCAATCACATGTGTGGACGCACTAGGATCATATCATTATATGAAAGTAGGAGGGGGGGGCAGATGCTCTGAAGACAGTGAGTGTAGTGGTGTGGACCAGGCATACGGATCTTCAGAGGGAGCCGAGCCAAAACAGCCAAATCTTTGAAAAGAGCTGGACTTCCCATCACTAGTTTACAAGCAACCAAAACCAGCCTATGAGTGCCTATATGGCACCAGCCCTACTCATCAGGGAAGCACCAGGTCACACAACAGGCCACAGACAAGACAGGGAGCCATCTTGAGTAGAGCCTCACTTATAACCAATTAAAGCAGGTGAAAACAATCCCTCAACAAAGTAGGAGGAGCCAAGACCACACTGGAGAGAGAAGCAAAAGGCAAAACAACTGACAGGCCAGAGGGCGTCAGCCCTGGCACAGATGGTCCCACAGATACTTAAAAATTATTAAGTGCCTAAATCAATGCCAGCGCCTCCTTCTCCATTATAAGTTCCCCCAGCTGAGTGTCACATTTTCTGTTGTAAGACCTAATTAAAGATGTTCAGTGGCAAATAATTAATTGCATTATTACTGTACTGCCAGATGATCTATTTAATAACTCTCACTAAAGTGAATACGGAACGTCTCCCTTAAAAAAGCAGCTCGATTTTACAACCTTAATCATTTTCCACTGAGTGATGTCTTCGTCCTCTCTCTGTCTTTGTCCATCTCTCAGATTTAAAAAAAGAAAAAGAAGCATGGTTGGCATGTTAATGACCGCTTGGATGTTTTGAAACACCTTAAGCAAATTCATGTTTTGGCTCAATTAATTTCACAGTGTCTCTGGCAGGGACAGGTGTAAATGAAACCTGACACATCAAATCATCATCAACAGTCCAAATCCAGAGCGGAGCCAGAATGTACACACACACACACACACACAGACACACACATCTAAAGTGTTAAAATGACTGATGATGAGTAGCATTTGGCTCGGTATATTAATGTAGCAGGTATGGTGAAGTCATAATATCCAAATAAATGGGACTAGGGAGTGATTGATAAGTTTGTGGCCCTGCTCAGTTATATGACATTAAAGTGAAAAATTGCCATTCTGTGTAATAGATGAGGGGCTTTGGTTAAGAATAAATACCAAGATTAAATCTTCCATATCACTGAAAAGTGTTAGCTTCCTTCATGTCATATGTTATGAGAGAAACTGAACTTTTAGCAATCAATTATTAGAGTAAATCAGCTGTTAAAACGCCAAAGTGACAATATATTTTAAAGTATGTAGTGACAATGCTGCATGGTGCTGCGTGTTTTGTTGCATTGTCTTGTCTTCAAAGGGCAGAGATTTGTGCCCTGTGGGGAGGTGAGAGAGAGGAGAGCTCAGTCATGCCAAAAAAGAGAAAGAAAAAAAAGAAAAGCCCAGTCGACAATCTCTTGTGGCAGTGAGGGAAAAATGCCAAAGAGGACAAAAATAAATAAATGAACAACTAAAAACCTCTCTCTCTCTCTCTCTCTCTCTCTCTCTCTCTCTCTGGGATGAAAATGATGTGGGAAAAGCCTCAAAGTCCTTCACTAAAAAAACCTGCATCAAAAAGTCCAGAATAAATCAATAACCAGACACTCAAACATTTGACGGCAATGCTTGATTTATTTATTTATTTATTTATTTATTTTAATTCTCAGGGACCTTTCTCCTCAGTGCAGATGAAAAGAATTCCCGTGCTATATTTTTTTTTTCTTTCCCCCGCCTTGCACTCGGATAAATGTTAAGCTTATTTCAAAAGGCTCCATGATTAAACATCCCGCTAATCTTGGCGCGTTCTACATAAAACTCCACAGAGCATAAATCCATTTATTGCAAAATGTGAGAGGGAAGGCAAACACAGGAAGCGGGGTTGCCATCAATTTTCAGGGTGAAACCAAAACAAAAAAAAAAGGCAGCTATAGAGGCGAAGAGTGTTAGGAAAATGTGTCTGACTGCTCAGCGAGGTTAAGAAATGTGTAAATTAACCATATAGTTATTCAGGATTGTTACACTTCTATATATATTTAAAGTTGCCCTTATTGATCTGTATGTTTTAACCTCAGACAATTTGTGAAAGAAAACTCACACTTAGACAAATGGACAAACCAACAGGGTTACTCTAAGAGGCACAGACACACACCAGATATAAAAACAAAACAATCAGACTGTACATAAAGATGGACCCTCCTGTGATGTTGACTAACAGAGGTGAGGTGATGCCCACATAGCCACCCATGTGTAACTCAGAGCAGTTGTACCTTTTACCTTCTAAGACATGTTTATTTGGACATTTTAACACGTCAGCTTCATTTTTCAACCCCGGAGGTTGCCATGTCAGTATTGCAGACATGATGTGTGTAGGTGGAACAAAAGGAGGAAAATTACACCATATGTTTATTCATCAAACAGGAAAGAAAAAAAATTGAAACTGTCTGAATTCTCCACAAACTAGCAGCCAATCAACTGTATCTTACATCTTCATAGCATATTTTTGTTGTTTCTTCCAAACCTGTAATCCATATGGAGGCACAAGAGAGTCACAGCAGCAGTTTTTGAACGTCCCTTAAAGGAGTACTGGACTAATCCACTCAGACACGGTGGCTGAAAATATCTCACTGACTCCATTTCATCTTCAAACTACAGCAGAGGAAGTGCAAAGAAGAACAATCCCATACTGGCTGATCATATAATGGTGCTTTAGAAATATGAGCGTATACACTATTATATCATATATTTATGTATATAAAGCTTCTATAGAACAGCCAAGATGGTGACATTGTAACCTAATAGTATCTTTTGCATACCTCTTCTTACATATTGAAAATGGTAGTAGGTTTGATTTTCCACTTCAACTAGGGAGGATCTGCATCTTTCTGCAGAGCAAAGCATCCGATGCTTCACACTATACCATATGAGATGAGCGGAGTGCTTCTCAACACTCACCCCAGCATAAGGCAAAGGAACATTCGCACCTCCTATGCATGTATTCACACTCACAAGTTCACATGCATGCAAACACACTTACACATCTAGAGCATGAGTAAGAGGCAGGTGGCTGTAAGAGTTAAGTCACATTGTATACTTTTACTGTATGTGCAGTAGTACATAGGAAGCAAGACCACAGTGTATTTAAATACCCTGCAAGGCCCAAAGTACACAGGCTATTGCTAATATATAATCCACTATGAGGACAAACAGACAGTGTGTGTGAGAGAGAGAGAGAGGACACTGCAGAAACAAAACAAAAGATAAGAGAAGAAAAAGAGTGATGGAGGCAAAGAGGGAAATAAAAGGAAGTGAAGAGCAAACATAAATAGAAGCAGAAATAGCCAGAGGAACAGGAGGAGGGATGAAAAACAATAACCAGTAAACAAAGAAAACACTTCTGAGTCTCAACATGTGAAGCTCACCTCAGTGAACTCATTCCCTGTCAGGCCTGAAGTGGTGGTGATGTATGACATCTATCTGATCACTGTTGGTCTCCTGAGCTGATGACCTCTCAGATCCTCCCCAAACAAGAACCAATTTAGCTCGTAGGAAACGCCACACTCACCTGAACGAAGGAAAAAAGCTATCCGAA
This sequence comes from Parambassis ranga, assembly GCF_900634625.1. NCBI lineage: Eukaryota > Metazoa > Chordata > Actinopteri > Ambassidae > Parambassis > Parambassis ranga. Next base: position 11,704,664 of record NC_041043.1, read on the forward strand.
CACAATCATAGGGAAGGAAAAAAGAAGGACACGGGAAGGGCAGTGATGGACTATACTGAGCAGGAGGCCTGAATGTGGGCTGTTCTAAATATGAGCAGACCCCGAACATTATGTGGGCCACATGTGATTTTTCTTTCAGGAAGTGTCACATGTGAAAGACCCAAATGACTACAGGGCGCCAGGGTGCGTGTGGATTTACATATACGGCGCACAGTAACATAATCCAACATTTGGCTTTGCATTATTAGTGCTGCTCTCTTTAGAGTCACTGTCGTATGTGTTATATCTATAAAGGTGGGTTAGATTAGCTTAGCATAAATACTGAGTTTGCATGTTTTTGTCCCTTTTTAGCAGGGTGACTCCCTGTAGTAAGCCGAGACAGTGTGCACACTCTGCAGAACTGCGAGGATTTTCTGAAAGGAGTGTGCTCTTTTAACTCCGCACGCAGCCTATCTTAGTATTCCCAGTTTCTCGGTGAGTGTAACAGCTCGCTAAGCAGGGTATCACCACGCAAATATGAGAATGAGAAGCGATGACTGCGAATACCCCACGAGTGTGTGACACTGCGAGAGCAAGAGAACTAACGGGGCTGTTCAATTATTTATAAGCAGAGATTGTCTGTTTATCAAACTGACGCCTGGAGCGTCGGCCATGATTAGACTCAAACAATGGTGGTCTTCACTGAACACTGCAGATGCAGCTTCCACAGGCACAGACCAGATATGAATAAAACCACAGACGGCATCAAAGAGCAGGGAAATCTTTGAAAATGTAACAGCATTCTCTGTTTAGATAATACTATGCTGTTTATGTGGACACTTTATTGGGCAAGTTACAATAACAATAAAAACAGTAAAACTCCTTATAATAAATCCTGAATGTAATTGGTCTGAGGGATACTAGTTGCAGTTTGTGCAGCTTCTGAGGTGACAAATGTGTAGCAATAACAGTTTTATCAGCTATCTAACAATCCAAATCTGACATTGAATTTGTGCAAGAGGGTCAAAGATCAAGGAGAAATGTTGTGGTGGCACACAAAATGTAACAAACTAGTTACAAGCTGGTATAAAGACAAACAAAAAGAGTATATAAGACCGATCCATAGCACCACGTTGGTGTCCATTTTCCAAAAAATAACAAATGTTGATGAAGATTCTCAAGATCAAGATTTCATTCTGATGCACTTTTTGTTAAATTAGTGTAACTTCTCTTTACAATCTGATAGCAACCAATTAGTTTGGCAGTTTTGCATTAAAACGAAGAAGATGAATCATCTGTGGAAGCTATGAAACGCTAAAAACATCAGCCAATCCTCCAGGTGGACCCTGCGTGGAGTATTGGCTAGTTGTCATTCTCTTTTTGTTCTGCGCGCACCAGAGAGGTACATGCATCAGAATGAAATCTCCTACCCTACCTTTAATGGACACTGATGTGGTACTATCTGTGTTTTTAGTCTTTAAACCAGTTTGATCACACTGGTGCATTATTGTGTGTTCTAAGCCTCCATGTATCTTGTGTCCTGTTGTGGTCTGCTGATTGTTTTGTTTTTGTCTATCCACAAACATAAGTCCACCATTTATCAATCATCAATTTCTAATGTAATCTTCACCTAAAAAATATCACTATCTATTTCTTCACCTGTTCCTTCACACTGAACAGCGTACATTGTGTCGTACTTGGGCTAAATGCAGATTCTCACATAATTAACATTAGTTTGAGTTGCTGAAAGCTGCTACACACTGCGCGGTGAGGGTGTTTATACTCAGCAGGATCTGCGATAGCAGAGAAATCCTTTCACAGACCACGAGTTACTCGAAATCTTACTTAACGCACCTCTTGAAATGTTATAATCAAGGTTGTAACCCTTCATTTCTGCTGCATCTGTATTGATTCACCCTATTGTGCACAGTCTTTTGAGCTCAGCATAAAGAATCCAAAGGAATGGCATGTAGTATGAGAGGAGAGCCATTAAGCCACAGGTTGGCTTCAGGAACAGAGGTGTAACAGTTTGTCTGCAGAAATGAGATGTTTTGTCAGAAACAGAGAGCAGGAATGAAGAAGGGAATGTGGGAGATCTGGAAATGGGCTCTGCAGGGAGTATAAGATGGGTGGTATGGCAAGATAAGGGAGGCAGGGAGGGAAATGTTGAGTTGTAATGGGGCAGGAGCCAGATGCTCCAGTTTCCTTGACAGAAATGGAGGTCAAGTGCAGCTTTATGTGAAGGCAACGCAGGGAGAGAGGCACAGACATAAAGAGAAAGATGGAGGGGAGGGAGGTAGCATGATGACTTTAACTAGTGGTAAGGGACACAGCTTTTGAGCACACGTAGTAGAGAGCCTCATCCCTTCTAACTACAACAGAGAGGATAAGATAGAGAAACACACAGAGCACAGTGTCTCCTTCCAGGATGGATGAAGGGGGGAGATAACAGGCTTTTCACAGGGAGCCCGAGAACATTAAAAGGTGTAAGCGATAGCTAGGGATAAAAATAAAAACATATGTTAACGTTGCAGGGAAGACAGATGGTAATGTGGTGGCTTAAGCTTATGAAGAGCGCTAATGGGTAGAGAGAGAGGATACAGGGAGGACACATGATGATCTGAAATAGGGCATCTGGGAGTGTTGGCCTCACCTATTTCAGCAGAAAAAAAGGAGCCATAAACATATATTAGAAATGCAAGTGTTAGCCACGGGACCACAGATGAAAAATGGCCTTCGTTTGTGAGTATTTTGACTCACACAGGAGATGCTCTGGAGCCGGGTAAGCAGCAGAGTAGTGTGGAAATATATACATCACACTACATGTAAAAACACTCAGAGGAGAAGTGATGACAGGGCTGACTTGGATTTTTTTTAGAGGGGAATGGAAACAACAGACAGTCGCATAGGAAGGACTGAGAATTGAACTGAGCCAGTATAATTGCCAAACAGAACTAGGCACACACCACGCTGAGCAAACAGCAGACTTCAAAGTCAATAAATCCTAAATCATTATGAGCCAAGTACAGCGAGTTACAACTGTAGCGAGTAGCAGAATAGGAGTGTATAAACATGTTAACATACAGAAAAGCAAACTGAGAAACACTCAATCCGGTGTGTCGAATCCAATATAAACGATAGGGCTGAAACAACAATACTTATACAACAATACACATCTTCATTTTCCTAAACAGCTGTCAGTAGGTCCTTTAATCAGGAGTTAGGAATACCTTTGTGGTAACAGATTATTACATATCCACCTTTTGGGCAGTACAATGTATGTAGGATTAACTCATGTGGTTAGTAGGGCCCTGCTCTACCTATCATCCCATTAAACTGCCAACCTTAAAGCTGCATTGATGGAGGCAGATGGGGTTAATATAGATAACCCTTTGAGCATAAGACTGGGTGTGGGACAGTGTGTCATTCACTTGGTTTTAACATTTTAAAGGGAAATTTTAAGGGAAACCACTCCTGTTGCTCGGTCATCTGCCATCAGGAAAATTTCCTCCACCCCTGAACACATAGAGATGCGGCTGGAGAAATACACTCACATGTTCAGACAGACACCGCCTCCACCTTTATGATCAACTTCCAACCTTCCTGCTTCAGGCTAGGGCTAGGGTTACATTAAGACAGGAGAACTTAATTCCACTTCCCGAGACCATTCCGTAGATGTCTCAGTTGAGGCTTTTGGCCCTAGTTAACCCTTGGTTAGGGTTAGGTTTAGGATTAGTGTTAGGGTTGAGGCCAGGATTAGGGTTAGGGTTAACAAAGCCTGTAATCAGTCTGAGCCATAGTGTGCTACAGGACCAACACTCCAAGCTGTTAGCTCTTAGCCATCATCTTAGCTATGCTACCCAACATTTGAGGCCCAACATGATGTACTGTTAAAGGGGAGTTTTACATTGCCACTGTTGCTTTAACTGCAGTTCCCCAGTCAAACATTAGGGGAATTGCTTCTCTGTTAGTGTAAGAGTAAAAGTGCAGGACATGAAAAAGGAGAGACAGAGAGCGATGTGGGAGGAGTCCACTGTCCACTGGCTTCACTGCCTCACACTGATCTAAGTGCCTGAAGAAACAGGACATGGAAATGTGTGCTTCTGCCAAGGTGTGTGTTTCTGTGTGGCTGTGAGAGAGGCCGTGATGTGAGACGGCATATAAAGAGGTATATAAAAGAAGAGTTACTCTCCACTCCCCTGAGGTGTAGTTTTGTGTGTTTTCACGTACTCTTATTGTGTGTGTGTGTGTGTGTGAGCCGCATACAAATGTCTGTCTCTCTCTGTCCCCGTGTGGTTGATATGCCTTTTCTGTCTGCTGACCGGTGATGTAGATGTGACACCTTTAAACAATACGTTGCTCACGAGGCAGGCCTGAGGAGGTTAAATCATAGTCCCATTTACACACAGGTTTAATCATCTGTTAATCAAGAGCGGCAACATGTGGATTCAAATACTGCACGCTACATGCTTTCTAGCAATTCAATAACCCAGCCTGAACTCAAACAGCAATTGAATCCACCCTTTTTTTTTCCTGAATCCTCTTTCTGCTACTCGAATAACTGAAGCACAGATTTCTCAGCCATTTACGGCTTTCAGTCTCTTCACCCCCAGCTGCGAAACGCTCCCAAGAAAGCCGGCTTTTTCTTGCATTTTGATCAGCTCCTCTGTCGTGTAATTGGGGGTTTTCTTGGAGAGCTGGCTTTAAAGGTTTCTTCCCTGTTATCATGGCTAATGGGAAAATGAGCAGCGTTACACTGATATGTTCCGCAGCACCAATGGAAGTTTAATGCGCTGTCTGTAAATAACACAGTTAGATGTGGGCCTTAATAAGAAATAAGTATTTACTTTCTGTGTGCTCTTTTCATCTTTTTTTTTGTTTTTGTTTTTCTAAAGAACAAAAAAATGCATTAGTGGCTCTGCTTGTATTTGAATGTACGTGTTATCTCTTTAAAATAAAGTATGAAAACATCAATGCGGCGTATTATTATTATTATGTGTCTCAACAATAGGAAACTGTTGTTATTTTCATGGAGATTCCCAAGCAAACAGAACAAGCAGCCCAGCTGTATATCCTTCCCTTTCATTCCAAAAATATTCCACTGTGGAAAGAACATGATGTTCCCATACTTCGCCATTTTAAGCTTTCAATACATAATTATATGGATCATCACCAATTTATCCAAGTCCTACATCTTTTCCTTTCTTTCACCCCCCCTCTCAGCTGATTTTTTTTTCTCGACAAGGCAGCTGGTTGCATTGTATCATCTCACTGTCTCGCTTCACTGCATCTACAAACCTTTTTTTTGGCAACTACAAGCAGCCCAGCCAGCCAAAGAGAGGCTTTTGCAGACTCCTTCAGAGTCTGTATTAATATTTACCAGGCTGGGAGACAGAGGCAGATGTCAAGCATGAGGCGATTTCTTCCTGTTGCTTGGTGGTAGGCCCGCTCCGGATTAAAGCGCAATCCAACCGACCAGATTTGTGTTAAAAAGATTTTGTACAGCTGCGGATAGAGGAATCCCCCCCCCCCCTCCCCCCTGAATCAATAAGAAGAATTTTTAAAAATACGCCAGTCAATATTCCTCGAAGGTTTACCGGCTTATGTAGACCAACAGAACCACAGAGCATTTTTAGTATGCCAGTCTCATGTATAATAATATTTGGTGTTTTTTAACAATGTCACAGAAGCAAGTGTAAAAGTGTCATGTAAATCCCATATCCAACTCTTTACTACCCAATAGGTGCCCGAATGTGCACTGAAAACAACATTAAACCTAATATCATTCAGCATATCAAAACATGACATGAATCTTCTGGATATCGTCCCTCACTGCGGTTATGATGCCGTGCAACACAGTGTTGTATTTGCCTAGGAGACAGTAAAAAATCAATACACACTCTTCTGAGTACACACCCTGTAATACTGAGTGAGTATACTCTGACACAGGGCTGTTAAAAATACTAAGGAAGTGCAGTGGAATTTTAAGTCAGGATTTCAGCACTGGATAGCTCCCATAGAGAAAGCAGCACAATATGGTAACACCACAGGAAGACCTATGCTGTCTAATGCTGTCTGCATTATAACATGTACAACTTTCTCTAGCCTTCCAAAATAGATTATGTAGAAAGGTTGAGAGGATATGGATGGCTTAGCCTGCTCTGTTTAAATGAGTAAAATGACTTATACGAAACACATGACCGATCATGCAACTCAACCTTTGCCAAAGTGGGTGCGTTCATCTTAAATGTTACAAAAAGCATCAGGTGTGCCCAAAAAACACACCCACTCCTTTTGAATGCACACACTTTGGAGTGCCATAGATGTTTTCCCAGATGTCAAGTACACTAAATTACATTACTGACTGTAGTTTGGTTTACAAGGATTAGAGAGATGTCCTCATTATTTAATGGCCACTGTGGAAGGACCCTACAGAAATGGGCCTGTTATACAACCCAGCTATTAGACATTAAAAGGAAAGGAGCACAGCACCCAGTTCTACTGGGAATTCCCAACAACAAAGAGCTCCCAAAACTTTGGACGTGGAATGCTTGCGGGGGAGGAGATGGATGCAGTTCTTATACTCAGTCAGACGCTAATTTGGGCTTACACTGATTAAGCTGTCCATCCTGCCGCCAGGAGACCTCTGTGTATGTGTGATCTGCTGTGGGCCAGAGCGTATGTGAGCAGAATCTCTAAAAGCTTAAGGAGACACCAATCAGCAGTGCTGGTGATTCATAGGGAGGATGGACATGAAAGAGCCGTGGAAAGCCAGTGACATAGAGGGATTGCAGATGGGAGAGGAATCCTCCCCGTTCTGTCAACAATTAACAAGGAGATAACTGCAAAACAAGCTCGCGATTCTGTCATCAGCTCGGCCCTCAGGTGCTCAGAAGGAAAGAAAATCAGCTAATTGAACGGAGAAGTGTTGAAAATAGAAATTTTTCATGATCAGTTGGCAAATTTAATCTTGTTTTGAACTCCTTTTCCCACAACATAAAAACAGGAAATAAATCCTTATTTAAAAATAAACACTAATAAACAACAACATATGTCACCTGTTGGCAGTGTGGCCTCACAGGGTCTCTAATAATCTCCATATCAGCTGTTAGCCCTGTAGGTCTTAGGCTGTGAACTCTCACTAAGCTGACAAGAGCAGCTTTTGACCCTCAACTCCACACCAGCGGCCAGCCGGATCATGTCCAAAGGGAAAAAGAGGCCAGACAATGATCTCTCACCTCAGGCTCTGTGCTGTCACAACATAAACACCAACACATTATGTTTCCTCAAGATCCTTATAAGCAACTCGGGTTGTGGTTTCCTTTGGGTTTCATTTGCTTTAGGTGTTTTTGTTTTTTTTTTTTTTACATCCGTTGCTTTAAAAGTGCAGAGTGAGCTCCGACTCCAGTAGTTTACTCAGCACTGACGGCAGCACATGTAGCAGAGAGTGCATGAGCAGGCGGTCACATGGAGCAAAGCTGCAGCTTTGACATTAAGGTTTGTAAAATACATTGCTAGAAACTTGACAAAAAAATCCTACATAATCCTAACAACTTTCATGTTGTCACGTCCTTGTCACATGCATCTGCACCATTCTATGCATAATATGATGACCTTAAAATACAAGAATTGTGTGAGATGTCATGTTAATTTAATGTCATGTGACTCAGGTCAGGCATCTTGAGATGGGATCAGGCAGGGATTTGCTTTACCACTATAACCACCAACAAAAACCACTGTCTTAGAATGTGGAGACAGATCACGGTGCTCTTCGTGTCTTCTTCCAACTATAGATATGAGCAAAATAATCAATAAACTTGAGCCAATACAACTGCAGGTGCAGCTCAGAATGAGTGTGATGGGGAATGGACAGTGGATTTTCTCATACTGGGAAAGCCCATCTTGACTGGAGGGATCCACCAGCAAGCTCTAAATTTAACTCCAGTGTAAAAAAATGGATGCACTTTTTGAAGCACATAGAATTGGGCTCATTTTTAGACTGTAAGAGGATATAGGAGAAACAAAGGGTTTCAAAAAAGGTCAGTGAGTTTCAGCTCGGATTTTACTCCTGGCCTCAGCATGTGAGTAATTTAGCCCGTAGCACAAATGTTCTCATGCATTTCACTACAACACGGGCTTAGAAAATCCATTTGTCTGATGAGGAGCAGAGAGGGCTGCCGTCAAATGCAAATAATAGATCAGTGATCAATTTTTGAGTCGGATGCACAAAACAATCTGGATGTCGACCTCAAACCCTTAAAAGTCAGGATGAAATCATTTAACCCCCCTCCTCTTTCTCCTCATCTGGCTGTCTCACAGTGTGCTGCTTTACATTTTTTTTCTCCACGCTGGCAGACCTATCGGAGCAGCTGTCATGCGTTACTTTTTCCCATTAAATGCCAGCCACTGCGTCTGTCTGCACCAAAAACAACTCGCTGCTCAGAAGCTGCGACTGAACAGCCTAAACAGAGTAGATGAGCTGCGCGCATCAGTGTCACATACTGTAGCCGCTACATGTCACAGAATTACGCGCGTATAGACCTATACACCTTGAGTATTACCGACGCATCAATTTGTATGTATGTCCAGACAAAAAAAAAACACGGATTTGGGCATTAAAGATTTCGAGCGTCGCAGAGGAATCGATGACATCATGTCTGTGGGGGGAAGATGTATTTTTGTGAGCCGTGAAAACAGATGCTCGTCTGGCCTCTGGATGGAGTATCTGATGCGGGGAGGGGAGAGCGGGTGAATCGAGGCGAGTGAGCACTGTGGTGATGTGAACGGCGCGCCTGACACACACACTCAGACATACGCAGACACATATACACACACACATATATATATATATATATGCCTTGGACTATTACCTGTCCCTCTGAACAAACAGCTCTCTTCCCTTCCCACACAAGCGCAATGGCGCACTGTGATTAAACAATCACAGAGGTGCAATTTTGCGTGCAGATTTGGACACATTTGGATGAGAGGAGGTGATATGTTGCCTAAACGCGTAAGATGTGGCTAAATGTGCATAAAGTGAAATGCATGTGGAGACTGGGAAGGGGAGCGTAATGGCATCACCACGGTGCTGATTTTTTACCCCAGTCATGTACACAAGATCGGGTTATACCAGGTGACAGTCAAGAAGAGGTTAGCAGGCTGTTGGAAGGGATAGTGAGAGTGAGAGGAGCTGGAAACGCTGCGCATTGGGGACTTTTAACAGATTCTTTTAAAAAAGGCTAAACTCAAAGTTTGACTTACCTCCACACTTGTCCCATCTGAAAGATGTGTATGATGGTCTGCCAGACCCAGACAGAGAGGCGGCAGCATCTGTCTCTTTGCAAACTGACTGTAGCTCTACGACTACTCAGCCCCTCCACGGAGCCCAGTCCGCCCCCAGTGTAATCCTGGACAAACCACCTGAAGCTCAGGATCTGGACCAGAACCGAGGGCACCAACACGAAGAAAAGGGTCAGGCCCGACCACAGGAAGTCCTGTTTGTGGTAATAATCGATGGCCAGCCACAAATCGGTCCCCACGTCCCAGAAGAACACCAGCAGTGCCAGGATGATCCACAGGCAGTCCAGCCAGAGGCGCTCCTCCTGCGGTGGTCGCGCTGCATCTCTCCCCTTCCCCTTTCCCTTCCCCCGGAGGTAATGCAGGCAGGCGCTCCGGCAGCCCCAGTAGCACGACGAGGTGTTGCAGCAGTGGCAGATGTGGAATGAGCTGCCGTTCCGAGTGTCGTCCTCTCCCGTCCCCACCACCTCGTCCAGGTTGTGCAGCTGGGCGAAACCGGTGACGACCCCGCGACCATCGGATTTCGCTGCCATCTTTCCCTCTGATGTTCCCACCTCCTCCGGCTTCCGGGGTTCGTGACGACACTTCCCTGACACCTGTTTTGCACCCCAAATGTTGGAGCCATCTAAAAGCGGGGTGTCAGCGCGTCGCCGTCGCTCACTCTGTCCCCAGATAGCGCACCGGTGGCGCCACAGACGCAGCACATCTTTTCTTGCTTTCCCTCCACTGCAGATCTATTCCCACCTGGTAACAATAATCTAATCTGCAAGTTCAAACAATTTAATTTGTAACTCATGCGTCCAACTGTGATGAACAATTTTTACCTGTGCATTAATCTCATTCCCTGCTGTTCAGTTGTTTCCCCTCTCTGCAGCTCGCCTCCAGCTGCAAGCTGAGTACCATGAGCAGACCGTCCCTCCACTGTCCCACGCCGACGTAATTCATCCCCCCCACCTCTCCAAGTCTCTCTCCCTTTTTCTTTTCACACGCTCCCTCTCTCTCTCTCTCTCACACACACACACACACACACACACACATTTACACACAGCCTTTCCAGCTCAACTTGGTTGCCATCTAGTGTCTTGTTTTAAGTTTCCAAACATCCAGCTCCAGGTTTATGTAGGGTGTAGGCTATAATGTTATTACGATGATAGAAAATACATGTTTCAATAGCAGTCGAGGAGTTAAGCTTTTACTAAAAAGCAGCATTTTTCCCCCTCCCGATTGCATGTACAAGCTCCAGGCTCAACAACTGTGATTAGACTGTGCCCACGGAGCTGCCATGCAGGGACACATCCAGTGTGAGATTGATTGGATCATGCTGCCTGCTCAGCTCAGCTCAGCTCAGCCTGTTTGGATTTGATGGGAGCTGTCCAGTGCTGAAATGCCCCCAGAGATGCAGGGAGTGGGTACAGCAGACTTTATTTGGGGACCAGTTTGAGTTTAAGACCACATGTGACCAGTCCTCCCTTTAGTTTTGTGTGTGTGTGTGTATTTGCACAATTCTATTTGGAGTAAACATCAGTTTGTAAACTCCCTTCAAATGGCAGTTTAAGGGTTAAGTCTTAGTTTGGGGTTAATTTTGGACTCATGTTAAGGTTAGGCTGTGACACTGGGTCGTTATTGTGTGTGTGTGTGTGTGTGCCCACTGATAAAGAATCCACAGAGCAGAGCAGGTTCATTTCAGATGAAGGGTTCAGGTGGAGCGAATCAATGATGCATTGTGGGCTAAGCTGTTTTATGTTTTGTGCTTCAGAGGTGTAATCAATACAAGTGGCAGTGAGACGCTAACAAGTCAAATCTATTTTTATTTTTTATTTTTACTCCTACTGTAGTAAATAACATTCATAAGGTTACATCAAATCCCACAAAGCACCCACACTTATAGTTAGGCAGCTATAGAGTTAAGAAAATGGATGTGAAAATCATAAGAGTACATAGCCGGTTTTGTCCTACTTGTGTGTTTTAATAAAAAGACTGCATGCTATGCTACACATGCTAAATAATGAAATAAATGCAATTTTCCCCACTTTGAGGTGTGTGGTGCAACTGGCTGTATGTCTCAAACTAAAAAAAACCCTGTGATGACTGGACGAATACATCTAAGCATTAAGTTAAAGCTACATTCAATTACCACATCTGAAAATGAACAAATTTAGCATGCCAGTATTCGTGCCAGGAGCCTCTCCAGGCGTTCATTCAGAGGCAATAAGGCATGGAAGTGTAGAGATGAAGACATTTCTCACAACAGATTTTGAATATTAAACTCTTCACCCACGTTTAAGTCATTATTATTATCATCATCCGCCTCGACAGACTGTTCTGATTCACTGGACATGACTGAAATAGCATCACATAAACAAGACCTCCAATGAACAACAAGAACAGAAGGTTAAAGGAGAGGAGTGATTCATGGATGAGATTGTCTTTATTAGAAAGTGAATAAAGGGCTTGAGTGAGTAATTGTGTAGATGTGGGGTACACATTGTCAAGTTTTGATGATGACGATGTTCTAAAAATGTTTAGAACTCATCAATGAACGTCAAAACTTGATCTTTTATTATGTGATGTGGGGGAGGGACAGATTTGCTGGTTACTCATTAATGTCTATCAGTGCACTTTTAATGGAAAATGGGGGCCGTGTTGTTCACAAATTACGGAAGTATTTTTTTTTTCCCAAATTGCTCACATATGTTTCAATCATTTTTATCTATTCAACATTCAACATATTTCGTGGACATGCACAGATTTGTCTCAACTTTCTATATATATATATATATATATATATATATATATATATATATATATGTATATATATATATATATATATATATATATATATATATGTATGTATATATATATATATATATATATATATATATATATATATATATATATATATATATATATATATATATATATATAGGGCTAGCATGTTTCCCCTCAGAAGAACTGCAGTTATTTGGTTTGTAAAGCAAGATGGAGTTTCACATTCAATTGAGCCTTGGCTTCTTTTGCAGAGCTGTCTATGATGTGGGCTTGAATGGCCCAGAGCAAACCATCTATTGTGAAGCTCAGACAGGCTGCAAGTGAAGCAAAATACTGGGCTGATTTGCAATACATCATAGACACACACTTACTCACACTCACCCACACACACACACACACACACACTGCTCTGATATGTCTAAAACAAACTGGCCCATGATCGCCTCTGCCAAGCCATCTGCTCTTCTTCTTCTACTCTTTCCAAAAGTGTGCATGTCTTTAGGGAGTCTACCATTCAAGGTTGATGTGTGCTCCTTCCTGTGCCTTAAGATCTCAGCAGGCAGGCGTCTTCAGCGTCCCAAGAGTTTTTTAAAAAAACATCTTAAAGCTTTTTTTCCCTACCCTCGACTTCCAGCTGCTTTTAAGGACGCCAGCTCATTTAAGCTCTTAGCAGCTACTCTCGATATCACCACTATTAGTCTGCGTAGCTTTATATTGTCCTGAGTATTTGTTCAGTGTCTATAAAATTAAGTCAGTAACTTTTTAGTATATGTCACCTCCTCCTTCTCGGCCATGTGTGTAAGTCTGTTCTGTGTGGTCTGCCACTGCTTGTAGCCTTCTGGCTCTTCCTTCACAGTCAAGCCTCCTCTTCTCTCCCTCTCTCTATGTGGGTCTCCATTTTTCAAGTTACACATGACTTCATGCTTCACCAAGCTGCCCACACTCCTCCAAGGGATTCCATCCACTGCCCTCCCTCTTAACCTCAATCTGGCACTGTCTACGTGAAGGCCTTTTTTAAGACCCATTCTCTCAATATATGACTATTATATTAATTTGTTCAGTCATTCAAACTCTTTCATTTTCCCCTTTTTATTCCAGTGATGACAGAAACACTCAGATAATTTATTTACACTATGTAAATGAGTATTAGACTTCATCTTTTTTCTCTAATAGTGGATTTATGCTTAGATGTTGGGCCAATTTGTCATTATTTTGTTGCCTGTTAATAGTAAGCCTCCAGTACTAGGTTGCATGCTGCTTACTCCCTACACACACTGACACATTCCTTTACAACAGAACAATTTATTCAGTATCTACCAAGGAAAATCAAGGTGATCCAGCTCAGGCCTCTGGAAATGTAAAGCAAAATGTTCCAATTGCACCACCTGGTGCTTGAAGTTATTAGTTGATGGTTTATAAAGCAGATGGTGGATGCTTGGATTAGGTTTTATACAGAGCACTTTTACAAATAGCCTATATGAGACGAAATTATGTAAAGATGCTTAGGTTTTAATTTATTAATAAAACTTGTTTGTTTTTGTGCACCATCTGCTCCTTATTTAAATTATCCTGCCTTTTAGATGTTTACACCACAATTAGTCAAAATGTTGTAAAATATGACGAATCTAATGAAATAATTTCGCTGGAGTGTACAGTTAAAAGGAACTCTTTGGGAGCAAATTACTGTTTAAAAATAACGAAAAGGTGAATTTTACCTCACTGTCTCTTTGTAGATGTCATCAACTCTTTAGTCTTAAATCTCTAGTGTTAATGAAAATCCACCGGCAGCTCTTTAACTACTTTAAATTAAAAACTAAGACGTTTGTAATGTAAATAGGCGCCGGCCCACTTTCACACGTCAGTTGTTTCTAGTCGGTGTGTTTTTGTGAACGGACCAGCCCTTCCCTACGTCCAAATAATAGATTATCAGGTAATTGTTCGATTTTTTTTCCTTAAGTCGACGAACATTGTGAAATCTGAATTATTCTCTGTGTTTATAATATGTGTGATAAATGTATTTTGGTGTCAATCTAAAAAAACGAACATTTCTTCGTTGCAAAATGCTCCTATTTCCGTCGCGATTAGCTTGTTAGCTAACGTCAATCGCTTCATTTCCTTAAACTAAGCTAATTTCATGTAGCTGACCGATTGTTGCAGGATTTTCTTATTAAATATGAGTTGACAGCGACTTGTACGATGACTTCCTTTAATAGTAAAACAGTTAAGATAGGATTAGACTGTCATAAGAAGAGGAAATTGAGCTAATTACTAGCATTGTCCATATTCATTAACAACACAATCATCACAATCATGATAATTATGTTTCTCCCGTCAGATCATGGAGTTCGCAGAGCTCATAAAGACACCCAGAGTGGATGGGGTTGTTTTGCACCGACCTTTTATGCCCATTGTGGAAGGAACTTTGTGCTTGACTGGTCATCACCTGATTCTTTCCTCCAGACAGGACAACACAGAGGAGTTGTGGCTGCTTCACTCAAACATTGATTCCATAGAGAAGAGGTGGATATCTTGTAGACTTTCACACACAGTGTTCTTTTACTGTAGAGATGCATGTCTTTGCAGAAATAATTTTGAAGTAGAATGAATTAAGAGTTGTTCTGAACCATGGTTATCCTTTTTTACAATGCAGCTTTCATGTGATTGCATGCTTCATCACTTCACTGTTCAAATACTTGACAGTTACATTGATGAGGAACAGAAAGCTTTGACAGGAAGTTGGACATTAGGATGTCACCACAGCTGTTTTTTTTCCACAAGTTACAGTTGTTCTTCTAGCAGTTGGGAATGATGTGTGTGCAGTTTGAGCACTCATCAGGCTGGATTGCTCAGTAATTGTCTTTCTCTCTGTTCCATGACATCCATCCTCTCGTATCTTGATACCGTCTTTTAGATTTGTGGGGTCTTTGGGAAGCATCATAGTCAAATGCAAAGACTTGAGGGTGATCCAGCTCGACATTCCTGGCATGGAGGAGTGTCTTAACATTGCCAGCTCTATTGAGGTAAAAAAAAAAAAAGCAAATCACCACTAAGTCATTAATTGTCCTTTTTTACGACCAAGTAAAATACTTTTTAATTCCCTTCAAGACTCTGTCCACACTGGATTCAGTGTCCCTGATGTACCCTTTCTTTTACCGGCCGATGTTTGAAGTCATAGAGGATGGATGGAATTCATTTTTACCACAGGATGCCTTTAAAGATTTGGAGTCCATGGTATGATTAATGACAATATATCTTGATCGATTGTATTGTTAGTCTGTTGTAATTCACTGTTGCCATTCCTTCTCTTAATGCGGCACACTTCCCTCTCTCAGACAGATGAATGGAGGCTGAGTGAAGTCAACAAGGACTTCACCGTGTGTCCATCATATCCTCCTCTTGTCGCTGTACCCAAAGATGTAGATGATGACACGCTGAGAAAAGTAGCTACTTTCCGCCATGGTGGCCGTTTCCCAGTACTTAGTTACTATCACAAGAAGAATGGCATGGTAAGCATGGAGCAAACCTCTGGCTCTGTTTCATCTGCACTATGCTTTTTTAGGGAGATGGAAGTTAAAGTGACATTTCTTGTCCTTAAATCACTTCTTCTATCATCAGGTGATGATGCGAGCAGGACAGCCACTCACCGGCACCAATGGGCGACGGTGTAAGGAAGATGAGAAGCTGATCAATGCCACTCTGCGGCCTGGAAAACGTGGGTACATCATTGATACTCGCACTATCAGTGTTGCTCAGCAGGCCAAAGCTCGAGGTGGAGGATTTGAGTCGGAGGCTAACTACCCACAGTGGAGGAGGATCCACAAAGCCATTGAAAGGTTAGAGGCTACAGGAAGGCTACAAGTGTTGACACCATATTTGCTATGTATTAATTTGTAGGACCTATTTAGACATTTCTGTTAGCAGTGTGATATGTCTGTCATTTCCAGGTCTAATGTCCTCCAGGAGAGCTTGATTAAGCTGGTGGAGGCATGTAATGATCAATCCCACAACATGGATCGCTGGTTAAGCAAGCTAGAGGCTTCCAGCTGGCAGACTAATGTCAAGGAGATCCTCACCACTGCTTGCCTGGCTGCACAGTGCATCGACAGGTCAGGGGATGTGCTGTGATGTCATTTGCTTCTTGTAATAATCACGGACTGGTAAATACTCAGAGAAGCAGGTGACTTGCTGATGAACTATAAGCATTTGTGTCTCAGGGAGGGAGCATCGGTGCTCGTTCATGGTACAGAAGGCGCAGACTCCACCCTGCAGGTGACCTCCTTGGCTCAGATCATCCTTGATCCGGCTTGCAGGACCATCAAAGGCTTTCAGGGTCTAGTGGAGCGGGAGTGGCTTCAGGTAAGCTTCTCTGAGGCATGATGCAGCACCTAAAATGTGTCATTTCCCCTTTTTTAAGATTTGTTGTGAGTAATAATGTAAAGCACTTGTTTTGCAACTCTGTAGTTTTACAAAGGGACCATGTTTGCCCCATATTAGGTTAAAGAAAGCATCTTCATTTCTTTATGGTTACAGCCTTAGTATTTTTTCTAACAGTCCCCCCTCTCATCTTGACCACCTACACAGGCAGGTCACCCGTTCCAGCAGCGCTGCGCCCAGTCTGCCTACTCCAACACCAAGCCTCGCCAAGAGGCTCCTGTCTTCCTGCTGTTCTTGGACTGTGTGTGGCAGATCCTTCGGCAGTTTCCCTGCTCCTTTGAATTCAGTGAGAGTTTCTTGGTGCTGCTCTTCGAACACGCCTATGCTTCTCAGTTTGGTACTTTCTTGGGCAACAGTGCAGCCGAGAGGTAAGTCGGATGATGTCGGTGTAAAAGTACGAGTTTATAGAAGAAAATAAAAACATTCTCTTCACCTTAATTGCCCATATACCACTGCTCTAATTGACTAACCTGACACCTTGGTGTCTTTTTGATAGGGCTAAACTGTCTCTGCCTGAGAAGACCGTGTCCCTTTGGTCGTGGGTGAATCGACCACAGGAACTGGAGCGTCTGACCAACCCTCTTTACGAGGCTAACAGTCTTGTAATCTGGCCCTCTGTGGCCCCTCAGAGTTTGCTGCTATGGGAAGGTAAGAAGCACATCAAAGAGTGTTTGAATACATTAGGTCGAATGGTGTATAAGTGAAAAAAATAACAGAATAAGTTCAAATTTAAGAGTACATGTAGTAAAGTTTGAATTTCTGACTTTCTGAATGGGTGTTGTCTAGACTGATGTTCTTATGTAACACATAAAGTGTGCTGTTTGCTTACACTGGCCCATGGTTGTCATGGCAGTGTGGGTTTGGATTTATGCTTAAAGCCAAGGCAAGCTCAAACTTGAAACTTGTGTAGGTGAGTGCATTACTGTTAGTTATGGGGAAAAATACTGCCACAGCGGCGAGTGTTGTGCTGTACATTCATCTTTGATCACCTCAGCTGGGATTGCATTTTGGTCATTCTGTCATCTTACCAGAAGGGGGCACCATTGATTTGGTAATTTAGACTCTTGATTAACTGAGTGAACCTAAGAAGTGTCAACCCTCACTAACTGTTCAAAGGTACAGTATATATGTGTTATTTTCAGGAAAATGCATTGAGATAAGAAACAACACAATCTGCTTTCATTTCTCTCTTTTCCAGTTACAGATGATTAAATGTATGACAAATACGCTCTATACAGTGTGTTAAAAACAATGGAAAATAGTCTGTTCCATTAGCATGTTCCAGCAGTACAAATATAACTTAAAATAGACTAATGATCTTCCTATTAGGTCTAAAAAAAGTTTCTGGCCTTCTCTGAATGCCTCTCGTGTTGTACATCCAGTGATATCCCATCACTGATGTGTGTCCGTGCGGGGCTGATACCTGAGCCCTGTGAGGCTGGATAATAACAGTTCACTACCAGTTCTCAGTTAGCAGTCGTATGCATGCTAATCTTAGTCCTGCAACTCACTTCTAGGCCGGTGTGTAGAGCAACAACTTAACGCTTCATTTATAATGTAGGTAGTGCTTTTCATAGTGAATATTATAACATGATTAATACTGTAAGAATCGTTTTAATTAATAGAATATAGCCAAGATTTTTTTATTGGCATTATCTTGCATGAATGTGTGCTTCTTTTTCTTTCTAAACTATGCTTAGCATTTCCATAAATATTATTCATCTAATCTTGCCAACGATGGGAGTCATTAGTGTTTCAGAGTAGGATAGTGTTGCAAATAATAGACAGGCATTGATTCACCCGCTTTATCCTGTACTATAATGTCATGGAAGGCTGGAGCCTATCCTAGCTGTCAATGGGCAGGAGCAGGGGTACACTCTGGACAGGTCACCATTCTATCGCAGGGCTAACATACAGACATCTACACATCTACAGCCAATTTAGAGTCCCTATTTAACATAATATTAGGTTTGGTATGTGAGAGGAAGCCGGAGTACCCATACAAAACCTCCACACGCACCGGGAGAACCCACTCTACACAGGAGTCATTGTTGTAAAGTAATTTTAACATTAAACATGTGTTTAATTGACAGGAATGGACATAATAAGTACCGAAAATGTTAAATTGTGAAAATCCTTAACTTTGAATGGCTAAATTGACAAAAAAAAACTTAATCTGAATATTTTGAATTTTGATGAAATCAGTTTAATGAGTTTGAAAAGCGTCCCTAAGCTCGTCCATTCATAAAGTTGAAGGGGGAAGGGGAGTCTAGACAGATGAGGGGTCAGCAGGTTCAGGCATTCTGTGTGCGGGGCCTCCCGTGCTGCCTTAAAACCTTAGCGTCACAGCCTCATTCTGTATGAAGCGGAACATGACATTTGAGAACGTGAGCACGTGGCATGCTGCTGATGCAGATCTTTCAAGAGGTACATGACGCACACTCCTGGTCCCACTTTAAAGACCCCACGGGGAGAGGTCCTGCTCTCCAGATTCACTCCTGTAGGTTCAGTCCTATAAATTTGGTAGAATTAATATTTTAACTTTAACACTTCAGGAAGAGTAGAGAAGATGAAGATTTTTCTTGTAAATTTTTTAGCAGTTTTGAAATCATTTGAAATCATTACCAGCAAGTCCCTTTGGTTCATGGTGGTACAGTGCAGTCCTACAGAACATGAGTCATTGCTGTCAGTTCCCACAATCAAAGCTATGTTTGTCAACTCGTATCATCCCTCTCCTTTTGTGTAGCTGCAGTTCTTTTGGTTTTGTGGTTTATTAATTGATTTTTAAATAGTTTACAGTAATTGGTGTCATGATTTAGAAGATAAAAGCTCTTTTTTTGGGTTACTGTTAGTAATATTCTTCTCTTTTACTGTCAGGTGTGTTTCTTCGCTGGAATCGCTCCTCCAAATGCTTGGATGAAGCCTATGAGGAAATGGTGCATATAATTGAATACAACAAGGAACTTCAGAACAAAGTAAACACCCTGCGCAGACAGCTGGCACAGCTGGAGACTGAAGACCCTCTGCTGCATACGCCATAGAAAGAGGGACGAAGGCGCCCGTGAAAGGAAGCGAGAGGTAGAAAATGTGAACAGAACTAAGTACAAACAGATCAAAATCAGCTTAGGTTTAAATAAAGAAAATCAAATCTTATCAGTCAGTTCTACTTACTTACTCCTCACACAGTGAACATGACTGAATGGACTAAAACATGCATTTTACTATGTTATCTCAGTACAAACTAGGCAGGAGTGACACAACACAACCATGGCATACTTCTTATATCAGTGTGCATGCAGAACTTAACAACTGTTCCTTAAACTGAGCTTTGCCTGCTGCCCACACACATACTGTCATTTACATACACACATGTCTTTACGTTCAGCGAGTTCAACTTTCTACACATCGCAGTAGGAAGGGTTAACACATTAGACTCTTATGTACGTACATTGGCATTTATTTTGTTCTAGAAGGGGAGAAACCTCACGTTAACTTCCACAGGGTACCTTTCCACCATACATGCTTGCTGAATGTTTCAGCACTGAGGAACTGCAGAGGTACCTATGGCAACATATAGGGCTGCTATAAGGCAGCATGTGACTTTTGCTGCACATTGAGATGACATAATGCGCGTAGGAAGGGTTAGCAAAGGCTGTAGTGTACAAGAAGAGGGGGAGGTTTGTATAAGAATAAATTAGAATATATATACATGACCAAAATATTCTTGATCAATACTTGACATTCCAGTTGGTAGTTTGGTCATAAATTATTCAGATAAGTTCAGCGTGTTTAATGCAAACGGCGCAGTGAACTTCTGACCTCGTGAATCACTATGAAAATATGCTTGAGTGTCATTATGAAACTCTGGGTCATGATGAGGTGTCATGGCAACAAGAGTTTATCCCAAATATTAGAAGCAATATAAAGTGATGCTTTATGGTGTGAGTATAGTTGAACGCTATTATACAATTCCAGCATAACATAACAATATTTTTTAATTAATATTAATTAACCCTTAGTTGTGTTATTGTGCAGCAGCCATATTAGATCATTTTAAACCTGCAGTTACAAACATTTTGACCTAAATTCTGTTCAAATAGAAACTTTAAGCTCGTGTTTCTCTGCTGTCTGTGGTAATATTATACAGAAAGCTTTATGCATCACTGTAAATACATCACAAAGCATTATCTCTTTCTCGATTTCAATGCATCAAATCTACTTCTGCTTTCAGAATCACACTAAGCTGAACTCACTCCAGCCACTACTTTACAAAGGGAAAGTTTACATGTGTGTTTTTTCATGTGTGCATTATTTGCTTCTTCAGCCAAAAAAACACCTTAAAGCTTTGTGTGTGCACAAATGGAACAACCAGTATAATGGTGTAATTTATACAGATTTATTATGCTTGCGCTCTGCACAGTGTCACTAACCGATTGTTGCTTTGTCAAAAAAAAAGATTGATCGCACTATGTGGACATATCATTTTTTTTTGTTTTAATTTTGTGCAATGCCTTACTGTAAAATCAGAGTAAACATGTCTGTACTTTTATCAATGCTGATCAGATGCTTGTAAAATATATATCTTACTCAGAAGATTGTTTTTTTTTTAAGTTTTCAAGCCATTAAAATTATTGCACAAAATAAAAAAATATTCAGTAGGTCTTTGTGTAAAAATTAAGTTTTAATTAGTTTGATTGCCGTTGCTAGGCAATAAGACTCTTGTTCTTCACCCTCTTTCTTCTTTTTTATTCTTCTGTAAGTTTGTCTTCTGTAAGCGCAGCGTATCTTCAGCATACATTGACCGATTTCAGCCATTCAACTATCAAAATGTTCATCTCACAGAGGACGTTTTTTATTTAATTTATAGTTTTTCAAATATTAATCAATTTCGGTGTCATCTGCCAAATGTATCTCCTCCTACAAATTTCAAGCTACAGACTCCATTTTAGTCTTAAAACGCTGATTAGATGCTGCTCTATCAAACATGTATTCAGAATTTTTGCCAGGCTCTCAAAGTTGGAGTGGTTTTTGAGGTCTTCTATGCTGTTACCATGGTGACAGGCTGACACACAGAGGCATACAAAGCTCTGATTCTCCAGCAATTCAGAGCAAATCCTTCACATCAGCATTCAAAGCAATGCTTCAGCTGCAGCAATCAAACTTTAATCAAACCCTTTTCTAGTTTTTTTTTATATTTCTACATGAATATGAACCAAGACATCAGCTGATTTGCAGATGTCCAACATTTATTTGTCAAATTCAGAATTCATTGTTGCAACCAATGCTGACAGGCCATACTGGCTCAAATGCAGCAAAACAGGCTCAAACCATGACACCACCACCAACAGGTTGAACAGGAAGGACAGGTTCATGTAGTGTCATTGTGTCTACCAACATCAGGCTTCTCATTTAAGATAAATAGTTATATTCTGATCTCATCTGTGCTCAAAATATCTTCCCTGATCTGTCCACATGATCTTTTGGAGAGCAGCGACTTTCTCCTTGCAGCTCAGCCTGTTGGTGGATCCATGAACATTAACATTAGACAATGTGAGAGAGTGATCTTTGTTCCACTCCTTTGGAGGGTAACAATGGACTTGAATTTGTGCACTGTCTGTGGATTTCTGAAGCCCAAACTCTTTAGAGATGATTGTGTAACCCTTTCCAGCCCGATGAGCAGCAACAACTGTTTGTATGAAGATCAGACTTTGATAGATCACTGTTGTTTAGATAAACGGGGCGCTCACTGACATCTTCCATTGACTGAAAACCCCTCTGAACAGATGAATTTGGCCTTCAAATAGACTGCTAATCCTTTAAATTCACAGATTATTGCCACTCACATATGCATAAATGACAGGGTTTAGTATGTGAAAATCAGCTGAGTTTGATGTTGTGTCATATTTATGCAGCGTAAGATGAAAATATAACAGTAATACTGTAAAACTGAAAACTTTCTAAGGATTCAGACCGAATCTGAAAGTGGAGCCACTTCCCTCTATGGCTCACCCAGAGATTAGTCAACAACACCGCAATAAATATGCTTCCAGTGCTCTGACGATACAATCATCTGATGAGCTGCTTGGGGGGGAATAAATAGCCCGGGATCAGCTGCTTCATGGAGGCATGTAATGGCAGCCAGAGTGTTTACAGCGCTTCCATCACTCTATCAACGTGGCCTTGTGTCTGTCACTACACTGATTTTGTAACCGAAACTAACCACAAAAGATCCCTCAAGAGCCACCAGAGGCAAGGACGGACTGTACATGGACCTTTAAAATGATGATTATTTCACTTTCTGAAGCAACAAGTCTGAATTTTAATCTGTTAT
Organism: Parambassis ranga; assembly: GCF_900634625.1. Taxonomy (NCBI): domain Eukaryota; kingdom Metazoa; phylum Chordata; class Actinopteri; family Ambassidae; genus Parambassis; species Parambassis ranga. The sequence continues at coordinate 11,727,474 of NC_041043.1, forward strand.
CATGGCAATCATCTCACAGTTATCAGGTGTCACTTTCCTCTCACGTTGCCTGGGAAAATGTTCCTCAGAGATTTGCAGCATTTGTTTCCAGTAAGAAAAAAAAATGTGTCAGTTTACAGATTAACTTTTTTTTTTTATCTACTAAGTGACGACAGACATGGGGGTGTGCACACCTCCACCAGTCACATAACAGGAGAGATTTCATGCCCACCCTGTGCTCACCTCAATCATCCGTCTGTTTGGCTCTCTTCTATCTACTGCAAACACAGCTCAGAGTCAAACAGAGGGTGTATATACATACATACACACACACATCATATTACACTAACGGAAGTGGAGTGTTTTTGTCATCCTTGACCTGTATATCTATAGACACGTGACGTGAGGACACAGATTTGAAGATCACAACAAACACTCAAGGGAATTTTCTTCACCTTTTGATGCTTTATTTAGCTTTAAAATCTTAAATAAACTCACTTTAGACACTTTAGACAACAGAATTATTTACATAAAAATGCTGATGTCACTATAAAGTAATAATTTTTGGACTGTTTAATGAAGTGCGTTTGTCTCTCTGTCACCTTGTTCTGCTTTATTCTTACACAACAGAGGCCACATCAGTGCCTACACCCAGTACCAGTAACCAGTTGTCACATGGCTTAGTCAGCTGATATGACTTCTTTACGTAAAAAAATGAATCCATGGTCTCAGGTTTGATCAGCAGTGACTGGCCTGGACACACAAAACAAGGAGGACGCAGCCAGCCAGCGGGGCGCAGGGTGCTGAAAGGAGAGAGAGGGAGTGGTCTGTGAAGGAGGACCGCACCTCCGGAGCTCCACCAATCAGAGAGGAAGCCGGCTTCCCCTGAAACCAGATGGTCGCTGATATATAGCTTGAGGACGCAGCTGATGCAACACTTGACGAAGATAACACGGGCATCACGTCAGAGCGCGGATCAGCTCAAAGCAGGAAGCCGACTCTCATTCTCACACATCAGACAGGCTGTTTTACTGCTTGTTCTCCTGTAGACTAACCGGTGAGTAAACTGCTCCTGCTATGAGACATTTATGCCTCACTTTTATTTAGCATTTATTTAAATTAAATGTTTTAATTTGATATTATAATCATATGTGTAACCCTAAATAATCTACCGCGACCACGTGCTTTTTTTATTGATGACAATGGCTTTACTGTGATCTCCAGTTGAGACCTTCACATTATTTGGCAAAAAAAAAAAAAAAAAAAAAAATAGTATTAGTATTATTAGTATGATCAGGCTGCAGTCAGCGTGCCAGGCAGACGGCTTTACTCCGGCGCACTGGCCTGCATTCATTTATCTGTCTCACTCATCCTTTATGCGGGTGTTCTACGGCTGTTCTCACTCATTCACAATTTTGCCAGCCTCTTGCAGAGAGTTCACCTCCACCCTTAAAATTATATATCATTCAATTAATCAATAGTATGATTAATAACATGATTCATAGGCTAGATGTGCTGCCTCAGCAAAAGAAAAAGGGGGGTGGGGGTGTGGGGGGGCATGCATGTCTGAGACCCCCCCATTACGCAACTGGTTCAGACACACAACAGAGAAAAGCACATGCACAGCGCGCATGGATGTGTTTTACGCAAGGATGTCTAAAAAAAGCATTATTATTGATATCTATAATCCACGTTTTGCAATTAAATGACATAATAACATTCCTCTATGGAGTCAAAGTGAAGCGACCTTGTATAGTTGTGTTCCAAAAATATGTCCAAATCCTGAATGTCGGCCTGATCTTGGCACTGTTTTCGTCTGGTACTGTATGTCACTGTACGCCCTCTCTCCCTGATTGGCTGTCGTTGAAGGCAGGGCAGTATAAATACTCTCAAGTTACTCTCTTCCTTCCTTTTTTTGGAAGCCCCCAGCTCTTTCGGTAAGTCCTCATCTGAAATGAAACGTTGCGTAAAAGTTTAGACGCCTAATCAAAACAAAAGCAAAAACATAAAAAAAAGTGTTTTTTTTTAGCGCAGCGTCAAATGTACACGCACACGTTTTGACAGCTGCTTTTGTTTTGCTGACTTGTTTCGAAACTTCTAAATATGAAACAAAAGTTTTACAGTTACTTTGCTGTGATTGAAAGATGATCGCTGTTGGATGTTTGGCGTCGCTATGCGATCTAGTGTGCGTCTTTTTTCTGGAGAGGTTGTCATTTGCATTCGAATGCAGCCGACGTGTCAACCCTGTTGGTGTTACAACTCACACGTTTACAGATAATTTGCAAACCCAGAAACGGATACGGATTAAGTGCCAGTTTCGTCGTGTAGCAAAGTGTTTATTCTCTTGGCGCCTGAAGTCTGGAGAGGTGCCCAAATTATTTTGACGCAGAACTTATCAGGTGATGGCAGTTTACACAAAAGATTCCATTCCGCCTTCTTTTGCAGGAAAGTAAAGTGGATTGAATATCACCTCCAAAAAAATAAAAAGCACGTTCTTTCTATCTTGCAGGTACCAGCATGCCTGTCATCAGAACCCTCAGCAAGGTTGCCAAGCAGGCCCTGCTCAGCACCCCCGGGTGCGGCTGCCAGCCCCTCACAGTGGCTGTACGCAACATCAGCTTCTCCCCACGGCAGGTGACATCTGACGCCAGCTTCCATTCTGTTTCCTTCTCAGAAACTGACCACCCCAAAGTGCTCATCACAGGTATGCAACCTCTTCTCTTTGTTTACGTTCAATATTAAACATCAGATTTTATCTTAATATGCACAACAGCCAAGAGAAAGATGATGATGATGATAGATCATGAGCTTAGACAAAATATGCCCCGCAGGTCCTATAACAAGTTTGGCAAGAAGAGCAGAGTTATGTTAAACAAAAGCGTGGGTGTCAACCTGGCAATCTTTTTCTACTTGATAATCTTCTTGAATATTAGCTGAATTTAATGTGTGCCTCTAAGCATTAGGTTTATATGTCCTTTTATCCAATGCAGGGGGCCTGGGACAGCTCGGAGTGGGACTGGCCAAATTGTTGAGGTAAGTTGAAAGGAAAGTTGGAGTGGTTTTTGAGGTCTCCTCTGCTGTTACCACGGTGACAGGCTGACACACAGAGGCATACAAAGCTCTGAATTGCTGGAGAATCAGAGCAATTCAGAGCAATCCTTCACATCAGCATTCAAAGCTGATCAAACTTGTTCAATTTTTTTTTTCCCAGGAAGAGGTTTGGAAAGAACAACGTCATTCTGTCTGACATCAGGAAACCTCCAAGCAACGTTTTCCACAGTGGTGAGTAAACTTGAGATGTTTACACTGACCTTTGATTGATTATAAAATGTGGATATTTAAATTTAATGGTCACTAAAATGGCAAGTCATTGTTGTTTGCTTACAAACTTCCCGTAGAATGACTAATTCTAGAGCCCTTCAAAAATTCATGCATTTGGCAATAAAGGTTGCACCATAGCTACACTGTGTTTCTGCATAACGTGACCTGTAACATGCTGCTGATAAACCACTCCAAATCAATATGTGACACACTGTCCCAGACAAACAAGCAACATGTCTATAAATGTATGACCATACTCATCTCACCACCACCAGGTCCCTTCATCTACTCAGACATCCTGGACTACAAGAACCTTCGGGAAATTGTGGTAAACAATCGCATCACTTGGCTGGTTCACTACAGCGCCCTCCTCAGCGCTGTTGGAGAGGCTAATGTGGCCTTGGCTCGCTCGGTTAACATCACAGGTCAGTCTTATTTTCCTCACCTGAGCGTTAAGGTTTCACTCTTGTGAGCACTCACATGACGATGATTTGTTTTTTTTTTTTTAGGGCTTCACAACATCCTGGACATTGCAGCCGAGCACGGTCTGCGTCTGTTTGTCCCCAGCACCATCGGCGCCTTCGGTCCAACTTCACCCCGCAACCCTACGCCAGACCTGTGTGTGCAGAGACCTCGCACCATCTATGGTGTGTCCAAAGTTCACGCAGAGTTGATGGGAGAGGTGAGAGCTTGGATTTCCAGTTAGACTGTTATTCAAAGATTATGTTCTTTCATCACTAACTGCTTAACTAAGGACAAAACGGATGTCTAAAGTCATTTAAATCTCCTCTCCTTTCTGTTCTTCAACAGTACTACCATCACCGCTACGGGCTCGACTTCCGCTGTCTCCGCTACCCAGGAATCATCTCAGCTGACTCCATGCCCGGAGGCGGCACCACAGGTATGCGAGCTGACTGTATATAAGGTTTCAGATTTAATCTATTCCTGTTAGCCTCCTCTTATTTCACAAGCATGTTATGTAACAGCCGGTCGTAATCGGTTGATGCCACCACACCCAAATTCCTCACATCAGTTTGTTTTTTTGGGGGTTTTTACATAACTAGCAGTGTCAATACAGAATTAGTGTAATGACAAAGTTTGTTTTCTGTCCCTGACCAGACTACGCTGTCCAGATTTTCCACGATGCAATCAAATCCGGCAAGTTCGAGTGCAACTTGAAACCAGACACACGGCTGCCTATGATGTACATCGACGACTGCCTGCGTGCCACGCTTGAGGTGATGGAGGCGCCGGCTGACACGCTCACCATGAGGACCTACAACATCAACGCCATGAGTTTTACACCGGAAGAGCTGGCTCAGGAGCTCCAGAAGCAGATGCCAGAGCTGGAGGTCACGTATTGCGTCGACCTCGTACGACAGGCAATCGGTAGGCACAAACATTCAAATGTTTTAATTCTCATGAACAACACCTTTACTTTTAAAATCTTATGCTCCTCTTATGTTTCCTTTTTGTTTTAGCCGACAGCTGGCCAATGAACTTCAATGACTCCAACGCGCGGAAGGACTGGGGCTGGAAACACGACTACGACCTGCCAGAGCTGGTCCAGACGATGCTGAATTACTTTGGTGCAGAAACTCGCATGGCTCATGCTAACTGAACGCATCAGTCTGAGGATTTGATTTGTACATATTGCAAAGACTGACCAAAGAGAATAGAGAAACATGGCCTGTACATAGTTGTTCTCTCTGTAAACTGAGAAGGGCTCTCTCTCTCTCTCTCTCTCTCTCTCTCTCTCCTTGCCTGGCACGAGGTCTGCCGTGTCTCCAGAATGTAAAAGGTCATTGCAGGCTAGACAATCCTTTAAACGCCCCCCACACACCTACGCTCCTCTCTATCTACCCCTGCTTTGCTCTCTTTTCCCCCTTTTTTCTGCTTGGAGATCTGGGTGAAGAGCAGGCAACAGTATGAGGGATGTCAACTTGGCCTGTGAGGAGGGGAAAAAAAGATTTTTCACAACATTCTGCAATGTTTCCTGTGAAGAAGAAGAAGAAGAAGAAGAAGAAAAAGAGGTCTTTTATTTTGAAAATCCACACAAGCCAGGTTTAGCTTAGGTTTTAACATTCAGGTATGCCTAAAGGCTAAAAAAAGGGCTTAAAAATCAAACAAGAGGTCTGAAAGTACACAAGCTTCCTTGAAGGAACTAATAAATGAACCTAATGACCTGCGGGGGTGATTATCTGATGCAGCATGACTGTATTCCGAGTAGTGTGGCGCAAGAATTGTTCTGTTTATTCCACGTTATTTATTCTGTTAGTGTTAAAATATGTGGGAGCTTCAGTTAAGTAAAAGCATTTCTTAACACTTTTGTTTCTACGATGTCTTCATGTTATTTTATTTTATTTTTTTTTCCATTATGCTGACACAAAAAAAGGGAAAAGTGACACCGCGTGCCACATTTAAAACTGTGTTTCTGTGAAGAAATGCTGAATGTGGTGCGACGCGCGTCTTGGTGGCTTCTGTCTGTTCTTTCAATCGCACGGCAAGCTTTGACAATAAATCATTTTTCCACATACCTCGATCTGTTTCTGTGGTTATTTTCGAACCCTCGTGAAGACTCTCTCACGGCGCACGTAGCCTCAGTTGTTAGCTTCTCGTACAGAGCAGGGCCTGCCTTGCCAAACATGTGAGAACAAAATGTCCTCGCAGCAGGTGAACTCCACTTGAACTCTCCTCTTTTAAAACATGGATTAATCAATACTAAAGAGACTTAAATAATTTCATTTTAAGTAGAGGGATTGAGCTGCACGAGCTGATGGCATTGTCACAATGAATGGTTGTAGGTAAAAGTATGCATATTATAATCAATATACCCATATTGATGGAACAAATGGGATTCTCTGCAGAAAAAGGATTGCATTAATTATTGATAAACCTTTTTTTGCTGAATTTATATGTGGCAAAGAGCCTAGAAGATGACCTTTGTCTTGGAAAGTCTGTTGCTGTCACAACACAGGAGGGTAGTAGCGGCACCCGTACATCCATAGATCAAGAATGACACAATGTGAGGGTTTCTTCAGCAGCGTGTGACCAGAGAAACAGCACAGGCACAGTGGAAACCCCTCATCTGTCACACTTTCACAGGGGCCTGGGACAGCACCTGTAAAAGTGCAGGACTGGTCCTTTTCCACCAGGATACTGAGCAGAAAACTCACACCCACAGGTCCACAGCCTCACAGCCGTGCTGGCTGCCATCCAAGAATGTGGTGTTGAACTCATCCAACACCCGCCCTAGTCAGCTGATTTGTCACCCTCAGACTTCTAACTCTTCATTTCAACGCTTTCTGGAGGACTAAAGGTGTGAAGCATAACCATTAGAAGTGTTCTTGCACTGTCTGTGTCCGCATTATAGGCAATAAACTCCATTATATACTGCACAAACTAGAGACTTTATACATATAGGAAAATCTCTAAAACTACAAATGTGCACAAAGCTTTAACATTTCAGCCAGCAGCAAAACTGACTGGAATGAACTCTCTCTGACTTCACTGTTTCTGTCTGATGCAACTTCTCTGAGTGGTTTCTCCTTTTTTTTTTCTATGGAAACTGCATGTACTGACACATACAGTGTGTGTGTGTGTGTATATATAGGTGTGCATATTTGGCTTTGGAGCTGTGGTAATTAAACTCAGGAGAAAGCACATAACAGCATCCCAGATTTAAAAAGTGTCCTCGTCAGCACATCAATAACGCCACTGAAGCACAGATACTGTATTTTCTTCACCATAATGGGATCACAAACTGTGACTGTGAGCACAATGGCATCCTTCACTGCACGTCTGACAGCCATTCTTTTGAAGGGCAGCTTGCACGAGGTGTGACCTTGTTTTGTTTAGTTTGTAGTTGTGCAGAAGTGCGTCGAGTGTTTCTCTTATTCCTAATGAGCACCTTCTCACTCTGAAACTGAAGGTGGATTCCTTACTAAACCTCACAAAGAGCAGACTCTTCTTCTACACTTTCCTATGATTTCACCCTGTAATCTGACCGTTCCCACATCCTGTTGACTCTGAACAGATCAGCGTAGATATCATCTTTGTTTCTCTGCAGCTTGTACCACAGAGGAAGACAACAAGGCCTCATGCTTGATAAGATGTCTCCATAAATGCAAAGTTATCTGCAGGTTCTTTTTTTCAAGCAAGACTTTCTGTCATTTCCTGTCTAATACAGAAAGTTTGCAGTGAGAAGTTTTTACTTTCACGTCCTCCTTCTTGTAAGGAGACCTCGCCTGCAGTCTTATGTAACACTGCAGCCTGGGCCTCACACCAGCCAATCAGAGGGCTTCCTCAGACTGCCCGTGCCTCAGTGTTTTGTTCATCAAGTAATAAGATTCGCACACAGTGTCCGGCGGATTTGTTTGGCTGAAAGTGAAGGAGGAGACATAAAGGAAGAAGAAGAAAGCGAGGAAGGTGGTGGGCAGCGAGCCAAAGATGATGAGCTGAAGGCACTCTGTGTCACAGCTGTTAAAGGACCTGTTGCCATAGTAATGGAGCCCAGGACACCACCAGGCTCCAAGTCCCACCCTCTCTGAACTCAAGAGGAAACTGTAGAGGCCTGTACTGTAAAGTAGCTCCTTGTCCTTCAGACTTCAAACAATTCAGAGGATTTCCTGCTTTTCAATTGTCTAAATCATTGATTTTTTTTGCACTGCTCCACTAAACTGGAGGGCTGACCGCACATTTATCAGAAAAAAATCAATACTGACACACATTTATGACCCCCATATATTTTCCTGTGACCTCAGCTGACCTGTATACAAACGTCAGTGCACAGTTTGAACATGTAAGCATTTTTTTTACCATTTGAAATCACACAAAGACTGCACCATGTCAGCCACTGTCACACAGGAAAGGTACAGTTCTTTGGTGTTTTATCATAATGACAGCTTTTACTGTCACTGATCCAGTTCCAGACCACTGTTACACAACCTCTCCCTAATCCCATGCCCCGAGGTGCTAACCTTAACAACAACAACAACAGTTTTGGGATCAGATTAGAGCTTCACACCAACCAGTATAAATCCAAAGTGATGCCTGACTCTGGAACAAGTTAACCTCGTCCTTAATCCCTCTGAGACAAGCTGGGCTAATAGGACAAAGGTACTGTGACATGTAAGCCTACCAGTGTGTAAGGCAGTACATGTTTCTCATACTCACTAATGAAGAGGTGCAGTCCTCGGCACATTGTTCTCCTGGCTAAGACAGACTAATGACAAAATCAAGGCATGAATATGAATAATATATTTACAGCCAGATCTGTATTACCTTTCAAGATATAATTTTCTCTTTTTTTGCAAAGTTATAGCAGTACTACCTGGGCGCAAAGGCAATAACTTCCTTTACCTTTTTAAAGCTAGATCTGTAGGCAGTAGGCTATGAATGGGCAAGTCTGCTAGAATCAAGAAGCAGGAGCAAACTGCAAACACGTTCACCACAGAGGGCGCCATGACACTGTTGTAACTGATGTTAGTGGCAGACCATAGCCTACCCTACAACAAGAAATGAAGATGGAAAATCGGGTTTAAAATACATAATAAGCTTCAGATGGTCTTGGTAGTCTTTGTTAAATTTATTCAAACAAAATAAAGTCAAGGCACTGCATCCAAAACCATACAACAACGTTGAATTAAATAAAAAAAAAACCTTAAATTTAATGAGACAATGGATCTACAATATTATGTGCATACGTTACTAAGGTTTACTTGGAAAACTCAAGCTAAAGAAAACATTCACTTAGCCTCATTTTTAGCTTCATGCAGTCACTTAAGGGGGAAAGAGTCATAATAGTCCTCCTTTGCTATGCAACACATCCTGAGAATGACCTGTCAGCCATTAAAAAAAAAGAAATCTAGACATGATTTCAAAGAACTAAGCTGCAAATAAAAAAGCATACATGTTAGGTTTAGTCTTTGCCTTGGGCGCACAAGAATTGCTTCATATCAAGACTAAATGTTTTCCCACTGATAGGGCTGGTAAATGTTCCCAGAAAGGTTTTTTTATGCGATTAACCCAAGGGCATTTACTTATTCTCAGCCAAAACTTACTGCATAACTCTTCATACTCAAAACGTGTCACACTGTAACATCCTTCTGGCACCTTTCAAACAGCACTAATGCATATTTATGAATCCACTTGGTCAATATTTCAGCTACAGCTGTTTACTTTGTGGCTGTGGCGGTTAAACCTGCTGCATTCAAGTGCTGCTTGTAAGCTTCTGTTTCAGAGGTGAAGTGTTTTTGGATGAGAAAGAAAAAAAATAGTCCAATGATTGATAATGATGTTCCATCTCTAAAAATCATTGCAAGGTTTTGTTTAATTTGGATGTGTGGGTTTATATTAGCTAAACTATAATGACCATTTCAGAGACGTTTTATCGTCCTGCAGTCAGACTCAGAGTACGGTATGTGAGGCTGCTCTGTGTCATTGAACCGAGGTGACCCTGCACTTCCAGGATGACTTCAGGTTACGGCTCCTTGACTATGGCGCCCTCTGCTGGCAAAGACAAACAAGTGCAGTCAGATTAAAAAATATACCAAAGTTACATATCATTTAGTTTACTTATATTCACAATGAATGTGCCACATAGAAAATATTTTGTATTTTTAGTCGCTACAGCTTTACTCCATCTGAAGAACTTAGGAATCATTCATACAGACGTAAAGCCAGACAACATCATGATGGTGGACCACATACAGCAGCCATTAGGAATAAAAATAACTGGCTGATCTCCAGAGATACTTTTAGGATGCCCCTTTAGAGAGGCCCACTTTACCCAGGGGAGAGTGAGTATGAAACTAAAAGAAGGCCAGACAACCATCACGCAGCACAAGATAACTTTACTGACTTTATTCAAACTCGTCCAGAAGATGCTTCTACTGGATTTGATCATGGCCTCTTTAACCCTTGTGTGGGTTCCAGCCCTGTTAGGTAAGCCTGAAACATCAGAGTTTGCAATAGACCATTTTTTTTAGAAGTTGCACCATGACTGTTTCAACATACAGTTCTCCAGACACCAACATGTCCCTGACATTTTGGTCATTCATGTGGGGAGCCATGATCTGGGACAGATGAACCCCGATGAGTTCATGTCAAACATGAAAACTGATTTGAAGTTGCTGCATAAAAGGCAGTGTGGTGGACGTGCCATAACTGACACACACAGACACACATGCAGCCTTTAGAAATTTAAGGTGTGGTTAGGAATGCAAAGAGGTTAGAAAAATGAAGATGAAAGAACAGGTGGTGGTGTGAGCGGTTGTGTGCTGCCTCTGTGCCAGCTCAGCATGGAGGCCTCAAGAGGCAGCGGCCCTTCTTAGTTAATAGCTAAACCCAGTCAATCCTTTAGAAGAGTGGCACGACCCCCTGTAGCTTGTGAATAATTCAATTTAGCTTTATTTATATAGCACATTTTACAAGCAGAATTGTCTCAAAGTGCCTGAACCCCCTTTAAGCAATGGTTGTCCAATAATCGGAACGTTGGCGGTTCGATCCCAGCTCTGCCCTAGTCATTGTTGTGTGTCCGTGGGTCCGGCACTTTACCCACATTGCCTCCAGTGCACTGGTGTATGAATGTATGAATGAATCGGCAGTGGTCGGAGAGGCCTTGGCGCTCCTTGGCAGCCACGTCTCTGTCAGTCTCCCCCTGGGGAGCTGTGGCTACATCTGTAGTTTACCAATGCCACTCTGTGTGAATGTGGTGTGAATGAGAAAAAAAAATGAGAAAAGCCCTATATAAATTTGATGTATTATTATTATTATTATTATTATTATTATTATTATAAGAGCAACAGTGGCAAGGAAAAACTTCCCTTTAATAGAAAGAAACCTTGAACAGGACCCCGCTCATAAGGAGAACCTTCCTGCTGACAGTCGGCCAGGTAGAGGAGGAGAAGAAGAGGGAGACAGGACAGAGAGGATGAAGGAGAGAGAGAGAGAGAGGGGGGGGGGGGGAACAAACATGCAGCAAACATCAAACATTACAGGTAGTTGATGTTGCCAAGCAAGATGAAACTGAGACTGGTGTAGTGAATAAGCATTGGAATATTCAGGGGCCGGAGTGCAGGTCAGCATGCAGGTCTGGAGGCAGAGACCCACAAAGAGAGAGAGAGAGAAAGAGGCACAAAACTACAAGGAAGACAGCAAACACAGTTTATGACATGAATCATACAAGTAAACCTGCACGGTGGGATCTGAGTGTTCCATTAGTAACATACAGTACAATCAGTCCCTGCAGAGATAATGGAGCTAGTCCATGTACAGCCTGCTGTACAATTGTTGATTAAACCAGAGTGCAATGCCTTAACACTGTGTCATTCTGCTGTTGTTAACAAATACATGTGGGTAAGGTGGGAGGACGCCATAAATAAAAAAAGCTTTACCATGAATTTTGAATAACTCACTGTATGTTTAATGGAACTTATTGGAGTCTTAAATCATAATGCATAAAGAAATGACAAAAATAGCATGTGAAATTAAATAGTAATAGCTGCTTGGTTATATCAGAAATAAAAATGTGTCCCAGTCAGCCAAATGTTACAGAAACAAACAGGAAGTAAATGCAAACAAACAACAAAACATCATCAATAACAGAGACATGGAGCCACAGAGCGGCACACGCCACCAAAACAGCCAGAGATGACACTTTGAGGTCGGTACGAACACTGTATGAGTGCTACATGGTGCTAGAGCAGACTGCCCAAGTGATAAAGTCCAAAACAGGCAGTAAATGCTACCAAAACTTACCAAAAAAACAGATCGACATGGAATACACCGCAGCCTGCTACATAGACTAGCCACACGTTAGCCGCTATTAGCTTCGGCTAAAGCTAGCAACCGCGACTAGCAATATTGTAGTAAAGAAGAACCGGACTGGAAAGCGGCAAACTAGCTTTATTAGAGGAATCTAAATCTGTTTCTGTTGGTCGTAACCACACACAACAGCAGAGAACAGGCGAACTAACTATAACTCAGGCTGTCTTCTCATTCGCGCTCACAAACACACAAGAGCATCCCCCACCTTCTCAGCCATATGCAATCCTGACCTTAAACAAACAGCAATCAGACAACATCTGAACAGCAGTACAACAGACCAACATTTAACAAAACATCACTGCAGGATCGCTACAATGCTTACTGGAGACTGTTAGCACACCTTCAGCCAGTGCAGCTACATGCATACCTGCTGCCTACACCAGCTGTCAGCTTCCGCTTCCGCTTCCTCTTCCTCCTGTTGAAGCAGGTGTGTGACTGCCCTCTGTCAGCAGACAAACGAACAGCAAGTTCATGTCAGACCAAGCAGTGTGACGCCTCAGGTCAGCTACAGCGTGCTGTCGTGGTTGAACAGGCACTTTTAAAATAATACTTAGAAAATGAAGCATCAAAAAGACACGGTCTGTCACAGACTTCTTATTTATGCATGTTTATGTAGCTCTCAAAAATTAGCTCACAAATATAATTGTATGAGAAGTGCTATATAAATAAAGATTGAGGTGCACCATACTACCAGCAGAGGGAGCTCTCTTCCAACATTCATATTACTTGATTCATCAAAATTACATTCAATATCTTTCTCATCATCATGCTTCATTGATAATTTATGAGGATGTACAAATTAAAGGGTGATGTTGTAAATATAATTACACAGATTATATCACACCTTACCACACATTCTAAAATGTCAGCAGCAGACACACAGATACTTGCATAATTTTAAGTAAACCCAGTTACATTGCTCCTGGATAAATGTATGCAAATCTCAGCTCATATCGCTGCTTTTTGCCAGAATGTGCCCCCCCCCCCCAATCCTCTCTGGACCCTCAGTAACATGGCTACTCATTGGTGCACAGGAAACCGCTACCATGGCAACCAGCTGTTTGACAATTCTACTGATGGAGGAGGTGGAAGACAGAGATTGGCCTGTAGGTATACTCACGTACTGACAAATATATAGACGGGTAAACACTGCAGAGTGCCCCTGTGGTGTCTGACAGTGGAGGGAGGTTCACAGAGACAAATGATGCTTGTGAAGGAAATTCAGCTCGCTTCTGCTTTTGTTTGTTTGTTTGTTTGTTTGATGCTTGTGGAGCTGAGAAGGTTAATTCGGTGGGTGGTGGTTAAGCTCAGGGTGAGGTTCAAGGTCATGTGTGTTCACGATATGAAAGCCTGCACAAACTGCCTTGTAATTGGTTCCCAGGGGAGCAAGACTCTACAGACACATCCTCCAATCACGCCACGAGGTAGTATAAAAACCGCTTCCTTAGAGAGAGCGAGACAGAAGAGGTTGTTTGTCTGACCTAATTGTGTGATTTGAAAGGAATGAATGTCAGACATTCCCCCAGTTTGTGATGCCGATCCTCATTTGATTAATGCTCAGGGCTCCTAACTAATGCAGAGGACTGTAATCATCCTGGGGTGGAGGGGGGATAAGCAGATCGAGGAACTGATTGATTTTGAGGAGACAAGCGGCCTCTTGCTCCTTCTGGGCTGATCTGGATTAAAATAATGCTCCCACTATGTGTCTGCATGTGCGCTTGCAGAAGGACCAGGACTCTCGAACCCGTTGACATCCGTACATAAATCTGATCAATTTCTAGATTAAGCTGATTTACCAGACAGGATCAGCAAAACAAAAACAAACAAGCATCATATTATTTAAAGCTCCTTCAAACTCCATGTAGCATTGAACAAACAGGGCAACAATCCAAATCTTTAAGCTAAAAGAGTGTTGTTTGAACTTTGACAGAAAGGTGTGTGTTAATGTACAACCACAGTGCTAACAATGTGCGGGTGACTGAGTAAAAATGTTTATAAGGGGTCTTTAAGCAGGCGATAAGGGCAATATATCCAAATATATATCCTGGCCAGAAGTGTTGCCTAGAAAGCACATGAGCAGACTTTGTAGAGTATGACCAAACAACACAGGGTCACCATTAACAAAGATTCTTACATCAACAACTTTTAAAGTAAAATGAGCTTATAGGAGCTAATTATGCGGTGTAAAAAGCCCAGGATGTAATGGGCTGCACTGGTTCATTTCAACTACATCTGCAGAGAAATGCGTTGATAGATAGTAACACATCACCTCCTACAAGGCACTCAGCAATACCACCTCAGCAGCTTGGCTGCATGTTTTCACACAGAACACATTTTTTTTTTTCTGGTGACCGTGTTTGATCTTAAGATTTATTTATTTTTTTGTAGAGGCCAGCGAGGAGCAGACCAGAATAAGAAAACATGCTGCGATGTACAACACCTGGAAATAAGCCAGAATGAATGCAGCTATGTATTATAATCAGTCAGCATGATCATGTGTTTGAATTTATTCACTAGTTGCGTTTGAGGCTAATTATCACAGCAATTGCAGTCCGCAGTATATTATATGCTGTAATACTGTTTCACTTTTCCTTCAAGTCTCCATCTGTCTCTTTGTGTCTGCTGCTTCAATCTCTGTCGCCCTTTTTAATCCTCATATCGCCTTTTAAGCAGCAGACACAGACTGAGACATCTTTACATAGCAACAAATTATTATTATTATTATTATTTTAATTTTTTTGTAACTAATTGCACTTTTTTCTTAGTTGTTTGTTGCATTTTTTAGGATATTAAGCATGTAGCCTGTTGTTTTGCTCAATTAAAATAGCCTCTTGTCTACACAATTCACTAGAAACAGATGGCATAATTGAGAATGATCTGAACTCACCCCCTGCAGATAGACAAGACACCCCCCCTCCACACACACACACCACAATCATCCCCATGTTGTCTACATAGACTTGACACAAAGACGCACACTTGCTTGCTGTATCCATGCACGAGACCTCCCTCCTCACAGCTGACCAGTCTCTGGGTTGGCCCATGCACAGAAAGGGGCCAATCAAAACAAAGAAAACAAACCTCGAAAACAAACACAAACAGGCCAACGGGCATATGTGACCCAAGTAAATTGTGCTATTAATTCTAAATCCCTCCATTAATCCCTTGGGTGGTCGCAGGAGTATTGTCTACACACAGTGTTTGTAACAGTTGTGTTTACTGTCTCATATTGTGTTAGAAAAGCTGAAAGCAAAGCTGAACTGTGAACATCTTGGGGCTGTATGGGGGTCTCCTTACTATTACATTGAGTGTTATATGGAACTATTTACTGAAGAAAAGCATTGATGTATCTCTTCTGCAGCATGTAAATATGTAATAGTATAATTACTTTGGACTTATTCCCACTAAATCCTGCTGCTTCATAGCAACTCCTACATTTTCAGTCTGTGTGTTTGCCTCTAGCTATAGTAGTAACAGTAGTGGAAATAGTCGGTATTGGCAGCAAACTCTTGTGCGATCCTTTACGTGCCTACATGTCTTAATGCTTTAAGTGCAATAGTTGTAACATTTATGTCTGGAGTGGAAAATTGAATGGGCTCAGTCTAGTGAAATTAAAGAGATTTCCCATGAGATACACTGCACACACACACACACACACACACACAAGCTGTGTAAGTGGAACATGTGCATGTGTGTGTGATATAGTATTTATAAAGTGATGAAAGGAGTTTTTTTCCCAGGGATTTGGTTGTACTTAATGTTAAAATAGAGTAAAAAATTTATTGAGAAACCAAAACACATAATCCTACAGGAAGTTTGACAGCTTGGAGTAACTTTTAGGTCTTCTGTGTGCTGCTGTTTGTGTCGTTCAGATCTGTTTTTCTGGTTCTGGCAGCATGTCTGATAGTAGCTAATCTAGTGCCACTGGAAAGAAAACATCACCCTCCTTGTCTTTTTCTCTTGCCTGTGTAATAAGTGACGGCTGAATTTGGCTGTCATGTGAATGAATGAACAGGCTATATAACAGTGTGACATGTTGGCCCCGGCATTAGTCTGATGCTGCACTGAGGTTCCACAGCAGTGGATTCGGCAGGATGAGATAGACATGCTGATGCCGCTGTCATTGAACGTCTCATCTCTCTTTTTTTTTTTACCTCCCTGGTCATATCTGTCTTTTTTATATTCTGTGTGTCTGTGTAGTGCTGGCATGATGGATCACTGCATTCACAGGGGAGAAGTGGGGGGGAAAAAGAAAAAGGGGACTCGTACAGAGAGCGGTGGCAGAATGAGAAGAGGGGGGATGGGCACACTTAGAATTTACAGCAGCCTGTTATGTTGATCATCTACAGTATTGTGCTGTATTCTTTGAAAATGTACGTAATGACAGTAAAATCTGGTAACAGCTCGTCAAAATGGCACCCTCTCACTCCTCTGCCAACCTCATTTAATTTCATACTTCCGTTCAATTTCCTTTCTTCTGTCTTCCCTTCACATCACTTTAAATGTTTCGAAACAACCATGACCGACAGCAACTCGAGGACTGTGCTGGTGTTGAGATTTGCTGGTGTGCAGCCAGCTGACTGAACCGAGCACGCTGGCTAGCGGGCGAGAGGGAGGGAGGGAGGGAGGGAAGCTCCCGTCCTTAACTATTCTCCTCACATTCACCTTGCAGTTCCAATTATTCAAGGCAGCGTGCACGAGCACTCCCTGCCAGCCAGCCAGCCAGCCCCAGCTGTGAAAAGTGGGTCATGGAATTTAAAGGCACACACAGCCCCTGTTTCACTGCACGGTTGCTCTGGCATTGGCTTTGGCTTTATGTTCCTCATAACACTCAGCAACAGCAGCAACAGCAGCAGCAGCAGCAGCATCAGTGTGTGTGTGTGCAATTCTGTTTCCTGCAGTGAAATCCACAAGGCTGTTTGGGAATATGTGTCAGTGAATCAGAAGACCTTCATTATCACATTCTCTGCGGGAATAAAAGCCATGGCATATTCACTGAATATGTCTCCCTCTGTCTGTCTCTGTAAACTGGCCTATATTCTTTCAAATATAAGAGCTTCATTTACAGATCGGCTGACATATTTCATTGCAGATCCAAGATGATAATAATAATTTTCAGATTTTTCTCTCCCCTCCCTTATAAACACAGTCATAAATCTTCCCTTGAGATCAATGGACACTTTCTGCCTAGCAACACTGTACAGTAGGCCAGTAGGTTAGTCCATATGGGGCTCGACATGCTGCAGAAAAAGGCTACTCATGCACACACTGAGCAATAATGTCACACCCTGATGAGCTCTTTACAGAATCAGACAGCGTACAGGAGTGTCCCACTAAAAACAAAAGCCAGACTACAGTATGTGGCACTGAGAAGGAACACATTGGCAACCATGATGCTCCTATGATACGCCTCTCATGCAGCAACACAGTCACGCGAAAAGAAGACATAGATTTCACCCGAATCATTGCTACCTTGTATATTATGTTGAAAAAAAAATTGGCTTGTCTTTTAAACAGTACAGAGTCATTCTGCATTTTTATTATCGGCAAAAACAAACCACACACCACATTACATTTTTAAAAACAAGAACGCTTATCGTGGATGTACAGATAAACAAAATTGCAGCTGAAAAACTCAACATTTTTAGTTCTAATAATAATCATAATAAAGGTATATAAAAAAAGGAAAGTGTTTTATTTTATGAAATAAAAACTTTAGGCCAAAAAATGTTCCCCTCAACATGCTACTTTAAAAATACATGCAAACGTAAAGCTTTCTAGTATGGACACTTTTTCAAAATACTCCCATAAATTATAAAATATTAGCCTCTTGAACTGTTTCTCCAGGGAAACAGTACTATAGAGTACCTCGACGTGAATCCTCTCATAATGGCTTCCTCCTCCTTGACTTTCTCTTCATATTATTTACTGAGCTGGAAAAGACTAAATTAACCTTTGCCGGGTCAGTGTGTGTGTGTGGTGTGTGGTGACACCCATTGAGAGAAAGAGAGGTGCACTCTGATAATAAAGACAGACACATTTCTCGCAGACACATTTCTCTAGCATTAGTCCACAGTGAAAACCTTTTATACAACCAAATTCTGGGAAGAACATCAAAAACAGCACCATTTTTAATTTTTTTTTTTTAAATTTCCTGGATTCTCTCCAACGTGACAGCCACGTTGACTCAACTCAAAAAACAAAAAAAGTTCTACAAAGTCATACATGGTAGCTAAGTCAAAAAAGTATTTTTTGCTTGACTATAGGTTAATAATATATTCTTTATCAATGTTTTCTCTCTCTTGTTAGCATGCAAGACGGGTGCTTTTGCAAGTGTTATGTTAAAAATCAAACATTGCCCTGCTTTTGTCTTTGGCAGCTGAGGGTATACTGTATCACATCGCAGGTTTAGGTCTGCTCCATTCCAGTCAGTTCACATGAGAGTTCACTGCTCAGGAACAAAGCTGGGCCCAACCCATAACGGAGTCATGATTGTACCAGAGCTTTACAGGTTATCGAGTGTGTGTGTGTGTCGGTGCAGAGAAGGTTATGAACAACAATAAATAATAATAATTAAATCCCGTCTATTAAACCCGCTATTATGTGATTACAACATATTTTTCTGCAACCTGAAAAGGTTTTAAACATCTTTAAAAAAAAAAAAATCAAAGATGTTTTACAAACGATATAATCTCTAATGCTGTGTCACACTAATGCCTTCATGACGTTATATATTGACATTTAGGATGTAGTACTCCCAGTTTTGGCACACCTTCCCTTACAGGACTCGACAGGTTGAAGTGTTTCAAGTTGTCCTCAGGTTCTGACACAACTGTATTAGGTTGTCAGTAAGTTAAGGTTCAGTGCTGAGTTAAAAAAAAAAAAAAAAGAGAGAGCTGATCCTGAATGTCCTTAAAGGCAACATCAGCCACTATCAGAAAAAAAAGTTATTGGGGGGTGAACCGGTGAGTTACAACATCAAGATTTGGGCTTTGTGCTTAAAAACCTAAAGGACCAACTGATATGTATTCTGATGAAGAAGAGCATGAACAACATCACATAACATGATAAGTGAAAGGCTTGCCAATCATACAGGTGTTTGTAGTCTCTTGAACGGAGAACTACAACACCCATCATGCCTTGCTGTGATGAGTTTGAGCGTCACAAAAAAGACAGAATTGACACTTCTTTGAATGAAACAAAATGACGGCTCCCTTATAAATATGCAAGCACTGTCGGAGTGAGAATAATCAGGGGTGGAACTGGAACAAAAACCACAATTTAAGCACATGAACAATAAATGTCAACATACAGTACTTTTTGTTTTTTTAAAAGACGTAACAGCAAAACACCTCAATAAAAAAAAAAGTGACATAATCGTGAAGCACTACAGTGCTACAGCTAAATTCACACCTACTGCAACTTTTTATTATTATTATTATTATTCTTTTTTTGTAGTACCACCTGCCATTTTTTAGGATTTGTTGGCGTCTGTATGGCTGTTTGTCTTGTAGGATCAGTCTGAAGAGTTTTAACACGGCTCTGAAATGGTGAGTTAGGTGGTGTACATGTAAAAAGCATGGTTGCAGTTCTGGCACACATTCCAGGGCTCGACATGTTGTTATTGTGGCTATTTAATAAACACGCTGGCTTATCGGTATTCATCTCTCAACAGTCAAATAGTATATAATACATATCATTACTCTATTAGTGAGTGTGCTATAATGAATGTCTAGTGCTATGTGATTCTTATGGTGCATGTTTGCAGGTTGCAGAATAGTTATGTTTTGATAAATTATTCTGTGTGATGAGAGTCCATATTGAGTAGGTTAGGTTAGGTGGCGCTGAGATGATGTAGTTTATGGTTGATTGATGGTTGACGTGAAAAGCCATTATAGGCCCTTCTTGGTTGGAGCACTGAGTTTTCTCATTCCCCTTATCCTGCCCAGCAACTCGCGGACAAAGTCCTGCAGGGAGAAGAGGGAAAAAAATCACTTAGACAGCCGAGAAAATATTATATATAACTCATGATTTGTACATATTATTAAATATCCTTATTAGCTTTCTTGATGAGAAAATAGATGCCACACAAATATGAAGATGCAGCCAGTTTAGCTTAGCTTAGTTTAGCTTAATTACTAGAAAGCATGCCTAGACCAGTGTGTAGGATTTAGGGGGATCTATTATCAAGAACAAAAGTAGTTCCATTATTGTATAATCACCTCTAACTATGAATCATTATTGTTTTGTTGGCTTTTTGTATCCACATAGGGAGTGGGCCCTTCTCCACCAAGCCCACCATATTGCCTCACCGTGTTTGTTGTAGTCTGGAGTGGAGAAATCAGTCACTATATAGTGCCAGGATAATCAAGATAATAGTATTTTGCTTGGAATCTATGTATGTATGTGTATATAGAATTGGTTTGCTCACCCCCAAAGGTAAAATTCAACATGTTCATGTATGTATATGTAACTTCAAAAAGTCACTAGTGGTTAGATTTTGTTACTTTTGTGCTTCTGATGCTAAGCTAAGCTATGCTAAACTGACAGATATGGGAGGGCTAAAAACATATCGTGAAATTATTATCGAAAAATGATGAGAAAGAGTAACTTTCATTACTACATATCTGCAAAATGCATGGTATTGGGATATTGATAAATCAGTTTATACCACAGATGAGCATGGACACATTAATTCTTGGATACAAGGCACAGATTACACAGAAGCACAAAGGTTGATTGATAAATTTGTGGCCTACAGGTCCCTTCAAGAGAGTGTTCAACAGCAGAGATAACGTCATCATGAGTGTCACAATGAGCACCACTGGACTTTGGGACTCTTAGATTAGATGATGCTAATTACCACCATACCATACCACCATATTGCACCACAATTATTATTGGCTCCAAACTATGTGTGTGTAATCATTCAAATAGATGTTCTGCACATGTGTACGTCAACCTTAGGTCAAATTAGTCACCTAAAATATGCTGAATCTTGGTGTAATGTCAGGAAATTAAAGAAGATAAGCACCATTTATGAAACAATTTAAATCACAAGAGGGAAATGCTGCATTAAGCATAAGTAAGACAGAGAAGTTTAATCCAAGGCACATGATAGTGTGACTGGGCTGGAGAATATGCTGGACTATAAACACCTTCATTATTCCAGGGGTGACACTTCACATGACCTAATTACTGCCGCCTCCCCCCTCTCTCCGTTTGTTCCTCCTCCTCCTCGAGCCGTCTCTTTCCCTCGAGCTGTCTCTACATATATCCCTCTACATCCCTCATTTCCCATCTCTGTGTAACATCTCCACTTCCTGACTTCATCCCGTTATTTTCCCAGAGTACTTCGCTCTCATTCTTTCAGCCTCCCTTCGTCACCCGCTTCCTTTTGTCACATTCACTTTTCCTCTGCGCCTCTAACTGTTTTCTCCCCAGTTGATGAATGACGTCTGTGCCGGATTGTGCTCAAAATGGAATCTGTTCCGCTACAAACTCAAGGGATTACAGTGTGTTTGTGTGTTAAGTGTACAGGGGCTACGTAGTAGGTGTAGTGGCTGGACAATGGTGTAGCTTTGGACACCAGTGACCTTGTAGTGGTTGTCACAGGCTGGCCCTAATGCCAGACACACAGACACGCACATACAGATGACAGATGGGGAGTCCAGACTGGGTCGAGATCGCTGCATGTAGTGGTAATGTGATTGGTCGGCACCACCTTTAATCACCAAAATAGCTTAAACTCACACACTTAGCACCTCTATGCACACACATGCACATGACACACATACTAAATATACTGAAAACAAGTGGTGTTTATGTGTAGCTTCTTGTCCTTTTAGGACTCAGTTGTATTCAGGTCAGGTTGAATGGAAAAGGACGTGTTATTGTGCTGTGCACTGAAAATTGAACCATGCATGAGAGCATCAATACTGTCTGAGCTGCTAGGTTATTGATATTGAACAGTTCATTTGATTCGTAGACGAAAGCCACGCTAAACAAACTCACCTCTGTTGGTTTGTAGCAGTCTATTAATGATTCCTGTGTAAAGAGCACAGAAGAAGAAAACAGAGACAGTTGAGGCTTTAAATATATATTATGTAAAAACTTAAATATGACACACAAACTCTACAAATAAGTGAACCATTGTCGTAGTAGTATGGCTTACAGGGAGGTTTCTGTACACTTAATGGGCTCAAATCTGAAAATTACTTTCCACTTGGTCTTTGCACGCCATGCCTGTCACCAGTCGACCATATCCAGGCAGCTTTGCATGTGTTTGAAGAAAGTCAGGTGGAGTTGGGCTTGAGCAATTTTAAAGGAATCAAATACTTAAAAAAAGTAAACAGCGAACTAAAACATAATATTAACAAACCCCAGTGAAAGCTTTTTGTTGTCCATCTACCATTTGACATGGGTGATATCACACCAGTTGTACACTGCAAAGGCGCAGAGTAGGCACCTGTGTATGGTTAAAGGGGGAAAAATGCAAAAAGCCTTTACCCACACAGTACCCCACAAATATTACACTGGAATGCAATTAAAGCATTATCAGGCACTGCCATCCATCTGCCAGACTTTCTGAATGCAGACAGAACAAAAAGCAACATTTAAGGTGCAAACGAAATTAATAAAAAAGATGTGAGTGGGCAGGATAAATGCAAATGTGTTCCCGGCAGCACAAACTGATGCAGTGTCATTGTATTATTAGTTATTAGTTAGAATCTGTGTGTATGCCCGTAGCCATCCATGACTAATGTTTCTGTACAGCGGTAGTTTGACGCAAATAAACATGATCAATCACAAAATCAGTCATGGTTATATTATTATTAAGAACATACCTGCAGTTTGCTGGCTCTCTCGTCATCACTGTTGACCTCCAGCAGGTCATCGATGTCTATCTCTACCTCCGGCATCTCCTCCTCCTGGAATACAAAAAAATATGCTTAGTTAGCGAGCTGCTAAAACCGGAGCACAATAAAGAGATTAAACAGTACACATCTTCATTTAAACACTGTGTCTGTGCCTCTGCTCTTCAGGCTTTGAACGACCTCAGCACTCGCCTATTAGCAGCATGCATCATATGGAAATGTCATTGCATCAGGGCCGGGCCATTTAGTGGCTCAGTGGTTAGAGGCTGTATTCAGCTCAGGACCACTTCAAAGGTCCTGTGTTCCACTGCTTCATTTTATATCACCACAAGCCTTGTGCTTAAGGAACATACAGGGAGGAATACAGGGAGGGAAGGGATCAACCCTTCCCTCCCAGCTACCGCATGATGTGACTTCCACATTCTCCCTTCTGGGAATTAAAGCCGAAGTAAGCATGTACTACTGCAGTCTCTTTAGCCAAAATGGTTGCCTTAACCCACTGACAAACTGCAGCAAAGTAGAAGCAAGAGCTGCCATCCAATGTCTGCATCCATATTGAAGCATTATTGTTTAATGCAGGTAATAGAGGCTCTGTAGAGAGTAAAGGCGTTGTGGCATAGTTAAAGTACAATATATGGTATAAAAAGACTGCATCACAGGCCTGCTTTCTGTCATTTCCCTTTTATTAACCATATGTCCCTGTGATGCATCTACATCTTCTCTGAAAGATCGCTGTCATCTTCTAAGTTTCTAATATGCTTCTGAAATGGGCCATAACCTACACCAAAATAAATCACTTCTAATCTTAAAAAAAAGCCTAATGCTTATCTCAGCCTTCAGCCCCAGGCTGTGGTGATCAAACCCCACTGTAGCAATGAATGTGACTCACAGCATTAACACCTTCTTACTTCATAAATTACCATAAAATTGTAGGATGATCTCTGGTCCTTCCTTGATAGGAAGTTAAAATAGTAAGTGACTAGTTCTTGGTTATGTGTGTGTGTGTGTGTGTGTGTTTAAGCCTCTTGCATGGGTTAGCCTGCAGCATGCAGTGGTGTTCAGACACAGGATCAGGGAGGATGGAAGGATGTTGTGATTTTAGCTCTCAGCATTAAAAGCTCAGTCACAGTGTGCAGTTTTGTGTGGGTGGGTTGGATGTGCACAGAATAGAATTAGCTCACAATTACACCTTTGAAATTACAATATGAAATGTGGTACATTGTGTGCACTATGTTTGACAGCATTGTTTAACAGCATCATCATCAAATGTACAATGTATATAGCACCTGCTTCCATAACCTCATAACTGTTGTTTAACAGCCAAAATCTCCCCCACACACACACATCTCATCTGCATTTGACACTCAAAAGGCGACGCCACCTTCATCTTTATTCCTGAGCCGTTAAGAGGCATTTACACAACCTGCATTTTAAGCACCTCAGTCTCTCTACAGATGGGTGTACCGTTCAACCTCCTTCTCTGAAATCTGTCTTAGACTTAGTGACGGGGTCTGGCTCTAAAATCCCCACTTCGTTAAATAAACTAAAAAGAAAGGCAGCTTCATCAGGAGATGTCGTAAAACATATCTGTCGTCTATTAGTGTGTGAGCATGTGTGTGTGTGTGTGTGTTACCAAGGGTACACCGGAGGAGGGATGAGCTATTTGGAACTAAGGAGAGGGTGACTTTTTGACATTTGTTTATGAAATGATTATTATAAATGTGCAACTTTTGATAGAAAAACAAGCAAGCAACATTTGCAAGAACATATCTCTGGTACTGCTCATATGTATTTCATAATGAAATTATTGTTAAAGCATGTTTTGGATAAAAAAAAAACAACACCAGATACACTACTGCTAAAGGCTAACTAACCTAGCTTCCCAGGTGTAGTAGTCACTGACTGGTGAAGTTCAGTTTGTCTTCACCAGAAAAATGTAGCATGAGCTTGATATTTCAGTCCTTAAAAATAGAACCTGTCAGCGTATTTCTCCGGCTGCATCCCCGGCCGGGAGTTGTCCTGATGGCAGCCAAAAAGGGGGACTGTGAATTTGAAAATGTTATGAATTTGTCTGTTTACCTTGTTTTTTCTAACATTAACCAGTTTTTCATGAGGACAAGTTGTGAGGTTTATGATATTATTGAGTTATTACCATGTTGTTTTGGAATTAGGCTACGACACAACTGTCACCATGTTTTAAAGGTTGCCGAGCATGTCACATTTAGTTAAAAACAGCCTGTTCTGATGAGCAAAACACAACAAAAATATCCTACGGCTTAAAAGTGTGCTAAAAAGTACTTGACTTTCTGTTGCGAGGCAGTGAAAGTTTGAGACATAATCCGTCTTTATGAGAAAAACGTTGAAGGTTTGATGATTTTGATGATGGTTTCATACCCGTGGGGCAAACCCGTTAAAGATTCAAAGCAGAATTTCAACAATGAATCGTTGAGCTCCATTCCTGAAAGGTCGAATTGTTTACACCTGACAGCAGCTTGCTACCTGCAAATTCTGATCTGTGAGCAGAGATCACAGCCTCAGTCAAGAATGCTTAAAGAGTTAGAGAGTGATGTCCTGCCTATGGTCTGCTGCTTTTATACACAGAGACTGTTTAACCTAATAATAGAGATGAAAAAGTGAATTAGAATGAGTGATGGTGTCGAAGGAGAGTGAAGTGAACACACTGACCTACATAAGGGGTTTGAGGGTATCTATCTATCTATCTATCTATCTATCTATCTATCTATCTATCTATCTATCTATCTATCTATCTATCTATCTATCTATCTATCTAATCATTCACATGTGAGTTGTGTGTCCCTGACTATTCTACTTGTCAGCAGGCAGTCCTTCACCCTCTGTCACTGTGATTGGTGATGACTACAAACATGGCCTGTGCGTGAAGCATGACTGCAGGCAATTGCAAAGACGTGCAGATTCTCTCTCACACACACACACACCGAGCTTTGTTTTGCCACTATCAATCCTCTGCAGAGAAATGCTCACCACAGGCTTTGTCTCCCTGTGAGAGCTACCAAGAAAGTGTGTTAAATATACCACAGACACGCACTTAACATACACGTAAACACTGCAGATGTTGTTCTGCTAAGGTGATTGAGAGCCTAAAATAGTCAAGGTCACACCAGCACTCAGGAAATAATTTTCCGTCTCACCAGCAGCCGTCAAGGTTGACAAAATGACAGCACGCAATGTCAGAAGACGGGCAGCTAAAGACACCCAGAAATGACAAGAAAGAGGAATAGAGGAGTCAGCACTGGTCACAGATGAGGGCTAATTTGTGTTAGGGAGAGGTTTTAGGATGAAGAAAGGGAAAGAGGGCTAGTGTGTGTGTGTGTGTGTGTGTGTGTGTGTGTGTGTGTGTGTGTGTGTGTGTGCGCGCAAGATATAACAAGGAGCAAAGTGTTTGTTGCAATGAAGGGAACTGTGTGAGAGAGCCTAAGAGAGTGAGACTGCCAGGCCATGTGTGCAGCTTGTGCATGCATGTGTGTCAGACTTGTATTCACCGACAGCGAAGCAGCCGGCAGCGCTTTCAGTCTGGTTCATCTGTTGATGAGGTGAATCAAAGCTAATGTAAGCAGCCCGACCCTGTGACTCACCACAAACTCTATTCAAACACTTTCTATGAACGAAGAGTCAAACTCCCTGTGACAGGGAATCACTTCACTCGGCCAAGTGATTCATGATCATTCCTATTCATAACCCACTTATAGGAACCAGAACTACCAGTTATTGAACAAGTATAGCTTAGGCTTCCTGGAGAGCTTAGGCTTTCCCTTCAGAAATTGTCTTGTTGATGGAACACGTTTGATGGACCTGCATGATTATCACACCAGATGTGTCACTGGGCTGGTTTTCAACACTTCATGGAAAAATCAGCATGAAAACATAACCTGAAATTTGGCACGGACATGTTGGTTGTTTCTAAAACAGCCTCAGTGGTGCTGCTTTTTCTAGGCATCATACCAAACATGACCTGATTAAAATCTGTTCGCTAACTAGCCTAGCAGTCTCCAACAAAGATCAAACTAACTTATTGTAATCCTCCAGTGACGGTGCATGTGCTTCAAATTTAATCAAGTAAAAACAAAGAAAGGACAACTGATTATGTTAAATTTAATTAAAATAAGTCCCAAAGCCAATATGAGGATGACAATATTATAATACACACTATATGTTTTGCATACGGTACATTTGGTCTCCTAAAACAGACACTTATGGACATGCTGCTGAGCCTATTTTAGTAAAAATGAGGACGCAGACATTTATGTTCTCTTCCTAAATGGGTGGTCACTACATGTCCTTCAGTGATTCACAACATCATCCCTTCACATCACTTTAAGTGTTAAATAAACACAGAAATCCATGTGTAGCTAACTGCATATAAATTCTGCATTATACAGACATGTTACTATGCATACATGCAGTAATACATCAAACTATAATGCATAATGTTAGCAACAATTCCCACAACTAGATGATTTCAGTGCTAAAACATGCATCTTAGTGTACCTTTGAATCATGTCATTTCTGAAACAGTATTATATGATGCCATTGATTATTTTAGCACTATATTGCATCAGTGCAACCTGCAGGCGGCCACACAGAGAGATTCTGTCTGGAGCATCATGACAGCAGATGCTGAAAATGGAGTGTTGTCTCCAGGCACCTGTGTGCGTGTGTGTTAATAAGAGAGAGAGAGAGACAGAGAGAGAGAGAGAGAGAGAGAGAGAGAGAGAGAGAGAGAGAGACAGAGCCACAGCTGCAAGGGCAATCTGTCTTTGCATGTAATGTATACTGAAAGAAACAGGTAGATTATTTGCAGAGAGAAAGAGATGATGAGACATGAGGTAAATAAGATGAATTTTTAATAGTATGTTGAGAGAGTACTGCAACCAAGGAAATGTTTTTTTAAAGAGTGGAGTACAACAGAAAGACGTAATAAGTCAAACAATGGGATAACCTCAGATACATGTTAAATCAGAGGGTAATAAACTGGCTGCACAAAAAAAGAAAGAAAAACAGGAAGGGATGATGTGTAAGAGCAGTGATTTGAATACATAAGAGCTGCATGTAAGATACACAGAGATGGGGTGTGCACAGATAAGTGGGTCACTGTGATGAGGATGCAGAAGGGAAAGAAGAGGAGGATTGTGCAACACTAAAACCTCACAGCTCAGCTTTCTTCCTCTGTGTCACATCAAAGTGAGGAGGACCTCAAGGTGGGATGAATTCATCTTCGGAGAATAAGTTAAAGGAGCAGGTAGTACAGAACACAACATGAGGACGGGACAGTAACTATGAGCAGAGGGCAGTCAACAAATAGGAGAATGAAGGAAAATACTTAGACGGGCTGTTTCTCCCCCTTTTTGCATCCCTCCCCCTGCTTTCCCTCACCTCCCTATTTGCCCTCCAGCAATGCAGTTTGCTGAAAACCATACAGCATCTGATGTGACTTCACTGAAAATAGTTAGCTGCTGCAGCAAAAACCTCTTTCCCACGCTGATTCAGCTGTACTCTAGAGGACACCGTATATCAGAGGGGAGAACTGGTAGAATAAAAGAGGCACGAACAGAGGAAGTAAACCTCAAAGGAACATTCCAGTTAAAAATAACACTGATTATGCATGCTGAATTTTGGAAGCTCATTCAGATGTAAAAGTCGTGATCATTCACCCTTCTCTTCTTCACAGTTTGACTTGAGATTCCAATACATAAATAGCACTGCAGTCATCAGTGCCGGTCCTCGTGGCCTCTGTCTGCAGCTTACACACAACACTAAGTATGATACATGTCTACATGCACATTTCTCATAAGATCAGAGGCTGGATGCTCCTTAGGTTTTTGGTGCATCCAGCCTCTGCTGGCTTGAGCAGCATTGCATTTCTCACCTATTGAGGATTGATCGATAGATTGATCGATAGATAGAACAATCTTTACCCTGAGGAGACAGTGATGTCACTTGGTTGGTAAAGTCTAACAGGACCTGGCATTGGCTAACCAGCAGTCACTACCAAGCTAAAAGCAATGTCACATTTGTATTGCAACTTGATGTAGCGATCACATTTTTGGGGGTCAAGATGGCACTATACAGGGGAAGATTGTCCACTTTTATGCTTTGTCTCTTAGTTGGTGATTAGTTCATTGGCTACAGGTGCTAAAACAACATATCGGTTAATGTAATGCCGGTGTTTGTTGTAAACATGTGATGGGCATTTGTTAAAGGTAGGGTAAGAGATTTTATTCTGATGTACTTTTTGTTAAATTAGCGTAACTTCTCTTTACAATCCGATAGCAACCAATTAGTTCGGCAGTTTCGCTTTAAAACGAAGAATATGAATCATCTGTGGAAGCTATAAAACGCTAAAAACATCAGCCAATCCTCCGGGTGGACCCTCCGCTAGGAGTTGGCTGGTTGTCACTCTCTTCCTGCTGTGCGCGCACCAGAGAGGTACGTGCATGATGGCCGAAGTCACAGACCGCAGCTCGTCTTCAGGTAATTGGGAATTCATGTGATTGGGAGGCATGGCTTCGGGGTGAGCTCTGAGAGAAAAGGGGCATGTGTTTACTTTCGAAATCTGGCTGACTGAGTTTTCAAATCTCCTACACTACCTTTAACTGTACCAACACAGTGTGTTACCATTTAGCATTGGTGTACGGGTGAGGAAACAGTTTTTTCACTTGTTATTGACTCAAAAAAAAGCTAGCTACTTCAACCCTAGCCAACCTTGTGACATCACTGTCTCTGGTAGGATGGCGCTTTATATGTCCATCTTTTAAATTATTCTACCTACAGTCAGTATTTCTTTCTTTTTTTCTTTAAAGTCCTGATTTAAACCCAGGAGTGAGTATTACTGTGGATTGTTGACCATAAAACTACCAACATCTGTTTTTGTGACATTATATCACAGTTTTGTGATGATTTATTTTACTGTATTTACCAGGCGGACAGTTGCACCCTGAGGCTTATGTATTGACAGCTGGGGCCCACTTGGACCTTTGCCCTCAGCTTCCAGCCAAACTAGACAGAAAACGTCAATAGCGGCAGGGTCAGGGAGCAGACAGTCAGCCAGTTGGGCAGCCAGCGGCTAGTATGCTAACTAGCTGATTAAGATGTTGGATGGATTTAATGTCAATTCTGAGGCGAATGCCTGACTCTAGATAAATGTGTTTACTGTGTTGTGTTTACTGACAGCTTTCAAACACGCAGTCTTTCAGCACATGAAAAGACGGAGCACGCAGAGTAGACAACACACCCACATTCTGTATGAACACACCCGTTTGACTTTTTTAAAGTCAAAACAATACTCCTCCTTCTCCTCCTCCTGCCTTCATCTCAGTCTTCCTCTCTCAGACACGTGTGAATGAAGACAGTGTTTTGCATCTTCTCGTCGGCAGCGCCAGCCATAAAGAGTGAGTCAGTGTTTGTGCACAGCCAGTTTATAAATTGTTGCAGGCCTCTGACAATAAAACCAGTGACTAACTGGATTATCTTGGGATGGGAGGAGATGTCATAGGAAGACAAGAAAGTCAGTGTGTGAATGTGAAAACTCAACATCTCTGCCTTTAGCAGAGCGCTGCTCGCACACTATGAAGCTGCTTGTCCTCTTTTTCCGATCAATCTTTAATCAGTTTTTAGCATATAGAACACGTCTCGTCTGAGATTGAAAATCTAGATTATTTATATGAAAGGCATGTCAGGCAATAACTTATTCTTCTATGCAGAAGGATATTTCTTAGTGGAAACTGACGATAAAACCATATATTGACTGTGCTTTGGTAAAAGTCAATATTTGTCTGCCTATTGGCAAGAAAGGTGACATTCAACAATGGCAACTGTCTGTGCTCAAATCATGTGTCCAGACTGCACTCACATGACCCAGAGGTTTGTGAGGAGCCATTTTTCAGTCCCTGTTGGAGGCTCTGACCGTCGACATGTTGGCAACATCATAGTCACAGAGATGGGTGGAGAGCTGCTGAAGTGAGGGTCACCTGCCTGTCACTCAAAGTAGTCAGTTAATATAATTAGAACACATCAGGCAAACCTATCAGCTTAGACCAAAACATTTTTTGTACCAGGTTGTAAACGACTATATTTGCTGTGAGTTGGACATTTTGACATCGGAGGATGAAGTCAATGGGAACTGACTCCCTTCTGGAGCCAGCCCCCAGAGGCTGCACGGTAAACCGGGCTTTCTCAGCCCATCCGCACCAGGAGATGTGACATGAGGTCTATATTTCAGCCCTTGAAAACAGACAAATTTCTGTTTGGTAGTCCCGTATCTGGTGGGGATCATATGTGTATCTTATCATGAGGATTAGATGCAGGTTTTTCTGGCATCTTGAAAACATACACAGATAAAACTGCAGCTGTATTTCCCCTTGCTGTTAAAGTGCGGAGCAGCTATCTGGGATTTTGAGGTGGAGATTGATGACTCCTTGAGTAACTTGTGTGGGCGTCTCAGCTGAAATCCTACTGTGAACTCGGAAAGTCTGACTTCCCAGGTCTGTGTTAATGCTGGGGTGATGCCAGTAGAGTAGATGCTCAAGGGAAACACACAAAGAGGATGAGATGGAAAAAAAAAAGTAGGTGGGCGGCTGTCCCAGTGAGTCAGAAGTTGAGACTGGATGATACATGTACACAGCAGGATGGAAAGTGAGGAGAGATGACAAAAACACTGTAACCTTTTGAAAGAGAAATTAGACACCTTTCTGCTGCCACTGTGTTTATGACTGTTTCAACAGCTGGTGGATATCTGCTTGCTAAGAGGCCGTCTTGTCAACGCGTCGGATTTGTTTCGGCAGCGCATGCGGGTGCTATGTGAAACGTGTCAACACGTGCTTGGACAAAATCTATTTCAGTCTATGCGATTTTAAATGGCAGATTGAATAAATGTGCGCCTTTCCAAAGGAGCGCAGGCAACAACAAACACAACAACAATGACCTTCCTCGACAGATCCATAAACACAT
Source organism: Parambassis ranga (assembly GCF_900634625.1). NCBI lineage: Eukaryota > Metazoa > Chordata > Actinopteri > Ambassidae > Parambassis > Parambassis ranga. The sequence goes on from NC_041043.1 coordinate 11,759,465, forward strand.
CAGGGTCGCTCGTTAAAACAAACATGCAATTGACCAGCTAAATCTCTCCAGCGGTTGGATCGGTCAAGTCTGGCTTTCATAATAGGGTGGTGATGCTAGATCCATGTTTATAAAGAGCATTATTTTTTGTACAAATAATGAGCTAATCACCACTTCCTGTCATCAATCAGGCACGTTCAATTGATTACTGAGGTGAGCCACATCTATCAGCCGTCATAGGCGATTGATGCGCATTTAAAGGAGCCATTAAAAGAGAAAATATAGATTCATCATGCCTTTAATCTTACACTAATGTCTGCTTGGACCTGGTCAGTATATCCAGTAACACTGATGGTAACACAATGCGCCCTTCTTTGTGTGTCAATATTTGTGTTTATCCCTGGTATGCTATTTCTAAACCTAATGACTTGTCCACTGCCTGCCACATGAGGCTCACATGATACATCCTTCTTCCTTGCTTCCCAACATGAAAGGCAAACGAGGGGAAATGTTATTGACTGTGTCACAGGAGATGCTGAGGGAGGAGGGGATAATGATGCAGACACAGAGAGAGAGGTAAAGATGTTCTGCAGAGAAGCCAGCGTTGATGCTAGAGGGGAGAAGAGAAGTCGACAACAAAACCCAAATTCCCTTGTCCACTGCACACACATAACTGCTGTCTCGAGATACTCCTACACAACAAAGAGTGGAAATTAACCAACCGCCCCTCCTGCGGTCATCCAAAGAGAACAGCAGACACAAAAAAGGTGCTCCCTCTCTAAGATTCATTTGCTCCATTTGCTCCAAATGTGTACACTGACCTGTGAGCATGTGTGTATGTCCTCATCAATTCATGGAAAGTACCAGCACCCCATATCTGCACAAAGAGCATTGGAAAATCATCCGCCTTAGACACACACACACACACACACACAAACACCCCCGTGGACACAGACGTAAACACACACACACACACATACACAGCCTGCAGGCAGAGTGCTGTATGCCGACAGTGTCTGTGCTTATGCACATGAATAAGCTTCATTGAGTGGGGCTCTATTTAAGCCGAGCCACAGGAAAGTAGGACATGATTGTGTGTGTCTCTGTCTCTCTCTCCCCTCATTCTGCTGTGTGCACCCCGACAACAGATGTACTCACTCCTTGTCCATTTCACATAGGAAGAAAAAAACCCCACTAAATTTAGTGGAAAAGGGCACAATTGGCTTTCATTACCACGACACATGACTCGGCAGCTGCAATAGGCAGCGATGTCAACATGACAGCTGGCTTTTCTGGTGCAACCACATGTGTCAAATATTGGTAAAAGATAATATTGGTGTAAAGAGGGGTGACATATAAAAATATATCAAAGTAGCTCATAGTGTGTCATAGCGCTTGGACTCCAAACTGCTTTCTACAAGCACCACAAAAGCACAAACTCTTTGCATCTGTTACATGACAGCGATTGATTGTTAGCTGTTTCCACAACACCATCTCCTAGCAATCCTTGGGTTGTTATTCACATTAGAGCCAAATCAGCCAGTAAGAACAAAGCACTCATGTAGGTCATGGGACTGTCACACGGATCTACAGATCCATAGATCCCCTTAACCACACAAAAACGTATACGCTCTACCAAATAGTTCAAACTGAGGAAGCTACTAGCCTCGCTTTAAACTCTTGCTTAAAATGACCTGGAAGACTGAGAACCTTCACCAAAACATCACAGATAACACCTGAAAGTAAAACAACTCCATGTCTGCAGCTTTCTGTGTCTGCAGGAGAGAGAAATCTCCTCCTCAGCAACCTTCATTGATTGCTTGGAGGTGCTCAGACAGACAGACTCATTGCTGTGCTGCCACGTTGTGCCTTTTAATCACCTAGACTTGACCTCAGCATTAAGCTGTACTCCAATACAGTCTGTCATGGTGTATGTACTGGCAGGTGTAGCAAAACATTAGTTACATTTTAAGACAAAAATGCAACTACAAAATCAAATCATAGGTAGTAAGGAGCATAAATAGCACGTAGCAACTTCTGTTCATTTGGACAACAAGATAAAGTAACTAAAAACGACAAGGTGAGAATAATATGCTGCAGTCAATGCTTCAGCTGTATAAAGAGCTGTAGTGGGAGCACTTATGATCCTCTCTCTCCTCTCTCTAAGTCACCCCTCCTCCCTTCTCTCAGCTTTTTCTCTTCTCCTGTGTCCTTTGAACAGCAAAATGAACAGAGGCAACATATCCCAGGAGAGCAGAGGGGAATCCATCTCTGACAAAAAACTCACCTTCTGTTATCCTATGGCCCAGAGAGAGGGGGTGGGGGGGGGGGGTGAGGTGGAGAGTGAGTCAAGGGTTCAGCCAATATGTTGGACAAATCCAGCAGTTTGAGGGCTTTTTCCACCTGTTTTGAATACAGCTCAGGTCATCTCTTAGGTTTTGTGATCAGCTTTTGAGGGTTTCTACGGAAGCACTGAACTGCCACAGTAGAAAAAAAAACTAATCGCTATCTCATTATAACGTCAAATGTTATCACGTTATAACAACATATGATCTCGTTATAACGATATATGATCTCGTTATAATGTCAAACTGGTTAGGTTAGGCTACTTATAAACAGTTCATTTTTTATTACAGCAATAAAATGTATCTCGTTATAACGAGATAGCGTCTTATCATGTTATAACGTGATATGTTTTGACGTTATAATGAGATACGGTTTGTCGTTATAACGAGATAATATGCCGTTATAACGTGATAGCATTAGTGATTAAATCTTTTTTTTCTACTGTGGCAGTTCAGCGCTTCCATAGGTTTCACATTGACTCTGTGAGAAAACCAGTTTTGGTCTGACTTCATTCCTTTACTGATCCACAAACAAGTAACGCAAACAGAAGAAAGAAAAACTAAAAATTCTATCTAAATTAACCCTTTCTCCACTTTTCAGCATCACCACACAACAACTAAGACACACACTCATACACACATCTCTTTGCTCCTTTTCACTCCAGTATCAGGTGCTCTCATGAAACTGATACAGTGGCTGACCTTTAAGCTGGACCAGCATGGTTACATCAGCACCCTCTCTTTATTGCACAACAAAAAGCACACATACACACACACACAGCAGAGCAGTGTCTATCTAAGGTCTCAGCATGGAGGTAACGGTCTTGTGAAGGGTGCGACATCCTGTTTACAGTCATGTGAGCAAACACCATTGGAGCTGCAATAAAATCCACCTGCTCAACCACTGCTATTCATGAATGAACGGACGGCTTCACAAATAAAAGAAAAGACTTTCAGCAGAGTGACAATGTGTCAAATGGTAATAATATACATCAGTCCTAGCTTCTTTCAGACCGCCAAGCATTAACTGTGATGTCAGGCTGGTAAAAAAAAAAAAAAAAAAAAGCCAGAGAGCCAGGGGATCATCATGTGATATTATCCCATTTGCAGTGTGAAAGACAAAATATGAGGAGATGTCATGCTGCTGAGAATATCTATACTAAAAATCTGAACTGCATGGATGCTTTACTCATATATAATTCCTATAGAGTGTTTTTTCACTATCCATCTAAATGACCATTTGCATTAAACAAATCTGCAGGCCAGACTGCAAAGGCAAATGAACTGTCTGGGATCAGTGCTAGGCTGGTGCACTCCAGCCGCTCATCCAGACATCAAATAGTTTTGTATATATGTGTGAGGGAGGTAAGGGGGGGGGGCATCATGTGACTTGTAGATCAAGCGCACCTGCTGACATGTTGCCAAGAGAGTTGAACCATGCTTTGAAATGTAAACCAGTCCACAAGCTATACAGCTCTTCTCAACTTGAGTGAGAATCACATCGGGGTTATAAAGGCAGTAGGAAGCTTGTAAAAAAAACAAGCTGTAAAAAACACTAGTGTGTTTTATGTGGCTCTCTTTTTTTGGTATTTTATGGCAGTTGGTGATGCACATATGTGCATGTTTCTCCAATAGAGAGTGTCAAAGTGTTTCCCCTCACACATTGTATCAACATGGTCTGGGATGCTGCATTTTTATGGCTGATGTTCACAAACACACACTGGTGGTGTCTGGCAGGTTCATGTGTGCATGCACGTGTGATTGCATGCTCACACCAGTTGTTTCAGCTCTGATTGGCTGCAGTGGCAGACTTACAGTATGGCATAGGCTGTGTGTTGTTGTGCATGTATATGCATGTGTGTGTGTGTGTGTTTATGGAGACCCTTGGCTGTATATAAAGGAAAGGGGGGGTCAGAGTCAGAGGAGGTGATTGGCTGGTGAGGAGAGTCACAGCATCAGCACATCCTTAACCCACTGCCCTTCTTTCTTCATAACCAGCCCCCTCCCCCCCATACTTGGCTCTTTGTGGCAGCATACTGTAACTAGCGACAGGCGCACACACACACACACACACTATAGGATAACTCCATTCCCACTCTCTCTGTCTGTCCACACACTCCCGGCGCCTTCCTCCCCTCCTTAAATGTTAAATAATGCGTGAGCGCGCAAAATAATTGATCTGTCAATATCTCGCGACAGATGCTCTTTTAAAAGGTGTGCGGGGTTTAAAAGGTCAGAAATGTACAGGCATCAAATGAAGCGCTAAAATGACACAATGTCCACAATCCACTGTGGTCTTTGGTCTCTTGAACGGTGAGGTTTTAACATCCAATAATGTCAGTTACAGTGAGTACTCAAACGGAATCAGACAGTGGGCACCCTGATCGGTGCTGGTCAGAAAAACACCGCATCGACTGGTGCGTAAAAGCGCAACCGTGCGGTTTCTCTCGCACTCCCCTTCTCCCTGCTGCCCTGTCACTGCTAGAGAAGACTAAGCTTGGTGTAGGATGTTAGTGCCCTCTGGGTGTACCCTATCCTGATGCAAAGACAGTTTAAAATCAGCAGAGCTGCCTCTGAATATATGGATGACCGGTGCGCACCGCTGACTTTAGAGTTTAGACTCACCTCGCAGTCATACAACTCGCTGAGCTGCTCAATGATCCACTCCTCCAGCACAAGTCTTTTCCGCAGCTCTTTCCTGTCATACTTGACCGTCACTTTGCCCTGCTTCTTCTGGACCGGGTCGTCCCCGGTGATGGGGCTGGACCCCACGCAGCCCACTCCGGGTGCAGACTGGAAGAAGACGCGGCTTCCGGCTGTAGGCAGAGGGGCACTGGTCTCGGTGCTGGCGGCCGACATAGCGGGTGAAATGTGAAGGCTTTTTGTCAAATAAATGTGTGTGTGTGTGGATGAAAAAAACGAGGGGGGAGGACTGCGGTGCTGAGTGGGGACTGCGTGCTGCACAGCAGACAGGAGAAATGTGAGGAGCTTTTAAACAGCTGCTATTTAAAGCGCAGCGCCGGAGACAGCCGAGGAGGCGGAGCGAACACTGCAAGAAATGAGCATCTGAGGCAGTTGTCTGGTGTGGAAACTGAAATCAACTTTCACCTAATGGATGATAGCCTAAAATATATTTAGAGTGGCGTGGGATTACTGCTGTTCATCTCCATTTCACACAGGGAATTAAAAAAACTGACTTGAAGACGATGGATTATCAAAAATCCTGCAAGTGAACAGACTGAAGTTCTGCACAGTTTAACCTAATCCAAAATGCACCCTTAAATGGGCCGAGCACATGTTCTAAAGCTTTTAAATAGTAGCCGCAGTTCTTTTTTAAAACAAATGTGCCATTTTTTGCAGTGTGTGAACCGAATTCCCTCAATGGTGCTTATCTGTGAACTGGAACCGATGCTGCTCTGTTTCAGCAGAGGGACTTCCCGGATTTCTGCAGTAATATCTTTATTTTAGGAACATTATAAGACATTTATGTGGCCTGGTGAGATATGGGGCTGTAGAAAGTGACACTTGGTGGTGGATGAGTTAATACATCTCATCAGTTCACTGGGTTCAATTCCAAAATTGCAGATTTGCAGTGGCTCTGTTGCGCCACCTGTTGGCCATCTCAAATCCACCATTTGAACACTTGGCTGTGTAATCACAACAGTATGTAGTTTTCTCATTGTAGTGTAGATTATATGCTTATGAAAATGAAATCAACACAATAATTATTGTATTGAGGAAGCCAAAATTAATCACACTTATAGTGAACCAGTGACCTGACTGTGAACCTTAGCCTTGGCCATGTATAAACAGACAGACCTCAGGTGGAATATTAACTTTATAGCAGGACTTTGGTCTGACTGCCGATGATCTGGTGAACAGTCTATGGTAGTTTTGACTTTTACGCCATCAGCCAATGGGAGCGCAGCTGTTCTATAGCGCTGTGGCATTACGCACCAAGTTCACGCAGAAAAACAACAACAGAGCTGCGAGCTGATGGGCCACTGCTCCTCAAGAAGCTCTGACTCAGCGTTAAGACCCACCCCAGACTACAAGTAGTACTAGGCCTATAGTGTTTCATAACATCGGATCTGAGCCACACAAACGTGCCCACGTCCTCCTCCTCCTCCTCCTCTTCTTTCCCTGCGCAGTCATGGCTCTCCTGTCCGTCCTCACGCCTGTGCTGGCGGCGATCCTGTGTCTGGTTGTAGGCTTCTTGTTCATGAAGTCACGGGAGACCAGCTCGACTTCCAAAACTAAAGTGGTGGCGTCCAAAGTGGAGTCTAGGCCGTGGGTGGACCAGGACTTGCAAGACGATACAGAAATCACAGCGAGAGAAGGCGGTGAGAGCTAAGCACAAACTTTTCATGAGGCATTGCAGGACTCTTTTTTAAAAATATATGTATAACATATCCAGAACGCATTCAAAAAAGTTATTTAAATATGCGTGCACAGTCGAAAAAGCAGGACATTCTTTGTGTATACTAGTGTTTATCCAATGTAAACAAATGTGGTATTGTAGTGTAGTGGTGTTGTTCCTGCAGCGTGCATATAATGTATTCAGACACTGAGATGCAGCCTAATGTCTACAATTGGCACGTAGCCTGGTTTATAATAATTCTCACTGGTGTCTCATTTCTCACCCTTTTAGAAGATGCTGATTGGGTGGACAGCCATGAGGAGGAAGACCTTGCACATGTACCCTATTCACCATCACGTTACCCAGAGGAGACGATGCTAAAGAGAGCCCAGGATTTTTACACTTTATTGAACCAGAGGAGGTCTGTCCGATTCATCAGCCCAGAGCAGGTCCCACGAGAAGTCATTGATAATGTCATCCGCACCGCAGGCAGGAAACATCGTCAACTATCAGTTTAGATATTTTTTTTAATGTAATGTTGGATTTTGTAACTTTGTAAATCCGCTTTCTTCCACCTGTGTGTTTTCTGAGCAGGTACAGCACCCAGTGGAGCACACACAGAGCCCTGGACCTTTGTTGTGGTTTCCGATCCAGAGATGAAGCACCAGATCAGAATGATAGTGGAGGAGGAGGAGGAGATGAACTACCGTCAGAGGATGGGGGACAAGTGGGTCCATGATTTGGCCAAATTAAGGTAAACGTCAGTACTTACGCACATTTGAAGTCCTTATACTCTCCACTGTCTCATAATGTCATTGCTCCTGCAGGACCAACTGGATTAAGGAGTACCTGGATGTTGCTCCATACCTGATCCTTATCTTTAAGCAGACCTACGGAATCCTTCCGAACAGCAAGAAAAAGACACACTACTACAATGAAATCAGTGTCTCCATATCCTGTGGAATCCTGCTGGCTGCATTACAGGTAAAAAAATGGAGCAGAGGATTTTATTTTGAAATGCAGTATCATGTCTGGCAAAGCAGCTGAACTCCTGTGCATTCACTCATCAGAATGTGGGTCTTGTTACCGTCACCACAACGCCCCTCAACTGTGGCCCCAAGCTCAGGCTCCTCCTCAAACGGCCAATCAATGAGAAGCTGCTGATGCTACTTCCTGTTGGTTATCCTGCCTCGGATGCTACTGTGCCGGACTTGAAACGCAAACATCTGGATGATATCATTGTCCACATATGAGAGAATCAATGTGGCAAAATAAAATAAAATATTAAAAGCCAAACTTTTTCCATGAAATTATTTGCTATGGCTGAAAAATGTCTAAAATGTTATAAAAGGCAACTTTTAGAAAACCATATTACTTTGGCTAAGAAGTTATAAATGAGCACAACATTGTTTTTCCACATTTACGTCAGAAAAAATATCCAAAAATTATAATTTCATGTGTAAACTAAAAATCACAATAATTCTGCTGGTGTTATCATTGTTGTCACCTCTGGGTGGCAGTAATAACCGGTGAACAACGCTGCAACAACAACCGAAGAAGAAGAGAGACCACATTGCGCAGGCGTACACCACGTACACCAATGCATCGAGCTTTCCTGGCTTGGTGCTAGCTGGCTAGCTAACGAGTCTCTATCAAGTCTCACACATTGGGCTAGAAGGGGGAAGCGCAGCGGTGGAGAAGAAGGGCGACCTAAGCGCCGCTACGAAATGGCCGGGCAACAGTTCCAGTACGATGACAGCGGCAATACCTTTTTCTATTTCCTAACGTCCTTCGTCGGACTTATTGTGATCCCAGCCACATATTACCTCTGGCCCCGGGATCAGAATGCTGGTAAGGCCTGATGACTGGCTCAAGCGCTAACTTGAGCTAACTAACAACTCCGTTAGTGTATCATAAAGTGTTCAAGCAACATATTATGCAGGCTCTCTAGTGGGCGAACAGTAAGTCTGAACTTGGGAGTGCGTGCAGTTGTCGTTCACTGTAACCCAGCGACACATAACATATAAATGTAAGCTAGCACACGTTACAAAGATGATGCCCACGTCTCATTCACCGTTTAAATCTCAGTATATGTCAGCAGGTGTTGACCCGTTACCCCGTTGGCTTTGATACTCGACCATGCATTGTCTCTCTTTAAATTTAGTTACTGCTGCGTTTTTCTGTGGGTAAACATAGAGCTGGTTAGGCTAAAGCTTCAGCGTCAGCCTCACAGGGTTCTTATGCTTCCCTTTGTGCATTCATTAACCTTATCCTGATGTGTCCTTATCTACAAGTAAAGCTTACTGTCAGTCAACAACAAAGCATGGCTTATGTAACTCATGGAGGCAAACTTTACCTAGCCGGGCTGCCAGAAATAGCATGTGACAAGTCATCATATGCTTATGCCTATGTTATTGCTGTTATGTGTATAGAACGTAGATTTTCCTAATTAATATCAAGCTACAGATCACACCCTCCTGATGTGTGCTTAGATATTATATCTGCCACATTTTCCAATCCTGTGTAATCCTACCCAGCTGACTGGGGCATTACCAGTATTGATCGTTCTTTGATTTGATAGTGTGAGATGTTTCAGTAACCTCTGTCTCCTTACATCCTCTTTCCAGAACAACTTCGTCTGAAGAGCCTTCGGAGGGTACATGGCAGGTGTCTGTGGTATCGGCTCCGGCTGATGAAGTCACAGCAGAGCATCGTCCCAACGCTAAAGTGAGTCCAGTCAATTGTATTTTTTTGTTGTTGTGTTAATAAACACAGAGAGAGAGTGGCTGCTTGTTGACACATGCAGCTTTCAACTGATAGGATGACTTTCCAAGAAAGTCTTCCAAAGCAATGTAAGCTGATCACTCTTAATTATAGTCTGCATGAGTAAACATGAGTTTATTGGACTCCTGAATTATTCATTGTTTAGTTTTATGGCACTGGAATATTTCATTTGGATTCCTTTCTCACAAACTAAATGTTGACAGATGATAGGGCCATAACATCCTTGGCTTGTTTATGTGGCTGTTTGTTTCACGTTGTTGCTGAATGTCGCATCCCTGTTGTTTGGATGTGACTTGCCTGAGTTGTGTGCACAGAGAACCTTCTCCTCCCATCGCTGGAGGTTCAGTCAGCATGTGATTCCAGCTGGACAGTGATGTTATGTCACTCTTGTGTGAAGCTGAGACATAGAGCTGCAGAGTCTGTACAGTTTCAGAAAATTAATTCCTCTTGGTGATGCTTGCTGCTGACGTAAACATTTAGTCGGTCAGATTAACATTGCCCTGTTTTCTAAACTGTGTTTATCCACTCTATGTTGTTACCAGCTCAGCTGTTTGTCGTCACTCCCACTACCCACTAGACCTGCATCCTGTGTTTACTCTCAGAACTTCAGCAACCAACATTTATAACCCACCCCCCCCTCTTGCTTGATTGCATTTGTGTGTGAAGCTGGTGGAAAAACACAGCTTGTTTATCAGGGTGGAATGAATGAAAATGATTGTCTCAGGCTCTCTTGTATCCGATTCCTTCTTGTGATGATTTCATAGCGATGGTGTTTATTATAGGAATCCATCGTGTATTATTTTTCTGGTTGAGCTACTCAAGACAACTCAGGCTAGTGAGCTGTTGTCATGGCAACAGATCCTGCAGAGCAGGCCATAGGTTTTTTGCAATTGTCATGGAAACAAGTTCAACTCCCTGCATAAATACCAAACAACAACAATGTCAGAAGCTTGCTTCCCCTTCTGCTTGTGTGCGACGTGTTAATATAAGCTTGCTTTAGTGTACAGTCTGAAGTATGAAGCATAAAATACTGACTAGCAGCAGCAGGATCATTCCTTGTACCAGAGATATTTGTAAGGAAGTAAGACTACTGTACTTCAGTATTAAAAAGTTGCATCTGTACTTTATTGGAATATTATTTTTCTCTCCTACTTCTACTTTTACTTGACTACTTAATTTTGATGAGTTGGATACTTTTACTCCGATACATTTTCCATGAGCAGCATTGTTACTAATGTAATGTGCACATACCTGCCCGCAAGGGAGGCAGACACCGAAAGAGGGTGGAGGTTTCTCAGTAGAGTGCATTGCTGACCCACGAGTAAGCGGCTGTGTTTGTGTTCAATGAGACAGATGCCTCGGTTACATTGTTCCTCTTCGTCCTGTGTGCTCTCATAATCTCTTGATAATGTGTTAGTTTGGTTAATTAGCAACCCTAGCGGTGCTGTTTATGCTACATCGTTAATACATGTTGATTCTATAGTGATAGATGGATAATTAGGTGATAAGAAAGACTGTATGTTATGGTAAATGTGAGGTTTGCTACCGATATGTTTGTTGTTATTTTATAAATCTTAGAGCTTTGTGCAAAAAAGAGAAATACTTATTTTGAATACATTTGACTGTAGTGATGATTATTACTACTTCAAGGAATTTGAGTTCAACTAATGACTGTTCTGTTGTTCTACACCACTCCCTCCCATCTACATGAGTAAAGAGATGGAGAATCCACCCTGTGTGTCCTCTTTATTCATGTTTATCATTAAGTTGTGTTCTGGCCGACATACTGTCATGAGTGACAAACCCCCAAGCAGTGACACATTGGAGCAGTACCTCCATTACAGTTACAGAATCACTGGCAGAGCAGTATAGCTCTGCAGCTGACTACAAGCAGGTTTGTTGGAGCTGGTTTATCATTGGGTCATCAAGCTGCCTCAGTACCACAGAACCGCTGAAATGTATGGACAGAAGTTTGGACCACTTTCTTTATTACCTACGGTACATATGTAAAGAGACTGAGCAGCACCGTTGCTCATTCAACTCCATGCTGTCTCTAAAATGAGACATACTGACATCGTATCCACAAAATTGATGTTTATGTGTGACATGTTGTTCTGTTTGTGTGTTAACATTTTCAGGAAAGCAGCCTTGTTATTTGGGTGGGCTGTGTTCCTGCTGCTAGCCTACAAGGTGTCCAAGCTGGACAGAGAGTACCAGGAGTATAACCCATATGAAGTCCTTAACTTGGACCCGGTAAACACACACACAAGACATTTTTTTTTATTGTCTGAAATTTGGAGAAAGCCAATAAAATCCCCAAGTTTAATTTTTTGTTGTTGAACATGACTTTATTTCTGTCACCAGGGTGCATTGCTGTCAGAAATCAAGAAGCAATATCGCGTGCTGTCACTTAAGTACCACCCTGACAAAGGTGGCGATGAGGCCACATTTATGAGAATCGCCAAAGCCTATGCTGCGTAAGTACTGTGTTGCTGTAAAAACCAGCCATATATATGTGGTATTGAAAACACTTTGCAGCACACAGCTTTGTATTGATCCATTCATTTCCTTTCTCTTTTTCTGCAGTCTGACCAATGAACAGTCGCGACAGAACTGGGAAATATACGGTAATCCAGATGGTCCAGGGGGTAAGTAAAGCTCCTCTCTTTTCTTTTCTTTTTTTTTTAACACTCTGTGGGTTTATTCATGTGTGAGCTGGTGAGTCAGCTTCTGCTAGCCATTAATGTATTAAACAATAGAAGACGAATGCCCAATAATGCATAGTGGGAGCTAAAAGTATCCCTATGTTCACACATGCATCTATTGTTTAGACTGTGTAATTAGCCCAGTGCTTTTACTGGACATCTCCTTCAGCATGCAAACAGACGTCTCTTATGTCTCCCTTTTTTATAGCAACCAGCTTTGGTATCGCCCTGCCTGCCTGGATTGTCGATCAGAAGAACTCCATGCTGGTACATATTTTTTTTCTTTAACTTCTAAATGTATTGGTGGTGTGATTTCTGATGCGATCAATAAAATGTATCTAGAACCTCTCTGCAAACTGTTTTACATTACATGTCAAACTTCCTGTTTGTCCTTTGTAGGTGCTCTTGGTGTATGGATTAGCCTTTATGGTCATCCTTCCTGTTGTCGTGGTAAGTTTTCAGCATCATTTCCAGCCAGGTTCTGTACAGTTCATTGGGTTTCATACAGTCTTCTTTTTCTTTAGGGCACATGGTGGTACCGTTCTATCCGATACAGTGGAGACCAGATTCTCATTAACACGACACAACTCTTTATGCACTTCATGTACAAGACGCCCAACATGAACATGAAGCGTGAGTTTTGCCTTTGTATTCACAGCACAGCTTAATACGCGACTTTTCTGCACTTGATTATTCAACCTGGTTAGCTAGTACAAGAAACTTTTAAGCATTTAAATTTATTGTATACTTTTACATTTCTGTTTCTGATCTAGTCTAACTTTGACCTACAGGTTTAGTCATGGTTTTGACTGCAGCATTTGAGTTTGACCCTCGCAGTAATAAAGAGGCCACCATAAGACCCACAGACAACATTGAAGTGCCACAGGTAAACGTCACGTTTCTAATTTTCAAAGGGAAATGTTTTCTATTGTCCCAAGGAGCTCTGAGGACAAACTGACTCACTCTACAGCATACACTTTAGCTAGATTTTTTTTCATTGTCACCCAAACAAAAGACTGTATATTCTGTCATAATGAGTCTCTCCTTCCTATCTTGCAGTTGATCCGTGAGTTAGGAAATATTAATGTGAAGAAGAAGGAGCCTCCGTTCTGCTACCCGTACAGTTTGAAGGCCAGAGTCTTAGTGCTCGCTCACCTGGCCCGCATGGATGTGTCAGAGGAGCTAGAGGAAGGTAGGGTGCGCTCACATATTCACAGAAATGTTAATGATTAGCTGTGTCTTTGTTTGACTATAAATCCTGGCTACATTATCTGGCATGATAAATAGATGATATGTGCTGATGGATGAAGTTTACCCTCAATCCAGAGATTAGATCATTTCCCTGGTGTCAGTTTTCTATGTTAACATGATAGGTTTGTTAACATGTCTTGATTTATAAAAAAAAAAAAAAAAAAATGTACACCTTGCACAAGCTGATGAAGTTTTGATTGGTTTCTATGGTAAAAACACATTTTACCACATGCTGTATATATGTCTGAATTAGCCACATCATGAAATTATGACTGTTATCATATTACGTTTGTTTCCATTTCAGATCAGAGGTTTGTAGGAAGGAAAAGTCCTGCTCTCCTCCAGGAGATGATCAATGTGGGCTGTCAGCTCACTATGATGGCCAACAGCAGAGGAGGTACGCATACATTCATACAAACATTTTTGCTTTGAATCACAACAGTACAAGTAGCACAGTTGTTTAAATGTTTTTAGTTCAGTCGTGTTATTATGCCTCGTTGCCTCTATATCCTAATTTCTGCACACCGCCATGCCTCTCCTCAGGTTTCCATGCTCCTCGGCTGATAACCATAGAGAACTGTATGAAGCTGACCCAGATGATAGTGCAGGGCCTACAGGAGTCAAAGTCACCTCTGCTGCAGCTGCCTCATTTTGAGGAGGAGCACCTCCGTTACTGCATTTCTAAGAAGGTACCTTCCAACTGTCTATATATCAAATAAGAAAGTGGTAAAGGTTATATATTCTCTCAACCATCCTCTCCTTTTGTTAGTACAAGGTGCGAAGCCTCCAGGACCTGGTGAGTCTAAAGGACTCCGACAGACGCAGCATGCTGCGTTTCCTGGGGGAGGAGAAGTATGATGAGGTTATGGCTGTGCTGGGCAGCTTCCCTCATATCACCATGGATACCAAGCTCCAGGGTTAGTCCTGAAAGATGCATGTTGGAACAGTTTTTGCAGCATTTGTGCCTGAGTATGTATTGAACGCTCTTATTGCCTTTTTTTAGTCCTTGATGATGAAGACAGCAACAACATCACAGCAGGCTCAATTGTCACAGTAACTGTCACCTTAACCAGAAAACGGATGGCGGTAAGACATGGTCGCTTTTGGCTGACATGACAAGTTTTTGTAGTTGTGCCTTAATTTTACATGTCTATAGAACACCACTAGGGGGCAGTGTTGACCGTGTGCATGATTATGAAGCCTCTTGTTACCTGTGTTTGTGTAGGATATGTTTGAGAAAGAGCAGGAGGCAACACCATGTGGAGGAGAGGAGGCCACCACAACAGAGGAAGCGGTAAGCATAAGATGCACACATGAACACATCAGCTCGGATGAATCGGATAAGTATGCTTAAAGAGTGTTGTCAATATGCAGCAAGGAGACGCGAGTAAAGCCAAAAACAAAGTGTGGCAGAACAAGAATAAAGGCACAAAAAAGGCAGCCAAGTCCAAGAAGAAAAAATTAACCAAGAAGAAGGCCACTCCTGCTCCTGCCAAGACGAAGCAGGCCAATGGCAACGTGGCAGGAAACGTAAGCGTTTGCTTATTAGTGAGTTATATATTTTACTATTAAAAATGAGACTGTAAATTCTTGATGTCAACGCTGGTGTCACAGGAAGTCGTTGCAGCATCAACAACAACAGCAGCGGCGGCAAAGGAAGACGAGGACGATGTTTCTGACAAAGGCAGCGAGTCGGACGAGGGCGAAGCCAACAAAGACTCTCCCAGCGAGAGAGACGAAGACAGTGACAAACAAAGTGACACAGAGGTTGATGAGATGGCCGGCGACGATGAGGAGGTCAGGAAATGTTACATGTTACTGTTGACCTGTAAGAGTGGAATGATACATGTGTCTGACCTATCCCTCCCTTTGCCCACACACTTTTGCCGTTTTAGGAGTGGGAGGCGTTGCAGCAGAGCATCCAGCGGCGAGAGAGAGCCCTGCTAGAAACCAAGTCAAAGGTGACACACCCCGTCTACAGTCTCTACTTCCCCGAAGAGAAGCAGGAGTGGTGGTGGCTCTACATCGCAGACCGCAGAGATCAGACCCTCGTCTCCATGCCCTACCACGTCTGCACACTAAAAGACACAGAAGAGGTGAGATTATCGTCATACTTGTGTTCTTGTAAGGAGAGTAACACACTACAGTGGAACAAAAGAAGGGCTCCTTGCCCTTATTTTGAAAAAGAAAAGACACAGAGCACTTATCCCGGAAATGTGCACTCTTATACAATCATTAGTGTGTGTGTACATACTGTATTGTATTATCATATAATACTCCACCTGAAGTGGCAAGGTGTTAACAACTTCTTGTTTCCTGTGCACTGTAGCACATCCTGTTGCTAGGCAACCTTTTGCACTGTGTGTCATTATTTCCTCAAGGAGTGTGTGTGTGTGTGTGTGTGTGTGTGTGTGCAGCTGGTGCCTGTGTGTTTATTGTTTTGCACAATTTGCACCTCTGATCCCGTTGTTCTCCAGGAACAGCGCAGACTGACAGCAAGGTAAAAGCTTAATGAGGCCTGTGTAGTTCTGCACCACTAGCTGCCTCCACTCTGAAAGAATGTAATGGCAAGAGGTGACCGTCCCATGCATGACTGAGCTAAACCATCACTTAGTCTGTAACAGTGCCTCCTGTCATTCGTGTTGTGTGACTGGTTATAAGCTGCGTGCATGTGTGAGCATGACATATTTTGGAGGGGGTGGCGGAGGGGTTTGGCTTGTTTCATCAACAAGCCAGGGCAGTAAATTGCAGCTATGTTCACAGCTCAATCTCTGCTCGCACACTGAATAATAATTAGCCTCATTGTGCTGATAATTAGATGTTTGCCATATGTAATTGCTCAGCACAGTAATCACAGCCTAAGGTAATGTTGGCCTAATATTTACAGTTGGACCCCATCATCATGTGGTGGTTTGTTTGTCGTCACCTACTGCACTGCGCTCCTCTGCTGCTGCAGAGCTGTTTTTCTTTTTTATTCAATGCATTAGAGAATCAAACGGTGTAACTTGTGTGTGTGTGTGTTGTGTTTTCAGGTGGAGCTGAAGTTCCCCGCACCTTCCAAAACAGGAAACTACCAATATTCTGTTATCCTCCGTTCTGATTCATACCTGGGACTGGATCAGATCAAACCACTCAAGGTGACTACAAAGCTGTGTGTGTTTGTGTGTGTGTGTGTGTGTGTGATTTCACAGGGGGATGCCCTCCACTGGCAGGAGTAGTTTGCTGAACCAATTTCTTGAACCAGATCAGAGTAAGCTGTGGTGGATAGAATGGTTATTTTCCTGCCAAAGTGGCTGGGATGACAGACACCGCAAGCTGCGGCCAAAATGTAGCAGAAGCTTGCTGAACAATGGTGTTAACTGCTGCCAAGGGGTTTGGAAAAAGGAAATCTGCTGCATGCCAAACAGAACATGAATTGCATTGTAGTTTTGTTTTTATCTTGAGCACCTGACAACTACTTAAGCGCACTTAATGTTTGATTTTTCCGTGATTGTTGAAGCATTTTTTTTGACGTCATAGCCAGAAACTCTCAAAATAGGTGAAATCGTCACACTTTACAATTGTCTTTGAACGCAACACATGGGTTGTGCATGGTTTCACTGGATGATATAACTACTACAACAAGGCCAAAAAACCTAAACGTATACTAATGCACTAAACTGCTATGCTAGAAAGAAAAAAATGGATCAGTGTCACATTGTAATGTAAAAAGTTTTGTTATAATGAGACACATTATACTCATGTGACAGAATGGATGACGGTTGGAGGGAAGTCCCCTTTGTGTTTAAACACATATTTTTTGTTTTCCTAGCTGGAGGTCCACGAGGCCAAGGCCATGATGGACAACCACCCACAGTGGGACATCCCCGACACGGAGGAAGAGGACGAAGAGCAGGAGGACAGCGACGGCATCGAGGAGAGCGAAGATGACGACGAGGACAACGACTGAACGCGTGAACGAGGCACATGCTCTCAGACGCCCCACCCTCCTCCTCCTCCTCCTCCTCCTCCTCCTCCTCCTCCTCCTCCTCCCCACTTCCCATGAACTGGCCACCCATCCACTCCTGACCCCCACAACAGCACTCAAGTCAAGAGCAGCCAACGAGGAGCAGTGAAGCCGTGCCCAATACACACACACACAAACACACACACACACAATCACCAGGGGCAGTTTATACACTCAGAGCCCTCCTCCTCTTTTACTTTTAAAATGTCCTGGACTGTGACCCAAACTCCCCCTCTCTCCCCCCTCCCCGACCTTATTTCTCTTTTCTACAGAGACTTGTTCATTCGCTTTCCGTCACTGGCGGAAGGGAATTCTGTGAATACTAACAGGCCTGTGTGAGTGGGTGAGCATGTGAGTGTGTGTGTGTGTGTGTGTGTATAGGGTATTGTATGTCTTTGTACAGGTATGAAAGATGGACACACTGTGGACTGGAGGACCTATTATTATTATTATTATTATTACTACTACTCTTTTCTTCTTTTCTTGAGGGGGAGATGTGAAAACAGTTAATTCCGTTGAACAAAAAACAAAAAAAAAAAAACACATGACCTCGTATGGACCTCATGTCAATACTCTCGCTCCTGTTTTTTTTTTTTTTTTTAAATCACTCGACACTGATGTTTTCCACACCAATGATACTTTCTATTGTACACTTAAAACCGCAGAAGTGTGAGCTTTAGCTGTCTTCATCCAGCCATTTTGGGAAATTCTCTTAGCATGGGGCTAGTTTTTTTTTTTTTTTTTTCCTTTTCTTGTCCCTCGCTGTCATACCAGCCATTCACTTGTACGTATGTCCTCACTGTGTGTTGAAGGAGATGATAAATACTGCTCTTCAGTCAGTTTTTGTTCTTTAAGCCTCTGTTATCCATGTATTTTTCTGACCGTCGAAAGGCAGGCGGATTATAAAAGAACTTGCGACTTCAAGTGTAATCGAGGGGGAATGGATAAGACTTGCAGTGTTAACGTTTGTTTGAATTATGAGTACTCTTCATATACTTCATACTTTTCAGTCTTTTTAAGGGGTTAAGATACTGATATATAATCATGTGGCTTTTCAGAGAAGTGAAAAGCCACATCCTAGCTTCATCTATTTTTTTTTTTTTTTTAACAATTGTAGCACATTCCAGTGTATACTCATTGTCCAAAAAAGGCCTTATGAATACAACCAATATACCACAACATATAAGTCCTTGGGTGCTATGCACCGGTGGTTTCTACAAAAGCAGAAAAAAAAAACGACAGTGTTGTCATTTGTTTCTTCATAGTGATCGATAGCTTCTCTGTCTTTGGATACATATCACTGTTCCTGCCATCACAAAGCCTCTTATATGTTGTATGTAGAAGTGTGTTAAAGGGATTCAAAGTCCCTGACACACACACAGACACACACACACAGAGCTCATGATCAGAGAACACACTAAGCGCATTCTGTCCAGCACCTTTTGTCTCTCCAAGCAGAACAGGCTTAGTTTTTGTGATTACTGCCATTTCTGATGGAAAAAAGTGTTTTTAGTTCCATCAATTCTTTCTGGATGATTTTTCATTTTTCTGTCAAAAGCACTTCTGGTTAAGGAAAAAAAAGACATTTCTTTGATTAAAAACAAAACAAAAAAGTTTTTCTTTTCGTCTCAGTTAAGCTGTAGTTATAACACATCAGTCTTCGTCTTTGTTGCATTCTAATGATGATTTTTACACGTTAGACTGGGGGGAAAAAAGGTTCTTTGTGTAGCTCTGTGGGCCTCTCACTGTCAACAGCTTGACAGATTATTTTTATCCATCCAACATTTTTTTTTTATTTTCATTTTTTGAAGTGTGTCATGTCAGTGTGGGGGAGATTTGGTTGATTCCACGATTCTCTCCTAACACTACACACACTCTCACACAAACGATACCCTCCCTCACCCCTCCCCCATAATTGTGTTCAAAGCAGGTGTATGCTAACAGGTAATATTGTACTCTGAGTATTTATCGCTCTGCAATAGAATGTAGCATCAGTGATTAATGCTGTGTGGACAAAAAAAAAGAAAAAGAAAATAACTGCAGTGAGGTTAAATACGACACCATCTCTCATCCAGACGACCAGGCCAGCAGGCCGCCTCAGTTTGGACAGACTACCCAATGACTATCTATCTGCCACTTTTGTTTACAAAGGTCATTGTAAATGGAAAAAAAAAATATATTATTTGTATTTAAAATCATTTCAAATAAAAACTTTTAAATGAACTGCTTTAGTTTCTTACCATTCTTCTCTTTTATTTCTTTGTTAACATACATAACATCAGACTAACACCACATGTAACTTTTTTTTTGCTGTAACATTATTTATGTAGCAATACTAAGGAGCTCCTTCCTGCTTCCATAGGGTATAAGGTGTGCTGACCTCTATAGAAGCAGATGCTGGAGGCGTGTGTTAACACGATGCTGAGAGGGAAAGACAAAAACAACCATTTTAAACTACTTCTACAGTGAGAAAGATTATTTATTATTATATTATATTTATTTAAAACCAGTGGTGGAAAGTAACTAAGTATTTGTACTTTGTTACTGTACTTAAGTAATTTTTTATGCATTTATACTTAAGTAAAAATAATAGTGCATACTTTATACTTTTACTCCATTATATTTTGCAGCTGTTACCTGTACTTTCTACTCCACTACATTTCTACAGTGTTTGTAGTTACTTGTTACATGTGATGAACACAGTGCTGGACTGATGTGAGGTCAGACTCTGCATGGAGGTGGTGTCACGCTGCCAACTGTGTTTCTATAATGAGCCTCAGTCATGGTGCTCTGGCTCAGGTAGCTAACTAGTTAGCTGCTGTCTGCTAACACAGGTCCATCCATTAATGTCTGATTAACATGAATCATAACATGAATCTACAGCAGGAATACTTACACAGTAAAAATGCTTTATTAGCAGCCTCTCTGTTCACTTGATGCCCACAGCCTGCCTCATGACACACAGACCTGTCCATAGCTGCTTCTGGACTGAACATGTAAATTAACTACACATGGTCCATTTTAATTTTAAGATGATTTCTTTGATTATTTTAACCCGAGCATGTATCAAATATGTGAGTACTTTTAATACTTTAAGTACATTTAAAAGTACTTAAGACTTTTATGTAGAAGTTCTACATTGTTGATGTAGAACTTCTACTTTAACTTAAGTATATATTTTGCTGCATAATTGTACTTTTACTTAAGTACCAAGCTTCAGTACTTCCTCCACCACTGTTTAAAACATTCAGAACAGCTGTCAATCTTCCCAGGAGTGGATGCCCCAGGAAGGTCCCCCCCCCCAAGGTCAGACTGTGCAATGATCAGAGAAATACAACCCAAGAACTACATGTCAGAGCCGACAAGCCTCACTGAACATAATAACAGAACAAGTTTGTTTTGAAGGGTGGCCAGGAGAAAGACTCTTCTGTCTAATTAGCACATAGAAACACAACAGGAGCTCATAAAACTGCATCTGAACAAAAAAAGCACCTTACTACAACCAAAGCGCTTTACAGAACCATCACCCCACTGTTTGTACCTAGACCGAGGGACCTGTAAAAGCTGGTGGTCAGCTGAGCACTTCATGTCCAGAGATGAGAGATGAGCCCAGAGTGGAGTTGTGTTAGGATAACACAGTGATCAGATTTCCTTCCATGGTCAATAAAGAGCCAACTGTCACTGTAAAGGGACATGACACCAAAGATCCACTTTCTAATGAGCCACCAATAGGCTTCATGATAAATTCTGACAGTGTTATTTCATGTGGAGTGTTTCTTATCTGGAAGGGGCTGCACCTCTTCAGCTGGAGTGCGGTCTTTTCCTGACTGTTGTGGAGCAGTGGAGGTAAATGAGGCGCAGATAGGGAAATCCTCCACCCAACAGCAGCAGCTTCTATTCACGCTCCACTTTCTTTCCTCTTAAACTTGCGCCCTGCAGGCTGGAGAGGACCTTCCAACTCCTGTCGTTTTTTTTTTTTTTGGGTGAGGTGAGGTGAGGGAGGGAGGAAGGTGAGACTGCGGCGACTGCTTTTTTTTTTCTTCCCCCAACAACCTGCAGACCAGACCACGGTACTCGCTCGTTTTCCTGCCGCATCTGCAGGGGTGGAACCGGGACTTGTAAGGAGCGAAGGTCCCCTGGTGTTTCCTGCCGTCCCCGCTGCTCCGTGCAGCGGCTGTGTGTGGGGGTCTGCGCTCCGCCAGCCGGCTGTGGAGAAATGGATTCCCGCGGATGAACCGAGCACATGGAGATACTGTAGGTAAATACCAGCAGCGACTCCAGCTGAAAGTCACCCTTTAATCCCGACATGATCACACAGACAGCATGAATGGACAAGGTCATGATGAGATTATGACATATTAAACTTATCTCTGGAGGACTGGAGGTGCCAAAATTAAAAATGTATTAATTAAATAAATAATAAATAATTAAACTGAAACACCAATGTGCCATTGAACTCTCTCTAAATATTATTTGAAATAACAAATTTAATTAAATTAAATTTAAACAAAAAAAACAATTAATACCTTGGTTTGAATCATGTCATTTTCATTATGCTGTCCATATCTATTAATTGATTATATTTATTTATTTATGTTTCTTGTTTGTTTTTGTTTTTTTATATAATTTTATGTATATTTCTGTAATTTTTTGTTATATTTCTGCTTTATTATTATCAGTTTGGATGGCTGTGGACATCACAGAGTAAGGTATAGCCTATTGATTAGATAGAGTACAGAACATGTGTGTAAAATACAGCTAAACAATAAAAAAAAATGCACTGCAGCGTGTTTACCTGAAGAAGGCCATGTGACTCTCTCAGCCAATCACGAGCTCATATGTGTATATCATTGGCTGTGTCCAAAATCACTTCCTATTCGCTATATAAGGCCTCATATAGGGCCCTCAATGTATCCCACAATGCATCAGGAAAAGTAGCGTCAATCCAATGGTCACTATATTGGCGATATGTACCATAATGCATTGCGTGGACTGGCGCAAAGAATGGGAACCGAAGTTACGTAAGCTGTCTTATAAATATAATGATCTGTTTTATTAATTTATTACATAAAATGTTTGCTGGACACAAATTATAATTTGTTTGTTTAGCCGGCAAAGATCGGCACGATTTATTTGCGATAACTTAATTAACGTAGATTTGGGTGTGTTCACAGTGGTCCCTACTGAACTGAATAGGCAAACAGATGATTGGTTCTTTCACAATAAAACACCAGCACTACTGTTCATGCAGAGGTCAGTTTTAAAAATGTTAAATTTAAGAGGAAGCAAGAGCTGACCATGAGCAGGGATTAAGCCATGACATCAGCAGGTTGATTGACAATTGAGTTATTCACAGCCTACAGTCAAAGGGAGACTTCCTTCATCCCACTCACTGTCTCCAGCTTTACAGTTGTGTTGTACAGCTCATAGGACTAAACAGTGTGTCTGCATGTTCGATTCGATTTTGTAAAAAAACATCAGGTACACTCCTGGCGGGACTCCAAAGCACAAGTGATTTGATTGAATGGACATAAAACACGAGTGTGTGTACAGCTGCTGTTGTTAAATGGTGCGCGGTGTGTTTGGATGTGTTTTCAGCACAACCGTTTGATGTTTGTGCTTTTTTTTGTTTTATTTTAGTTAAGAAATTTTTCAAGGTTGAGGGCACTTTTTTATCTCAGTCCTGATTGAACTTGACAGATAAGCTCTGAAGAGAGTGTTTCATCTGCTTTTTATCCCCCCCTTTGGATTTAAAAAGGCTTTTGCAAACAAAAACACATAAAGTTGACTCTTGAATTATTCAGATTTATATCTGTTTTGTTCCAAATAAAATGAATGTAAGACCCCCCCAATCTTTTTTCTTGATACTATTAATTTGCATTCACTTTTCATTTTCATATAGCATATTAAATGTCTGTGTTAAAGCTATGACAAAACATACAGTCACATTTAAAAATAAACCGGTTATGGCATACCATAAGATATATGATCTGTAATTGATAACAGGCTCTCCATGGCCTACTGTAATTTACATTAACAGTAGAAGTGACATCAACACTCAGCTAGCCTGTGTCGCGGTTCGCTTTTCTTAGACTGTTAGCATTTTTTAGTCGCTTTGGGCGTGCCGTCTTCTGAAGTTACACTCTGACACTGTATTTTTTGGCTGCATAAGTATCGTTTAAGGACTTTGCTGTTGCTGGTTCACTCACTCAGCTTATAGGGGCCATGCTGCTTCAATCCTGGAGGATGTGCACTTGTTTTACATGTATCTAGCGCCACTTATTGTTGAATGTGTAATATTTGCCGGTAAAAGTCTCGACCCTGAATAATACAGTGATTTTGTGTCTTGTCAGTGTTTCCTGTATCTGTCATAGACTCATCATACTGACACATAATCCTTTGGATTGAAGAAGCCGCATACTGCAGGCTGTAAGATTATTTATGAAAAGCAAAATAAGCCTTAAACGTCTAAACTTGGTGGTGATAAATAATCCTCTGGTAAACTGTAAACAGTAATTAACACACAGTAAAATGTGCTTGCAGAGTGAGGTAATTAATAAATGCAACGTTTCCATTAACTCTAACTAAGTTTTCAGGCTTCCCTTCTTTCTTTTGTTCCATTCAGTATGGAGCAGAGTGAAGCTTTGTTAATCAGTAAATCCAGCCCCCTGGAGGCCACACTGCATTCACTTTACAGCACAAAAGACACTTTTATCATTAGCAGAGCCATATTCACCCATTAGCCTCTAGTGTGACCCCTGAACACGCTCTGTGTAATTACCCACCCTCACCTCTCTGATGTTTTTGTCTTCTTCGATGACTCTCTTCTCCATTTCTGTCTGTCTTCAGTCTGCCCGCTCTTTGTCACTCGTCTTTGCCTGAGGGTTGAAAGGCCTGAAATGAATTCACAGACTTGATCAATAGAATAATGAAGCACTTAATCATATTCAATTCTAGCTGGTTTCATAGAAATTATTTTACATTGAGTGTTTTTTCCTTTTTTAGTGTGATGTATCTTGTCCTCCACTGGTGGACTGTGAGGGCATGAGGCTGCGAGGAGGACGGGATTTCAACCCTGACTCTCACTCTCTGGAAGTGGTCCGTCCTCCGTCCCCTGTCGCCTGGCTGCCCGGCGTGCTGAGCAAAGGCGTGCGCCTTCGTTTGCGCCTGGATCGCCGCGACCAGCGGGGGCGGGGCTGCTGGCACTTGGTGGATTTGGACGCAGAATCAAACAGGGACACAGCAGACACTTGCACACAAGGTACGAGTTGATTCTAACGGTGTGTGTTAGCGTAAAGGAGCTAAAGGTTTTTATTTTAACTTCTTATCTGATCCATTTACACATTATTCTTTGATACATTCACTTCACCTCAAGAATGAAAACAAGAGAATTTAGGGGTCAAAGGTCATGGTGACCTTAGAAACACATGGAGTCAATGACATTTTAAGGGTTAAAGGTTGCAGGGATAATTTATATTTGTACAATTAAATTGGCATCATCTGTCTCATACAACTCAAATAGGATCAAACAATACTTTGTCTCTCTCCATAGACCAACTCTTCATATTTGTTTTGTAATTAAGGTCTGATGAGATCTAGCAGAAGCAGTATGATTTAGGGCCTCTGTTGCATCAGGAGAATAAATAATAATAAAAGAAAAAATGGATTTAAAAGGCCATAAAATGCACGGATTGAGGAATTAATGCCCCCCAGTCATACAGTCATGCAGATGCTTAAGTGGCAATTGCCAATTGGTCTGTATGGAAAGTGTCAATGTAAAGACCATTTTTTATTTTTATATTAACTAACTATTGAATTCAGGTTGAACTAACATTGATTTCATGTCTTTGAACATTGATTTAGCAATAGTTAAAGTTGACACTTTAATATTGATTAATTGATTGATTGATTCGGTGCTATATGAGCTTATATTTGCAGCACTTGTTTTTGCCCATAATTCAGGAATTTAAAAAGTAATTATGACCAAACTTAACACAAATGTTTAATAGGATGGAATAATCATTATTTCTCACCAGGTTAAATATCAATGTCAATTTTGGTGTTAATACAAACGGAAGAAGAAGAACAAGGCTAATTTTAAACATGTAAAGCTGTAAACTCCACTTAAGTACAGTACTTAAGTGTAAATGTATTTTTCTTTATTGATTCTTCTGAAACTTGGTGAAAAGAGCACTCCTCTTTCTTCTGAAGTGTGTTATGTTATTAGAGGGCTGAGTGGAGATGAGGAGGTGCAGTGTGTGTGTGTGTGTGTGTGGTGTGTGTGTGTGAGCCTATTCGATGCACACATGGTTGTTTACGTGTTTATTTATTCCCACCTTATCACATGACTGTGGTGCAGGATCCGATTTCACTGTCTGTTACCATGGTGACGCCCTGCCTGAGCTGTAAATAAATTCGGGGGGGGGGGGGGGGGGGGGCTTTGTTACATTGTTGCATTGATTAGAGGACACACACACACACACACACACAGATGTACAAAAGTACAAACACACACTTACACAAACACACACATGCAGACAATCAGACACAGTAATGTATTCTACAGCCAAGCAAGGGCATATAGTTAAAATGCAATTATTGTATGCATTCATTTTGGTGTGTGTGTGTGTGGCAGCGATGAGGCTATTTGTTTATATGTGTGTAGGTGTGCAGTTTAGGGATACATTAGCATAACTCACTTCATTGCAGTTTCCCTTCTGCATAAGTGCAAACAGATACAAACCTCCACCCCCTGAAGCCAGTGATTAAGTTATGCTAATCACTGCTGATCATTGCTGCATTTACTGCGTGGCTATAAGGCGGTGCTCCAACTGCTTTTCAGTAATGCTCTGCATCCAACTATCAGTTAGCTGTGGAATAAAACCAGGCGTCAGGGTTCACCGATAGCTTAATTGCTTAATTAGCCATAAACAAATTAGGCTGCAGTCCCAAATGTATTGTGTTAGGCGGTCGCAGCGCACTGATGCAAATCTTTCCCTCCTCACCAGCAAAAACTAGTATTGTCTGTTGATGTCAGTCAGTGATGCAGTCAGTTAATGGGATCCCCCTCCTTTATATGTTTTTTTTTTTTAAGTAAAAGATGATTATCTGCTCTCTCTCTCAGTCTGTAATGGGACAGGACTGATGGAGGAGGGACATCAGGATTAATCTCATCGTGTAATTACTTTTATGATTTATGAGCTCGTCTCTGCACACACACACACACCTCCTGCCATCACAGTCAGCACAGATTAAGTGTGTGAACTGCAGTATTATATTCTCCTGACCTTGCTGTTTAGTGTCTCTTCTTTTAGGCCTTCCAGTAATGAAACACTATGATTTTTGTCTGGCCTGTAACGTTTAAACATTCAAGCAGCTCGTGAGCTGCTCCTGACAAATCCCTGTTACACACCGGCTGTGCATGCGGACAGAGGGCACGCCGGCGTTTGATCCAACCTTTGAAAGGTTAACCTAAATTTTGATCGAGAGTTAAAACCCCAAAACCACAGCTTCTAAAAGAGAATTGGCATAGCAACCTGAGCGTAAGTAATCGATACGTGGCGGAGCGAGGGGGGGAAAGGCTGAGTTCAACGCTTGTAACCTGTAAGAGCAAATATTTCTCTCACACACAGCCTTGCCTTTGGCTGCTCTTTCTTCTTTGTGTGTGTGTGTTTTTTTTTCATTATAGATAAAACAAAAGCTGCATATATTAGCTGAGGCAGAAGAAGTCTATAAATAAAAAGACAGCAGTGTGATCTTTTATCACAAATAATAATAACAATAATAATAAAATCAGAGGAGAGGAATCCTGACGGGCTTCTGCTGGAAGCTTTTGATGTGTGACAGCAGTAACTGACAGATTTCACATGTTTACACCTGAATTTCCCGTTAAAAAAAATAGTGCAGATTAGAGTTTTGGAGCCCAAACGCTGCACAGCTTGAATCCCTTGTCACCCATTTTTTAAAGACAAGCTGAGCTGCAGCAACTGTAATTACATTACAGCCACACACACACACACACACAAAGACACAGACATCACTTTGAGCTCAGCACGTCTGCCGGCTGCCGCGGGATGTTAGAGGCGTGTTGCTATGACGACTGAAGGGGGACACGCACACAAACGCACAGGAAAGGGGGGGGGGGTTTGGGTAGATATAGTGGGGGAGGTGGGGGTTGTGCTGGAGGAAGAAGGTGGTTGGAGATTGAGAAAGAGAGAAAGAGAGAGTGAGAGAGAGAGAGAGAGGGGGACGGAGGGGAGGCACGCAGAGTTGCCGGTGTCTTGACAGTGTTGTGTAGCAGCAGCAGCAGCAGCAGAGAGCAGCACATCTGTCTTGGAGGGAATATCCAGAAACCTGAAGCATTACACAGACAAACAGCTGTGTGCATGGTAGGCAATGCACAGAAATGATTTATGTATGTGTGTGAGAAAAAAGCAAAAAGGATGGAAGCCGGTATGCATGTGTACATGGTCTGTCTGTCTGTCTGTCTGTGTCTGCTCCTGTTTTTCCTCCAAATACTTTGTTAGCACAAGAAGGGGATGTGTGTGTGTGTGTGTGTGCCGGGGTTGCCTTGTATTATTAAGAGAGTAATGTGCATAAAACAGGCTAATTATTGGAGCATCAGCTTCTGTAAAAGCACAGCTCATTAGCTCAGGAACTGCATATTGAAAGGCTGTGCCAGGTAAGTGATCGTGGTAGAAGGCTGTGTTGTAAAAGTCAGGGCCATGTGGATGAATGGCAGAGAAACAAACACTTGAATCCACTGTGTGTGTGTGTGTGTGTGTGTGCACCCACACAATCCAGCAACTGATTGTTGGATTGTGTGGGTGTTGTGGGTATATGTGCTACACTTTCATTTCTTCTGTGTGTGTGTGAGAGAGAGGCTTTGTCTCTCTCTCTCTCTCTCTCTCAGTGCAGTAATGATATTTATTGCAATCTTTGCAGCTGGAGAGGGGGGAGGGGTGTGTTGGAGTGCAGAGCTTTATGTGGCTTTGTTTCTACTATTTCCTATCATTTCTGTGCATGTCTGTGCTGGGAGGGGGTTGTCACACAGGTGTATGTAAGTGTGTAACCTTCTGCTCTGAAACTGCGCTGCATGCTTTAAAAGGCGCCACTTCCTACTTTCAGTTTAATGATCTCGTGGTGTCTCTCAGGTCTGATGAGCACCTTGCCCACGGAGATGCAGACTTCCAGTCTCGACCCCCAGTTCATAGTGGGGCCACAGGGTAAGGTTCCCGGCAGGAAGAGAGGACGGCCTCCTATCCGTAAGCTGGAGTTCCAGAGTCACTACATGGAGACTCTGTCACCGCTCAAAGTGCCGAAGAAGAGAGGCAGGAAGCCTGGCTTTAAGGTCAGTCAGTCGTTGTATGATTTGCATTTCAAACATGACACTGACTGCTTCTTCAAACAGTGCCTGCGCAGGCTGTTTTAACAGTGTGTTTACAGTACTAAACCAATTTACAGCTACTTTCTTACTATGTGTGCTACATTAAAGGTATCCAATGGAGGAATTTTACATCTTCAATCATATGACAATCAATCCATTCTACAACCTAGACTTTTTTTTTTCATATCAGTAATTTCGGTTTATCTGTAAAGAATAAAGGTGCAGTTCCTTAAAAGGCCTCAGAAGTGAGTCAATCCCCAGCGACCTTCATGTTAAAGTGTACAACTTTGTAGTAGGAAAAACAGCCTGTAGAAAAAGCAATTTGATCTTCATTTAGAATTTGATTGTTCATTGAAAGTTGAATTGTTTAGGTAACTAGAGATTGTATATAACTTTGGATAAAGTGTCCAGGATGTCACCCATATGTTTCTGAAGAGCCATTTTGAGTCCTCTTGAGACTCTGACTGTTGCTCTGTTGGCAGCACCCCGAGTCCACCTAAACACCTGGTTAATCAAATTCAGGCGAAGAGGTGGAGAGTGAGTGGAGCTAAGGTGGACGTCCAGTCGTCAATGTAACTTGGCAGCCGGCTGTCACTCGAAGTGCTCACATCCCTTATTATGTGATATTTAAAACCTTAATGTAATTAAAACAATTAAGAGTAGTCATAAAAAGAGAACTTATCAATGGAGAACTGTTTTTTTGTACCGGGCTGGAAACATGTATGGGCGGCTGTGACTCAGGTGGAAAAGCATGGTTGGCGGTTCGATTCCCACCCTAGCTGCAAGCTGACGTGTCATTGTGCAAGGCACTTATAACTACAGTGTTCTACCATTGGTGTGTGAATGTATTTGTGCTTGTGTGTGCAAAAGGGTCAATGTGAAGTAGTGTAAAGTGCTTTGAGTAAGTAGAGAAGTGCTATATAAATCCACACCATTTACCATGGGGATCATTATTCGGGGATTGACTCAGCCCCCAGAGGCCACAAGGGGAACTGCAGTTATTGAAATCAGAGCTGTAAAAGCGTTATCATAGCACCAAGGAATTTACTTATGTATTGTTACTGATATACTGACACTGGTATTGTTCAAGTACTGGCATGTTTTTTTTTATAATTGGTTCCTGTGTTTTTCTGGGCATCATGATAATAGAAAAAAAAATTAGAGAAGTGGAGAAGAGTGGCCTGTTACCCCCAGTTATGTGTTTTTTCATTATGGGAATTCCAGGTGTACAAGAACACCATTGATTATTGTGTATCTGTGTGTAGCTGAAGCCCAGGATGGTGATGTCCCCGCTCGCCAACTCTCCTCCTGGCAGCACACCAGAACCTGAAATGGGCTCAATCCCACAGGATGCTGCCATCGTCCCCCATTCAGCCACACCGCAGGTCCTCACAGGTAAACGACACACACACATACACGTATGGAAACAAAAGTGCTGATGATGCTGGGGAGGCATGGGAGTTATATACAAATATGTATAAATACAAATGCTCTTCAGTAAGAGGGGGCTTCTAATATTTTTACATTCACAGCTGGAGGTTTTGTTGTGACTTTGACCCCATTCAGACTGGGGAAAGTCAATCCACCTAGAGTGGGATTGAATCTGGATAGCTTTTAAGCCGAATACGTTCAGACCGGTTTTCAAATCGGGCTGTTGCACACGTGTGTCCGCGCTCAATCCAGAGTCTTTGCTGTCCTCCAAACCCCAAGGTGTCACATGGCTTTTGTATGCGACAGGGATACTGTCATCGCAAACCTGGAAGTATGACGTCGCTAGCCGGATTCGCGTTGAGACCTTAGCCATATTTCAGTGAACGGCTTTAACTGGATTTGCGTTGTTCAGATTGGAAAAAAAAAAAATCAATCCGGCTAGAGCGGGATACGACCTGAATCTAGTCAGATTGGTTACACTGGTCTGAACGGGATCTTCGTGGTGTGAACTGAGCCCTCTCTGCCTCTCTTTTGTTATCTTTTCTTTTCCTCCGTCACCCTGCTCTGACTGTGTCTTTAATTCAGAGCTAAAAACACACACTTCTGTCTTTACGACCGTCACTGCGATGTCTGTCTCTCATTTGTTCTTCAAATACACCAGTGACTGATAATTGTCTGCCTGTTAAATCAAAAACGCCACACACAGTTTTCTTATGCACATCTCATAATATGCAAACACAACTCAGTCACATATTTTGTTTCCTCATCTTACCTAAGCTCTGGAGAAAGCCTTTCCACAAAAGAATTCATACAGCCACGACTTCTTTCATTTTTTTCTCCCATTTTCTCCCCAAACGGTTTGTCCTGCTCTGAATAAGCAAATATTTAATTATTTCCTTCAGCGTATTTGAAGTGAGGAGCAGGGAATCTCATGTGTCAAGGACCACGGTTTCGCTCTTTGTTCTTACAAATCATGAAAAGTGTTTGATGTCGGAATGTAGACGTTCAGGAGAAAAGTGTGCACACGCAGACCACAAACCCTGTGGTGCCACCCAGACAGAGAGAGTGTTATTTCTGTGCAAGCCCTTATGTGTATGCAGTATATTTGGAGGGGTAAAACAGTGTGTATACTCATTTAAATACTGCTTTTATTATTCATTTATTTCATGTTTCATGTGGTTCATTTGAAAAATGACTGACAGTTTTGGATGCTGCAGTTATTGTTGTCTGAGTGCCGCGGGTGGGGTGGGGGGTTTCTTCTTATAAATCTGTCATCAGGTAAATCCATAACTGCCTGGCTCCGGTTTAACCAGCAGGCAAGTGCTATTGACAAGCTGAGAAATGGTGGGCACAAAGGGAAGAGATTCAAAGTGATTATAGACTAGTTTTCTTTTCACATCCATACAGCTGCAGACTGAAGGTGCTTCCCTGAAGATAAGCTGTGGATTTGTTGCTCTGGCTGTTGAGCAGGCTCATTAAACATGTATTTTTTTTTTTTTAATATTTTGATTTTATTGTATTTTATGTTATGCAGTACTGGAGGAAGTGGATGACCTGATGATGATGCTAATATGATCATCCTCATAGGGAAGTCCATCTAATACTGATCTAATAATATGTTTTTAAACGAAGGCTTAAACGAGATTCAAATTTTTAAGAAAGCCCATTGACATTAAAGTCTGTGGATGCTCTCATTCATCCAGGTCATGTTCTGTCGAGGCAACTGGACTCGAGAATTTTTTTCAGCAGAACTGAGGAAGAAATGTCTTCAAAAAAACATCCTTGAGTCCAGCTGCTTTGATTTTAACTCTTGGACATTAACGATTCAATTTCCCGTCCTTCCTCCTGCAGCTGAGACAGCCATGCCGGATGACTTTCTTTGTGACCCCCCAGTGGACTCCAAGCGCTACGCTGTGGATCCCAGTGATTCTGCCTTCAATGTCATGACACAGTACCAAATGAAGCATTCTTACAGTTACCGTGGCAGCAGTTGCTCCACTCCCTTAGGCCTGTGCAGGCAAGCGTCCAGCCCGGCAAGTTTTCAGGATGGAAACAGAAGTGGTGAGGCGTCCATGCAAAACACATGCTCAATAGATACATACATTGTTTGTCCAACGTTTTGACGTTGTTTCAATGAATGCAGTAGACATACAGTCACCTTTAAATGCCTGCCGTTTGTTTTTCCAATGTGGTGAAGTCTTCTCTGTGTCCTGTCCTCCAAGCTTACAGCCCAATGCCAGACGCTGGAGAGTGCAAACGTCCCACTGGTAAGGACCCTTCCAGGTGGGGTGTAGAGGATGTGGTCTGGTTCATTAAAGATGCTGACCCTCAAGCCCTGGGACCTCACGCTGAAACATTCAGGAAGCATGTGAGTTCAGTTTACTTAAATGTACCTTAATAGAGCTTCATCAGCGATAGGCAGACCACCTGTTGGCTACATTGAAATCTGCTATGTGACTTTGTAGCTCAGTTTATCCACCATCCAGTGGTGGACTAGAATCACTAACCTCTGACTGATCAAGAGATGAACTTTACTTTGCTTGTATTGTCCTGTGTTTCAGGAAATAGACGGAGACGCCCTTCTCCTGCTGAAGAGCGAGATGATGATGAAGTATCTGGGACTGAAGCTGGGACCTGCGCTTAAACTCTGTTACCACATCGAGAGGCTCAAACAAAACCGATTGTGATCCAGCACAGATGATCCAAACCCTTTGATCCACCTCATCACTGCTTACAAAAAACCTCCAGGCTGCATACACGGTGGTTCTTACCAACACCATTCAACATATTAAGACTACTTACAGCTTCATCTCTGTTTACTGGACACATGAATGGCTGTTCGGCTCCACTCAGATGGCAGCTACTGTATATTAACCTGTACTAACTGTGTCTTTCAGCAGCATTAATGTGTGCAGATCGTAATGACGGACACTTCTGAAGACGCCCAGAAACAGGGATATTAACAAACTTGTATGGTGCTTTACCTCAGTATCATATTTATGCTTAAAAAACATTTTGCTGCTGTACTTTTAAGATAATCCATTTTGTTCTGAATGTGTGATGTTTATCTGGGTTTCACTCCTTTATACAAACTGTATCTGACAACTGAACATTCTTCACTACTCGGATTTCAAACTGTGTCCAGCAGTCGGGGTATTTTTCTGCCTCTGCTCTGCCATTGTGGGACATATCATGGCTCTCCTATCCTTAAATATGCATTAGCCTATCCGTCTGTGAAGTCTTTCTGTCATCTGGGTGTGAAGTTTTTGAACTAACTTCACCTCTCATCCAAAGGTTTTCTTTATTTCTACTTATTTCGACTCCTGTGCTTCTTGTTTATGGTGTTTATTCCCTTGCATTCCCCTGCAAATGGACACATACAGGTCCTCGATGACTCTTTAACAACCCCCTCTTCAAAAAAACATCTGCAAGTCCACTAGCATTTATGTTAACACCATACAGCATCAAGCTAGTTACATCTAAGGGTATTAAAAGCTACAGGAAAGTGCTACCTATTTTATTTTTCAACTTTTTTTTTTCCCCCCTGAGTACTGAAACATGTGAAGCTGTGTTTGAAACAATAGATATAACTCGAGAACTTTTTTTTTTTACCACAAACCACAGCACAAAAGTGCAATTGTGTTTCCAGTCAGACATGACTGCAATCACACACTGCTTGTCATGACAGGAAGGAGAGTAGACACTGAGCAACGGGCCACTTTGCAAAAGTGTCTGTTTCACTTGAGGTTTGAGAGGAAGGAGAAAATAAAGAAGAAAAAAAAAGAAAAACTTCTGGTGCTCGCTGACACAGCGACTCCCACTACAACCACAACACCTGACAATGTGATCACTCTTCTCGTTCACTTCATCCTTATCTCTGTGTGACTTCCTGCTCTTTTTTCTCATGCGATACCTCGTTTGTAATTTTCCGCACTGCCTCAGCGTTTCATCTTTTCAATTTGTGAAAACTGAAACTATTTTAAGTCGCCCTGAGCATTGATCATAACATTTTTTTATATTGCAGTATCCAAATTATCATTCAGCATTGACAACTTGAACAATCAGTCATATGCAGTAATATGTAGTGAAACACATTTTTTAAACTTGTACAGTTCTTGATACTCTCTTTAATTCTTTGTGTTTTGTGTGATTTGCTGAAAATTTGCTTGACAAGACCAATGTAAAATACAGCATGTACAGTATGTCTGTGTATCAATGGGTGTTAAAAGTTCATATGTGGACTTTATTTCAGCTATTTGCAAGGTTCCAGAAATGAGAAATTCTCTAATGTTTTTGCATTTCATATTGATGAGCTATATTAAAACATTTTTTCATCCATTCCTTTCTATTTGATGTTTATTTTATTCATAAAATATGTTTTCCTATTTTACAGTTTGAATTAATTGGGTTTTGTTATATTTATTAATTTGGTTGGTTAATTAATTATGTGGCACTCATTATGAATTTCAGGAAGGTGACCCTCACCTGCGATTAATCACAGCACCCCCCAATCAGCCCTGCTTATTACTGCAGCTCCTACAGGAAGCTAAGTGATAGCCTGAGATACACATTTCTGACCCTTTAGATATGACCCTGTGAGCATCAAACCTCTGAGAAAGAAAGAGTAATGAAAAACACCTTCATCCAAACTATTATTCAGATAACCTGTTTGCATTAATCACCTTATCTGGAATAAAGTAATAAAAAATAATATAGAAACAGGAAAACAAATAACAAAACAATAATAAAATAATATAATAAATAAACTGCAAAATGTTGGGCTGTATTTATACCTCACCGTATTTTGTAAAAGCACTGACTTAAAATGTTACAAAAAATAACAATAATATTAATAATAATACTATTATTATTAGAATCAGAAAATCACAAAATACTTTATTAATCCCAGGGGGAAATTGCTATTAACAAATAGATTATCTGGCCAATTACATATTCAAATGTTTTGTTTACTGTAATTGGCTATTAAATGATCTTAACAGAAAGTTACTACTACTCCTAGAAGACGCATTTACACTCAGCACCGGTGAAAATACCAGTGATAGGTGAAAAGTGAAAAGTGGTGATGAGCATTATTGAGTACACATTTTGTAAGAGCTCCTATAAAATTATAACTAAATTTCTAATTATAAAAATTCGGGGGAAAAAACAATACTCCATAATAAAAAATTAAATAAATAAAAACAATATATTAATTCTACTGGTGTATTGACTTCCGTCACTTCCGCTTTTCCTCGCTCCAGCGCCGTCTACTGAAGACCGCGAGACTTTAATAAATATCGCGCGATTTGAGCGAATTCACTTCCGGTATGAAGCGCACCCATAATTTTCCTGCGGCTGTCGCACAAACGTGTGCATCTGTCAGCCAGAGGTGAACATGGCAGACTTCTCGGAGAGGACGCTACAAGTCGCCGTGGTGGTTTCGTTCGCTGCCGGCTTCGTTGCCGGGTGGCAGGCTAACAGAATGAGGAGGAAGTTTCTGGACTGGAGGAAGAAACGGCTGCAGGACAAACTGTCAGAAACACAGAAGAAGCTGGATTTAGCTTGAACGGTAACGTCAAACTTGTATTAACACATTAGTTAATGAGTGTAGTTCAGGTCTGTAAGTATTTGGAGAGCCTTTAACTGAATTAGTAGGCGATATTGTTAAAGAAATAAGACCACGTTATCCTGTTTGTGTTTATAATCCTGTATTAATCTCATGTGTCCTTTCAGGTTTGGGACTTTGTTACACTGCTGGATCCTGGGTGTCCTACATGTCTGTCACTGTGGAGAGGAGGACGTTGCCCTCCTGTGTGCTGCACTACCTGCCACCCTGTGCATATGAAGTTTTATCTCCATGAAAGAAGATGAAACTCTCAGCAGACCCTGATTTGCCTAAAGACACTAATATGAAAGACGTTTGGGGATCTGTCTTCTTCTGTGGTTTTATGCTCCGACAAGCCTCTCTTGGTCATATTTGGTCAAATAAATGTTTGCGTTTCTTTTTCAGTGTTTGGAAGCTATTCTTCAGGTACCAAGACTGTATGTGTCAGTTCAGCAGAGCTGTCAACTTTTCATTCAGTTCACTTGCAACTTATTTTGTCAAAGAAGTTTTGATAAATAAAATGCAGATTTAAAAAGTATATATGGTTTATCATTTAAATTTAATGCACTATAACTGTACATATAACTATTTAATACATGTAAAAGGACTCAAAATTCAAAGTTTAGGACTTAAGGACAAAGACTTGTGAGTTGTGACTTGTGAGTTGTGACTTGTACAACAATCCACTGCACCAACCCAGCACTGCATGAAAAATACAGCATATAGCAGCGTTACCACAGATGTTTTAATCATCAAACACTCGGTTACTAAAATACAAATTGTATATTTTCTTTAACAACTTGGGCTCAAGTTAAGTTTTAGTCCCAGTTTTTGGCCAAAAGATGGCAGTGTAATGCAGTAATGGTACATTTTCTTTAGCACCTGTAAAAACAATGCACTGATAACATTTTCCAGTCAGTGTTCTGTGCAGTGACAAAGTGTCTGCACTGAGTGCACTAGCACTGGTTGTGGTGTAGTATGTGATCATAGCTGCCTTCCAAGCAGTGATAAATCAAAGTACAATGAAAATCTTTACAGGCAGAAGCTCTGCTCTACGATGGAGTCACCTGTCGTACCTATAGTGGTCTACCTCTACATGGAGGAGGTAGAGAAAAGAGACCCGAGTTCTTTTTCTAGAATTAACCACTAAGTGATTAAGATATGTGGATGTCTGATAAATGGTGACAGGATAATCTGTCTCTAAGATAAAAACCACCGTTGTTGGCAAGACTCGAACCTGAAGGAGGAGTTTAATTTGCCTACTTTATTAAAACCGGGTCAGGGTCTATGTTGTCTGTAATGTCATGTCAATTTGTAGCCTTACTTTTAGATTACATTATTAAAAAAATAGTATTATAAATTTTCCAGTTGTGCTAATTCGTTATCTAGCTTTTATAGCAATTTAAGCTACAACACTGAAGTTCTCATTCAGTGAGGTTTAAGGTAGGCCAAAAGCCTGGTTTATACTGCTACATGGGGGAATCTGCTGGGGTACAGAGTCGATGATGTACTAGTATGAACCAGGCTTCTGGCATTATACAACGGTACAAAAGTCAACAACTAGGCCACCATTTATGACACAAGCCTTATACTAGCCTTACACACAAACGCACTTGACCACAATTAAGCATGGTTAATTAGCAGTAGCCGCTATCGTAGCTCACAATTAGGGCATCGCTAACCTTTATCTAAGAGTTCCAGCTTCTGTTTGCAGATTGGACTGAATGATTCTGCCGTGTACAAACTTCTCGCAGCGTGGAGTGTCTGATGTCCTCACCTGTGGTGGAGAGAAACCCGCAAAGATGTGTGGAGCTCCTGGAAACTAGTTTAATATAAATGCCAGAATCTTACTTTGTACATCACAGACGCTGTCAGCTCCACTGACGTGCGAAATGTGTGCGAAACTACGTGGCTTGGCCTTGTTTCAGGAGGCGTACACCAACAGAACGCGCAGCACCTGTGAGGGAGGAGTGCTGCTAGCTAGCTAGCATCACATCAGCGCAGCACGGCCAAACGTATACAACGCGATGACGTTGGGTG
The DNA here is from genome assembly GCF_900634625.1 of Parambassis ranga. Lineage (NCBI taxonomy): Eukaryota > Metazoa > Chordata > Actinopteri > Ambassidae > Parambassis > Parambassis ranga. The sequence continues at coordinate 11,797,357 of NC_041043.1, forward strand.
CGATGTGCGCCCAACATCCGGGACTTTTTTAAAAAAAAATTATTATTATTGAACGATAGAACAATGTGAAACATACAATCACAAACGACGTAGTATAATCTGTGTGTCCTTTTCACTTCTGGGTCTGAAAAAAACAGAAATAAAATAAAATGATCAAAAAGTCATTTGTTATTGATCCCATCATCAGGCGAAATGGGCAGGAAAATAAGAAAGATAAATTATAATTCAAAATGAAACAAAGTAATGACATTTAATTAACATTTAAGAAAAAATAAAATAATATTTCACTAATACATATATTCAATGTATTAACTAAAAAAGACAAAATAATATTATAACAATAAAATACATAAATTAAAATAAACTATACTGCCTCCTAGTGGCGAAAACTGTGATGTCATGCAAATGTCATGATAAAACTATTCAAACTATACTCTTGATTATTTTTATTTCACAGTGACAGGATCAGGTGTGTTTACTCTATCATAATATTAATTTAGAATATTTACAAAGACATAAAAAGCTAAATCATTCCTTAAATAATCCCTGAATAATTTAAGGAATGATTTGCTTGTTGTAGTGTCCCCAAACATTTTGTACTGTACTGTCTGTCAAATGTCAAAATGGGTCAAGCTTGACCTGAACAGTATGTGAGGGTTAAGTAATGGGTGCCTATTTAGTGTTAGAATGGCAATTAAATAGCAGGACACTGTACAGGTCTTGTTTTGTGTTATTGCACCATCTGCTGGTTCAAAGAAAGAATCACAACCTACGCTTATCTAAGCAGCATTAGATGTCTCAACAGAGAATCATGCTCTTAAATATGATCAAAAGAAAATATGCTCAGGTACTTTAGATATAGTTTTAAGTTACTTGTACTTACTTCCAAGAAAATGTCTACTCCAGTTATTGACATTTCACATTAGGTTTTTACACAGTGGATCATATAAATCCACATATCATATATAAAAACAAGTAAAAACTTTTTTTTTGCTGCATGGGTTGTTTTAAATACAGATTCATATACAATTATTGGTGTTTATTTTTGCTGCACACCATCGCATCTTGTCTATAGGTGGCGCTGGTGCTCTTCAATACTTCATGCTCACAAACTTTTTGCCTAAAGCATTCTAGTCACTGGCTCTGAAATTAGATCTTGTGAGCAAATCTCTCTTTTTTTCATCACTCAGGTCTATTACTATGTCTCAACAAGCTTTTGACAAGACCTGAAAAAGTCCTTTTTTCCTGTGGCACTCCATCAGCGGCTTGATGAGAAAGAGGGCGGAGAGGGTGCTGAAGGGGTTTCAGGAGAGGTTAGGCTGTGTGTGTGTGTGTGTAACTAATCTTTACTGAGTTTCAAACCCATCCAAAGATTTTGGAATTCAGATGCCCTTTTTTGCAAGATGATGCAGGAAAACTAAAAGTTAACTTAACATTCCATACTTTGGGTCAAATTCTGTGACGTTAATGCAAAGGTTTTACACTAAACTGTGTGAAAATGCCTGAGAACTGTACACTCACACACACACACAGTAAGATTCTAATCTGAGACCACCTCCTGTGTGACATTTCCATTAGGATTAGGACACACAATATTGTTATTTTTAGAAATGCATCAAAAACAACACAGCCAATATATAAACAGATGAATACTCAATGCATTCTGTGCAGAATCTGGAGTAATTTATGGGTTATTATTACAAAAATACACTCTCAGGCTGTTGACTTGAATATCTGAGTCACATTTTAATAAGGAAAAAAAGGACAGACGACAGCTTAGCCGGATTTAAAAGTGAAAGAGAGCTCACTGATAAATGGAGGTTAAATGAGTGTCATGGGAGGAGAAGTGTGTAGCTTTCTGTGTTTTGGATGGTATTCTGAAGCTGTTGTTGTCTCTCAATGCTGAGGCTAAATTGTGATGAATAGGTTGCCAGAGTGTGTGTGTGTGTGTGTGTGGATGTCGACTGTGCTTTCCTTGTTTATCTTGGAGCACGCTGTGTAACCAAGAAGTATTTTCAAAGCAGACGAGAGGGTTTAGCGGTTTGAGGAGATAAAACAGAGGCAATAAGAGATGAGCGGGGAAGAGTGAGAGAGAGTTCACGTTGACTTCTATGATTGATCTGATTTTCCTAATTGGCACGTAGACCTTATGAGCCTATGTCCTTCGTCTATATTGAGTGTGCTCAGTGAGTGTCATGTTTAATAAGATTCCTGATTGACTTTCTGGTTGTGTGATTGTGCCCTCTGGCCATCGTGTGACTGCAAAGCAATAGGAGGAGGAGGAGGAGGAGGAGGAGGAGGAAGAGCGGATTTGTACAGTCTATAGACAGTGGAGCAGAGAAACAGCAAGCTGTGGTGCTTTTAAGAAACTAGATGTAGGCCTGATGTGAGTCTTCTTCTCCTTCAGGGATCACATAACAAAATCATGACAATCCTTCTAAACTAATTGAGCCAGGACTAAACTAATAAGAAGAATAAGAACTACGTGAAACATTCACCCACAATCTGCAACATTTTGTCTGAAATTTTTTTTTTTTTATCAGAGATTTGCGTATTTATGTGTAAAAGCAAAAGAAAAACACACACCTCACTCTAATGCTTTTCAAGCTCATACATACTGTATATAAATGTTAAACCACAAACAAACACTGGAGCTTCCAGGCTTTAGCAAGTGTCAATCCAATACACCTCTGAGTGTTTACATGTTTATGGATGACTAGGGCCACGCTCACATTAATAACTGTGGATTGGAATAATATGCTGCAAAGGTTTTTCATTTAAATTGTGATGAGATTATGTCTCACTTTATTTGGTATGGGCTTAGTTGCTAACACCGTTTGCAGAAAGCTTTCATGTAAAAAAGAAGGAAAAAGGGAGAGAGAGAGAGAGAGCAGCATCAAATTCAATAAGATGTTTTACAAAGTGATACAGAGAATAATCATTGCTAATGTAATTTAAAGTACAAATTAAGATTATTTAATTTTGAAAACTTTAATAATCCCAGAAGGGAAATTGCTTAAGGCTGCTGCCAAGCAGTGTCATACAATGACCAGCAAGGAGCACCACACCGTTGAGTGCACTGGAGGCAATGTGTGTAAAGTGCCTTGCTCAAGGACACACAACAAAGACTAGGGATTGAACCACCAACCTTCCAGTTATTGGACAACCCTGCTCTACCACTGAGCCACTGCTGCCCCTGAAGAAATATATCATTAATCCACATGGGGACAATTAAGTTGTAGTAGTGGCATATCAATGAACAATAAATAAAATATATACAAGAAAAATATATACACATACACACACCTGTGATGATGCTTTAGTCCAAGTTTGTGAACACAGCTCTGCCAGTCACAGATGAGTTATAGAGTCTGATGGCGGACGGCAGGAATGACTTCCTGTACCGTTCCTTGGAGCAGCAGGGCAGCAGGAGTCTGTTGCTGAAGCTGTTTCTCAGTCTGCCCACAGTGTTGTGGAGAGGGTGGGAGGGACTGTGCATGATTGACAGCAGTTTAGCCAGCACTCTTTCCTTCGCCACCTCGCCACCAACTTAAAACCAACAACAGACCCCGCCTTTTTGATGAGTCTGTCCAGTCTGTTGCCGTCCTTTGCTTTAATGCCTGTTCCCCAGCACACCTCAGCAAAGAAGATGGTGCTCGCCATGACAGACTGGGAGAACATGTGGAGCATCCTGCTGCAGACATTGAAGAAATACACCAAGAAGTAGTTTTTGTGTTATTTCATTACAACTTTCTAATAATGAGAGGCTTTATAGGCCCTAATTAATATGTTGTTAGTTAATGCTTAATGTTTGGTGGTTTTGTCCAAGAAGACATCTTTGATTTATATGAATAAACAAAGATACGACAATGACATCACAGATGCTAACAAGCAGGTAATTTATTTGTTTGTTTTTTGACAATTTCTGATATGCTAATAATGGTCAGCTCATTTTGGCCAATAGGTGATGCAGATACTGATGTATATATTTGCATATTCCTCCATGTAATTACAGAGAAAATCCATCCCTAATGTGAGTTAAACATATAAAGTTGAGTAATAAACTTTATATGTAGTATTGAAAAGCAGCTTTTCTAGCAGTTTCTAACATTAAAAACCTTCACATCGAAGACATTCATGTCCGTGTTATACACTCAGTAGCAGGCTGACATCATTTTTGATGCATACATATGGTGGAACTTATCATCTTGGTCAATTTTTTAGCTTAATATTTTAATATATTTTCTATAGACAATGTCTTGCCTATCCATACAAGAAGAGCTTCTATAGACCAGAGAGTCTACTACAGTGCAACATGAACTAAAGAACATAAGACACCTCTTACAAATAGAACTTTAATCATTTTAATCAACAGATGATTCACCTTCGCTGGATTCCCACATGCAGGATGATTCACACCTCACTTATGAGCTGGATCTTTTTCTCTCCTGTCAATTTGCTGTTTTGAGATGTCGTCCGGCGGTGTAATGGAAAGCATCCGGCACTTCAGGGAAACACTAAATGGATGCACTCAAAATGCTCTAAGATAAAAGCACCAAACAAATGACAGATGTGGCATTAAATATACTGTTTATGGTACAGGCTGTCCACTCCGCTCACATCCGCCCATTTCTCTCTCTCTGAGGTTTTAGTTCTGAGTACTCTTGAACAATTTGGACACACTTAAGAGAGTGTTTGTTGCTTATGGCCTTCTGTTATAAGGTAAAAACACTTTGAGAGCCATGTGCTTTTACAGACTTTAAAGCATGAACCACCACATCAAGAAGCACAGTGTATTACAGCGTGTTTCCAAATGTGTTGACCATAGTATGCTTCCAATAAATGTGTTGCGTTTTTGAAAAATCCATACATTTTAAGGTCATAGCAATGAAGCACTTGTTGTGTTGAATTTCAGTCAGAGCCCATGCAGTCCCTTTTTCAGTCTAATAGCTTGGACTGAGGCTGTGTTCCACTCTGAGGAACAAACATGTTCATCTGTAAAACCCATTAAGCAAATGCAGACCTGACAAAGCAGACCAGATAGTACTAAAAAGCAGACAACAATGAATTATTATACAAGAACCAAGAGCTATTGAAGGACACAGAGTTTCAGGAGTCTCGTCAAAAAATGCAAGCAAATGTAAAGTAAAACATCACAAGCTTTTGTTCATTTTAAAATTCCTTTTCAAAAATAATACAGCGGCTGGTGCAGTACACGAGTCTGATGGTCATAATGATGAATCCTGCTACAGTTCAGCAACAAAAAAACAACTTAAAGGTCAAAGAAAGTGTTTGACATTTCAGGGAATGTACATCTTCTTTTTTCTATTAGATGAGAAGCTTTATTCTATTGTTTAAAAATAAGGCCAGCTAATTTATATTTTGTGGCAGTGAAGCACCCACTGCTGGACCTTTACAGCTATAGGCAGCCTTATGGTCCCCTATATGAGCACTTACATGATGTAATGTGCTGCTCCTCCTGCACATTTCTGTGGTAAGGTATCATGTTGTGAATAGTTTTACTGTATTTAGTAAGCTGAATCCCATTCTGGTGCTCATCATCTCATCTCATCTCATCTCATCTCATCTCATCTCATCTCATCTCATCTCATCTCATCTCATCTCATGTCATCTCATCATCTACCTGCCGAGCTTGCTGATTTATGTCATCATCATTTCTATGAGAGCTGAAGGGTTAAAAAAATATATTGTACGGTAGTTTTATGTGGTGGCATACTTCCCGGCTGGGTGCAGTGATTCCCTGGAGTCTTTCTGTCACCCTGGCATTCTGTCTCCTTGTCTCGTTGTCATGACAGGGAACTGAAACTTTAGTCTTACAATGAGCTTACAAGGAGATGAGTTTCACAGCCCACTCACACACCAGTTAGCTCATTTCCACCTACAAGACTACAACAGCCTTTGCTAAAATGTAAACTCAGAACATGCATCTGGCATTTCACTCTAATCAGTGGCCACACTGAAAACCTGATGTTTTACAACACCACGATTTGTTGCATTGTCACCTCCTGTTTCTGTTATTTATGGAACAGATGGTAAAATTATGACATGGTACTGTAATGAATAACGGTTCTGTGACATCAACTGTAGCTGTTATGACTCCCTGTGGAAGGCTGTGACAATGTCACCATGTTTGTAGTGCCATAGTCTGCCTAAACCCCTATTGCAGGCAAAGAGGCGGAGCGTGAATGGAGTTGGCATTCGTCTGTCACTCAATCAGGTCACCCCATAATTATGCATCAGAATAGGTCCTCATAAAATTCTAAAAGAGTTGTCACAAAAAGTCAATAGAGACCCAAACCATGTTTTAAACCAGGCTGTAAACATGTTGATTTTTGTTTTAAAGTTGGCCTTTTGGGGACATGGGAGTCTATGGGATTGACTCACTATTGGAGCCAGCCCCTAGAGGCTGTGGAGTGAACTGCAGTTTTTAACACCTAAGAAAACTCTGTGTTTCCACCACTCCTTGCATATATATTGTGTCACATAACATCTTTTTTTGCACATTTGTTAAATGTTTTTTTGAGAGAGATGCGTGTTGACATGGAGAGTGACCTTTGTATAATTACTGCAAACCTAGAAATTAACCTTTTATATTGAGAGAGTGTGAATGCTTGTGTTTGTGTGTCATGAACACACACACACACCCAGAGTTTTAACAAGGGTAATATGCATACACAAAGTCAGCTCGTCAGTGGAAACTGCTTATTCCAGCTGATGGAGTGTATAATTCCAACATTGGAATAATAATGATGGCATTGTAATTCAGATGGATAGAGGAGAAATTAGATTCTGAGGCTTTTTGCATATTGTCATTATTGAGTTCTGCACCATGAATTGAGAGATGGGATGGGTTTACATGTCTAACTTGCTGAAGCGACCCACAACTCTCACCTCGCAGCAATTTGTGAGTCTAAAATGAATCTAAAGTGCATCCTAATTGTGTTCGAAAAAATAAAACACACACACACACATGTCTGTACAAGCGTGCACGCACACACAGTCCTCCTGTTGGTCTGCATGGTGAAAGTAAATGCCTGCAATCATATTAAACACCCCAGCAATTGCAGTGAGAACAAATAACATTTCTATACCGCGTTTCTCATAATGCCACTTCACAGAGATACATAATTGCGCTCTATGGTTTTTTTTTCCTCCGAGTAAATAATCTATGTCACTCCTGCTTTGCTTCACACAAGCACACAAACAGCTAATCAAAGGGCTGGATTTCTCTTCCCTTTTTTTCCCCAGCACTCAGAACTGTCAAGTGTCTTTGAATGAGCATCTTAGTGTCATCCTTGGCCCAGTCAGAGAAGCATTATTCTCTTTTACTCTTTGCTTTTCTTTCGCTCAAAGCTTTGGGATGGCTAAAAGAGAATTTCTCAGCATGGATCAATATAGTATTGTGTTATGATTATTAATACTTAAGGAAGTCTGCTTCATTTTTTTTAGAAAGGAGGGAAAGAAACCTAAAAGAAAGTGTTCCTGTCAATATCTGATCTTACCCTTGCAAAGGACAAAAGGGGTTTTGGTGTTTTATATTATATTTACCATTCTCAAGCTGCGTATCCAGGAGCTCTGGGCCACATATCACTGCAGCTCTAAACTTTATAACCTCAGACATTTGGATGTATATATATATATATATATATATTAATTTTACCTTAATAATTTAGGAAATTCCCCTTTCAAAACCACCCAAAAGGACCACTATAAGATCTGACTAAGATTATTGTCTTCTGAAATATGCTGTTTTTATCATTCAGGCCATAAGTCAGTTTGTGACCATCTTATTGCACCTGCAGTATCATCATGCTGAGGTGAACTTTGCAACAGTGAACAAAAGTATGCTAACACTAAAATTTGGGATAAGCAATACATTTGGCAGGCTACACTGAAGCAGATAGGACATGTTATAGGCCTATGCAGCAACGAGTATTTTACTGTCTTTCAAGAGCCTGGCTCTATTCGGTTACATTAACAGGCAGAAGTAACACACAAAGAGCAGACACTTTTGCATAACATTTTCATGCTAAACTTAGAAAATGTTTTTTTGTGTGTGTGTTTTGGCTTTTTTTTTAGAGTAAAAATTCTTTATCTATGGCCACAGTGACCTTTGACCTTTGACCACCTAATTGTGATCAGTTCAACCTTGTGTTCAGAGGGTTGAAGCAGGGCAACTGGACAATTCACTGCTCCTCCAAGAAGCTTCATCAGGTCTGATCTGATTGAACTGATTCAGTCTGCTGCAGCCCAGCTGTACCTCAGCTCCACTCATGCTCCACCTCTTTGCCTGTATTCCTGTACTTCTGATGGGTGATGTCACATGAATTCTGTCCATAGTTATGTACAGTCCATGATCAGACAAGACTTCAGACATCATTCTCCAAACCTTTTTAAACTCCTAATACTTCATCTAAGATTCCATGTGAGTAGAATACTCACCAAAAAAACACATTATAGGATCAGATGTTGTCCACACATCTGACCCTGCAGTGCCCATAGTACACCCATCATGTCTTCATCAAAGTGTTAAGATCATGCTACCATTCTATGTAACTAATTCACAGAAAACAAAATGGAGTTACTTCTCCATAAGCATCGACAAATGAGTTAGAGGGAGGATGTCAGCCAGCTTTTGCTGCAGTAGCAGAGTCTATTGGTGCTATAGGCAACAACAGATCAAAACATTGTTCACATTGATTCATTCTAACAAAGAAGTAAATTAGATTCTGCACTTCGAAAAGTTGTCGCCAAGAAATCAGTTTTAAACAAAAACAAGCTCTTATGTGTTAATTAGACATTTTCCAGTTTGGCCTTTGATTTATTTAAAGGGCCAGTGTGCAGAATGTATGGGTTACAGTGATAATACACAATATTAACACAGCCTCTCTGCTCCTTTAATTTCATTTCCTTTGTTTACCCTCCAGATCCCATTGCCTTGTTTTGTCTTGCCACTTGTTTTAGCCACTGTTTAGTTGGATCAGTGGTGCATACAGAAAGGGGAGAATAGAATTAATGAGCCTCTGGGTAAATAAATGGATTTTGGCATTCTCCTCCCCCTTTTGTCCTGCTCTCCGTTTCACCACAGTACCGACAGTTTAATCAGTTCTTCATTTAATGATTTAATCAACCTTTTAAAAAGGTATTTTTCCATCCCAAACCACTTCACTGAGTGAACCCTCTGATGGTCCTGATTGTAATAAAATAAAGCCTTCTCAGTTCTGCTGAGGGAATTAGGCAAAGATGACTTTGAGCAAGGATACATTTGAGAGAGTGATGAATAATGGCAGCATAATGAAATTTCTTACAAAACTACTTTGTATCCCTTGTGTGGGTACCTGGCCCAGCATTCAGGAATTCAGGAAGGAACACCACTCAAGTACATTTTTTTTTGCAGTCAGCCAATTTGTAAAGCTAAACCTATCTCAGCTTGAACCTTGAGGGCGACCCATTTAGAAGAGATAAAAGGTTGATCATAATCAGCCCTGTGCATTTATCTTCAAATTTGACAAAGTTGCAGATTAATCAGATGTGTAATCACACTCAGACGTTATTGTGTTTGCCGGGAGGATGAACACACTTTGCACCCACCCTGGATGTTATTATTATTATTATTTTAAATAATTTGCACACAACTCTTAATGGTGTTTTTAAAAAATGATGGATGCTTTCACATCTCGGCTGTATTATGAGGGACACGGAAGCTAAAAGTTGATAATGCTTCCTCGCTGTGGCAGAAAGCAAAAGCACAAACCCACTCATTTTAACTGTATCCTGCCTTATTGGCCTCTTTCATCTTGTGTCCCTCTTTCCCTTTTTACCTTTGATCTTACATTTTCTGACTTCCCGATCCCCGTCCTTCTGCAGCACTTACAGCTGTAGACAAAGAAAGGAGGCAGAAAGTGTTAGGCTTTTAGTTAAAAAAAAAAAAAGGTAGCGGCATGCACACACACGCACGAGTACGGTGCACACACACACGGAGCTATCATCTGCAGAACATCTGCTTGCCATCAAACGGGGCATCAAAGGCTGCTTGTTACTCCGATTGCATTAGTTTCATGATGTTTCAGCTTTGATATGGCATCATATTACTCCAGCAAACAACGCATCCTCCTTCCCTGAAAAGTCGGCGAGCCTCAGCCCAGCATGTCCCAATAACAATGCGTGTCTCTTTCTGGCTGTCTGGATAATCAAATGAAGACAGATGATACGCCAGAACTCCCTAAAGTTAAGGCTGTCGGCTTAATAGCGCAGACTATTACAGTTATTTTTTTTTTGTAAGGGAGTAGGTGAGCTTAGGCATGCTTATCTACACTGTCACTTGAGCAGCAGACATTTTGTTTTGAGGAGCTTAAAGGTGTTAGAGTGTGATAAGTCGAGCTGGGTTTTTGTTTTCCTCAGGGAATACCGCGTCACGTCTCTTCATGTCGAGCACATCTGTTGCTGTTCTCTTCCAGTCACCATTATCTAAAGCCATTTAACAGTTAAATATTTGATTAAATTAGCAACCGATACCAACTATTTTTTTCATTTTAATTGGCAACATCGGCCTATTAGGTGGATGTTTTCTTCTTCTTAAATGCGGTATCTATTGGAAAGAGAAAAGCTGTTAAAGGTGTTGAAGACAGAAGCTGAATGTGTTGAAATGTTTCAAGTATCTCACACATCTGCAGATATTTTGATGATTCAAATCTGTTTTAATATCCTTAATTTACCAAAGTGCTATAACTTTAACGAGACAAACTTGAGAGCCTTTCATTCCCACACTCCTCATCTCCATCGTATATTTTCATACGCATATACCATAGCCATGCACATTAATTTATGTGATGCAATCAATATGAAAGCCAGTTGACTGATCCTTAAAGATCAAGGGCCCCCATAAAAACATGTATTAAAATATAGTGAGTTAAAGTCTCAGAGATGGCGACACTTCCGCAAGTCTCAATGAAACAAAGAGCTTGGCTGTGAACTGGTGTTGTTCTGTGCTGGCCAAGTGGGCGGTTCTGTTTATCCATTGGTCTATTCCTTATCTGTCAGAGACACCTCCTCACGAAAAAAGCCATATTTTATTAATATCACATCCGCCAGATATGATACATGGTTATGTTTATGCTAAAGGGACGTATGCATGATGTCATCTGATCTTAGAACCAATAGAGATGGCGACAGGGCAGACTAAAGCCTCCAATACACTGTGCGATTTTGGGGAAGTCTGTGTTTAACACCAACTCACACAGTACGAATAAAACACATGCCATGTCAAGTCAAAGCTCATGATGGTGCAATGGTCGGCTGAGATGTCATTGCTCACACAGACTTCGGGCCGCATTCCTGCTTAAATTGTGGGATACTCTCTGGAGGGGCGACAAAAATTTCAAACAGAAATTCCACCGATCATCCGATCACCATTCATGCGACATTAATCACTTTTTCAGAGTCCCAGTACACTGTGCGATTAGAGATGTACGACAAAGCTGAAATTCAGCCCGAGCCAAAAAAATCGTACAACTCAAAATTCAGGTCAAAATCAGAAAAAAAAAAAACCGCACAGTGTATGCCCGGCTTTACTCAGGAATCCATGGTTCTAGTCCCCCTGACACCACAAGCTGCTTTGCTTTCATCCGCTGGTTTTGTTTTTGTCTGTGGTTAAGGTTTAAAATTTAATCATGGTTGGAAAAAACAAACAAACAAAAAACAAAACTACTGGTTAGACAGTTAATGTTAGGTTTTAATTAGGACCCAAATGCAGACTAAAGCGAGCTGAAGAAATCCTTCAAAATAAATAAATAAATAAACAGGACTGAAATAATACAAAAGCCACTAAGGCAGCAGGAGTAAGCAAAACTAAACAAAGAACTGAGCGAGCAACTGAACAAAGGAACAAACCTATAACACGGGAGTCACTAGAGAAAAAAAGGAAAACACGGGAGCAACACAGGAACATTGACAGAACCACCACAGCTAGCAAACAGGATGAACTGACAAAGACTAAAGGAGATCACAAGACTAAACTACACAAGATAACAAGACACAGGTGAAAAACACTGGAAGGCAATCACAAAGGAGGAAAACACACACAGATACACAAGAAACTAGACTTTCAAAATAAAGCAGGAAAATACAAATATACAAAAAAATAGGCAGAAAAGCCAAAGAACCAAATGAAAACAGCACCGACAGAAAGAGGGGTCAGGATATTTAAACAGCATTAAAAACAGCGGTTAGGTAAAGATCATAGATTCATATCAATAAACACATTTCACCTGTTTTTGTCTGTTGTTTTCTGAGGGTGGTGTGCTGCTGGTAAGTATGAATAAGAGTCCTAATCTATCCTCCAAACAAAAAACAATAATGATAATAATATTGGCTGTATTTGAGGTTAAATGAGGAGAAAAGCTAAACTATCGATTTACTTTCTGAAGACAATCTGTTGTTCATTTTTCACTTTCCTCACGCTTCATCAGCTTCCATATTTTTCTGATTTTGGCTCTTAAATTCCTTTAATTGGCTCTTTTTTGCCTTTTTTTCTCCCCTCGCTGTGTTTGTTTATATTAATTTGTGCTGCGAGTGACTCATTGAGAAGGCTAATCACAAATAGAATAATTTAGTGAGCAGGTATGAAGAGGAGCTGTTATTATGGCTGACACGCACACACACACACATGCACACACACACAGCTGATATGTGAAAACATCAAATACCATTGCCCACTGGGATTTTGTGTTGGTGCTATGCATGGTAATTATAGTGCTCAGTGCGTCCTTTATCATATGTTCATTTATTTATTTAATTATATATATATATATTTTTTTCTACATTTCTATTTCAATATTGACAGGAGCGTTAAAGGGTCCTGGCCCTGCTGGAACCAGATTGGTTTGCTCTGAGGCTTGCCAAACCAGGATTTACCAGCATGTCTTTACAGTCTAATATAAAAACCTTCTATTAGCTGTCACATTCAGGTTGTTTGCTGTCTTACACCGACACACTACGGTTGTATTTGTGTGTGTCAGTGAAGGCGAAATCATGAACAGTGATGATGCAGAAAATGAGGACAAATTTGTTTTTTTTCCCAGGCAAGTTTATTTGATGGAGGTCATCAACATGCAAGGAACGTTCCTCTCGACAAAGACGGAGCGCCAGCCAGAAATTGCCCATATGAACGTTTTATTTCTCAGCCTCAAGTTGAAAAGACTTTAACCGTTCCAGTCAATTGGCCAAATTATTGAAATCAGGAAGAAAAGTTATTTTAAATGATGAAATCGTTAAAGTTCCCATCAGATGCAATTTTTTTTTTGTCTTTTCTGAGTATTTTTTAAAAAAAAATATCTAACACATCAATAGGCACTTTTCAACTTTACACAAACAAATTGTACTGATGAGGCAGAACAAAATATTCACCAACACGCAGCGCACTATTCTTCTCCCTGGAGATGGGGGCTGTCGCCTGCAACATCAAGCACTGGAGCAGCACCTCCAAAGAGACAGACAAAAGAGAAAAATAATGATGAATGCACTGCAGAAATGGAGGTCTAATTTTCCCCCAGCATGCACTTTGTTTGCCTAATTAATTTGTGGTGGTTCAGGCACGTTGCCCAAAAAAATGCAGTTAGATAGACAGAGGGATAGGATTGGCTATCCGGTCTGTGTGTTTTGTTTCTGTCACTGCCAATAGAATGTTTATATATATATATATATAGATTCACTGTGGTCTGCTTTAATTTGCTTTATTGAAAAAAAAAAGCGCACAGCAGCTATGCCTCACTGACCGCACCTTCTAGATTTGTGCTGTTTCTGTTTGATTGAAACAGATTTATGTACACTGTTCTTCTGAATAAAATAACTTGAGGGGAAAAACAAAAAAAATTGGGCAAGTTATAATTAAAAGAAAGAAACCAAAAAAATCATACATTTGCATAATTGGCCTTCCCAAAAGCCACAGCGCGAGACCATTTTTAAATTTCATTTAATTAGGGAGTAAAAAATGATTTCTTTTATTGTCAAAAGAAGAAAAAAACCATTTGGCTGAATTACAGCATTAATGGCGGCCTGTTTAGAGTGCCTGCTGCACTGCCTGTCAACACAGTTATAAAAGGAGGCGGGGTGAACTTCCTGGTGACATGTATTGCCGGAAAACCCGGTCTCATCCCATAATGTCAAATAGACACATTTTCTTTTTTTTAATTACCTTCACTGCACTTTCTCCTGTAAAAAATTGACATAATTCAATGTATCTTTTTTTTGGTGGTGGCAACAGTCCTGAAGTACTTCACCAAAATAAAGCAACAGTACAACAGGCTGGATGTGAACCCAGAAATCCTGGGTGAAGGTCTACTGTGGATCAGAGCCATCTGTAGTCCCTTCTACCCTAACCCCTTAACAAAGAAACAAATGTGACAAATTTCACAAAATAAGTGGATGAATGTGCACAAAACAATAGATTACATTAAATTACTATTTGTGATGGGACATATACCTAGTATAGTAGCAGTATGCACTAGCCTATGACACAACAACTGTTGAGGGAAGTTACATAGCTAGCTTGTATCCAACAAGAAGCAGAGTATTTTATCAGAGCACATATGCAACTATACTATTGTTTAGAGATTAAGATTAAGATTAGGATTATTTTAATTAGTCCAGCTCAGTGAGCACAGCTCTTACAGAGACAGATGAATTAAAGATTCTGATGGTGGAAGGCAGGAATGACGACCTATGGGGCTTATATAAGAGTAAAGCATATGTAGCTGCTAGCATTACCACAATTTGTACCATATTTCACCTGAAGTACACAGTGTACACAGTGTAAGGGCTCAGGGCATATTATCTTAAGACACACAAATGCTTAACAATGGACACATTTTACATGGAAAAACACCCCAATCACATGGTAACCATTTTTAGTTGCACTCATTAGGAGACCCCGCCCTAATGAACACATAGTGATGCAGAGAAATATGCACACATGAACTGACATCATTGACATCATGTTACACTTTACGGGTGAAGACTGCTGGAAAAAGCTGTTAACAATCTCAACTGCCATATGTAGTTTCTAGTATGTGCACACATCTTCTAATCCACTTAGACACATCATCAGTGAAAGCACCAGGCGTCGTCTAGGGATTCAGGCCTTTCAACTTCAGACCTTCCCCTTATTCTGGCAAGCTGACTGGAAGGGATCCATTCCCAGCATTAGACCTTGGTTTCTCCCTCCTGATCCACAGCCATCCTGAGGCTCTTTCTGCAGCCACTGAAGTTCTGCTGATGTCTTTTGGGTGCCCAAGTGATGCCCAGTAGGGAGTGGAGGCCTTCCTGCAAAGCCTCCTTGGACAGATACCAAGCATGCTAACCCCCGTCTGCGCCACTCCACCCGTTCAGCAGGTTTCCTCCTTCTTATGTTTGTCATATGCTCTAACTAGGGCAGCATTACCTCCAGCATGGCCACTTCCTTTAAGGAATACCAACACAATATCTCTCCATGATGTCTTCAGGGAATCAGAGTTGTTTTTCCAGGTCCACCCTTAACTGCCAGTCCTTTGTTGGTCCCTGCATGGGCTTTTAGTTTGGTGTTTGGGTGTTTGTTCTGCTCTGACTAAAGCGATACCACTTCTTGCTGGTCGGAGATCTTTGGACAACAAGAGTGACCACAGAGTGGATAGTGTGGCAGGGTGCGCACTTAGGTATCAATAAATCATTTGATCATCTGATTAAATCAGTTTTTGAATAAAAATATTCAGAATTACCGTTATCCATATTGTAAGGAGGCAGACTAATAGGCTGTAAGACGACTGGCGTTTTGACAGATTAGGATGTATGCAGTTAGAGAGCGTGTTGTCGGAGCTGACATCACACATGGGCAAATCTGATTAGCTATTAATTAGCCGCTGAGGCAACACACCTGTGTGGGAGACAGAAGTGTCCTCCTGATAAATCTTCCCTCGAACAAACACCGTGTCACGTTTAATATCAGGAAAATCTTTATTTATATGAGGACTCTCATCCTTTTCCTTTGAATCTGATAATAAATAATAGCTTTTCCACATGCAGTTACACCACGATTATGATCGTCAAACTCCAGTATGTTTTTATATGGATGTAATGTAATGGTGTTTTTTTTAGTATCCACACATTAACACCAGATGCAGGAATAAAAAAACACGTTTATATTGTTTTAGGTGCATAACTATGACTAATTTCTTTCATGATAATGTGATTGGGCCACTAGCACAAACCTTGAAGAGAGAGTTAATCCATCACTAACTATATTTAACCATGTTGCTACACTGTAAAATTCCTTTGCATGTATACAAACTGTTGTTTTAAGTGGTTTTTGGGTTCACTGTCACCAGAAACACCAGATTACAGGTTAATACATGGATTATAGATTATACATCAGATTATCCACACCTTGAAATCTTTGAAAAATGCTTTGAATGTTGAGTTTTAAAGGTTTCAAAAGTGCTTGACTTTTGGATAAAATGTTGAAGTTTAAGGTTTTTTTGTTTTGCTTGAATTGGATATTGTTAAAGGTGCTGCCTTGCAGTCTTTGAATGCACCACTAAGGAATCCCAGCAACATGACAGCATCAATAAAGATGAACAACCTGAATATGTTTCTCAGCAAGTTGATGTTTTTTTCTGTATTCAAAGGCAAACAAACTGCTGTCTGACAGTGCAGAAATCATTATAAAAATGTGTTTTGGAAAAATGTCAGTAGTAATAAACAGCATGCTTTAACAAAGCTTCGTGATAAATCCCTTTTTATCCACCTCTCCTCTTCTCTCTTTGCTTTCTTCTCTCCCTGCCGACCCTTCCCAGTGAATTGCGTTGGCTATTGATTCTCCCGGAGGGGATGATTAGCCCTAACCTGTGTCAGAGCGCCAAGTCAGGGCAGTGATAATGCCTTCGCTCAATGCACAATAACAACTCAGGTGCCCCAGGAGCAAGCGCTAGCTGCCTCGACGCACGCTAGCATGCTAATTTGCAGAGACTTGTGATAAATGCATGCTGTCATTCCCCCGAACAAAGTCAGCCTCTCTCAGCAGTGCTGCAGCAACGCCAATCCGATAAGCTACATCAAACAAATGGGAGAGAATGGGGTTGTTTATGCAGCACATGTATGACTGCACGTTAAAAAAATGTGTGCACACACACACACACATAACCTATGCAGCCACCTGTGAACAGAGCCTACATACATCTGTATGTATTCACAGTCACAGTATGCTCATGCCCGAAATAGCCAATGTTGATCATTTGTATTTTCTCAGGTGAGAGTAAACCGAGAGTAAAGGTTTAATTTCTCTCTCTCTCTCTCTCTCTCTCTCTCTCTTTCTTTCTGTGATTATGCAGTTCAGTAACGTTTTGCAAAGTAGGCCTTGGTACTCCACTGTATGTGAGCACACTGAACTCCCATGCTATTCATGGGAGTCTCTCTTGGTTAAAATAAAGGCTAAGTGATGAGAACAAGGATAAGCGCCAGCTCTAGGATGAGTGTAGTCCACCTCTGGCCCTCCACTCAAGACTTCATCTATCATTACTCATTTAATAACATTAAACATTGTGACTCCGCCTCCGTCACCGCCTCATGTGTTGGGCTATAAAGTAATAATTTATTGTTATAACATAAAATGGCTCACATTATACTGTGATAATAGTGTAGAACAATAGAGTGTATTGTTATAACATATGAAAATATCTTGTTGCTATAACGTAAGAAGAACCTTGCAGTGAGACTTTCCATTTTTTTTCTTTCTAGCGTGGGAGTTCAGCATCAGAAACCATCTGTTCTAAACTCATGCATAAATAACATGAGCACACTGGCATACAACCCCAAATTACCAAATATTGTGTGACTACAGCCGAAGTACGCACTTGATCCAGCTGTCAGGACGGAGACTGAGACAGTGATGCGACCTCATCACTAAGAGTCCTTTAACCCTAACATCCCGCCCAGAAACTCAGAAATATCCAGAACACAGCCCAACAGACAGACGACAGACGACAGTGCAGAGAACATTGAATACGTTTGAATCCTCCTCTGTGTTTAATTCCACACTTATTGTCACAGCTGGATTTTCCATCTTTTTATGTGCCTACACAATACTTTGTATTCTGCACGACTACCTATGAGTCAACCTGTCTACAGGTGTTTGACAGATCAGAGTACATTTATACAGAGCATAACAGCGGGCTGACTCATTTAATAAGCAGCAAAATAAGAAGAAAATGCTGAACCAAAAATCAAGAAAGGTCAAGAAATCAGGAAAATATCACGAAGGCCATCCAAGCATCTATTTGTGTCAAAGCTATTTAAATGAGTCTCCTGCAGTCCACAGGATGGAAGCAGCCACGAAACACGGGGGTTTCCTTGTTTACCGAATTTTGGACAAATGCGCTACACGCAGTGCATTGAAGTTGGAGTGTAATGGGCAAATGCAGGGTGTGGGTTTCTACACAAAGACATACAGTACAAAGAGGATCTGTTGGCAGCGCTGGCATTCGGCGCCAAAATGAGACTGCTAAAGAAAAGAGGGAGGGAAGCTTTTGAGAGGAATTTGTGATCCTTCTCGCGCTTACAAAACACCACAAATACCCACGCAAACTCACACAAACAACAGCACGCACGGGGGCTTTATTTGCTGAAGATGAACCGCCACACACACAACATCCTAAGATGTTGACAGGCAGCCAGGAAAAAAAATAAATACACCTATTTCTCACCCTTTTCTGCGCTTTTTATTTCCATCTAAACCAAGCACGGATACACACACGTCTAATCAGTGATCCTCACTTGAAACGGCTCGTAAATCTAAAATGAGACAAAGGCGGAAAAGAGCTGGGGGGCCTGTTCCAGCACTAGTCAGCAACTTCATTATCTCCTACAGCAGTAACACATAAACACACACATATGTAAAGACGTAATCTGTGACCTTTGGCTTCATGTTTGTGTTGCGTTGGGTTTCCCCTGCCTCTGTATGACACAGTGAGGACATAGTGATGTGTTCAGGGACACACCCGTAATTATCTTATCCGTAATGCTCAGTCATAACTCAAATGTGCATGCTGATACACAATGTATGGCTCAAACATCCACTAAAACAATTTCACATTTTTGATCCATGACAAACGACGACGTGGTTGATTTTATCTGCATGTTGACCTTTTTGAAAAAAATAAATGAATAAATAAAAAATGTGCTTTTGATTAACCGCACTGCAGACTCTCCCTCAGCCGGCTGCAATAAACAGATTTTTGATAAACAAATGTAATGTGATATGAGGGTTGTGTGGGGCTAGTCATTTTTCTTAGCAAAAAAAAAAAAGTCAAATGGTGCTCATTTATCTTACAGATACACACAGCCAATAAATAAAAAACATTTTATTTTCATCTTTAAAGGCCAAGTGCCTGACTCAGTCTGATCTTTGCAGTGCTCAGCTATACAGGGATCAGATGCTTTGGGATTTTTTATTTTTTCAAGTGTGTGTCTGAACTTCACTTCAGTTTCCAGTGTTGAGATTACAAGTCCCTTTTGAAATGAAAGATTGAATCACGTTCCTTGAAAGGAGTTTGCATGGCACATTCTTAGAAGGTTCAAGACATGTTTTTGAGGGCCACTAATGAATAAATAATATGTGTTTATAGTAGTGTTTATGTAATATTTATGCAGCATGCGCCACTGTCCACTGGACAAATGTAATAGGTGGTTTAAACTGCAATATTTAGAAGAGGGAATTGGACCGCATTCTTCGGTGGTGGTCAATATAATCAATACAAATCAAACACACCAGTTAAAACGTCACTGTGCTGGATAGGAAAGTTATTCAAGACCTCACAACTGTCATGTTACATCTACAGTGTGTGCGCCTCAAGAGAAAGGCAGCAATAGCCTCCCAGACTGCAAGTGAAGACACTGTAATGCTTGTTAGTGTAATCCAAGTGGGTGGGCAATGGTAGCTGAGCTCATTTTAACCATACAGCATCTCATGGAGATTTAATCTTCTTACGGTAGCTGGTGAGGCTGGATGTCAAGAATTATTCTTGGATATGATAATCAACGCAGGCTCATACTTAAAGTAAACGTGACAACAAAAAACAAAACAAACAACAAACCTTTAATCCTTATGAGAAATGGTCCAAGCTCAGGAATTATCTCAGGGGATTCAATCAGGTAAATAAAGATGTCACAAACAAATGAATGAACGTGCTGCCCACAGAGAAACGTCTCAATGCCTGAGCGAGGTCTGAAATATGAAGATATCATGAAATAACCAAGGCTCTACTGTGTATAGATATGTTCAAAAGGCACTGTGGTGATTTGAGCCAAACATCAGCATCCTACAATGCACCGCTTAACAAACGTATACACAGGAAACCAGCAAGCAGGAAGTAAGAGCGTGCAGGTAACTGCAAAAAGATATCAATATGCACCAAAAAGCCATGCCAACCATAGAAGAAGAATAAGTTCAACCGTCCAACCATCCATCCAATCATCCTTCCATCCATCGATCGATCAATCCATCCATCCATCCAACCATTCCTCCATCCATCGATCGATCAATCCATCCATCCAACCATCTGTCCGTCCGTCCATCTATTCAACCATCCATCCTTCCATCCATCCGTCCGTCCGTCCGTCTGTCCAGACAACCACTCATGCATCCGTCCATCCAACCATCCATGTATCCATCCATCCATCTGTCCGTCCGTCCATCCAACCATCCATCCTTCAATCCAGCAATCCTTCTGTCCATCCATCCGTCCGTCCGTCCATCCATCCATCCATCAGAGTTGTGCTGGTAACAGATGGAGAAGAAACACCAACACCTCTGTCTCCAGGAATTATAGCTCCTAGGGCAGCCAGGAGATGTAATCCCTCCAGTAGGTCCTAGGTCAGCCTCGGAGTCTCCACCCAGATGTTAGTGCCTGGTATACTTTTTAAAGAGACCTGACCAAATGCCAGAGGAGCAGTAACTCTACATTAAGATATAACCCTCCTGGATATCAGGACTCCTCATCCAAACTCAGGCAGTAACCCTTTCCACCCTTTTGGTATTTAACATCCAAACAGAAGCCTTCTTCTGTGTTCTGTCTGGGAAGCATTTGAAATTGAAGCTCTGCCAAGTTCACCATTATTTAGTTGAGAGTATTATTTAGTTGAGAGTAAATATAGCTCAGATCCTTTCTCAGTGGCTCTCCATCTCTGGCTTATTCGGTGTCTTTTCTCCTTTCTCTTCAACTGATTTGGCCTGTAGTTGTTGCAGGCCTGCGTCAGTGAATAGACCCTCGCCTCGTCAATAAAGCAATCATTAGAAGCAGATTGAGTTTGTGCTTGTGTACCGACAGCACACTGGATGAAGAGGAGCGAGGGAGAGAAGGACGCCGATGGTGAGATTTGAGATTTCGATGCATGTCGGTGGAATCTGTCTCAGACAATTTAAGTGTTTGGAAACACTCCAATCTTGTTTTTTTACACAAAGAGAATGTGATATATCATATGTATATATTACATACAAGTCAATGAGTAAAGTCAAATGATGATCAGACTTTGAGGCTTTGAAACATATTTCCCTCCATTAGTGGCTTCATCAACCTCTCTTTTTCTGTGAGCTGTGAGTCCCTGTGGCGAGACTCAGGGTCAGGGCTAGACTGTGACTTTGCAGTGTTGGAAATGCAATCAGACCCGCTGCTCTGTGCTCTCGCTGGGAGCCAGCATCACCTTGTCCATTGTAGGCTGGAGTTAAAGGACAGCAGACAGGGACAGTGGGGGGTTTGGGATGGTTGGCATAGTCTTTTACAGGTTCTAAATGCTCCTTTATAAATCTTTCTGTATGCTCTTTGGTACATAGCTAGCATGGCTTTTTTGCTGAAACAACCCTAGTGAAACAAAAAAATGAAAAGAAATACACAAATTTAACAGGTTGCAGCTCCACAACTGGAAAGCCAACAGGAGCAGCCTTGAAAAAGCATCACTTTGGAATTTTGCAGAACAAATAACAAATAACCTTTTTTCCCCACACAATTTGTGCTGAATTTGTTGTTAAGTTTGGTGAAGGACATGATATATTGGCAAAATTTCTATCACAACTGCTGTTTCCAGGTGTGTTTGTTTCTGTGTCTTCTGTCTGTTAACAGGCCTGATGGACAGAAACCACATATTTCCAAGACAGAAGCTTCCTCCTGAGGTCTCAATACAAATACTTGATGTCTTTTAGTTCAGGGAATTCAGATATCATTCAGATATCATGCCTGAGTGCATGCCCCATTTCGTCTGGCCATGGCTATAGGTATTTGTCACAGCGAACGCAGGACAAAGTTCAGTCAGTGGACCGTGCATGTGTGTGTGTGCACTTTGCTTACCATCAGGGTGAGAAACGCAGACCTTTGGAAATAATGGGTCTCCGAGCACAGCGGTGCCGTTGTTGCATTCAGTGTGAAAGCCCCATAAATCTCCTGCTCTCCATCATCAAGCCGGGGTGAGATGTGAAAAAACTCCACAAAAATAGACGTTTTTACTTCCAGCTGAAAAACTATAAACTTAAAATTCTCAAACACAAAGCTACCAAAGGAAGGAAAGTACAACAAATGCTACGTAACATAAGTAAATACAAAAATATGGATTGAAGAGGATTGACAGATGCTGTAAGGGGAGATTATTCGTGCAATATAGTGAAATATATGTCACAAATCGCCCTAATGCATACTGGCTCCAAGAGTCCAGAGGGGTAAAGAGGATAGACATTCCAGTTAAAATGTTGACTGTGTGTAAACAAAGGTATTTAACCTTGTTCGGGTCATGCAACAAATCTGACTTCATCTGAGTCCCAGCCTTAAGAGGAAATGATGTATTATTCATGTGCATACATTATAGAAGAGTTGTGCTAGAAAATGCTTCATACGGCAGATACCTGTATTTCTTTCCTCTTTTTTTTAAGTGCATCTGCCACGTTAAATCATAAGAAATGAACATAGTCAGTAAATCCTGGTTGACTTTTATTTTGTCCTTATAGGTAGATTTTCCGTCTTCATCTTAAAAATCCTGATCTGCATGTTCCACACGAGTATTCTGTTAGAAGCATGTAACTATGTGGATCTCTCTGCTGTTGCTATGATGCAACATATGCTTCAGTCAATGATATGTATCCAATATCAGTGTTTGGACTGCTGCCATTTCTCCCCATCACCTATTTTTCATGTTCCATTTAACGTGAATCCAATTTTCACACCACTATCTTGTGCACAGGAATAATGTGTCCCCCCCTCAAAACTAAGTAAAATGTGTCTGTGTAAACGTAATGGACTTTAAAGAGAGCACATCCAGTGCACGACAACGATCCCGGTTTTGGGGACACAAATTTGACACGTTCATTTATTATGACTTTATGATTCATGCTGTCTTCTCTGCAGTGTGAGCACGGAAGCCGGGCACATCTGTTCGTTTTGGAATTTACTCACCGACAAGAAGCACTGCTAGCCTTTGGGCATGCTGCTCTGTGTCTAATGGTTGTGACTATAGGTTACTCTGAGACACATGCACATACAATACTGCTTGAGGGATTGTAGAATTTTCCATATTTCTGCAAAAATCTGACCTAAAACATCAGCAGAATCTCACACGACATCCTGACAGTGATTTATATATTTAAGAAAAATGATTATTTTCTTAAATAAATAAATAATATTCTCTTCCACAGTATCTGCAGCTACATATGAACCAATTCTGAATGATGCACTATCCCATGTCACACTTATGGTAGAAGGCATCGGGCTGCACTGATACAGATCTACAACACCATGTGGCAAGCTGCACCATTCATATACCACCTAATCTAAAAATGTGAGCTGAAAGTGTGCATTTGTCAATGGTTTTATCACGTAAGCACATCCCTTTACCAATATTTCACTGAGATAGGCCTATGACACCAGCAGCAAGCTGTGGTGTTCCAGAAACAGCACCCTCCTCAGTAATCTCACACACAGCACTTTGAATTACAGCCTGTTCACACAAAACTCAATAATTTCTAAAGTCACCACTGGTCTCGACAACAGGCTAATTGGATGGCTGACCCTGCTGATTGAAAAAGCGCACTCAGCGGTTTGAAAACCAAATTCTATCAGGAAATACAAAGCTTAACTAAAAGCTGTCAGCTGTCAGTAATTTACAGATGTGTGACAAATTAGGGAAAAGTTGGTTGTTCCACCATAATTCTCCAAGAACAGATCTCAGGTCTCTTTGCCTTATTAGCACACAATCTAAATCCTTTGCATTAAACCACTTTCCTCATTTAATTTTTTCAGGAGATAAGTGATGAGAATTAAGACCTGATCTTTACAGACTGATGAATAACACGGCCGTACATTGCTACTAGACCGTGGGTGGACCCAGAGGCTCTAGGCCTCTGGGTCCAATGAAAGCCAATGGTAGGTTTTCAGTCTGTTATGTGCAAAGGCAATGCTGCTGGTGTACCTGTTTCAGGAGCTGCAACACATACTGATAGGAGGAGAGAGGCTCTCTCTTTCTCTCAATGACCTCGCCATGTAGTTAGTAATAGCAACAAAAAGTGAATTTGAGGAACAGTTCATCTTATAAGACCATTGCATAACAAACTATGCAACGTGTCTAATAAAGTTTGGCACGTTAAGTTTGATGTGTGCAGATTGTACGATGACCATTTACTGAATCGCAGGCGATCACAGGTTACGGCGTACAGTACGTCAACAGGAGGAAGATGTGGATATGGAGTGACAGGTCGCAGCAGCTGTCACACTGTGAGTCAGTCATCTTAAATTTCTGACACCACTAGAATTTTATCTCAGCTTATCTTTGGTCGCAAGACGCTGACAACTGCTGTGAAACCTGCCTCACAGTGCGACGGAAGACCACCGATTTAGAGCCACGACCACAGATATCTCCACGATTCTCCTATGATGCTCGTCTTTTGCCTGCGACAGCCCAAAATCGCACAGTGTAAACCGGCCATAAGAGGACAAATGCACCCATTTTGACACATTGCTGCTGTCTACTGTATCCTGTACATCCAGCATGTTTCTATAAGGCAGGGAATCATGTGTGCAATATGTTTTTGTAAGAATGAAACTCATAACGACACCCATAACTCTCATACAGGAAGCAAATTGAAAATATGTTGATTGTCATTTGTTTCTGATCTACAATTACCTGTCAAAGTTTTATCAATTCTTGTGATTAACATGCAAACACACCAGTATAGAAGCAAACAATGACTATTATATCCTGCTTTCCTTTCTAGATAACTTAACCTAGGCACAAAGATGCAGCATCTTTGCATCCCTAAGTTTTCTCTGACTGTTCTCTGACTTCTTTATCTGCGATTGTAGATGACTTTTGCAACAATCCAAACCGGCCACACAACACTGTTGCTTTCAGACTTTGCAGCCACAGCAGACTCAGCATTGCTAAGCATTTCCTTTCCTTTTATTTTCCTTAGCTTGTCTTCGGTGTCCTTTCATGGCACTGTGAACTTCAGAAAATGCACAGTCTGCTGCACTTCTGACCACTACAAAGAAAAGTCAAGCTTTGAGGTGGCGCTCACTATTTCCTGAGGGATCATCAACTTTTTCTTTTCTTTTTTTTTACATGTCTATATATGTGTCTGTATATATATATATATAGTCACATATAAAGCTACATTGAAAGTGTAATTCCTGTAATTCCATTAAAAAGCAACTTTATATGTCTGAAAAATATGCAAATCAGTCAGTAAAGTTAAAAATGAATCACTTGATGTCACATCAGAAATGGCAACAGTTCTGACTGAGAGAGAAATGATCTTTTCTGGGAAAAGGCATTTGTGCACCGGTCAACTATCTGACATCTGTTCTTTTAAGTGCATTGGCTGCTGAATAGTGTTGCTGCTGGGTATTATGTGGGTTTGCCCATCTGGAAAAATACCAGAGTCTGACACATCTCAGCTGATAGCACCATTGCACTCACTCGTTTTTGTAACAAGCCTTCAGGACTTGTTCTCAGACTTCTCACCATGGACTTAATGTTCGTTCAGTCGGCGTAGAAGCAAATTCAACTCAGTTCAAACTGCTGCTGTGTTTTTATATTTTATATCATTGAAGTTTAGGAGATATGTGTTTTACTGCAGGTTAGTAAAATGTAACCATGCATAGCCCAGTACAAACTGTACATTTGGTGTCAATATAATCAGCGATGGATTTTTAATTCAACGTTGACTTTACCTTAATTGAAAACTGTACAAAAACCTAATACACACTAGTATGTGGCTGGAAATGTTCCAATCTGCATTCAGCTGTATCAAATAGGTCTGCAGCTATTGATCAACTTCACTGCGACACTGCAATTTTCACGCTTTTGATGTACTGACAGACTTGTCATTTAGTACTACTAGCATTTAACATGCTAAATGCAACATTTACGCATGTGCATGTGTAGCATTTAGCATGCTAAAAACTGAGCTAAGCAGGCTATATAGGCTGACAACACTTTTCCCGCTTCCTCTTTAACCTCCCCCTAATTTGGCTCATTTATGCAACTAGACTGTCCTTTGCTCTGTCTGGGCTGAGGGGTGTAGCTCTGTCATAGACTGGCAACCTGTCCTGCCTGACAGCATGGAGAGGCTCCAGGCCTGCTTTACCCTATAGTACAGGACAAAGCAGGTTCAGTGAATGGATACATTCCAGATAGCAAAACTGGTGTGGCCCAAATTGTGGCCCAAATCTGGCTCACTTCAGTGATCTTTTCTGACCCACGTAGACCAGACCATAGCCACATCCATGGACGTCACTAGGGTTGACAGATAGGGGGGGCTAATCGCCAACCCCATCCCCCCCCCCCCCCCCCCCCCCCAATTACTGCACAGATGAGGTAGAAGTGGTTTGTAATAAAATGTACATAGTGCATCAAAAGAACACATAAGTAATTTATTGTATAGTGTGGTGTGTGAATATTGCACCTATCAACCACCAATCCAGCTGTTCATCTATGGAAAAAACCTTCTACCAGTGACTCTGAAACAGCATCTCAGTCTATAATCTTTTCTTATTCTTTCAGAAACAGTCGCGCTGTAAATGTCTCTTTTGTCCCTGCAATAGTTGTGTGGCAAAAGTTGAAAAATGAAGCTGCGCTACATGAAAGAAGCGCTGTTTACTGTGAGCGTCTGAGAGCGAGCTTCCCTGTTCATCCGGAACGTCCTGACGTAACTTCCGGGTTAGCGTAACAAAACATAGCACCGCTAATAAGTCAAATAAAAGTTTCCAGTAAGAAATAATAGTGAATAACAGTGTATAACAGGGGTATGCAGAACAATGCACCTTCCGGCTGAGATAACAGTCCGCTACGCGTCTATTATTGCGTTCAGGGCCGCTTTTCAGACGTGTAGACGACTCAGCTAGTTAGTGGAGATACTTCTCTTGTCTTCAGAAGACATCTTTGATACACCACGTCAGAGGCACAAGGCTCTACAATTGGATATTTGAGCCCCTTGTGATATCGCTCGATGGTCCGATTGGACACTGACTTGCCCGTAGAATAATACAGCCAGTCTACATCACACAGACATGCCTGAAGTGTCCTCTTTTCGAGGAAAGAAACAGAACGTCTCTAGCTATTACTTTCCTGATATATGAGCGACTTTGTAAGACTTATGCTCTCATATCGTATACGACGTGGTCAACTCCGAAATAATCAAGCCCCAAATTATAGGGGGGCTTTGGATTATTTTAGGGGGGCTGAAGCCCCCCTAAAATAGGGCTAGCGACGTCAACGGCCACATCTCCACCAAAATGAACCAAATACCACACAACTGAACCAAATCTGGGCCACTGAAGACTCACAGGCAGATAACCCAGTGCTTACTGAGCCACATCTCAGCCAAAAGAGGCCCACGTTTAATATGGGAATTTTTAGCCACATTTGCTATTTTACATATGGGCCACTAGAGGCTCACATCAAGGCCAGATGAAGGCCACCAGTGCTGTATCAATGCCAGAAGTGGGCCACATGTGCTTGCTGTCTGGAATAGATGCTGTATTCAATGATTGACAACTGAAAGTAGTGATGGTAGTGCAATCGGGTTGACAAGATAGTCTATCCTATAGCGTCAATATTTAGTATGAATTCTGGCTACATATTCAACTTTTAAGCAGTGATCTATTTTTTCAGCATCAAGTCTTAAATACTATTGGATTCCATGTTGCTGTTTAAGCAGATATAGTTGCATCTAAAAGAACTACATTTGCAAAAGACGAGTTTGGCACATCCTGTTGATTCTACACCTGCCTGTCTGATTTTATGGTCGACCATCGTTCTTATCTTCCACAGATTTTTTCATCAGCAGCGTGTGCTGCTGTGTATGCACAGCCTCAAGCCTCCCCTCTCTTTATTGCCTCTGCATGGCAATATTCCTCTGACTTATGCCATCATGTTTTTCTCAACACTTGGATGATGAGGCTTGTCTTTCTGATGGAGCAACATACTGTCCCACCATTTTTTTAATTTTTTTTTTTACTGTCTAGGTTCTTGGATGAAGGTTCATTTACTCATTGAGACATCTATTGCTAGGTCATTAAATCATTAAAGTTTTTGCGTAAGCTATGCTGGAGTGATCACATTGTCTGTGTGTGTGTGTGCAAATGGGTTACTGGCTGGAGGCAAGCACCCGTGCTGGCATCAAATCATTTTGATGGCCTATTGATTATTTCTAGAACATCAGTGAATGCATGAGAGGACCCTGCTGTGGCGCTTTCTGTTATGAAGCAGAGTGGATTATGCTAAGCATCCTGTGACCACATTTTTTTTTATGATGTTTGGAACGTGTTATCTGGAGTTAAGCTGAATGCATTACCAGGATCCAAACATTTTTTTTTGCTAGTAGGCTCTCTGGTGCAAAATTATACCAGTGCACTGCAAGCAGCAAGAAAACCATGATATGTTGGATTTTTGTGTCAATTAATACATTCCCATGGAAAAACAACCCAAAAATATTTAACAATGAAACAAAACTGACATATAATTCAAGAGGGCTGCGATCAGGAATACCACTGTGCTCTGTACCATAATGATGCCCCTAATGTTTTGTATGTATGTATGAGCTTCTTGTTGGAATTTCTACGAGTGAGTCAGTGAGTGTGTATTTGTGCTTCAGCTGTTTTTTGCTGCCTGTGCACAAAGCAGCAGGTGATTTCCAACACCTGGCACAAGTTGAAGAGGGCAGCCCCCCCATCGTTCAACCATGTGCTCTGCACAAGCATTCAGAGGCACACACACACACACACATACAGCTTGTTCTAGCTGTGCAGGGCCAGTTGTATATGAACAATTACTAAAAGCTGCCAGGCAGAGTGGGGTTAGATTGGATCTATACCAGCTGTCAGACTGACAGCTACCCCCAACGGAGGGTTCACCAACACTCTGGACTGCTGCACAAGGGAGCGCTGCACTCCCCAGCCTTTCGTCAATCACATGCTGCTTGAAACTTTTCGTACTTTCCTTTGCCCTTTCTTT
Organism: Parambassis ranga; assembly: GCF_900634625.1. Lineage (NCBI taxonomy): Eukaryota > Metazoa > Chordata > Actinopteri > Ambassidae > Parambassis > Parambassis ranga. Next base: position 11,826,892 of record NC_041043.1, read on the forward strand.
CATTTTATTCTCCTCTGTGACCACCTACCCACTAATTATTTGTTTCTTAATATTTTCTTTCATTTCTAAGGCTCGTAAACGTCAAGAGTTCGTGTTTACCGTTATCAGACGCTGCCACAGCACTGAAAAAACAACAACAAGTTGCATGACAATCAACTAGATGCAGTAAATAACAGTGTCAGTGTGTGTGACACTGGGGGCATGTAATCAGCAGAAGCATGATATTTTTGGTTGGCTTATCCATTAATCACGTTCCCTAATGCTAGCCTACAGGAGTTTCGACCATTGTTACATTCCCTGATTAATGTAATGACTGCCTGTCCGTCAACATGATTGTCAAGTCACAGACTGCATACTGTTCATAAAAACATTTGGACATGTTGGACTGGATGCTGACAAGATTCTACACTATCTAGTGGAACAATGTGGTATTGCACAAAGATGATAGCAAGGAAAGAAAGGTTAGCATTCCATTTTCAGAGTGTTGGCCAGTTTTTGGTGATGATCAATTTATGATGTCTCTGCCAGTGCAACTATGGATCAGCCTTTTAATCTTGAGTCATAATCTCAGAAAATTCCGGCTTATTCCCATTACCTCACTTTGTGCTCCAATAAGTGCTGTTATAAAAAGGGGATCGATTTTCAGCTTGACAACAGTTCGACGGCATCATCAGACCTGCTCGTGGTGCTGACTGGCTGATCAAAAGGCGCTATTTGGTCTGACTCCTCCAGAGAAAGTCTCCAGGTTCGATAGGCCAGGTCTTCCCAGAGGCATTGACACGCTCATATCAATCTAATTATTAATAACGCAGATGATGGAGACATGCTAGAAGAAGAAAATTGATTATCATTCCTCTCTCATCTCACCCCTTCACTCTCTGATGGATCAACAGAAGAGTAACAGAACCAAAACAGTCTGTGGGAGCAGAGTTCCAAACAGACATAAACAAACACTCAGACCTGAAGAAATGTATTAGCACTACAGTATCTTTTCTCAACCTCTGTTTACAGGACTTCTAAGATAAAAACATAAAAAAGTTATACAGTGTCACTAAAATGTAGCAATATCTTACCAACAAGATGAGAGAAAAAGCTCATTCAGCAAAAAGACTAAATACTTTGTGTCACATATGTGATGTCTGATTGTTTTGTACACACCACACATCTTCTAAAATTCAAATTTGTAAAATCAAAACCAGACAACCATCTGCACACATGAAATCGGTAAAGCCATATAGGCAAACCGAACAAAATCATGGTGGACAAAATTGCAAAAACATCTGCTGAAATGCTAACTATGCTAATCTGCATTGCATGCAAAAGAGGGTAACACCACCTGCCTGTTCATCATCCTGCTAACATTTCACCGCAACAGATAACGTTTCAGTTAGATTTCTCAACCTGGAACACAAAAGAGTTTGTTGTTTAAGCTAAATCTTCATGGCGAAGTTGACATCAGTTTCAAGCGTTTTTCTTTCCAGGATCATTCTCCAGACTCTCTCTGTTCCTCACCATGGTGCCTTGTTGTTGCCACCATGTCTGGCTTTCTACACAATCACTCAAAAAGTTGAACTACATGTGCACCCCTTGTATATCCACCATGTTACCTTTGAGTACACCATACCACCCTGGAGACTCTGGGTTGTAGACCTCTTCAGTTACTCTGCAAGAGGAGATGAGAGGATGGTGAATTAGCAGGAAGTTGTATATACAAGCGTGTGTGTGTGTTTTAGGGCCTTAAGCCCCATGGCTACTGCACTAATCCTACCAATGCTTCCCTCAGCTTTTCTCATGGACCACGAACAGTGCAGGAATAGGTGATGAGCTTACAATGTGGAAGCCACCGGAAACATTCATTCATAATCTAACAGACGTGTTGGTGTGGAACCTTTCCTGACCGACAATATTGCACCGAAAAGTGATTTTGTTCTGCAGCTCTGAGATTAGACAGTTTGTCTGCACGGATAGCAGAAGAAGAAGAAGAAGAAGAAGGAGGAAGGTGTATAAAAGTTGAATTCTAGATTTTTGTGCACTCATAAATCTATCATGAAATGCTTGCAATGTGTGTGTGTGTGTGTGTGTGTGTGTGTGTGTGTGAAGAAGAAGCCACTGATGGTGAGAGACAGGGATAGGGAAAGAGAGAGGCTGCACTGGTGCGTGGCAGGCAGGTTATTACAATAATGAGGATGGATGTGTTTATCATGAGTTGTGTATCCCATTCCAGTCCTTCCCTCCCTCCCTCCCCTCCTCCCTTACTCTCTCTCTCTCCCTCCATTCTTCTTTCCTTCCCTGGCTCACTTGGGTACCTCCGTCTGCGTCCTTACATCCGGCTGAGTGGGACCTCATCTTGACGCTGTTGCCCCGTTGTTATAGCTTGTCCTGAAATGATGGTGCATTTAGGTGTGTGTGTGTGTGTGTGTGTGTGTGTGTGTGTGTGTGTGTCACCCTCTTCCACCCGCCTCTACCTTTGTGGACAAGGCCAGTTGTAGCTTTTTGGGGGGTGGATGGTGTTAATGGGGTGTGGAGAAAAAAAGCCAGTCCACGATTCAGCGCTCTTTCTGACAGGGCTTGTGGCGATAACCCTCCGTTTCCTTGCCCTCTCTCCTCACTCAGACTCCCCTCTGTTTCCCTGTTGTTTTTAGCCTCCCTCGCCTGAGAGGCCGAGGCGAGAGAAATCCAATTTTCAGGGTACCTTCTTTCACGCATCCTTGTGCACATCCATCCGTCTGTCCATCCACTTCTTTGAGTCCCACACCGCTAGATTTCCTTCACAGGTCACTGCATCTGTTGAGGATTAGGACATTTGAGTGACAATAACAATCTCAGAAACAGCCTCCGCGAATGACTGCAAACTTTCAGAAATGTAAAACCTGTAATCTAAAAAGTTCTTGCAAAATACTGTTTCCGACAAAAGTATCAAACTTCCTGATTTCATTTCACTGGATCAAAAAAAGAGTCAATCCACTACAGATATAATTTTGCCCTGGACGCGCCTCACAGACTTAACGATGGCTTGGTTGTTTGGAAAAAAAGGGGGCTGTTGAGCTAAATCGAATGCAGCACCATGTGGCCTGGCTGACTGGCTCTGCAAAAGAAGGAGGAACCTGGATACTCCGATCCCCGACGTCACATACTATCACTTCAACGCTCTCTAATTAAATCATGGATTCTGGCTGAATAGATTGACATTAAATCAAAGTGATCATAGGGTCAACAGATCAATACTGTGCAAATCCACCTTGCAAACACCCTGTCACTCATGTTGTCTCTCTCATACACACACACACTCTTTTTCACACAACTTTCTTCTTTCACTCCATCTTTATCACGCTCTCCTCTTTCGGCTGATCAATTCAGTCAGATTCACTGGTTCGAAGATAAACATTTTCTTAATAGCACACAGAGACAGAAAGCTTTCTAATGAGGAATTGATTGCTAATGTTGTCCCCTTTTTTTGACTCTTTTGTCCTCCTCATGCACATTGTTTGCCTTCTAAAATCCAGACGCCTCACAAATCAGTGTGACAGTGGCACAGAAAGTTTCTGACCGCCATCAGTTCTGTGAATGTGTGTGTGTGTGTGTTAGTAGATAAAGCCTCCGTGTGTGTTTTCTGTGTCATTTTTCTTCCACATTTCTGGAAATGAGCGCGACCAACCAAAACAGGCAGTGAAGTACTAATCAGCATCTGTGTGATTGGCTTTGGGTAATCGTTACAGAAAATTGCTGTGCTTTTTTTTTTTTTTTTTTTTTTTTTTTTAGATGAGTCAAGAAGCGAAATGCCCTTGAACGAGTTGCTTGAGATATTATCGTGGGCGCTTGTGTTTGTGTGCAGTGTAAAAATATCCATTTAAACGCAGTATCTTTGCAGTGCTTAAATTATACTTCTGGAACAAGTGGATAATCTCACAATGAGATGAGATGATGTCCATCATTTCAAAGCACTTTACAATGAGGTTTCATATGACTGACTTTGGACCAGCCACGTCTTGCAATCAACATGATGGTATACTTATTTAAAGATAACATCACTTCAGAACATCTTGAAAAGTTTTCAACAGGTTTGTCAGCTCAATGATAACTTCTCAAAGATTCGCTGCTCAGTGTGACATTTGTCCACTTATATAAATAAACCTGAGTTACTGACCAAAAGTAAAGGGACACAGTTAAGCATTCTGCCTACCTGCTTTTAGTTCTAAAGTTAGGAAATCTCATAGATGCAGTCCACTAGTTGTGCAGCTCATGATTGTTTATATTATTGTTTGATTGTCCACGATGAAGCAGTCATTATATTCTATTATTTTGTGGACAAACTGTTGGGTTTTGGTTGTGGTGTGAACCCAAAAGCAGACTGCAGACGATGAAAAGTTAAAGGTAGGGTAGGAGATTTCATTCTGATGCACTTTTTGTTAAATTAATGTAACTTCTCTTTGCAATCCGATAGCAACCAATTAGTTCGGCAGTTTCGCATTAAAACGAAGAATATTAATCATCTGTGGAAGCTATAAAACGATAAAAACATCCAGCCAGTCCTCCACCCGGAGGACTGGCTAGGTCACTCTCTTCCTGCTTGCGCGCACCAGAGAGGTACGTGCATGATGGCTGCCATCGCAGCTAGTCTTCAGGTAATGCATGTCCATGTGATTGGGAGGCGTGGCTTCGGGGTGAACTCTGAGCGAAAGGGACGTGTTTACTTTCAAAATCTGGCTGACTCTGAGTTTTCAAAATCTCCTACCCTACCTTTAAGATTAGATTTAATTTGAGGTTTTAACAGGTGATGAGTTTGTAATTTGTTGAGATTGTAGTGGATGTCTGGAGTCGGATGAAGCATGTGGCTGGCTGGAGCGTTTCCATAAGAGGTAAGTAAAAACAGAATCACTAGAACGAACACGATAGTCAAACACTAGAAGATGCATAAGGAGATTTGCAGAGACACGAGGTCACTGTGGCCCGAGAGTTACCCAAGACGGTTAACAATCCAGCATCGAACTGGCTCCACGCGCTTTTAAGGAGTGAGGTGAGTAGACGACTCACAGGTGCGCTGGTCACCCGCCAGTAGGAAGCCACACCCAGCTCCAAGACCAAAAGGTGACCTCCCCAAGAGGGAGGAGATGAAAAAAACACAAGCACCAAACACAAAAACAGTCAAACATGCCCACACATAACACAAACCAGAGGAAATGTTCTAGTCTTCTAAATCACTAACAGTTTCTAGCAAGTTTAGAACATATAATGGGGCTTCAGATGATAACTTTGTTTGTGTTTTTGTCTCAAATAAATAAATGATCTTCCCAGTTTGGTGAAAGAACCTGCTTGTCTGAATCCTGTCGACCTTCATCAGACTTCAATGGGTTTGACAGGGAGACAGAAAACTGGCTGGGTGTCCACATAGTGTATCATTATGATATGTTGTGCCATAGTTACACACTTCATGATCTGTACTGTCAGTGTAAGACTCCTCTAAGCTAATGAGTCAGTATTTGAAGGTTTATTGCCTGTGTGGATGTAGATAAGTCTAACTGAGTGCTGCCTTTCAGGGTCTTTTGCTGTCAGGGCATGATGCACCATGTAATCTTCCCTTCAGACTCTTTAAGTCAACGTGATATCCGAGTGTCATGGCTGACAGAGAAGGTTTGCCCTCTTCACAGCTATGACAGCCAGTGTAAGATAAATCAGCTGCTAGTCAGCCGCACACATGGGAAAGTGGGTTCAAGCGGGGTGCCGAGAATCCCACAGCAGTGCTACTAATCACTTGTCAACCACATTGAAGGTTTGTTTAAGGATTTAAACTCTCTGCTCCTGAGCTTGTTGGTAGTGCAGCTGAACAAAAAGGTCACTGACAACCTGATGAATGTAGCAAATAGATACTTGGATTTAGTTATAGATAAATGTTGTGTCACTTTGTGTATCAGGATGTCAGCTCCTCACAGCGCCCGCCGTCTGACAGCTGTCCATCAGTGTATTCAGATGCAATGTGACAATATGTGAGTGAGTTCTCAGCAGAAGGCTGAGTGCAGACCAGAAGCACACGCTCACATGTTGGGCTTTCGAACTAAATTGTAACCTTTGACTGCAAGTCAGCTTTTTATATTTTTACCAGGTGTAAGAGAGAAACAGCATCACAGACAGATCTGGAGAGCTATGAACACTAATATAACACATCACTATGAAATAAATAAAACTAAATACTCCCTGCAAAAGACTTCTGAATATATCCTGTTGTATCCTGCTCAACAATCAATATTTCAGTCGATGAAAATGCATGTGACGCATCATGGCAGCCGAAAATGGCGACTGCATTTGTAAGGTTTTCCTTGATAAATGTGTCAAATGTTACAAATTTGTGTGCATTAAGATGATCTTTACTTAACCCCTTACCATGTTCACAGCTTCAGTCCACCGGGTGGCATCTTTCAACTCAACTTTATTTATAAAGCACTTTAAAAACAACCTTGTTGTACCCAAAAATACAAACATAAAAACCTCAAAGCATCTTACACCTCCATCCACCTCCTTACTTGGACATTTTCAGCTGTATCAGTCCCATGTTTAGATGATGTCCAGCAGTATGACCACATGTTCCATAGACATAACATATTGTCATGTATTGGCTAATATATCCATATGTTCTAAACTGGCATGAGTATTATCAACTAAATATGCAATTTTTTCGTGAAAACGTGTTGATCCCACCTCTTATCCACCCACAGCTGGGACAAGCTCGGGCACCCCTGTGTAAGATAACATGGGTTGGGATAATGAATGGAACGGATGGATGCTAATGGAAACAGAGGCAGCTTTGCTTCCTGTGTATGCCTGGCAGCTGGATTGGATGGAAGCTGGGTGTTATGCACAAACACCGCTCCAGGTTAAGACACAACGGTGCACATCAACACAACCGCAACGAGACCCTTCACAGGAGACAGGCTTGGTTGTATTTGTTTTGATCAAGGCCTGAGTGTGGTCGCTGTGTGGAGAAATGGAGCCAGGAGTGGTGGAAAATGCCAAAAACATGCTACCACTTGAGGCTGGCTCTAAAAATGATTCAGTCCTCCAAAGACCTCCATGTTAAAATGTCCAGTTTTTAGCAGATATAAACATGTATACAACCCAACCACATAAACTACACTTTGATTCATCCTGAGCACTCAAAACGTGACCTGTAATTAGAGACGTCAGGGCCTTACATGCTCTCTAAAGAACTGGACACTTGCCCTATGTGAAAGACTTCGAGTGGGTCTTTTATGATTACACTCATATGCATACAGGTTTCACCATTGAAACACCTTTGCAAAGAAACACTGGTATCAACCTCTTCAACTAATGTAACCACAACAGTGACCTGTGTGCAGTAAAAATGGAGCCTGAGCGAAAGCAGAGAAAGTACATTTTATTCCAGTCTGAGTGAAGGCTAACAGAAAATTGTTTCTGAGCTGCTCTAATAGAATGAAGAATGGAGAAATATTGATCATACCGGTTGCTGAAAAATCACGTCTTACTCTGCCATCCTCACTCACTCATCTTCTCCTCCATGCCTGCCTGTCCCATTTTACCCTCATCTTCATCCCTCGGTGTGTGTGTGTATGAAGATTTTTTCCATCTCCAACTGATAAAACTAACCGTGCAAGCTTGGTATTGCAGGGAGAAGACGATTTCATTTCGTTCAGGATCAGCTGGGGCTGGAGAAAAAAAAAAACTTTCTTAAGGCTTCAGGTCGATCGAGCAGTATTTTGAGAGGGAAATTGATTTATACATTTTTAACCAGACAGTGATGAAAAAACATATTAGTTATCAAATTTTAGAGTATAACCACTGATGCACCCTGTCATTACCTCCATCCCACTCTGCATGCATGCATGTGTGTGTGTGCTGGTGGGTAATAGAGAGTAATAGCATGGCCTGTAGAGAACTGCCCTAGCTGTCGCAGGATGATGACAGATGAAGCCTTGTGTCCCCTGATGATGACACTAATGCATTCACAGTCCGTTTCCTTTGCACTGATCTCTGCATGAAGGAATGAATGAGACGTGATGGGAGGTGTGTGTGTGTCCATCCGTCTGTCTGTGTGTGTCTGCAATTGAAAAAAACAGAATGGGTAAGGAGAGGAGAGGGAGAGGTCAATAACAGTCAAACATTAGAATATTAATGCCGGCCTCTAGTCACACTCTTTATCTCCTTCATTTTCCTCCCATCTATCCATCTTCCTTTACATTTCAGAGCTTAGCTTTCTCTCTCTCATTCACTTTTTTTTCTGCAGTAGGAAGGGATTAGTGGTCATTAGCTTGGGACTCTCATATAATGAGCCTCATCTGCTCCCACATGAAGGACAGTTTAATAGAGAGTGAAAGCTGCTTCTCCTGCCCAGGGGTGAGCACATTAACCCCGACTCACATTCAGCCTTATGGATGCCCCAGAGGTACATGGATGCCGGCATACACACACACACACACACATGTTGATGGGTAAACATGCACTGAAGTGCATTTACAAAGAAAATCCATAAAACTGACACAAGCACAATCCCACATGTGTAACCAGACACTAATGCACATTTGCAGGCCTTTATTTAGAAGACGATTTACATGAAATTCATATTACAGAGGTTACACACACACACACACAGCATCATTTGCGCTCCCTCCCTCTGCTCTCACTGTGAAATTTGTTTCTCAGTATTTCCACCATGTTTTGCTTCGGTTCATTCTCTAGCTGTCTGAGCCAGAGCTGTAGGTGTGTGTCAGAAGTCTTTTCAACGGCACCCATGCTTCCGGCTGAGAGCTCTATCTCCTGTGAGAGCTACCTCTCTGAACACGACAGATAAGGCCTCCTCAATGCCACAGCCTCTACCATAAGCCAGCAAACACACACACATACACACACGCCCACGGGCCTGAGCAGCACCCATGTGCATATTCAGGACACACGAGGAAGAGCTGGTGACATGCACAGCTGGGTGAACTGTAGATGGTATACACAGGTGATTAAACAGTGTGTAACCACAGGTTTTGCCACACACACAAATTCACCCTTAATTTAACGGGAATGCATGCAGATAAAATTTCTGCTTGCTGCCATGCATCACCACAAACATTTGCCGCTTTATACCGTTGCTAGCACTGTTCACTCGTGCACCCTGGAAACCAATAGGTGGGTGTGGGAAGAACCCAGAATTACCAGATGGCAACTATGTGTGTTTGTGCAAATGTTCTGACTTTGAAATGTAAATGGCGTGAGGGGATGCACTGCCAGGTACATTGACAGAGTGCACAGCGGAGGAAGTGTGTCCAATGTTTCTGTGTGCAATGAGCCACTTAAGTGTGTCTCTGTACATGCAGACAAATGATTGTAGCCTGTAAAGACAGAGGCGGCTTTAGATTCAAAGAGCATTCCTGCATAACCTGCCAAAAGCAAAGCAACTTTTTTTTTCTCATCTTCTGAAAAATGCATCTTGTGTGAGGTCACCATCGGCTTCAACTGAAACTGGAGTCAGATTTTCTGCTAGAGGTGTTTTTCTGTGTGTGAATGTGTCCTAAAGCAACTTCTTAAGGGCCAAGGGGGTTTGAAACATCCATCTGCATCAGTGGAGGGATGGAATCATCCAACACTGTGACCCCGACATCTGCTCTACATCTACATCTACGTTATTAAGTACAATTAGGAAGAAATATAACAGATTTAGTCCATCCCCACCATGAAAATGTAACATGGGGTCGATATTTCAGTCCTTGAAAATACGTGCTAATTCTCCGGCTGCAATGCGTTCTGCGGGGTAGGGACTCGAAGGGTAATCGTAGAAGGTAACAGGTTTTCTGTTGTGAATGCATGTGAATAAAGATATTCACTTTCATTTTTATCCCTTTATCCCTTTATCCCTTACCCTGTTTTTTCAATGCCTAAGGTGAAAACAAAACAGCTTGCAGTGTCAGGGGGACTCAAACCTCAGACTACTTCTTGAAGGTTGTGCTGCCTGTAATCCCACCATCATCAGCCCACCTGCTCTACTAATGTGTGTGTGTGTGTGTGTGTTACATAAATGTAACCATGTGTCATATCTGAGAGATGTATTATTGACCAAATGTGGCAATATTTCGTGATGTATTTAAAATAGTGAAGGTCAAACCATCTCATTTAATGGAAACTCAGCTGTATTGAGTGGTTATTATTTGCTTTAAAAGCAGATAAGGTAACAACAATTTAACAAATTAACCCTCACAGTTTATTACATGATGTTATCATCAGCTCAGAGGTTGCCACAAAGGACAAAGTTATGAGTTAAGTGTTATATACTGATTTAAGGCAGTCCATGTTAAGCACTATCTTCACTACTTACTTTGGATTTTGAAAAAAAAAAGACTCATTCAGTTCATATAACAGTCCACAGAGTTGTCATTATTTAAGCTATAATTCCAGCTTCTCTTACTGCCAATAAAAATAAACATAAATTCATTGAACTATACGAGCTCTGAAAACTAATTTAAAAACGCAACATGTTCTATTTGATATATGACCCTTATTTAACCCCTTATCTTAGACTGCAGTGCTGCTTCTTCCAATTATGTCGTCATGGAGATTAGCTTATGATTAGTATGCATGGCCAGGTTGAAAAAATATACATTTTAGTAAATTCTTTTTTGTTTTTAACAGCCAAGCAAATACCACACACCATTACCTAACTTGAACCAAAATGATTATGCATTAAGCCTCACTTGAGATTTTTCATTTGTTGGGGGGAAACACAAGGCAGGGAAGGATACAAGTGTTCATGTTTCATGTCGCAGCAGAAATTGTTCATTTACATATAGCATGCTGTAAGATGAAAAATGGAACATAGCAGGTACCCTGAAGGAAATGAATGCTTAATGTTTACTGTATCTTATTAATTTCCACCCTTTTCTGAACACACTTCTGTTGCCTGGGCAATGTTGACTGAATGCATTTAACAAATAAAATAGTATTTGTCTTTAACCCTTATCTCTAATCATGTTTACATGAAGTAAACAACATGTTAACCATCTATTAGAGCTCACTAGTGCTGTTAAAGAGGATAAGTGGATGGGCAAAAGTTGCTTCTCCTCTTTCAGAGTTGTGCTGTTATGCTGCTCATTAGCCTGCTCTGTACCCTGAATTTCACCCTTTGACTGTGCATATTGTTTGGATCAATACTGATAGATGTGGTGTTAGTTCCCAGTCACAGAGAACCACCAGTAAGACAAACACAGACCACATAATATCTACTAGAATTTATTTAGTTTTAAACTTTGGCAACAAAGCTACAGTATCTTTCATAAAGTGCTGTGCGGGACTTTCTTGGTGGTTTGATTAAAGTTGCATTTTGTCAGAGTTTGTGAGAAAATTCACTGCCTCAGCTGTCAAATGTGTTGCCTGCCAACTGCGCCATCTGGACGGCCAAGCAGAACACTGTCAGTGGGTAGTACGGTGGGAACCCCACAGACAGATTACATGTCCAGAAATGATGCCGGGGATAAACTTCTTCCTGGCCACACACTCTTATCTGTTCTACTGCTTCTTGGCATTCACTTGGCAGTGGAGCAATTTTACTGCAGTGGTTGCAGAGTTTTACATGTTATAAAGAATAATGACCTTAAACACTATGAGGAAGAGATTGACTGTAACTGCAGCTTAGCTTAAGAAACTCAGGAAACATTCTTCGGTATGAAAGAGGTTAAAGGGACAATTTATAAGTTTAGACTGAAAGGTATAAGGTTTAAAACATCAAAGTCCACCAACATTCAACTCAAATTAAAAACTATATGCTTGTTCAGCTGACTGTATATAAGGATGGAGGACCATGCAAGACCTAACCTTTTAAGGTTTTCAAAAAAGTCTCTGGGTTGCCATGTTGGCACAGTCATAGTCTAACTAAACTCCAAATACAGGCAAGGAGGCAGAGCAAGAGTGAGACGGAGGCATGTGGAGTGTTGCAGAAAAAGGTAGCTCGCCCTGTCAATTGACACTAGGGATGTCCCGATCAGGTTTTTTTGCTCTCGAGTCCGATTCCAAATCATTTGATTTTGAGTATCTGCCGATACTGAGTCCGATTCCAATACTTTTAGGGTTCTCTACAAAGGCAAATAGCAAGTCACTCGTTACAGTCATTTGTGCAATCCTGCACCTTTGTGCCCACCTGGTACTCAAGCTGGCCATAATTAAATGTAACTTAGGTCCTCACATGATTCAAACGAGTGTGTCATTAAAGAAAAAACTTACAAATAAAGCACAAAACTATTTATTTCTACTGTAAACCATTTTAATATGGGAGTCTGTGGGGATTGACTCACTTTTGGAGCCGGCCCCTAAAGGCTGGAGGAAGAACTGCAAGTTTTGACACTTCTGCATGATGGGCTTCATTTCTACTTGCCCCATAATTATTTACATTTTGCATTCTGGACATGGAATGTTATTTTAAGTCCTAATATAATTGAGTTAGTTATATAAAAACTGTTGTACCAGGCTCTAAACGTGGTTTTACTGCTCTAAAATGGGCATTTTAGAGTGTTATGAATTTTATGAGTGAAATCTCTTCCTTTTGTACTAAATAAGATGCAGCTTTGTAAACCACTAGGGAAAGGTCTCTTTCGTGTCCTTTCATCAGACTCTTTGGGGTCACTGAATGTGATCCATGTACTGCTATTGATTTTACTCTGAATCTGAACCTCTTGGTTGGACAGCCAAAAAAAAAAATGAAAAAGAAAAATGAGCTTCCATGCCTTGCCCTCATCTTCCCTCTGTCGGCTGTGAGGTTTCCAACACAATGTAGGAAATTCTACTGACCCAATAATAGTGATAACAGTTTAAACTGACTTGATATTCAACCCACCATCTCTTCTTTTCTCTCTGCTCACTAAATAGGTTACCTCTCAGGCATTCACACACAAGGGAGCGCCGACTTCCCCATGAGTGTTTCCTCCTTGCAACTTAACTGCATCCGCAGAGAAATACCCGCTTCTGTGTGAGAGAGTATACGAGAATGGGTGGGGGGGGGGTATGGGATGGTATTGTGTAGAAGTAGGTCAAAATGGCCGAAGCTTCAAAAGTTTTGGCTGGAGAGAAGGAGCAGGGATCAAGGGATGGACTGAAACTTAATATGGAGGAAGATGATTAATATGTGCACACCTGTAGATAAGATCAGATGGGAAGGAAAGGAAAGTGAGCAGCTTATCTCATTAGAAACACAACAGATGACCACACAAACATTTTTCTACACTTTTCCTTTATATTTTAATAAGATCTTTGGCAGCTGTAAACCTTTTCACTCGATTTTGTGTCAGCCTGAAATGAAGTCCTGTCATACAAAACTAAACCGTCTCGCTGATGTATCTGTAGATAAGACAAAAATGTTGAAATAGAAGTACAGCTAGACTTTTATTGTGCATGTGTGCTGCTCTGCTTTAGAGTGCACTCTGTGTGCAGTTCAGAAAGTAAATTGGGGGCTATTGCTAAGTCGATGGCTGGTCTTTCTCATCCTATAGTGAGGATGGAGTCCAGGGTTTGTGTCTCCTTGATGCTGAGAGTTTGCCATTAAAACTACTGATTAAGTTACATTAGGGTGCAGTGGTTAGCACTGCTACCTCACAGCAAGAGGTAGGCTTTCTCCCAAATTCCAAAGACATGTACGTTAAGTTGATTGGGGGATGTGAATTAGCTGGAATTGTCCCTACAATAGTCTGGCGACCTGCTAAGGTGTCCCCCATTGACAGCTGGGATAGGCTCCAGCTCTCTTTGTGACCCTATACAGCACAAAGTGGGCACAGAAAATGGACGGATGACTAAAATTAGGCATTTCAAAAACAGGGTAAGCTGTGCTGAAAACACACAACTTCATAACTTTAAGCTGCCATCGCCACAGGTCCCCCACACCCAAGAACATACAAAATATGCACACAAGTCCTGTTTTCAACTACTGAAATATCAACCGCATGATACATTTTTCTGGTGAGGATGGGCTGGCTGTGTCTGTAGATAAGACAGAAAAATTTGAATGACAATACTTCAAGACTGTTATTGTGCCTAGGTGTTTCTTTGAAGGATCTCTAAGTAAAGAAGAGAGAGCCTGGAAACTGTCCCCTGTCCTGGAAGGATGTTCATCATCAGGCCAAACACTTATCTGTCCTCCCCTAATTGACAATGTTTAATATCACGTCTCAGAAGTCTAAGTACCACTAGACTCTTTCTCAGATTATATTTTGATGATAAACATGAAAAATCAGATAATGACTGAAATTTAATTAGGTCATGATCACACCAATATATTTTTTCAACCAGTCAAAATTGATTTTTCAGCCACTAAAACTCAGTGGAAATTATGAATCTAACACCATTACCCTTTATTATTGGTATAGCTGCAGCCTTACATTTTTAACAATACAGAAAAAAATGCCTTTCAAGTTGAGATCAAGCGGCACTACTGAAAGATATAAAACCCGCAGAAAATTCAGCTTTGATGCGGTAAATCTACAATAATAACCTCCCTTCAGGAATCTCAGTGCCATACACACACACACTTTAACCTAAGTTTACTTCTTCATGCCAACTCCAAAGTCTACCTCAGCTGTGATTCAGACTGCCTCAAGGAGTCACCATTATGGCAGGGCTCGGGGGCCATTTGTGTGGGCGGCAAAAGCGCCTTTTAGTCCCTTGGTTCCGTGCAGGCAGAAACACACTACTCAGATCCTGATTAGTGGAGTGTTCTCCAGGCACAATAGCATGGTGGGATAATACACGCTGTGCACAAGACTCTTTCTAAATTAGAATTATTTCAAATTAGACCGAAAGCCTTTTCGTACAGCACCAAGATTGCAGGCTGCCCTCTTTGACTGGTAATTTTCCCCTATTCTTCCACTGGCACAAAGTGGCTCGGCTGTAGGGAGTGATTGTTTTTCAGCAGATGCAATCAGTTTGTGTGTGTGAGTGAGTGTGTGTGTGTGTTCATTTGCCACCTGAAATGATCTTAATCAAGTCATCGCAAAAGTGGTCTAGGACCTCGGCTGCTCTGACAGTCACCCTGATTGCTGAAAATGTGTATCAGTGGGATATAAAGGGTTATTTAACACGTGATGCATGACTCATATATATATATAGGCGAGCTGCACTAATACACACTCATGTATCCCTCTCTCCCTGCACACACACACTCTCACTCCTGTTTTCCATTCCAACTCAGATATTGGACTGCTTTACAGCTTTAGTCCTTCCATAGCCACAATGCGGTGTCATTACCTCCACTAATCTGCAGCTGCTTAACCAAACACATGCACTCAGTCTCATACTTATATGTATTGCAGATGTGGGGGGGAAAAATGCAATCTCAGCAAATCCTGCTAAGAACAAGAGCTTGAGGCCGATATTTCTCTGGCTGTCTTTCTGCTCACCTGTTTTTCTGTCTGTTGAAGTTCTCTGTTGCTTGTTGTTAGTTCTCCACCGGCCCAAAGGTTCTTCAGGGACAAACTGTAATTAAGTTATAGTATAAGTGATTAAAAAGACATAATTATTAGCAGATATAGGCCTAATAGAATGATGATATCAGCAGGGTGACACTGACTAACACTGATTCTGTCTGCAAAATGCCTATTTTATGTCTATGAGTGTATAAAAGTATTTAAACTGTTACAAATTGCCCCTGTGTTTTAGGTTTGTGTTCTTCTCTGGCCGTATCTGTTAGTGTTCATGGGGGTGGGACTCATTGCAGGGGTAGCAATGGGCAACAATTTTCCTTAACCTTAGTAGTTTTTAATGCATAGACTTGGCTGTGAGTGAAAATGAAACTTAACATCAAGTGAGAATAGAAAATAGAGCTCATGTTGCTACAGGGATGCAAATCCCTGACTACTCAGTCAGGTCCACCATGCTACCCCTACCCACACTGTCCCAACTTTCCTCCCAATGCGGACGTTTGGTACTGTGATGATGAAAAAAAACAACAAAAAAACAAAAACTTAGTCAGTCAGGTATTCACCACAACTTATGACAGAACAAATTACAGAGGAAGTGCTGGCAGGCTGAGCCTCTTATTGTCTGCAGTGATGGGTGAAGAAGGAAGGAGCCGCTCAGAAGAGCTTCACCTAGAAACCACACCCACAAAGACCCACACTGAGACCCCCTTTCCACATACACAGGTATCTGTAAAAACCAATATTTCCTTCCCTCCGTTTTCCAAAATAACATCGTGCACACATCATTGTTTTCAAAAATTGTCCATTTATATTAACCCACATAAATCACATCAATACGCTCCCAAGAGCCATCATGACTACGCCAAGCCTGTGCGTGATAGTGTAGGAAGGAGAAAGCCGTGCAAGCCAATCAGAAGCCTCATCGACACAGTAAACACGTACAGAAATGCAAACGCTACCTGGAATGCTTCCATTACTAGACTACAGCCTGGTCTGGCAGCCGTACTACACAAAAAAAGGTCGCACAAACTGATGCGCAGATTGCAGCAAACTCAGTTTTTTTCAGTTTTTGTCAGTTCACATTCAAACATGAATGCAGGGTTTTCCAAAATTTCCACTTTTGCCAGCGTTAATAGAAAGAATGGTTTTCAGAGGTGAAAACTCTTCTTTTTTTTTCCACAGATACCCGTGTATGTGTAAACGGGGTCTTAATTGTCGGCAGGCTGGCTGATTGTGCACACCTGTGGGCACTCAGCCAGTGATGGGTGAAGAAGGGAGGAAACGCCCAGGAGAGCTTCAGCTAGAAACCACACCCACAAAGAGCCACACATACACACAAAACAAACATCAAGGCCAACCATGACAGAGGCGCTGGGATCTCTGATGTTAAACCATGTCTCTGCATAGGAAACCAAGGATGCAGCAGCCTTTAGTCTTCTGGGTCTGCAGCTAACTGGTTAGCATGCTAACTTCAATAGATATAAATGTTTTAGGAATAATGTTTGCTGTTTTTTCCTTATATTGTGTTGACACTTTCAGTTCATCTTAGGTCTCTTGAACTCCAGCTGCATGTCTGTATGGGTATGTATACGGCTGTGTAATTGTATTTTTAGCTGCCCCCCCTGAGGTTTACTGCAGGTTAAAGAAAGGACATGTGTATATCAGATAAACAGAGACACACACAAACACCTCAGACATTAATGTCTCAAGGCAGAGCGGTGTCATTTCTTATACATGAGTGAATAGAGGGTGGACAAAAACAAAGGGAGTAGAAGAAGAAGAAGAAGAAGAGTGACAGGTGGTGTCTTCTGGCTGTAAGAAATAAAGAGAGTGAACAGGGTGAGCAGACCGGAGAGATAGAGACGGGAGGCTCCAAGTTGTAGCTAATTAAGGCTCTCTAATATGAAGAAGAAGAAGAAAAAAAAAGAAAAGCTCTGGACATAGCGCTGAGGAAGATGTTATTAAATCATAGCCGGCGGTGAGGGAGAGCATAAAAACATTAGTGCTCACATTCAAAGCACTGCCCAGGGCCTATTGGCTAGAGTTAGATTTAAAAAGTAACTAATATGAAAAATTAATTAGGGCTCTTCTGTTGTGGGGAGGGGAGGATCTCTCTCTCTCTCAGTCTCTCTCTCTCTGTCTGCTTGAAAATGGAAACCAGAAGCAAACCTCCGGATGACCCAGCTGACAGTTGGAGAGCCTTTGCACATAATAGCTGAGCTTAATGTAATACATGTGACCTGTCTGGGGGGAAAAAGGGAGATTTAAGTTGCTGATATTATTTTAAGGAGTGCTTAAAAGATGACAGGAGATTGTCTTTGAGTTGACCGATGAGAAACATTAGGTCAAAGTCAAAGTCGGACAGACTGTATTCAATTATTTAACACATGAGCGGTTCATAATTCATTGGCCTTTATATATATATATATATATATATGGGGGGTTGGAAATGAAAGGAAAGTGACAGCTTTGAAATATCACATGACCTACATTTGTAATTACCGAATCAACCTGCCCTTTTCAGCTGTCACATGTTAAATCCTCAAATGAAGATGAAATGGAGAAGGTTTTATTTCTGATAAAACACTTATGTGGAAAAACCTCATTCTGGCAAATAGAATACTTTTCTTGTATAAACACAAAGACCCGGGAGTCAATAGGAATCAAAGTCGCCCCTTGAGTCAAATGAGCAGGCACTGAGTCCATGAATGCTCACTATTAGGGGAACAAAAGAACAAAGCACAGGAAGGAATATTAGCTTTCTATTGTGTTCGGTAAGAGCGGGGAAATAGAAGTCTTTCTACTCCCTGTTCTCATCTCGGGTTCTTAGCGCCACAGAGGCTGATGATCCAAAGAGCTGCTCCGGTACGCCGGGATAAGCCGTGCCACTCAGATCCGTCACCATAGCAGAGAGGAAGGATGTAAGGTGGTGGAGGAGGAGGAGGAGGAGGGTGGGGGTGGGAAACAGCAGCGAGAGGCTAAAGGTGTAGCGAGAGCAATAAAGACAGGAATCAAAAAAATCCCACCGGCCCTGACCAGGAAGCCTGCGCACCCCACACTGATTACCTGTTGATTTACTCCTACTGGTGCTGAGTGTGTTATTCTGAAAAATTAAAAAAAAAATCTTTCACATCTGCATTCTTCTTCTTCTTTGTAAAAACACATTCAAAGATTCTCTTTTTAATGCCTTGTGTAATATCTTGCCACTGGCATGTTAACTGAATTATCCAAGCATAGCTGCGAGGCACACTTTGTGTTTTAAAATCAAGTATAAAAACATCATTGCTCTCTGAAATGTAAGATTAAACTGTTAACAGTTCCAATCCACAGTCACGCTAAGGGGGGACTTTCACATCTCCGAATTCCGGGGCAACCATCCTCTTGTCTCTTCACTGTCGGTCTTGTGAAACTTTAAGTAAGGCATCCGACTTATATGAAAGTAAAAACACAATGTTCAACACAAAATGTTCTCACTTCTTTGGTATATAGGGTAAAAGAGGTATTAATACAAGGTTTTACATCACATCTTTTACTTTACTGGTGCAGTACCCATTAATAAGATGTCTCTCAATCACACCATTCACTTGTCACTCTGCTTATTTGGTCCAGAGCAACACACACACACACACACACACACACTAATCAGGGCAAGGCAGCGACTCATACTTCTACAACTACTAAACAGATACCTGACAGTATCAAGTGACACATGCGACTGTGAATCAGCAGCCTGCTTCAGCTCCTATAGACACACAAACAAATGTGGGAAGACAAAAATGATTACCTTAACTAGCCATGACTCCCAATCTAGCTTTCCAAAGCAAAAGCTTTCCAAAGTGTCACATTTAAGCACCAGGATGCTCCAATGTTATGTATGAGTACGCAGAAACCATTTAACACACAAGCAGTTACAATACAGTACAAAAGGGGGGGGGGCAACCACAGAAGAAGAAAGGCACGGTGGGGGGCTCATACTTGGACATAGGAAATACTGAAAATGTAACAATCATGTATATAATTTAGCAGAAAAGGTTTTGTGTAGGATATTTAGAAGCCTAATGCACAAATATGGATTCTGAGACATAAAAATCTAATTTTGAGCTTGTAGCCTATTTTGATATTTATGTTTTTCCCAACAACTCCAACAATTTGTAAGCTTAAAAATTCTTCTTAATATCTTCTAAGAGTACTCTCAAATATGCAAGTTTTTCTCTCATCAAAGAAGAGAAGAACAAAACAATAGCATTATAGAGACCTTTGTATATATAAATATTTGTATCTCTCCTCTGCATCAGGACATTGTTCAAATAAACATGTAGTATGAAGTTAAGCAAGTATTGAGATTAATTTGCCAAAGTGTTGATTAAGGGAATTCATCTCTTTCAACTCTGTTGTTGTGACAATCAAAGCATTAGATACAGAGTGGAGCTGCTTTGTTGCATAAAGAACGCTGTGAGTAAGCATGATGATTCTGTATAAAGACGGAACACTCTGAAACACCCATCACTCTCTAATGCCTAAATGATATGCCATACCCAGAAAGCATTGGGAAAACGCTTCCCAGAGAAGGCAGATACAGTCTATATCTATCTATCATTCATTCATTTATCCAACACTTCTCATTAAGCACTCGTGCCACGTCGGAGTGTAACAACACTAATAGGAGCCGATGATCAATCTTAATTGGTCTCTTCAGAGTGTCTGTCCACTGTTTGAGAATGTGACCGTTAGCTGGTGCCTCGACACTCTAATGAACTATTCGTCTAGTATCAGCGCGCAACCCAAAGGTCACCCTCCTCATACATCACATCGGCTTCCCACAAATACACAACCAAAACAGACACAGACACACACACTAAGACATTAGCATGGGCACAGATAGGGGCACAGACACCTGTATGAAACCCAGGACTACGCTCACATGCACAAACACATGCAAATTGGTATGCTTCACATCTCTCCATGTGTGTACATGAGCCCTCTTAATGGTGCTGATGTCAAATATTATATGGAGGAGTGTTGTCTGTATTAATGATAACAGCGAATTATTGACGTTGTGCACATTGACAAAGGAGATACAAGAAAAGAGAGAGAGAGAGAGGTGTGCAGGATCCACGTCGTCTGACTGACTGCATAAACAAACAGGCATTACTGCAAATGGGCATCTGTTGACTGTTCACACTAACCAACTGTTTGCTGAATGTGAACATTCACTGGTTAATGTGGGTGGAAAATGCTAATCGCAGCGGCAAAAATGCTAATCGCGCCTACCTCAAGTTGTTCTGCCATATGCACGGAGTACAGTGATGGCATATGTACACACTGTGCAGTCACCCACATCTACACACACACACACACACAATGACATATAAAAGGAAAAGTTGCTGGGCACTGTGAGCACTCAGTGTGGCCAACCATGAGAAAAATAACATCAAAGATAAAATCTGCTGATATAGAAAAGGGAACACAGTCACATGTGTCTAGACTGTGTGTGTGTGTGTGTGTGTCAGCTGCTTCCCACAGGCTTAGAGCGAAGCTGCTTGTACACGCTGACTGTAAGTCAGTAGTTCTGTTTCCACATGGATGGTCAGAATAAGGCTTTGGTTTAAAGGAAAGCTGTTCCCAGATCTGCGTCCACGAAGGAAGAAATCCGCCTGACTTAAGACCCCGCAGAGCTCACTAACACACACACACACACACTGAGTCCTCAGTTAATGTAATGCTTCAGTAGGATGAGCATCAAGCGTTGAGGGCAGGACCAGCACACATGCTGCAGGTTTCTTTTTTACTGCAGAAAAAAAGGGGGGGAGGAGGAAGAGATGGAAAGAAATATTACTTGACACAGAGACGGAAGGTGAGGGCATCCGTGTGACACCATTCTTCCTCTCTGTCTGTCTCTCTGCCCTCCCTGTCTTTCTAATCCTCATTTTAATTTTCATCATCCTGGATGTTGCGGCCACCTCTGTAACCTCTTTCTCGCTCCTCTCCCTCATGTCCCCCCCCCCCCTTTCTTCCGCCCATCTCTTATCTCCCCCTCCTCTTCTAATCTCTCCACACTTCTCTGCATTATCTCCATCATCTCATCTTCCACACACCCCCTTTCCTCACTATCTTCCTCATCAACACCCACCCCGACTACACTTTTATTCCTCTCTCTCTCTCTGGCCTTCTGTGTTTGAGGCTGTGAAGAGGGAAGTAAGCTCAGGAAATGCATGTCTGCTTCACCTCCACAATACAAATAGCACAGTGTGTGTGTGTGTGTGTGTGGGTGCACAACAGACAACAAAAATGGGTAAAGATGGGGAAAAAAAAGAATGAGCACTTGTAAGCATCTTTGTGCTAGCAGCTACCTGCTGCAAAAATCAATACAGCAGGGAAGCAGGTATAAACACACATGGTCTCGCATGTGAAGCAGGAGTAGATTTACATCTTATTTTGATGTATGTGCGAGCACGCTCTACACATGTGCCCTCATAAGCACACGCATGAGCACCACATCCTTGAGCAAGACCTTGTTTCCCTCTCTTCTGTCCTCTGTTTATCGATATTGCACACATCGTTAAGCCTGCATTTCTCCCGTCTTGCTGTTTTTCCATTTATTAATAGTATACATCCTGTACCGCTCGGTGCTTTGTTCTCTATGATGGGCCTCTCAGGAGAGTGTAAATCAAATAAAAAAAAAAGCAGAGCAGATGCAATTCATAAAAAGGAACTTCATGTGGAAGGCTGTGTGGGTATGTGCATGTCGGTCTCTCTGTGTGGCTTCTTCCATCTAATAGCAATTACCCAAGAGAGCTAATTGCTTTACAGCGTATATATCTGGTGAAGGAAACTGGAGAGAGATTGAGCACTGATATCTGATAATATGAAGTCAGAAAATAAAAAAATAATTCTTATCATAATAAAAGTGTCTTTTCAAATGACAGACAGTAAGACAAAAGCCAGCGGTAATGTGTTTTTATACAGCGCTGCCCTCCTTTTCAATAAATCTCTCTGATGAAAATGATTATTATTCATTGGTTAAGTGCCTCTACCTCCAGCCTTTTCTGTCCATCTGTCTCATCACATTTACTTTGCTGTATCACACCTTGATCTCATAGGATAAGTGGACGTCTATACACTTTCTATAATTCATATTAAATGCTGTCATTTCTGACCATGAGAAGTAGAGGCATAAAAAAAGCCACGCATGCCTGCGAGCTATGTTTTACTTGTAGTTTTCCAAAGGTAACAAGCACAGACTGTAAATAAAGATGGACGACAGGAGGAGTATAAGTCATAAATGGCAGCTCCTTTATGGTAATGGATGGGACACAAACCTAACTAAGGCTAAGTTCAGACTGTAGGCCTTAATGCCCAATTTAGATTTTTTGGTGAAATCCAAGTTTTTGGTGTGCTTGGTCACTTTACAAACTAATATGCGACTGCTACCACTCTCCTGTGTGAACGGACTGCAGCCCTGAAGTGACCCGCATGCGCAGAAGAGGACACGACGTCACACAATATGTGCTTGTGTGGCTTTGTTTACATTAACGTCCGATCGTAGCCAACATAATTAAAACTAAATAATATTAAGAAGAACGCAGAGAAGGAAGAGAGCAGTAGCTGCGTCTACAGCTAACGTCTGTACGAAGACTTTATTCATAATTTCAGAATGACGAGAACTTTTGAATATACGTCTGCGAGCGCCATTCTGTATCACTTTCATGGCAAGAGAGTTGACATCTCCCTCATCTGTGAGCAAGCGCTACTGGCTAACAACACAGCTTGTCTGTCCGGTTCCATGTTGCAGAATTGTGACGTCTGACACTTTTCACTCATGCAAAAGTCGGATATATGCCGCGTAGCCGTTCAGACTGACATATGAAGGTGGCCTGGGTCGGATATACAAATATCAGAATTGAGCTGTTCAGACTGAGACAAATTCTCATTTTTCCACATGTTTGCATGTGTTTTTGCATGTGTTTTAGCTACATGGATGTTCATGTTCATGTGGCTTTACCTCTTGACCTCTACTGTGCAGATTGTTGTTCCAAGATGGTGTCGTTTGCTTTTTCACTTTTTTGGCCTTGCACTTGTACAATGTGTCGAGGTGAGGCTATGTGATCCATCTGTGTGTAAGGGACACTGTGTATACCTGTGCATGACTACCGGAAATCTTCACAGCTGCATGCATGCACGCTCAGATCAGCACATCTGATCTATCATAACCAGTTTTTGTGAATGCAATCTAAACTGTTTACTCGTGGGGAGAGAAAAAAAAATCTGTCACTCATACAAATACAATGAAGCCAAGAACACTGGAGACACACACATCCAACTGAGTTGACTTGATGTCTGTAAATTGAAGAAACAGCAGGTTTTTCTGCTCACTGTGACGGCGTACATCAGCAAATAAAAACACAAATAAGAAGCCGGGGTGTGTACTGTAGGCTTACCTGCAGCTGAGGCACTTGAGCATGGATTATGGTATGCAGGAAGGGAGGCGTGTGATCTGTTCATGCATGCAAATGGTACAAAATTATTCCTGCTCTTGCAACATTATTCAGATTTTTAAAATTTGCATGAAATGAATTAGCTTGGGGGGGTGCCCCAATAGCGTTTTGGGTTCAGCATGCACATTTGCACCGATGACCCTAAGCTCTCACACACACACATGTAAACAGATCACACTCATAAAATGGTAATCCTAAAGATTTCTGTAGAATCACATGCTGTTTTTGATAGTACACAGAAAGCGTAGATCTTTTTTAAAATGATAAAGATCTCATTTGTTCCACTCCAACAGATGCAGCTTGAGTCTAAAGGAGAGTGAGGGAGCTGCCAGTCAAACACATGTGCAAGCACTCCTATACTGTCCTGAGAAGAAGTCTAATGAGGCCAAATAAGTGAAAGATCTCATGCAATCTGGGAACCCATTGGCTGTCGTCTCATGACTATAGCCTCAGGGAGCAAGGGTTAATGTTTCTATGGTAGCCGGCAGATATCCAGATAATAGATGTCTGAATTGAGAATGGTTACAGCCTGGTTTAGGATGCTAGAAAGGAGTGGAGTAAGATCCTCAAGCTGTATGACAATGAGCATTTTAGTTTGTAATACGTCCCACTGAAAATACCACCTTAACATTGCCAGTATAATCTGGGCTTTGTCCTTATCAATCCTTATGACTTATCATTACTATATGACATGATTACCCGACTTAGTACAGCCTTAGATATGTGACAAAAACACATTCATCACTGAGGTTACCACTCACCATGACCATTCATGCTGTAAGTGTGTCTTTTTCTGGGTTCAGTTTTGACCATGAACAACTGAACCCGCAGTGTTCAGCTGAAGGAAGAAAGGCCGAACTCAGGAACCTCCTCCACTGTGGATGCATCTTATTTTATTTAATTGTCAGGAATGTCCCTGGAAGAGAAAAAGAGGAAACTTTATTTTAACACAGATAATGAAGAGTGCTGTCACAGACATGTCATGCTTAACAGGAGGTTAGAGTTAGAGGTTAAAACAGACCCTTTCCTACCATTAAACCTATTTTATGGGGCCAACAAACCTACTTCTTGACTATCACGGTGACGCATCTCAATGCAACATATACATATACTTATGCCTGTTTTTAATGACATTAAATACACTGAAAATAGTTTTTCCTGCACATATATACACCATACATCAGCACACAACCCTCCCTCAGGATTTACAGTGTTTCTCTGCTATTTTAATTGTTGTTTATTTCCCAGGTCATTCCATGGATCTTGTTATTTTCCACCATGTGTTTTTTCTTTCTGTCAATTAGATTCTGTTATCCGCTGCAGTTTTGTCTTCGGTTGTCATCTTGAATTTTGGTCTGGTCTCCTTTGGTTTTAGAGGAGATGTTTTCAGAGGCCTCCTGAGGTTTTTTCCCTACTATTCCTTTCACATTCATTTTGTATGACACGCGCAGATTATTGATCCCTTGTTTTTGTTTTTAGCATATTTTTATCACAAGGGATTTTCTTTGTCACACGGTTGAAACAGTTTTTTTTTCCCTTTTTGGCTTGTTGCATAGTTGACAGACACACTACACAACACAGCTATTTTAAAGCCCATTTTTAACTCTCTCACACATTCTGTTATTATTTGACCACCCTTACCTTCTTTGTTCTTTGAACTGTGTGTTATTTGTCGGACGGGGCAGGACAAATGGCAGTGCCCTTCAGCTGTTACACAAAAGATTTCTGAAGCTCGTGTGAAACAAACAGAGCTGCCTCTAATCTCATTCTTCCTCCCTGTGTGCTCCGCTGTTCGTGCTCCTTCATGTGTAAGTAACAAATGCTCACTCACTCATAATTACTGCTAATAGCTGCAGGATCTACTGCCCTATAAAATGCATGTGTACGAACCAGGGGTCTATAGCTTCTGACCAACTTTTTAGATGTAAATAAAAGCTCTACCCACAGAGCTCAAGTTAAAAGATCCACCGTGCACTTATTATGAGTAGCTACCTCTGCTTATTTTGTGTGTCTGCCAATGTGCATTAGCTTGAGAGTTTGTGTGGGTGTGCAAACTCTCGGTGGATATCAGGTCTTGATCCTGGAGCTTTCAGAAAGCCTTCATAAATGGAACCAAGATTCTATTTACATGAGGAAATGGGAAGATCAGCTATCTCTGCTTCTTCTTTGCTGTTTGTGAACGCACACATTCACAACAAACACACACATGCACACAAATAGCACCAAATGAAGTGACAATCCCCAGGTGAGAGGCGATATACAGACAGAGCAACATATTCAAGTCAATTATTCGATATAATGAAAAATATTTATACAGTTGATGATACTCAGTACAGTGGAGGGAAGAAGAATCCAATAACTGTAGGCCGGAGGATTTTTAATCATGTGTATGTGTGCGTCTGTGAATGTAACTATAATTGGGTTTTTATTGAAAATGCCTGTGTGACAACAGCGCATCGCTAGACGGCGAAAATATGCGAAGGTCACATTTGAGGAAGAAGAGAGACAACAGCAGCTAGCAAATACAACAAACTAAGAGGCACAAATATGGATGACCAGTACTAACCAATCAGACACAGGCTGTTAAAAAATAAAATTAAAAACTTTACATCATGCTTATGGAATTGTGAAAAAGGACAGTTTTTAACTTAGACTTATGTATCGTCAGTGTCAGGGCCTTTCTAACATTATCTGTGAGGTTATTCCAGGTTTTTCTGCATGAACCATGTTTAGTTGTTACTCTTGGGATGCCTGGCGGGCCTGTTCCACATGCCCTAAGGGTCTGAGAAGGTTCATGTGTCACAAGCATGTCAGAGATGTATTTTGGTGCAGTGTTCTAAGCTGCTATGTTTTACAGCCTATTTTCTAGGAGACAGGGAGACAGTGTGGATTTTAGAGCTGGAGCAATGTCGTCCTACTTCCTTGTTTTGGTCAGTGTCTGAGCAGCCAGCCCTCTGAATGTACTGATGCTGTCCTGCAGCTAGTTTCAAGGGCCCAATGAGTGGACTATTAGATCCATCCAGTCACTGATATGGTTTGGAAACAGGTACATACAATGCAACTGCTGTTAGTCTTATGATTATTTGTGTCATCTGCATAGTCCTGGTTGGATGCTTTACAGTAATATTATTTGGCCAAATAGAAGGGTGTAAAGGACGGCACAGGAACCTTCTAGCTGTGAGGCGACAATGCTAACCGTCACCACAGTGTGAGGCGACAGCGCTAACCGTGGCCTCACAGCAAGAAGGTTCCTCGTTCGATTCTGACTGGGGCCTTTCTGTGTGGAGTTTGCACGTTCTCACTATGCCCGCGTGGGTTTTCTCTGGGTACTCCGCTTCCTCCCACATTCTAAAGACATGCTTAGGTTAATTGGTCAATCTATAATGAGTGCATGTGAATTGTTGTTTGTTTGCCCTGGATGGTATAAGGTTTGAACTAAAAGGGGACCAAAATGGACCCCTGTGGAACCCCACATGTCTGAAGGTTTGTTAGTCCTGAGTTGTGCCCATTCTTGTCATTTAGCTCAAAGATTCCCTTGTTCTTCACAAGGTCTGATGGAAAAATGCTGTCTTTTGGAGGTTGAATTTACACAATTTTTATTAATTTTACACATTTAAATAACTTGTGTGCAGTAAGTGTCTTCTATCAGTTGGTTGATGCACTTTTATCTGGAAGGCTACACACAGAATTCACATCTTGCATTCTTGCACTATAGCAACAAATTAAACTTAGCCATAACTTTAAAGCAATGGGGTGAATCTACACGTGAGACATCAAGTTTTTAGGTCAGCTCTTTTAATGCTTTACCTTACCATGTGTCTTTTATGCCATAATCAGCCAGGTGGAAATGAAACCTAAGAGTCAGGGAAAACAAAAAACTTTCAGAGTCTTCAGACTAATAAGAAGGCAGAACAGGAAAGAAAATATGTCAAATTGCAAGGTCGCTTATTCACAAAAGGTCTTCTTCAGACCAAGAACTAGCTGACAAAAAACAGTGAGGGAAGATGTTCCGCTCACCACGGTGCTCTATAATTTGCCTGCTTTAAATGACGAGTCCTCTTCACACATGTGCGACCTGAGTATGAAAGGAAAAGGCGAAACAGATAGTTGTAATTGGGCGTAATTACTGCCAACTTGTCTGAAGAAGCAGAGCCTCACTGCCGGGGAGGTCAAACACATTTAAATGCAAATACGGCCAACAAGTGCAACTTTTGCCTTGGCTGTCTGACGAGTGATGACCTGTCTGTGTGCACACAGGTAGGAGGACATCCCTCAGAGACTGGCATTATGTTCACACGTCTGGTCTCTTTCTGTGCCTCACTCTGTCTCAGTTTGTTCCAGTGGACACACAACATTCATTAGCTGTGCTTTCCTGAGATCATATGTGCTTTCTCATTTTGTGTGATCAACCACCAACCAAAAGTGCTTTGACTTAATGAGGTATTTGGGGCCTCTCTGTATAAGGTTTGCAGGTTCCCTGAGTGCCTGTGCAGGTTTTTTATTCTACTTTCCTCATACATGCCAAAGATGTGTAGGTTAATTGTGGACTCTAAATTGACTGTAGGTGTGAGTGATTGTTGGTCCAGGGTGTACTCTTGCCCATTGACAGCTGGGATTGGTCCCAGCACCTTGACCCTGTAGGTGCTGGTTCAATAAACGGATGCATGGACAATCATTTTGATTGCACATCAACTCGTAGAATGTCAGAATGGTCCACTGCCTGAGAGGCTCTGCAATACCCGAACCCACACTATGTAGCCTAAATCATAGGAAACAAGAACAAAGACTGATAAAATGACCGAGCAAGATCCTGGACAAGAGTGGCAATTGGACCTTTATATATTCCAGCTTTTAGATTACCTGGTATAAACTCATACCTGATCTGTAATCATTGTTGTTTTTAACATATGACAGGTCATTTTCCATCAGGGTATAATTACATACACATATATTGCCATTCATAGTTGAGGCTTCTGCTGCAACGGGTATTTACAAAAGTGGCTTTGTGCCTCCCAAACATAGGGGGCAGCCTGAAAGCAATTTTGCGATTAACCTCCATTGTTTTGCTTTAATCTGACTAGTTAAGGGGTGTTTTTTTTTTGGGACATTTCAGTTTTTCAGTTTTCAGTTTGCACAGCAGGCACATCTGAATATGGTCTAACCATGCTGCAAACATGGCTAAACAAAACATTATTTGTGTCATGTTTTCACAACAATCCATGAATACAAGGACAGTAAATTGTAGAAGCTCAGAAAAATGCACAAACAGCATCTACTCCAGAAACTACAATCTCTGCTGTTGCACACAGACACTCGTGCTCCCACACACACACATTCAAATATTCTGCACCACCACCATCACACAAGACAATATCTCCTGGGATATTAGAAAGACGTAGACGACCGTACAGAGCTGAACTTGCTGTCAGTGGGGAGCATCAGTAATGAAATTGCATATGCATACAGTACCATAGGCCACAGACTGGGTGAACTGACATCCAAACAGCACAAAGCATGACAGGCACCACACTGCAAGGAGATATCACAGAAAGAGGAAAATAGGATGCTGCAAGAGAGAGAGAGAGAGAGAGAGAGAGGAGGGAAGGAAAGAAGGAAGGAAGGGGGGGCAATAAAAAAAGACATCTGATGTCGAGAAAGAAGGGAAAAAAGTCGCTGAAACACAGTGTCCCCGCAGAGAAATTCAAAGAGAAGCATGTAATCTCCTTTTCTAAAAGAAAGAAAAAATATACAAGCTGCCACAAAGCAGCGAGGTATTAAACACGGCAGATGCAGCCAGGCTTACATATGCTCAGCTGTAAACACATTTAGGAGGTATGTGCATGTAAACACTGTCAAGGTTCTAACATAAAAGAATTTCTACCAGCAAGCCATGTTAAAAAGTTGGTGAAGGCAGCCATAGGACTGAATGTTATTTTGGACAACAAACATCACTTCCTAGAGATTACCATTAATCCATGTCCTCTGAGATTATAACACGTTTATTCCAAACAATAAAATCTATTGTTTTCTCTTTTCTTCGTGTCTTTACTACTTATGGATCCATGGCACAGCAACACCTGAAGGCATCATGTCTTTGTCTGTCCTGTTATATCTTGACAGACTGGACTAAGATGAGCAGTAGAATTAGAATATAAGGTCAAAGGATTCTGTGACCTCATATTCCACCTTTTTTCTTGCAGCAGCAGCAGCTACTGAAGCAAATGATCATGTTGTAACAATGACACCTGTCACAGTGGATATATTGGGCATCTGATTTGGTCGATAATACATCTGCCAGATAAGACAAATGTTTACTGAACATATAACTGCCTGATGTCATCCAAACTTGGGACCCAAAGAGCCACAAAAGTCTGAGTAAGGACAGAATAGGCAGGTTGGAGATGGTGGAGTCTGAGGTTTAAGTCCTCCTGACACTGCAAGCTGTTGTGTTTTTTGTGATTGCGGCTGGATTTGGGATTAAAAAAAACAAAAGTACTGGTTAAGGTTATGCGTTAAAATTAGAGATGATCTTAGAACACACAAATTCATAACATTAAATTTTACAAGGACACACCACTCCTGTCCTGCTGTCGCCATTTTTGACTACCATTGTGCTGAGAAATACACAAGTTCTGTTTTCAAAGACAGACACACAGACTTCGTGCTACGTTTTCCTGGTGAGGCTGATATGCTAATATTGTTCAACACAACTGTTAAAAAAACACAAAAAACTTTGACATCACAGACATGCAGTGTCAAATATCAGCTGATAGCTCCATCTTATTTCATCTTATCTGCCAATATCCGTGTTTATATTTACATATTTCTATTGGGGAAGAGATTGTATTGGAGACAAACTTGACATGTTGACAGAAGAGAAGAGATTTGGAATTTGAGAGCAGATGACACAAACTATTGTGTTTATCAGTTTTTTTCTGCTCCACCACTGAATGGTGCTTGGTTTTTTTGAATATCTTGACTATTATCCACCATCTGAATTGATTTGAATTCATTATGAGAGTAAAAGAAAAACATGGCTGTAACCGGTTTGACTCTGAGAGTCAATCTGAGAATTCATTTTGTTTTCTATCTCCCACTCCTCTCCGTTCCTATACCCTGATGTTCCAGCTGCATCTCCGCTTTAAACCATTCACAACCAAATTCATAACAAAGCCTCTGTTGTTGGACTGTATGGTAAAAGACAACAATAACTTGTATATTAATATTTTCCTCACCTCATTTCGGCTAACCTTTGCCGGAGCTCACATTGTTGGGTAAATCCGTCCTCACTGTTATTCTAAATTCTAAATGTTTATGTGTCAGGATGGCATTCACAATAAAGTTATATGACACCATGAACACAATCTATTGAAATATTGTGACAAAGATACGCTGTCTTTCACAACATTCAGGGCTTTATTTTCTGGATAAGCCAGCGTTCACCTTTGTGCTTATTTTTTCTTTTTCGGTGGCTTTCACTGATTGAATTCTTATTCTGCCAAGTTTTCCCTCTTTCATACATTTAACAAAGGGCTCCCTCACGCAGCAAGAGGAAGGGAGGGTGGTGATGGGGAGAAGAAAGAAGAAATGACAGTAAAAGAAAGAGAAATTGAAAGATACTGCATGACATTGCCAGTGATTCTTTAAAAAAACACACAGAGAAAGCTGAAAAGTAATAGGAAATGAATAAAGCTGGAAGAGAAGAGGAAGCTGGAGGCCTTTTCAGACCTAAATCGCATGGTATATCCCAAGATTATTGACTAGAATGTCAGCAAAGGCAAGAACCAGGCGGAAAGAAATGATAGGGGGGAGAGAAAGAAAGACAGGAAATGGTGACTGAAAAATTAAGGTGAGAAAAGGGAAAGACTACAATACGGTGAAGACAGGTCAAGGTGGGGGGGGGGGGGTGTCTGTGCTCGGAGAAGGGAAACATTTGTTTTTCAAGATCTGAGGTAGACAGTGGCCGAGGGCAAGAGGTGGAGGAGAGGAAATCACTGAAGACTTCATACTGGAAGAAAATATTACAGTCACAGAGGCTCACATGCAGGGATACTTCTTAAGTCAGAGGACGACTTGGGAAATCAAGGCTGGCCCTGATCAGATGTGTGTTTGTGAGCGTGTGCACGTGTGAGTGCGTGCACATGTAAGCGCGTGCACATGTTCACGACACGTCTGCATTCAGCCTTCAGCATTTTACCAGGCTGTGTGAAGCTCAGGAGAGAGCAGGAAGCAGACCTGTCCTGCACTACCTGTGTCTAGAATAAAAATCCATTCAGGCGGTCCATGTTTGACCTCCAAATGACTGAGCAGCCATTTTTCTCTCTCTGGGAAAAGGTTCCCTTCACTGCCCTATATTTCATAACCTTCTCCACCGATGTGGCTGCTGCACCTTTGAATCATTTCTAGCATCTTGTACATCAAAACATACAGGATTTACAGGCACCTTACACTCAAAACAGAAGGAGGATTTTACAATAGGTCTGATCGTTGTTACCACAAAAACAACCTTGAGCTATCTTCGGGTCTGGTCTTTTATTTTCTGCCTTGTGTTCTAGTAAGATAAACAAGAAAAATACCTTTTCAGGTCTGTCAGAACAGACTTTTACCTCAGTTTTGGGGCTATTTGGGGACTTAGTTAGTTTCCTAATTTCAAATACCCGATACTTTTTGTCTTGATTGAATCTTCTGTTTAGTGTCCTCAAAAACTTAAGGGAAACTATTTTTATCCAACCCCCTCTTAACTGGTACATCAGGGTCATAGTATAGCAACAAAGGGAGCAAAGACACGGAGGCCATCGTGTCAACCAGAAGACCCTCCAGCAATTTCCAGCAGTCTTGGCTTGGCACAAGAAAACTCCACCATGCCTGGTAGTTGGCCAAATCAAGAGAGTGGCTCCTCCCATTTCCAAAGTTCTTTCCACCTGCAAATGCATCAGGGTGCATTTCAGAAGTGTCTCAGAAGCAACCCTCTGCTATGCTCTACTCTGGCATAATGTCTAATTTGGAAATCAGAAAACCAGATCGCGCAGGCAGTGCACAATTTCCATCACTGAAAGCCCCCAGTGTGCTCCAATCCTTCAGCTGGATTGACCCTTCCACTATTCTCAGAGAACCATGGGCTCAGATTTGGAGGTGCTAACCTGATTTTAAGACTCTAAGCACTGTGGAGGCTAGCCTGCAAGATAAGAACAACATCATTCACAAAGATGCCTTCTACACAATAGCTACATCTTAAATCCTGCCCGAGAAGTGTAGACAAGAATCAGCCTTGGACAAGTCAAATGACCAAATTAAACAGGATAGACTCGACAGTACACACACCTCACACAGCTAAACGTCAAGCAAGTCTAATAACACCAAACAAGAGAAGCCAACTAATACTACTGCATATGTTAACGATGAAAAGCTAGTCAGAGATTTACCAAAATCTCCATTGCAAAACACAGATCGCATTACAGAGTATGCTGTTTGTTTAGTTCTTGTACTTTTATGTCATTAAAAGAAAGATGATCCTCTTTCTGTTTGTGGCTGTACAGAGAGAGTCCTTTCAGGAGATCTCCTGTCCAGTTCCTTCTTTGACTTTCTAATTAGCAGAAACACAGAGAAACACACAAAAGAGCAGCCGCACTAATTGCATTGTCGGCTTTTTGTAGCTCATTATGCAACAGAAACCAAATGTCCTCTCAAGTTTTTGGTTTTATATTTTTATTTAATTGTTTTATCTCTCTTTGTTTTGGTCTTTTCACCATTTTCTCTGTAACATACACCATGGATGAGACAAAGAAACACACACGCTTTCTATCAATAATCTCTTGAACAAATAGAAACTATTACAGAGGAGATATAGTACATACATACCTATAGGCTGTAGACTGAACTAATAAGCCCTTAAGGTTGTGGTTTGTGCATCTTGTTTATTTGTTGTGTGATTCTACTGAGGGGGGAAAAAAAGAAGCCAAAGCAAAGAGGATGTGAAGTCAGCCATTATCTGAGGATGACCTTAAAAGATGACAAACTCTGTGTTATCACCAACACCAACACCATCTACTCTAAAATCAGCTTCTATATAATTTCCTGTGTTTCCATAGTCACACAGCGAGCCACAGGGGCTGAAGAAAAAGTTGAATCATCACAACCTCGGATGGCAGCTGCACAAAGCTGTGCGCCTTCGTGAGAGTGACACACGCCCACCTATTCCTCACTGATGGCCACTTTTCACAGAAAACAAAGGAGGCGGCGGCACCAATCATTCGCAGTCTGCCCCTTGAGGCCATATTACAGTGGAGAAACAGCAGCCTTTGACAGAGGACGATGTAAGTAGAGAGACCTATTAAAGGGCCTGCTGACGTCCCTTTTACAACCATTAGGTTAAATTGAGCATGGCAATGGTAAAACAGGAAGATTTCTAAACCTAGTAGATGACTTTTTTTCTTTCAGCAAAGTCAGTCATCTTTAACATGTTCCTTATCCTAAACAACATGTGATTCAGTCTGAGAGATGAGTGTTCCTCTCTAGAAACACACGAGTCTTTGTAATAGCAGTGCAGGAACAGTGTCACACAAGGACAGAGTGGTGGGGAAAACTTGCTGCTGAAGCATTAAAATCTGTTTATTCTAGCCTGTGATAGTAACGGGAAAGTAAATATGCAAGGCGTTCTTATACCAGGAAAACACAACGCGAGGTCAACATTTCATCCTTGATAAAGAAACATGTGTGCATATTTTTCCAGCTTCATCTTTGGTGAGTCTCATGTGAGCAGGGCGAAAATGGCGACCACAGAAGAACAGTTTTCCTTGTAAAATGGAAAAAAAAAAGTTATGTATTTGTGTGTTTTAAGATGAGCTTTACCTAACCCCTTACATTGTTTTTAATGCCTAACCTTAGCTAGTATCCAATCGTGGTTAAAAACAAAACTTAATAATGGGTGAAAACAAAACAGTTTGTGGTGTTAGGTGGACTCGAACCCCAGACTCCTGAGTTTAAAGTCTCCCACCACCCTTTATCACACTTTTATTAGTGTATCAAACTCATAATTTGATATCTCCTTGTGTTGTAACATGTTTCTTATATGGCAACCAAACGTGCTATTATTTTGCATAAGAATGTGTTGAAATATATTAAATGTTTAGCTCCATGGTCAACTTAGGTGAACTCTGATATTTGAATTCATGCCGTTGACCAGTAGCAAACAGTGTTTTGACAGTGATGACCTTTGAAGTAAGAGTGCAACATTAATATTAAAGTGGAGGAAGCCATTGTAGCTCATTAGCTGTTTTGCACCATTCTCTTTCATTTAACCCTACGCTGTCTGGTGCATAAACTGCTCTGCAAATGTCTGCAGACAAGTGCAATAGGAGCTTCGAAACGTGTGTTGCATTTTCAGCTTTTTGTCTCCTGGGTCCCAAATTTTTACAAATGCGATCACAATACATGTTGTAAAAAAAAAAAAGAAAGGAGTACAGGAGTAGATGGAGGATAGAGGTTGACTGTGGCCAATTTTTTATGGAGTGCATATTGAAGAATGAAAATGCAAATCCAAAATAAAGCTACTACTAAAAACCTGTGCAGAGGAAAAACATGATGATGAAGACTGAAGAGGGGGACCATGAGCCAGCACAGGTTTGGCTCCCAGATTTACTGCCTCTGTAGCTGTGAAACAAGGCTTTTTATTGGTGTGTACCTCGTGACATTACTGAGCACTAGAGGGGCTCTAGGGGTGAGACTGCATCATAACCATCACAACTTTACCACAGTGAAATATAGGTAATTCCCCTACGCTGCTGGTATGCCTTTAATTTATCTTTGTGTACTTGTGCAAGAGGGCATGTATGGGTGTGAACATGTGTGCACTGCATGTACTGTATGTGTGTATGCAGTTATACAGTCTCCAGGGTCTACAATCCATAACACAAATGTTGTACTTTGCCCCTCATTTGAACCCTCTACATCATACCTTATTGTCTTCCACTCCTATTTTCACACACACACACACACACACACACACACACACACACAATACACACACACACACACACTAACCAGGGCAAGGCAGCCATTGTAAGAGGCAAAGGTCTGCAAGGCTGTTTGATAGCAGATTAAGCAGGCATGTCAGACAAGGGACCAGGCCACACAGGAGGGAGTAGTCACATGCTGAATCTATGCACACACAGGCAAGCTAACCCACACACACGTACAGTCAGATGAATATGTTTTACGCCAGCAAGGTCAACTGTGTTGGTGGCAAAATGAATGCTTGAGTATGAGAGCAATTAACAGAAAACAAAGCTTTAAAATAATAAAACAAAAGGTTCAGTTTGTAGCTACT
This sequence comes from Parambassis ranga, assembly GCF_900634625.1. NCBI lineage: Eukaryota > Metazoa > Chordata > Actinopteri > Ambassidae > Parambassis > Parambassis ranga. Next base: position 11,863,119 of record NC_041043.1, read on the forward strand.
GACTTGGTGGTTTCATCCCACAGCTGCAGCATACACTTGTAAGGCAATGGAATGTAGGGGACTTTCTTTATCAGTGAGTTTGGCAGCGGCTGGCATCAGTCATAACCAATCTTATCATCGCCGCCTTCGCTCCCCTGCAAAAGCTGTGTACGCCTGATGAAAACAGTCTTCAGCACATCTGCCACAAAAGCTTCTCCTCGGGGAGAATTCAGCGTCCTTGTGCAGGAGGTGCAGAATCGGCTAAAGGCAAAAATACCCAGCGCCTTAAATTAAATTAACTCGGGAGGAGATAAGACTTTTTGCTTACTTTGGTGTGGTGGTCCAAGGAGAAGGTGGAGAGTCAAGAGACACGACCATGACCAAGCCATCGGTAATGAACATATTTTTGTAAACCAGAACGGTGCAGGATAATTCCTGAAATACAAAAAAAAATAGTTGCATTAGTGTCATCCATCTTTCTATAATAAAAGCATAATTTGCAATTTAAATTCTTCTTTCACACTCACATTTCTGACCCTTTTAAGCTTTCTGTAGAAATCAGCTGTTCATAATGATTCATAATTTAACAGGCCTACACGTGCAAGTGCAAGTCTTTCAATGGTGAAACAACTTGTGACAAACTAAAAAGAATGTTGACACAGATGTGCGTTTAATTGTTGTCGTTTAGGGCCAGGGATGTTGCATGAAAAAGCTCAAGAAGAAGAAATGCGTAAGTGTTGTGCCATATCCTCCAGCATGCCATTTGTGACTGTAGATGCTTAGATGTTGCAGATGGTAGCCATCAACATCATCATAGCCATAATCACAGCGTCGATTTTCCTCCAGGGTGTTATTTCTCAGGCTGAGCACAGTCTTTATCACAGTGAGAAGGGAGGAGGGATGATTCTCCGTCTTTTGTCCTTTTATTTATTGTATTTATTTTCAAGGACAATTTTACTTGGTTCACATCAGGTGAATCGAATGCGTATAGCAGCTCAAAGCCATGAGATGCTGCTTAGCTCTGGGATGCATCAGCTTCTCCCTCAGCTGCCAAAGTCCAACAATAGCTCAGCAATCATATACAGACACAGCAGGCCAGCGAATTTCTTCAGTTTTCTGTTTATCTGCTCTTATGGAAGCTGCAAATAAAACCTGTCAAACTAGAATTAGCTGCAATACAATGGCTGAGTTTCTAATTAGCTGCTATCTATTTTGTCACCAGTCTTTCCATTTTATTTCTATTCTTTTTTTTTTATTTTGTCATTTGCACATGAATTAGCTCCATCAGGTTAATTCTAACCTATACTGTGTTTTTCATCAGCCATTAGTCTATTGATACAGCTGACAAAAGGTGCTAGTTCAGTTCTTGTAAATAACTATTCTGAAATTTAAAGACAGGATATGATATTGTTAATATTCGTGCACCAAAACAAACATGGACAACAACAAGTATTAAGCCAATTCTACCTTTGATGATGTACAAAGAGGTGGATATTGTACCCATTGTGTTTGTATATGATGCCTACTTGTTGTCTTATTCATATACTGGACACCAATAAACCAAACCTAAACCATCCATTCATCCATCCATCCATCCATTAACCCACGTCGTCCTGCAGTGCAGGGTCACGGGGGGCTGGAGACTATCCCAGCTAACTACGGGTGAGAGGCGGGGTACACCCTGGACAGGTCACCAGTCCATCACAGGGCAACATACAGAAAGACCTAAACAACTCATTTTAATGCCTAATACTAATGAAAATAAAGACACAGAATAAAGAAGTACATGAGCCCCATTACATCACCCATGTGGCCAGATGTGTCGTCCTAGCCATCGGGCAATAACACAACAACCATCTGTCATTTTTTGGGGTTGGTGAATGTGCCTTTGATTTGTTAGGATGTGTTGCAAGCAGCTTAAATATAGGGACATGCACATATTTTCTAATATACAGGGGAAAATGAGCTTTTTGCTGAGGAGAGTGAAAGCTGAACACAAACCACTCACAGACATCTACAGGTAATTCAATTATTTGTTGGACAAGTTGATGAAAATACAAGTGGTAATCATTTAATTGGCACACATGTGAACCCGTCTGTCATCACGTCATGACATGTGCCTCCACTTTAAGGGACTTTAAGGACAATTTGCCTGCACCCTGACTCTTGTGGTGTGATGTGCCACAGCACAGTATCTTTCAGAGGGATTGATGTTGTTTTTAACTGCTGTTACAGCAACGTGTTCAAATCTGTCTCTTTATCTCTGTCGGCTACCTTCATTTTAGATTTGCATAAGATATTGAACACAGGCCCAAATGAGCGCATAAATAACCAGATAAATGACATTTCTGCTAGAAAATCAATTAAGATGTCTCAGTGTATTAATTGTGCCATAAATAGAAGATGTTTGCCATCATGTGCTAGCATCTGTTCCTCCAAGCAAGAGGAGAGAAAGAAAGAGAGACAGAGGCATGTAGAGATGGTGGCAATGCTAAAGCCAAGGGTTTTGCTTCTTGGGCTTTAAAGTGCATAAACAGGCCAAACATGCTCGCGTAAAGTTGCTGCATTATGGCTTTAACAGAGATATTCACAATGTCTGAACAGTTGAGTCGTAAAGACCCTGGTTCACATCCAGGGAGTCACATATGGCATCAAGCTGTCCCAAGACATCCTGCAAATCAACAAGGGGGAGAAATTGGAATAGTTTGGTCACGAAATGTTCCTTTTGCCAATATGAAGGATTGAATTGGCAAGAGCTTTTCTGTGTAACACCAGTTCCAAGAATCTTGCTCCGTGCTACTCCAAACACAGACAGTGCTCCCTATTGTGATACACAACAACTTCATTTGTTGCACTGTGTTCATCTTTGTGCAACAATTTCCATCTAAATAAAGAGCCAGATACAGAAGGTTCAATTGTTGTGTTCTATTGTCGGTACATTGTGATATTTTTTGACTATAAGGCTATAATTTGTATTTTTCAATTCTTTTATTTCTTAAAGATTCTGAAGAAGTCGTCATTATTAAAATTCGCCTTGATTTGTCTTCCTCTATTATAAGTGTGTGTGTGTGTATTGCCGGGTTTTGTATGTGTGTGTGTCATGTGTTTTGTTCCAGCCCTGTCTGCCTCTTTGAAAAGCAGGTCTTCCATCAGGTCTTATCAGCTTTCCTCAGACTGTGGACTGTGACTCATTCAGGAGCCCCTCGTTCGACTCATCTGAAGCCCATCGATGTGGCCGTGAATGTTAACTTCTGCAGATTCAACTCCAACTTAATGCAGCTACAGTCAATTTGATGTGAAAAGACTTGTACCTTTACAGACCTGTGTGTGTGTGTGTGTGCAGGAAAAGGCAAACTAATTCTATCTTTCTATAGTGGATTTACAGAACAGATTTATTAGAAAGCAGTGTGATCTGTGTGAATCATTGTGTGAAGGTCCAATATGCTGAGCTGGCAGAAGATTCAAGCGCGATGCGTTAATCCTCAAGGTCTGGATGATAAAAACATCATAAAACTGTTCAACTTTAGATTTCTCAGAATTTCGGCAGATAAATACCCAATCTTTGCATTACTCAAAATTCAGCTAGCAATCTCAGTCTGCTCTTTCCAAGCATGAAGAACAAGCAAAGACTGACATGTTTCCTGAAGAGCCCGTCTTCACCAGAAAAAAACATAACATGAGGATGATACATGTGTATTTCTCTGGTCAAATCTCTACACGTCATAGGGATGGCTCCCAGTGGCAACCAAATGCAGCCAAAATAAAAAACTCGGTGTCGACGTGTGTCACTTTTTGTTGGCTCGAGGCATGTAGCGACTAGCTACTGCTATTAGCATTACCGTTCATGCTGTCGCACCCTCACAGACGTCCGTAAAACACACCGTAGCGACACCTCTTCAACACAGATAGGCTACGTAACGTATCGGCCACTAACCCTAACGCTCTAGGGTAAGGGTTAGGGTTAGGGTTAGGGTCTCACCAACCTCGAACGGTGACGGATGCAGCCGAAGCATGAGCGCCTCAGCTTGCAATCGCCACCTACTGACCACAGTATAAAACTACAACACACACACTGAAAATACACAACAGTATCTTGAAATAATAACTGAAACCATATGCTAATTAATCCTAAATGTGCTGTTTTACCACCCGGTTACACAAAAATGGCAATGATCTAACCTCTTACCCTGTTTTTAATGCCTGAACCTAACCAGTGGTTTTCCGTGCCAAATCCAGGCGTGATCAAAAACAAAACTTAAGCACAGGTGAAAACAAAACAGCCTTCAATGTCAGGGGGACTAAAACCTCAGACTCCTGAGTGAAAGTCCATTGCATGTACTCTCATCATTTGGTAAACACTCCCTGAAATGCAGTTTTGTATTGACAGGTGGTGGCCAAATGACACTCACTTGTCATGTAAAGTAGCCAGACTCTTTAAAGTGCATAATTTGTGGTGGTATAACATTGAAATGTATGTAACAAATCAGAGAAAATGTACCTATATGCAGTTATTATAAAGGGAAAAGAATTCCTGAAGAGACTAAAACCTGTTCAGGGTTACATGTTTACTTCTCCTGTAAAATTGGACTTTATTTCTTGGAGGTCAATGAGGATAGAGCCAGCCTCTAGTGGCCATGTGAGGAACTGCAGTTTTGGCACTATGGTGTTGGCTTCATTTCTCCAACCTAGAAGTTTGAGAGGAGCCTACAGTGGCTGCTACATCAGTAGACAAAGATGAAAAGTTAAAGTTGATCCTCAGAGCCAGTGCTTGGTTTGTCTGTTCTGGGCTACTGTACAAACACGGCTCCTCAAGAGGACCCTCTGTCCATGTAAATATGAAGAGCTCATTCTAAATCCTACTGAGCCTTAAACACAAGAAAAAACAAAACAAAACAAAAGAAATGCACATCAGAGTTGGTTAGGTAAGTTAGTTTAACACCTCATTTGCTTCTGCTTCGGTGAAAAAAGTGAGTCAGTGACTGCAAAGAATGCAACTATTTAACAGCTACTGAGGTGTGAGGAGAGATCAGTGTGAATAAACACTCCAGCAGATCATTGCAATTTATCTAACACATGAGCTCTATAGTATTTTCATAACCATTTCTCTCACACCCAGTTTACACTGAGATGGTTTATTTTGATTAATTGTTGCACAGTTTGTGTTGAAGTAGATTTCCTTGACGCCCATACACACCAGTTTCACCCATTGAAGGAATCTTCAATAGGAACTGATTTGTACAGTGATGTATAATGCATACAAGTAACAAAGGGTATTGATGCTAATTTTGTTTTGTTGGCACGGTGCCATGGTTTACTTATATAGACGCAAATAGTCCAGGCCATCACCTCGTCACTAACCCTCCATGCCTCTCCCTACACCCCTACTCCAGTCTCTCTCTCTCTCTCTCTCTCTCTGTGTGGTTGATCTAGTACATTGGTATGCAGGGTGATGTTGGCTGGTGTTTGCAGGGGAAAGGATAAAGCAGTAATCAGTGCCAATGAAGCAGCTCTTGTCCCAAAGCACAAATGTGCCAACATCAGCAACACCACCAGACCATGTGTGTCAGTAGGCGAATGTGTGTGTGTGTGTGAGAGAGAGAGAGAGACAGGGAGCGCTATCAGAGAGGTCAGACAGAGGTCATTATATCCTGGACACAAATTTTATACAACTGTCTTTTCTCTCCCAGCCTCTGAACCACAGCACTGCTGTCTCACTCTTGACCACACTGTTGGGAGGCAGCATTATTATTTCCAGAGACATATGTTATACTAAGCAAACATAAATTTTGTACAACCTTTGACGCACTGGCCCAATTTGCATGGTCCTGATGCAACTGTTGTGAAATGTATTCTAGGAGGAGAATACGGAGCCAAATACATTTGTTACTTTTGTTTGCATCGCACTGAGAAGGCAGAGGATTTAATGAAGAGCACGACATAAATAGTTGCGTAGCCTGAAACCTAAAAGTGAGTCACTTACCAAAATTGTATAGTGAGAGAAATAATCTTTCTATTAAAGGTCCTTATCTTGTTTCTTTTTAAGTGACAGAATCCTGGAGAGGAAAAGGTGAACATTTGGTGCCAAACTGCCGCACAGTGCTAAACCATCAAACAGCCTCAAACTGCTCAGAGGATGAGTGAGATTGCAGCTTCCAGCTGGCAGCTCCTGCTGTATCAGAGTGCGCGAGCAAACCTCACTCAGATAAATAAAGGTTAAAATAATTAAGGTTGGGAGAACAGTGGCCTTAACAGTGATTATCCTCCTCCGCTGTTTTAACCAAAGCACATTCATCATCCTGTTTTCTCAGCACATTAGTGCACATTAACTACAAAGTTGATGACTGAATGTGAAGCTAAGTGTCAGCCGAGGTGAGCGTCACCCTGTGAAAGACATCAGCAGAGTCATAAACTAACTTTAATTATGCCAAAAATACTAAAAAAAGAGAGAACTGTGGTGCCATTTTTGTTGTTTTTTTGCAGCAGGACACATCTCAGCTCCTCTGCAGGACTGCTGTGTTTGTCTCTTCACCCAGTAGATCACAAAACTGTTTCCCACACTGAGCAGTCGGTCTTCAACAACAACGGAAACATGGCAGCGCTAATATTTTTACCCGACATCTCTCTGAAGCTGACCCTGGTCTTTGACCTCCTCAGGAAAGGAACAAGCAAAAGAGATTTTTTTTTCCCCCGCAGGGATCGATATGGGCTCAGCCAAAAAAAGCTTACATTGTATTTTTCTGCTACATTGCTGTTTTTACAGAAACGAGAAGCACAGAGGGAAAAAAGGGAGTCTTTTAATCATATACAGAAAATCCCATTTACTGACTGATGAGCTGCATGTAGGTGATGCAGGCACAAAAAGCAGAAAATCTCTCCTGTCTCCTGTTTCTGTTTATACCCCTATGATGCAGCTCTACATGTGCACATCTTATGCCTCCAGACACACTATTTATATTGCATTCATATTGCATCCACCGGTCGCACTATCCATAAGGTCAGCATGTGTGACTGTGTGACTGGTCTGCTGTGTGTACTGCCGCGTGTATAACAGAAACATCAATGTTTGAATCCACTTGTGCACAACTTTGTGGACGGCCGAATGTGTGCGTGCATGTTATCAGCATGGTATGGTGCTGCAGTGCATATGATTTAGTCAGTAATTAGGGAATAGAGACGTATCCAATTATTGGGGTTGTGAAATATCACCCTGTCTCAGTATTTATTCCAGCACTGTCTGCACCCTGCCTTATTATTACACCAGCTGCATATATGATTAGGTGTGTGTGTAAATGAGAGAATGAGAAAGAGTGGAGGGAGTGAAAAAAGAAGGAGTACAGTATATGTGTGTGTGTCCAGAAAAGGAGGCATCTACAAAGGAAAGTCATTTCTGCTCATTGTAGATTATAGGTGGCAGGACCACATGCCCCTAGGAACTGCAGCCAAAGCCAATGCTGACAGTCTCATGACACAGTGTGTGTTTATGTGTGGGTCAGTAACACTGCTCATGAAAAAAAAACAAGCTTACATATATGCCACTGCTATGTTTCTCTACATGGAAACACAAAGAGAAATAAATGAGCTACACACTCAGAGCACAGCTACAGTGTACTGGAAGCCAATCAATCAGTCACATGCTCTCATATTGGATGGAAGCGTGTAAGACGGCTGCATGGATGACTGTGGGTTTTTCGACTGTGTGTGGGTGAGAGTGTGTAAATATGTACAATCACAACTCACTTGCTCAAAAAAGCCGGTGCACTCTGTCCGTCATCAGTGGAAACAAACAAACAGGGACAGCTTCATGTCAGCAACTGGAGAGCTCCAACCATCTGGGAGAGGAGAGAGAGGAAAAAAAAGAGATATATGCTCTCTGGAGCACTCCAGATGCTGCCATAAAAAAAAGAAAGAAAGAAAAAATAGAAACAGATTTCTAATGCAGAGGTAGACAGTCACTCCATAGAGAGGGGCCTGATAAAAATGGCAAGATGACTATCTGCTTTGGGCATCTGGACGGATGAAAAGAGAGACATCACTGCAGAGTGGAGATGACATACATTTTTATCCTGCACGCACAATATGCACAGATAAAATATATTATGCATGCAAAAGTAACTCATATGATGATAAAATTTGATATGCATTTCATCCCAGACATATTTTGTTCCATAAAGACACAAAGTAAAATATTACAGACTTTGTATTAATCTCCCTGTAGAGTCCTTTGTTTTGCACACAGACACCTGCCTCCAGCCCCTCCCTCTACAGACACACATGCTGAAAGATATGAGAGTGATGCAGTGAAGCTGGTTGAGCATGCGGAAATAATTTACAAGTTACACATGGGAACCAGAGGATGAAAGCTACTCTTGTATTCAGTAAGGTGTGAACCATTTGTCATGTCCTGCAGTAACCGTGTGCCCAACATGATAAGGGTGCTGCTTTGGAGCATTTTTTTTTTTGGAGATAGTTGAAATGTTTATAGCATCATCAGAACTCCTACTCTCATAGGCTCCTCATGAGATATGCAAGTTCTTATCACTGGTGACTGCTTGCCTTGAACTTACGCGCGGACTCCACTGATCATGTAGAGAATTCCACAGCTCTCTGACAACAAAAACCATGCCACGGTAACAGCCGCCTATCGCCGCCAGCCGCCCTGCGCGCACCTGATTGGATCATCCTATTGACTGGCACAGTACTTGGCAGCTCCTATTGGTTCGCCGCTAATGGACCCGTGACTGTGCTCCAGTAAAACACATAGAAGGCGGAGCTTGTCGCCTGAGGCGGAGCTCTCCGTGGTACTTAAATGGAGCTGGTGCTGTAAGAAGTGAAGTACAAGCTCTTGGAACAGCCGGAGCGGCCGGTGCGCGGTGCCGAAGAGTGAGGGACAAGTGTGAGAAGAGAGAGAGAAAGAGAGAAAAGAAAGGAGAGCAGGGGACCGTGCAGCCCTCTGTACTAATGGACAATAAGGATATTTAACCATTTGCCTTGGGAGCACACAGGTATCCTCTTTCCCCACCACTTTATTTTTTTATTTTGCGCTGTGCGTAAAGACTGAGAGGCAGACTGGCCTTTATTTACAGTAGGTCTGTTTCATACGTCCTTTTACGCAGCAGCTGCTAGTCTCCTTTCCTTCCTTAACAGCCCGCTGGTATTAATGATTGACTGTGTGTGTGAAGTCGGCAAGGGGCAGTGGATCATTGATTGTGTTAGTGTACTCTTTCGGCTCAATAACACAAGAGACCTCTTGTCTCTCTGTAAGGTGACTGCTGGGAAGTGTTGATTGGTGTCTTCTAACACTCTCTCATCTTTTCAGCTGAAAGACTTAATTCAGCCCAGCGTCTTCTTGCGCATCATTTTACAGCCTCTCATTTTCTCTTTCCTCTGCCCCCCCTCAGCCACCGCAGTCCATGCCTCTGCCTTGCCAGGTCATTGATGGGAAATCAACTGGATCGGATCACCCACCTCAACTACAGCGAACTGCCCACGGGGGATCCGTCCGGGCTGGAGAAGGACGAGCTTCGGGTTGGCGTCGCTTACTTCTTCTCTGACGAAGAGGAGGAGGTGGACGACCGCACTCCATCAGACTGCGGATTCACCAAGGACCACAGCCCAGCCGAGGAGGGACCTTTCTCGGTCAACGAGGTGGAGTATTCAGCCTTCTGCTCACAGGAATGCATCTTCTCCAAGCTGCGGGAGAACGAGGACTTGAATGTGTACTCGGCCAAAACTTTGCTGACTATGTGCAAACCGGGGGACCTGCTGGAGCTGGTGGCCGCAGCGCAAGCCCCCCACTGGGCCATATTCGAGCAGGACGACCAGGTCATTCACCTGCACAAGGGTGAAATCCGCAAGGACAGCCTGCTTGAGATCAGCAACGGCCGCTACGGGAGAATAGTCAACAATCGGTACCGTTATCGACCACTTCCACCCGACCTGGTGATGCAGAACGCAGCGGGACACCTGGGCCTGAGCAGCGAGGAGATATGCTGGACCAACTCGGAAAGTTTCGCAGCCTGGTGCCGCTTTGGGAAAAGGGAGTTCAAAGCCGGGGGAGAGGTGCACTCAGCGGAGCAGCAGTACTTCCTCAAAGTGCATCTGTCCGGCAGTGGGGTGCACACTCTGGTCTTTCGCAGCCTGGAGGACATGATCCGGGAGAGAAGGCGAGTGGACGCCAGTGGAATTCTCAAAGAGTTGTCTTTGGTTAACGGTGGCAAGGAGTGATCAGGGATTCCGTTTGATATCGTCTCCTCCACCCCTCCTCCTCCTCCTCCCTGCCTCCTCTCGCCAAGGCGCACGGACGCACACTTTTGCGCATACACAAACGTTACTCGCACACACGCACCCAAGCACACAGACGAACGCGCGTGCAAGGACCTGTTGGTTTTGGACTCTGCTTGTCTGCTTGTCTGCTGTGTCTGCTGTGGACCCCAGGCTATGTGTGGACCACAGACGCACTGTGGAATTTCCAGCATATTGCAGAGTGTTGAGAAATGAGAGAGCGCGGCCATATAAACAGACAACGCCCCTTCAGATTAGAAATCGTGCTGAGTGAGACACATGATTTCTAATAATCCCGTTGCCCCGAAAAACGAAAATCACCTTTTACAACCCCCCCCCCCCCTCCACATAGCGCACATGGCTCGGTTTGGTTTCTGTTTAATTTCTCTGGATAATGGAATTGGCCCCTTCTCTAAAGGGTGCCTCTGCAGCAGACCAGACGGTGAGACCGGGAGAGGGAGAGATTTGGGAGGGATGATGGGTGAAAGATAGGATTTTGGGATGGCTCTCGAAAAAGTCTCCCTTCTATTTTTTTACTGTTAGCTTTAAAAAAAAACAAAAAAACAAAAACAAAACGGGACAGACAACAACACAGACCCAAGCCACTGATTCATAGACCTCTGATAGTCCCAGCTGGCTAAGCAGTTGCCTAAACAAAAGCATTTTTTGGCTTGATCAAGCTCCCCTTATTGCCATATCAAAAAGTGTTGTCATTTTACAATGCTGTCATCCTGCTCCCCAGCACTGGATGTATGTGTAAATTGTATTCATATATATTGATTTCAATTTGAGTCTCTTATTTTTGTATTTACGTTTAGTGGATTTAACCCTGATCTCTCTTTTTTTTTGGTTGAAATAAATGGAGGTTGAATATATAAAAAATAAGAACATGGTCTATCAGGTGTTGTTTGGTCTCTGACACACACACACACACATACACACATATATATAGATATATAAATTATTGATGTTCTGGGGCCTCCTGACCTGCCTGGAGCCAAAAAAAGCTTCATGTGAGGTAGTAAATTGGTCATCTGCATCTAACCCATAAAGTTTTATGAAAAATCCATATGTGATCTGGGAGCTACAGTATGTATGCAGCTGTGCAGAGTCAATGGGAAAACACAGTATTTAGCCACAGGCAATAATTCCTTGTGTGCCATGTAAAAGCATGCTGATCTCTGAGTCTATGTTTTTCCAGGCATCCAATTTATGCAGGCATGCTCAGCATAGTATTGTACAGCTGCTATAAAAAAGATGTCCTTGACAGAATGCATAGCAGGATTGTGTGTTATTATTGTGTGTTATTAGTGAGCTTTATGTCTGGATTGATGTTAATACTGTGTTTCTATGAGGGTCAGACAGTGGCTTGATTTTCTTATGGAACGTGATCTGCTGCTTCAGTCATGGTTGGATGAGACACCCGGTGTAGATTTATGGAAAAATGTTGTTGTGATGTGTGTCTTTGTTGAGCCTAATGACTCCCTGTTGATTAAATGTGGTGGGGATGAAGAGGTGATGTGGCACACAGCTTGTGTGGTTTGGTTGAATCCTCACCCTCAGGTGCTTCATGTTTTTAGCTGCGGTGTGGCCATGAAACAAAAAAAAAGAGTGGTTGCAGCTATAGCCAGCTGTAGAGGGGTAGCAGACAAAGAGTAGGTGTGTGTGTGTGACAAAGAGAGAGAGAGAGCATAAGCCTAGCATGCTTGCAGGCTTACTTGCAGCATGTGTGTCTGTCTCTGGGGGAGGCTGATTTTGTTTCCGTGTAGGAGATGTTTTTTTTTTTTTTTGTGCACCGATATGCACATTGTGTGTGTCTTTTTGAATGACTTTTACACTTCACACAGGTTGTCCAAATATTTGAATGTAGTAGTCTCTTTATTATCTACCAGCTTGTATAGCTCTCCATTGCATTCCTGTCATAACCACAAGGCACAAAATCGACTTTTTAAATAAGCAGCTGCCTGAAATAGGCAGACGTGTGTGTTCCAAACATGTTCTCCGTGCTAACAAATATGGAATCCATGCACACATGCTGTCGCTGCTCTTTCTCCCTGCTTTCCCTCACTGACGGCTGTTCTGTGCATTTTGAACCAACTCAATGTTAAACTGAGGTTGCCTCAGGTGGGTGATTATGTGTGTGTTCGTATGGGCATGTGTGTGTGTGTCAGACATCCCCAGTGAGTTTGAAAAATCAGGGTAGTGGGGCAGCCAGTGTTAGAGTTTGTATGTGTGTTTGTGGTCTGTGACTAATAGGCCTCTGAGAAAGACATACTGGTGTGTGTGTATGTGTATGTGTGTGTTTGTGTGTGCTCCAGGTACACAATGCACAGCACATTGTTAGCTGGAGGGGAGACTTTTGCCATCTGACATGACACTTTCGGCTCTGTATACCACATATATATGTGGTTAAAAGTGTGAGTCCAAATTACCAAAGCTGTGAGGCTGTTTGTGTGAGTCAGTGTGTGTGTGTGTGTGTGTGTGAGACATATGCTGTGTGCATGGATAGTCATGAAGATCTGCATCCTTGTTTTCATCGGCAACAGTGTGAAAGTAAACGCTGTTACTAGGGAAACTCCACACGCTGTCATACAGTATATCCACAGAGGTCTTGTGTCTGCATGCATGTGTGTGTGTGACTATGCATACCCTCCACAGCTCAAAGCTAGCTGTTAGCCTTAATAGCTACCCATGTAAGACAAACACATGACAACCAAGTCTCCCTTCTTTCTCTTTCTCTCTCTCTCCCTCTCACACACACATAATGCTACACCAGGGACCATCTATTGTTCCTTTGGCATAGATGTATTCAATTCACATTGGGGTTTGTCTTCTGTGTGTGTGTGTGTGTGTGTGCTTCTGGACAAAGCAGATCCCAGCTAGCAAGCTGCCAGCTAAATCAGTGGTCTCAGAGGAGATGTTCTGGGGAGGAGGGAACAAGACAAAATATCCTGTCTGCAAGACGCCTTTAAGAGGATCTCCCTCTAATCTAGATACTGGCCTGGACTCCCAGTAGACTTGAATATCTTTTTTCCTTTTCTGCCGCCTTTCTTTAGGATGTTCCCTTTATAGAAAAACAGCACAGCTGCTGATGTAAATGAAGCAGTGGCAAATGGGTTACATGCTGCTAAAACGTTGGTAACAGTGGTTTCCTCCAAACATCTGTTGGAAAAATGCTTTCATACATAACATGCTGTAATACTGCGTTTGAACCCACACATACGTACTGACATTTAAAACTGATTACACGCTGCAACACACTTATAATTTGAATTACATGGCCAGCGAGGACAGCTTATCTGTGCCCTCAAAGCATCGCCTTTGTGGGAGAGTGTATAGGTTTGAATCCTCTATACAGTTAGTGTTTGGATAATGGTCCTTTACAGCAATGATTCCCGTACTGTGCTCTTTTATTTTCCTGTGAAAACACCCAAACCAACCATGACTTGATCCTATACTGAGCCCTGCTCATTAATAAAGGCAGTGAGGCACACTGCTGCACAGGGTTATATGTGGTGCTTCCTCCTGCTCTATAGAGCAACATATCTGCAGATGAACATCATCCTATGAAAATCCACTGTTTATTCTGGTTTAATAATGTGTTTTAATGCAATTTTTCCACCTTCCTCGTCTGCTAGTATGTAAGGGTCTGCAGCATTAGTGTTAGTGTGTATCGTCACCCCTTCCAGACTTCTTTGTGGACACATATAGGTTCCATTACAGACACCATTGTAAGAATAATGCATTTTTTGGCCTTACCTGTTGAAAAGTAGAAAAAGCACTATGTGTCGAGGAAGATGCTTTTTGTGCCTCCTTCTTCCCCATGTGGAGGTTGCGACTGCTCCCACCTTTTTGACTGCCTCTAGGAATCACAGAAAAAAAAACATGAGCTGTAATTAAGAACATAAACCAACAACAACTGTTTTTAAGAAATCTTTTCATGAATTTTGTTAGTTAGCATGGTTGTTCGCTGATCAGTGGAAGTTGACCTAATTTGTCTTCAAAGAAATAACACACAGTCTAGAAAGTGTGTGTGTGTGTGTGTTGCCCAATGCAGTGAAGCTTTGCTTATCCTTAACAAGCAACAGAAGGCAGGTGGCTGAGGACTCACTGCTGATAGATTTACAGTGGAGCTTCCCCCCACACCTGCATGCAAACATTAACCTAACTGACATGCAAATAAAGAGGTTTGTGTTCAAACAAGGTCCTTTGTTAGTGTTGAAGGTGAAGTTAGTTTCATTCAAATGACAGTTTTTGTTGTCACGGCAGTTGAGTCTGTTGGAAGGTGACATTTCTTGTCATCAAGTTTAGATTTACCATAAATATTTGTATTTATTTAACAGTCAGTTGTGACAGATGTATTTAAGGAAAGTGCCAATATCACATTTTACTACATTAACAACAATTCTTGACCTGTGGCCATAAAATCACTATATCCTAAGTATTACTACAGTGACAAAGTTAAAATAAGTCATTAATGTCTGATCCATGTTAATGCTGAGCTACATTAAGTCACAGCTATCTTACCATGTATCACTCTTAGGAAGTAGACAGCAATAATTATATTCACTTTATATTGTTACATTGTTCACTCATATAGTGTTTTGATTGTTAAGACGCTCAACTTATAGCTCTAACCTTGGATGTATCTGGCATTGGTTAAACCTAATTAAACCTACAGTGATCTGCAAAGAGCTACTTGGCCAGATCAATCCCCAGAGTTTAAAGGAATAGTGCTGTGAAAGTGCTCACGACAGATTTAGCTACATTAGCTAGGAAGCTGTTTTTCGTAAGTACTCCGAAGAGAAAAAAAAATCTAGGAAAATTATTTCACAGTAAGTAACTGAATAACAACAATTATGAATGTGTGAATGCTAAATCTGAGCCACAATCTAGAGGAATAGAGGTGTAATGTAGTTTAGGATGGGAGTATAGTACTAGTATATTACAAGTATAGTACTTGTCGCCATGGTCAATGAAAATGGCAACCACAGAAATCATATGAAATCATATATGCTTCCGATAGCATAAATGTAACCACGTGTCGTGTGCAGGGCCTATATTATCAACCAACTGTTGCTGTTTGTGTGTGTGACTGTGTGTGACTGTGTGTTTTATCTCTGGTCTGTAAACATCTTTACCAAGTGACAAGTTCTTTGTATAGCAATGTGTTTTGGTGAATTCTTTTAAAAAAAAAAAAAGACTCTTTCAGGTGATAAAACAGTAGCGCTCCCTACAGCTCATGCATTTTGTATTCTAAGTGCAGGTGTTCCCACTTTTGGCTGTGCTTCACTGGGTTTGGGGAGTGAATGGCCTCAGGATATATGTGCTCTGCAGCAGCAGCAGCAGCAGCTGCATCGCTCTGTCCTCAGCGCCTCTCCACCTCTGTCAGTGACTGCTAAATGTCAGCACAATAATGCTGTAGAGTACCTTTCATTCACTTGCATGTACTGCTTTGAAAACATTATATGTTTCCTCTCAATAATAACCTGAGGAGCAAATCCAAGAGTCAGGTATGGTGGGGGTGAGATATTTTGTGGATGACGTTTTGCTGCAGAAGTAATTTCCAATTCCTCTGACAGCGCCATGTTTCTTTCATTTTGTAAATGTTTTTGAGCACATTGGTTTCTTATAATCAGTGTTTTACAAAGCTGCTGCCTTTTGCCTTAAATCAGCTCCATTTAACGGCTTCTTTTTTTTCTTTTTGTAATTACTGTGCATAGTTTTCCAAAACACATTTGTACATAATAATGAGCAATTTGGCAATGATAAAACATTCATGCAAACTGAATTTTTATGAAAACATTCTTATCAAGAGAGCGTGGTTTGAATTCATTTTATTAATGATAATGAGTTGCTTTGGTTTCCCCTGGAGGAGGTCAGGAACTAGCAGGGATTTGGCTCAGGCACTCCAGCAGGTCTGCCACAGGACGTGACCCAGGCCTGGTGAAAATGACAAATGTTGTCAGTTCACCCTGCTTGCCCGGACTCTGTGTGTGTGTGTGGCGTCATCCTACACCTCACGCCTTAACGAGTGAGAAGAGAAACTGCCCTCAGGCTGTGGCCCCGGTGCAATCACAGTTTGATTAATGAAAGACCTTACATAGCCTCGTCTTTCCGTCTCTGTGGGTTTAACCCTTCTTAAAAAGTCACAGCGAAAGGTTACTGTAAATGTCATTATGAGCATTTCACAACTTTCCTTCCGCTAAATGTCATTCTCTTAACATTTTGTCGTGCTATACTCCAGAGTGTTTTCATACTAAAGGTTTATATTTTACCATTTCATAATGTAACACTTGAAAATGTGTCTGTTTTCACACTGCTCAACATAAGCAGATTTAAAAAAAAAAAAAATGTTCAACGCTGCAGATGTTCCTGATAATCTCTCCTTCCATTTTTCCTTATCTGAATAAGATTTTGCAAGTAAAGCAAAAAATTAAGCTTGTAGCCATTTGACAGTCAGCGTGTGGCCCTTTAAGAGGAGAGAGGTTAGTGAATAAGCATGAAGCTCTCAGTCAGGCCCACAGTGCAGTGTGTGTGTGCGTGTGTGTGTGTGTGTGCATATTTACAACCTCTGCTTGCTCCAAGTGTGTGAAGGCAGAGCAATAAAAAGAAATCTCAATATTTATTGACTCTCTGTGCAAAAGGACTTTTGGAGCCTGAACAATCATTTACATTAACCAGCAGTAAACACCAGTAAATACACAGCAGGTTTGTAGATAAACCTGGAATGCAAAGTTGGAGTAAGTGTTTTGTTACATTGCAATAAAGTGCTTTAATTGTTTGTTTAGCAATGATTAAGATCAGTAATCAAAACAATTGGTCAATAATCAACACAGGGGACACAGGAAGTTGGTGCTGATTTCCTGCTTTCTGTCAGAACTGTAGAATTTCCCTGATCAGAAAAAACTATTGGTATTCATAAAGGACACTTGGTCGAATGCATCTGCTAGATATGACACACAGTTGTGTTTATGCTAACAGACCAAATGATTGTATTTCCCGATGTCATCCACTCATGGGATAAAGCTGCAAAAGTCCGAGTTAGGAGGCAGGATGGGTAGGCTGGTGGAACATGCAACACAGTGGATTTTCACTCAGTAGTTTGGGTTTTCAGTACCCCTAACACCGTGAGCTGTTTTGACTTCACCGCAGTTAAATTTAGTGTTTAGTTACAGCTGAATTCGGCATTAAAAATGACCATGAAACACATTTTACAAGGAAAACTGTTCTCGTCCCATGGTCATTATTTTCGCTCCCCGCTCCCATAGACAGAAGAGTTGTATTGTACTGTATATATAGATGTCTGCATGTAATGAAATGAATGAAATAGAACACATTAAGCTAGCACAAATACGGGTGAACAAAGTCACACCTTACACCTTACAGGTAAACTCTAGGTTTCAACATAATGCTGGTCCTTTAATAACTTCAGCTACACAGACAAACAACCACAAACATCTGTCAGAAATTAAGATTAATTGACTATAGGGACATTTTAGGAGATGATACATATGACTACAATGCACAGAGCCACTGAAGGACAAGGACAAGAACTGATAAATGTACGTAACCTGTCCGGTCCATGGAGCTAAAAGTTTGTCCACAGCAACGACGACGACATCATCATCATCATCATCATCATCAATGTCAAAATGGCGACCACTCAGCGCCTTTTTTTTTAATCTAAGCAAAGAGAGCACAATCTCCAGGAGCCAAATCAGGTGAAGAGTGCGAGTTCAAATCCACATTTCTGGATGGAAGCCATCTGTACTCAGGCGGTGCTGACTTGCAATTTTCCAGAAATATCACAAAAGGTATCGAACTCAGGGCTTTCTGCATAATCACTCAGAGCTGAACTCTTCAAATGAAATTGGTGCGTAGAACCCACGCGGATAATAAAAAGACTCTGATACATCTTCATTTTCATCATCTGTTTACTTAGTATATAGATTCTCACTCTGTATATGCAGTCTGCTCTGCACAGATATGGTAAGAGCGGCATTATGAAAGGAAGCAGGCATAAATGAATATTGACTATTCTGCTATTATAAGCATGTGTCTATATGTGAAACGTTTAAGGATAAAGATTGTGCACACACACACCTCCATCTTCAGGGCTGAAGAGAACTACATGATTTTTTTTGTATATCATGAGTTTGATCCGACAAACTGCACCACTATCTGTAATCTAAAGACATGTCCTCTATTCAAAATAATACATACAAATACCCAGAGGATAAAACAAACAACTTTAATAAACACTATCAAAGTCAGTCATGCTCTTCAGTGATGAGCGTATGGATGAATAGTTTGAGAATAAATCATTGCTCGCTTGTCAATAACACCGGTGACACTCATCTATTAGTGTTGATGCTGTTTAATGGAGCCTAATGAAATTCTCAGTGTAGAGCAACATCCACACACACACAACCAGAGAAACTGACGAGTGCTACCTTATGAAATTATTGACATGTAAACACCTCCGCCTGGCTGCAGCACAGACATAGATGATCAGCCTTTAAGTAGCCTTTTTGTGTCCTTACTTAACGCCTGTCAAGAAAAAAAAAATCTTTCAGCACTGCGCCCTAGAAAAACACTAAATGGCTGCCGTTCTGATAGTTTTCTCTCTTTTTGATTCCTCCGCACTCATTTCCACTCGCTAACCTCTTGTCTCCTCCTCCAGTCTCTCACATTCACCTCTCTGTGACCAATGTGGGTTTTTTTTTTTTTTTTTTTCAATCCTCACCCACCACCGCTGCATCATAGCAGACTCTGGACAGGTTGTGCTCTCTGGCTCCATCTCTTCTCCTGTCTGCATGCCTGGAAGCAATAAAGCACAGACAGGATGAACACTTCTCAATGACTTGATTTTTTCACATATTATAAGAAAGCACACTACAGCTGGCATCCGCAGGAGCAACTAAGCAGGACTTACATGTGTTGTGTTCAGGCACCAAGGGCTGGGAAATAAAGCCTACAGTATACAGTTAAACAAATGCAGTTCACCCCACAGCCTCTAGGGGCTGGCCCCAAAAAGTCAATCCCCATAGACTACTGAGTTGAAATGTCAGCCCGTCTTCAGCAGGAAAACATAACATGAAGTTGAATTTCAGGGCTTGGAAACAGTGTGTTACGAACCTGTGTGTGTGTGTTTTCGGATGGATACAGGTGACGTCATGGACGCTCCATTCATACTCATTATGAACAGAAGGGTGAGAAACCCGGAGAGTCAAGACAAATCGTACTGTCAGCCTTAATCGAGCTTTGCTCAGGACGAAGTGCACTTTGAAACACTGCCATGGAGACGGCCATGTGTATCATGATTTGTAGCTGCGCAGTTAAAACGCAGAAGAAGACGTAACGACAGCAGTGACATTTATGAGTTGACTCATGGCAAGAATAATTCTCCAGACAGGTGACATTAAAGCACTGCAGAAGAAGAAGAAGGTAAAACAAGATAGAGTAATTAATTGGAGCCAAATATCAAACAAACAAACATTTGAGAAACATTATGTGATTTTGTTTTTATGTATTAATCTGAGAAGTCAGTCTGATAATTGATCTGGTATTTTCATCTGACATGTATCCACTGCACATCTAGATTCCTGGTGTCACCAGTCAGGATGTTTAGATTGGAAAAAACGGATGAATGGAAACCCTGTAAGGTTACAGAGATGCTTAGAAGTAACAATATCACACTACTGTGCTAACATGCTAATGACAAACAAGAGTGATGTCACTATATTTACCATGTATGACGGCATACCATGAAACGGATGCTGCACATCTTTCAGGTGTAACACACACATAAACAGTGTGTGGATGATCTTGGAGAGAGAAGTCCCTGTACAGTGTGTCACTGTCATTGAAGTGAGCATAACTTATATTTGTAGTTTTAATAAAAAGACAGTGACAGTGATGGACTGTGGATCTGTGCTGCTGGTCTACTCATCAGTATTGTGTATTGTGTAACAGCTCACCTGTTTACAGTGCAGTGAAGCATTTACACTTTTAGAGGCTCTAACATGAACATGAAGTTTCCACAGTGTGGTGCAGATTATCTACAGGTTGCCTCTCCTTTTAATTTTGGTAGACACATGTATTGATTCTGCTGCCCTGTGCCGAGCCACGGCTGGTTTACGAGCGTGTGAGGGTCGGCTGCTCTGTGATGCAGAGCTAGATGGACCTAATCTGAGACCATTTAGATGCTCAGATCTGGCGGACACCCTGCGGCGTAGCAGGGCTAAAAGCAAACAATCAGAATTCATCAAGCATGGGGCGAAGCTATTATTAGTTCCACAACATGTAACTCACAGCTCAGCAGTGTCTGTTGTTAGATCCTGTTTACCTTGTACGCATCTATGTCTTCAAACATTGGTGCCCTCAGATGGTAACACATGATTTTCTGCTTAAAAAAGGGAAATAAATATGAGAGAAATGGATGAAACATGGAATAAAAAGTCACATTTCCTTTCACAGCATACCTTTAAATCACCCATACAGGTAATAGATTTTTGAAATTGATTTTACTTTTGTAGTAAAGAAAGCAATTCACTTCTACTACTGTCCTTTCCTCTAGGCTAAGCTCTCCCACTCACCATTCAGCAACCAGTGGTCCAATAACAATAGTGCACGGAATCATGAGCATTCACAATATGCGTGTGCCACTGTATATATATATATATATATATATATATATATATATATGTGTGTGTGTGTGTGTGTGTGTGTGTGTGTGCATGTGCTGCAGATGTGTTTGTGCATGAGCTCATCCATAAATGAGTGTATGTGCAAGACAGAGAAAAAGCATAATCTGCCAGTAATGGAACATGAAACCGAGCAGAAAATTGCAAAAAGAAATGACTCCAAGGGAGGGTGTCGGCTCTGATGAAATAAAGCCCTTCATGTGTGGCCTAATAAAGGCAGTGAGAGGGGCTAATGCCCTCTGTAATCACACCTTTACTCTGATACATATAAAGGGGATAAACACACACACACACACACACAGGGTCTGAATATTCACAAGTGGCCTAATGGGTCCAAGAAAGTGAGATTTTGTTCCCTCTGGAAGCAGCTGTGTCAGAAATGTTTCTAGAATTAAAATATTTGAGCAAACAGGTGCTCATGTTTTATAATATTGTATCAAACCAATCATTATATATAATTATGATATAGTCTGTCTATTAAATCTTCCACTAGCCCTCATAATTTAGGGGTACAATTCATTTTTATTAGATACAGGCACTTTGCCAAACCTTCAGGTTTACTGAGTCGATTAATTGGATTAAATCAATTCAGTAGACTGAGACATTGATTTTTGAATTTGGCAAATTATCTCATAATGTCAACAAACAAATACTAAGATGTCATCTGACTGTAGCTAAAACAATCAATGCAGTCTGCATTTAGCTATATCGGTGTTACTGAGATGACCCACATCAGTGAATAATCTTCAGGTTAAATATACATTTATTATTAAAGTTTCATATTCTTCTGACTATAGCTTTCAAATATTTTATTCAGTTCCTAGGGGGAGCTTTCCCAACACACTGGAAGGTGCAACCTTGTGAACATTCTCCAATTACCCTGACTTCTACCGGAGAGGATATCATGCAAGTCATTATAATTAGAGCTAAAGACTCAGACTTGGTGTGATGTTTGCAGGATTTTGGCACAACCGGTGTGTGCTCACCTGGCTGTGGTGTGGGTCAAATGTGTTGTTTGTTCAAATGCTCAAAAAATAAATGCCTTTAATGGTGTGAAAGGGTGTGTTTTAAACCATCCCACAAAACCTAACCATGAATTTTTAATGCCTACACCAACCCATAAGTGAAAATGAAAATAATGGGATGTCTTAATGGTCATCACACACACACATACAAAAGCAGCAATCCCAAGAGTCACTTACTACCCCCGCCTCATCTCGGCAGAATTTGGCTGCCATTGTTTACATCTCGTGGCCATATTGATAATGTAAGGAGTCTCTGTTTCCAGATTAGGCGATTATCTACTACATTTGCTGTTTATGTGAGAATTTGTGTTTAAGCATATTGGCAGTTGAAGAATTGCACACTTTATTGCTTACCATGGCCCTGACTGAAATATTTAACCTAAATTAAATAACCAGCTGTGTTTTTTTTGGGTTAAAGACTTGAAGCAATACAAAAACCACACACTCTCTCAGCTTGGACTCACTCTTTCAGGTGCTGAAATCGACACAAGCGGAGATGAATTCCACCTACAAACGTCTGTTGGAAGGTTAAAAGTGTGCTGCTACATTTGTAGCGCCTGCCCGGCGGCTCATCAGTACTGGGAGGCGAGGGTGCACGCCGATGATGTTTCTCTACATGGGGTCTTTGCTCTTTTAACCCTCCCCGTCTCCTTGTGTTTGTACGGTGTCATTAGTGTTGATGGGGCAGCTGGAATTGACACAGCAAGGGGGGAATATGAGGTTCCCAGTATGAGAGTTGGACAAAACCATATTCAATCGCTATCATCCACTGACCTGCCCTTGACTTGCTGCTGCTGCAGTGAATTCGTTAAATGACCCTGTGTCAAAGAAGATTGGTTGTTCTGGACAGCTCCTCTGTGAATAGCTGAAAACAGTGTGAGCATGTGTTGGACTCAGACTGTCAACCTACAGTGGGTAAATAAAGGTGAAAAATAGCAAAAGGATTGTTTGCAACCATCTGGCGGTGGCAGTTTCTCTATAGCTACAGATGCAACTCATATCGTCCCAATGGGATTCCAGCCAGCCAGCCAGCCAGCCAGTCCCTCAATGGTGTGTGGTGGAGCATAGATAAAACCTTATTCTGATGCCCAAGAATGGAGGAGAGGTAAAGAGAGAGAGAGGGAGGAGTAAAATATTGATGAGAAATGTGAGCCACGAAAATAGAGCGGCTCTGCATTTCTAACGAAGGGTAAAGGATGCTTACAACCACGCACATAAAGCAGGGTGTGACAGTAAAGTAGACGAGTAAATCACATATACACACATACATAATGGTGTTTTGGGGTAAAAGCATGATTCAGCAAAAGAAAAAATTCTCATCCACTTCCCAGAAGTGCTTTTCAACAGTCTAAAATAGTCACTGGCATTCTTCCAAACTATTATTTTTCCCCCCTGTAATATATTCTATGTGGCTATCATAAAAAAAACACAGCACCCTCTTTCATTATGTGCAACCTGGGGTCAACTCCAAACACAGTCAATATAACTGTATACACAACAAACAAAAAAGGGAACTGAAACACGCCTCGACCTTTAAGCAGCACTCAAGAAAAAGGGCATTACAAATAAATCAGTTGGTCTAAGGTGAAAATTGTGTCTTAGATTTACAGAAATTGTTAAAATTATATGTTTAAGCATTAATAATATGCTCAGTTTTCACATAAACCTCAAGAAAATCAACATACAGCAGATGTGACCTTAGAATTCCTTTAGCAACAGAACCTGAGCACACTTTTTCAATGATGGAACGCTGGAACAAAAACAATAAGTCACAAAAAGTCACCGGAGCACACATACACACTGTGATGAAGGAGCAAAATTCCCAACCAGCACCGGCCAATTGCAGTTAATTGCGTTAGCGAGTGACTTATTGGGTTAGATTTTTTTGTTGTTGTTGTTTTTTTTCCCCAGCAGGATTTTGGACCGAGAGAGGATGAAGGACAGAGAGAGAGAGAGATAAAAACAAAAACACCAACCTGTCACGGAGGAGCAATTAACAGGTTGATTAACTCCTAACCATTGCTAGCTTCTCCCCAGTGTGTCTCTGTGTATAGAGTGTTTTCGCTTGTGTGTCTGGCTTATAGAATAAACAGTTTGGACACTGGAGATCTTATTCAAATGTTGATAATAGTCCAAATTAGTCTGGACCCGTTTAAAATTGCTGCACACACCGATGATAAGCAACTTTCTCAGGTCACTGGTGCTGTTTTCTGCTCTCCTTATCATCTCTTCAGCCTCTGGACAACTCGTCTAAGGGCAAAAGTCAGACCTGATTGGTAATTCAAGGAAGTAACCCAGATAGCAAGATGTCAGCCTCTAGTGGCCCACATGTAAAATAGCAAATGTGTCTCCTTGGGCTAAAATGTGGCTCAGTAAACACTGTGTAATCTGCCTGTGAGCCAAAGGGTAAGAGGCACTGGACACGCTGGACAGGTTACCAGTTGATAACAGGGCTAACACAAGAGACAAACAACCAGTCACACTCACACCTACAGCCAACTGAGAATCTCCTACGTCTACGTTTGGAGTGATCAGTCTGCCCTGAAAGTCCTCGTTGTGGAGAGGATGGAAGCTGTTCTCCAGGATCCCCTGCAGCTTAGGCAGCATCCTTCTGTCTGACACTGCTGTTAAGGAGTCTAGCTCCGCCCCCACAACATCACCGGCCCTTCTGATGAGTTTATTGAGTCTATTTGTGTCTGCTGCTCTCAGTCTGCTGTCCCAGCACATGACAGCAAACAATATGGCAACCACAGACTCTCAAAACATCCTCAGTATGGTCTGGCAGATGTTAAAGGGCCGGAGCCTCCTCAGAAAATAGAGGCTGCTCTGGCCCTTCTTTTAGATGGTTTCAGTGTTCTTAGTCCAGTCAAGGTTACCTGCATTGTTGTCAGTTTCTCACGCTGAAGAGCCGGCTTGATAGTGTTGAAGGCCCTGGAAAAGTCAAAAAATATGACCCTCACAGTGCTTGCTGGCTTGTCCATGTGGGTTTAGACACGGTTCAGTAGGTAGATGATCTTTAACTCTCAGTTGGGGCTGTTAGGCGAACTGGAGAGGGTCCAGGCGAGGCCTAACAGTAGGCCGGAGCTGTTCCAGAATGAGTCTCTCCAGGGTCTTCATGATGTGTGACGTCAGTGCCACCGGTCGGTAGTCTGAGGAACCACTGGGCTATGCAGGATGTCTTCTACAGCACAGGGACCCTCTGGAGACTCAGACTCATGGTGAAGACCTGGTGAAGCACTCCTCAGCAGCACAGACTTTGAGAACCCGAGGGCAGCCTTGCTGCTCAGCTATTTGCTCAGCTGTCTTCTAACCTGGAAGGGTGTGAGGAGTGCAGACTGGCAGTGCGAAGGTGGGAAGTGCACAGTCAGAACAAGGCGGTGCAGGTTTCAAACAGCCAACAGATTTATTTAACGATTGCTTTATTACTTCCCCTTATTTGCTTGGCAGTTCAAATAATCTAATGGACTCATTTTTTAGGGACCATTAATAAATGGTAGTTACTCTCCATCACTATAAAGCTGTATGTGACAAATGAATAATAATTTTATTTATGAAATTAAAGTACATTTGCAAATGGTATCCAGAACCATATCCAGACAGACAACATTGTCTCGGACGACAGCGAGTCTAATCCATCACTCCTGGCTTACTGTAGACCTCAGCATTTAAAACTCTTAAAGGATCATTTACTCTGAGCGTGACTCATTTTTCCCCATATAAAGAATCTTTCAACCCTCAAACTGACTTGTTGAGCACACTCATGATAGATCCTAGAATGATAGGATGACTGGTTACCTTAGCAACCTCACACCTTTTAGGTGCCTTTATATCACTGTGAGAAAATATTGGAGAAAATGAAAGGCACTTCTACTGACAGGCGGCAGTCAGACAGACAGCACGGACAGGCAGGTAGACAGACAGGCAACACTTGTATCCCAATTAGTCTACAAAACCCAGCTTCAAGAAAGATAAAGATAAAATATATAGATAAAAATTCTGGAAGAGCAGACGAGGAGCTGCAAATCATGTGCTGAAAGGAACAATGTGAGCATGGTTTACTCAGACACGTATCAACGTCTCTTCATCTTCTCCCTTAGTCTGTCAGTGAAGCCTCCTGTAAATTGATGTGATGCTTTAAAATAGTTTACAAGTATCAATACGTAGTATAAAATATAAAATGATGCTGCAGAAGTAATCAGAACATCAAACCATCTGAAGTAGTATGTTTGCTAACAGCCACGTAAACGTACATTTTAAACAGCCAGCTTGCATTTCAGACACAGACACTGCAGTTCTATAAATGGCCACTAGAGACTGGGTCAAAATCTCATGAGGAATAGAATAGAATTTACTTAGAATAGAATATACTTTATCAATCCCTTTGGGAAGGTCCCTCAGTGAAATTCGGGAGGATGTGTGCTTTGAATGATATGTGGATGCACCCTTTATGACCTTTCAGTCATCTGAACTGATGATGGCGCTAAACAAAGGTGTCTTAATGTGTTTCCACTGTGCTGGTGTGATTACTCAACATGTCCTAATTACAAAAAAAAACTATAATACACTACGACTACACTAACTCCCAATTATTGAACCGATGGCCAGCATAGTTCACCAGATGAGTATTGATGAGTATTTATTTATAAAGAATTCACAAGGAAACAGTGTATTTGGGTGCAGACTGAGACTCTGTGAATCATGTGACCTGGGCTGAGCGGATGAGGAGTCTTGAGTCTATGGTGGAAGGTGGACTTGGACTGGAGGTGTCAGCAAGACGAACAAGAGAGACAACGAGGAAGAGTCCAGGTTTTTCAATGGCTACCATGGCGACAAAGCCTACTCCTGTAAACAAATAGAGATATGGAGAGAAAAAAATGAAAGAACTGATCAGCAGCTATATTTCAAATCACTACATCAAACCTTTGGACCTGAGTTTTACAACATGTATAAGATTAAAGCCGTTGGCTGTGTCAAGACAAAGTGCTAATTGAGATGATAATGCAATCATAATGTTGTTTTTGATTGTAAATATAATACAAAACACGCGCACACACACACACACACACACACACACACACTGACTCCCTCTCTCACAAACATACACACATTTTCTGAATACCCTGTGGAGTACTCCAGCGTGGCTCCGCTATAAATCAGACGGCTTTCACAGCCTCACCACCTGGCAAACACCTGATAGGGAAAGAAAAAGGAGCGAGGCCCAAAAGAGCAAATGCAACAATAGATCAGGTCTAATGAAACAACAGATACAAGAAAAGGAGGGAAAGGGCAACAACGGGAAGGCGATAAAAAGCCAAAGTATACAATGTACATCTCCGTTATTTGAAGCAGGAGGAGGACAACTCCATTTCTGAATTTACATCTATTTCCATAATAACCGTCTCAGCTCAGATTATCATGCTGTTTCAGCCAAGAGTGTAACACTGCATGTGTGTGTTTATCCCTAGAGAATCATGCACATTTTCTGAGGTGTGCCATTTGTATGTTTCCTCTTGATTGAGAAGGATGCTCCCGTCATAGTAATGAATATTGATCCCTGCACGGAATTCTTCTCTCCAGTTGAGATTGAAGGACCCTTTAGTGAAGCTGGATGTCTTCCAGAACACAGGTCCTTGGTTTGAAGGATTGTTCCACGACACCCTCACTCTTGCTGCCTACATTGTGTCTTCACATTTTATACGGGCCGATTCTCTTTTTTTTTGCCTCGGGCCAAGATTGTAGTGCACTGTCCTGATGGGAATGCTGCATTCACACTCTGCAGCTCTGCACTCCCCTTCAACCGGTGCAGGCAGAGAGCTCTTGTAATGTGATGGATTCATATTAATTGAATATCTTATTACAATGGGGCTTCTTTTTTTAAAAAGATCTGCACAAAAGTAAAATAATTACACATCCATATTAATTTCAAAGATTAAAACTGCACAGCAGCAGTGCATGAAAATCCTTCTTAAATCTCCCCAAAGCTCCAACACTGTACTTTTACGCTGCTAAAATGGATCACATTTAGTCTCTCTGCTCTCCTGACATAGTGACTTCAAAGCCTTTTCCTGGGAGGAGAGCTAACAGTATAATTAAATCTAGACAGATGATAGGAGAGCAAACGCCTGTTAAATGGCCATCTTATCTTCTCTGGCCTGACAAACTGTCAGACCCTCTCCTCCATTTGTACATAATAGGATGGTGAAGGCAACGACAACACAATGATAGGTAATTGTGAGGAGGTGGGTGCTTAGCCGTGGAAAATGTCAGAAGCGACAGTGAAGTGAGATAGATGGATGAAGTCCTGGTATGTATAGAGCACACTAAGAGGAGCAGAGGGCATGAAGGAACTTTTCGCAGCATATTCTAGACAGTTTTTTTTTTTATCTTTTTATCCAAAAACACCACAACAAGGGTAACATGAGATAAAATCTGTCAGATAATTCAAATGAAAACAAGACCAACCAAACATGGGATCATGACACGAGATTAATGCACCCCTTTTTGTATCAGAGAAAAAGAACAGAACTGATGAGTTGTTCAAAAGAATGTGTATAAATTACACATAGTAATTGAGGTCCCCCACATAAAAATGACCACACTGTGTAAAAACCATGTGACTTTTAACGACATTTCATGTACAGCAAAAGCACATTTTATGGTACTTATATTGTATCTGGCCAAAATAAAACATTGGTGACGCCGCAGACTTTCACATTCAGGAGTCTGGTGTTTGCGTTCCACAGACGACATTGTTTAACACTAATGGTTTGGTTTTCACTCATTGTTGGGGTTAGGCAGTAAACACTACTGGTTAAGGTTTGGTGTTTAATTTGCTGTCTGTAAGCATTGGACCTCTGCAATTCTATGAATAATAAAGAATTTCACTTCCAGCTTAAGCCTGAAGAGTGGTATAGAAGCGCAGAACGGCGGCCATCACTATCTGGAAAGATTTATTAGCCATCAGCAGCAGCTTGTTGCAGGTGGGAGAAGTGTGTCTCTTAAATTGTAAGTTCAGAGTAATGTTAGAGCAGCATTTGTGACCTTCCTGGTGCATACTGGAATCAACCAGATCATGTTTTACAATGTGTTTTTCAGAAAATAACATGCTTCCAGTTGTGCAGCAGGAGTAAAAAAAAAGTCACACAGTGGTGCTTTAAAGCCCCAGAACACCTCAGGTACACCCACGCTGGTGATTTCCTCACTCTTCATTAGGACTGTGTGGGTGTACACAGGCTGACATTTCCTTCTTTCTCCAGTATATTGCAATAGAAATGCACCATATTACATGCTTTTTGCCCTTGACACTATTCTTGAGAATATCTAAGCACTTACAAATTGCAACCATTAATTTGACAAAAAATACACCTGTTATTGTCAGTTCACAACAAACGTCCTTATGCCTGCAAAGAGGTTTCACCAGCTTCAGAAAATGCAGATCAGGTCAAGCCCACACTGTCTGAGGTCCTGGACAGGTTAGTCAAAGCGTTAAAACATCAGCCCAAAAGCCCACCCCCTAATAACATAGTCCAGACCTGGGCAAAGTACAGCCAGAGGTCCAGCGGTCATCCCATCTACTCTATGGAGAGACACAGTCGTGCAGTCTGCACTTTTAAAAATGCTGCACAGCTATGCTGAAATAAAGCATGCAGAAACTTCACGGCACATTCAGATCTTAGCTCAGTCATCTGCTCCTAAAAAGCCCAATTCCTGCCTGACTTTTAGAACTTTCGGAGTTGATACTTTTTAAAATCAATCATCATCTGTGCTGCTCTGCACTGTGTGTGGAGGAGTATGTTTTAACATAAAACTAAAAAAAAACACACCCTCAAAGTAGACATGGACACACACAAGGTAGGGAGAGGAGAGGACAGAGGAGTAACCAGTAAATGACAGCAAATGATACTGTGCTAGCGGTCTCCAATTTATATTAATATTTATGAAATTTTTTCTTTTCTTATGAAAATCCATGTGGCCCTCACGAAAAAAATAATTACCCACCCATGATCTGGTCTGTAGTGGAAATTCTGCACTCAGAGACTCAGAGGCATGCAGCAGCTCCACCTCTACCCTCAGCTATATTTCACAAAAAGGTGCTAATTTCAGCACAGAAAGTGTGGAAGTGACAGACAATCATCCGCGCTCACATTCACACCTCCTGGCAATTTTATCAGTTTCCCAGATTCCCTGGTTTACCAAACCTACTGAGGAAAACCCACAAAAAAAATCTCACTCTGTCACCCAAGATTACCAGCGTGTGATTCAGTGTCATATTTATTTAGCATCCGGTTTGTAAATGACAAAACAAAATATGCTGTCTCTCAAAACGCATCTACAATTGCACCATAAACACACCAGGTCCAGACACCATGACGGCAAAATTGGTCCTGCTGTTATTGCCTGAAAATGAAACAGGTCTAAGTGATACAGCAGCATCACTTCCTGGAGCATCAAGAGACAGATCTTGTCTTCAGAATCACAGCTGCAAAAACAAAACAAACAAGTTTAATGATGTGACAGTATCTACACTTGACATTAGGTTATAGTTGAGCCAGATCAGATTTAGAACCAACATTTTTGAAGCTGACAGGATGTCACACACTCATTACCAGTGAAACATTTTAGGCCGCGTCCATATCAGCGGAGTTCATTTACAATAACGATTAACAGCAGCTGCTAAGAGGCGACCGCTTGCCGTAAAGCGACATATGGATGCAGAACAACTCACACACAGTTATAAACAGACTCCAGCACGCATAACAGTGAGACCTTGGATAATTATTCACATTGGTCAATAATGAGCCACAAATCAATTTTTAATTGTGTTTGTCTCCAGTATTAATCAGACAATCGATTCAGAGCACGTCTCCGGTGCCCGGATGATCATCAGCAAGCAAAACAGCTTTAGGGTGAAAAAAAAAAAAAGATTTTATGGAGGACAAGAAGCTGCTGCAGAGAGAAAGTGAGACGAGCCTCTCTAAAAAACCCAGGGGGGGTTCTTTTTGTATTTGGCAGGCATGCACGCTGTTCCTCCTGATCTTATGGGGTCAGCAGCAGGTATGGTGTGTGTGTGTGTGTGTGTGTGCACATTTTGAGGGGCTGTCCTGCTCCATTTCAGTCAACAAGCTGATAAGAGTAATGGAGGGATGCTGACCTACCTACTGTACACTCTTTCCTCTTTGTTTAGTGTCATTTTATCTGCATTCCCACATGTCTTTTTGTCATTTCATAAACCTGTCAAAGAATATTTTATTCCTGTATAATCTCTCTCACCTTCAGAGCATATAAAAAAAATCATGTGCACCCGTGTCGCTCAGTTAGAGCTCCTTTTACCATAAAGCTGCCTGATAATATAGAGAATAGGAAGAAACAAATCCACACAAAGCTTGTAAAAATCCAAAGCAGAAGATTAAACTTTAGCAAAACTTAAAAAAAATGAAATAAGCCAAATGAACCTCCTGGGACCCTGATAGGAAATGTCAAGCGGCTTTTAAGGCACCAAGACAAGCCATTAAAAGAGTTGGCGTGACACAGCGTTTTAATATTCCATCTAGCACGCACCTTTGGAAATGTCATCGCTGCTTTTGAGCTTGGTGTGATGGAAAGGCACCCACTTGATTACAGTCATCATCCTTTCAGCCAGCCAAGACTTGAGAATTGAAAAAAAATAAATAAAAAAATGTACTTGGAAATGTACACACACACTCCCACACACAAGCGCTCACACACTTTCAGATGCAAACCGTTTAATCAAATATTCACACGTGTCAGTGCTTACATTGAACGGTAACGTTTCACACACTGAAAATATCACATCACTTTTTATATGATTTTCGTCATCACACTCAAGAGGTGTCAAGATACAGGAAGCTGGTGGCGACAATAATAAACCAAACAGACACTCCACAGAAGAAAGGCACAGCACAGGAGAGCCGCCTCCACAGGACAGGACTCAGCAGTCCATCTAAGGACGCTCCTTCAAGGTCAATGATGTACACATCATAGACAGAGGGGACAGATGGTTAAGAGTTAATAGAGGTGGTACTGCAGTGCTTCCATCCATACCCAGGAAGTTTCACACCAACTCACATGTGTCCAGTAAGCTCCGCAGCTCCCCTGCTGTCTCCTATTCATTACACACACCTGGGTTTTAACAGACACTTGGAATATCCAACACAGATCAGAACGGAGACATTTAGATCGACACAGATCCACCCACTGAGGTCCTCTACCACATATAAATGAAATGTCTTCAAGGAACTTTACAAGCCCAGCAGCCTCGCTTTAAGCTCTTGCAGCTCTTGCTTCTTTCCAAGAGTTTAAATCGAGGCAACTAGACTCAAGGATTGTTTTTTGAAGACGTTTCGCCACTCCCCCAAGTGGCTTGTTCAGTTCTGCTACTGTTCTGGTTGGGAATCTGAGTTTTATGTGTTCAGAACCTCTGTGGGTGGATCTGTGTGAGACTCACATAATCCTGCAAGATCCACCCACAGAGGTCCATCTTGAAAATGACTATGACCTGGATGAATGAGCGCATCCACACATACAACTCTTGAAAAACATAATATTGTACAAGTACAAGTAATGGTAAATTTGTCCAAGTGCTAAGCAGCAATACAAGGTGCATCCCCATCATCTGCCACACACTAAGTGTGCAATGTCAATTATTTGCTTCTTTCCAACTAGCCTGCAGCACAGCATGTGGCTACCGAATGTTTAAAATTGCAGTCCACCCAGCAGCCTCTATAGGGGCTGGCTCCAAGACCGCCTCAAAACCTTATAGACTCCCATGTTAAAATGTCCAGATTTACAGCAAAAATTAACATGTTCACAGCCGGGAACAAAAACATCTGTGGTTTCTACTGATAATTTCCTTTCCGTGTCCTTTTCGAGTGAACTTCTTTAATAACTCACTTAATACTATACCAGAACTTAAAATGACACAAAATCAGAGGGCTTTGAGTGACAGATGGATGTCAAATCACAGCACAAGCTGCCTTCATGCACGGCTGCCTGCCTGCCTCAGCTCCACTCTTCATGCTCCATCTCCTTGCCTGTATTAGGAATTTAGATATGAAGCTGCCAGCATGGTGACGGTTGAAGCCTCTCACAAAGACGAAAAAAAAAAATGGTGCTTCTGAAACCTACAGGTGACGTAAGCTTTGTTCAGTACGTTTTTGAGCGTTTTAGCTCTGAATAAGGTCTCATTAAGCTTCACTTCAAAGTATTACACTGACAAGATCCCGTACAAAGTTCTTTCCACTTCTAGCTGTTTCCATAGAGGCACAAGTCTTTACATTGCAGAAAAATAAATGTGTAAAAATGTAAAAGTTCAAAAAGTCATAAATAGCAATAATGTGATGTAATGACATGATGATTGTTCACAGATGCTTTGTTTTTGTTCTTTAAATCTTTGGTCAGGGGGAACCTGGCTAACAATACACAAACATCAACTTTAAGTTTCTCAAAAGATGAAGACGGTGCCTTAGCCGATTCTGCGTTTGTTCTTCTGAAGCCATCTCTGCTCCATAAATTGGAATAAATTGCTGTTTACTTTCATCATGGCTTCTTATTTTCCCCCCAATCAGTGAAATTAGTGCATGAAAATACATGAAGATCTGGCTTGTATTTGTATTTAGTTACTATGGCAATGAAGTAGGATGAATAAATTGATAGAAAGCTTTTACATTATTGTTTCCATCGCAGTGCTGATTGAGTATGACGATAGAGGCGACTGCTCAATCAGGTTGTAACCAGGCCAATAATCTTCATGCAGCGCCTCTTTTAGTGCATGCAAACAGAGACGAACGGCAGAAAAGGAGGCAGTCTTAAGTTTATGGACCGCAGATTCATGTGTCAAACCATTAGCAAGATATTGAAAAGAACTCCACGGGGAAAGAAAACTGTGTTTTATTAAGGCAGTGAACGAACTAGTACACAAACTGCCACAGAAGTCTAATTAGTTGAAATAGAGAGCTGCATTAATCAGGCTGAAGTCAATTTGTTTTCAGACCTAATCAACACCTTTTTTTAATCATCTTATTTTCTCCGATATCAAACCTACAGCCAAAGTTCATCTAACATTCTCTTTATTTTTCCAGTGTTGAAGTAAATGGGTGGGAAAATGTAGTGTTGATCCCCTCATGTTTGAATCATTGGAGGTTAAAACCCTTTGATTGGCTGCAGCTCCCCTGTGGAACCGAGGCTGCGGCACCGACCAATCAGCAAGGACGATTCGGTATGAGTGCATTGATCGACAGCTGAGGGGGGAGATTAAGTTTGAAATGCGAACATGCATCGATTTATGAAGGGATATGTTATAATTCAATGTGCAAACATGAACTGGGGGGACTATAAGAGACAGAGAGAGTGTGGGAGAAAACAAAAGATGGATGATCAGCAACACTGAAAGCTCAGATAAATAACATGTCCTCCTTTTACACTGGTTTAGAAATACACAGCTTTTGAGACACAAATACAGAAATCAGCAGTTTGAAGGCAAAATGACATAATGATAGAGCAGGACATTTACAAATACATAAACATCTGCTACAAACACCTGCCAAACAAGTTTTGATTAAGCTGAGGCGTATGACAGAGCCTCGAGTGTACAAGCAACAACAATCAGAGGTGATATGAAATGCGAAGTCCCAGACTCACACCCAGAAACAGAGATTAGAGAGGAACGTACACAACAAAAATCTACAATTTAAGCAATTAAAAGCTCACTCAGAAACTCAGGCTGTCCTCACCAGGAAGACATGATATGAAGTCAATATTTCATAGATGCATCTATCACTATCTATCACATCTAGACCCCTCAGTTAGCAGAACATGCATGTATTTGAGTACCTGAAGAGAACCTATGCAGGCACAGAAGGGACGTACAAACTCAGAAAGCCCCCTGCCAGATTGAGAGTAGGAACCTTGTTTCTGTGAAGCGACAGATCCCCTGTGTCTGTTTTTTAAACACCAAACCTCAACCAGTAGGTTTTAATGCCTAACCCTAGCAGTGAGTCAAAACAAACAGCTCCCAGGCTCATATAAACCACAGACAACAGAGTGAAGGGCCACTGTAACGCCTGTGCTACCACCAACCCCTCCATTATTGCGATCCAGCATAATGTGCATTGTTAGAGGTAGGGTAGGAGATTTAATTAGTGTAACTTCTCTTTACAATTCAATAGCAACCGATTAGTTCAGCAGTTTCGCTTTACGAAGCATATTAATCATCTGTGGAAGCTATAAAATGCTAAAAACATCAGCCAATCCTACGAGGCGCACCTGCGCGTATAGTTGGCTGATTGTCACTCTCTCCCTGCTCTGCCCGCATCAGAGAGGTACGTGCATGACGGCCGAAGTCACAGACTGGTTGGGAGGCGTGGCTTCAGGGTGAACTCCGAGAGAAAGGGGCGTGTGTTTACTTTGAAAATCTGGCTGACTCTCACTGAGTTTTCAAAATCTCCTATCCTACCTTTAAGCAAATGAGGAGTATTTTTGTTCAGTAAACAGTTTGAAATGTGTCCTTGCGTCTCTGCTTTGTCTAAACTTCTAATCTGTATGGAGATGATTGGCATGATGAAATTCTCTCTATTTAACCATTATGGCCTAAAATATATGAATTTCACCCACTTGTTCCACCACCACCGGATTACAGTGGCAGAAAATGACCCTTAGCACTGATAGTCACACACACACACACACACACACATAAACCGCCTCGTGCTCAAACGTCTGGAATCAACAAGACATGGACAGACATGCTTAGTCAGCCGAGGAGGACAGATGAAGTATACACACTGACATCGGTGACAGGAGAACTGAGCGGTCACAATGACCCAGACTCTGACACAGACACAGAAATGCTGACAGAATGAGTGCAGGTATTCAAGAAGAGAAGAAGAAGAAGAAGAAGAGTGAGAGGACAAAACTGGATCAACACACACTCTCCGGGGGCCATGGAGACAACAAGCTGCACGCTGTGAGAGATGCAGTGAATGAGCGACAGCATTGACAACTAAACAGACTGCTGATGGATACTGAGCAATTCTGCTGGGTTTATATGTCTAAATCAGTCGAGGCTGGTGATGCTAACAGTGCTATATTGGCCTGGCCTCCGTTAGCAACTTGATGATGAAGACTTTAAAAGCTGCACAGAGATCAGAATATATGCTGAGGGTTAAATAGTTTTAAAAGAAAAGTTCAATCAGCACACGAGGGGTCAGAGTGAAGAAAAGACCCCGAACATGAGGAGACCTGAACATTTATAGTAGGGTATGTTTCACACCCTGTTGTCTGCTGCCGGTTTTGCCTCTGACTCTCTAGAATGTGTCTCACACTTGGTGCATCCTGCAGGGTTTTGTATCCAGGCGGGAGGTTTTAAAAGGGTCTAGACATCACAATTTAAAAGAGCACCTGGTATCTTGGTGAGAAAGCTGGAGGTGGGGTGTCTCACATAGAGACTGAAATTGTAATTACAAATATGAACCTCATGCTGCGTTTACCCTGGTGAGGGCAGGCTGGTCTAACCCCAAGCACAAGTGACGTGCTGAGAGTGACGTTCAAGACAATTTCAGGACAATTATTTCACATAATGGGATGAGACCCTTTTAAAAAACGTAACACATGTTACAAAGCACCATCAGAAACAAACCTGACATACACTTTATGCGATTCATATGACCACAGGATACAACATGTCTGTGCCTAAAAGAAAGTGGATCACCACACTCAGCAGTGTGTACATGCCCATAAATGTAGTGGGTAAAATCAACACGATGATGGATAAACAGATCACGGCTTTCACAAAGTCATAAGATATGATTGAAGTTGAGTCACGTTGAATAGTAATCAACACTATGACCCAGCTAACAAGGAGACAATATTGTGCTGCCGCCTGATCTCTAAAGCTCATTCCGCAGCCAGATGGATATCTTTTGGTAATTAAGCTGATGAAAACACCCAGAGATACAAAGACACACACACACACACAAAGTGGGAAACAATCTAACATGACATAGACGTGAGTGAGACGCAGGGACAGGTTGCTACACAGAAGGAGAGGGTGTTACATTTTTTTCTCGGGGTACATAAGGTAACACGTACTTACAGTCTTTTTTTTTTCGCACATCAGCTGTAACCACACAAGAACACACTCACACACACACGGGGACACACACATTTAGAGCTTCTTTCTTTTCTTAATTAGCCTACAGGCCTGGTGTCTGGTTTCAGCTCTTCTTCTCAGTGTGATGCCAGCGTTTCTGTTAGTTAAGATTTCAGCTCAACATCCTCCACTGCTCTCATTTCTGCCTCATCTTACACACACACACACACACACACACACACTGGTGCTTTTTCAGCTGTCATTCTCTCTCTCTCACACACACACACACACACACACACACATCTGCCTCTCTCTCTCTCTCTCGTCCCATTCCTTTCTTAATTTATCACTTCTCCTCGTCTTCCTCTGGATCATCCTCCCACTCATGCTTTTACCGGGAGTGTTATCTCATCATGACTCTCTTTTCATTGCATTTTTTTTTTTTTTTTTTTTTTTTTAGACGCTCTCCCTTTTTTCTTTATCTGCCGTTTCAATGAGCTTCAAAAGCTTCCCTGCCAGCCATTGTGATTATTGCCTTAACTGTTTTTCACTCTCCTGGTCCCTCCCCCTCTCTCACCCTGTGAAAGTGAGAGAATCGATCACCGCTTGATGACATCCATCCATCCAGTGTAAGTGTGACATCCGCTCACTGTGTGACGCGTTAACAAACCCTGAACGACGTCACATCCTCGGTAACACACATCTCTAGCATCTGAAGACAACACACACTCAAAACACACACACACACACAACTAACATTTCTAGACATATATTCTTTGACCAAAGAGGCCCACCCTGCTCACAGATGGAAGTCTGTGTCAGAGTGTTGCCATGGTTACGGCAATCTTTGCCATTCATCACAAGGCCGGTCAGACACCTGCCGGGAGAGAGTAGCAGGTAGCCAGGGCTGTTGGGTGAGTGTTAGTGTGTGAGATGACAGAAGCAGACAGGCAGATGTTGTGGGGGGTGAGTAATAAGGAGATTAGTCAGAGAGAGAGAGAGAGAGAGACAGGAAAAAATCTGCTAGTGAAGGCAACCTGATCCTCTGGAGTGCCCAATTCTCTCAGTTTTTTAACACTGAAGTTGTTTACCCCAGCAGCAGCCCTTATCATCATCAAAGCCTTTAAGTGACACTCTCCAAATGAAACTGTTCTGCACCCACCACCACCACCCCTCTTTCCTTTAACTCCTCCTCCATCTCCCACTTCTTCTTCTTCTTCTTCTTCTTCTTTTACTATTGCCATGGTAACTGATTGCCTCATTCTCCTCTGAATCTCTCAGAAACACCTGTTTTTGTTGATTTGTCCTTTGGGATGTATTGTAACGAAAGGTTTTGCTTCAAGCATCACTGTCTCCAGATAAGCTTTTAAAACAATCATTAACTTGAAACATAAATTCAATGTAAAAAAAACAAAAAAAAAAACTGTTTTTGTCATTTAGTGTGAAAAAGCTCGGGTGGAGCTAAATTGGTAAAAAGTGTGGAGATTTTGTTCGCCAATCTCTGCTTTTAACTTTTGCCCTTTTCTTATGAATATTTTATGTAACAGAAAAATAAAATGTGTTTTGAAGGCTTTTATTTTCTAAGCCCCTCTGTTCACAACATATCATGTATTCTGCATGAAGCTCTTAAACTTGCACAACCAGACCTATCTCTGGATTGCTGTGTCAGCATCTTGCAGCACCCATAATCAATCTGGGGAGGGGGGGGTACATTCAAAACACCATGTTGGGAAGCACTGAGGTCAGGATGCAGCAACGATACACCTGCAAAAAAAAAAGTGCAAAAGAGGGAAGAGATGATTTGGAAGTAGCCAGAAATTAATTTATCACATTTTTTAATTTAAAAGCCAGAAAGCCAGAAATTAATTTATCACATTATTTTAATTTAAAATTAAACATTAAATCTTAGAATTCTGTGTGGGAAAGCATGAGTAACAAAGAAAGATTCTGTCATGGTCTGTATGACGTAGACTTTATCATCTGCTCAGATGTCTGCACCACCACTAGGGCTGCAAAGACTATTCGACTAATAGTCGACTGCAAAATTCGTTGACAACTAATTTAGTAGTTGACGGATCGTTAGTAGCCCTAAATATCACTCGATAAACAGTCACCATGTCTGTGTGGGTTTTCTCCGACTACTCCTGCTTCCTCCAATGTACCAAAGACGTGCATGTTAGGTTAATTGGGAACACGATTTGAGTGTCCCACCCCCCACCCCCAACCCACAGGGCCTAGCAGTACAGAAACTGACGGGGTTCAGAGAATGGATTAAAGGATGGAACTTCTGAATGTCCGTTGCTGGAAGATTTACTGCATGTTTTCGCTCTGCTCCACTAACATGGGAACAGAGAAGAACAATTGCTGGCAGAGCAGATGATTTGCCTCATTCAGCTGTGTAGGTCGACATCAATGAATCTCTGATTGCAGGTGAAGAGACGCTAATTTCTTCACATGCATGCTTACACACACACACACACACCGGTGGCTGCATGATCACACACCGTGCTGATGAAACTTTTTACTCCTCTTAGAAGTACTGCCCAGACATTAAATTCCTCTCCCATCTCTCCATGCCTCCTGCGCTCTCATTCATTTGATGTGTTTTAAAAAAAGAAGACAGAGGCACACTCAGGTTTTTACAGCGGGGCTGTGGAAAAAAAAATATATAAAAACATCTCCCCTGCTGCTCATATTGATTTGGCAGATCAGCTCGGTTCATGTCCTCTCTGCCTCCGTCTCTTTCTCTGCTTCTTGCTTCAGCTCTGTCCTCAGACATGCACAAACAGCCCTCCAGTCACTCTGCATCCCCGTTTTTTTTTTTTTTTTGCACTTCCACCCACGCTGTTCTGTCCCAGGTCTTCAACCTGATCTCCACCCTCCTTTCCTGCTTAAACCACATGAACAACCTGCCAGTTTGGGAAAACATAAGGCAGCCAGTAGTAGCAGCCTGGAGGATGTGAAGATGTGAGAAAAGAAAACGTTGTGTGGATACTTTTGTGTGAAATGTAAGCAATTACAGACTTCTTCTTCTTATAATGCTTGTAATAAAACAACTGTCAGGGAAGCATTTGGTGCTTACACACAGACTTTCTGAAGACATTTGTGTGATGCCACAATCTGAGTAGTTTCATTATTCTTACATCAGCACTAACTGCAGATGAACCATTCATGACATCATCCATACATGTGTTAAGAGTCTAAAAGCCTAAAAAAGACTGCATGAAACATCAAACAGCTGCTGCTGTTTACATGCCATGGACAGGTATGTATGTAACAGTGTTTAGCATATATTATAATAATAATAATATGTATCAAAAGCCATATTTGTTAGCATGTTTACATTTATGCTAATGGGAAATATGATCGTATTCCCAGACATCGTCTGATCATGGGAGCGATTCAGCCTTATAAGTCGGTGTTAGGCTGCAGGTTAGGGATGCTGGGGGTACAGCCAGGGCTGTGGACCTTTACCCGCAAGTCTAGGGTTAAAGTTTCCCTGACAGCAGCACCTGGAGCCCCCTTTTTGGGGGGCTTTTGCATGCACCCAACAATCAAAGCCATAAAACACTGCACTAAGGGTTAAGCATTAAAAATTACTGGCCAAGGTTTGGCATCAAATAAAGGGTGAGAAACATGAATTCCTGACATTAAGCACATTTAAAAAAAAAACTATTATCTTCTGAGGGCACCAGTTTTTTGGATGAGTCCCCATCTCCATGAACACATAAAGTTCTGGAGAAATACACACACATCTGCTGAAATACTGACCTCATGTGTGTGAAAGCTGCCGTCAAACTGTGCACTTAGGCCTGCTCTTGTGCAGTATAGGTCAAATTGTCCATTTACAGTGCAATTCATTAATGTGTGTGTTTTCTAAGTCGCTCACACATCTCAGATTCTCTGTAAAAACAGTCTCGTTTTTCACTGAAGTGCTGTGTGTGCATCATGTTCTCATCTATTACTGTGATGTGAAGCTTCCATTTCTTTATATTACTCCTCATCATTGTTTGACCTTCAGTAATTTCCTGTCTCCCTTGCTTATTTGATCTCTCGCTACTTTTCGTTTGTTTTGTTTTTTTAATATTCAGCTACTACTTTTCAATGCTGTGCATGTGTGTATTACAGTGCTGTACAAGTGTAGACAGCCATTCACTTTGTGTGGAGAGCCAGGCTGTGGGTCAAAGGAAGGAAAGACAGGGTGGATGAAAAATAGAGGAGTATGGAAACAAACATGGCCTTGGAGGGCGAATGATTTCCCAGGATTCAGTCTGCTGACAAGTCAGCTTGTGAGGGATTTCCTGGAATGCAAACATTATTTTTGACTCCCTTCTCTCCTTTTATGTTTCTCCTCTCCTCCTCTCTTCTCCTCTCTCACTCTGTAGGCTCCACCGAGGACTCCTAGATGCAAGTTAAATGCTTTGTTTCAAAGAGATAACCTCTCTTTGGCAGAGGAGAAGGCTTGTAAGATCCTGTCTCATTCAGCTTCCCCCTGGAGGGGACACTAATTCCTCCTCTCCTCTCTCACCTACTGGATGGATCAGGATGATGGCTCACTGCACCGAGAGCTTTCTGTCTGACAGATACCAAAAAAAAAGAAAGAAAGAAGGGACGCTGACACTTGACAGGTTGTGACACTGTGTTTACCAAACCTCGGCAGCAGGGGAGGTAGACCTTAACAACATTTCCAACAGTCTGCCTGCAGTCGCACAAACAACCCAAAGGTCTCTTGTTTCCTGAGGACACAAAATCCTGTGATGGTACATATAAAAAAATAAAAATAAAAAAATAAAAGTTAAAAGGAAAAAGCATTTAACTCTATTGGAAATGCTGTCATCTCTGTCACTAATTATAATGGATCCTGCCACTGTGTACGATGGCAGCAGTGACACTTAATGTCATGAAAGTTTTTGCGGCACATCTGTGCAATGAGTGAGAAATGTGTTCTGGTCAGAATATTAATTCAAGGTGAAAGTCAATAAAAGTGAAATTATATTGTGAGTAATTATGAGCTAAAAGGAAAGTTTAACACTGAGATCCATACAGACAGGAGCTCTTTTATACTCAGCATGACTTTGTCAGCAACTGCTTTTAAGTAGAATGATATTTATGCATGAGGTGGTTTTAATTTTTCAAATAAGATTCACTGCGTGTTAGAACTCAGAGCGAGAGTGGGCAACTTTTAAAGACAGGTTTGGGGGAAAATTCAAGAAAGACTGTAACGTTCACACACTTCTGTAGGAGACTAAAAGCACAAACGATACAATATTTATTGTACATGATGAATGATATATATGTGAGATATTAAATAATAATCTTTATCATAATATAGGAAAGGTTGAGATTTACAGTATTAGTCCTCTTGAGAACTGTCCTCTTAGTCACTCTTAATCACTGTTATGTAATGATACAATGAAGGCTATGCTTTACCTGAGAGACCCGGTAAGCATTTGCCCTGAACTGGTGTGAGAACTAGTATTATTATTATTATTATTATTAAGAAGAAGAAATAAGAGTCAAACAGTAGAGAACAAGTGAGGCAGAGGTAGGGAGTGAAGGAAGTGTTTAAACAACTGCCATGACACTAACCGGGTCTGGAACTGAAGTCTCAGAGACCAAGATGGGAGCAGAGTCCTGCACATCAGGGGAACGGAGGGCTCCAAGCCAGACCAAAGTATGCTAGGAACAACCAGGAGAAAGATCACACATGCTGGAAAGTGTGTCATTCGTTGTTGCCTTCATTGAGAGGAAGCAAAGAGAGCCGTAACACCCAAAGGACACTGTTCCCACAGTCAAACATGGCGGGGGCAGTGTAATGCGGTGTGGGTACTTCGGTGTGTCTGGAACTGTGGATCTGGAAAATCTAAAGCAGTCGACAGCAAAACTGCATCCTTGTCGTGATTTTCTTGTCCAACATCAAAAACCAA
Organism: Parambassis ranga; assembly: GCF_900634625.1. Taxonomy (NCBI): domain Eukaryota; kingdom Metazoa; phylum Chordata; class Actinopteri; family Ambassidae; genus Parambassis; species Parambassis ranga. Next base: position 11,906,143 of record NC_041043.1, read on the forward strand.
AAGCAAACCAACATCTGCTCTAGTAAAAAAACCAGCCAATGCCAAAGCTAACCATGTATATACAACTTAGCCTGATTAGTTTCCCTAAGGACATCTAGGGACATGATTAACTCAGAGGTTTTGTATCTTGTGTTGCCTCTAATGGAATACAGTCCATGTGTTGGTTAGAGGAGAAGCTACATGACTTAGTGTCTTCAGTGTCACATTGAACCAGAGCAGCAGTCCTATGATCCATAATACAAAAACAATAATCAGAAAGAAGCTAATCATCACATTGATCCACTGTATATATATAAATATTTGATTATAGACCTGTTAAAGAGGCCAGTGGGAATGCAGTTAGTCAATGGAGTTGCACAAGGGTGAATCCACAGAATCAACAGTGACACACTTCCCACATACAAAAACACTGCTGACAGTGTAGAGGGATCACAGACCAGCCAGATGTTGCTCAAATGAGGTAATCAATTGAGCTTGGTGGTATTAATCAGGGTGTCCAGGTGTATCTGTTGCCAGGTTCATTGTGTGGGTCAGGTGTCTGACCAGGGGTTTTGTATTCGTAGTTACCTCGTGTTTCTTTATTGTCTGGCATAAACCCTGTATGGACATTGAGCTCTGGAACTGTGTTATGGAATGAGCGACCACATGTGCTGAACACAGCTCGGCTAGCAGCATCAAGTCCAGCACATCAGCCAGCTGTATTACAATGTGTGTGTAAATTAAACAAACACAGACAAAGGCTGCCTCAGGAGCTCAGGGGGTCAACACTGCTAATCAAGACTATCTAATCCACTTGGTGCTTCCTTTACTCTTTCTGCTGTTGTTGTCATTTTAATCAGTTGTAATGACCTTTCATCTATCTATTTCTCTTAACTTGTTTTCTCCTGTACTACAGACTCACGGGTGGGTGCTGGATCCTATCCCAGCTGTCAATGGACAAGAAGCGGGGTTCATCCTAGACAGGTCACTGGTCTATTGCAGAGCTAGTTCTAATTTTCTGTGCTCTCTCTTCATTGTGTTAAGGCAGAACTATTTAAATGTCTTTTCTAGTTTCACAAGATTGCTGCTCTCAGTACTGCTGTTTCTCATGCAGGTGTATAATTACCTGACTGTTGAGTAGTTTTGCCTCAGTGCTAGCCTAACATGGTGGTTCTTATTCAAATCTTACTTCAGTCAGCGTCTTAAAAGTCTGCTCCTGCTAATCTTGATTCTATCAGCGTGATGAGGATTTAACAGTTCAGACAGATTACACCAAGGCCTTGTGTAATCTTGTTAGTTTGGCACAAAGACCAATTATTTTCTACAAATTTCATGCTGTTGATTTCATGCTGGCCAAGACCAAAAGCAGAGTTCTGTCGTAGCTCAAGGGTATGAACAAACCTGGGTCAATTACTCTCTGAGACCAATTTAATTCAATGTGCCGGAGTAATAGAACTTGGGTGGGGATAAGGGATCTGTGTATTTTCTCAAAACTCAGCCCCTCAACAACAAAAAAATCCAGCACTATCAATATATATTTTCATGCAGCCTCACATACAGGATCTAAAATAAACACTTACCCACTGCCTAATGCTGGTAGATTTTGCATTTGACTGATAAATATTAGGTGGCACAGTGATGCATTGGTTATCACTGCACAGCAAGAAGGTTCCTGGTTCAAATTCCGACTGGGGCCTTCCTGTGTGGAGTTTGCACGTTCCCCCTGTGCCTGTGTTGGTTTTCTCCGGGTATTCTGGCTTCCTCCAACATTCTAAAGACGTGCTTGTTAGGTCATTTGTGAGTGTGAATGGTTGTTTGTCTGTGTACGTTGCCCTGTGATGGACTGGTGACCTGTCCACGGTGTACCTTGCCTCTCACCTGTAGATAGCTGGGATAGGCTCCAGCCCCCTGTGACCCTGCGCTGCACTCCGGATGATGGATGATAAATATTAGCCTATGTTGTCGTGGAGATCTGCAGCCTGTCTGTCCTCAGTCACACACAGAGCATCATAACACCTTATGGATCTTTACCAAACCCCTTACACTGTTTTATTAAACCAACATTTTTCATAACTCCAAACATGAGTGACAACAAAACAGCTCTGTGTCAGGGGGACCTGAATCCTGGACTCCTGAGTGAAGGTTGACGTGGGGCAATACAATCATATATTCTGCTAACATAAGATGTGTGGTACATGGCTGATGTATTATATGTGCCCTTCTTTCTCCACATATTTATATATTTCGGTGCGGTGTAAAAACAAAATGTGAAACATGGATGTGTGAAACTAGTAACTTTACATCATACATAGTGCAACAGGAAGTCAATCTGCTGTTCCAACAGAAGAACTCACAAATAACTAGCCCAGAGCTGATGCATACACACCAGTCACCACTGTGAGCCTTTGAGCTGTTGACAGCTGCTCTAGCCGAACGAAGGCATCTGGAAATCTGTTGTTCTGTCCGTTAAAAAAACAAAGATGCAGCGCTCTTTCATTCTTTTGTTGCAGTCAGATGGGGTTCAATATGTTCTCCGGGGAGCAGATATTGGAGAGCAGCACGATAAAAAAGGGAGTTTCCTGGGATGGCGTTTTGTTTTACAGCCATACATGAGTTTCTGGACTCTCGCCATTTAGAACCAACCGAAGCATTAATCTGTACATTATTATTATTTCCTGTTTTGTTTTAATGTTTAACGCAGCCGGTGCTGAGAAAAAAAGCAGCCCTCTGTGATGTCTCTGTGTCCGCCTGTATTTTCATGCAGACTTGACAAAAGGGATTGTCTCATTTCCTCCATCCCCTCCGCAGGTGGGGGGGATTCATTACACTCTTGTTTGATATATATATACCAGCCACCCACTCGCCCTCCGCTGCCCCATCTCTTATGAAAGGGCTTGAAATACAGCAGCATTCCTGTCGCAGTAAATACCTCCAAGCGACGGCCCTTTATTCAATCTCTGGTCTGTCAGGGATACAAGCTGCTCGGCTCCAGCAGCTGTTTTAAATGTTGCCTGCCAAAGTGAATTACTGTTAAATATTTCACATTGTGAAATAATATATGTTCTTATTGTGGCTGGCCCAAAAGTATTTTCCAAATGATAGAAGGGTTATGCAGGCATATACCACTGGAGCAGGAAGATAAGGGGGTCTCAAACAAAACATATTATAGAGAGAAACGTAACCAAGGGGGGGAGGATTTTGAAGAAATTAACTTAAATTTAGGCTTTGGAGGCAGCAGAAAATTCTTTACAGAGAAGCCGTGCGAAAATGATTGTAAAGTTTATTCATTAAATTAAGGGATTAGATACAGCAGGAGAATGTTAAAGAGCAAATATGGAAACAAGATTAGTTTATTGCTGTTTGAGCAGATTTAAATGTTTCCCGGAAGGCACGCCTCCAACACAGTAGCCATCAAGCAGTCAGAGTTAGTTTGCAGCGTTCCTAAAGAATGACGCAGACGTGAGCGCTTTCAAAGCCCCTGACAACTTCATTAAAATCTCCCTGAAACCATTATAGTGCAATCAGCTTCTTATATCGGGTATGCACAGATGTTACTGCAGATTCAGACTGAGAGGCAGAACGACTAGCAACATGGCTGCCTTCAGGGGGGCAACTGCAAAGACAGAAGCAAAACAGGTGACAATAAAGGTAGATGGTCCTCCAAACTTACCAAAGAAGCAGTGGTTCATGAACACTAACACGTGGCAAGTAGACTTTAAAACTAACTCTCCTGCATACATATAAGGCTCTAACTAGGCACCACTACTGTGGAACCAGTTGCCAATCTGTTAAGGCAGACACCGCCTCCACCTTTAGGACCAGACTTAAAACCTCTAGTTAGCCTCAAACTAAGTGTGTCGGGCTGACAGGTTCAGTTACAGTCACTTCTTGACATCCAGCCAAAGGTAGAATAGAATACTAACTCTTAGTCTTTAATCTTTATCGTAGCTATTCTGCTATAGGCCTAAACTGCCGGGGGGCACAAACATGATCCACTGAGCAGTTCCCCCACCTTCTCCACAACACCAACCATCTCTATTCCCCCACCTCCTCTCCCCTCATCACTCTCATCAGGCTGACTTATGTTACACAGTTAGTGACATAAAATAATGGATCTTCCTCATAGTTCTCTCTCTCTCTGTAGGTCTCTCTCCCTCCAGATCAGCATGCTCAATGGCATCCGGCCCTCTGACAAACCCAGTGTCCCCTGTGAACACCTGCCTACGTCGTTCTCCATGTGGTGCTGATATAATTAACCTGAACAAATACATTGTTTTTCAGCATTACAATGATAACAAGCTGTCAAGTTTGTTCTCTGTAATGCATGATGTTTGTTTCTCTCTCTCTTTCCTTCTCACCTTCTTCACCTGGCCGATATGAGCAGGAGGTTTTCTCCCCTGTGAGCTGGGTCCTGCTCAAGGTTTCTGTTTTAACAGGAGATAAAATATAGTTTTTCTTGCCACTGTCTGCTTGCTCAGAGTTTATCTAAACAGACAATGCTGATTGTAAAAGGTGGTATGTAAATAAAACTGAATTGAAAAAAAAATGGCTTGACCTCCCATTCTACTTCTATAAATTGTCTCTGTCATTTACACAACTGCTTTTTCGCCGTTTTTGTGATCCACAGTTTTCAACACAACGCTGCCACTCACCACAGTGACTTACACAGCCAGTGACATCACATGTATATACCCTCTATTCAGAGTTTTCTACTGTTTTTTTGTGTTGGGGGTTCATACCAGACAAAATACCATCAGTAAAACAGGTTGACAGGTTGTTTTTCAGCGGCCCGATCAAACCACAGGCACACTCATGATGCAGATTTGCTGTGTGAGATGTTTGTTATTTGCATTGTAATTGCATGTTTATCATGACTTGTTATATGTGGTACTAAATCTTAGATCAGTTGGTCATTGTCTAAGCTGTCTGCAGTAGAGCACTGAAAATGTATGTGTTGGTTTACCTTAGCCTTAGGCACCACAGTCCAATTTGTTTTCCTGGTGTGTCTATATGATGGTGTTTACCAGCTGTTAGCTGTGAGCTCATATCCCGGCGTCACCGCAGCATTCTTCTCCACCATCAAACGTTTCCTCAAACGTCACCTGAGCGTCCTCCATGTTGCTGATGTTGCCGTTGTTCTGGTTCTAGTGACGGCCATGTCTTCACTCACATAAGGGAAGGGCCCGGCTCCACTGAAAAAGCATGAGGGCACACACATCCTCCAAAATCTGACATCCAATAATCAGGACAAAGACAGTTAGAGTATATTAGTGAAGGAGATTCATTGTGGTCATTCATTGTTAAAAAAAAATTAAAGTTTGGAATAGTTAGTTCATACTAACCTGTGTTGCTTTGTTGCTGTGACTGTATCAGCATTCACATTTACAATTATACAAAAAATTATTTAATAACAAAATAATAACACTTTCTACAATCTAATTATCACACACTGCCATCAAGTAAAATAATCAAATGTTTTTACTTTTGTAAATGTTTGAAAATGTTTTTTACGTTTTTACTAAAAATTATCATGTTTATTTAAAGGAACTGTATGTAAAAAAAAAAAAAATTGTCACACGTCTGCGCTCTAATCTAATCATTGTCAAAACTCTGCATTCCTTCTTACTGTTAATTAAAGTTGTGTTTTACTTTGAAACTTTTTTTTTAAAAAGGTCTAAACACATGCTGTCAGTACGGCTGCACTGATATATGTATACTTACAATGTGACATTTTTATTTATAAGTCTGTATACTCCGGAGATCTATAAAAAAAAAGTTGCAAATTAACAGTTATTGTATATAATTTCAGTGTGTGTGTGTGTGTTGACAGTGAAAACACTTTACCAAACTGCTTTAAAATGAGAAGTGCATTTGAGGGCTAGCATAAATATGTACTAGTTGTTTGGGTCAGAGGGCTGTAATTATCTTGAAACAATGTGTAAATGCTGTAATTACACTGCAAATGTTTTTAAAAGTGCTTTCATTATGTTACGTATCAAATCTTTGGTAAAAAAAAAAACCCACTTGTTAAAAAGAAAAGTAAAACTTTCTGAAATGTTAACAGAGTTCAAATCCTCAAGATTTATATACGTCTGCTGATGATGAACGCCGACAAAGAACTGGAATACAAGTTTTTATTTATTTATTTTTTATAATCTGAAAAAAAGGCTGTGTTTTAGTGTTTATAGGCATGCTGACAACTCACCTACACACAAACACACACATATACAGGTTTATTCCTCATAGGCATTAGCTTCCCTCCACATGTGATCGGTGGGGTGTCTGCACAGTATTTGTGTGTTGGTGCACGCAGCACGGGGCAGCTGCGGGGCTAATTTGTTTAGAAGGAATTAATTAGACGTTATTAAGGGGAAAAACAATGGAGCGGAGGCAGGGTGTTTAACGATGGGACGTTAAAGAGGGGAAACCTGTCACGGAACAATAGGCTAATATCCACCCACTGCTTCCCGGCTACTGCTCAATTATCACACAATAGGACACACATAAATAAACGCGAGCAGCCGGCGCGTTTTCTGATTACCCCTCCTCGTCTGAACGTTCATTCATGACTGAGTGACAGCAGAGGTTGTGTTTGTGTGTTTCTAATTGAGCAGATGTTTCTGTATTAAAGGCTTACACCTTCAAGGCAAACACTGCAGTCTGCTGTTGACGCGTCCTCTGTTGATGAACCCGCAAACCCGATTAAAGGTTTTCGTCTGTTATTCTCGCCTCGTGCTAATTTCTTCGGATCCCAAGCCAATCAAATTCCAGTTCTTTCTCCACACCCTGCTCCATCACCACCGTCTGTGGTCTTTCCCCTCACACCTTTCTCCTATCTCCTCTCTTTCAAAGCCACTTTTTGAGAACAGCCAAGGCAGTATTGAAGGTGAACTGGCCCTGGTGAGTTCCGCGGTGAGCCAGCAGCAGGGAGCCTGCCTCGGGCCCATGGCCCGCTGCCATCAGCTCAGCGGCGGTTTTCTGCACGTCCCAGCCTCCCTCCTGCTGGTGGGACAGCATGTGGGAACTGAGCAGGGGGTACAGGGCTGAGGAGACGCAGCCCACCAGGAGCCCGGCGTCTAGGAGCAGCGAAAGGAGCTCTGCATCGCAGGAGGAAGCTGTCTCCTGGAGGAAGAAAAAAAAGAGAAGAGGGAGAAAGTGTAAACACACATATGGGGATAAAGTCAAGAGAAACTAACTTTCCCTTTCAAGAGTGATCACCTTTTCATCCCCGTAGGGGAGCACAACAACAAGAAATGTGGCATCCATGCAATCAAGTCTTTCAGCCAGGTAACAAGCTATCATTCAGCAGACCTATTCAACCCTTAACACAACCACCACTGGCTGACTTAACACCGAAAGCTGCAGACGAAAATGGACATTTACCAGCCACTGGGAGAACTCTGTAGAAACAAGAGGCGCTGCATTTCCCTGCCGCAGCGTTTCAATGCTGTGTGTGATTACAATGTTACACGCTTGAAGGAAACTGATGGGGTCAGTGCGCCAGGTCACATCCTGTGTTGACCCAGTGGTTGCCAACACCATTCCACTTGGCAGGAGCCATCACACACAAATGCTTCTCTCATTTTTCTGCAGCACTGAGAGAAACACTTACCAAAACAATTCTACAGCTATAAACAGACCTTTACGTAATGTTTTAATCCCATCTTCTGCCTCCTTACATCAACGAATTACAGTGAGACACAAAATTAGTCGCCTCCCGCTCCCTCGGAAAGTGTCGGTGTTTTTCAAATACTGCTGTTTAATAGAGCAACACAACATTTTTACAATAATATTTCCTTTAAGATAGTCTTCCTTAATTTAATTTGCATAGACAAAAATTCGACAAGGGTTACTAATAATAGTGCAGAAAGTGAAAGAAACATGTTTAGACTTGAGAAAAAGGATTGTTAATGAAGGACATACAAGTTTATCAGAGCATGTCCAAGTTTCATGGTATGAGAGGTTATTATATAAACTCCAGTTCTGCAGAAAAGACACCTCAAAGTGAGACTGTAGTGTGCTATAGGGACAACCAGGAGAAAGATTACACACACTGGAAGTTTGTCATTTGGACGAAACTCTAAAGAAGAATGAGCTAGGATTCCTCAGGAGGTGTCTCAAAGTCTTTGAAAATTGAACCGAGCAACTCCAGGCTAAATACACAATTGACTATTAGCATCATGACCTTGTTATATTTAAGGTAAGGTAAGATAATGTGTTTTATTTGTGTGTGTGTGTGTCCCACAGATTGAGAACCCCCCTGATCTCGAACTGTACATGCAAATTGCTAAATGCCATTAGGGCTGCTCTGCTGTGAGCAGAATCCAGGCTGGAGTGCTGGGGTTAAAAAGGCCGTCTCTCTGTGACTCAGCCCTTCTCCTCTGCATCATCTCACCTGTTTGCTATCTCTATTATTAAGCTTGCACTTGCACACGACCATTATGTGCACGCACACAGACAAACAGCTAGTCCTTGTTGTGGTATTTCTGGAGCCGAGGCAGATCAATTATAAATGTGGAGGGCCACCTCTGAGATGTCTCATCTCTGGGCAGGCCTCGCTCTATTTTCACTTCTTGAAGGACAAATCATCCAAAAAATAAATAAAAAACAAAAAAACCCCATTAATTTTTAACAAGGGTTCCTTCACATGCACGACGATGTCTCACATCAGAGACAGAATCGGCTGTTGTCAGCGGCAATGTCACTGTCCCCTTGGTGGAATTACTGATAGACATAAAATAAGTTCTTCTCTATTGAGCAGCATTCAACATTTAGCAAAGGAAAAGAGAGGGTTGACATGTAGCAGTTATAGAGATCTAGCTTGTCATGCATGACTAATAATTTAATTTCCAGGGCTTCCACTGCGAGACAGGACCGAATGAATCCTGACAAGCTGGGGCGAGAGAGGGACGACAAAGACGGCTGTGAATCTGGAGACAGAAGTGGATAAGGAGGTCAGCCGGGTATAATGAAAATTAGGAAAGAGAGACAAGAGAGAAAGAGAGAGTGTAGAAGATGAGGGAGTCAGCTGAAGAGGAGACATGCACTGAAAGCATCGCATACATACATTTTTAAGTGCAACTGTTTCCAGAACCAAGGAGAGGCACTTCAAAACACCTTCACACTTCAGCATCTAACTTTTCAGTCTGCAGCCTGATCAGAGGCCCAGAACAAATGTTCTACATGGGATTCCTGGAACTGTGGTGACCTATTTTTTTCCAAGACGATCTGAAAAATGTATAGATAAAGGGGGACATGATAGGTAGCTGAAAATGGCGACAGTGGAACTGTGATCTTGCCCTGTTTTTAATGCCTTTCTCTCAGTTTCAGGGGGGATTTGAATCTTGGACTCCTGTGTGAAGGTCTGCAGCACCAGCAAGGCTGTGCCAAAACAAAAAACAAAAACAAAAACAAAAAAAAAACTGGCGCTACATTCCTGCATAATACTCAAAGTAAGCGCAAACATGCAAGTGCAAGTATCCACAGTTTTGGAAATGTTCTCCATTCAGGGACACTGCAAAGCAAAAGGCTTTGTGGACCATGAAGGACGTAGTCTGTGAATTCAGTCACAGCTTCATTTCTTTTCTGCTACTGTAAGCATGCTAGTAATAGCAGGAGCAATGCGTAACATTTTCATCATAGGCCAGATTATAAACACAGACACGGACAGCTGTGGAGCCCACTAGTTGACACTTCTCAGGGGAGAATCACAGACTCTGCACCTTCTTATGTTTAAAGATAGTTTGTTTAAGCAGCAACAACTTTAAGACTTTAACAACCTATCAATAACATAAATATCTGAACCATATTTCAAGACAATCCAAAGCCAGGTCAGCATCATGGTGGTGCTGGAGACAAGTCAGGAGACTGTCATAAGACCTGTCCCTTTGTGTCCCCTTTGAGGTTTAAGACCCTGTTCACACTGGGTAAATCAATCTGGCTAGACTCTGAGAGATTCTGAGTCTGAACAACGCAAATCCGGATATATCCGGATTGATTTCAATCCGAATATATCCTCTCGGAGGTGGATCTAGATGGATTGGCTTTAATCTGGCTCAGGTCTGAACGCAAATCCGGCTAGCGAATCCCGCTTAGTGACGTCACACTTCCAGGTTCACGGGGACAGTGTCCGGATCGCGTACAAAAGCCATATGTAAACAACCATCGATCTACAACAGCATGTGCGCATCCTAAACGGACTCTGTATATTACGAGGCGCCACCTAGTGGTTTGGAGGACAACAAACAAGCCGGGTTAAGCTGGATTGAGCACGTACACATGCGTGTGATAGCCGGATTTGAAAACAGGTCTGAACGTATCCAGCTTAAAGGCTATCCAGATTCAATCCTAGCTAGATTGACTTTCTCCAGTGTGAACAGGGCCTAATATCATTTAACCTGCTAATCACCTACAGCCAACTACAGTGTACAGCTATGGTGAGAAACCACACCTATGACTTGCACATGGCTCTGCTGTATGGCTCGTACACATAGATCTGTAATGTGGAACTGTACCAGGTGATGTCCAAAAATAAGGAATGGAACATTATGTCACTCTGATTGAAATGTGACACATTCTGTACCACTGGGGAGGGAAAAGGCAGCTGTCAGTGTGGTAGATGCTTCAGATATCACACCTGGAGATGAGTTTAGAGGCACAACATGCGCATTACCACATGCAGTCAGCCTAGGCTGCAGGTTTAGAGCTAGAGTACATTTAGTCTCACTGCTGTCGTGACCATGTTCAGTAGAATGAAATATGCACATATTGTAAACACACACAAACATGGAAACACTTCTGATGAATACACACAAAATCCAGACTTTCCTGCAAACACTGGTTTGTTATGGAAGAAAGAAAATGCAGTATAGACCCTGGTCCCCTGCTTACACTGACACACACACACACACACACCTCCCAGGCTATTACTGTTTGACGGCGTCAAGAGAGACAGCACATTTGAGTCTAAGAGTCAGTCGGATTGACAGTTGAGCTGGAAATAGATGTGAAGACACGGCTGAGGGATGGAGGGATGGAGGGGAATCTTGATATCAGAGCAGAGCAGATAACTTTATGCCCTTTCAACAGCAGGAACAGCTCTGTCACATTTCAGGCACTGCAGTTAGCCCGGTGTTAACACCTACTCTGACTGTACAACAAAGTGTAATGACAAAGTGCAGAGGACCCCTACCAGGAAAATCACAGTTACAGTTAATCCTCAGAAGCTACTAAGAAATATTGTTACTCATTGTCACAGTGGATGTTTCTAAAGCTAAATATGCAGCAAAGACACCGTTGTCTTGGCTCTTCTGCTGCTCTTTGTTGTCAATGTGAAGGGTTAAGAACACATGTAATGCTAGTGTACTAAACAGAGGCTGTGAGGTTCACAGGAGAAACTCTGTGCCTCAGCTCTTCTTCCACAATTACTGTTGCTGTAGCTGTGGATCGGTAGATTAGAGAAGTTCCTCTGTGTCCTTTTTCTCTGTACATAATGCAGAGTTAGACCCACTACAAATAACATTTCATTTATTAAAGGTGTAAAAACCAAAGTGTAAAATCGTGGCATTTCTTTCTTTGCTTTAATCAATGTTAAATTTTGCTGTAATTAACGAACTGTCAATGCCACTTTGTCTTTATGCTAAGCTAAGCAAACTGCCAACTCTGGCTGCTGTTTTACGTTTAGCATAAAAACAAAGTGGCATTGACAGTTTGTTAATTACAGCAAAATTTGTTAAGATTAAAGGAATTTTTTTTTTTTACATTAGTAGTTCTGGTTTCATTTAACGTGTATAAGTGGAGAAAATCAGTGTAATTAGATTACTTAACTTACAAGGCAAAGGCTGCACATTCAATATGTTTTCCAGTAATAATTGTAGTCTTTAAAATCTTTGCATGAAGAGTCAGGCTGAACAGACCCTTCATCACTACTGTCATCGTCTGACTGTACAGCTACCCATCTTCTGAAAAACCTGCATGTGTATCCATACTGCCTTCTTCTTCTTCTGGCGCCTTCATTACCCTTCCTTTTAATCTTCCCAAGCAGGCCTTCGCCTCTTCATCAAAGGTCCGCAGCACATGACATCATGTCCTGGGGGTGTTTATATTTTTGAGTACAGGTTTGTGTCAGGTTAAACTCCCCTTCAAGTTTTCTTTAAACGTTCAAACAGCATGCCCATCTCTTCGGATAAGTGAAAACAATCACGTCTTGCGTGATTGTGCTGCACGGTCGCAGCTGGTGCATGCTGTGAGTGAGTGAACAAACACTCAGCATGACAAGAGAAGTGACACATCAAACCGCAGCCATAAGACGTCCAACCCCACCCTCCCTCCCTCGCTCTTGTTATTACCTCCTCGTTTCTTGCTGTCTCACCATGTCAAAGGCAGCCAAGGTTGTCTTTCCTGCTTGTTTTCAGAGGTCACTAAATGCTGCCTGATTGGGTCTGGTCAATTTTTCACACCTTTGTTTTCTATTCTTGTTCTGCACGTCTCTCATTCCCTGTAAACATCTTCTGTCGCCCTCTCTCTCTCTCTCGCTCTCTCTCTCTCTCCCTGAGCTAAACTCAGCTGAGAGCTTAATTGGAATTACCGTACACGTACAATGCCTACTACATAATGCATGGTCGAGCCTTCTTTTATCATTTAAATCATAAAGCTTCTTTGGAATGCCAGACAACACACAACCATCTCCTTACCTCCTCCTCTCATCCTTTTCTTCCTCTCCTCAGGCTCTGCTCCTCATCTCTCCATCCTAGCTGTCTCTAGGCTTTAGTGGCACTCCAAACTGATCGCACACACACACTCACACTCCAAACAGCCCTTTTTCTACAACTCAACGTGATTGAAGGTGACAGAAGAAGAAGAAGATGTAAAGCCCCCCCAAAAAAAGAACTAAAATAACAATGAGGAGGGAAAAAAAAGGATTGTTGTGACGCACAACAGCAAACAAACACATGCATGCATGAAGCATGGAGTCAGGGTTTACCGGACTGAGCTGCAAACAACACAGAGCTAGATTAATCGGACCAATATGGCAGAAAAGCCTCAAACAAGCCCACTTGAACAAGCAATTAGACACATAATCACTCAATCAAACAGACGCCTTTTATCCTCACAGCGTTGGGCAGATGGACAAGGTGTACATGATTCTTTAGAGAGGCCTTGGTGCTCTTTCTAACTTGATTACTCACACACACAAGGACACACGCAAATCAAAACAAGCAATAAATGCAAAAAAAGATGAGGATGAAGGAAAAGATGAAGCATTCAAATCATGAAGTATCCATTCTTGTAACCACAAATGGACCACTCTTAGTATTCTAGCAATGTTCCGGCTATCTGTCACTTTTGTCACATTTTCCCTTTCATACATTTCAATATAACCGACGTTGCCTTACGTGTAGGGTGTACTTACACTCATTTGGTGCAATCAAAACAAACCGAGGTGCAATCGCCCAGTAAAGTGCAGCTCATTTAAACAAGTGTAAACACCATCATCCGAACCTATTGAGCGCACCGGGCATATATAAACCAACTTCAAACAAACCCTGGTGACTGAAATATGAAGCACACACAGGCTGTGGTGTAACATCATGTGTCAAGTGATGCAATAGGAAGGCACCTTATTTATGTTTGGCCAAATCCAAGAAATCACATTTAGCCCAGCATGCTGCATTACTGTGGAGGTTTGGCTACAAGATATAAGGCATACAAACTGGCCAATCAGGTTGTGACCACAGCCATAGGTGTGGTTGTATGTGAAAATTCCTTGTGTACAGTAACTAACCAGAAACCAAGATGCACACAAGAAGAGTGCTATTTTCAGCAATCTAATGCATACTAAAGACAACATTCATTTCTGGAGCTAAAGCTTAATTAACAAGCTAGACACCGCTTATAAAATCTGTTGTCATTTCAGATGGGAAGTGTGATGCCTTCCTGTTGTTAAAAAAAGCTGAGGGAAAGTACATCTGTCTGTTTTTGTGAACAGAACCTTTGCCATCACCAGCGAATAAAGCACAGAGAAGAAAAGCAGGATATAAAAAGAAGTAAAGAAAGCACAGCAGCTGCAACGTGCTCCAACACTTCACTGCTGCAGACCTCGCCGTGGATTGCTATTGTGTTTACATAAGAGTGTGCATGTTGTGTGCAAAATGCACACTCTACGTTGTTCAAATGGCTCATTCATATTAACAGGTTGGTTCTTATCGGCCTCTATCTTTATAATCCATTCGTCAGGCTGGCTTTCTGCTCGTATGCCCCGCTGTTTTTCTTAATGATCCATACATCTTCACTAGGATGAACAGAGCGGGAAAGGGAAGCACAGGAAAGGAACAAAGGAAAGTTTCTGCACCTAAAGAGGGGAAATAAAGTACGCCTTGTTTTTTTCTGCATGTCTTTCTTCAATACCTGCACTCTACCTTTGTCTCGCTTTCAAATCATCTCCACTACTCCCACTCCTTTCCTCTTCCCTTTAGTTCTCCAACGCCCACTCTGGTCTGCGCAAATGGAGCTTAGCACGCCTCTTTAGCTAAACACAGTGAATGTGAATGGAAATGAAGACATATCTCACTGAAGCCCTTTTCTCATTTACTTTTTGTGTCAAGTGGTTTTCTTTAATGCTATTTTAATTAAAAAACTAATCTTCTTTTTTTTAATCATTATCTCAGGTGGGAGATCTCCTCCTCCCTGGAGTAAAAAAAAATGTTGATGGTGAGAGAAACAATGATGAACACTAATCTGTGACATCAGATACAGAGCAGAGTGTCAGAGATAGTACAGTGGCAGCGGGGCAGTGCTTGAAGATAAGGGCTGCCAATCAATGAGAGTGGTTTGGATAATTTAAGGGTGCAGAGTGGCCGAAATCAACCTTAGGCTTAATTTTTTAACCTTTTACTCTTTCTGGTATGACGGGATGAAACCTCGATGAAACACAGAACAGCAACAGTTCAGTAGCACAGTGTCACTGAGTTTCTGTTTAATCAAGCTGAACTAAAATCCATTATTTCTGATCCTCCTGATATTGATCTGCTGTGGGCTACTGTACTGTAGCTGTTGACAAGTGCACGCTCTGCTGGATCTGATAACACAAGTGCTGTCCTCTTCTAGAACAGCAACAGTACAAACTGGTCAAATGAGTGTGAAAAAAAAACACTTATCTGGTGGTTTGTTGTGCAGGCAGGTGGAGAATGGTGATGAGGGGTGTCAGAGACAGCAAACTGCTTTGTAATTAGGGATTTAAAATTGACTCGTCAGTGGTGCTGATTAACAGAGCTCAGCTGGTTAACAAGCCTTTAAATGCACAGCAGGACAAAGTGGCTTCTTATAATTGAGTTAAAATCACCTTAATCATCTCTTCATTTGTCGATATTTAATCTGATTGCCTTTTCAAGCTGTACTCCACATAACTACATAACTATAAATGACATCAGGATGTTGATGTTTCAGATTTTCAGACCTCCTCCCTCTGTTTTATATAACTCACTCTAATTATAATTCAATCTTGCATAATTATGGGAATGGCCACTTTAAGGGGCAGGTGAGGTGGACAGGCTCAACCTCTTTGCCTGTATTTGGATTAACCTGGAGTTTAGGCGGAGTAAGGTTTCTAAAGGGTCTTTAGGACTGCCACTTATCAGCCTTAGACTCCCTCTGACCTAAGGTATGTTGACTTTTTAACCCAGTTTCATTTCTCTAAATCTATTTTTGTGTTTTATAACATTATAAACAGACATTTTTAATCAGAAAAAAACTGCTTGAAAGCACATTAACAGAAAAGGCTCTGATGAGTGCACATACTCATGAAAAGAGAGAGATGCTCTCACTTCTGGAGAGGCACACAGACAAACAAGCACACACATGCACACAACTCCACAGCGAGCAACAAACCAACACATTATCAGATGTATTAGATGTAAGATAATTCCTCTCTGTCGCTGCGGATGTTATCTTCAGATGAACACTGTTCTATGCTGCTCTGAACGTGCCCCCTGTTCAGTCACTTCTTAGGTGGTGAGATTATTTCTCAAAGCAGTGCGACACACTGTCTTAATCCATTCATGCATCCCTTCTCCAACTCCTCCTGATTTATCCTTTCTGTGCTCATAACTTCTCGTAACTTTGTAGCTCCTGACTTCAGACTCTTTCTAACTTTGAATTCTTCTGCATTTGCTGTCTTTTTAATTTCCTCCTCATCCTATTTCAGCCTTTCAACACCCCGTCTCTCTTTTTGCTTTCCTCGTACCACCTCTAAATCACCTAACGTGTGTCTCTTGCCGCCTCCAGCACCTTGCCTCCCTCGGTTCTGCTCTCTTTTCTCTCTAGTATAAGAGCAGGTGTACCAATATAGGAGCTTGATCGTTTCATTTAATAGAGGCTCTGTCACTTAATAGCAAGGCTTTCTCTTATCTGATCCAGAAACAAAGAGAGGGTCTGCTGGGTCTGAGAGGCCTACTTTGTGACAAATGCTTATCTGATGGGAGGAACAGTGGAGAGCGGCCCGCACAGTCTTCAGTGATTTGCTACTTTATCTGATGGTGGCCATCTAAACTTAAAGAGGGCAGTTAGCAAGTGGATGAATGCTGGCATATTTCAAAGTTGAGATTATTTTGTCAAATTTAATTGAAACTTTTTAAACAGTCTTAATAAAAATTCTATTTTTTTTTCACCTTTGAGTTTAAAGAAAAGATTTATGGCACATATTTTAAGCCATTTTTAAAGCACAAATGCAAAATATTTTCTAGTTCCAGTATCTTCTATGTGATGATCCCCTGGTCTTCACTGTTTTTATAGCAATGTAAACTGAAAACATCTGGGTTTTGACAGGTTAAATTAAAATAAATAAATATTAAACTCCCTTTAGGCTCTAGGAAGCTGTGAAGTACAATTTTCACAGGTTTTACAGCCTGAATAATTAACAGAAATGTTTGCATTCATGCAGTAGGATTCCATTTGATGAAGTGCATTTGAACATGGTTGATGCAGACCTAATGATGCATTTCATTTGAACAGGAGAAGCTGGACGTTTTAATTCCAGGTGTGATATTTCAACTGGAGTGACCCCACAGTCGAGATATATCTGACTTGGAAAGTGAGAGAAACTTTCCTCGAATGTTTTGGTTTCCAGAGTTCTTGTGGAATGTGGCTGCGTTGTCATGTTCAGCTCTGACTTTCAACTTCAAAGATAAATGGAACAGTTTTGTGTTCTATGATAGGAGGCTCTGAGAGGTGAATTACACCGTGTGAGAGCTTAATAAGTTAAAAGAATTTTAGAGGAAGGAAAGACTGACTAGGTACAGAACTCACACTCTAGGTGAACTTAAGGTAGGAGCGTCTGAAGGTGCATCCTCAGGGGAGCACAATCCCTGCCTTATATAACCACTTACTGTGTCCATGCTGTTAATCTGGTCCAGAGTCAGCTTCCGCAGTTGCTCATCGCCGCTTTCAGACATCAGTTTGAGCGCAGGCTGCTGGAGGCTCGGCCGATTTTGGAGCAGCAGTGTGGCTATGTGTCTGATGCACTGGAGAGGAAAAGGAAAGAGAGATGAATGGGTACATGTGTAGACGAGTGGATGAAAGGAGGAGGGTATGTGATAAAAGCAAAGGTAGAATGGAAATGGGGAAGGGTAAATCAGAAGACAGTTAAAAAAAGAAGAAGAGAAAAGCAGAGACGGAGGGAACAGTGAAGGTTAATCGATGCACATACTGTACAGACACCAGGCACATAATACTTGTAAAAAAGGCTTACACACAAACATGTGCGCACACCACACACACGCACAGGGCTGTTGCAGTTCCGTCCGGTAATGTATGGATATCACAATGCAATCTGACTCCCCATGCTCTGGCGCTTTCATTCCAGCAGATTCAAATTAAAGCTGTTCAGAACAGAGTAAAAGGCCCCCCCACACCCCACTCAACCCCCCTTCTCACACTAATATTAGACAGCCAGGCAGACACTAGCCTATTCACACTGAATAGCATTAGTGCTAAACTAATATCACAGTCAGCTGGTCCTAGACATACAGAATGGCATTTGGCTTAGTACTGCATGGTGCTCAGTAGGGCATGAATAGCATTAGGGGCTGTCAGATATCAAAGAAGGGCTACTGCATATAGTGCAAAAAGCACTGAGCTGATGCTAACACTTTGCTGTGGGTTACATGCTTAATAGCTTTAGGCTCTTTTAAGATGCGAGGTGATGCTGCAGGGGTAGCTTTACAGAATACAAACGGGCTTGTGATAACAATGGTGATGACAATGGTGGTCAACTTATATAATGTGCAATTTCAATTAATTTTTTCCTTGATGTGCTGAAGAAGTAAAAAAAGTCCCACTAAACATTCGCAAACAATACAGAGTGTTTGTTTCTTACCTGCACTGGGAGCTTGTGTTTGGTGTTATAGAGGGATCTCACCATGGTGACCACCTGCTGACCCAGGTCTAACTTGACCTCTGACCCCTGGCAGCGGGTCAACAGGGACGAGGTTAGGACAACCCAGGGGTTAAGTTCCGACTCCGCCCTGCAGACAAAGAGTAAGACTTTTTAATAGTGCGTGCAGTCTTGTGATGACCTTCAACATCTTCTGTGATTAACATTAAGGAAAGAAATGTTAAGATTCTGCATGTTACTTGCTGTTACTAAGCAAAATAGTGTTTTCCTGTTTGTGTGTATATCCATTCTCTAGATATTTCTCCTTACATAGTTATGACAATAAATAGACTACTATATATATTTTATGTGCATTGGCATATTGCATGAAAATGTACATCTGGTTAATCAATAATATAAATATAACAACTTCAACTTCACTCAAACCACTGACTGACATGAAAGCTGACAGAACGATCCAGGGAGGTTTACAGATAAACTAATGAGTTCTGACATCGACATGAAAGCAAGGCTGAAAGATGTTTGACCACAATACTCCTGCAGTTAATATTAAACACTTCATCTGTGTGAACACCGGGAGGACAGCTGCCAACACTGACAGGCGTCACTCTGTTTACACGCTCCTCAAGACCTTTGCTAATGCCTCTAGAGTAACCGATTAGATCCCGCCAAGGCCAGCAAATGCCAGTGATGTGAAGGCAATATGACCTTCATGGATCTTTATTATTACTTATCCATCACAGGGGGAAAAAAAGACCAAAACCACAGAACAACTTATTAACTGGTTATAGCCTTGACCCTAATCCATCCATCAATCTATCAGATCAATAAGTACAATAGACAGTCGCAGCAGTAGCAACAGTCAGAATGCATCGTGACTATTACTTATTTTATTCAATGCATGGGGGGAAAGTCTTCTATTAGACACCAATGTAAAAGAGGAAAAGTGTTTATAAAATACAAGTCAGCAGTGTTGGAAAGTTGTGTTTGTGATTAACATGACAAGCAGTGCATTAAATATTAAATGGAGAGTGAGGAGGGGAAAAATCTGAGAGGAGGAAGGCTGTGTATCATTCTGAGTGTTTCAAATGATAATGTGCAGATGGAAACATGCTGATTAATCTTTGCTTATGTGATGAGAAGTAGAATTTTTTTTTTTTTAAATCTGATGCCAGATCAGGCTGCTGAAGTGGTTTTTGAGCGGGTATGTAAGAAGTCAGCTGTGTGGTAAGCACCTATGAGTGTATGCATCTCTGCAGAAGAAGTGTGTGTGTGTGTTAGTGAGAGGAAAAATAAAGAGACAGAGGATCATAAAAAAAAGAGACAAGAGACAGCGGGGAGAACAGCAGGCCTCCAGTGTGTGTCTGTCAGTAGAAAAAGCAGCTCTCCATCTAACTACCGGGGAGTCGTGTCCTGACAAGCTGCTTCACCTTTGGATAAGGCGGCCAGGAGAACAAACAAAGTCCACTTGTGCTCCTGGCAGCTTCCTGTGCTTTTTCCAGAGGACTGCTGCATGCTACTATGAGTGTCTGTGCGCTCGCCAAATCTGTCACAGGGTGCAGTGTGAGTCACAGCCAGCCTCCATTCGTGCTTTGAATCATGACTCAGTTTATGCGCACAGACTAGAGGATAAGCTTTTAAAATGCAACGCCGAACGCAGCACCCAAATCCACGCTCCTCATGCGGTCAAATCCTGACTTTACAGGTGATGAACACACTTCCTGCTCGACCAGGATTACATGCTGAGTCAGTCTGTGGTTGAGGTGCACAGAACTCAAAGCATCTTAAATGAGGCATTTGAAGGTTAAGTTATTCTGAGTTTTGTGTCCCAAATTATGAGCAGGAGATGTAGCAGAGCAGGTGAAATGCACAGTGGACACAGCACAGACCTGAATATCAGGCCCCTGCGCCTCAGTGTAGCTGGAGTTTGAGCAACTTGCTGCAAATTAGCTTGACCTATTTTATGAAGGAAGACTAAGTAGATAAGAAAAGCAAAAAAAACATGATCCCACGCTGAGTTTGCACTTGAATTAATATCTGAAATGCATCTGAATGTCAGCTGTATCGGTCTGCAGCCGACAGTCCTCACAGTCTAACTACAGCTGCTACACCGACACTAGTATTTCATTTTGTGTTTTTTTTTTTATTTAGAAAATGATCCAATATTACATATATGTGAGAAGCTAAAGCATGTTAAACCTTTGCTTTCAGTATCATCTCTACAGCAACAACGACTGAAGGTTCAACTGTTGATCAGCCGGCCACAATGTTAGCCCATTGTTCAGTACAGTACAACTACAGTCTGGGAGGTTTGTAAACGGACTTGGGTGGTTGTTGTTGTCTTGCTGCACTTTGTCTCAAGCTCATAGACAGATGTCCTACAATTTAGAATTCATTGTTCCATCAATGCTGGCCGGTCATCCTGGCTCAGATGCAGCAAAACAGGCCCAAACTATGATACTACCAGCACCATGTTCAACAGGTGGGAGAGGTTCATTTACTGGGATGCAGGGACATCCTTTCTCCCAACATTAGGCTTCTCATTTAAGCTGAATAATCATCAAACTGCAGACAGGCAGCAGTGGTTTTATGGAGAGCAGTGAAATGACAGTGAAATATTTCAGTTTTAGTTCTTTGATTGGGTCCTCTTTTTACCGCTGTCAGGACTTTTGATGATGTTTGTGTCATATTTAGGCTGAAGAAAATTCTAAAGGGTTTACAAACTATCAAACAGCACCGTATATGTAACGATAACTCCATTACAAAAGGACTGAAGACTAATAATCTTGTCTATGCTTACTCACAAATTTTTCATTCCATTCACTTCACCGCCACAACTCAAAGAAAACACTTTCCCTTTGAGTTGAAAACTGTCTCTATGCCTGCAAATGTATTTTCACATCCCCATCAAGATTCTTTCCCTTGCGTTTGATCACACAAAACAATAACAGCCTGAAAAATGATCCGAACTGACACACAATAAAAGGTGAGAGCAAAAAAAAATACAGTTGGGCAGATCAATTTGTCTCTTATCCCGAGTCGTGGGGAGGCGAATGATTCTGCATCTAATGGCTTATTTCCACTTTTCCATGGACCCAGGAGCCACGTCAGGAAGTCAGCAGCTATAGCTGCAGGGACTATGGTTCAAAGTAACAGTAATATCAGAAAATACATGCTCTAAAGTTCTTATTATGATCAAACATTGCCACTGTGGCTGCTGCACAGCTTCATTCACACAACACAGCGAGAGCGATTATGTGGATTTTTTTTACAGTTATGTTGTAGCCTTCCTGTATAATCTACAGTGATATTTTCTATTTTTGCCAAGGCAGTTAAATATGTACCAAACCTTTTGAATGTATTCATCAATATCAGAGTCAGAAATACTTTATTAATCCCAGAGGGAAATTGCATTGGCCTTGACTGACCCAAATCTAAACAGAATTTAGTCCCTGAGTTAGCTGCCGTGTTTCTTCAATTACAGACATAGTTAATTAATATTGAATCTCTCTTTTAATGTAACGCAATTATATCACACTGCTCTACAGATAACATAACCACGTGTGTGTCTATACATAACTGCATACAAATCAATGGAAGTTTCCTGGAGAAGAACTCTACTTTAAAGTGGTGGATCTGCTTTGATTGAGCTGGAAGCATAAACGTTAGACAGCATAACCCTGCATTGTCTCTGTGGTCCTCAGCGTATACGGCTCACTTTTAATCAAGAACAATGGAGCAGGAGAAGAGCAATCACATCATTAGGCACTTATCGATAATACAAGCAACATTCGCAGAGACTCTTAAGACACCAGCTGGTGTAAGAAGCCCAGCGCCTGGAGCTCTGAGACTTCTAACTATAAAATTCTACAATATGTGCAGCCGAGTGATTCACAATGCAATTATCATTTCTAAGTCTTAGTAAAAAAAAAACACATTGAATATAAATTTCTCATTTAAAATGATGCCTCTGATTTCCAAAACAAACACTGGTGTTCGGTGTTTCTGTGAGTGAGTGTAAAGCAACAAAAGACACAATGTCAAATGCAAATAAAAGGCTCTGAAATGTCATAGCCTGTAGGGGCTTTTACATTTTTACAGCTTGTGTTACTTCCTATACACATGAATATGGCTGGAAACTGCAAACATGGTCCCACAGTAAGATCCCACTTTCATATGGCTTTAGAGAATACCAGGCTACAGCACAGACTGGACTTAGGCACCCAAATATTATCTTTAAACTTTTAAAAGTTGTATTTTTCATTCCTAAGCTGTACTAAAAGCTTTAAAAAAGGGAGAAAATAAGAAAATATATGTCTTACACTTCCTCTTTCATCATAGGCGGCCATGCTTGTAGGAGGAGCATGAGCAACTGAAAGTCATCCCACTTCTGTGCCGCTTCCAAGAGCTTGTGGAAAAGGGCGAATCGTTTGTCCTCGTTCTCCACATCTTCTATCTGGATCTGAGTAAAAAAAAAAAAAGCAGGACATGAGGAAGGTGACATCACACACAAAGGCTACGAGAAACTTTATCCACTGGGACATAAATTTGGTAAAACAAAGGGTGTTCAGGAAGATTTATGTTCTGCTACATGTAGATCGTACACAGATATAATGATAAGTGCATCATTCACTGTGAAGCTCATTCAGTGATCGATTGTGTCGGCCACTTTTAGGACACCCAAAATAGGATGGCAAGTTTTCATTGATCTGAAAAGATGCTCCCAACAAATGTGACACCCTAATGATTGCAGTTTGTGGGGAGGTTTTCCTGCCAAAGCAAGATCTGAATGAACTGCACACAGAGTCAATTTAAGCCGCTATGAATCCCTTCAAAGCTCCAAATAAGGCACAGAATGGAAGGAACACTGCTTGATGTGTAATGACACATTTCATTGTTATTCTGAAGTAAAGTCGCCTGTGGCTAAACGTATTCCATACTGCTATGAGAAAGAGACTGATTGATTGAGGGACAGAGCGTGAGAAAAGAGAATGAAAAGGAATGAAGAAGGGTTAATGTAAAAAAAAAATGAGAGGAGGAGGCGGCGGAGGGAAAGTAATTAATTTTCTTCTCAAAGGTTGGCTTCTAGTGCGATTTAACAGTTCACAGAGCAGCTGATTTCTGAGGGGAAAACTACAACCTGCCAAAGCATGGCTCCTGCAAAGACAGGCTGTGTCACACACACAAACACACACACACATCCCTTACAGCCAGACTTATAAAACAGTTTCAGACTCATCTCACATTTACAAGACTTGTTATCTCTAAAAACAACTAATAACAGTTTATTTTAACCAAACACAAGAAAACTGTTGTCAATATAAAAGTATATAAATATGGACGAAGCTTCTGTGACATCACCCGTAAGTTTAAGAAGCACCATTTTGAGTGTGGAAGGTGTCACCATGTTGGCAGCACTGCGGTGCAGCGTGAGTGGAGGTGAGGTGAGCAGGTAGTTGCTGTCAGCACCTTCAAAGCTGTTAAGCCCATAATTATGCATAACTTAATATAAGGAAATATAAGGAAACTAAACAAAATCACCTCAGTACAGTACAAAAGAACTTCCTGTATGATCTATGTCAATCCAGTCTCTCTTTAAATACACATTTATATAATGTTTGCACCGATGGCTTGAGTGATAATAATAAAAGGTGTTGTGATGTTTAGGGCCTATTTTACACGCTAAAACAAAATCCTTCATCTTGCTCATCTGTTTACTTGATCATCAATGCATGGTGCGCTTTGATGATCAAACAACTATTTACTTGCTATTTTAATTATGCTACAAACATTTGATACAAATTATCCCACGGACGAGTGTTTATTAAGGAGCACTCACATCGGCTGATGTTATCTGATACTCCCAACGGCTTCTGAGATATTAGATGTGATAAACATCTAATTTATTCATAAAAGCACATGATAAATAACTGGCAGCACAACAAACCCATGCATAGCGATGTAGTCGATTGGCTTTTGAGGTGGGGGTGGTGGGGGTGGTGGGGGTGGCGGGGGGGTGGATGGAGCAATAAATGAGTAAAGCTTAAACTCAGGACCCTCTGGAAATGGAGGTCATTTGGGAAACAGAAATGGAATCTTAACTACCTGTAAAAAGCCCTCACTGCAATCTAAAGCTCTCAAATCCATCACTGAATGTAAACTGCAACCCAGTGCCTGTTCATCATATTTATCGCCTTACTGCATTATGAATACTGAACACCGTCTAACTATTGAAGCATTTTCTGAGTGTTATGGACACATTTATTCATTGTTTGTTACAAATACAAAGACCTTGGTTATTTTCAATAATATTCAGATTACATGCTCCCTTTGTGTGTTTATATATATATATTGCAAACACACAAAGATATTACGCACAAGAACAAGTCTGCAAACACACACATCAAATGTCACCTACAGTCGACCACAAATTAAATCACTGCCAATTACTATGTGGCTGTGAGGCTTTTATTTTCTTAACAAGGCAGGATGGCAATTAATTATGGCTAGTGATTAAAATCAACATTTCCTCTGTGGCGTTGTACAAAGAACACAGTGCAGGAGGGCAAAGGAGGCGGGAAGTGGTGAAGGGGGCGGGGGCGAGGGGGCCGAGACTGTCAGCCAATACCATAACATTTAGCAGGGGACTGCTCACACATTAGATGGAAACACATTCTCTCCCACTGAAAGCGCTGATTTACTCAAACATATATTTATACTGTATGCTGTTCTGCCCACCTTTCTGTATGTGTGTGTGTTTCAGGACACTCAAATACTTCTTCTGGTCTGATGTATCATCCAAAGACAAATCTATGCTCTATTTTATTTCTATAATTTAATTTTTTCATGGGTCATTTGCACTTTTTCTTCATTTTTTTTTTGAGCAGCATTCCCTGCTTTTTGCCTTTTCAGTATGGATTTGTCTGCATGCCTAAATGGTGTGCATAGAGCTCCAATAAAAGTGATAAAAAGCACAAGCAAAAGTGCCATCTTTAACATCATCTGCTGGAACATAAGTAGCAATCATTACCACAACCAGCTTTGTGCTGGAGAAAAGATGCGTCCAGGGACACATCACACATATTGATGACCTACATTCACCATATAGGTCTACAAAGTTCAAAGATTCATCACTAGCCCATCCACTGTGCAGTACTTGTCTTCTTAAAGTCAGAAAACTGACCTAGTTTGAGACTTTTTTTGTGTCTCAGCAGTGTTATGGTGGGTCCTTTTTTTGCATGCGTTCTACCAAAATTGCTGCAGACCTCACATTACAGAGGTGCCATTGCTTTATCCTGGGCTTAGCACACTGCTCATGATGATTGTGACTGGTTTGATAAAAAATGTTTTTTCGTCCTAAATAATAATGGCTGCAGCTCAACCATTTTTCTGGTTATGGGAAACTAATCCCATATGAGCTGATTAATAATGTCACTAATACCTAAACCAAAGAGTAGGAGACACATAAAAGAAGGAAAGAAAACATGGAGTATGGGTACATGTGAATAATTTCCATTACAGATAAGGTATACACACAAGTGCACACATGCCCATGAGAGGCAAAAAAAAGAATTAAGGATTAATATAGGAAAACGTGCATATTTTCTGTCAACACAGCTACTCATGTACACCGCTCATACTGAGAGGTCAGGAGCACATAATGATATGCTAAAAAAACAATGCTGTGCAACAGAGAGGATTACATGTACACAGGCAAACAAAAAAAAAAGCTGCTGGTTCTCACCGGCTGCAATTTCAGGCATCAAAACCATTTTATTTATTTATTTTTTCCCCCCTGTGCCAGCACAGAAAGCTGCGCTGCTGAATTATGCCTGCTGCATGCTCACCCACTGTTACTCTGAGTAGCCATGCTTTTAGCGACATGATACACAGGGACACAGAAAGTGAGAAGAAAGCATGGAAATGAAGTAAGGAAACAGGGGGGCGTAGGTTGAAGTAAATGGAACATGACAACTAGTAGTTACCAGCAGCTGCTTTATTACTCTCTGACAACCTTTTACTTTTCAGCACAGGACTAAGTGAAAAACGGAACGCATGTGAACTTGTGTGTTGCAAAGTGATACTGTAACATTTCATTTCACCCATAGCTCTTATTTAGTGAGTTTTATATATATAGATATCTTTTGTGTAAGAGCAGAAGACAGAACGAGCCTTTACCCCAAACAGCCTGTGTAGACTGTAAATCTCCCCACTGATTAAAAACTGCAATGCAGTCTTAACCCAACCATCAGGATATGATAATAAAACAGGGTGGAAGGGTAAAAATGGGAGCAAAGTGTAGAAGTGTGAGGTGGGAGCAAATCGATTGGTAGAGCAGAAAACTGTCAGAATGCACATGGCTAAACACACGCACATTTAAACAGTGCTGACAAAAGGCAGAGATGAAGTATGAAAGACTGCAGCAGACAAGCTCAGATGATGTTTTCTTTTCATAAAATGAAGCCGTGTGAGTGTGTTTGTAGAAGAGAGAGAAGTCAAGACACATGAAAGTGGAGTCATTAATTTCTACCAAGAGTTACTAGCATGAGACTGCTTTCCTTCCAACGGGAGGAACACACACACACTCAATCAAACACATTCAGCAGAATGCCAGTGAAACACAGCTTCAATAAACCCCTGTAAAATAATTCCCTCCATGTCACAGTGTTTCCTTCAGGAAGAAACACTCACTAAATAAATAGTCCAACATCAAAGCACTCTGCAGTTGTTGTTTAAAGATGAACTGCTTTCAATGCACAGGTGACACTCAAAGGTCTAAGCTGTAGATAATTTAAGACCCCGTTCACACAGGGAAAATCAAACCGGCCAGAGCAGGATTCGGGCCGTATCTGGATATATCTGGATAGTCTGAACAAGTGAATCTAGATATATCCGGATAGATCGGCTCAAATGTGGCTCAGTGCTGAACGCAATGCAGCTAGCGAATCCCGCTAGCAACGTGATACTTCTGGTACACTGTCTGGGTCATGTACAAAAGCCGTATGTGAACAACTGTCCAACTAATACAGCTTTTCCCTGAGTTTATTTTCGAGCTACAAAGGAATAAACTGCTTTTTGAACCGGAAAAAAATGAAAGAACGAGCGACACGGGACAAAACAAAACGCACGACGCATGTGCACACGTGGTCCTACAGCACCCTGAATGGACTCTGTATATTACAAGGCGCCACCTAGTGGTTTGGAGGACAATGAACAAGCCGGATTAAGCCGGATTAAGCGCAGACACGCATGTGTGACATCCAGATTTGAAAATAGGTCTGAACGTATCCAGCTTAAAGGCTATCTGGATTCAATCCTAGTCTAGCTGGACTAACTTTCTCCAGTGTGAACGGGGCCTAAGACACACACACACACACGGTGTGTAAAGAATGGTCTGCCGTACACTAAATTGTTGAATAGTTAATTAAACATTGTATGGGCATCTGATGATTTAAACAACAACACAACGCAACAAGAGCTAATATGAGTTCTTTCTAAAATGTCCTTAGTCATTTTATCTTATGTTACTATTAGATCCACAGTCTAATAAAAGCCTGATGCTGGCAGAGAGACAGATTATACTCGCTGAGTGGGCTACATGAGTGGATACACATAAATGCTAATGCAAGAGAATATAACAGCCGAGCCATAAATTCCACCTTGATAAGGAGCTACAAGTGCAAACTGGCATGTTGGGTGAATCCATATCTAAATGGTAGAAGTGGCCCCTATCTTGAAAAAATGTCATGTTTTATTTGACAGGCTACTTCAGGTATAACTAAGTTAAGACCATTTTATTGGATATTCTATAAACATCAGCTTTGATTTCCCAGTTAGTTATTCTACAGTGTGGGGAAGTCAGCCTACACAGAAAGACCATTTTCTCCTGTCGACAAACATGCCCTACCGTGGACATTTAATTGACTACTTTATTTAATGTCAACACCTACACTCGATGCATCGTGGGTCACCACAATGCAATGTGAATGCTCAAGGTCACACTCAGGGTGAAATCCACAGAGTAATTACCATCTGAGTGAAAGGTGCTGACTGACATTTAATACAGTTTGTGCTCACGCCACTGTTGTTTAAATGGCATGAAGCACTGTCAGTTGTTCTTAAATGAGAACCGTCCGATGTGGGTGAAGGCCTTTTCTGGCTGTAATGATCTGATCTTGGTGAATGAAGCTATTGTGCTTGATATTGTGGCTGGTGGAGGTGAAAGAGAGCTCACAGGAATGCTATTTAGAGGCATTTGGGAAACGTACAGATGATTTATGGAAGATAGACTGAATAAATGGTTCCTTTCCTTCACATTGAATTGATAATTTATGAATATTCAAGCATACAAACAGAAATTTACGATGTTTTCAGTAATTTATGACGAGCTTTGACATCCTTTCATTGCAATTTTAATCAATTTTAAGAGTTGCCAAAGTTGCCAGAGTTCAACAACTATATAGCCATCTAGTGGCTGAATGGATTACAGTCAAAGTGGCAGCCTGTCATAGCCTATCAGATGCAGAAAATTGCAGTGATTGATCAATCAGGCTTACACGTCGCACGTACGCTGTGCGGTAATTAATCAAAACATGATTTAAAAACAGAAAACCTGAGTTATTTGCAGTCTGCGGAAGACAAACAGCTCAATCACTCACAATCAGCAAGAGCTGTCTGACAAATAACTCATAGCAGTTATGTGAGACATAACAATCAGTGCTGCTGGTCAAGCTACCAAGTTTCTCTGAAAGTTTAATAATTACCACTTTTAACATCAATAACTTTCATCAGGAGTTGGTTTTAGACCGCGCAGAGTCACATCTCAGCCGCCGTCTGCATGAACAAAACACCCTGTGAGTGGAATCTCTAAAGTGCTGTGGCCACAGCAGCTATGCACACAGCACATAGTCATACACAGTACATCTTCAATGTCATTCAATTTTATTTTGAAAATAATACACATGTGGCATTGACCTCACTGCATAAATCAATATTTGACCCATCTGTGCTGCCTGGTCATCACATGTTTTTATCCATGTTTCTCCAGATGATGTGGTAGTAGTTAAAAAAGTAGTTAAAAGGTTTAACTGCACAACATGGTCACACTATAGTTTACTTTTTGATATTAAATATTATTATCTTGTCCTACTATAATGGACAAAGCGGGTTAATAGAAGATGGATGGATGGATGGATGTATAGTAGGACCATCCATCCATCCATCCATCTTCTATTAACCCGCTTTGTCCTGCAGTGCAGGGTCACACGGGGCTGGATCCTATCCCAGCTAGCTTTGGGTGAGAGGCAGGATACACACTGGACAGGTCACAGGGCAACACACAGACAGACAACCATTCACACTTACGCACACCTAGGGGCAATTTAGAGTCACCAATTAACCTAGCACATCTTTAGAATGAGCAAAAATGTGCAAACTCCACACAGAAAAGCGACAGTCAGAATCGAACCAGGGCCTACTATACAGTAGGGAAACCAAGACCTCCAGCTCCCCAGCCACATCTGCCACCGCTGCCAACCCTAACTCTGGTCTGCCCCAGGGCCTCCTCCTGGATGGACATACCCAGAACACCTCACCAGGGAGGCGCCCAGGGGCAATCTGAACCAGGTGCCCAAATCCCTTTAACTGCACAGAAGCAGCGGCTCTACTCCAAGCCCATTCTCGATGACCGGTCTCCTAACCTGGTCTTTAAGGAAGAGTCCAGCCGCCCTGCGGAGGAAGCTCATTTTGGGCAACTTGTTTACACACTCTCATTATTTCGGTCACTACCCACAGCTCATGGCCATAGGTGAGAGTAGGGACATAGATCAACTAGTAAATCTAGACCCTTAACTTTTAACTAAGCTCTTGCTTCATCAAAATGGATTGAAGCAGGGCCAGCATACCAATACTTTAACCAGAGAAATGTGGCTTTAAAAAACAGACCTTTGGCCTATTGAGGACAGCATTTTCCTCAAAAACCTTTCAGCCACCCAATATTTACAGCCCTGGATGTAATTCAGATAAAAACCAGAAGCCTATGAGTACGTTCCATTGGGCTTTTGGTATTGATTGCTTAAAAACATTCCATTAATGGAATGGAATTGACATGGAACATAAGTAAATGGAAAGGACATTTATATTACTGCACTACTTTCAAAGATAGAAATGATGCCGGTAGATGTGTATTAACACACACACACACACTCACACTCAGTATATCCTCAAATAAAGCCACTAAATCCCTGTTTATGCACCACACACAGGCAAATGTTGAACACATGGCCTGTCTTTACATCTGACAAGAGCTGACCCTGTAACTGACTTGTTGAAGTAAGTGCTGAACAAATCATCACCTTGGCCCGCGATGCAGCGGCAGACAGGTTAATAATCAGTGCTACCATCACTGTCTGTCTTGGCAGCTCTCTCTCCCTCTTACTCGTCACATCTTATTACCACTGCCAATCATGACTGTGAGCTCCATCAATTCCACCTTTTTATCAAATGAGCAGCACGAAGCCAGGCTGGAATTTTTTTATTAAGTTTGCATAGATATTAAAAGAAAAATCACTATTTAACAGTATCGGTTTGCCTAATTTGAAATCCTCATTATTGTAAAAGTTTTCTGGAGTTTTTCATTATCATCTTGCTATAAATGACTCAGAGAGAACACTTTTTTCTTGCCTGGATTTTTAAGAATAATTCAGTCCTCTCTGTCTCACTTGTGCCCACATAGTAACCATCACACTGTTAATGAAACTGGGGGGGGGGTTTCTAGTTCAGCCTGTTCTAACCAGGAAAATGTAACATGAGGTTAATATTTGAGTCCTCATGTATGTATTTATAGTGCATATTTACATGTTCACAGGAACGGGGAATCACTGAGACGTCTCTTTTGATGGACCTTTGATGTTTTGACACAATCCTCATATCTACATTGATAACCATGTGTTGTAACTGGCAGATGTGTTATTCAACTAAATGGTCTTATTTATTATTTAGCTTATTGTTTAACCCCGTAAATCATGACAATGACACTTGCATAATCTCTCATATACTTCATATAATCTCTATAGAATATTATGGAGTTTATTTATTACTTCTACTTAGACTGAATTAATCTAATAAATATCTGGACATTACATTTGTTAGGCTCTTCGTAGGAATGAATTAATTTACTGGAATATCAACCATGTGAAAAACTGTAGACATGATGATACTGTAGCTTTTAGAGCCTCTGTCTCTTAAAGTGTAACAAGTGCATTAGACAAAGATTATACATATTCTGATTTGGCCCATTATTCATAAAAGAAATATTCATTTTCCTTCTGCAGTAAGTCATATTTAGTGTTATAACTCTCTGGGGCTCCCCTCCTGTAGACTTTCCATAGATGCTTAATGTTTGTGGTGTAATTATTTATGAGAAGAAAAGTCTTTTTAAACAAAATCCTGTGCATTTGGAATTATGGTACAGAAGTCCAACACAGATATTACTACTATTTGAAAATATCTGCAACACACCTCCAGGCAGTCTAATCAAGATGATGTGACTCATGAGACTACACACCTCAAGTCTCACTCAGATCAAAGCTGCATGGCTTCTTCCGGAATTTGTATGAGCTGTTAGTAAAACACAAGTGAACTTTTGCCCCCATCAACAAAACTGCCTGATAATCTTCTCTGTGACTGGGCAATTATCTCAGTCCTTGACCTGAAAGTGAGAAGAGAGACAGGGAAGGGAGAGGGAGAGAACACAGGATGTGGGCATGTCAGTGTATTGGACTGGGAGTGCCAGTGGAGCCGTGGGATGCAGAGATCTCTACGTCTGGCCTTTACTGAGTGCGCTCTGAATGAGCTCATCAATATTCATTGACCTGCTCTGGCTAATGTCCCCAGCGACGGGCAGAATAAAGTTGCAGAGGTCGCACACTTCACAAGGGGAGAGAGAGAGAGAGAGAGAGAGAGAGAGAGAGGCGGGCAGAGCGAGGGAGAAAATGAGCGATGGCGAGGAAGTGAGCGGCAGATGATAAGAGTGCAGGTTTCAGACAAAATGAGAACAAAGAGAAGCAAACACCAAAAGGGCAATGCCTCGGGGCCTGTGGGGGGTAAGGGAGTTTATTACAACTTGAAAGTGAAACACATAAAACATGCAGCGGAAACATAAGTGCAAAGATAAAGACACACGTGCCTGTGGAGAACAAACAAACTCACATATCCATGTGGAGGCAAGATATGACATGACAAGATGAGCACAAGATGGCAAATAAATACAACGTTTCTGAGCTCTCCATGTATTTGTTGTGCTTTTTTGTTGGCTCTCCCTGCAGTCTAGGGAAGATTCACCTTGTATAACATGACACCTGAGAAAACATAATGGCACACGCCACAAGAGAGGAAGAAGAGGGAGATAAGAAATGCAGGAGCTCAGAAGACAAAACACAGAAGAGGAGTGGTTAGAGAGCCAGAGCAGATCAATGTAAGCAGGATAGAACAAGCTTGTAGCTTAAAACCATCCTGACATGATGGCACAGTGGCGCACATTAATATGAAGCAGCAGACGTATTATCAGCTAACCTTACAGTATATTTTAATATTAAATCCATTTGTGCCAACTTGTTTCTATTCATGCATGCATATAGGAGCTGATGAATATTGGGGGTGTGCAAAAGGCCAAGGAGAAGGCAGGACACTAAATGTGCACACGCAGTCATCAATATATATGTTCCACATGTATTTGAATAAATTAACATGGATAATTGATTTTTATTGCCTCTGTATGAACAGCAACATGGCTGAATGTCATCACCAGTGGAATACTGGATGGATATGAATGATATTCACCAGTCAGTGTAAACCATGGCGCAAAAGAAGGTATTTTGTACATAGTGTGTACAAAAGGGTGCAAGGGTGGCTAGCCAGCTAGTGCCAGCTAGATTTGATTCGGATGTGTATTGGTGGCTAAACTAGCTTGCTCACACATCAAGTCTGATTATGAAGGCCAGACAAATTCTGCAAAGCTACAAGCCACACAGTTACAACTAGCTGCTAACCACCCCCAGCATTGCAAGGTAAGTAGAAAGCTATCCACACATGATCTTTTGTATCCTCTTTTGCATCGTATCTATTAGTTGGAGTGGATAGACAAAGATAATTTCATCAGCAGAAGGTGGAACAAAAAAGATGCCATAACACGACAGTGATAAAAATCAAAAGAAGCAGAGGTTTACTTCTAAGGCCCCGTTCACACTGGAGAAAGTTAATCCAGCTGGAGTGGGATTGAATCCAGATAGCCTTTAAACTGGATACATTCAGACCTATTTTCAAATCTGACATGCTATCACATGCGTGTCCGCGCTCAATCCGGCTTAATCCAGTTTTATCCAGTTTAATCCGGCTTGTTTGTTGTCCTCCAAACCGCTAGGTGGCGGTAGAGTCTGTTTGCGGTAGGACCGTGTGTGCGCATGCATCATCCACCTCCGAGAGGTGGATCGAGATCTATCCAGATTCGCGTTGTTCAGACTCAGAAAAACAACTATCCGGATCCGAATCCTGCTCTAGCCAGATTAAGTTCCCCAGTGTGAACAGGGTCTAATAAGTGCTTTAATGTTTACATTAAAGCTTATAATACAAATAACCTTGTTGTGAATTGTTCATTTTCTGTTTCTTTCTTACTTTTTTGATGGAATCCCAGCTAATATGTTGTTTATTTTTGTTTCATACTGTAAGATTTAAAATATTTGAGATTAAGCACAAATTTAAATAAAAAGCTTACATATTCATGTCAGCTTATTCAAAATCATAAGGAACAAGCTGAAGAAAAGCCTACCTGATGATACAAAGCGGGAAAGAAACTCCCCCCAGCCCTTTCATCTCTTCCTCATTGGGCCCTTTGCTGCCCACTCTTATCACTTCAACTTGTCCTCAGGCTCTTTTCTCCTCATTTCTCCCCTTGTCTATCTCTCTCTCTCCCTCTCTCCCTCTCTCCCTCTCTCTCCACATCACATCTTTTCTTGTTTGTTTTATTGCACTGCCTCCTCTCTAGTGGTGTTGTTGTTTTTTTGACTGAATCATCACTGTTTCTACCGAGATGACAAAGTGTTGTGCTCCTCTCTCTCTCTCTCTCTCTCTCTCTCTCTCTCTCTCTCTCTCTCTCTTTCTCTCTCTCTCTCTCTCTCTCTCTCTGTTCCAAGTTTTTTAAAAAAAAAACAGCATATAAATAAAGTTTTCACAAGAAGCCAAGGGAGGATAGATAAAAGCTGCCAAAACAAGTGGAATTATAGCCGGGGCTTGGCTATCACGACAATGACCCCTGATCTGTTGCATTAGACTGTGGCCATAAGATAGCTTTCTCAACCCCATCGCATTTATTATTTATCTGGTAGGAAAGAGACTCTGCTCTCTCTGTTCTTGTATAAGCCTCTCCCAGCAGTCCAAGCTCATTCACTTTCATCAGACAAATCTTTCTCAGCTTCCCTATACGGCTTCCTCTCTCCTCGTGGCCTTCACCTCTGCAAAGCTCTGGATTTTTTTTTTGCACTCATTCTCTAGTTCCTTGAAGTTGTCTTGCACTTTCCAACATTTCAAAAAACAATTCCTCCCATCTGACAATATATGATGTGTGAGATTATATGTGTGTGTGTGTGTGTGTGTGTGTGTGTGTGCACCACAGGGGCCTAATGACAAGTAATCTGCAGCAGCAAAACACATTGTTCTGTCAACCAACAACAATCCCACTTGTGTTTTTCTATTTGTACTCCTGTCATGTCAAACACATACATACTGTAGCTATAGCAAAACACTGTGACACCCATCTGCGCATTTTTTTTTTCTTTGTCTTTCATGTCAAGCCAAGGCTCATCTTATTCATCTTATGGTGTTACTTCAAACAGCAGCCTTAATATTTAAATATACAGCAGCTGGAGTGGATGGGATGGGTGGAGGTGGAGGGGGGTGGAGAATATAGCCATCAACATATGCACTTCAGATATTTACAGTTCTTTAGGGTCTCACATTAAGATTCTGCACAAGGCAGCCATTTGTAGGCTGAAAAAGTTGGCTTCATGCATTTTTAGAGAAAGAGAGCGTAACCCCAGTTATTCTCTGGAGCTACATTTGACCAGGCTGACTACTGGCAGATGATTAGATTGAGTCAAACGCACACAAAAATGCAGCAACGTAGGATGTAATGAAATTGATAAAAGTGAAGTGCAACATTTGCAAATTAAAAATATCATGCTACGAACGCTCAACTGAAAAGAAACAAATTAAAAGATGGACCGCTCCTTTGAACAGCCGCTGAAAATAAAACCAAAGCTTTTCAAAGGGCTGTAATTCATATTCATATTCATATGTGGTCCGTATGTCAATGCAATGCATCAGTCGGAGATGTTTGGCATTTATTCAACTGTATTCAAGTTTGGGAAAAAAGTTCTTTAAATTATATGTTGTGCAAAGTCCTCATACCTCAAGTACCACATGACATTTTGAAGGTGGTTTGAAAACAAAAGTAAGGACGTGCCTTTGGGGAAAAGTCAAATATGGGCTGGTTTGGGTTTAAGGTGTGGAGTCTGGAGGCTGTGCGGCTGCAGACTAAATCCTGACAGAGTGCAACAACACAGCCTGTTCATCCATACGAGATAGACGACACCCTGCAAGGCCAAACAGCACAGGCACCAAAACAGTGTGTCACGGCAAATGATCCATGATATTGACAAAGGGGAGGGGGTAGATCAGTGATCGCTGCTGATGAGCTCAGCTGATGGCTTTTCATGGCACACACGTTCGCAGGTGATTTTCCTCGCAACCTTCCCCTGAGCTGTGCAACATTTAGAGTGAACACAGGTGTGAAGACCTTGATGCAGTGATCTGGCTAACCTTCCCTCTCTGTGTGTGTGTGTGTTTACATGACTGTTAATAAGCCTGATGTGGCCATTAATGCTAGCACTGCCGTGGGATTTTTAGCACCATAATTAGTATCTTTCGTGCAATAAAGTCGAGACTGCAGCTGCGTGGCATCACGTTAAACAAACCTGTACACACACACACACATATTTGCTTTCATGTCAGCCTCTTTGTCTTTGAAATGTCATAAAAAAAATAACACAAGTATATTGTTGGTCAGTGACATAAAGGCCAAACGCACAATATGCACACACAGACAAGCACACGGACAAAACAGACCATCCACTCGTGACAGTGCTGACATTTGGATGCCCTGCTGTTATGACTAATCATTCAAAATTAAGTCACAAAATCTATTCCCGGCTTCACCTCTCACACACACACACACACCCCAACCCCTTTCCTCCCCTCCTCCACGCTACCTAAATGTCAGCATTTCAATTGGGCTCATTAAAACCTCCCTTTTTTTGGTGCCTCTGTGGCTAAATAGTATGCTGGGATGCTGAGAGGGGATAGAAAATGATGTATTGGAATGGTAACAGGGATGTTTTTCTGTTTCAATATCATCTCTGAATTGTTTTCCCTCTTTATATCCATCATTATCCCGTCTACTTTCTTTCTGTTTCCCTCTTAATATATCATCGCTGGGTCTGTGCATGGCAGCGGCTGTGAATCATGCTGTGGCCTTTCCACTGACACAGGCCAGCTTGACCCAGTCTGGACAGCGGCGGGGCTAAACAGCATCCATCATATTATCACTCATCTGCTTCTATTGCTAGAGTGAACAATCTGGAATACCGTATACGTATGTCGGAAACACATAAGTCAGGATGTATAGACAGGAAACATGAGTCAGCAGGACGGCAGCGGTTGTACAGCAAGATTATAAAATCCTAAAATCCTTGCTGGGTTCCGAAGATTTCCTGATGTAATGTGCGCAACAAGATAATGAGGCAAAGATGGAGCATTACACAGTGAGTAAATCAGATCTGTAGGAATACAAAATGCAGTCTTGAAACACAAACAGTCCGGTTATCAGGAGACAGGAAAAGAAAGGAAGACACAGCGCAAAGAACCTTTGAGCTAAATCAGCTGTGATGATCACACATACTGCACAAAATCTGGTACACAAACAAAGAAAAAAATATATAAATAAATATTTTAGTTGAATTCACTCACATCACTTTATCTGTTTTGATTCAGTTTCAGTGTGCGTGTGTTTGTCACAGCACGCAGCCCTTTTTTCTTTAACACAAACAGTCATTACCTGCCCAGTGTAAAAATAAAGCAGGCAGCCAAAGATAGTGACCGGCTGGCTTATGAACAGTGATACCAGCAGCAGCAGCAGCAGCAGCTCAAAAGCAAGATATTTCACTCAGATGTAAGTCCAAAGTCAGCTGTTTTATGAGCTACAGAAAAAATATATTAAAATGTTACCTAACATTAATTTTACAGTGTTCAAACTACAGAAAACACTTAACGGAAATGACTAGTACTAGAAATATGATTATTTACTCCTGCTATAACCCTCTTATCAGCAGCAATGGAAGCATGACACGGACAAGTTCCTTAAGCATCTCTGCCATCTGTGCCTGTTTGTCCACATATGTAATTTAGTATTAAAAAAAATACAACAAATACTTCGTGTTTGTGGTGAAGGCTATATAGAAAACAGCTCAGATTAGCCTAAAAGCTACAAAGTGACACTGACTGCCTGGCTCTGACAAACTAATAAAATGTGTCTACCTGCCTAAGCTTAATAAGCACCATGTTACATTTCATGTGTTTTAGAGATACTGTACTCTGATGTTTGTCACAACTTTGTCGTCCTTCTTGCTATATTTTAAAAATTCTATCCATATTTCTATATTGATATTTTCCTGGTTTTCAAAGAAATAAAAAATCAAGCATGATATATGTCGTGTATCAATGACAATTAGCTAAGTCATTTAGAAGAATATCATGCAGCCTGAGAAATTACACTATCGACTAAAAACTTGCAGTTCCAATTTGCTAATCTTTTTCTTGATTGATGAACTGCTTCTTTCTTTCCTGCTCACTCATGGAATTACTCTTTGAAAAATGTAATTAGCTATAAATAAATAAATAAATACAACAAGTATGTTTTTTTCTCTCTCTCTCTCTCTCTCTCTCTCTCTCTCTCTCCTTCTTTTGATCCATCCATAGCTTTTTCCAATGTTACAGATCCTGAAGAGAGGAAGACAAAGAAAGATAAAGGAAGCTACATTTTCTTTAGCCTTGTCATTAGGTTTCATCTCATCAAAAGGAAGTCGCACCAATCAGAACACGTGTGTGTGTTCATGTGCAGGCATCGTAATGTATGGAATGTTGTTGTTACGTCTGAGAGTGAAGCCGTCGGTGCAGCTTTGTGTCTGTGTGAGCGCATATAGCCGTTTCTGCGGCTGCCTGCCTTTGATCACAGGCGACAGTGTTAATCAGACGTCTTTGTCAGGACCCCAAACATGCGACACGTCGACGGAAAAATGAAAGATGAGAGAAACCCTAAACACTACTGGTATCAGCTTCACTCACAAACTCTGGCTTGACGGCATAGTTGTCATGGAAATCACAGCGGGCGGCCTGTTCTGTGTTTGTGTGTTATACTGCGAGGGGGAGGGATGAGTATGTAAAATGGATGTTGTTGTTGTTGTATGTGAATGTGTTTGGGTAGCCTATGGGAAACAGTTAGTTAAAGGCACCAAAGGGGAGGGGGAAACACCAACTCCCCTTGGTCTCCTCTGGCATTTCAGTCACATTTTTTTGACTTTTTGTCCCTCAGCGAACACCATTTTTCTTTCCTCCCCTTCATCCTCTCCTCAGTTTCTGGCTGTTAGTCAGCATTATGAGGTCAGAGAGGGGAACTTCGAAGTCTCTGGCACGGCCTTGGGGCAAATTACTGCCGTCATTGCCAGCTTTGCTTACAGGGTGGTACCAGCCTTGCCAGCATGATTAATGCTTCAGCAGAACAGTTGACACAATATGAAGTTGCTCCGAGAAGATGGTAATATTTATGAACAAAGGGGAGTCTGTGCAGAGTACACATGTGACATGAAAAATATTGCCAATTAAAAAAAAAAAAAAAAAAAATTAACCTAATCAAAGTGAAATGAGACATGTGGCTTAGAGGACCTCACTCACATGCAGTTTGGGCGCCTTGGGAAAAGAAAAGAGAAAGTGGCACTTCATCTGAAATGAGGCTCATTCCTACAGCTAGACTTCTTTTACAAGATTAATTAACAGATCTTTCGGATGTGCACTCTTTTAAAAGTGCACGTACGTGTGTGCCTTCCTCTTTTTATGTGTGTATTTCAACACAGCCTGCCAAATGTCAGCAGTGCACCCAATTAGTTAAAGAGTCCAGGCCCACACACCTGTCTACCTGCACTGACAATGGCTCACGGCTACACGCATATATTTACACATTAATTAACCAGCTCAGGCCATTAATTAGTTAGTCAGATAACTTAATGACTAGCCACTCCACTGCCGGTTCAAACGGCAAGGAAGTAAAAGGGGGGGGGGGGGGGGGGGGCAGAGAGAGAGAGAGAGATTGTGCAAACATCCACATGCAACACGTGCTCCACATGCTACTGCAAATATGCAAAGGACTAATGAACGCTAACGTATAGTTATATGTTAAATTCACATTTAAAAATGCTAATTTATCTCCATTTGTGTTCAAGATCAATGTATTATTCACTGAATTGAAAATATTGGATAAGGTCCTTCAAGGCCACTGACTTATCAGTCACTCCTTACACAGTATGCGTGTCACTAACTGTAGAACGATTACAGCATAAGGGTAAAATATCCAAACCCCTGTAGCCTCCTTCAAATCAATTACACTCAATTTTTCAAAGGGCTTCTTGCGTAATGTATAATCTGCACTTTGTTACCGTGGGGTTAATAAGTCATCGTGGCAGCGAGAGTGTGTGTGAGGTTACCTCTCTGTCTTTGAGAACAGCCTGGGTTCTGTAGAGCAGCAGAAGACGAATGTCACTGTCTCCCAGGCTGAAGTTACTCTCCAGGATCTGCAGCACATCGATGCGAGGTCGCACGGGCAGGGACGCGTCGCCGCAGAACGGTCGCAGCCAAGCCAGGAGGTCGTCAGAAGTCACGGAGCTGTCACTGAGGGATGAGGATGGAGACAGACAGCAGTCAATTCGAGGGAGAGATAAAGAGACAGAGATAAGTTGCGGAGGTTATTCAGAGATGTTATCAAAGACTTATCAAACAAGTGGATTTTTTTCATGGAAAGACAAAAATATTTTGCATATTAAATGTTTATACACACACAATTTTCCTCCTTCTTATTAGTATCATTATTGTTTTTATGCATTTATGTATTTACACTGGTAATACTCTTTTTGTCTCCTAGTAGTAGTGCTGAACAAGCTGATTTTAAAAAAAACAAAATTAAACAAAAACACCAGCTTCTCATTGTGAAGATTTTTCCTTGCCTAAAAATCAAATAGAATATCTGTGTTTGTCACAAGTTTGACATTGATACACTGAAAACATACTCAAACACAGGTAGGTGGATTTCACAAATATCTAGAGGAAGAGTCATCAACTATAAGTCCTTTTTCAATTGGCCATTTTTGATTGACGATCACAAAGAAGTCAACTATTGTAAGGAATTACAATAGGATGTCCAGGTGCGTCTCATTTCATTGACACTCAGCAGGTGTACATTTCAGACCTTGGACAAAGCTGAATAGAGTGTAAGGAGCCTGACAAAAGACAGAGGATCATCTTTGAAGCCTATATGATTAATGTACAGCGTGACTAATCACATTCATCTTGTTCTCTCAGGGCAAGTTTAAGGTCAACAAAGAAAGTCAAAGAATGTGTTTCTGTTTGTCTATGTTTGTGTGTGTATGTGTTTGTAAAGAGATGTAACCTACCCACTCTGCACATTGTTGTGCACAGCGGTCACCATGGCCTCCAGGACCCTGAGGGGTTGTGGGTAATTTGTCAGGGCACTTGTGTCTCCACTGTAAAAAAAACAAACCACATCTTTATAATCATCTTACATAATACGCTAATGAAGATAAGATTTTCAAATTAACACAATGTCAAGGGACAACAGCTGA
The DNA here is from genome assembly GCF_900634625.1 of Parambassis ranga. NCBI lineage: Eukaryota > Metazoa > Chordata > Actinopteri > Ambassidae > Parambassis > Parambassis ranga. The sequence continues at coordinate 11,947,525 of NC_041043.1, forward strand.
GGAAAAGTAAATCAAAGGCTTTCGTTTTTAGGGATGCTGTTAGTTCAAAAATACGTCTGGCAGCGAATCAGTGAAGCTAAAACAGCTCTGTGAAAATTAACCATCACAAAATATTTTAGAGACAACACACGAAAGAAACAAAAAAACATGTGTGTATCCATCTCCAGCACTGTGTCGCTCTACAAGTTTAGAAGAATAATAAAAAATAGGTGTTAATGAGAAAGGCACACAACACAGAGTGAGCTCAGGTGTAATATATTTTTTAGTGAGGCTGTGGGTCCTGCTGCTGCATGTGTGCTGCCTGTTGGAAAGCCATTTTTCACCCAGAAAAAAAGAAGGGGGAAAAAAAAAGGTGATTTCCCCAGACTCGACTCCACTTTGCTGCTGGGATTGTATCCATACACACAAACATGAAACACATGACATAGGCCATACATTCAACAGCAAACACACACACACACACACACAATACGCACACATGCGCAAAGCATAGTAATGATCTTGCAAAAGGTGGAAGAGACGACGCAGCATTTTCTTTTTATTGCATTATACCGCTTCAAACACACACACAGAATAACACAGAGTAGTTATGACAGATACAAAAGATGGCCATTAGTGTGAGGCGCAGGTACGCCTGCTGCACCACACTGAAGGCTTTGCAAAAAGCCAAAAAACAAGACTGGCTCATTCATACCAGCCAAACACAATGCTTTAAGGAAGCCCTGCAACGGTGCACATGCATCACATGCAGCTTACACACACACACAGACACACACACACACACACACACACTCTCTAAGCATAAGGGATATTTAAATGCAAGAACGACAAGTGACATGTTGAAGAGAACAAAAAAGTGTGTGTGTGTGTGAGATGATGAGATCTGGAGAGGAACAGCTGTATCAGGCGGCATTAATTATAAAAAGATAATGAATCAGAAAAGGGAAACGTGCACACATAAAAACGGTGTGTGTGTGTGTGTGTGTGTGTTCACATGTCTGAATGTGAATCCACTGTCTGTGCATGTGTGTGCGTGTTCGTGTGTGTGCTAATGCAGGTGCCATTTATCTGCAGTACGCACCATTGAGCAGCCATAAAAAAGCAGGAAATGAGGCAGGAATATAATCAAGGGGATTGGTGGTCATTTATCAAGCCAATCAGATGACCCAATGATATCTGGTCCTGCTCATTGGTCCATTAGTATAAGCTCACAAGGTTGTTGGGGCAAAGAGGATGAGAAGAAAAGCTGCTGCCTTCCATTTAAGTCAATGTATGATGAGGGGTTGATAACTTTGTGGCCTAAGGTGTGTGAGGTGATCGCAAACGTGATGTTTAACACTTTGAGGGATTAAGTAGAAAGTCAGTAGCTTTCATGGTATTTCTGCTTCATGTAGTTAAAAGTCAGCACACTTATCTCCTATCTTGCTCTCAAGGGCTTAACTACCAGTGAAGTCCATGAGGAGATAGTGAAAGTGGTTGAATGGTCTATGGAGAATAGGTGGGTGGTTTCAGAGAGGGCCTGGAGGATGGCCCTCATCCAAGAAAACTGAAAAAAACCCATGGCACGATCTGATAACATAACGGTGTACTGCTACAGTATGTATCTCCCTGATGAGAAGCAGAGATACCACTAAGATATGAAAGAACAATCACAACAGTAGAAAGTTCCAAGACACATCAATGAGGTTCACAGACCGGAGGATGACGCCTGCTTTCTGTATGGAAAGGGACAGTGAGAGGGGTGGCAGTGTTGCTATGGACAACTTCCTGGGGATCCATGGTGCAGGCTTTGGGAAGGAGGGACACTCCATGATTGAGTGAATGTAGAAGGGGGGACTGTGTAAAAGAATGCGTTCTAGGTTTTCTAAAATTAAAAAATTATTACATTGTTAAATCAATGCACAGTCATGCTCAAAAGTTCATTTTGGAGGAATTTTGGTCCATTCTTCGTTGCAGCATTGGTCCAGTTATTGAGGATTTTGGACATTCTTTTATGCACAGCTTTCATAATGGTCTTGCAACATATTTCAATTGGGTTGAAAGCCTGGAGTTTGACCAAGTCATTCGGCAACTCTGATTCTTTTATTTTTCAGTCAATCTGAGGTAGATTTGCTGCTGTGCTTTGAATCATTGCCCAGCTGCCTGACATAATATTGACCAAGCTAATACTAATAATAATTTAGTTTCACATGAAGGTTTAAAAGAGGGGCCACTAACTTTAAACCATGACTGTAACTTGTTGCAATGCGTCTAGTTTACTGTTTCCTAATAAGTTCACATAACATGCCGCACCCAGCAGTAACCCAGAATTTGCCCTTAAACCTGGTGGCTCTGTGGACATGTCGAGGTGAATTATCTCTCCCTTGCTTTTTGGATGCTGGGAGCAGGAAAACACCAATAAAATACTGTGAGCCCGACTCCCACAGGCAGCTACTGTAGATTCAATTCAACACTTTAGGCATTTGTTTTGACAGCATTCTTCCCACTAACATGCTGAGCCCAAAGTGGACCAATGCACAGTGTATTTTCAGTTAACAACCAGCAAAGATCAGGTTGTAGGTGGTGTGTGCAGGTGGCTATCAGTGTTTCATAAAGCGGATCATAAAGCCCGTTTTTCAGGAGGATATATATATTTCACTTGATCTGAACAGTTGCAAAAATACATATATTTTTTGCATACATATGTATGTAATGTGACCAGGCAGGTGTGGAAGGTGTACACGTACATGATAACGCTGTTTGGCAAGGCGTGAAAGATTAAATGAAGACAAAAGGAAGCTACATATACTGACCTGACATCTTGGTTTTTAGCCTTTTAGCTTGTTTTTTTATGTTTGTCACGGAGAGAGCGCTATCTTTGGTAGCACGCAGCACACAGGACCGCACTACAAGTTGTTTATGCATCTACATTGTTTTAGTGTGAGATATTTCTGCTTTCCCAAAATAAGACAATAGCTTTAGTTGGCCCTCAATCATGGCCTAGTTACTCAGGAAAAATCCACAGACTACACAACACATCGGGTTGTGTAGTGTTCTTGACTAACCAGGTCATGAAAAAGCTTGCTTTTGAGTTTTTCCATTTTTTTTTTGTTGGCAATTTGTGCACCACAAGGCATCTAGTGCCATCTAGTTCCATTATTATATTGGAGAGGAGGCAATATTGGCAACTCACATGGCGGAGATGGATAAACAGCACTTCAAGATACACTGAAAATATAAAAAATGTTTGACTTGGAGGTGACTGAACTTTTAATAAACTTATAAACTTCTGTTTTGTACTTCTAATGTAATTTATAGAAGGCTTCATTTGTATAATAAAACATTTATAATTGTGTTTAAAATGTCAACACATAAAATGTGTTTTTTTTAATAAAAATTTTATTTAATCATCTTCAGGTTGCTAGGCAACCAATGTCCTGGAAGCCAATCTAGCTTGCCACACAACTCCTTATTGTTTAAATAAGATATTAATTACTGAGCTTTAAAGAGTGATATATTTACTTACTAACCTAATATAGTATTACTCCTGGCAAGAAGTTCCAGAGCCTGTATGCTCCATGTTCTGCTTCTCATACGTTTGTGTTTCTGTGCAAAGATAAGACTTGACAAACAAAAAAAAGGTGCTAAATGAAGAAAGATAGAGAGAGGTAATACCTGAGAGCAGCCACTACTTTCTCCACTGCATCCCGAAGCACAGATTTGACAGAGAGGTCAAGGGGTCCCACCGCCACGTGCAGAAGCTCTCCAATGAGCCCCAGAGGCTGTCCATCAGTTGCCATGGTGACTGCTAACTTACACACTTTTGACCTTTCAGAACGGGACAAATTGTAAAGTTGACTGTAGTGCTGCAGCTGCTCCTGGAACAGAAGCAAAACAAATAAACAATTAATAACAGAGCGTGAGGAACATGAGTTTCATTGCATGTGAGGCAAAAATATGTATTCTATAAGAGACTCTGGTACAGAAGGCGTGCTTTCCTTTCCTGCATAGGGGACATTAACATTCTTGGCAGTAAGTCAAGTCTAAGTAAAGTCAGAGGTGCACTGTCACCGGTCCTGTTTGCAATATTCATAGAACAGAATATAGATATTCACATGGCATCCCATCAATTTAATATTCATGATATCCGGAAATAATATGAATATGAATATCAGCTAAAGTCCAAGGAGTGTCTCTTCACTGTCGGACCATGAAGGTCTGATGGATGAATGCGGGACTTTCAGTTAGAAGCAGCAATGACAAGAATAAAGCCCTCGGTTTCAACCTTAGCTATACTCGCAAGAGAGATTAGGCATGAAGAAGTAGCAGGGCTTTCAGCAGGGCAACTGGTTTAACTGAGAGTAGCTTGCTTAAGCATCGATACTAAGCAGTATAGTGTCAAGTATCAACCAACTAGCCTGGATGCATCTTGAAGAACTGAAAAAAGTTTTGGACAATAATAATCTGGAACACCCTCACACTTAAAAATCAATGGATGATGAAAGAACAAAAAGCATAAAAATGGATTTGTCTTAATTATGTTAATAATGCATGCTACTCTTAAGTCTAATTATCATGATTTTCATAGCCATATGTTACTAGATTAGCCATATCAAAAGGAACATTAAAAAGGATTTGCTCTGCTACTTAGGAATGATATACTTTGTCCACAGCTACGTCCTCATTATTTTTACTCTCATTACTTTTTACTGCTTCTGGACACTAGCCCATCATTTCAAAAACCCATTACCATTGTACTCTGCAGTATATCTACAGTATGTAATTTTTGCTCTCCTCATCACAGGTCAGGTCACATGTGGTAGATTCCTCCACCATCCACCATTATTCCCAACAGCTGGTCACGTACACTTGATAAATGACTACAGTATAGCCAAACACAGCCTCCTGAGCTCATTCTATCTTCCTCTACCTATCTGCCCTTTCCTGGTTCTTATATCCTTTTTGTTATCTAACTCCAAGGATACAATTGCTTCCTCCAGCAGAAGAAGGGACGGTACATAGAGGAAGGGTATGGTGTTTTGTTTTTTTTTGTGTGTGTGTGCACCTCTGGCTCTGAAGCTCTGCTCATATCATCTTCTCTGCTTTTTAACGCAGATAAAATAGGGCTAAATATTATTGAATAGTACAATGTGCAGGTCAGATATGACAGCTTTTATGGCCATTGCATGGTCGCATAGCAACGCTCAGCTTGACCAATCATAATGTCCCCCTCTGTCTCTATCCCCACATTCATTTTGTGTATACACAGAGCCACAGCGAGGTGACAGCGGGGTAAGTCAGTGTGACTTTGCTTAATGAGATACAGCATGGTGGACGGTATACACGTCCATACGGCTGGGCTCATTTCAAACAGCAGCCAATAGATTTACATTAATATACCCTTGACTGGTCCCTGTGAGGCTGAGAAGAGCTTAGCGGAGCAGAACCGTCCCAAAAAATACACAACACACACACACATAAACACAACCACTGAAAATCAAAGTATATGCAGACACCATCTGTATGGCTAACTAAAGGTGACCTCATGAACCAACAAGGGAATAAAAAGTGAGAGTGATCTAGTGTGTACATTTGTCACAACGGGGGAGAACGAGTGAGTAAATCATGCTGGAGATGTTTGGTCAACTCGCCTGTTAACTAACAACAAATTAAATGTGTCCCATGTGGATGTATGTGGTTCACTTCATTTATTTTAAAGGTAGGGTAGGAGATTTCATTCTGATGCACTTTCTGTTAAATTAGTATAACTTCTCTTTACAATCCAATAGCAACCAATTAGGCAGTTTCGCATTAAAACGAAGAATATGAATCATCTGTGGAAGCTATAAAACGCTAAAAACATCAGCCAATCCTCCGGGACAACCCTGTGTGGAGTATTGGCTGGTTGTCACTCTCTTCCTGCTGTGCGCGCACCAGAGAGGTACGTGCATGATGGCCGAAGTCACAGACCACAGCTCGTCTTCAGGTAATGTGCGTCCATGTGATTGGGAGGCGTGGCTTCGGGGTGAGCTTCGAGAGAAAGGGGCATGTGTTTACTTTGGAAATCTGGCTGACTCTCACTGAGTTTTCCAAATCTCCTACCCTACCTTCAAGGTAACGAAATAATTAGCTTCAATCAAAGAGAGAGCATTCTTCTCTTTTAAGTGGCCTGTTTCTGTAAAGGAGCAATCTTTGTTCTGAAAAAAAAACTTGTTTATAAAATAACAGCTAAGATATCTAAGGCTGACTGCACACTAGACAGTAAAACCGTAAAAGACACTTGAGTGTTACAATAATTTCACGAGTTGGTCTTTTATCATATTCAATTCAGCCCTATGTGTTATGTGTGTTTTAATTGCTACATTGTTCGTGAGCTGCGAAAGCATGTAACATCCAGTTGGTGCCGCTTCCTGGGCTGCTCGCTCTTATTGGCTATTGCATGGAGGCTCTGATCAGAAGCAGAAAAATGATCCTATTGACAGGTGGCACACAGATTTTTTTTTTTTTGCACAAATAATCAGTTGCAATAAGACATGAATTTGACCATGTTACTGCAAAACTGACAATAAAAAATCCTCCCGGGTGTAGTCAGCAAGTTAGCATTTTATCTTAATCACCATTTTTTAAATAGGTGATTACAAATTTCTACAAAAAAACAACCGGATTTATTTTAAAATACAGTTTCTAAGTTTTAGAGACTATGAATCAATGAAGAAAACTCACTGTCTGGCTTCAAATAATCACATTTATATAATAAAATATAACAAATGTGTGAAGTGTCTGGCAGATGGCGTCTACCTGCTGGCTGTCTCTGAGTGACTGAATGAAGGCATGACTCAGGGTGTCCAGGTGGGCCTGTGATTGCTGCAGGTGTGTCAGGGCCTCATCAAAAGTCATCCCTGCTGGGTCCGTCCCTTCTTGCTCCGCGCAACCGTCACCACCTCTCTTCCTGCTCTTCTCACCCAGCTGGCGCAGGACTTTAGTGGCTCGCTTTATCATCTCCAACCTTGTCTGGACGCTCAGCTGGACACACAGAGTGGAAAAGGTGGGAGGAGAAGGAAAGAAAATTAAGGGGAGGGAGGTTGTGGTCATATTAAAAGTAGAGAGAGAGGTGCACAGCTTATATGGATTCATTTAACATATTGAAGAGAGAAGGTATAACCGAAATGATCTGCATTAAAATATCACAGGACTTGAGTGGTATATGTGTACGAGGAGTGTGTGTGTGTAAGTGAGGAAGATCATAGCTGCCAGCCTTGCAGTAATTGATTTTATTCAGTGAGAGCAGGTTAAGCATTCACAGGGAGAGGAGAAGCCCTTTGGCCACAGGAGGTTTTACTCTCTTGCATGAAAGAATACAGGCGCTGACAAGCCCAACATCCACATTCTCCACTGGACCTAAAAAATCATCTCACTTCACCCTCCCAGTATATGCCACAGGTGCTTTATTGCGCATTTGCTAGATGTCTTCACTCAGGCTGTCAGACCTTTTCTCTACCAAGACAGGACAGGTTGATCCAGTGCATCTATGCAATATGCATGGCTTTCTGTGTGGACCCTATAGAACCAGACCAGGGTATTCATAGACAAGGCTGATCACAACCTTGGACAATATGTGAAAATAGGTTGAAGGGCACCTTCACTATAGAGGTTCTAAGATCAATACTTCAGAACTGTAGGGTGTATTCCTTCAAAACATATCTGTTTAGCTTGGAATATGATAAGTCCCAGTCTTCTACCTCCCCTGTTGGCCTTGTAGGAAATGGATCAATCCGTTGCAGGGGGTAAATGGGGGACTGAAAGGTCAGATGCATTCCTAACAGTGAAGAGGGCTATGGTTTTCTCTTTGAGGGTTTAAAAGGATTGAAAAAAAAATGGGGAAGAAGAGGATGGTGAGAGGAGAAGGGAAAGCAGTGTGTTACTAAGAGGTAATCTGCATGTTAAAGACCACAGAGGGGAAATGGTGCCTGCTGGGAATTGGAGTTTAATTGGCTCTGAAGTAGAGAGGGATCAATTAGCTCACTTGAAATTGCCAGGAAAGAGAGGGGGGGGCGCACAAGACAAAAAAAAGGGAAGGTCTGGAGAGGAGTGTTGGCTGGGTGCCAGGACGGAAAAAAGGAACAGTGGGTTACTATTGATAAGGTGCACTGAGGCACTTTAAGTCGACTGCAGGACAATTTTTCATCGTGCTGTAATTACGTGGCTGACATTTCTGGTGAAATTTCATAATTTCTTTTATAAATCATGACTGGTATGTGCTTTGAGGCTACATAGTGTGGATGTGAACAGAATAATATATCTGAAATTAGGAAAGGGGCTTTTGACGTTTTCCAAAATTGAGCCAGAGGCATTAGGGTAGGCCGGCTAGACGATGAAAAGTACAGAGTGAGGAATATGACAGTTTGATGTAGTGACTGAAAATCCCCACAATCCTTCCTTTTACACAATATGAATCCTGCCTGGGTGGCTGCCTGGAACCAACTACCTTCTGTGCTGCAATTACAAATTGTCTGTCGGTCTGCCCAACTCCCACCAGTTCTCTGTCTGAGACAGTAATAGAATATAGAGGCTCTTTCACTCTGTGCTGTGTCATACTACTTCCTCGTTTCTGTCTGGCTCTTCTCACATGAAAAACATGGCTTGGTGTTTTTTGTTTTGTTTTCAGCCTTACATTATTGGCTGCATCAGGAGTGAAGGTGATGCTATCCAGGAAGTGGACGGCGTCAGCTGGGACCAGCCGCTCCAGGTATTTGGCGCAGGTGTCGTAGGCATGGAGGTAGTCTTGGTCGCTCTGTGGGGGTCTCTTCAACAGCTGGGGGTCTCCTTTCCAGAAAAGCTTCTGCAGCCACACTGCATGAACTGCACTGGAGGAGACAGTTCTCCCCGAACCGCCGGGTAAAGGCAACCGATTGGCAAGTTTGGAGATGGACAGCACATTCTGACTAGTCAGAACTGGCTGAAGAGTGGCCAGTGGATCCAAGGATTCATCAGTCAACTTCCGGTAGTCCAACCCTGCAAACATCACAGACATATTAACATATAATAATACCTTTGTGACCTAAAAGTAACAATCCCACAGCTGTTTAAGCTTAAACAAGGCTCCACCTACTGTGGTTTGCATTGTATCCATATCTAGTGGTGGTGATGGCTTTGTTCAATGTGACACTGTCTCATACATTCCATACTTTCTGCTTAACAAAGGTGCACATTAAACCAGCTTTTAAGTTAAGCCATGTTAACCAAATGCTCTGACTCAGACATCAAGGTATCAAAAGAGCATTCTGCTTTCAATGCACACTCATCCAGTCATCAAAGAAGATAAAATAAATGAACAGTCCTTTTGATCAGGCCACCGTCTTCCACCTTCATGTTCCAGTTCTGATGCTGAAAACATGCCAACCACATGTTTTCAGAGGTGGATGGTAGTTAGCATGGCCAAACACCCTGTGCATCTGCACCTCTGCCTCATACACAGCAGGCTGAAACTCACTGTGTTTCCTGGCACATTGAAGCATAATGAAAAAAATAAGGTAGTATATGAGCAAAGAGAGATAATATGTCTTATTACTTAAGCTGCAGTTAGTAACAGTCACCATTGTTTACTAGTTGTGATTTTGTGTACTCTCCTGCACACGGTTGGTGTACAGAATTCATGCAAAGTTATCAATGCTTGTGCTGTATCCTTTATGTGCATCACTACGCCGTTGGACCACTTTTAGTAGGGACTAAACACTGGACACTGAGAGCTCAACACACAACATGTTTAAGAACTGATCATTAACTTACGAAATAGATAGTTAGAATTCTGATTTTATTTTATTTACTTACTATTTTACCTTACCTCTAACCTGTTATTATTTCTGATCATGCATGGAGCATCTGGAATGTAAGCAATTTCCACCTGGGATTAATAAAGTACTTCTGATTTCCGATTTCTAACAATGTATGTATTTCTCTATGTCATTGTTAATTTATTTTATGTAATTACATTGCAAGATGCATTCGATATGTAGGTATGCAGTGAATGCTCTGTTGCTGTATTATGACATGTGTAAAAACATGCTGCTCAGGAATTTTGTATGCAGAGGATGTTCAATATTCCATTTTATGGCAGAAACGTGTAAAGAGAAATGCCCAGGAGAGAGTAAAAGGTTGATGTGAACAACAAAGATTGCATGAGACCCGCGTGCAAGAGTGGTGCTGTCTGTCTGCATGCAACCGTGTTCAGTTTGACTGTGGAACTGTCTGTGTGCATCATATCTACCACTGCAGTGTGTGTGTGTATGTGCTCCCGGTCTCTAGCGCTATCAGACAGACGCATTACTGTGGCAACACCACGGCCTGTCTGGGCCTTAAATATTTAACACCGCTCTGCCTGTGGGGAGGGCTCTGTCAACGCCGCTCGGTTTACCTCACACAATCACACACTCTTCAGATGGAGTGTGCACACACACATACACAAACACACACAATACTTTCAGACAGGCCCAGACGGACACTTAAACCGCAGATACGAGTTACATGCACTTACACATGTACTCTCTCTCCCCTGCCCCACCCACTCCTCTTCCTGCCTCTGCAAGCAGCATCTCATCCCCTTCCTCAGGAGAGCCCACTCCTAACAGTCACCTGGTACTGTGTCTGAAATTGTGACGAATATTGGACACACACCACCTGTCTCTTAACTGTCTGAAAGCCTCTGTAAGTACATCTGGATGTGTTTGTCTGTGTGGGTCTATTCAGGATTGCAAATGAGTCATTTTGAGTGTGTGTGAGTGTGTGTGTGTGTGTCTGAGTCTGATAGTGTTTGTTAGTGGCCCTGGAGACACTGCAACAGCCTGGGTGTCAATTTCGCTACAGGAAGTGTGAGCCTGTGGATTATATTTAAACAGTGTGTGTATTTGTGTACCTGTGTCAGTGAGTGAGAGACACACACCGCAGAAAAAGAGTCAAGAAGTTAAGAAGATCTGCACGAGCACAGAATTAGTGAGTGTGTATGTATGTACAGCGTATGTGTGTGTTAATGTGCCTGTTAGTGTTCATGGTGCTGCAGGTGTGCAATTAAATCCCTCCTTTAAACAAACCGGAAATATAAATGTACCACCGACCACATGCATGACGCAGTGAAAATGAGAACCACAGCTCAGCAGGGTGGTGGTTTTGTCTCCAAAACCAAAAACACAACTCTGTAGAATAAATTAAAACTAAATTCCTTTAAAGCCACAATGATGAAGATACTGTAGTAATTTAAATGCACAAACACTGCCTTGTTACAGGGGATGGGTCACAGAATATTATCCCATTGAATAAGCGCTAAGCTAACTTAGAGATGAAAAAGCAACTGACAGTGTTACGTGTCTATCCACATTATTTACCAGCACACAGCCCCAGGTTGATGCTGTGTAGAAATCTGAAAAACATAATGTGCTGAGACAATTATTGCCATGTTGCCTTTACCCTCTTGTTTGTTTAGACACTATGCCTTACTGTAGAAATATTTTAACTCATCAGTTAAAAGTCAAGTTTAGCCAACAGTCACTTTCTTCTTATCATTGTGAGTGAAGCTATATTGTCGCAGTGGCAGCGTGAGCTTAAAATAAATACATTTTTGCCGTTTTCCATGATGTCATGATGTCTCAAAGGTGTGTGTATGTGATTTGTGCTTGTGTGTTAAACAGAGACATGTGTCACCGGTAAAAGCTGTGTGTGCTATCAGGAGCAGAAGGAGGAAGTGAGGCATGAAAACACAGCTGACACCCAGCTGACCTTTACTGAACTTCAGCGAGAAGTGACACCACCTTCAGTCGTACACGACAAAGTTTGAGTCCTCTGGCCCGAAGCGCTGACCCGTTGACATGCTGCAACCTGGTCATGATGTCCTTGCACAGGACGCGCTGCGACACTGTCACTCAAGCTTTGTTGTAGTTTTTCTTAAACTACAAATGTGTTTAATGTGAGCAGCTTTGTCTGTTAGAAAGTGTTAAGGAGCTGAAATAAAAGCAGAGAAAAATCAAAAAGAAGAGACCAAAATAGTTTAAAAGTCAGTACACCCTCTGTTAATGTTATGTTGGAATGTTAGAAGACTGAACAAGTACAGTTTGCTTGGAAAGGGTGTCAGCAGAAAGCCTCCTCTGTCTGAAAAGGTGGAGGTTCACAAAACTGCATCTGAACAAACCACAGCACTTGTGGGACATGAGTGGACCGTGCACTCCTTTGTACACCAGAGAATTCTGAAGGCCAGTGTGAGGCCATCTGTCGGACAGTTTAAGCTGGGTCAAAATTGGATCATGCAACAGGACAATGATCCAAAGCACAGCAGCAAATCTACATCAGAATGGCTAAAGAAACAAAAGGAATCATTTTGGAATGGTCTAGTCCAAATCCAGACCTCAACCCAACTGAAATGCTTTGGTGAACGTTTAGAGGACTATGCATGAGAGAATGCACAAAAACCTGAGAGCAATGAGCTAAAGCAACGTTGAAGAGGAATGCATCAAAACTCCTCCACACTGATTTAAAGTCATACAGGAAAACCAATACTTCAAGTTGTGAAGATGTCTTCAACACAAAAAAGTGAAGTATTAGCAACTTTTTTGGTTTAATTTAAACCTTCAGCTGTTGTGTTTTTAAAGACTCAAACTCAAAGGTCACCTGTCTGCCAGAAAGAATGTCAGTATCTCTATGTGAGTCATCAGTCATGTCAAGGGGGATTAAGTTCAAGTCCTCAATACCAGACTTGATTTCCTGACATTAAAGGTTTGAGGTTGATTTTCTGCCAATATCAGAGGTGGATTAACCCTTTAAATACCTACAACCTCTTAAATAGTTTTGCAAAATTGCGCAAAAATATGTAAACAAAGAAATAAAGATAGGACCCCTCACCGTTAGCAACAGCTCGAAGCTTCTTGAGCAGTTTGACATGAGTGTCTGGCTTGATGGTGGTGGTGACGTACGGCTCACAGCCTGCAGCGTCCAGCAAGGTGTAGTAGTACAGCAGTCGACCCAGGTCGGTGCCTTCCACAGTGGGAAGAACATATTTGGTCATGTGGCTGTGAAAGGCTTGAGGGTTGCACTTCAAAGTCTCAAAAAGGCCAAGGGACTCGCTCCGGGTTTCAATATCCTTGGTGGAAAGACTGGAAAGAGAAAAGGGACAAGAGCTGAAAACATCTGCTGCAGAAAGTATCCATCACTGCACAGGATGTGCACACTGTGGCATCAAAAAATGAGTTTTCCACATAAGCAGCAGAAGCTATTTGTTACTAAAAGAGAAAAAAAGAGCCTTCATCAACAGAACAATCAAAGCAGGACAACAACCAACACTGGAGAATATTTGGTTGCAAAATTATTTCTGAGAAACCGCGGTGCAAACGCAGCATAACAATCCGCTTATCACCAAAGATGCAGTCCCTCACAACAACAAATGATGAGGGACTTGATCAGTTTTGACATAAAAAAGCACAACAGTGAGAGAGGATGAAAGGACAAAAAGAGGAAAAGTAAATGGAGGCAGCAGGCATGAGGTGGCAAAAGCAGAGCAAAAAAAAACAGTTTTTAAACATATTGAACAGACTTTACTGTACATGTTTTTAAACAGGACTAGAAGTGAATAGTAGCAGGTGGTCTGAAGGAAGGAGAGTAAGAATGTAAAGAACACAAGGAAAACACCAGAGAGAGGGGAGACGAGGGAAAAAATATCTTAGAGCACCACGAACTAAAGATAAACAAGGAGAGATACAAAGAACGGAAAAGGCAAAGGCAAAGTGAAGCTTGTTGCTGGTAGTCAGCGAGGGGCTCAGAGCAATCTGAGGCTGTCTGGGAGTGTGTTCGTGTGAGAGGAAGTCTGTTTATCTGTCAGAACGGGACAACATCAAAGAGGACAATGTTTCCTCTGGGCTCTCCATCACAGCTAGCTGGGAGGCTTTCGCTAATGGAAAAAAAATATAGAGCGGCAGCAGTGCCGCTGACAATAAGCTCAATAATGTAAATAACACTAATCATCCTCACAATAGGGGGGCTCTAATAAGGCAGAAGTCAACTCAACAACTAACTCAAAGTGAAGACTCACTTATTCACTCTTCCTCTTGTCTCACACGCAGGCAGCCTGCTATCAAAGAGGGATGTTTCAGTATTTAGTGACTGAAAGCACTATGGCAGGAGAATAACAGCAAGCAAAACAACAGCAACTGTCCAGGTAGGAGTGTTTGAAGGGAGTTATCTTTGGCAGATGCACACAGGCTGAAATATATATATACACTAGCTGTGACTGGCAGTGCCCAGTTTACATGCCAGGCTTTGTCCTGCTTTACTTTGAAGTGACAAAAGGAATTTTGTGTCTCTCTTTGCTCAAGTTGGAAACAACCCTCATCTTCTTTCTCCATCAGGATCTGTGTCTGTGATGACTCTATTACCACTCATCTACTTTAGTGGCTTAGCTGCGCCTGCTCACTCTGTGTTAGTCCTCTCATACATGACACAATTCCCCACTCTATCCTTGTTTTGTTCATGTGGCTCCAGTATCAGAAGCTTGTCATTACCATCATCGCTTGTTTGTTTCAAAAGCCAGCTAGAGCACAGAACTTGATTCATCCTGACGGGGTGTTCTCCTCATTCTCAGATGCTCTTCCTCCCTGCCGTCCCTCGGGTCTTCCCCCTCCCCCCCATCTTACATTACCATAGTCTGTTTGTTGTCTCACCCATCATGTCCGACATAAAACCAGCAAGCCTGCTAATATTCTTAAATTGGAAGGCATATTTAATTGGAGTCGTAATCAGACAGAATTAAACTCCAGGGGGCCGTTTGGCAGAGTGCTGATGATTATTAAGCATGTCATTGTTGAAGGAATTCGTGCAAGCTGTATTTCATGTTTTTGTAATCTGTGCTGCTAATTTGTTAACAAATTACAGTCCAGCAGGGGGGTTGTGCTTTGGTGTTGAGGAGTTATGTACAGGTCAATGGCACAAAAAACAAAACACATTATTTGTTTCTATCTAAGATGTATTGATCAATTTGTCACACACCATCTGCACACACGTGTGGCAGAGGCATTCCAACCTGCTGTTATCAGGCTGTATCATGCTGTAATACCAGACTGTACCACTAGATGGGACAGTGAGAAGCTATGGCATCTTGAGGCTTCAGTGCAACACGAGAGGAAGAAGATTAAGCTCCTGGCAGAGCTACTTTTCTCCTCTATAGTGGTCATTTGTCAATCATGTTGATTGACTGCTTGACAGTAAATGGTCGAGCATGGATCTCTCTTACTTCCTTTCCTTCTATTAAATCCCTGCACCTGTACTCTAGCCTCAGCTGCACGAAGCTGAGATTACATAGCTAAACATTGTTTTATGTGTATTTTGTTTCAGGGGAAGAGGCTTATTCAAAACTATTACAATAATGTGGGAGGTCTACAGTGCAATGTGGCACATTTTATCCTAAAAAGACAAGCAAAAACCTTCTTCCTGCTCCTCCCCTGATTCAGACACTACAGTACACTGTGCACCAAAATTACCACTATCAAAACTCACAGAAACCTACATTCACAACTTAAATCTCATTTTGATTCTGATGTTACCACACAGTAAATAAGGAAATGAACCAGATTCAGTCAGGTATTCTGTTACAGTACTTGTCAAACCATACCAGAACCAAACAAAGGTTATACAGTTGTGCATAACCTCTGTTTGGTCCAGTTCCTCAGGGTCTCCCCCTTAAGACTGCAGGAGGAACGCCTATGGTCACGCTCCAGGCTCAAACCTTGCAGAGAGGACAACCTCTAGATAGCAAACAATTGCAGATGTATTGTAGCAGCTGCATGATCCACACACACACTCCTAGATGCTACAAATGTTTTTTTTTAATTATTACAAGCATCATCAAACTACAATACAGCAATGTGTGTAGTAAATGATGATGTCTTCTTCCTCACCACAAGTCTACTTTTGTAGACATTACTGCACTTTGTAGCAACATAATTTTAGTATTTTGTTAAAATAAAAGTATTACCGTAAGGCACTATAAGAGGTTTTTTTAATCCAGTTAACAATATTTTGTCATTGCATGCTTTAAGGTCCATGGCAGGTAGAAGTGGTGTGAACAGAGCAAAGGAGGAATGGATTTTATAAAACAATTTGAAGTCCTGGCATTGCAGGAACGCATATTCTCAAGGTGCTTTCTATTCATTATCAGCTAAGTTCTAATCAGCTTGCTGTGTCAAAGACTACACAGTCACAATGCTTTAGGACGACATTTTTCCCCATAATTTGACATAATTTGAACTTTAATTTGCCAGATGAGGTCACCAGATGTGCAACAGGAACAGCTGAAACAGAATACTGGCCTCCTCTCTGTCTCTGAGGATTCCTCATTAGGCTCAAAGCAAAACACGTCTTGGCTTGGAATTAGCAGATTAGAAGGAAGGTGCCACAAGAAAACCTATTTATTTCTCATCATCATGGGTAAACAGTGATTTTGTAGCAGTGAGCAATTGTTGGCAGCATGAAGGGACTGACACGTGGAGTCCTGAGATGTCAAGCAATGTTTGTTAGTGTCATTTAATCATCAACTACTTTTCTAAGTGCAAACAATGAAAACACATGTGTGTATCTGAATATTTTTTAAACAATAAATCAGTTTCTAAGCACCATTTTTGGACAAGTCATTTAGCTAGGTTTAATTGCTGTCATTAAAATGTCAATAAAAGTGGTTCAAATTTGTGTCCCTAAAGGCTCCAACATCTACAAAGCTCCTACTTACTGACGGAGAACAGCTGACGATGGCGGTGCTTAGCAGTGCATTGATTCTTCTAAAGCGTTTATTCTGTGTTAATAGGACTGTCTCAGGGACACTCTGGCTCTATCATCCATCTCCTCTTGCTCCATCTATCTACACACACGCACTTCCTCCCTCTCACCGATTCTGCAGGTATTTCTCACCCTAACAACCTTTCTCTCTGTCCAGTTTAAGAACACTACTCTTGTACTTCAAGAGTCACACTAACCATATAACCACATGCTATTTTCCTAAAGCCGTCAAAATGTGGGCGACTATAGAATTTTGATAGCTAAAGAGATAAGCCTGTGTGTGATAAACCTCTAATATAAAATCACCAAGCTTTATTCCTCAAATAGCCACAGATGGACAGAAACTTTAAAAGGATGACAGGACTTTTTGCTCTTTACTTATGAGAGCCTCTCTCCTGGGTCAGCTATTGAGTTTAAAAGCACTTATTGTTAGAGGCTTTGGAACTCACAGTGTATTGCATTAGGAGGACTTTTCTTGTTGCCTTTAACCTGTTCAGTTCCAGACCAAAAAGAGCAAAAAACTGGTCCTAAGTTCCAATGTCTCCTTAAATCAAGTTGCTGTAGAGTCTGATATGGAAATCTAATCGGATTATCCTTTGGTATCAGCTACCTCTGGTGCAGAGACCTGACAAATAACATCCACAGATCACAAAGAACTATTGAAAACATGCACTAACCAAGTTGTGTTGTGTCATTAGATTTTGTGTTAACAGCTTTGGATCTGTCATCAAAAGCGAATGATCTCGCTTCAGCCATTAGTTTCAAAACTTAGGATCTTAGGATCTAAAAGGCCTAAGGTAAGGGCAGAGAAGTTCTGGAGTGGCTTTAAAATCCCTTAAAATTGGTTTTTAACACAAAGCCCTTTGAAGGTCTCTTTATTATTTTCAACTATGAACATTTCATTAAATTATATTTCATTATACTATATTCACATTATATTCATCATACGAATAACTGGGGATGTTTGAATATTTATGCTGTTGGTGAATTTGCATAGAATTCACATTTTGTGTCAAATTACAGCACAGTAATCCCCCTAATCAGTAAAATCTGTGAGGTTCTTCTGATAAAAAACATAATAATAATAAGCTCTGAGCTTCCAACAAATAAATAAAATCAAACATTTTATGGCATCTTTCCCTTCAGTGAAGGTGATAATCCAGCACTAATGTTGTGTTGACTCAGAGGATGCTGGTGTTGTGCGGGGACTTATGGGGTTAACCTAAAATCTGACTACAGAGCTGGACACTGCAACTGTAGCTGACTGCTGATACTTAACAGGTAGCATATGTGAAATGCATACAATTTATTTCCCAACAGGGATCAATAAAGCCTGAATTCCAGTCGGTGCTTCTGTCTGTATACGTCGTTCCCTTTAAATTTCCCCTCGTCTGCTCTATTTATATCATCCCCTGCATCCATCCATCCGTTAAATCAATACATATATTGCAGATGCTTCTAGTCAAGATTATAGTGTGAATATTCTTCATACATCTGTCATGATCTTGAGATTTTAGTGGAAACACACACACGGCGGCTGTGGGAGGGTATGAGAAACATATAGGTTGTAATTTATCGTTAAGTGGAGTCCATAAACCATTCGCCTATATCCGAATGTGACGGGGGATATTTATCATATAAATGCACACACACATGTGTGTGCACATACACACACACGCTTACACTCATACACACGTCACAACTCTGCTGAAAAGGCATTTTTTAAAAACAAGGAAAGGTGCAGAGCTAGTCAGATACGCAGCTATGAAGTCAGAGAGCAAATAAATTATGGAAACACGTCCTCCCGCTCTCCAAAACACAGACGCGCTCATTCATGACACAACTGATTCACTCCGTGGGTGCTTTTTGTGTAGGTGGGCTGGGAAACAACACTGCTTGTTAAAGTAAGTTTTAATATAACTCTTCTTAAACCAGCCCATCCTCACCGAGGAAACCAGCTGACACAAGACACAGGGCACTTCTAGGCTGAATAGATTAATCAGTTACTTCACTATTGTGCTCAAACAGTCACATAATTTAGCTTCAGCTTATGTGAGGGCCTCTTCTAGTGGGTGTGTGTGTGTGTGTGTGTGTGTGTGTGTGTGCACGTACCCGCTATCTGTAAAGAGGAACTCAAGGTGAGTCATGTAGACCTCCCACAGAGGAACACTGTACCGCTTAGCCAGAGAAAGGGCAATTTTGTACACGCCATCATCCAGGGTCCTAAAGAACAGCAGACACAAAACAAACTCATTAAAACAACATCTTCCACTCACATACAGAAAAATGGTTCAAAACAGATAAATCAAGACAAATCCACAAATACAGACTTACTCAGTGAGACCGAGGATGGTCTCCTTCTTGTAGTCGGCGTCTGAGCTGAAGCGCTGCACGTCCACGCCGCGGCCCAGTCCCTGCAACACTTGTGCCTGAGTGAAGTCGGTCAGACGCTCATTGTACACGTGCAGCTGGCTGATCATCTTCTGCAGCTCCTCCGGCCAGTCCGAGTATGAGGACACGTGCTGTGTGACCAATCGAATCAGCTCTTTAGGGTCAGCCTGTGGAAATGAGAATGTTTGCACATGAAAAGCTTTCCTGCATCATCCAGTCGGCTGATGTTTTGGATCATATTTATGCAGAAACGTAGAAAGTTCATAAAGGGTTTGCAAACAAGTATTTGTCCAACTTTACTTTTTTTTCCAAAGCTGCAGAGTCTATACTCAACACAAAATCCACTTTTAACAACTACAGGATCTTCCTAGACCAGGCTGTGCAAATCCATCCATCCATCCATCTTTTTTTAAGCATAATTTTTTTTTAAATATATTTCTTACCTCTGGTATACTTTAATGTTTGAGTCATATCTGACAGAATGCAAACTGCTCTTAAGGCTTATCATTAAACTGTGTCACACACTGAGCTTCAAACACGCTGCGCTGCATGGTATCTAAAACTTCACAGGTCTTCAACTGCTTTGCCGTGACAAACTAATGAGGCCAATTTTCCAAAATGGCAGTAATTTAAAAAAAAAAAAAAAATCGGCATAAAAAGGGAACAGGCTGAACAACTTTTCTGGCCTTTCTTCTATAATTTTTTTTTACTTCCAGAAAGACACACCTGGGTTATATCAGGCAATTTAATGTACATCTTTTTTTTCTGTCTTAATGTCACAAAATTATGGGTACATGTTCCAGGAAGTACAGATGCTTCTGTGCATCAAGCATCAAGCCTGTGGGAAAAAAGATAGTGTGAGACACACAGAGGGAGATGTACTGTAGGTGAGTGTTATATCTCTCTCATTACCCCCCCCCCCCCCCTTGTAATTAAATGAGCTCCGGAATTTGGTTTTTGGAGTCTTATATGCTGTCGCCCCGCAGGCTGAGATGGTTTATTTGTTGATCTTATTTACATAAGGTAATTATGGCTGCTGGAAAAGGGGTGAGCTTAAAAAACAGAGGTGTGTGTGTGCCTGTCTCCTCCTCCTGCTCTCAGCATGTGTGTGTGTGTGTGTCTTTAGAAGTGGCCTTATAGAAGAAGTCCTGGTGGCAGATTCACAGTTCAAAAGCAGGACAGGAAGGGCAGAGCTAGAAAGGAGAGGATATTAAAAAGTAGCACAGATATATAGGAAGCCGACCAAGAAATGGAAGGAGGAAAGAAATAGGGATGTAAAAGCTGAAGTATTTGTTAAAGCTGGCACCAACTTTGGCACCATTGTTTTTTTTTTTCATACGTGGTAGAATGACACAAAAGAGAGCGAGAAGAAAGTCTGTTGAAACTGTGATGGACGGGCCGATGTTTGAAGAACGTTGCTGAAATAAAGCTTTTCATGATGAAACACAGTTTGCATTATCTCTTTCACTCTCTCTGTCATTCCTCTATAGTAGTCTGTCCTATCTGGATTATACCCACCAACTCTCAGAACAGTTTTTTTTCCCCTTTGCATTTCTCAAAATTCTTTATCCCTCTGAAATCCTTCTTCTTTCTAATAAGTATCCTTCACACAATCCCAGCCGTCTGAGCAAATAAAACCCTCCTCTCAGCTTTTCTTCTGCTTTAATTACTTGCTTATTCTATTTCAAAACAGCTTAAAAAGAAGTGTACAGCCTTTCATCAAAGAATAGGATGTATGTAAAATAGAATTGCAGGAGGTGATGTGTGATGTTAAACAGCTGGGAAGAAGCCAGTTCCCCTTTTAGCTACTCCTCTGCTGCCACAGGCTCTCCCCTCTCTCTCTCTCTCTCTCTCTCTCTCTCCCAGGTCTCACCCACCCTCACCCCCTCCTCTTCCAAAGAGGGAACAGTGTAAAAATAAAAAGTCAATGTCACAGTCTCAAATCTTTTCAACCACGCTTGCGCTCTCATTGTCAGTCTTAATTTCCCATGTTATTATGTTTCAGTCACAACTCGACACCCATCAAAAATCATTTTGCCTGTTTTTCCAAAGCTGCCTGGACGGATAAATAATTAAAAAAATATTGTTGCAGTAACTCTTCGAGTTTGTCAATTTTATATTTTTTGTGTGATTAAATATTTATATTACATCACACAGTGTTGTTTTCCACCCGCTGTTTTACAATGCGATGTGTAAAAACCTTCACACACTGTTTGTACAATGGAGAGTTAGAAAAATAAATAATTAAACGTTAGATATAGGTGTCACACAGAGGAGGGAGTTTTTAAATCCTCATACAGGTAATTTTCTAAAAGTAATACCCTAGAGTATGAAAGATGAAAGCTCACAAGCTTAACATGGGACCGCTTGGTGTTGGGTTAATACATATACAGTTCATTTTTTATTTTTTCTGTTGCATCCTTTACAGTTAAAATTGTTGCTAGATGCTTTAAAGAAACCACAGTTGGAGAGAAGAAACTCATGTTAAAGGAAGGAAACCTGGAGCAGGATTAAGCTCATAAATAGAGAGGGGTTTCCTGCTGATGCCCGGCCGAGTGCAGGAGGAGAGGAGGAGGAAGACAGGAGAGAGAAAGAGGAGAACAACAAACAAGCCGCACACAACATACAGTACAAAGAAACAAACATGGCAGAACACTAGCAGGGAGAAACCCTTCTTTAATGGGAAGTAACCTTGAGGAGGACCAGGTTTAGACAGCTGATGGCCAGCCAGGTAAGGTAGGAGAGGGGGAGGACGGACGTTCATTTCTAATGACAACGAAACAAACTAAGAAAATATTTATTGGTGTCAGATTATTTATAACGTAATAGTGAAGGACTAAAATTTCCCCCAACAGATTCTGGACTTGCAGTCTACCTACACTGCACTGTGTGTGTGTGTGTGTGTAAGGATCTATCATACATATTCATGCTGCTTCCACACACTTTCAAGGTCAATGCTCATTAAAGTGCCAGCCTCCTGCCTATGTCTTTATGCATCTTCGGTCACACAGTCATTGGCTGTATTACTGTTTTAACTACTTTCCTAACCCTGAATGGATTTCCTTGATGTGTTGACCAAATATGGTCCCCCCCCACCCCACCCCCACCCATCCCCAAAACATGGTATCCCTCTGAATCCAGAGTATGTAAATAGTTAATTTCCATTGACAGTAAAAACTATGGACAGAGCCTCCGTGACGTCACCCGTTTGTTTCTGAAGAGCCGTTTTGAGTCTCAGTGGGAGGTTCCGGGACGTGATGACCAACGCCATGTTGGCAGCGTCACGTCAACTAAAACTCCGAATATGGACAAAGAGGGGGGGCACGAGCGGGGTTTAGGGGGGCGGGCGATCGTGGAAGCAGGAAACTCACGCTGTGATACGTCAACTGTCTGTCACTCAAGCGGCAACGCCCATAATTAGGCGTAATTTTAAGTCCGAATACAATTGAAACGAGTGAGTTGTAAAAAAATTCACCCCCCCTACAATTGACACTAGAAGAGAACCTATCATCTGAGACCACAGCGATTTTTTGTACCAGGCCGTAAACATGTTCTTTTCTGCTGTGAAATCGGCCATTTTAACATGGGAGTCTATGGGAAATTACTCGCTTTTGGAGCCAACCCCCAGCTGTTGCAGCGTGAATTACAAGTTTTGACACTTCCGCATGGGCTTCCACTTTGAGCCCCGAAGGTTGCCGCTTGTTAATTTCTTCTCATTATCGGTTCATACAGGGGTGCTTAAGAGGATGGTTTGCATGTTATGTTATCATCCCTTAAATTCAATCAGTGCTAAAAAAAACAAACAAACAAAAAATATTCATATTCACATATAAATATGGAGCATTTTTCTGATTAGCCTGGTATTCAACACATTATTTCTCTCCGCTCTCTAGAGAGTAACCTTGTAATGTTGTTAATGAGCTGTATTTATGTCATGCCTAACATTTAGCTATACAGTCATTGGCCTCATTAGCACCACTGCCGTATACAATATGTGTGCATAATTATGAGGAATGCCAGCAGAGGAGAAAGGAATATTTACTCCATAAACAAGCTTTTAGCTGCGCCGTGGGTCATTCCACAACATGAAGGAGGTCTGATCGCACAAAACTGCCAAGAAGACCACAAACAAAGAGGAGCAGCAGTAAGTCAGCGCTGTCAAACCTGCGCATCTAATCAAAGCTTTTAGAGACTACAGTCCCAGTCAGCTGCAACAGTGCATTTACAGCACATATTTATCTAATAGGGCCTTTTCAGCTTTACAGGGCTCCCATGGGTAGAATATAGACTGCTAATCATTGTGGTACAAGAGTGCAATTTGTACAAGTGCACAATTGGTACAAAAAAAAAGGAAGGCAAAGTCAGTGTATTCACAGTGCTTTCCTGTGATGGGGAAGCCACTCAGTCTAACTCATTATTCTGGTCGATTCAACAACAGGGAGCTGGGCTCAGTGGTCCAGCACTCCCCAAGGTCAGCTCCCACCACATATAGTTAGATTCCATGTTGTGGCCATGAATTAAAAACCCATCTGCAATGACTGTTTGAAATGGCAAGTGCTGTTTCATCAATGCCATTAGGGACGTGCTTTTATCTATTTCTAGTGA
This sequence comes from Parambassis ranga, assembly GCF_900634625.1. Lineage (NCBI taxonomy): Eukaryota > Metazoa > Chordata > Actinopteri > Ambassidae > Parambassis > Parambassis ranga. The sequence goes on from NC_041043.1 coordinate 11,971,300, forward strand.
CTTCTTTTAGTAAACTTTGCTGCACACAGTGAGGAACCGAAAACACATTTATAAACTTAAAATGTAAAAATATGAATGAGGAAATATTTTCTTCCAGTTCACCGGTTCTATCTGATGTGAAAGTAAACACCTAGCGATGATTTGTGGGCGTCGATTCTAAAACTAACCGTCGTAATGAGATGTGCAAAGACCTAAGCGGTTTTTCTGCATGACAGACTGCAGAGCCATGCTTGCTGTTTTTGTCTCTCTGTGTGTGTGGGTGATCAATACTCAATAAGTCAGAGAATGAATGAAAACAACGACTGCGGCCAAGATGAATGCTTGACTGAAAAATATATCTTGACTTAGCACTTTACTACAATGCACAGCGGCTAAAATTATGCTAAGCACAGGATTCCTCACGAATACACAAACAATTAAGGAAAAACTCACACATTAAAAAAAAATGGAAAGCACAGGTAAACAGACCTGAACACACTTAACATAAACACGGGCTAATTTGCAATAATGCACAGCATCACCAATAGAACAATTACTGTAAATGAGCACCTCTGTGTCGCAAATGAGCACTTTAAGTCAGTGTAATGAAAACTTCCAGTGCAAGCAAGTGGAAATCTGCTCATTATGCCTTGGGGAATAATGGAAACCCAGCCTCCGTGTCGCTGAGCCCTGCACTGCTCCGTCATGCCTGGGAGCCACAATCAGATGGAAAAGTAACAGGTTACAGACCCTGAAAGTCAACAGTCACCAGCAGAATCCTCAACAAGCAGAGAGCTGAATGTTGCAACGACCCTTTAGCTGCTAGTACAAGACCACTGAACAAGAAGAACACAGCGTTCCGTCGTCATACTTTGATTAAATGCTACAGCACATGTAATATGGTGCAATGCCCTCTCTATGTAGATGTTTGCAAATATGAGGAACTATTAGCGCAAAGCATGTATGTATGAGTTATGCCGAAAAAGCTATATTTAGTGATTTTATTTTATTTAGTGAAAGTGATTTTCAGAGAGTACCTGGTATCTGGGAACATTGTGCCAAAATGTGACACAGCAACGACTGATAAGTGTACATACTGAAAGGATTGGAAAAAATCTTTCTAATAACATTTTTGGCCATTAAAACTGTGAGGGAGCTGTTCTATTGGTCCTAACCTGGACAGAAAGTAAAGATCAAGATATAAAAAAACAACAGATGTGTGAGATACGTGTGTCATTTTTTTTTGGCTTCTGTCCCTGACTTCCCCTTTAGAACATGAATTGGTCCCGTAGCTGCGCTGTGGCTGTTTTCTGTTGCTAAATCATTGTAGCACAGTAACAGGGTCAAACACAGAGGGCAAACTTCCCCATAGGGATCAATGAAGTATGTAGTGAACAAATGTGCTACACGGTGCTTTCAATGTGTTGTTTAAACTTAACTGAGATATATGAATATAACTGCAGCAAACACACAACACCATAGCTAAGGTACTACACATACAGCTGGCTGATCTGTGACAAGAATGCCTATGGGGTCCATGGCGGTGGTAAGGTGCTCTTAGGTGCATGAATGGCCTTGTGTACGGTGGATCCTAGAAGGTGAGGGGCATCTCCTAGCAGCTGGAAACTGGTTTGAAGATGTTACCCAGCTGGCTCCATAAAACTTCAATCAATTTGTGAAACCACAAAGATGAACCACTGCCTGTTTTATTCTACAAAGATCTCCTGAAATTTCTCAGTGACAGACAAGCATAAATCAACCCGCTGTGAATTCATCTGAAATCATCTTGTCATCTTTCAAAAGAACCCTCGGCAGGTCACTGGATTGACATTTTTTGTGATGTTTCAATCTACTAAAATAAGCTATATTGATTTCCATACAGTGCTTCCTTCATCCTCAGACTTAATGTTCTCCTTGCACACATTCTCTGCACGAGCGGTAAGAAAACAGGCTGTTCATTGAGGCTTTAAAAACATATCAAACACCTTGAGTAAACCCTCAGAGAGTTCCATTCCTATTTGCAACTGAATGACTTTAGTGGCTTGAGTGTTTGGTGTCTTATTGCTTGGGTATGAAATTATGTGATAGTGACAAGAGAATTGAAAGAGCGTGAGAGTTATTGAGACAGTGTTACAGCTCTTCAAGTAGAGTGGAGACAGCTTGACACACACAAACACACACAAATACGCCGCCCGCTGTCACAGGAAAATATGATCTGACGCTGAGGCACGCACACACACGTTGGACTGGAGATATTCACACTACATGGAAACAAAAGCATGCATTAAAAGAAAACACATGCTTTGGTGTGTATTCTTCCCAGCTACGCTCATCTGCTATGCAAAGCAAGTGTGTGTGTGTGTGTGTGCGCACAATAGAGATACCCACATCCTGTCATACATATCTGAAATTAAATATCACACTATGTACAATGCGTGCCCTTAAAAGATAAGAGAAAGCGAGAGAGAGCTAAAGAAAGCACAAGAGAAATGTATGAAGCATGCACAGTCAAGATAGTATTGTGAATGGAGAGGCACAAGATTTGACAAGAGTAAGGCAGGCCTATGGGAGGAGAAAAAAAAAAGACTAAACAGAGTGTAGAAGGAGCGAGGAACGATAGCATAAAGTGCAACATAATGTGGACAGAGAAAAAAAATCATCATGGGAACACGTAAACCAGAACTGTCACACACACAAAGCTATTCATTTAATGTACTGACAAAGAGGGGGAGAAGGGGGAAGGAAAGGAGAGGGAACGCATTGAGTGCACAGAGTGGGGGAGAGAAGAGGAAAAACTTGCAGAGAAAGAGGAGAGATTTTCTTCCATATTGCTTCAACCACTATTAAAGTAAAACCTGCCTCTTGCTCATCAATAGGAGCTGAGTGAAGGCAAGACCTGGAACACAATGATAACAAGCACTCATTCTGGTCGAACAGAGTAAAACTGAAAAAAAAAGAAACGACCAAAGAATGAAGAAATGAGCTAAAACTACTAAAGTGTAGTGCAGAGGAGGAGAGGCTGTATACATTTTAAGTAAATGGACTTGAACTTCACTTGAGGCAGGAGGTTGAGGAGTGATTACTGCTATTAGGATGCAGGAAATGTGTGTGTAATGTGGAAGAGCATCTGTGCACAGTGTTGAGTGTATTTTTGTTAGCTTAAGAGTGTAGGAAAGGTAAGAAAGTGTGCGTTCCTGTGGCCCATCCTGACCTTGAATGTCAACTGGGACACACTTATCCACTCCTTCTGCCTGCCTCTTTTCCTCTTCCGGTCTTTTTATTTCAACATTTTACCTCACTCCTTCTACCTGGACTAAAACCCATGAGAGCCACGGTCCACTCAAGAAAAAGGTCAGAGCCATTTCTTTTCTCATTCTCTGCCAATCAACCTCCCTCCCCGGAACACCCACCACCACCACCTCTCTTCTGCAGCCTCTTCTTCCTATTCTCCCTCCTGTTCTCACGTTGTCTTTTATTTACTTCAACAACAGCTCAAAAAATTACATTTGACATTTCTAAAATACACAATAAATTTAACTTTGCGGGGTCATTTGTTGATCTCTTATTAAACAATCCAAAGAGTCAATCATGCTCATTTATGAATGTGGAATAAAACAAACATGTGCGCAGTCACATTACAAAACAGAAGCAGACACACACACACACACAGACTGGCGTTGGTTTTAGATTAAAGCACAAGAGGATTATTACTCTGATGCGTAAAAGGATAATTATAGTTATTTTCCCTGTTTGTTCCATTGTGGGTGGTTGATTATGTAGATTTTTTTTGCCTCCTACATCACTGTAAAGCCTTTTTTAATGTCACTTTACCCAGGAACAATGTGCTTCCTCTAATAATCTCTCTACACTATATATATATATATATATATATATATATATATATATATATATATATATATATATATATATATATATATATATATATATATATATATATATATATTCCCTTCTTGTAAAATTCACCTGAGATGCCTATGGAGGGTATACGTGTGACATCATGAGATGCATAAGTCACTACAGGTCCACTCGCTGATGGGCAAAAAAATGTAACAATATGTGAAAATATGCTAACAAGAGACAAGGCATGTTGCCCGATTGGTAATGAAACGTATTTCGTTTCCTGTACAAAGATGGAAGTAACATAATATTCATTATTAGTATTATAAGTATGTTTGTTGCATTGATTGCATTAGTGGTGTTGAAAGGTGATTCCTGCACACATGCTCATATTCATAGACCACTGATTCAAGTCCAGCTGCCCATTGCTGGTTGTTTTATGCTAGGCAGGTAGTTTACAATTTGAGATGCACCTGAGATTCACAGTGAGCCTGACCTGATTTAAGCATAATAGCAAATAACAAAAATGGATAAAAAGGTGGGGGGTAGCCTCAAGTGGCCAGGAACTGCAGTTTTTGAGATGTCCATTTCGGCCTGATTTTACAGTGGAGATTGCCACTTGCCACCACCACTATGGACCTAAAACCTGCAATCTGAGATCTTAAAAACAGATCAATGTTTTGTGTCTGCACAGATTTAAACTGTGTAATATCTTATCTATGTGACAAAAATATTGTTTTAGTATATGTCATTTTAAGTGTATTGAGAATTTTAACAGTTCACATTCTTTATCTATCATGTCATGTGAGGTACCAGAAGAATGGAGGATGAAGCCTCACACAAACACACCCACACACAGGGAGCAGACATTCTGTGCTGACCTGGTAGAGTGTGTGGTTCTTGTCCTTGAAGCATGGTGTGAGGCGGGAGTAGATCTGCAGGGAGTAGTAGTAGGCAGCCAGCTGGAGTGACAAGGCTGAGTGACACTGCTTCTCAAAACACCTGTTGGCGTCTAAAACCTGCATGTATGAGGAGAAAGAATTCAACATTTTACATATTCAATCACAAATTAGAAAGAAAATAAACAATAGCATTTCAAGACTGTTAATCACACAATTCAGGTTTTTCAGACAGACCGATGTGAGGTAGGCCTGTTTACAGCATACAAAGTGTTAAATAATCAAGTCACATTATATACTGTATACCTGAGAGGTCACAATTTAAGGCTTTTGATCAGCTTTTGTCTATTTTAATCTAAAACAATCTTGAATCAAGAAGGGAGTTATTTGCCAGTTTGACTCTGATTGTTGCTGTGTGTGTGCATGAGTGTGTGTGTGTGTTCACCTACCTGAGGCAGGGCCAGTAAGTAGGACAGAGCCAGCATCATGTCCCTGGGAAATGCATCGTTGGCCAGCTGCAGTAAAACTGGAAAGGATGGAAAGATCGAGAAAGAGAGGGGAAGAAAAGACTTTAACTAAAGCAGCGAGGATTAAGAACCAACCCTCCCCTTTTGGACGAGTCTCATCCAATGTTTGCTGAATACAGGCAACAGTGCCTGTCAGCATATACCTCTCTCTGGGCCCAGACAAAACAGAGGAAAGGGTAAAAATAGATGGAGATGAGAATAAAAGCGGGGGGAAAAACAAGAAGCGTCTTTAAAAATACCCCCAAATTCTGGGATTCTGTCCATTTTTTTTTTGCTGGGCTATTGTGTCTGTGTGCATATGTTTGCGTATGCTGTGCAGAAATGTGGGATGGTAGTGTGTGTGTGTGTGTGTGTGTGTGTGAGAGTGTCTGGTGTCTTGCACAGAGAGTATTTATTATTCAAAGATTAAGTACAAGCCCACTTCTAATAAGCGCTCTCCAGATGAGTCCAGTCTTATTTGAAGTGCACTTTTAAGACTCCCCTGAATGAAAAATTAGTCCCAACAGACTCAGGAGACTGATTACCAAAACCCAAAATTCACCTGTGTGGCTGCTCTTTTCATAGTTAAACCACAGATATGCCCATAGAGCTACTCGTTGGCTTCTTTTAGGCAAACCCATGTGACACAGGTTGGCCTGATTTTGACTCTGTTGAACCTCTGCATGTGGTTCGATAAAAGTCTCTGTCCACATCAGACAAAAGCTTGTGCAGGTCATCTGAAGCCTGCTCATGCCTGGTGCCCTGTTTCTAATGTGATGTTGTGATGTTGTAATGTGGCCGGATCACACCTAGCAACACTATGATTCTCATGTAAAGCTAACCAAGGTGCTGATTCAGACATAAAGAGCCAACAGGTTCAATGAAGGCATAATCCATGTCATGTCTCAGGTATAGAATGCATGATTTGTTAGTGATGGTCCAAAGTAGTCGTCCACTATTGAAATAGTCATTAGTTGCCGTACTTATGCGAAAATTACGACATTTACACGTGATCCAATTACTCGAATAATCGCAAAAATAAACGGTGACTATTCGATTATCAAAATAGTTGTTTGTGGCAGGCCTAGTACTGTGTATACGTACATTGCTTGTTATTTACTGTAAAAATGCAAAAATAGCAAAACATTATGTTTCCAGGTTCTTACATGGAACATCACCTTACATCAGAATCCTTACATTATCAGCTGTGTATTACTGTAAACTGATTTGGTTTTAAAATTACAGGAAAAACACTCTAGAACAGTGAATGGAAACTTCCCACTCAAAATAAAGGGAGCTTCTGCATAATATCGCTGCAACATTTAATCACACAAACACACCTGCATCACTGCCAACTGCAATTCCTGTTATTTTCTCCCGCAGCTCTGGATTTGCTTTGTGTAGTAAAAAGCTTTATTTAGCATAAAAACTGACCACAGTTTTCAAAGTCTGTGAGCATATAGAGTGTATAGAAAATGGGACTCAGTCCAAGTTTGTTGCAGTGCCTCTGTGGCTGATGGGATTTGGAGTCTATACACAAAGATTTGGACGCAGGCACTGACTTTTTTCCCCCCAAACTGTTTACCTCAAGGCAGCAATAGTCACACGCAAGAATGTGCAAACGCGCAACTTCAGTCACACAATTACAACTGAAAAAAAAAAAAATGCGTGAATTTATGAGGTGAACACCAAAGACTGTTAGCATGTGGATGCCGTGAGTTAATCACTCCCTAACTCACTCGCTCACTCTGAGGAAACAGCGGGAGGGAGAGAGCAGAGAGAAGCCGACAGAATCACTTTGTAGTCTCAGACCCAAGGAGAACAGAAGCCTGTGCTGGTGATAAGAGCCTGAGACAAAATGGAACAGACATAGAAAAGTAGAGCATGGACACTGGGAGAGAGAGAGAGAGACAGAGGCAGGGGGGGGAGGGTACCAGAGAACAAAATGCACTCTAATATGCATATGTGCGCGCACAAATGTCTGCTGATACCTGACACATACAGTTGGAGGTTCAGCGTGTACGTGTGAGAGCAGAGGTGGAGTGATGCACTAGTTTTAAAGAGCCATAACAGTTCTCTTAAACAGTGTGCCCACCCTCCTCCTCTTCCCCCTCCTCTCATTTTGCTCTCCCCTCCTCTCCTACCCCCTGGGTTTCAATGAGCTACACCTCAGAATGAGCTGATTACACGCCTCTATAAAGCTACTGATACCATCGGGACAGGAATTACCAGAGGGGTAAACACACACACACACACACACAGAATAGATAACCCCGACTTTAAAGCATACAATATTTCTGCCACTGAGAGAGACAGTAAAACACAGACACCACATAGAAAGGTGAGTGCATTAAACAGGTTGTGCGTGTGCACATCCACATACACATCTTACTCCGATGTCAGCTAAATCACACAAGCACATTGTTCGCAGGATGGTGAGACACTGACTTATTATTATATCATTTGTGCAGGCAGTGTGAAAAACAACTGATTATGGCCTGGTCCCTGTGTGGCCAATGGCAACACGCCATGCTGTGTAAGGGAGTCATGCATCCATATGTGTGTGTGTGTGTGTGTGTGTGTGTGTGTGTTTCTCTTCACATCAAGTGCACCAATCTGCAAACTTAACTTAACTCAATCCCATTGAGTCACTTTCCACTTGTGTCATCATTAATTACCACCAGCTTATCTGGGCCAGGTGAAAAATCAATGTATTTATTTTCTTAAAGGCCATCTCCCGGTTTGTTTTTTTTTTTAAGGACAGCCAACGTGGCGGGCCGATACGGCAGTCATTAATCGAACGTTGTTATCGGACGCCATCCCATCCAGACTGGCTTTTCTTTCTTTCTCAACACGTCGCACTGCGAGGCAGCTCTGAAGAGAAGGTGACTTTTAAGAAGATATTCATTTGAATGACAGTGGCACAGGAAGAGAGAGGGGGAGAGAGAGAGAGAGAGAGCTCGGCTTGGATAAAACAAACGTGTGTTTATATGTGTGTGATGCATATCAAAGCATTGGTCCTCCCTGGCCAAAGAGTGCACCTTGCATTCTTTGAGTGTATTAGTATTCATACGCACACACACATACACACAGGTTTGCTCTTATTTTTGTAGTGGCATTGATTTTGGCAAGCAGCTGCGATCCATCATGCAGCGTGGCCTTGATGTTTTGACTTGATGCTATCTCTCTCGTATCACCGCAGTGATGCATCATTATTTACTGTTGCCGCGGGACGCGTGAGGATACATTAATTAATCAATATCAGGCTATTCTTCCCATGTTGTCCCTTAGTCCAGCACATATGGGCTCCGTGGCTAAGACAGATGAGCAGAGGAGAGGGCACGGTCCAAGCCAAATAACACAGCTTCACTAGGATAAAACACGGCAAAGCAGCTCAAGGTATAAATACACAATGAGAAATTACACTCTGACGACAGTTTAAAAGATCAATAAAATACAGGAAAAGCTCACTGATGTATTAAAGTTTAAAAAACGTATGAGATTCCGGAGATGATTTCACCAAATGATCTGGGAAGTGGGAACCTGCAGGCAATTCTGAATCATTAACTCCACACAACATGGTTTGATCCGATTTCCTGCACATAAAAAAATGTTTTGTAGGCAGGGCACACACGACACAAATCAATCAAGTGGTCATGACAAGGGCCCTCACTCGAATCTGCCTCTGACAATTCTGCAGGCTGACGACAAGGGGAAAGGAGGTCCTTGCTTTGTGCAATTCAATAAACAGAACGGGAGGAAAAAGGTAGATATGTCTGAAATATACAGAGAATATTGTCTGTGCATCTTGCAGCAAAAGTTTTATTTCTATCACACACTAGAAAATAAGTCTTAATACAAAACAAAACTGGCAACAGCATGTACAAATACACTGTGAAAACGAATTTACTGCAGAGCATATTTTAAAGGTAGGGTAGGAGATTTCATTCTGAGGCACTTTTTGTTACATTAGTGTAACTTCTCTTTACAATCCGATAGCAACCAATTAGTTCGGCAATTTCGCATTAAAACGAAGAATATGAATCATCTGTGGAAGCTATAAAACACTAAAAACATCAGCCAATCCTCCGGGTGGACCCTGCGCTGAGTATTGGCTGGTTATCACTCTCTTCCTGCTCTGCCTGCACCAGAGAGGTACGTGCATGATGGCCGAAGTCACAGACCGCAGCTCGTCTTCAGGTAATGCGCGTCTATGTGATTGGGAGGCGTGGCTTCGGGGTGAGCTCTGAGAGAAAGGGGCGTGTGTTTACTTTCGAAATCTGGCTGACTCTCACTGAGTTTTCAAAATCTCCTACCCTACCTTTAACAGCAACTATAAGACATATGGCCCGGGAATGACTCAAACTAGAGCCAACTCAAACTGAACACTCGATCAATTCAGTCAGAGTTCAACTTTTTTGTAAAATTAATCAGGGGCACAAAGTTTGGGGTAAAATTGAGAGACCACCTACACTAATGATATCAGCAAAAGCCAGGATGTCAAGAGGCTGCCACTATTGAGTCCACAATCAATGGAAAAAATATTTAAGGGTGCATTGCAGGTGCTTTGATTTTATAAAAAAAAACCTTCAAATATTCATGGCTCAGACTCTGGAGAACTAAAAAAAATGGTGTAGGATCCATTGCCATGGCAACCAAGACCCAAACTATGATCTTTACCTAAACATAACGAAATTGTGTGGCTAAACTTGACCTCAAATGCAAAGGAAAATAGCAGAATGCCGGTGTGTATTTGTGTGTGTTATTAGTATTCTGACCAGATGATGCAAATGACCGCAGGGCGTGTTTGTGTGTGTGTGTGTCTGCGTGTCATATATGTACCGTAGGTCATTTCTGCATGCTTACCCTCTGTAGCAGGAAACTGCGTTTTTCCTTCGGTTTTGGCCTCAGCCAGTTTCCCTGTCCTCAGCAAGACCTCTGCGAAGTTTTCCTGAGGCAATTCTTTGTAGAATGAATACACATCTTGAGTCTAAAAGACAGATTGGAGCCGAGAGAGTGATAAAGTACTTATCATTATACTAAGGAAATCCCCTCAGAAGACAGAACAGATCACAAAAAACACAGTGAGATGTGATTAAGATGACTGAGCATCCTCATTCCCATGGAGTCAGACAGACAGATGAGAGACAGAGTAAACAAATGAACTTGAGAGCTAAATAAAGCTCTTCAGCAACCTTTTGATAAGTCATTTATGGGATTCTTGTACACTATTTTATTTCTCAAGCATCTGAGCGGTGAACAATGAAGCTTCTTCTCCGAATGGCCTCAGAGCTATCGCTTTAACACTGAATGTTTCCGGTCTATCTTTACCACACTCTCTCTATCCATCTTTCTGTCTTGTTGCATCTGTCTCTCCTTCTCTCTCAATCAGCCAATCCTTCCTTTCTCCGCTTCCTTCATTGCACGTGTTAAGGTAAAAACTAATCCCATTGATCAGCCGGCTCGCAGACAGACTGACGTGGGGAGCAATTATTGGTAGATGGATGATGGAAGACGGATGAATGCTGGAGATGAAGTGAAGGGAGGGATTTGGAGAGGCCTATTAAAATGTCATGAGAGGAGATGTATCGGCCTTCTCTGTTTCCCCTCGCGTCCACTCTTTTAGCTATCCATATGATTTGTGTCTCAGAGTAAAAAGCCCAGTCATAGCCCAGGGCGACCATTTTCTAGGTATAAAGGTCAAACTACTCCTTTTCTTACTTTTGCTCTTTTCTACACCCATAACTCCTTCTGTCTACTTTCTTTTCTTTTGGAGTTTTTTATATCCCCCTCTCTCCCTTCATAAAACACTTCCGCTATGTGTACCGTTTTGTATATTTTAGCTGTCTCCTATTTTTGCTGGCTATGATACCATCTTTCTTTCTAGCGGCACTGTTAAATTTCTTAGTCTCAAGGATTTTTTGCCGTAATTTTTGAAGGAACTGGCCTGAGGTTAAAAATAAATGGACAGTAGAAATGTGGAAAAATAATGAGCCACGAGACACAATGCATGGTCTTAAGCCACTCACCGTGTCTACATAGGGATCCTGAATGAGTTCCTTATAAAAGGGGCTACAGCCTTGACGCTCCAGGTTGGAGTTCTCACACTCCCCTTCCTGGCTAGTGGCTCCTGCGCCGTGACCCTGAGGAGCCATCAAAACATCATTAAACTTTCACAACATGCCCACACCACTGTCATCTCTCTCTGTCTCACACACACACACACATCTTCCCCATTTTTTCTCTCTTTTTCTCTGTAGAAACGTGCATCCGCAGACACCACACCCAACCCCAACCCTCATCCACCAACTGCTGCTGAGACCACAGAGACGCCATCAACCCATATCCCAGCAATCACTGACCCGGCCCAGCCGCCAGCAACCATCAGATACTGAAATATTCAACAGGAGGCCTAATTAATTATGCAAGAGATGAGCTCTTGATTGGTTGTTTTTAGATGAAGTCTGCGAGACAGAGTAGGTGCGATGTGGAGGCATGGACAGACAAGCTGTCTGTGTGTAAATGCACAGTCAAACAGTGAGCCTGGAAGGCGCTGCAGTAACATCTATACATCTATAGTGATTGCTCTGTTTTCTGCTAATTGCTCAGTCAAGCCTTTTTCACGGCACACTGCTATTTATTCACCCGCAAAGACATGAGGACATGTCTAATCTGCTGACACTCAAAGGGGGCAGCGGTGGCGCAGTGGTATAGCAGGGTTGTCCAAAAACCGGAAGTGGTTCGATCCCAACTCCTCCCTAAGTCATTGTTGTGTGTCCTTGGGCAAGACACTTCACCCTGCCTGTGGCGCGCCTTGCTAGTCATTGTATGACACTGCTTGGCAGCAGCCTTAAACAATTTCCCTCTGGGATTACTAACGAATCATTCTTTTTCAAATATTACCTAAGTGCCGTCTATGGGATCATAGAAATTTTAAAACCTTAATTACTTTACACAAACCAAAAATGACCAGGGTCTGTAATATAAGCCCTTCTAAGAAAAGTGCTCCTTGTTTAGCCATAGTACAAATCACTGTTACACACTGATATTATGTAGTCTACGTTTCAACGCTGTGAGCACCTTAAAGTGAGGATTGGAATCTCTATAACTGGAAGGTTCTTAAAACAAAACTAGCGAGAGATGTGTCTTGAGAGCGTAGAACAATTGCCAAGACACTTCTAAATGATTGTAGCCAAATCTAGAACTGAAGTGTCAAAGAAGACAGTCACAGGACCTGTACAGAGGATGGACTGTGAGAAAAACACCACTTGTGCAGAAAAGACACTTCAAAGTGAAGCTGATGTATACAAGGCACAACGTGGAGAAAGACTACACATACTTGAAGTGTGTCATTTGGTCAGATGAAAGAAAACTACAAGGTTCTCACAGTTATACACGGCCGTGGCAGCATAATGCTGTGGGGACACTTCAGTGTCTTGTCTTGTCTTGTCAGGGTGGAAAAAAATCACAAAAAAACACTATCTGAATATCTTAAGAGAAAACCTGAAGCAGTCAGCAGCCAAAATGGGCCTTGGTTGTGGTTTTCTCTTTAAGGACACCAAATCTTCTAGTGTCACCGATTTTCTAGTGAAGAACTACTTCCAGGAGAGCAAAATGAACGTCACTGAATGGCCTCCACAAAGCTCAGACTTAAATCCAATTGAAAATCTACTGACAGCTTGTACAGCGTCAACAGATGAAGGTGAAAAACGGTGCTACCAGTTTAATTCATTCGTTTTACCGGAAATCAGCTCGTATGTTCACCACAGATTATATAAATAATAATTATAAAACAAGACAGCCAGTGTATTCTTACATGCAGCGGCCGGAGGTAGTTGAGTGACTCCTTCCACCAGCGATGGTCACTCACTGCAGTCAGCACTGCTTTGGTGGTCAGTCCTGTAGTGGTCAGCACTTTCATGGTCTTTGCTGTGGTCCTGTGCAGCAGGTCCCCTGCCGTCCCCACAGCGGAGCTTGCAGTGGACGTACAAGCCTGGGGTCAAGCGGGGACAAGATGAGAGCCAAGTTATTTTGTGTGTCACAGTAGTCTGCAGAAGTAAAGGAGATCAGCATCTGTTTCCTTACAGAAGACCATAGGACACATTTTAAGTTGAGGACTCTAGAGTATCAGTGTGGTGTTAGAGATGGTTCTGTTCGGTTTTTTATTAGGTACTTGAGAGGAGCACTCCAATGCACGGCTGTGTTTGTTTGTGCGGTGCACAGGGGAATTGCAGTGTACTGCTCAAGCAGCAGAGCCTTCTTATTTGAGAGAAATAAAATGAGGGCTTGTACAGAAAAGTTGCCAAAAGTCACACAGGGAAAGGACACTTTTAAGTTTGTGTTGGGCAGATTGATTATACAAAAAAATAAATAAATAAATCTGTAGCTCTTGAAGTGAAGGGACTGGGATTACACAGTTTTATATATAAAAATGTATTTATCGATTCTTTTCTTGACCCAAACACCCTGAAAACACACCCAGTACTTTAGTAAAACCTCTATGTTTTAGAATGTAGCAATAAGCTACAGAGAGCACTGATGCTAAATTATATCTAAATTATGTGTCTGCTTAATACAACAAGGGGCAAGATCTCTCTCATAAACCAAAAACTGTCCTTTTTATATGATATAATGCACTAATATATGAAAAAATCAGAGATGTTTTGAGACTAGGATGCTGTGGTTGGGCTATAAACATGTTTATTACCCCTGTAAGGCTGCTCATTTAAACTTGGAGCCACTGTAAGGATTTACTTTTTTTGAGCCAGCCTCAAGTGGCCAGTTGGGGAACTGCACTGTTGCACTTTTTCGTATCTAGGTTATCTAGGTTATATAATATATGAGTGATGCTGATCTTCATAACTATTCCTCCTCTATCTGTCTCATGTTCACTCATGTTGAACCTTTAATGCAAAGATACTGGAAAAACAACATTAAAAAAATAAATTATATATATATATATATATATATATATATATATATATATATATATATATATATATATAATTTATTTTTTTAATGTTGTTTTTCCAGTATCTTTGCATTAAAGGTTCAACATGAGTTCAACACATATATATTGTATACAGTTGCCTCATGTATTATATATTTTGAGAAATTAGAACTAAAACTTAGATAAAGAAACTTCTTATACAGAAAGATCTGCATTATTAAAATGAAAAAAAAAAACATATAAATAAATGGAGTAGTGTACTCTTTGTGGTATTCTTGAAACTAACTATGATATTCTGGTCACTGCACACATTTGAAAAAAAAAATAATGTAAAACAACATTAAAAGGGCCAGTGGGCTGGGGCCAAATCTTTTAGTGCCCTTCATCAATACTTTATTTGGCTGAGGGTTAAGGGTCAGGAAATGAAAGAAACACAGCACACTCTAGATGTCACTAAGCCCTTTAAGAAGACCATTCTAAGTTACCTAAGATAGCATAGCCAAGGTGGATACACACACATACTCATCTAGGTGGCTTAAATACAAGTGTGAATTAAGGACATCAATACAACAATAAAATGACAACAGACAGCTTCAAATGAGCACCTGTCCACACACAAAGGGGATGCAATGCCAAGTCATGAAACATTAACACCCACTCAAGGCATCATAAAGCTAGCAGTGCTGAAGGGGAGGAGGCATAAATAAACCAAAGGAGCTGAGCAACCTTAACACTAGATTTACACCTCATCAAATATGGAGAAGCAGGAAAACACACAAACTGAAAGGGAGGATAGAAACACACTTAGACAACTCAGACAAAGGACATATACTAGAAGCACATCCACAAACCTGAGGGGAGTCTGTCTCATCCACGTCTCGATCGGTCTCAGTAATAACGGGCTCCATTTGATAATTAACAGCCTGATACAAGACCTGCACGACAGAGAGAAACAGAGCAAAAATAAGATTTGTTATTTTCACTAGGAAAATTAGTTTCTTTCATGTTATCCGATTGGTGAAAGGAGGAATTCATCACGATGTTCCTGGAAACCCTTTTTAGTTTGTTTTCTGTTACCACTTTATCAATTTGCAGGCAAGCAGCGAAGTGCAACAGCCAAAAAGCTTTCTCACCACAGGCTGCACATGACTGAGCTTTGAGAAGTTCAATCAATCACAGAGTAATGTCCTCCTCTCAGATTGTGTGGTTTCATCAATCTAATACTTTTTAAAGGCCAAAAAAGGCAAAACATTCAGGGAAAGAGGAGAAAATCATTTTTTAATTCATTATGTTTTTGTTATTATTATTGTCTTGCAAATAACATCCCTCTAATTCATCTTTGATGGCAGAACTGGGAATCATTTCTCTGAGTGCCTGACATCAGTCAAAAGTCTGTGTTTAGTTTCTGTGTGATTTGAACTTCCCTTCTCTTACATGCAGGATAATTTCTCCTTTCTGCTTCTCCCTCGTGGCCTTGAGCTGCTTTGTCACACAGTCTATCTTTAAAGGCCAAGTAATGCTTTTCTATTTCTGTGTGTCAACAAGGACCTGATTAGACAAAAAATGTCTTCATCGCCTCAAACTTCAGGGTCACCTCTGAGGACACGCAGCCCAAAATCTGTGATTGCACAGGCTGTTTACACACCGACTGCATATGCACCGGGAAGATAGAAGGGATGTTTTGATTGAGAAGCTGAGTGAGAGGTTATTATGTGTTTTCACAGCTTTACAATTCAAACAAGTTGACAACACAGCAGCAAGGCACACAGGTGGTGTTTAAAGTGCAGTATGGCTGCATGTAGCAGCAGTTGGAGTGGAAACCCCTTAGCCTATATAGCACAAGGTCACAGAAGCACCCTTGTGTTTGTTGTAAGGAGCCATGACCCTCACGATTTTCCCCCCGAAAAATTCCTTGTAATAGTACCTATGACTCCAATAGCTGCCACATTGAGAAGTTCTCTGATGATACAGCCATTGTTGGACTTGTATCTATCTAGAGGGGACGCTGTGGAATACCGGGAGGTGGTCAAGGATGTTCACATCAATGCTGCCAAGTCAAAGGAGATGGTGAGTGACTTCCAGAACATCCAGGGACTGGACATTGAGATGGCAGATGTATGTAAGTACCTGGATGTTCACATCGACAATAACCCGGACTGGTCGGACAACACAAGTGTCCTTTACAGGAAGGGCCAGTGCTGTCTCCATCTCATGAGGAGACTGAGGACATTCTATAACACCATGGTGTTGTGCTTTCTACACTGTGGCCTGCTGCTGTGTTAGGAAGGGGGTAGCTCTGTCCTGGGCTACCCTGTGGACTCACTGGACTCAGTAAGTGTTCCCCCTCACAGAAAGGCCACGCTGTCAAGCATCCGGAACAAGCCCTCCCCTTTCTGTACGAGACAATGTGGACCTTCGGCTTCAGACAGCAACAGTCAAACACAAAAAAATATACCAAGAAATAGTGATTCATCATCAAACCCGTGTTGGTCTAACCTGAGTTTGAAGGTCACTGGAGGCAGCCAGTAGGGCGTGGATGGTGTCTGGAGGGCAGTGCGTGAGAGAGAAGGCTAACAGCTCTTGCCGGGCCTCCAGGTCTCCATAACCCTCACACTGACCGAGAAGACTGCACACACCCCAGGCTGGACTGTAACCTGGGAAAAAAAGAAAACAACATAAGGGGAAATGGCTTTTAAATGAAAGTGTCCATCCATCGCTTATTTACCCTGAGTCCAATTAGACAGACACCTGTTAACACATTATGCCACACAAAGTGAAACATTAAGAAAGTCTGTCTAGAACAGAAAAACCAGGGATATAACACAAAGATATGACAATATAATAAAGAGCAACCTTCAGGCTAATGGGATATTAATACATATTTAAGTCTAAAACACATTCCCCCTTGAGGAAAATATCAGCACGACACATTGTAATAACTGTGCTACATTTGTTCCAGCTTCATCACAGTCTGAGACCAGCACTCCGCCTTGACTTCATTCTTTCAAACAGATTCAATTATTCCCATCGCGTTCGCAGACTGAGAACACAGTCCACAGCTTATCTGATTACACCTGCTCTCCCTCTCTCAGACACCTTTACTCATCTACACAGGAAGACTCAATGAAATTCACTTACATTTTTCTGTGGCGTAACATCAAACGGTGGGTCAGACAAAATATCATTATCACGCTGACTACCTTAAATTCTGAAATAGGAATATTACACTGGACTGGTATTTGTGATACATCTACTCCTCCTTTCCTCCTCTTTTTTGCATTCCAATGCAAGAATGCTCAGAAGAAGGATGTAACACGTCTACAGCTGATAAGCAGTTGTTTAGAGTAAAGACACAATCCACAATGAAAGTGATAATTAAAGACACCTCTGTAGTTACTAAAATCTCTGATAATGTTTGATTTTCAAATCGTTAAACAGGTGAAAGAACACAGTCTGTGTGTGTGTCTTGCACTCCGTCTGTATTTCTGGCATTGTAGACGCTGTGCCGGTTCCAAAAAAATTTTTTTTTTCTTTTTATGACAACTTGGGTGTGTTCCATTTTAGTCATTAATGTTTATGATTTGTATTTGGGTGGATTTCAGTTCCAGATAAGTGGTTTAGAAATTAAAGCTATATTGGGAATTTAAAAATACAGCACAATTAAGCATTTTTGTCTGATCTATTAAATTGAGAAGTTAATGTTGCCAAAGAACACACAAGTACATGGCACCAAATTACACAGAATGCATGACTGCAGGAACTCAGTGATTGATTATTTGCTTCTTATCAGCCCCCTCAGGTGATGTGTTTGTTTCCACTGCATTGTAAAACCCACCAGGCTCATAAGGTGACATCATAAATCAATATTTCTCACATAATAAGTCTACAAAACCATTTTTTTCCTCATCAGTGCATGGTCATGTTTGCTCTTAGTCTGCTTTAGTTTACTTTTTTTCTTTTAACTTCTAAACCAGCGCCAACCAATCAGCATCAACTCCTGTTTTTAAGCATGATTTTCAACAGCAGGGTATAATTTAGGTAGCCAGAAAAATGGGCACTGCTTTTGTTAGCATAATTCCCTGTAGAACAAGGCAAGAGATATTGATTTATTATATTACCCCATTAGCCTTAACCTTAGCTTTAACACTTAACAAGCTGATAATAGAGCTTCTCCTGTAAACATGTGCATCCTTGAGCAAGTTCTGGCGGTCAAACTATAGGTATGTGTAAAAGTGTGTGCCGGAAAATGGCCTGTTTGTTCCTGCATTGAAAACATTAATGCTGAGGTCAGGGATATGATGGAGGTCGCGTTACATTTTTCTTCTTTTTATTCCTATAGCAACCGCGGTGTCAAGGGTGGTTCATTTTGTTTCTTATGTTCAGTAGAATCTTTTTTTCCTCTCCATACTGCCCAAGATTTGCAATAATAACTTCTTAAAGGCCTTAGTGACATCTAGAGTTTGCAAACTTCGACCGACCTAGTACATTTCCCTCAATGCTCCCTTTTCTAGGTAGGAAAAATCACCTGGCTCATACATACGTAAAGGACACAACACATACCCAGGAATAATCCTTTTAGTAAGTCGGAACACACTGTAGCCTGTGTGCTTTGTGGTGTTTCACGGATGGCTACTCACCTGCAGCCATTAGGTCCTGACAGTGGATGTAAGAGGCCTTGAAGTCCAGACACTGTAGAGCTTGCTCCGCCAGCAGGGTCAGCACTTGGCCTTTTCGTGTAGCCTCATCGTCTCCTAGTCATGCATTCACACAGATATTCATCTTAAAGGTACGACACACAAACATGAAAGGCTTTGGGAATTAATTTTCATCTTGAAAACATGTCAACATGTCAATGCTAAACAGCAAGTCTCATAATCCTGCATATCGCTTAGAATATCTGATTTAATGAGTCTCTTAAGAGATCTTAGATCTTCATATGGGTGTGCTTGCACACAGGCTCAAGGTTGAAATGTAAGGATGTCCACATGTATTAGCTGCACCACAGCCAGGCCTTGAGACTACATAATAATTGGCGTCTACCCTAAATGAGGTGATTGCTGTGTCTGTTCATCTCAAGAGAGACCATGAAATATTAAAAAAAAGCCCACCTGACCATCTGGTTAAATATCTTAGTGTTGGTGGGATTGGGTGTGGTGTTAAGATTCATGTGGGCGCTCAGGACAACCCCTCTGATCTGTGTGTAAGCTCCATAAACAAAAGGGTAAGGACAGGAGGATCAAAAGAGGCATAGTAGGGGGTAGGATCACAACTTCTGAACAAACCTGCACACTGAAGATCAAAGAATGGGAGTTGAGATGAAGAAATGCGGTGGCACTAGACTGGTCTGAGCGTGTGAGAGCGTGTGTGTGGATAGCAGTGTTTACTGGGGGGGTGTTTGTCAAATATTTTCATGGTGACTGGAGAAACGGTGTCTTCAAAGGCTGTCAGGACCTCAATATAGAGGAGGATTGTGCATGTGTCAGCACATCTCAGTTCACTCCTGGGCCAACTGCTTTTATCAGAAATATTCAGTGGCATTTATTTCAACCTGATCTAACATCTTGGAAATCCAATTGAAACCTTTACCTGCCCTTGACGGGCCAATCAAAGGCTCTGATGAAAAGGTGAGGAATGTCAAAACAACAGCAACTAAATAGACGTAGACCGACTCCGGAGGCTCCTTTACCAGATTATTACAGGGGTTTTTGTCAAAGTCAGCACAATTTGGAATATCATAATCATTGATTCATTCAGACAAAAACATTTTTACTTGCCTCCACCTCATAAAACTAAATGATTTACAGCATTTCTTTAGAGGCTGGAACCAAAGCCTAAGGGTTCTTAACTGCTGTGTTGGTGATACCTGCATTAAAAATTCACTGCAGAGCCCTGGAGCTATGCACCCTTCAAAAGCCTCCCTCCTGCATTTATTTATTTAAAAATGTGTTTATTTCTCCTCTCATCTCCCTTTGCCACCCCCCCAAAACCACAGAGAGAGAGCTTCCTGCTGACAGAATGTGAGCACAGCACAGACAGAAATGCCACAAGGCCGGTTAGCAGCTCTCCTTTTAGCTGGTGACAGGCCTCTGAGAGGGGAGTCAGAACTATGAGGACAACACCCAGACAGAGAGACAGACATAGAGGAGTCAAAACAGAGTGATAATGAGGACAGATAGACCTTTTACGTGGCAATTTTGCCCCTACAGCCGTGATTACTGGGCCAACAAAACCAGATAATTGTGCAACAATTGTGTGTGGGGGAAAAAAAGTAAGGCTGGACAGCACACAGGCTCCAGATCAGCAGCTAAACAAAGCTATGTTCAAGTTACAGAGACAGCAACACACTGAGTCCTGCTAACTCCCAAAGAAAGAAGACATGAGAGAATAGACCAAGATAGAATCTGTTTACTGAACCGACATTAGATTTCAGAAGCTTCCCTGGCAGGGATTGTGAGAGTGTAGCATGTAGCTTCGAGAGCTGAGTCTCTTGTGTAAGCATTTCTAAAGTGCCCTGTAAATTAACCCAACAAATGTTTAACTTCACAGCTCCCTCAGCACACTGTATAGTCACATAATTGCCTGGTGGTGTGAAGTAACTGCACTTAATTCTTTCCTCTGCAGCGCCACATGTGCACTCCTTACAGACAATCCTGCTAATGGCTTTCAGATATTTCACTTTTCATATTTCCAACAAGAGCTTTAAAATGGATAAAAAACATTATTACAAAACGTAATTTTAAGCATAAGCACCCTGTCAGCAAATTCTAGCTTTTTTAAGATGGATCAATACATTTATCAATGTGAGGGAGCTTTAAAGAGATACAAAAGACATATTAATAAACATTATTACATGATGAAGTATCATTCTGTAATCCCTCTTTACCCGTTGTTTTTGTGGTAATGTTCCTCACAGCTTCAATTTTTACTTAAAGGTAGGGTAGGAGATTTCATTCTGAGGCACTTTTTGTTAAATTAGTGTAACTTCTCTTTACAATCCGATAACAACCAATTAGTTTGGCAGTTTGGCATTAAATCGAAGAATATGAATCATCTGGGGAAGCTATAAAACACTAAAAACATCAGCCAATCCTCCGGGTGGACCCTGTGCGGAGTATTGGCTGGTTGTCACTCTCTTCCTGCTCTGCACGCACCAGAGAGGTACGTGCATGATGGCCGAAGTCACAGACCGCAGCTCGTCTTCAGGTAATGCGCGTCCATGTGATTGGGAGGCGTGGCTTCGGGGTGAGCTCCGAGAGAAAGGGGCGTGTGTTTACTTTCGAAATCTGGCTGACTCACTGAGTTTTCAAAATCTTCTACCCTACCTTTAAGTGATGTTACCGTAAATCTGTCAGATGTTTGAGATTAAAAGTTGTTCTGTTTCAGTCTGCATGGCCTGTTCCTTCCTTTCTCTGAGCCCTGTCCTCATGTCCCCTCAGCTCCTTTCATTGAGCCCTTTGTACATGTCGACCCAAAGCCAGTTGCGGAGCTCTTACCCCGTTGATGCCTGGACTTTTTTCTTGATTCTTGACCATATGCCAGGTCTTCATTCAGACATGAAGCGGGCCTCAAATATAACCACAAGATGACATAAAAACTATTTGTTTGTTACAATAAAGTGTGCAGCCATTCCAACCCATCAACCATCCTTTTTACAAAGTTTAAAATGGTGGCATGCAGACCTGATGAACCGTCACTGAATCCATCTCTAACTAAAACTTGAAAACAGGAAAAAAAAAACAGGGTTTTGACAACACACAAAGTAATGTTTCTGGGGAATTAAATTTGCTTGCTCAGTGAGTGTGTGTGTGTGCTTAAGTATGGATTTTTTTTGCTTGCAAGCTGCAACACCTCTCATGAAGATGAATTTCCCTCTTGTGTGAGAACTGTCAGCCAACTTAACTGAAATGCACCCACACACACGCTGGGGTAAGGATATGTAGGCTGTCTTTCTCTTAATCTCCTGAGCTCTGTGATGGAACTGCCACTGGAGCAGCGCAGTTTATTTAAATTGACCAAAACAAATTTTAACATAATAAAAGAAGAGAGGTGCTATGAGGTGACAAAGTGTGCGATCATGCGTGTGTGTGTGTGTGTGCCTGTAAGTACCTGATACTCGGAGAAGGGAAGCCAGATTGAGGAGCGTGGTGGACTGCTTATAGGATGTGGAGCAGTGGGCGATGCACTCTTCTATGAGAGACAGACGGTCTGATCGCAGTCGCACTGGAGGGAAGACAAGGAAGGCAGAGAGGAGGAGTGTCACACTTGTTTTGCTAATTACTGTATTCAGTCTGGAACAAGTTACAGCTGATGATAAAGTGATAGCAAATTATGTACAGTGAATGATGATGCAGCTGCTGTCACCATGTCAGGAAAAATTATGAAATGCGACGTAATTCATATGGCACATCACTTCCACTGTGCTTTATTGGATGATACTGAGTTTGTTTTTTTCTCTGCATAATTAAATATAAAAATGGGCATCAACGAAAAACAGCAGAATTAAAAAAAAAAAAGTTATTTAAGCATAGAACAACTGCTGTCTATGAGAACATATGTGGTCACGCGTCGTTACCTTGAGCTATTTTTTTTCAGCTTTTTCCTGCTTTTGTCGTCTATTTGTTCTGAGCACTGTGTTAATTATGGACTTCCCAGAAAAACACCATGGTGTTGTCATCATCATCCTTTTCAACTAACCAAACACATACACTCATCCTAGGAAACATGAGAATGCAAAAACTCATTTGCCAGATCTGAGTGATGCTGGTGAGCATCTTGTTGTCATAGAAACAAAACCCAGGTGCTGTCGCTGTAGCACTTTTTTGTTATGATATTTTGGGGTATGTTTCTGTTTGTTTCTTGGGTTCAGTTGTTCAGGGTTGACTGTTGTTATGTTACTGTTTTTCCTGGTTTATTGATGTTTATTTTCCCTGTGTCTATAGCTTCCTGTTTAATTTTGAAAGTTTTCTTGTGTGTCTCCATCTGCTTTGCTCCCTCTAAACTAACAAAAGGTCAACGGATAAACCTGAACTAACAAAGTACAAACAAAAGGATAAAAACTCAAACTAAAACAACCCAGAAGAGGACGAACACAATTTAGAGTAGGTAAATACAAGGACCAAGATGTCCAACAAGTAAAATAAAGTCCACAAACAAAGAGATGGTAGGAGGGACGGATGGACAATAACAGGAAGCAAAACAGATGGAGACAAACAAGAAAACTAGATATTTCAAAATGAAACAGGAGGTTAAAAATAAGAGGTAAAACATGAATAAACAAAAAAAAGAACAGACAAAAAAATAATCCTTTTGAAGCACAAGGAACAGAGAGAAAGAAGACAAGCAACTAAACCCAAAATCAAAACATTTTTCATGAAATACTGGGATGAAGCAGCATCAGCATCCTGTCAGTGCTTTTCTGCAAATGACCAATTACAAGTAATTATATTAAAAACCTGTGACAATTTGGATTCACTAACTTAGTCTTGTTTGTGTGAAGAAAAACAGCTTTTCACAGTTTTATACCAATAAAAAAACTGAATTTGGACTGTTGGTCGAACAAAACATAACCCAGCTTGAAGAATTCGATGAAAATAATTGAGAAAAAGTAAAAAATATCCGTTAGTTCATTGGAGAAAAATAGAGAAAAAGGCAGTATAAAGCAAGCCCACATAAATAAGGGCCATTAAACATTAATACACTGCAGATGCTCTTGGCATATCTACCTTCCATATCAATGCCAATTTATATATAGTATCTGTGATAAGCCAATTTTAGAAGGCTTAATACTAGAGGGGTTCTTTGATGTATATATCAGAGCCTGAATTGTACAACCATTAATGTATAATTCCTGCCAGCCAAGGTTTGGCTTTGTAATCCTTTAAAAACAGCACTTTTCTGAGTAGCTCTAGTATAAGTCTGTTATAGTCTGAGGATTGTGTATCCTCTTTATGTTTCTTCCATATTATGTTGCACTTTCTTTTATAGCATGTTGTTTAGCATCAACCAATTTTACCTCTCAGCATGTCAGACTGACTGATCGACAGGATTTATGATGTGAGTTTATGACACAGACACACCTTTCAAAATTCAATTTCCATATCTCTTCAAACTGGCAGTGGAAACCTGAGAAGCAGCATGTTGAGAGCCTCTGTAGGCCTCTGTGCATTCACGGCGCCCTGTTGAGGATCTTTATAGCTTGGCATCACTTTGGGCGAGGCCTAGAGGGATTTCTGGGGAGGGTGGTGTGTCTATGAAGCATCGCCTAGGGCTCTGCAGGAGGGCTGCTGTAGACAGCCTAAGCTGGATCACCTATGCTCAAATCCTTCAACTTGATATTTGTGCATGTTTATCTGCAAGAGTAGGAACTTACGAGGATAAAGCTTTTACTTTCTGAAAAGATAATATATATATGTATTTTAAATTTTTTTGTGTGTGTGTAAAATATCTGTTAGTCCTTGAGTCAGAATGAGAGCACCACTGGCATTTCAGAGCTATGGAACCACTCTGGCTCTAAGCAGTGGAAGTACATAAAAAAGTCATGACTGATACAAAATCCATGTGTTGCAAGTTTGCAACAAAGAGTTTTCACTTTACTATGTGTTTCACTTTCTCCTCCTGTTTTTTTACATTCTAAGTGGGCAGTTAAAAAAAGAAAGAAAGGAAGGAAGCGACTAGAGAGAGAGAACCGGTGAGAGACAGCAGTTTATGCTTCGCTCTGTCACAGCAGTTTTATGCAGACAGCTCAGTTTGATGAGGGCAAAGAAGGGGAGAGAGCAGAGGCCTGCAGGGCAAACAACACCTCGGTGCAGAGGTGAGGCGACGAGGGGCCACATCGGTTCATTCGGTTCATGCCACATTTTCCTTTCAGAAGAGATGCATGCTTGGAACTGCAGTGGTGGGGTACCAGAGTGGGGGCAGGAAGAGCATGGAGGTGAATACAGATTGGCCAAGTTTACAGCTGGAGTAGGCATGTAAGAGTCTGACTATGTGTGTGTAGGTGAAAGCCCACATGTACAAGCTCAATTCTTCAATCCTAACTAGGAAAACAGGCTGATCCGTACATAAACATAAACATATAGAAGGATGGAGCCAATGACAGCGAGGGGGGCTTGGGTGCTGTCTGGAGGATGGAGCATTTAATCTCAAATTCTGAATTAAAGCATATAGATAGATGGCTATTTACATGTCACCTACCTAGCTGCCTACATACCTACTTATCTATATTTTACCTTGGAGTGGCAGGATGTTGACGTTGAAATCTTCCAGCTGGCTGAGGGCATTGATGAGGTCAAGTTCCTCCTGGATGGATGGAGGACAGTCTGTGATCAGCTGGAGACATGTCCTGCCAACAAAACAAACAAACAGTTACAAACAAGTGCCAACCACTACATATTCCAATCATAGATTGGAATCATAGATATATATTTGTTTATAATCTAACCAGAACTGATATGCAGTAAAGTGAGAATGACATTGGAGGAGTGTGTGTGAGTTTCGGTCCATTTAATCTTGCAGAACATGTTTGCAGAAGAAGAAATGGACTCCCAGACAAACCGTGTGGGACGGACTACGTTCTCGTTTTTTGTACAAATATCAAAGTTCAAAGCAAAAACGAAAAAAAAAAGGATTGAGTTTGAACATCATGGTCAAACTCCCCAAACAGATTTATTTACAAAGTCTAGACTAATTTGACGGATCTACAGAACAACAGTGAAGATTGTTGTGCTTGCAATACAATCCACACTCATTAGCGTTAATAGGATTATGTAGCACATCACTTAGCATATGTAACAGTACACTGAATGTGTGAGTGCCTGTTTTAAAAGCATACAGCAAAGCAAAACACAGCAGATGGAGAAAAAAAAATGATTAATTTACAAAAAACACAAATCCCAGAAAAAAACAACAGTTTAAAAAGGAGTTCTGATGTCAGCTTCTGCTGTCCTTGGGATGTGACTTCAATAAATAAAACATACACAGATCCGCATTTTTTTTAACCCTCACAGAGAGTAAACAACAACTGACAGAAGAGCAGAAGTGCCTCATAATCCCCATCAGCTTAATGAGAGAAACCCAAGCCATACATCTCAAAAACAGCGTGATTCAATATTGTGAAGTAGACTGCACAACACTCTGCAGAGCACTTCACACAGCTTCCCACTCGTTTCATGGCTGCCGTTCTTGCCAGGAACAAGAGGTTTGTCCTGGCAAGGATGAGCAGAGGAAAGGGCTGCGGATGGGCGAGTGAGAGACAGAAAGAGGGCACACTGATTATGTACTCATGCTGTGAAGTATCTGCAGGCTTGCGTGTGTGTGTGGAGACGGCCTTAGAAAAGACGACGGGGGGAAAGAGAAAAAAAATCCATTTCAGTTTGAAGAGTAATGATGCACTTCGAAGCAAGTACACTATGATTTTCAGATTAACTACTTTGTGCTAAAGAGATACACAAGTTAGCATTTGTACAACACTTATCAATGGAAGACAGAAAACAGAGACTTTGCCTTCTTTTTGATTGAGCCAAGCTGTGCAGCAGCGCACTGATGCAATCATCCTGTTTTTCCCCCCTTTTCCATCAGTTCTGTGTCATTTCTGCTTATGGTTTTCCTCTACTCATACACAATCCAAAATATAAAAGACAACCAACAACAACAAGATGAAACATCTTGTGGGATTATGTCTGACTTCCACCATTTATTAAAGGTGTGCAACAACACATTTCAACACAACCAATGTGAAGCTGTTGAGCACGCTTGAGGTACGATGGCGAAAAAAAGAGTCCAGAAAGAAAGAAAATAAAAAATATTCTTTCTTGCAGTTTTAAACTAAGCTTAGCTACAAACAGCTCTGTTCTTTTGCATCTTTGTGTCTTTTTTGTGTGTGTGTATGTCTCTCCAACTAAACACTCCAAAAGTTGGAGGGGATCCCCGTGTTATTTTAGGTAATCTCTTTGTCCTTGTGTAAACTCTTTGCCTGGTGCCACTGACCGCATCCGTTTAGGCCGCGGGCAGGTGCAGTTTGTGTATATATATATATGTATGTGTCCGAGTGAGTTGTGTAGTATTTAGTACACAGGACTAAAATGTGTGTCTGTGGAGCAGTTATTTTGATCTAAAGGACACAGGGCAGCCGGTCTGTATGGACTATTAATTTCATAGCAACAGGCACATGTTCAGGGCACTACATTCTGCACACGTGCACACACACATGCGTGTGCACACACAGTGGGAGTGTTACAATAGATGATGTTGTCCAAGTGTGTAGAGGGGGGCCTCTGTATTAGTTACTATAAATGAATGACGACCCAATTACTGTCCCACTTCCCTACTAGGAACAGACGGTAAGGTCAGACACCCACCGGCCTCCCTCTGAGATGTGAAAGCAGCAACAGACACACATTCACACACAAATACTCCGTATAAACTTCATGTTATGTGCAACAGGAGATGAAATTAAATCAGGTCACACAGAATTGTTTTGTGTACATCAGATGGCCCCAAATCTTCTACATGACAGTGTTTGTTATTTATCTTTACACTTTTCATATGAAATCTGAAATCAGTCTCTAAATTATTCACAGTATTTAACTATGGACTTAGTGTCTTCAGGAACCCGCAGGTTACTAAGGATCCATTTTAAGTCACTGTGTGCAGTGTCAAGCTGGACAATTTATCACAGGAGTCTATGGAGATTGAGTCACTTTTAGAGCCTGTCCCTAGAGGCTGCAGGGTGAACTGTAACTATTAAAACTTCTGGATTAGCATCTGAATTTGCCCTTTAAAGGCATGTTACACCATTAGATGCATGTTTTGTTTTTGTTTTTTTTTTCATATGAACCTCGACTGTGATGTAGAAAGGCAACAACTCTACAACTTCAACACTGCACTGGCTTCCAAGGACAGTTCAGGAACCCTCCAATAGAATAGACTGTGATAGTCTAGTGAAAGGTTAAAAAAGTTAAGTTATCTTGATCATTAGCAAAAATTAAATAGAAAAAATAGTTGAAGTAAAAACAGATTGCTGGAAGATGTATTCATTATTCATTAATTAAGGATTAAGAGTGCTGCAAATAAAAACCAAAAGTCCTCAAAACTATTAATGTCCAAGGACTCTGAACCAAAACAAAGGGTAATAAATATAAAATAAATGTAAATGAAACTGCGATTCCATCAGTACATTCTGACAAAGAGAAGGACCTTCCTCTGTAAGCCCTCCAGCACAAAACTTCATATAATATAATATTTCAGCATACTTTTGCTGGCAAATCAGTGGTAGGCCCAGGGTGCAGACAACAGGGAGGAAAAGTGAACACTGCTCATTTATCATTGTTATCATCTGGCTCAGAATAGTCAGAGAAGAAGGAACAATTGTTGAATTACCACTAAAAAAAATCAACTGGAAATACCGCTCACCTGGCCAGGCTCATGCAGGGGTCCGTCAGCGCTGTGGAGGAGTTGAAGTACTCTCTGGCAGCAGCCAGCACCAACTCCACACTGTTGTCATAAGCCACCTTCAGAGCATATCCTTTACCTCGGAAAGACAAGCTGACAGGAACATCCTGACTGACCTGAAAACATTCATGCAAAATGTCCCAATCAATAAGGCTACAAAATTCATTATAAGTGGTTTTCATTATAAGTCTGCAGGACCCAGTGGGCAATGGGAGTGCAACACACTTACGGAGAGTCTTATTTAATATACCTTAGAGCAATGCATGAGCTGCCCTGTCAGGCGAAGGTTCTCCACGCGGCTGGAGCACAGCAGGGACTCAACAAAGACCTGGAGCAGACCGGAGGGAGAGGAGATATTATGCAGGAGGAAGGAGCCGCTTAATTCAACCCAAAAGTTTTAATACTGTTTGAGAAGTGCCAGTTATTTTTAACTCAATTCAAAAGGGTGTGGGGGTAGAAACAAGTAGTTCAGTGTGTGAATTATGAAGCAAATTATTATTAAATACCTGATGACATGTCTCCGGTTTTAGACAAGTGTAAACATTGTGCTGCATATCAAGCAGGTCCTGCAGTAGACCTCTCCACACTGTCTCACTCACAGGAGGGTTTCTGGACACACATAAATATTGTGAGATGTTGACAGGCATATTTAAATATATGGACAAAAGTATGTGGACATCCAGGTACTGTGTGTTCACTCTAAGCATTTCTAAAGTATGATGAAGAGTGATAAGTTGAGGTGACGGAGTCATCTAAATTCTTAGATGATGATTCTTAGATAAGTTCTAGTAGACATGCAGCATCAAGGGTTCTTTTCTTTAGAACTAGAAATAGAACATCAATACACAAAAAGTTGCACATAGTGTTCCACTTTTGGTCACGATGTGTATGTGTGTCTTTTGTGAGTTCATACTTGCGTCCAGTGTGACGGCACAGTTTAACCATTAGCTGGTGGGCCTCTTCTTCACTGTTCTGGCTGTTCTTCACGTACGAGATGGGTTTCTGCAGGCCATGTTTCTCCAGAACTTCCACCACACTGTTAACCGTAAGAACAGACACACACGCTTGAATATACAAGGGAAAGGTATGAAACCACACATACGTCTTTGTGTCGCACCACGCTGAAAAGGAGAAGAAACGTATCAAAACAAAACCTGGGAATGATCCGAGGGAGAAAGACGGAAGATGCGCTCTAAGCTGTTCATTATTTTGGCAGCAGAAAGTCATTTGCGAGCCACGGCGCAGATGGAGAAAGCGTAAGGCAAAGAATGAAGAGCAGCATGATGAACTGCACGTCAAGGAGACAGCACCTCTTTGTAAGTGTGTTTGTGTGCATGTGAATGCAGGCAATCTTATATGACCGAGGGAGACAGATAGTCTGTGTGTGTGTGATGGTGAGGGATTAGCATGGCACATCCAGTCTTAACGGGGTCGTGCTGCTACAGATGTTCACTCTCTGCTTCAATTCATTACCATAGTAAACAGGTGCCTGTGTGTTATGTGTGGCTATATGTGTGCAAATGCAAGGCAGACAACAAGCCATGAGATTTACAACTCTGTGTATGTGTGTGTGTGTGTGTGCTCAAGTGTGAATATGTGTGTAAGAGTGTCTGCATGTTCCCTCTGCACACATATTAATGCAGCAGCAAGTGGTAGTGGCAGCAGCTGAAAACAGCTTTTATTCTGGAGGCTCTTGGAGAGCAGACACTTTACATTTACTGCTCGATTCATCTGTGTACAAGTGTGTGCGAATGACAATGCTTCAACTCGAGATGTATAGGGATGCATTTTCCAGGCTGCTTGAGGTGTGTTTGTGCATGACTGTGTGTGCTCTTGTGTAAATATGTGGACATATCTGTCTGTAAAGTACAGACGAAGCGCTAACACTAGGTTTCCTGTCGCCGCTTCCTCCCGCACCTCCTCCTCCTCCTCCTCCTCCTCCTCATCTACATTCTCATTCTCTTCATTTCCGTCTGCTCCTAGCCTTCATCCTCATCACTACTCTGTGTTTGTAAGTTCACCCTGAGGAGAGGGGCGGAGGAGAGACAGGAGGAGAGAAGGTGATTTTAACCTGTAACAGAGAAATTGCCCAAGGCTGTTTGAATACCATGGGACAGACACAGGTGCTTTGATATGCAGTGTGTGCGTGAGTTGGCTGTGCATCCATGTCTCTTTTCTCCCTTGGTGTTTTCCATCAAGTATATAATGGGGGAGAGGGAAGTCATAAGCACTGCTACACACTGCGCCATTTCCAAAGCAATGCACCTATAATCACAGCACTGAAGGGTTGTAGGTGTCAACAATTTGAATGCTGTGTTAACAGGTATGGCAGAGATGCATAGATGAAAAAAGGGGAAGGGGGAAAGGGGAAGAATACAAAGAATCCTCATATATTAAAGACTAATAAGAACAGTGTTAATGACCTACTGTACCTGAGGTGCTTCTCGAGTTTGTCCACCTGATCATGGAGTGATGCGGTGATGTCAGTCTCTGGTCTGTAGATTGAAACAAAAACACAGATGAAGTAAATAAAGTGGAACACAAAGTACAAAAATAGTTTACATAACAAAAGTGTGTGCACGGTCTTTTTGTGTGTGTGTGTGTGTGTTGTACTAGTACAGGGTACTGTATATGTGTGGGTGTTTGGCCTATCACTGTGAGGTTGTACCGATTCCCCACTAAAAATAAAACCCCATGATGCTTTGCCTTGAGGCAAAGGATTCTGGGTCAGGCTGGCCTGTCCCCCACCAGAGTACTGACCCTGATGAAACAACCTTGTGTGTGTGTGTGAGAGAGAAAGTGAATGTGTGTCTGTCTGTTATGTGGACACACACCATCTCTTGCTTTCTGTTTGTCTTATACAAAATCTTGACCTTTCAATCCATTTCTCTGTCTCCTCCTCTTCTTCTCTGACTGCTCCACCGCCTCCTTTCTCCCTCACTCACCATATAATCCCCTGTTCATTTCCCTCATTCTCTCAAAGTATGAATGCATGTTACATTCTTCTGAGCAGAGTTAGACCTAATTAAGCTGTCTAGCAAAAAAAAAAAAATCTGAAAATTGAGTTGAAACTACTGAGTCACGGTTTCTCTCCTACCTTGCAAATCTGTAATATTCTCGACTGGGTTGGCAATTTTGGAGCTTAGTAAGTCAAAGGAATGACTCCTGGGAGTAATGTTAAGTTGGAGGCACTGCACATACATACAGCACAGCTTTGCAGCATTGCTAATCCAAACACTGCAGAAAATAAGACTGGCAAAGTAAAATGTTTCTACATGTATTTGATACCAAATCAGTGCACTACTGCACTGATTTGGTATCAAATACATCGAAGTATTAAAAACAGTGTTAGATGAGGCAGTGATTAAGCTCAATGGAGCTAAATGGAAAGCAAGTGAACACATTTACACGGTGCTGAATATTTCATCAGTTCAACTGTGATTTAAGGATTACTGAATGCATCTGACACTACAGGCGACATATGGGTGTATAAATTCTCTCAGTAAGACAAATCACACTTTCTTGAAGTGAATCAAATCACAGAAAACATTTTATTCCTTAACCTCTGCTTCCTCTTTTGTCGAAGCTCTTTATCATTCTGAACATTTATAAAGAGCGGGGAGCAGAGCGGGGCCTGTTGCTCTCACACAGATGTTTTATTGTAAGCAGGACAATGTTTCTGGTAAGATAAAAGGTGCCTGAGATTATTAAATGTCATTTTTCAATGTGTTGTGAGACCCAGAAACAAAAGTTCCATCATCCACCTACAATGTGGGGTCACAGAAAAAATATATATCTGAAGCAAAATCTCTTGTTCTGAGCAAATAAAAGCTACAAAGGAAGCAGCATCAAAAAGCATCACTGGATGAATTCCCTCAAAATTAATCATATTTGTTAGAGTGTCATCACTCATTTATAACACGATTATTACTATATATTCAAACTACTTGCTGGAGATAGGGATGTTAAAATTTTTTCACTTCTAGCTAGGTTGCTACCAAGGTAATGATACCTCAGAAAAATGTTCCAGTAAAGATAACTTAATGCTCTGAGGTCCACTCCTATGGCCTGAGCAGCCACCACCCATCATACATCAGCACGGTTTGTTCAAGATGAGATAAAAGCTAACTACTAGCTCAACAATTACAAATACTGACAGAATAACATCAACTATGATGCTGTCCTTTCTGGAACACAGTCAACCATTTCTCAAGCAAAATCCTAAACCTGCATCTGGTAAAAGAGAACCTGCGTGAGAAGAAGAAAACATGAGACAGCATATAGATGCAAAATTAATATTAGCCCTCTGGCACAGGATGACTCAACTTTACTCTAAAATACGTACAAAGCTACTTTACCATCACTGTAAGGCCAAAAACATCTATTATAAAGATGTATAGTGCACATAGACACATCTTCTTTGACAACAAGGAAACAATATGACTATTTTAAAACCAAAGTGTAAATAAAAAAGTTACATGAGGACACGGTATTTATTATTTAAGGGCTTAAAATCACAACTTCAAGCAAGACTGACAAATGATATCTTAAGTTACCAGCATTAAACGTACAAGCTCGGTTTTGTACAATAACACAGCACAGTTGAAAGTGGCACTGTTTCCAACCTACACCACAGTATCCTGTTTCAGCGCAGTTATCCCCCTGCTGTGTGAAATGCGTGTGATCACAGCATGGCACACCGCTGTGTAGCTAAAGTGAGCTATGTGAGCCAGTTGAAAACAGCAACAGATGTCACAAAAAAGTAAGGCCTTTTCCTCGCCAGGAAAAAAAACAAAAGAACAAAAGTGGTAATTTAATTCTTCATAATCTAAATAATCATATAGTTATTAGAGCTACTCTCTTTTTTGCCTCTCTTTTTTTTCCTTTTCAGTCTTTTATTATCACTTTCTCTTCTTCAAATGCCCACACAGTCTCATGGGGAACTTAAAGGACAGGGCCTCTCGCCAAATGAAATAAAATGTGTTACAGAAGAGGTGGGAGAGAGAGTAAGAGAGTGCAGCAGTGACAGCAATAGTAGAAAATACTGTATAGACCGTAGCTTGGCTAAGTGATGGGTCCTTGGAGTCAGAGTTAAGCATGAAAAAAGGGAGGAGGCGGAATAAAGGGAAGGTGCAAAGGGAGGCAGGCAGAAACAGAAGTGGTAGTTAGGTTTATTGATAGGTCCTGAGAGAGAAGGAAAGGTGGAAGGAAGGGAAAGAGGTGGGAGGGATCAATGTATTCTTGGTAGGTGAGGTGTGTGCTGGACTGCTTTAGCAACACACGTTTACACAATCTAAATGAAGATCAATGTTGTCGTTTGATTATGATTAGCTGTGTGTGTGTGTGTGTGTCTGACCCGTAGCCCCTCTGTGGCAGGCACTCCAGGATGTCATAACAAAGGCTGAGCTGGTCGTCTCTCTCACAGCTGTAGATGCACTCCAAAGCGACAGCCATCAGCTGGTCCGGGTCCCCAATGATCTTCTTTTGGCACTAAAGCAGATGACAGGAACATCAGTGTACAGTGCACTGTGAACATGCAGCGTATTTGTACATACATGCAGGAATACCGAAATTTGTTTGAGTATTCTTTTGGTGTGTCTGTATACTGTGTGTGTGTGTGTGTGTGTGTGTGTGTGTGGTTTATGTTTCCTAATAGCCAAGAGACCTGTCCTTGGCTGCGACCTTATAGGTTCATAAATATAACATTTACAGCACAGGGCTACGACATTGGCCCTGACATCGCACCCACAGCCACATCCTAATGTGTGTGTGTGTTCTCATCTTCCTGTCTGTCTATTTATGGTTATCCATGTGTGACGGCGCCTGCATTTGTGTTTGTGTTTGGATACTTGCATCAGGCTTGGAGTGCTGGAAAATGATGAGGGGCAGGGTGAGGTCCTGTGTGGCCAGGCTGACCAGGTATTCTCTGAGCAGAAATTCGGCGGCGCCCTCTTTCTGTCCCTCACAGCGGTGCATGAACGGCACCATCCACTGGAAGGCATCTTTCACGTAGCGCTCAGTGCTGGACTGGAAGATATTTATTAATTTATTACTTAAATTACTATGAATAAGTGCCTCACACACACACACACACTGATCGTAGTCAGCTGTTCAAAGGCTAAAACCATTTACACTTGTTCAATGATTAATATTATGATATACAGACAAACCTGTCATTTATGTCTAAAACCCATGCAAATACTGATTTTTGCTCTGGATAATAACATGATGAGACAAAGATCTAATGTCAGGGCTACATTGGCTGTTGCTTTGTTACCAAGCATTCCTTTGTGTGGCTTCTAGAATCTGTGAAGAGACAGTACCTGAACATTAGACATGGATTGACTGCACCTTGAATACGAGAATCAGACAAACATCCATCCATTTTCTTAACATGCTTTGTCCTGTACAGAGGTGGGGTACACCCTGGACAATTACAGGGATAACACATAAAGAGACTAGCACACAAGTTGACACAATCAGCTAAAATGCTTTGCCTGAGCTACCGGATCATGTTTGGAACTCTGCATGAGGCTCAGAGTGGAGCCACTGCTCCCCCAGGTGAGGTGGTTCAGGCACCTGTTAAGAAACCCACTGGGCACAGCTGGGCTAAAGCCCCGGGACGACCCAAGACGTGCTAGAGGGGATTATATCTCCCATCTGACCTGAGAACACTGGAAAACTGACAGGAGGTGCTACAAGACGGAGACACCTGGGTGTCTTCCCCCCACTATTATGACTAATAAGCTGAATGAATGAAGATGCACATCCACTGGAAGCATTGTTTTCTTTATAATAATTACAATAAATAGATTTTTAAATTAAAAGGCCTTACGGTGGTCATGCTAAAGTTACTTGGCTGTTGCTGTAGATTGTTTGGCGTCTTACAGAAGCTGCCACAGCTCCTCTGTGAATCTAGGCTGCCTGAACTGCCTCTGTCTCTTTATGTAATCCCAGGCTGCATCTGTGATGTCAGATCAGGGCTCTGTGGGATCCATACCATATGTTACAGGACTCCTTGTTCTTATTGTCACTAAATATAGTCCTTTACAGCACTGTCTGTACATTGTGATCATGGTGTAGAATGAATGTGGGACTGATCGGAACTCCTCTAATTGTGTTGTGTGCCTGACTGTAAACTACAGCACTGAACAAAATTATTAGTCATAGATGTTTCTTTTTTTCTTGTTAAGTGTTTTTGAACAAAAATACAAAGTACCTCAAACCACACTTACATGAAATCGTGCCCTGTAATTAAACCTCAACTCGAACATTAACAGCTACAGTATGTGGGATGCGCTGTGATGTGCTCAGATGCATGTCAAGTTTGTGCAGGGCCTTGCATCCACCTTGTGACAGCTCTGACTCGAAATATACAGATAAGAGAGAATCCACCGGAGGAAAATTAAATATAAAAAAAAAAAAAAAAAAAAAAAAAAACTCAGATGCTAAATGCAAACTTGCACACCCACACACGCACAAACATTTTTTCTTTGCTGTACTGTGTTTGTGATAAAGAAAGACATCAGACACCGGCAAAGAGGGAAATTTAATCTAAGCAAGTTTGGTAAACATTCACACACACACACACACACAGAGCCCAAAGGGAGTACCAGTCAAACAGCATGTGTTAGTGCAGTCAACAACATTTGCTGGATGCCTGCCTGTACAGCAGATCCTACTGGCAATGGTCCTCATAGGCTAAAGCTGGCAGTTATTAGCTGCAATTTAGAGGACAGCTCATATTATGTACTCTGAGGAGATTGTAGCTGTAGTACCTGCTATAGAGCAGCTTTTGTAGGTGGCTCTCCTTTAGTCACAGATTTTAGGAAATAAAAGAAAGTGAGTGATTAGTTAATGCTTCTATTCAACCTGTTTTGTTCTGATTTTTTGTTTCTTCTGTTGCCTGTTCAAGTCAGTTAGCATATTTAATGTATTTTTAGCTTCCTTACGTACAGACAATACACACTCCAAACACTGTGAACTACCCACAGCATCACGTTGGGAAGTGCCGTATGACACAGAGGGGAGAAGGGAGAGTAATATTATTAAGTTTTCCATTAGAAAATGTACATACGGAGAGTTTCGTGAACAATCAAATGTCTCACATAACTACATCTTCTATGACATTTAGTGAAAATGTCACCTTTTAAACAAATTTACTTTGAGCACCTTCATTAAATTCATGTTCATTTTATAGCAAAAATTAATTTCAAAGGTATATTAGAGGAGAGGGAAAAAAAGTAAAAAGGTGCAAATTAAGTCACTTACGTTTTTCATGAGTAGGCGGAGCTTGTCAATGTCGCTGAGCTGCTGCAAATCTTTAAGTGTCAGACTCAATTCACACAACGTCTCATACACCAGCGTCTCCATGGTGACCAAGTCATCACACAGGAGCTCCAGCCCTGGGATGTCTCGCTCTTTCCCTAGGCGTACCAGCGACAGGGCGCAGTCCACCTGCTCGGCAGAGAAAGATGAAAATGAGAGACAGAAGAGGGGGTGAATAAAATTAAATCAAAGATGGAGGGAAAAAAAATCATAATAGGAAAATATAGTAAGGAGAGTGAATTACTGGTCATCATATCTCTGGTAGGTGTACACTCTCCAAAGCTCATGTTACATCTACATATGTAGTTTTTGCACATAATTTGTTCCTTACACTAACACTGATTTAAGTACCTACACAATATATCATGATCATGATCATGCTTTAATTAAGAATCTGAGAACCAAGTAAACATACTACACAATTTCTCACAAACTTTCAACATTTTGTTTTGTTGTTGCTGTGCTTTGAGGTCTACAAACTGTCTAATAGCATGATGTTATTTTGAAGACTGGTATCCACATACTTACAAAAGTAATATATTACATTATTCTGTAATGTGTACTTCAGAAGGCACACAGAACAAGACTGCTGTGCTGCAGCTTCTAACAGACAATTTGTGTCATGTGAGAGTTACTAAATTAAATCTGTGGTCACTATCAGCTTGCATCCTCCTCGTTACGAACCAGTTAACCAAGTCAAAGACACTCAGGCAAAATACAGAGAATGTCTGCAGGAATGTGCAATATCAATAAAAAAAAATGTCACTGACATGGACAAAACAACAATATCCCAACCAATCCACGGCCAAATAATACCTGTCACTCAATACTAATATCCAATCATTAGCCTTTCCGCAATAAAACAGGGACGATTTGGGCATCCTGCTGCTCTGGTCGAAACAATTCCATCCAGAAGAGCAACCAATCAATACGCGACCACCTATGTGCTGGCAGCACGCCCAGCCAATCGATGCTCAGCCACCTGTGGATGTTATCCAATCAATAGCAGATGCCGCTGGGCCCCGTGGTGATGATTGCTTTTTCTCCACCTTTTAGAGAATTGGTGCTTTTTGGCACTGCATTGTCCTTAAACACACACACACACACATATATATACACACATGGACTGCATCTGCAAGCTTGTCGTCTAGAGCTTATCTCAACACATTTCTTGCTGAATAAATAATAGCTCGCCTTCATTTGCAAAACGTACACACAACGAGGAAACCCAAATCACCTTGACTTGGAGTCTGAGTAATTAGATACAACAAGAGGGAGAAGTCTATTGATCTAACTGTGAGTAAAGATCCTCCTTGTTCTCTCCACTCCTCCCTACATCTCTACCCTGCTCTCACGGGACGCATTCCCCGGCTAACCGCAGACAATTCAGATGTTAAAATCACACATTTTTTAATTACGGACTCCACTCCATCGCCCTCCCCTCATCACTCTTCTCACTGTAACACAACTTATCCTCTGCCTTTCTGTGTGTGTGTGTGTGTGTGTGTGTGTGTGTGTGTCTCTGCATTGTCTCCCTCTCATCGCCCCAAAAGATTTCACACAGTAATTTTCCAACTCAATTTGATCCTTCTTTGTCTCAAATCTCAAACCTTTCTCTCACATTTTCTCTTCCAATCTACCCATTTTTTTTTCTTTCACCTCTGAGAGCTCTAACTGCCACCATCCTTGGCCCATGTTTGAACTCCCAGTCTGGCCCTATGCCTTTTCTGTATGCCAGTCTCGCCTCATTTTGTGCCAACACAACAACAACCACTTGGTTTTAATATCCGTTATTCCTCCCCTCTCACCCCCTTATACGTGCTGATTTTTCCCCCCCTGCAGAAAGCTCTTTCCACAAGATAGCTTTCCTTTTTTACCGACATCTGTCACTGCTCTCCTCTCCACTGTGTGCGTTTGTAATACACTAATGTGTATGTTGCATTGGCTCAGTTTTTATCGCTTTTTTTTCCCTTTCTCTCGGTTGCACTTCCATTCCAGTTTTTTTTTTCTCAAGCTTGTGAGTCTTTCTCTGAGTCATCATGTCAATCTTCCCATTCAATGCCTTCCCATTCAATGCCTTCCTGCCACTTCTGTGACTGGTTTAGAACACTCTAGCTTCCTCTGATGTGGCTCCTTTTAATCAAGCCCCATTTTCCTCGATTAAAACGCTCTCCCAAGCATAAACAGGGCCAGATGAGGGGATGGGAGGAGGGTGCAAATGAGAGAGAACAAATGAGAGGAAAAAGTAAAGAGGGCAGGAAGGAGGGAAAAGGAAAGAAGCTCTGCAAATGGCAGCAGAGCTTTTTTTTTCGACATCTTTGACACTTCGCTGTGTGTGAGAAAAGGCGTGTGAAAACCCAGAATACATGCGAGTTAGGGACAGTCCTGGAGTCCTGGAGTAACGTGTGAGAGCAAAAGGAGATGAGGTCTAATTAAAGTGAAACTGGGGGGGTGAAATAGAAAGATGGTGTGATTCCTTGAGATTAACAAAGACTTCCTTTTTCTTACACACTTAGTCTGTCTCTCCTTCTCTCTTGGGTGGATGATGAAAGGCCCCCTGATTCCCTAGTTGTCTTCAAAAATGAGCAATGGACCCCCAAATCTCTTCTCCTTCATCCTCTTTATAGCAAGTGAAAGGAATGAAATGGTGAAATGAAGGGGAAAGATATGACTTCACCCTAGTTAGTCCTTTCACAAAGACAAAGAGACTGCTGTGACAACCTTGATCCATCACTGCGAAGCAAGAGGAAAGAGGGGACAGAGTAGCAGTGTGGATATAGCGTGGGAGGAGAGAGTGGACAGCTCCATTGCTAACGTTCCATTACTCTACTAAACAACTCCCATCAAGTCCTATTTTCAGTAACAGCATTAGATGACAGAAGCTTTGGTTTCTCTTCATTAGAAGTCCATATGGCAAAAATGATAATAACTGTCACAGATAGAATCGAAGTGACCTTGACTGATGGAGGTTGGCAACATTTCGTCTGCAGTCTGAATCCCGGCTTGTCAAATCTTTCTACACCAGTCGTATAAAAGAAGGCGTGTGTCTGCAATTATTCCTTCAATACCCAGATGTCTGATCATGCTGCTGCCCTGCTGTAACTTCCAATCAAGCAGGGAGAACATGAAAAGGAACCTTAACAGGTGTCTCAAAACGTTTCACCTTAGAAAAAGAAATTTCAATGAGTCCGCGCTGATTTCCATCAGCACCAACAAACTTAATTGCAGAGTGGAGGTGAGGGCAACAAAAAGTCCCATAAACCTTTGCAGGGGATAAATGTAAAATTTTTGTCACCATGGGAGCCATTTGTCTAAACACATTTTCTCAGTTTTGAGCCACAGCTAGGAGATGCAATTATAAAAGATGTTGTCCTGGCGGGTCAGCAGGAGTGAGTGTTTGTATGTGCCTCCATCAAGCAAATTCAATGGACAGTTAAAAAAACTCCCGCTGTTAGAAAAAGAAGGCATGTTGGAATATCATTTGGAATATCATTTTAAAATGAGGATAATCTATGATGGAAGGCATTTCTACTATTGTACTTGCTTGTTCACATGAAAACATCAGCATAACAACTAGTATTACCACCTTACTGTCGTATACCTCCTCCAGCCATTCAAGTCTTAGTTTATATTGTATTCTATTGCAAGTCTGTGAAAAATAAAATGCTTGTTTTGAAACATCAAGGTGTTCGATTTTGACCTTTCGGGTATAATTTGTCTGTTTGAGATGGAATGTGTTTCATTTTATAAGGACTCTTATTTATGCTGAAGTTAAAGAAGCCAGAAAACCTGGAAACATGTTTCTACACCTACAACCGCCATTGCCAGATGCAAAGAATTCTCTCTCTATATATAAAAATAAAAGAGTTTAAGAGCCTACCCCTCCACACACCTTGTCAATCACTGCACAGACGTGACTGACAGACTGTCAAGAGACTGCTGGACACAGCTCGGCCCCTAATCTGAGAAGTGTGAAGGGAGACGCTTCTGACTGGAGCCTTCCTCGTAGCACTCATACCTGTCTGGAGCAGGAGTCGATATCCTGGGCTCTGCTTTGGTACCAGTCGGTCAGCAGCTCGATGGACGGCGCGGCCGTACGGAATCTCAACAGCTCTGGAGCTTCCTCGTATAAGAAACTGTCATCATCAAATAAGTTCTGGTCCAGCACCGCTCTGGCAAAGACAAGGATGTGGAGTATGAGACAGCAAAGCGGGTTGCTAACTTTTATTTTTCATGGGTTTTAAAAAGATAAGTAAACACAGAATATCTCCAGTCGAACAGACGTCAGACAGGAAACAGAAGGAATGAGTGGATTACATGGCAACCGAGAGACACAGGAACTTGTTGGTATCACTGAAGCTGCAATAACAGTTTTATAAATCACACCCTATAATTCTTCGCCAAGTATACCACAGTATCCAACCGATATTATGACTCTAAACCAAAGAGCAACAACAAAAGAGGTTGCTAAATAAAATTGTAAATGAAGCTGGCCTCCCAACAGAAGCGACACAAATTGGCAGTGCAACAAGATTTGGTATTAGTTTGTTATGGCTCTGTTTAACATTTGGATAATAGGATGTCATGTTTTGTTTCAGATAATGATGCCAGCACAAGCAGCTGGCCTGTATGAGGCATGAATTTTAACAAAGCTACACTGAGTATGGACAGTTTATTTGAAAAAATATTAAGTGCACAGTGTGTACAGTGAGATAATGTAGTGTGTGTTTATGTCAAGAGTGATGTAAACGGTTTACCTGCACTCCTCTGCCTCGCACCAGTCCATCTCTCTGTGTCTCTGTTCGTCCCATGGAATTAACACCAGCTCACCTCTGTCATCCCGACTGAAAGTAAACAGAAAGGCAGAGTGAGACAGGGAGGACAAGGGAGCTCGGACAGGGAACGAATGGATGGAGAGTTTAAGAAGGCACCGTATTAGAGGAAGGAATACACAAGATATATATCTGAACAAAAAAAAAATAAACAATGACTGGCCAGTGCACCCACCTATAATGGCATGCGATAAATCAGCACAGGCATTTACTGTCTCAGACTAAACACGGCCATAAACTACAAAGAAAATAGACAGCTAGCAACACGGGGACGCGGCAAGCAGCCTAGCGTAATAAGGAACGAAACGGGTGGAGGCGAAAAAAATAAACAAGTCAAAGAACTTTCTGAAAGGAGTCTGAGTCGTGCCTCAGTTGTAAATGGCAAGGGTTTTTTTATTTTCTAAATGCCACTTTGGTACTAAGCTTTACTTCTTCCTGGTCTCCTTGAGTGTGACAGGTCTGAGGAAGATAAATAGGGAACACACAGGAAAAGAAACCAAAGTGAAGAATGACTCTGTAACCTCACATGTCAGCGCTGACAGGACTCAAGACACCTAGAAACACAGCAAAGTACACCAATGCATGCACCCATAATGATACACCGGGGGTGAACAGAAGCTGCTTTTATCTGTTTTCTTCTAGGATTAATGCTTTTCTTCTTGTTATCTATTTGTCTGTGGACAGAAAAATATGTACCGTGGGCTGTAAAACTCAAGGAGATAGCGTGGGCTACAAATCATCTCTAAGCTTTGGTGCAGTTAAAGGCCGAGTGCATGCAGTTTTTTTTAGCGCTGCCATAAATTCCTTCAATCACAAAATGAATAAGAGGGGCATGTGATTTATGTCAGAAATAGGTTTTCTTTTACTAACACTCCAGCGCGAGTTCATCCATTAAGATAGGAATTTTAACACCCAGATCGAGGAGTCCTCCCCCCCTTTCATTCCCTAACTCCCAGGTCTTCCTTCCTCATTATAGACAGCCAAGTTAGAGAGTGGAGAGTAAATATTGGTGTGGATATCGATAGGCGGAATGAATTAT
Organism: Parambassis ranga; assembly: GCF_900634625.1. Taxonomy (NCBI): domain Eukaryota; kingdom Metazoa; phylum Chordata; class Actinopteri; family Ambassidae; genus Parambassis; species Parambassis ranga. The sequence goes on from NC_041043.1 coordinate 12,014,139, forward strand.
TCTGTGCCTGCACACCTGATCTACTTCCTGTCAGAGAGACAGGAGGGAAATAAAGATGCAAAGCAAACCTGTAGGTTGTGTGTCGAGTGATTTTCCTTTCCACCGGGCTGGCCTTTTTTTTAAAGCTACTTGCGAACTTTTAAAAAATAATGCAACTATTCTGCATGTCTGCACTCTACAGGTCCCCCTCACAGACCTGATCAATATTACAGGAGAATACCCCCCTCCCCCCCTTTCACTGAAGCAAGGTATTATAGCAAGTGAGCTCCAAACAGATGGCTGGAGCTGGCTCCGTCTGCTGCAGTGTGGGAGCGAGCGCTGTTGGAGCAGCAGTTGGTGCTCACAAGCTGGGGAAAATAGGAAACTGCCCCACAGCGGCAGAGCCATGATAGATGCTCACTGCAGAGCCGGAGCTGCCTGACCTCCATACAAACTCAGACATGGTTAATAAAGGGAGCTGTGGTGGAAGTGTATGCATGTGTGTGGAAATCATGACAACAATTTTTTTCCTTATGGTGTGTCTTTAGCTTGTGGCTCTAGGCAACTTGGGATACATGTGTTTCTTAGTACAAATGTGCATGTGTTATTTGGTAACAGTAGCAGGAGAGGCCGGTAGGAGAAGGTTGCACTCATCAGTAAATCCATTCTGTCACCTCTATTAGTGAACCATAAAGGAGCCGGGAATGATTTCTTCCAAACACTTCAAAACACTTTTCCATCACTGCCTTCACATATTTCGTCTCCCCGCCTGCCTCCCCACTCGGCAATTCACAACAACGATGTACTGTAAGATTGAAACTAGAATATATAAAAAAAAAAAGTCCAGACACAGTCCAGACACGCAGTTGCAATTGTTGCAGCAAGTATTGTATCATTTGAAGTCATTCTGATTTGTTTTTTATATCCTGCTTGTTTTATTCCATGTGTTATTAGACCAAAGCAGCATGTTTAAACTAAAATATAAATGTTAATATAAGAACGTGAGTTTGAATGCATTTTGATGACAGCAAAAACGTTTCTGCAGTGTGAAGATGTGATGAGGTGCACACTCTAACAAAAGGTGTGTGATTTCAGTTTAATCTGAATCTTGTTCATTCCATAGAGGTAGAATTGTGCATGGTAACATTTACACAGTAGTCTGTGTGTAGTCTGGTTTATTTCAATATGGCTTAACATTTTACATTTGACACCTGTATTTTTGCCTCTTATTTTGAAGTTATGAAACCACTTTAAATGCGTGTCTTACCTGGCTTCGGGCAGCAAGACGGTGTACTCATGTGGAGAGGTGGTTTCAGGGAAGTTGTGGAGGATAGCTAGTCGATGCTGGAGGAGTTCTGCTCCATGGTACGTGAACAGAATATCCAGAGCTTGCACGTTACTCTCCTGCAGCAAACAAATGTAAATTAGGAAAAGCCTAACAACTATTGCACAGTTGATTATAGCACCAAGAAGCTCAAATACAGAAGGACACTTCTCATTATTACTGTATCGATGAAAATGAATTGCTGCTAGAGATGTACAGTATGCACTTAAAATGATCTGATACAGTGAGATAATAACGAATGAATCTGAAGGCACTGCTGTTACCCTGGCGTAGTTTCTTGCTGACAGAACAATATTTTGACTTCTGAACTTCTTGAAGAACACAGCGTCATATTTCTGCTCCGCTGCGTGAGGGCCGCCAAGTATCTCCTGGAAAAGGAGAAAACACCAGACAGGATAAAACAACTGTGGTTCATAAAGAAAGAAATTTATGAAGCAAAGGGTTGTCTTTCCTGAATAAATGTTGTGAGTGGGTAGAAATTCATACTCAAGATGAAAGGGAAAGAGCAAGAAGGAGATGTGACTGCAAATGAATGGACTAAGGCAAAGTCAATAGAGATGCTATTTAACTTTCTAGCTTGCAGCTATCCTGTCCTTTTAGTTAGAACCGTCTCAGGAACTCATAAGTGTGTGCATATGTCAGGAGGGAACATTTGTTGTCCTGGCCTTTGGCTAGAGGGATTTATGTGTATCTGTGGGTATAAAATCACTGTAGCATCCTCTGCGTCAGTGTGTGTATCTGTGTGGTGTCTCTGTGCCGAAGAGGAAGTGAGATTATGTGTGTGTGTATGTGTGTGTGTGATGGATGGCGCTTGAATGGGTCGTATGCAGACAGAGCCAGCCCAAGTCAGGATGATAAAAACCCTAATATCATATTCATAGACAGCCAGAGAAAATGGATTGGGGCAAAAGGAACTTGACGACTACTGCAGTTACCATGACAATGTCCGAATAAAGAGAGAAAACGTCACTCTGTCTGAGCTGAATATCTAGCAGGGTAAAAATCTCATCTCTGCACTCCTGCATGGGAGAAAACCAGGCCGTGTTCATCTGCAATTTATTGTGGGTGTGAGAGGTGCGTGGATGTTAACGTTATTCATCGCCAGTGTGGAAGTTTTAAGTAGCTGACGGTGTCAAACTTCCACTTAACACATGTACAACACTGACCTTATACACAGTACTATATTGCAAGGACTATTTAAAGTCCAGGAAAATAATATTTTCCTCAGGTTAAAGCAGGGCAAATTTACCTCTCAGCGAGACTTTATTCTTTTACTCGCATACTTTAAATGCCTCTCGCATAAATATCTTCCACAGCTTTTCAATATTTCTAAGGAGATTAGTGAGGTTAAAAGAGAGTATCAATAGATGGCAGATGAGAAAATCCTCTGTGCTTTGCAAGGATTGGATATAAAAGCAGAAAGCATTACTCTGCCAATAAGAAAACAACTCAGCAATAAAGAATATTTACTAAAAACATGAAAGCGGTTTGTATCTTACATAAACATCTATATGGAGGTATGCATTAATGAGCCTCTGACATAATGTCCACTGACTCCAAGCTCAGCCAATCAGCACACAGTTACAATAAGTATGACAAAGAACCGCTGCTGGGATTGATTTTTTAAATCTGTTTTGAATTTGTAATGAATATGCTAATGTGTTCAGAGGCAGACAGATCTCTTTATATAACACTAAATTGATTTTTTTTTTTTTTTTTTTTTTTTAAATATGGAACATAGAGAAATGGCTTCAACAGAAAAATAGTAGCTACTGGAACTCTAAACAAGTAACACAAAAGTACCAAACTAACAAAGATGTAGAGCCAGTTGGTGGCCAGAATATTGTGGCTGTGGCCACAGTTGACCCTTTCTTTCAGGAAGTGTGTGAAGATTGGATGATGAATTTTTTGGTCATACTAGTAGAGAAATATAAACAATTCAACGGGGTTCATGCAGCACTGTATGCCACTGAACCTTTTCAGGCCGAAGTGTCCTCATTTCTTTCATCACATCTGAGTACAGTGTAGATATGGAGCAAGTTTTCCCAATTATTTTTGAGTCCTTGGCTACTAGACAGTTATTATATTACTAAAAAAATAGAACCAGATGTTTTCAAGCTGTTTTTGCACCCTTGATTAAATGTATTCATCTGTGGCAAATTTTGACGTGTTGTTGTGAAATAATTCCGCGTGTGCTTGTACCTCATACGTTGCCAGGCGGTCCAGGTAGGAGAGCAGTTTCAGTCGGCTCCGACATAGTTCTTTCTGCTCCAGAGTCAGCCTAAATATGCACACACACAAACATGCAAATCAAACGGGGTGCCAGCACAAGTGCTTTAACACTAGACCTCGAATACTGAAATTATCCACATTCAAATCAAATGTCAGGCTTAGTATGTCGACTGCACTAACACACACACACAGCTTTAAATTAACTGTAAATTGACCCGACGCAGTAAGCCCACCGGGACCTATAGTTATTAATGCGTGGGCCGTGTGACCACAACACCACACACAGTGCCCTCTAAAGCTAATCATTTTCTAAAGGCGACAAATCAACTCCTTATGACCACAAGAACCATTCTGTTGTTATGTATAGGATGCTAGCTGTCTGTGAGGTGAGTTATTGTCCTGCAAGAATCAAATCTATTTTCAATGTCATTTAATCACGACCATAAATAAGCTGGATGACGACAAACACCCCAGCACCACAGGCTATATAGGATCTACCTACAATTCTGTCACTCAAGGTGATGCCCAAGAGAAAGCGAGAGAGAGAGAGAGAGAAACCAAAGGTCTAAAAACGTCTGCGAGTGCTCAGGTATGCCCTCACAAAAAAAAAAAAAAAAAACACACACCACATAGTCACACACCCTCCAAATCCAATCCACAAGGAAACCACCTGAGCAGTGTCACAACCCCCTTAAAAACTGGATCAACAGCGGTGTGACCACAAGGGAGCTGACCTCTTCACCGCCGTCTTAATCCCTAATCCCTCATTACAGGCTGCGCTATCAGGCCTTATCAGGATTCCTCTACACAGACTAACAGAGATTAACACTGGCTCAACACACTCTCTGGCACATCAAAGAGTGGCGGCTTAACACTCTACTAGTAATTATTGCTTTTCCTGTTTCTTAGCAAAGAAAAGAAAAAGTCAAAGTGGAGAAAGGAGAGAAGTGGCAAAAGGTGTTAGAGAACTATTTTGTCCTCTTAAGGTAAGCTTAGACATAAATAGAGAATGTGGAGACAGGGTGTCTCAATTTGGTAAACGAGTAAAACACATTATAAACTGTCAGAAGATATTGTATCCCAAAGATTTTGATGGTTCTCTGGCAGCATATTTATATTTAAGTGAAATTTGACATGATATTTATTTGGTTTTCTTTAGGTTTATTTGTTGGCGGTTTAAATTGGGGCAACCGGACTCAAGATTTGTTTTATTTAAGACGTTTCGCCACTCCCCCAAGTTTGATCATCATCAAAGATCACATACTTTTTCAGGGAAATCAGCTGATGTTTTGGGTGATTAGCTGATTCTACAAGGTTCACAAACTTTTAAGCATCCTTGCAGATGTGTAATGTGAAATAAAAATGAAAATACACTGGGCTTTTGAACTGCACTAAATGTTATTTTTAGAGTAAAGTTAAAATTAATCAGCTTTTGATCAGAAGTTGGAGCTTGGTGAAGTCGTATTATGGACATGGCCACTAGTTCAGCTCAGATGTGGCTGAATGTTCAATGCATCTCACATCTCTTGCTTCTAAATTGCTAATCCTAGAGCTGAATTCCATTGAGATGCAGCATAAACAGTGTGCGCTGCTGTACACTGTTACACATACAAATAGGCAACCTGGCTATACACCAAAAGGGGAGCAGAGTGGCTGCACCTTTGTGATGGTTTACATTTGTTTCCTGAATTGCCAGTACAATAAGCAGTGGCTCAAGGGGCAAAGCGAGAGCTGAGAAAAGGATGGAATGAAATGAAAATGTGAAACACATCTGAATGGAGATTGAAGGCTGTAAAGATTAAAATATAATTGTGCCGCAGACTGTATCACAATGGTGAGGCTGGAGCCAGATTGCTGCAAGGTGTTTTTGTGCACACAAAAAAAGCCTAAACAGACAGACACACACATGATGACAGTTAAGGTGAAGACTGCAGGATGATGACTAGCTGATAGGAGAGAAATTGCATCACACCCAGGATGACCTAGCCTCTCCTGGCAGGGACACAATCAACCACTAAAAGTCTCCCTGCCAGTCAGACCCTACCAGGTCTCTGCAGGATTCTCCAAGTCAGACCGTGAGATGAACACACTACTGGGGTCAAGGCCTCCATTGTAGAAAGCAGCCTCAGTTCTTATAAAAATCTCACGTGACATCACTAATGTCTTGTGTGATGTCTTTCCTGTGCCGTGCAGACTGGTAGCTAGGTCGAGAACGGTAGAACACACACACACGCACACACACGCACGCACACAGCCCGATGCTGGAGCGAATGAGAAAATTAGACTCCTGACTGAGGTCTGAATCTGATCAGATAAGAACATAAATACCTTGCAGCAGACTCCACATTAATCTTCACTTTCTGTTCACATAAACACACACAAACAGACACACACACTGCCACAGCAGCTTTGTCAATCTTGATGTTGTACGTGTTACAAGTCAGCGAGGTGGCGATAATAACCCAGAGCAGGTTCAGATTTATACAATCTCATGCAACCAGCCTGATGAGACCGGACTAACAGATGAAACTGTTTACTCGTACAGAACAACAACATTAAAACAGCTGTTTTGAAGTGGTCTCAAGGAAGTTCATAGTAACAACAGAGACTAGAATACTAGAATATTTCAAATTTTAGACTTTTTAATGTAAAAAATAATTATCATTCATACTGAAGAGAACCTGTGGAGCACTTTATATGAAGGACATCAAAAGGGAGGTGACCTATTATTGAAAATCAATACTTTCCTGGATAAGGTAGACAAAAGAAACCCTCAGTTACACAACCACACAACCTTAAAGCTTCTGGCAGGATAGAAAAAGACGCACCCTGTGTGACACTGAGAACTTAAATACAGTCTTTACCTACACACAAGGGCATCTTACACACACACAGACACACTCTGAGCAGCTGTGATCGATACCAAGCCATTTCTGTAATGGTGGTGTAGTTAAAAAGAAATTAAGAGAATTATTATCTGTCTCAGGCTTCGGCCGTAGGCCTCAAGGCAACATGGTTAGATCCATTAGTGAGGGCACCAAAATGCATGTACACACACACACACACACACAAACATAAACACATTCTGGGGACACTTGTGTTAGCTGCCTGGAAGAATCCATGACCCAAAGACAGATAAAGGAGAAAAATAGGCATATTTAAAGCAGTTAATTCACTGAGGATTTAATGTAATGGTTTTTTTAATGTTTGTAAATTATCGATTCTTTTACTCCCTCTTATGTCCTTTCTCTTATCCTCCATCTTTTCTTTATCTATAATGGACTACTGCGCTGCAATAAAGCTCAACAGTTTTATTACACAATGAGCTGCAGAGAGAGAAAAAAAATCAAACGGACAAAAAAAACAGCAAACTGAAGGGCAACTTACTGAAAGAGCTTAATATTACACATGCTTGGCTTCTTTTAAATGCAGACTGGAGGCTCATAGAGTAGTTACTGTAACTACCTGTTGTGAGAATAATGAAAGATCTTTAGCTCTAGAGATTAAAAACCATGCATGCACACCATTTGCTTGCAAAAACACAGTATGGATATGCATTTTAAATGTGCATCATTTAAGCGAGTACATGCATATTTCATTGTTTTTACATTCGGCCTTTAAAACAGATGTGTGTAATGTGCATGAAGTCACATTAAGCTTGGTAATACATGGGTGTGTGTATGAGAGGTGATTAGTGATCACTAAAGGGTTTTTCATTAGTCTATCCCTGGGCACTTGACAACAAAGGCATAAATTACCTCCAGCAGATTACCCACTAATCTCCAGCAATGCACTCCCGTCTCTCTCTCTCTCTCTCTCTCTCTGTGTGTGTAACCCTCATCCTCATTAACGTCTCTGCCTTTATGATCCTCCTTCTCTGGTGTGCAACCTAATCAAACAATCAGTGTTGAATCTGGCAGCACTCTCTTCAGTCCCCCACACCTTCTACAACTTAAATACCATTTTATTTTACTATAATACATCACAGCACAGCTGGTATTTTAGCTAATATGAGGAGTAAAATTACTTAATTTAACATTTCTTTGAACAAACACCTGGCGACACCTGATTCACACAGGCCAGAGACAGGCTGCTCTGAGTCGGACTTTTCCGCCCACTCAACAAATGCTTCTGAGACGTAGAAGCTGGTTGTGTCTTCAGTATTTTTAGTCCTTGTCTTCAGAATTTTGTATAAACTTAAACCATATTCAGTCACACTGGACAAAAGCAACACAATGAGCCACTAACACTGCCTTCAATATGAAGGGACACAATCATGATCCACGTCTAAGGGTATTGCTCAAGGACCAATCAAGCCTGGATCCTTCCAAGGATGTGCTCTGTAGCCTGTAGGAATTGTTTGTTATAAACCATCGGTACATTTAAAACATCATTTTCATCGCTGTCTGATAACAGTGCTGACTAACCAACAGTTTGACTGACTGCATACCTGCCAAAGTCAACTTTATCCAGGAGCTCCTGTCTCCTCCTGTTCTCTTTCTCTTTCTTTATGTCCAGCTCATCATCGTCTGACAGGATGTCTTCATAAGGAAGGTCATCCAGGTCAACATCACCTGGCATGATAAACCTGAGAGACAGGAATGTATTAGAACAGGCAGACGTGTGGTAAGAAAAAGTTGACAAGTGAAAAACATTTGTATGAATATTTATAGATGTATGAGTTGTTTTTGTATCTTCACACACGCCCTACCTGCCACCATCTTCCCTGTTTCCTATCGCAATCAAGGCCTCGAGGTCGGTTCCTTTCAGGCCGTACTGCAGAAGCTCTTTGGCTGCATCAACATTCTCTGGGACACGCTCCACACACTCATGCAGCACCCATGAGCGCTTGCGGATCTTGCTCTGGGTGGGATGTAGCGAATGGAAGGAGAAGCGACGAGCGAGTTCAGAAGAAATGATGGGATAAAATGAGATACAGAATTAGGAAGGGAGGGTGTGGAAATTTGCTACAAATTGGTAAAAAATGATGCGTGAAATAGAGTAAGGGGGTAGTACCGCACTTAAGCAGGAGCCTCTCCCACTCCCCTGCACATATACTGTTTTTTTTCTTCTTTTTTTTTGTTTACCAGACATGTAATATACTGTGATAAACACCAAAAATCTGATACAATTCTTCATCTTAACAATCTCTCCTGCTCATTTCCTCCCCTCAGTTCATTCCACTCTTACCAGATAATCTTGTATTGAAGCGATGCTGACGGTACTCTTCCTCCACTGTCTCTGGTAGACAAGGTCAGAGTCCAGATTGTATGCTTGGGCAAGAGACAGAGCTTCGCCATATTCCTCATTGTCAATCTAGGACATAAAGAAAAATGCACACGGTCAACATTGTTATGAAGATAGTTATATTTCCTTCACTCTGTGGAATAGAAAGCAGATGTATATGAAATTGTATATTGTAATGTAATGTATATTGCATTTTTGATGAGAAGCTTGACCAGACAGCACTTTAAATTAATCTTTGGTTTTCTGATGTTAGGCAAGCATCCAAAATAAACAGTAAAAGAGGCATCCATTCATTTTGTATTCTGTAAGACACGTTCTTTGTTTTTCTATATTCCATTATCATCCCAAGGGTGAGTGGCTGATTTATTCTTCATCCACAAAGGTCTTAAAAAGAATTAAACGAATAACACTAATTTCATTCAAACCTCAAGGTACCTCAAATACAACATCCAAGAAAAAAAAAGACAACAGAAGGCCTAATTTCGATCACACTGAAGGACAGGCAGTTCGATGTTTTGAATGCACTTCCGTATGCATACAGAATACTCAAACGCCGAACAAGAACCCGAGCAAGTTTAAAAATAAATTGGTGAAATTTGATGGTACTAATTCTGATGTCTGACTCACAGAGGAGTGAGAACAGAAGCCATTTAAAATGTAAAACAGCATAGTGGATGCTCCATTTATTCCTATTTTCCTTGGTGAACTCATCATATGCTACACACCGTGCAGCTCCTTGCAACCAATGGTTTCTGGTAGGAGCCACAGATAGCAAAACAGTATATGGTATCAGACTAGATTACTAACATTTAAGCCAGTATCAGAGGCATTTAATGCATTTCAATATATAAACAAGGCAAAAAAAACAACCTTTCTCTTAGAAGTACATATATGATATTTAACCAAAATAATCCCATAATTACCAGTGGATGAAATATTAGCATCTACCATAAAATAAATTATATCATTATAAGTAAATTAAGGTATCTGATGCATTTTAATGGCAAGCAATTATGAATATCCGACGAAAACGAATTAGCGTATTAAGAAAACTGATGGGCCGCTCTCAATCTCTGACGAGCAGGAGATGCAAGGATCAACTAAAACCAGACAACATATTTTTCTTTCTACATTTTTCCCTTTATAAATTGACATCACCCATTTTTTTTAGAAAAGGCACTGAAGGTGCAAGCAAAGGAAATTGAACATTTAGAGTAAAGAAATGCTTTATAGTCATATCCTTTCCTTCAGATAGTAATTTGACACTTTCTGGTAAAAATCTCCAAATTGAGAGTCCAATGCTTTTTTTTCCTGTTTATCTGTGTGGAAAGTATGTATGATTTATTCAACGTGTCAGACAGCAGCCACACAGCAGCAGGTTATTTTAAATGACATAGTAACATAGCAATGCTGAACAACATGCTGATTTTTATCAGGTATGTTTACAAGGTGTCTTTTAGCATGTCAGCATGTGCTACTTAGCATGCCAAGGCTGACCTGAATGACATTAGTATTGGTAGTGGATTATTTAAACAAAGGACAAGTCAGGGTAAGATGGTGACTTTGACAAATATGACACACGAATAACTGTTACTTACGAAGCATTGTTATTAATAATGGCCTGGCATTGTAATGCAAAAAGTTTTTTTTTTCATATCAATGTCTCACACAATGATTTAATTCAACACTGAAATGACACCTCAGTTTATGCAGGCCCACTCAGTGTGTGTGTGAAAGTGTACAGTGGCTGACAGACACGCCGAGTATCCATCGCTTACAGTGTGTAGGAGTACAAAGCAACACATTAGCCAGACTGTGGTTCCTGGAGGGCAATAAGAACCCCACACAGTTAAACCTCACGTAGGAGGACATCAAAAAAACACTTCCATCTCTCTCTGGATTCAGATAATAAAGCTGTTAGCGGCTCTGCCGTATACATGCAGGGTTACGCGATCCAAATGCATCATCAAGCTCTTAAACACATGAAGAGGCTGACTTGAGGAAATAACCTGGAATCACTTGCTCTGGTCTTTTCACAGTCTATTGGACTACAAACCTTGACTGTTGGACAGATCAGACCATTCGGGGTTTTCAAGAGTGAATTAATTTGGAATTGTCAAGCTATGCCAAAACAAGCAGACATATAAACAAAAGCCAAACATGCATGCATGAATGTATACATGCACATATGTACATACAAGCAGACAAAACAGAAGCCTCTTACCCAGCACTTAAAAGGCTACATATGGTACATGTGAGAAAAAAAAAAAAACAATCCGATGGAGAGGAGCAGCATCTGGGGAAGTGTCACCGGCACCAAGTGTTACAAAGAGATAATAATGATGTATTACTTTGTAACTCTCCACTGTTAGGATTGATGGTGATGACTAATGGCATCTAATGATGATGACAATGATGAAGAAGGCAGTAGATGATGGGTCATAAAAATGACTGATGAACCGTGTTAAAACTTGGGGACCGTCGAGAGCCGATATCACTCACTTGCTGTGCTCCGTGATAAAGCATGTTGTTGTCTTTGCAGCAATTTGTAGCAAGTAGCACCAACAGACATATTTCTAATACGTCAATTAGCATTTCAGAGAATCCCCCCGGGGACTGAAAAATAGCCTTAAAGCAGACTGAACATCTTGCTGTGTTTTTTTTATTTCTCCCACAACAGACTTCTGGAGAGGATCCAACAAAACAATAGCACTTGGCACAAGACTTGTTTAGTCAGAAAGCAATTTTGCAGATCAGCCTGTTACAGATCAGTTACTGACCGATTCCATGACATCCTTCAGCAGCTGCCCAATTAAATGGCAAAAAGAAATGTCATGGTAAATACGATACCCACCATTGAGGAAAATAGAAATCTGCTCCTTAAAAATAATGATCACTGGCATTACAGTAAGGCACATGTGACAGATATAGCCTACCAGTTTGAATATGATAAAGGCCTTGCGTAATTGAGAACTGAATATCTTTGAAATATTAAACAGGCAATATCTATGTCTTTGCCAAATTCAATTTATAGCATGTGAACTTGCACATCAGCATTGGAATTGTTTAGATTGCTGAGCGTTCAAATTTCGAACATGAAGGCATTCCAGCATGAACACTGACGATAGCTTTTTACAACCCAAACACATAAGCATTTTGTACCGTGCGCCGCAATGAATAAGTAAATAGTAACAGAAACGTGGCATCCTATTTTCACCTGAGCTGTGCTACTATCTCTTAAAGCTGAAAACACAACTGTGACATTATCAAAGCTGTCCACACATGTCACACTAGTTATGTTAAATAAAGAATATGAAAGACAAACTCATTGCTTACACACAGAGCAGTCAGATTCCTGCTGTCAAATGCTAATGAAAATGCTAACATTCTGATATTTATTAAGTATACTATGATGACCACTACACTTAGCAACTGATTTAGTTGTGCAAGCCATTTGCCAGTGGAAAATTAAAGTGAAATTCTGGAGTGAGAATAATTCATCCAATAGCATTGCAACATTTCATCCTAAAAATGCCAAACACAGTGGCGTTAGAGAAAGTTCCTGACAGTGATTAACAGTCATTTACTACCTTTTGTGGATCGTGGTTGCCCCTTCAATAATAAACCGTTAAGTCATCAACCAATGAACACATAAATTAGGGACATCTGATTAAAACAATGTGCATATTTATATGGTTAAAATGCCTGCACTGGCTGTGTTTTATGGTATTTGCTTGACCAAAAACAATGACTCTTTGCCTGCATGCAACATAATCCTGCTCAGTACTGATGAAAATGTAATCTGAAACCAGAAAGATCATTACGGTAGTTTATTAAGAGCAGCAAACGGAGCACTTACCTTCCTCTGATAGAGTTCCTCTGGTGTGGTTGACCTCAGGCTGACCAGACGATAGTTCTTGATTACAGTGCGTGGGCGTTTGCGTGGTGGGGCGAACCGTTCCATCTCTGTCACATAATACAGACCCTGCTTGATGTAGCCAAAATAGCGGGCTTTTGCAGAGGACTCTTCATCTGAATCAGAGTCTCCACCTTCATCTCCCTCCTCATCCTCGCTGGCCGTGCCACTAAGGTTGCTCTCCAGGCGCCCGCGCTTCTGGGCCAGCCTTACTTCACACTGATAAACAGAAGGCAAAAACAGGAGACGCCAAAAATTAAGATGAGGGCAAAAGCAGATAGATTTAAACAGCCCGACACAACTGATGTATAACATAAATTTGAATTAAACAGCTAACATATGGCGATCATAAAACCACAGTTGTTTTTTTAATATAGTGTACATCTGTCTTATTGGCTTGAATGAGACTCAGACTAATAGCTTTTTATCCTGAATAACGTTCTAGAGCTGCACATAGACACATATTTGTCAGCAGTAAACGATGGATGACAAAAAAGAAGCAAAGTTTACACCTAGAGGTACTTAAGTATGTAAAGTGATCACAAAACAACAGCACAGTCAGCCTGTTCAATGGAAAAACTCAAGACAAGCAGTACTTCTCTAGTTTAGGGGGTAAATTATTTTTAATTCCTATGCTGCATCACATATTTTGTAGTCATGCCCCTCTAGGCTGTAGCTTTCTATAAAAAAACTACTTGTGCACGCTACATAAAAATCACATTATTCCTCATATGCGGAAACATAACCATAATAATACAAGCACCGGTTTCAAGGAACTATCAATACACAGTGATTCAAGAACAGACAACCCTCCCCCAACTCCATGGTGAGCCAGGCTGATGAAACATTCCCCGAGATGTGGCATCTGAAGAAATCTCTCCCTTTTTCTTTGTCTCTATGCAATTAGATGAAAAACTAAATAAAAGAAGAGCAGTGAAGTAAAAGAGCAGGCTGTTGAGATATCGGGGGGGGGGGGGGTCTGTGGTCGTGGGTCGTGGTCTGTGTATGGGGGGGATCAGGGCACAGGGAAACATATTTCATCATCACAAGTCTGGATGTCGTCATAACAACGACATAAAGCCCCATTAAATCCATAAACATCTGACATTTGGCTTCAGCTGGTAATTAGGGCATAATGACTCTGAGGTAGTCACAGGTACTCCGTCCGCCTTCAAGCTGCACTCAAACATTGAGTTTAAAGATCCTCACGTGCAACATATACAAAATTAAGTGTTGTAACGTGTCACCAGCCTCCACAATTGCTTATTCGGTTAAATGTAACTCCTTTTAGTCACAAAAAACTGCCCTTTGGGGAATCACATCACAAAGGATCTATCACATATCAGTCTGTTTGTGCTGCACACACAAGTACAGTCAATGTTACTGTACAACAAACTCTCTTTGCATCAGACATGTTGTACTTAAATGCCCTTTTTGTTTCAACTCTCTTTTGTTTAATAATTAAAAGAAAAGAGAAGAACTGGCATTCCTATAACAGACTTGGGACCACTTCAGTCTATTGTTGTTGTTTTACCAAGGCAGTGCATTCTGGGATAGGATGCAGGCCCGCTTCACCATAAACTGAACGGGCAGTTTGGATGAAAAAGCAACTGTCCTTTTGTCTATATGGCTTTTAAGGCCCTCAAGGCTAAAATCTATACTCTATGACTAAAGGATCTACAAACTTTTTCCATCTGTTTACCAAACTACACACTCAAACCACTGTCTTGACATTTACCTCCAGGCTGAGGAAGCCCCCATCATGCGCTGCAGTGACTTGAGGTGAAGACTCAAACCATTCACAAGATTTACCCAAGAGGTTGCGCAACGTCCTGACGGATGAGACGGTGACGGAGCCAGAGCAGCGGGCCAGAATCAACACGTTTTCACTCCACCAGCTAACATCCACCAGTGGGTAGTACTGCTCCTTATCTGGCAAGACATAAAGGCAATGATGGGCAAAAACCAAAGGATTAATGTATTTGTAACAAGAAAAAAATCCTTTGTGCACTTGTACATTTTGGGATCATAAGCTCTTATGCAATTAACATTTCTGAATTCTGATCTCTGACATACTTATACATGTGGACAAGTGACATCTCTCGTCATATACACGGATTATGGCTTACACAAGCTGTCACATCTGTCATCTAAACTGGCCCAAAACTGTCAAAAAGAGATTTCCAGCAGCACAAACAGGAGTACACACACACACAAATACACACATCCACAGGCATGGACACTGAAGAGGGAAATTATTTGCCAGTCGTGGCATACACTTTACGGTTTTTATATCTAAATAACTGTATAACTCAGTGTCAAAGATCATTAAATTGTATCCACTGCGCAGCGCCATGTCAGCAACAAAGTCAGCTCTCTCTAGCCTTTCAGGCCAAACTACCTTTTATTTTCTTCCTTCTCTCCAGCGATGTCTTCCACTCCGGGTTGATCTCCTCAAATCCTGGCTGCAGGGAGGACCAAGTGATGGAGGCACCAAAGAAGAAGAAAAGAAGCGAGACGGGGGGAAGAAATTAATCTGCTAGCCCTGTTTACACTTGGAGCATACCCACATACACACACACACACATATACAGCAGTGAGGCAGAACATACACACACGCTGCATAAATCGGCAAAACACTCTGCAAATCTAAGTTCTCCATAAGCCACCTCACTTGGCACACAGATTAATACAGTCAGTCAAGCATTTAATGTACAAAATATGACCAGGACACACACAGATTTCCTCTGCTTAGGCAAAATCGTGGAAGCGGTAACAAACACAAACCAATACAAGAGCGTACCTGTTGGTCTTGGCTCCATGTGGCTCTCTGTTTGAGGGAGGGGACGTCCCAGAGAGACAGGCGACCGGAGAAGTGAATGACAGCCAGCAGGGTGCAATCGGGGCTCAGACTCATGCGAAACACACCGTCCTAGACAACAAACATGTTTACACACACACACCACTTTTTATTACAGAGAATGGTCACAAGCGTTTACAGATTTAACTTGTAATCTGCTGCATCACCTTTTCATCTCCCTGTCTAGAAAACCATCTGAAGCTGGGGATCCTGAAGAAACCTCTCTTCGGATTCTAAACACACAGGGCAATATGCGTATTAGACTTTTCGTGAATACTTTTTTGCATCAACATGTGTGTACATCTCCTCACCGTACTGACGTCCTCCTCATAGCTGGTGACCTGCTTGTAGTGTGGTGAGCCAGAAAGAACTCTCCAGGCCGTGATGCCACAGCATGAAGCCTTAGATGTGGTGTCATCCCCTGATTCACAGCCTCCTACCAGCAGCAACCTAAAAAAAAAAACGTGCACACACACACACACATTGTGGTGATTGTGCCACAACAAATCGATTTCTTCTGCAAAGAGTGAAACTGAATTTTGTTAGTCACTGAGGTCATACTTCAGCATGTTTATCAGTTAGAATTCACACTACTGAAGTGCCATTTACAGTGCAGCAGATTTAAACATTAATCATAAAAAAAGTGAGTGTGGTTGAATTCAATTATTTAGTACTGTTAAGACAAAAAGCGCCACAGTGGAGATGTCTCTCTGCAGTGAGAACATGCAACAATGGTCAGGAACTTTGGTAGAGGTGGGTGGAGCAGCTCAACACTGCCCCCTGGTGCAGAGAAATTGTATATTTAAAAAAAACACCTTAGGCTAAGGGTTTGTTTATAAACTGATAAAGAGCTACTATGTGTGATAAAATAGATGCACACGTCTCATATGAGGCGTTTCTGTCTGTATTCTGTGATCTTTCGGTTTCATGAAAACAGGCTACATGTATAATTCCTGTCGTACATGTGTGTATACTGCACTATGTCTGAGCATGCATTCATAATAAATTTCTTTTTTTTTAAATAATTAGGGTCATTTTTTTTTAAACAATGTTTTATCACCATTTATTTTTTTTCTTATTTTTATTCTCTCTGTAGCTGACCCAGTTTTTCACACAGGGATCATTAAAG
The DNA here is from genome assembly GCF_900634625.1 of Parambassis ranga. Classification (NCBI taxonomy): domain Eukaryota; kingdom Metazoa; phylum Chordata; class Actinopteri; family Ambassidae; genus Parambassis; species Parambassis ranga. The sequence goes on from NC_041043.1 coordinate 12,030,847, forward strand.
TTTTATCACATCTATCAGTTGGCAAAGACTCAACAGTAGCTGCCAAAATCCATTAAGCTGCCCAAAAAGCTCAGCTGGCCAAAATAAATCTAGTTTGTGCAGTGGGTGAAAGCAGTAAGGTCGCGGGTAAAAAGCAGACGTAATTAACTAAACTCTTTGAATGCTGTGTGGTAAAGATATACAAGGACAATCTGGGCTGCTGTAGTTAATTCCTGCAGATATCACATTAAAGTGATTGGTTCATTTATTCCTGGCGGTGTTCCATAACGGAACATCTTGAGCTAATGCACGAACGTCTATATACAGAATCTATGTGTATTGTATATGTGCATAAACTGTCTCCAAAGCAACTTTTTTTTGAGCTAAAAGAAAGTTTGATGCAGGAAACTCGAATTTTATTCCAGCTCACCAATCAATATAATACATATTTAGGATTCTATTGGTCATGCCCCTAGATGCCAAATGATGAAAGCCTTCGAAATCCCTCTGCAACTTTCAAATTCAGATATTTAAGCTGTACATGGTGAGGCATCGCTTCATCTGTAATGGGGTTTTCAAGATGAAAATTGAGGCAAAGTACGTATAAGGATGTCTGAATATAAATGTATGAAAAACACTCTTGATAAAATACTGCTCTAATAGAGGTAGACTCAGACTGCGGAGGCCACAAGAGAAAATAAAATTGTCTAAAGTTGTCTAGAGTTCAAGCATTTATTAGACAAGACTGTCGTTGATAGATTAAAACATTAATATTAAGAATTAATATCTTCATTCTTAAACATAGTGGGTATATTTAACAGACACTTGAGACGGACAGAGCTGACGCTTAACGTACCGGTGGCCAGGATGGTAGATCGCCGATGTGATGCCATGGGAGTAGTGGGAGGAAAAATTAAACGCGTGGTTCTCCTGAAAGTTCTGATTGGTTCCCACGCTGAAATAGAAACAAATGAAAGTCAAACTATGGCACAGCCACACAGAATGAAGCACTTATAATGGCTCCTAAGCAAAAGTAAACCAAAAAATTTAGTATAGTAAGTAAAGAGTGTCAGCTGTCGCTTAGAGAGCAGTCCAAATATTTAAGCTGTCATTTAAACTTGAAACTAAAGATATAGAGATATTCTCTACAGGCAGAGAGTGAGTGGAAGTGCAGGCACTATAACTGTTAACCCATCAATATAACATCAGGAAATTAGCATGAGTGAGTTGATGTAACTGGTGCAGGACTTTAATTTAGCCGAGGTGATGCAATGAGAGTACGTGGGAGGAAAACCTGAAGGTGTGATAATCCTAAATCTTTTGATTGGTTCCCACCCTGAGGTTGACAGGCAGAGCGGCAGGGTGGATAGACAAATGACAAGAGGCCAATAATTGAACTACACTATGGCACATAAACAATCAGAACATGAGCAATAATGTGAAATGTGTTAATGGTACAACAAAGCTGTTTTGAGGAAGATGACAGAGCAATTTCATTCCCGGTTGCAATTAAAATGAAACGTGGTAAAATATATAATCTAATTTAGGTGGGCAATCTAAATTAGATTGGTACAAGCGGAGCTGTTGTGTAATTTGTGTTGGGGTATCTCACTGGGGAAGTGTTTCATTGCAGTGTAAACTGGATAGAGAGAAGAAGAAAGGGAGGTGAAGGAAAGAAAGGGAGCACAAAGGAAACAGCCAAAGGTAACACAAAGATTCTGACAGTTTCTGCAGACGTTTAAGTGTATATGGCACAGAAAAGCGCCTGTGTGTATGCACACACACACACAAATATATACAGAACTGCTGGTACAGAGGGAGAATGAGAGGTGACTTACTGTCAAGGCTCAGTTATAATTCTGAAATTCTAATTTAATGGAGTTTGAGCGACCATATTCGAAAGCAGTCATTTGAGGAGGAAGAACTCAATACTATAAAATGAACCTGAGAAAATCCGGTACAAAAGTCTCCCACGTCTTAATTACCTCCTCACACACACACAAACTGACGTCTCGGTGGCTTCAAAGCCAGCCAACAGTTATCTGCCTATAACAGAAAAGTAAATCAGCATATCTCTCCCTTTTCAGCAAACATCACTATGCATAGTGACTAACTCAAGGAGTGCAGGATGCCGTCTGATCAAGATTCAACACACAGGCACAATTTCACCCTGTGTCTTGGAATGTCACTGTGCTGCAGCTTGGTGTGACTGCAGCAATCTCATACAATGAAATGGGAATTCTCGGAAACATCGGCACAATGCTAAAATGTTAAATTAAAAAAAAAAAAAGAGAAGGTGTGGGCTGACACGAGGGAGCACAAGGACATATACGCAAACTGCAGCAGGTACGTGCCCGCAAAATCAGATGGCATTAATCAAAACTGTGTGTGGCAACTCCAGGCCATTGCTATTCAAAGAGTGATATCACCACCCGTATAGACAAGCATGCAGCATCAAATTGCATCACAAATAGGGTGCACTGTCCTATGAAGGTTATTTACAGTGCATGCATTTAAATCATGGGATTATAAAGCAACTTAGAGCAGGTGTCTAAATGTGCTGAGAACTCTCAGAAAAATAGGGCTGCAATAAACACCTAGCAACAAATAACTGATAATTACCTGTTTATTGTGCCTGCTGTTGATATGATACCTGGTTACCTATTGAGTTTGTTCACAACCATTTACGACGCCACAAGGATGTGTAAGGTGGAAAACATTCCACTGTTGTAGGCGGCAGTTTTGCAGGATTGCTGTGTATTGCTTGTTAAATAAACTGCTCATGCTGTCACCAGATTTAGTTGTATGTAGCAGGGTTGTATCATGTAAAAGGTGCAAAGAGCAAGGAAGAAGGCAGGTGAAAAATCACAAACAGGAAGGGTACAAATTGATTCTTAATGAGCGAATGAAGAGCTAAAAGGTGTTAGTGCTTTGAAGTCGAATGCAGTGAAAGCAGAGGAAGTGCAAGGAATTGGGATGAGACCAAAGGAATGAGCAGAGCAGGTTACATGTAAGAAGTAAAAGCAGGTGTACTTAAAAACAGTACTTAAAAAAAAAAAGAAATAACATGTCTTCAACTGTTTTGAGCATTGTAAGCTGCTGTGTAAAGTATGTAGCAGAGTAAAATATATGAGACTTGACCTGAGTGGAAGAAATAAGCACAATACATTCATCTAAATTGGAAAATAATGATGCAGCTTGTAGAGGCTTCAGAGGTCTGTGCAGGCCAGCTGGTAAAAATAACTAAAATGGTCTTTTATTTTATTTTAAGTTAGTTTGGCTAATAAGAATATATTTCAGAAATGTAGTTATATCTAGGCGTTTGTCTCTCACCTTACTAGATAGCTCTTGAGTCCACCTCCGTATGTGATAACGAGGAGCTCAGCTGACCACTGAGCGCTCGCTGTATACTCCAAGAAGATCAGGCCTGCCACCGCGCAGCTGAAATCCCCAGGAAAACTCACCGCCTGGATAAAGACAGAAAGAGTCAAAGGAAATCAAAAGATGCAGAGAAATGGGTGCACTTTCTTACTGGTTTGTGGATCCACCAAAAATGTACAAGGCCAAACAACAAAGAAACATAATACCAGCAACATGAAATACAGACAGAAAAAAAAGAAAATATGAGACAGGGAAGGCAGGGAACAAAAGGTAGCAGACAAAGAAAGAGTGAGAAAGATGTGGGGGATGGAGAGAAGCATTTTAATTTTTCCATACACACAAATACACACACTCAAATTGATTTTTCTTTTTCATCTGCTCCAAAAAGAAAAGGACCAAGTCTCTGATGTATGCACTTAACAGTGACAAACAAGAGGAACCGTACAGCAGAGCCAGTGTGTAAGAAACACTCGCTGTACATACATAACAAAGAGAGATGCACTAAAGGAATGAGTGTGGCTGGGTGTGGAGGACGAGTGTCTGACATCTCTGACAGGCCAGATACAGGAACAGAGGGAATGATGGACAGAAATGGAGGGATGATAGCATGTAGCACACAGAGGCCATTCAAGTTAGGGAGGAGTGGCAGATGGACTTGAAATGGCAGCACGAGGAGGGGGACAGACATGTGAGGGTGGGAGACATGTGAGAGAAATAAAGGAAGGATGTAGGGAAGACATGTGGGGAGAAGCAGGTGTGTGAAACATAAAAGAGAGGAGGTGAGGAAGATATGAGGAATGGGACAGTGTGAGCAAAGATTAGAGAAGAAAGAACAACAGACAATGAATTAAAAAAGCAGGTGAGACAGACAAAGAGACAAAGAGACATTCTCCTCAAAAGGTGACAGGCAGCTCACAGTGCCCGGTGACACTGACACAGCAGAACTCTGGAGGCTGGATTACAGATGTTCAAATCCTTATAAGTGTTACAAATACAGTCAAATCTGCTGTAGCGTACCATCATTTTGACAAAAGAAAAAGAGAAGAGACATGAAAAGCATGTACTGTAGGGCAATGGCTTTGCAAATATGCACTTGTCTGCCCATATTGCCATCAGTTGGACAATGACAGATGTTACGTTCATAAGGAAAATGGTGTTTGCTTAATGTGATGGACGGATAGTTACCGGCGGAATCACAAAGAGTTCGCTGCCCATTAGGTCGAATAGCCGCACAGTGCCAGTGCTGTCAGCGTAGGCCAGCAGGGTGCAGTCATAACTCCATGCCACCTTCCGCCACTGGGGGTTCGGGTCCTTTGGGACTGCGGCAGATTTAAAAAATAGAAAATTGAAATAGAACATAAGATAGAAATTACAAGTGACAATAGTTTCAAGGGATCGAGCATTACAAAGTGAGTCAGATGAGAAAACCAGTAATCCCCCATTGTTATGTAGTGTGCTGATGACGAATACTGATGGGAGGACAAAAATAATGCTAATGCCATATATCACAATGAGTCCTTAAGGCCTATTCAATTCATCTATGAAGGATGGCTGGAGTAATATCTCAATAATTGTTTCGCAAAGACACAAACATGCACACAGCGAGAGGGGGAGTGAGTAAAAGAGAGGCAGAGAGAAAGCAGGAGGAGGATGGAGATCATAAATCAAGCTTTTATTGAAGTATGGGCCACTGTTTTAGCAATCTGCTGGCTCAGCAGTGCTGTGAGTGTAACCATATCGCTGTGATAAAGCACATCCGTGCCTGCTGGCATTCTCTCAAGGCCTTGCTGTCATCCCTCCCTCTGATAGAGGAGCCAGGACAGGCAGTCTGTGGCCTCCGATCCTGAGTCTGTTTGAAAACCCTGATTACCTCACAACACATTAAACAAATGGAGTGAGACTTAAATAGAGAATATTTAATGCCATTTTTAAACATTCAACTTGATACAACATTTAGCAGAAGCTTCGTTTTCTTGCATTTGGAAAACAGTGTGAAGCGTAATATGATACCACGGGTGCTGTGTCTAAGCAATAAAGTTATGAAAAGGAAGTTATGTTTTTGTTGATATCACATAACGGCGCTATTGGCGTTCATTGTACTGAATTTCTTGGCAGAGGAACGCTGCTGCAACCCCTGGTGGGCAATACTGCAAACGAATGGAGGCGTCTGTTGGATATTGTATGACTAGAATTTTAAATGAAGAACAAAGGAAAGAAGTGGGAGGCAAGACAGACAAAGAGAGCGAGGGAAAATGAGAAGAAGGGAGACGCTGAGAGAGAGAGAGAGAGAAGGAAAACAATAAATCCAGCACCCACTGAGGGAAATAATAGCTCTCCAAAATTTTAAGGCCTAAGTATCAGAGAGAACCCCAGGAAGTAGCCGATTTAACACACCTTTGAGACTCTCAGCTTAGGAGGAGCAGACAAGAACATGGAGCCGTTATGAAAGCCATTGGTAACAAGTGTCTCTTCTGATGTCCTCTTGTTGTTTTGCTCCGTATTTCAGTCTTTTTTTGGCATTTTGTTTTTGGCACTCTCATGCTGCCTCCTTTGCCATCTCATCACCTATTATGAATCGTATACAGTATATTGTTGTGCAGCTGAGAGGGCTCCATTTCCACATAGATGGCTTTTTTTGTGAGAAGCTGGAAGATTGGATGGATTTTTTTTTAGACATGGTAAAGTGGAAGTTAAAAAGAATTACACCCAATGACCCAATGTGATGCTTCTATCTGGATTCTTGCAGATGCATTTATCAGAGCCCAACACTTATGAATAATGAACAGGAGGTGGGAGACACTGTAACAGAGGAAGACAGGGAGGAGGGTTTGAGGGGATTTCTGGAGGGGCAGAGAGTGAAGAAGAAGTGCGCATGCACAAGAATAAAAAAGGCATACACCAACACCACACACGCTCGTCCATTAAAGGCAAATGCCATTAAAGGCAGGATCATAGCAAAAATCCATTAGGACAAATCTCCGTGAAATGAAATGAAGTAAAGAAAAAAAAATGAAAGAAAGATGAAATTGAGAGAAAAAGAGAAGGGAGGGCCGGGGTTTTTACTTGGGCCCAGGGGCTACTGATATCCACACTGTGAACCATTAGAACAACGGCCCACAATGACAGCAAGCCAGAGCAGAACAAAAATGGGAGATGGAGAGAGTGAGAGAGACAGACTGAGGAAGGGTGGGGGAAAAATGAAAGACAAAATTCAAAACAAAAGAAAATGATACACAAGAAGTGGATCCAGACAATATAAAACTACCACTGGTGTTTTTCTGGGCCTAAACTAATATATGTGCATGAGTTAATTTATCTTTCTGTTATTACTATTATTACCCTCATTCTGATGGAATCTGTTGTATACGTGCATCCACAGATAGGGGGCACCAATGACAAAACTTAGCAATATTTTACACTGTAGTCTCCACGAAACTAAGGTGTGGGTGTAGTTCCTCAAATGACCACCTGAGGATGACTCTAGTTTACATCCAACCAACAATAAATGTCCATTTAGGTACTAATAACACAAACCAACACTTGCCTTCTTCACCGACATGCGCTCTACAGCTTCACCTCAACTACTTCCGAAATAAATGCTTTTCTCACCATGTTTATATCCAGCAATTAAAACCTTGCACAGGAAGAAATTTCAACAGCTAAAGATGATTTATTTTTATCAGTCACTATGTGGCTGTTTAATGAGTGGCAGTGTAAGGGGATTGAGGTGATTATCTGCGTTGCTGTTCACAGTCTCTCCGGCACACTTTTTAATTAGCCACTATGGCATATTTTTTCTCTTTGAAACAAGTCTGAGTAGATGTGTATTAACATGGGCGTGCACACACTTTCACACATATCAAACTGTACTGTTGTATTACTCATACTGTAAATTAAGACTGCTGTCAAAAGCAAATGAGAACAGCAGTTGAGGAAGACAGCACGTCGGCTGACTGTGGGGCTGCAATGAATCCATACACATTAACACTAATCTGACAACACTAATGAATCATTACATAAGCAGACTTATTTATTCATCTTTACAATACAGCATGAATGTATAGTTGAACAATTTTCTCTCGTCTTTTACTAGTTTTTTATAATGACATGATGCAACATTACTGTTGTGCAACCATGATGCATATTGTTGATTTGTTAGTGACTAATCTTGAACCACGATCTGCTACATATAGGACTTTTTAAGCCTTTTCTGAAACCTACCTATTAATAAAAAGGCAAATATTCGATTTTTAGGTGCCTCTCTTCTTCCAAAGACACAACTGTTTTGAGTGACAGGCAGATCCTGCAACTACTCATCTTCCTCAGCTCCACTTATACCACCTCTTTTCCCATAGTGGCCCCATACTGTGTATATATATAAAACTAGACTCAAAACCACTTTTCAGAAACCTACAGATGATGTCACGAAAGGATCATCCATCTTTATTTACACTCAATGCCACACATTCACACCCTGTTAGAGCCATTCAAGACCGCACCATAACTCACTTAAATCAGCCTAAAAGAAAGACATAAAGTGGTACAAGGATTCCCAGACTGGACTTGCTTATAGTAACTACAGCATTTATGGGGTGTTTAGTGAAGTGAGCCATGTAGTTGTCATTTACAGTTTGCTACAGCGTGTGATTGATATCTTACCCTGGCACTTCCCAATGACTGAGCCAAAGTCATCTCTCACAGACCTGAAGAAAAACACACACACAGTAAAAAAACAATTTATAAGTAGTGTCATCACATTACATGACAAGGATGTGGATGTGGTGTGTAAGGTAGGTTATAAGAGCTACTGATAGCCTGCCAGCTAAAGTAGCTCAATGGATCAGGCAGACACTTGGGGAGTAGGCAGTGTTTAGACAGACTCATAACACAGCTCAGAGGCCTTGAGCTGACTTAACACCCACTCACACAACTCCACAAAAGGCATGAAGGAAAGCTATAAAACACTGTGATTAAAAAACATCAGTGTGAAGACAGGTCACAAGAATAAACCATGATATCAAAGTAAACAGATCCAGTTGTTACATCAGGTAAACTAGAACAAAAAACATAGCACCTCATTTTTTTTTGTATTGATGAATGTATAAAAATGACCTCCAAAAGGTGCCAAGGTGAGCAGAAGCTTCCCAGTGAATGTGAATGTGCCTCTTGTTAGCCTCCAGAGCCTGGAAGGCTTTATAATTTGTATGCCTGGTCCATTTTATTATTGATTTTCATTTCAATTTGGCTCCATTTAAATCATTACATTATGTCAATGGAGCACAATATACTGAGTACGTGTATTTTCTCTGTGTGTGAGGGAGGAAATTGGATTTGTGTCTGGAAATAATTACAACAGCTGAAAATGAGCACAATCATGCTCACACGTACCTATGCTTTGGCCGTCAACTCACAATTGAAAATATCTATGCAGCGACAGCATTTTGAAATTGTTACCTTTTATTTTATTTTGCCTGAAGTGCCAATGGATGCTACAAAAGGTATGCCAAATTAATTTCTATACTTTGCTGTGGCTGATTATATTGTTACTGACTAAACCGATGCTTTACAACTGGCTTTTACTCTTTAGTTTCAAGCTGAGACTGGAACTCTTTGAATGACAATGTGATAAATCCCCAAATTAATTAAAGGCTTCTCTATCACTCTCTTTCTCTATGATATATCCCATATATATATTTAAATAAATCTCTCACACACACAAAGTGTTTCAAACAGTGGGACGGTGTTCAGTAATTACCTAATTTCCACACATTGGTCCTGAACCACCGCCAACAGTTTGCCATTACTGTGAAGTAAAACAAGAGAATGGTCAGCAATAAAAAGACGAAGGGAAGGTGAAATAAACCAGAGCAGCAGGTGAGATGAGTAAAGTCATCAAATGTTACTTTCATTATAAACCAAAAGGAACAGTGTGTGAGAAAAAAAGAATGTTTTGTGTGTATGTATGTATATAGCTAAGTAGCAGGGAAGAGAAATGAGGCCAGAGGGCTTTAAAAAAAAAGAAGAAAAGAGGAGAAATAATAATTGGGGGCATTAAACAAAGCAAAGGGAGTTTCAGAGGAAATTAAACGAGAGAGAAGGTTATAAGGGCAGAGAGAAATCAAGCACATCAAACTAATGGACATCTGCAGCATCATTTGACCACGCTTAACTCTGTCTTACACAGGCGAATCGATAGTCAATTAAAAAGTGCCCTTTTACTCGGTTTGTCTGTTGTAATGAGTACAATTAAATGATTGGTTGAGGGAATGCACAAAGGGAGAGAAAGGAAAGCTTAGTGCATGTCAGCAACAAAGTAGCCCAAATTTAAGTATTGATTATAAAGACACAGAGTGTGTGTGTGTGTGTGTGTGTGTGAGTGAGTGAGTGTGCGTTCTTCGTTGCACCTTGCAAGCACCAGCTGCCAGTTGATCTGCTTGTTTGCCAGACGGACAAGACCGAAAGGCAGAGACGAGCTGGAGGGGCTGGGGTAGAGAGGAGCAAACAAACAAAACAATTAGAAGAATGACCAAAAACTGCTGAGTAATCCTAATCAATCGATGGATTCACAAAGGGTCTAAAATGCATTTTTAAACATATGAAATTTAATTAAAATTAGATAATATAATACAGTCCCATCAAAGTGGAAACGGAGCTAAATTATATACAATTAACTTAATTTAATATTTAATTTAAATCCCATTTAGATTTAAACATGTATTAATATTTTGTAAATAGAGCAGCAGAGGTTTTGAATTATGTCCCTTTTCTTTTAATTGGTGGCTTAAAACATGTATTTCTTTCAGCTTTATTTTTTATTGTGATAACTTTTTAATGTGATAACTTTCTGAGGAGAAAACATTTTAGCTCAACTTAATTAGATATTCTCAAGTGGCAGATTAATAATTGCGATAATCGACACTTTTAATTTCTTTTATATAGGATTACAGTCTCAGTGTAATTTTACAGTATAGTTAGTTAATATATATATATATATATATATATATATTCAACAGCAGTTCGAGTGCTACAACTGTGGGCTTATTTTTTTTTTTTCAAATTAAAAAAATTAACATCTGACATGTAGACGGCAGCCTGGTTACATTAAAGAAATCTCTAATCTTTTCACCACCACAAAACAGGGAAAGAATTGTGACATAAATCTGGAAACATAAGTGCCTAAATATTCAACAAGGTTATTGATGGTGCAAGCAAAACACTTGCTAAGAGGAAAAAAACACCTTGGTGCCACTTGTGTTCAAAATACACTGCATGTTCAATCAGACAGTGTGTAGCTGGAAAAGCCTGAGTAAGGCCAGTATCTTTAAATCTGCACTGATTTAGTCAAACTATTGAACTCTGAACCATAACAGTCACTCAGACACTGTACATTCATACTGGTATATTCTTGTCATGCTCTTTACTATGCAAAGGTTTATACAGTAGCAAATATGTTCTTCTCAGGGATTAAATGCTACTTAGTTATTTAGATATTGTTTTATTGTTTTCTTTTATACTTGGTTGGATCTGCATGTCTGTAACAACAAGGACTTCCCCTCTGGGATAAATAATGGAATTCTGATTCTTATTTAAAAAGTGAAACATATATAAACATTGTTTCAGGGAGCAATGTAGTCAAATAGGGAATAACATATTTTAAAAATAGTTGTTGTTAGAATAGTAGTGACAAACTCACCTGTACCACAGATAGTGGAGAACTAAGCGGAATGGCCCTGTAAGAAATAAATCAGTTAGTAAGCAGGAAAGCTGGACTGTTTTTACTATTTATTTTGTTGTTGTTTTCACTTCATGGTATTGTCATGCTTTATTCAAAGAAGCTTCATTACTGGAGCTAAACAACACCTATACAAAACTACAGCTATATAAAACTAGATCACCTCCCAGGAAGCATGACGAAAATAATCTTGATGCAATTGTATACTTTAGTTGAAAAAAAAAACCCTGCATAGACTTTATGATGTGTGTATCTCATGTGTGTATTATGGGCGTATGTGAGTGCATGAGCACCTTGCACATGTGAAGTCTCACACCAAGGATGCCAAAATCAGAACTAAAATCAGAGCTTACCTGTCACAGCTTTTGCAATCAGAGAAGTGTTGTGCTCTTTGTTGCCTCGCAACTGTGAGTGCAAAAAAAAAAAGAACAGGCGAGGTTGACTTTAAGATTTAAGATCAAGATTAAGATTAAATAGATTAAGAATTACATTAATCCCCGTAGGGAAACTATATTCCCTCAATCAAAAGTTGCTGCGAATTTCCTTATCATTTCTTAGCAGTGTTTATAATGAAATGCTGATTATTATTATCAATTATATCAATAATGCAGTCTTTTATTGTAAAGTTGGGGCGCATTTGCCTTACAGAGTACATACGTATGCTAGCTAAATATTTCAAAATGTGTTCTAACAAAACCGCTTCAGCTTACAGTGGAACAACTTTATGACTACGGTTGTTGAGGCAAATTAAAGCATGCTCCTCTGCAATGTACCGTGAAACTCGTGTTGTGTTGAAAGCCAGCATAACTTATCTACATACTGTGCTACGTGGCTTTGCGTGGTTGACCCTATGCAACTAAAGATAATTGAATATTAATGGCTACAGAGCATCAACAAGACGCCTACAATCCAAATAAATAATCAGAAGTGCGCGTATGACGAACCTGAGTATCCGTCTCTGGTGGCCATTCAGTAATGACAAGTAAATCGTATAAAATGTTTTCATCTTCGCCTTCTATTAAGCTTTCTTCAGCCATGTTTACTGAAGACAACTGTCAAATGCCTACGGCGAGCAGCACAGGACAAAATATGCAGAGGACGCGCGTTTGAAACTGCAGCGTTCCGATTATTAAAAAAACAAACAATATATTAATAATTATGGGTTGCCTTTTGCGTTTATACAAATATGTACTTCCTAGCTAATCTTTCGCTTTACAGATTAGGTTAAATTACCACGCTAACACGTAAAGGTTTAACGATGCAGAACCATTGTTGTGTAAGTGCGGGGGACCGGTCACTAAAGGAGTTGCACAGTGCCGAAAAATCTGAACACGTTACATCCGGTTAGGGTCCACTCGTAGCAGCAATAATGGCAGCGTTTTCTGGTAAGAAATAGTTATTATCTTCAAAATGGCGTTGCATTTATAGGCTATTTCTTGTATTGACAACTTTTAGCAGATACGCGAACTCTTTGAATCAATAAATGTGCCTCTTTATTTACAGAGATGGGTGTTATGCCTGAGATCGCGCAGGCTGTAGAAGAAATGGACTGGCTGTGAGTTATGTTTTACTAATCTGCTTAATCATGCACTGCACCATAACAGCATACATTTTTGTTACCTATTGGTTTGAGCTAAACGGTTGACATTGAAGTAATTTATTTCAATCACTGATTTTTAGGCTACCTACAGACATCCAGGCAGAGTCTATCCCTCTTATTCTTGGTGGAGGAGATGTACTCATGGTAAGCCTTGCTCTTAGCATGCCTCTGCCTTACACACAGCTCTATACTAATGTCATTTTGACAAAATTGGATTTTCTTTTTTCTGTATTTAAGGCAGCAGAAACTGGTAGTGGCAAAACAGGTGTAAGTACAAAGCCATCATGCAACTTTTAAATGTGTTTTACTACTGCATTGTGATGTAGAAAACAAACACCAGGTTTCACATGTCATCTTCAGGCCTTCAGCATCCCTGTGATCCAGATTGTGTACGAGACCCTGAAGGATCACCAGGAGGGGAAGAAGGGCAGAGCCTCTATCAAGACCGGAGGAGCTAGTGAGTCACAGTGACTTTATTAATCCCAAAGGAAAGGAAAGGAGGTTACAGATTACAGGTTACACACTAAAATATGAGCGTATATAAAATCCAAAGTACACAGTGAGCAGTATGACTGTACACAGTGTATGTTGTATACTCAACTCTCAACTCAACTCAACTTTATTTATAGAGCACTTTAAAATCAACCCAGTTGGCCAAAGTGCTGTCCACAAATACAAAAGCATATACAACACATGAAGATTTAAAAAAAAAACAATAAAAACATAGTAAAAACATAAAACAGTAAAAGTCAACATCTCAGACTGAGTTAAAAGCCAAAGAGAAAAGGTATGTTTTCAAAGAGGATTTAAAAGCTACAAGAGAGTCAGCCTGCCTAATGTGCAGGGGCAGATTGTTCCATAGTTTGGGGGCAGTGACTGCGAAAGCACGATCACCTCTAGATTTCCTCTTTGTTTGTGGGACTATTAAAAGAGACTGATCTGCCGACCTGAGAGAGCGTGAGGGAGTGTATGGCTGAAGCAGGTCGGACAGATACTGTGGGGCGAGGCCATTAAGATATTTAAAAACAAATAAAAGAATTTTAAAATCAATCCTAAAATGCACTGGGAGCCAATGAATGGAAGCTAAAACCGGAGTGATGTGCTTAAATTTTTTTTACCTGTATAGACTTGCTTTCACTCAGCAGTTGATATCCCAGCTAAAATCTGTACAACAACATAAAGTTTCTGTGTCAATATTTCACCTGCTCCTTTTTTCTTGTGTTTGTCTTAGTTTTCAACAACTGGCAAATGAATCCATATGATCGCAGTACAGCCTTTGGTAAGATGATCTTTAAGGACCATGCAGTGTTGCTTCTTTGTTCTTTGCAACATCTCTGCATTTTCATTTTTTTGTTTATCAATGCATAGCAATTGGCCCTGATGGACTGTGCTGCCAGAGCAGGGAGTTTAAAGAGTGGCATGGCTGTCGCTCCACAAAAGGTGTAACTAAAGGTACATAATGGGTTCAGTTACTCTCAATTATTATATAGCTATTTAGTGATTTTTACACCAAAACTAATTATGCTTTTCTACTCTTGTTCTTTTTTTTGGGGTTAGGCAAATACTACTATGAGGTGGCCTGTCATGACCAGGGTCTGTGCAGGGTTGGATGGTCCACAAGTCAGGCGTCCCTGGACTTGGGTAGGCTCTGTCTCCATGCTGCAGAAATGACAACAGGTCTCAACAAAACAGTAATTCAATCCCAGCCTCAATTTTTCCTTCCTAGGTACCGATAAATATGGGTTTGGTTTTGGAGGCACTGGAAAGAAATCCAACAATAAGCAGTTTGACAGCTATGGAGAGGTACAGTATTTACTGTGTTATTAATGTATTTGAAGAACTGTTAAAAATAGATTTGATTCATCTTTTCTGTTTATCTATGTTCACTGCAGGAGTTTACCATGCATGACACTATTGGATGCTACCTGGATCTAGACAAGGCCCAAATTTCCTTCTCCAAGAATGGTGCAGCCTCACTGAGTTTAATTATCATGAATATACACATGTATGAGGTTTGTTAGAAACATTGGAAAGTTCTCATCTTTTCTATCTATCTTCAGGTAACGACCTGGGTTTGGCCTTTGATATCCCTGACAATCTTAAGAATCAACCTTTCTTTGCCTCCTGTGTGCTGAAGGTATTTTCAGGGGAAAAAAACAACATCACAGTAATAACATAAGATGCTAGACTGACACTATACAAAATGCTCTTCTTGTCTGTCTGTTAGAATGCAGAGCTGAAGTTCAACTTTGGAGGAGAAGCCTTTAAAAATCCCCCTAAGAGTGGATTTGTGGCCTTAGACCAGGCACAAGAGGGTCACACAGCCAAATCTACCCAGACAGGTGAGTGGATACATTCTAATTTCATTTTAAGCCGTTATGTAGCTACTTATAAAATGAAAGACAAGAGTTTTCACATTTTCTCACACACGTATGTGCATGTATTCAGTGTTGAATAAAGTGTCTCTGTGATTGTGTAGGCTCTGCCAAAGTGAGTCAGGTGAAGGCATCCTCCAATGCACCAAAAGCTCTGATCATTGAGCCATCTAAAGAGCTGGCAGAGCAAACGTTCAACAATGTCAGGCAGTTTAAGAAATATGTGGATAACCCCAAACTCAGGTATGACCTAACAGATCAGAACAGATGGATGTGTAGGCATTTGTACAAACCCAAGATTCAGCTCCTTGTGTTGTCTAGTTTTTTTTGCAATGCATGTTTTATACCAGCAGGTGGAGCCAGCAAATAAGTGTATACCTGAATGCAGGCATCAGTACTACGATAATTTGTCATTCTGACACTATAGGGAGCTTCTGGTGATTGGTGGTGTGGCTGCTAAAGAGCAGCTGGCTGTTCTGGACCAAGGGGTGTGTGATCTGTACTTAATTCATTTGAATTGCTGCAAAACACAAGTTTGAGTCTTTAATAATCTAGAACTTGTTTTTCGGTCTCTGTGTGTCAGGTTGACATTGTGGTGGGAACACCTGGAAGACTGGATGACCTCATATCCACTGGAAAACTTAGTCTGTCTCAAGTCCGCTTTCTGGTCCTGGATGAGTGTGTATGTGCAACACCTCTGCATTATTATAATAAATGTTGATTAAGTCCGTGGAACTACTTAACCATTTTGTGGGTTTCATTTAGGATGGCCTCCTGTCAGCAGGCTATACAGACTTTATCAACAGGATCCACAATCAAATCCCTCAGGTCACTTCTGATGGCAAGAGACTACAGGTAAAACATTAGATAATTTTGTACACAAGCTATACCAGGTCTGTACACCCAAACATGGTTTGCAGGTATCAGTGCATGAGCTGATCTCATGCTGTCTTTTCCAGGTCATTGTGTGTTCAGCCACCCTGCATTCATTTGATGTGAAGAAGTTGTCTGAACGCATCATGCACTTTCCAACATGGGTCGACCTGAAGGGGGAGGATTCTGTTCCAGAGACTGTCCACCATGTGGTGGTGCCCGTCAATCCTAAGAGCGACCATCTCTGGGAGCGCATGGGCAAGAACCACATCAGGGTGAGTCCCCTCATGCTTAGCCCCAAAAAATAGAGGAAGAGAAATAGAAAATATTGAGGCCATAAATCCAGCAATATTTTTTTCCAATTTTAGGGTAAGATTGTTCGTTTCAGCTTTGATTTGCTTCTTTTTATGTAGACTGATGAAGTTCATGCCAAAGACAACACCAGGCCAGGAATCAATACTCCAGGTACGGGTGTATGTACTCATCTCATAGAGAACAACACTGATGTTCTTTTGCTTCAATGAGCAGCAATAAATGTGTGTGTCTGCATTTTAGAGATGTGGTCAGAGGCCATCAAGATGCTGAAGGGCGAGTACACAGTGAGGGCCATTAAAGAGCACAAAATGGACCAGGCCATTATATTCTGTCGCACCAAGATCGACTGCGACAACATGGAGCAGTATTTCATTCAACAAGGAGGAGGTAAGAAGAGTGACACCATTTAATTCTGTACTTCTTACTCACTGTATTCTTATTTTAATATATAATCCTCACTGTATTCAGGTCCAGACAGCCAAGGTCATCAGTTTTCCTGTGTTTGTCTGCACGGTGATCGTAAACCTAATGAGCGGAAAAGTAACTTGGATAGCTTCAAGGTAAAAATAAATAAATTACAAGGGCTCTCGCACGTTTCGTGCTCGGGCCCTAATGAATTGCTGAAGCAATTGACCGACATCTTAAACAGCATCTTGTGTTCCTAGAGAAAAGAAGTGAGGCTCTTGATCTGCACAGACGTGGCTGCCAGAGGAATTGACATCAGCGGAGTTCCCTATGGTAGTGGAAAGATTCAGAAGTTTTTAAAATGATTATTTTTACATCAGAATACTTTGGTAGATGTATACATATCAAATGAGTCTCACATCTTTCTTGTTTTTTTTTTTTAGTGATCAATGTCACCCTGCCTGATGAGAAGCAGAACTACGTCCATCGTATTGGTAGAGTTGGAAGAGCTGAGAGGTAAACAGTGACAGTCTGAAATGTTGTGAATTGTAGTGCTCAGCTTGTTCATGTCTGAATGCAAACACTACATCCAGTTAAAGTTGTGTCACTTCCCTTTAACCTAACAGGATGGGACTGGCAATCTCATTGGTTGCTATGGAAAAGGAGAAGGTTGGTTGGATGATCCACAGCTTCTTTTATTTTTGGTAAATAAAATATTTTAATAGTGTTACATCTTTGTATGTTTGCAGGTGTGGTACCATGTTTGTCCAAATCGAGGCAGAGGTTGCTACAACACCCGACTTAAGGAGGACGGAGGTTGCACCATCTGGTACAATGAGAAGGAGGTGAGCTCAGAAATGCAATCAGTTACATTAGCTTTTTAACACGCAGCTCTAACTTCTTTGCTTCTCTTGTTTGATTACAGCTCCTGTCAGACATTGAGGAGCATCTAAAGTGCACAATCACCCAGTGTGAGCCGGACATCAAAGTACCTTTGGATGAGTTTGATGGAAAGGTGACCTACGGACAGCGCAGAGCATTGGGAGGTAGGTTTTCACGCCGTTTGTAATGATCAGTTTAGCCTTACAAGGCAGGTCGTACAGCATGCTACTTTTTCTGTATGTTGAGCTTCACCTGCAAATTGTCATCCTTGCCTAGGTGGTAACTACAAGGGGCACGTGGATGTTCTGGCCCCGACAGTCCAGGAGCTCGCCAGCCTCGAGAGAGAGGCTCAAACATCCTTCCTCCACCTGGGATACATGCCAAACCAGCTTTTCAGAGCCTTCTGAACAACAGTAGAACTGCGGGCTGCTGTTGTGGAGTGAAGAGAAATCAATCAATGCACAGAGGCATAAAATATAAGCAAAACTACACAAGTTGTCAACATTCATTTATTTGGTTTGTTAAACATTTCTACTGTGTATGGGTAACCAGACAGTGTGATCGATTACATTAGATGTAACTTTTAGCCTGAAGGTCTGTTGAGATTGTTGGCCTAAATATTTTGAAGGACTTTTTGATTTTCTGATTGACATGGATGAATGAATTTATTTTATTTGTAAAAGTAAAAGTGGCTTGACATTTTGTTTGTGAAATAAACACTAGTGCCCTGATGAGATTGGAGTCTTTCTTATTCTTATTTATATTGTTTCATATGTATTTTATGGGATGGACTTATTAGATCAACATTAATTATACTTTAGGTAGGAGTATTATTTTTGAAAGATGAAGCCGGAAGTGCTTTGCTTAGAGCTGGTCTGTGCATTTCCAGTCCACACCCGCCCCGGCTGCTGGATCAGTTCATCTCCTCTTCAGGAGTCAGATTGTCCGCCTGGATGATCTGATTGACATGGATGAATAAATGTATTTTATTTGAAGAATTAAAAGTAAATAGTGCCTTGACATTTCGTTTGTGAAATAAACAATAGTGCCCTGATGAGATTGAGTCTTGATGAGTCTTTCTTATTTTTATTTTTCTAAATGGAAGGGAATTCTCATTTATTTGTAGAAATAAGACTTTTATGATCCATTTATTTTGAAGTCCACGTGCTCTTCTCCTGTCCACACTCCAGTCCGGTAGGTGGCGGAAGTTGGCTGCCAACCGCCAATAAATTTAAAAGAAGAAGAAGTTCAAGCGCCTTTGCGTCACTTCCTGTTAGCCGAACCTTTTTTTTTTTTTTTTTTTAGGAGTCTTGAGAATCGTCGTGAGGCAAAACAAGGCGTGGTTTGGAATAACGCAAATAATTGTGAAGACTGTTGGTGCGACTGTCGACTGCTTACAGCCAACTTAAGGTAAAACATACTTACAGCACTCATGGTACGAATTTTAGAAGTAGTGGTCACCGTCGTAATACAGGAGAGAATCATTATGTGAAGTTAGCTTGCACGCCATTATAATAGGCAAACAGTAGTCTAGATGAACCTTATCTGTTTACCTGAATGAGGGATAATACCAAGCTGATAACGGTAACCACTCTGATTGTAGAGCCAGAAGAAGAAACCTGGAAGACCTGGAAAACTTGTTGATGGCTATCAGAATCAGAATCGTGTTTATTGTCATGTAAGTGAAGAGGATACTAGGAATGTGCCTTACTGATTGGTGCACACATAAAACGTATAATAACTAGAAAAAGGGCATTTCCTGAAGAAAATGCAAGTTTGATTGATGCAGCTGAAGCATTGCTTTGAATGCTGATGTGAAGAGTTGCTCGGAATTGCTGGAGAATCAGAGCGATTCAGAGCTTTGTATGCCTTTGTGTGTGTGTGTGTGTGTGTGTGTGTGTGTGTGTGTGTGTGTGTGTGTGTGTGTCAGCCTGTCACCATGGTAACAGCAGAGGAGACCTCAAAAACCACTCCAGCTTTGAGAGCCTGGCGTGTGGAATTAGAAAATTCTAAATACAAGTTTGATAGAGCAGCATCTAATGAGCATTTTAAGACTAAAATGGAGTCTGTAGCTTTTGAAAAAAAACTTGGAAGTTGACCCGGAATGTCCTCTGTGACAGAGACAGCTAAAATCGGTCAATGTATGTAACAATAGTTTGATTGCCTAATAGGAGAAAATAAGGTCAAGTAAACAAAGTAAATAATGTAATCTAAAGGTAAGGCTATAAATTGACATGACATTACGGACATGCAATGAACAGAACAGAACATGAGTGGTGGTTGTAGTGGCAAACATAGACCCTGATATTCAGAGTGTAACAGGTTCCACATGGATCGGTGAGGTGGTACTGGTGTGCAAAGTACTGCAAGATGGAAGTAAACAGTGCATTGTGCAGTGACTATACTAAAGTGTCATTGTGAAATATCCACATAGATGCATCTTCTCATGATGTAAATGGAATGTGTCTTGTCCGATAGCACCCCTGATCGCCAAGGCAGTAAAGCCTCGTCCTCGTTTGTAGGATTATTAGTTTAACTAGTTACGCGCCGAAATTTGGGCGGAAGATGGAGAGTAATAATAAGAACTAGAAAAGCATTTCCTGAAGAAAATGCAAGTTTGATTGCCGCAGCTGAAGCATTGCTTTGAACGCTGATGTGAACGATTGCTCTGAATTGCTGGAGAATCTGCAATCTGAACTTAATTTGCTGAAACACAGTTAAGAATTTTGAAAGATGAAGCTCTTATTTGGAAAAGTAGAAAATGTTTTAATATTATGAAGATATGAAAGAGAAACAGCTGAAGACAAGAACAGTATGAAGTCACGACCTTAAAGAATAGCCTGTGAGTATACCATATGAAAGGTCTGAGGCTGGAATAATACCATAAGACTATAAGAAGCTCAGGCTGTGTGATTTGAATGTGGAAAAGTGGTATACAGCTGAAGGATGATCAATATGACAGATATAATGCTTAAAGTCTGATAAAGACTACAAATATGGCTGCTTTGTATGCTTCTAGTGTGTCAGTCTGTCACCATGGTAACGGCCCTGCCTGCCTGCCTGCCTGCCTGCCTGCATCCATGGCAACCGGAATGTTTATCAGCTGCTCCTAACTGCAGCTCTCTCTTTCCCCCTCCTAATGCATTTCCTATGTAAAACCACCCTCCAAACAACTTCTCTTTTTGTCCAAACCGAAGCCATCGGCCAAAAAGTAAGGATACCGTCAGAATCACAAGAAGTTGCTCTACAACTGGTACGATTTTTATGTCTGGGATGTGAAAGATGTTGCTTCTCTGTTTTTGGTTTTACATTATGTCTTAATGGAGGAATGACTGGCACTCTCCCCGAACAGCTGACTTTCAGGGCAAAATGGTTTGGTGTGGAGTTTTAAGAGGGACACCATAAGAAAGCCAACGAGTTTTCCTTCGAACTGATATACAAATTACCTCAGTGAGATGGACGGTGCAGGTCTAAGCGCAGGTTAGAGAGATTTTTTTTAGGCATCTCCTCAGCCTCTCTCCACTCTGAGGGATGACTCACCCACTCCAGCTCCCAACATTCCACGCAATACACACTAATGTTAAACTCAGAAGAGACCTCAAAAACCACTTCTTTAATCCCCGGCCATTTGAAGCTGAATTTACAAATTCTGTATACAAGTTTTGAAGACCAAGATGTTGGAAGTATTTTAAGCCTCGAATGGTTTCTCTAACTTAATATTTGAGGAGTAGCATTTTGCAGAAGGCATGGTTTGAAGGGCTCTCCCATTGACTCCCATGTTAATTTGAGGGTGGAAAATGTTTAATATTTTCCAAACTAATTAGTTTGGTTGCCCAGCAACCAAACTCTCGTTCTTCTACGTCTTTATTATTAGTTTGGTTGCCTGGCAACCAAACTAATAACAAGAGCTCTTGTTCTTCTACGTCTTATTATTCCGTACGTTTTTTGGCTCAGCATATCTTCAGAATGCATGGGCCGATTCTAACCATTCAAACCATTCAAACATCAAAAGATTCAGCTCATTCAGGACATTCCCGGAAACCTTCAATAATAATGACAACTAGAAAATTTCACAAGAAATTTTGAGTGGGCCAATGCGCGCTCGCCCACACTCTGCTGCCGGTCCATCCATCCCACTTGCCAAAACCTCATAGCCTCAGCACCACCACGTCTCACTGATGACATTTCATGGTTTTACAATGTTTCTGATTGGTTTTATATAAGGTTTAATAGGCCCTAAGCTTCTCCATTCATTTTGAACGGGGAAATCCTAAAGATGTGGATGCAACTTAAGCAGCCATAAGGACAAGTTGGGCAAAACAGATGAACATGAGGACTCAATATGATAAAGTCCAACTACTACCGAGTTGTCTAAAGTTGAAATGAATATTCTGTGTAGAGGCATGCCAGACTGATAGGCTTCCAAAGTTGACTGGGTTTTGTCAGGGATCTCACCAGTTTTCCATTATTTCCTATGAGGAGGGGTGTGTCAGCTTAAGCGGCTTGCCTGTAAATATGGTAAGTGGCACAGACATGGCGCCTCAATATGTCAGAGGTCTGATGTTTATCTACATTTTACATTTTGAATGAAGGTTCTGTGTGAAAGCATGCCCAAACGCCATGCCTTCAAAGTTTGACAGTGATTTGATGCCTGTGGGGAGGGTTGATCGCAGTTTTTCAGGATGTTTTCAAACACCGTTTGTCCGATCGCTACCAAACCTCAGAGGGTAGTAGTCCTGACCGAGCCGGTCGATTTGATGTATAATTTGTAGGGGTGGCTAGCACTAGTTAGCTCTGTAATGAATTTGAGGGTTTTTATTTTGAAAATCAGTGTGTGTCTGTGTAAGTGTGTGTGTGTGCGGGGGGTGGGTTGGGGACACTCCCTAATGCAATGGAGGAATGACTGGCACTCTCCCCGAACAGCTGACTTTCAGGGCAAAATGGTTTGGTGTGGAGTTTTAAGAGGGACACCATAAGAAAGCCAACGAGTTTTCCTTCGAACTGATATACAAATTACCTCAGTGAGATGGACGCTGCAGGTCTAAGCGCAGGTTAGAGAGATTTTTTTTAGGCATCTCCTCAGCCTCTCTCCACTCTGAGTGATGACTCACCCACTCTAGCTCCCAACATTCCACGCAATACACACTAATGTTAAACTCAGAAGAGACCTCAAAAACCACTTCATCTTTAATCCCCGGCCATTTGAAGCTGAATTTACAAATTCTGTATGCAAGTTTTGAAGACCAAGATGTTGGAAGTATTTTAAGCCTCGAATGGTTTCTCTAACTTAATATTTGAGGAGTAGCATTTTGCAGAAGGCATGGTTTTGAAGGGCTCTCCCATTGACTCCCATGTTAATTTGAGGGTGGAAAATGTTTAATATTTTCCAAACTAATTAGTTTGGTTGCCCAGCAACCAAACTCTTGTTCTTCTACGTCTTTATTAGTTTGGTTGCCCAGCAACCAAACTCTCGTTCTTCTACGTCTTTATTATTAGTTTGGTTGCCTAGCAAGTTCCTTTGATGAGAAAATGATTCTGTAAAATCCAGTGCTGAAATTGTTCAAGGAAATCAGCAAAATTCTTGCATGCCGGCAGTGTCTTATGCTGAAACTGTAAAGGAACGATGCTACAGTGATGCTCCATGTGTGGCAGGACTCTCTCATGCAGAACAGTTGGAAGATCAGTCTCCTGTAACACGTGTCTGTGCCTCTCGCAGTCAGGCCTCTTTCGAGTGTGGTAAATACAGAAACCAGCAGTGTACATGTAACTCACTGACCTTCCTTGCATTCCTTCATGAGAATGAAAACCTCAGCAGAGCAGACCTGGATCTTGTTAGTTTGGTTGCCTAGTTGCCATTGCTAGGCAATCAAACTATTGTTCTTCACCCTCTTTCTTCTTCTTCTTCTTTATTCTTCCGTACGTTTTTTGGCGCAGCGTATCTTCAGCATACACTGACCGATTTCAGCCATTCAACTATCAAAATGTTCATCTCACAGAGGGCATTCCGGGTCAAGTTCTTTTCAATTCAAAATTATAATTTTTCAAATATAAAGCAATTTTGGTGTCATTTTTGTCTATGCGAGAGCCCTTTCATTAGATGCTGCTCTGTCAAACTTGTATTCAGAATTTTCTAATTCTGAATCGTTTCCGCACGCCAGGCTCTCAAAGTTGGAGTGGTTTTTAAGGTCTTCTCTGCTGTTACCATGGTGACAGGCTGACACACAAAGGCATACAAAGCTCTGAATTGCTCTAATTCTCCAGCAATTCAGAGCAATCCTTCACATCAGCATTCAAAGCAATGCTTCAGCTGCAGCAATCAAACTTGCATTTTCTTCAGGAAATGCCCTTTTCTAGTTGATATCAGATATCCCACCTATCCTGTACCAAGTTGTTTCGTGGCATTCATCATATAATGTAACCTCCAGGTCACATGGAGGTAAATCCTGACACTCCATGTCTCAATCAGATTTGCAGCAATTATGATAACCCCACTTTATATAGATAGGGAAAAAAATGAATTTTCTGATTCTATGGGAAAAGTTATCCCTATGTGGCAAACACCAGATTCCTACATGCAACAGAGGCCATGCAGGGTTTTTTTGTGTTTCTTTACCAAGCCACTACTATAATGACAAAATATAATTTTTCTGTGAATTAATTCACAAATTTGTGATTTAGAGTTAAAAATCCATTCTGTTTGATAAATGGGCGAAGTAAAGTACATCAGAGATGGATTATTAGTTAGTGGGCCCTTGGACCCAGAAAGAAAAAAACCCAGAAACAGCTCATGCTATAACATTGAGGGCCCTATGGTGGTATATCACATAACAGAACCAGTGTTACTTGGCTACAGGGGTGCATAAATATATCAGGATGGATAACTTGGTAGTGATTAGGGATGCAAATTATCGATTAATTCATTAATGGACAGTTGAATGACCTTATCGATTAATTGATAAGCGGTGATTTTCCTGGGCCTATATTTCCCTGTTTCACTAAGATTAAAAGCTAAACATTGCTTCATAAATAAAAATTGCATGTCATATTCCTTAATGAGTACCATTGCTGTACCATTAGGGATACAGTACAGACAATGACATTTATGTAGGCTAGTATAACAAAATCAATTGTGATTGAAAGAAACTAAATACAATATGTAGGCTGCTTTAACATGAAAATAAGTTGTTCACTGGCTCGGCTGTTGCATGTTAAACATAAGGAATATAAAATAAATCCTGAATAGAAAGCTAAAAAAATATTATCTTTTATTAACCTAGAGGGCTATTTACAAGTAAAACAGCAGGGCGTATAATCTCCTTTAATCTGAGAACACATGTTCTGTTCAACTAGCATGCTGATTAAAAAGAAAGAAAGAAACTCCAAGTACTTCATGTGACCTGCGTATTCACAGCGAGCACAAATGAAAATGCAGATTAACACGTGGCAGTCTCCCACTTTGATCTATTTTGGTACTATATTCTGACGGAGCACTGCTACATGCACACAGAGATCACGCAGCACCTGAAAACAAACACCATCAATATACCAGCATGGCTAGGCTGCTGATAACATTCCCACAGACAGCGCGTCGCTTGACACAGTTTTCGACGTGCGCTCTCTGTCTCTCTGCTGTGCGCATGCCTGTGTGTGTTTAGGCAGAACTCCTCTGTGCAAAGTACAGAGAGCAAAACTGCGAAACTGAGGCTGCTACTCGGGAGTTACGAGACTTCTTCATCACTACATATCAAAGAAATAGTGCTGGGGCAGTTAATTGACAACTAATGTAATTTAATCGATCAAATTCTTATTGACAAGTCGATTAACTGTTTACATCCTTAGTAGTGATATTAGGAAAGGTTTCGGTCTGCTTAATAGTAGTGCACAGGCTTGGGTTTCTGGGCCCCCTGAGCCCCTTGCCCTGGTCTGGTAAACCTGTTTTAATAATCCATCCCTGAAGTACATGATTATACAAACCTAATAAAGTTAATTGTATATGTTTTAAGTCTTAAAGTGCTAAGGCAAGAATATCCATTTTTGATATCAAGTGAGTTTGGGCTAAAATTTAGCTGTGTTCATGGTGCTAAGGCTGTTTTATTTTGTATCCAGGCCACTCTATCATCAGTTGGATATACACCCATGCAGTATACAAGGACTGAAGGCCAGACATGTTGGAGCAAGATTTGGCTAAGCTTTACAAGGTTTGTAACAAGTTTAAACACAACATCCTTACATCTATGTTGTGGACAATGGTAAAATGCTTAATCCTTTAAATGTTTTCTTTTTTGCTGAATACAGGGATTGAATATTGACTGGCTCGTTGAAGATGGACAAAATGGACCCCTGCAATCTGAACAGGAAAGGGATTTTTGCCAACACCGTGTGGCAATGGCGCATCATGCATGTAAGGAAGTATTCAAAAAACCCAGAACCATTTGTTTGTAGCAATAAAATAGGCTTGGATTTTAATGTTGGATCCACCACAAAGAAGAAAAAGGATGTAGGACTACTGACAAATGGTGTTGTTCTAGAGGTCTGTGACTTTGCAAAAACAGTTAAGGAGAGTAAAAGGCATTTGATCACAAACATTTTAGAGAAGAATTTTGATCTTGGAATAGAAAACGAACAACAACGGGCTGATTTTACAAAACGCATTCTGCTTAAAATCAAAGACCTTATCAGAACACCTCTTCAAAACAAACACAAAGCTTTTCCTCTTTTTGATACATTGCGTGTACCTTCATGTACAAACAGTATTGAAAATGGACAGAATGTGGGATCTGCAGAGCACCAGTCTGACAGTTTACAGGAGCTAATGGAGACTGATTATGGAGAAGATGAAGCCAAAACAGAAAAGGTGGATGGATTCCATGCTGATGACAGTGATGAAGATCAAATGGAGTGGTTAGGTGCAACAGAAGACATGAAAGCAGATGCTTGTGCACTCTTATTTCCCTATTGTCAAGAGATTGGTTTGAGTTTTGACCTTGAGTCACAACAGCACCTTGATCCGGATTTGTTGTCAAAAGCAGTCATGTTAGAACTTGTAGACTTCAGTACACTGCTGAATGCATCCTACAGCTCCATTGTTCTTGATGTCTTAGATTATAATTTTGAACTTGATGTCAAAAGTCAGCAGGCACAAAAACAAATTTGGTCCTCAATATTACATCTGCTGAAAAGGAGAAAACAATTTGCCGTTGCCAGTGCCAAATTGGGTCTACAATTTGAAAATGAACCATTTTCTTTTCAGACAAACCCCTTAAAACGACCACGACAGTCCTGTTTAGAGGCCTCACTAAATCATAATGAGGAAGTAACTAAAAGAAGAAAGTCTGATTTAAAAAGAGAAGAGAACTTTTTCCAGGGATCTACTTCAAACACAGATCAACCATTTTCCAGTCAGTCTGATGACAGCAGTCATCTCGAAGATGAAAATCAAACATACATTCCTCCAACTTCAACGTCACACTTCACCAAAGCCTATGCTTTTCAGGACATGTCGGAAGAACTTCCTTACAGGAAGAAAATGTGTCAAAAACAACTGCAGATACAAAGAGAAACAGTCATGCTGCAAAGTGATGTAGAAGCTGATGTATCAGAGAACTGGACAGATGAGGATGACCTAAGCAATGCACGAAAATCTGAAATAAATGTGGTCCCACCATTTACAAGTCAGTTTGATAAAAGCAAGCAGCAAGGAGATGAACAACAGATGCTCGTTCCAACAACTCCAACAAATGAATGTGACATGATACAAGATGAAATGGAATCAATGATCAACATGTGGAAGTTGCGTGCTAAACGTGTAAAACAAATCCTCCTTCAAATGAAACAACATGACCTTTTGATGAAAGACAATGCTTGGAAGCTAAAGTATCTAGAATTCAATGTTGGATTTGCACCAAAGCAGAACCTCCATCCTGACCAACTGAAATATTTTTGTCTGTTCAGAGTTGCTCTTTTTGCCTTAGCAATGAATTCATCAAAGTCAGAATTCATCATGGACATTCTTGAAAACAACTTTGACCTTGGCCTACAGAGTGAATACCATAAACATGTTTTTTCATGTGAAATGATGACACAAGCAAGAGAGCTTCAGAACTGTGAGGATGCTGTCAAATTCTCAAAAGAGGTGTTTGAACTTCCTGTTCCAATGTCATCAGAAGATATGGAATATCTGATTGTTGATGAGGGAAATCTTGAACTGAGCTGCATGACAGGAACAGGAACATATGATGTTCCTCTTAATTCACACTTTGATGCTGAGCCTGGCTCACATGCTGAAGATGGAACAACTCAACAGGAAAGTGTGGATCAATATCCCTTCTGTAAGGACATTGGTCTGAAGCTATATGTAAGCGACGGTCGGCCAAATCAAAAACTCCACATCAACAAACTGACTAAAGGAGCAATGACCGAAATCACAATCTTTGCGGAAAAGCTATGTGGAACATTTGAGCAGATTTGTTTTGATATCCTCAGACACAACTTTGATCTTGATTTGCAAAGTGTAGACTCTGACCTCTTTCAAAACATTCTTAGTCGCATTCCTGCTGCAAATGAAGTAGTGAATCTAGCATGCTATGTACCCTCCTACTATAAGGACAGTAAACGTAATGTAAGGGATGCATCTGTACTCAAAGAACTGGAATACCAAAACAATACAGACTTGGAAGCAAACAATGATTGTCCTTCCCAGGCACCTACAGAACAAAACAGAAGGATGTCTGCTGACACCGAACAACATGAGATCAATTTATTGCTGTGGAAACTGCAATCTAATCGTATTCAGCGAATCCTCTCAGCTCATGAAGAACATTGCCCTCTGTTTTCTTACTCAAGATGTAAGAAATTGGGCATTGATTTTAATGTAGGATCTGGAATTAAAAAAAATCTTGATCCAAAGTTGTTGACCAATGGAGTCATGGTTGAAATTCACACTTTTGCCTCAGCACTGCTGTCTTCCGAAACAGATTTCATGACTGAGGTATTGGAGTATAATTTTGAACTAAATCTGAACACTGAGCACCTTCGCAGTGCCTATGGAGAAGAACTTCGGAGACAGTTTATGAAAATTAAGAGAAAAAAGCGAACACTCCCCGTCAAAAAAAGCCTTATTAAGATCCCTGGCCCAGGATGCATAAAGGAATATACTCCACATTGCTCCAAGTGTTGCCAAGACAGAAACCAGATGCTTCTTAAGCATTTTCTTGAGCCAAATGACATGTTTCATCATAATCTGCATGTCATCACTGACACAGACTCTGGTAATGCAAACTCTACAAATCAAAGACATTTAATGGACCCAATCTCTACATTCCAGGCATCAGATTCCTTCTTCAGCTGCTACCGTGAGTGCAGTAAAGTGGGTTTAAACCTCTGTTTGTTCAACGACCATCGAAGCAAAAAACTTAAAACACATGAAATAACTGCTGCAGCTGTGTTGGAGTTGTTTTCTTTTGCCAAAAGACTGTGTGGATCAGGACCCAGGATTGTTCTAGATATCCTTGTTCACAACTTCAACTTTGACCTGCGGAAACCTTCCAAGCACTTATTTCCACATTTCAAACATGACCCATTTGACGGAGGCCTTGCCTGGTTTAATGAATTTTATGCATTGGATCAACGATTTAGTAAACATGCCATGAAGAAAACATGGACTCTTGACATGCAGGGGAGTGACAGAAAGAAAGCAGTAAAGAAAAGAGTACTGATGATGCAAAGAAAAAAGGAAAGAACACTGCTGGAAAGTGATAGTGAAACTGTTGAAACCACGGATTCAGAGAACTGGACAGATGAGGATGACCTACACAACACACCAAATTCTGAAATTAATGTGGTCTCACCATTTGCAAGTCAGTTTGATAAAGGCAAGCACCAAGGAGTTGAACAACAGATTCTCCTTCCAGCAACTCCAACAAATGAATGTGACCTAGAAGAAGAAGGATTTCGATCGCAGAGCAACATGTGGAAGTTGCGTGCTAAACGTGTAAAACAAATCCTCTTTGAAATGAGCAAGCATGAGAGGATACATTGGAAAATGGCAGTCTGTCTAGAATTCGATGTTGGATTTACACCAAAGCAGAACCTCCATCCTGACAAATTTAGATATGTTTCTCTCCTCAGAGTTGCTCAATTTGCCTTAGCAATGAATTCGTCACAGTCAGAATTCATCATGGACATTCTTGAAAACAACTTTGACCTTGGCCTACAGAGTGCATACCATAAATATGTTTTTTCATGTGAAATGATGAAACATGTAAGAGAGCTTCAAAGCTGTGAGGATGCTGTCAAATTCTCAGAAGAGGTGTTTGAACTTCCTGTTCCAATGTCATCAGAAGATATGGAATATCAGATCATGGATGAGCGAAACCTTGAACTCAGCTGTATGACAGGAACAGGAGCATTTGATGTTCCTCTTGATTCACCCTTTGTTGCTGAGCCTGGCTCACATGCTGAAGATGGAACAGCTCAACAGAAATGTGTGAATCCCTATCCCTTCTGTAAGGACATTGGTCTGAAGCTATATGTAAGCAACGGTCAGCCAAATCAAAAACTCCACATCAACAAACTGACTAAAGGAGCAATGACCGAAATCACAATCTTTGCGGAAAAGCTATGTGGATCATTTGAGCAGATTTGTTTTGATATCCTCAGACACAACTTTGATCTTGATTTGCAAAGTGTAGATTCTGACCTCTTTCAAAACATTCTTAGGCGCATTCCTGCTGCAAATGATGTAGTGAATCTAGCATGCTATGTACCCTCCCACTATAAGGACAGTAAACGTAACGTAAGGGATGCATCTGTACTCAAAGAACTGGAATACCAAAACAATACAGACTTGGAAGAAAACTGTGTTTGTCCTCCCTGGGCCCCTACAGAACAAAACAGGAGGATGTCTGCTGACACCAAACAACAACATTACATCAATTCATTGCTGTGGAAACTGCGATCTAATTGTATTCAGCGAATCCTCTCAGCTCATGAAGAACATTGCCCTCTGTTTTCTTACTCAAGATGTAAGAAATTGGACATTGATTTTAATGTAGGATGTGGAATTAAAAAAAATCTTGATCCAAAGTTGTTGACCAATGGAGTCATGGTTGAACTTCACACTTTTGCCTCAGCACTGCTGTCATCGGAAACAGATTTCATGACTGAGGTATTGGAGTATAATTTTGATCTAAATCTGAACACTGAGCCCCTTCGCAGTGCCTATGGAGAAGAACTTTGGAGACAGTTTATGAAAATTAATATAAAAAGGCGATCAGTCCCTCTTAAAAAACTCCCGATCCAAATCCCTGGCCCAGGATGCATAAAGGAATATACTCCACATTGCTCCAAGTGTTGCCAAGACAGAAACCAGATGCTTCTTAAGGATGTTTTTGAGCCAAATGACATGTTTCATCATAATCTGCATGTCATCACTGACACAGACTCTGGTAATGCAGACTCTACAAATCAAAGACATGTAATGGAGCCAGTCTCTACATTCCAAACATCAGATTCCTTCTTCAGCTGCTACCGTGAGTGCAGTAAAGTGGGTTTAAACCTCGGTTTGTTCAACAGCCATCCAAACGAAAAACTTAAAACACATGAAATAACTGCTGCAGCTATGTTAGAGCTATTTTCTTTTGCCAAAAGACTGTGTGGAACAGGACCCAGGATTATTCTAGATATCCTTGTTCACAACTTCAACTTTGACCTGCGGAAACCTTCCAAGCATTTTACGCCACATTTCAAACATCACCCATTTGATGGAGGTCTTTCCTGGTTCAATAAAGTTTATGTTGTTCAAGAAAGGTCAGTAACATGTCCAAATGGGAAAGAATGGTGTCTTGTCGACCAGAGAAGTGATGTGAAGGAAGCAGTAAGGCAACAAGGGAAACAGGGAAAGCAGGAAACAGTCATGCTGCAAAGTGATGTAGAATCTGAAGAAACCAGAGATTCTGAAAACTGGGCAGATGAGGATCACTTAAAGGATGCAACAAATTCTGAAATAAATGTGGTCCCACCATTTTCAAGTCAGTTTGATAAAACCAAACAGCAAGGAGACGAACAACAGAAGCTCCTTCCAACAACTGCACCAAATGAATGTGACATGAAACAGGAAGAAATGGGATCAATGATCAACATGTGGAAGTTGCGTGCTAAATGTGTAAAACAAATTCTTCAAATGAAACCGCATCAGTTTTTGAAGTGTAGGACGCTGAAGTATCTAGAATTCGATGTTGGATTTGCACCAAAGCAGAACCTCCATCCTGACCAACTGATATATTCTTATCTGTTCAGAGTTGCTCATTTTGCCTTAGCTATGAATTCATCAAAGTCAGAATTCATCATGGACATTCTCGAAAACAACTTTGACCTTGGCCTACAGAGTGAAAACCATAAACATGTTTTTTCATGTGAAATGATGACACGAGTAAGAGAGCTTCAAAACTGTGAGGATACTGTCAAATTCTCAAAAGAGGTGTTTGAACTTCCTGTTCCAATGTCAGCAGTAGATATGGAAAATCAGAACGTGGATGAGGGAAACTTTGAACTCAGCTGCATGACAGGAACAGGAGCATTTGATGTTCCTCTTGATTCACACTTTAATGCTGATCTTGGCTCACATGCTGAAGATGGAACAGCTCAACAGGAAAGTGTGGATCAATATCCCTTCTGTAAGGACATTGGTTTGCAGCTATATGTTAGCGACGGTCAGCCAAATCAAAAACTCCACATCAACAAACTGACTAAAGGAGCAATGACCGAAATCACAATCTTTGCAGAAAAGCTATGTGGATCATTTGAGCAGATTTGTTTTGATATCCTCAGACACAACTTTGATCTTGATTTGCAAAGTGTAGACTCTGACCTCTTTCAAAACATTCTTAGGCACATTCCTGCTGCAAATGACATAGTGAATCTACAATACTGTGTACCCTCACAAACTCACAAACACGTAAACCATCCATCTGTGCTAAATCAGCTGCATTACCAGACCACTTCAGATTTAGAAGCAGACTACACTCCCTCTGAGCAGTCTGTTACAGATCACAATGTAAGCAGGACCAATGATACTGATCAACAAAATGACTTTAATTCAATTCTGTGGAAACTGCGATCTAATCGTATTAAGCAAATCCTCTCAGTTCATGAAGAACATTGTCCACTGTATTCTTACTCAAGATGTAAGAAGTTGGGCATTGATTTCAACGTAGGATCCGGAGTAAAACAAAACATTGACCCCAAGTTTCTGACCAATGGCCTCATGGTTGAACTTCTCACTTTTGCCTCATGGCTGATGTCATCCACAACATATTTCATGACTGACATACTGGAGTATAATTTTGATCTGAATCTGAATACCGTGCACCTTCGTAGTGCCTTTGGAAAACAACTCTGGCATGATTTTAGCGTAATCAAGTCAAGAAAAGCCAGCAGCACTCTAAACCTGTTAAAAATCCGTTTTTCAGAACACATAAAAAAACATACTCCACACTGTATGTGTACCCAAGTCAGAAACCAGATGCTTCTTACAGATTCTTTTGAGCGACATGACATGCTTCAGCACCATTTACATGCCATGACTGACCCTGTCTCTGCTGATGCAAACTGTACAAACCAATACCCTGCAATAGAGTTTTTTTTTCCAACTTTAAGAGGTCATTGCAGAGAAATTGGTTTAAGCCTGTATGTGGACGAATGCCACCCAAAAGAAAAACTTAAAACCTGTGAAATAACCAGTGCAGCTCTGTATGAGGTGTTTACTTTTGCCAAAAAACTGAGTGGAACAAGAAGGAACATTCTACTTACTATCATTGAACACAACTTCAACTTAAATTTGGAAGACATACCCAGTTGTGGAGTGTTGATGTTCTATCAGTTTCCATTTGATGGAGACCTTGCCTGGTTCAAACACATTTATGTGTTTCATCCTAAGGCTAGAAAGCTTCAAAATCTGAAACAATCAAGTCTTAACATGCAGAGAAGTGAGAAAAAGGAAGCAGTGAGGAAAACAAAACTCATTGTGCATGGACCAAAGGAAAGAGTCATGCTGCAAAGCAATGTAGATAGTGATCAAAACACAGATTCTGAAAACTGGGCAGATGAGGATCATTTACACGATGCAACACATTCTGAAATGAATGTGGACCCACAATTTGCAAGTCAGTCTGATGACAGCAAACAACAAGCACATGAACAACAGATGCTCCTTCCAACAACTGCACCAGATGAATGTGACATGATACAAGAAGAAATAGGACCAGAAAGCAACATGTGGAAGTTGCGTGCTAAACGTGTAAAACAAATCCTTTTTGACCAGTGTAAAGATCACTGTCAGTTCCGGAAAGTTTATCTGGAATTCAATGTTGGATTTATGCCTAAGCAAAACCTCAGTGCTGACATTTTGACTCATTCTGTCCTATTCAAAGTTGCACAATTTGCTTTAGCAATGAGTTCATCCCAGCCAGACTTTATCATGAAAATTCTTGAAAACAACTTTGACCTATGCCTGGGCAGGGTACACCATGAAGATGTGTTTACATGTGAACTGATGAAAAAACTAAGAGAGCTTCAAAGTTGTGAGGATGCCGTCAAATTCTCAAAAGAGGTTTTTGAACTTCCCGATCCATTGTCTGCTGAAGCTCATCCTCACACTAAAGCTGATTCACCTGCTGGGCCTGATCCACATGTCAAAACTAAACCAGTTTCACAGGCTCAAACAACTTCAAGTGTGGATCCCTATCCCTTCTGTAAGGACATTGGGATGAAGCTAAATGTTGGCAACAGTCAACACAATAAAAAACTTCACATCCACAGACTCACTAAAGGAGCAATGACCGAAGTGGCAGCCTTTGCAGAAAAGCTGTGTGGAACATTTGACGACATTTGTTTTGATATCCTCAGACATAACTTTGATCTTGATTTGCCCAGCATAGATTGTGAGCTGTTTCAAAACATTCTTGCTCAAATTCCTGCTGCAAATGACACAGTGAATTTAGCGACCATTTCACGTCATGTGACGCCATTGCACTTGCACAGTGACCCTATAGTTCTCCAACAACTGCCATGCCAGCCCAAACCCAATGAAGGAGAACACAGTGCTGTTCTAACTCAAGCTGTAAAA
This sequence comes from Parambassis ranga, assembly GCF_900634625.1. NCBI lineage: Eukaryota > Metazoa > Chordata > Actinopteri > Ambassidae > Parambassis > Parambassis ranga. The sequence continues at coordinate 12,065,511 of NC_041043.1, forward strand.
GACCATAATTTCAGTAGGGTCATTGACGCAGAAGAACATGACCGTGATTCATTCCTGTGGACATTGCGAGCTAATCGTGTTCGGCAGATCCTCTCAGTTCATGGAGAACATTGCCCTTTGTATTCTTATTCCAGATGTAAGAAGTTGGGCATTGATTTTAACATAGGATCTGGAGAAAAACGAGATCTTGACCCAAAAATGCTGACCAATGGCATCATGATTGAACTTCAGACTTTTGCCAAAGCACTGGTGTCTTCCAAGAAAGATTTTATGACTGAGATACTGGAGTTTAATTTTGACCTAAACTTGAGGGGAGAGCTACATCGAAGCGCCTATGCACAGGAGCTCATGAAAAACGTTGTAGCTATGAAAGCAAAAACGGCCACGACCCTTAAAAGAAGCCATGCTTTTGAAATCCCTGACCCCAAATCCGTAGCGGGAAATGCTCCATGTTGCCCTAAATGCTATCAAGACAGAAATTATGCATTTTGTCAGAATGAGTCTAATCCAGATCACATCTTTCATTATGATGCACACACCAAAACTGACATCATATCTGCTGACTGCACAACACAAAAACCTGTTATGGACCTAGTTTCTGATTTCGCAGCATCAGAGGCCTTATTGAGATTGTATCCTCACTGTGAAAACATAGGTTTAAACCTGTGTGTGGACAAAGACCACCCAAAAGAAAGCCTTGACATGGATTTATTGACATGGACAACTATCAGGGAGGTTTGTTCTTTTGCCAAAACACTGTCTGGAAAAAAACAGAAAATTCTTGGTGATGTCCTTGCACACAACTTCCACTTGGATATGCAGAACTTGAACATACATCCCTCTCAGTTCTGCCCTGACACTCCTAGCTGGTTTGATGAAGTTTTTGTCTTACAAACAAGGAGTCCCACACCTTCTTCAGAGGATGCACTGAAAATTGAAAGGAAGAAAGCAATCAAAAGACAAAAATTACAAAAACACAAAAAAGCTGCACTGAGTGATAATATGGCAAGTCATTTGAGTGTTGAAAAACTATATCCTCTTTGCAGTGAAATAGGTCTGGACTTGGATGTGACATCAAAATCAGAAAACAAAGTAAAACTGGACTTGAACCTCCTGACAATACCTGTAATATTGGAGATTCAAAAATTTATATCTAAGAAACACATAGAGTATTTCCCCGGCTTTTTGTATGACATCCTGGATTATAACTTCGATCTTAGCTCACAACATCACAGGAAATGGGAATTTTCTCTAGAAACTGCAAGCAGATTCAGAATTGCACTCAAGAAATGGAAAAATAAATCTGGTGGTGAAGATACAGTCTTCAAGTTACCGTTTGTGTTTGATAAGAAACACCGCAAAGAACCGCACAGAAAAAAAAATAAAAGTCACAAACAGGCGTTGGAAATGCAGAGCTGTTCAGGCACCTCGCAACTCTCTCCTCCCAGTGATGTCATATTTAAAAATGATGGCGTCACTGGTGTTGGGACCCAAACACATCATGACATAAAGATGGAGATGTGTGATAATCTTCCAGGAAACTTACAGGTTAAAGAGGAGACATGTTATGTCGATGTGAAACCAGATATGGGTCGGACTGTTGAAGCAACAGCAGAGCCAAACATTGTGGGTGTTACGCATCTGGGTCAAAGTAAATCTGCAGGATCTTGTGAAAATACCTTGATGACTAAATCAGTCTCAGGGTCAGAGACAGAGAATGTCCAGTATTTCCTCTTTGCCCCACCGACAGCATCTGAAGGCTTTAGAATGCTACCACCATGTTCTAACATTGTGGGTCCCATAACTGCAGGAACGGCCACCACATATTTTGTCCCAGTGACAGGGTTCATACCAGTTCAAGTGATACCTATGTCTCATAATCCTGTGAATATATCTATCAAAGAGGAGCAAGAAGATATGCTGGTTGACCTTGGCTCCTCCAAAGATCACTCAAATGCAGAAATTGAAGTGACCATTAAAGAAGAATATGATCCGTAATACAAAAAAAAAGTCTACAAAAGAAGCACGTGTTTACACTAGACACATCAGTGGGAGTAGATAAGCAGTACTTAACCGCAATTTGGTCTCAGTTCTTTAAGGGGTGTGTATTTTCTGCTCAAAATATTTAAATGAGGGTTCAGAGCCTGAAAGAATGGGTAGGATTGACCAAAATGTACCATTGTTATGTACTTGCCGCTTTCTCCTGCAAGCAGGTGAAAGCAACAATATTCTTTATCCTTTTTTTTTCGTTCTGGGTTTATTATTGTTTCTTTCTGACCCTGTCATAGTCATTGTTGTATATATTTTTCTACTGATTGTTTTTCTTTAGAACAAGGTGTAAAAAACTGTGACTGTGATTTTAAAATATCTACCTATATATGTCCTATAATAAATTCTGTTTCTGAATACATGCAGATGGCTATCATTTTCATTTATGTACAGCTGTAGTTGTAATACTGAAATTGGTCTGCAGGTGGTGCACTACTCTTATTTCCTTTGGAGACCAATGAATAAGGGAGCCACCCTCTAAGAGGAGTTATTGTTTTAGATCTGATTACACTGTCTGAGCATGTGCAGGAAACTGAGCAGCATATGTGCAGCTCTGTGCTCATGGGACTACATGAAGGAGAGTGAGTGAGAAATTCTGCCCCCTACAGATCAGGCTTCTCATCAGGTGTCATCATTTTAAGGTTAATCATTTATAAATAATATTTAATATCAGATTGTGTTGAATTAATTATTCTGGATTATCTTAATAGTTTTTAACTATCTAGCATAAAACAATCAGTTGGAATTAAATGAGTTATAAAGGTTTGACTGTGCATTTCCAGTCCACACTCGCCCAGGCTGCTGGATTGGTTCCTCTTCTCTTCAGGAGTCAGATTATCCACCTAATCTGATTGACATGGATAAATAAATGTATTTTATTTGAAGAATACAAACTAAATAAAAGTGCCTTGACATTTTGTCATTATTTTTATTTTTCTCAATGGAAGGGAATTCTCATTTATTTGTAGAATTTTATAATTAGTGGTGGAAATATGCAGGTAGGCAGTTCGTAATCGTAGTGGTAATTTTTTAGAAAGACTTTTATGATCCATTTATTTTGAAGTCAGCTTGCTCTTCTCCTGTCCACACTCCAGTCCGGTAGGTGGCGGAAGTTGGCTGCCAATCGCCAATAAACTTAAAAGAAGAAGTGAAAGTGCCGTTGCGTCACTTCCTGTTAGCCGAATGTTTTTTAGGAGTCTTGAGAATCGTTGTGAGGCAAAAAAAGACGTGGTTTGGAATAACGCAAATAATTGGGAAGACTGTTGGTGCGACTGTTGACTGCTAACAGCCAACTTAAGGTAAAACATACTTACAGCACTCATGGTACGAATTTTAGAAGTAGTAGTAGAGAGAATCATTATGTGAAGTTAGCTTGCACGCCATTATATGTATTATTATGTGTGATAATAATAAGCTGATAACGGTAACCACTCTTATTGTAGAGCCAGAAGAAGAAACCTTGAAGACGTCCAGATACACCGGATCAATAACAGGTTATTACCAGTTCTGTTTTTGTTGTTGTTGGATTTGCACAAACTTGTTGATGGCTTTAATATCAGAATCAGAATCGTGTGTATTGCCATGTAAGTGAAGAGGATTCACATTACTAGGAATTTGCCTTAGTGATCGGTGCACACATAAAACGTATAATAACTAGAAAAGGGCATTTCCTTAAGAAAATGCAAGTTTGATTGCTGCAGCTGAAAGCATTGCTTTGAATGCTGATGTGAAGAATTGCTCTGAATTGCTGGAGAATCAGAGCGATTCAGAGCTTTGTATGCCTCTGTGTGTCAGAAATGTTTTGAAAAAAAACTTGAAGTTGACCCGGAATGTCCTGTGAGATAAACATTGCCTAGTTTGATTGCCTAGCAATGGCAATCAAACTAGGCAATGTTTATCTCACAGAGGAGAAAATGAGGTCAAATAAAAAAGGTAAATAATGTAATCTAAAGGTAAGGCTATAAATCGACATGACATTACAGACATACAATGAACAGAACAGACCATGAGTGGTGGCTGTAGTGGCAAACTAGACCCTGATATGAACAGAGTGTAACAGGTTCCACATGGATCAGTGAGGTGGTACTAGTGTGCAAAGTAGTGCAAGATGGAAGTAAACAGTGCATTGTGCAGTGACTATACTAAAGTGTCATTGTGAAATATCCACATAGATGCATCTTCTCATAATTTAAATGCAATGTATCTTATCCAATAGCACCCATGATCACCTTGTCATCGTTTGTAGGATTATTGATATCGGATATCCCACCTTTCCTTGTACCAAGTTGTTTTGTGGCGTTCATCATGTAATGTAACCTCCAGGTCACATAGAGGTAAATCCGGACCCTCCATGTCTCAATCAGATTTGCAGCAATTATGATAACCCCACTATATATAGATGGATAAAATAATGAATTTTCTGATTCTATGGAAAAAGTTATCCCTATGCGGCAAACACCAGATGCCTACATGCAACAGAGGCCATGCAGGTTTTTTGTGTTTCTTAGGCCTTAACCTAAGCCACTACTATAATGACAAAATATCATTTTTCTGTGAATTAATTCACAAATTTGTGATTTAGAGTTCAAGTTGGATACATGTTGGATAAACACCCATGTAGTACGCAAAGACTGAAGGCCAGACATGTCGGAGCAAGATTTGGCTAAGCTTTACAAGGTTTGTAACAAGCTTAAACACAACATCCTTACATATATGTTGTGGACGATGGTAAAATGCTTAATCCTTAAGTGTTTTATTTTTTACTGAATACAGGGATTGAATATTGACTGGCTCGTTGAAGATGGACAAAATGGAATGCAATCCGAACAGAAGAGGGATTTTTGCCAACACTGTGTGGCAATGGCGCATCATGCATGTAAGGAAGTATTCAAGAAACCCAGAACCATTTCTTTGTAGCAATAAGATAGGCTTGGATTTTAATGTTGGATCCACCACAAAGAAAAAAAAGGATGTAGGACTACTGACAAACGGTGTTGTTCTGGAGGTCTGTGATTTTGCAAAAACAGTTAAGGAGAGTAAAAGGCATTTGATCACAAACATTTTAGAGAAGAATTTTGATCTTGGATTAGAAAACGAACAACAACGGGCTGATTTTACAAAACACATTCTGCTTAAACTCAAAGACCTTATCAGAACACCTCTTCAAAACAAACACAAAGCTTTTCCTCTTTTTGATACATTGAGTGTGCCTTCATGTACAAACAGTATTGAAAATGGACAGAATGTGGGATCTGCAGAGCACCAGTCTGACAGTTTACAGGAGCTGATGGAGACTGATTATGGAGAAGATGAAGCCAAAACAGAAAAGGTGGATGGATTCCATGCTGATGACAGTGATGAAGATCAAATGGAGTGGTTAGGTGCAACAGAAGACATGAAAGCAGATGCTTGTGCACTCTTATTTCCCTATTGTGAAGAGATTGGTTTGAGTTTTGACCTTGAGTCACAACAGCACCTTGATCCGGATTTGTTGACGAAAGCAGTCATGTTAGAACTTGTAGACTTCAGTACACTGCTGGATGCATCCTACAGCTCCATTGTTCTTGATGTCTTAGATTATAATTTTGAACTTGATGTCAAAAGTCAGCAGGGACAAAAACAAATTTGGTCCTCAATATTACATCTGCCGAAAAGGAGAAAACAATTTGCAGTTACCAGTGCCAAATTGGGTCCACAGTTTGAAAATGAACCATTTTCAATTCAGACAAACCCCTTAAAACGACCACGACAGTCCTGTTTAGAGGCCCCACTAAATCGTAACGAGGAAGTAACTAAAAGGAGAAAGTCTGATTTACAAAGAGAAGAGAACCTTTTCCAGGAATCTACTACAAACACAGATCAACCATTTTCCAGTCAGTCTGATGACAGCAGTCATCTCAAAGATGAAAATCAAACATACATTCCTCCAACTTCAACGTCACACTTCACCGAAGCCTATGCTTTTCAGGACATGTCGGAAGAACTTCCTTGCAGGAAAAAAATGTGTCTTGCTAACCAGAGAAGTGATGTGAAGGAAGCAGTAAGGCAAAAACAACTGCAGATACAAAGAGAAACAGTCATGCTGCAAAGTGATGTAGAAACTGATGAAACCACAGATTCAGAGAACTGGACAGATGAGGATGACCTACACAACACAACAAATTCTGAAATAAATGTGGTCCCCCCATTTACAAGTCAGTTTGATAAAAGCAAGCAGCAAAGAGATGAACAACAGATGCTCGTTCCAACAACTCCAACAAATGGATGTGACATAATACAAGATGAAATGGAATCAATGATCAACATGTGGAAGTTGCGTGCTAAACGTGTAAAACAAATCCTCCTTCAAATGAAACAACATGACCTTTTGATGAAAGACAATGCTTGGAAGCTAAAGTATCTAGAATTCAATGTTGGATTTGCTCCGAAACAGAACCTCCATCCTGACCAACTGAAATATTTTTGTCTGTACAAAGTTGCTCTTTTTGCCTTAGCAATGAATTCATCAAAGTCAGAATTCATCATGGACATTCTTGAAAACAACTTTGACCTTGGCCTACAGAGTGAATACCATAAACATGTTTTTTCATGTGAAATGATGACACAAACAAGAGAGCTTCAGAACTGTGAGGATGCTGTCAAATTCTCAAAAGAGGTGTTTGAACTTCCTGTTCCAATGTCATCAGAAGATATGGAATATCAGATTGTTGATGAGGGAAATCTTGAACTCAGCTGCATGACAGGAACAGGAACATATGATGTTCCTCTTAATTCACACTTGGATGCTGAGCCTGGCTCACATGCTGAAGATGGAACAACTCAACAGGAAAGTGTAAATCCCTATCCCTTCTGTAAGGACATTGGTCTGAAGCTATATGTAAGTGATGGTCGGCCAAATCAAAAACTCCACATCAACAAACTGACTAAAGGAGCAATGACCGAAATCACAATCTTTGCAGAAAAGCTATGTGGATCATTTGAGCAGATTTGTTTTGATATCCTCAGACACAACTTTGATCTTGATTTGCAAAGTGTAGACTCTGACCTCTTTCAAAACATTCTTAGGCGCATTCCTGCTGCAAATGACGTAGTGAATCTAGCATGCTATGTACCCTCCCACTATAAGGACAGTAAACGTAACGTAAGAGATGCATCTGTACTCAAAGAACTGCAATACCAAAACAGTACAGACTTGGAAGAAAACTGTGTTTGTCCTCCCCGGGCACCCACAGAACAAAACAGGAGGATGTCTGCTGACACCAAACAACAACATGGCATCGATTTAGTGCTGTGGAAACTGCGATCTAATCGTATTCAGCGAATCCTCTCAGGTCATGAAGAACATTGCCCTCTGTTTTCTTACTCAAGATGTAAGAAATTGGGCATTGATTTTAATGTCGGATCTGGAATTAAAAAAAATCTTGATCCAAAGTTGTTGACCAATGGAGTCATGGTTGAACTTCACACTTTTGCCTCAGCACTGCTGTCATCTAAAACAGATTTCATGACTGAGGTATTGGAGTATAATTTTGATCTAAATCTGAACACTGAGCATCTTCGCAGTGCCTATGCAGAAGAACTTTTGAGTCAGTTTATGAAAATGAATATAAAAAGGCGATCAGTCTCTCTTAAAAAACTCCCGATCCAAATCCCTGGCCCAAGATGCATAAAGGAATATACTCCACATTGCTCCAAGTGTTGCCAAGACAGAAACCAGATGCTTCTTAAGGATGTTTTTGAGCCAAATGACATGTTTCATCATAATCTGCATGTCATCACTGACACAGACTCTGGTAATGCAGACTCTACAAATCAAAGACATGTAATGGACCCAATCTCTACATTCCAGGCATCAGATTCCTTCTTCAGCTGCTACCGTGAGTGCAGTAAAGTAGGTTTAAACCTCTGTTTGTTCAACAACCATCCAAAAGAAAAACTTAAAACACATGAAATAACTGCTGCAGCTATGTTAGAGCTATTGTCTTTTGCCAAAAGAGTGTGTGGAACAGGACTCAGGATTTTTCTAGATATCCTTGTCCACAACTTCAACTTTGACCTGCGGAAACCTTCCAATAATTTTGTTCCTCATTTCAAACATAAACCATTTGAGGGAGGCCTTGCCTGGTTTAATGAAGTTTATGCGATTGATCAACTGTTTAGTAAACATGCCATAAAGAAAACCTGGACTCTTGACATGCAGGGGAGTGACAGAAAGAAAGCAGTAAGGAAAAGAATACTGATGATGCAAAGAAAAAAGGAAAGAGCACTGCTGGAAAGTGATAGTGAAACTGATGAAACCACAGATTCAGAGAACGGGGCAGATGAGGATGACCTACACAACACACCAAATTCTGAAATAAATGTAGCCCCACCATTTGCAAGTCAGTCTGATGACAGCAAACAACAAGCACATGAACAACAGATGCTCCTTCCAACAACTGCACCAGATGAATGTGGCATGATACAAGAAGAAATAGGACCAGAAAGCAACATGTGGAAGTTGCGTTCCAAACGTGTAAAACAAATCCACCTTCAAATGATACGACATGACCTTTTGATGAAAGACAATACTTGGAAGCTAAAGTATCTAGAATTCAATGTTGGATTTGCTCCGAAGCAGAACCTCCATCCTGACCAACTGAAATATTTTTGTCTGTACAAAGTTGCTCTTTTTGCCTTAGCAATGAATTCATCAAAGTCAGAATTTATCATGGACATTCTTGAAAACAACTTTAACCTTGGCCTACAGAGTGAATACCATAAACATGTTTTTTCATGTGAAATGATGACACAAGCACGAAAACTTCAGAACTGTGAGGATGCTGTCAAATTCTCAAAAGAGGTGTTTGAACTTCCTGTTCCAATGTCATCAGAAGATATGGAATATCAGATTGTTGATGAGGGAAATCTTGAATTCAGCTGCATGACAGGAACAGGAACATATGATGTTCCTCTTGATTCACACTTTGATGCTGAGCCTGGCTCACATGCTGAAGATAGAACAACTCAACAGGAAAGTGTGGATCAATATCCCTTCTGTAAGGACATTGGTCTGAAGCTATATGTAAGCGACGGTCAGCCAAATCAAAAACTCCACATCAACAAACTGACTAAAGGAGCAATGACCGAAATCACAATCTTTGCAGAAAAGCTATGTGGATCATTTGAGCAGATTTGTTTTGATATCCTCAGACACAACTTTGATCTTGATTTGCAAAGTGTAGACTCTGACCTCTTTCAAAACATTCTTAGGCGCATTCCTGCTGCAAATGACATAGTGAATCTAGCATGCTATCTACCCTCCCACTATAAGGACAGTAAATGTAACTTAAGGGATGCATCTGTACTCAAAGAACTGCAATATCAAAACAATACAGACTTGGAAGAAAACTGTGTTTGTCCTCCCCGGGCACCCACAGAACAAAACAGAAGGATATCTGCTGACACCGAACAACAACATGGCATCGATTTAGTGCTGTGGAAACTGCGATCTAATCGTATTCAGCGAATCCTCTCAGGTCATGAAGAACATTGCCCTCTGTTTTCTTACTCAAGATGTAAGAAATTGGGCATTGATTTTAATGTCGGATCTGGAATTAAAAAAAATCTTGATCCAAAGTTGTTGACCAATGGAGTCATGGTTGAACTTCACACTTTTGCCTCAGCACTGCTGTCATCTAAAACAGATTTCATGACTGAGGTATTGGAGTATAATTTTGATCTAAATCTGAACACTGAGCATCTTCGCAGTGCCTATGCAGAAGAACTTTTGAGTCAGTTTATGAAAATTAAGACAAAAAGGCGATCAGTCCCTCTTAAAAAACTCCCGATCCAAATCCCTGGCCCAGGATGCATAAAGGAATATACTCCACATTGCTCCAAGTGTTGCCAAGACAGAAACCAGATGCTTCTTAAGGATGTTTTTGAGCCAAATGACATGTTTCATCATAATCTGCATGTCATTACTGACACAGACTCTGGTAATGCAGACTCTACAAATCAAAGACATGTAATGGACCCAATCTCTACATTCCAGGCATCAGATTCCTTCTTCAGCTGCTACCGTGAGTGCAGTAAAGTAGGTTTAAACCTCCGTTTGTTCAACAACCATCCAAAAGAAAAACTTAAAACACATGAAATAACTGCTGCAGCTATGTTAGAGCTATTTTCTTTTGCCAATAGACTGTGTGGAACAGGACGCAGGATTGTTTTAGATATCCTTGTCCACAACTTCAACTTTGACCTGCAGAAACCTTCCAAGCGTTTTGTTCTGCGTTTCAAACATAAACCATTTGATGGAGGCCTTGCCTGGTTTAATGAAGTTTATACGATTGATCAACAGTTTTGTAAACATCCCATAAAGAAAACGTGGACTCTTGACATGCAGGGGAGTGACAGAAAGAAAGCAGTAACAAAAAGAATACTGATGATGCAAAGAAAAAAGGAAAGAGCACTGCTGGAAAGTGATAGTGAAACTGATGAAACCACAGATTCAGAGAACGGGGCAGATGAGGATGACCTACACAACACACCAAATTCTGAAATAAATGTAGCCCCACCATTTGCAAGTCAGTCTGATGACAGCAAACAACAAGCACATGAACAACAGATTCTCCTTCCAACAACTGCACCAAATGAATGTGACATGATACAAGAAGAAATAGGAACAAGGAGCAACATGTGGAAGTTGCGTGCTAATCGTGTAAAGAAAATCCTCTTTGACCAGTGTAAAGATCACTGTCGGTTCTTCAACAAGAAAGTTTATCTGGAATTCAATGTTGGATTTATGCCTAAGCAAAACCTCAGTGCTGACATTTTGACTCATTCTGTCCTATTCAAAGTTGCACAATTTGCTTTAGCAATGAGTTCATCCCAGCCAGACTTCATCATGAAAATTCTTGAAAACAACTTTGACCTATGCCTGGGCAGGGTACACCATGAAGATGTGTTTACATGTGAACTGATGAAAAAACTAAGAGAGCTTCAAAGTTGTGAGGATGCCGTCAAATTCTCAAAAGAGGTTTTTGAACTTCCCGATCCATTGTCTGCTGAAGCTCATCCTCACACTAAAGCTGATTCACCTGCTGGGCCTGATCCACATGTCAAAACTAAACCAGTTTCACAGGCTCAAACAACTTCAAGTGTGGATCCCTATCCCTTCTGTAAGGACATTGGGATGAAGCTAAATGTTGGCAACAGTCAACACAATAAAAAACTTCACATCCACAGACTCACTAAAGGAGCAATGACCGAAGTGGCAGCCTTTGCAGAAAAGCTGTGTGGAACATTTGACGACATTTGTTTTGATATCCTCAGACATAACTTTGATCTTGATTTGCCCAGCATAGATTGTGAGCTGTTTCAAAACATTCTTGCTCAAATTCCTGCTGCAAATGACACAGTGAATTTAGCGACCATTTCACGTCATGTGACGCCGTTGCACTTGCACAGTGACCCTATAGTTCTCCAACAACTGCCATGCCAGCCCAAACCCAATGAAGGAGAACACAGTGCTGTTCTAACTCAAGCTGTAAAAGACCATAATTTCAGTAGGGTCATTGACGCAGAAGAACATGACCGTGATTCATTCCTGTGGACATTGCGAGCTAATCGTGTTCGGCAGATCCTCTCAGTTCATGGAGAACATTGCCCTTTGTATTCTTATTCCAGATGTAAGAAGTTGGGCATTGATTTTAACATAGGATCTGGAGAAAAACGAGATCTTGACCCAAAGTTGCTGACCAATGGCATCATGATTGAACTTCAGACTTTTGCCAAAGCACTGGTGTCTTCCAAGAAAGATTTTATGACTGAGATACTGGAGTTTAATTTTGACCTAAACTTGAGGGGAGAGCTACATCGAAGCGCCTATGCACAGGAGCTCATGAAAAACGTTGTAGCTATGAAAGCAAAAAGGGCCACGACCCTTAAAAGAAACCATGCTTTCGAAATCCCTGACCCCAAATCCGTAGTGGGAAATGCTCCATGTTGCCCTAAATGCTATCAAGACAGAAATTATGCATTTCGTCAGGATGAGTCTAATCCAGATCACATCTTTCATTATGATGCACACACCAAAACTGACACCATATCTGCTGACTGCACAACACAAAAACCTGTTATGGACCTACTTTCTGATTTCCCAGCATCGGAGGCCTTATTGAGATTGTATCCTCACTGTGAAAACATAGGTTTAAACCTGTGTGTGGACAAAGACCACCCAAAAGAAAGCCTTGACATGGATTTATTGACATGGACAACTATCAGGGAGGTTTGTTCTTTTGCCAAAACACTGTCTGGCAAAAAACAGAAAATTCTTGGTGATGTCCTTGCACACAACTTCCACTTGGATGTGCAGAACTTGAACATACATCCCTCTCAGTTCTGCCCTGACACTCCTAGCTGGTTTGATGAAGTTTTTGTCTTACAAACAAGGAGTCCCACACCTTCTTCAGAGGATGCACTGAAAATTGAAAGGAAGAAAGCAATCAAAAGACAAAAATTACAAAAACACAAAAAAGCTGCACTGAGTGATAATATGGCAAGTCATTTGAGTGTTGAAAAACTATATCCTCTTTGCAGTGAAATAGGTCTGGACTTGGATGTGACATCAAAATCAGAAAACAAAGTAAAACTGGACTTGAACCTCCTGACAATACCTGTAATATTGGAGATTCAAAAATTTATATCTAAGAAACACATAGAGTATTTCCCCGGCTTTTTGTATGACATCCTGGATTATAACTTCGATCTTAGCTCACAACATCACAGGAAATGGGAATTTTCTCTAGAAACTGCAAGCAGATTCAGAATTGCACTCAAGAAATGGAAAAATAAATCTGGTGGTGAAGATACAGTCTTCAAGTTACCGTTTGTGTTTGATAAGAAACACCGCAAAGAACCGCACAGAAAAAAAAATAAAAGTCACAAACAGGCGTTGGAAATGCAGAGCTGTTCAGGCACCTCGCACCTCTCTCCTCCCAGTGATGTCATATTTAAAAATGATGGCATCACTGATGTTGGGACCCAAACACATCATGACATAAAGATGGAGATGTGTGATAATCTTCTTCCAGGAAACTTACAGGTTAAAGAGGAGACATGTTACGTCGATGTGAAACCAGATATGGGTCGGACTGTTGAAGCAACAGCAGAGCCAAACATTGTGGGTGTTACGCATCTGGGTCAAAGTAAATCTGCAGGATCTTGTGAAAATACCTTGATGACTAAATCAGTCTCAGGGTCAGAGACAGAGAATGTGCAGTATTTCCTCTTTGCCCCACCGACAGCATCTGAAGGCTTTAGAATGCTACCACCATGTTCTAACATTGTAGGTCCCATGAATGCAGGAACGGCCACCACATATTTTGTCCCAGTGACAGGGTTCATACCAGTTCAAGTGATACCTATGTCTCATAATCCTGTGAATATATCTATCAAAGAGGAGCAAGAAGATATGCTGGTTGACCTTGGCTCCTCCAAAGATCACTCAAATGCAGAAATTGAAGTGACCATTAAAGAAGAATATGATCCGTAATTCAAAAAAAAAGTCTACAAAAGAAGCACGTGTTTACACTAGACACATCAGTGGGAGTAGATAAGCAGTACTTAACCGCAATTTGGTCTCAGTTCTTTAAGGGGTGTGTATTTTCTGCTCAAAATATTTAAATGAGGGTTCAGAGCCTGAAAGAATGGGTAGGATTGACCAAAATGTACCATTGTTATGTACTTGCCGCTTTCTCCTGCAAGCAGGTGAAAGCAACAATATTCTTTATCCTTTTTTTTTTCGTTCTGGGTTTATTATTGTTTCTTTCTGACCCTGTCATAGTCATTGTTGTATATATTTTTCTACTGATTGTTTTTCTTTAGAACAAGGTGTAAAAACTGTGACTGTGATTTTAAAATATCTACCTATATATGTCCTATAATAAATTCTGTTTCTGAATACATGCAGATGGCTATCATTTTCATTTATGTACAGCTGTAGTTGTAATACTGAAATTGGTCTGCAGGTGGTGCACTACTCTTATTTCCTTTGGAGACCAATGAATAAGGGAGCCACCCTCTAAGAGGAGTTATTGTTTTAGATCTGATTACACTGTCTGAGCATGTGCAGGAAACTGAGCAGCATATGTGCAGCTCTGTGTGCTCATGGGACTACATGAAGGAGAGTGAGTGAGAAATTCTGCCCCCTACAGATCAGGCTTCTCATCAGGTGTCATCATTTTAAGGTTAATCATTTATAAATAATATTTAATATCAGATTGTGTTGAATTAATTATTCTGGATTATCTTAATAGTTTTTAACTATCTAGCATAAAACAATCAGTTGGAATTAAATGAGTTATAAAGGTTTGACTGTGCATTTCCAGTCCACACTCGCCCAGGCTGCTGGATTGGTTCCTCTTCTCTTCAGGAGTCAGATTATCCACCTAATCTGATTGACATGGATAAATAAATGTATTTTATTTGAAGAATACAAACTAAATAAAAGTGCCTTGACATTTTGTCATTATTTTTATTTTTCTCAATGGAAGGGAATTCTCATTTATTTGTAGAATTTTATAACTAGTGGTGGAAATATGCAGGTAGGCAGTTCGTAATCGTAGTGGTAATTTTTTAAAAAGACTTTTATGATCCATTTATTTTGAAGTCAGCTTGCTCTTCTCCTGTCCACACTCCAGTCCGGTAGGTGGCGGAAGTTGGCTGCCAATCGCCAATAAACTTAAAAGAAGAAGAAGTTTAAGTGCCGTTGCGTCACTTCCTGTTAGCCGAATGTTTTTTAGGAGTCTTGAGAATCGTTGTGAGGCAAAAAAAGACGTGGTTTGGAATAACGCAAATAATTGGGAAGACTGTTGGTGCGACTGTTGACTGCTAACAGCCAACTTAAGGTAAAACATACTTACAGCACTCATGGTACGAATTTTAGAAGTAGTAGTAGAGAGAATCATTATGTGAAGTTAGCTTGCACGCCATTATATGTATTATTATGTGTGATAATAATAAGCTGATAACGGTAACCACTCTTATTGTAGAGCCAGAAGAAGAAACCTTGAAGACGTCCAGATACACCGGATCAATAACAGGTTATTACCAGTTCTGTTTTTGTTGTTGTTGGATTTGCACAAACTTGTTGATGGCTTTAATATCAGAATCAGAATCGTGTGTATTGCCATGTAAGTGAAGAGGATTCACATTACTAGGAATTTGCCTTAGTGATCGGTGCACACATAAAACGTATAATAACTAGAAAAGGGCATTTCCTTAAGAAAATGCAAGTTTGATTGCTGCAGCTGAAAGCATTGCTTTGAATGCTGATGTGAAGAATTGCTCTGAATTGCTGGAGAATCAGAGCGATTCAGAGCTTTGTATGCCTCTGTGTGTCAGAAATGTTTTGAAAAAAAACTTGAAGTTGACCCGGAATGTCCTGTGAGATAAACATTGCCTAGTTTGATTGCCTAGCAATGGCAATCAAACTAGGCAATGTTTATCTCACAGAGGAGAAAATGAGGTCAAATAAAAAAGGTAAATAATGTAATCTAAAGGTAAGGCTATAAATCGACATGACATTACAGACATACAATGAACAGAACAGACCATGAGTGGTGGCTGTAGTGGCAAACTAGACCCTGATATGAACAGAGTGTAACAGGTTCCACATGGATCAGTGAGGTGGTACTGGTGTGCAAAGTACTGCAAGATGGAAGTAAACAGTGCATTGTGCAGTGACTATACTAAAGTGTCATTGTGAAATATCCACATAGATGCATCTTCTCATAATGTAAATGCAATGTATCTTATCCAATAGCACCCATGATCACCTTGTCCTCGTTTGTAGGATTATTGATATCGGATATCCCGCCTTTCCTTGTACCAAGTTGTTTTGTGGCATTCATCATGTAATGTAACCTCCAGGTCACATAGAGGTAAATCCGGACCCTCCATGTCTCAATCAGATTTGCAGCAATTATGATAACCCCACTATATATAGATGGATAAAATAATGAATTTTCTGATTCTATGGAAAAAGTTATCCCTATGCGGCAAACACCAGATGCCTACATGCAACAGATGCCATGCAGGTTTTTTGTGTTTCTTAGGCCTTAACCTAAGCCACTACTATAATGACAAAATATCATTTTTCTGTGAATTAATTCACAAATTTGTGATTTAGAGTTCAAGTTGGATACATGTTGGATAAACACCCATGTAGTACGCAAAGACTGAAGGCCAGACATGTCGGAGCAAGATTTGGCTAAGCTTTACAAGGTTTGTAACAAGCTTAAACACAACATCCTTACATATATGTTGTGGACGATGGTAAAATGCTTAATCCTTAAGTGTTTTCCTTTTTGCTGAATACAGGGATTGAATATTGACTGGCTTGTTGAAGATGGACAAAATGGAATGCAATCCGAACAGAAGAGGGATTTTTGCCAACACCGTGTGGCAATGGCGCATCATGCATGTAAGGAAGTATTCAAGAAACCCAGAACCATTTCTTTGTAGCAATAAGATAGGCTTGGATTTTAATGTTGAATCCACCACAAAGAAAAAAAAGGATGTAGGACTACTGACAAATGGTGTTGTTCTGGAGCTCTGTGACTTTGCAAAAACAGTTAAGGAGAGTAAAAGGCATTTGATCACAAACATTTTAGAGAAGAATTTTGATCTTGGATTAGAAAACGAACAACAACGGGCTGATTTTACAAAACGCATTCTGCTTAAACTCAAAGACCTTATCAGAACACCTCTTCAAAACAAACACGAAGCTTTTCCTCTTTTTGATACATTGAGTGTGCCTTCATGTACAAACAGTATTGAAAATGGACAGAGTGTGGGATCTGCAGAGCACCAGTCTAACAGTTTACAGGAGCTAACGGAGACTGATTATGGAGAAGATGAAGCCAAAACAGAAAAGGTGGATGGATTCCATGCTGATGACAGTGATGAAGATCAAATGGAGTGGTTAGGTGCAACAGAAGACATGAAAGCAGATGCTTGTGCACTCTCATTTCCCTATTGTCAAGAGATTGGTTTGAGTTTTGACCTTGAGTCACAACAGCACCTGGATCCGGATCTGTTGACGAAAGCAGTCATGTTAGAACTTGTAGACTTCAGTACACTGCTGAATGCATCCTACAGCTCCATTGTTCTTGATGTCTTGGATTATAATTTTGAACTTGATGTCAAAAGTCAGCAGGGACAAAAACAAGTTTGGTCCTCAATATTACATCTACTGAAAAGGAGAAAACAATTTGCCGTTGCCAGTGCCAAATTGGGTCCACAGTTTGAAAATGAACCATTTTCAATTCAGACAAACCCCTTAAAACGACCACGACAGTCCTGTTTAGAGGCCCCACTAAATCGTAACGAGGAAGTAACTAAAAGAAGAAAGTCTGATTTAAAAAGAGAAGAGAACCTTTTCCAGGAATCTACTACAAACACAGATCAACCATTTTCCAGTCAGTCTGATGACAGCAGTCATCTCAAAGATGAAAATCAAACATACATTCCTCCAACTTCAACGTCACACTTCACCGAAGCTTATGCTTTTCAGGACATGTCGGAAGAACTTCCTTGCAGGAAGAAAATGTGTCTTGCTAACCAGAGAAGTGATGTGAAGGAAGCAGTAAGGCAAAAACAACTGCAGATACAAAGAGAAACAGTCATGCTGCAAAGTGATGTAGAAACTGATGAAACCACAGATTCAGAGAACTGGACAGATGAGGATGACCTACACAACACAACAAATTCTGAAATAAATGTGGTCCCCCCATTTACAAGTCAGTTTGATAAAAGCAAGCAGCAAAGAGATGAACAACAGATGCTCGTTCCAACAACTCCAACAAATGGATGTGACATAATACAAGATGAAATGGAATCAATGATCAACACGTGGAAGTTGCGTGCTAAACGTGTAAAACAAATCCTCCTTCAAATGAAACAACATGACCTTTTGATGAAAGACAATGCTTGGAAGCTAAAGTATCTAGAATTCAATGTTGGATTTGCTCCGAAGCAGAACCTCCATCCTGACCAACTGAAATATTTTTGTCTGTACAAAGTTGCTCTTTTTGCCTTAGCAATGAATTCATCAAAGTCAGAATTCATCATGGACATTCTTGAAAACAACTTTGACCTTGGCCTACAGAGTGAATACCATAAACATGTTTTTTCATGTGAAATGATGACACAAACAAGAGAGCTTCAGAACTGTGAGGATGCTGTCAAATTCTCAAAAGAGGTGTTTGAACTTCCTGTTCCAATGTCATCAGAAGATATGGAATATCAGATTGTGGATGAGGGAAATCTTGAACTCAGCTGCATGACAGGAACAGGAACATATGATGTTCCTCTTGATTCACACTTGGATGCTGAGCCTGGCTCACATGCTGAAGATGGAACAACTCAACAGGAAAGTGTAAATCCCTATCCCTTCTGTAAGGACATTGGTCTGAAGCTATATGTAAGTGATGGTCGGCCAAATCAAAAACTCCACATCAACAAACTGACTAAAGGAGCAATGACCGAAATCACAATCTTTGCAGAAAAGCTATGTGGATCATTTGAGCAGATTTGTTTTGATATCCTCAGACACAACTTTGATCTTGATTTGCAAAGTGTAGACTCTGACCTCTTTCAAAACATTCTTAGGCGCATTCCTGCTGCAAATGACGTAGTGAATCTAGCATGCTATGTACCCTCCCACTATAAGGACAGTAAACGTAACTTAAGAGATGCATCTGTACTCAAAGAACTGCAATACCAAAACAATACAGACTTGGAAGAAAACTGTGTTTGTCCTCCCCGGGCACCCACAGAACAAAACAGGAGGATGTCTGCTGACACCAAACAACAACATGGCATCGATTTAGTGCTGTGGAAACTGCGATCTAATCGTATTCAGCGAATCCTCTCAGGTCATGAAGAACATTGCCCTCTGTTTTCTTACTCAAGATGTAAGAAATTGGGCATTGATTTTAATGTCGGATCTGGAATTAAAAAAAATCTTGATCCAAAGTTGTTGACCAATGGAGTCATGGTTGAACTTCACACTTTTGCCTCAGCACTGCTGTCATCTAAAACAGATTTCATGACTGAGGTATTGGAGTATAATTTTGATCTAAATCTGAACACTGAGCATCTTCGCAGTGCCTATGCAGAAGAACTTTTGAGTCAGTTTATGAAAATGAATATAAAAAGGCGATCAGTCTCTCTTAAAAAACTCCCGATCCAAATCCCTGGCCCAAGATGCATAAAGGAATATACTCCACATTGCTCCAAGTGTTGCCAAGACAGAAACCAGATGCTTCTTAAGGATGTTTTTGAGCCAAATGACATGTTTCATCATAATCTGCATGTCATCACTGACACAGACTCTGGTAATGCAGACTCTACAAATCAAAGACATGTAATGGACCCAATCTCTACATTCCAGGCATCAGATTCCTTCTTCAGCTGCTACCGTGAGTGCAGTAAAGTAGGTTTAAACCTCTGTTTGTTCAACAACCATCCAAAAGAAAAACTTAAAACACATGAAATAACTGCTGCAGCTATGTTAGAGCTATTGTCTTTTGCCAAAAGAGTGTGTGGAACAGGACTCAGGATTTTTCTAGATATCCTTGTCCACAACTTCAACTTTGACCTGCGGAAACCTTCCAATAATTTTGTTCCTCATTTCAAACATAAACCATTTGAGGGAGGCCTTGCCTGGTTTAATGAAGTTTATGCGATTGATCAACTGTTTAGTAAACATGCCATAAAGAAAACCTGGACTCTTGACATGCAGGGGAGTGACAGAAAGAAAGCAGTAACAAAAAGAATACTGATGATGCAAAGAAAAAAGGAAAGAGCACTGCTGGAAAGTGATAGTGAAACTGATGAAACCACAGATTCAGAGAACGGGGCAGATGAGGATGACCTACACAACACACCAAATTCTGAAATAAATGTAGCCCCACCATTTGCAAGTCAGTCTGATGACAGCAAACAACAAGCACATGAACAACAGATGCTCCTTCCAACAACTGCACCAGATGAATGTGGCATGATACAAGAAGAAATAGGACCAGAAAGCAACATGTGGAAGTTGCGTTCCAAACGTGTAAAACAAATCCACCTTCAAATGATACGACATGACCTTTTGATGAAAGACAATACTTGGAAGCTAAAGTATCTAGAATTCAATGTTGGATTTGCACCAAAGCAGAACCTACATCCTGACCAACTGAAATATTTTTGTCTGTACAAAGTTGCTCTTTTTGCCTTAGCAATGAATTCATCAAAGTCAGAATTTATCATGGACATTCTTGAAAACAACTTTAACCTTGGCCTACAGAGTGAATACCATAAACATGTTTTTTCATGTGAAATGATGACACAAGCACGAAAACTTCAGAACTGTGAGGATGCTGTCAAATTCTCAAAAGAGGTGTTTGAACTTCCTGTTCCAATGTCATCAGAAGATATGGAATATCAGATTGTTGATGAGGGAAATCTTGAATTCAGCTGCATGACAGGAACAGGAACATATGATGTTCCTCTTGATTCACACTTTGATGCTGAGCCTGGCTCACATGCTGAAGATGGAACAACTCAACAGGAAAGTGTGGATCAATATCCCTTCTGTAAGGACATTGGTCTGAAGCTATATGTAAGCGACGGTCAGCCAAATCAAAAACTCCACATCAACAAACTGACTAAAGGAGCAATGACCGAAATCACAATCTTTGCAGAAAAGCTATGTGGATCATTTGAGCAGATTTGTTTTGATATCCTCAGACACAACTTTGATCTTGATTTGCAAAGTGTAGACTCTGACCTCTTTCAAAACATTCTTAGGCGCATTCCTGCTGCAAATGACATAGTGAATCTAGCATGCTATCTACCCTCCCACTATAAGGACAGTAAATGTAACTTAAGGGATGCATCTGTACTCAAAGAACTGCAATATCAAAACAATACAGACTTGGAAGAAAACTGTGTTTGTCCTCCCCGGGCACCCACAGAACAAAACAGAAGGATATCTGCTGACACCGAACAACAACATGGCATCGATTTAGTGCTGTGGAAACTGCGATCTAATCGTATTCAGCGAATCCTCTCAGGTCATGAAGAACATTGCCCTCTGTTTTCTTACTCAAGATGTAAGAAATTGGACATTGATTTTAATGTCGGATCTGGAATTAAAAAAAATCTTGATCCAAAGTTGTTGACCAATGGAGTCATGGTTGAACTTCACACTTTTGCCTCAGCACTGCTGTCATCTAAAACAGATTTCATGACTGAGGTATTGGAGTATAATTTTGATCTAAATCTGAACACTGAGCATCTTCGCAGTGCCTATGCAGAAGAACTTTTGAGTCAGTTTATGAAAATTAAGACAAAAAGGCGATCAGTCCCTCTTAAAAAACTCCCGATCCAAATCCCTGGCCCAGGATGCATAAAGGAATATACTCCACATTGCTCCAAGTGTTGCCAAGATAGAAACCAGATGCTTCTTAAGGATGTTTTTGAGCCAAATGACATGTTTCATCATAATCTGCATGTCATTACTGACACAGACTCTGGTAATGCAGACTCTACAAATCAAAGACATGTAATGGACACAATCTCTACATTCCAGGCATCAGATTCCTTCTTCAGCTGCTACCGTGAGTGCAGTAAAGTAGGTTTAAACCTCTGTTTGTTCAACAACCATCCAAAAGAAAAACTTAAAACACATGAAATAACTGCTGCAGCTATGTTAGAGCTATTTTCTTTTGCCAATAGACTGTGTGGAACAGGACGCAGGATTGTTTTAGATATCCTTGTCCACAACTTCAACTTTGACCTGCAGAAACCTTCCAAGCGTTTTGTTCTGCGTTTCAAACATAAACCATTTGAGGGAGGCCTTGCCTGGTTTAATGAAGTTTATACGATTGATCAACAGTTTTGTAAACATCCCATAAAGAAAACGTGGACTCTTGACATGCAGGGGAGTGACAGAAAGAAAGCAGTAACAAAAAGAATACTGATGATGCAAAGAAAAAAGGAAAGAGCACTGCTGGAAAGTGATAGTGAAACTGATGAAACCACAGATTCAGAGAACGGGGCAGATGAGGATGACCTACACAACACACCAAATTCTGAAATAAATGTAGCCCCACCATTTGCAAGTCAGTCTGATGACAGCAAACAACAAGCACATGAACAACAGATTCTCCTTCCAACAACTGCACCAAATGAATGTGACATGATACAAGAAGAAATAGGAACAAGGAGCAACATGTGGAAGTTGCGTGCTAATCGTGTAAAGAAAATCCTCTTTGACCAGTGTAAAGATCACTGTCGGTTCTTCAACAAGAAAGTTTATCTGGAATTCAATGTTGGATTTATGCCTAAGCAAAACCTCAGTGCTGACATTTTGACTCATTCTGTCCTATTCAAAGTTGCACAATTTGCTATAGCAATGAGTTCATCCCAGCCAGACTTCATCATGAAAATTCTTGAAAACAACTTTGACCTATGCCTGGGCAGGGTACACCATGAAGATGTGTTTACATGTGAACTGATGAAAAAACTAAGAGAGCTTCAAAGTTGTGAGGATGCCGTCAAATTCTCAAAAGAGGTTTTTGAACTTCCCGATCCATTGTCTGCTGAAGCTCATCCTCACACTAAAGCTGATTCACCTGCTGGGCCTGATCCACATGTCAAAACTAAACCAGTTTCACAGGCTCAAACAACTTCAAGTGTGGATCCCTATCCCTTCTGTAAGGACATTGGGATGAAGCTAAATGTTGGCAACAGTCAACACAATAAAAAACTTCACATCCACAGACTCACTAAAGGAGCAATGACCGAAGTGGCAGCCTTTGCAGAAAAGCTGTGTGGAACATTTGACGACATTTGTTTTGATATCCTCAGACATAACTTTGATCTTGATTTGCCCAGCATAGATTGTGAGCTGTTTCAAAACATTCTTGCTCAAATTCCTGCTGCAAATGACACAGTGAATTTAGCGACCATTTCACGTCATGTGACGCCATTGCACTTGCACAGTGACCCTATAGTTCTCCAACAACTGCCATGCCAGCCCAAACCCAATGAAGGAGAACACAGTGCTGTTCTAACTCAAGCTGTAAAAGACCATAATTTCAGTAGGGTCATTGACGCAGAAGAACATGACCGTGATTCATTCCTGTGGACATTGCGAGCTAATCGTGTTCGGCAGATCCTCTCAGTTCATGGAGAACATTGCCCTTTGTATTCTTATTCCAGATGTAAGAAGTTGGGCATTGATTTTAACATAGGATCTGGAGAAAAACGAGATCTTGACCCAAAGTTGCTGACCAATGGCATCATGATTGAACTTCAGACTTTTGCCAAAGCACTGGTGTCTTCCAAGAAAGATTTTATGACTGAGATACTGGAGTTTAATTTTGACCTAAACTTGAGGGGAGAGCTACATCGAAGCGCCTATGCACAGGAGCTCATGAAAAACGTTGTAGCTATGAAAGCAAAAAGGGCCACGACCCTTAAAAGAAACCATGCTTTTGAAATCCCTGACCCCAAATCCGTAGTGGGAAATGCTCCATGTTGCCCTAAATGCTATCAAGACAGAAATTATGCATTTCGTCAGGATGAGTCTAATCCAGATCACATCTTTCATTATGATGCACACACCAAAACTGACACCATATCTGCTGACTGCACAACACAAAAACCTGTTATGGACCTAGTTTCTGATTTCCCAGCATCGGAGGCCTTATTGAGATTGTATCCTCACTGTGAAAACATAGGTTTAAACCTGTGTGTGGACAAAGACCACCCAAAAGAAAGCCTTGACATGGATTTATTGACATGGACAACTATCAGGGAGGTTTGTTCTTTTGCCAAAACACTGTCTGGAAAAAAACAGAAAATTCTTGGTGATGTCCTTGCACACAACTTCCACTTGGATATGCAGAACTTGAACATACATCCCTCCCAGTTCTGCCCTGACACTCCTAGCTGGTTTGATGAAGTTTTTGTCTTACAAACAAGGAGTCCCACACCTTCTTCAGAGGATGCACTGAAAATTGAAAGGAAGAAAGCAATCAAAAGACAAAAATTACAAAAACACAAAAAAGCTGCACTGAGTGATAATATGGCAAGTCATTTGAGTGTTGAAAAACTATATCCTCTTTGCAGTGAAATAGGTCTGGACTTGGATGTGACATCAAAATCAGAAAACAAAGTAAAACTGGACTTGAACCTCCTGACAATACCTGTAATATTGGAGATTCAAAAATTTATATCTAAGAAACACATAGAGTATTTCCCCGGCTTTTTGTATGACATCCTGGATTATAACTTCGATCTTAGCTCACAACATCACAGGAAATGGGAATTTTCTCTAGAAACTGCAAGCAGATTCAGAATTGCACTCAAGAAATGGAAAAATAAATCTGGTGGTGAAGATACAGTCTTCAAGTTACCGTTTGTGTTTGATAAGAAACACCGCAAAGAACCGCACAGAAAAAAAAATAAAAGTCACAAACAGGCGGAAATGCAGAGCTGTTCAGGCACCTCGCAACTCTCTCCTCCCAGTGATGTCATATTTAAAAATGATGGCGTCACTGGTGTTGGGACCCAAACACATCATGACATAAAGATGGAGATGTGTGATAATCTTCCAGGAAACTTACAGGTTAAAGAGGAGACATGTTATGTCGATGTGAAACCAGATATGGGTCGGACTGTTGAAGCAACAGCAGAGCCAAACATTGTGGGTGTTACGCATCTGGGTCAAAGTAAATCTGCAGGATCTTGTGAAAATACCTTGATGACTAAATCAGTCTCAGGGTCAGAGACAGAGAATGTCCAGTATTTCCTCTTTGCCCCACCGACAGCATCTGAAGGCTTTAGAATGCTACCACCATGTTCTAACATTGTGGGTCCCATAACTGCAGGAACGGCCACCACATATTTTGTCCCAGTGACAGGGTTCATACCAGTTCAAGTGATACCTATGTCTCATAATCCTGTGAATATATCTATCAAAGAGGAGCAAGAAGATATGCTGGTTGACCTTGGCTCCTCCAAAGATCACTCAAACGCAGAAATTGAAGTGACCATTAAAGAAGAATATGATCCGTAATACAAAAAAAAAGTCTACAAAAGAAGCACGTGTTTACACTAGACACATCAGTGGGAGTAGATAAGCAGTACTTAACCGCAATTTGGTCTCAGTTCTTTAAGGGGTGTGTATTTTCTGCTCAAAATATTTAAATGAGGGTTCAGAGCCTGAAAGAATGGGTAGGATTGACCAAAATGTACCATTGTTATGTACTTGCCGCTTTCTCCTGCAAGCAGGTGAAAGCAACAATATTCTTTATCCTTTTTTTTTCGTTCTGGGTTTATTATTGTTTCTTTCTGACCCTGTCATAGTCATTGTTGTATATATTTTTCTACTGATTGTTTTTCTTTAGAACAAGGTGTAAAAAACTGTGACTGTGATTTTAAAATATCTACCTATATATGTCCTATAATAAATTCTGTTTCTGAATACATGCAGATGGCTATCATTTTCATTTATGTACAGCTGTAGTTGTAATTGTTGTAGGCTTCTCATCAGGTGTCATCATTTTAAGGTTAATCATTTATAAATAATATTTAATATCAGATTGTGTTGAATTAATTATTCTGGATTATCTTAATAGTTTTTAACTATCTAGCATAAAACAATCAGTTGGAATTAAATGAGTTATAAAGGTTTGACTGTGCATTTCCAGTCCACACTCGCCCAGGCTGCTGGATTGGTTCCTCTTCTCTTCAGGAGTCAGATTATCCACCTAATCTGATTGACATGGATAAATAAATGTATTTTATTTGAAGAATACAAACTAAATAAAAGTGCCTTGACATTTTGTCATTATTTTTATTTTTCTCAATGGAAGGGAATTCTCATTTATTTGTAGAATTTTATAACTAGTGGTGGAAATATGCAGGTAGGCAGTTCGTAATCGTAGTGGTAATTTTTTAGAAAGACTTTTATGATCCATTTATTTTGAAGTCAGCTTGCTCTTCTCCTGTCCACACTCCAGTCCGGTAGGTGGCGGAAATTGGCTGCCAATCGCCAATATACTTAAAAGAAGAAGAAGATTAAGTGCCGTTGCGTCACTTCCTGTTAGCCGAATGTTTTTTAGGAGTCTTGAGAATCGTTGTGAGGCAAAAAAAGACGTGGTTTGGAATAACGCAAATAATTGGGAAGACTGTTGGTGCGACTGTTGACTGCTAACAGCCAACTTAAGGTAAAACATACTTACAGCACTCATGGTACGAATTTTAGAAGTAGTAGTAGAGAGAATCATTATGTGAAGTTAGCTTGCACGCCATTATATGTATTATTATGTGTGATAATAATAAGCTGATAACGGTAACCACTCTTATTGTAGAGCCAGAAGAAGAAACCTTGAAGACGTCCAGATACACCGGATCAATAACAGGTTATTACCAGTTCTGTTTTTGTTGTTGTTGGATTTGCACAAACTTGTTGATGGCTTTAATATCAGAATCAGAATCGTGTGTATTGCCATGTAAGTGAAGAGGATTCACATTACTAGGAATTTGCCTTAGTGATCGGTGCACACATAAAACGTATAATAACTAGAAAAGGGCATTTCCTTAAGAAAATGCAAGTTTGATTGCTGCAGCTGAAAGCATTGCTTTGAATGCTGATGTGAAGAATTGCTCTGAATTGCTGGAGAATCAGAGCGATTCAGAGCTTCGTATGCCTCTGTGTGTCAGAAATGTTTTGAAAAAAAACTTGAAGTTGACCCGGAATGTCCTGTGAGATAAACATTGCCTAGTTTGATTGCCTAGCAATGGCAATCAAACTAGGCAATGTTTATCTCACAGAGGAGAAAATGAGGTCAAATAAAAAAGGTAAATAATGTAATCTAAAGGTAAGGCTATAAATCGACATGACATTACAGACATACAATGAACAGAACAGACCATGAGTGGTGGCTGTAGTGGCAAACTAGACCCTGATATGAACAGAGTGTAACAGGTTCCACATGGATCAGTGAGGTGGTACTAGTGTGCAAAGTAGTGCAAGATGGAAGTAAACAGTGCATTGTGCAGTGACTATACTAAAGTGTCATTGTGAAATATCCACATAGATGCATCTTCTCATAATTTAAATGCAATGTATCTTATCCAATAGCACCCATGATCACCTTGTCATCGTTTGTAGGATTATTGATATCGGATATCCCACCTTTCCTTGTACCAAGTTGTTTTGTGGCGTTCATCATGTAATGTAACCTCCAGGTCACATAGAGGTAAATCCAGACCCTCCATGTCTCAATCAGATTTGCAGCAATTATGATAACCCCACTATATATAGATGGATAAAATAATGAATTTTCTGATTCTATGGAAAAAGTTATCCCTATGCGGCAAACACCAGATGCCTACATGCAACAGATGCCATGCAGGTTTTTTGTGTTTCTTAGGCCTTAACCTAAGCCACTACTATAATGACAAAATATCATTTTTCTGTGAATTAATTCACAAATTTGTGATTTAGAGTTCAAGTTGGATACATGTTGGATAAACACCCATGTAGTACGCAAAGACTGAAGGCCAGACATGTCGGAGCAAGATTTGGCTAAGCTTTACAAGGTTTGTAACAAGCTTAAACACAACATCCTTACATATATGTTGTGGACGATGGTAAAATGCTTAATCCTTAAGTGTTTTATTTTTTGCTGAATACAGGGATTGAATATTGACTGGCTCGTTGAAGATGGACAAAATGGAATGCAATCCGAACAGAAGAGGGATTTTTGCCAACACCGTGTGGCAATGGCGCATCATGCATGTAAGGAAGTATTCAAGAAACCCAGAACCATTTCTTTGTAGCAATAAGATAGGCTTGGATTTTAATGTTGGATCCACCACAAAGAAAAAAAAGGATGTAGGACTACTGACAAATGGTGTTGTTCTGGAGGTCTGTGATTTTGCAAAAACAGTTAAGGAGAGTAAAAGGCATTTGATCACAAACATTTTAGAGAAGAATTTTGATCTTGGATTAGAAAACGAACAACAACGGGCTGATTTTACAAAACACATTCTGCTTAAACTCAAAGACCTTATCAGAACACCTCTTCAAAACAAACACAAAGCTTTTCCTCTTTTTGATACATTGAGTGTGCCTTCATTTACAAACAGTATTGAAAATGGACAGAATGTGGGATCTGCAGAGCACCAGTCTGACAGTTTACAGGAGCTGATGGAGACTGATTATGGAGAAGATGAAGCCAAAACAGAAAAGGTGGATGGATTCCATGCTGATGACAGTGATGAAGATCAAATGGAGTGGTTAGGTGCAACAGAAGACATGAAAGCAGATGCTTGTGCACTCTTATTTCCCTATTGTGAAGAGATTGGTTTGAGTTTTGACCTTGAGTCACAACAGCACCTTGATCCGGATTTGTTGACGAAAGCAGTCATGTTAGAACTTGTAGACTTCAGTACACTGCTGGATGCATCCTACAGCTCCATTGTTCTTGATGTCTTAGATTATAATTTTGAACTTGATGTCAAAAGTCAGCAGGGACAAAAACAAATTTGGTCCTCAATATTACATCTGCTGAAAAGGAGAAAACAATTTGCCGTTACCAGTGCCAAATTGGGTCCACAGTTTGAAAATGAACCATTTTCAATTCAGACAAACCCCTTAAAACGACCACGACAGTCCTGTTTAGAGGCCTCACTAAATCATAACGAGGAAGTAACTAAAAGGAGAAAGTCTGATTTAAAAAGAGAAGAGAACCTTTTCCAGGAATCTACTACAAACACAGATCAACCATTTTCCAGTCAGTCTGATGACAGCAGTCATCTCAAAGATGAAAATCAAATATACATTCCTCCAACTTCAACGTCACACTTCACCGAAGCCTATGCTTTTCAGGACACGTCGGAAGAACTTCCTAGCAGGAAAAAAATGTGTCAAAAACGACTGCAGATACAAAGAGAAACAGTCATGCTGCAAAGTGATGTAGAAAGTGATGAAACCACAGATTCAGAGAACTGGACAGATGAGGATGACCTACACAACACAACAAATTCTGAAATAAATGTGGTCCCCCCATTTACAAGTCAGTTTGATAAAAGCAAGCAGCAAGGAGATGAACAACAGATGCTCGTTCCAACAACTCCAACAAATGAATGTGACATGATACAAGATGAAATGGAATCAATGATCAACATGTGGAAGTTGCGTGCTAAACGTGTAAAACAAATTCTTCTTCAAATAAAGCGCAATGAGTTTTTGAAGAGTAGGAGTCTAAATCTAGAATTCAATGTTGGATTTGCACCAAAGCAAACCCTCCATCCTGGCCAACTGAAATATTCTGGTCTGTACAAAGTTGCTTATTTTGCCTTAGCAATGAATTCATCAAAGTCAGAATTCATCATGGACATTCTTGAAAACAACTTTGACCTTGGCCTACAGAGTGCATACCATAAACATGTTTTTTCATGTGAAATGATGACACGAGCAAGAGAGCTTCAAAACTGTGAGGATGCTGTCAAATTCTCAAAAGAGATGTTTGAACTTCCTGTTCCAATGTCATCAGAAGATATGGAATATCAGATTGTGGATGAGGGAAATCTTGAACTCAGCTGCATGACAGGAACAGGAACATATGATGTTCCTCTTGATTCACACTTTGATGCTGAGCCTGGCTCACATGCTGAAGATGGAACAACTCAACAGGAAAGTGTGAATCCCTATCCCTTCTGTAAGGACATTGGTCTGAAGCTATATGTAAGCGACGGTCAGCCAAATCAAAAACTCCACATCAACAAACTGACTAAAGGAGCAATGACCGAAATCACAATCTTTGCGGAAAAGCTATGTGGAACATTTGAGCAGATTTGTTTTGATATCCTCAGACACAACTTTGATCTTGATTTGCAAAGTGTAGACTCTGACCTCTTTCAAAACATTCTTAGGCGCATTCCTGCTGCAAATGACGTAGTGAATCTAGCATGCTATGTACCCTCCCACTATAAGGACAGCAAACGTAACGTAAGGGATGCATCTGTAGTCAAAGAACTGCAATACCAAAACAATACAGACTTGGAAGAAAACTGTGTTTGTCCTCCCCGGGCACCCACAGAACAAAACAGAAGGATGTCTGCTGACACCGAACAACAACATGGCATCGATTTAGTGCTGTGGAAACTGCGATCTAATCGTATTCATCGAATCCTCTCAGGTCATGAAGAACATTGCCCTCTGTTTTCATACTCAAGATGTAAGAAATTGGGCATTGATTTTAATGTCGGATCTGGAATTAAAAAAAATCTGGATCCAAAGTTGTTGACCAATGGAGTCATGGTTGAACTTCACACTTTTGCCTCAGCACTGCTGTCATCTGCAACAGATTTCATGACTGAGGTATTGGAGTATAATTTTGATCTAAATCTGAACACTGAGCATCTTCGCAGTGCCTATGCAGAAGAACTTTTGAGTCAGTTTATGAAAATTAAGACAAAAAGGCGATCAGTCCCTCTTAAAAAACTCCCGATCCAAATCCCTGGCCCAGGATGCATAAAGGAATATACTCCACATTGCTCCAAGTGTTGCCAAGACAGAAACCACATGCTTTTTAAGGATGTTTTTGAGCCAAATGACATGTTTCATCATAATCTGCATGTCATCACTGACACAGACTCTGGTAATGCAGACTCTACAAATCAAAGACATGTAATGGACCCAATCTCTACATTCCAGACATCAGATTCCTTCTTCAGCTGCTACCGTGAGTGCAGTAAAGTAGGTTTAAACCTCCGTTTGTTCAACAACCATCCAAAAGAAAAACTTAAAACACATGAAATAACTGCTGCAGCTATGTTAGAGCTATTTTCTTTTGCCAAAAGACTGTGTGGAACAGGACCCAGGATTGTTCTAGATATCCTTGTTCACAACTTCAACTGTGACCCGCCCAAACCTTCCAAGCGTTTTGTTCTGCATTTCAAACATAAACCATTTGAGGGAGGCCTTGCCTGGTTTAATGAAGTTTATGCGATTGATCAACAGTTTCGTAAACATCCCATAAAGAAAACGTGGACTCTTGACATGCAGGGGAGTGACAGAAAGAAAGCAGTAAGGAAAAGAATACTGATGATGCAAAGACAAAAGGAAAAAACCCTGCTGGAAAGTGATGTAAAAACTGATGAAACCACAGATTCAGAGAACTGGACAGATGAGGATGACCTACGCAACACACCAAATTCTGAAATTAATGTGGTCCCACCATTTACAAGTCAGTTTGATGACAGCAAACAGCAAGCACATGAAAAAGAGATGCTCTTTCCAACAACTCCAACAAATGAATGTGACATGATACAAGATGAAATGGGATCAGTGATCAACATGTGGAAGTTGCGTTCCAAACGTGTAAAACAAATCCTCCTTCAAATGAAACAACATGACCTTTTGATGAAAGACAATGCTTGGAAGCTAAAGTATCTAGAATTCAATGTTGGATTTGCTCCGAAACAGAACCTCCATCCTGACCAACTGAAATATTTTTGTCTGTACAAAGTTGCTCTTTTTGCCTTAGCAATGAATTCATCAAAGTCAGAATTCATCATGGACATTCTTGAAAACAACTTTGACCTTGGCCTACAGAGTGCATACCATAAACATGTTTTTTCATGTGAAATGATGACACAAACAAGAGAGCTTCAGAACTGTGAGGATGCTGTCAAATTCTCAAAAGAGGTGTTTGAACTTCCTGTTCCAATGTCATCAGAAGATATGGAATATCAGATTGTTGATGAGGGAAATCTTGAACTCAGCTGCATGACAGGAACAGGAACATATGATGTTTCTCTTGATTCACACTTTGATGCTGAGCCTGGCTCACATGTTGAAGAGGGAACAACTCAACAGGAAAGTGTGGATCAATATCCTTTCTGTAAGGACATTGGTCTGAAGCTATATGTAAGCGACGGTCGGCCAAATCAAAAACTCCACATCAACAAACTGACTAAAGGAGCAATGACCGAAATCACAATCTTTGCGGAAAAGCTATGTGGAACATTTGAGCAGATTTGTTTTGATATCCTCAGACACAACTTTGATCTTGATTTGCAAAGTGTAGACTCTGACCTCTTTCAAAACATTCTTAGGCGCATTCCTGCTGCAAATGAAGTAGTGAATCTAGCATGCTATGTACCCTCCCACTATAAGGACAGTAAGCGTAATGTAAGGGATGCATCTGTACTCAAAGAACTGCAATACCAAAACAATACAGACTTGGAAGAAAACTGTGTTTGTCCTCCCCGGGCACCCACAGAACAAAACAGGAGGATGTCTGCTGACACCGAACAACAACATGGCATCGATTTAGTGCTGTGGAAACTGCGATCTAATCGTATTCATCGAATCCTCTCAGGTCATGAAGAACATTGCCCTCTGTTTTCTTACTCAAGATGTAAGAAATTGGGCATTGATTTTAATGTCGGATCTGGAATTAAAAAAAATCTGGATCCAAAGTTGTTGACCAATGGAGTCATGGTTGAACTTCACACTTTTGCCTCAGCACTGCTGTCATCTGCAACAGATTTCATGACTGAGGTATTGGAGTATAATTTTGATCTAAATCTGAACACTGAGCATCTTCGCAGTGCCTATGCAGAAGAACTTTGGAGACAGTTTATGAAAATTAAGGTAAAAAGGTTCTCAGTCCCCGTCAAAAAAAGCCTGTTCAAGATCCCTGGCCCAGGATGCATAAAGGAATATACTCCACATTGCTCCAAGTGTTGCCAAGACAGAAACCAGATGCTTTTTAAGGATGTTTTTGAGCCAAATGACATGTTTCATCATAATCTGCATGTCATCACTGACACAGACTCTGGTAATGCAGACTCTACAAATCAAAGACATGTAATGGACCCAATCTCTACATTCCAGGCATCAGATTCCTTCTTCAGCTGCTACCGTGAGTGCAGTAAAGTGGGTTTAAACCTCTGTTTGTTCAACAACCATCCAAAAGAAAAACTTAAAACACATGAAATAACTGCTGCAGCTATGTTAGAGCTATTGTCTTTTGCCAAAAGAGTGTGTGGAACAGGACTCAGGATTTTTCTAGATATCCTTGTCCACAACTTCAACTTTGACCTGCGGAAACCTTCCAATAATTTTGTTCCTCATTTCAAACATAAACCATTTGAGGGAGGCCTTGCCTGGTTTAATGAAGTTTATGCGATTGATCAACTGTTTAGTAAACATGCCATTAAGAAAACCTGGACTCTTGACATGCAGGGGAGTGACAGAAAGAAAGCAGTAAGGAAAAGAATACTGATGATGCAAAGAAAAAAGGAAAGAGCACTGCTGGAAAGTGATAGTGAAACTGATGAAACCACAGATTCAGAGAACGGGGCAGATGAGGATGACCTACACAACACACCAAATTCTGAAATAAATGTAGCCCCACCATTTGCAAGTCAGTCTGATGACAGCAAACAACAAGCACATGAACAACAGATGCTCCTTCCAACAACTGCACCAGATGAATGTGGCATGATACAAGAAGAAATAGGACCAGAAAGCAACATGTGGAAGTTGCGTGCTAATCGTGTAAAGAAAATCCTCTTTGACCAGTGTAAAGATCACTGTCAGTTCTTCAACAAGAAAGTTTATCTGGAATTCAATGTTGGATTTATGCCTAAGCAAAACCTCAGTGCTGACATTTTGACTCATTCTGTCCTATTCAAAGTTGCACAATTTGCTTTAGCAATGAGTTCATCCCAGCCAGACTTTATCATGAAAATTCTTGAAAACAACTTTGACCTATGCCTGGGCAGGGTACACCATGAAGATGTGTTTACATGTGAACTGATGAAAAAACTAAGAGAGCTTCAAAGTTGTGAGGATGCCGTCAAATTCTCAAAAGAGGTTTTTGAACTTCCCGATCCATTGTCTGCTGAAGCTCATCCTCACACTAAAGCTGATTCACCTGCTGGGCCTGATCCACATGTCAAAACTAAACCAGTTTCACAGGCTCAAACAACTTCAACAAGTGTGGATCCCTATCCCTTCTGTAAGGACATTGGGATGAAGCTAAATGTTGGCAACAGTCAACCCAATAAAAAACTTCACATCCACAGACTCACTAAAGGAGCAATGACCGAAGTGGCAGCCTTTGCAGAAAAGCTGTGTGGAACATTTGACGACATTTGTTTTGATATCCTCAGACATAACTTTGATCTTGATTTGCCCAGCATAGATTGTGAGCTGTTTCAAAACATTCTTGCTCAAATTCCTGCTGCAAATGACACAGTGAATCTAGCGACCATTTCATGTCATGTGACGCCATTGCACTTGCACAGTGACCCTATAGTTCTCCAACAACTGCCATGCCAGCCCAAACCCAATGAAGGAGGACACAGTGCTGTTTTAACTCAAGCTGTAAAAGACCATAATTTCAGTAGGGTCATTGACGCAGAAGAACATGACCGTGATTCATTCCTGTGGACATTGCGAGCTAATCGTGTTCGGCAGATCCTCTCAGTTCATGGAGAACATTGCCCTTTGTATTCTTATTCCAGATGTAAGAAGTTGGGCATTGATTTTAACATAGGATCTGGAGAAAAACGAGATCTTGACCCAAAGTTGCTGACCAATGGCATCATGATTGAACTTCAGACTTTTGCCAAAGCACTGGTGTCTTCCAAGAAAGATTTTATGACTGAGATACTGGAGTTTAATTTTGACCTAAACTTGAGGGGAGAGCTACATCGAAGCGCCTATGCACAGGAGCTCATGAAAAACGTTGTAGCTATGAAAGCAAAAAGGGCCACGACCCTTAAAAGAAACCATGCTTTCGAAATCCCTGACCCCAAATCCGTAGTGGGAAATGCTCCATGTTGCCCTAAATGCTATCAAGACAGAAATTATGCATTTCGTCAGGATGAGTCTAATCCAGATCACATCTTTCATTATGATGCACACACCAAAACTGACACCATATCTGCTGACTGCACAACACAAAAACCTGTTATGGACCTAGTTTCTGATTTCCCAGCATCGGAGGCCTTATTGAGATTGTATCCTCACTGTGAAAACATAGGTTTAAACCTGTGTGTGGACAAAGACCACCCAAAAGAAAGCCTTGACATGGATTTATTGACATGGACAACTATCAGGGAGGTTTGTTCTTTTGCCAAAACACTGTCTGGAAAAAAACAGAAAATTCTTGGTGATGTCCTTGCACACAACTTCCACTTGGATGTGCAGAACTTGAACATACATCCCTCCCAGTTCTGCCCTGACACTCCTAGCTGGTTTGATGAAGTTTTTGTCTTACAAACAAGGAGTCCCACACCTTCTTCAGAGGATGCACTGAAAATTGAAAGGAAGAAAGCAATCAAAAGACAAAAATTACAAAAACACAAAAAAGCTGCACTGAGTGATAATATGGCAAGTCATTTCAGTGTTGAAAAACTATATCCTCTTTGCAGTGAAATAGGTCTGGACTTGGATGTGACATCAAAATCAGAAAACAAAGTAAAACTGGACTTGAACCTCCTGACAATACCTGTAATATTGGAGATACAAAAATTTATATCTAAGAAACACATAGAGTATTTCCCCGGCTTTTTGTATGACATCCTGGATTATAACTTCGATCTTAGATCACAACATCACAGGAAATGGGAATTTTCTCTAGAAACTGCAAGCAGATTCAGAATTGCACTCAAGAAATGGAAAAATAAATCTGGTGGTGAAGATACAGTCTTCGAGTTACCGTTTGTGTTTGATAAGAAACACCGCAAAAAACCGCACAGAAAAAAAAATAAAAGTCACAAACAGGCGTTGGAAATGCAGAGCTGTTCAGGCACCTGGCACCTCTCTCCTCCCAGTGATGTCATATTTAAAAATGATGGCGTCACTGGTGTTGGGACCCAAACACATCATGACATAAAGATGGAGATGTGTGATAATCTTCTTCCAGGAAACTTACAGGTTAAAGAGGAGACATGTTATGTCGATGTGAAACCAGATATGGGTCGGACTGTTGAAGCAACAGCAGAGCCAAACATTGTGGGTGTTACACATCTGGGTCAAAGTAAATCTGCAGGATCTTGTGAAAATACCTTGATGACTAAATCAGTCTCAGGGTCAGAGACAGAGAATGTCCAGTATTTCCTCTTTGCCCCACCGACAGCATCTGAAGGCTTTAGAATGCTACCACCATGTTCTAACATTGTAGGTCCCATGACTGCAGGAACGGCCACCACATATTTTGTCCCAGTGACAGGGTTCATACCAGTTCAAGTGATACCTATGTCTCATAATCCTGTGAATATATCTATCAAAGAGGAGCAAGAAGATATGCTGGTTGACCTTGGCTCCTCCAAAGATCACTCAAACGCAGAAATTGAAGTGACCATTAAAGAAGAATATGATCCGTAATTGTCTGCAAAAGAAGCACGTGTTTACACTAGACACATCAGTGGGAGTAGATAAGCAGTACCTGACTGCAATATGATCTCAGATCTTTAAGGGGTGTGTATTTTCTGTTGATGTAAAAAATAATTAAATCTGGGTTCAGAGGCTGAAAGAATGGGTGGGATTGACCAAAATGTACCATTGTTAAGGTACTTGCAGCTTTCTCCTGCAAGCATCATTGTATATATTTTTCTACTGATTGTTGTTCTTTTGAAAAAGGTGTGAAAACTTCTGATTATTTTTTTATAATATGTAGCTGAAAATGTATTTTAAATCCTTCTGTATTACTCATTGCATTTTGTATATTATTTTGAAACCTTCTAGTACATTGCACCTCATAAGTAAAGGAAAGCTGGTTATTATTAGCCTAACGTGGTGAAAATAAGTCTCATAACCTTTGTATTGACCTATATTAAATTCTGTTTCTGAAAACATGCAGATGGCCATCGTTTTCATTTGTGTTGTCTGTTTAAAAAACATAATTTTAGTCAGATAGGATGATTGTTCAAGTACAGCTGTTGTTGTAATACTGTAATTGGCCTGCAGGTGGTGCACTACTCTTATTGCCTTGGAGACCAGCTTCAGCAAATGAATTAATTACAGATACATGCTACAATTCATAGGAAATCCTCTATTACATAGATGTGTTAAAAATGGAGAGCAGTAACTGGGGTTGAATCAATAATAGAGCATGCTCTTGTATTAAATGATATGAGTGAAGACTGTTAATGAGACTGTTTTGTAAGTTTTCCAAGGTTTTCAAAATAAAAGTCTACTAAGGTAGGCTACAAATGAATAAGGGAGCCACCCTCTAAGAGGAGTTATTGTTTTATATCTGATTACACTGTCTGAGCATGTGCAGGAAACCGAGCAGCATATGTGCAGCTCTGTGTGCTCATGGGACTATATGAAGGAGAGTGAGTGAGAAATTCTGCCCCCTACAGATCAGGCTTCTCATCAGGTGTCATCATTTAAAGGTTAATAATTCTTAATTATTTAATTCAATTTTGTTGAAAGAATAATTCTGGATGATGTTAATCAGTTAATCAGTTACAAAGGTTTGATGATGTTACTAGATGTAAGCAGGTGTGATTTTATTAAAGTATGGGTTTGCATTTCACTCATCCTTCAAGTTAATTCCCAGTTAGCGGTTTTGTATGTTTGCCTTTATTATTTATATTTTTGATAGTTGTTATACCACTTATATACTGTTTCATATATATTTTATAGGATGAACTTTTATTAGATCAACAATAAACATACTTTAGGTAGGAGTTTTTATGTATGGAAGTGCTTTGCTTAGAGCCGGACTGTGCAGCTGGAGACGCCCATTTCCAGTTCACACCCACCCCGGCTGCTGGATCATTTCCTCCCTTCTTCAGGAGTCAGATTCCTCTGCAACAGGTAAATGAACTGAAACGTTAATCATGTTTTAGAAGGCAGAGCTTAAATGTAGCGTGATGCTGGACACTGTCGCCTTGAAGCCCATTTTTTTTTACCCCTGCACTTTCAGGGTAAGGGAAATGTCCCACTTTAATGAATACAGCATTCAAAGGTGAGGCTGTGTAGCATAACGGCACCGCGGTTTCATGGCTTGCAGTGGAGATAGAGATTTATTTCTTTATTTAAACCCTGAAATCTGTCTTGAGTGATTGCCTTTTGTCTGCATTTAGGATGAGGAGCAGTCGTTAAAATAACAAAAAAACTCCTACATTTAAATAAGTAAGTATTTACAAGTAAATAAGTACATTTGAAATAAAAGTGGCATGAGACATTTATTTTGAAGTCCATGCGCGAATCTCCTGTTCACACTCCAGTCCGGTAGGTGGCGGAATTTGGCTGCCAACCGCCAATAAACCTAAAAGAAGAATAGGTTTAGGCGCTGTTGTCATTTCCTGTTAGCCAAATGTTTTTTCTTTCACGGGTTTGAGAATCGTTGTGTGGCACAAAGACGTAGTTTGGAATAACGCAAATAATTGTGAAGACTGTGGGTGATACTGTCGACTGCTCACAGCCGACTTAAGGTAAAACATACTTACAGCACTCATGGTACGAATTTTAGAAGTGGTGGTCACCGTCGTAATACATGAGAAAATCATTATATGAAGTTAGCTTGCACGCCATTATAATCAGTCTCGTCTGCTTTAGTGGCACATACCACTATCGATGTGTGATATGCTCTGTTTTTAGGGGATGTTTTAATAGCATTTATTGATTGTTTTGGACTTTATTACTTGGGCAGTCTACTCTATCACCATGTGCCACTCATTTAGTTTACGTACCGATCTTAAAGTGTGCCGCTTTGTGGGTCACATGCCTCTCTTATTTTACTCCGCTTTACATGCATATATCTCCTTTGCTCTGTTCGCCGTTATACAGGTGTGTCTGTCTGTGCTTGTGTATTCTTCACTATACCAGAGTTTCGCAGTGAAATACCATGCTTTATTTATTATATTTATTTTATTATTTATATAAGTGTCATCTACCGATGATAAGTTGTGACTATAGGTAACATGGGCGTGTTAAGTACAACCACCACATTGAACTACCAGTGGCATGCCACTTAAAAACAGTGGCATGGAGCAACAAAGCAACACTAAAACAGATGACACTTTAGATCGGTACATCCCACTCTAATATCCATGCATACCACTGTATGAGTGATACGTTGTGCTACAGCAGTATTAAAGTCCAAAACATCCCAGAAATAACAGAGGCATATGAGCCACAAAGCGGCACATACCACTAAAACAGTCAGCGATGACACTTTAAGATCTGTACGTGCACCATATGAGTGGTGCATAGTGCTAGAGCAGACTGCCCAAGTTATAAAGTCACATACACAGAGTGGCACATACTACCAAAACAGCCAGACATGGCACTTTGAGATCAGCACATAGCACTTTGATAGTGGTATGTGCCACTAAAGCAGACAAGACATACCAAATGGCACTCTGGGATCTTGCCATTTCCCATTATAATAGGCACAGACTTGACTCATTGGCTAGCTAACACACAGAGTGTAGCCTCATTCTGCTACAACAGGTTTTGTGCTGATATCACTAGATGAGGGTATATTTTTCTGAAATCCAGAGCTATAATATTGTGCAGATGCACTTGATTCAAAACGCCGTCAGTGTGTAATTAATTTCAGCGCAAAAAATAATCGGGTCAAAACGATGTAATAATAAAGAACTAAATTACTACTCTTTGTAGTCTGTATGTTACTACTACTGTTATTTGTTAATCTTTCCTGCTTCAACCTCCCCACCATAGTCAGACACACTCAGCCCCAGGAGGGCATTTGACGGTGCAAAATTTGGATACCACCCAACCCTAGTGTTTATGTGAATGTTGTCTGTTTACCTGAATGAGGGATGATAACAAGCTGATAATGTTCAGGGAGGTGGGCATATGTGTGCTTGTAGCATGATAAGGGATTGGACAATAGGTCTGGCAGACAGTTTGTTTAACCTGTGTGGAGTCTGTGTCCAAAATCACTCTGTATTCACCAGATATGACCCTATAGTGCCTCCACCATTTTATAGTGCTGTCCGAATTTGTGGTAAGAAATTGTAGACCCCATATCGGACCCTCAATGTTCCCACGATGCATCATGAAAAGTAGTGTCAATCCAATGGTCACTACAATTAGCAATATGTACCGTCATATATTGCGCAGACTGGCGAATAGTACGCAGGGCTCTAGACTAACGTTTTGCACTGGTTGCACCGGTGCGCCTAACCTTTTTTTCTTGGGTGCACCGGCACAAAAGTTAGGTGCACCGCATCACACAGCAGTTTGTTTTTTAAATGCTGTCCATATATTTTATGGATCAGGCCTTAACTTGACACCTATCTTAATGCAGAAGTTCTTTTCATCTTCTCTCATCATCTGCAGCTACATCTACTGTTTACCTGACAGGCCTCACAGGGCTGTAGCCAAAGTTTTAGAAATACTGAGGTCCAAAAATTGATGTCTAGGAAATATGAACGGGCTTAATAATCACATATCATCCTAAACTGACTTTGGACCCTGTTTAATGAACACAGGTAAATAAAAATAAATAAATACATGTACTGATAGTACTTATTCAAATTATGGACAAACTAGCCAACAAGTCTGCCTGTCAGAAATCCATAATGAAGATTCAAAGTTCATACAGCACTCTTCATTTCCCTGTTTGCGTTCTCTCTGTATTTTCTGGCAGTCACTCCTCACTTATCTATCTGCCAATGGGAATTAAAAATTATTTAAATTATATACACCTTTATTTATTTAATAGTTGTGATTGATATATATATTTTGTTTTCTTCAACACTTTTCTAATGCAGCTACAGTATCTCTTCTCTCATCTTCCTCACCTCTCTTCCTCTGTTTCTCCTGTGTCTCCTCTCTTTCTAAAGCTGGGCTCCAGCTGACAGACTCTTCATTCTGTCTGTCACAGTTTTAGCTGTATGCATATATCATACTGGCAGACAATGGTCCACTATAGCAGGATAATAACAATACTTTTTAAATGGGCGTTCGTCATGTAACCATGTTCTATAACTGCTTAAAACCAGCTGACTGCTGTCAGTCAGAGTAACTCAGCCTTCATGGATGAACCACACAGGTCAGATAACACTGTCCATCAGACCTGTTGTTCAGTCTGTTATAATGCTGCGAGCACGTCACGCCCCCCCTTCTTCGAACATTACCGGCTCGTTATCATCACTCATTCAGGTCAACAGCAAATTAGCAAAACCCGCATAGTAGCAACAACTCTTCCTCCTCCGCACATGTTCACTTAAACTGCGGTTTCTGCAGCAAAACGTCTTTAAACCCTGTCTGCCTGTGCGTGCGCGCGCTGCGCGCTACAGTGAGAGGGCCGTATGAGTTCTGCACACACGTTTTAAAAAGTCCGGGCCGAAACAGACTTTGTTCTTGTCACCTCGGTAACATGAACAGATCTCTCTGTTCTCGTGCAGTATGGAACAAGCTTTAGCACACAGCATCAGCTCTGCGCAGCATATGTCTGCGTTCTTCTTCTGAATTTTCGGTCTCTGCTGACCGCAGCAGACACGTTTTCAAAGATACACACACGGAGGTCCCGCCCTTCACCGTCTCTGATTGGTTGAGACCACGATATGGGCCTGATGTGTGTCTGTTGCTGGAGACTTTTGAGAGTCGCGGAGAATGTATCTCCCTCTTACAGCTGGTCGTACCGGTGCGACCTCTGATATTTTTTGGTTGCACCTTTGAGAAATTAGGTCGCATGTGCGCCCAAAATGGTCGCACTCTAGAGCCCTGGTACGGGAACGGAAGATACATTACCTGTGTTATAAATATAATGATCCTTTTAAAGAATGTAGCATGGCCGGTTGTGTTTGTTTTATTGAGGTTTTGCCATGAAACAAGCAAGAACAAGCTGCGAAAGCTGTTGAACAAGTGTTCCGAGAACAAAGTGATGTCATTTTCTTCTCAGGGCATAGAGTAAGAAAAAAGTTTTCTGTTCTTGTGGAGTATGGAACAGCCTATCCCAGATTAACGGTATTCAACTATTACCACTCTTATTGTAGAGCCAGAAGAAGAAACCTGGGAGACGTCCAGATACACCGGATCAACAACAGGTTATTACAAGTTCCTTTTGTTGTTGTTGTTGTTGTTGTTGTTGGATTTACACAAACTTGTTGATGGCTTTAATATTCACATAGATGCATCTTCTCATGATGTAGACAAATGGAACGTATCTTATCCAATAGTACTCCTGAT
Source organism: Parambassis ranga (assembly GCF_900634625.1). Classification (NCBI taxonomy): domain Eukaryota; kingdom Metazoa; phylum Chordata; class Actinopteri; family Ambassidae; genus Parambassis; species Parambassis ranga. The sequence continues at coordinate 12,107,815 of NC_041043.1, forward strand.
CACCAAGCCAGTGCTCATTTGTAGGATTATTGATGTCAAATGTCTCAGCTTTCCTGTACCAAGTTGTTTTGTGGCATTCATCATGCAATGTAACCTCCAGGTCACATGGAGGTAAATCCTGACACTCCATGTCTCAATCAGATTTGCAGCAATTATGATAACCCCACTATATATAGATAGGAAACAAATTTAATGAATTTTCTGATTCTATGGGAAAAGTTAGTCCTATGCGGCAATCGCCAGATACCTACATGCAACAGAGGCCATGCAGGTTTTTTGTGTTTTTTTTTAGGCCTTAACCCAAGCCACTACTATAATGACAAAATATCCTTTTTCTGTGAATGCATTCACAAATTTGTGAATTAGAGTTCAAAATCCATTTTGTTTGATAAATGGGCAAGGTAAAGCTCATCCGAGGTGGAATATGAGTTAGTGGGCCCTTGGACCCCAAAATAAAAAAACTCAGAAACAGCTCATGCTATATGATTGAGGGCCCTATAGTTGTGTATCGCATACCAGATTCCTACATGCAACAGAAGCCATGCAGGTTTTATTGTGTTTCTAAGGCTAACATCAGCCTAAGCCACTAGTATAATAACAAATTACATTTTTTTCTGTGAATGAATTCACAAATCTCTGATTTGGAATTCAAACGCCATTCTGTTTGATAAATGGGCAAAGTACATCAGGGATGTATGAGTTAATGGGCTCTTGGACCCAGACAGAAAAAAACTCAGAAACATCTCATTTTATATGATTGAGGGTCACATAATAGAACCAATTTTACTTGGCTACAGGGTTGCATAAATATATCAGGATGGATAACTTAGTAGAGATAGTAGGAAAAATATTGGTCTGCTGAATAGTAGTGCACAGGCTTGGGCTTCTGGGCCCCCTGAGCACTTGGGCCCCTTGCCCTGGTCTGGTGAACCTGTTAAATAATCCATCTCTGAAGTACACAACTATACAAACCTAATAAAGTTAATTGTATATAATGTTTTCTTAAATTAAGTAGTCTTAAATTGATAAGGCAAGAATATCCATTTGTGATATCAAGTGAGTTTGGGCTTAAATGTAGCTGATTTCATAGTCCCAAGGAAATATCACATGTAGGAATTCCCAGTTTTTTAAACTGTTTCATTTTGTATCCAGGCCACTCTATCATCAGTTGGATAAACACCCATGTAGTATGCAAAGACTGAAGGCCAGACATGTTGGAGCAAGATTTGGCTAAGCTTTACAAGGTTTGTAACAAGCTTAAACACAACATCTTTACAAATTTGTAAACAATGTTGTGGACAATGGTAAAGGGCTTTATTCTTTAAGTGTTTTCTTTTTCTTTTCTTTTTTTGCTAAATACAGGGATTCAATATTGACAGGCTTCTTGAAGATGGACAAAATGGACCCCTGCAATCTGAACAGAAAAGGGATTTTTGCCAACACCGTATGGCAATGGCGCATCATGCATGTAAGGAAGTATTCAAAAAACCCAGAACCATTTCTTTGTAGCAATAAGATAGGCTTGGATTTTAATGTTGGATCCACCACAAAGAAAAAAAAGGATGTAGGACTACTGACAAATGGTGTTGTTCTAGAGGTCTGTGATTTTGCAAAAACAGTTAAGGAGAGTAAAAGGCATTTGATCACAAACATTTTAGAGAAGAATTTTGACCTTGGATTAGAAAACGAACAACAACGGGCTGATTTTACAAAACGCATTCTGCTTAAACTCGAAGACCTTATCAGAACACCTCTTCAAAACAAACACAAAGCTTTTCCTCTTTTTGATACATTGAGTGTGCCTTCATGTACAAACAGTATTGAACATGGACAGAATGTGGGATCTGCAGAACACCAGTCTGACAGTTTACAGGAGCTAATGGAGACTGATTATGGAGAAGATGAAGCCAAAACAAAAAAGGTGGATGGATTCCATGCTGATGACAGTGATGAAGATCAAATGGAGTGGTTGGGTGCAACAGAAGACATGAAAGCAGATGCTTGTGCACTCTTATTTCCCTATTGTGAAGAGATTGGTTTGAGTTTTGACCTTGAGTCACAACAGCACCTGGATCCGGATTTGTTGACAAAAGCAGTCATGTTAGAACTTGTAGACTTCAGTACACTGCTGAATGCATCCTACAGCTCCATTGTTCTTGATGTCTTGGATTATAATTTTGAACTTGATGTCAAAAGTCAGCAGGGACAAAAACTAGTTTGGTCCACAATATTACATCTGCTGAAAAGGAGAAAACAATTTGCCGTTGCCAGTGCCAAATTGGGTACACAGTTTGAAAATGAACCATTTTCAATTCAGACAAACCCCTTAAAACGACCACAAACACCAGGAGAGACCAATTTAGAGGCCCCACTAAGTCATGAGGAAGTAACTAAAAAGAGAAAGTCTTATTTAAAAAGAGAAGAGAACCTTTTCCAGGAATCTCTCCTTGCCACAAGTAATGGTTCATACAATGAAAATCAAACATACATTCCTACAACTTTAACGTCACACTTCACTGAAGCTTATGCTTTTCAGGACAGACCAGAAGAACTTCCTAACAGGAAAAAAATGTGTCTTGCTAACCAGAGAAGTGATGTGAAGGAAGCAGTAAGGCAAAAACAACTGCAGATACAAAGAGACATAGTCATGCTGCAAAGTGATGTAGAAACTGATAATACCACAGATTCAGAGAACTGGACAGATGAGGATGACCTAAGCAACACACGAAAATCTGAAATAAATGTGGTCCCACCATTTACAAGTCAAGATGAACAACAGATGCTACTACCAACAACTGCACCAAATGAATGTGACACGATCCCAGATGAAATGGGATCAATGTTCAACATGTGGAAGTTTCGTTCTAAACGTGTAAATCAAATTCTCCTTCAAATGAGTAACCGTGGGTTATTGCCGGATTATTGTAGGAGGCAAAAGTATCTAGAATTCGATGTTGGATTTGCACCAAAGCAGAACCTCCATCCTGACCAACTGAAATATTTTTGTCTGTTCAGAGTTGCTCATTTTGCCTTAGCAATGAATTCATCAAAGTCAGAATTCATCATGGACATTCTTGAAAACAACTTTGACCTTGGCCTACAGAGTGCATACCATAAACATGTTTTTTCATGTGAAATGATGACACGAACAAGAGATCTTCAGAACTGTGAGGATGCTGTCAAATTCTCAAAACAGGTGTTTAAACTTCCTGTTCCAATGTCATCAGAAGATATGGAATATCAGATTGTTGATGAGGGAAATCTTGAACTCAGCTGCATGACAGGAACAGGAACATATGATGTTCCTCTTGATTCACACTTTGATGCTGAGCCTGGCTCACATGCTGAAGAGGGAACAACTCAACAGGAAAGTGTGGATCCCTATCCCTTCTGTAAGGACATTGGTCTGAAGCTATATGTAAGCGACGGTCGGCCAAATCAAAAACTCCACATCAACAAACTGACTAAAGGAGCAATGACCGAAATCATAATCTTTGCAGAAAAGCTATGTGGATCATTTGAGCAGATTTGTTTTGATATCCTCAGACACAACTTTGATCTTGATTTGCAAAGTGTAGACTCTGACCTCTTTCAAAACATTCTTAGGCGCATTCCTGCTGCAAATGACGTAGTGAATCTAGCATGCTATGTACCATCCAACTATAAGGATCGTAAACATAATGTAAGGGATGCATCTGTACTCAAAGAACTGCAATACCAAAGCAATTCAGACTTGGAAGCAAACAATGCTTGTCCTACCCAGGCACCCACGGAACAAAACAGAACAATGTCTAATGACAACGAACAACAACATGACATCAATTTATTGCTGTGGAAACTGCGATCTAATTGTATTCAGCGAATCCTCTCAGCTCATGAACATTGCCCCCTGTTTTCTTACTCAAGATGTAAGAAATTGGGCATTGATTTTAATGTCGGATCTGGAATTAAAAAAAATCTTGATCCAATGTTGTTGACCAATGGAGTCATGGTTGAACTTCACACTTTTGCCTCAGCACTGCTGTCATCCGAACCAGATTTCATGACTGAGGTATTGGAGTATAATTTTGATCTAAATCTGAACACAGAGCATCTTCGCAGTGCCTATGCAGAAGAACTTTGGAGTCAGTTTATGAAAATTAAGGTAAAAAGGTTCTCAGTCCCCGTCAAAAAAAGCCTGTTCAAGATCCCTGGCCCAGGATGCATAAAGGAATATACTCCACATTGCTCCAAGTGTTGCCAAGACAGAAACCAGATGCTTCTTAAGGATGTTTATGGGCCAAATGTCATGTTTCATCGTAATCTGCACATAATCACTGACACAGACTCTGGTAATGCAGACTCTACAAATCAAAGACATGTAATGGACCCAATCTCTGCATTCCAGGCATCAGATTCCTTCTTCAGTTGCTACCGTGAGTGTAGTAAAGTAGGTTTAAACCTCTGTTTGGACAACAACCATCCAAACGAAAAACTTAAAACACATGAAATAACTGCTGCAGCTATGTTGGAGTTGTTTTCTTTTGCCAAAAGACTGTGTGGAACAGGACCCAGGATTATTCTAGATATCCTTGTTCACAACTTCAACTTTGACCTGCAGAAACCTTTCAAGCACTTATTTCCGCATTTCAAACATGACCCATTTGACGGAGGCCTTGCCTGGTTTAATGAAGTTTATGGTATTGATCAACTGTTTAGTAAACATGCCATAAAGAAAACCTGGACTCTTGAAATGCAGGGGATTGACAGAAAGAAAGCAGTAAGGAAAAGAATACTGATGATGCAAAGAAAAAAGGAAAGAGCACTGCTGGAAAGTGATAGTGAAACTGATGAAACCACAGATTCAGAGAACTGGGTAGATGAGGATGACATACACAACACACCAAATTCTGAACAACAGATTCTCCTTCCAGCAACTCCAACAAATGAATGTGACCTAGAAGAAGAAGGAATTGGATTGCAGAGCAACATGTGGAAGTTGCGTGCCAAACGTGTAAAACAAATCCTCTTTGAAATGAGTAAGCATGAGAGGATAGAGAGGATAAATAAGAACATGACAGTCTGTCTAGAATTCAATGTTGGATTTACACCAAAGCAGAACTTCCATCCTGACAAATTTAGAAATGTTTCTCTCCTCAGAGTTGCTCGATTTGCCTTAGCAATGAATTCATCAAAGTCAGAATTCATCATGGACATTCTTGAAAACAACTTTGACCTTGGCCTACAGAGTGCATACCATAAACATGTTTTTTCATGTGAAATGATGAAAAGGGCAAGAGAGCTTCAAAACTGTGAGGATGCTGTCAAATTCTCAAAAGAGGTGTTCGAACTTCCTGTTCCAATGTCATCAGAAGATATGGAATATCAGATTGTTGATGAGGGAAATCTTGAACTCAGCTGTATGACAGGAACAGGAACATATGATGTTCCTCTTGATTCACACTTTGATGCTGAGCCTGGCTCACATGCTGAAGATGGAACAACTCAACAGAAATGTGTGGATCCCTATCCCTTCTGTAAGGACATTGGTCTGAAGCTATATGTAAGCGACGGTCGGCCAAATCAAAAACTCCACATCAACAAACTGACTAAAGGAGCAATGACCGAAATCATAATCTTTGCAGAAAAGCTATGTGGATCATTTGAGCAGATTTGTTTTGATATCCTCAGACACAACTTTGATCTTGATTTGCAAAGTGTAGACTCTGACCTCTTTCAAAACATTCTTAGGCGCATTCCTGCTGCAAATGACGTAGTGAATCTAGCATGCTATGTACCATCCAACTATAAGGATTGGAAATGTAACATATGGGATCCATCTGTACTCAAAGAACTGCAATACCAAAGCAATACAGACTTGGAAGCAAACAATGCTTCTCCTACTCAGGCACCCACAGAACAAAACAGAAGGATGTCTGCTGACACCGAACAACAACATGGCATCAATTTAGTGCTGTGGAAGCTGCGATCTAATCGTATTCAGCGAATCCTCTCAGCTCATGAAGAACTCTGCCCTTTGTTTTCTTACTCAAGATGTAAGAAATTGGGCATTGATTTTAATGTCGGATCTGGAATTAAAAAAAATCTTGATCCAAAGTTGTTGACCAATGGAGTCATGGTTGAACTTCACACTTTTGCCTCAGCACTGCTGTCATCTGAAACAGATTTCATGGCTGAGGTAATGGAGTATAATTTTGATCTAAATCTGAACACTGAGCCCCTTCGCAGTGCCTATGCAGAAGAACTTTGGAGTCAGTTTATGAAAATTAAGAGAAAACGGCTCTCAGTTTCTCTTAAAAAAAGCCCAATCGAGATCCCTGGCCCAGGATGCATAAAGCAATACACTCCACATTGCTCCAAGTGTTACCAAGACAGAAACCAGATGCTTTTTAGGGATGTTTTTCAGCCATATGACATGTTTCATCATAATCTGCATGTCATCACTGCCACAGATTCTGGTAATGCAGACTCTACAAATCAAAGACATGTAATGGAGCCAGTCTCTACATTCCAAACATCAGATTCCTTCTTCAGCTGCTACCGTGAGTGCAGTAAAGTAGGTTTAAACCTCTGTTTGGACAACAACCATCCAAACGAAAAACTTAAAACGCATGAAATAACTGCTGCAGCTATGTTAGAGCTGTTTTCTTTTGTCAAAAGACTATGTGGAACAAGATTCAGGATTGTTCTAGATATCCTTGACCACAACCTCAACTTTGACCTGCTGAAACCTTCCAAGCGTTTTACGCCACATTTCAAACATGACCCATTTGATGGAAGTCTTGCCTGGTTTCATAAAGTTTATGTTGTTCAAGAAAGGTCAGTAACATGTCCAAATGGGAAAGAATGGTGTCTTGACCAGAGAAGTGATGTGAAGGAAGCAGTAAAGCAACAAGGGAAACAGGGAAAGCAGGAAACAGTCATGCTGCAAAGTGACGTAGAATCTGAAGAAACCAGAGATTCTGAAAACTGGGCAGATGAGGATCACTTACAGGATGCAACAAATTCTGAAATAAATGGGGTCCCACCATTTGCAAGTCAGTTTGATAAAAGCAGGCACCAAGGACATGAACAACAGATGCTCCTTCAAAAAACTGCACCAAATGAATGTGACATGAAACGGGAAGAAATGGGATCAATGATCAACATGTGGAGGTTGCGTTCTAAACGCGTAAAACAAATTCTTCAAATGAAACACCATGACTTTTTGAAGTGTCTTAAGCGAAAGTATCTAGAATTTGATGTTGGATTTGCACCAAAGCAGAACCTCCATCCTGACCAACTGATATATTCTTATCTGTTCAGAGTTGCTCTTTTTGCCTTAGCAATGAATTCATCAAAGTCAGAATTCATCATGGACATTCTTGAAAACAACTTTGACCTTGGCCTACAGAGTGCACACCATAAACATGTTTTTACATGTGAAATGATGACACAAGCAAGAGAGCTTCAGAACTGTGAGGATGCTGTCAAATTCTCAAAAGAGGTGTTTGAACTTCCTGTTCCAATGTCAGCAGCAGATATGGAAAATCAGATCATGGATGAGGGAAACCTTGAATTCAGCTGCATGACAGGAACAGGCTCATATGATCTTCCTCTTGATTCACACTTTAATGCTGAACCTGGCTCACATGCTGAAGATGGAACTCAAACTCAACAGAAAAGTGTGGATCCCTATCCCTTCTGTAAGGACATTGGTTTGCAGCTATATGTTAGCGATGGTCAGCCAAATCAAAAACTCCACATCAACAAACTGACTAAAGGAGCAATGACCGAAATCACAATCTTTGCAGAAAAGCTATGTGGATCATTTGAGCAGATTTGTTTTGATATCCTCAGACACAACTTTGATCTTGATTTGCAAAGTGTAGACTCTGACCTGTTTCAAAACATTCTTAGGCACATTCCTGCTGCAAATGACATAGTGAATCTACAATACTGTGTACCCACCCACAAACACATAAACCATCCATCTGTGCTAAATCAGCTGCATTACCAGACCACTTCAGATTTGGATGCAAACTACACTCCTTCTGAGCAGTCTGTTACAGACCACAATGTAAGCAGGACCAATGATACTGATCAACAAAATGACTTTAATTCAATTCTGTGGAAACTACGATCTAATCGTATTAAGCAAATCCTCTCAGTTCATGAAGAACATTGTCCACTGTATTCTTACTCAAGATGTAAGAAGTTGGGCATTGATTTCAACATTGGATCCGGAGTAAAACAAAACCTTGACCGCAAGTTTCTGACCAATGGCCTCATGGTTGAACTTCACACTTTTGCCTCGTGGCTGATGTCATCCACAACAGATTTCATGACTGACATACTGGAGTATAATTTTGATCTGAATCTGAATACTGTGCACCTTCGTAGTGCCTTTGGAAAACAACTCTGGCATGAATTTAGCTTAATCAAGTCAAGAAAAGCCAGCAGCACTCTAAACCTGTTAAAAATCAGTTTTTCAGAACACATAAAAAAACTTACTCCACACTGTATGTGTACCCAAGTCAGAAACCAGATGCTTCTTGCAGATGCTTTTGAGCAACATGACATGCTTCAGCATCATTTACATGCCATGACTGACCCTGTCTCTGCTGATGCAAACTGTACAAACCAATACCCTGCAATAGAGTTTTTTTTTCCAACTTTAAGAGGTCATTGCAGAGAAATTGGTTTAAGCCTGTATGTGGACGAATGCCACCCAAAAGAAAAACTTAAAACCTGTGAAATAACCAGTGCAGCTCTGTATGAGGTGTTTACTTTTGCCAAAAAACTGAGTGGAACAAGAAGGAACATTCTACTTACTATCATTGAACACAACTTCAACTTAAATTTGGAAGACATACCCAGTTGTGAAGTGTTGATGTTCTATCAGTTTCCATTTGACGGAGACCTTGCCTGGTTCAAACACATTTATGTGTTTCATCCAAAGGCTAGAAAGCTTCAAAATCTGAAACAATCAAGTCTTAACATGCAGAGAAGTGAGAAAAAGGAAGCAGTGAAGAAAAAAAAACTCATTGTGCATGGAACAAAGGAAAGAGTCATGCTGCAAAGCAATGTAGATAGTGATCAAAACACAGATTCTGAAAACTGGGCAGATGAGGATCATTTACACGATGCAACACATTCTGAAATGAATGTGGACCCACAATTTGCAAGTCAGTCTGATGACAAACAACAAGCACATGAACAACAGATGCTCCTTCCAACAACTGCACCAGATGAATGTGGCATGATACAAGAAGAAATAGGACCAGAAAGCAACATGTGGAAGTTGCGTGCTAATCGTGTAAAGAAAATCCTCTTTGACCAGTGTAAAGATCACTGTCAGTTCTTCAACAAGAAAGTTTATCTGGAATTCAATGTTGGATTTATGCCTAAGCAAAACCTCAGTGCTGACATTTTTACACATTCTGTCCTATTCAGAGTTGCACAATTTGCTATAGCAATGAGTTCATCCCAGCCAGACTTCATCATGAAAATTCTTGAAAACAACTTTGACCTATGCCTGGGCAGGGTACACCATGAAGATGTGTTTACATGTGAACTGATGAAAAAACTAAGAGAGCTTCAAAGTTGTGAGGATGCCGTCAAATTCTCAAAAGAGGTTTTTGAACTTCCTGATCCATTGTCTGCTGAAGCTCATCCTCACACTAAAGCTGATTCACCTGCTGGGCCTGATCCACATGTCAAAACTAAACCAGTTTCACAGGCTCAAACAACTTCAAGTGTGGATCCCTATCCCTTCTGTAAGGACATTGGGATGAAGCTAAATGTTGGCAACAGTCAACACAATAAAAAACTTCACATCCACAGACTCACTAAAGGAGCAATGACCGAAGTGGCAGCCTTTGCAGAAAAGCTGTGTGGAACATTTGACGACATTTGTTTTGATATCCTCAGACATAACTTTGATCTTGATTTGCCCAGCGTAGATTGTGAGCTGTTTCAAAACATTCTTGCTCAAATTCCTGCTGCAAATGACACAGTGAATCTAGCGACCATTTCATGTCATGTGACGCCGTTGCACTTGCACAGTGACCCTATAGTTCTCCAACAACTGCCATGCCAGCCCAAACCCAATGAAGGAGAACACAGTGCTGTTCTAACTCAAGCTGTAAAAGACCATAATTTCAGTAGGCTCATTGACGCAGAAGAACATGACCGTGATTCATTCCTGTGGACATTGCGAGCTAATCGTGTTTGGCAGATCCTCTCAGTTCATGGAGAACATTGCCCTTTGTATTCTTATTCCAGATGTAAGAAGTTGGGCATTGATTTTAACATAGGATCTGGAGAAAAACGAGATCTTGACCCAAAGTTGCTGACCAATGGCATCATGATTGAACTTCAGACTTTTGCCAAAGCACTGGTGTCTTCCAAGAAAGATTTTATGACTGAGATACTGGAGTATAATTTTGACCTAAACTTGAGGGGAGAGCTACATCGAAGCGCCTATGCACAGGAGCTCATGAAAAACGTTGTAGCTATGAAGGCAAAAAAGGCCACGACCCTTAAAAGAAACCATGCTTTTGAAATCCCTGACCCCAAATCCGTAGTGGGAAATGCTCCATGTTGCCCTAAATGCTATCAAGACAGAAATTATGCATTTCGTCAGGATGAGTCTAATCCAGATCACATCTTTCATTATGATGCACACACCAAAACTGACATCATATCTGCTGACTGCACAACACAAAAACCTGTTATGGACCTAGTTTCTGATTTCCCAGCATCAGAGGCCTTATTGAGATTGTATCCTCACTGTGAAAACATAGGTTTAAACCTGTGTGTGGACAAAGACCACCCAAAAGAAAGCCTTGACATGGATTTATTGACATGGACAACTATCAGGGAGGTTTGTTCTTTTGCCAAAACACTGTCTGGCAAAAAACAGAAAATTCTTGGTGATGTCCTTGCACACAACTTCCACTTGGATGTGCAGAACTTGAACATACATCCCTCTCAGTTCTGCCCTGACACTCCTAGCTGGTTTGATGAAGTTTTTGTCTTACAAACAAGGAGCCCCACACCTTCTTCAGAGGATGCACTGAAAATTGAAAGGAAGAAAGCAATCAAAAGACAAAAAGTACAAAAACACAAAAAAGCTGCACTGAGTGATAATATGGCAAGTCATTTGAGTGTTGAAAAACTATATCCTCTTTGCAGTGAAATAGGTCTGGACTTGGATGTGACATCAAAATCAGAAAACAAAGAAAAACTGGACTTGAACCTCCTGACAATACCTGTAATATTGGAGATTCAAAAATTTATATCTAAGAAAGTAAGTCACTATTTCCCCAGCACCTTGTATGACATCCTGGATCATAACTTCGATCTTAGCTCACAACATCACAGGAAATGGGAATTTTCTCTAGAAACTGCAAGCAGATTCAGAATTGCAGCGAGGAAGTGGAAAAATAAATCTGGTGGTGAAGATACAGTCTTCAAGTTACCGTTTGTGTTTCATAAACCAGAGCATGAAACATCTCCTAAAAAATCACACAGAAAAAAAAATAAAAGTCACAAACAGGCATTGGAAATGCCGAGCTATTGTTGGCCCCTCTCTTCTTCCAGTGATGACATCAGTGAAAATGATGACTTCACTGGTGATGACATAAACATGGAGATGTGTGATAATCTTCTTCCAGGAAACCTACAGGTTAAAGAGGAGACATGTTATGTCGATGTGGGGTCAGAGACAGAGAATTTCCAGTATTTCCTCTTTGCCCCATCGACAGCTGAATCTGAAGGATTTGGAATGCTACCACCATGTTCTAACATTGTGGGCACCATGAATGCAGGATCAGCCGCCACATATTTTGCCCCAGTGACAGGGTTCATACCAGTTCAAGTGATACCTATGTCTGAGAATGCTGTGAATATTTCTATCGAAGAGGAGCAAGAAGATATGCTGGTTGACCTTGGCTCCTCCGAAGATCATTCAAACGCAAATATTGTGACCATTAAAGGGGAATATGATCCATAATTGTCTACAAAAGAGGCACGTGTTTACACTAGACACATCAGTGGGAGTAGACAAGCAGTACCTGACTGCAATATGATCTCAGATCTTTAGGGGGTGTGTATTTTCTGTTGATGTAAAAATATTTACATGAGAAAATTTGGGTAGGATTGACCAAAATGTACCATTGTTAATGTACTTGCAGCTTTCTCCTGCAAGCAGGTAAAAGCAGCAATATTCTGTATTCGTTTTTTTTCATTCTGGGTTATTATTGGTTTTTTTCCATTACAGTCATCGTTGTATATATTTTTCTATTGATTGTTTTTCTTTCAAAAAACCTTTGATTATTTTTATAATATGCAGCAGAAAATATAATGTAAATGTATTGTAAATCCTTCTGTGTTACTCATTGCATTTTGTATATCATTTGAAAGCTTCTAGTTTCTTGCACCTCATGAGTACAGGAAAGCTGATTATTATTAGACTAATGTGGTGAAAAATAAGTTTCATAACCTTTTTTATTGACCTATAATAAATTCTGTTTCTGAAAACATGCAGATGACCATCATTTTCATTTATTTTGTCTGTTTAAAAAACAATTTTAGACATCAGTCAGACAGGATGACTTAACAGCTGTAGTTGTAATACTGAAATTGGCCTGCAGGTGGTGCACTACTCTTATTTCCTTTGGAGACCAGATTCAGCAAATGAATTAATTACAGATACATGCTACAATTCATAGGAAATCCTCTATTACATAGATGTGTTAAAAATGGAGAGCAGTATAACTGGGGTTGAATCAATAATAGAGCATGCTCTTGTATTAAATGATATGAGTGAAGACTGTTAATGAGACTGTTTTGTAAGTTTTCCAAGGTTTTCAAAATAAAAGTCTACTAAGGTAGTCTACAACTGAACAAGGGAGCCACCCTCTAAGAGGAGTTATTGTTTTATATCTGATTACACTGTCTGAGCATGTGCAGGAAACCGAGCAGCATATGTGCAGCTCTGTGTGCTCATGGGACTATATGAAGGAGAGTGAGTGAGAAATTCTGCCCCCTACAGATCAGACTTCTCATCAGGTGTCATTTAAGGTTAATAATTGTTCATAAATAATATTTAATATCAGATTGTGTTGAAAGAATAATTCTGGATGGTGTTAATAGTTTTTTGAACTATCTAGAGAAAAATGAATTTAATGAAGTTATGAAGGTTTGATGATGTTACTAGATGTAAGCAGGTGTGATTTTATTAAAGTATGTTTTCGATTTTCGCTCATCTTTCAAGTTTATACATATGTATTGTATGGGGTGAACTTTTATTAGATCAATATTAAACATACTTTAGGTAGGAGTTTTATTTTTGAAAGATGAAGCCGGAAGTGCTTTGCTTGGAGCCGGACTGTGCAGCTGGAGACGCCCATTTCCAGTCCACACCCGCCCCGGCTGCCGGATCGGTTCCTCCCCTCTTCAAGGAGTCAAGATTGTCCGCCTGGATGTCGATCACCGCCACCGCTATTCCACCGCAACAGGTAAAATGAACTGAAACGTTAATCAGGTTTTAGAAGGCAGAGCTTAAATGTAGCACGATGCTGGACACTGTCGCCGTGAAGCCCATTTTTTCTGTACCCCTGCACTTTCAGGGTAAGTGAAATGTCCCACTTTAATGAATACAGCATTTAAAAGGTGAGGCTGTGTAGCATATCAGCGCCACGGTTTCATGACCTGCAGTGGAGATAGAGATTTTAATGTTTATTTATTTATATTTTATTTTAACCCTGAAATGTGCGGATTTCTGAAAGCTGCCTTGAGTGATCGCCTTTTGTCTGCATTTAGGATGAGGAGCAGTCGGTTATATGGCTGAATAAAAACGGTTCAGATTGTAGGTTCACGGCCCTAATACAATATCTAAAACCATTAAAACAACCAAAAAAAAACTCTTACATTTCAATAGAAATGTATTTTAAGTTTCCAAAATGTAGATTTTCAGCTGTCAGCCACACAACACAATGTGAGTGGCTGACAGAAGCCTCTTGATGGAGCCTGTTCATAAAAATATCAGCAGACTGACACAGATCAACAGGCAGTGACACAATGATTCAGGGAGAAATGTGAAAGTGACAGTGTGTTCACTGACTGTAACAGGCAGAATATTCACACAGTATACTTGTGAAGTCCATAGAGACCTGCTGGGTGTCTGTGGTAACCTCACTATGCACAATGTCTTTGTCTGTATAGTAAATTTAGAACCATATCTATAACTTTATATGATTCCTTGTTTAAAGACTGTCAGGTGTATTTATTGCCCTTGACATGGCCTGATATGGGAAGGTACAAGACAATATTAAGTGCAGTTTTTCATCGTGTATAAGGCACCTTTAGACATTTACTTACGTTCATTCACTGCAGTATAGACTAATTATAGAGATTGCTTAGTGTGTGTGTGTGTGTGTGTGTGTGTGTGTGTTTGTTCTGCTGTTCTCAGTGAAAACAGAAAGAGGAGGTTTTCTCTGCTGAAGTGGCAAAGTCCATTGAAACTGCACATCCTATGACATCTGGCCTTATCCCAGCAGGGACTGTTGCATATTCACCTGCCAACACGCACAGCATTACCTAACACACGCACACACACACATGCACATATACATTGTTGTGTTGAAATGTCTGTTCTCTGTAGTAGCGTGTATACAAAAGCAGTATTGAGGTCAAAAAAGTGCCCAAGGTATAGCATAGGTAAGAGAGAGAGAGAGAGTGTGTGTACACTTTGGTGAATTATTGTGTTGAGCTGACCTGCAAATATATCAGAAAGATACAAATGATTGTTCTGGTGGAAGAAGTGTCCTCAATTTTCACCTGCACAACAACAGAGAAAGGTGTGTTGTATCTGTGCACCTCTGTGCTCAAAACACAAGCCTACACACACACACACACGGGACAAACGCATACACACAGGCTTCTTTCTTCCTCAGTCTCAGCAAAGCTTCCTGGGCTGTGTGTGCTTGAACAGGGTCCCCCTCTGTGTGCGGAGTGTGTGTGTGTTAGACACGCTCATGCACACAGGCCGACGCATTGATATGCATACACATCCAGCCAGTCCAGTGTGGCGCACACAGGTGTCAATCAGCATGCTGCGCAGAGTCAAAGGTTCTTTGATTCATTTTCCTCCACTCATTGCAGTGGGTCAGCAAACTGCTGAACGTGTCTACCCCAATCAAAAGTTTAAAAATGCTCCATGCTGCATATTTTTCTTATACATCAAGAGGGAGAATATCTGGGACACTTTTGCTCAGGAGTAATGAGCAAATGATTCTGTGAGCCTGTGACAGTGCAGCCACTGTTTTTGTAAAGTCTTTCCATGTCCTCTGTTGATCCAGGATACGTTCTGTTTGAACAGTGAATGCTCCAGCCAATAGGAGATAGTAGCTTTATATTTGAAACCACACACACACCTCAGGGTACTGCAGTGTTCATGTGTAAGGAGGATGGAATAGAGTTCACTTAATACCCTCAAACAAAGTGTTTGAATAAGGGAGTGTGAGGTGTACACAAACATGGACATCAACGCCCTCACAGCTTACGGCTATTAAACTTATGTGTACAGTACATACAACACATTTAAGAAATAACTCTCACTGCACGTTCGTTGTACTCTTGTGTCAGCTGAAACTCTGATGAGACCAAATCTACAATGATTTCGCCCAATTTAGCCATTAGGATGTCACATCTGTTTCAGAACGATGACACTAAAGATGCATTATCACAAACTAGGGGACCAGAAGACTTTGATTGGTCAGCATCCTCCTCCCTGGGCTAAAAGTGATGTCTTAATGCTGAGCCCTTAATAGTAGTCAATTAATTAATTAATTTGTTTAAACATTTGTAGGTGTTTTCTAATGGTTGGATGAGGCATGAGAAATCCACTCTGTGAAGCTGTTTTTATGAAGCATGGATATAACAGGTGTGAAGGAGATGCTACTTTTCTTAGAATTACACAATCCTGGCTTTAAATTCTTGAAATTTCATGTTCCCATGACATGACATGGCATTTTCCAGCAACAGTTCCAATTCTATCTAAAGTGTGTTGCAGTGTTTTTTTTTATTTATCTATTCTACATCATTATTTATTGACAATCCTCATTCACTCTCGAAAATTGGAGACGAGAGCTCAAATAAATAACCAATAGCGCCATAAGATTTGTTAGCATTAGCATCTAATTTATGCCAAGAATCTACCAGAGAATTGGGGTGAAAGTCCTCAGCCAGGACTGGAAGGAAAAAGTAGTGATGGCATAGTTCAATTCAGTTCAGTTCAGACATATAAACATGATGCATTCAGGTAGCAGGTAGTAGAGGGTGATTTTGAACTCAGCCCCTGTCTCCTCCTAACGTCAGGCTAATCCGAATGCAGGCAAAGGCATCAGTAATAAATGTAATATATTTAACACATTATGTTAACATAATTCAGCTAGCAGCATTACTAAGCGTGTGTGTGTGTGGGTATTAAAAGCTTACCCGAAAGATCATTTGTAAATTCTTACCATCTTGATTTAGGGGTTTGACTACTTCTGTAAATGAAATCATTTAAATCATGCAATGAATGAAGTGTAGCGGTGTGACTATTTTATGAATGAATACACTGTTAATGTGAAAAGATGTTGTTGCTGTGTAATCGCTTCTTTCCTCAATTAATTTATTATGGTGGCGGATCCTGAATGTCATTATTGTTCGCTTGTGTGGGAGGTGTTTATTAGTCATGCTATGCATGAATTTTCACAATAGTCACCATTGCAAACGATGGAGAGCGCGCAGAGGCTTACGCCACAGTGTGCGGTTCATTGCTCTTAAGTAATTGGCAGTGCAGTGAATGATTTATACTACTACAACAACAGCCGCAGTGTCCCCTCCAGGAATTCATACAAAAAACAGGGAAACAAGTGTTGGAGCAACAGTGTAATAAGAGCAGAAGGAGGGGAAAGGGATGAAAGGGAAACATGCGGAGGGCATATAAGATGGGATGCACGTATGAATGATGGATGAATAAAAAGATGGAGGTGTTGAAATGGGAAAGATTGGAGTGGAGAGTGAAGCGAGGGATAAAGGTGTGAGAGGGAACGGTTCGGTGAAAGCAGGGAGGAGATTGCTTAGACCTGACAGGAATCACAACCAGTGAGGAGAAGCCACGCTTGTTAGCTATAGGCTGGAAGAGAAGAAGAGAGAGAGAGAGAGAGAGAGAGAGAGAGAGATACAGTAGTAGGCCGGAGTAGAGGGAATAATGGAATCTGAAGAACAGAGTTGCTAGAAATTGAGCTTTGGGTTGAAAAAGAAGATTAATGATTCAGGTGGGGAGTATATTGGAAAACGGAAAAATCAAGAAACAACACTACAACGAAGGATTTATACACAGACAACACAGAAGGCAACACAGAACAGCACCTATAGAGGGTTTTTATCCCAGGCTTGGTGTTAAAAATGAATCTCCATACATATTGCGCTCAGAATCATCTGTCCCCTCCTGCGTGTCTGCCAGAAATCCCACAGAGGAATCTCATCAGGTGGGCCATGCTTCATGCTTCATGGCCACAGAGCAGTGTGGATGCAGCCTGCACTCACACATCTTAATTTGTGTGGGTTATTTGTATGATGCAGACACTACACATGTAGGATATCTACAAATAATAATTGTAGCCGTCTTACATATAATACTGTTCTCCTGGGTGATAGTCTGCTGTTTCCATTCATTTACATTGTTTTAATCTACTGCACATGTTGAATCACTGACCTTCTACTATATTCTGTTGTGTATTTGTTCTTTGTCATCACTGTGTGTGCCTTGTAAGATATTTATTTATATTGATATCACAACGTTAATTCCCGATGACATATAAATGGCATTTGAAGTGATGCCACAGAGGAAATAGCAGCAGATTAGCCACAGACTGCTACCTTAAGCCTCCATCTGTGATGTGAGTGCAGGCAAGGATAAATGCTGCCCCTCTCTCTCTCTCTCTCTCTCCCAGACCACCATCATTTCTCCCCCTCTGCTCCATCTCTCATCTGCTTCCTCCTTCGTGTTGGCATTGTCTGTCTTTTCTGCCATCTCCTCCCTCCCTCTGTCATTCTGACCCCCCTCCTCTCTCTCCGATCGTTCTATCATCCCTCGCAGTGTCCGCCGTTCACTAAGCCTTCCTTGTATTGTTAACAAGAAGATGAGATTTTTTTATTTTATTTTTTTATGTCCTTTCCTCCTCGTTCACACACACACACACACATGCTTCCATTTCTTCTAACTTCTAACTCCTGCTTCACACAATCAGACTCTCTCTCTCTCTCTCTCTCTCTCTCTCGCTCTCTCTGCAGATGTCTGAGAGCTAGCCGGCTGAGTGGAGGACTTCCCTCTCTGCCTGTGCACTACACCTGCAGCCATGAATGGTAAGAACACTTTGTTGCTGTCTTCGTTGTGCGTGTGTCGTACCATAAAAGGTAAATGAATGAACAAAAAAAACGGACGAGGAAGAAAGCGTCTTCTGAACATCTCAGAACATCCGTTTCTGTCTGAACTCCCATTCTGTTGTGTGTAAGGTCATGTTAATGAGATATTGATCCCACTTTTAGAGTGACGTGTTTGCTGTCATGTGTCTTATGTGATTGTCTCTGTTGTACTCAGCTTTAAAGCTGATGCGTCTTCTTTGTCTTTGCTCTGAACCAAAGTGCTCAGTAGTGCAAGCGTCTAGCCTCCATCCTTTGATTGTAGAACATCAGAACCCTCAATGGAAACGGCCTCAAAGTAAATGTGTGTGTGTGTGTGCCAAAAAATGCCAAACCACACAACTACACTCTCTTTTGTGTCATCCAGTGGAATGACACTGGGAAAACAGCATTTACTCTGCGGTATGTGTGAAGCAAGCTATTTAGCAGACACTATCATTAACAGTAAATCCACAGTGAGACATTTATTAAGTAATTAGTGTGTGAATATCCAAACAAGGTGGATAACATCCAACAGTCTAACAGAAGAAGAGGAGATGAGTGAGTGTTTCTGCACAGACTTCATTCAGTGCAGCTGTCTTTCCCAGGTGAAGTGTTTGATGTGTAAATACTTGATGAAAGCACTGGTGAGGGTTCCCCCGGAAGGCCGCGGCAGGGCGTTTTGGGACATTGACTTGAGTGTCTCCTAAGAACCGTGCGACACCTAGACAACAGCTCACAGGCTGACAAAGAAGTTGGAAGAGACTCAGTGTGCTGCAGCGCTGTAGATGGTTTGAGGTGATGCTGATGTTGAGGCAGCATCACCTCTGTATTCATATTCATATAAAACACTGAAGTATCTGTGTGAGTTAAGGGTGTTTAGTGTGTACAACATATAAGCTGTCACTGAATTTTTCTCACTATCTGCTGAGTGGTGCACATTTATTTATGCTGCACCAATGTCTGCAACTGGAGAGGTAGAGTATAATGAGGTACTGTTGTGTGATTCTGATCTCGATGGAAGGCAAATACTCGGCTTATGGCTTAAGTCCCATTTGCTCATACAGCCCATCCCTTACCAGAACGAAGCATGAGGTTGATATTTCACTTGTTGAAAATGGAACATGTGCTTATTTCTGAAAGCCCATCAAGACCTTTATATCATACCTCCACTTGCTGAAGTCGAGCTAAGTGAGAAACTGTCAGAGTTTAAGAGATTATGTTATAGTGGTAATAGCCAAAATGTTTTTTTTTCATGCACCCTCAGTGTCTTAGAGCTGTTTTTACAGCTAGCTTCTTTTGGCTGATTCTTTTCCATTAACCTGCATTGGAAGTTTGAGTGGATCCTGTCACACAGTGGTCTTTAACACAAATGAATAGAGATGTACCGCTGCACCCCTGCGATGGACCGGTAACCTATCCAGGGTGTACCCTGCCTCTCACCCAAAGCTTGCTGGGATAGCCCCTCGTGACCCTGCACTGCAGGACGAAGCGGGTTAATAGATGATGTATGGATGGATATTGATATCTGCCCTGATATTGACTAAATTGGCCCAATCTATTCACCTCAACTCTATGCTACACGTAAAAAGTACGTCACACGCAGCATGGCTCACAATAAACACACTGACCAACAATATAGAGCGAGCTAAACAAGTAGCCACCAACTATTCAACTGTTGCTCTACAGACTAATCCATTAGATCCACAGTAGCACCAACGCTGACATTATGTATGAGATAGCAGCCATGATGTGGCCTACCTACATTAGGAACAGAGACATGAAACATGTTCAAGGTTTAAATCTGGGGTAGTGTTGGAAATGATGCCATAAATTGAGGCATATGTGTGTGTGAGACATTTGGCACCTTTATGTCTTTCTCGCTCACATTAAGTGTGAAGCCGTAGATGACCCTCATGGTTCGCGGTGCCCCACTTACTCACAGAGCATTCAGCCTTCACTGATCCACCTGCTGAATCGACTGACAGGCCCATGGATGTGGCCATGCTACCTACATGTCCCAGTGGCGCTGTGCTAAATATCACCTCCCTTTCTCACTTACAATAGCTTCTAAATGAGGCCCGTCAAAGCTAAAGCAGACAGCGTGAAGAGTACTCACATCTCTGTGAGAGATTAATTACTTTCTGCTTTTTTTATGGCAGCATTTTGCTGACAATGCCAAAAGTAGGTCAGGCACTGCGAGCCGCTGACGTTGGCTTTGTCAAGGGGAGGGGAGTATATATACCTACACAGGTGTTGCCTCTGTGCTTTGTGGCAGTTTGTTTAGACACTGAAACCAGCTGAAGGCAATCAGCCAGAGTGTTTGCTGACAAACCAACATTTCTCAGTGAGGCGGCCAGCTGGAACTTTAAGGTTGTATCATCGGGGAAAAAAAATGGAGCTATCCTCCATTTAACTCCTGCTCATTTCGCCTGCACGCCGTGCTTTTACTGAAGCTCGGCAGTCCATTGAATCAGTTCTCAGATTTGTTTGTGAATGATGTGAATCAGTGTGCAGTCGGGTGCATTGTTTGGGTTTGTGACGGGTGGAAGTTCCATCAGGGGCAGGGTGGTATTTCCTGAAGCTGGTACATGTTTGCAAAGGCAAAAACGCACAATTGTAGAAGAATCAGAGTCTGAATCACTGTGAGATGACAATCATTGATGACGGCAATATAAAAAAATCACATTTGTGTGTATGTGTTAGATGATGTGACAAACTGTGTTGTTTACCATGTGACAAGAGTCTGTTTGTAATAATCCAGCAGGGTCCTTTGCAGTCTTTGGAACCATGAGGTGTCCTTTAGTGGACATTTTTATTCAGAGAAAAGACAACTCTGACCTTGTCCTCATTGCAGTTTAGTATAACAGTGGTGAGCGAAGTCTGTGCTCTCAGGAGGCACCAGAATATACATATATGAATTTACATTCAAGACAAGGGACTGATGATTTTTTGTTTTTTTAATTTTAAAAATGTTCTGTTTATTTTTATTATATCCTGAGTTTTACATTTAAATCCTGATACCCCAGAGAAGGAAAGAGAAGAAGGAAAATTGTCAGTAAGGACAAATGCTGCATAAATACATAACAAATAGACTCAAGGATTGTTTTTTGAAGACGTTTCGCCACTCCCCCTGGTGGCTTCTTCAGTTCTGCTACTATTCTGGTTGGGAATCTGAGTCCTGCACATGGCCCAGACACAGTTTCTGGTCATTAACTGACCATTAATCAACTAGATGGATCTTAGTCATCCACCAACAGAGGTCCTGAACACATAAAACTCAGATTCCCAACCAGAACAGCAGCAGAACTGAAGAAGCCACCTGGGGGAGTGGCAAAACATCTTCAAAAAACAATCCTTGAATCCAGTTGCCTCGATTTAAATTCATTCTATGACCTGGATGAATGAGAGCCTCTACAGTACAGTACTTATTTTCACAGTTACACGTATTTGCTGTGTGTATTACATGCACCCCCCCACCCCCGGTTCTTTCAAGACCAAAGCCACATCCTTGTGTTCACCATCATCCCAGCATTGACACGTGTACACGACACAAACTCTACACAAACCTTCCTCTGTCTTTATTGGCAGATCTCTTTACACAATTGTTGTTTTTCGAGGTCGCTGTCCCTGTGGTTGCCGCGGCAACAGACGCTGACATCAGGGAAGCCCGTCTGTTGCTGGTCATGTACAGAGAGAATCTGTTGTCAGAGTCTGTAACGGAGTCTATAATCTGTTAAAGTAACCCATCCTTCAGCTACTCACTAATGTCCATACATCCTTCCTGCATCACTGCTTATCTCCTCATTCCTCCTCATCTGTATCTTACTGCCATACAGGAAGGTCCACGTGTGCACGATGTGCAAGCTCAGATGAAGCTACATTCATGATTAATTGACTCGCTTAATTGATTATCTGCCACGATTATTATGGTCTTTCATCCCTTCTTCTATTAAAACCGAGTTTCCTACCCCCTCGCATAGAGTGTTTTTAATTCATGGCCAACCCAGAACTTACCTTGAGATATGCGAGAGCGGCACCGCGTGAGAAAAGCTGACTGGACAGTTTTATGCATTAATCATTGCAGAGGAAGAGGGAGGATCTCATTTGGGAGCGATGTTATGCACATATTTGAATGGTGAAATGAAAAAAAAGACGGGATTAGTGTTCCCGCTTTGAGGATCTGTTGCTCGCTCTCAGTCTGTGTGTACTATAAATAATAGCGATACATTTGCTTCATTTTCAAACCCCTGGAGCTTAAAACTTTAGCTTTAATGTTGTTTCAGTTTGTTTTATGCTCAGTTTGCATTACCGACAAAATGTCTTGTCGTGTTTCTTTTCGCCCAGGTGGAAGCAGTGTGTGGGCCATCACTCCAGAGGAGAGGGGGAAACATGACAAACAGTTCGACAGCCTGGCCCCCGTCCTCGGCTACGTCTCAGGTAGGATGCTGCCAAAGCAAACAGAAGACTCAGAAAGCTTCAGATTAACATCAGTAACGTCCGTTTCTTTGAACCCCTGCAGGAGAACAAGCGAGGAAATTCTTCCTCCAGTCTGGCCTGCCTGCTTCTGTCCTGGCTGAGATTTGGTAAGAAGCAGCTTTGCTTTATAAAGTCATTTCTAGTTAAAACATGAGCATGTGGGTCAGTAGGTCCACGCTTTGGGGTTTTTCCCCAGAGTTAGTTTGGTACATCGGCCAGCTTTCAACTTCCTGTTGAGCTCTCATTTCCTTCTCCAGCCTGCCACACCTAGTAAACTATTTGTGTAAGAGCGAGGGGGAAAGTGTGTGTGTGTGTGTGTGCATGCTACAATTAGAGCAGTGTGTGTGTATGAAAAATGCTGCTGGAATTCAACCCCACCACAGCCGTGTCCCTTGTGTATCTATTGTCTGAATACAGATTTCCCTCCTTTCCTTTTGATAGGAACCTTGCAGACATGGACAGTGATGGGAAGATGGACAGGCTGGAATTCTCCATTGCTATGAAGCTCATTAAACTTAAGCTTCAGGGTCGAAACCTGCCCTCCTCCTTGCCAGTCATCATGAAGCAGCCTCCTGTCTCCAACTGTGGTTCAAACATCCCCTCAGCCGCGCGATTCGGTACTCAGATTATCTCACCGTTTAACCCCCGAGACGTGTTCTCCGTCTTACCTCGTGTGTTTCCTTCCTCCTCATAGGAATGGGCTCTATGCCAAACCTGTCAGTTGGTCTGTCAGCCATGTCAGCCATGACCATCCTAACACCCATCCCACTAAACCCTCCCGTGCCCACCGTGCAACCCCTGGTGCCCACGCCGATGACTCTGCCCCTCATCACCTCGCTCGGAAACTCCGGGCTTCACAACGGAAACATCAGCCTCCTCACGTCACCACTCACTCCCAACAATGGAGGTTGGTTCCGAAGTAGATCAAAACAGAGAAGAAGAAGCGTTGTGGCCTGGTTGCTCCTACTGGGAGAGATTTAGAGACATTTTACAAAAATAGCTGTGTCTTAAATCATATAATGTTCTTGTGGAGCCATTTTGGAGCTGAACCTTTTGTACTTTTTAAGATGCTGCCTAAAGCCCTGTCCTGAACATTACACATTAGTCCAGGCCAGTGTGCACAGCACTGATAGGAACAGATGAATTAAAAACATCTGACTGCAGAAGGCAGGATGATTTCCTGTAGGTCAGCAGTCTGATCCCGAAGCTGCTTCTCAGATGTTAAATGACCAGATAGTGTCGGCTATGCATTAATTAGCAATTGTAAAGTCACTCTCAGACACAGATGTCTCAATGTTTGTAGCTAAAAATAAAACCTACATTTTGTTTGTCAGTCTCTAACTCCTCCACTAATGGCACAACCTCATTTATTAAATCACTCACTAGATATTGCTGCAACATAATGATGCATTACGTGGCCCAGTCCTTGATGTCTTACTGCTTATATGAAAGGGTTGCACCATATCGCTCTGCTCTCTGAGGTTTTATATTTATCTTGTGGCATGCTCTTGCATTGTTTGTGTCAGACGCAGTACAACAGCGTTTCATCTTAGAGGAGATAAGTCGCCACAAAGAGCTGAAGTCACTGTGCTTTTTATAACATATGTGGTTTTAGTAATGGAGTCCCTCTCTTATCTCGCTCCTGTTGGCCTTTCTCTTTAATCCCACTATGTTCAAGTTGTTCTTTTTTTCTTTGAAGCGCAGGCCTGCAGACGACCGCCACAATCTTTGTTTTCAGCTAGTTGTCAATAACCTTGCTGCTGCTGCTGGAGTGTGTGTGCTGCGACTGTAAAGTGCCAGGAGATAAGATTAGATGTACACACGTTCAAGGGCAGCTGTACTCTGCACCACTACACCATGTCGCCGATTAATTTGTTTAAGAAGGCTGCATGCACACACCACACTCTGTATATATATATATATTAAACTATATATGTGGAAACATTGTTTAACCAGCATGTCTCTGATCCTATTCACAGCACTTCCTCTCTCTGGCTTCTCCTCTCCTATGGCGTACTCTCCATCCACAGGCATGTCAAAGGCCAACTCACTGCTCGACCTTGGCTCAAGCAGGTAAGAGTACTCCACGCATCCTCAGAGCACATGCAGGGTCTGGTTGAGGCGTATATATAAAATAAAAAAAGTTCAAACACAGATGAATATAGGTTCTGCTGTTTATTATGCAGAGATGCGAGTGTAAACACTGGTGTCTGTCAAATGGAGCCAAGCTGTTATCTGTGTGTCTACAAAGAAGCAGGAGAAGGGTCGAGAACCAGACTGCAGGCAAAGATGGAAAAACAGAGATAGCAGAGAGAGCAGGAAGCACGCCTTGAAATCTGATGTTCTCATTAGAGTCAGATTGTTAAGAGTCACAAACATGAGACGGTTATTTTCTTCAATTATTAACCCAATATTATTAGACTTTAATATTTCTGAAATCATCCATGATTGGCTGTGATACACTTAGATTTCTGTCCAATGTTCCGTGGTGTATGAAAGCATCATAGGTCGTATCAGAAGGATGATTACTAACTGACTGATGGTACACATCACTAACTGTGCACGCAGGAATGTCTCCAAAGACACTCAGTCCTTTAATCTGCAAATAGAATCACTTTAAAGTATTTTTTTTGGTTCAAACACCATTTGAAACCTAATTTAGCAATATATCATGGCTTTGAAAAGATCCATCCTAGAGGCTGTCCACCAGTAAAGCTTTTTCCACATTTTTTTGTGCATATACATTAGTATTAAAGGAATCGAGACAATCTAGAGTATTCTCAGAATAACCTCCATGCTCGTGTGTAGAAGAAAACTTTTGCAGGAGACAGACAGGACAGAGGGAATGACAGAGAGACAGAGAGAGAGAGAGAGAGGAGAAGATGCAGCATGTATCATATGTTACAGAGGACAAACATGGCAGGTTACAAATCACTGTTGTTAGACGAGTTAGAAAGGACATGCCGGACTGGTCAGAGGGGCAGACTGCAGGTCGACATTGCAGCACAAGAGGCTGAAAGAGAGAGACTAGAAGGGAGGATTGATGGTGCATAGTAATATAAAATACATTAGTAAAAGCAAGGATTGCAAATTAGACTTTCATGCCCGGTTTCTGTGCGTGTGCGGCAAAAAAAAACTTGCATTCATGTATTATTCATGCATTAACTTTGATAGTCCTAATTTGTTTAAATAAATGTCGATGTGAATGTAGCAGCCAGCGGGGCCGCAGACTGTTCATGTGTTCAGGACTAAAGACTAAATAAACTGTCTAATGTAGAAAAAGTAGATACACTCAGTGTTAAACGCATATTATGTAACCAAGGGGAATTGGAAATGTGAGATAGAGACTGGAGGCGTTTGTCGTTCGACATCTTTGCCCGTCAAACTTTTGTTTGTGTTCTTGCTCTTCATCTCTGCCTGGAGTAGTCACAATAGTGGGAGGTAATGAGGGGTAAAGAAAGACGAAAGCTGGGTTTGGGAGGTTCTGTGCAGTTTCAGTAACAGCCAGATTCCCTTGGGTATCTAATATCCTTCATGCTCGCTCCTTCTGTGTTGTGTGGCTTTTGGAAAAGGATAGGTATTGGATCTTATTTCATTGATTTGAATGAAGCCTCACAAAAAGTCTTGACCTCAGGTGTAGGTGGTAAGGCTAGCGTCAATAAGGGCGTCGGAGTGAATGCAGGTCGGCCCAGAGCGGTGCATCACTTTAAACCCTCCTACTCTGCATCTGTTTCTGTTTCCAACTCCTTATAAATGTTGTAGCACTACTTAAAACACGATAAAAAGCCTGTAGGCACAGGGAGAAACCCACACGCCATCTCTTATTGTCTTCCTGAAACCTTTTCTTTTATTTCAGATGAGCTTTGTAAGCCAGCTGTAACAATGCAGAAAATACATCCTCCTCAAATACACACCATCCACAGTTCATACTTATGCTATTTTTACAGAGGCATTGTTTATAATAAAAACAGAATGGCTGATTAGCATAGCCTGTGAGTGCGTCGCTGTGTTGTTTCAGGGAGTCTACGTGGTCGTTTGCAGCAGCTTCCTCTTCAGCTAATTAAAAGCTGAGAAATAACACCAGGGAGTCTCGGAGCAATTAGTGGTTTTAAGTCGGGGGCTTGAATGCAGGAGTAAAAGGAAAATGCTGACCACAGAATATTGTGTCATTTCCCTTTAGGTACTATCTTGGTATATCAACATGTGCCTTTTTTTTTGTCTCTCTCTTTTCATAGCTCGAATTCTTCCTCCACCACGTCATTGGCCAGTAACTCTCCAAAAATGGGTGCAAGCGACTGGGCTGTCCCACAGGCCTCCAGACTCAAGTACAGGCAGCAGTTCAACACGCTAGACAAGCTCATGAGTGGCTACTTGTCAGGTTGGTTTCTCTCTCACCTACACACACAGGTATACATACACAGACTCCAACCTTAAATAAATACACAGTTCTCAGGACCACTTGCTGCTCATGAGTGCTTGTGTCAAAGTTTGAGGGAGCACACTCTGGATCACTTTCACTTTTTACACTCATGTGATTGCTCTTAACCCCACTTGACAGACACACAAACACACAAACACTTTCACCTCCATGAGAATTCACGCTTCTGTTATTCCTGCTGTCGTTTTTTTAATTCAACAGGACCTCAAGTTAGAAACGCACTGATGGCATCAAACCTGACACAGACACAGCTCGCTACCATCTGGTGAGTAAAAGTGCATCTGTGTGTGTGATCCATCCAATAATCACTCCCATTCATAGAAACTTAAAATCTTGTTTTGTGCCATTTTATTCAAACTTGTCATATAGCAGCCAGCAGGACTTTTAATAAATGCTTTAAAAAAAAAAAAAAAAAGTGTGAATTTGTTGGCATAATTTAAAAAAAAAATCCCTGGGTGCATAAAGCAGAGATGCATGCAATTAAAAATATTGAAAATACTAAATAAACATAATAAAATACAATAAATAAATACATTTGGAGAAATAAAGTAAATAAAAAAGAAATAAGAATTAAATAAAAATATAAAAAAATAAGGAAATATATACACAATTATTATACAAATATAATTTAAAAGCAAAATATTAAAGAAAATTATTATTTAAACTGTATATATAGGTTAATTCTTATATACGCTAAGACTCTAAAGTTTAACATGGAAGTCTATGAGGCTGCGGGGTGAACTGCAGTCTCACGCCTCCACATGGGCTTCATGTCACCGTTCTAGCGGTTGCTGCTCAGACCTGACCAGTTTCTGATCTATAAGATAAAAGTAAACATAAGCAATTAATACTGCTGTAGAATTATGATGTGTAATTTGTTTTTAGGACCCTGGCAGACGTGGACAAGGATGGCCAGCTGCGGGCTGATGAGTTCATTCTGGCCATGCACCTGGTGGACATGGCCAAAACTGGACGCCCTCTACCGCTCACACTGCCTCAAGACCTGATTCCTCCCTCTCTCAGGTAACACACACTTATCAGCACTTTAGAATTGTAAAAAAAAATGATATAATAAAATCACAAACAGCTTTTCTTTCTTGTTTCAGAGGAGGATTTAAGTCCACCGAGCTTGTTAATGGAACCGGGCCCTATTTAACTCCATCTTTAATTGACACAGCAGAGATTGAACCACCACTAAAGAGCAAGAGCAGTGGTATGTTATTCATATAATTGTGACTGTTGTGTGTTTTCTCCTGTCTCATACCTCTGTCCTTCTCCTCTTCATAGTGTCCTTTGAGGACAAGCTGAAGGAGAACTTTGCACGAGGCAGCGCCGAGCTGGAGAAACGACGGCTCGCTCTGGAGGAAGAACAGAAGAAAGAGAGGGAGAGGAGAGAGAGGGAGGAGAGGGAGTCCCAGGAACGGAGAGAGAGGGAAGCCAGGGACATGGAGAACCGAAGGAGGCTGGAGGAGGAGAGGAGGTTGGAGAGGCAGAAGGAGATGGAGAGACAAAGAGAAGAAGAGAGGCTGAGAGAGCTGGAGAGGAAGGAGGTGTGTCAAAGCATCTGTGAAATACAAACTGTCCAGATCAACTTGTGACAATGTTTTTTGGTACTTTTAGGCAGCAAAGCAGGAGATGGAACGTCAGCGCAGGGAGGAGTGGGAGCATGGGAAGAGAGAGGAGCTGGCCCGGAGGAAAGAGGGGGAGCAGGAGGAGATCTCTAGACTCAGGGCGAAAAAGAAAAGTCTGGAGTTGGAGCTAGAGGCTGTGGTGAGGCTATAATCAATACCATTTTACAGTGTCCGTCAATAATGAGGCACCACCTTATATGAATTTCCTGCTCTCACAGGGCAACAAGCACAAACAGATCTCAGACCGCCTCCGCGACGCTCAGAGCAAGCGGAGGATTCAGAAGGCAGAGGTGGACATGGTCAATCAGAGGAGGGATGCACGCATCACTGAGATCAACAGGCTGCAGCTGGAGCTTGAGGTGAGAAGAAATTCTCTTTCTCAGACTTTCTAAATATCAATGTTTACAATATGTTTTCATTCCGTGTGCGTCTTTGTGTGGCGCAGGACTGGCAGAGGAAGCTGTCACAGCTGGTTCCAGAACAGCAAAAGCTGACGGAGAAGCTGCGAAACATCGGCCTCAACAAACTCTCCTGTGGGTGACAGAATATTATCAGCAGAATGATTTTGATTTCGATTGATTGATTGATTTCTTTGATCTGTAGCGGCGACCTTGACCTCTCTAAACGGGAGCGTGACAGAGAAAGGTGTGAACTGCCGGAGACTGAAGGACCAGCTGGACATCCTGGAAAGAGAAACGACAGACAAACTGGCACAGATGGAGCAGTACAACAAGGAGCTAAAGGTTAGTGATGAGGCCAAGATGCAGAGCGGGTATATATATATGTGTGTGTGTGAATGCAACACATCCCAAATAGTCCAGGTCTGGCAGGTCAGGCAATTATAGCAGTCATTTGGAAGGACTCTGTGCTCCGGTGGTGGATGGACACTGCAGTGATGCCAGATGTAGTTCAGGAGAAAATAGTTCCAACATCCCACCGTTCATTTAAATGAACAGCCCTATAGTCTTTCAGCATAGTGTAAACCTTACATTTCTTAACAGTAATATCACTAAATGTAAAAACACTAGAAATAATATGCTTGGCTATGCATGCACAGGAGTTCTTTCCAGCCTTTTTATGCTCAGGTCAAACATGCCGAGGACATTTTCCTGCTACTGAAGCTGCTGGGGGATGTTTTGTTAGACACATAGTGATATGATGGCACCCAAGAACTTCTGTTCATACATTTGAATCCTTGTGATCGTTTAAATGGGTAAATTGTAAATATAAAAAAAAATTCCCATGAACTGTTGTCATTTTTTCAAGTGATCAAAAAAGTCTGAAAGTGTCCTTTGTAACAGGCTGCTAAATGTGGTTATTCCTGCTGTAAAGTTGGTTGTTTTTACATGGAGGGCTGTGGAGGTCGACTCACTTTTGGAGGCAGCCTCGAGTGGCCATTTGGGGAACTGCAGTGTTCAACACCTTATTTGTTTCTAGAAGTTTGTTTTATTTGATAAAAGTAGAGCTTTTATTCATTAGGAACCTTTTTGTCCTTCTGCGGGGGTCATATTAAGTCTAGAATTTCACCCTTCAGGCAAAGACAACCTTGTTACCGAACCGTTTGTGCACACACGCAGACTCAAATGTACACATGTGACAGAAATCCGGATAATTCAATACCTGAGGAATGAAGTCATGCCCTCTCACAATCCATCACCGGGCTAATAGTCGCAGCAACACAAAGCCTGCTTGTTCTCCTTTGCTCTTGTTCTCTGTTATAAACTGCTTTTAAAGCTTTTAACCCCTGTATTTCTCTCCTTCTCTTCCTCTCTGCTAAACCCGGATGTGTTTTTTTCCTTTTGTCTTCTCACCGCCTCCTCCCTCTTTTCTTTTCTCGTCCTTTTCTGAATTAATATTTTATTTCCTCTCATTCGATCTGTCCTTTTATTTTTTTTAACCACCATGCTGTTTTTTTCATAGCTTGGGGATATGGATGACTGTGTCCTGCGAGGCCTTCTGTCTCTGCTGGCCTGCCTCAGCCAGCTCTTCCTTCTCATCAAGGTTAACCTTCTTTCTCTCTGTCTTCACCTCCCATGATGTAATCCTTTTTACACTCCCATCTTTCTTCATTTGTCCCCTTAAGCCTCAATCTTCCGTTCCTTTTTTTTTTTACCCTGTGATGGTTCGATCTGTTTGCTTGCTGTTTTGTCTTTTTGAGTCATTATTAAATGGAGCTTTTTTGTTGTTTTTACTCTGTGGGATTCGTTCTTGCTTGTGTTTTCTGTGTAAACGGATTGCACCCTGAGGGTAAAACACACACACACACATTTTCATGTTACAAAGAGTATCGGTTGATCTTACACATGTTTCTGTGAATGAACATATACATGTGCATCAGTGATGGGGCTGTCAGATGTCTCATGTTTTTGTATGTCTGCATCAGGAGTTGAGGGAGAAGCAGGTGAAGCAGCAGGCTGTCCTGGATGACCTGCACAGAGTCAAGGAGGAGAAACTGAGGGAGCTGCAGAGGCGCAGAGAAGAAGAGAGAGAAAGGAAGAGGAGGGAGGAGGAAGAGGCGGCCAGGTGAATCTGAGGGAGCACGTGACCGCTTGCTGAATGCAGCAGATTATTTCCAGTGATCCATAAAGCAAATGTTCTCTGTGTTTAATAACATTTTCGCTTTTTTTTTACCCACAGACAGGCAAAGCTAGAGCAAGAGAGGAGAGAGCAGGAGCGGAGGGAACAGGAGAGGAGGGAGAGGGAGGAAGAGGAGGCAAGGCAAAGGAGACTCCTGGAGGAGCAGAGGGCCAGGCAGAGGGAGGAAGAGGAGAGAGAGGCACAGGCTCGCCTCCGTGCGGCCCAGGAGAAAGCACAGGAGGAGGAGAGAAGGAGAGAGGAGGAGGAGGGGGAGGAAAAGAGGAAGAGGGAGCTGGAAGAAGAGAGGAAACAGAGAGAGCAGCAGGAGGAGGAGGAGGAGAAGAGGAGGAAAGAAGAGCAGGAACGAGGAGGACAGCAGGCGGCATCCACGCTAACGACGTACAGAGCTCTGTACTCCTTTGTAGCACGCAATGCAGATGAGCTGACGATAGACGCAGACTGTCTGATAGAGGTACAACACACACACACACTATAAATTGATGTGGACATTAGTATAAGGAGCATCTGCATTTATAATCACATGCTAATGTGACGAGTGTCTACATAAATACACTGATTAGTGCCATATGTTAATCCTCATCACCTTGTTATGTGTGATCAAACTGTTTTTCCATGATGCAGGTGGATGAGCACACCGTCGGTGAGCCTGGCTGGTTGTGTGGCAGTTACCGTGGAAACAGGGGCTGGTTTCCTCAGAGTTACGCAGAGAGATGTCCTCCCCTCGCCTCCTCCTCTACTGGGACTGCCCCCTTTTCACCTGGAAAAATGTCCCGTCTGCCTCCACCGCTAAACACAAAGTAGGAGGAACACAATGATGTTCATTTATGATGATTTTTTTTTTTTTTGGCTGTCCTGCACTAAAAATAGACAAGTTTTGTGCTGACTGCAGCTCTGTAGCAGTCACCTTGTGCATTATATATATGTATATATATATTTTTCCATTCTTTCTTCCCTAATGATTTGTCCCTATTTGTTTTACACAGAGAACCAGATGTAACGGAAACAGGGGACAGCGCTCTTCCTGCACAGTCAGATGCTTCACAGGTAAGAAGAGCTTGACAGATGTTAACCTTTAATTTTGATGGATAGACTACTGACCTACTTAGCCCGTTTGGGTGTTAGCTTTTTATTCTGTGGAGCTAAGTGGCACATTATACATCACTGTGTTATATTAATGTTGTTGTGCAGCTCCACAGGCATTTTAAATTATGGTGAAAGGGGCATTAATGTCTCACCCATATTCCCCAGGATATCCATTAACCACTGCATGTGCTGATAGCTAAACCCGTACTTTTATTATGTCAAAAGGTTTTTAGAGCATTTAGTGTAGAGACTGGAGTCTTGAAATGTTCAAGCTGACAGTGTTGTAGTACATTCGGGAAATAAAGTGGCTTTGGCAGGGACAGAACTGGGTCTGGCTGCTGCTGACACTGACACATCCTTAGCAGCAGCATGGCTACATATTTATAGCTTTTCCCTATTGGGAGTCCTCTCTGTGGGTCACAGAGACGTTTACAGATGTCCGTCTCCCATTAGGTAACATTAGTGTTAGTAGGTCTTGTGTTTGTAGGTTAGGCCTTGTGGTCCAAAAGACCCGATGAAGATGTGATATTTTTTAGTCCTTCTATATGTAGATGAGACACCTGGTCCTGGTCCTTTAGTTGAATCTTCTAATCTTTTTCCCCCTCAGTCCTCCGTCGCCCTGCTGGCCCGAGCCGTCACTTCATGGTCGGCCTCTTCAGGCGCTCTCCTCAACCTTTCTCCTGACGACGGCATCACTGCGCTGCTAAGCTTCTCACAGGGCGACATCATCACCGTGCTGCAGCAGAGGGACGACTGGTGGTTGGGGCAGCTCAACGGGACGCAGGGGTGGTTCCCCAAAAGTTACGTCACCTTGGAGACCGGCAACACAGAGTACGTGCATAAGAGCAGACGTGTTACATTTTAGTACAATGTAATTTGACTATGACTTGTCCCCATTATAGTGTGGAGGCGTTTGACACATCTGACTTCGTTCAGCTAGAAGGTGAGTATACTTGATCTTCTACTCGCACACACCCCGTAAGTTGTTCCTGACGTTCTCCTGTTGTACTTCTAAGCAGAGTTTGTGGCCTTGTACACATATGAGAGCCCAGAGATGGGGGACCTGACGTTTGTTGAGGGCGACGTTGTCCTGGTGACGGAAAGAGAAGGGGAATGGTGGCGAGGATGCATCGGGGACCAGACAGGAGTGTTTCCCTCCAACTATGTCCGACCTGTTGAGCCAGAGGTGCGTTTGATTAGCAAAGATTATATCGCTAATTAAATGATTATATTTACCTGTATGAATGTGCTACTACTACTAATTTAGGTTTCAAGACCTGGAGGCCCTGCTAAGAAACCTGGTGCGTACGACCATACAGACACACACCGATCAGAGCCTGCTGCTGTTGTCTCAACATGTATCTGATAGAAATTCTTTGTTGTATATTTATGACTCGTCCACAGAGATTGCCCAAGCTGTCACCGCCACCACAGCTCCCACCGTGCATCAGCTGCGCCTGTCTCCAGGGCAACTCATTGTGGTCCTGGCCAAGAACTCCACCGGCTGGTGGCTCGGGGAACTGCAGGCAAGTCACCAAAGCCTTGGGGCCTCCATGGCAGTCCTTCTGTTTCTCTGTTTTTCCAAGAAAGAGTGATTAAAGAATAACTTTAGCTGAAAAAGGTTTCAGTAAGAATAATTAATTTGGTTCTAAGTTGGGATGTGAAGGACATTTTTTATTCTTATTTATCTGGGGATTCTTTCATTTCTTCTTCTTTAGTTAAATGATGATGTAGATGAGGTGAAGATGAGGTCTGTAAGGTCAGTCATTTCCAGCAGTGTGTAGTGCTGAGGCTGCAGCTCTGAACAAGACAAGTCGAAATGAAAGTACCAACATTTGGTTACTACCACAGCTTTGTCAAACTCTACAACAAACAACTGTACACACTGAAGGGACCATAGCTCTGCTTCACTTTGATGTATGAGGACACTGAACATAAATTTTCATTGAAAACCCATCACAATTCAGCATAAATTGCCTTTTTTTTGCACTGCAGGATACTCTGCTCTGACCGTCACAATCAATTCATCTTGATTTAGAATTCAGAACTGTACCAGCAGCAGATTAATTGACTCTCGCTGCCTGTTTTTCCCTCCAGGCTCGAGGTAAGAAGCGGCAGAGAGGCTGGTTTCATTCCTCTCACGTCAAGCTCCTGGGTCCATCCAGCAGCAAGCCCTCCCCCTCCCCTCTGCCAGGTAATGGTACTCTGAACACAACATCCTATTTATGATCGGTAGGTGTTCAATGTTGGACGTCCAACATGGACGACTTGAAGGAAGCAGTGCTTACAGTGTACATGGTGATATGTTTTTATTAAAATATATTAAAATACAGTAAAGCTGAAAGATGCATGTTTGGTGCAGAAGAACACTATGGCGACACCGAGCCACCACATGTGTTTGCTGTCCTCCATTTCTCATTTCCTGTGCAGCCCGTGCACCATTTATAAAGGCAGATGAAGAGTGATGATGTCAGGCATCAAGTGGCCCTGAGGTCAGGATCAACATGATTCTACCACAGCAAACTGTGAAGATCATTTCTAAACACTCATGTGCTTTAAGATTGAAACAATCAAACAACAAGTCAATAAATGGACGTTTGGTGCTGTTTTCATCCAGTTTCTCTATAAAATGTAAGAAAACATTGATCGATCAATCATGGACAATCAATCAATGATGCAAAGCATCATCCGCTGCAGACTTAGTAGCGTTATGATTTCCCACCTTTAGACGTAAAAACAGTATGCTAAACTAGCACATAGTGTCCATTTACTTTTGGCCGAGCCAAACAAATGTGTGCTAATGTGTCTTTAATATTTGTAATATGTCCTCTCCTGACTCCGCAGTGTGCCAAGTTATCGCCATGTACGACTACACCGCTGCCAATCAGGATGAACTGAGCTTCTCCAAGGGTCAGCTGATCAATATCCTGGACAAGACCAACCCGGACTGGTGGAAAGGAGAAGCCAGCGGGGTCACAGGCCTGCTGCCCACCAATTACGTCAAGATGACAACAGAGTCAGACCCCAGCCAGCAATGTGAGTAAACGTTATGATTGTTTGTTTTTGTTTCCTCAGATGAGGTATTATGTTTTTTTTTTTTGTCAGTAATTTAGACCGCAGACACACAAACCTTTCTCTCATTGGTTCCGCAGTAGATTCCTTATCCACGTCAGAGCATGGAGGCACTGACGGTAAGCTTCAAGTAGTTGGTTCTGTCAATCACTGAGGTGATCACTGGTGAACGTTGCACTTAAAAGGCACGATCCTCCTATTATTCCCTGCAAATTCAAACAAACAACAGGGGATCAGGCCTCTTAAGGTGTCATTAAAGACAAAAAAAACAACATCAACAAATCATTTAGGTGAGACTTCCATCGTCTTATGTTTGATTATTTATTTAAATGCCTGATTATGACAACAAACTGGAACAATCACTGATAAGTTACAGATTAAATTTGCATCCTAATCAGCCTCCCTTCTGTAACTGAAAGCTTCAATGCGGCAGCGTACACCGGGGGAAACGGGGTGGGTCTTGTTCACACGTTGCTGGTCTGAAATTTTAAAAAGGTCTGGTTTTTTATAATGGGACCTGCGTGTTTGAATTAGTATTCACAGCTTGCTGTTCTCCTCACGGCAGCAGAGATCCGTGTTAACACGAGTGAACACAGCGGACCATTAATTACGCACAAACACAGTCAGATTTTAATTCTGCAAAATGCTTACACACACACACCCCAGTGATCACACAAAGGTCGGTGCTTCATTACAGAAACGCGGCGTCAGAAGTTACCATCATTGCTTCAGCTGCTGTGATTAGTAATAACATTTACATTTCTGGAAATGCACTATTAATGCACCTGCATGTAAGAGTCCAGCATTAATATTAAAGCTATATTAACTTCTGCTGTCTCTCCTTCATCTCACTCACCCTCCCCCCTCTCCTCCTCCACCTCCTCCTCTTCCTCTTCATCTGTTTTTTTCTTCCCCTTTTTCTCCTGTAGGACAGTAACACTGGCTTTCCCCTCTCCTCCTTCTCCTCTTCTTCCTCTTCTTCTTCTTCTTCTTCCTCTTCTTCTTCTTCTCCTCTCTCACCCCTGTTGCAACAGGAAGCCCAGCCGCCAGCGAGATCTGCCCTCCTCTGCACTTTCCACCTCACTCGTTTAGGACTTTGGTGCTCTGTGCTCCTCTTGTTTTTGTTTTTTTTTATCATTTTGCCTCTTTAAATTTACTCCTCTGTCTTTTCCTCTGAAGGCATTAATTTCTCACCCTGGTCCCCCTCGCTCTCTTTCCCTCTCCTCTCCTGTGTTTCCCTTGATGTTTCTTTAACTAACTAATTCACCAAGAGAGCGAGGCGGAGGCAGCTAGATATGAGGGTTTCTTCTCTCTGATTTAAAAAAAAAAAAAAAAAGAAGCATGGAAAGTGTAGTTTTACTAAAGATAAAGGGACGTATAGATCATTTGGGTACAAGATATGAAATATAATGTATGTATGCAGCATCAGATTGAAGTCATTTAGTTTTCTAAATTAAGGCTATGAATTAATAAAGAGTATTTTAACAGGGTCACTCATTGTTGCACTAACAACATTGCTAAAAATGGACCAATGCGAAGACTCACTGTTGCTTAAATCACCGCTGACCTCGGTTTGTGCTTGGTAACACGTTGCTTGATTAAAACAGATTGTGATTTATTATCATTATTATGCACCCCTCCATTTATTAATGCTTCCGAGTAATTTAACTCATCCTGTACTAACTGACTGTGATATCACCAGCACACACACACACAAGCAAACACGCAGACATTCAGACAAAACAACAACACCACACTGCTGATCTGCATCCTGCCAAGTTTGAACCTCAAAGACTTGAACTACCAGCTGAGTCTTCCGCTGCTCGTTCGCTCAAGTTCCTTTATCCATCCACACCTATGCAATCATTTGGAGTGAGCACTTCACCGTGAAAGGTGCTTTCACTTTCCTTTTAAATCTCAGCAGCAGCAGCGTCGTTAGCATCGCTTCATGTACTGCAACTACGATGTGCCTCACTATGTGCATAACGTGTAAATAAAACATCATAAAACTGATAATAAAGGGAGATTTTAACACGTTTGCTTGGCTGGATTTTCCTCACACACATACACATACACACATACACACACATGATTAAATGTATGTGTTTGCCGCCATGCACATGCTCGTGCATGCGTGCCTGCATGTGTGTTCGCATGTTCGCTGGCAGGGTGTGCGGACCTGATGACGCTGGACACGATGACCCCTCAGGAGAGGAAGAGGCAGGGTTACATCCATGAGCTCATTCAGACCGAGGAGACCTACGTGGAGGATCTGGAGCTCGTGCTGGAGGTACGGACAGAAATGTTGAGAAAAATATTAGAGGTTTTGAAGTGCGTATGTTTGATATTTTTCCTTGCTTGGCTCTTAGGTGTTCTACAAACCCATGTTCGATTCAGGGCGTCTCACAGAGGCGGAGATGGCAGTCATCTTTGTTAACTGGAGGGAGCTGATAATGTGTAACACCAAACTGCTGAAGTAGGTGCAGATAAAGGATTATTATTAATTATGGATGGAAGTCTGCTCAGCCTCCTGCTCCACTAGAACATAATTAAAAGAATATGCTGTGTAAAACTGCACACTCATCACTACCTACAGGCACACGGAGATGTAACATAATTGTATTGTTGCACCCTCTGTGTCTCAGAGCCTTGCGTGTGCGTAAGAAAACAGGAGGAGATAACATGCCGGTTCAGCTTATAGGAGACCTGCTGGCATCCGAACTTGCACACATGCAGCCGTACATTCGCTTCTGCTCCTGCCAGCTCAACGCTGCTGCCCTGCTGCAGAGCAAAACCCACAGCCAGCCTGACTTTAAAGACTTCCTCAAGGTCCGAGCTGCAGATATGTACACATTGTGGATATATATATATATTTTAAAGAGAAGCCACTGAACATCTGTCTTTCTCTCTGAGCAGAAAATAGCCACTAACTATCGCTGCAAAGGAATGCCACTGTCCAGCTTCCTCCTTAAGCCCATGCAGAGGATCACCCGCTACCCTCTGCTCATAAAGAATGTACGTGCCTCGCTTATATGTCTCATGATCACCCCTTTGTTTTATGATATTCATCATTGTGTGACTCCATGTCTGCTCAGATCTTGGAGCACACACAGGATGGCCATGCAGATCGAGGCCCCCTGCGAGAAGCCCTGGATCGAGCAGAGGAGCTGTGTTCTCAGGTCAACGAGGGCGTCAGGGAGAAGGAGAACTCGGACCGACTTGAATGGATACAGGGCCACGTCCAGTGTGAGGGGCCTATAGAGGTAAAGTCAGGCTGCTTGTTGTTAAATTGTTTTTACAGTAGCAACATCTGGGAGTGTTTTCTTCTCTGTACTTGACTCCTTGTCTTTCCTGCAGCATTTGGTCTTCAACTCTCTGACTAACTGCCTCGGGCCCCGCAAGCTGCTCCACAGCGGCCGACTCTACAAAACCAAAAGCAGCAGAGAGCTGTGGGCTTTCCTCTTCAATGATTTCCTCCTCCTCACACACAGTGCCAAACCCTTCTCCTCCTCAGGATCAGACAAGCTATTCAGCCCCAAAACCAGCATCCAGCTTAAGATGTACAAAACGGTAAGCTGCAAGGCTGCCACTTCTTCTTCTTCTTCTTCTTCAGTGGGCACAGATATGCTGACATTGTTCCTCCTCCTCCTCTCTGAATCGCTCTGTCCTGCTCCAGCCGTTGTTTCTGAATGAGGTTTTGGTGAAAATGCCGCCCGACCCCTCCAGTGACGAGCCCGTCTTCCATGTCTCGCACATCGACCGTGTCTACACACTCAGAACTGAGACCTTGAATGAGAGGTATGCTTGCACACATACAGCCCTCTGTGTGACCACTACATAATCTGATCATGTCTGTGTTTACATGTCTTTTTTTTTTGTAGGACAGCGTGGGTCCAGAAAATTAAAGCGGCATCTGAGCATTTCATAGAGACAGAGAAGAAGAAGAGAGAGAAGGCTTACCAAGGTAAACCAGGATGGACTGTGAATCTGTTAAAACAACATTTATCTATCTATCTATGAGAAGTGCGTCCATCCATCCTCTTCTGGTCATCCGGGGTCGGGTAGCAGGTGCAGAAGCTTAAGCAGGGTACCCCAGACCTCCCTCTCCCAGGTCACCTCCTCTAGCTCCTCCCACCATTTGTCACCTTAGAGATATAATCCCTCCACCACCTTGGCTCTGCCCCGGGGCCTCCTCCTGGACATGCTCAGAACTCCTCACCAGGGAGGTGTCCAGGGGGCATCCAAACAAGATCCCTGACCCACCTGACTGGCTCCTCTCAACACGTAAGAGCAGTGACTCTACACTGAGCTCCTCCTGGATAACACCACCCTGTGGAGGAAGCTCATCACAGTCTGAGGGAAGGAACGTAGAAAATTGAGTGCCTCACCTTTTGGATCACTGTGATTATCCATTAGCTTTTACCCTCACTCGTGAACAACACCCCAAGATACTTGAACTCCTCTACCTGAGGCAGTAACTTGTCCCCAGCCCGAAGAATTTGACACAAAATACAGGGATAGATGGTTGCAGAACAACAAGTAATCACACCTAACCGCTCTGTGTGTTTCAGCACGTTCTCTAAAGACCAGCGGAATCGGCCGACTGCTGGTTACTGTCATTGAAGCCCAGGAACTCAAGGCCTGTAAGCCCAACGGTAAGACCAGGAACCATACAAATAGTTGTTGCATTACTCCATTAAAAAAACAAAAACAAAACAAATCCTCATGTTTCCTCTTCAGGTAAGAGTAATCCCTACTGTGAGCTGACGATGGGGGCTCAGTGCTACACTTCTCGGCCCATCAGTGACACTCTGAGCCCCAAGTGGAACTTCAACTGCCAGTTTTTCATCAAAGATCTCTACCAGGACGTTTTGTGCATCACCGTGTTCGAGAAGGATCAGTTCTCACCTGATGGTCAGTGGATCACACAACACAGAAGATACATTATTAAGCTTTGTCTTCAGGTTGTCTTGCTTAAGGAGAATGAATGGAACACACACACATGGTGTGTGGTTTCTTCCTCTTTAGATTTCCTGGGTCGGACTGAGGTTCCCGTGGCGACCATAAAGAAAGAGATGGAGAGCAAAGGAGCTGCAAACCGTCGCCTGCTGCTGCACGAAGTCCCTACTGGAGAAGTTTGGGTCAAACTCGACCTGCAGCTTTACGAGCCAACCAAATGAGGAAACAACATGCAGCGAAATACTCCCATCAGGCACACACATTTCCACATGCCTGAAGTGCCTGTGTATTCCAGATTATAGTACAGAATAGTCTGGATCTTGGTGCCTTTTCTGCCAGATGTGTTTTTTTAATCACCTTCAACCACAACGTAATTGCAAATATTTGCTTACTCAGCACTTGATTTACAAAAATCACATTTACTGTACACTCCTGTCATGGTTTAACCCTGTGATATGACCTGATCAATCATCAATAAAAATGTACATACAGTAGATATTTTTCTGTGTTCTTACTTTCATGTTTGACAGCTCTGAGGTAGTTCAAAGAGAAAATAAAGAAACCCTGCATGATGAAGGTTTGTTTGGGTGTTGGCAGTTGGCTTTGGCGAGATCCGGTCCCACAGCACCACCATCCATCTGGCAAGGCAGATGCACTGATGCGGCGTGGCGCAGTGTCGAGCCTGGAAGAGACATTTAAGGGCACTGTGTAAAAGCAATCTTCGCTTTTAATGTTTCATTTTATACCTGCTGGACTTCTATCGTTTAGTCTGATCCTCCAGTGTGGCGGATGCCGAGATGAGGGTTGTGGGAGCTTGTCTGCATTTCTTGATGTGTCTACTTATTTGAGAAAGAATGACATTTTAATAGCGTAGCTGATACTTTTGTCTTTTGTCTCCTAAATGAATGATATTTGTCTAAAAGGGTTCAGATACCTGTCACAGAAGCAGGAGATGCTCTTTTTTCGTATAAGTGAAGATCCTGCGAGTCAGCTGACATGAGCTACACACAGAGTAGTAAAAGAATTAGCAGCAGTACACACACACATCTGCATATGTCACAATATATATTTAGAGAATCACCTTGTGTGGCATTTTAAAATTGAGAAGAAAAGGATTGTACTCCCTCAGGTTGTAGGTGTCTAGATATGCACAACCCTGAAGATAAAGAGACATTTCTAGTGATTAAACTGTATCTAGTTGGTGCACAGTTCACAGCAGACTGCAGGCTAGAGCTTCACCTTGCTGTTACAGTGATGGAGGTAGTGGCTGTATAAGCTCTGTCGCCTCCTGGCATCCACTGGTCCGCAGCTGGACGCTCTTTCCTCCACCTGCTTCTGGAGGGGAAACCACACACGCTCAGTCCAGCGCTTGTGGAGCAGCTCCTTCCTCCTCAGCTCCGTCACATCCCGCTGGCTCAGAAAACGATCTAAGTCCTCAAGGAAAACAACAAAGCTTTTAACATTTTAGGTGCTACTATAAAAGTGAAAAATATGGAAGGATCTTACCATCATTAAATCTTTTTCTGTTTTCAATATCGGCTGGATCAGTTCTTGCAGCTGCTGATTTTCAGCCTCCATCATTGCCTTTCACAAAGTTAGAAAATCCACCATCACTTTTGCTGCTTGAAAACTTCTACAAGGGGTCACTGTGAGAGTTCAGTTGCATGCAGTACCTGCACTTGTCTGAAGGAGGGGTGAGAGAGCCGATCCTGTCTGAGGCCTTGCCTTGACCTGGAAGGTGAAGCCTCATTCTTCTTCCCTGATCTCACACTCCTACAGGTCCTCGTCCTAACACTCTGCCGGCTCTTTCTGTTCTCTGCGGCATCTTTCACATCTGCACGACTCTCCTGAAACACAAGTGGTTCCCAGGAACGTGTGCTAAAGGTGTGTGCTGTACAGATCCTCACACAAACAAAAATAAATAAATAAATAAATCACATGGCAGCAGCACAACAGGCGGCGACAGGATCTGTCACTGCCTGGAAATATGAGCAGCTTCTCTCATGATTTTGCAACCCTGCAAAGATGGCTGCCATCTATAGTGCTCATTCAGAACATGATCCAGGTCTGCTCTGTTGTCCTCATTTAAGTGGGGATGACAGTGGCTACCTGTCAGCAACCTGAAACCTCTCTCTCATTCAACTTTACTTCGACCCTGAGATTCAGGCATTGTGTGTTCAGATGTACAGACACAGGAGACAGAGAGGCAGCCGTGCATTCACATTAAGCACTGTTGAAATACCTGAGCCGGCCAGACTCCACACACACCTCAGCCCTCCCTGACATTAACTCATAAATTATTAGTTGGTCTCTTGCAAGTAGTCAACGTAATCAACAGGCACGATTTTGCACATAATTAAAAACTTCATTGAGAGAAAGTTTAAGGTGCAGTCCATCATATTACTGCTCTGATGGAGGCATGTTTGTGAGCATTTACCTCAAACAGGCTGACAGGAAAAGGCGTGTGGACGATGATCACACCACTGTTTGTCTTCATGTGGCTCCTGCCTGCATTATAAAAAGCATTCATTAATTATAGCAGCAAAAACATGACATCACACTTTGTACAGTACAGTAGCTACCAAGGATAGGTCGCCGTAGCAACACTGTTGTGTCTTACCTGTGTTAATTTGAGGTGCAATAAAAATCCTCCCAAAATAAATGAACAAATTTCTTTTTTAATTAACACTCTAAAGTTAAAAAAAAATTCCCTCTGAAACTGACTTCAGCTTGAGTCAAAGAGAGGAAGAAGGAGAAAGAATGGAGGAGGAGGAGGAGGAGGAGGAGGAGGTGTCCTTCTGGAGCCTTTCCGTTGCCATGACACCAGCACACAAGGGAACGCGCCCAGCAAAGGTGTCCTGAGGGGCGTGCACGCTGCGAGAGACAAATGAAAGTTTGTGACGCGGAAATTGAATGTTCCATTAACATGATTACACCAAATGTATAATTAAAAATAATGACATGATTAATTAGACCATTTGATAAATGCTTTTGTTTCTATTATTTAGTTGTTTTTTCTTAATTTGTTAAAAAAAATAATACGTCTTTGGTGGGTTTGATGGTACTTGATATAATGATATCGTGATAATTCAGTTCGATTTTACTAAACAGAAATTAGATAATATTACAAGATATTTGATAAATTCTTTTGGTATTTGCTTCTTTATTTTTTCTGTTGTTTTATTTTTATTCTTACTTAAAGGAAGAAAAAAACAGGTAAAAAAAGGGCAAGAAAAAAAAGAATTCTGACTTTTTTTTGTCTCAGATTTTTTTATAATTT
The DNA here is from genome assembly GCF_900634625.1 of Parambassis ranga. Classification (NCBI taxonomy): domain Eukaryota; kingdom Metazoa; phylum Chordata; class Actinopteri; family Ambassidae; genus Parambassis; species Parambassis ranga. The sequence goes on from NC_041043.1 coordinate 12,151,793, forward strand.
TTTTTCTGTCATGACAATTTTTTTATTATTTCAGTGGCTCTAATTCTAATAAGCAGATTATATTATATATTTTTTTCTTCATTTGCATGTGAATTTTTTAAAGAAAGAAAAAAAAAACCCAGGAGTTCAGGGAGGTCTGTGGAGCAGCATGTCTGAGGAGCTTGTGTTACAGTGGGTTAAAGAGTTGTATGTATGTGCAGGTCTTAATGCGCCTGTTGACACTCTGATACTGTGCAGATACTGTCACACTCCGACACCTGCGGAGCAACTGCTTAATTAGCTGCGTAAAGACAGGGCAGGGCTTGGCCAGATCATACTCTGACTTTTCACTGCTTCCCTTCTTTTCGGTGTCGGGTCCAGGACAGGGGGAGCCTACATGGATTGGTGGACTTCGCTGGCAGCGAGTATTGCCCTGCTTTGGATTTTCTGCTTTATAGACGGTAGGACCCAACTGTTTGGAGGATTTGGGAGCTTTATCAGGAACTTTGTGGCTCCTGTCAGCTAAACCTAATGCACAATACATGGTCTAAGGCTGTTTAACTCTGTCTGTAAGATTACTGCATGTATGTTGTCATATTTACATGAACAATAGTCTCCTGAGTTTCATTGCTACAAATTGATTATGTTGCCTAAAATAGTTTTACGCACGGATGCCAAATTAGACTCTGATGCAACATGTCACACACTAAACCTTTGGGATTGGTTGGCTGCATCTCAAAACCTAAAAATATGCCATTATAAGTCTTCTTATGCCTAAAATATTTACCTTTTTATGGTGATATGATGGTGGAATCAACATTTTATTATGACAAAATATACAATAAATTAAAAGCTGTTTTTTTAGTTTTTATAACTTACTGTATGATTTGTGATGTTGGGCATTTGGTGCTTGGTGGCACGCGTAAAATTACGCAGCGCAGCAGATCGCTTTGCGTGCTCAGGTGACCGGGCGCCGCCCGCCTGGCCGGTGAGCAGACTTTAATCCAGTGGCAGACGCTGTTTGTAATAGTTACTGACATTAGTCACAGTGTTAAATTAGTCTCCAGCTGACCCCGTTACCCTCTTATCTCCAGGCAACGCCGTGCTTGAGCTACGGCTGCTCTTCCATGCTCTGACCAAAGCTGCTTGTCACCTGTATCTGGCCCTTCTCCCGCTGCGCAGAGCCGCCACCCACTTCGCGGATTGCGCGAGATACCTGGTCAACCATGCGCAACAGACCCCTTCACCTCACGGATACCTCCACCAGGGTCAACCCCTGGCTAAGAAAGGCACTCTGCACTTCCTGGAGGGCATGTGCGTGGTGTGCGAGACCGTGCCCAACCTGATGGGCGCAGCGCTCAGTGTGGGCGCCGCCTTCTGCCACATGATGCAGGGGGGCTTTTACATCCTGGCAGCCACGCTGCGCACCATCCAGATCAACCTGTTCTCCCAAATGAACGGCGAGAAGGAGAGATGGGACAAAGAGCGACACAGAGCCAAAGAGAACGAGAAGAAGCTGAATTCCAAAGTGCTGGAATACATCTCAGTTTTTTGTCAAGACCCCGTCAGCGCTTTACGCATCAAGGTGGACGTGCCACCTGTGTATAGATAAATCTTTACGCATGTAAAGCAATATGCTGGCTAATTGGCACATAAGGGGCCTTCTTCTAACTGTGAGGGGTTACAGGTACAGCTGATTGGTTGAACTTTGTCCTCAGGTTTTCACTCTCAGATGAGGGAATCAAAGATATTTAAGAGTGGACAAAAAAATGGTGCATTTTGTTACATTTGTTTTACATTTATTGTAAAGAAGTGAAAATAAACAAACAAATGAAACCTCACATCTTTGATGGGTTATGGTATATTTCATATTTTTTCTAACAATCAAGCATCATAATTCAAGTTAATTTCACTAACTAGAAGTTTAAAGTGCCTCCATGTTCATTCACATTAATAAGTCTAAACAAAATATTAACACCTAATAACACCTAATAAAATTAAGGCTCCACAGATATTTCTGATCCTTATATAAAAAAAACAGCACTACTACCACTGGGTCATCATGTCAGGGCTCTTTAGCTTTATCTTAGCCCTGTCAGATCTGGGAGGGATGAGAGCAAGGACACGATGGTAGCCAACTTTCAAGAGTGGCCAGATTAAGTCTGACTACTGACGGTCATTTGTGCAGGCAGCACAGCAGAGGAAGGCGAAGACGAGGAGAGAACAGGACTTTGAGCTAATACTGATGATAAGACCTGTTCCGACTCAGACTAAAGTCTGGCGTCAGGTGTAGCCTGGAGCATCTGTGGAGGGATTTTTCCACCTAGAAGGAGAGAGGGTAAAAAAAATCCCTCAGGATGCTGTTTGTTGCTGTGGTAACACAAAAAAAATCACAAATAACCTGCCATATCTTCCTTAAAGCACCCCAACTTACATAGGATGTCTCCAGTTCTTCTGACCACTGCTTTGTTCACGTTGTATTCATTCTGCTCCGACCTGTGACGGGACCAGAAAATCCCCAAATCTTAACTCTGGCATCAGAAATACAGACAGCTTCTCAACCACCAAAGAAAATGAGCTTAAATCCAAACAGATATATGCAGGGACTAATCTCATTACTCACGCCCTCGACTTGGTCAGAGCCTCCAGCCGCCGCAGTGCAGACAGAACGTTTTTCTGTGTGTCGGACGACAGCGCTTCATAGGTCTGAAGCTCACCTGTGCAACAAACACACACAAAAGAACGTCGTGAAAGGTTTTTTAGCTGGAGATGATCGTAGAGGTCAGAGGTCAAATCTCACACTTTCTGTTTTACCTGAGAGGATGAGCTTTGTAGCCAGGCTTCGCACAGCAGGTAGGAGCTGCTTCTCCGTGAACACATGGACGCCTTCTTTACAGAGGAACCTGAATATCAGCTAGACACAAAATACACAAATGGGGCTTAGTGAAAGTTCAATCAGGAAGCGTCCTGGTTCACTCACTCCTCCCTCTTCTCCTATGCTCTCTCCTCTTTCTATCGCTCTACTATAGAAGCAGCTCCTTCTCCTATCAGAGACCACGTCCTTGCTCATGCAGCCAATCACATTCTAGCGCAAAATTTAAAACTTGTCCTCTCTGCTGTCAGCGTTCTTTTCAGATCTAACCCTCAGCCCTCCTCCACCCCAGGCACCAGCAGTCAGAAGCCCAGGCCAGGTCTCTTTCGTCAGCTTAACCTCCCTTTCTTCCCCCTTTTCAGATGATGTCACCTCGGGGTCTAAGCGCCAAAACACATTCTATTTTTACTGAACTGTATTTGAACTGTAACTAGGACTGTGGACAAATGTCCTTGTATGCTTATGTCACCACAGAGTGGCCTCTGACTGATGGCTACCAGTAGGTGTGTGTCTTCAGCCTGAATGAATGAATGAATAAATAATCATCTTAATTTCCAACATACTGGATTTAGCCTAGAATGTATCTGCTGTGCTTTGGTTTTAACAATAACATGTATGTTTCATGATGCTAAACCTGATATGAGTCTATGAAGGGTTGCAGGAGCTTCTGCAGGAATTCCAGGACTTCCAGCCCGCCATCTGACACCGTCACTTCCTGCTGACTGATGCGGACCGCTCCACACTTCTTCAGGAGAAAACAAGCCTCCTCAAAGTCCTAATTTGAAGAGAAACAGATAAAATAAGTACAAAACAGCACATAAAATATGGAAAAAAGCATAATCTACAACTAAAAAAAGAGGGTGCTACCTGAGATGAGCTGCCGGGGATGAAGATGAATTCAGTAGAGAAGACATTCTGAAGGAAACTGAAGAAGGTCAAGAGCTCGTCTGTGGACAGAGCAGTTCATGTAATCATACGTTTATATCAGGGGGCAGACAGTGTCAAATCACTCACCTCTCTGTGTGCTCTTCGTGATGAGGATAGCCGTCGCGAGCATGGCTGGACGCACAAAAACGTGCATCGACTGATTCCTGTAGGAGGCCAGCATCAACACGGCCGCCGCTGTCCTCATCACGCCTTCCTCCGGGCCGATTGGATGTTTCCTCACAGGCTTTTCCTCCTGAACCAGGTAGACACGCCCGGCTTTACGCTGAACAATGGAGCGGTGAAGGGTCAACGTGGATGACATCACATCGGAGTCCGGGACGTCTCCTGCAAAAACATAAACCTTCACATTGGGGTCGTTCGGAGTTTCGGTGTCGTTGGGTGCATGTGTGTGTTTATACGCCCACACGTGCCTGCCTGTGTGTACACTGAGGGTAAGTTACTTAAAGTGCATTAATCCACTGAACATCTCCTAAGTGAATCTGAACACTTGTGCCAACTCACATTCATCTAATCTGTCTGATCTACTGCAGACCAGGTCAAAGCAGCCTTCACCTGCTCCATCCTGAGGTGAGACACTGACAGACTGACAAAACACTCGGTTACCTCTCTGAACTAACTCGTCTGGATTCCAGTTCAATATGCAAATGCCCCCTGCTGGTCATTTAAGGGAGCTAAAATTGAGGGCTTACTGTATTATCTGATCTTAGGATAATTCCAATATTTTCATTTCTTCTAAATATCTTTTTTTATTTGATGCCATGTATTGGAATTTAATTTAATTTAATTTAATTTAATTTAATTTAATTTAATTTAATTTAATTTAATTTAATATTGAAATTATATATTTTCAAAAATAAGTATTCCATATAATTATAGTATTATTATTATTATTATTATTATTATTTTGTTTTTAATTTTTTATTAAATTTTCATTAATATGTAACTCAACTACGTAGTCACAATCTTATAACAAGCTCTCAGAAGTGTGTTTTGCAAAAATATTTTGTACCCACCAGGCCAGTTGAGTCGAGCCCCGAAGCCCAGCGCCAGCTTCCTGAGCCAGAGGGTTTTCTCTGTGAGCTGATGCCACAGCAGACCCTCTTCTGTTAAACCTCTGGTTGGAGTCTGGAGCATCACGCAGGCCATCAGAGACCAGGGGCTGATCAGAAAGCCTTCCTCTTGGATCCGTACCATCAAATGAGCCAGCCAGCTTACGCAGGCCTGGGCCTCTGCTGTGGGCTTCTGAGGAAGATCTCTGAGAACAGATAAAAAGGAGCAAATAACTAATTTACTAGATGTTGTTTTAACAAGTTAAAGAGGACTTAAAGACACCTAATCTCTACCTTGGTATGAGGTTGTACTGGCAGCGATTCATTTTGCCTTCACACAGCTGTCGGACTGACAGTGGGCGGCCAAAGCTGACGTGCATGCAGCCGTAGTCTTCCTGCAAAACACTGCTTGCCTTCAGGAGACCCTACAGGAACAGGGTGAGACCAGGAGGAATAAATATCAGCTTTGTTCATACATGACCTCTCTCTACTTTTAATCTAAACCATGTGACCAGCGCTCACCTTGGTGCTTTCTCTGGGCTTGGGGACACCAAGTAACTCGTGTGCAAGCAACGACTCCTCCAGTACTCTGTCATAGCTGATACTGATAGGCACCAGTGTGATGTCAAACACCTCACCTTTAAAGAAGGGCTCGAGCACCATGTGCATCATACCTGCAGACATACCCAGACAGTGCAGAGTGAACATACTCTGTACGCAGACAGTAGACACAAGGGACCATATTTGGAAGACATGGTGGCAGTGAGTTGCCAGCCTGGAGTTGCATGTTCATACATCTTCTGGACCAAACCCTGACACTCACCTAACTTTGGCGTCAAAGACTTCAGCGTGCGACTCCTCAAGCCTTCCACATAAAACTCCACAGGAGCAAATCCTTTCTGTAAAGCAACACATAAACCTGTTGGAAACCATCTTTACTGATGGTCCTGAGGAAGCCCACTTGACCTGTGTCTTACCCTGACAATGGTTCGGACGTATTCTGACAGCACTGCCCAGTACAGCTTGTCGGAACCGATGGCTCTCCGGATAAAGAACGCTCCAGATCGACGAAGGATCTCCCCCACGATCTTCATCCCTGCAAGAGCTTTACAGTGGAGGAGGAGAGCAGAGGAAATAGTCAGTGTCTGCATCTATGCTTGGATGCTACTCTGTGAGTTACACTAACAACAACACTTCAATTCAAATAGATACTTGCGGATTCCTGCAGCAATAACAGGCACTGGGATGTCATAAGTGAAAAGGACATAGGAGATGATCAAGAAGTCCAAATAACTTCTATGATTGGGCATCAGGATGACTGGACTCTCCTGAACAGCCTGTTGAAGCTACAGAGAATGGGAGTGTTTAAGCACGTCTGACAAATGTGACACCACCCATCACTATTTACAGTAGGTTCTAATCCTGATTTCTGACCATGTTGAGTCCCTCCATGTTGACATAGATACTCCTGAAGAGCCTCTTGAACACCTTGGTGAGTGTGTAGCCCATCAGCCTGATAAAGCCCAGCTGCAGGTTTTGAGACATTTCCTCCAAAATCGCACCGGCCTCCTTTCTCACGTTCTCCTCCGATGAACCCGTCTCCATTGCAATCTGAGAAGGAATGTGGAGAATCGATTGATAGCATGATTTTTTTGCGGTTACTATGCTTTTTGTTTTAATTTTAAAGTGAATCAATCGCACCTCTTTGGCCACGTAGCGCAGATACTGGGATTCCAGTACGGCTTTGTTGAGTTCGGCGATGGAGGAGGGCGGAGCTCCTTTGTACGGCTGAGGGTTAAAGGTCCTGAAGGCATGGCCAAGGTCACTGCTGCGCCTCCTCTCCTCTAATATATCAACAAAGTCCTCCTCCTCTGCCGGGCGGCCCACTCTGCCTGAATCCCTGTACTGAAGGTGGGTCGGAAATGTTAGTTTGATGCTTAAGACCTTTGTGTGTTGCTACCAATAAAGCACAGAAAGGGACTAAAATCATCAGCATGCTAAGGTGTTTTCATGAACCACACCAGACTGTAGTGAGTCAAACTCACATCTGGGTGCTGTCCAGGGTCTAACTCATGTGATTCAGACAGGTCTTTAGAAAGTAAAACATAAACTACAACAATGGCTTCTTACAACACACAATACCTGTGTTGTAGCAAACCACATGTAACTTTACAAAACAAATTCATATGATTGACAATAATAAAAAATGTCAATATGTGTTTAAAAAATAAGCATCACAGCTCATAAAATCATTAAAAAACAACAGGAACGCTGTAGAACCTGTACTCCAAAATGTGTGTGTGTGTTACTTTGTGAGCTCAGATTGTGTGCATAGTTTGATATTAAGCTTCCACATTAATGGTCTGGAGGGGGGAACATTCCTGTCCTTAGCACAGGCTTAACCTAACAGCAGTGTGTGCTGTAATGTAGACAGTAAACACACTCTTCACACTTCATTTTTGCATATTTACATTGAAAATATGAACTTTTTTTCCATCTGTTTTTTAAAAAAAAACCCACTGAAGGCAGCTGAACAAACATTAAACATGGAGCTATGTTAATCACCTCCCCTCTTTCTCTTTTGTACTATGACCCTCCAACACTGACCTATTAAGCAACAACTGCTTAGAAACTCTGAACAAGTAGGCCAAAGTTTCAGCAGCTTAAGCTCTGTGTGCAGCACAGCAGCGTCCTCAGCATGAAGACAGCAAATACACAATGTCTTTGTCTCCGTACACACACACTTTGTACACAAAATGTGTTCTAAAGCTTGTAGTTGTTGAAGAATCGGCGGATGCAAACAAACGCGTGTGTCAAAGGCGCAGACCAACAGCTGTCTTACCGTGCCTGTCATTCTGTACAGGAACAACTTCACAAGTCCTCACTCTCTCTCTGACACAAACTCACACACACGCTTTCGTTTTCCGTGGCCGAAGGCTTCCGTCCCTACACACAGTGCGCACTGAGCAGCGCCATGAGACCGCCGGGCCAATGGAGGCGCAGGGTTTAGGAGACTCCTCCTGCGTATTGTAATGCGCAGTCCCGTGCGCTCTGGTAACCCGAGACGGGAGTGCACGACAGCAGCAGAGACACAAATACTGAATGGAACAGGGGCACCTCTACCCCCTCCCCCACTAAACAACAGTCAAAATATTTGTATTTTTTTTAACAAATTTAATTTATAGTCTCAACACATTGGTGCATATTTAAATTAAAAATAATCCTCCACTCCTGTACTGTGGTTTCTTACTCATTGTTCTGTAAAATGATATATTATATAATATATTCCTATATACTGTAATATATGTAATATTGCAATGATTTCCTGACTTGCTCACTGCCTGACCAAACATTCATCATTGTGACTGGAAAAAAACCTTCACCTGGTCCATCCATTCAAGAGGCACACACACACACACACACACACACACTCTGAGGCTATCAGTTTCTTAGACAGTGAGCAGGCAGAATAATCACCATGGCAACTGTTGTTGACAAACAGCGGAGGAAAGTACACATTCCATCACATTGGTGTGATGTATTCCATTTTACTGTTGAAAAAGATGAGGTATACTAATATATAAATAAGAATAAAAGCATCTCTCTATCTGCAGACTTTATCTTTATTTAAGAAATGTCAGTGTTCGTATGTTGTCCGGGTGGATGTGAAGACGGTAAGAGGAGGAGCAGTCATTGCTCTGAAAGGCCTTACAAAAGACAGTAACACACACACACTGTGATAACAAAGTAGTTTTAAATTATTGATTGCATCCATAGGCCAAAAAAACAAAAACAAGATGATTTCAGGCTATGTTGGCTCTTTCATGGAAAGAATAATAGCATTGTGTTAATGAACTAGTTTTATCATGATAGTATTGTTCAGCTTCTCATATGGTCACTGTATGTGACCCCATTTTATCTGCAGTATTAAAGCTACATTTTCACACAGTCTTCAGTCAGTAGCTAATCCCTCACATGGACTGGAGGTTTATTCTGCAAACAAATACATTGAAGCCCACCACAGACATGACTGCAACACTTACACACTGAGGTTTGCATAGAAAAATAAATTCATCTCATAGACACAGGAGGTTATATTGTGCTTTTTTTTCTTTCAGCAAAAGCTGACTTTACTCTGTATTATACCTCTGCTTACTACTAAAGCTACATAGATGCTCCTAATACATGTGAATATAATTAACATCTAATACTGACTTTAAACAGAATCATCAATTACATGCACATATGTTGCTATATAATAGAATAAGTCTGTAGAGCTGCATCTTCAAACGGATTTGAGTGTAAAAGTTCAGAGTATGAAAATAAATGCTGTATTTGGCACATCTCGCTGTCTGTTCAGCGCACACACACCATGAATATAGAGTCTTGAATACAGACTAGATAAATAAAAGGTGTAACTACAGAGATGTCAGCCAAAATTATATCTGTGCTAAGCTGCCTAAATAAATTACTATAATTTCTCATATACATACATTTAGTCACATGACCACGAAGCCATCTTTTCATAAAAGTGCACTTGCGTTAAGACTGTTCACAGCAGGTGCTACACTCTGCTGTGCACTAAAAAAGTGCTCCATCTGCTATAAAAATCTACATAAATATATCACACATACACACACACATAACCACAACTGCTACAGGCACACTGGAGTCAGTCAGTGCCTGTCCTGCCTGCCTGGAGAGAGGCTCAGCAGGCCACAGGTAGTCAGCTGCCAGGGATGGGAGTGTGTGGAGGTGTAGTTCCCTGAGAGTCCACCTGGGGGAGCTGCTGTCGCCAGTAGGTGAAGTGGCTGAAGGTGTCTGAGCAGGGGAAGTCTGAGGAGGAGGCTCGGGCCTTCAGAGGAAAGACGTGGTCAACCACCTCGCCCAGACGTGCGTACCTGAGGAGCAAAGAGGAGGTTATTGTAGAGAGATTGACTGATACCCCTCACCCCTCCAATCATGTAACTATGAAGCAGGACTTACGATGAGATGTTGGTCTTGGCGTGTTCCTGCACCAGCTCACCTTTAGGATTAACTGTAAAAATCCTGTTTAGCGGCACTCCAACTTCTTTATAGGAAAAAACATCCTACAAATATTAAAAAAAGGCGATGAATCACTCACACTTGTGCAACAACCTACAGCATAACTGCCATTGATTCTTCATCGTGTGTGTGTGCATACTGTTGGTCTGTTGCCAAATGCTGCATAGAAAGGTTGTGTGTTGGGGTAGAAGAGGTTCTTAATATCCGTGAGACACTCCACCTTGAACTTCTCTGGCTTCTTCTCAATCACCTCTCTATCAAACATAGGAAAACACAATCAGAAATACAATGGTGAATTCATATAGATGTTTGTGGGTATAAATAATACCTGTGCAGTGCTGAGAAGAGGCTGCTCGGGCTCAGGAGGACGGGGCCCATTGGTAGCATGGTGCCTCTCTCATTGACCCAGTTGAGGTAGCCTCTGGTCATATCAGCCATGCCGATCGCTCGAGCTGAACAATACAGGAACTTGTAGCCATTTCTGAGAGAAAGAAAGACAGAGAGAGGTTTGAAATATGCGAAGATTGTGGGTGATTTGTTGATTGAGTGGTACTTACTGGCTGACTTTGTGGTAGAGGTGAGCAATTCCCTGATGTGTCCAGTCTTTTCCAAGTGTAGGCAGGATATGGCCCAATGTGTCTGACCTGGTAGTTACATTAGAAAATATGGGTTTTTAGATCAAAATTACTCTTACTATTAGCATGTAAAGTGCAAAATTGTGTTTTTTGAAACCAGAGAACATTAAAACTTGAATTTATTGGAATGACGGGCCGCCTGCTCATTGTGTTAGCTGCTTCTGCCTGTCTCACACACCTAGTAATGGTTCCATCTATGTCAGAGATGATGATCTTATCATCCCAGTTCCAGAGGTAGATGGTGCCCTGACAGCGACAGGTTCCCTGGTACTGAGTGGTCACACTGAACACAACATCGTTAGGACCATCCTGCAGCTGTAGCGATAGCTGTGTGTGTGAGAGTGAGAGAGTGAAGCGGAAAGAAAATGAGATACACTGCTTTAGACACTAATAGTGTGAGGGGTTGTTGCATTGCTGTATCCAAAGCTCACCAGCTGCTCTGATGTGAGTCGAAGTGTTTTCTTGTAAGACACGCCTCCTGAAGTGAGTCCAGGCTCTGATTGGATGGTTGAGGAGGTCTGATTGGATGTCCTGAGGTCTTCATCACTAGAGGAAGACTCTTCTTGCCTGCCAATGCACAAGTTAACAAAGCATTAAATGTTGACATTACACTGTACATAAAAAAAAAAAAAACGTTTTCCTCTCACTGGCGACCCCTATGGAGATAATTGAGAACTGCAGGTGTTCAATACTGATTTACATTTATTCATTAATGAGGGAACATGGAAGGATTTCTTACCTGCTAGTAATTTTTCCAACCTGCTCAGCTGAGCCGCAGGCCCCACGTTCAGAGACTGAATCCTGAGAGAAGAGTTTCATACTTAATTTACTAAATAAAAGAAAAGAGCCCTAACACTGCAGAAAATTTCAAAAATTACCGCTTTGGTGCTGTTGCTTCTGCCTCTCCAGGAGAACCACCATCTCCCTCCTTTCTTGGGCATCTTCTCCTTCATAATGTTTTCCACTGCAGCCTATAGCAGAGCACGCACAAGCCAAACAACCACAACACAAAAACACACTTAAAAAACTGAAGCCAAATCAGACTGTAAATCAAGAAACAGTGACACAAAACCAAGAATGTGTCTGCCGCTGTGGAATGGAAACAAAAATAAGGCGGCAAGAGACGGGAGATTGAAAGGGGATGAAGAAGGAGGCCGGTGCAAGAGATAAGGGGTGTAAGATGAGAAAACAGGATAGTGGGTTGGAAGGACTGTTATGTCTGACATACTGAGCTGTAGCCCAAGACACCAGTCAGACAACAGAGAAGGAACTCCAGGGTGGATTGAATATAACTGAGGCATGAGAACTAAGGATGGAGGAGGAGGAGGGAGTAATGAAATAAGAGGAGAGAACACAGAAGAAGACAACATGTTATAGGATGTGTGTGGAGAAGTTAAATCCCCCTCCTTCCATAGCATCACACACTCTGGGACCTTGCTTTGTAAAACTCCACTTCTCCTTTAGAGCCCGGATAGCTCAGTCGGTAGAGCATCAGACTTTTAATCTGAGGGTCCAGGGTTCAAGTCCCTGTTCGGGCGTTAGCCTTTATGCATTTTCCCCATTGTGGGACTAATAAAGGTTTCTTAATCTTAATCTTACAGACACAGGATGCAGTACCACTTTCTGTCAGAAGGGGGGACACTAACACAACAACCCTACAGAGTGCATCTGTGCTGTGTGTGCTATCAGTGTTTACCTTTGGCAGGGGTTTCTGAAAGGCTTGCATAGCCAGCACAAGTGGTGCCGCAGTGCTCCAGTTATAGTACCTGAGGGAGAGACACACATTTATTTTTACAAATGCAGCGAAACACAGTCTGTAAACCCTTTTCTGCAGCATGGATTTCTTTATTCTTGCAGGTCTTACTTTGAGCCAATTTTCACAACTAAATTGGGGTCGTCGATGATGGACGGGTTCTCTGTGAACTGCTGATAGGAGATGATCTTCTCATGAAACATTTCTGTAGAGGCGAAAACACACACACAGCTTACTACACAGTGTATGATGTGTTGTACAGTTGTGTCATGTCGTAAATGTACCTTTAGTGATCTCCCTGTTGTCAGTCAGTCCTCCACACAGAGAGATGGCAATGGATGGCAGGTCAGACATGGGGTCACAGTAGCTGTCCACTCCGCTGTCTCCTCCTGAGCTCATGGACTGAGGCGACAGACTGCTGCTGTGGAGGCCTGGATCAGAGATGCTCCTTACAGTGGCACCACTGTCACTGCAGAAGAGGAGGAGAAAGAGGAGGTATTGTGTCTAACTGTGGACTCCCAGGTTACAGAGCTTTCACAGAAGCAATGATGTGTCTGTCTTTATACCTCTTAGGGAAATAAAGCGCGGCTACTTCAGGCTCAAGCTCTGTGATGTCATCCAGGTATATTCCATCAGAGCCAAGATGGCGGCTCCTTTTGTCTGACAAAGGGGAAACGACTCAGATGAAATCAAATCTTTGCTTTTTACAGGGATAATTATGGAGGCTGCTACAGAGTTTGGCAAAAAAGTGAAGTTTTGGGGCCTCTTAATACAATGCAAGGAATGATATTTGGTCTGTGGTGCACCAAAAAAGTGTCATTTCTTGTGGCTTTAACATCACAAATTAAATGTGTGTCAGCTCTGATGGGGAAAACACATTTTTATAAACTGCCTTTTCAAAACAGTTTTTACCTTTTCTCTTAGATGGAGAGTCTGTTTTGCTTAATTGACGTGTCATCGGCTCCTCCATGTCGGCCATACAAGCTGCGGCGCCTCCCCCTGTTGTAACATGCATCTCTGACATCGCTGTATGTGGCTCCATCCTCATAGGTTCTGACTCCATCCCCTCTGTGGCTGCTGTATCCTCTGTTTCCTCTGGCATTAGCAGCCGCAATGCTGATATCTCAGAGCAGGGTCCACACTGATCCGAAGACATCTCATGACTGATGACACGGAAGTGCGTGCTCTCAGACACAGGGATGGATACAGGACACACCGGGCCGGACTTCTTTTGAAGAAAGGATGGCTTGAAAGTAGAGGAGGAGGAGGACATGAGCACCAGAACTACCAGTGACATTTGATATGTGCATTATGGGCACTTTTGTACCGTGGCAGCCTGTGGTAGCTCTCCCCATGCCCAGTGCATGGCTGGATTCTGATTGTCTAAATCTGAAGGCTTAGTGATGAGTTCAGAGTCACTCTTTGGAGAGGTTGGGCGAGAGTTTCCAGGGCTAAGAGAGGAAGAGGTAATAAAAATACATGATACATCTGCCGTAAAGTATGTAGCTGTGTGCAGATTTTGTGTCAGTTGAGCACCTCTGAATGGGACTCCACTCCCCGTCCGAACGAGTGTACATGCCAGCAGCCTGAGCAAAAGAAGCGCTGGCCGAAGCAACTCCTGCCTCTTCTCTCATGGCATCCCGAGACCTGCAACATGCACAGACAGGCACACCTAAAATAAGTGGTGTGTCTTTTATGTTGTAATGGCCTATGAGTTACCTTTTACCTTTCACCCATTCCCATAACGACTTTCATGACCCACAAAATGACAGATCGTGCCTTAACTTGTTGCTTCACTCTGCCTGCACTCAAGCGCATAGCATGTGTTCTGTCTCTTATTACACTGCCAAGTGGTGACTGATACATTTAGTACGAGTCATAAATGCAAATACAAGGTTTAATGTTTTATAATAATACACACTGTTTACACTACATATACTAGATGAATAACTGCACCACTCGGTTTGTGAATGTAAGCTCCTGGTGTTGTTTTACAGCAGAGTTGAGACAGAATTGAGATGTAATCTATCCAACACATAAACCTGTCAGCTGCAACTGTATTCATTCATATGCAGAGTTCAACGTCGACTACATACAGCTGCGTGTGTTTTACAGGCACGTGTGTAAACAGAGGCACATGGAATAACAGTGCAGACACACAGCGATGTTTTCCATATGGTCTTGAGCTTCTTATCATTGTGTGCATACAACTGCAGCTGGATCCTCTACACATGCTGTTTATTCTTGCCTGTCAGACCCCTGCCAAACTCATTTCGGTGATGTATTGCACTGTTTATCACCACAGCCCTCTCTCTCTCTCTCTGTGTCTCCTCCCTCACAGTCACGTGAATCCTCATCCTCTGTGCTTGCACCACATTTTCCTGCGCTTCTTTTTCCTTCTCTCCGTTGTTTTTCCTCACCTGCTGTTCTCCCTTTCCGTCCCCTCATCTGAGCTGATATCTATGGTGAACATGTCTTCGTCTGCGGAGTAGTCACCACTCTCCTCCCTCCTCACGCTGTCCGCCCGAGCCTTTCTCCTCCTCTTCCTCCTCTTCTTCATCAGCCCGTTGCTGCTCTCTCCGCTGCCCCCCATGGAGCCCAGGGTTTGTATGGGCGGCCCCCCAGAGCTTTTTCCCATCAGGGAGGGGCTCTTCAGAGCGACCCCGTCGGACAAGATGGGAGAGGTGGCCAGGTAGGAGGGAACGACTTCCTGTTAGGAGCAGAATCATAGGGTGGGGTCATTTTGGTGGAGGAAACATGAACCAAAACATCTAAAGTATGATTTTTGAGTAGACACAAAGAACCATTGTCCTGTTGTTTACAGCTTTGGATGTGGGGCTGTAGAACCAGCTCAGATATTTCCAGTTAATAACAAAGCACTGCATCATAAAACATTAATCCTGCCTGAACAATAATCTGTGACTCCACTGTTGGCTTATTGCATGATTTTAGTCACTGCCAAACTGTTCGCAACATTCTCTGCTGAGCAAAACAGCCAATCCATAACAGAATCTGACTTGTGAAGCTAGTTTTTATAGCCCCTTTCTTTCTAGGAAACAAACACACTTTCCAGGAGGGTCCCTTGCTATGGAGGATAAAAGTGTGTGTATGTGAGTTTGTGTGTCTCCAGACATGCACAGAGAAATGGAAGAAAAACTGATGTGTAACCATATGATTTGTGGTCTGGAAATACTGCCTCACATTTTTGCTTCCCAAGAAAATGGGTTCCAAAACACAATTCTCTTCCTCCTCCCTTCCTCGCTCAGAGAATCTGACACCACCCTGGGGAACATAAATCACCCCCTTCTACTGCTGGAGCCAGGCCGCAGCCTCAGTAACTTCATTGCCTTTTTATGTCCGTCTGTTACACACATCTTCATGTGCATACAAAGCATTTTATGACATCACACGTGACTTTAAACCTGCAACTACCAAAACCAGTGAAAACACAGGAATTAAATGAAACCTTCCAAATACAGAGAAAAAAAACGGCTTTCCAAAAGATTTGCTCAAGCGTATTTTTTTTTTGCAGGGAGACTCCTTCGTCCTGGTTTACCCTTGGTCTTAAGGCCACGGTATTTAATATAGGTCAGAGAGTCTGGGTCGGTGAGGACTCCAACTCATTGACTAACAGAAGGAGGCTGTTCAAAAAGCAAAGGAAAACATTCCTGGCTGCGGTGCCAAATCTGCACACAGCATGACCTTGTTCAAACTACTGTGACGGTGTGTAAGGAGGAAGATAAGTTTCGAATAATGCTTCTCGGTTGTAAACATGGGCATGTCCGTGATTCAACTCGTTACGGTGGGGTTGAAGACTAATGTGTTTTTAGTCGAAGCAGTGAGGTCATTTAAAGGACTAAAATCCATTAGCCAGCATTTTACTGCTTTGTCGCCTTTTGCCAGAGACACTCATTCCATTTTGAATAAAGACAGTTTGCACAGTTAGAAAGCTTCCATCCCTTACCTGATCATTTGCCGTTTCTATCACAAAGAATGCCTCTCCATTGTCCCCAAGCTTCATGTGTAAATCCACTGGCTCTCCATTGATTTCCATGTCCACCTAAAGAGAAAAAAAGAGGACAGAAGATGAGGGCAGAGGACAAACTTTCCCTTATACATACAGCAGATGAATTGTTTTTATCTCCTTACCACTTTCTCCCGCGACCGGAGGACACCCATCTTGCCGAAGCGAACGTGAAAAGGCGAGCAATGCAGGGAGCCATTGGGCTGTCTCACTACGATGACATCAATGCAGCCGGAGAGGGTGGCGGGATTCAGGCCTCGGTAGAGTTCTTTGACCTGGACAAACACCTGGCCTGCCAACTGGCCCACGTAGTTCATGGTCTGACGTGTCTGGACGAATAAACAGAAAGAGCAAATAAGAGTTTATGATCATTCTTCAGCCGATCAGTCAAAACAGTGAGAGGTGAGTTCTTCTACAACTCTGATGTGGCACGTTTTCGAGAGACACAAAGGAAACTGTGGTTCCTGTTTATTAGTACTTTTACGATCACTTCTCATACCACTCTGTGACCTACATACTGGAGAATGAACCCTCTAGCACTGTGACCTTCCCTCCCTGTCCTACCCTCCGTCATACGTCTGGAAATCCAATCCACCTGTTTTCCATTCAGCAAGCACCGGACGGCAGAGGTCAAAGGACAGAAAGAGTATAAAGTAGATACAGTATGTACCATAACCATCAGCCAATAACCTGGTGTTTATTGGCTGGGAGCCATGAGGTTTAGAGAGAAATGTGTTGAAGGTAAAGGTGACAGTTACACAACATCATAAAAAATCACTGAATTCATCATCTGTGAATTGCTGGGAAACAGCTACAGACCACTTAGGCAATCATTACTTAATGCCTAAAAATGTCTGCTTCGATCCTTTCAAATCAGTTCAGCCCTTAAAAACCACTGAAATGTGCTCTCATGTTCTGTGAGATTACCCATCCAGCTCCTAAACAGGCTGTTAAAGTATCTACTAAAACAAAACAGATAGCTGTCAGCATCGTAAACATTTGTATTTGTTTTGCATATTATATTTAGCTCAAAGCAAAGTAAAGAAATAAACTAAATCAAGAGCTAAGCTCGTCTTTTACTGACTGAACTCCTTTGTGATGCAAACACAGAACAGCAGCTGACTATCAACAACACAGAGAAAAAGGGGGACCCGACCTTGGCAGCAGTGGGGCCCCTAAATGGTTGCAGCACCAAAAAAAGATAAGGTTGGAACAATGCCAACATACCCCCCTTCCCCTTACCCTCCTCATCCTTTAAGTACATGTGACCAGGAGAAGAGGCCCTCACTAAAGAACAAGGGGCCCTAATTTTAGTAACAGCAGATGAATCTGAGAAGCCGTGTTGACAGAAGTCTCGTCAATGACCTTCACTGTATTAAATTATTAACTGAAGCATCCAGTTACAGTGTCGGCAGGCAGGCGAATCCACTGATCAATTCAAACAGAGGACTTGCTGTGTGTGTGTGTGAGTGTGTGAAAGAAATGCTGCTAGCGGCTTGGTCTAAAAATAGACCGTCTCAGGTCAGAGATGAGACAAAAAGAGGAACAAAGTTTCAAAACAGTGAGATACAGACAGTTAAATCACATGAAAGCAGTCTCAGAATGATCATTTACAAGACTCCTTTACATGAAAATACTGCTGCAAATATACCCTGACAAGTAATGATAACTAATCAAATGAATCATTATAATCATAATACAAAAAAAATACATGACAACATAGGGCCAACTCTGAACAGCCAATCAGCTTTCACATATTTAAATAGCCAAAAAAAGAAACAAATAATTGTAGGTACAGTAAGAAGTTGACTCATGTGAATGTAAAAGGAAAATATTACAGTTATACAATACAATAATACAGAAATACCGAGCAGGTGCATTCAAATCTACGTGAAAATAGTCACGTTACCTTGTAAAGATGAAAATTCTGGCACAACAAGGAGACAAGCGCGTCCTCAGCGGTGAATGACAGCGCCACACGACATTATAACACTTCCTGTGTCTGGATATCTGAGCCTGCGACCCGCTGTCACGGAAAACCGAGTATTTAAGTTAAAGCGATACAACTCATCATGATCATCACCGTCGTCTCCTTCCTCCTCCTCCTCCTCCTCCTCCTCCCAGGACGGACTGCCTGCCTCTCTTTTTCACTCTCGCGCTCGCGCAGCATTCTCATTGGACGATATCATACGCAGTGAAGCGGAAAACAGACCGCTGGCCAATCAGCGTCCAGCTGTTGAGTTGCTAAACGCAGCGCTTTAGCTGCCACAGTGGCAAAAAAAATTACACCTTTCTACGCTGTTGTGTTGCCTCGAATTAGTATTCTGACGAGATTTATTCGCTTTTATTGGCATTAAACAAACAAATAGTTAATATACAAAAACAAAAATAATATGATTTTAAAGCTACATCACGTGTATATAATATGTGAGTAAATAATGCATTTTTGTGTTGCGCAGTCATCACCTCCATTCACTGTAGTGTTTTTTTTTTTTTACGGTAGTGATTTATAGACGGCGGGAAGGATGGATGCTACGTCAGCGTTTAAAGCTTGGTCCGTATGTTTAAAAGTCACCCACTCAGCCTGACGCAGTGAGGTGATCTTTCTAACCAATCACAGCGCCGCACAGGAGCACATGCGATATTAGCTGTTTTAACACGAGACACATTTGTAGTAAGACTGTGTGTGTGTGTGAGTGTGTGTGTGTGTGTGTGTATACGTTGAGAGGATGTGGGTTCTAAACAGAAGTGAAACAAGTTCAGTGTGGGTGTTTTTATAAAGCATTTCTGTTGTACAAACACACACAGTGCACCTTATTCAGAAACATGAGCTTTGTTATTGCACACGCTGTGTCTGGCTCTGTGTGTGTGTGTGTGAAGGATGTGAAAATGCAGCCAAAATCCTGACAGCTACATACGCCTCTTTCCATGCACACTAACCCAAATACTGGAGACTCACGTGCATCTTCTACAACCAGATCGAGCCACTTCAGTGTGTGTGTGTGTGTGTGTGTGCAGGCTGTAATTGCTTTTCCAGATTGTTAAACAGTGTACAGCCATGTTCAAATGACATGTTTATGTTAGTACTCTGTATTTCAATTCAATGTTTTTGTATAAAAACATAACAGCTATAAACTCATCTTTAGATAAACATACTTTTTTCATCATGCCTTTGTTTATTTAGCTAAAATGAGCCCAAATATGGGAAAACATGTGGGCAATACTAACAGCTTGGCAATAATAAGTTGAAGTGATGGTTTCCTGTATGACTTTTCCAGTCTCTCATACTGTCTGAGGGAAGTTGGGTCCATTCTTCTTCATTGCTTCAGTTTATTGAGGTTTATGCAGAGCTCGCCACAGCATTTTAAACTATAGGCTGAGGTCTGGACTATGACTAGGCTGTCATACAGCAGGACAATGATCCAAAGCACAGCAGCAAACCTACAACAGAATGGCTGGAAAAATAAAAAGACAAGCCCAAATCATCAGCTTGTGTGTGTGTCTGTGAGTGAGGTTTTTCTGCTGATATGCTGTGTTTGGTTTTCACCATACATGTCAATGGACATTAAGGCCAAACAACTTGTCTCACAGGACATTGTTCCAGAAGTGTTGTGGTTTGTACAGATGGGGCAACTCTTTCAAACAAGTGCTGTCAAGGACATTAACACTGAGCATGCTCGGTGAGGCCTGTAGGCCCTGAGATATAGCTCTGTTTTTGTATTTCTCTGAGCATTGCACGGTCTGAATTTGCTGGAACGTCCACTCCTGGGAAGACATTTAAAATGGTTTTCTTATAAGTCTTTCCAAATGGATGTGCAGCAACAATTAATTCTCTAACACCATTGTTGTTGTCTTTCCCTCTCAGCATTGTGTTAACACACACACTTGGAGCCTCCAGCGTCTGCTTCTATAGAGGTCAGCACACCTGCTGATAATCTATTCATCAAGGACCGATGATTTTTTTTTGCTAAATAAATAACAGCGCGTTGAGAAAAGTCATATGATGTCGTTCATCTGAGAGTGTATTCCCCTAATACTAAGGCCTACTACAGTTAAAAACTGAGTGATAAAGTGGTGACTACTTAGCACTGTGCTGTGCTGACAGGTTCTGACCGTCACAGTTTGTTTCCTGAGAACTTTGCCTCGTCAAACTGCTGACGCTGAGGTAACCTGACTTTTTATGAATGGATGGATGTGTGGGATGGTTGCTCCCTTTACTGCATAACAGGTTATGTAAATACCAATCATGTGGTTTCCATTTCCATGTCAGGCAACCTCGCTAAAGCTGATGTGATGAGCTGATTGGGGGGGGGGGGGGGGGGGGGGGGTTTCTCCAAAGGTTCTATAAAATGATGTTTATTATTAATATTTTCATTGCAAATATCACATTAAAGCTACAGTTTGCACTCCACCAAAGCTATGGTAGCTATAGCTAGCTAGCATCGTCTGGAGTTCCCAAAAAATATGCACACATATGCATGTGTGTGAAGACATATGAGCCCTGCAGCTGTCCTTTTTTTTTTTTGACGTGTTTCTAAGAACAAGCTGTGCCAGGAAGATCTGAACCCATCCAACACACTGCAGACACAAAAACAGCACAGTTTTCATTTATAACATGTACAGTCAGTCAGTGTGGTGTGACTATAGTGTTGGGCTACAAGGTGACATTTGAAAGTCTCTCAGCAACATTTTATCAGCAGAGCCAAAACAAAACGTTCTGTTGTTTTTCAGGTCACAGAACAGAATCACCAACACTTGCAGCTTTAGTACACAGAGCATGCAATGATTTTTAAATAACTGACTTTGCACATTTTGCCTCAAGTCATCAGATACAACACATAACATACAAGTACTGGTCATTCTGCCATGCTGTGTCGTTTCAGCTGACTAAACAGGGGCATGCACTGTTTTAACAAATGCATTGCATAAGCCTTTGACACACTTGGTCCATGTCAGAGCTGCTGATTGGCTCAGGCTGTTCTGGCCTGAGAGTCATTAGACTTTACAGAAACTTTGACTGGAACTTGGATTTGGGGATTAACAGGATTTAATCACTCTTTTGGCCAAAACTATGCAGATTTATAGTAATAGGTTACAAAAAGTAGGGGGAAAATGGAAATGTTTTTATTAGTTTGCATGAACTATAGCCCAGATTTTCACCCACATAATGTGCCTCCGAGCTGACATCTTGTATGACGAATGTGCTGTTTTTTCTTCCAGATAATCTATATCTAAAATCTAAATGTTAAAACCACAGTGAGGTGGTGAAATGATCGCTTGATTCATCAGGATAATACTCCACCCAGCTCACTCACCTCTTTTTCTTTCCCCTCTTTCCCATGTTTCAGTTGGATCGTCTTACACCGCAGATTATTTAAACTCACCCCGGCTCACCCCGGCACACAATGTCTCTTATCTGCAAGAACTCCTTAAGGGCTTCTTTTTAATTGGAGGGGACGCAGATTTTTTTTTATATACTTTTATAGTTCTTCCACACATGCAGATAAATTATCACTTTACCCAGCTCCAGGTGGTATCACTGGCATCAGCCTCCTCTAGCTCTTCTTCATCCACAGCTGATATCATGATTCCATAATGTGTCTGATCCCAGCAGCAGATTTGTATTAATGTTGAAACTCCGAGTCAAGAACACTCTTAGGCTCTCGTGTCTTCACTCTGCGAGCACGTCAAGTGTCTGACTGCAGAGTGCAAGTGGACAGTGTCTTACTAAATTTACCTGGGCCCCCCCCCTGGTCAGAAACCCGAGACACCCCTGCAGTGGTCATCCTCCACCAGACCCCCTGACTTCTTAGGCATTTGGGGAAGGGGACACCAGCTAGGATTGTTTGTCAGACTGTAAAGAGTGTGTGCACACACTGATCTCACACACACACACACACACACACTGGCAACAAAATGCTTTGGCACGGGGACCCCCCCCCCCCATGCCTCATCCTTGCTAACACACACTGACAGCTTTTTTAATGTGCAAATTTCTTATTAGTTATCAAATGACACCTGTTGTTGGTGTTGACCATGATGGTGCTGTTGCTGACATTCAGAAGAGACCAGCTGTCACTTGGGGTGAAGTCCAAAGTCTCCCCTGGTAGCCAATGGCTCTTCTTCCAGGGAGCACTGTAATTAATCTAACACTATTATCACTAATGTGTTTGAACTGGTGACCTTTAGTGTCTGATTGTCCAGCTGGCATCTGATTTATTAACTTTTGGACAACACTGCCCCCTAGTGTTCATGAACGGTAACGCGTGAAGTCTTAGAATTAAGGGCATGGAGTAACAGTCACTTCTTGCATTTAATCTGATTTATAAACACATAAACATTTTGTACATTTCATGTTTAGAAACAAAATGTTTCATCAACTTAAAAAAAACGTATTTAAAGTTTGGGTTGTTTTAAATTTAAAAAACAATACTTGTTGTTGGCTGTTTTGTTGTTTATTCAGTATTAAATATAAATCTTCGAATTTCCTGCAGCACCTGAAGGCAACGTAGTACCTCTAGCTGTTTCTCGGTGTCCTTCTCTTGTCGCATATTGATCCAAGCTAGCTGATCGTTAGCTTTTGTGTCAGTATGGTGTCTGTGGTGTGTCAGTGTTTGTCCGTTGTTTCTGGCTGAGTGTATCTGGCATTTCGTGGCTTTAATGTTCCGTGCAGCTAATTTAAAAACCATCGGCAAAGCGGGAACTGGCTGGTAGGTGGTCTATGAAATCACTGAGACGTAACATATTGTTCACGTCCACTCCACTCTTGTGAATCAGCCGGCTATTACAGAGCGAAGGCTAGCTATGCTAACAGGCTAGCAGCTAAGCTCTTTTGAATAACAAAGGGTGTGTTTGTTGTTTATGTTTTTCAGAGTCAGTTATTGGAAGTTACTACACATCACTGCTACGATTGTTGTTACTTAGCGGACGTTAACGAGCGTTCAAAATGCCACAGTTTGTCGTAGTGGACTTGGCTAACTAGCAAGAAAATGTTAGCAAGCGATGCTAGTAACTACAATCGCTGTATCGCAGAGAAGCTTTATTGTCAGTTTTCAGGGAAGCTCTTACACTAAATCACAGAGTTTTAGAGTAGAACACCGGAGAATTTAACAGCGTAAGTATTCAGGAACTAACTCAGTTTATTGGCTCCAAGTTTGCTAGATAAAAAATATGCTTAGTATGTGTTATGTGAATTGTCATCTGGCTGCAGTGTCACAGTTAGCTCAATCTTCACGTCAGTTGGCCATCTTAACAGTTATTGTTATGGGGGGGTTATATTCAGGTGTCTTTGCTCAGTGGTGGTTGTTTCACCCATCTGCAGATAGTGCCTACATATGCACAGACTGCTCTGGTACACCATGCTGTGTCCAAATATGTCATGGTTTACATAAACATTAGGTGTACATAGTTGTTTATCATCAACATCAAATAGTAGTATTAACTTTTTACCTTCATCTCAGGCACTTTCGCCGGACGATGGACGAGCTGGTCCATGACCTGGTGTCAGCACTTGAGGAGAGCTCAGAACAAGCTGCACGTGGAGGCTTTGGTGATGGAGGAGACCATGCATTGGCGGTGGGCTGTCTGTTGAAGAGACAGGCTCGGAAGCGGAGGGGTAGAAAACGACGCTCGGACAACCCACATCCACCGTGGGAGACGGGCCACCTCAGTGAGGGCTCAGAGTCCAGTGGGGAAGAACATAAGGTGAGGAGAGGATGAATAGATGGAGAGCTGAAAGGATTTATTGACACAGATTCAAACCATGTGTCACCAAATCTGAAGACAGCCGAGACTGTAATCATCTGGCTCATTGTATTTTTGTGGTGGCTTCACCCTGACAGTTGTAGAAATAGCAACATTTTCTCTGTTTGACAGTTATCACTAGTATTTCCTTTGCTAATAACTATGGAACTCTCACTGTAGATATGCTGATGAAGATTCTCAGCCATCCAGGTCACTGTACATGCTCCTCTCCCCAATTGCGTGCTGTTAGAATTGGTCAGTGTTGTATGAATTCAGGCTTTGCTTTCATCCTAACTGAGATGCTGGAGTTTATTCGAGTTTCTTAATATAGCATCCGCATCACAGCCTGGTATTCATCACTGTGACATTTGTTGCAGGACTATCGTACCAGCACAGGAGGTGTCTCTGCTGCCAACAGCCATGCCCGTGATAACAGCGACTCAGATGAACAACTTGGCCCCAAACGGCGAATCCCCCACACAGCTGACATAGGACGAAGCAAGCGGCCACTTTGGCCAGATGACCTCGCTGCTCTATCAGCAGAGGGAACTCGCAGCCTCAGACGGAGACGTAAGGTCAAACGCATGGCTGTTGATCCACCTGTAGAACCCGAAGCCCCTTCTTCCACCATGCTTGGGCCTCCACCTGTCCCCAAAGCCCGTGTCAGTGGCAGGCCGCATAGACTGGGCGCCAGCGAGGGCAGGGCTGCCATGGAGCTCTGCGGAGGTAGCCTGGTTGGGTCAGGGGGAGGAAAGAACAGAGTGAAGAAGAGGAAACTGGCTGCTCACAGACTAGGAATGGAAGCTGCAGATGAGGGGGTGGTGGTGGAGAGTGAAGACCCCATTTCTTCTCCAATGGAGGGATCCAAGGACAAGATGGAGTTAGAAGAGCAAAAGGGCTCGGATGAGGACATGAGTGACAGGTGGTTAGTGTTTTGATTTTCTTTCTTTTATGCCCTGTGATTCCTGAAGCTGGAACACTTCTGTTTATGCTTTTGTATTGTTTTTAAACGACAAGTGACGGCTTGTGGAGGTTAAGTCTTTATAAAACAGTTGCCTTAAGCTAGGGCGGATGAATATCATATATAAATTACTACGGGAAGGTGGCTGTAATTCTGTTTTTCTTTTTACCATTTTTAATGAAATTTCCGATTTTGTTTTTATTTTAATTTCCAGTGAGACCAGCAGTGTCAGCAACAGCAGTGATGGAGGCCTCTATACTAACGATGAGGGGAGGCAAGGTATGTTCTCTTGTAAGTGCACACAGCAGTATTGAGTGTTCTTGTCAGTGAAGCCACATGTTCTCTGCCTTCCTTCTAGGTGACGATGAACAAAGTGACTGGTTCTATGAGGGCGAGCCAGGGTCCGGTCCAGGTCCTGGTGGTGCATGTGGGATAGCAGGAGTGGTTCCCTGGTGGGAGAGGGAGGCTGGTTCAGAGGAGCTGGACCTAGCTGACCCTGTCTTTAACAGTATTCTTACAGGATCCTTTCCACTTATGAGTCCTGGGGCGCAGAGAGGTAGGATGCCTTCAAAACGATGTTTAACACATGGGTAATTATGTAAATAATATGAACTACAGTAATACAATATGATGTATATAGTTATATTTCCAGCACTGGGCGACCCAATGAAAATGTACAGACACAAGATTTTGCAATGTTGTTGCACTCTCACTCATGACCAGTAGGCGGCACATTCCACACAGACACAAATCAAGGGCAATGCTCAGCAGTGTGGCTGCAAGGTCTTAAATATTTTCCCAAGGGCTTGCAGCACTAAACAGGAAAAGAAGCCTTGTGCTTCTAATTGCATACAGCTCCTCCCTCTCTTGTATCTCTTCAGTTTTTAATGCTTTATTCCTGTGCATCTGCATAACTCACGTCCTGAGTTTAGTCCATGATGAACCTGTGCTGCTGTGTTTCAGGGTTCCAGGCCAGGTTGAGTCGTCTCCATGGACACCAGCAAGCTTCTGATGCAGTAATGCAGGGAAGCTCCAGTCAGGGCTTCAACGAAAGGCTGAGCAGACAAACCCAAGACTCCCATGAGTGTGTTCTTTTCATTTACACTTGGTCTATAGAATATTTTTATTTGTATATAAATGGTTCAGGTGATAAGCTCAGTTTTAATTGTGTAATAAAGGAAACTGGGTGAAATACAAACAGAAAACACCAGAAATATTAAGTCAGATTTGCTTGTTCCACATGCCAGTATTTTCTTATATAAGTACAGTATAAGTACAGTTTATAAGATGGTCTAAAAAACAGTCTTTTGGGTTTTTGTGGCTTATGAAATGATGATGATGATGAATAGCAGTGTGGTTCTAATTACATTGTTCTACCTCCTACAGACCTTGGTTTAGCTCAGGCTCGAGGAGAGAACATGGACAGGTGAGCCAAGCTCTTTATACATTCTTTATTTACTAACTTGCTACAAGATAACACTGTTGTTCTTTATTATAATGATAATTCTGATGCCACTTCAGTTGCACTGGGACTCCCGGGCAGACAGAGGGCATCGGAGGAGCTGTTCAGTCAAAACAGCCAGCAGGTGAGAATGACAGTATCTTTTTACGATCTGCTTAAGTCTCATTGTTGTAACTCCTTTTTTTTACTTCCACAGTGTATTATATCATACACTATAACGACACAAGAAAACTTGTAATGACTTTAATGCGGCCATATTTTTCTGTTGCCCGGCTGCTTTTGCAGACAGACCAGCGGGCACCTCGGCTCTCTTTGCACTGGGGATGTCAAGCGGAGGCGAAAAGCAGCCCCCCTCGGTTCCACTGCACCCTCAGGTATTGGATGCACACCTAACTACACCTAACACGCCATCTGGCACTTTTTTACCAGCTGCCCCTTTTATTGTATTTTTGGCTCTCACTTGCTGATTTGTTCTCCACCCCTCCAAGCCCTACTTCCCTCTCTCCACCCCAGTCAGTTGAGCCTAATGTGTCCAACAGTCTGCTTTCCTCCTTCGCTCTTCCTCTTTTATTGTTATTAAATCCTGCTTTAGCTGCTAACCCCCTTTTCTCCTAAGCTTTTCTGGACAAGAGTCAACTGGCTAAATCATGCTGTCACAGCAGAGATACTGGATTAGCTGTTAGCCAGTTACACTTGTGTGTCACACAACCTCCCTTAAACCAGTCTACCTCTGATCCAGTTGATGCTTTTGAAAGAGGAAAGGTGCAGTCGCTAAGCTTCATGCTGTAGTTGAAACACAGACGAGTATCCTTTTAATTGAAAAAAATAAGAAATTGTGGTCTACAGTAGATGGACAGATGAGCTATTTTCATATTTATTGATGTGTTACACACATGTTCGACACTCAGACTGCAGACACAGTCAGGTCACGATTAGGTCACATTAAAACTAAGTACTTTGCACTACTTACAAATGAGGAGGAGATTATAAAGCTTAATTGGTCAGTTTCTGTGACTGTACTGAACTTCCAGGAAGAGGGAGGACAAAATGACCACTGAATGTACTTTCTGCATTTGTTACTCAGCTGTAAATGTGGCTAAGTCAATTACATGGTTTGTACAGAGTCTATAACAGGCAAGGGGGCACTATGTTAAATCACAGATTGGAACAGAAATTTTGGCACTGCTGCTAGACCTTTAAATGATTTCCATGTAAATTGTCATTATTCTTACTAATTGATTCTTAAAGTAGCTAATAATCTTTTCTTTCAGGAGTGGTTGGAGAAAACGCGCCTCCCATCCCTGATACAAACATGGGGAACCGCATGCTGCAGAGCATGGGTTGGAGCCCAGGCATGGGCCTGGGTCCAGATGGAAGGGGTATCACCGAGCCCGTCCGAGCCTCCCAGAGACCCAAAGGCACCGGTCTAGGTTTCAACTGACTGCCCAGCTTCAGGATTTCTGCACAAAGATGCCCCTGACAACAAGGAGTGACAAAGATAAAATTCTCCTCAGGATTATTTTAAAATAAATAAAGCTGGAAGAAGAGAACGAGTGAAGATGGTCATAGCAGCGTAGCCTATGGTTGACACAGATAAACGTACCCATATTGGGGAATCTGCCGGAAGCTGAGGAAAGATCCTTGTGCACTCCTTGACATGTGAAGCAAAAGACCTTCTTGCAAACACATGTCCTCACGAAACTCCATGTTGGAGAAAATAAATGACATAAGTGACGCCACATCTCATCTGTTACCTCAGATGACCGTATACCAGAGAGCAGAACTTTACAGTGCACCAGTTGTTTTCAGTCAGCCGTATTCGATAGTGACTAAATGGTTTTGTGTGATATTGCACAAGGAGTTGAATCAAAGGTTTAGGAGTAGACCATACCTCAACAGTTATTTTAGTTTTTTTAAAAAATAAATTAGGGTACAATGGTGTTGATATGATTGGGGAGATATGAATGTTTTTCCCCATTCATTATATTGTTCATTTAATGAAAGAAGTTATGTCTTCAGGATGTTTCTTTTAAATCTCAAAAACAA
Organism: Parambassis ranga; assembly: GCF_900634625.1. Taxonomy (NCBI): domain Eukaryota; kingdom Metazoa; phylum Chordata; class Actinopteri; family Ambassidae; genus Parambassis; species Parambassis ranga. Next base: position 12,180,311 of record NC_041043.1, read on the forward strand.
AAGATAAAAAACCAAACCATACTTTTCCGTTCATTTAGTGCCAGTGCCTCTATGCATGCACGTGCAGCTGCCCATGTTAAAAAGAAAACATACAGTTATTCTTATGAAGTCTTGTTTTTAGCCAGTATTATTTAAAGGTTTTTATAACACATCACTACAGACTGCAGCTTTTAGCCAGCTGTGACTCACAGCACGTGTTGAAATAACACATTAGAAGCATTTCAGTGTTTCTTTTTTTGGGGGGTTGGGTTAAAAAAAACAAAAAACGTTAAAGATATTTAAAGGTCCCTCATACTGTACCTGTAGTGTGTGTTTGTCTGATTAGACCTTTTACTCAGGACTGTAGCTGATGTCTAATCAAACAAGAGAGAACACTTGAGCTACCAACAGGGGACACCACACTGAAATTAGTAGCCTGTTTGTGTAATTGTAATGTTGGGGATTGTCATGTCAACAAATGGGGAATATTATTCTACTTTTTGACCTGTTATTTTGATGAAAGATTTTAAATGGAATGCACAATGTTGGATATCTGCCCATATCTGATATTTGCCATATTGTTGGTGCTGGTGACTGTCCCAAGTTGAAGCAATGCAATTTAGCTGCTCAAGTTTTGATATCAGCTCCCAAATCTTTACGGTAACAACATTTTCGATGCACCTGAACAGCAGACATTTAGTCATCCATCGGGGTCAAATTAAAGCTGGTGTTATTGTGCATCCTTTCTTTGAAATAAATTTGCTAATTAATGGGATTAGATGTGGGTTAGAAGGTCCTATTGTAACAACTTAGTGTTTTCTTTTAAATGGCTTAACTTTTTACAGTAAAGCTCCAAAAAAAAAAAATGTTTTTCTTACCCCTGACGGCCAGTTCAGAGACATGTGAGCTGAGCCTTGAGTGACAGAGTAACATGTATTAAACATGTCTGTCAAAAGTAATGTTGTGTTATTGTCTTCTTACCATTCTGGTTCATCGAGCGGTTATAACCAAAGGCTGATTATGTAATGATTCAACCACTGTGGACCAGTCAGGCTGTAAAAATCTCCAAATGCATCAGATTTGATTGGTTATATAGAGTTCAGTGTGTTAGCGGACCTATGCAGTAATAAATTACAATTTAAAAATCAATATATTTTAGTCATTCAACGATGTAGTTGGAGATGTTTATACCTTGTGTGTGCTATTTTCAATGATCCGGCTGTTTGTCTCCATCAGTTTGCTTTCTTGTTTGATTTGTAAAGAAACCGGCTAATACAGCTTTTATTCCATCCACTTGCTGTATTCACTTTATCCTGTAGAGGGGCACGTGGGGCTGCTGTCTTCTGTCCCAGCAGGCATTATTTTAGAGGCGGGGCTACTGTTTGTGCTCACTTTCACATCCATGTGGCTGATTTTAGAGTTACCCTAACAACATGTATATGACTGGGAGGGAGTCAGAAAAAAAAAATGCACACAGGAGCTCATCATAACACTCTTTATATCCAGAGTGAATGAAGCCAGTTTCAGTGTCACAGATGAACTTGTGAGTTTGAACTGCTCATAGGAACATGTCCTCTAACTCTATCAACACATGCATCACGTTCACATGCTGACTCAACATCGCTGAAATATGATGCTCTCTCTGTCTCCCTCCCTCTCTCACTCTCACTCTCCCTCTCTCTCTCTCTCTCTTTTCCCATCTCTTGCAAGCCTGCAATAGAAATCCCTCCTCTGTGTGTCCTCTACCACCTCCCTCTGCATACAAGGGAATGCTGGCTGTGTGTCCTCCAACCCCCTCAACAGTCTGTCCCCCCTCCCCTTCTCTTAGACACACTTTCTGTCTGACACACTCTCAGGACTCCCCTGTGAGCAAGCTAGGCAGGTAGGTAGGTAAACTCAGCACTGGATCAGAGTGAGAGAAGAAAAAGCGAGAGAGAGAGAGAGAGAGAGAGAGGAATATGTGTGTGTGTGTTTATAAATTTGAGCGTGTGTGTGCTGCTGCATCGCTGAGCTACAGAGACCGGAGGCGAGGAGAGCTGGAGCGTTTGTCCTTGAGACTGACTGACTGACTGACTGCAGCTGTAGAGCGGACGACCAGCCAGCCAGCCAGCCAGCCAGCCAGTGGATGAAACTGACAGTAAGTACTGAGCAAAAAAAAGCAATAAGACGAACGAGCAAAAAGAAGTAGATGTAGCTTTCTTTAAAATTGCAGCAAATGCTCTGATGTGTTTTTGTTCCTGTCTGCTTAGAAACAGTCCGGTGTGGTGTGTGTGAATGTGTGTGAGATCAGGTGAAGGTCTACTCTGATCCCAGGTGAACTCATCTCTCAGGTTGGACTTTGTGAGCAGTTCAGCAAATTGTGTCTGCAGCAGCATCCCACTGTTTCTTTGTGTGTGTGTGTGTGTGTTTGCGTGTGTGTGTGTGTGTGCGGTATCAAGAAAGATGTCATAAACATAAAATTAGTGTACATCTCTCCGGCTCCTCTCCGCTCTCCTTGCTTTCTCACCGCCTCTGTTGACAGATCGATAGTTATGCATCTATAATTGGAAGTGATCATTTATGGCCACCCTGGAAAGCGAGTCATTATCATGTGTAATCTTGCAGAAAATTACATTTTGACTGGTGTACCTTGCCAGGGCCAGAAATTGGTGGACTGTTACCGAGCGGGCTAACTGGCTGAGGCGATGACCGGAAGGTGGGGTCACTGCAAAACACCCAAAAAAAAAACCTCAAGGGAATGGAGGGGTGTCATACACACACACACACACCTGGATGCATGTGTAGGATCAGATCATCTGATGATAAAGGACAGAGAGGGGGGGGGGCAAAAAGGATAGCAACACAGTGTGAAGGATGAGGAGGATGAAGGGAGGGAAGATGGTAGTGCTGTCAGCTCTCTGTGGTATCAGACAGTGTCGTGAAATGAGACCGGCTCACCTGTGGAGCTGCTGACAGAATGTGTTGGCCCGGGTCCGACAGGGTGGCAAAACGGATGAGAAGCAGCCAGAAAGTGAATCCATAAAGCTGTGGAAAAATTTTTTTTTCTTTCCAAAGCTCATTTTGTCTCTGTGTATTTTGTGTTGATGTGTTTATTGTAACACATGCTGACACTAAGCCAGAGGGCTAAATTTGCCACCTGTGGAGATAAAAGTAAGTGATATGATGAGATAGGCCGCATGCTGCTTCTGTGTGTGGGTATGTGAAAGCGTTTTTAATAGTTCCTGACATCAGCAGTAGGTGTGTGTGTGTGTGTGTGTGTGTGTGTGTGTATGCTGACTCCTACAGATCAGTGTGTGTTGGACTCGCATGAGTGGCTCATCACCTGAGACAGGTCTGGGAACCAGGTGTGTGTGAGTGTAGAGGAGGAGGGTTTAAAGTCTAACAAAGCATCATAAATCAATAAAGCAACTGATTTTGGCCGATCACAGGTTGTATGAATGTATGCATGTTATCTCAAGATCACAAGTTAATTACTGATATCACAAGATAACAATGAGCTTCTTGTAGCGACTTAAATTTATCTCAGCTTATTCTGATAATGGAGAATGAGAAAATGAGGTGGATCTCACCTGATTTCAGCCTCTAGTTAAGTCGTCATTGGAGAATCCAGAACTATATTTTCTTTTAGGCGTATCTGTGCCATTAGGTCATCGGAATTATTTCATTATGGGCAAAGATGAGAGGTTTGATGTAAGGTTTCGGCTTCAGCCTGTAAATTAAAACTTATTATAAATGCAGATCTCTATTAAAAATCATGGCAATATTAATCTACAACATGCTCTGCTTGCTTTGAAAACCCATGCAGGCAGTAGTGCTGAGCACTGCACCACCATACTGCCTTTATACCTTCTCTGAGATGATTACAGAATACAATGCAGAAAAAGATACTTGAGGTATTACGGAGGTATTTAATTACATAGTATGTCTGGCTGTGTGCAGCACATCTAGCTTCACAGCTGGTGTTGTTGTGGTAAGATGCTAACTTATAAAATAACTACATTATTGCAAAGTTACTAAATAATAACAAATTTTATTACATGTTTTTGCTGCTAAAGCCAAGCAGCAATTAGCATTCACAAAAAAACAGACTCTAATACTGGATTTATTTTCTACAGATTAAGATTAAGAAACCTTTATTAGTCCCACAATGGGGAAATTGCATACAGTATATCAACACTGTATAAAATAAAGGAAATGGGGCTCTAAAATAGAAAAAAAAATCCCTGCCTTGGAAAACTCTACATCATATTTTTATTTTTTTATTTTTTAGCAGTGTAAAACACACAGAGAAACAGAGGAGGATGGGTGTTCAGAGACAAGAAGCTGACCGGGTAATCCAATACTGCTTGTTGAGGGGTTCTTGCTGTGGTAATCCACATTATGCTGTTAGGCCTGGTTACATAATTACCCTAAGAGCTTCCAGATGGGCACCTGCCATAGGACAGTATGGCATCATGATGAGACGGAGCCTATCAGTACCTTTAAATATCATTTTACAGATATGGTCTGCATTCTAATGTCTATCAGGGACATCCGTCCACTTGGGGGCAGTCTAGTCAAGTGGTCGAGGGCTGTAAACCTATAGCCTGCAAATGAAGAGTTTTTCCCCTCTGTGTCAGATATTCATAAAATGATCTTAAATTAGTCCTAATGAAATCCTGCCTGCCTGAAAGCCTTCCTGTGCATATATGTTTCCCAGCAGTGACTCACTTCCTCCCCTGTGGGACCGTAGAATCTCCAGATAAGTGAAAACCATTTGAAGACCATTGACCCACTGAGGATAGCAGCAGCAGCAGCAGCAGGTTCTAGTAGCTCTAAGTGACATTTCTATGGTTACGTTGCTTTAAGCTTCTCCCAGAGGCTTTCTAAGGTTTCTGGCATTGCTATGTGTGTGTGTGTGTGTGTGACCTCTGATCCCTATACAGTGTGCCACAGATCAATAGAATGAAACTGATCCCATTGCAAGAGCTCATCTGTCGGTCAATCCGTCATTTTATGTATCACTTCCCTCCAATCCATCTATTTACAGACATCAAACTAATTCGTTATTTTAATATGATTTTATCCTCTCGTCTCTTTCGTCCCTCTTTTGTGTGTCTGAGGAGGCGCCGTGTCTGGTGTTTGCACACACTGTCAATAGTCTTTCCCACCATCTCAGTAATTGATGGATGACTGTGAGTCAGATATAAACTAAGCAGATTACACTCACTAGATTGGAGGACTGATGCTAATGTATGTGTGTGTGTGTGTGTGTGAAGGGCGGTTGGAGTTTCAGAGTGACCGTCCGGTTTTGGAAGCCGATGCGACAGCTGTCCCCGGAGGCTGAGATTTGGTGGCTGTGAGTTTTAGGAGGAAAGGCACTGAACACACACACACGGTCGTGCCTGTATCACCCACTGTATGTTTCTTCAGAGAATACTGGTTGCATCTGGTGTGTGTGTTTGTGTGTGTGTGGGGTCAATAGCTGGCAGGTGGGTGCTCTGTTACAGGCAGTGTGTCCCTGTGGAGCAACTATTGAACTACTGTCTTCAGCTCAGGCTCGGCAGTGTAAAAACATTTTTGATGTTTAACTGCAGCCGTACGTGTCGGTTTCATTTAGCTTTAAACTTTAAACTCATGTTGTTGTCCTGTCTGTTTGAGCTTTACCTTCTCTGGTTGTGCCAGTTTTTGTTTGTTGATAGGGTTTGATTAAAAAGCTCATTTAAATTGTTGGATTATTATGATGATTAGGAGCGGAAGCTCCAACCGTCGCCATGATGGCAGCTTTGCTGCAAAGGCAGGGATCTTGAGATCAGTGAGTCTGCACCTGCCTGTCACTCAAAGTGGTCACAGCCTTGACTATGCAAAGTTTTAAGGGTTAGTAAAATCAAAATGAATTAGTTACATTAAATAAAAATAATTTACCAACAGGGACCAAAACTACGGAAGAAAACTCTGAACTCCTCTGAAAATTAAATGTTAGAGTTCTGACTTTAATCTTAGATTTCTGACCTTAATCTCATAGTTCTGACTTTAATCTCAAAATTCTGACTTTATTCTTTGAATTCTGACTTTAATCTGAGAGGTTTGACCTTAATCTTAGAATTCTGACCTTAATCTTAGAATTCTGACTTTAATCTTAGAATTCCAACTTTACTCTCAGAGTTCTGACTTTAATCTTAGAGTTCTGATGTTAATCTTAGAATTCTGACTTTAATCTGACAGTTCTGACTTTAATCTCAAAATTTTGACTTTAATCTCAGAATTCTGACCTCAATCTTAGAATTCTGACTTCAATCTTAGAATTCTGACCTTAATCTCAGAATTCTGACTTTTTCCTCAGAATTCTGACTTTAGTCTCAGAATTCTGACTTTTTTCTTAGAATCTCAGAATTCTGAGAATAAAGTCAGAATCATGTCATGACCTTTTTCTTTCAGTGGCCCTAATCCCCTTCTATACATCACTTAAGCTGTAAACGTGTTTGTTTTTGCTGTAAGGGTTGACATTTTAACATGGGGGTCTACGGGGATTGACTCGCTTCTGGAGCCCCTAGAGGCTGCAAGGGAAAGTGCAGTTTCAACACTTGGTTGCGGCTTGTGTGATGCAGTCTGATTGCTTCTGTTCTTGGGAAGATATAGAAATGCTGCTGGAAAATTGTATTGTTGTCCTCTCACTTTCATGTGGGTTATTTGACGCCACTCTGGCTTCACTTAAGTGTGCCCGGCTACTTTTGTAGCACTGGTGCCAAGAAAAATATCAACACCTGATAAAACTATTCTTTCCTTTGCTTGATTACGTACAAAAATAATCAAAGAATGACTGACAAACTAAAAGCCACTGAACAGATAAGAGCCACTTCACTTTAACGTCAGCTCCGAGTTTCCTAAATGGTTTATAGAAGATAATTTCACAATGTAGATATTTTTTTAATGTGACACATTAACTTTTTGATACGATAACACAGCGCCTGGCTTTTTGTATTTTGAGGCTGAGATAAAATAGAAATCTCACCTTCTTTATCTTTGAGGATTTTTGATGTCACCTTTGCACATGTTTGTTTACTCATGTAGTATTGTGTTAATATAGTGTGTGTTTCTGGCTGTTTCATGCTGGGGCGTAATGAGATAAAGCTCCACTCCGTGCAGTCTGCTGTCTGGCCTTTATCTGAGCAGCAGATTAGCGCAGGTGATTTCATTCCTGTGGAGTTTGGTTCAGGCTGGGTTAACTCAGAGCACTAGCACGACATCGGCACGATGAGAAGAGGAAGAGACAGGCGGACGAGACAAAAAAAGAGCAGCCGAACTCCTTTTGACATCTGTGCATTGATGATGCTACAACATAATGAGAAGCTGAAAGCTCAGTGTGGGATTTAAACCACATCTGCTGTAATCTTAGAAGGAACTCACCGTGTTGTATATTAATTCAGATTAAACTGGAACACAGTGCTTACACATGACACAATATGCTGCAGTGTTTAACATCAGTGCATCATTGTGATCATTGGAATTTGTTGTATAAATGTGTGTGTGTGTGTGTGTGTCTACAAAAAACATGGACGTGTGTTGACCCGGAAACTGACACTTCACGTGTGTTTTTGTCTTCTAAGTGGATTAGGATGTGGTTACCTCGGCTTGAGTAACCCTGAGCTTCTTACTGTAACTCACCACGCTGAAGGATCGATCAACTGTTGCTACTATAAATGATAAAGAATCAAGGCTACCATATCAAAAACAAAAAAATGTCATTTTTACAAGCAGTCAGAGCACACATGTCCCCACCTACTACAACAACAACAACAACATGTCTGCACCGCTGAATCAGTACAGCTCCATCCTAACTCCGTTAACCTTTTGATTTGGTTGGCCTTACTCTGCACCTCATTTTGTGTGCACGTGTGCTTTGTGAGTGAAAGGCAAAAAGCATCACATTAGGCACACACCCATAGCTGATTAGCTCAGATAACAGTGCTGTAAGCCTGTTAAGTCTTAACATGCATATGTGTATAAAGCTGCTGCTGGTTTTATTGTGCCAGATTAACAGCTCAGATCGTTGATATCACCAAACAGTCAAAGTATATATTATTTAAACTACCTGTGTGTGTGTGTAGACAAATCCTTTATTTTGTCTTTCTATACAATTTGCCTGTTTACACATAATGATGCTAACACACAAAACAACAACAACAACAAAAAATAATACAGTTAGGCATCTAAGACAATTTACATCAACTAATATAATAATATTGTGGTCACATGTGTTTAAAGGGTCTTCTTTAAGTGGTATTAATTATCATTGTTATGATTTTATTAGATTTTTTTTTATATAAGAAAAAAGCTCATTTTCACATCTAAACCAGGGCATATTTTGAATATTTTACCCAATATGTTTTCTTTTTTTTTTAATTGTTTACAGTATATTCAGCCATAATATATCAAGTATTGTTGCAACAGTAAACCTCGCTGCTTATAGGTGAGAATCTCTGCTCCCATATTAAGCAGCTAAAACCTGTTAAACCTCTCTTGTCTTATCCACCTGCTCCACTGGCTCTCTGGCTCTGATTGGCTCAGAGAGACAGCCAATCAGGTGCCCGGATAAACGTTCTGGGGGAAGGCCATTCAAATGTGTGTGGCTGGGTGTTTGAAGAGGGCCGGCTTTGCTCGGACACTCTTGTCACACATAGCTAGTAGTCACAGCGGTCAGGACTTCAAAGACAGCTGGGGGCTGCTGGGGAGACGTGTGGGTGACAGGAAGACGTAGGGACAATGAGAGGAGCCCAGTAGTGTCACACAGTAGAGGAGAGGGCAGTAGATGATGACAAAAAGTTTGGAGGCAGAATAAAGTGACAAAACAGAGAAATACAGTAATAGATCAGGAGAAGGAGAAGAAGAACAATCAGGAGGAGGAAGAGGAGGAGGAGGAGGAGGCGTCCCTGGACAGAACAGTTTCTCCTCTTCTGAGTATGGTGGCAGAGCGCACATGGATTTAGTCGACCTGTACCTACCAGAGTGTTTCACATACCACTCTGACACAGAGTAAGTACATCTTTAAAAAAAAAGCAAAGCATTGTGGGATATCTGTGCACATTTGTTTAACTCTATAATGATGTAAAGCAGTCAGAGAATCAGCACTTTCTCTGTGCTTTGGGAAGCTTTATAGAAGAGGTTTGCAGGTTTGTTTACATTGTTTACAGTCACCATTGTTCAGCCTGTTTGTGTGTTGATAGTGATTATAAGTGGTCACCACCTCATCCAGTGTAGCGCTGCTAAAGAGTGCTAAAAGTCAAAGTGGTTTGTCTTTCCGCAGCAAATAAAAATGTGGGGGAATGTGTGTAGAGGCAGAAAGAAAAAAAAAATCATCATCCCTGCTGTGCCTCTGTCAGCTGTGGGATAATCAGCCAGTGCAGGGAACCCCAGTGAAACTAAGCAAACAGGCATGTAGACGTACAGGTCGGCTGATTGCTGCTGACACAAAGCGGGCACATAAAGATGATCCCCATGTACGGCACACTATCCATGTTTCCAGAGAATGCAGATCTGAGATCCAGCTTGAGGCACCTCATCTCCAAAGCCTGACTAAGGCTCTTATGGGGTGCCTCTGATCCCTGTTCATCTGTGATCCCCGCTGATCCTGAATTACTACTCTTAAGGTTTAATCTTAAAGATGAAAGTTTAGTTAACACATTTCTTTCCGCATCTTGGTCAGTCTTACTGACCCCGTCTCTCCTCCTGCTCCTCCTCCTCCTCCTCCTCCTCCTCATCTCCTCCTTCATCCGGTGGGTCATTGTCTATATTATGACTCTGCTCATTTGAAAGTAAGTGTTGCCCTCTGTCTTTTCTTTAACACCCCCACACACTCTCACTCACACACACACACACACACACACACAAACACCAGGTTAATGAGCCACAGGGCTGCCCCTTTCTTTTTGTCCCTCTCTCTCTGTCTGCCTCTCTTGTAATTTCCTCTCTTCTTCTTCACTTTTTTTTGTGTCCTCCTCATTTCACGCTGCATTTTCTGCTTTGTTGTCAAGGTGCAATTAGAGTTGTTTTGGATACAGGGACACAAAAGGCATGATAACTTTGAATACACACACACACACTCACACACACACACTCTGATTTATCCCTGCTGTGCCGGGCTGTACGAGCAGCACCGTCTGTCTTTTGATGCTTGTATGTGGAGTTATAGATTAGTAATCTGTCAGGGTGAATATCACATCACATCTGATCACGGCGCTCTAATGTCATTTTATTATGAAAGCAAAACAACAACACTCCACCCCCGCCTCGTCTCTGTGATGCATTATAATGGGAGAGGGTTTGGGAGTATACCCTCTGTACCTGTCAGAGACATGACACAGCATTATGGACACCTGTGATTGATAGCCAATCAGGCAAACTCTGAGTCATTATAAAAGGAAACTTAGATGTATTCAGTTTGATGTCTTTATTGGCTTCAAAGTGGATTGAAGAGGTTGGCGATGAAGAGGAGAGTAGAGTAGAAATGACACATTAGAGCTGAGTGACTTCATCTTAACAATGGATCTAATGACATGAAAATGTCACTTTACATAAAGTGCTTCCATGGTGGTAACCTCAGGGCACACAATCTGAGCTACAGTTCCTCAAGTGGCCACTAGAGGCTGGCTCCAAAAGTAAGTCGATCCCTAAAAATATCTGACATAATACCATCATTAGGTTGGATTACCTGTGAGTTTAGTAGATATGATGACAGCTGTAGACGTACAACCTACTGTCAATTTAACTATAGAGCAAGCTGTACAAAAATAAAAAAACATGTTATGCTGCCTGCTCAGCGTTGGATAGCAGTATTTTCTTGAGAAGTGGAAAACCATATAAACAAAGACTGAGTATTTAAGTAGTTGTTTAATGTCATTTTAATTCCTATTTATGTCCATTTAAAAATGTATTTTATAGAGTTTTTGATTGCAAATGTGTTTTCAATGTGGTCAGAATGCCTGTTTTTATTACACATTTAATTAGAATGCAGCCTTCCTATAAATCCTATTGAAATGAATGGGAATTAACTTTTTTTATCATTTATAACAATGCCTTCATAATGATGCAGTGGAAAAGAAAATAACAAAAGGGGCCCCTGATGATACAGAAATGCCTGATACTCTTCAACTAAAAGGATTTATATGTAATATTATTTTAATTTATAACAGCTTAAGTGACAATAACATGCATTCATTATGTTAAGGCAATTGTTGTTGAATTTATCATTTTCATTTTTATCTTTTATGATGCAAATTTAGCCTTGAAATAAGACATGACAAATGTATAAAATCAAACATTTTCAATTGTGCAGCCACTTTTTTTTTATTATTAAAAAAATATATTATATTGGAAACCTGTTAATTAAAGAAGAAAGCAGGGGAAAACAGCAAGCAGTAAAAACCCAGAAAACTATATTTATCTAATGACTGTAATTACAATGCTAATGTTGAGTCAGTCGGCGTGCTATGACGCCTTCTTGTGCTTCTTCCTGTTGGGAAGTTCACCGACTTCATTCTGATGCTGATGCAGAGCCACGTTTAAGACAGCAGTTTATCTTTCTTATAAAGATGTTTGCTCTCTCTCTCTCTCTCTCTCTCTTTCTCTCTCTCTGTCTCTCTCTCTCTCTCTCTCCCTCTCCCTCTCCGGGTCTTTCTGCTTCGTGCCGGGCGCCTCTGTCTTTGTGGGCTTGTGGAGGGGTCAGCAGCGCGTGGCCATGGTTTACTCAGTGGGTGGTTAAAAGCAGCCAGACTTTTTGCTTACCAAATAACTTGTGTTCAGGAGAGTACTGATTTACATGGCAGGAAACAGACCAGCTCGGGCATCCACCTCAGGAGTGGAGTGGGAGAGATGTGCAGCTGTGAGGATGCAGAGTGTGTGTGTGTGTGTGTTTCTATGCACAGAAACAGTCAGAGTTGTTTTTTTTTTAAATCTGGCCTGGCGACTAACAGTTGCATACAAGTATGTGTTAGGGTGTTTATGAAGACACGTGCTTTAAAATGTGTCTGTAAGTGTGTGTGTGTGTGTTTGCAGGGAGCTTTAGTGTGTTCTGATCACAGGAATCTGAAGTGTATGAAGAGAAGTGGGATATTTTTTTATTTTTACATCCACGCATGAGCGTCTGACGCCACAGTGTGTGTGTGAGTGTGTGTGTGTGAGAGAGAGAGTGAGCAGCTCACATGCCTGCGAGCCTACTGTACACTTAAGCTGGTTTCAGATGGGTTTTTTTTTTTTTTTTTTTTTTTTCTCGGCATGGTGACAGAGAGTCTGTTGTGGTCACATCTTAAACCAATAATAGAGTCATGATACACACTTCAAAGTGAGGGACTCGGTTCAAACATGTATTTTGATGTATTAATGGAAAATGTATTTTAATATATGTTCTTTTATGGATTGTCTTTCATAACTGTTGTTACAACCTTTAACTGTTCGACATTATGTAACTGATAGAGAGGCTAAAAAAACAAGAGAGACAAAGACGAATGTACTGTCTGTGAGCGAACAATGGCGCTACAGATGAATGTTGGATTGGCTATTTTCATAGGTTTGTTTAAGCAATGCCTGTCTTTGAAAACAAAGCAGTGTAATGGACGGCAGTTTTGCATATGTGGGAAATCACAAACGGCTGGTTTAGATAACACTGGTATGGATGGATGGATGGAGGGAAGGAGGGATGGATGGATGGATGGAGGTGGAGATGGAGGGATGGATGATATTTTTCCTGATTGCTCTCTTTTCTCCAGGCATCTGGGCAGGATGTCAGTGAGGGGCTTGGACCCCACCTGTCCCACCTCTATAAAGCGTGAGCCTTCCAGTCCCAGCCCCAGCTCTCATGGCGACATCAGCCCGGCTCAGCCCAGTCCTGGAAGCTCATCCTCGGACACAAACTCCAGCTACGGCCTCTTGACCAAAGGCCATACAAATGGGCTGGACTCTCCAGGTCTCTACGGCCACACAGCGGGGTTGGCTGCTAATGGAGGAGCAAACAGGTTAGGGTCCTCCTGTATCATATTGTATTCTATTACAATCATCATAAGCACACTCATCTTATTTCTGCCTTTCTTTCCTTCCTCCATCCAGGAGGTTTGCAGAAGAAGAAGGCCAAGTGAAGTGTGAGTTCATGCTGGGCTCTGTGGCCAAGCGGCTGTGTCTGGTGTGCGGTGACGTAGCCTCGGGGTACCACTATGGCGTGGCCTCCTGTGAAGCCTGCAAGGCCTTTTTCAAGAGAACCATCCAGGGTAAGAAAGACTCATACATAAAAAGAATCTTTCACAGAAAACCTGCTCAGTTTTATACTATAGATAGTAACAAGAGTTTTATTGTGCGTGATGCCTTCCTGCATCACATAAACCTGTTTAACAGGCAACATGGTGCAGATGCAGTCATAGCCTGAGCGTTTGTTTTGCTGTAAACAAGCCCTGATCAGTTAGCTCATAGCTTCCGCCTCCTGCCTCCGAAACAGCAGAGGGGCTTTAAATAAAGATCTGTTTGCAAACAGCTGATATGCGGTTAAACATCTTGTATATAGTCAACATGTTTGAGTTTAGGTTTTAAAGCTTCAGATAGCACGTGTTTGTGTGTGCACCTTCGCTTCCGACCCTGAAAAAGGAAAAGCCAACAGCGGCATGCAGCGTGTGTGTGTGTGTTTTAAAGGGATTGTATCTCAGGTCAAACAACCTGGCAGGCTGCGTTTTGGTTTAGGCCTCTGGAGGTTTTAGCTACTGTAGTCGGGTTCAAAGGGCAAACTGGAGCGGCTGTCACATCAAACGGGGAGATCTGATGTCTGGCTCATCAGATGCTTCCTGTTTCTGATGAAGGGTGGCAGCTGAGAGCGCCCACGACTGGCCCAACGCCACCAGGCTTAATGTCCAGCTTTGGCTGCCAGTTAGGTGTTAGGAATGTGTGTGTATTTTCTATTCCAAATGGCACACATGAAAACAGTCAGAGAGGTGAAAGTCAACCTCTGCTTGTATTTTGTCCTAGAGACAAGAGACACACATGACTTCAGAGCTCTATAATGCATGTACAATATTTACCAGACTCATACGCTACGTGACTAAAAGTTACTGGACCACATGTGGAGCTGTACGCTGACCGTGTGCTGGTCTGTTTCTGGTTGTAAAGGTGGGAAATCTAGTTAATGAGTGTTCGCATCACTGACTGATTATCCGTGATTAATCAATCAGTGTGTTCTGACACTTTAAAGACAACTCAGCGGACAGTGTCCTGAAAATGTTCCTGCGTCCAGACAAACAGTTTCCATTCATTGTCTCACTGTTGCAGCTTTAGAGCACGCAATTAGGATTTAGGAGGAGATAACTGATATCTTCGTGGTTCTTGGAAGCACTCGTCTGTCCCTCTCCTAATCACTCCTCATCAGACTCTTTACAAATGCTTAAAGGGCAGGACAGAAAAAAGGAGCAACACACACACACACACACACACACGGAGGCTGGGTGTCCACATACTTTTGTTTAAACTGAAAGCTGCTCTGAGCATCAGTGAATCCTGTCCTCATACTTCCTCATGTTACATATAAATGACCAGGCTGCTCATTTTAGATTAAATGTTTGGATTATGTCAGATTAAAATGAGCCTCAGAGAAAAAATCTCAAATGATAACAACAATCACTAATAGCTTTATTGTCTTCAAAGCAATTACTAACACATCTTTCTTGTTCTCCTCCAGGTAACATAGAATACAGCTGCCCTGCGTCCAGTGAATGTGAAATCACCAAGAGAAGAAGGAAATCCTGCCAGGCCTGTCGATTTGTGAAATGTCTGGCGGTCGGCATGTTGAGAGAAGGTCAGCCATTACTACACCGAAAATCACTTTCAGACCCGAGTCAGAAACCTCCATTCCAGTTGCTTTCTGGTATCGATCAGCAGGTAGACTTGGCAGAAGTGTAAATGTCATCCTTTTTTTTTTAGACGGAGAGAGTGAAAGCTAACACGAGCCGTGCTTTCCTGGAAACAATAACCCATACATTCTCTTAATGTCTGACCTGATAAACCTGTGACGGCCTGTAGTGTGTGGTTGTGTAAACTCCAGTGAAACCTAAAACTTCTGACAGTTAAACTTCAAGCCGTTCGAGCCACCAGCTGTGATATGTGCGTGTGTGTGTGTGTAGTAAACACAGGGCTGAACAATGCATAGCAGTGCTTTGAGAGGGGAGGAGAGGGCTGCTAGGTATTCAATTTCTGGAATTGGGCCAGTTTGTGAAAGTGTGTACTGCAGCAGAGATAACAGCGGAAGTTTAACCCCGTTTATACTCATTTACAGTTCAAAGTAGAAGAAATGAAGTGATAAAAATGACGAATTTCTGCGTTTTATTTTATCATATTTGCTCCTTGGTAACCTAAAGGGGCCATATTGCACAGTCCACAGATGGTCCGTGGCTTCGG
Source organism: Parambassis ranga (assembly GCF_900634625.1). Taxonomy (NCBI): domain Eukaryota; kingdom Metazoa; phylum Chordata; class Actinopteri; family Ambassidae; genus Parambassis; species Parambassis ranga. The sequence goes on from NC_041043.1 coordinate 12,195,692, forward strand.
TCAGGTGCTCCTTTAGCCCGACTGTGTGCCTGCGTGATGACATGTTGTTGTCCAGATTTAGAAGTGACTCAAAAGGGAAAACATTAGCGACCTCCTACTGTACCAGCCACTTGTTGCCCGCTGTGTGTATGGCCAAGAGAAGATTATAAAAAGTGAGTGTGTTTGTGTGTGCGGCTGGTGTCACCAGGGGATAAATACATGTAAAGATGAAGCGTTGCGTTTATTTGTTTGTGTTATCAGGAACTAATAGGATTTATAGAAACACCTATGAAAATATGATGCCAGTTGTAATAAAGTGGAATGATCCTTTAATTCTACCAGCAGCCTCTGCTGTGGATACACAACATTATAGCATCTTTACACGTGTTTGTGTATATGAGTTTGTCCAAACGTGTCAGTCAGCGATCACATTAATGCTCACGCCTCTGTGTGTGTTTTTATGAGCCAGTGTGTGTCTGCTCTTTTTCTAAATTAGCTGTGTTTAATAGGGAAGGGTGGGCATCGGCAGCATCCTCGTCTTGTCTCTTAGCCTCCTCCACCCCCCTCCTCCTCCTTCCCTCTCTCCACCTTCCCTTTCCCTCCTTTCCTCGTAAATTCCTCCAGATGCCTTGTGGGATTCCTGGACCTCCGTGAAATGCGAACTGGCCCTCGTAACTCCTGTCGTTTGCGCCCTCGTAACGCGCTTCATCGTGTCTCGTAATGCCCCTCTTCCCCTCGGTGAGGCCGCAGTAAAGCCTGAGACAGAGAAGCTGTGAGGTTTAATGGGGGGGGGGGGGAGTCAGAGCCATATTAAATATACAGCTAAAAGACATATAGACCCCAGGCAGGATTTGATTAAGCCATGTTTAGGACTCATTTCCACTGCTGCTGCTGCTGCTGCTGCTCCTTAGGGGAATAAAAAAAACATGTATGTTAACAAAATGTGACCAATATTTTGAGGTGTGTTAATGGAGCTCCATCAGAAGTGGACAAAGGAGAAAAATCTCTGCCTCCTTCTGCCAACTTTCCTTCTTTCTTCTAATTTGTTGTGCTCATGGAATGTCACAGTATCTGAGAAGCGTGGGATTATTTGTAGTGAACACACAGAGAGCCTCTGAGGAGGGTAACCTGGATGAGCGGCTGGATTTTAGGAACCTGCAAAGCCTTTAGAAGAAAGAGGAGTGGCAAAAAATAAATCTGAGCACTCTGTGTTTATTGAACTCTGATAGGCAGGAGGAGGAGGAGGAGGAGGTGGAGGTGGTGGTGTGTGTCTCTTTTGTTATCCACCACCAAAGCTATTCTTGGCCTTTTGGTTGTCAGCACATTCCACTGTGAAAAGTTACACTTAGCTCTGATGTGTGTTTGTTTCTACCGTTACATTCAAGTAAAAACAAATATACCGGCATAAATTTTTGTTTTTTTCCGACAAATCAAGCCACAAAAGGCGTTTGATTTAAGCCGGTGTTTGGTGTCCCCGCATCCTCTTATCCAGGCTAATCCAGACTGCCCCCTAATGACATCACTGTAAGGGTCAGGGAGTGTACATTAACAATGTACTTCTCTTTCCTTTAATGTTTGTCAGGACTACTTAGAGTTCTGGACTGGTCTTTGGCCTAAAGGCAGATTTGAAGTCATACGTTGTACCTTGTTGTGAGTTAAATGAAGTTTGCTTGGTTGCCATGGAGGCAGATCAGCCGACATGCAAGAGAGACAAACAATATAGCTCAAGCCTTTGTTATTACTCTTTAGAACTATCATGCAAATGTTCAGAAAGACATTTATTAAAACATATGTGCAAGTTTAAAAGGAGTGAAAAGCTACAGATTTAACCAGTGAGACATTTGAGGAAGCTCATATGCGATATGTTGATATTATTCAATTACTAATGGCAGATGGCCTCTCCTGTGTTTGAATTAATTTATTTAATTGGGTTTCTGATACTTTAAAATTACAATGAGCCTATATTACAATTGTACAATTATTTTTGTCACATCAGGTAAATTGTCACTGTCAATTTACCTGATGTCTCCTATTGGCTGATATTTCATTTTTAAGACAGGTATCTATATAGACACACATATATATACAGTATATAGACACATTCATTCATTTTATTGAAATTTCAAAACCTAAAAAAAATCTGTAAAATGAAATATTTCAAGTACAAATGTAACTTAAAAAATCTGTAGAATTAAGTATGAATTATATGAATGTGATATTTAAATGCGTTCATAAGTAAGACATTAGCTAGTAAAGAAACAACACTTCACGTCACTGAAAGGTAAAGTTCTGTCTTATGTTGCATAAACAACACACACAGCATGAAATTCACAACGCAGAACAGTTGGTGTGTTTACATACGACACCGCCGCTGACAGAAAGAGCTATTGATTTTCAGTCAATATGTCTTAATCATTCACTGTTACTGCACAGTGTTTAATAATACTCTTATAAAAGAACCTGTACTCGCTCACAGTGAAGGTCACACACACACACACACACACACACACACACACTCCTCCGTCTTTATGTCCGTTCATGGAACATTAACTAATAAAGCTGAAATTCTATAAAACTATATTATAAGTTAGAGTAATAGCTTTCATATAAAAATGCTTTACAAACCAATGGTGCAAAAAACGAAGAACCTGCCCATAAACTGATAGAACCGCTCAGCACACTTTTACATGCCTGATTAGGAGGACATTGTGTTGTTTAATGTTCTTAATGTTAATGCATGCTCTCTATAAATATCCATAAGAATAGCACAGGCTGGACGGAGTGTCGCTGTGAGGTGTCAAGTGGACAAATAATACCATCACTGTGTCTGTAACAGAGGCGAGTGCCATTATAGATCTATTCAGGGCCACTATGGCTATTTACACTGTGCAGATCAGGTAACCCAACACCACTACTAAACTAAGGCTTCCTAAGTCACGCTCACACATTTTCTTTGCAGATGCACACGGTGACCGTTAAACTGTGTGTGTGTTTCTCCTCTGAATCCAAACAGCTTCTCCTCACCTAACTGCACACTCTTAAATCCCCATCGTCATGGTGACGAGGTCGCCACAGCGCTTGTTAAGATGAGCAGTTGTCACCGGCTGCTCTGAACTTGTTGGGTGTCATGTTACAGGATGCGTGCTGCACTGCCAGCATTAGATCTGTCCTGTCCAGTCTCCTTGGGACTGTCTCACAATATATGTGTGTGCGGATGATGATTGGGCCACACATCCTGGAGGGGATGGGGTGTTAAAACATGGAGCCATTTTTCTGAATGACAAAAGCAGCGCCTGCACTTTTCACTTCAATCCACTTTCTCTACTGCGATGTGTTTAAATGAAACATTCATTTATTTAGCCACACTATTTGTGTACACATATTATGCGAGTCACCTTGTACCATAAGAACACCCAGGTATTTACAGTATGACTAAACGCATCAAAAGCATCATTAATTTTCCTATTTATTGTTTGTTTGTTTTTATTTAGGTGTGCGTCTGGACCGGGTTCGAGGAGGCAGACAAAAATACAAGAGGAGAATAGATGCTGAGAACAGCCCATACCTGCACCCTCAGAGCACCCTGCCTCAGAAAAAGACATGTAAGTGTGCACACAACGATCGATAACTCATTAAATGGATGACTTATACAGTTCTCATTACATAAAATAGAATTAAAAAATAAAATCTGATACCGAGCTAGTTCGGCAACTTGAGGGTCAAAGGTCATGAAGACAGACTGAGCAAACAGACGGGATAAACCCAGCTAGGAAAATGTAACATGAGGTGGACATTTCCGTTCTTTGGACGGATCTGTCACGTCAATGTCATATGTATATCATTGGAGGTGGGACTGTTGCCATGGTAGCCAAAAATGAAGGCAGCAGCAGCAAAGGTTTTAACCCTTTAAAAGGTTTTTAAAGTGTGTTTCAACCCAAACAACTTTGTTTGCCTAAACCTATCTCCGTTTTCTAATGCTGAACCCCAACCACGAGTGGTTGAAGGTGGAATGGAGGTAACGTTTCATGAAGCATTAAAATTAACTAAAAGCAATGGTGGGGCATGAACCTCGGAATCCAGGTTAGAGCCACCACAGAGCCCCCAATGGGCTTAACCATGTGTCGTTTCTAGCGGTAATCATCGACCGCATATGTTATTTATTTGTGAGGATGTGTTGCTGTTAGCAGGAAATTTGATATTTCAGTTAATCAACCTGCTGCAAAAGTCTGTTGTTGGATAGTTACCATAGTTACCAAGTTACAGAGAGTCCGCTCTGCAGCAAGTTTCTTGGCTACAGTGGTGATGGGTCACATCCGAACAGCCCAACAGCCTCTTTTTGTCATATTACTGTAATGCCAATAACATTAGCCTCTATTCCTCCACCATATAAAACTACAGATCACCACTTAAACCCCAACCTAGTAGTTTTGATGCCTAAATCTAACCACAGAGGGAAAGTAGAAATACAAAGTAAAGGTTTAACACAGAGCATTGACTCCTCTGTCCACACGATGAGATATCTCATATCTGCAGACTCTGCAGGTGCTGTGATCGAGAACAAGGTGGTGTCTCTGCTTCTGGTCGCCGAACCTGAGGGCATCTTCGCCATGCCGGATCCCACGGTACCCGAGAGCGACATCAAGGCTCTGACCACACTGTGTGACCTCGCTGACAGAGAGCTGGTGGTCAACATCGGCTGGGCCAAACACATCCCAGGTATGATTCAGGCTCAGTCGCTCGCTCACACACAGTCCAGCACACATATTAGCTCCATTAAGTCTCTAATCAGATCAGAGCAGGGATTTGTGGTTGGCAAGACACTCACTGGAAGCCCAGAGGAGGGAGGGAATGCTGGCTCGGATGTGTATCAGCCTTCCTGTGTGTGTGTGTGGGTGTGTGTATGCGTGCTCTGTAAATCGTGTGCCATGCCCTTGGCTGACCAAAGTGTGCTCCTAATCAAGCAGATGACCAGTGGCCACCTGGAAGTTTTAATTCATTTCCTGGGCCGCAGCCGTCTCCCTGCACAGCCTGCATTACGGAAATCCTCCTGGAGCACACTTAGCTTCTCCTCTGACACAGGAGGAACAGCAGAAGGGATGTCCGGGATTTTTTTTTATTTATTTATTTACTTTAATTTATTTTTTTTTCCTTCGGATGAAAGGGTGTAAAGCAGAGGAGGGAAGTGCATTCTGACAGCTTAGTGGGATTAAAATGCTGCTATACAGCTATGTTGGCAGCTGTAATCGTCTGCTGCAGCGCGGATCTGCTTTTGATACTTGAGAGTTTTACAAAACTCAAATGATTAAGAAGCACTTTTCACTGTTTTTGTCCAACAACAACAATTTTTGGGCTTTAGTTTATTGGTGTTATTGATTAATCTGCCTGTTATTTTCTGTGTAGTCATGTAGTTGATCAATGAATGAACAAAACGCACATTATTCTCCATTTGTCCAAGATGATTGCTTTATGCAATCGTACAAACAACAAAAAACGGCACATTTTGTTTCAAATGAATATTGATGAATCTCTTCAGTAAGCTGTTGCCGGTGGATGGTATATATAATAGTTATAGTTATGTAATAGAACCCTTTATTGTGCGAGTTTTGTCAGACACCACCTACAGACAGCTAAATCTGTAAAGACTAAAGCCACTCTGAGACTTACTTTTGCCTGATTACCTCCCTGCAGACTGGCCAGCCATAAACATTCACTCAGAGACTGTAACCGGGCTAATGCGATGATGATATGCTGTCTGCCTGGTTCGGAAATATTTGCAGAATTTTACTTTTCGTAGCAAAACCAACAACAGTCATTCATTGGCCTGTTATTAGCTGAAAAGGGTCCATGTTGGACACTTGCCAAGAACCATTGCCTTCTTGGCAGCATGATAGTTGTTGCCTAAACTCCAGGTTAATCCAAATACAGGCAAAGAGTTGGAGCCTTAACATTCCTAAACATGTCAGCTATATAAAGATTCACAATGTGTGAAGTCATAAAAACTGAACTACATACAGGCCAAACCAGACCTACAGAACAGAGGTCTATAAAGATTGACTCATATTTGGAGCCAAACCCTAGAGGCCACAAGTTGAACTGCATTTTTTGACACATCTGCATTGGCTTAATTTCTGAGAAATGCCACAGTGCACCACAGGCCATGTATATATATATATATATATATATATATATATATATATATATATATATATATATACCAGTCTAGCTTTGAATCTCCAGTGGACTGTGAATACATAATACACTCAGATAACAGGGGGCAGCTACGTTAAACCGCTGATAAATGAGTATTTAGAGGCGTCGTTATCTCCCTTGATTCCTCCTCTGTCTGGTCTTCTTATCGCTGCTTCATCAGCCATGTTCTCCACACCCAAAACACCACCAGGGAAACACCTGGGTTTTTTTTGTTGATGTCTTGTCTCTGAAATGCTTACAAAACAAACAAAGCAGGTGTGCATCAGCTTGTACCTCTCTACTATATTTGTCCCAGTGTTTCTTCCTATGCAAACCAGACATGAGGCAAACATTCAAATGTTTCCCTCTTCAGCATTTCCATTGTTCTGTTAGAAACCCTTCTCCTCCTCCTCCTCCTCCTCCTTTTCTTTCTCATCCCCCCTGGCTGATACTGTCTGCCCTCTTTTCTCCCAGTTTTTGGCTCTTTACTGTCAGCGTACAAGACAGATGGAGTCCGACTGATGGGTGTATTTGTAGCCCTTTGCCAGTGGAGGGTTTGCTGGCAGAGCAGAGCAGCGGTGAGAGGGGAGGCTGTACACACAGCAGATCCCCACCTGAGGGAAGAGAAACAGGGAGCTGTGATTTCATCCAAACGTCAAGCTTATTTTACTCAAACTTCTAAAATGTCGCAAAATATGCAGTAATGGAAAGGAAACATTTAAAAAACTGTGCTTAATTACTGCGTAATTAAGTCACTCATGAGAGGAGCACAAATTTATTGCTCTTTTACTCTTCACAACACATAAAGTGACTGAAGAAATTTGCATTTGTTAACCTTTACGTAGTGAAATGTCACTAGAATGCTTCTTTCGATTTAATATAACAACCCCCGACCCTAAGCAGACATGCTTTTTCTCTGGTTTTGCTATGCTAAGCTAGGTAGCTGCTGGTCGTAGAACTTTTAGGCTATTTTTCATCATGTGGTGATGCCATGCTTTTGATTTTAGGGTAAATTTAAAACATAAGTTTGAGCCTAAAAATGTAGGTGATAGAGATTTTAGGAAAAACAAACCAAGGAGGGAATGATACCAAATCAAACCTCTGCAGGGGATGGCTAAAAACGTCAGTGGCTGAGAAGTTTTTGGCATCAGTTTGACCTTTTCAATGTAATGGAAAAAGAAAAGGAGAAAAGACAGAGGCAGACAGACAGAAGGGAGAACAGGGCTGATAAAGGAAAACAAATAAAGATGTAGAAAAAGAAGGAGAAGAAGTCAAACATAATAGATTAAGAAAAGGCAGATGATAACGCAAAGAAAGAAGATAACAGTGTAAACCGCTCTATAAATAAATAAAATAGGTAGATAGAAGAGACTCATGCACAGAAGAAGAATGACTGGCCCTTCCTAGCAGCGTAATGGCCATGTCACATCAGCTCTGCATGAGTGGCAGGACACATGGCCCCCATTGCTGCGAGAACCAGGGTCCTGGGCAAAGTGGCCCGGGCCATCTGAGTTCTTCGCCCAGGGGGAGGTGAGTGTGATGGGGCTACTGTCCTGGCTGCTCCCCCTCCTCCGTGTCTGCTCTTATCAGGCGGATTGACAGTGATGTGCTCTGAAGTCTGAGGGCCAGACTGGCAGATGAGCTGGCTAAAGACCAACTGCCCTCTTTGTTTTTGGCCTTTTTTTTTTTTTTTTGGAGTCAGTGATGCGAGTTGGCTGTTGAATGTGTTGTATGTTTGTGTTTTTGCTAAAAATCTATCCATATACTGCTTGAGATTCCATCACAGAAGCTCCAACACACTCTCTCTCACACAGGTCTCTGGTCCTGATCGATGGGTCGGTGCCAGAATACTGATCCCTATCGACCAATGAAATTGTGCACAAGCAGCGTTTCCAATCAATCAGGGAGCGATAGTGGGGAGATGGGTGTCAGTGAGGCACCCCCCCTTCCCCTTCCCCCTCCCCCGTGATAATTGTAAAGACCGGTGGAACCTGATAACAATCACTGATGGTGTCAAAAATACAAACACCTCCCCCTCCCTCCCTCCCCTCGCTCTGTAAAATCTTCTGTTTAATTACAGTAAACGTGTGTGTGTGTGCGTGTGTGTGTGTGCAGGGTTATGCAGAGGCAGTGAAGGGGTTTAATCACACTCCAGTGTGGTGTAATTGTCAATCAAAGAAGGTGTGTCCTTCAGAGAGTAATTAAATTTACCATCTATTCACTACCTCTGTCCTTCGCTGTGTCCTTTGCTGTGCGGCCCGACATCATTCTGGTACAGAGAAATTCTGCATTATCAATAATATCAGAAGATAAGTCATGCACCTTCTTACCAGCATGAGATATACTATATTTTCGGTATATATGGCTGGGAAAGAAGTGTGGCAGCACAACACACAGTCAGAGAACCCAGGAGCAGGAGAATGGCTGAAGAATGAAAGAAGGTTTTAAAATGGCCTACTCAAAGTCCTCTCTTATTCCCAGGCTTCCCCTCACTCTCTCTGGCTGACCAGATGAGTCTGCTGCAGAGCGGCTGGATGGAGATTCTGATCCTTCGAGTGGTGTTCCGCTCTCTGGCCTTGGAGGACAAGCTGGTGTACGCTGGGGACTACATCATGGATGAAGAGCAGTCCAAGCTGGCCGGGCTGCTGGACCTCAACAACGCCATACTGCAGCTGGTGAAGAAGTACAAAGCCATGGGGCTGGAGAAGGAGGAGTTTGTGGTCCTCAAAGCTATCGCTCTTGCTAATTCGGGTAAGAAATGAAGCTCTGTGTCTGCTGATGTATTACAGCATTCAGTTTCTTGACCGTAATTTCTCCACCTCTCTTTATAGACTCCATGCAAATAGAGGACTCAGAGGCAGTTCAGAGGCTGCAGGACGTTCTTCACGGGGCCCTTCAGGACTACGAGGCCACCCACCACCCAGAGGACCCTCGGCGTGCGGGCAAGATGATCATGACCCTCCCTCTTCTCCGCCAGACGGCTGCCCGGGCTGTGCAGCACTTCTGCAGCATCAAACAGGACGGCCGCGTGCCTATGCACAAACTGTTCCTCGAACTGCTGGAGGCCAAAGCCTGACGGCCATTATCTTCATCCATGACCCATGGGGGGCAGGAAGCGGAGGATGACGGGTAATTGTGTGGGGTTTGACACCGTGTATTTGTCCATTTCAGCTTGCAGTAAAAGTCTTTTCAGCAGCTGGAACATTTTTTTAGAGCCACGCCCCCCCCCACCCCCTCCTGCTTCCAATGAAGGAAACAGTCAGATCGGCATTTTATTCTTTGCTGAAAAACACAAAGAAGAAGAATCGCCTAACAAATGCCAAACATGGACTTTTTTTTTTTGCCCCCACAAAGACCACCTGATACTTGAAGATCCTTGTGGATTATTTTCTTCATCTTGAAGCCTGTAAAATCTGCATCTTAGTGCATTTTATGATTTGGTTTTATTTTATTTTTTTTTTGTAAAGAAAAGGTTAGTCTTGCCAAAGAGTTATGACTCTTGTTATTGAATAATACCAGCAAATGAGAATATGTTGTGGCCTGTAAGACATTCACACTAACCTGCTCTGCATATGTTTATTTATCACATTCGATAAAGGGAAGCGATTAATGGTACCAATGATAACCGGCCTCTTGATTTGAGTTGATTTGAGTTGACATTTTCAGGGAAACGAGTACTTCACGATGCAAAGTGATATTTATATGAAAGTGGCTCTCCTCTTTTTTTTTTCTTTCTTTCACTAATACGGCATTAATGAGCAAGTGCAGTGGATAATAATTTTCTAAAGATTTTTAAATTGTAAGAAAATTTTTTTACTAGCTTCTCTGCTGCAGCACTGATACCGATATATATATAGCATATCATGTATGATTATAAATGGAGTCTGTACTTGAAGATCATAATGTTAACTGTAGAGTTGTGTAGACCCCATAGATATAACTTTTAACTATGTAAAATGGCTGCCATACTGTATAATCTGGATTAGGGAGACGCTTGATGTCTTTTCTATGGTAGACGTTTCTGTGTAGGATGAAATTTGTGCACTACTTTTCCTTTTAGCCATGAAGATTTTTTTTTGGGAGGGGGGACCCGGTGATGACGTTGTGTTAATCTGTTAAAAAAAAAGTGTGTTTTGTGTGACGAATATTTTCTCTTTTTTTCCGCACATGAAGGGATTAAACTCAAAAGTTGTCTCAGTACGTAAAAAATGTAAAAAAAAAAAAAATGTCTTGCTCCTTATTTAACTAAAGTACTGTGACGCAATAATGGGATTTTTTTTGTGATCAGATGTAGCAGCAGCAATATGATGGTGTATAATTTGCTGTATATACATCATGTCTTATGCCAACAGAGATGTTTAATAAGGATACAAATAAGCTTTGTCTTGGATGAGCTGTGCCGTGCTATTTCATTCTCAGGTGGATTTTTTTGGGCAATAAAGATGATCCCCTTAATGCAAAGCTCATAATATCCGAGTGTCGTCTTCCTCAATAAAAGCGAAGAGGGGTTTTGAGACAAATTCATTAAGAGCCTGTAAAGTGGGTGCAGTCTGTTGCTCTGTGTGTGTGTGTGTGCTCTGACAATGGACTGTCATTTCCAAGTAAGGTCCCATTATGGCACATTTAGGCCATCTGAGCCCAGTTGGATGGAGATTTATAATTAACAGCCATAATGTAATGAAGTCTAACAGTGGCCCCAGAGAGTGCTGGTCATCAGCTGCCTGTTGAGGCTGAGAGGAGCGGAGGCATCCGACTCATCGCTCCATCATACTGTGAGGAAAACACACTCATGTGTGAGTTTGTCATATATATATATATATATATATATATATATATATATATATATAATACTACTACTACTATACTCTTCATACATCCTTCATAGTATAGTATTGCATGAAATCATTGAACTTTGCTACCAATAAATATGAAATAAATTGTTAAAAATTTAATATATTCTTTAAAATTGCATCGTGCAAAGCTTGGCTTGGCTTACATAATGTAATTTTTGTATTCTCCATCCTCACTTCTTCACACTTTAGTTTCTGTATGACAAAAGAGTAAAGAGAAAATAGCATTATTTGGTGCAATTCCTTTAAAAACAACAAACCACATAGAGAACACATTTACATTAACAAATTTAATTTAAATTAACCTGACATACCAGATGGTTTGTTACACACAAGTCATACCTGGAAACTTTGCATAGCTTGAAGTCTGGCAAGGAGGAGAGGAGAGGAGAGGAGAGGAGAGGAGAGGAGAGGAGAGGAGAGGAGAGGAGAGGAGAGGAGAGGAGAGGAGAGAGGAGAGGAGATGAGAGGAGATGAAAAGATGGATGAAAAGACAAACTAAAACCCTAGTGAACCCCCTTTCGTCATTTATCTGTAATGATGTGTCAGCAGCAGTCAAATAATCTCCCTTTTTACCTGTGGTTTAAACTCACGGCGGACCGAGGGGCAGATTTTTCACCACATCAGCCGTCAGTAAGTGAGTTAGTGATCTTGAGTGATACAGCCCCGTATGTCCCTCTCCTTAAATGAGTTAGTATGTGTCTAGCGGCCGTGTCGCCCAGACACCTCGGTGATGGATGAGGCCCCGAGGAGATGGGCTGTAAAAAAGGCTGATTCTGGCACTCAAGGGTGAGATCACTTCCTCAATAAAAAAGCATTGTCCCGAATCATCACAGCAAGGTATGAATGCTGATTAGGGTATTAGACAGAGGAGAGCTCCTGTGTAAAAAAAATAAATCAGATGAGCTGAGAGTTAATGTAGGCGACTACAGAGCTGTGATGTCTGAGGCTATAGATTTAAAGACAGTGATGAATAATTGTTTAATTCTTGGAGTTTGAAGGCTTGAAGTTGGCAAATGAAGGCCAAACTTTAGGTTGTCGGTGTCCTTTAAAGAGAAAAATATTCACTCAAAACCACCAAATCATCAAGATTTCTTAATAAATTAAAGTGTGCACTGGTAATTTAAACACTTTAATTGAGGACGTCTAAAGAGTTAAATGGCACAAAGGGTTAACATGGCTATATATTTCAAATTTTTGTCTTCATATGGAGATTTTCTACAAAAATCTTTTTTTTTTAAAAGTGTCTCCCAACAAGCGTTTTAAACTTTAAACAAATGTGCTTTCTATAAATATGCAGATATTTACGTTAACTGGTAGAAAATAGATCTTTGTGTGTCATTCAGTGCCATTACATTAAAGGTTTTATTATGAATCTGCCTCTTACCTCCTGTCTGTCACTCCCACTCATTCATCCACAGACAACTGTACAGTTAGCGGTTAGAGGACGATGCAGAGGAAAGTATGTTTTCACACCTCACAGCCTTCAGCTCCCTGTACTTCTAAAAGGAAAATGTTTTTATTATTATTATTATTGCTGTTTTCGACCTCCGCAGTGCAATATTAACAGAGGTGACTGTAGATATGGGACACTGCAGCTGTACTTGCATAATGAGTTCCTTCACTGCCTCGCAACAACAGACCAGCACCTGCTGCATAGCGCCATCATGTGGCTGAACGGTGTGATGCAAGGGGTGCAATGTTATGTGAGTTTTCACAGTTTGAGGAATGAGGTCACTTTATAAGAAATGTGGAGCGCAGAGTACAACAGAGTTTTTTCTAAAACAAGGTCAAAACAGAAGGGGTCAAACTGATCACATGGCCAAAAGTAAGTGGACAGCAGATTTTGTACACTTGTCTGGACGGTTATCTTGATACTTTATGTACAAACTAGTGGAAAATGTTCATTCAATGATTGTTTTTAAGATTTTTTTTGCAATAACATCACATGTCACAAAAAAGTTCAAATAAATGGTCTTCCCAGTTTGATGGACAGACCGTGTCCACAGACTTTTGTAAGTATTTTACAACACTGCAGTTCAAACTGAATCATTTTTCAGAAAGGATGAAGGCATGAAGTCTTAGTAATTAATGTGATCTTGGTATCTGGATTAATCAGATATAGGAGCAAGTGGCAACACAAAAATGATCGGGCATCAGGAGGTCATCCATAGCTTGCACCTTCTTCCCATTGAGGACCTCTGAATGATGCTGGTCTGGATCCTTTCCTCCTGTCAGGAGCATTTAGCTTTAGATGACACTAGACTAGACCAATGACCACTCCTGTTAAAATGAAGCACTTGTCCCAAGGAACGGAGGAAGTTGGTGGAGGCAGTAAGGCCTGAGCTTTCTGCTCCTCCTGATGGATTAAAACGTCTGTAGAACATCTCATTCAGGACTGTAGACAGCAACAAAAATGTACTGAACACAATTATTGCAACTGCTTGACATGAACATGTGAATGTGGAATTGTATTAACTACTAGAACCCACTGTGTGGTAATGATTACTTTGATACACACACAGTGCACTGAAGGGGATCAGAGGGGTGATATGTTGCTACCATGCCTCTCCAGGTAAACCGAAACCTGACACTGTTACCATGGCACTGCTGAGAAAAAGCAAGGGTTGATGGGAGTTTTAGAGGCGCAGAAGAACACACACACACATGCAGTTAGTTCAGGGCTCCTAGAGCTCTGATGCTTTGTGCATTCCTTGTGCTCTCTAGGAAATGTTAGCCTCAGGGACCTGGACTGTGGGAAGACATTCTTAAAGTCTGCTCAGTGTAACATTGGAAGGTAGCGAGTCAGTAAAAGTATCTATTTGTGTGAAATATTAATGTGGTGACAGGTGTGATCCTAAACACCCGGCAGCTCTTTGCCCTTCTGATCAATGCGTCGCACAGCGAGGGGCTGCCAGCAGCACCCCCGCCACAGGCCGAACCACGGACCTCAGCATTGGTGAGTGGACACACTTCTCTCTCTCAGTGTGCAGCAACAGTGTCTATAATACCTTGGGCATACATGAGATTTGTATTACACTCACTCTACTGGAACATGATGGAAATGTTATATTCATCATGAAAACACTGTATAATCCACCCAGAGCCACAAAGCCATGGACTCCACTGAAATGTAAATGGGTAAAAGTGTAAAAGTAGCAGAGTGTGCAGTGTGTCACTATCCTCTAAGGCTAGAAAGTAGGCCATGTTTGTCTCCAGTTACACTGTTATCTCCTCCACGCCACGCATGTGATCATCTTTCTTTCTCTTACGGTTGATTTGTGACGTACGTCTATGAGATGTAAACCCTGGAAAAGTCTCAGTAAATGAGGAGGACGAGTCTCCTCTTTGTCTGCACAGTCAGATGTGCATCTGTTGTTTGTGTTTCTTTAGCACAGTACTTTCTAGATGAAGATTAAAGATTAAACCAGCAGCTACAACACATTATTCAATGATGTCATTTATGCTGACGACACTCAGTTGTATTTATGTCAGTGATTTTCATTGTTATGCTGATGACAACCAGTTTTATTTACGTGTATCTATGAAGCTATCAGGAATGGATTAATATGTGTAATAAAAGACATTTCCTGGTCAAAATTGAGTTCTTAAGAGTCATACTTGAGTCCAAAGCCATCCAGAGTAACAAAATAACCAGCTTATCTATTTCTGAGGTGTAATAACAAGAAATTCTTTGACCTCTGCAGTATTGCTAAAACAATCCTGTCTTACAGTGATGCTGAGAAACTGATCGACGCTTGCATCACTTCTAGGCTGGACAACTGTAATTCATTAGGATCATGATGTCCAAACAAAAAACTCTCGGAGACGTCTGCAGCTGATCCAAAATGTTGCAGCCAGAGAACAGACAGGAATTAGCAGGAGAGATCATATTGCTCCTGTTCTTGCTTTTCTTCATCGGCTTCCAATAAAACCCAGAATAGACTTCAAAATACTCCTCTTTATGTAAAAGGCACAAAAAGGTAGAGAGCCGCCATAGGACCATAGTGCAGATGCCACCTCTGTGTGTAAGATTCAATTTAAAACCTTCCACCCACGGTTAGTCCTAGGACCTCCAGTTACAGCTATAGATATTTCGTCAGCCATAGCTAGAACAGGCTCGACTAACCTTTAGCCATCATCTTAGCTATGTTGCCATACGCTTACGCTGTTGGGGGACCCCTGTATGATCTACTGAGCAACCCCATTAAAGGGAAGATACTATAAACAAATATACAAATCAAATCTAATTGAAGTAAATTGATGCTGCTTCTCTTTCCAGATTCACCGAGACCCACTCCTCTCGTAGGAGGTGGAGCCGAGGGCGGTGAGCGTGCAGAGGGAGGCCAGGGAAACAGGCATGTCGTGCAGGAACTGTGGTTCATCGTAGTGATGGCGGCCATCGCCCTGCTGCTGCTGGCTATTGTGTTAGGTGTCCTACTTCATAAAGTGAGAGACCTTACAGTTTTATCTTTGTTGCTTATGCAGCACTGTTCTTAAACCTGCACAAACCTTCAAATAAGATTTCTACTCTTCGATGCTTTTACTGTGGAACACTTCAGCTCTTTGTTCTCCTCCCACACCAGGCCCTGAACAAACCCCCGTTCACCAGAGAGAGACCTCCTCTGGTGGCCCTGCCCATGCAGAAGAGGAGCCCCATGGCT
Organism: Parambassis ranga; assembly: GCF_900634625.1. NCBI lineage: Eukaryota > Metazoa > Chordata > Actinopteri > Ambassidae > Parambassis > Parambassis ranga. The sequence goes on from NC_041043.1 coordinate 12,211,374, forward strand.
GTTTACCCACCAAGCAACTCCATTTTAGTGAGAGCAGTGTCGCCTTAATGTATAATGCATGTTATAAAAAACATAAACTGGGAACTGACCTGCATCTCCTTTTTTAGTTTGACACTGTCCCTGACACCACGGGCTTCTCCACCAGTGTGACACTGAAGGGCTTCACCATGAAGATGGAGGTAAATGCTCTAGATCAACAGCATGTCTTCTGTCGAATATATTTCATCTGTTGTTTTTTTCTTTCTAGGAAGTTCTGGAGGCAAAATGTGAGGCTGACAGTGAGGTCCCTGTGCAGGGCGGAGTGAGCATGCTCAGCGAGAACTCCCTAAGACGTAGCGTCAGCCAGGTGATGGATGGGAAGTCGGTGACGGAAGAAGATGACGTGTGGGACCCGAGCATTTCAGGCCATGACAGTGGGATGGTGAGAGACCCCAAAAACGTATGCTGAACCAATGAAGACAAACTATTGCTGTTATTTCAAAGCTTTGCCCTAAAACACTTTGCTGTGTCTTCTCCTGTGCAGTTCATGGATGATGAAGAGTTCCAGGACACCGTTAAAGGCTTCAGCACTGTGAGGAAGGAGCACACCATGTTCACAGACACCAACCTGTGACCGGGAACCAGGAACTTTTGGATGATTGACACTTCAAACAGCGACGCCGCTGTCTGTGGCTGTCAGGAAGAGGAGGCTATACACGACATCACTGGAGTTACTGAGGAGACAAGGAAAGAGTGAGACTGCTGTCATGGAGGACAAAAGAAACCAAAGATGAAGTCATACATTGGATCCTTTTTTTCTATATTTTTCCTCTCTTGGTAATTTTATATGATGTAACATTGCTTATTTTTACAAATATAATCAATCTCAACTTAAAAAGGTTTTCTCATGTGATACTGTTTTTGTAAGCACTCTGAAGTGAGCTTCCCTTCTGTACACACTACAAATGTCATGGAGATATATGGCATAATGTGCCTTTTTTAGTATCCATGAACAGAAAAAAAACACACACACACATGCACATAGGTCTTCAAAATGTGAGCAAGATGCACTACACTCACATATTTATTTTTTTATTTGAAATGCAACATGGGCACAAAAACACTTGTACCATTACAGTCAATAATATGGTTACAAAACAAACATTTACAGAATAAATTAATGTACTGCAGTACCACATGAGACAGTAAACATAAAACCCCAAACTGAGGGGATTATATTGCATTAAAAACAAAAATGAGTTTGTTAAATGTACAAAGATTTTTCATTTACAAAGGCAGCCTCTTGCTTTTTGTTGCTTGTTGCACGTGTACAAATATAAATCTCTAAATCGTAGTTACACTGATATGTCTGCTGAGAAGACCAGACCAGACCAGACCAGGGCTTCTGGCCTGAGAGGAGCTCCTTCACTCATTTCATTTTAAAACAATAACAACCGCTGTTGTGATATATGGACACAGTCAGTGTCACTGAAGCATTTAATTTACCAGATTATGATAAACTGTGGGATTAATAGTTCACATCAGACTTTAAGCCTTCACTGAAACATGTACTCGTCCCTTTAGTGTAATCTAATTCATCATTATAAATGTGTTAGCAGCAGTAAAGTGCTGCATAACTATTCGAATATAGCACAACAAGCTTCTTCCTGTATAAAACTATAAATGAACCCCTCACACTTCAGCAACGCTTTGTGCAATCCACCCCAACAGACATCATCTTTGTCACCTCTTTTTATTCCTGGAGCCATAATTTACATTTTTAAAAGTTCATTCCTTTCCTCCTCACCTCCTCTGACTGCTGTGCTATCATAATGCGACTGCTACACACACATCCTACAAATATTACAGAGCTAGATTATGTTTCGGCACACCCTAATATAATCAATAACTTCAAATGCTATCTGGGTTTAATTCACTTAGCTACCATGCTGGAGGAAGGTCTGCAAGTCTAGCTTGTGGAAACAAAGACTCAGGAATGTCAGTCCCTTTCTGGAGATTACGTTTTAAACGGCTAACACTGATGATCGTACCTGAGAGCTAACCCTGATCTGTGTGGTGCACCTGTAGCAGCTGGTGATCTGAATGTTAGCGTACCAACGGGCTTAGAGTGCTGGACTGGTAGTGACAGACAGAAAGGGGGCGCTCCAGTGAGTTAGTATTGCACTTTCTGCATGAGTTGCAAGAGATGCTTGCAGATATCCTGAGTTTTAGTTCTAGTATAGATCCTACAATTCCCATGATGCAACACAAGTTTCTGCTCTATAATGATTTAGTTTGCCTTGTTATCAATGACGGATAGCATTGCACAGCTGTATGTGTATGCTCAAATCTGATTAGTGACATAACCAACAATATATAAACAATGCATTTCTCCAGATTTCACTAAAGCTGATGCACAGAGCAGCCATCTTGTATTTTGAGATTGATAGTGGATAGTGAGCTACAATTTGTGAGGAACCTCAAAAGCCACCCACTCACTCCTCACTCACTATATGGGGAGTTTGTTGTAGGGAACTATATAGTGGGCTCATCGTCGCTTGTGCATTATTTTTCATGGTGCATTGTAGGACACATATACACTATATAGGGTGCTTTATAGTGAGTAGGGGTGATTTTTGGACCCAGCCCTAGTGTCAAAGCCAGTGATGTAACCTTGATGACATCAATAGGTGTATTATATCAGCTTTAATAAAGTCCCTCCAAAGCCACAGAAGACGATGCACAAACTAAAATATATGTAAAAATCAGTGGAGCGCCCCTTAAAGGTTAGTTTGAACTCACAATGGGGTGACGTGGGGAAGGTTTTCTTCACCCCAAGTTGAAGTTTAACCAAATCAGAAGTGATGTACATCCACCACAAGACCAGACCACTGAGTAAAGGGCTACCACGAGAATACTCTAACAGATTACAGACAGATACATCCAACAATTTAGGATTCGACTACACATTAATCAACCCTGTCACTATCTAGCTAACAACTGATTATTCTTCTTCTTATTAAAATCTGCATGAAATGGCAACTCATGAGGAATTGATAAAGTTGTTGAGGGGGTCACTATTTGCGGGTTCAGTGTTCATTAGACAGCATTTACAAAATGGATCCTAATCTCACTAAAAACACACCCTTATCCAAAAATATGCTCTATGTGTTTGATCATCCAGCGTTTACTTTCTTAAGTCATGTCATGTTTTCTTCCCTTTTTGTTCAAAAAGTAAAAAGATTCCGAAAACTGTGCAATATGTCTCGTATCATATACAAAATATATCATTTTAACATTCAGCTAACAGCTAATAGAGAGCAAAAAACCGACATGCGACAAGAGAATGTCCTACAATTGTGGATTTCAAAATTAAAGGGGTTTGCTCTTCGATCCTTAGCAAGCAGAGTTTTTACACCTTAAGACGTCATGAGCAATCAACAAATGTCATCATTGCAAAGGTTTCTTTCTGCTTGGCATTACATGGAAGCAAACGCATGACAAAAACTGCACAGTTCAGACTGCATTTCCCTTTACACGGGCCTGCTGACGCTGCCCGCTAAGATAATACAAACACCAAGTTATTTCCCTGACTCTTCATTGTCCAAGAGCTGCTGGCAAATCAGGAAGTGAGGTGTTCAGGGTAACACTGATTACAGACATCCATACACAAGTTGTCATGCAGTCCGGATTTTTTAAAAAATTAAAAAAAAAAATTACAAATTAAAAGATCTATACATGCCTAGGAGTTATATCTAGAGTTAAAATCATCGTCAACAGAGTAAAAAAATTAGCACAAGGAAAAAAAAAATTGGATTTTAACACATTATGTGGATTTTTTCCCCTCAAAATTACCAGAACCCTCTTCTGATGGTCCATCAGATGGCTCTGGAAAGTCTCCATCTTTGACTTTTACGTGGGACAAAGAACTGTGAAGAGAAAAGTGCAGATTGGGTGTTGATAACTTCTGCATCGATGCTCAATGTGGCACAATGAAAGAGCGCTGTACGTACAATGGAAGAGCAGCTAGCTACTACAGAGAGAAATGTGTGGTGAGAGAGAGGAGGAAACGGTAATTACAGGTGAGAAGAAGCAAACAGCTGGTACTACAAGCTAGCAGTGTGTTTCAGGGAGGGGGGGAAAGGTGTAGTGTAGCCACAAAGCACTACACGCAGTACAACAGAGGCTACAGCAGAGAGTGAGTGAGGAAAAGCTGCTGTTGCTGCTGCAGGGTAAAGGTAATGTTACTATGCAGAGAGACAGAGAAAGGTAAATATCCTGGGTTAACCTCACAAACCTCAGTATCCACTGCTCTCATACCAGAGCTACCCAAAGGACAGCGCAGCACAAATGAGAGACAAGGAAGGTACAGGTCAACAGTCGACAGTGAAGGTTGGCAAGAAAAGCATTGTTCACTTTTATTTTTTTTATATATATTACGGTAATGTTCACACTGCTGTTTGCTTTTCTTTACTGCCAGTTTCCCTGAAAACAGAAGTGCATGCCATGCTTCCTCTTTCATGCAACAGAGAGGGAGGAAGTGGAACAGACACGATCAAACATTCAAGATATTTTAGCTTAATTTGACTGCAGTTGAGGACAACATATGGGTAGTCCTCACAGGTCCACCCAAAACGTAAGAACTTAGAACCAAACTGAGTCTAGTTTGGTTCAGATTTCTGGGTCTCTGTGAGACCTCTATCAGAGGGTCAGATGTAACTGAAAGGTCTATGAAAGTGTTTTACCTTTGAGGATGTAGTCTGTTAGGAGGGCTGGTACCTTCTCGCTGTCATCCCTCATGGCATGGAGGACTGGAAGTTAGGAACAATGTGGACATTAAGAAAAAAAACAAAACAAAAGCTCAAACCTGTTTGAGTGTCTTTGTGAGATTCACTCACTCTTTGTGAGGATCTGGAGGTCTTCTACAGGTGGTGAGCCAGCTTTCTTCTCATAAGGGATTACTGTGGTCAGATACTGGAAAAGAAAAAGAAATTACTCTTTGATTCCACAGTCTCGTAATTTCACAATAAAATGAGGAGAACATATGAATACATGGTAATTAATGGGATGTTTGTATGCAACAGATGGTTCGTCTCAACCAAACACACTCTGTCAGTGTTTACTGATGTGAAATAAAAAGTAATTAAGCAACAGAATAATATGAAATTGGACAAAATAACATTATGGAAAGTGATAGATCAATTGGTTGAAAAGAATTTGTTCAATAAATGGACAAAAAAAAAGAAAGAAGTGAAAGGATTATTTAAAAAAAAAACAAAAAACTGAACACCGGTGGTGGTAGCTGTAAAAAAAGGAAGCGAACATGCCAGTGAGAACAAAGAAAAAGCACAGAAATGTATCTCCAGTGCAAAGAAAGAGCAGGGGCACCTGTTTGTCCCCGCCTGTGTTGCCAAAAGTTTGACGGAGGCCATTCTGAATGACAGTGGAGAGTCCCTCCAGAGTGAGGAGCTACAAGGAGTGAGAGGAAGGAGGAAGAAAAGAGAAGATTTCTATATCAAGGGAAAGGAGGAAAAGAGGTAAAAACCCTTTGGTGTTTGTATGAAAGTGAGTCTCCCCATGCAACTCTCCCTTTAATCTGAAAACGTGTGAGGCTGTGCCACTCTTTATTATCATAATCATGCATGCAGGGTGTTTTTTTTTCTTCCTTTGTCTTTATGCCTCCAGCACCATTATCACCATATGACTCACCGTGCCGGGTATATGCGTGCTGGCGGTCCTCTGGCCGTTTGGCCCCGTCGTAGTCGTACTTCGGATTTTCTTCTTCTTCCTCAGCAGCTCGCGGTGCTCCTTCTGTCTGTTCTGCACATCGATCAGCAGCGAGATGAAGCTGTTCTTCACCTGCGTGTGCACACACAGACGAATGTTGCTTTGTAGAATTACGCTACAGTTCAGATATTGATGTTTAGATACACTCAAAGAGACAATGTGGCTGCAGTGTGACACTGAAGCAAATTACACTGTAAAAAAAAAAGAAAGAAGAAGAAAAGCTGGCAGCGATTCACTGACCTCTCACCTCACTCTGCAGAACACTGTGGGCACTGCAGTCTATTCTTATCATACAAGTGATGTGTTAATGATGTGATTTTGCCTGTATGTCACATTACTGCAGCAAGCCTAAAATAGGACAAAGGCAGCTAACACATGCTAAAATGAGTCATTTTAATGCTCTTTTTAAATAAAAAGCTACTCATGCCCCGCTCTGCATGTTCCGCCCACATTTGACATGTCATTTTTGTTCTATTTTAAACCCAAGTGACATTGTTGTGCTGTCTTGTGGTAACGTCAAAGTCTCTACCTCTTTTTCATAGTCTAGTTCATCTCGCAGTGCCAGAGCCTGGATCAGCTCTTCACTGTAGCGTCGAATGGCCGCCTCCACTTCCTCCAGAGTCTCAGTCAGCTCTGACACAGACAGCTGACGCAGCCCTGAGGATGACATGCAGATATGTGAGGAAGGAGATGTGTGAGAGCACAGTTTACTTTATGATCATAAGTTTATTTAGAGAACATCTTAAAAATAATTCTCTCTCTCTCTTTCTCCAGCGTAGAGTAAACATCATGGATACACACTGTGAATGCATCTAATATGTACAAACGCACGACATGTTACAATAATGTGTGCAAATGCTTGACACTAAACTTACAACCTTAAGGCAAGCTGGGTACAAACAAACACCATCATGCATTATTATAAGTTGTGCTCAGATATATGCAGCTGATTATGCAACGTTTTGGGGCGGCACATTTGCCGTCTGTCTGAATGTGTTACGCATTATGTAAGCATGTTATCACGTGTGTGCTGTAGTGGACAGCGCAACATCTTTTTTTTTTTTTTTTTAATATAATTTCATTCAGTCATTTACATAACTGTGAAGTGGCAGCAGATGTCCACAATATCATTGTTTTGTCTCCCCCTTACGTATCTCCGCATTCACTGTGGTACTCACGGTCTTCGTAGCTGGTGTTTGAGCTGGAGCGCTTCAACACATGGAGGTCCTGAGAGAGCATGGACAGGTCGGACTGGGAGGGGCTCTCATCATCGTCTGGGTCTGGAGACTCCTGCATTATTTCCTCGATCTCCTCTATCACCTGAGCGATAGCACAACAAAAACACACACACACACACGCTCAGTTTTACACACAGTGTTTTTATGTATAATATGAAAGGTAGGGTAGGAGATTTTAAAAAACGCAATGAGAGTCAGCCAGATTTCCAAAGTAAACACACGCCCCTTTCTCTCTGAGCTCACCCCGAAGCCACGCCTCCCAATCACATGGACGCGCATTACTTGAAGGCGAGCTGCGGTCTGTGACTTCGGCCATCATGCACGTACCTCTCTGTTGCACGCAGAGCAGGAAGAGAGTGACAACCAGCCAATACTCCGTGCAGGGTCCACCCGGAGGATTGGCTGATGTTTTTAGTGTTTTATAGCTTCCACAGATGATTAATATTCTTCGTTTTAATGCGAAACTACAATCCGATAGCAACCAATTAGTTTGGCAAAGAGAAGTTACACTAATTTAACAAAAAGTGCTCCTACCCTACCTTTAATACCTAGCTGTTGGCAAAGTACTAAAGCTGGAGCACAAAGGCTGAGTTTGAGTCTGACCTTTATTACAGCTAGTGTGTGTGTGTGTGTGTGTGTGTGTGTCAAATAAAGGGAACAATAAAGTAAATATTCGTGAATGTTTTGGTTGTGCTTAGTTCAGTCTGTTTATCAATGGCAACTAATGGCTTCACATAAAAAACCAACCCCAACCAGAACTTATTAGCATTTAGGTGTTTGGCCTCAATAACAGCTGCCAAGTGGCAGCACTGCTGACGCCGTGCATGTGTGTGATTGGTTTACCTGCTCAGCAGTGAAGAGTGGCTCATCATTGATGCAGGACACAATGATTGAGTGCATGTCCATCTGTTCCCTCAGCTCCTCGTCGTCCGACAGATCCAAAGACTGGTTATTCAACTTCTGTCAGAAGAGAGATTGAGAGACGACAAACAGGTGGTTGGCCAGATTGAAGGCAGAGGTCCAAACTGCTTAAATTGGTGTCTTAGCATTTTGTCTCCATTTCTATGTAGACTCTGTATGTGTATTTACGTGTCTCTGAGGTACCTCATGCTCAGCGAGGTTGAGGATAGGCAGGTGTAGGGAGCGAGTATGCGATGTCTTCCAGTCCACGGGCATCACGTTGCCATAGTTATCCGTCAGAGCGTTCCACACCCTGTGAAAGAAAGCACCCAGGACTTATTAGTATTCGGCAACACAGAAGAAAATGTGAGAAGCTCTTTTCGTTTCCTTCTCTTTAAACTGTGACACAGCATTACATGAGTCCTGCTCTTGCACTGCAGCTACTCTCTAATCAGACATGTCATTTCCCCAGAGGGTCAGTGCTGAGAAACGTGATGCTTACACTGTGTGGTTAAGCCTTAAATGTGCAGGTTATTTCTATAAACTTGAGTGCATGGATGTTTTTTAAGTTGGCTGATGATATCAACAGATTTTTAGAGAGTGTCGTCATTATACCAACAGAGTGTTTACAGTGCTCTGCAGCGTGCAAATTGGCAGAGGAGGTATCAGAGCAGAACAGATGGCAGCGTGGATTCTGTTGAACATAACGTTCTGTGAACTTCATCTTTGAAAAACATATTTGTTAACAGATTCAAAGGCTCTGTGCACATGAATTCGGGATTTGCTGACTATTTTGAATTTAGGAAATATTACGGCGAAACCCCTTTCATGTGTTTCTCCGGGCATTTTGCATGTTTATCAAACACTATGACAGAAAATCGAGTCTGTTCAGAATGTTAAACTCCAGCGCACATGCAAGTCACTGTTTGTTCCTCGTGGCTCTGACTGTGCGCGCAGAGAGAGGAAGGATGCTGTGAACCCATGTGTCAGAGCGACTCTGCGTTGTCATGCCCTCACACACACACACAAATGTTTATGTAACATGTGTGTTCCTCCCTGAAGTGCTCATGCACAGCTTGGGGGGCGGGGGGGACTGTTGAGTTGTTCTAAATAGGGCAAAGGCTGGCAGGAAAAACTTTTTCTGCTTCGAGCATTGATGCTGTCTCATGCACGTGACCTCGTGCCAACACCATTAGTTTCAGTTTCAGTGAATTTGCATGTAAAAACAGGCTGGATCAGGCTGCAAACCGGTGCCAATTTGTGTAGAATACCTGCTGGGATGTATTTATGCAGACTTAGATTTAGTAAACAGTTTGCTGTGTCTGCGACCATACACACACACACACACATTTCCTACTTGTCATTCTGTGGTTCAGCTCAGTCACAGTATTACTGGGGAACTTGTTAAGCATCTAGGCACGTCCTGCAAAAGTGCAGTCGTCCAGAAAAGACTCTTAGCGAGCTTGGCGCTGCTCATTGGGCTTCACCAGGCTGTTGGCCAATTAGTCCATTGCCTTATTCCTCTTCTTCCTTTACCCTCACCATCCATAAATGTTTATTTCCAGCATTCATATATTCCCCCTATCCATTAACTGAAGCAGACCTCTCATGTGGAACACAATGTCCAAGTAAAAACTTGATTTTCCACAGCTAACTGGGTTGTGTTCAAGTCCACTCAAGAGTCCTCTCCATAATCAGATCCAAGTGACCAGCTGACATCTGTGATGTAATCTGCAGAATATTATGTTCCATGTTAAAGGGACACTGCCAATTAAGAGACAGGCTTTGTTTGAGTCACTGATTTAACTACAAATTGGACTTTTTTGGACCCTTGCTGTAGACATCATGGCCTGATTTCAGGCTTTTGCGGCTACTTCAGAAGTAAAAAAACAGGGTAATGTAGAAGGAAGAGGCCACCACACCTCATTGGTGACTCATGCACCGTCAGCCTGCAAGCAAAATGTACTTTTTATCTGCTAATTTCTTTTGGGTAAAGTTGGGTAAAGCATTTCAATGTACTGTGTTGCTTTTTCTATACAGCAAATTAACAAAAAGAGAGCAGCCAGTATGTATTACTAATGAAATGACAAATGCAGAATATGACTGTATATAGTTTAGTCTATTATTAGCTCCAAAAAACACAACATAATCTCCTCTGTTTACAGCCGATACATGTTGGGATGAAATGTAATGCTACCACCAGTCACGGTTGTTGTGGCCTGTGTTGTGTAGAAACAGAGCATGCTGTTAAATAGGATAGATATGACCTAGTCATAGTATAAATTGAGAGTCAGTGTTCTGCTATTGGGCTATATACCTATAGTACATAGGTATATGTGGCTACTTTGACACATGTTAATGTGTCAAACACAAATCTATCGTGCAGTTTTATAATAAAATATGCATACTCTTTATTTAGTCTGGTAAACGTGTTCCTTTGGGTGTCTAAAGCGTGCACACATGTGATAACGGTGCCATAATGTTGCATTGTGAGATGCAAAAGGCATCAATAAGAGGGTGATTCATACAGCCCTGTACTTAGAGTGACATTTACACTCACTGTGGGATTGGTGTGACAAGCTGCTCTGTGAAGTAAATGGCATGTTGTCATATGAATGTGTGGTTGTTGACATTTGTGTGTGCCTATGAGACACAACAACAGCCGAGGACCTCCGGCTGAGATAACAAGGGTAAGAACAGATGCTGAGTGCAACCTCTAATGATGGCATGTATGAAAGATGACATGCTGAGCCTGTCAGCAGTAGGAGGAACAACAAAAGTCCCAAAAGACATCTTCAAAAGTCAAAACTGTTACGTTTCATGTGATCAGGGCATTTTATATACAGAGCAAAGGGCATCTGTGCATTCACTTACTAGCAAGCTATATTTCAAGGAGCTAAATAGCCAACACAAACCAATCTATATCTAGCATATAATCAAGACGTGGTAACGTGGCATATCCCTCCCGACCTCTCTCTCTCATACACACACTCACTCACACACACAAACACACACACTGGATAAGAAAGTAGATGTTAACAAACTGCACTACAACGTTGTTATTGTTCCAGTTCGGTGTGTCAGCTTGAGCTAAAGAGTTTACATTTGCCGAATAACTAAGAGAGTGTATTAAACATACCCCCCTGTTGACACACACCGCTTGCTAAACTTTGCACAACACTGATTGCAGCTAGCTAAACTAAGACTCCCACAGTGGGCAGCATCAGTGAGGTTAGCCGGGAGAGGCTAACGTAGCTAGCTAACGAAGAGATTAAAAGTTAGCTTTAAATCAAACATGCGTAAAATGCACACTCACTCGTCATCTTTCAGGTAATTGTCCTCCGTGATAGGTTTAATCGGAGCTATGTTTTCCGTCGTAGTGTTGTAGTTTCGGAAACACACTGTCAGCTTCTCATCAAAGTCATGGACGAGGTCCTCCATCGACTTGAAGCTGCAGATCTCCCCGGAGAAACTGTTGTCCAGGTCGGAGAAATCGTCTAGGCCCGTCGGATCGGCCACGTTAGAGTTAAGCTGGTCCAGCTGCTCCGCTGACTCCGAGGACGGCTTAAATTCATTAAAGTCCTGCCAGTCCTCATCGAAGTGGGCTAACGGCGCCGCCATGACTGCCGCTGAACCTCGGTTGACAGGCTGTTGGATCCCCCTCGATGGTGCTCTGTTTTCGGCTTTGAGGCACGACGAGACGCTGAGAGTTGGAGAGACAGAGAGAGAGAGCGAGGAAGGGAGAGAGAGAGAGAGATGGAGTGGGCGGTGCTACGTGACGTCACCACGCACGCTCCTCCCGTTTCAAATGGAAAACAAACCAAAACATCAGAGTTCCCTATATAAAATGTTACAAGAATATAAACTTGAATAATATTTACTTTATGTGAGGTAAATCTTCATTGTCTCTTATCAATAACATCAAAATGCTTCCATAATTCAGGCCTTTTTTAAAAAATATTTTTTGCCATCAGGTTGCATGAATTTATGAATTATTGAAACCACATATTATATGCAATTATTGTTCTGAGTGATTTGAGGAAGCAAGACTTTGCTGTGGTAAACGTTTTATTGTTGATGTAGTTGACCCATTTTATTTCTAGCTATGACTAAAACACACCACCAGGTGGCACAATAACTCTGATGTTACAGATCTTTGAAAACCCACAGGCCAAAAATGCTAAAACTTACCCCATCTTGCTTTATATAATAAAAGGTCACTCTGCAATGAGTACTTTTTATAAAAAAAAACAAATTCTTATGTTTTTATTATCTCAAAGTTGTTGTCTGTGACAAATAAGGAATAGCCAGTTCTGCTGTCTGCAAAGCAACAACCATGTTAATACAGGCTACATTGTCTTTATATATATATATATATATATATATATAGAGAGAGAGAGAGAGAGCATACTTACCTGCACCCTCTGCATATGCAGCTTTATTCTGAAATGTATGGCCAACAACAAGGCTTTTATTAAAATAACTTGACTTTATTGGCAATTGTACTTTTTATTACTCCTAATGTTGGCATCAAAAATGGCCTCCTCCCAGGTGAATTTGGCCCTAGACATTGCTTTCAAGACATTTAGAAATAAGTCACTGATTACAAAGCAGAATTCTGACAAAATATTCAACCCAACGTGTTTCCACCTTCACACATGCTTTACCAAGCCAGTGACTGAGCGTTTGAACTGGTGCGGGTTTTGTTGCTGAGTATCTGATGGATGTCCAAAACTCCTGTGGGCCTTTTTTTTTGTTTGTTGTTGTTGTTTGTTTTTTTTCAAAACCCTGAATGCTTTATTGAAAATATGCATACATAACACTTTTTTCCTACACAACAATACAAAAACAGTACAATCACTTTTGTAAATAACACATTGAACGCAAACCCACACATCACCCTCTTCCCACCCCCCAGAGCCCAAGGAGCTTAGCGATGCTACAGTTAAGCCCTTAGTCCCCCCCCCCTCCTGGTCCTCACCCACCCACCCACCCCCATCACCTCTGAGAAGTAAGACATAGTTAAATCAGAAACAACTCGCTTGGTAAACTCAAAGACAGAAGAACAGAGTAGACAGCAGGTTGCATACAGACATAGCATTTGCCACCAGCAGGTGAATGATGGTGGAAACTTTTGGGTTCTTAAGTGCGTTGCCTCAAACCTTCTGAAATGATGTGTGTCATGGATGAGGAGTCCATTCTGTAATCCAGGAGTTGAGAGAGATTTCCAATCATGACATACATAACCTACACAAAAAACACCACTGTGCACCATGAGGAATTTGGCTTTGATACGGGTTGAAAAAAAAAGAAGTTGCAACCGCCAATCTACAATGGCACACTGAGAGAGAGATATTGGTAAATTACACAGACATGCGATAAAGTCGGTCTTCACTTGAAGGAAACTCTTTTTAAAGGCGAGGGGTGGATAGTTCAAACCTGATTTGATTGTAGGTAACACTTCCTATGACTCTTCCCACTCCTATCAGCATGGGGTGTTACTGTGCATATTTATTTTGTGATTAGTAGATAAAAACGCAACTGAATACAAGCAAAAACAAAACAAAAACATACATGTAAAAGAAAGATAAGAGGGGTTATAAAGATTACCAAAAAAAATGAGGACTCTCAGATGTCTGGTTATATTTTAATATGGTCATACAGGGATAGAGATCAACCAAAAAAACAAAAAATAAAATGATATAATGCGAACAAAAAATTTAAGTAACAAAAAAGTTCAATAAAAACAGACAGAAAAGCACTGTTTTTAAACATTTTACTGTATATCAGTCTGTAGCAAATAGTCATTACATACCCTGAAAAAAGGGAGGAAGAAAGCTTTGAATGGTGCACTGACCAGTGAGTAACTTGGCTGGAGAGCAAAAAAAAAAAAAGGGGGGGGGGGGTTAATGCTGAATTCTCTCTAAGCTCCAAGAGTGATACCCACTCGAAGTGAGGCTGCTATGCCTTTTTTTAAAATGTGAGGCTTGAGTTTGATCACATCTATAAGTTCAGTCACTGGTTTTTTTTTTGGGGTGCATAGAGGCATAGTGAGGGCTCAATTCCATTAGCGACCTCCTGCTCGGTTTCAAGTCTTTGCCAATGCAACGTTTTGAAGCCATAACAATGGCGAAAGTGGCCACCATAAGGTTCTGAACGTCATGGATTTATGCCATTGCTGTATGTGCAAGAGAGCAGAAAGACCACTCAAAGTGCAGTGGGGGGGAGGAGGCGGAGGGGAGGGGGGGGTGTCATACATACTGAAGGTTTGTGTGCAACTGTATGAACAGGAAGGCAGTTTGTGTGTGTGTGTGTGGGTGTGTGGGTGTTTTTTAGGGTCGCAAAAAACACTCCCCAACTGTGCGCTCATAGCGTGGTTCTGGTTATTGGTGCCTCTTCTCTCTACGGCCGTACTAACTAACCCACCCAATAATTACAATCATTAACTCCTCGTATGAAATGACCCTTTGCTATAAACACATCACTTTACAGTTTTTGAGACATGCTTCACTCAAATTGTTTTCTTTAAATTGAATTTTCCTCACAAATCTGAAGCTAATAAACTCAGTGCCATTTGAATGCCACGTGATAAGGAGAAACTAATTTTCAAAGGTAAAAATTAAAGCCCCAGATTAAAAAAACAAAAACTTTTTCCTTTTACAAAATGGCTCTCAAGTATTCTTTGTTCCACAGATAGAGGTCCCTATGGGGCTTTGGATAACTCAGAATTGGTTTTTAAAATCTTTTTAACAATTTCACTAAGGGATTAAGGATTAAGGAGCGTAAGGGGGAAGGTAGAGGGAGGGTGAGAATCTTCTGCTGGTGTGAACTGAACACACATACAAAAACACGCGCCAATTAAATCTGCACCCAATAATGTCAACTGTCACACTGGGTGCATGCATAATCGCTCTCTCACTCGTACACACGGAGGAGGGGCAGCAGTCAAAACTGTGCAACTTGCACTTGAACTCTGAAAGCATGTTCTTTGTGAGTATGGAAACCCCACCTCACCCCCGCCCCTCACACTTGATATGTGGACCTGTGAATCCCTCTGTCCTCCTCTTAGGCAGATGTAATGGGAGTTGTGCGGTAGCTAGCTCGACAGGAGGACGTTGGTGGGGGCTGTCAGTTGGAAACATTACAGCAAATGTCCTTGTTAGAAGTGAAGGAATAAAAAGGTTCTTTTTTCCTAATGTTGAGAAACAAAGTGGAATCTTTACGCAAAAGTTTTCCACGGCCACTACTCGAGCTAAGATTCACCTCTTTAAATGAGAATAAACACTATGACTATCATAAAAAATAATCCCAACATTTAGCATAGCCTGTGTGTGTTCTTTTGTCAGCTGGTCGGTCAATTATTTTTAGGGTGAATTTTCAGACGTTTTGTCCAAAACTAATGCATGAGAAGAATATAACAAGAAGAAGGTGGGGGGAGAAAACATACATACAGAAGAGTTGCTATATCCCCCCCTATGCACCATCTTCCCTCAACAACACCCCACCCATGTCCATGGAGACATTATACAGGTTAACGTGAGAGACAAACAGGCAGACAGATGTAGTCCAGAGGGTAGTCGGCTGGTCTGCAGTGTCTGTCTGGAGGCATCACAGGGACTTGATTTTTTTTTCTCCAGGCTAAAGGTGGGGGGGTGGCTTTCCATGAAAACCTTTGAGGACCTAGCATGGCAGGTTACCATGCAGCAAATGGAGGAAGGAGGAAGTAGGGTCGGTTGGAAGAGGAGAACAGCCATTACCAGCTCACCAGTGGAGTATCCCGCTGTGCACTGACTGGGTTTCCAGGCCTCTGGGTCGGGATCAGATTGTAGATGAGGACCTGAATTTTGTCCGTCATCAACTCCACCATTTTAAATTTTCATCTTCTGTATCGGTGGCTTCTGTTGGTTATTCTTCACTTGCTTTATGTTGGTGTTGGGTTTTATTTGCCCGTCTGAATTTTTAGTTGTACGGTGGGATTCTTGAATTGTTGTTGAAAAAACGATGACACTTGCCCCGTAAGTTACCATCAACTGTCCATGTTACTGCAGTTTTCTGCTGAGAGAAAAAAAAATATAATGAGAAATAAGGAAGCAAATTCCAACTTACATCATAGGAACCTAATAAATAAAAAGGCATGCGCTGACAATGACATTTACCGTTGAGTCCGTCAGTCTCTTGTGAGTCAAGAAAGGGCGCAGGACCCCAGACACGCACTGTGCCATCGTCAGAGGCCGAAGCCATGAGGCCAGGGATGGCCGGGTTCCAGCTCACACAGTTAACGGTGCGCGTGTGGCCTGTGAGCTCGGCAATGGGAAGTTCACCCCGCCGATGCCAGATGTACACTTTGTGGTCTGCGAGACGGATAAAGAAGGCGACAAGATTTAGAATGGGAGAGGACATGCACTAGCAGACCAGGAACTCTGATCGCTTTGATGAGAACAACAAGCCTACAACAAGCTGTCTTAGCCAGAAAGGGCTGTCTTGAACAGCATTCTGACAGTACCTTCACTGCCACTGGCGATGAAGTCTTCGTTATGTCCTCCAAAACAGGAGTGGATGGTGTAGAAGCCCTGGGTCACACCTTGGTACTTCCTCACCAGCACCCGGTCCTGTAGGTCCCACAGGTGCACTCCCTACAAAAGGTTGTAGAAGAATAGCTCTGAGCTCTGGAGCACCTTGACTTTGCCAATGGCTGGGCTGGTCAAAGGCTTACCTGAGTTGCTACATTTAACAAAGCTAATCTTCCGTTCTTTGAAACTGTAAAAGACATAATAGGGTGGTCCTCCTGAACTCTGTGAATGACATGTAAACAAGACAACTTGTTAGGCACTGTGTTGTGTGAAAGAGCAACATGATGCAGTGGAACATACATGTTTCTGTCCGTAAGGTCCTCGAAGTTGTACCCCCGTATACGTTGGTGGGTGTCTGAGGCCAGAACTGTCCTGCCATCACTCAGGCACCACAGGCACTGCACTCTCACACCCTCCCAGGAGTCTAACAAGTTACCATCCAGGTCCTGACGACACAGACAGCAGAGCATGTCATTTCTCATTCTTGGCAAGATAGCAACCTTAATTAACAGGAGAACCTGTTGGATGCTGTTTTCAGCTACACAGGTGACTTGCATATTCACAAAGCAAGCACAGATACGGATCAAAATGTGATGTAACTCACACAGGATATTTCGCCCTGTGTTAATACAAAAGCTATTCATAACATTTCAAAGGGGAAAGGACAAAAGAAGCAAACAAAAGTCAAAAGTAGGAGGGGAGGGAACGTAACTGATCCACTTACACACTGATAAAACTGTCCCCGTTGTCCTCCTGTAACAAAGCGTTTGCCGTCAGGGTTCCACGCCACACTGGTCAGACTGTCTTCATGGGACTGGGACATTTTGGTCCGCAGCTCCCCCGTCTGGTCAAACAGCAGATTGACAGAGACCGGAAAAACAGACGGGGAGCAAAAGATGGGGGAAGGGACACAGCAAGAAGAAACATTAAGTAAGAGTGGGGGAGGGATGAGTAATAGGACCAGAAAGAGGAGGGGATGTGTGAAGAGGAGAGGTCACTGAGTACACACTGCACAATACAATGTATTGATGGGAGGATACGGGCATGTTGTTTTGCACCTGTTTACTGAATTTATCAGACATCCGATGCCCTTGACATTGCAGATGTTTCACGATCATGTTCAAAATGAAATTTTGTGACAACAAAAATAAACACCGTCAGAATCTTTGTGCGTCAGTGTTACCTGAACATTCCACAGCCACAGCTCAGAGCAGTCGTCAGGTCCACAGGCAATCAGGTAGGTGTCGTCGGGACTCCAGGCCAAGTAGGAGACGCCATACGCATGACCCTCCAGCGTTCGCTGCAGCTTCAGCTGGTGGCTCTCCTACAGGAAATGTCAAACAAATGCAAATGAGTAGCAAAGAAAGCAATAACAAAACATTCAAAATCATTCCAGGCAATTTTAAAGGTATACCAAAGTCCAGTCTGTGTGTGACAAATGAAATTTCATTCTATGTCTGCAGGGCACTGAATTCAAAGAGCCTTTAAAAACGTTCTTATGTCTGTGCCAAAATAAAGGAACCTGGAGGAAAATACAGTTCTATAAATGGATGCTGTCTGTAGCCGGACTCATATTTTGTGGGCATAAGATAAACATAACAGACTTTCCGTTTTACATAAAAAAACAGACACCAGTGCTAGTTTCCACTTACAGAAAAAGACAACTAACCAACTACCAAACTGCAAAGAGTCCGCTTCTGTGGGGTAATCTTAGCTAAGGAATAAAAAGTAGTGTGTGTGTGTTTATTAAAGCATTTTTTTCCACTCACCGGGTCCACTTGCCAAATTATGACGGTAGTGTCTTTGGAGCCAGTGGCAAGTTTGGTGCCATCGTTGGAGAATTTGCAAAACCACACCTCATTACAATGCTCTGTCAGAATCTGTTGGGTGTAGCAGGGGAACTGCTTCCTGTAAAGGATTATGTCTTCCATGGTAAATCATTCAACAATAATGTCTATGTTTCAATGTGAAGCAGCAAAAGGAGAGGAAAGGAGATCAAGTAGTGGAAATATAAAAAGGGAGTGAGAAGCTGAGGAAGAGAGATACACAGAGAGGGTAAATGATTTCAGACATCCATTGAAGAAGACAACATTAAGAAAAACAAAAGATGAGCCTTCGATATGTGCTCCTCAACATTTTAGGCAGACAATAACAGGCCAAATAATACATAAGTATGAGATGCTGCAGTGTGATCGTTTAGTCCAGGCAGTGTGTTAGCTGTGCGGTACCAACCTGCTGCAGACATGATCAAGAAGAAGTGAGACCGAGTCCAGGTTACTGTCCAGCTTGGTGTTATGATAAAGGCAGCGGTCCCTCTGCAGCTCCACCGCTTGCCGCAGCAAGGTCTGCAGTCGCCGTGGAGGCAGCATCACAGACGGTGGTAGGTATGCTGCAAGTAAGGAAGAAAAAAAGTTCACAACTGCATGTGAAATAGGAATGTACTGGTGCTTTAGCCAGACAAAAGTGCCAGCTGTAGAGGGTCAGTTCATGGAAATGTCTTACTCTGTAATTTATCCAGCAGCCGGCAGCGTGAGGTCGTACCCTTGCCCTCCCATTCTGCCTTGGCCCTTAGATCCTCAGCATGGCTACACATCAGGTACCTAAAAGAACACGCAAACACACAGTTTCAGAAAAATAACATAAGTGGAAATCAATACATAGATAGTGACCAAGAGGAAAGCAGGAGCACTTAAAGATCGGTAAAATGGGGACTAACAGTTAGATATGCAGTTTAATTTTAAACCAAACAAAATGGACTACAACTATTTAAAGTGGTAATTCTGAGAATGCAGCGTAAGCAGGTTTTGTTTGAGAAATGGGTTCACTAAAATGCAATGCACAGAGTCAAGGATACATTTTGGATACAGCTGATTGATTTACCCAAGACAAGCAACAGATCAATAAATTACTCCAGTTGTTAAAACAGGGCTTGTAGGTAGTGTTAAGTGAACAGCTGCCACAAACAAATTAAGTGGTGCATGAGAAGAAGTGCCTTAAATGTATTGGGACTGTACAGGAGACACCATTATGTCAACTGAGAATAAGAATAGCAACCAACTGAAAAGATAACATCGTCGAGAATAGTGACCGACATCATTCACAAAACTCTCCCTTCCTACACTGGCAGCGTCCAATATACAAGGTAAATGCACATCTCTGCCAAAGGGACACACTATTATTCCATTTGTTGAAACATTTTAGCTTTTTTTTATTATTTCATTTGATAATATTTTCTTGCCATTACTTTGATATATGTCAAATAACCAGCCACCATTATAAATTGTGTGAATGTTATATTTTTAGTTAGTTCACAGCAAATGCTATTTATTCTTGGCCACAAGTAAATCACTAAGCAGCATTTATTAAGTCAAATGTCATGTTTAGAGCTGGTTATCTGCTGGTGTTGGGTGATTACAGAGCTGTCAAAGACCAACATGCGCTGTTTGTAGGTGTGTGTTTGTGTAGGCAGGGTGAACATTCTGGCGACTACTATGAAGCAAATGCAGTATTATACAGTACCCGCTGAGTACGTGGATGCGATCTGTGTTGTACTTGAGTGGCGTCAGCTCTCCCCGGAGCACCTGCAAAGCCTCCAACACTTTGCCATCCTCCAGATACTCTAGGTACTTCTGCTGCAGCAGCAGGAACTTCATTCGCTGAGTATATAGAGGAAGGACAGTACAGAGAAGGTTTTTATAAGAACGACTAAAGGAAGAAAAGAATCATAAATAAGATTAAACTACAGGAAGATTAAACTACAGGTCTGGAATTGACAACTTTATCGTAGAAATACATTTATGAGTGCAGAGGAAATGCGTTAATTATCACTTTCATAACATATACTGCCAAGTGTTTACCATTGTGAGAGGTTTAAAGTGACAGTTGTGGCATTACATAGCCTAACTTAAATCAGATATGCAGTGCAGCACTGACAGCTGGTGCCAACACAGTTATACCTACTACCATTATTTTAAGACAACATCCACCCACATCTGTCTACAAAGAGAGCACAGAAATGCAGACATCTCTGCAGGTCTTTCCCAGCCTGACCCTGTGATATAAGTAACCCCTCTCCTGCTGTGAAAGTCATACTGACAATGATGGCGCTTCTTGAATAAAAAAACCTGAAATGGCTACCCTGACGGCAACAATGGATGAAAATCAACAGCTACATCAAATTTTCCAATAATCCAGTCTGGTAATAGCAGTTAGACAGACTTATGCCACAGAGCAGCAGGCGCTTAACTTGAATGAGACAGCGGGGAGCATTTTTGGAGCCCATCTTTTCTGCTTATTAGCAAGCTAGGTAGAGGAAATTAGCCTGAGCGGAGTCTTATTTCCAAAATAATGTAATTCATTAAAATTGCCAAAGTATTGCAGAACTAGTTGTTTACCTTTGTAATAACATAAAACAATACAAGAATATGTTGGAACTGGGCTGCCGCTGCCTTTTCAGGTGTGTGTTATCCAGAACATTTTTAGCTTCCAATGCTCCACAACAGGAACCTGCAATGTGCCATTCTGGAACCCCCACTGTGCATGCTAACTGACAGACCATCATTCAGCTCAGTTCAGGTTTGGGCAAAGGGAGCTTACCACAATAGCATTGGGAGAATGCATCAGTGCCCTCAGCTCATTGAGATCATTCTCAGCCTGGACCAAAACAAAGGGAGAGTGATAGAGGGGAGAGACAGAGAGAGAGAAATGGTTAGCTCAGCAGTTTCCACGCATAAGGATAAAAAGATATAACTATATGCGGCCATCCAGTCTGTTCTGATCATATTTAGAAAACCTTTTCTTTCCAATAAGGGTACATATCAGTCGATTTAACTCTGTCTGTTTTAAAGGTCTGGACCCTGGTAAATCAGTTGGCTCAAGCATGGTGTGACTTTTCCAGCCTGCTGTTACTTAGAGTTACTTACAGTTTTATAAGCCTCAGCTCTAAGATTATGGAACGAAAGCTATTATGGAGCAAGGATTGGGTAATACAGAAACGAGCATAAAAACTTGGCAATTTAAACCTACTGTAAAAGGCCCAATAATGTGGACCTCACAACACCCTGCTGCAAAATGATTTGATATATCTATGACAATGAAAGAATGCTACTTAATCATCACAATTATCTTTACCTCAGCCATCTCTATTAATAGCTATCCAAAGATGATATCATGTTCTGCTAAATAACCAACTCCAAAATCGGCAGCAGGGGAAATTTGTTTTGACTACTTGGAACTTGCTAGAAATGTGTATTCATCTGATACAAGAAATAAAAATATGAACTCTGTTACTGTGGCCCATGCTTTCATTTGTTACTTTCATTAATAATAAATATGATATGCAGAGATATACCCTATGTATCCTGGTTTCTGTGCCAAACATGCACTCTATTTTAAAGTAACAATATTGACAACAGATTGTAAGGACAGTCACATATTGCCTGTTTATAAATGCTTCACATTATATAACCATTGCAACACCAAGACCAACCTTGTCCCACTCTCCCTCCATGACATGATTGCGGAACTTGGTAGCTGAGGGATGTTCGAGTCTGCAGCCTGACTCCTGCATCAGCAGGTCCACTGTCTGACTGCAGAGACACACAGGGAGAGACAGAGAGGAAGAGAGGCAGACAAAGTTATGCCGACAGACTACAGACACAAGAATATGAAAAGAAAGAAAGCAGGCCAAAACTTCAAGCACAGAATCAATCCCAAATGTGGCGTTTCAGCCACCAATATACATCAAAGCATATAGGTACAAGCTCAGGATGATGTTGAAAAGTTAACACATTCCTGTGCAGGACATTAATGTTCTAGTCTAATCATTTAGGACATGTAAGACAGTGCCAGAGTTTAGGGACGGCGAAGAGGTGACTGTGTGAGCTGTAAGATTAATTTTAGCTCAGTGCTGACAATAGAGGAGAAGGTAATTTCATTGCCAACAATATCTGGAGGAAGCTGGCACTGAGCAGTTGTGCCACCAGGGCATTATGTTGTGGACAGTGGGTGGGTTAGTGACATGAATCGAGCTACCACTGCAGTTGACATCACCCTCCCGGCCTGCCAACCATGAACCATAACCATCTGTCCAAACGCCATCTCTCTACTGAACACACTCCACCACCACCACCACAATAAAATGTGTCTGCTGAGATGAGTGCAAGATAATGAGGATGGGTCAGGGATGGGGATGTGGGGGGTGGCTGACACCTTCAGCATGATGACATCATTCTCAGGTATCAATGGAGTGGCGCAGCAGCAGCAGCTCTGTGTTAGAGCCTCTCATCCGGCTGGCTGCTTCACTGATTTCTCTTGCATTTCCCCTGCTGAAATGTAGGGGCTCTGTTTTGTTCCAGGCAATGCCCCCCACCCTCCACCCCCACCTCCATCTCCCCCTCCAACCCACCTTTACAGTAGATGCAATAATGTTGTCCTTTTTATGCATTTCAATAGCTATAGATACACTTTCTCAGGTGGTTACCAAAGAGCAACAGATTTCTATCTGTCCGACTGAAGATGAGTGCACATACATTTCCTTTAAAAACCCCACAATGCTATAATTAGATTCACAGCCTTTCTATCTAAAACAGCTGGTAGGGAGCGCATTCCACAGCCGCCATGAAACCATCCGATTTTACACAATTCAGGAACAAATGTCGCCCACGTTATTGACCGACTACTATCTTTAAATAAATAAAACAACATGCCCAAATACAGGCATCTCACTGTTTGTGGCTGACCGCTGATACAATGCTGTGACAGTGACAGTGGTAGAAACATGTAAATAATATTCTGTGATTAGTTACAATATAAATATATATATATACAGCTGCGGAATATCTGATGACTTAAACAGTTGCTAAAAATGACAGCACAAGAAGTGCAAAGAGTGCACACGGAATACTAAAATAAAACGGGACACGTTTCATAACCACACTCGTCATTTCAATACGTTCCTACATAACGATCCTTCAAAAGGTTTTTTTTAAAAGATTACCCAAAGCGACAACCAACGATGATTTTACCACACATTATTAATCTAACATTTTCTCCGCAATTGTTTGGCGCAATAGTCCCTTTAAAAATGCACACCTAAAAACTCGACAATCCTGCTTGCGTACTCAAACAATCAACAAAACAAATGAAGTTACATCAGTTGTCATGGTATCGATTTTATATATCACTGCAAAGCACAACAAGTCGGCAGATCTTCTTCAGGTCTGTGAATAAACGCTACAAACGACAGATGATGTAATGCCTTTTTTTAATTCAGTGCGAAATCCATAACGTTAATTAACACATCATGGCGTCACTGGCAGATTAAAGTCTGCTTCATTTCATGACAGGCTAGTGAAACAGGCAAAACATTGCATTGTTTTTTTATGTCTGTGTGAATGTTTTAATGTCGGGACACAACACCTCAGCGCAGGCTAGTGCTGCTAGCTATCAAGCTAACTGTTATTGTGCAAGATGGACCCCTTCTTTCTACCAACTGCCGAGCTCACAGGCTAACTAACTGCCCCATCCCCCCATGTTTGTGTCTGTCAAAGCGCACTAACAGCGATTTTACCAGCTGCTGTTTTACATTTTCACACAAAACATCGCTAATATAGACCACACTTCATAAGTTCAGCGCTAACGTCAAATACATTTGCAAGTTTTTCCTCAACTGACACACTGATTAAACTTACTTTAGCCCTAGTCCGTGGAGATGTTGCCCTATTAATCGTATGACATCTTCATCCGCCTGCGATAGTCGTTTCTTCTTTTTCAGCGAGCCGACCTCCGAGCTCGAAGCCGTGGAGGCAGCTGTAGTCCCCGAACAAGGCCCGATTGAAGACCCATTACTGGTACCGACACTATTACCGTTGTCTGTGCTGGAGAGAAGCCCGTTGGAGTGAGTTCCAACGGCCGAGGATGACTCCCCGTTTTGTGCGTTGTTCAGGCAGGAGATCTCTGAGGATTCTTGTCCCTGCCCTGCCCCGTTTGCTTGCATGCTGCTGCTGAGGTTGTTGACAACACTTCGGTTAAAGAGAATGGCAGAGGTCGCTTGAGAATGTGTAGCAAGTCCTAAGACAACTCCGGAGAGGCCTGTTACTACTGCTGAAGCCCCGGACTCTCCTGCTCCCTCCGCCGCCGAGGCTCGGTGCTTCTTCCGCGGGGGCGGCGACGCTCCGCCGGTGTCCGAGTCGGAGGAGGAGGAAGCGGAGGCCAGAGTTTCCTCACCGAGAGCGGCCGTGGTTAGAAGCCGGCGGAGCTCCGGGTGGGAAATGGAGGTTACGCTTCCAGACTTGAGGCCTCGTCGTCGGGCTCAGAGCCTACTGTCAGTGTGGAAGCTCTGTCAGTTAGCCCGTTTTGTTGTTGTTTCTCTCAAAACAGCTGCAGCTCTAATGGAGTCCTGACGCCCTGACGTAACCGGAAATTCCTACACTACCAGGCTTCCGGGTAGAATTATAATCCATGGGTGGTGCATAAGGACCTAGTTAGCATAATAATCATCAGACAACAATAACGCTTCACATTAAAATTCATTTGAACGTCTCTACACACTTGACTTTTAATAAATCCGGATTACTAAATTAGTGAACCTCATGTTGACATTCCACAAGTGTCAAGCTTTTAGACAGTCAAATCTGCCCCCCCCCCCAAATAAATAAATAAATAAAATATAAATAAATAATAATAATTAAAAAAAACACAGTAACCTGGTTACTTAACGATAAAACTTGAAGGTTGATCAAGATTTTTAGCCATGTTGTTAACACATGAGTAAATGGATTTAATCACTGAATGAATGAGGGTTCCATTGTATTCATTAACAGATCACTAATCAGTGCAAATTATCTGCCAGTATAAATGGAAATTACATGACCTTTCCCATGTTAACATATCAAGACTAAGCATAAAGTATGGTTCGGACAGACAGATCACCTGGCAGTGCATAGTGCAAACATGTTTTATTAACACAATAAATACATTGTGATTAGCCTACATACATTTACAGACCAGAGTAGAGTAATTTATGTATGTTTCAAGCTTGTACTTGAACTTACAGTCAGGTGAAACAATGTTATATGGGACAAGCAAAGGGTTCTTTTTTGTCTCACTGTATACTTTAACCACACCTTTAGGAACAGTAACTGTTTAAATTATTTACTCAACACAAATATGAGTAAAAAACGGAATATTATGTGTATGTGCAAATGCGCTGACTGTTACAAATGCAGGCTTTTAGAGTACCGGTACATTGCATATTGGTCCATTTCTTCTTGGTGGAATTGTTAAACGTGTGTTTAGGGTTATTTTCCTCTAAAGCCTTTCTACAGGTTATTCTTATTTTTACATTAAGCTCTATGAATCAAGTCCAAAGGGATCTTTCATGCAGGAGCTCTGAGATATTTCTGAAGTATATACAAGTGTACAAAATAAGTTAATGTTCTTAAACTGCACTTCTGCATGATAGCCTTATATTTGGTTGTGTTGATCTACTTCCATATGCTTTACATACTGCTACAGGCCTAATAAAGGCCCTGATAAATAAACTGTATATGAGTCAAATTGAGCAAAATGTGTGTATGTTAATAACTAAATGAAAATTGTCACGAAGAGTCTCCAACTTGGTGTGGAAGGGTAGTTGTCACTGGGCCGCCGTTGCTGGTTGGTTTGTCTTTGCCTTTCATGAAAAATGTTAGCAGCTCGCCTTTTCCTTTGACAAATATGGGCCCTCTTCGTATAAAGCGGAACCCGTACTCCTTCAGGATGTCGTAACAGTCCTCCACCACCTGAGAGGGAACAGAGACATAGTGGTAAAAGTGAGCAGAAGTCAGAAATGTTGTGTGTGTGTGTTGCTGCTCTACCTGGATGTTTCCCATTACTCCAGTTGACTCCATTCTGCTGGCCACATTGACTGTGTTGCCCCAGATGTCATAGTGAGGCTTACGAGCGCCGATCACTCCAGCCAGAACTCCTCCTTTATTAAGACCTGAGCGATAGACAAAGAAACATGAATGCATGTGCAAACAGACAGACAGGCACACACCCACAGACACACACACTGACCGATTCGGAGCATGAAGTTGTTGAAGGACTGCTTGTTGAGGTTGTTGAGCGTGACTTTCATAGCCAAAGCAAAGTCTGCTAGGTCAGAGAGGTGCTGCCAGCGCTCTACCAGTGACTGGTCCTCTAGCTGTGGAAAACCAGCGTGTAACTTCTACACATTTACAGTACTGTCAATTAATATGTTGTAACAAGTGAGATACTGTTTTAAAACCCTACCTTTCGATTGCTGTATCCATTAGTGTTGCTCTCTGGTGTGAGTCCCGAGGCAGCCATGTATGTGCTTCCTATTGTCTTGATCTTAGTGATAAACCTGAACTCCTCCCTGTCTAATAACTGTTAAAGAAAGTTGACACTGATTAGTCTTTATTTAAAGGTAGGGTAGGAGATTTCATTCTGATGCACGTTTTGTTAAATTAGTGTAACTTTTCTTTACAATCCGATAGCAACCGATTAGTTCGGCAGTTTCGCATTAAAACGAAGAATATGAATCATCTGTGGAAGCTATAAAACGCTAAAAACATCAGCCAATCCTCCGGGTGGACCCTGCGCGGAGTATTGGCTGGTTGTCACTCTCTTCCTGCTCTGCGCGCACCAGAGAGGTACGTGCATGATGGCCGAAGTCACAGACTGGTTGGGAGGCGTGGCTTTGGGGTGAGCTCCGAGAGAAAGGGTCGTGTGTTTACTTTCAAAATCTGGCTGACTCTCACTGAGTTTTCAAAATCTCCTACCCTACCTTTAATATTTACAACCAACAATGCAAACGCTGCTAAAACTCACACTATCGAAGTCTGAGATGATCTCATTGAGAATCCTGAGACACTCCAGGCCTCCATTGTTGATGCCTTCTTCAGTGTAGAAATCAGAAAAGTTTGGGATGGAAGCAAACATCACACCGATTTCCTCATAGGACTGGCTGTACAGCTCCTAAAAATACACAACAATTCTTGTTTCTTATGGTTTTATGCTGCAAATTAATTTTCAATGCACAGATTACTAATGTGTCATTATGCACAACACCACAAGATGGCCCTGGTGACCTGCATTGTAAGATTGGTTCTAAGCGTCATCACAATGTTTGGTACACCATCTCCTCCATTCCTAACATTCCTCACTCACTCATGTACCTCGTCTCTCTTCTTAGAGCCCAGGAAGTGTTTAGCCACATGCTCCGGCAGCATGTTGGTGACCAGCGCTTCGTTCCACCGCCTCATCTCAAACACTTTCTCCTTCTGGTCGTGCACACCGACTTTCCACAGAAACATCTTCCTAGACTGACGCTCCAACTGCACACACACACACACACACACACATATTAGATTGAATGAAAGTCATTTAAGAAAAAAAGGTACTGACATTCAAGGCTGTGATCAGTTAAGTGTGACACAATAGAGACTCACATGGCGAGCGAAGAAGTAAAAGCCAATCATCATGACAATAATCATCATGGTCATGAGGTACTTGGAGGGAACTATGGATGTTCTGGAAACAAAGAGAGAGAGCACTAAAGATCTGACAGCACATCTACCAGGCCTTCATGCATTCGCTAGAACAGTCTGAAGGGTTTTAACCTGAGGATGGTGAATGTTAAGGGACAGTGCTTCTTCTTACAGCATAGTGAATAAGTGGACTGCTGAGTTTAAACATGGCAAAGAGCTCATCAAATCACAGAACACAGGAGCCAAAATGACCAAGCTTCCTGGGTCTTTAGGCTTAATGAGAAGTGGAATCTACATTACATGTCAAAATATGATCTGATATTTTGGAGTCAGGTGCTACGACATTTTTACAGCAATTTGTCACCAGTTTGTTGAGGATCTTACAAACAGCAGATTCTACACAATGCAAAACACCCAGAACCACCTCCGTTTATTGTGATGCAACTACATGGAAAACAGCTCAAGCTCGCCCATTATGCTGATTTCTTGAGCCAGTTAGGGGTGGACTATAAAGAGGACTTAGTGTTGGCAAGGACATAAGTGGAGTGCTCTACCACTAGAACAACATTTCAGCCCACAACTCCACAGTGGTGAGGGCTGCCACCCAGGAATGTGGATTTGAGCTCATCAACATCCATCTGTTCGACTTTCTTGGAACCCTTTCAAATACGGGATGAAGATGAAGCTCTTAGGTCACAATTTAGACAATAAAAATGATGTCCTTGCTGCTGAGAGCCACATTGAGGAGGTTCAAGACACCAGCTACTGAGAATATACAACTGATGGACTAAGAGTGTAAATGTAGGAGAGATCTATGCCATTTTAACAATTTCCTTACCTGTAGGAGGCGAACTGTATGTAGTCATACAGATCATAAATGTCCCGCCAGCTGTAGATATTGACGGCCCCAGTTGCTGTGACAACCAAGATCATGAGGCCCAGTTTGATGAGGTGGCTGACCTGCACCAACATGGCGGTCGCAATGAGAGCCATCACAGCCATGAAGCTGTAGTGCTTTGGATTCTCCGCGCAACCTCGGTCACCCAGTGACTCCAACATGGGGCCAGAGGTGCTGTTGAAGATCCGAAGGGATGGTGGAACACAACTTAACTGCAACATCAGAAAATAAAGCCATAAGAGGAGTAAAAATGGTTACAAGAGCAGACACCAGACTAGTAAATTATCCTTTGTTGTTTTCATTTTTGTCAACCTGTGACTGTTGCCTAGATATCACAGCCATGATGGTGAAATGAATGGTTATTTTAGACCTCAAAGGCAGCAGTGTGTGTAGCATTCTGCTCCTGTGGGGCTCTGACAAATGAGCTAGCAGGCAGCAAGACAGTCAACTAATGGACTCCAGTGGGAATGGGTAGTCAGACACATAAAAGGCAGTGATAGTTTGATGAGGACAAAGTGGAAACACTCTAATGGAAAGATGAACACACACCCACACACACACAGGAAATTAAGTGTATGTTTTTTCGCTAACATGGTTTATTTTTACGGTCATACCATGTCAGCGATCACAGCCATGGTTAGAACAAATATGGCTGCCATGGCCCATGTGTTTCTTGCCCAGCGAGTGCGATCAATCCACATGGAGAAGGACACCAACTTCTTGGAGAACATCTGTGACAAGCAAACAATCACTGAACATACAATCTATGTATATTATGTAACCATTCATCACAAGCACAAATAGTCTCACCCTGGGGAAGATGGCAGCCAGGGAGCACACTGTGAGGATCAGCAACAATACCTGTCCTACTGCAAAAGTCACATAGTTCACAACCAACCTGGAACAAGAGCATGCTTATTCAACAAGGGGCCTTATTATGATGTGACCATCAGGTGTCACATTAATGACAAAAAGTATGCTATAGGACAACTCACAGTGGATCTATAAACACCTCCATTGCTGTGATGAAAAACAGCACTATAATGCAGCAGCAGAAAGCTGCTCCGCTTCGCTTCTCCTTCTCTGAGGAGTAATGCTCCTCTAACTTTCCATCCACAAAACGCAGAGAAATGGGGTTGATCTGGTTATCCTTCATTCTGTTATAGAAGTGAGACATAACAGTAAAAGGAGAGAACTATTTGGAGCATGGGGACAAAAGAAAGATATGCTTGGCATGTGAAACAGACTGCTCTGCTCCTCTTTCCTCTTACATTTGCTGACTCTCTCTTTCCAGCAACTCCTGCTGCAGTCGTGTGTTGATCACTTGTTCCTCAACTGCCTTATTCCTCTGAACAGCAACAGATAAGAATAAGTGCACTTGGAAGATATTTATATTCATGACAACTTGTGTGTGTACTCGGTGATCTGTGTCTGCGTCAGACAGCTTATACTGTACTTTTTTATCATACTCTACCTCCTGTCTGGACTCAGTGGGTGTGGACTGGTGTGGAACTGTGTTCCCATTGGTCGCTGTAGTGTTGATCAGCTGGTTTGAGCTTCTGCTGGTCAATGCGGGAGGTGCCTGAGAGAGCAAGAGGCAGAGAAACTTCTGTTAATGTGAAAAAAAAAAAAAATTTTCATTTGATTCATCTGCTATGCAAAGGTTTGCACGTTAGGTAAATTGGCAACATAGGGTTTGTCACATGGAAGTATCTGAGAAGTAACTTTGGACTGCTAACCTATCCACCTCTAGGAGAGCACAACAGGGGAAACTAATGGATGAAGAAAGGTACAAACCACTCACATTTCCATTGAGAACTTTGGGCTTGTCTTTAGCTACTAGAACCAACCAAGTCTCGATGCCTTTCTCGAGCAGGTACTCGCACCTCTCTCCACCATTCCCCTCCTCCAGATCAAATTCTCCATGCAGACTGTCCTTGGTGGTCTGAGAGATATGGACTCTCCTGTGTAGTAAACACATGACTCTTATGACTGATCTATGAAACAAGTAAGTGTGAGCAGTGTTTTCCTACCCAGGAATGCCTCCAGATTCCATTTTATTGGCCAAAGTGACATCTGTGGACCAAACATCAAACTGCCAGCGTTTCTGGCCAAGTACTCCTCCGAGGACGGTGCCGGTGTGAACTCCCACACGCATGTCCACCTCTGTTTGGGTCTTTTCTCGCACATACCTGGACCAGAAGGATGGAAAGCAGTCCTCCACATGCACTGATTGAATGTTTTTCTTTTCATGCACATAAAATACCTTCTCCTCGCCCTAGCATGTAAGTTAAAACCACAACTTACGAAATTGCCTCCACCATGGCCAGGCCCATCATTATGGAACAGGCAGCATGATCTTCTCTAAAGTCAGGAAGACCACAGATGCAATAGTAACAGTCTCCGAGAATCTTAATTCTCAGTTGATGATGTTCCTGTAAAATGGAGCCAGATGTGTTGACTTAAAATGCAAAGCAAAAATATTGTACTGAAGTAAAGCATGTGAGGAAAAACGTACTGCTGCCAGTTTGTCGAAGCGAGCAAACAGTTCATTTAGCAGCTTTACGAGCTCCTGGGCACTGCAGGCTGAGGACAGCTGGGTGAAGCCTACAATATCTGCAAACAGGATACTGTAACAAAAGTGCAGGTGTTACCACATGCATACATATAGCAACAATGACAATAAAAAAAATCAGTGATCCTGACCTGACGTTTTCATGCCGGTACATGTACATGGTGTTGAACTGCTGTTGCTGCTGCACTTCCTTCTGATTGGCCTGGTTTTTCATGCCTTGTAGCATCTCATCGGCGATGTGTTTGGGCAGGATGGACAGTAATAACTCCTCCTACATGGAGACACAGTAACAAGAAGGTGTGAACCCTGCCATAGGGAATCAGCTGTTCCTGGTACCTGACCAAAGTTGTCCTAGTGGGCTTGTTCTACATCGTCTGTTGAAAAGGCGCTGTGGGAACTCGATGCTTCCTTCTGTCTCTGTGCATGCATCCTTGACTTTCCGCCATCTTTCCCACCCCTCTTTAAACAACTCTCAAGAGGCGGCTGTCTTTGTTTTGCAAGTGTGACTGCAGTTAAAAACAAAGGTATCAAACAAATAGCGTGGGGACCTGTTGCAGTTTATTCACAGCTTTATCAATGCAAGCAGCTTTTTGTTTATCACACATGATCTGTAATAGTAAATACCAGTGAATTCATACTGAAAAACAGCAGAGTAGATCAAAATAGCAAGCCTAAAATGAAAAACGGCAGCATGATGTGAGGTTAAAATAGAAGAAAATCAATAAAGGAGTAATGTTATTAATGTATGTGATGGTTGTCAAAGAGCTAAGGTGACAGAAGGTTACTGTGTTAGGTCCCAGACGGTGGCTCTCCTGCTGAAAACAACTCTCTCTAATCAACCTATTAGCACTGAGCTGAGCAAAACACACAGTAATTAGGCAGCACAGGGTGTTCGAATGTGTGTGTGTGTTAGCACAAAATGAGAAAACGCATGATCTCATTAAGGAAACAATGTGTAACAAAGTCGTACCTGCTGGGTACTTTGCTCCTCAAGTGTCAGCTTGACCTCCAGCGACTGACGAGCTTCCAGAAATGCTGTCCTGTATTTTCTGTCTGCCATGTAGTACGACATGACGCCCACCATGACCGCACACAGGTACAGCATCACATTGGCAAATAGCTGAATGGCATTCAGAAGAAAGGGTGTGTGCCAGGTTACAGGGGAAAACTTTCAGATTTAATGAAAAAAAGGTCACTTTTAACTCAATTAGATGGATTCAAAGAAATGATATGGTGTGTTATGGGCAGAATGAAATTCTAAAAATAGGAAGATGTAAAAATGACTGCTCTCTACTTACAGTAAACAAAGAGAATAAGTGATTTGTTGCATTTTGATTTTGTGTTATGTTATGTATATGCACAGAACTGTCCTTTCACAATAAAAGCTTGTTGTTGTTATGATTTCATTGTGCTCGCTGGCTTATTATCAAACTTGGCTGACTGGTAAATGCACCTTTAAGACCTTTCGGAAGCATTGTTTACTCAAAACCCATTGGTACTAGTACAAGGTATGCAATATAGGTATGCAGGTATACAATATGATGAGAATATTGAGATCTTGGGGCAACCAAGGGAGATGGGGCCATATTTACCTGTCTCACCAGCATGGGCCCCTGCAGGTTATTCCCAAACCTTTGAGCCACAGTGACCCCCAGGACCAGAGTGTGTATCCCACAGGAGAGGGCAGAGAGCAGTATGAGGGGCACCAGGTTCACCGGTAGAGTCAGAAAGCTGGAGAACGTGAAGAAAGCCTGCCAGCCCACAGAGTTACTCGCGTGGGAGAACTGTTCGTAGTTCAGTCCCATGTAGCATAAGACGTGCACGGTGACCATCAGCCACAGGATGTACGGCACTGCCAAACGTGACACAGGTGATGCCGGGAGCTTCTTCAAATAGCACAACACGTAAAGCGCAATATCCGCAGCCAAACCCACCGCCGCGACCACCACCATTGCCACCTTGTCCTGCGTGTACACTACTGCACACATAATGATGATGAAGCTGTTGAAGAGAGCGGCAAATATCACCAACACCAGCAGATTTTCTTGTCTCTGCCGGCGGGAGTAGTTCTGGTAAAGTCTTTCCAAAGACTCGGGCGTAAAGGCGAGGCGCACAGCGCGCGGAGCGCAGCTGCAGCAGCTGGACTGGAGCACGGTCACTTCACGTCTCCGACCCGTGTCGTGCTCACCGGGAACCTGCACAGAATACTCCACAGAGTACTCTGCAGACTGATCCGTGTCTGTTGTGGGTATCCGGTTCAGAGACATGCTTAATTAAGGTTTGAGTAATACTGTATTAGAACACTATCGATGAAGTCCACGGAGAAGTTTATCACATCACTGATGATAATCACATCATCAAGGTTTTAATAGTGCAAAAAAATCCTTCCAAAGAGGAAAAAAAACATGACACGGCTGAAGATAATTCCATTCCTGCATGACCAGCTGTCACTTCCAACTTTTTGTATCCACCATGTACAGTCTCTTACCTTTCATTCTTTCCAGCGCCATAAACTTCTTACATATTCTCAGAGCCAATCCTCTCCAGGCTGCAGCTTAAGTCCTGATCTCTGCGATGATTCACATGTAAATATCCATTTATATGCAAGAAAACTCCACATAAACAAGGACAACATATGTTGTTATCATAATCTGTATTACTTTCAGTCATGTTGGTGTATAGTAAACAGAATCAAGGCTCTTCTGATATCATTCTCTGCTTCTTCCCCCTCCCACTGCCCCCTCCTTGTTCCTAAACAGCAGATCCTCTGTTACTGTTGCTAAGATGAAACCATGTCTTGGGAAATGTGGCAATGATGCCGTGAAGAGCTGACAAAAAAGGGCAAAAAAGGGGGAACAGTAAAGCAAACAACTGGCTGCTTCTTTATTTTACAACATTTTAAAACATGCAGGGTTGTATTTTCTTTGAACAGAATTTGTTTTAAACCTCACTGTGTTTTGGTTCACTTTGACACATTAACGACCTGCGAACTGATACAAACTCCATCGTCTTTCAGTCTCTGTGTGTGTTTGTTGCCGGTGCTGATTTTCCTATCATCCCACTCAGAACACTTCCTAAGGCCAACAATATGGCCACTACAACTCCCACAGTCCCAAGAGTCCCCAGAGCTGCTGTGCCTAACGTCGCTGCCCCGAGAGCCCCGGCTCCAATAGGTGCTGCTGCTGCGGAGACAGTCTCCATGCCAATTCCTTTAATTAGTTCTGTTCCTGTAAGGAGGCCCCTTTGCAGATTCACCTGAGTGTGAAAAGGGCTCTTTGGTGCACCTAGAATAAATGCTCCAACAGCAACAAGGATGACTGTCATAAGTCCTGACGTTGTCACCAGAGCTGCTTTCAGTGCGACACCTTTCATGGCCACAACAGCACTGACAGCAACTGAACC
Source organism: Parambassis ranga (assembly GCF_900634625.1). Classification (NCBI taxonomy): domain Eukaryota; kingdom Metazoa; phylum Chordata; class Actinopteri; family Ambassidae; genus Parambassis; species Parambassis ranga. The sequence goes on from NC_041043.1 coordinate 12,246,218, forward strand.
CAATACTGCTAGAGTTGTGTTTCTAGACCCGAAGGCCTGTTTTGCCGCAACGCTTGCAGCTCCGAGTGCCACCCCTGCAGCCGTAGCTGCCCCTAATGTCCCCCCTGTGCTGCTTCTCACCCCCAGAGAGGAGCTCCACTGCAGAATGGTTCTCAAAGCCACAGATGATATCACAGCTGCTCCCAGAGCTACATTTCCAGCTACCTTTCCAGCCACCTCTGGCCCCAGCCCGACCATGGCCACCGTTCCTAGGCCAGCTCCAAGCAGCGCTGCTGACAGAAACACCACCCACAGGACTGACTGTAGCATCAAAATCACCTCTGCTTCCGAGCCTTCTCCTGCCTCACCGGCTCCTAAACCCACAAAAAATCCCATAATTCCCACAAAAACGGAGTAAAAAAAGATCCTCTCCAACAATTTGCACTCAGTTTTAGGTTTGGGTCTTCGTGCCAAACTGTCTGTCAGAGTCTTTCGAAGGGCATAGAGGACAGAAATGGTCAGTACCATGCAGAACAATCCAATCATGGCACCCATCCTTCCGTACACAACACTGAGGTACAGAGTGGTGAAGATGATTAACAGAGCTGTGGTCAGGTCATTAATATTAGAGTAGGAGTAGACAATAATGACCAGAACGCCTTGAGCTCCGATGTAGATCCACGTTGGAAGGGTCCCAGCTAAGACTCCAGTGGTGACAGCACCCACCACAACAGAGGCTCCAGCTGTGACGCCTGTTAACCACAGCACCCTCACTCCTGCTTTAGTCAACGCCTTCATCAGCATGGCAGCAAGGAGGAAACCACTTCCAAGAGATAAAAGTGCTGAAGTGAACACCAGGCATGCTGTCACCACAGCAACACCCGTAGAACCAGCCCGTCCTGCAGACTGAGTGGCGGCCTTCAGCAGGAGGCCGTCTTCAGTCAGAGTGGGCTCAGCTGCAAATAACACAGCTTCTCCGAAGGCAAAACCTGCAGCTGCACCTCCCAGGATCATCTTCACCATTCCAAAGACACCTGAAGACACAAGCATTTCGGTCAGAAGAAAAATATATCCATAAAGGCCAAATTTCTTTTTTTTTCATGTGATACACTTTGTTCCCACAAGCACATAACAATGATGTATAGACCTAAAGCATGACATTTCATACGTTTGCATGAAGAGAAACACCTCTCCGAAGCAGCCAATTTATGCTCTATATACATGTATTAGCAGCCCTACAGTGAACTGGCTACAAGCTGCAATTAATTGTACAGTAATGCAGTCTAAAGGTTATCACTTTTTAATTTTTTGAAAGAGAGGCAGACTTTTTAATAATATTATTCACAGATCATGCTGTGACGTGTTACTGTCCCTTTAAGAAGAAAGTGAAAATGCACGGACTGAAACTTAAAACCAGGAAGTCTTGTTTTAACTACTGAAGAACAACAAACATTTCAACAGGCCGTCTCATCGTTATAAACCCTCTGACATTACAGCTCGTACTATGCAGAAAATGTTATTTAATATGCCCTGTATGCACTCTGGTTAAGTTTTTAAGTTATGATCATAGCAGCTCTGGGTCCTGTGTGCAGCTTTCAAATGGTGCGTTTACGTCCCTCATACGGCAGCAGCTCTTTGAATGAGCGATAATGTTTCTCATTTTTAGCTTGTCGTGTGCCTATTTTTAATTAATTTAATTTAACTTGTAATCTTAGAGACATCTTACCCCGGCTTGTGTCTGCCATGTCTGCCATGTCTGTACGCTGCGTAAACGGCGTAGACTGTACGTAAAGATGGATGACGTAGATCCTCCCATTCTGAACTCAAACCACGAGGTGGCGCCAGTGCCCCGACAGTTGCAGGCTAAATAATCCATCCACTTATATTTAGGGTTCATCAATAAATTACCAATTGGTTTACAATACAGGGACATATTAATTTATTTTTCAACAGTATTTTAGGATTATTTTGTATTTTTAATTGACTTTTAACATCAACATCCTTATTATTGATCTTACTGAGTTTATACAGTGATGGCAGTTCTTACTGACTTTGACCTCCAGTGTCCAGCCATTACTCGCAGCCACAGCACCAACTTAAGACACAGGGTGAGTCCAAACAGGGCCTAGTGCCCTCAGCTACAGAAGGAAACAGTATAAAGGAAGCCATCTTCAGAACTCTCTTAAATAGGCTTTTGTCTTGCACAACATTAATAACATGCCTAAATATATGACAATACTCCTCCTCTGACACACCAGATAGCAGGAAACACATCACTATTTTATGTTTATGTATATTTTTAGAAATATTTTAGTTTTTTTTCTCACTGAGACTGACCACAGCTCTTTGTACTACAGATTCAAGGACCAACCACTAGGTGAGTAGACCCGGGGCCCCAGGACAGCCCTGCACCCCGCAGAAGCCCGAGTTAAGTCTAGTCCAGTCGCTTCTGCCATGGACAGTGGTACACAAAATAGCTATCACAGTAGTGATAAAGGCAGCTTGTGAAGTTAGAGAACAGAAGGAGGAGAGAGAGAAAGAACAAAAGGAAAGAGAAGACACATATGTCTGTGGATGCTGTCATTCATCCAGGCCATAGTCATGTCCAAGATTTATAATCCAGGCTAGGATTGTTTTTTGAAGACATTGGGGAATCTGTGTTTTTATGTGCTCAGGACCTCTGTGGGTGGATCTTGCAGGAACTTACATGACTATGATCCCACTTGTTGGTTAATGGTCAGTTAATGACCAGAAACTGTGCCCGGGCCCTGTGCAGGACTAGTTAACAGCCCATTGTTAGCGGATTCCTCAGCAATCCTCCTCTGTTTAGAGAGGGTTTTTCCAATTTCACATAGATGGTTTCTTTGACTCCTCTTTGAACCTGTTTTTGTCTCAGGGTGGAGCTGGCTTTAAACCCATGCAGCTCCACCCTGAGACAAAAACAGGTTCATCCCGAAGACAAAACTCCCACGTGCAGTGATTCAGCAAGAAAAGGTTTGTCAGCAGGATAGAAATCGATTGGTCTTCAGGATTTCTATCAAAAATCCGGATTAAGCTTGACATTGAAGTGCACATTGGCAAGAATATCAATCTGAATAATGATAAATAAACAGAACATAAAAGTATGGCGCAGTAATAGTGTGAAGAATCCACAGCGCCCGGTAGAAATATTTTATAAGATTAAATGTCGAGTTTTGGGATTCAATTAGAGGAAGAGAGCTTTTGTCGGCGGTCAGCCCCGGTGTGTTTGTCTGTTCTCGCTGCTTCCGGTTGTGTAGTCAGCTGACAGCTACGTGTCACGTGACTGACTGTTACTTCCTGTAAGATCACATGGGAGACATTTTTCCTCGCTCTCATTACGAGAGCAGTTTATCTTTATTTTAAGGGTTGTAGGCGGCGTGAAGACCGAAGTACAGACCTGAGGAGGCTGCTACATCTTTCAGCCTCACATCACCGACAACCGGCGGCCTCAGTGAGTTTATATTTTATTTACCGTTTTTGTTTCTGGATGTATGATAAGCAAACAAATGGCTGTGAAGCTTTTTGTAAATGTACTTCTAGACTGAAGTCTGTTTATGCACGTTTGTGGTCTAATATTATGTTTTTAACTCTAGAATATACTCTGCTGCTCAAGTCTACTGTCATTATATCTATAGTTTTGTAATAACAATGTCCTTTTGCACATGGTGTGGTGTAGATGGGGTTTTTTGAATCAGTCAGCTGACATTTCAAGATGATAGGACAGCAGAAGTCACCTGGCAGGTTGTGGATGAGCTCATCCCAGTTACACCCATCAACGTGACTCTCAGGAGGTTACAAGGGCCCGTAAACTATCTTGTAATCATTCAAAATCTCACAGGCTGGAAGTGTGGAGGTCGTGTTAGCTGTATATTACTTTTTTATTTTGCCTGTTGAAGCTGTAACGTTGTACTCTGCAGGAATGCGTTTGGCGGTGCTTGTTTTTGCATCCGTCCTCTCTGTCACCACCTTGGCGCTCGACAATGGACTGATGAGAACCCCTCCAATGGGCTGGTTGGCATGGGAACGATACAGATGTGATATCGACTGTGAGCATGATCCCAAAAATTGCATCAGGTCAGACCATATTACATGGATATTGCAAACAATATATAAGAGCAAATATGTGAGACAACTCTGTTCCTCCTGCAGTGAGAATCTGTTCATCGACATGGCGGACAGACTCTCAGAGGATGGCTGGAGGGAACTTGGCTACGTCTATGTGAACATAGATGATTGCTGGTCCTCCATGGAAAGAGACAAACAGGGACGGCTGCAGGCGGACCCCAAGAGGTACAGGGAATAACACACACACACTGTTCCTCTGTGCATACACTAAGCCTACAGGTCAATAAAAAACTGCTGAGGAAGGTGTGACAGTCATATGACTAACCCCATTCACTTTCATGCAGTGTCAGCACAGGTGTTAAAAAGACAATGATCTTTCCTTGGAAGATAGTTGAACCTATCCAGTCACCTCTGTGGAATACTGAAACTGAATGTGAATGTGGGGTTTCAGGTTTCCTGGAGGAATCCAGAAGCTGGCACGCTACATGCATGACCGAGGTCTGAAGCTGGGCATTTACGGAGACATGGGCACTCACACCTGTGGGGGCTACCCCGGAACCCCGCTGGACAAGATTGATATAGATGCCCAGACGTTCGCTGAGTGGGAGGTGGACATGTTTAAATATGACGGCTGTTACTCGAATGCCACGGAGCAGGAGATGGGTAGGAACTCGAGAACTTTAAGCATCTAGGTTTCACTGAGGTGTTGTTGATTTGATTCCTTGTTTCTGTCTCGGCCAGGTTACCCACTTATGTCAAAGGCTTTAAATGCTACAGGCCGTCCCATTGGCTACTCCTGCAGCTGGCCTGCCTACCAGGGCGGCCTGCCACCCAAGGTGCGATCAGCATGTCTCAGATTTTTACCATACATTTGATTTTTACCTGACTGGTTAACGTGTTTTATATCGTTATTAGGTAAATTACACTCAACTGGGTGAGATTTGCAACCTGTGGCGCAACTATGGCGACATCCAGGACTCCTGGGATAGTGTGCTGAACATTGTGGACTGGTTCTTTGAAAACCAGGAAGTTCTGATACCTGCAGCAGGACCTGGAAGGTGGAACGATCCTGACATGGTTTGTTTAACTATCTTAACATTTACATATTTACTATCTCAATGCACTGTGCTGTCTGTTACTAAAGCATCACAGGTGGATACTTATAAAATCATACGACACATAAAATTCCACAGTTTCATTTCCCTGTTTTGACCTTCACAGCTGATTATTGGTGACTTTGGTCTCAGTATGGAGCAGTCTCGTGCTCAGATGGCTCTGTGGGCGATTATGGCGGCTCCTCTCTTCATGTCCAATGACCTGCGCACCATCAGCAGTGGCGCCCGGAACATCTTACAGAACAAAATGGCCATCAGCATCAACCAGGACGTCCTGGGCATCCAAGGAAGACGCATCGTGAAGGTGAACCGGCTTCTTCGAGACAAAAATAATAATGAGAAGAATTGTCTTCACACTTTCTCACTCTTGTTTCTTTCTTTCAGGAGAAAAGTGGCATTGAGGTGTTTTGGCGCCCTCTGTCGAACAACGCAAGTGCGTTGGTGTTCTTCAGTCGCCGTACTGACATGCCGTACCGCTACCAGACCTCCCTCAGCAAACTCAACTACACCACAGGCAGCTACAAGGTATGTTTTCTAGAGACAGGTAGGGAATGCTGGACTTTTTGTGGCACAAATCTTTTTAGATTAGCTGTCATTTCTAACACAACATGCATCCAAACAATATTGATGCATTTACAAATGATCCACAGCATGTGCCAGATACGTCTTAAACACTGAAGACATATCTTTCAAATATAGCAAACCTGCCTTTATCACTTTGGTGTGCAAACTGCAAAGTTCATTTTTTATCTAAGTTGTACCCGCGTTTCCATGGTGACAGTGCTGTGTTTGACACATCTGTCCACCAAGTTATGTTTTTCTTTGCAGGTGCATTCTTAGCATTAACCAGTTTTCTTGTGTCTGCATTAAAACTCACAACAAAGGCACCAATTGTGAATTTGCTGGTAAACCGAAACAGTGGCCATCTTTTAAAAAAGAGATATGAGAGGTGTACGGTCCATTGGTGTCCACATGTATACAACCAAATCTACAAGAAATGTACCTTTTGAGAACAGAACAACATGTGGGTCTGCACGGACTATTGGAGCTTGTAAACACTGATGTACTGCGCATCAATGGAATAAGGATTCCGGATTATAACCTCAGCCCTCCAACAGTCGCAAAAAAGTTACAATTAAATGAATTATTAGAGGGCTTTAAAGTGCTTTACTGCCTTTTTTAAAAGCTGGATAATCACTTTTGTGTTTTATCTACCTTTTCTTAGATCTTTGATGTCTTCACTGACAAGACCACTGTGCTGAAAGACTCCACTAACTTCGTGGTGTCGGTCAACCCCACAGGTGCGGTCATGTGGTATGTGTCGGCACCGGGCAAACTAAACATCCGCCAGTTCTATAATGGTGGCAAACTGCGGGGATCAGCCTATGATGATGATGATGAGGGAAATGCCATTCCCCACATCTTCCTCTGATCGAACTCTTACCATCATATAATTAGTTACTGGTTCAGTCTGTGTGTCGGTTTTAATGAAACGTACGTTATGTGGTGCTGAACGTATTCGTCTTCAGCGCGGCTAACTTTTTAAGTGCCTGTTCCAGGTAATTACATTACCTTAATCTCAGGGGGGGGGGGTCAGCCATTTTCACCTCAACATTTACCTACCATTCACCTTCACATATCAATGAGTGACTGATTGATGATTTCAGCCAGCAAAACTTCTAGAACTATGACACCACATTCTCCACGTTTTTGTTTACATTAATTTTTAAAGAAGGTTTTGGTTGAATTGAAGTGAACTGTGAACCACCGTGTTCTGAATTTTTACTATTACATTTAAATCGTGTTTTATAAATGTCACAGTCTGTCAGACCTGGACATTGCACTGCATTATAGGAAAATTATTTAGAATATATGAAGAGTTTTTATAAGGAACGATTGTGCAAATTGTGTTTTTTTTTGTGTCTTCACTGAAGTAAATAATAATTTTCACTTTTCAATGAAGGTAACGTTTGTGTTTCGTTTTAATTCCACAGCAGAACTCGTAGAACACCGTGATTTAAAAGTGTTAGTGCGCCATAAAGTGTCCTTAACCCAAAAACCTGGCAACAAAGAACAATCCTGTTGAGTCTACATTAAAGAAAGCTGAGGTGCATGGGGTTCATACAAACATATGAAGGACTGTGGTGCATTTGCAGCAGCAGTGTGCTGCTGTTTTTTGCTTTACGCATCAGTTCATTAGAATTTGAGTGAGACCGTGTTTTCCTGAAAGAAGAACATCCTCTTTTCATTTCTATCTTTCACTTCTCACTTCTTAGTCGCCTGAAGTGACTTCCAAGACCACTCTACTCACAGTTCTGTTTTTATTAGAATATTTGCTGTGTTATACATAAATACATCCTTATTTATTAGTGTTTATTTATAAAATTTTAGTTTCAGTGTAATTTCATGGAGGTTAGCTTTGCAACAATTTGTTTTTCTGTGGTAACATCAACATCAAAACCTTATAGCTTCATACTAGCACCTACAATAACTCATTCATCAACAAGCATTTTGTCGTATTTATATTGAGCCAGTAGAGGGCAGCACTGCTCTTTAGTCTGTGTGGATGACAACATGGGCCCTCCAGTCCCATGCATTGCCAAAAAATGCACCTGCTTCAGAGCACAAGGACAATCATGCCATTCGGCCTGGCCTTTTATCTCTGTGTTATGTTGTATTCTCCACTGACATCATCTTCTCCCACTTTTACACTTGTACTACAATGTATAATTTCTTTTAATTCTGTATTTTGTCCTTGATTCCTCTCCTGACTGTGTTTATTATTCATTGTCTCCTCATCTCCATTCCTCCTCCTCTTCCTCCTCTTCCTCCTCCTCCCCCCTCTTGTCTCTTTTTCCTCAGTCTTGCCATATCACCTCTGACCTTGGCCTTAAAGTCCAGTGTTTGCCCTCGAGTCTTAAGATAATGAGGCAGTCACATGAGCATTGGTGTGGTGCTACTTTATGTGCAAAAAAAAAAAAAGTTAACTTGTTCTGAGTGACACACACACACACATACACACCCACTTGTTCCCTCTAGGTCATTTCAGGCCGGATTGGCTGCGTGTACGTCTGTGTTGGTGCGTGCGTGCTGGAAAGCGGCTCTTTGCTTTCTTTTCTTCTCCATTCAATCGTCTCAGTTATCCACTGCCCGGACGAATGGGACACATCTCTCACTGTCCCAGGTCGCTGGCATTTGGGGACATGACGTGGGAGAAAAGTGAGGGAGTTACGATAGAGAGAATGAGAGAACAGTGCAAGAAGGATTTGGGCGAAAGAGAAAGGGGAAGCGAGGGGGGGGGGGGGGGACTCTCAGACATCTATTTGAAGGTGCAAATGAGCAAAGGGGGGGGCCGGTGGATGTGAGAGATGAGAGAGAGTGCGAGAGCGAGTAAGGGAGGGGGGAGTGAGATGAGGAAAGCGTTCCTGCCGATGCTCACGTAGGCCCGCAGCTGCAGTGAGGCGCAGTTGCCACTCTCGTCTTTGTGCCGCCACAACACAAACACCCCTGATTCAGTTCTGTGCCCCCCCCCTCCTCCCAACCTCCCCAACCTCCTTCAAACCATCCCACTCGTTTTTGTCACGCTGTTGGTCACACTCACTGCCTCGCGCTTCTAAAGTCCAACACAGATGAGGGGGTATGTGACAACTCGTGCCTGCACTGGGATGGATAGGATGCAGACAGGTCCTTGCATATAGGTCAGAGCATATGTGGGGTCTCAATGGAAGATAAACCCCTGCAGTGATGCTACAGAGAAAGAAAAGTGACTGGGCTGTGCCTCTTTTGTGTCTACATTCCTCTCTCTTTGTGTGTGAGTGTGTGTATGGATTGTTGCAGTATTTAAACAAAATGCAGCCTGTGTGTGCAGCGTGTTACATACACAGACACACACACACACTCGAACACGGTGTTGCTGCCAGTCTGCTTGGCGTGGTTGCTCAGCGATGACATCACTTATTCTATAACGTGATCTGCCACAACATTAAAACCACTGACTGAGCAGAGTGACGTACCTCATTACGATGTGTAGGATACACTAGGTGGCATGTGGACAGTTGGCTGTTGGAGATGATGTGTTTAAAGCAGGAAAGTGTAAATATCCATGACAAATTGCATGCGAGGAGACTTGTGTGGTCCGATCCTACAGTGGAACTGCTGTTCAGCTCATTGCAGTCTGTTGTGTGTCTGAATGTATGGTGCTTAGCCCTGGGCAGAATTTGACCTAAAAAAAAACTGCTTCTGATGATGATGATTAATCAGGTTGTCTTTTATATCATGTAGGCAGCTGGGATGGTGTACTTTGTTTACCTGAAGCAGGATCCTCTGGGTAGTGTCCTGCCAGGAAGCGATTTGGACTTTGACACTCCCAAACATCCATGATTAGTTGTAAGACTGTGGCAGGTCTGTTATCTGGTAGCTCGCTGATCCTGCATTTGAACTAAAATACTCCTCTAAACAGCACGCTGTGTCATGGACGACCAAGAATGCTGCCAACGTAAGAGGTGTCAACATGCACGACCGCTTCAAAGCTCCATTACGAGGCTGTTGCACATATAGCACAGAGCGTCACATTAACACTGAATCATCACTCAGCGGGTAACTGCATTTAAAAGCTTGATATCTGGAAATATGCTAATTGTTGTTGGCTTTCTCACTTGTCAGGTAATAATCCATGATGATTTCTCCCTTAAGAATTACAGTTTAATTAACAAGTCAAAGATTAAGGTCCTATTTTGGTTCTCAAGTGTCCAACTACCAGTCAGACCATGTGAGTGACATGCTATTTTATAGCTTTCACCAGCTGTTCCATTAGTGTAGGAGAGACCATTAACATGGACCATAATGCTTCCCCCTCTTACCCATTAGTCAGTTTATAGTTGCATGGAGCTTTGATTCATCATATCCTGTCAGTGGAGATTTCCTCCAGTCCAGACTGGACACCCACATTTTATTTTAAGTAAACACGGAAAGTCTGCTTGGTATTACTTAACAGGGACTTCTCTGTTGCAGCCCTGCTTCTGCGTCTTAGCGCGGCTTTGACGTCTTTTCCCTCCTACTTTTACCTAGTCATGCATTAAGCAGTGACTGGACACCTCCTCCTCCTCTCACTACATTGGCTTACGTTACTCTTCTCCTTTTGTTGGACTCTTTGACCCATAAAGCACAGGACAGTGTGCTGGCTGCAGACTCACTGTTTGTTCTATCCTCTCCTTTAAAGTGAAAGTACTGAGGCATTAAATTGATATGGGTTCGGACTCCCGATGCCCAGTGCAGGTTGTCCTGTCCTGTTCTGCCCTTATGGGCTGTTACAGCGGCAGAGGGACATCCTGCTGCCTGTATAGAGATGCTGTTATTTCAGCTGCAGCGAGAATGTGTGCATAATGTGTGATTGTAGTCTCTTCAGCGCAGTAGTATGTGCATAATGGCACGATTACAACTTTAAACCTTTGAGATTATTCATCCATGTGGTCAAATCTGTGTCACACATCCTGTCTCACATCTCTAAAACTCACTAAACTTTACCCCTGTAGTCATAATTTTTATGAATGAATGAATGTCTGAATTTGTCCACCAGTGGCTGCTGTTGACTCAGTTAAACAGACGCGCCTGGTAACAGTTTCCACGACGCTGCTGTGTACGAGGCAGGCTGCACGTTGCCGAGGCGTTGGGTTCGCAGGGCAACCGGCCAAAGTGTCAGCTGCTTTTCTTACTGGCAGCTTGTGTGGGTCAAAGTCATAGACTACAGCCAATACCCCTCTCTCTCTCTCTCTCTCTCTCTCTCGCTCACATACACACACAGTCATGATCTCATTCTTTCCCTTTAACTCTATATCTCCCCTTCTTCATTTCACATTCACACACTGAACCTCTCATTTCCGACCCCCCTTCTCTGCATTCTCTCTGCCCTGCTGTGCAGACAAATCATCTGTGTCCTGAATCACACTACTGTGACCACTTGTCCTTTTCCTTACAGACATACTGTACACCTTTGAGGGAGTATTGTGTGTGTGTGTGCGCGTGTGCGTGGTCATTCCATTCCCTCGCTGTAGTCCCCTGTCTGAGGTTTCCACATCTGATCCTGGGCAACAGAACAGAAAACTATCTTCAGTTTCTTTAGCTGGAGCAGAGGCGCAGCCAACACAGCAGTAGATTCGGCCCAAATTGGCTACAGGGAGAATGGTTGGAAAGGACTGGGGAGGAGCAGGTGTTCTTTGGCAAATGGGTCTTGTGGGTGTGCATGCATCAAGGGTCACATTTTAAGAAGCTTGTCAGATGTCCAGCAGATATTTGATAAGCGTTTACACAGCAGTATTTTGTTAGGTAACATGATGTCATTTGAGGTGTTAGTGTTCACGATGAATCTATTTGCGTCTTAAAGCACAGCATGATGCTGTGAAAACATCCACACGATTAGTTTGCAAAAAAAGGAGCAGTGTGAGGTCAATAAAAATAGAAATGTGATCGGTCAACAATGCTTCCCATAACCTTCAGTCTGCTCTGACTGTGAACATCCCCGAGCATGATTTTCAGTGCTATTTTTGCTAGTATCTGTCAGCATTGAGATTCTTTGGCTCATTGGCCTCGTGATTGTCATCTCTTCTTCTTTCAACTTTGTCAGGGGGGGGGTCCTTTAAAAACCACTTTTGCATGCCACTCTGTCAATCTGTCACTTGTTCATACAGTAGCACTGTGATTAAATGTGCACGTCTAAGTTAAGGTGTGACTCTGGGGTCGGAGGAAAGTCATAGCTTGTCACTGATCATTTAATTTGCACCAGTGCTTCCCCCATTGGCTTCACATATCTTCATTTCATCGGTGTGAAACGCTAAACCACAATGGCCGTAGATTAGCCATGCTAACACAGGCTAACATTTTGTACAGGCAATGAAGGCTGAGAGTCATATATTGCACAATATCATCAGCAGAGGTGAGTAAATGTGTGAATTTATATGTATCTAGATGATATATTGATCATGTGTTTATACACAAATATTTCGTTAACATTAGCAAACATATTCCAGAGTCTCAGAACATCTCCTCCGGCACCACCTGGAGGACATTTGTGTCCTCCAGGTGGTGCTGGAGGACACAAATGTCCTCCAGTGGAGGTGTTAGCATCTTAACAGTCCACTGGATAGCCTATTTATGATAGGACTGTTGTGTCTTCTGTGTGAAAGGCACAGAGGCAGTTAAAGAGTTAATGAAACACTGACTGTAGTTAGCATCATCAAAAGATGGATTATACCTCTTTAAAACAACAGCTGCTGTTTGTGTTCACACTGTCAATGAAACTGGATTATAATATCATCATCATAACATTATGTAATACATTTCCCAACATGCATAGCGCCATCCTGTCCAAGCAGAGACAGTGACATCACCAGGTGGGTTGGTGTCACCATCTCTGCGTCGGTGTTTCATTTCCACTTTAAAGTGGCTGCAGAGCGATGCTAGGCGATGCTAAGTCACATGTCTGCCTTAGCACCTCATGTTAGCGCGCTAATGTTAACAAATCAGTCAAGATGTTTTGGCCCTCATGTCATTAATCTGTATTGACAGTCTATGATGTTGAATGAATGGGCCATAGAAGCAGCTCCACATTATTTTAGAGCTGCTCATGTGGCTCATTCATTCATAAAACGTGCATTTTTATAGCAAAGACTCACATATTGTTTTAAAAGTTAATGTTTCATATGGACTAAAATAAACTTACACAATGTTTTACAGTCAAGTCACTGTTTAATGAACTCTGGGAAATCAATCAAATTTCAACCACTGCACATTTTGTAAATCTATATGGATTAGATGAATGACTGACTTTGCTAATACATGCTATTGAACAAATATCTTGGGCATGTCCTGACCGATACTGTCTGTCCCTCTTATTGACTCAGTCAGCAGCTGCAAAGACTTTTAATTCCGTGTCATTTGGCTCGCTGCTTGCTTTAAAAGATCACGCAGCACATGTGGGACTGACCTTCAGCCCACCTCCCCCCCGCCGCATGCTGCGTATATCTCAGCAGTCATGGTGCGTCTAAACATTAACTCAGGGGACTGTGCAGTTTAGTCTAATGGAGCTGAAGTGAATGTGTGCGTGCGGTGTGTACTTACGTGTCTATATGAGTATGTCGTCTTACTCACCTGTTGCGCAACAGAGGCCTAAAAAGGGAGATGTTATTGGATATTTAATATATTTTGGATGCTAGCGATAGCAAAAGTAAAATTCCATCTGCATGTGTTATTGATTAATCTTGGCAGAAAGACTTGAGAGTCATAATCTGTTATTTGCAGAGACGGTGAGTCAGGGTGCAGAAAAAGCACCTGCTGTACATCTACAGCCTGGACAGAGTGCACCTGCACTTGTACAGAGGAAGCCCACCTGTGCTGTGGATACAGTCGCACTCTGACCCCGCGCTGCCACCTGCGGTAGAGGGCCTTTTCTTTTCCCCACCAATCAGCATGGTTCACAGTGTTGGAGCTGACATGTGAGCAGCTGTTCTTTCAGTCCATTATGAGCACAGTTGAGGCTTTGTGTGCAGCAAATAAAAGGCCTACTTGTCAAAACTGTGACGTAAAAAGTCCCCTACTTTGTGTCACAGTGTCAAGGGAGATTTTTGGGTCAGGTCATAGTCATGTGTGAATGCTGTCACGTATGCTGGATCTGCTGTAAATGACTCATGGTAGCACATGCCAGGCAGGTACACGAGCAAATTTGCTTTATCTTGATCCACTTGACTGCCGCTATAGCCTGAAAACCTGATGAATAATTTGCAAGCTTGTAACATGTTATCAAGGCTGTTGCACTCTGGTACACAGATCAGTTATTTCCTCACCTTGCTTGCAGCTTAGCACAGCACAATGTGAGGAATACAATGAACATTAAAAAAACCAAAGATGTAGCTTCACACTTCACCTTATTTACCGTATATCCACCATTATCATGGCCAGTGCCATTAGTGTGGTCTCCAAGGTCATTTGCATTTGGCCCTCAACCACTGGGGGGCGCTAGGGTATTGACAGTCCATTTGTTGAGGAGGGGAGGGGGGGGGGGGGGTATCTAAACTCAAGTCAACTCAGGTGGTTCCCCCTAGATCTCACGGAGCAACATGTCTGCTGACTGAATGACCCAAACCTTCATGAATGACTGGCATTTGGAGTCACATCAGTTTTAGCTGTGACCTTGTCTGCAGTGCCCTGCTGCCTGGCTGCACTAAAGGATCACGCTGCAAACGCAAAAGTCTTTCCGCTAAAGTTTTAACAACAGGGGTGCCGCTCCCAGACCATATGTTCATTTAAAAAAAATTTTTTTTTAATCCTCTGCCAAAAAAACATGGACGATCAAAAGTGAATGTTTGTATGTGAAATTATTGTTTCCTGAAAAGTTAGTACTCTCCTGTAATTTTGACTTTTTTTTTTCTGGACAGAGGGTACATTAGGTCAAACATGAGAAGAGGCCAGAGAACTAGAGAGAGCCACACATACAGAAGTCACTCTAAGAGTGCATAAATCACCGAGCCTATACCATGGCGCAACACACATGGAGACCTCTTTCATTTCCACTCCAGCAGCAGCTTCAGGGGAGAAACATATTTTTTTTTTCCAAAAGGAAATCTCTGATAAGCCCTAATCTCTCACCTTGATATTTTCTGCCACCAAACAACACGTTCGCACCCCCTCAAGCACTTTGAAGTTTTGAAAAGGGGACCATTGTTAATATCAGAGCCGGGGGGAAAAAAAATCGGCTGATCTTGCCACTCATGCGAATGATATGGAAATTTGGGACATGGGAATTTGAGTTCGAGAATGTAATAAAAAGGAATAATAGCTTTGGAAAATTGGCAACTTTTGGCGAGTGTGAATGGAAATATTGCTGTGGGAGGATTTATTGTGGGAATTTAAAAAAAAAAAAAAGAATGGGGCTCAGAGAAACTAAATGACAGATTTAGATTTATCTGATGTTGGGTTTTAGTGCTGCTACACCGCAAACACACACACACACACAATACATTCATGTGTAGAGTTTTAAGACCGTTCAAGCGAATAGTACAAAAGCCTTGTTTTCAACACCTATGGAAAATATGACTGTGTAAAGTCACAAGACTACCTTTGTAATTAGCCTGTGTCAAATATTTGACTTTGTCATTACAGCCACCTGTCTCTCAGCCACACACACACACACGCTGACACACACACACAAATGTGTTTTTGTCACATGGAGGCAGTGAGTTTCCTGCAGTCTAACAGTCTGGTCTGAATGTAATTAATTAAAAACTTAGATCCATAAAAATGATAAATGTTCTGCACTTTTATTCCCATAGCAGTACATTTGAGGCTTCATATTTGCTTATCCAATGCAAACGCATTTTAAAGTATAAAGTTACATGTGAGGAGGTAAAGCTCCAACTCGCCATGTACCGTTTACCCAGGAGTTTTGCATTCGTGGTTTGGGTTTATGCATTAAAAAAGCAGGGTAAGATTGTAGGTGCTTATCCAACAAAAAGCCATTTTAATGTATACTTGTGTCTATATGCATGAAGCGATACATTACAATATGTCAGTACACACAAAAAAAGAACAATTTGTGTCACTTCACTGAACAATTGAATTGGAATTATGTGACCATATCACATTATGAGATGAGCTGAAAATAAGTCGCAAAAAAACCCGAAAATATAATTAGATTTCCATGTGAAAGTGATTGCAGACAGAATGATTTAATTTTCAGTGCATACTTGTCTTAGAATTACATAGATTTTAAGCCGTTGTACTAAATGGTTGTGACAGGATGGCTGTGTGGGGCTGGATTTTTTTTGTGTGTGTTTCCTGAGATGACAGGCTTACATAACCATCCATCTTGCCAGTCTCCAATCTTGTGGTCTGTGGCTGAACAGCATGGCAGTTGAGGTCAATCGGTGTCTTCTGAGGGGCAAACTAGGCAGCTAGGGGTGTGTCTGAGGTGTGATGAGAGCAGAGGTGGAGGAAGTACTGAAGCTTGGTACTTAAGTAAAAGTACATTACCCAGCAAGATATATACTCAAGTAAAAGTAGAAGTGCTACATCAACAATCCTACTTAAGTAAAAGTCTTAAGTACTTTTAAATGTACTTAAAGTATTAAAAGTAAAAGTACTCACGCACCGAATATATATTATTGATTTCCATTGCAAAGGATCTGATAAATGATCAAAGAAATCATCTTAAAATTCAAAATGTGTAGTTCATTTACATTTCCAGTCCAGAAGCAGCTATGGACAGGTCTGTGTGTCATGAGGCAGGCTGTGGGCATCAAGTGAACACAGAGGCTGCTAATAAAAAACAGGCATTCAGCATTTTTACTGTGTCAGTATTCCTGCTGTAGATTAATGTTATGATTCATGTTAATCAGACATTAATCGATGGACCTGTGTTAGCAGACAGCAGCTAACTAGTTAGCTAACTGAGCCAGAGCACCGGCATCATGACTGAGGCTCATTATAGAAACACAGCTGGCAGCGTGACACCACCTCCATGCAGAGTCTGACCTCACATCAGTCCAGCACTGTGTTCATCAAATGTAACAAGTAACTACAGACACTGTAGAAATGTAGTGGAGTAGAAAGTACAGGTACCAGCTGCAAAGTGTAATGGAGTATTAAGTATGCACTATTATTTTTACTTAAGTAAAGTATAAATACATAAAAATGTACTTAAGTACAGTAACGAAGTACAAATACTTAGTTACTTTCCATCACTGCCGATAGATGATTCATCCAATCATGTAGTGATTTTTTGGTGGTGGTAGTGGTGGGGTTATCTCTTCATACCAAACCTCAACACTTAACCTGTATGTTAACCAAACCTGAGCCTTAAATCTCTCCATGTAATAGTTTTCCTCTGGAGAGCATGCAGCCATTTGTCTGAAAAGGGAGGTGAGGCCACATAATGTTGTGTCAGTGTATGTATATGGCTTTTATGAATTTGCTCCTGCAGCGCACACAACCTGCTATTACTGTAAACAGAAGCAGACTATAAATGCAAACACTACACCATCAAGCGTGGGTATAATATAGTTTAATATTTACAAAGGGAGACATGCATCACAGAGTGGATGCCAGTAATGAGGATGACCGCTGAAACTTTACAGCCTGGGCCAACTCCATTACTGCGAACCTTTTGGGGGATATTTTAGACAGCAAAAACTCACCGCTGCAGAATGTAGATAAACACATACCATTTAAGTTCCCTGTCATAATCTCACAGTCAACAAACCTTCCCTGGCAACACTGCCCTGCCAGTTTACAATGCTAAGTCACAATTACAGTACCTCTAATTACTGGGTTACCTCTGTGTATGTATGTGTGTGTGTGTGTGTGTGTGTGTGAGCTTGCATATCTGTGTTTCTGCCCAGCAGCGCCAGTGTCTGCAGAAGAAAGAGGTTTGGTGATGTGGTTGGAGGGCAGAAGAAATCCTTCAAAAGCATTACTGCATGGTTCTCCTCAAGCTGTAAAATGTATTTTAACCAGATGTCCTAAAAGTAGAAGAAAAAAAAATGCTGCTGCATGTATACAAAAATAGATGGAGACACAGTCTTCAAGTGGGAGTTGAGACCAATAAAAGTCAAGGAAGGGATACAATAGAGATGAGGAAGGTTTGAAAATGTTTAGTCACTGCTGCTGTCTTTCTAAGACATGGCTTCCTGGTTCTCACTCCATTTTCACTGCAGTAACTCAGGGGTTATATTTGGCTTGTGTTGCTCAGCTCTGTATTTTCTTTGCAACTGGCCTTGTCCTCCTGCCTCACCAAGGGATGGTGAGAGAAACAGGAGTCTAGTGTCACTGGAAGGTTACATTTACACAGAGCTATCTGCCAACATGCCTGCATCATGCTCACACCCACAATGTGAACATGCTAAAGTTTAGCGAGCAGTAAGTTCAACATCCTAGTGTCTCCGTGCACTGCAAGATGATCTTTGGTCCTCAGAGCAAGTAAATGTATCCCAGCATCACATCTGAGTAGAAAAATCAACATACATGATGTGCATGAGCACGTCCTTACCGGGAAAAATGTAACATGAGGCGGATATTTCAGTCCTTGAATTTGGTACATGTCAGCATTTTTCTCTGGCTGCATCGCTATGGGTTCATGGGGGCGGGGACTCTGTACCACAATGGTAGACAAAAATGGTGACAGTGTGGCAGGAACAGTTTTCCTTGCGTAACCTTAACCAGTAATTTTATGCTCAATCCAGCTGTGATTAAAAAGGATAATTAAACACAGGCGAACACAAAACAGTCTGTGGTGTCAGGGGGACTCACACCCCCACCACCCCCAGCCTACCTCCTTACTTGGGAATTTGCGGCTATATCAGTCTTACAATTGGACGATTGGCAGTATGTCCATACATTTAACCCTGTTTTGTATCTGGTTGATGTATTTTTGACCAAATACGGCATTTTTTTCACGAGTTATCAGTAATGCAGTATTTGATTGCACTGCATATATGTATTTTAGTGCTCTAAAACCTGCAGGTAGCTCACTGTGTACCACTTTAAGTAGTCTTTAACTAAACTACAACTACTTTGGAGTGATGCAGATTTGAAGAACAGTACTCTTTAATGTTATTGCAGGGAGACAGAACAGAAATGGGTGAAAGAGGACAGCTTGAGTGGTAAATTTAACTAGCGCTAATGTCATAATTCCAGGAAGGAGATATAAGGACTAAAGGTCATCGGCAAAAATAGGGATAAGGTGAGTGACTACAGATGGCGACAGAACGATGGCCAAATTGAGTTATTGCTTAGTGGATGAGACAAAGGGAGGGGGGGGGGGTTCAATGAATCAATGAAGAACAGATAAAAGAGCAATCAAGGAAACAGGCAGAGAAAAGGTTACAGGAAGGATGTGTGTTGAAGGACGAAAGAAGTCTGCATGACTCAGCTCAAATGTCTATGTGTATCCCGAAGAGGAAAAGGGTTGAAAAGAGGATTAAAAAAAAAAAACAACCGGACAAACTAGTTTTACAATTTGCATTAAACAGCTACAGGAGAGGCACATATTCTTACTGTATTTCCCCTGAACTCGGGGAAACTGTGCAAGAGGCCAGGCTGCTCTGATTGGTCAGCCTCCATGGTGTGAGCAGGCAGCGTTCAGCATCCATCCCCCTCGGCCAGCTTTTTTTGAAATCAAAGATAGTTTACATGCTGAACCTGGAGAACTGCCTGCTGTCATCAACACTAGCAATTAAATCTGCAGGAAGAAGGTGATCATTATGATGTCATCCTCATTAAACAAAATGCTACGTCATGTGATCATGGACTGATGCAGCCACAAAGGGTGCGAGTCTCCCTGACACCTCGAGCTGTTTTGTTTTCACCCATTGCTAAGTTTAATTTTTAATGGGTTGGATTTGGCAGGGTGAGGGGTCCACACTCTCTAGGGAAAACCGCTCCTGACATGAAAGGTCGCCGTTTTCGGCTGCCATCGGGTAAGTCCTAGCCCAGGTGAACACATAGAGATGATGCCAGAGATATACGCAGACGTGGCCCCTTTCATAGACTTAAATATCCAACATGTTTTGTTTTCCTGGTGAGGACCAAGCTGGATTTGAGGATGGATGCTGCGTGTGAGGAAAAGGAGGGGAGGGAAGCATTCAATTCTGTGCCAAATTCATACATGCCCCTATAGTGACAAACGCTGAAATATCACAAAGAATATGCAACATTAATGTTATTCTCATGCTTGTTACTGGCCTATAATGCAAGATCAAACCATGATTTCATGTGGACTTAATGCTTCTGCTCTTGTCTCCATGTTGACCTTGACCTTTTGATGTATATTCCCTGTTATCACTGGCACTCCCACTGTGGCACATACCCCCGAAGCCAAAGCTAAAAATGTCCTTTATAATGTAAATGAAATATCAGTTAGTCTCATATGAACAGACGGGGATTATGCTGTAAAACTTTCACGCTCACACCCATGTCTGGAGCACAGACGCTGCTGTTGGGCGGCGTGGTTTGGAAGACTTGAGGCCATCATCGCTGTGCCAAGAAACTTCTGGCTCTCCCTGTGCCATTTTCTTCTGTAACATGAGATGTAACATTGACATTATCTCTAAGTAAAGGTTTTGAAAAGGAGTAAAATAGCAGGTTGTGGAAAAAAAAACCCAAATCAGCACCTGTCACCTGTCCGACAGCCTATACCGCGGCTGATTCTCTCTCATGTTGTCGGAAATTCCGACCCGCGTGAAACCATGTGCCTCATTGATAACCTGCATGCGGTGACCTTATTGCTCGGCCCACTTTGTCCCCTTTGGTTTGTAGCTGTGCGGTCGGTGTGCTGTGCAGTTGGGAACACATGCCATTCCTAACAGCTCCGCAGGACCAGAGGATCTGGTGACAGTCTTGGCTTACAGATAGGCAATGCTAAAATGAGATACACTTAGTGGGAGGTGTGGAGGAGGGGCAGGAGAGAGACGATGAGAAGCACCGATCACGTGTCAATGAGTTTACCCCTTCTTACTTCACCCCTGGCTGAAGGTTCTTTTTATAAATATGCAGCATCTTTCCTTGAAAGAAAAACAGCTACCAGCTTTCTCCTGCACTTGATTTTTTTTACACAATATTGTTTACCCATGCTGTGTACACCAAGTCAAACTCCATTACAGAGACTGTTGACAGGTTGGTTGCCTGACATGCATTCTTAATGTGAGCTTGTTATTAAAAAAAATGCTCCTATAGATATATGGAGTGTGTGTGAGGAGAAACTGACGTGCTTTCATGAATCCTCTGCGGATCGCACTTATCCACTCTTCAGCTTGTAACTTTTTCCCTGAATTTGATAAATATTTGATTTAGTCTTGGAAGCGTGTGAGTGTGTATGTATGATCTGTGTGTTCTCTTATCGGTCTGTCCTTGAGCTTGAGCCTGCCAGACTATACTGCAAACACACCGCGTAGACACACTAATGCTTCATTCTCTTATGATTCGTGTATATATTTTTTTTATTCATGCCAAAGTTAAATTAGCTCCTCTTGAGAGAGTTCATGCTCATGTTAGCAGTGGTAACCTATGAAGCTGGAATATTTTAGTTTTTAACACACATTCCTCTTTTTGTTTCTGTTTTAATAAATCATATTGTCACGATCATTTCATGAGAAATCTGAATATGCAGTAAGCTGCTGGAGGCGGAGCCAGTTTGAATAACTTTATTTACAGTCTGATAGAGGGTGAACAGATAAATCTGTCTGATTTAAGAGGAAAATCAAGTTACATCAATGTTTCTTTTATATTTTGACTTTTGTTTAGTGTCTCTCTTGTTAGGCATACAAATAATCTAACTCTTGTTTGGGTTAAAATTATATAAGTTTTTTTGTCAAGGTTATGATAATATCCACTTACCATAGAGATAAGAGAATCAACACATGGTCTGGGTTGTGTCTAAAGAAAGCCAGTGCTCTTTGTAGACTGGTCCTGGAGGGAATATGTATACTATTGTTTCAGACAAATGTCTTCCTGGGGAGGACAGTCTCTGCTGCATAGTTGCTTATTTGTGTTATATACTTAGCGAGACAAAGAACACCGTATCATTATGTTGCAAATAAAGATCTTTATTTCGAGTAACGCAAAATTAAACGTGGCACAAAAAGGCACCATAAGATCGATAATAACAAAATAAAGTCTGATTTATTACCATTGTTTTTATTATTATTATAAAAAATACAGTATGATAACTAAATAAATAAATGTAATTCTCAAGTATTTATTTGTCGTTGCCTATATAGTGGGTATTACTAATAATAGAAGGAACCTTCCTGACTGGGAAAATCTTTCCTACCACATGAAGCCCTTTTGCCTTTTGTAGATGCTAAAATAAGTCACGCTGTGAAGTAGTGATTTTTGTTGTGATGCAGTTGAGGGACCTCCTGACGCAGCGCTGGCCTTTATAAGCTCTATACCACAGCTTAGAGTGATGGGGTGCTCGACTTCCTGAACGGTTTTAACAGTGGCCACCAATCCATGTACGTGAAAATCCTTATAAATATGGCACAATAAGCATGTTACGCCTAATCCACTTAGGAGGAGGGTTAGGATTATTACCCTAATGTATAGGAAATACACAGTAATGGTCACAACATGAGATATAAATGCTACGCGGTGACGCGTGACGTGAGTTTGAAAACGTGACACATTTGCTGGAAGGAGATGAGCGATGAAGCCGAAGAGGAGGTGAACAAGGACAGACACACACACACATACATACAAACTGATTTTTTATAGCTGAGGATATCCATTTCAACACATAGGTACATGCCCAACGAGCTGACTGCAAACGGCCACCAACAAAGTTCGGTATAGACACACACCCAGGCTTCAAATTACTGAGTATTGGGGTCACGCTAAAAATAGACAACTGGACCAGATGTTATCTTTGAAAATTAATGAGTTTCTTTTTAGACAATGTGATCACCATTTTTCGCATGCAGATGGATAACGGCGTCAGCGAAGCGAGAGTAATCACATGTATATGATTTAAGTGGTCATGAATAGGCCGATTTCACACAGAGAACCACGCTGGGAATGTCTTAATCTCACCTTTTCGTTGGCCCCTACAACCTGCTAATCTCTCTGAAATATCTACTGCTCCAGGAAACACCGTGTGTTTCTGGGCTACATGTTACCAACAATTAGCCACGGCTAATTAACAGCACCACCGGGCCCAGAGTGTATACAATAAAGCAATGAGGCATGGTGGCTCGGCGGCGTGGCTTCTAGCTGTTAAACACAGCACGGCGTCTCACATTTTTAAAAGCAGCCGTTAATCACAGATAACTGGTGTACTGGCAGATCACTTGTTTGGAGTCTGAAACTGACTTTATTACTCGTATCACGTTGCAAAATGCCTTTGTGTGTGTGTGTGTGTGTGTAGATGTGAGTGGAAAATACACAGGCAGGGATTTGTTTCACTGTTGGCTGCAGTTTGAGCACAGGAGCTACTGCAGAAGTAGATAATGTCACAGAATTTTGATATAATGTATTTTACACACACACACACACACACACACACACACACACCCACACAGTGAACTAACAGCCTAGTGAAGATGATCACCACAATGAGGGGTTTGGTGCATGATGGTGAAAGGTCGGGGAGACACTGAGCAGCGTGTTTATTGTTTTTGGGCAGCTGATGCCAGTGAAATGTTCTGGTCAAAGTTTGTTGTGGTCATTCAGAGGAGGAAAAAAATGGCTCACTGTCCGACTTTAGGGAGTGAGATGAGGAGTGAGTAATCGAGAAGAGAGAACACAAAAGAAAGTATAAAAAGAGGGTAAGGTTCACACAGACGAAAGATCAACTTTGACTGAGTGACTGCTGCAAAGCCTCAGTTCCTGTGACGTGGCACTATCACAAACAAGAGTGGGAGCAGTGTTGATAAATGCTTTTCCTTTTCCTTAACACTAGTTGTAACTCGTAATGGATGCAGACTCACTAGCAACAAGGAAAGTGAGTCTCAACCCCTTTAAGTACAATAGTCACACTAATTCAGTCCATTTTCCAAATTAAATTGTCACTTTTTTGTCCACACTTCAGCCAATCAGGCATTAATCCCTGCCACAGATCAGTCAATGGACTTTCACACAGGAGTCCTGGTCTGCTTTATTGTGCTAAAGTGCTTCATTACTCATCACTTCCATCTTGTTTTCCACTGCCACAGTAGGTCAAGTGTTCAAAATAGCCCGTCCTCACCAGGAAAATGTGACATGTGGTCAATATTTCAATCCTTGAAAACAGAATGTGTGTGTGTGTGTTTTTTTCTCTGCCCCCATCTCTACATGTTTATTGAGGGCGGGGACTCACTGCTATGGCAGCCAAAAATGACGACCATGCAACAGGAATGGGTTTCCTTATGAATTTAAGATGATCATTGCCTGACCTTTGACTCCATTTTTAATGCTTAACTTGTAGTTTTATCTTATGCCAAATGTAATAAGACTTAACTGTGAATGAAAACAAAACAGCTCACAGTGTCTGGGGGACTCAAACCCCAGACTTATGAGGGAAGTACCACCCCCCAACTAATGTAATTGTTTTATTGGTTGCTGAGTGTCAGAAAAAGTAATGTGTCTTTAATATATTAACAACTTTACTTCACTATTTAACAGAAACAAATGTGCAGTTAGTCTGAATTTTGCACAAAACAATATTTTAAATGACTGTTTTATATTGAGGGAAGAGACTGGGTTGCCATAGTCAAATGTCAATAAAGTCAAATTTTATCATCACAGCAGTATGTGTCGCTTCCTCCCTGGAGGACCATGTGCTGTTTGCATGTTAGAGGACATAAGGCTTCAGGCTAGCTTATATAGGAATGGAAAGGAAAGAAGGGAATGAAAAAGTTGTCACTATATTTGAGTTTTATCAAAGGCCTTTTGCAGTAAAACAAATAAACACAGAGTGGGACAGATAAGAAGTCAAACAATAACTTGCATGCACACACATGAACACACAGAGATGCAGCCAGAACTCCAATATGGACTTTGGGATTATAAGAGTCAAGTTTCACCATGAGAGCATTCTTTCATCCACCTTCAACAAAAGCTTCTCCCCTTGCCAGCATCACTGACCCTTTAATCACTGATTTTCTGTTGGGTGAGTGAAAGCGTAAATTAGTGTCGTTCTTTATCTTAATCCTAAAATTTCATGCTTTTTTTAAGTCAGCTTCCTCGACTGTTTTCTGAGTGATTTGTGGTTGATCAGGAGTTGGATATTCTGCCAAATGTTAACACTGAGCCCTTGTGGATTCTCTAACAAGGCCGGGCCTGTCTAATACAAGAACACAACACAAATCCCAGCTCCTTTCTCCCTGATCTGCAGTAATTCCCCCGGCTCACATCACTTCCTCACATTCAGATCTCACAGATAGCAGAAGTAACTGAAACGGAAATGCTATCGAGTTACTGTTACGAACTATACTGCAAAAACCGGCATTGCAAACAAGTTTACAATTTTAATAGTTTGGGTTGAAACACACACACAGGGTCAGCGACCCTCCGCCCTCTTAAGCAAGACACCGAATCCCTCATTATTGTTCCTAATCCTGCACTCGATCCTCTCTGAGCAGGGGCAAAGTAAAAAGAACATTTCTATAAGAAGATTGATAAAATAGTTTGCTCTGTTTCCTTTTTTTTTTTTAATGCATCAGGTGTCTTGCCAGGTGCTTTATGGAAAAATTGATACCACTATCGTACCTTTGGGTTAAATAGTCTCAGTAACGCTTCAGGAAGTCACGGTGAAATGAAGAAAATTTTGGCACGCCTAACCTTGACTAAATTCACATCCTGTCTGTTTATGCAGATAGATAAGAGATAATGTGTCAATCTGAGATCTTTAGAAGTGCATTCAGGTGGAAGGTAGCGTTACCTGTTTGTGCCTCTGGAGGGACAGTGAGTCAGTGTAGGCATAAGATGTAGTCCTGATTTGTTAGTTTAATGATGTTAAAGGTAGGGTAGGAGCTTTCATTCTGATGCACTTTTTGTTAAATTAGTTGTTAAACTTCTCTTTACAATCCGATAGCAACCAATTAGTTCGGCAGTTTCGCATTAAAACGAAGAATATGAATCATCTGTGGAAGCTATAAAACGCTAAAAACATCAGCCAATCCTCCGGGTGGACCCTGCGCCGAGTATTGGCTGGTTGTCACTCGCTTCCTGCTCTGCGCGCACCAGAGAGGTACGTGCATGATGGCCGAAGTCACAGACCTCAGCTCGTCTTCAGGTAATGCCATGTGATGGCGTGTGGAAAATCTGGAAATCTGGCTGACTCTAACTGAGTTTTCAAAATCTTCTACCCTACCTTTAACAGACAGGTAGTTAATGAGTAAAAGGGTAAATAAAAAGATGGCTGAACAGTCGTTACAGCACAGGATTAATAAAAGTTTATTTTTAGCCGAATATGAACCCACTTGTGTCTGCCTCCACATATACTACATACAGCCCTTGAAATTGTGTAGCTTTAAAAGAATATCTGGTTTATACACCTAATGTTTGACATGTTGATAGAGTCTCATAAAAAGGCATGTCGCAAAAGTTGTTTTTCTATATATGGTCCAATTAATTGGTCACAAATAATGCTGTTTGTATTGTGCATGAGTGTAAGGAGCAGAGCTTGAATATAAGACACAAAGAAACAGAGATGAGGATGAATGTGCTGTGCAACCGATCAATAAACTATTAGCACGTAGGGCTATGCTCACTTAAATGAATGCATGCATGCACACACACACACACATGCACACTCTGGGATATGCCTGGAGAATGGTAATGCTGTGGTAATGAGGGCAAGCTGGACTACACCCATGTGAGAGTTGAGTGGGTGCAATGCAGCCAGGCTGGCAAAACCACAATTGACCAGTCTGGCTAGTTAGTAGTGTCTGCTGCACACAATGATGCAGAATGGTGCTCTTTATATAATGTGAGGGGAGTTTTAAATGGGAAGGTGTGTTCACATGTTCATATCTACTTTCCTGTGTGCTTATTTTTACATGCAGAGGACAGAGGTGTCACTACACCCGCCACCCTCCTCCATTCCTTCTCCTCATTCCTCCATCGTGTCCCCTTCATCCCACTTTTATCCTCTTTACTTCTCTCCTACTTCAGCTCCATTAGTCTCCTTTCCGCCCTGCTCCAGTGATCCCTCTTTAAACTGATTCCACTCTTATTCCCATTCCCTCCCTCCCTCCTTCTTTCCTTCCTTCTTTGGTTCCCTTGCCTCATGACTCACAGAGGATATTTTTCAGTGTCATAATCAGTCAGTGACGTGGGTAAATATAGATCAGACACTTTAAAGACTTACTACGTGTGAGTGAGCACATATCACGCTTACAGTACGGCCACGCCCCAGGGAGGGGTTTTTTGCAGAGTCGTGATTTCTTTGGGTTTACATCAGCAGTGCTGGGTGATCTACCTGCCAGTGAGCACGTCGCCTTCCCTTAGATTTTAAAGCTAGAAGGACTTTAATCCCACCTGCTCTATTTGATCTGCATTGTTCACTCTAATGATAGTTTTGCGACCACAAAACTGCATCAGTAAAAAAATAATCATGACTCTCATGGCAAGACTATAATCTATCTATAAGTGTACCATGCCTGTATACCTCTGCTTTTTATCCTTGTTCTGATGGGCTGACTCAGCATCAGCAGCTTTAAATGCAAGTTTTGGATTCCAGCATTTAATGAAAGTGTCATACCTGAGGGACTGGCATTTGTGTGGCATTTTTCCGTTTATGTTGGGTTTGATGGAAGTGAGGATGAGACAGGAAGCCTGACATGACATTAAATGTTAAAAATTGCAGTTCAGAGGTGAAATTGCAGTTCACCTCACAGCCTCTAGGGGTTGGCTCAATCCATCCATCCATCTTCTATTATTTAGAGTCACCAATTAACCTCAGCACGTCTTTAGAATGTGGGAGGAAGCCGGAGTACCCGGAGAAAACCCACGCAGGCACAGGGGGAACGTGCAAACTCCATACAGAAAGGCCCTAGTGTCTGTTGATAAATTGAGGTCATCTCACACATCTCACACATTTTAACCATATGAGGACATGATTATGGGCATTACTGCCTTGCGTGACATGCGCATGCCGACAGTGTGAGCTTCCTGCCTTCCTTCTGTTACTGCCTGCCCGTATTGGGAGTTTAAGCGGACTGTGATGCTGCCAATATGGCTACAGTAGAGTGTAGCTTAGCTGCCTCACCGCTGGTCGAGCAAACTAATTGGTGTCCTTAGACTTTATTTTTGTTCACAGTTTAGTTGTGGCTACTTTTAATTGTTTCCAGCCACAACACATGAAGTTATGTCCAGCAAGAAAAGTGTTAAAAACCCATGAGGGACACATGAAGTGGACACATATTAGTTAAACACGGTGAAGCTATTTATTTCTATATCAATCAATATATAGTATATATGTATGCATATTTATTATTGATTTATTTGTGATTAACAGTAATAGACTTTATTCAATCCGATTCTGTCAATGATGTTTTTCAGAAAGATATGAAACAGCCATAATCAAATAAACACTGATGATTAGTCAAGCACACAGTTAACCACAGACACAACAAGAGCAAGGCCACAAGCGTCAACAGAAACTATGAGAAGAGTCAATAACTGTCCTCAGACTGGAAGAATCCAACCGTCACTGCTCAGCTGATGAAGTTGAGTCAGTGCCAGGAGACAAGTAGGCCTGTCTGGTGTGTTACATCAGACACAAACAAACAAACAAACAAACAAACAAACAAACTCCAACTGATTAACTGTGCGTTCACACCAAGAGCGAATAAACCGGTGTTGTGCGATCCTACTCATTTCGCTTTTAGAGATTGCCACAAAAAGGCTCTGGAGGTGAAGAGGTGTCACGGGTTGTTGGTTCGCCTGCTGATTTGATGAAATGTGTAAGAATATATATAAATATTTTTTGGAGAATCACACAGCACAACTTGCTGTTGAAGGACTAGCTACAAGCAAAAGCCTAACATACGGCTTATAGGCTACCTGTACTAAAAGCTAAAACTAAAATGGATGAGCAAAATCGAACGTTCGAATTTCTCACAAAAAAGGCGACAAAAGCGAAAACAGAACTTTTTTAGCAGTTGTACTTTATGAGCGACAAAAACCGATTTTACAGCTGTAGTCGCTCTTGGTGTGATCTTGCAGTAATGTTGGATCGCTGCTTGAGCAGAGACAGATGGAATTTGTGGCTGAGATGCTAAATAGCAGCAAAAGCTACGGATGGATGCATCACCTGGATCATAACATCACAGGAAAAGGAGCAAAAATACATCCAAGTTTTCATCACATGCAGCAAGACAGAGCTGCATGGAGCACGAAAGAAATAAGCTTCACATAAAATGTTGCATTTTGTTGTCAGTTTGTAGACTCTGTGTGTCATCATGCCAAAGTCTGAAAAGCTCTCTGAACATTTGGCAGGGCGAGCAGAAGGATTTGACCTGACACAGTAAATTCAGCCTTTGTGTAGACTGTAGCTGTAGTCTTTCATCATGTGCAACAGCTGGCATCAAAACACATGTGTCAGTGTCAGAAAGAAAAAAAGGTTGTACAAATTTAACCTACGTTAAAGGCTGTGTCAGGGGAAAAAAGGCCTTTACTGTCCAAAAAGAACATTACAGTGAAACACGGGGGTAGAATCCAAGTCTTTCTGGAATATGTGCTTTGAACAGTGCGGCGCCTCACAGCAAGAAGCTTCTGACTGGGGCCTTTCTGTGTGGAGTTTGCACGTCCTCCCTGTGCCTGCGTGGGTTTTCTCCGGGTACTCCGGCTTCCTCCCACATTCTAAAGACGTGCTTGTTAGGTCAATCGGTGACCTTAAATTGCCTGTAGGTGTGAGTGTGAATGGTTGTTTGTATGTGTGTGTTGCCCTGTGATGGACTGGTGGCCTGTCCAGGGTGTACCCCGCCTCTGATAGCTGGGATAGGCTCCAGCACCCGGTGACCCTGCACTGCAGGACAAAGCGTAAACTCATGATGACATCTTAAGTCATTTAATGTTCGGGTTTCATCCATAGTGCTTGTTCCGTGGCTGTTGGGACTTTTTGAAATGTAGGTACGCCTGCCAAAGACTCACAAAATGTAATGCTGGATATTTGGGGCCCGGTTTCACAAGAGTGTGTGACGTTACAACAAAGTCAGCAAGGTGAAACAGCCATCTAAGGAGAAAGTGATTGCGATAGGGTTTATGATTCAAATACTATCTCTGTGTTGACTTTTTTCAACATCAGTTGATATTTTTTTTTCTTTGTAAAGTGCCCAAAAAGTTCTTGATTAGTAGAAGTTTATTTCTCTCATGTTATTCGCACCTATTAAAGCCTAACCTCTTGTGGTCACTTTAGTTCAAGTGCCTCATTCTGCCTTGACGGGAAGTTGCATCATACATGTTTAGCTGTAGATTACATTCAGCCATGTTCAGTTAAACTTCTTCCAGATAAGAACAAGAAGGCTCTGATAAAAAGTCTCTGTCACTGTTTCCCACCCTGCTCTCTTTGTAGTTAAGTCTGCCCAAGACTCTGCTGAAATTTAAAATAAAACAAAAGAAATCCCAAACTAATGTTAAATCGGCTAACAAACCAGGCTGGCTGGCAGCTAGCGCGTTCGCTTCGCTCTGGGTTCCTGGTAAATCACAGATTAGATGGTTTATGACATTCTTTTGGGTGTTTTACCCAGGGGAAGCCTGGCCCCGCAATTTACAGGGATTATATGGTGTGCTTTATATTTAGGTATGCACATAAAGAGCATGAGTCAGGGAGAGCAGGGCTTTTTCTGTGGCTGTATTAGCACCATGCAGGAGCTAATCCTAGTTGGAAGTAGTGAGCAATGGGGCTAAGAGGGCAGCCAGTTTCAAAACAAACATGGCCAAAGAGCCCAAAAAACTTCCACTTAATCTACACTCATAAGGGTTAGATTTGGTCTAGGGGGCGTAGAGGTCAGCTACTGCTCAAGTGTCACTGAACAAGTCACTAATACCATGCTCTAGTAGCTAAAACTGCTCTTTGTCCTTCCTGCTGGATTAAACGGGGGGCCAGGTGACATGATAATCTGCCCAGGCAGAGCATAAAAGAAGCCTGTGTTTATCAGGTGTGTGTCCAAAAAGCCAAGGTAAAGTGACAGTGGGGTAGTGACAGCCCATAATCCAAATTTGGAAACATATTCCTGGTATCTTACTTCTAGGTAATGTTGCTGAGTTCCATTAAAAGTTCTTCCAAAGAAGAACTTGTTCTTGTAGTGGCGCCAAAAAATTGCTATCAAACCAGAATTTTCGTGTCAAGGGAGGCTGAATATGTAATAAATGATTCGTTTTTTAAGGCTTATCAGATGCATAATTGGTAATCTTGTCAGGCAATTACACAGAGTTCTGTCATAGAATTTTGTACACCTTCCAAATAAAACAAAATTCCAGTTTTAATTTTTACCAATTTCATCATAAATATGAAATGAAGAGTCTTTTAGTGATTTGAACGGATTGGTCAATTAAGATTATAACTCCCTCAAATTAAGCTCTGTAGTAGTTCTTTTGCTGCTCATGGCAGGGTTATTACCCTTGAAACCTAAAAATTAATCATATCCATCGTTTTAACCCACAATGCCAGGATTTAAAAAAAAAAAAAAAAAAGCCTCTTTAATGTCATGTTTTTGGGCTCCAAAGTATCCTGTATACATTTTTACATTAGCATTTGCTTACACTCTTGATTATGTATTATAAGTAAAAATGTCCCTTTTTGTTAGACTGATGCTACAATGTGTGCTAAAGAACGTTAGCTCTTTTAAGGGGCTGTCTTATTAATTGAAGGGTTAAAATCACTACAACCAAAAGCCCTTAAACCCTACCAATAAAACAATATCAATTGTCTTATCCCTTTATTTTAAAAGCATGATAAATATTACCAGATTTTTTTTTTTTTTAAGCCATTAACTTCAAGTTTTTGGCTCCATCTCATTAGCGATCCCTTGAAATACTTAATAACTGAAACATTGCTTTGTATTAAGTATTGATTTTGTATTATATGCATGAATAAAATGACTCTTTCAATATGAAGCTGATTTTGCCTAATACATTCTGCTGCTGGATGCTGATTGATTAGTTAGACTTCATCTCAGGTCAGGCTGCTCCTGAGCTCCAACGAGCAGCAGAAGAGCTCCTGTGAGAGGTTCAGACAGTGGGTGGTCTCCCTGTGAAGAAATTGTCTGGAACAAGCATGTAGAGAGGTTGGACCACCCCTAAGTGGAATGCAGCCATCATTAATACACCTGTGCTTTCCTCTGCTGTGACATGTCAAGATGTCTGTTGTGGAAAAAAAAAAAAAGCCTATTTTGGGCAGAGATGGTGCCACTTACTATTCTTAACCACACCGAGCTGTCACTTCCATCTTAAGGCTCGTTCAGTTTAACAGATGAAATTATTGCACACTGCTTCAAAGTGCCATTTTATTCATTAGAAGCTGAATATCTGTCTTGCCTGTCATGAACAGCGTGCAGGAATTTATTTATTTGATTTTTTTTCTTGCTTCTTATGAGATGTGTGAGCATCAGCCTGCTGCACAAAAAAAAACCATGGAGAAAAAAAAACGTTGCCTATTTAAATCTCTTGGACACACAGCATTCACAACACAGCAACCTTTTCCTTATTTTATATAAAAACAATATGATTTGAAAATAAATACGCTTTACTGTTTTTTTACATAGACACAGAAACATGTTAATATTGAAGAAAAAAAGACAAAGAGAACTAATAATAATAAAGGCTCCAAAGACTGATGGCAGGAAAAAAAATAATAATCCAAATTCAAAATGGTGGCAGCGGCAGCGGCGGCGGCGGCGGTGTTGGTGATGGTGTTGGTGGTGTTGCGGTGGTGCTAGCAGTAGTTTATTTGTATTTGCATTTTGCACAACTTACTTATTTAAATACTTAAATACACAACTTATTAACACCTCTACACACATATGTGCACATCAGCAAATGCAGGTGAACACACATTCACACACACACACACACACACACACACACACACATACATAGACACACATATTCTACCCACACCCTTTAAATGAGAGGGGGCTGAAGAAAAAAGGTGGAGATGTCTTTCAGTATAAATGATCCATTTAGGGAATGTTAACAAAATACTATTTTTTTGTAGCTTTTTTGTTTGTTCCATATAAAAGCACAGAGGGTCTCCATGCTCAGCCATCAGTGACCCTTACACATAGGGGGAGGAGGGGAGGAAGGGAGGAAGGGCGGGTGGGTGGGGTCGGGGTATAGGACAGCCAGAGGTACATAACACTGCATACATAAATAGACCAAATTAAATATGTGATAGAAGACTGAATACTGAAAAATACTCTATAACATTATAAATTATTATAGAATGGGACTATGGCATAAAGGGATATTAAGTATGTACAAGTTCAGAGAAAAATGTATAATCAATGAAATCTGTATTGAGTTCAACAACAGCTAATAAAACAAAAACTACTTTGACAATCCCCTCTCCTGACGAAAGGAAACGGAAAAAAATAAAATAATTTAAAAAGCACTCGAAAAGATTTCTCAGTACATTTTCGTGAGGCACAGTTTTCAAATGGAATCAAACTACAGTATAGGATATTTTCAGTGGTTTTCTTTGTAGGACATATAGCAAAAAAAAAAACATTATTACAATGCTATACTGATGAACCAGTATCCCTTTAAAAGTATATGGCACTCTGATCACAACAGTAAGTCAAAAAAAAAACATAAAAAGTGTCCTCAGAGGGAAGGAAGTGACATCACGTTAGAGACGAGATTTCCATCAGCTGTCCCCATCGTCCTGCTGTTTTAATCCAAAGAAGCAAAAAAAAACCAAAAAGTAGACATCTGCCGAGAAAAGTCCATCCATCATCTTTCTTTTTTTCAAAAAGCGGAGCACGCCCAATCCTCTTCAGTCTCACCCGCTGTTTTAGCAGTTAAATATATCTAGAGGTTTTGCAAGTTATGATCGACACACAACCACAGTAGACTCATATCCAGTGAAGTAATTGCATACAAATGAATCGACAATAAGACTACACCTGCATCGCAAGCCTGTTAAAAAAAAACAAAAAAACGCAAAACCACATGGCGGCTAGTTCGCTTTTAGTCAAATGATGGTGTTTAGTTAATTGTTTCTGTAGCAGCATAACAACTGTGTACTCTTTTTTTTCTTTTATCATGGTCTATATACACACAGATATACAGTGGGAGGAAACATCAGTTCAGTCTCTATCTCTCTTTCGCTTTCTTTTTTTTGTTCTCTCTCAGTCAGTCCAAAGGGGAATGCTTTCCGCAGAAAAGAAGAGCTTACGGTTCAAAGGTCAAAGTGCTGTGCTGTGAAATATCTCTAGAATATTCCTTCATCTTGTACATCTGGTGCTGCCACCTCTCTCATCTTCTTGGCTTGTCACATCTAAACAAGAGAAAAACAACAAAGAGTCATAAGAATTTTTTCTCAAGTATTCACATGTAAACAGATTATTTCAGGAATCCTGCGGGATTCCTGTGGGAAACAAAGATCAACAGAAGCAGGCGGGACACGGATCCTTATAGTTTTATATATATATATATAAATATGCAGTTATAAATATTGCTGCATGGTGACAGACATGGCGTCTTCACAGTGTCTCAGGAACACCTTGATTGGCATCAGTACATGCCTATAGGCGTCCTGATGACACACGTGGGATGATGAAAAATGGAGACCAGAGGACAGCGATCCTTCTCTCGTTTGGCATATGACCTTATATAAAAACTGTGGGCGAAGCTTCCGTGATGTTACCCGTAGGTTTTTGTGGCTTTTGTGGCTCTGACAGTCACCATGTTGGCAGCGTCACAGTCTCCCTAAACTCCAACTACAGGCAAAGATGTAGAGGCGAAGCGGGCGGACAGCCACAGAAGCAGGAAGCTCGCAGTGTGAGTCGGCATTCGCTTGTCAATCAAGGTGGTCACATCCATAATTATGCATAATTTTAAGTGAGTTCTCACTAAATGGGAATTTGTCAATAGAGACTAGGCTGTAAACATGGTTATTTCTGCTGTTGGCCATTTTAACACAAGCACTTTTGAAGCCAGCCCCTAGAGGCTGCGGGGTGAACTGCGGTTTTTAACTGAGCCTGTTTGGGAAACACGTCGGTATCTTTGATGGTTTAGATTCTGTGTTAGCATCTGGGATTTTTGTGGTAGTGTGAAGCTGAAATGCTGCTGTGACAGACTCTGACATCGATGCTGGCTTCAAATGGAATCCTTCATTTGTCCAGGCTGAGCTGCTTAAGTGTTTGGGACGAGAATCAATAAAGTTTTTGATTATGATGATGACATTTATGCTGCTTTTTTATTTAGTGTGATTAAAGATTTAACTTTGTCTCTCCATATTGGCCAACGCACTAAATAAAATGGACACTACACAGGTAGAGATGTGACAGGAAATGAAAGCAGAGAGAAGGGTGACATGCAACAGAGATCCCCAGTGATGTTGTGATTACATGTTGAATCAAAGCTGGATTTAAAGTCGTTTTTTTTAAACTATAGATTTAAAACGTGGAAGGGTCTGTTTTGAGTTTAGCTCGACCAGTGACACTTACTTGCAGGTCCTCTCGTTGAGCTCTAGCTGGCGTTCTTTACAGTATTCGTCTGAGTGTTTGCAGGAGCACCGGCAGGTAGCAGGATCCTGTACAAACAAACGTTTTCTCCTGTCTGTGCAGAGATTACAACATGGCTCACAAACACTGGACAGAGAGACAGACAGAGATGGGGAGGAAGAGGGAGAGAGAGAGAGAGAGAGAGGCAGATTAACACAGTGTCCTGTTACCACCCATAAGAAAAGGCTGCCCTCAGGTCAACCCTTTCGTATGCTCCACTTTTGCTCCTCCAAGCCACTGCCAAGTTGTTCTGTCGTGTGACAGCCGGGTAGTATTGCACACAGGTTCCCCGCAGAGAGAAGGCAAAAAAAAAAAATTCATGCAGTAAAAATGACACACACACACACCCCCCCATGCCACGCTCGTTGATTGGACCAGACGACCAGAATGTGTTAGACATGCAGTGAGCGAAGCTCTGAGTTCATGCAGCACGAAACAACATAAAAAAAATGAAGTGAGTATAAAAGTGCGGGTGAGTGGCAGCGCACTTCTCGCTCTCACTCTTACAAACTATCAGCTTCTGATAGATAAAGAAGACTCGAGGGTCTGTTTGGTGCTCCGTTAAGAAAGATTTCATTTTATTGAATGAAAACTGAAGACTACGTTTCCCACAGAGAGACATCAGATTCAAAACAGAGGCTGGAAAATGGTCTAAAATTACATTTGTTTTTCGCATGGGGGTGAAGGCTCAGATACCCCACTGACATCTCAGTATACAAATTACAAATGAACATACAGACAGGCATTCACAGTATGAGCACTGAAGAAACATGAGATCATCTTTATATTAGTCTTCAAAAAAATAGAATTTCTATTTAGAGACAAAAAAGCAAACAAAGAAACAAAAACAGTACTTCGCTAAACAATTCGCTGGTTTACAAATCCTCCCTTAGCTCCCCCCCCCTTCCCACCTGAAAAAATGGAAATAGATAGCCATCACTCATATCTTCACATTACATAAAAAAGTACCAGCATTAGGGCACAGGACAGTAAAAACCAGTTTGTAAAGATGAAAAGAACAAAGAGTGAAAAGGAGACGGGTACGAGACACAGCAAAGCAGCACAGACTCAACACTGAACACAGGACCCGTGATTACAGTCCTGCTGATTCCAGCACAGATACCAGAGCAGCCTGAGCCGGAGCCATGCTGGTGGACCTGTGGTCTGTTTCAGTAGAAGGTTCAGGTTACAGCTGAACAGCTGATCTGTTTATTCTAGCTCTATATCTGACAAGATGCTGGAAGCAGTCTGAACATTGGGTTCATGATACATTGCTGTATCTCATCCCAATCATCGATCCGGTCTCATCCACAAAGAGCGGCATTCTTGCAAACAGTAAAGTTAGGAGCGGGGTGGGGGGTTCTTTTTTTGAAAGGTTGAAATGGGTTATGGTTCATTTTCTGGCAAGGTGGAATGTAACCCTGACTGCTAAAGCTACATTAGCAAAACACGTTGGGCAAACAGGGCAGCTTTTTTAAAACACTGATGTTCTGAACGTGTACAGCGTGAGCTGACGAGACAAAAGTTAGGACAAATGCACGGAAAAAAGCAACATGCTAATTGATGTGGCTATAGCGGGCAACTCAAATGGTACAAATTAAAAGGGGCAAAGGAGCTCCTCCCAGATTAGCTTAATTATGAGAAGCGCAACACTCAGGTGCAGGTAGGTGGAGAAGGCGGAGCTGACATACGCATCATGAATTGTTTTGTCGCGGTTTTTCTTTCGTTTTCTCTTTTGGCCTTTACCCTTGCCTTTCCGGGATTTTCTGCAAGAGAAAAAGGGGACAACAACGCAGAGAGAAGCCTGAGAGACTGACGAGAGAGATGGACTGATGTGTTAAACTGATGACTGCAAAGAAATATATATATAAATCATAGAGCCAAGCGATTAGTCATTCAGTAAAAGGTTAAATTTTTTTTAACTAGATTATTATTACTGATTGTCTGCTATGGTAAAATAATTGTGATTTAAAGAGAAAGGCATGTGTGCAACAAAAACAGTAGCCTTTTATAAAGGCATGACTGCAGCAGCTTGTAAAGACACACCTAGAATAAGTTGTTGTAGTTGTTTTTTTTTATGTTATTATGAATATCATATTCTGTGAGAAAATCCCTTTATTGTGCAGCTTGGGTTTAAAAGATCAAAGTACAAAGAGTGAATGCAATCAAGAGTTTTGAAGCTCAACCCCGCCCGACATTTCCCAGATGCATCGAGGACAATAAAACTTGGACTTTACCAAAACTGAATGTTATTAAACTTATCTGGGTCAACTCTTTAACAGCTGATTCAACTTGTTTCAGACCAATGGTACAATGAAAAGAGAACGCTGTGTGCGTGTGTGCATATGAAGTGAACACAGGCGCAGATCTGGCTGGATGGAGTTCACAGGCCGAGATCTAATAATAATAATAATAATACGAGTTAAGCTTAAGTTTTGTATTATAATGAAACACGTCAACAAAAAGCAACAATGACGAATCTCTACACATGGCTGCAGTTACTTAAATTCTACATTTATAAAGGCAGGAAAAAACAACTATAAAATAGTCACATAATAAATAAATAAATATTTTGTTTTTAAACCATGACAACAATAAGCCTGTTTGTGGCCTGTGCTGATTAGCAGGAATGGCAGTGTCATATTTAATAAATGTGCACAACATAAAGAGTCAGATCTAGTCCCAAGACCTCAGTACTGTACACACGTTGCAGTTACTCCATTATTTTTTTAATTTTTTTTTATCTTGTTATGCAGCAGCTGGTTAAATCTTCATGTTCTCATGGTGCCTGGAGTGAGAAATGTTTTCCTGGAGTATAAAAATAAGCGTATAATCCGATTCTTCCACAGGTACGTTAAGTTTTCTGTGCCGGCCGTTGAAGGTGCAGTCTGTGGAAATATTGGATTGAAATGTTGGTTCCTCATTTGGAAAGAACCTCATTTGAGTGAACCCTTCCACCTGTTTTCGTGCCTCTTCTTCCACCCATCCACACCAAATATACCACACAGGCCAACGTAAGAAAAATGATGGCCATGTAGTGTTTACAGCCATGCTAGCAGCTCAGGTTTTTACTCAACGTCAGTGGTGCTTTCGAGGCGAATGCTAACATCAGCATGCTAGGTTGCTTCAAACTCGTCCCATATGGATGTTTGGTCAGGTCTGGTGTTGGCGCTCAATGACACACAGCAGGAAGAGACGCAGCTTTTTCAGGCCATTGATGGTGTAGGACTTGTGACCATGGTAATAGAAAAATTGTTCCTGTAGGAAGTTTGCCATGTTGGCATCATAGTCCACCTAAACTCCTGTTTAATCCAAATAAGAGGTGAAGCACGAGTGCAGCTAAGGAAGAGCTATGAATGTGAGTCAGCCATAAGTGAGTTTTATAAAAACTCACACCCTCTACATGTGAAGACCTTTTAACAGGGGAGCTTATGGGGACTGACTCACTTTTTGGCCAACCCTCAAGTGGCCATTGGAGGAACTGCAGTTTTAGGGACTTTGGCTTGCATCACAGCTTTGCGAAAACTAACCTTGAATGTAGAAAGAGAATCAAAATCCTGGGTTTCCTGAGTTAAACCTGACCAAATGCCCATATGTGACCAGAAAATGTCGGTCTAACACGCTGATGTTTAGCAGGAACAGCCCAACATTCACCATCTGAGCTTAGCGTGTTAGTGGGCTAACATTTCCCATTTAGTGATACAATGGAGGCTGGTGGAAACGCTGTTAGTTTTGCAAATCATGAAGTGTGATTTAAAGCGATTTTGAGCAGATGATGACGCTGTATAGAGGGTCAAGTTATTATAGTTCATCCTCTGCAGACCATGAACCAAATTTCATTATGAAAAATAATAACAATGTTGGGAGGAAATATCAGGGGATCATCAAAGTCAGGATTTATCCTCTGAGGACCACAAATGTCTCTACAAACTATTAGAATACTCCAATCATCAATGAAACTGAGCTGCTAGCATGGCTAAAAATAAAGTTTGACGCCAATACTGAAATCAACAAATAACATAACGTGTGTAGGTCTCATCTAATCTATGTAACAGAATGAAGCTGACAAGATCTATGTTTAAAAACTTAATCTGAGTTTCACAACCACAGCGGGACGGTTCATCCCTGACAGGATCGGACACAGAGGTTACAGCGACCAGTGTCAGAACTGACATGAACGTCTGAGAGCGTCTGAATCAGCAGTTGAACGACCTGAAAGCCGTTCCCTTTGTAGAAGCACGCCACCAGAGCCGCACTCGTAAACAGCTAAGACGAGGTTAAAGAGAGGCTTGCAGAGCTAATCCTTATCTATATGATAGATGACCTGACATAAAAACCGAAATACATCCAACAAACAACCCCGCAATGGAAAAATATTAACAACTACCAACAGAAGGAGGATTAAGACCCTTTGCACACAGACTGCCTGTAGCATGGGGAAGGGAGGATCACTCAAGCAAGGACTATAAACACAGAAGGTTACCACATCTTCAAAAACACTTATCTATATCAGAGCAGAGGAAACAGAAGTTGAAAAGGGCAGGAATGTAAAGATGAGGTAGAAAAAAAATACAGAGACGGCGTAAAAAGAGGGCAAGGGCCTCATTAAGTGTCACTCATTCACCTGAGTGGATTTACATGGCGTTTCCCATGCTAACCTGTGTGCTATAAGATGATCTCATGTAGCTCGTCCACCGCGGGCCTAACTGTGTGGAGTGTGGAATCAGTGTGTGGTATATAGAATACATGTAGTATCAAGGCTGAGAGTTGCAGACGACTGAGAGTGAGAGTTTGCAAAGCAAAACAGGAAAAACATCAAATCTCGAGTCCCCGTTGACCCCCCCCCCCTCCTCCACCCCCACCCCACCCTCCAAATCCCCAATCTCCATGCAGAAAGAGCGCTGTACTCACTTTTCTTTCTGTTCTTTCTGTTCTTTCTTTGACCTGAAAGGCAGGAACAAAACAACACATTAGATCGCAGCGTGCAATTGTTTCCTGGTAAACAGATGCATATCAAGATCATCAGAGAGCAGCGAGCTGAGTATCGAGCGGGGCAGGGTGGGGCGGTGGGCACATAACATCAACCTTTCATTCTTTCATTCTTTCCTTTTCCAGAAAGTATGATAAAACTGGCTTTCACTTTCAAAATGCCTGGCTTAGCAAATGAGTTGGTTGAGAAATAATAAAGTGCGGCGTACACACAGGGGACACAAAGGGGGAGGGGGGGTTCGCTGATGGGTACACACAAACATAAAAAAACGCAACAGCTACAATCGGGTTTCTTTCACTTCTCTCATCCGTGTGCCGATAACACGGTGTGGAGCAATAAAATGTGCTGGCACGCTGCGCTGGCAGCGGTTAGCCGAAAGAGTTAGGAAACAGTACCAGCATTTCTTTTAAGAAGGTCATGGACTCATGGTGCAACGAGAAGCATGATGACACACATATGTACGCATATATATATATATATATGTATATAAGTTTAAGACGTTAGCACGTGCAAAAAAATACAAGGGAAGCAACTGCATCCAATTATTGTTTAAGTAAACATGGACAAAATCTACTTAACTTAAACTGGATTATTCTTACTGATGCACTGAAAACAAACCTGGTTTTTAATATGCTTTAATGCGTTTATACAGTAGTTTTCATTGTTAGTGAAAAGGTCCGAGCTGGAAACAGGAAATAATGTTCTTTTACATCATTGATCCGAGCCCTCGCTGCTTACTGTAATAGCCTACTGTAATACCTGTATCTTGTTGCAGATTATTCTAACTATTCGGAACGTAATATTTTAGGCACCGACTTGACATCTTGTGAAGTCAAACTTTGATTGATAGTCCCTAAAGTCAGTCGTACGCAGGCGGGTGAAGCCACGCTCCACGCTCAATAAAGAGACATAAAGCAACAGCCGGGCTCTCGGCCAACGCTCGTCCGAGCAGTGTTTGTTTTTCTCTCTTAGGTTTTCCTGAAACGTGGGAGGATGATGCAAGTCCCCTCTGAGCTGCTGTGTCAAGAGTTTGTTAATTGATGTCACACAGCTTGTAACCTCTGCCAACATAATCAATTTATTCGGAAAGTAGCGCATAATGATTAACCCG
This sequence comes from Parambassis ranga, assembly GCF_900634625.1. Classification (NCBI taxonomy): domain Eukaryota; kingdom Metazoa; phylum Chordata; class Actinopteri; family Ambassidae; genus Parambassis; species Parambassis ranga. The sequence goes on from NC_041043.1 coordinate 12,287,690, forward strand.
GATAAAGGACGTCGCCATTTTGCCTCAGCTTTAGTCATTCAGATCAACGCCAGGAGCTGCAGCTGCATTGTAGCTTTGCTGATGATGGTGACAGTGATTGATGTTGATAGAAGTATTCGTCCCAAAGCACCTGCCCTTTACAAATATTTTCCTACAAGGATTGCCCCAATGTCAAAGCAGCAAAACCACCGGAATAACTGCAACACGCTTTAAGCCACACCGAGCCTTAAACATGGAGAAAACCTGTCACCTTCCTGTCGCTATCTCCGAGATCAATACCCAAAGCAAAATCGCAGCTACATACATTCCAGGAATGGCATCTACGCGACGGAGAAGATAGGCCTCCTGGACAAATGTATCTCCTTCACCTAAGCGCCGCGATGGAATGAGGATAAACTGAAGCAACATGGAGGAACGTCTGCTGCGATGTGTCTGAACCTGTTCGGATCCTTTTTAAGACCACCGATATGGATCTAAATGATGTAAATCTGCTGGATGTGTCAGGGGCAAAGCGAAAACAATAACTTTACATGATGTGTTTGGCAGAGTCAGGCATTTGCATGTTAGCGGTGTGTATGTGTGTGTGTGTGTGTGTTCAGGGTTTCTTACCTACACTCACATGCGCTGTGTTCTGTAAAACTCATGAAAATGTCATTTTGTTGCCTGGAGGGTTTTATTCTTTTAATCTGTGGGGAACAAAAGAGAGAAACTGTGAATAAAAATACACACATTTCACAAATCAATCCAAATTTGACAATATCTCAAAGTAAAAGGTCACACAGTCTGTCCTCTGACAGTCAGATCGGAGGACAAATCTGTGACGTCAGGGTTTCGGTGTTTTTTCTGCTCCACTCCTTGGATGATAGGTTAGTTCAAGTGTGTCCACCCAACCAAGAAAAGAGATGTGAGGTCACCAACTCCTGATTGGCTGGCAACCTCTACTTGAGTAGGCAGAGGAAATCGAGGGTTACGAGTTCTCAAGATGGAAATGTTCAATCTTTTTGATGCACTGAAATTAAAAGTTGCTTCAGATTTGGAGACTTTAAGCCTAAAGTTGTACATTTTTGCTCATATTTCGCCTCGTTCCACTCTAAAGTGACATTTGGGCAAAGAATAATGTGTCGATCGGCCCAGACACACTCAAAGGTTTAAAAAGCATCAGCCTAGTGTGATATAATGGTTCACTGGCGTGCTGCTCACCTCCATTGTAATGTTATAGCTGGATGTTGGCGTGCACTGCAGCATCTCGTCGTTGCAGCAGCCGGCGCAGCGCCTCAACACCACGCAGGACGGGATGAAGATGTGTTCCACTTCATCCGGGTACTCCTGCAGAATTTCCACCAGCAGCTCCCGAGGCTGACACAAACTCTTGTTGTACACCTCCATTAAAGGGATCACTAGAGGAGACAGAGGCACAGTGAACAGTTATAAAATGGCAGCGCTGTAACAATCGATAACACAGTGAACAGTTATAAAATGAGTGCTGTAACAATCGATAACACACCTGAAACTGTCAGATTGACCTACTTTGATAAAATTAACAAATTTATCTACATCCACCCAGACAAATCAAATATTTGCATGAGCGTTTGAGTGTTACCCCGCTTTAAAGCTAACTACTTCTGCCCCCGCCTGCTGTCTGCTGTCACCTTCAGTCTAATTCCCCCCTCTGTCAGTCTTTGCAGGAGTTCTGAGCTCTTGAGAAAGATATTAGCACACAGCCCGACAACACCTCCATCAGTCTGTGAGCCTCCGGCTGGCCCTAAAACAACCCTTAGCTCCCTGACAGCCCTCTGGGAAGCCAAACCAAACAAACCAGTGCCTGAACAATATCACGAAGTTCATCTTCTGATTCTCCAAATTAGATTAGGCAACGGCGGGATTGTGCAAAAAAAAAAAAAATGAAATTGTGAGCCAAGAGGGTGACATTCCATTCCATAACAGAGTCTGGTCTCTATAACATTTCCCCTGCTTAACCTCAAATAAGGAGGAATGCTGAACAGAGGATGAGATTTAAGAGGGGTGAAAACGCACTAAGGGGGTGAATCTATACAGGGCAGATTACCAAACTGTCCACTAGGAGGCGTTAATTTCCCTTTAAACGTCTAGGTGAAATTCAAAACCAGGCCCTCTGTATTTGGCTCTGTGCCAACAAGGGAGCCCATTGCAGACTGTATTCCCACGGTGCCCTGTGGGACACCTACCGTCATGTGGACCTCTTTCTGTTTCCTTCGGTATGTGGGCATTCTGCAAGGAGAAGAAAAAAAAGAGAGAAAGAAAGAAGTGTGCTGTTAGTTACAGTAGATTGTGCAAGACCTTAGAAAGACCCTGTCCGTGCCCTCTGCTTATCCACACACTTGTGCAAAAGATGTATTTGCATTTTGACATTTTCTGTTGACCACTGCCAAAAAAATAATGAAAACCACAGTATGTAGGCTTATCTTATCTTAGGCTGGCCAACACACAGTATTTAGGGGTGAAATGTTCACACTCCTATAAACCATGGGGAAGCAGCCATGTGCAGCATATATGGGATTATTTTCTTTACATTTGGGAGCAAAGAGCAGTATATTTTCCCCTCATTTAGCTGATAATGCAGCCTAAATAATATATGTGGTGTGTGTGTGTGTGTGTGTGTGTGAGGCCTTATATGGCAGAATATTTGACCACACTGTGCCACACACCCTGGGGCCTGCCACACCAAACTACGTGGCACAACTTCACCGTGTTGGTTTGTGTTTCTAAAGCTTTTAATGTGTGCCTCCGCTGCCTCCAAGCAACACGGATTAATACGCGCTGCCATTAAAACCGGTAAGAATTTCAGCCTGCCACTTTCCCCTCACACAGGGGGGTAGCTGTCAGCACCACACCAGTCAGACCACAGAGGGTTTTTTGGGAACTTTCCATCCTTTCGTTACGCACAACGCCCCCCCGCCCCCCCTCTCTCTCTCTCTCTCTCTCTCTCTCTCTCTCTCACACACACACACACACACACACACACACATGCTATCCCTTGTTCACATAGAAGCGCGCGCAACTCACGCAATATCTCGCCAGTGTTGCATGAGACACGCCGCTCCAGCAGCAGCATGGTGCGTGGTGCGTGAGTCGGCGTTTTTCAGGAAGGCTTAAAAAAAAACTCCTTAATGAAAAGTTTGAAGAAGAAGAAGAAGAGGCCGGGTTGTGTGGAGTCTCCGCCCACTTTCTGGTGGCGTGAGAGGGTCCAACCTTGTGTGGGCCGAGAGAGACCCCCCTCCAAAACACTACTACTATAATATTAATGGATGGGTGTCACGCTGCGAACACCGGGCCGACTGATTAAACCGAGTGATGATAAGCAGTTAAGGCATCATTCACGACACTGTAAAAGCGCCTTAAGCTGCTGTTATATCAACAGTTATCTGAATAAAGACTTTGCCTCTGGAGATGAGTCACACTTTATTAGATAATGGATGAGATGTTCGAAAGAGGAACTATGTTCCGCCTGAAACACTGAAGGAAGCATCTTGCTTCCTTTCAGGGTGTTGCTGGGAATAAAAAAAATATGTTGCAAAGTCCAATCATGTTGCAGGAAAAATACGCAACCTCCAACTGTGAAAGTGGCGTGTGGGTGATTTTTTTTTTGTTCCACCTTGAAACCTTTGCTCAAAAGCTATATACACCGCTTGATTAATCATTATATAGAAAGCGATTTACAGCACTCACTCAGCCATTAAAAATTCTCCAGCCCGCTTTATTAATCTGTGAGCTGATGCCCCGGTTTGTTCGAGAGTTCAATCTTGAGTTTAAAAAACCTCTTCCCACTGAGGCAGGCTTAAAAAACCGTGTGGTCTCCGGTGCCGTGGAGTGAACCTGCTCACATGTCCTAATTCAGAATGGAGCCACTGCGCCTTTAAAGCGTAATAATATCTCCAAGGTGGTGTTATAGAGCAGGCCTGCAGAGCACCCAGCGTCAAACTTCACAACATTATTTCAAAAAAATAAATATCCTCACTTATGCCACATTTGCAGTACAAAAGAGCGCAGCACGCACGAGTGTGTGTGTGTGTGTGTGTGTGTGTGGGTCGGGTTTATATAGTGTCAGTTTGCGTAATGGCGGTTTAAATCTCCACAAAGCCACTAAACATTTCAGCTTGTTTAAACACGAGCTGTGACCTAGACAGAGGAAAGACAAGGACAAGCTACACATTAATGACCACTGTGACTACAATTTCGCACATGGAGGTCGATTGAGATATATATATATATATTATAAAATACTCCAGTTTGCTCTCTGGGGATCACACTCACCTTGACAGCTGACAGCGTCAAAAATAATAGTGTCAAACTGTCAATAAAGTTCATCGTGTTGGAAATCCAATCCAAAGGCTAGGCGACGTTTCAAAATTCAACAAGCCAATATGGCTATTTGTTCTTAAAACATGAAGTTTACAACAACATCAACAAACAAAAAAAAAAAAAAAAGCCACAACAACACCACAAGTGGACCGGCTAGAACTTCTCTAAATAAGGGGCCGGGGGTTGTAATGGCAAATCCATGCTGGTCCCAAGGTTGGAGCATACAATCCTTTGCGCATTAACTTCTTTTTTTTCTTGTTTCCCCCCCCTCAGCTGTTGCCAATAATTTTCAAGATATCCAAAAAGACGAGAATCCAAGACGCATAACGTCTCACATCGTTACGCAGCAGAGCTTCATTTTCTTGAAAGTGAATCCACATTACAAAAATAATCCCATGCTTGTTGAGCCAGTGGTCTCGAAGTAACTGTCCATTTGAAACTTGTAACCCACTCCACACTGGACCAGGATGACGTTCAGTTAAAAAAAAAAACCCGTGCCGACAGATAATCGTCCCACAAAACTTCTGCTTCTGCCTCTTTTTTCTCCGGCTGTTCTGTCAATGCGCACTAAAGCAGGTCAGCTCTCTCCGTTAAGACAGAATGCGCCCTCCTCCTGTCTCGCTCTGTCGCTGTGTGGTGGCAGTCGCGCTCGGATGATTGGTGGATCATCAGAATACAGTAGGTGTGTCCTTCTGCGCGCTCCTCTGAAGTCTAAGTTATACCTATTATACCTCATGTGACCACATCACCGAGCTATTAAAAAACGCAGCTGAGTTCAGATGCGCCGGCCTATTTTTATTTCTTTTATCAGAGAGAGAGAGAGAGAAACACAATGAAGGCATCCTGGTGTCGTGATTGTGATATTTGAACTGGTTTTACCGGCTGAAACATCATCTGCTGTTTTTTTTCATTCACATGTGTGTAGCTTAAAAGCCCAAACAAAGATGCACAATATGATGCAATATGTGTGTGTGTTATTGTTGCTGTAGCTACTTCAATGCAACAGATTCAGCCTCTGCTTGGGCTTCTATGAGTCATTCTCTGGGAGGAAAATGCGTTATTGCGCACAAGCATTTACAGGCAAAGACCCTCGGACGCGGCTTTTTTATGTGATTTTTTTCAGCCTCACAACATCTATGTGACCATCGAAGAAATACTAAAGGCTGTATATTTAAAAAAAGAAAGAAAAAAAGGGTCAAACGTGTTGCCTATTTGCCCATGCCCAGGGCAAGCTGCGCCACACCTTCCGATCCCAGCCGGTAATACAAGGGCAAGTATTTTTCCAGTCTTGTGGCTACGCGTGGTTGTGTGCTCCAAATATCCCCCGTTTCCATGAAAGAGGAAACCTAACTTGCCGTAAGTGAGAGAAGGGGCCGTGTGTGGCCCGACACGTACGCTTGCGTCTCTTTTAAGTGTGCGTGCGCCCGGTAACGTTTCCGTCTACGATCCACGGAGCGTCCCACGAGTCAGGAGTTGTTACGTTAACGGCATCACCGCCAGCACGCACACACACACACACACACATACGGGTAAAAAAGGGGAAGTCTATGCGTCGTGACTTCCTGCTCTCGTCAATGGATTTTTTTTGTGCGTGTAATGTCTCGCTAAGCAGAAGCCACCTGTCGGTTGAAGCTGACCGTCGGCTCTTTTCCCCCGAGTAACAGCTGAGACATCAGGGAGGCAAGGAGGGGAAGGAGAAGAAAATGGAGTCAGAGAGAGGAAAGAGAGAGAGAAGAGAGGCCGCCTGGGATGCAAACAGAGTGACTGCTTCACGATGGTGATTTCTAACCATGATGAACCATAGAAAGTCTCTTCTGTCTAAGTTTGGGTGTCTGAGTAGGATGCATAGGCCTGTTCATGCCAACAGTGGAGGAGGTATTCACATCATTTCACCTTGAAACTCTAATAATAATATCTGTCTGAAAGAGCAAGTACACAAATGTGAAAGTGTACTCATAAATTTCACAACAATTTGCACTGCAAACACTTTAAATACTATCACACACGTTTCCTGGGGACCCCAAAAAGTGATGCACTGGCTGTCACGTGTTAAACTCTCTTAAGACACAGTATCAAAAGTTTGCAAAGTGCCATGTTGTTTAGATCATTATTATACATATATATATACATTATACAATGCTTCAGTTTTTTATAATGTGGTTGATGCCGACCAAAGTCTGCTATGATACAGTTGCTATGTCCCGTATTACATATTCTAAAATAACAATGTGAAGCAGGCTATATTTAATTTAAAAAAAATCAATTCAGTTGCTTTTATTGGTTGTCTGTCATATTCCTAAATAATCATTTTGTGCTGGTATCATCTCTGCATCATAAAACTCCATATAGTAGTGATGCCCTCTCCTGGACCACTGCAGGAGTAGCAATGTTGCATCAACCTCACTGCCAGATTGATAGACACTAAGGAAATGGAAAGAACTGATAAGTATGTAATGACATCAGGTGGCAGCTATGTGTCTGCTCGGCTGCACCGGGCCTGCCTGCTACAGCTCGTACCTTATTGTGTATTTAAAGGTATGAAAGAGAGTGAGACAATGAGACTTTACAGCAGAGAGAATCGAGGCATGATGAAGCAGGAAAGCAAAGAATCAGAGTGAGTGATAGATAAGGAGAAAGAGAGCTTTTAGGAAGAGAAGGACTCGTCTGTCATGTAACAGGAGTGCTGCAGAGAGGAGTTCCTTGTCCTGCACCGTAGTTAAATTGAAGAATAACACTTGGGTTCATTAATGGTGTCACCAAGCTCCTGTTTCTGCTGACTCAGAGTGTGTGCCTATGTGTGTGTGTGTGAGTGCATACTAGGCCCACCCTAGTATGCATCTCTGCTTTTTCAAGGTTACAATGGATACAATACATCCCACATTTTTGTGCTGACTCCACACAACACATATCTACACACTTTAATGAACTTTCCTTTAAGTACAATAAACTCCCCCTCCATCGATCCGCACACCGCCGCACATTCGTTAAGGTTCGCCATGCTAGCAGGACAGGGACAGGGAGTGTGGTCCAGCAAACACATCATGAGCGCAGCTTTGTCCGGGAAAAAGACATTAATTGCTGTTTACAGTGGACCTGAAGTCGGGCAATGTTTGCCCTTTTTTTCCACAATGAGCAATCATGCCACAAACAGCCGCCGTCTGATTTTATGCAACTGCACGAGTAGTTTTCCACACAACTGCGTGACGCAGTAACAAGCCTGGGTTACGTCTCTGAGAGGTGTGCAGTCTGGGCCTTGCAGCTCTTTATCTAACAGCTGTGTTCTTTCCTGCAGCACAAATACACACTAATACACAAACAGACAAAAATGAAACTCTAATTTGACAGATCAAACTGAAGGTGACGTTTCACTGATTTTTTTCCCCACATTTTTTTCCCCACATTTTGTTTTTTTTGCAAAGTCCAATTAATTTTTAAACCCACAAAGCAATTAATGAATGACTCCTCTGTAGAATGAACTGTGTGTGTGTGTGAGCATGAGGGGATGAAAGTCACATTGTTATGTATAATGTAACAGAGGCATTCCATTACCAAAAGCCTAATGGCTGACTGCCACAGTCTTTTATCACCTGGCGCCAAATTACACATTCTTCCTCTGTGTTCCCTCTCCTCCTTTCCGCCTTGTACACTCCCTTTTTTTTCTCTTGAGAAGTGAGTTTTCTCCTCTTGGCATGAAGTTGTGAGAGCTGCCGGTAAACCTGGGAAATGGAGTGATTAGTATTGCAACGTGCTTCTGTCTGGGTTATCTCTGTTGACCTTCTGACCAATCTTATATAAACTATTCTGGAATTAACCTTCACTGTTTGCCCTGATAATGTGTGCTGATAACCATGTGACTGAGCATATGTGCATATGCATATGTGATACCGAAACAAGTTATCCTCACACACAACATCGGTTGATTGATCAAATGGAAAAAAACAACATGGTCGTTTGGCGGATGTGGTCGGCCTCCAACAGGTGGATGTAACTGTACTCCAGACAGTCACCAAAGACCTGCTTCTTTGGTCAAGATTCTTGTCTGACAATGTGAACCATCACTTTTTTATGAATGAAGTTTTGGCATCAAAACTACTTGTCTAGGTTTACAAAAAGAGTGTTTCTTTGCTCTGCCATGTTGATGTGTCTCACTTTGCTCGTAGATTTTACATCCATCCATATTCAAACGCTTATCTGGGGCTGGGTTGCGGGGGCCGCAGTCTAAGCAGGGACACCCAGACTTCCCTCTCAAATTAGTCTACATGTGTTTTGTGGATTTGGAGAAGGCGTTTAACTGTGTCCCTCGTGGCATTTGGTGGGAGGTGCTCCGGGAGTATGGCGTCCGAGACCCTCTGTTATTAAGGTGCCAGTAAGTCAGACCTTTTCCCGGTGCATGTTGGACCTCGGCAGGGCTGCCCTTTGTCACCGGTTCTGTTCATAATTTTTATGGACAGAATTTCTAGGCACAGCGAGGGGCTGGAGGGGGTCTGGTATGGGAACCACAGGATCTCATCTCTGCTTTTTCAGATGATGTTGTCCAGTTGGCTTCATCAAGCCAGGACCTCCAGTGTGCACTGGGATGGTTTGCAGCCGAGTGTGAAGCGGCTGGGATGAGAATCAGCACCTCCAAATCTGAGGCCATGGTTCTCAACCGGGAAAAGGCGGGCTTGTCCTCTCTAGGTGGGAGGAGAGCTACTGCCCTGTGTGTGGAGGAGTTTGTGTATCTCGGGGTGTCTTGTTCAGGAGTGAGGGAATACATTTTACATGCACTCCAGGAGGGCGCACAGCTACATAAGTGGCGCACCAGGAAAAAAAAAACAGTATAGGTTGCACTCCAAACGCTATTGATTGGAAACAATGGATGTTTATGTAGCCAAGGGGCATTCTGTCATTGTGTGTAGATCTGTAACCTGGGATTCGGGCAGCCTGACTTTACCTGGTAAACGTAACACATGACAGGAATGGTTTTCCTATTAAAATGTAAACAAATTTCCCAAGTGTTCCCTTTATTATGGCACCAGAGTTATTCAAGTAGACCTTGTGGTTGCTGAGATATTCTCGTTTCATTTTGGGTATGCCATTTTCAAGCTGAGGCCTAAAAATAAGCCGGGGATCGAGGGGTTAATGTTATGAATTCATGTTTTTTTAGATGATCATTACCTCTGTTTTTAATGTCTAACCTAAACCTCAACCAGTTGTCATGTATGCCAAATCCAGCCACATTTAATACCCACGGGCGAAAACCAAAACCACTCACGGTGTTGGGGGTCTTGAACTTTGGACCCCTTAGTAAAAGACCACCACATTGCATCTAGCCCCACCATTCTCACCTACCTCCTTACTTGGACTTTTGGGGCTGTATTGGTCCCATGTTCAGATGTCTGTGCGTCTATATGTCGCATCAGCATAAACGTAGCTGTGTGTTGTATCTGGCGGATCTATTATTGACCAAATGTGTATGAGGAAGTGTTGGATTTGGGGCAAGATTCGTCACAATGGTATCCTAGATAAAACATAACTACTATCCAACAGGACACAAAACCATGCTTCCTTGATAAAAGTTAAGGATTAATTCTAGTTAATTCCTCTGTTTGTGGACTTTTTAGGATGTTACACTGCCTGTTGTTTTATTTTCAGATTCACTGGACATCAACTAATTCTGTCATTTATGTGTAAGGATGTGTTTGTTTCAAGGAACTTCCACTGCTACAACTTCCAGGAAAAGGGACATTGGATCACTTTAAAACACATGTAACATAATGCCACATTTACTCTGTCAAATAAAGACAAAAACAACCCTTCCCACCCCCAAAAAGGACTTTTGTGTCATTCCATTTCCTTACAGGAAACATCTGATGGTCCCTTTGGCTCGATGCTGCACAGATGACATTGCTCACCCCTCATAGTGGTTGTATAAATCATCAGCCAATCAGTGTCATGACTGTTAACCCTGCAGCTGTGAGGAGCGTGCCGCACAGAGGCGGCGCACGTCCACCCAGCCTTCCCTTCCCCTTCTCCTCCTCCTCCTCCTCCCCCTGCTTCATCCGGCTCTCTTATTAGGATGACTACATAAGTAGAAGCTTTTAGATCAAGTAAAGTTCAAGTGGTTTACCAAGCAAGACAATGGTTTCTCCTGCATTACTGTCACTTTTCATTCTTTAGTTTATCTGCTTTGGTTTCAGTAAGCAAACTGGTTTTTGTGTACTTTTCAGTAAAGTAGTTCAGAGTTTATAAGAAGGAAAATGAAAGAATGAGAGAGAGTTTAATGCGCTCTTACTCTAACAAAAGCAAGTCCTGTCAACACTGATCATATTCGAATATGCTGGGACCAGCGCTGAGGGAACGCACATCAAGTATAGCAGAAACTGACTAAGTTATTTCTGCCCTCCGGGTATTTTCTCATCCTCAAACTGAACTTCAGTGTGAAGGTTTTAGTTGTCTTTAGTCAGTGGAACTAAAGAGGGGATGATGGTTACAGGACCGTCTCATGAGAAAAACCACTGCAGAATTATGAACCTTTTATTTGGATGTAATCTTTATATTTTAACCAAGCACAAAGGTACATTTTATTCCTCACAACCACGCACGTTTTCTTTCGACTTATCATCCAGTGTTAGGGATGAGGGAGAGTCAGCAGTCAGGGCTGTTGGTAGGAAACAGGAAGCAAACCTTCGTCTCTGTTTGTCCAGCTCAGCAGCACTAATCTCATTGTTTAACATATCTTCAAACTGCATTCATGACTTTGTCTCACTCTGTCTAAATAGTATCCAGAAGAGTGCCATTCCTCATTGGGAAACACAAAGCCAAATCTTATCCAATCCCAAATGTCAAGCTTTTAAATGAATGGTATTTGCCGTAGATGTTTTTAGAGCTTTTATCTCTTGTGAGAACATCTCCCAGGTGTGTTTGGGAACTCTCAGTTCAAGTCACTTTCCTTTCGCAGTCACTGTCTTATCTGTGTGTACCTTTCATTGTGGGGCCTGTCACAACTCTTCTATCCCGGCTTGTTGATGACCACACAGGTATTCTCATTAGCACAAATACAAACACACACCTACTTACTTATCAGGGAGCCCTGTTCCTCACAAGCATTGACCTGTGACCTCTGGTTTTGACCTTAGGATAATTAAGGCATTGTGAGGCTGAGATAAATGCCAGCTGATTTAACAACCAAAACTCACTATTCTATCCTATCATTTGAGGACTGGCTAGCCTCTGTGCAGCATTACAGATTAGCATTATTTGTATTTTTATCCTGTTTAATGCAAACAGGAGGAGGTAAAACTGATATTTTTATTTTATATGTAGCTTGATGCAGCACAAAGAAAACACAATACTGGCATTGCCTCATGTTCACATAATTTTATTGTCATCTTGTTGATTGGTTTTCACTCTAACTTGAGGAAAAAAAGGCTCCTCATCCTTTTTTTATCAGACAAAATATTCTTTCTTATGTTCTTATGGTAGTAAAATTGTGTGATTACCGCGTTCCTACATGCAAAAAATAATGTTGACAATATTCAGTTATGTCAAACCTTACCTTACTCTAATCTAATGGGATTTGAGTTACAAATCTGTACCTAAAAATACATTAAGTGTCCTCTCCAGTAGTAGATTTCTCCTACAGTGGGAATTTTCAGCTATGATATTTGCCTGAGGCTTAAACCACATGAAGAATACAATAAGGCATGCTCTCAGTGAACTCACTCCACAAGTATTTACTCTCTCGACTTCAAAAGGGCCTTACCCATAAAGTGCAACACAGTTCACAATTGCATCATAAACATCTTGATTCATAAACTGGCTCTGTAAACTGTGCTGTGTTTTGACGCCCCACCTAAAAAAAAAAGAAAAAAGAAAAACAAAACCGTTTTGTTAACCACTGGCGGCTATAACATGGCATCGATGTGTGTGACGCGGTTGTGGGTGTTGCTGAAACATGTTTACACTGCATTCAGTAGGTGAGGTGGAATTCCAACTAATCAAAAGCATGGAAATTAACCCGCCAGGGAAAGAGGTGGGCAGGTAGCATACGCTACCACCACCCAAAGCTATTCACTGCATTCCTGAGCACGGGAGTGTGTGAGATTAAAATACACACAAATTCAATGTAAAGTTACACACATTCACATGCACACAAAGGGCGAAAAAAAGAGTGGCACACTGCACGGACACACATATTGTGTTTAAATTGTACTCCTACACCACTTTCCTCTACACCACCCCTCCCTCCCAGCAGCAGCTTATTAAGGCCCTGTTCACACTGGACAAAGTCAATCCAGTTCCAGAGCAATCCAGCTAGAGAAGGATTGAATCCAGATTGAATCCAGATCATATCCAGCCTTTAGGCTGGAAATCTGTCTAACTGTAATGACAGCAGCAGCACATCCTGCTGTTAGGACTCCTCTTTGTATGGGAGCACCCTTCAATTAACAACAAACATGATTTATTCTTCCTGTCACATATGATGAGTCATTCTGTTTTTTGATGTTGTGAATCAATTTACTGACATGCACACAAATTACATAAAATGAATCTGCTTTTAAAGGGCTCTTCCCCCTCTCCTCCATAGCAGTAATCTCATGATGACTATTTAGACATCAGTCTATGTTTATTAAAACTCCCTCACGTCACACTGACTAACAAACAAGTTTAAGGAAAATCAAGATAAGTTCCATGATGTTTATTCATCCCATCTGGATCTCTGTGTGTGTTTGTATAAATATGTATAAGTAGGAGAGAGACAAGTCATTTCTTGTTGCTACATGCTCCAATCAATCAGGAACTTAAACATAAAATAAAGTAACTTCTTCCTTCCTGGACATGCGTCATGGTCTACATGTCTTTTCTGTGATGTCAGTTTAAGAGTCACTGTTAACGTTTGAGGGGTTAGGGGGATATTTTCATTTCTACATTTATCTCCTCTGTAATCATGACTTTTTTCCATGAACTCCCACACACCTATACTCCAGAAGCTGACTGTTTTTCCACAGATAACACATCTCTCACCTCATGACCCTGGTTGGAAGGAAGTACCAGACCTGTCTGTGGGGAAGGAAATAATGATAGAAGAAGTTCAGGATTATTTAACCATACCGTGGTTTCGGGGAAAAAGCTTCCTTATTGTCCGGTTATTGTCATCACCAAGTTGATTTCCTGGAATTTTCTTGTCTTCCACCTTGTACTCACTCAATAAATTAATTTCCCCCAAGACGTGTTAGTAAAACTGATTCTGTAATTTAATTAAATACTTATATCACTCACTAAAATCAACTAATTTCCCCAGAGCTGAGAGACTAATAATATTAATTTAGTGAATAATTGCTGGAACCATAAGCCTCAGGACTTACATAATCTTACTAACAGAATTGAAGACAAGCTAAGAAAAGATAGATTAGTTTCTCTTTAAAAGTTAAAATTTTCTAAAACATCTAAAGCGATCTAAAACAATCAGACTCATCATGGCTGTGCTCATTCTTCTCCTTCTTCCAAATGCAGAAATTTGCAAGGCTTCTCTGACCTCTAAGGCCCCGTTCACACTGGAGAAAGTCAATCCAGCTAGAGTAGGATGGAATCCTTTAAACTGGATACGTTCAGACCTATTTTCAAATCTGGCTATCACACACGCATGTCCGGGCTCGATAGAGCTTAACCCGGCTTGTTTGTTGTCCTCCAAACCGCTAGGTGGCGTCTCGTAATTTACAGAGTCTGAGCCAGATGTAAGCCAATCCAGCTAGATCCACCACCGTGAGGTGGATTGGAATTAATCCAGATATATCCGGATTCGTGTTGTTCAGACTCAGAAAAAAACTATCCAGATATATCCAGATACGGCCCGAATCCCGCTCTAGCCGGATTGCTTTCCCCAGTGTGAACGGGGTCACCACATGTCCAGTGGCCTCAGCTGACAGTGTTGTATCTCAGGCTGCATATTGTGTATGTACTTTCTAAATTCAGGGTATATTTGACTTCTGCTGTTAATGGAACAACACAAACCCTGACAATACACCCCCCCCCCATGCACAAATATTCAGCAGAAACCCAGGCCCCTAGTAGTAGTGGTAGTAGTTGTTTGTGACTTCTTTACATCCCACTTTGCACTCTACCAGCTCTAGATTCCATGCTTATCTGCTCCACTGCATACTGTAGGTTAATATTAAACCTTATTTTTCTAGCTATATATATTGACCTACTTGGAAATGAAAAGGAAGAGATCATCGGCAACATATTTTCATCCGGTCATAGGTCAGGATCACCCACAGAAAACGGCCCCCGGAGATGGTCCGGGATAAAACATGTTGCCAAAGGCCACTTCAGTGGAGTAGACGCCTGCTGAGAAGAGAAACATGACCACTAACAGATCCTCCGATGGCCTCAGGGCAACACTCACAGGGTGAAATATTGTCATGTTTTGAGTTTTCCAAAGAAAATGTACATTTTCCTCAGAGGGTTCGGCCAATGCACCGTTTGATTGCACTCATTCAATGTGACCATATAGTCCTTTGTAGAGGTTAGCAGACACAATATTCTAAAAAAACATGGTTTGTATTCAATATCAAACATTGATAAGATTTTAACACACCAGATGAAGACACAGACCTTGCACTGAGAGGAATTTTGCAGTGTGTGTGTATCCTCTTTCAGGTGGCTAAATCGCCTTGTCTTTGTTAGCACTGCTTGTTTCACCCCAACTGAATCCACAGACTGGTAGTGAAACCCAACACTCACTTGGGGAGAAAAGCCTTTCCCAAAAACTCTGACTTGATTTCTTTACGAGGTGCAGTGTCACCCTAGGTGGGCCCTCACGCTGGGGAGTCTGCAAAACCTGACACTGAACACGCCGAAACGAGCCCACGCCACTTAAATTTACTCGAAGAAATTAAGACGATGTGTTTTTCCAGAGCGGGATGCCTGGCTCTTTTATTAAGGTGGATGTAAATCAAAGGGAGAGAAAAAAGGAGAGAGCATTGAAAGGGGAAAGTGGAGTGGATGAGACAAAGTTGACCTCTGTTCATGAGGGAGAGTTATTTATGTGAACGAGGTGAGAGATCAGGCTGGGGTTGTAGAGGGGCTGATTTCTGGTGTTGACAAGAAACTTTGACATGTTGCGTAAAAGTGGAGTTTGGTAATGACGGAGGCATGTCGTATTTCGGAAAGCCGTGGCTTCCCATGTGCATCGTTAGCTGCTCGGGTGACGTGCTGAGCAGTCAGAGTGGTGATTTGATGTTCCACTGCAGTTACACACAAATGCCACATGATTTGGACATCTCCTTGTCACATTTCATACATTTTTACATCTCATCTGTCACTTTTACCAGCCTCCTGTGTCACCACTGGCCTTTCACTCTAACTGCCTTTATATGCTTTAAAATCACCCTCAATGTGTTCATCTGGCTGCCAGACATGAAACAATATACTGTACAAACTCATGTTCTCTCTCTCACCCCCTCATCCTCTTGCTCCCCGAGGCAGCGGCTGTAAATCTGAGCGGGCCGCTAACTGTCTTATCTGCTGTGTATACTGGCCGTCTCTGGTTTGCCCAGGCAGAGTTTTAATGAGGACACAGACACCCTCGCTGGCTCTGTGTGGTCTGCACGCAGACTTAACGATATAACGCTGCACTCTATAAACCTCGGGGAGGCCATATGATCATCTCGCTGCAGAGACAGTTTGGAGGTGATGCTAACCGGCTTGGTGGTAATGTATTCAGAGCAAAAAACAAGTCATCTCACTCTCATTACAAAGCTTGAAGAGAGGGGGGAAAAAGCAATTTCCTGCATATGAGGTTCCTGAGTCTGTATTATACACTGTAATATGGTGTGAGGAGACGTGAATTCACTGGTCCGTCAGCTGAAGTAAACTCCTTTTCTCACCACGGCTCATTAAAAGCCAATAGCAGAAGGCTGGGGACACGTCTTCCAGATGTAGAAGAGTAAGAAGCAGGAGCTTCAAACGCATTCATGCAGAGAGAGTGAGAAATGTATGATTCAAATTTGGGGTTTTATAGAAGGATGTGATTATGAATGACATCACTAGCAACCAAGAAGATGGAAAAAAAGTATTTTTTACATAGTCATTGCAATGAAGGTAACAGGCTGAAATATGAAAATTGCTGACTGCTAATTCAGACAGGCTCCTACATGCAGTTTTTATGCAGAAATTACATTTCAGCGTTTTGTAACCATTCCAAAGAATTATTTATCCCACTGATGCTGAGTGACTGTGTGACTGTTGGCCATCTTAGTTGCAACACACAGACACTTCATCGTAGATTGTTGAGTTTGAGCACATGAGTTTGTGCAGTATATTGTTTCATGTCTGGCAGCCAGATGAACACATTGAGGAATATAGTTGAAGCACATAAAGGCAGTAAAAAGGGGTTATTTTATTAATAATATTATGTTAGGATTCGTTTCCCATGTTGGACCGTTTAGTTTTCACAAAGATGCTGTCATGATGCTTAGTTTAGTTTAGTCTAACTTTTCCGTTCCCCGGGTTATTTTAGTATCTTTGTGTCAGATCTGGTATTATTGGTATTTTCGTGGTTTGGTTATTTCCTGTTTTATTTTGAAATACCTCTTCCCCTGTGTATTCCTGGGTGTTTTGCTTCCTCTTGTTTCCGCTCTACTGTGTCTCACCTGTCTTGTTTTTCCTTCATGTATTTAAGTCTTGTGCTCCCCATTGTGTCAGTTTGTCTGTTTTACTTCCTGTGATGCTACCCTCTCTGTTTCCAGTGTCTCTCTGCATATATGTACTTTGGGTCTTTAGTTTGATCTTTGGTTTTGATCGTTTAGGGCTTGCTTTTGGAGTTTTGTCAGCTTTATTTATTAAAGCTCATTTTTGTTGAACTTTGGTCTTTTCAGTTTCTCTGCGTTTGGGTCCTTACCTGAACTCAACCCTAACCGTGGCAGAGTCCAGGGCTGAAAAATGAAGTCCGTGCCTAGTGTCAAACACTGCAGTTCCCCCTGCAGCCTCTGAAGGGGCACGACTCAAATGTGAGTCAAGCTCCAAAGACTGGGGCTAAATTATAAGATATATAGATATATAAGATCCCTTTACAAGGTTAAACACATGCTGAAAGGCAGATTTCTACTGTCTGCAACAAACTTCTGTGCCAGTTTCAGAATCAGAATCAGAATCAGAATCAAGTTTATTGCCATGTAAGTGAAGAATCACATTGCTAGGAATTTGCCTTGGTGTTTAGTGCATGAGTGCACCAAAAGCACCAGGGCGTCAGTGCTAGGCGCCCTCTGCTCCAATGGTGAGAAATACAGCAGGTGTTTCAGTATTCTTCTTGGTTACCAGGTGTTAGCTTGAATAACTTGTTGCATTATTGAAGCTGTTTGTAAGTTCTCATTAAACAGCTAGCTGAATGCTATATACAACACATTTACATGAGAAAGGGAGGGTGCTCACTTTTTGGAAAAAGCCCAGCTTGTTCTGATTGGTCATATGGAACCACCATGAATTAGACATGGATAAAAGCACATTTTGTTCTGTTGACTAAGCCAGGGGTAAACATGATAGGGAGGATGACCATGATGTTTTCTAGAAATACACACACTTTAAAATACCATTAAGAATACCATCCATCCACCCATCCATAGGCTGGAGCCTATCCCAACAGATGAGAGACAGAGTACACTCTGGACAGGACACCAGTCTATCACAGAGCAATGTAGAATAACGTCCAATAGAATAAAGATAGGTGAGAATTGGTGTGTTGCAGTGAAATCCCAGGCTGCAAATAGCCATTGAATAATGAAAACATGAAGGCATGGACACACACACACACACACACAGGCCTGTTCCTTGCAGCAGTAGTTGACATATTTCAGCTTCATCTTCTCCAACTGAAGTTCACCCTTCCTCTGAAGTTAGTGATGCTTCATGTTAGAGGCGTCTTTGAAGATGACCCACATTCTCCACATGGCTGAGGACACAGCAGGAGAATGGGACTACTTTCTGACCCTGCACTCCTCTGGCCTGAGCATGACCTCTGCTGAAGTAAGACAGGATGCCCTTCAGTGAACACTGTCAACTAAAACACCAACATGTCACTCAGTCTGTTCACCAGTCATAACGGTCCAACCTCCGACACAGCCGGGACACACGTGTTTTCTAATTAAGATATCAGCATCAGAAAATATCCTCTGGCTCCACCGGTTTTGGTTAAACAAAAAAATACAACACTGCTCCACTCTGTGCCACAATTAGGTTTTCTCATTTTGGAAAAAGGATACAGTTTTTTAGCCAGGTAAACAATGCAGGAGGAAACAGTGGAAACCTCAGCCTCAGACCTCAAATATTTCAGCAAACCACACTTTCAGAAATACTCATTCACAACCTGGCAGCATAATGAGCTTGATGGATGCCTGTTTTTCTGTAAGGCGACCATGGATGTTAACTCTTCTACCTTAAATAACACATGATTTGTACCACTGTGGTAAACAGATGAACCACAGCACAGCAGTTCCCCTTGACCTCTTTGAGTGTAACCGCACAAGCGTGTGTGTGGAAACCCGGCCTTGGTTTTCTGTTAAATGACAGAGCAAACCGTAACCTTCACAGGAAGCTTGTAACTGAACCAAAACAATAAACAGCCAGCCACAGCCGGATGACCACTGTCAGCCATGAGAGATCAGTGCATGTGACCGTTCATACAAACGACTAAAAATCTAGCTGACAGCGTGGTAAAAATGCTCAATAGATGCAGCAGGGATACAATTGAGAGGAGGATGCTAAGGTTTATCCTATCCTCACTGTTTTTGAATAATTTACTCCTGTGGTCAAATTTGTTTCTAAAATTTGCTTTAGACTGAAGTAGTTTTCAAGTGAACCAAGAGAAAGAGAAAGAAATGAAAATAAGAGGTTACATCTACTGTGCCACAGTTTTGTTTCCTGATTTTGCACAAGAACTACGAAATCATACTGTCTATGTGTTCAAAAACTTGGACTTCCTCCACAGTTTATGTTGATGACATAATATATTTGTGATATTTGAGTCTGTGAGTTTTGAAATTTGACCAAATTCTCTGTGATGTTCATGTATCTGACTTCCTTCCTGCTTGGCCTGACCTGAAGCATAGTGGAGGGTTGATTCTTGGACCCTTCTGAAACACTGGTTTGACTAGCATGCGAAGGTTTTACTGCTGTCATCTGAGCATGTTTGGTCAAGCCAGCTAAAGCGATGATTGCGTCTATACAAGGCGTTACGATTTCCATGCTCAGGGCAGATTTGAGAAATGATTTATTAGCTTTGATAAAATACGTCACCTCTTTGCAGATGATGTTGTCCTGTTGGTTTCAGTAAGCCAGGACCTTCAGTGTCCACTGGGGCTCCTGCCCCAAGTGGAGGAGTTTGTGTATTTTGGGGTCTCGTTCACGAATGAGGGACGGATGGAACAGATTGATAGGCGAATTGGTGCAGCAGAGCTTGGAGTAGAGCTGCTGCTCCTCCACATCCAGCTGAGGTGGCTGGGGCATCTGTTTCGGATGCCCCCTGGACACCTCCCTGGGTATGGATGGATGGATAAGTTATGTTAATGCAAAAAAGTTATGTTAATGCAAAGTCCAGTTTATATTATGATTATATTATTATCTCAAAAGCCTCAGATGTCAGGTCTCACAGTACTGTCCAGTGGATTGGATCACTGTTCATGATGATGTTGACTACAACTTGTGATTTCCATGTCCAGATTTGGAGAAGATTCAAGAAAAAAATTGCATTATTACAGTTTCAGTATTTTGTCACAGCAAGTTTATGCAAACAAATATGGCTGCCTCTCACTGAGGGGTTAGAGGATGTTTACAACCATCCATCCCTGCTCACTACATACTTAGCTAACATAATTATGAATATTTCTGCTAATAAATCACTAACCTTATGTTGCACATATGTCTTTAGAAAGGCCAGGTCATTCAATAGAGAAGAAGAAAATCTGGATACTAAGTAGAGTATTTGTGTTAAAAACCTGGTACTGCTACAAATGCTGGCTCTGCTAGTACAAACAAGTAACAGCATCAACACAGCACAATGCGTGCAAATGGACAAGGAAGTGGAAGAGAAAAGGCAGACAAAAAAAAAAACATTTGGGGAAAACTTACAAGGGTATGTGTGTGTGTGTGTGTGGGTGGATGTGTGTGTCTGTGTGTGTGTGTGTGGTTTTGCTTCCCTGCACCTCTAAACAGGCCCGCTGGGGCCAGGTAGGGATGTGAGGAACAGTTGTTGACACACAAGTCTGCACTTTTTGTCACCCAGAGGAAGGCTGCATGCCAAAACTTGTATGTGATGTAGACAGACGACAGGCTTGACAACATTGCAAGCATATGGACTCCGTGTGTGTGTGTGTGTGTGTGTGATTTGTTCTCGAACAAGGCACAGTGGGCCTCCAGAGACAACTCTCTTGATTAGTTTTCTTTTTCAGACCTCAACTCCCCTCGCCCAGCAGCTTACATGGTGTCATTTAAGATATGCAAGTGCATTTATGACTTACTGGTTTCCTGTTTGGACTAGGATGTAATTAAAGATTAGAACATGTACTGATCTTTTAATGTCTATAATAAAACTCTGTTCAATGTAAAATAACACCGCAGATAGGAACAGTAACGTTTATAAGATAACGCTGACTGATGAGCAGCGCAGCCCGTCAAATACTGCAGAGCATTTATATTCCGTAATGGATGATCTGCTGTAGCTCAGGCAGCTCTTCTAGTTTTTTTGCTCTGCACACAAACAAATGGCTGAAAAAAAAGCTGCTTCTGAAGGGAGGAAATCTCTAACTATGTTGACTTTGAGAGCACGCCAATTTCAATAATGTAAAGGCGAGGGGCACCCAAACGAAAAGACAAGCAGAAAGCCCCGGAGAGGACACACTGACAGCTCTCCCTCTCTGGCTCTCTCTGGCTCTCTCCCACCTAGCTGGTTTAGAAAGTCAATATTGACCTTCAGTCATAAAGCATGGTCTTAGATCTAATGTAATTTACTGTGTACAGTAAAAGCCAGAGATGTAAGGGTGAGATCTCCCCCTACACACACACAGAGGTTATATGAGGGTGTATAAGAAGATTATTGGTTATTGGTTAAAAATGAAGTTTTGCAGGGGGAGAAGAGGAAACAACAACGAAGCCTGAAGGAGGTGTTAAAGGCCTGTAGGTAAGGGGGTTTAGAGGGGTGAAGGGGGCAGACAAAAGAAAGGCAAAAAAAGGCTTGAGTGTGGTGCTGGAGGGCAGTGAAGGGGAAGAAAGAGGCAAGACAGGAGGGGTGAGAAGAGGCTCAGGGTGGCAGTGAAGGCTACTGAAGCTCCACAGGAGTTTGGGAACCAGTGAACCTTACTCTACCCTCCCACCCCTCCTCTTCTCATGCCCCCCCTCTCCATCAATGTGAGGAAAGCCTCCTGTCGTGCCGGCAATATGTTTCCCATGAGCTTTAACATGTGGCCCATTAACCCTTCTCTGTAACATCCCGTGCTGTTGTTACTCTGTGAGGAATCTTTATGGAAAACAAAATAATATTTTTCAGAGGGCAGAATAACACTTTGGTGACGTAGGAGCTGATGGAGATCAAACAGTAGGAGAAGGAGATGTGGCTGCGGGGAGGATGATGATGGCGGCGTTGGGTTAGACTCTCAGGAAGTGTCATCTGTCGACTCATCACTTTGGCTCAGTAAATGGGTGGATTTCCATTGGGTGCAGACGTGACTTCATCTTACACATGTAAGCACCACACCACATCACAATGTGCGTGACTACCACACAGTAGTGAGTATGCAGCATCTGACACGTTCTCATGTTTTCTTTGGATACTTCACTGAGTTAAGCTCATTTCGACCCAGATTCTTAGACTATGCACTGTTCATTTAAGTGCTACAATGCTGTTGGTAATTAGAAGCCACTTGTGTGTTTACTGTGTTCATTTAGCACTTACAAAGCAGCAGCTAGCTGTGTTTGCTTGGTAAATTAGCCAGTTAAATGTTACTATTGTCCAGGGAGTGTACAGTTAATTGATCTGAAACAACACTGCCCTAATTAGTAGTAAATACAGGGTGCGGACAAAGTTCTTATAATTAACTCTCACCACTTGGAAGCCATCTTGGTAACGCCCTCTGGCAGCTATAGTATGGCAGGCTAACAAGACCATGCAGGCCCCTATTTAAATTAATTGGGAAGGGAGTCATTATTACAACACCAGCCTGTAGCATCACCAGTCAAATAATAAAGAAAACAACCACCACCACCCCACCTCACCCCCCCGCAGGCCTGCTTCTTCTAGTCAATGTTCCACAAAACCAGCTTTGATCTTTAATAATTTTCTTTGTGCCGCTGTGCCTTGATGAGCTACTCTCCTCTTACAACAACAGTGGCTTGAGTTTGTCTCTTGAGTTTGTCTCTTGTAAAGCAGATGGTTCAGTTTCCTTGGTTAATGGCAGAGATGTGTGTGAGTTGACCGCCATCTTTGACATTTTACTGTATTTTTGTGAATGTCTGGACTTGTACAATTTTCTTGTGAATCTTCATCATTGTCCTAACTGTAATGCCTCATAACTGAGAATAATTACAACATGTCCTTAAACAAAAACACCACTTGCGTTCGATAATACGTGGATGAGCCAGATATGACACATGGTTGATGCTAACGGATCGCATGGATGTATTTCCCAACATCATCCAGTTATGAGAATGATACAGCTGCAAAAGTCCATGTTAGGAGGCAGACTGGGTATGGTGATGATATATAGTGGTCTCTTATGCCCGGTTTACACTGTGTGATTTTGGGCTGTCGCAGACGAAAGACGAGCATCGTAGGAAAATTGTGGAAATATCTTTAGTTGTGTACGACGTAACCTAGGATCGCCTGCGATTCAGTGAATGGTCATCGTACAATGTGCATGCATCAAACTTGGCGATCGTAGCAAAGTTTATTAGATTCACATCGCATAGTGTGTCATGCAATGGTCTTATAAGATCGATAAAAATCGCACAGTGTAGAAAGGCCATTACACAGGACTCTGGGGTTCAAGTGCCCCTGACGCCACCAGCTGTTTTGTTTTTGCCTTAAAAACAGAGTAAGGATGAACTGAATTGGTGGGTCACCAAATTCCAGAGCAACAGGTGGACTGTTTCAAATCTGACACTTAATATCTATAATCTAAAATTAAAAATTCTTGAAATACATAAAGGGACGTTTAAAGAAAAACTTTACACAATAAATCCACTGAAGCTTTACCACTGTGAGAATGATCATGTGTGTGAATGTGTGTGTTCAGGCATAGGCAGTGATTCAATTCAATGGAAAAACCCCTATATCAGACACACACACACCCGGAAAAAAGAAGAGGCACTCTCTGAGCTAATCCTGCAGACTATCAAAGAAGGTTCCTGAGAGAGCTGGAGGGAGTGACCATGGAAGAAAGATAGAGGGAAGAGAGGTCAGGAAATAGGCAGGGGAGTTCAAACGATGGAGAAAAAGAAAAAGAGGGGTCCAGGAGAGAGTTCAAGTGAAAAATTGGGAGTAAAACCTTTTGTAAAAAAAAAAAAAAGTGCTGCTTGCACAGTGACAAACCACGGGAAAGCCCCTTTTGCTGGCTGGATCGCCTAAATTAGCAAAACCTTTTCACATTTTAAACATTTTACTGCATCATTTTCCAAATAATGCAGGAAAAAAGGAGTATCCAACAGCAGTTGTAAATTTATCCTGCAAAGGTTCCAGCTAAGCACCTGGAGTTGTTTTTATTTTTGGCATTAAACTTTCCTCGCTGTTTCAGTGTTGACCTTCTTTTCTTAAGAGTAGCAAGCAATGTACAGTAAGGAGGCCAGTGTGGAGTGTGTTTTGTCTGAGCTGGCGGCCTTATCAGCCTCCCTTTTGTCCAGTTGCCCCGGGCGACACATCCCACCTGGAGCAAAGCCAGCACCCCATTAAGGAGATCAAAGCTGGGTAAAGTAGATGAAGCTCTGGCTCTGGCTCTGTCTGTCTGTTTCTCTTATCACATGTTGTTTATACCTGCCGTGATTTGCTCCTCCTCCTCTTCTTCTGCATCTCTTATGGAGCAGTAACATAAGAGGGCACTCATTTTGTGTAGACTGCTTAAAGAGTTATTATCAGTGACAGATTGCACATGTGGTTGGCTACACTGGCAATGAGGCCTCCCACACTGTCAACTTAACGTCTCCAGAGACTTAAAAAAAAAAATCAGTCAGGCATCTTTCCCTCTTGTTTCCTCTTTAGTGCAGAGGCTAATTACTCCTAACTGTCAGCACTTGCTTAGTGGGCAGTTACTTTAAGACAAAGTCATGTTTCTGCCTCAGACGAACACCCACAGCCTCCACTTATATTTAGCAATGTTTGGTTACACTGACCAAGAAAATCATGCTCTCTGTTTATGTAGGTTTTAAATATGAAACATTAAAAAAATAAAGCAGTGACAAAGTCATAAACAAAAACAGCTGGAAGGCGGGTGATAACCTGGTAAAACAAACAGAAAGTCAGCCTCACTCCCTGCTTGGCTGTTTTGCAGTAGTGAGATTGTCTTGGACGTCTTCCCCTCATGTTCGCTCTGCATGAGGGGAAAGCAGACAATGTCTGAACAGAAGCCAACTTCCAACATAAAGTGTGAAACATTTCCTAAATTTACCAGTAGTAAACTGAATTAGAAGAGACGTGTAACCCTATAGCTTATGCTTTTATAGTCACAGAAGTAACCAACATGGGAAATCAAGACTTGTGCAAATTCCATCCTCTTAGCCGTCCATTTTCCTTTAATAAAAGCAAATTAACATCACCGAACAGCAAATACATTATTTAAAAGTTTCATTCTAGGAGACCTGCAAAGCTATTTGGCTCAAGTTTCCTGAAACCTGACTTTGTCATGCACAGACCATGCATGTCTCTGACACCTCAGTCCAACAAAGGCAACTGGCCACCTGTTGCAGCGATTAAACACTCAGAGACACGAGGCGAGTGTCACAATCCATAAATATTCATGCTGTGATTTGGGCAATGGTCCACTTCTAACCTCTTTTATTAGACACTCACAGCAGCTCACATTATTATGCTGATGAAACTGATACATTTCTGTTTGGTTGGCTGTTTTTGACCTTTTTGCTTTGTGCATAGACAAAAGTATGTGGAAACCCACCCAACTTTGTGTTTGCTGGCCTCAAAACTGTTGTAAAGTCTGATAAAGAGTGATGAATTAAGGACAGTCAGTCAGTCATGCAAACAACCATCAGCTGCAGATCTCATAGACTGCAGCATCACATAAGGAAACAACAGACCAGCAGTAAAGTTGCAGAGTGTCCATTTACTTTTGCTCACATAATTTAGTACTTAGTGCATAAACAACCGAGATCAGCAGGACTGACGGAGCAGACGACCATCGAGCGGGAAACACTGTTTTCATTGCGCAACATTATGTTTGGCCAACAAATGAAAAGCTACAGGCTGGAGCGATGATAACACCGATGTGTTTGTACTATCTGCACGCCTGCTTGATAACTACATTATTCTGTTTGTGTGCTCTAATAGCACAGCGTTAAATAACATTATTTGTACGCAGAGCCAATATGAATGATCTCAATGCTTTTTTTATATAAAGTCTGGAAGGAACAAGGTTGTCATTACTAAACGGGGCTGGTAAAAACAAACAGCTCTGCATTATACTGCAAAAAGCATCAGAAAATAGTTTAGCTTTAATTTCACACTGTGCTGTAGCTCTGGAGTCACAGAGTCTGTACAGGAAATGCTGGATGTGTCACTGGTGTGATTCACAGAACATAAAGCTACAGTAAACATTTACATTTGTGTATTTAGACTGAATGTAAACACTGATTTTAATTTTCTCTCAACAGCGATTTTGTGTATGATTTCTGATGTCTTAGTCAGCATATTGTTTAAAACAGATCCAAGATGGAGTTGGAGGACAACATTAAAACCCCGTTCACAGTGGGGAAATCAATCCGGCTGGAGCAGGATTCGGGCCATATCTGGATATATCCGGATAGCTTTTTTCTGAGTCTGAACAACGTGAATCTGGATAAATCTCAATCCACCTCTGGGAGAGTTTATATTCAACAGGGCTATAAAGGAATAAACTGCTTTTTGAACCAAACAAAAACGAAAGAACGAGCGACACAGGACAAAAAAACACGCACGCGGCCTGAATGGACTGTATATTTTGAGGCGCCACCTAGTGGTTTGGAGGACAACAAACAAGCCAGGTTAAGCTGGATTGAGTGTGGACACGCGTGTGTGATAGCCAGATTTGAAAATAGGTCTGAACGTATCCAGTTTAAATCTGGATTGAATCCCACTCTAGCTGGATTGACTTAATGGGGCAGTGTGGTGTGACTGAACATCCCTCACACAGCCAGCTGAGCACACTGTGCTTCTTTAGATACTTTTTATACAGAAAAGAGGAGCAGAAATAAAAAACTGAAACTTTTTAATCATGGTTATGTAACCAAGGCTGATTTAGCTGAGGCTGAGGTCAGTGTTTTGCCACAACAAGGTGTCAAAGTGACAGCTGGATCACGTCACGTGTGGAGTACAGTAGAAATAAAGTGTGTGTGTGTGTGTGTGTTTGTGGAGTAAACACTGGTATAACTTTGAACGTCATGTATTCCTGTGTTATTAAACAGCAGGATCCCCCTCAGGTTTTTCCATTGCGGCACTGAACAGGTGCAGTCTGGTTTGTGTGTGTGTGTGTGGCAGGAATGTGCTGATGTATCTGTTCTACTGTATCAACAAACATGCATAGGAACGTCATGCCTGCGACATTCAAGGAGGGGAGGACGTTACATTTCTTTGTTACTGTAGAAAAAAAGTGATTCAGACTGCGGCGTACATTTCTCTACCAAAAATATCACTCCCTCTGTTATTAGTGAACCGAGCAAGCTGTGCAGCTCCCGCTAGAAGGAAATAGAAGGTTCACACAGTCCAACTCAAACACAACTGATACTTACATTAACCTTCATTCATAAGTGGAAGAGGAATTAACAGGGTTTCATCCCTGAATGCATCATTAGGAACTCATAGAGAGGCCATTGTTATCATACAGTCGGGTCCACATCAATCTTGGAGCCCATCAGCTGTTTGAGGCTAATGCTTTGGCTACACTGAACATTTAATCTTGTCCGAACTCACAAATTGAGCTTCTGTGATGCACAAAAAGTTCATCATCATGACTGTGTGTGTGTGCAGCGAGTATGCAGTGCACACATCGGCGAGGTATTTGCCTTAACACCCAAAATGTTTTATTTTTTTCCCCCTCATGGCCTTGAGACTTATTTCCATCTACAATTCAATAAGAAAAAAAGTGAACCTTGTCTTCACCAGGATTCAGTTTCACTCAGGTTTTCTGGTGTTTGCCAGTGGTGGAAAGTAACTAAGTATTTGTACTTTGTTACTGTAAAGTAAATTTTTATGTATTTGTACTTTACTTAAGTAAAAATAATA
This sequence comes from Parambassis ranga, assembly GCF_900634625.1. Lineage (NCBI taxonomy): Eukaryota > Metazoa > Chordata > Actinopteri > Ambassidae > Parambassis > Parambassis ranga. The sequence goes on from NC_041043.1 coordinate 12,315,477, forward strand.
TGTATATGCATACTTTATACTTTTACTCCATTACATGTTGCAGCTGTTACCTGTACTTTCTACTCCACTACATTTCTACAGTGTTTGTAGTTACTTGTTACATTTGATGAACACAGTGCTGGACTGATGTGAGGTCAGACTCTACATGGAGGTGGTGTCACGCTGCCAGCCTTGTTTCTATAATGAGCCTCAGTCATGATGCCAGTGCTCTGGCTCAGGTAGCTAACTAGTTAGCTGCTGTCTGCTAACACGGGTCCATCCATTAATGTCTGATTAACATGAATCATAACATGAATCTACAGCAGGAACAGTAAACATGCTGAATGCCTGTTTGTTATCAGCAGCCTCTCTGTTCACTTGATGCCCACAGCCTGCCTCATGACACACAGACCTGTCCATAGCTGCTTCTGGACTGGAAATGTAAATGAACTACACATTTAATTGTAAAAACTAAAACTACCATTTTAATTTGAAGATGATTTCTTTGATTATTTTAACCTGTTCAGATCCTTTGCAATGGAAATCAATAATATATATGTGGCGCTTGAGTACTTTTACTTTTAATACTTTAAGTACATTTAAAAGTACTTAAAAGACTTTTACTTAAGTAGGACTGTTGATGTAGCTCTTCTACTTTTACTTGAGTATATATCTTGCTGGGTATTTGTACTTTTACTTACCAAGCTTCAGTACTTCCTCCACCACTGGTGTTTGCCTGTTTTTGCCTAACTGAGGATCTGAGGAGTGTGATGTGTAAAACTCAGGTCAGCGAGTTCAAAGATGCCCTCTTACTCCAATGAGGATCCTAAACAGATAAGCAGAGGGTTGGGGTATCCTGAGAAGCTAATTAATCTGCATCTTCTTTTTTTCCCCTCTGAGTTTCCTGCACTCTGTGCTTTTAACATAGAAAAGGCAAAAACTCAAACAAGAGGAGGATTCAGGTTTGGGTGATTTAATGAGTTTCCATGGTAAACTTACAAACAGAGTTCCTGTGAAGGGAAGTACTTGACCCGCTGCAGTTTACTGGCACGTCTTCGGGAAACAACAGAAAAAAGCCATTTTCCAGTTACAGTAAGTCATCGCTCTTCTCGAGTACCTGTGTGGCCACGAGCCACCTCCACTTCTCAGAGACAACCACAGGAAGAGAAATGTTTATTACATCCTCAACTCATTTAAAGATTAGGATTAAGATTATTAATCCTCAGGAAATTAGATGTGTTTTAGTTATTATTATTTTCTTAGATAAATGATGATGATGATGATAAATGAACTGATCACATACTGGATGGAGCCCTCAGTCTCCCAGGAGGAGCAGGTGAAGCAGAGACCTCCAGCTGCTTCCCGGCAGGCTAATCCTTCCTGTGAGTCTCCTCAGGATGAAAGACCAGCAAAACCTACCGTGTGCTGGTGACCATCTTCAAAAGTTGTTGAATTTATTTAAGTCCGGACCAACGATGTCTGCACTAGGACGACAATCCACTGGTGGCTAAGTCACAGATTTTACTTACTTACTGACTGAGTATAAGGTGAAATAATTTTGGCGTTAAATTCCGCAGACTCAGCAGAAAAGTCGCTTCCATTCATCACTGGTGGTTACTGGATCCCCTTTGGTTGGTGCACGCAGTCCAGATTTACCTGAGCCTCGGCTCCAAGATCAATCTCAACCCTATGTGAAGACAGGTCCTTTCACATTCTGGACTGAATGTTTCCACAGGCTAAGAGCATTCAGGGTCCTTCGTTCGTCTAGGGAAGATAACCGATACATTTCATTTTTCATCACGCTGTAGCTCCATGCGTGTGTGTGAATATTTCACATTTTTAGTGGTTCACCAGATTTTGAATGGCAACAGCTGTGCTGCAGAGATTAGCTTCAAGGACAGTTTGTGCACCCAGTCAGCCATGTTTGGTGTAATCTTGATGCTTTAACTCCTCACTTTTGTCTTTTTTAAAAATATCAGTTGTTCCTTTGGATCTTTGCACCACCTGCTTTCTGTCACAGTGTTGTCAAATATGGCAGTCTGTGTTTAAAACTACAAAGTGGAGAAGCCTGAATTATTGATATGACTGATATGAGTTTAACTTGGAGCGCGGCTGGGATTATACAAAGCCTTTGTGCTTGCAGCCCCCGGAGAGAACTGATGATGTGAGTTGCTGCCAGCTTAGTCTGTGCAAAAGAAGTGATATATTTTCCTCACTGTTCTCTAAGAAAGAAGTGATAACAGGTTTATTACCACTGAAGCGTTTAGTCTGTGTGTTTTGCACAACTGGATGTCAGAGCGGAGTCTGCGACCAAAACATTTTGATCATATGAATATAACCCCAATAGTCACTCACCTTAAACTGCTGTATTACAGCTGCCTTTAAATGAAGAAGATAATCATCTGTTTTAATCCTGTTTCCCCCACTGGAGGCGGCCATGTTGCTGGTTGTTTAGGCACTCTGAATCTAATCCACACAGAGATTAAACATTAGTTGACAACCACCTAGCAGCCGAGCACTAGCTTAGCTTACATATGATTTCAACAAGTATACCTTTTTTTCTATTTCATGTTGTGAACATTTCTGCTATAAAGTTAGTCATTTGGAGCCACCCTCAAGTGGACATTAAAGGAACTTCACCTTTTTTTGGCACCAATCTGATTTAGCTTTGTTTTTTCAGACACAGAGGCTTTTTACTGAAAGCATTTTCACTAAAGATAGAATAAAATAGAATACGGAGGAGGATTGGCTGATGTTTTTAGCGTTTTATAGCTTCCACAGATGATTCATATTCTTCGTTTTAATGTGAAACTGCCGAACTCATTGGTTGCTATCGGATTGTAAAGAGAAGTTACACTAATTTAACAAAAAGTGCATCAGAATGAAATCTCCTACCCTACCTTTAAAAAAAAGATATTAAGAAGAAATATTTACAATATAAACAGGTGTGGGTGCACAGATATAAATATGGTCTCTATACAGTATTTTTTTGAGGATATTCCACATGTTATACATTTGAAATTTTATATATATATAAATATATTTATATATATTTTGCACACGTAACTTGCCAATTTGGATGTGTAATATTGCACATTAAAATCATTAAAGATACTATATTATAGTATCTTTAATCTATATTGGAGGTGACGTTCTACAGATACTGATGATCAAATGGCAGCTTTAAATGATCATTTTCATGTTGTTGAGATGTGAATGTTGTGATCAAAGATTAAAGCTGTAATAAGACTCATTCTTAATGACATTGCAGCCCATTATGATCAACAAATAGGCAATCTCAGACAAGTGAGGGGGTGTAGAAAGCATCAAAGGGTGGAGGACAGGAATGTCAGATGGAGTGGAGCAGTTCAGTAGTCGTGCTTACTTTACTCTGTGCGCTAATCACCATACTGACAGACTGATTACTGAGAGTGACAGAAGAGGGGGATCTGGCAGCAGCTGTACTCTCTCGTTCAATAAATGTGTGTGTGTGTGTTTGTGAGAGAAAGTTGAAAAAAAATACCTGGAGAAAGTGTGATGTTGTGTGAATAATAGATGTTTTGATACTTTTGAGCCTTTGATTGATGTAGAACTGCGTCACTGTGTCTCCTTTCTCCTGTGTGTGTGTTTGTGCATGTGTGTGTGTGTTAGACACCTGGAGTTTGAATAAAGTGCTCGAGATGTCGGTGTCTGTATACGTTTCAGGTCCAGGGTCACTGCAGTTGGAAAAACAAACACACCAACAGACACACACAATCATTTCCTTGTCAGTGGGTTCTGGCACTGCGTGGTGACATGATTGTGTTAATTATCACTACTGTGTTTTGCTGCAGAAACAACACACAAACAAAGCGAATGATTATCCCTGAACTTAAATGCCCTGCCTGGTATTTTTCACATCAAAAAGAACGACTGAATGAACGGTCATTAGTTCATGATATATAACATAATAAATCTGATAACTAGCAGTGTCTGCATTTAAGTGGGTTAAATTTGGCCTTCGCTTCTGCAGCAGGCCAACGTTTGAGGCCACTGCCCCATGCAACCTCACTGACCTCCTTCTTCCGACGCTGCACATCTCCAGGGCAGCGAGGCGAGGCGAGGGATGAGCCGAGAGATGAAGAAGGAAGTGAAAGAAAAAGGGGGCTGTCTAAGTAGCTTAAGTGTTTTTGTCTTCATCTGTTGGGGATCAAAGCTGGCTCCTGCTATAAGAGCTGTCTCTCTCATAAGGAGGATTAGAATGAAACAAATGCCGCTCTGACTTGGCCCTTGCTGTCTCCCACAGAAATGGAGGAGGAGGGGCAGGTTCCAAATGTCAGCACAGGTGGGCAGCTTGCAGGCACAGGGAGGCTAAATGACACCTCATTTGGAAAATATCCTGTAAAGTATTTTGGAAAGCGTTGAGTAAAGGATTATGATATACCCCCCCACCCCCCAAACACACACACAGGCAGACCTTTCTTTTGATGCAGTGATGGACCAGTGAGTTCTGGGGGAAGCCCTTGTTCAGTCAGGCTCAACTCTGTCAGGCCGATAACTTAACAGGTATGAGATGAAGCATCAGAGAGTTGAACAAGTGCACGCTCGCATGTGCCTCTCCATCCAAGTGCAGTGAACACCGTTAGAACTCTATTTGACACTTAAAAGAAAAGATGTGGGCTACTTTTTGTAGTTTTGCACAGACACTGTTACTGCACCTATACCATACCTCTGTGCCATCTGCAGCAGGAGGACTGTGCATGGCTAAAAACAAACCTTATTGGCTGCCACTTTTAATCTGGTCCCCCTTATGGTCGCATACCAAAGGCTTCAGCCATTGTTGTAGTCACAATGTCATGTCATTGAATGCATGTCTGTCGACATGACCAACAAATAGTTAGAATTACCTAAATTTCCAAAGTTTTTTTCCCTTGCCTATGTCATGATTACACCATTGATACAAACAAAGCAGTATGGAGACCTAATGATTGATATTGTAACAATGCATCATCATGAATGAATGCGACATTTGGTTGATAATACGTTCTCCAGATGCCACACTTCATGCTATGTGCACGCTAATGGAACATGCCCATGTCATTTGATCATATAGGACGAATATAGAAATAAAAGTCTGAATAAGGAGACAGATAAGTTTGGTGGGGGATCGTTGCCACTCAGGAGTCTGATTTCTGAGTCCCCCTGACACCACTAGCTGTTTTGTTTTCACCCATAGTTAACTTTCATTTTTAATCATGGCTGGATTTGACATAAAAAAAACCCTACAGATTAAGGTTAGGCATTAAAAACAGGATAAGAACTAAGTAAATATCATAAAATTATAACAACAACAATTTAGAAGGGAAAACCGTTCACACACTATTTTCGTCAGGTCAAGTCTCCACCCCAATGAATACATAGAAAAGCGACTGGAGAAATATGTTCATGTTCCTTTTTCAAGGACTGAAACAGCAACCTCATGTTGTGTTTTCCTGCTGAGGACGGGCTGGTTTATTTAGATTATATTAATAATTTAATCTGGTTGATCGAGATCAAAAACTGTTTCTTTGTATTGACGTGGCCACAGAAACACACTCTGCAGCAGGGGCAGACCTCCTGTCCATGCCTATATTAGGCTGTCCTAGTCAATATCAAACCAAAATAGAGACCTGCAGCTGTCTGCTCCACCTTGTTGGCGCCCTCACCATGCAGGTGACTCTGCAATCAACACCACAACACAAACAGGACGACGTCCATACAGTAAATCTGAGTGTGTGCCTGTGTGTGTGAAGCATGGCTGACTGATGGATGCCTCAAGTACTTTTCATTAACAGTGCTGTTCAGGCATTGTGACATTTCCATGCCCTATGCCTCATAGCATGCTGTATCTGCCAAACCCTGCAGGGTCACACAGTCCTGAGGCTGACGCACCACTGAGCTGATAATCGCCATCATAACAAACGCTGCGTGGACGTGCGTTGAAAAGGCTCGTCACGGGACTGACCTGCAGAAGGACGTACCGTGTGATCACACAGCAAACCTTCAAAGTGGGTCATTTAATTTTAACAACTCGGATCCACAGATTGGTGGTGTTTACAGGACTGGAACAGATCCAAAGTTACCATTGTGTTAGGTAAACAAGTGTGTACAACTTTAAACATATAGTCTGCATAGAGGCAGTTTTATTCAGTGTCTTTGTACCTACACATTTTTACACTAAACTAAAAAATAAGTAAAATAAAAAATAGTCACTTTGGAGCCACCCTCAAGTGGACATTTAAGGAACTGCACCTTTTCTTGGCACCGATCTGATTTAGCGGCTGGCTAAAGATACTATTTGAGGTGGCTTTGTGCAGATTCTGATGATCAAATGGCAGCTTTAAATGATCGTTTTCATGTTGTTGGCCAATAAAAATTGTCAGCATGATATATATATATATATATTTTTTAAAGATCCACAGATTGGTGGTGTTTACAGGACTGGAACAGATCCAGATTTAGTTAGGTAAACAAATGTATCTTGTGTACCTTGTGTGTCTTTGTACCTAAAATAAACAATATAATAAACACTAGTAAAATAAACAATAGAAACAAAACATATTCATATTATTGATGATGAGATTATTGACCGAGGTCATCTTAGCTTAACATAAAGCCTAAAAAGACGCCTTAGACGCCTCTCTATCAAATAATCAAATAATCAATAATTATTAATTATTGATTCATTAATTATCAATTGATTTACACTGAAGTTTTAGGAGTCCCAGAAAAAAATTAAAATAAATGTATATTATGTTCCATCCTCAGTTTCTTCACAGTTTTTAAGTCTTGTTACATGGTAGCAATCTTGGTAATGACATCTGTGCTATTATTGTGACCTAACAAGTCCTAATCAGGCTTCCATCTAAATTAATTAGTATGTATCAGCCTCAAAAATCTACCTAGCAGCCCTCTGAAGTTGTTTTTATTGATATTATTAAAATGATTAAATGATTAAAATTAAAATTAAAATATGATTAAAAGCAGACAAACAAAAGAAAAACAAAAAAGACAAAAAGGAACATTTCTTCTTCTCTTCTCTTTTTTTAATTAACTAAAAGTTCTACCTGTGACACGGTGCAGGCTTATGCATTCAATTTAGAACCTGACTGTGTTAAACATGAAAATGAACACAGTTAAACAAACAATCTTAGAGTGCAGTGTGCAAATTACCCGTGTGCATGCACAAACCTCAGCACACTGCAGCAGTGTTGTTTGGAGGTTACCAGGCCTGTAGTTGCCTGTGCCGGGTCAGCACACATTACTCTGTGAGGTGACAAGCAGAGGGGGCTGACATGTTCAGAGCTGTTTCACTTTGTTTCCTTTTTATACACAAACAACGTCCCACTGTCATCACTCCATCCTTCAAATACCAAAGGGCCCCCCTTTAAGAGCAGCAGGTCTCAGCGTTGGCCTCCAGTCAGGCCCCATGATTTCTCTCCTGAAATGCACGTCCCAGAGGAGGGAACGTTTTACTGAATGCAAGCTAAGAGATTTTTCTTCCACAATAACAAATTACACCCAAATGTGCTGGATGGAAATGGACGTAATCTGTCGATCTTACTGCTCCATTCTCCTTGAGAAAGTTTTTGAAACATGCCTTCAGAAGGTCACTGCCCACTTTCCCCTCATGTCTTGTGACATTAGGATTGCATTACACTCTGACTGACACAGCAACACACCCTTCCCGATAGTATTTTACAACTGGTAGTCAATCTCTCACTCTGTAAAGCTGCCGGCCTGTGTCAGTGTACCTTACTGGGAGTTTTCTCACAGGTTATCACTCTCACAGCTGTTTTTTCTTGTTCTCCGGCTGTAATTTAAGCTACTCTGCGATGATAATGGATTTAACAGGTTCTTTTTAACAGCGCTTCGACCAGATGTTCTCTGCAGCCTCAGGACAGACTGTTAAGTGTCACGTCTTCATTACGTCTGAGGTGCTTTTCCAATTTTAGCCAGGTAAGGCTCAGCTCAGCTGCCTCTTTATCAAGTTTCCAGTGATGCACTTTACAAGACAAGTTTTCATCCTGTCCCTGTTTGGGGAAGCATGAAACCCCTTATTAACCCCTTATCTTATTCTTTACTTCACAGCTCATCATCAACAACAAACATCAAGTCTAAATCCAAAAGCATGCAAATGTACTGATGCCTTCTTCGCAACACCGTATGTTATAATTAGTGATTTTTACTGTAAATTCCACCTGGATGTGATGATGTCACAACCATAGACTGTATATAGGTAAACAAACTGTGTCACCCACAGGACTCTGAACGGCCACTCTGAAGGACTGTGGAGCCTCCAACCAACTGTTGCCATGTTGGCAGCATCAGTGAAGCATGAGTCAGTAACTGCCAGTCACTCGAAGCAGTCACACCCATAATTATAAGCCTTAATATATAATAAAATCAGAGTTGTATCACAATGTACCCATGTTTATTTCTGCTATGGAGCTCTTGTGGGTGACAACAAAACAGCTGCTGGGGTCAGGGTGACTTGGAACGTCAGACTCCTGAGTGACAGTATGCTGCATTGTAACCCCATTTATCCCTAATCTGCCTCCTTATTCACACTTTTGCAGCTGTATCAGCCTCATGATCGGATGATGTCAGTCAATACAGCAATACCTCCCATTAGCACCGGGTAATGTCAGGCAGTGCATCCAAATATCCCGTTAGCATGTATTAGCATGTATTATTGACCAAAAGTGTTGTTTCTTTATGAGGACTTGTTGTTTTTTTACACTTCTGTGTGGGCTTCATCTCCCAGCCCTGGAGGCTGCTACTTGTCTAAAACCCAAAATAGCCTCTACTGACTTATAGATATGTTGTAGGGAGAGATTTTTCTTCGTCCAATGGCTCTCTGGCCTGAGTCTCATATTATAAAGCACAGACATCAATCATCTTGTCTAGCTATTGGAACGAAAACATTGTCCCTGAACTATTTAAGCTGTCAGTATCCTTCAAAATAAATGCTTGCTGGACTCTTGAACACCACCTGCAACCTTCTCACCCTGTCTTAGATGATCTATATAATACCTATAACTATAAACACTTTTGCCAGAAAATGACAGTAGTGGTCAGATTTGAAAGGTGATTGAAACAGCTGCTGTGTGGTAATAAGTGCTCACCTCCTCCATTTGAGTACATACTTTGCCCAGATGAATGTTGTTTGGCCGGCGAGCATCAGCAATCGTCCTGTTCTGTATTTACCTTTGCACTCGGCTACTGTCATGTCTTCAGTTTACTGTACTGTGTTGCAGATGTGGACACAGAAAGCTGCACAAACACCTTTCAAGTCTGTTTGCAGGCTTGCAGGGAACTTGATAACAAGCAGATCTGTGTCTAACATAGCATACAGCTTCTTCTATCCTCAGTCTCAGCATGTGCATTTGGCTGTCTTTATAATTTTTGCATACAGATGTGAGCAGCAACAAGCCTGTCTTCTGCTGCACAGTTACAAATTTACAGCACACACAGCCTCCTACGTGCTCCTGTGCTCATCTTAGATGCAGGAATAATGATCTTGGGTTGTGAAACCTTAACAACTGAACACATCAGCCATACCCTATCATCTGCGGCTACATCCCAGCCCGATGGTCATACTTGAGTGAGCTTTGAAAAACTGACAAATGCACTCATTTAATGGGGTTAATGCCACGGATTACTGGACGAATTGACCTGACTCCACTACAAGATTCCAGTAATAAGATCACCAGTTAAGCCGTGGCTCCTCTGAAGCTTAAAGTGACATTTTTTGAGAGATAATATTTCAAAGGTTAATGAATCCACCCATATCTTATGAATTAGGATGAGACTAGAGTGCATTGCATTGTGCTTTATGATGCACTTAAAACGTACATGACAACTAAGCCAACATTTCTACACTCTTAACCCTTCCCAGATGTGAAAGTCAGTGGAGAGACCAGGGTGTGGACGAAGTAGGTGCAGCAGCAATATGGGAAAAGAGTGCTGAAAAGAAAGAGTGGAGCAGCGAGGGGGAGAAGGAGACTCTGGTGGGGTGAGTAAGGAATGGGGGTGGGGGGGGGGGTTGTCACTGCCTCCAGGGGTGAGGCAGGGGGGGCCAGAGGTGAGAGAAACTGGGGTCTCCACTGTCTGGGTGGTGGGGCCATGGGGGAATGACAGAATTATTAGGACGAGCATCTGACAGGAAATAAATACAGCGTAGGCAGAATCGCCGAGAGGCAGCCAGCCAGACATTGTTGAAAAGTACAATAAACTGTGTTGTATATGGGTTAAGAAAAGTTTTCATACAGTGCAGCAGCGGAGAATTCATGACCTTTGCTGCTCAGACTGAAGGTAAACAATTTATCTTTTCCAGAAGACATCACACAGATACTCCTGAAGATTCATCCATTTTACCTACAGACTCTGTTCATTAACGACGACTAAATTAACTGCAGGATATTCAAGTTGTTTAGAAAAACATGCTGCATTACTCACAATCATCTGGATTTGATGTGATGTGTTGATTAACAGATGTAGCAAGGACCCACCGGATACCTCAGGAGCTCTGTTGTCTGAGGGTCATCCTTCCTTTCTGTCATTTGTTGAAGGATATTTGAGAGGACAAGAATGAAAAGCATGGAGAGGAAAAAAAAAAGAAGAAGAGGAGCAGAGCAACCACTTTGAAGAACCTGGCTCTTATATGTCATTGTCAAGAGTTTTCAGCCAGAGCGCACTTAGGACCCCTAAGCAACACAAACAAACAGCAGAAACATGCCAGTGAAGGCACAACATGAAAGAACATTTTTGTCATTCTGCTGCAGACATGACTTATGCGGCATCTTTTTCACCGTGCTGATTCTTTTTTTTTTAAGGTGCTGCTTCAGTTTGCTTTCCAGCAAATCCCCCTCCCTTGTAGCATTTAGTAATGGAAGGAAAAGAAAGAACACCAACAATCACAGACAAATGGTAAATTAGCTTTAAACAGGGAAACTGAAACATTATCTACTCGTGTTCATAATTTGACTGGCTTCAGTGTCTGGACATAAAAATTGAAATCTCTTTGTAGCCTCAGACTAATTAGACGTGTTGCCTTGATGTGGTTTTGGCATTCCCAAATAACCCTTCCATGATGAGAGCTAATGACCGTGCTAATGCATCCTGGCCAAAGGATCAGGATATAACTCACACAGTCTGTAATGCTCCCTGACTACTAAACACCGCAGAACTGTGTGAGAATCAAAACAAATGGACGTTGGACACAATTCTTCAAACTTCAGATGAAGTTCAACGACTTGTTTGTAAAGGTTAATTAAAAAGATTCAAAAGTTAATGAACTTGAATCTTTGCTTTCTTAGAAGGTATCGCTTCAGCTGGTTTGATGTCTGGACAATCCAAATAAAGCGGATTGTTGTTGTGATTGAAGACATTTGACTGTTTATCCAAAGCCAGCCTGCTTCCAGACGTCTAAATCTCTGCCCAGACGTTTCATGTTTTTTCCACCTTTTCACATGCATCTGCTTTTGTGCTCACTGGCAAAGCTTTAAGGACAAGATTTAGAATGAGGACATCATTTTTCAGGCTTTGGAATTTTCACACCTACATATACCATTTCGATGTCAATCTATGCAGAGACTGAACATAAAAATGCTCAAGAAGTCCAAAAGTCACTGGATTGACTATCAGCATGAGGTTAGCAGGTGTGAAGCTAATGCTAACTCCTAAATCATTTGAATTTATTCAACAGATCCTCACCAGAAACAAAGTTTGGATTTTAATGTAACTGAAACAACCATTTCACATATATAGCTATGCCTTCCTCTCTCACACATTTAAATCCTGTCCTGTTGTCATGGTAGCCAAGAAAAATGAATGGAAAAATGAATTTGTGGATCAAATTCCATATGCATCTACTCAATAGTTGTCAGCATATTTCGTTGGAGGTAAAAAAAAAACATTCTGGTAAGCATGAATGCTTATAGTTCTTCACAGTTCGCCCACTTATTGTTGAGATGTTTGAGTCTGAGCTGACTGACAGATGGGCCTGCCATTACAGTCCTGGACCCTCGCTGCTACTGTGGCTAAAAAAAAAGTGAGCAACACAGCAGTCCTTTGGTTCCCCCACAGCCGTTAATCAAAAAAAAATTAATCCCAAAATCAGTTTTGACACCGCAAATTAAGATTGTGAATACAAACTTGACGCATGACTGCCCTTTTATTGTATAGTACACGTGTACAGGAAAAAGAACAGAGTTTTGTGATTTATGGGGGTGAAAGAGTCACCGCTATGCAACCGGCTTCTAGTGGGAGCGACATCCGTGAAAAAAATATATTATGTGCTCTATTATGTCCCGACAAAATATCCTGTCAGTATGTTTCAGTGCATTGCTACGGCCAAAGGGAGCATGTGTCTAATAATCAACGTTATCTTTAGCTATCTAAAAAGTAATATTATTCTTACTGTTTTTTATTTTAGATGTGACCACCGCGTCTCTGAAAAAAGAGCTAATTTAATTTCCAGCAGGGCCCCCCAGTCCATAGAGGCATACTGTGCTTGGAGCGGATTCACCAGGATCCCCAGTCCGGATGAAAAGATCACAGACCTACGCTGGATCTTTGACATTCACATTTAAAGGCTGATTGTAAGAGTTGACACGCTCCCCGAGGTCCCTCTAAACTTTTACTACGTCCCAAACCGATTCAATAATACAGATTTAATGCAACATAAACATTCTTGCATGTGTGTCTTAATAAGTCAATGGGGATATAGGTTATTGTGATTTTCATTATCCTTCAGTTCACTGCAGGGATTCAGCCATATCTTGTGAATGAGGTAAGAAAATTATACCCCTGTGTGGGGCAAAAGATAAGTGTGCACTTAGTAGTGCCGCTCTATGGGCTATGTAAACACATTACAGGGATTTTGGCTATTGTAAAACTCAGGTTGATAAAGTGCACTGCTCCGTCTGGAGAATATCTGGTCGCACAAACACAAACATGAGGAACAAACAGTCCCTTTGGAAGGACACACTCCTGGGGTCTTTGGTGTGATTGGCAGTCAGGGTGATTGCAGTCTGGCTGAACTCCCAGGGAAATGTTCAGTCTCATATACTGTATATGGTCAGGTTAGAGGTTGTCTTGTCCAGAATGAGCTCCTGGATTGACAGCTCTCTGTTGAACTCTCTGCAGAACTATGTAGAAAACACTGAATACAGACTGTCAGAGGTTGTTGTGGAGCTGAAAACAGAGCAACCGGTGGGCCAGCTGTTTTACATCTGGACTCATTTTCATTAACAGACATCATAGCTAGGAGGACAAGCCAGGTCATTTCAAGTGTTTATTGAAGTGAATTGAATTTATAGAGCAATATGCTCGCCTCAAAGGGGTTCACAATCTGTCAACAACAAAAAAAAAAGAAATCAATGAAAATATCACAATCAATTTTATCAGCTTCAAATTATATCCAGTATTTAATTAAAACATTTTTTAAAGAGTTCATTTCCCCCGCTTTAATTTTCTTGTGATAACGGTAATAATAATATGTTCAGCAGAGGTTTGGGATGTCACAGAAATTCACATGGGAAACTTTAATAGGGTAAAACCACCTTTTCTTGCAGGATTAAGAAACTCCTGAAATATTTGCAGTTAAAAACACTTAAAATCCACCAAAGATGCAGCAGAGCCTTGCAAAAGAGTTGCAAATATTTTGACAGTGCATGAGTGTAATGATGCTGGACTATCCAATTACTAGTGGCATGCAAGCCCTATACCTCCTGTCAGTGAATGGTCAGCTGCCTCGGGCTAAGCAGATATTACTTCAGGGAAAAGAATCTCCTTCAGCAGGCAGGTAATACTGTCTGTGTCCTCAGAGAGACTGATGTCTGCTATCTGGATTTGAGCAGCGGCATTCTCAAGAGTTTAAACATGATTTTCTAGATGATGACAGCGGTATGTCTTCCTCATGAGTGTGGTCTATTGTGTTAAAGATGTAGTATATCTGTTTCCCATTATACTGTGCCTCCCAAGGTTTGCCCTCCAACTCATTCAGCATACAGATCCAATAATCAGAGCCACATTTCTGCTGCAGGGAGGACTGTATGAGGTCCAGGTAGTGATCTTACTGTCAAATCGCAGTGGACAAATCCAACCATGTGTAATAATGAGCAGAAGTCTAATCATAAATGTTCTGTGGTCTCAAAAGGAGTCTTTAAAGTGGCTTTAAAACGTATGTGCAAATTGAATGTATAGCTTAAACCGGCCACTTAGCCTATCTTAGCTAAGCATAAAGACCAAATATTGGTCTAAAATAATGAATCTAACCCAACAGTGTGGTGCACACTGTTGCAGGTGCAGGTACCGACTTCAAAGACTAAGAGTGGGTTCTTTTTATTGACTTACTAAATCCACATCATTATGTCAAATCACCGGCACTCCCAGCAAAGTGAACTCTTGTGCCTGTGCAGTGCATGCAATGCTGTAAAGTCACAAAACATTTTCAGTGTGAATCAATATGTGCATGAGTGATTTATTGAAATAAAAAATAACTACCCAAGACTCAGCAGCCCTTAAAGAAAACATAACATTCACAGTTTCATAGCAGGGACCAGTGGCTCTCAGTGGGTTTCCATCAGTATGAAAGAACTTTTAGAGGTGCTGGTAGGTGGAATATTTATGCTAAGCTAAAATAAACCTGTTAAAATCAACGCAGGATTGTAGTTTTACGTCTTATAGTCTGTTCAAGTTGTACATATGGTATTTCAAACACATGTTTTAGAGGGATATAACCAACCAATTCCCTTAATGCCTATTATTCTATGTCTTTCTGCCAGGGAAACTATGAGCACTTGGCTCATTATCAAGAAAACTCCACAAGGATGTAAACTTATGTAAGAAGTCAGCATATCTATGTCCATGTGTCTGGTTGCTGTCTCTATTAGTAACATGGTTTTTGTGTGGCTTTCATTTAAAGTTCTGCTCTGCGTGGTGCAGCTCTTTCTGAACATTCAAAGTGATCCCCCTCTGATCAAATATCTGCAGATTTCCTGGGGATCAGTAATAGATGGTCTCCGGTAGTGACTGAACCATAGAGAAAACTTAAACTAACAACAGATAGATCTCCTTAACGTTTAACAGGTGGAGCAGGGTTTCTATATCATCGTGGAAAATGTATTGTATATATACAGTCCAGACCACTTCTGGTTTGTCCTTCGGGGTCTGTTCTTTAGGATATTTAATTTGAAATGAAATAATTCATTCTGCATTAGTGCCAAGACATCAGTATAGAGCAAACTGTGTGGGGAAATGATGCTTGGCTCAGACTTGAGAGTTGATATTTAGAGGTTTCTGTCAGTTATACTCTTAATTTAAATTTGGTTGGACAATATATTATACAAAGCATGATTTGTAGAATAAAAGCGCTTCCAGTTGTTTTCATCTTCTAACATGCACATCCTCACACAAGATGTATGGATATTAGGGAGACGCCAACATATTGTCACGTACAAATGCCAGCAAAGACTGATTACCATTGACTCCAAAAAGCTCAAATATACACTACCGTTTAAAGGTTTAGGGTCTCTTGGAAATGTCTTTATTTTATTTTTTTTAAATGTTGGTTTTGTTAATGTGGTAAATGACTATTCTAGTTAGAAAAGACTGATTTTAATGGAATATATAGGTATACATATAAAGGTATACAGAGGCCCTTTTCCAGCAACCATCACTCCTGTGTTCTAATGGTACATTGTGTTAAAAAGGCTAATTGATGATTAAAAAAACTCCTGTGAAATGATGCACAGCAGAACTGTTATGCTGATCAGAGAAGCTATAGAACTGGCCTGGTGACCCCAAACTTCTGAATAGTTGTGCAAATCATGACTCATAGCGGAGTTGCCGTAGGCCAGGAGAGGAAGCATGGGTCACGTATTATTTGCCATTATTTGCGACTGTCACACATGAAACTGTGGTTTGTGTCCTGTTTTGTTGTTTCATGACCTACAGTTGTGTTTTTACTTCACCTACACAGCAATAACTGTTCCAAACTACACATCTGTAACAAGCATCTCCGCCATTTTCTTATCTACCATGATAGCAAGTAATGCTAAGACTGTAAAACTTGCATGCACTTATTAATTGCATCATGTAAACACCATTCATTCCAGTCTCTTCTAGTATCTATCTATCTATCTATATAGGGTCTTTCTATAACAGGCACTGGGTAGCTGTAGAAGAGCCACTATTGAAACTATAGGAAACTCCCCCCAGGTGTCCCATCTCTCGAACAGCTGTTGGGTTAAAAACATAAAAGAGCCTATGAAATACAAATGTGAGGGACGTGAGGGTCCAGAGTCTTTGATGCTTTTGTGTTCCTTCTCCTCTGTACAAGCATATGGGGATACTCTGACAACAGGGTGTTTATCAGATACAAAGAGCCTTAAAACAGCTGAGAGGACTTGGTGTTTGTTCTTCTGGTACTTTACTGTGTTTCTGTGTTTTTCTCGCTGTTCACTCTCATCTTTAATCCTTTTTCTTTTCTTCCCGCCATGACGGCCCATGAAGGTCTCTTGTGAGCTCCCGGAGCTTGGGATCATTGTGCTTACCACAACAAAGAAGAAACATCCCACATTTGTAAATGGGCTCCTGCCAGTTGGACAGGTTTTTCTAAACAAATGTTTCAGTGGGAGAAAGGAAGTCTGCTCTTTTCAGCAGCCAAGAGCGTAGGATGATGGCAAAATGTGTGATCCAATCAAATTCAATTAAGTTTTTTTTAACTTTTTATATACAGTGGACACCTTCCTCTGAGGCAGATCCTCTGTGTGCATTTGCAGATGGCTGCTGAATGAGATCCTGGCGGTTTCTTGTGAACTGTAGGGGATTTATTAATCATAACACAGTTTTCCCTTCCAAGTTCTTCCCTTGGACAGTATTTTGTGCTCTGTCTCTCTGTTATGGGAATAAAGGTATTATTTTGAAATCAGCCAGATGTTTAAGACTGAGCCTTTTTGTGAGACCAAATAAATCCAACTACTACTAAAATATTAGAAAAAAAACATCTTAGTTTGGCTTCTTTGTCGTCATCAAGAGATTATAACAGAGGATTAATCATGATATACTCGGTAGACATGTTGTAAAAGTCCTTAACATTTAATAGCACAACCATCTTTCACACTTTTACTACGTCTCGAATGGATTAGCATTAAATTACACTGGCAACAGATGCACCAAAGTGGGTGAGGTGTCATGGATGTCTGGATGTTTTAGTTACATTAATAATACATTAATAATACACATCTGGAGGTTTATTTAAATAAATATGATTCACAAACTTCATTTTGTAGCTCATTTACTCCGCTGAGGAAAATGACTAACAGTAAGAAATGAGTGATTACAAATACAGGAAGGTGACCAATAAAAATTCCCCTAATGATGATAACTACTTGAAGGCTGTCCAAGGTATACAAGCTGTGTCCAATATAAGGGCCAAATACAGTGTAATATCATTTTACTGCATGCATCACAGATAGCAAAAGTGGTGACACACATGACCATTTTCAGATAAACCTCATTTTAAATAGATAAGGCAGAAACTTAGGTGTGATAAACAGCTCACATGTGTGTTCTATCAATACCTGCTGCTGGTATTAGCAAATCTTCAAATAGAAGTTGCACAGAACATGCACAATAAACATTTAAGCCAACATAGCTCTTGCTTTTGCCACATTGTTGTGAGATTTAGAGGATCACAAAGAATATGCGATGTTTATTTATATAAAATACTGGAGCCTGAACCACAGGTGACCAAGTTATCAGCACCAAGGTATGTTGTGTCCCTTCAAAGACACAACAAAAACGTAACACAACGTTATTTCAGTCCTTGAAAACCCCAAATGTGGGAGTATTTCTCCACGTCTCTACATATTTATGGGTGGGGATTTGTCCAGAGGGTGTTCTGCAGGTGAAAACAAAACAGCTGAAGGTGTAAGGAGGACTTGAACCTCAGACTCCTGAGGGAAGGTCTGCCAAATCACATGCCTTCCTGCCCGGATTTTGTTTGCAGCTGTATCAGTTCCATGTTGGGACAGCATCAGGCAATGTGGTCATATGTTCCGTAACATAAAGTTGTATATTGGGCTGTTTCCTTAGCATAAATGTAACCATGCGTCGAATCTGATGGGTGAATTATTGACCAAATGTGGTGTTTTTCTCGAGGACTTTTTGCATTTGTTGATTTAATCTCATCTTTGCTCTTAAGTTTTCGACATGATTCATGTGTAGAGAAGATTGAAGCAAGGCGTCTGGACTTATAGAGTTTTCTTGAAGATGTTTCGCTGCTCATCCAAGCAGCTTGTGTTTTTTTTTTTTTGGCACCATGCACAATCCTCTACTTTTATCCAAGTACGGTACATTTCCACTTAGACTTCCAAGTCTATACTCTTTCATATCATTAGTACAGTCGTAATGTGTCATTGGCAGAGCCTTGCTTACTCTCCCTATCATGTCTAATGATGGCTAATATGGCAAGTTTGGGTCTGCCTCAGTAGGTGATGTTTTTGATCCGTTTCCACTTGGAAGACTCATGAACATGTGTTGCCAGACGTAATTTCACAGTATATCACTGTGTTTCAAGGGAAAATGTTCAAAATCCAGACTACAGAGGGCCAATACAGAGTCCATACACAGTTTAACAGGCTTACAGTGAGTTTAAAATGAATTTGCTTGCAGTCAGACTGCTCAGGGAATTCACAACACAAGTCATGCTTCAGTTCCACACGAGATGGTCAATGAATAGAACTTATTAATAAATTTGAATTACGCTTCCCGCTGGGTTAAAAAAGTGTGACCACATAACATACAGCCAGTTACCAGTGAGCTAAAAATTACACTTCTGTTTTAAATATTATTTGACGTGAATGGAAGGAATTAAACACATGAGCGCCCTTCCACTTGATGACAAAGTAGCACTTGGGGGGGAAAAAAAGTAGCTCTTCCTCCCTGACTGTTCTCTGCCCTGTGTTTGCCAGCGATGGAATTTTACTGGAGAGTTTGCCTTGTGTTTGACTGCCTAGTCCTTATACATACGAGTGAATGGAAGATGGAAGGACTTCAACTTTGCTTCTTTTCAGCGTCCCTTTTGTTGCATCATGCGTCTTTGTACAACTGAATGTCTCCTCATTAAGCCTGATGTATAAAGACTGGAGAAACCCTTGACTGATTGCAGTTCACTGTATGACTTCTTCTCACTAAGGCAGAAGGCCGAGCACACACACACACACACACAAAGTAGGGCTTTTTACATCCTCCGTCAAAGCATAAGATGTAATAGACATGGTGTTAAAAAGGCAGTAGTAAAAATAAGAAAAAAAGCCAGTCTCAAGTTGTTTTCGTGAATGACCCCCAACTGTGAAAGGAAGAGGAACGAGGGACAGAGGTCATGTTCCCCATCAGGGAACCCACATAACACGTCTCAGTGTTAGTGGTGGAGGAGACGTTTCTCTGGCTGAAGATGCACATGAAGAAAAACGTGTCTCTTTTTATTACATTTAAAAAAAAAAAAGATTGTTTATTTAAAGAGTGCCCCAGGTGTAATAATAAAGGAACCTACATGTTGTGAAAAATGCAGCCTTGATAGCAGCCGCTTGTTTTATTATCCAATCCTCAAGGTCTCCCCGACTGACTAGAGCAACAAGGTGGAGGATGCAGTCAGCCAGCAGAGCAAAGTTTTACCTGACAATCACCACTGCCCCCTGCTGGGCTCCACCTGTCTGCAAAATCCTGCTCTTGATAGTTTACAATATGTTCATACGGAGTGAAAGGCAGACAGACTAATGAGGGTGAAGAAAAGGCTGCAGTGACCCTGTGTCACAGTGAGTTTCTTTACAAGCCAGGTGTGGCGGCTACAAGCGGCATTACTTTCCATAAAAAAATCAACTTGCTACAAAGGTTGTGTGATGACTGTCTGCTTTCACAATGTAGTCTGACGTTAGAATTAGACATGTGCTGCACAAAAAGTGAAAGAATGGCATGCGTTGAGGTCACACTGTGATAAGAGTGATGAAATACGCAGTGGCAAAAGGAGCACGAGGCTTTGCAGAGCAGCAGCTTCTTAGGTCAACATGGAGGCTACATGGTAAACCCGACGGAACAAATGAGAAGTTAGTAAGAAGGCAACAATATGAAGCATCTTATAACTCAAAGTGCAGCTCCTTGCAGTATACGCTGATTGTTTTACTACCTGGAACATTTAATGTGTGTGGTTTAATCTCACTGAAATGATCAGCCTTGGTTCCAATAGCAGTTCTTTCAACAAGAGCCTGTTGTTGGTGCCTGGCAGTAGTTCATGCCTGCTGCTAATGAGCCGAAAGGAGCATGGACACAGAGTTCATCAGACAGAGTTCCAAAATAAAAGAAACATTTGTCAACATCAGAGCATCATCAACATCATAACCAAAAATATTCAGTACAGTCCAGATGATATAGATTAATGTAAAAGTTAAATGTATGCAGAACGAGATGGAAACTTATTATATGGTGACATCATAAGTCACATGACCACCTTTTAGTGAAAACCACTCCAGTTGACTGGAAACCATCTGGTCTATGTGAGAATGCCGCTGCAGGCGTCATGGCAACACGCACAAGGAGGAAGTTAAGAGCAGGGGTAGCCATGGTGGGAATCCAATCTGGGCAGTGCTGCACAAATCAGCCCAGCATGAAATAGTTCTGTATCACATTATAACGTCCTTCAGAGCTGGTAAGAATCACCAGGTTCCATTTTTTTTGTTCCTACAGGTGTAACATGATTCTTTCATTTAAAACACATGGAGTAAGATGGATTCCAGGTCTGTGCTCTGTGTTTTTTTTTTAATGCCAGACTTGGTTCTTGATGAAAAACGAGTTAACTGCCTCTTCATTCTCCCCAGACCTTTACCCCTCCCTCCTCTGGTTTAACTGACTTCCTTGTGGTAAGCCACTGGGGGTGACCCTTTAAAAGGTCAGACAAACACAACTCACCCAACAGAGACTGGGCCTGCAAGCAGCTAAAACAAAAACTACATCCCAGCGGGAAAAAGAATGCAAAAAGAAGACCAACAGCTGAAGAGAAGGCAATGCAGCCATGATGACCTAAAAGACAGAAGTGTGTATGAGGAAGACAGATTTGAGAGGTGAGTGTGGTCGTGTATGGGCAGGCTGTGTGAGTATGTGTGTGAGAGAGAGAGAAGCCGGGACTCTCAGAGGGCCAAGTGGAGGTAAACCAGGGGGATAAGAGCCTCTTCAAAGAGCAGCAAATTTGCTGGAAAAGCTAGTGCTGTTTAACACGTACACCGGGAAGGGTAATGGGTGAGAGAGCTGGGCAAGAAAAGAGGTTGAGGGGGGGAAAAGGCTTGTTGATACTTGGATGGATAAAGATTCATGTCACTTCCATGAAAACACAACCCAGGTCCTCCCAGACTCTCTTTGGTCGATGAAGCCTGCATTTCTGTTTCCAGTCCGTCTGCTTTGGCAGGTTTTTCTTTTCTAATAGCATCGGAGGCTTTAACAAAACTCATTCCTTTCAAAATAGGCTAATTGTGTTCAGTTGACTTCCTTGGATGCAACAGGCCTTACAAGTTAATCACCCAGGAAAGCCTCTTAGTGACAGCTATGCCTTAATTGCATACCAAACTGTGCCCATCAATTTGGATGCAGCAAATCCACAGATTCCATCAGCATGGGAAGGAGGTATTCTGTCGGAAATTTTTGGATCTCACAGCGAGAAATCTAAGGATACATAGAGAGGGAGATCTTCAGTGTTTTTTTTTTATTATTAAAAGTGCCACCTCTGATTTTACTCAGAATCCACAATATTGCTATTATGACCCTCTTTCGGGTCTTCTTTTGTTTAGACTCCTCTGCAGAAGCTATCACCAGGGGCCCTTTTAGTGTTCACCACAACACGAAAAGCAAAACAAACAGACCAGTGTGACAATAAAAGGGGAATGCAGCGGGGTAGGTTGGGTTTGTTTTTGTGCGATGTGACCATGCCCACTCATCTTCGCTCGGGTCATGTCATCTGCCTGTTCCATACTGTGTTTTAGCAGTTCATCCAGGAAAGCTGTGGTGAAAACGCTAACCTTTTCCACACAGCAATAACTTCCCACCATGACATCGGACCAACATTGCTTCAGGGTCCCTCTGTGCTCGCTGTGAAAATGTCAGACAAGCTCTTTTCATCTGAGGGAAATCCTATCTGATTTACTTCCCCCCCCTCACTCTTCCTCAACTGAGGCGCCTGTTTGTACAGGGCCATGTTTCATTTGAATATCAAAGCCTGTGAGGAGGTGGCCAGACACTTCAAATGACATTTTTTTGGGATTCTCTCAAGGAATGTGACTGCTGAAGTGTCCTAGACGGAGGGACCTGATCACTGAGACAATGCCTCCTTTGTGGCGGCAGGGTGACGGTAATCTCTATTTATCTGCTCCTTGCTCCTTGGATGGGGACAAACACAGAAAAAACCATTTGAATCCCATGGCGCAGCTCATTTAGGCTTCACACTCTAGACGGCATTTGAGAAATTGCTCGCATATTTCCCTGTGAAACCAAGGAGGCATGATGATCAACATGCTTCTGACATGTGCTGCGTTCACAGTTGACTGTGCTGAGGAAACACACCAGACTGTTCTAGAAATATTTGGCATTAAAGGTGCCCTGTGGAGTTTCCTTTTAAACAAATAAAAGTGATGTTTATATTTCCAAAACACTCCTTCAAGTCTAGCAAACACACTGAATGCATTTGCTTCCTCATAAAACATTTACAAGGCCGATTTTTTGATGTTTTGTTGGCGCACTGCTGGATTACTTGGCACGTTCCTGCTCAGCTGCACCTGCTATTAATGCACAAAAGAAAACTGAATTTTTATAAGTTCATTGGCCTAAATAGGGAACAAGTAAAAGTTCTGCCCTTCTCTAATAATGGTGTGAAATATCAATACCAGAGCAACAACACCAGCTGCAGCTGCTTGACTTGAAAAGAATGTGCAAAAGTCTGATTAGACGAGTAATGCATCCAAGCTTTTGATTATTTTTAGTAAAAAAGAAAAAGGGAGGTGAATGTGGAAGGGTTTAAAAGGAAATACAATCTCTTATCTCAGCATTCAAAACATATTTTTGGAAATATGATAACTTGTCTGATATTGTAAATTAAAATAGTAAATTATGTGGATTATTTCAAGATGTGTGCGATTATAAACTCACACAGGATCAGCACTATGTGACCGATCAGTATCCTGTGAGGAAGTGCAGACAGTGATGAGTTATGTGGACGCATTTTTTGTTAAAAGTTGGTTTTAATGCAAATATTTTACTTATAAACACAATTATTACCACCTACCAACAATCAAAGATTATTTATTTGCTATAATGTTTCCATTCTATAATATGAGTTAGGGTAGTCTGTCATTTATTCACCATAATTTGACTTTTTCAAGTAATTACTTTCTGATTTGTGTCCATGCCGTAAGCTAATTGACAATAAAAGGAACCTTTAATCCTTGAGCTATAATGATGCATTGTTTACGTGCACGTTTTCTAGCTGGCTGCATTCTTCCTCATTGTGTTTGTCGCATCCTAGCCCCTGTGACTATCACTGAAATGTTGAAACAAGCCTTTGTCAACAACGTGCATTGTTTTGTTTGTGTGCTCCCATTCATAGTTGTGCATGAATGACTCCTCTTTTAAAAACATGTCTCCATAGTGCTACTAGTGGTCAGATCTATCATGGTACCTTTAATTCTATTCTAATATTTACAATCTGCAATTAATCTGTAGTTTGTGTGACACTTAAATGAGCAAAAACAGCAGTAAATGTTTGTGTATAAGGCAAAAAAAAACGTCGCTTGCTGCAGACCAGCACAGATTTTTTTTAAAGCTTTCTTTTGTGCAAGCAGATAAAGACATGAGATAAATCCAGAAAAACAGCAAACACAAACATGACAACTGAATAATGGCACAGTGTTCCCATGATAACACTATCACACATCAAACACTTCATCTTCCTCTCTATCTGTGCATGAAGAGCCTACCTGTATCCTCCGCTTTCTGCTAGAAAAGCTTGGCATCTTCCTCTAGGTGCCTCTCATGCTCTCATCTGATCGGCGTGGTAGCAATAGAGGTATGAACAATGACCCTATCCTCAGCATCTAAACAAAAGCAACACAAAGGTATTTCAAGTATCCAAAGATGTATGCTGTTTTTATGTGTTTACATGCTTTTCATGTTCTTTGCATGGAATTACATGGTAAATGTATTAATAATAAATTCCTCTAAGGGCTTAAAAACCCATGCATGTCACTTTTCCTGGGAGTTCTCCCTGAAGGTTGCATTCTTTAATCAGGCCATGTCTGCATTGCTCTTCCCTCCTGTGTTTAATTTAGTTTGACACTATGCTGCTTTGTGTTTTGTGTGTCATTTTTGTCATCCTCTGAGGCCAATCTGTTGAGGATGATTCATAAGTCAGACTTCATTAATTTAAAAAAAAGGAATTAAAAAGGAATTTTGTTATTAAAACAAAGTTAATGAAACAATAACAACAATCATTCAGGAGCATGGTGACAATTTACACTTGTTTAACCTGTTTTCTAGTCGAGTTTTAAGTCTTTAATGCAGTGAGTGATTTTTCTCGCAGGGTCTCACTGTTTAATTCTCGCGAGATTTACCAGACAGGAAGCTCCGAACGAGAAGGTCACGCATTCAACATGGCGGCCCGCAGTGTCTTGAGGTCTGTCTGGACCTCATTTACAGGCTTAAAACTAGGTACAACAAGCACTAACGTGAGTGCGTTACAAAGGATAAATGTTCCTCAGTTGTCCGCTTTAACCATTCAGAGCAGAGGCATTCGTCAAGGTGAGACTTAAACCTAAAAGTTACGGTTTTAGTCTGTCGGTGTGATAACTAGCTAGCATGCTAACGTAAAGAAATGTGTTGTGTTTTGTTAGATGTCTCCGCGTTTGTCTCATTTGCGTCTTATTCATGCATTCTGCTTTCTACTAAACATTATGAAGTTTCGAATAGAAATAAAGCACTTAAATAAAATATATAAATAACTGTCGTTCGTAGGGGCATGCATTTCAATGACATTCTCCATGTTTACCGTTAGCTAAACGGTTTGACGAGTATTTGCACTTGTTTATAAAGTTGTGTTCATGTCACTTTAGGTCTGTGGTCATATATGTAAACGCGATGTGTAATAGTTCAGTTTATAATGGTTGCGTTTGTATCAGCCGTGTTTGGTACTGTTATTAAATTATATTGGAGTAGCTACTAAAAATCAAATGTTTCTGATGAATAATGGAATAATAATAATAAGTTGGTTTTAAGCTTTACTTGGATGATGCAAGTAAATGAAGTGAAAGAAGCAGCCTGACATTATTTCTGCTGGAGCAGCTGAGGATTGGGGAGCAGGGAGATAATAAATAACGCAAATCACACAGACCAGAGGCATCTTGAGCCATGACTCTCAGTGTGACCCTTTCTTTTTACTTTGAGTAAATTAGTATCAAATATAATAGGTTAAGAATGTTATGTGAAGTGAGGAAAATTAATTCTGCAACACTGATAGTTTAGTACATGCTCTAATGTTGTGTAATATTTGTTTTACAGTGGTGGAGAAACAAGATGCTAAAACAACAACCGTAAGTAAAAACATATATGTAGCTTTTTTGTTCATTTTCAAGCATTCAGTATTTTTTTGTATGTTTAGGTAAAATACCCAATGCACAGACCTCTATAATATGAAGTGTATCACGGCTGAGATGTCAGTCACCTTACAGAAGCTTTTTATGGTGTTTTCTCTAGTCCACAATTTAAACAAACATTCGAAATAGCACACAGACTGAACTACTATTTCATCAAAGCTGAAGTGCCCACTTTACAGATTTAGCTCAGCACTATGACTTTAAAATGCAGTGTAAGTCTTCCTTAGTCCATTCCTTAGTTGATTTGTTTTACCATTATCTGGTTGCATGTCCCACCTATAACTCAGCGATTGATGGTATGAAGTTCCAATTCAAGAATTTTTAGACAGGCCTCAGAATTCATGGCTCTCTTGATTGTATGAAGTCATGCAAAGGGAAGCTTCACTGTTGGGAGACTTCTTTTTTGTGGTATTCAGAGTTGACTTTCTGCCAAACATGGTGGTAACGATTATAAGTTGAGGCTTCTTCCTAGCAACCATGAATAAGATGTCTATTCAGTTTCCCCCAGATTGTTGAAGCCTGCACATGGATCCCAGATGCAGCAGAAGAGGCCTGAAAATCCCTAGATGTTACTTTTGAGTTGTTTTACCTGATTTATTACCTTTCATGATAGTTTAGCAGGGCGTCCACTTGTAGACTGAGTTGTTGTGTTGAATGCTCTCCATTCGTAGATCTTTGTTGCTGGATGGAGCTTAAATCTTTCGAAGATGATTTATAGCTTTTCCTAAACTGATGTTGCCCTGTCATCCTTTTTCTTCCTCTTGAGATCTGTGAGATCTCTCTTAGCACGTATGGGTTAACTTTAATATGGTTAAGCTCATATGGTTTTAATCATTGCTGTCCAAACTCCCTCCTACATACATTTCATTTAAATTACACCTGAACAGCTTTGACTTGCAAAATGAAGTTTGTGGTCCACTTACTTTTGCATTTCATTTTTGAGCCATTACAAATTAATGGGTGATCAAAGACCAAAATGTGTTCTGCTCGGCTTCCTTTTTGCTTTAATGCTGGGCATTTGGGGCATTTTGTTGAGTTAAACTATGTATAAAAACACTGTAGTTCTAACTGCCTCCCTCTTCTTTCAGATTGAGGGAAAGATCATCGAGCTTCCAGCAGGACCACAGCCTCCAAATCCTGCAGCCAGTTGTCCAATCTACAGATGGAACCTGCAGCACAAATACAACTACACAGTAAATACATGCACAGCTCTCTGTTATCAAAATATCAGAGATAGTGTAGTGAAGTGTGTTTGATCTTTAAAGTGGCTGATGTTCTGTGGCTTTTTTCCCCCCTTTTCTCAGGATGTCTTGTTACTTCGTCAGTTCATCAGGGCTGATGGAGGGATGTTGCCGAGGAGAATTACTGGTCTCTGTCTAGAGGAACATCGCAAGATTGGCGTCTGTGTGCAGATGGCTCACAGAGCAGGTCAGTGTGCAGATCAGGTACTCATGATTTACCCGTGATGAAGTCTCATTGTCCTTTTTAAAAATAACATTGTTGTTATAGGGATATCTTAAACTAAGATAAACTACTACATAACTGCTGGGTGCCTACATAAAACAACACTTGAGAGTCATTCCTTAAATTCCTTAATGTTGCATCAGGAAGTAGCAGCATAAACACTGCTAGAAAAAAAGAACTGGTCAGTCAGAGTCCCTGCAGTTCCCAGCAGACACAGTAGCCTCAGCAGGTCGTCACATTTTTGACCAGGTTACCCTGCATACCCTCAGAGCTCTACACAGATGCAGTAACAGGCCCTAACTGCTGGCCACATTTTTGTGTATGTCATCATTTTACCCATTGCTAGGTTTAAATTCTGTAGAGACTGTGATTTTTATGCCAATAAAGGCCGTTACGTTTAGATTGTTCATTTTGTTCAAGGTCTACTTCCTGACCACAAACCCAAACTTCCAGAGGGCCATGTGCCAAAGAGACCCAAGCCACAACTTAACAGGTGACACCTGAATCCATGTGTGCATTGTCTGCAGTCAGAACAGAGTGTAGTCAAAAGTATTAAAACATTTTGGTACTGTTTGTTTCTGCACAGATACCTGACACGCTGGTCCATCGACTCGGTGAAACCCATCTATAAAAAAGGACTGAAGTGGTGTAAGAGGCGCATGTGTGTCGGTCACCCAATACTTAAGAACAACGTGCGTTATGGCTTTAAGCCTCTGTACACAAAACATTGAAGGACGGAAAGTCTGGCAAATCAGTACAGCAGCTGGAGGGGAGTGGGTGTGGGCCCATTATTCAGGGATGCAGAGGATAATGTCGTTTAAACTGTGGCTGCAGTTTACCTTGACTTTTGTCATACAGCTGTGGGGAAAAGGGCCTAAAAGCTTCACCCACCTGTGTTTATTCCAACCTTTGTTTATTCAACTTTGTCACACTTTAAAATGAATCGTGCTCAGCCCCACCCAGAACCCTCTATTCTGACCGCTGCTCCTCCAAAAGCCCTTGAAGTGAATTCACTGACAACTTTGTGTGAGCAATGACTGGGTCAGTGTTACAGTCTCAAAGTAGTTGGTATGTTGACTGTGTATACTCAACACAACACAGATGTGCAAATAAAACGTGTGTGTTTACTCTGCCTCTCAAAATGTGTTTGCTGTAAAGAAACAGCTTGTGGCGTGAGGACAGTATTGGAACAAAAAACTTTATTTTTTGTTTTGGATTTGATTGAATCAAACCTAAGATGTCTTTTTCTATAACATAAATGGGAGGTTCAAATTCTTTGTCCCATCACCGGTGTAGATGTAGCCGTGCTGTTGCGTCATTGGCACGTGGTAGAAGGTCAGGCCGAGCCACAGCAGGCTGCGAAGCACGCACACTTTGCGGGCACATTCGAACTGAAGACTCCACGATCCTGAACACAAACACAGAAAACTCGTAAACAGTTGATGATAAATGCAGGAAGTTGCCACATCCTGCTCTCCAACTGCCGCTATGAGCAGAATAATAAGGGCAACAGTCATTTTTGGATATCTTAACACATTTCAAATGGGGGAAAAACAGCTAAAGCACACAACAATAAATCATTGGTTTGTGCTTTTGTTGTCTGCAGTCCATTTCTCAATATGTTTGGGTGTGGCCAGAACACTAAAGCCAGGGGAATTGAATGATGGAAATGGACTGGGTACCATGAAACCAACATGTAATGTCTGTTGCAGATTTTAGAAAAAAACAAAATAGTTATGGAAAAAGGGGGGGGGGAGGGTTTCAGAGGAAAGCACCTGTCTTTGGGTGATCTTTTATATTCCTCTCTAGAGGCCTGTTAATAAATGTTAACACTTTAGTGATGACGCTGCCGACATCCGCAAGCTACTCCCGAGAACACACACAAGCATGTGGTCTGAAAACCAACATCTGTTGCATGTTTAGTTATGGTGCTAAACATTTTTTTTTTTCTTTCTCACACACGCACTTCTGCATCCAGACCCTCAACTGTGCACATTCTCTCTGGCTTGGAGTACATCCAGCTAAGCTACGAAACCTCACAGGCTTGCAAGGCATGACTATGCATGACAAAATTCACATTGTTCTTTTTGAAGTATTGATATTTTAATCTTTGCGTGCTGGACTTGATTTTTTTGTCAAACAAACAAATATGAATTTCGAAATGAAAAACAGTCTTTTGTGGGAAATTGACCATCTCAGGGCCTAAAGTTTGCAAACTTACAAGAATGTAATAGAAAGAGGGGAGAGTACTGGTAACTGGCAGATGATGTAGCCAAGACTAAAACTGCTGATATTCCTGCTTGTGTGCTTGTTTGATTTCCTACAGATGTGAGAAGCAATTGGTTCTCATCAAACACACTGATTTCTGTCTGATTTTTTTTATCCCCCCAGATAATTCAAATCCAACCATAGTTGTCAGACCACAGTCCACAAATAGATGATAAGATAAGTTAAATTGAAAAATCCTCCAGTGTATTCCCAGAAAATCCTTCCCTTCTGGCAGGTCGGTTGTATTTATCGGTGAAGCCTTGCTTAACCAGCCAATTTACTGTTAAAATGATGCAATTTGTTTTCAGTCAGCTGAATTACCGCCATGGTCTTACGCAGAATCACACCTCGTTTAGTTGCATTGTAGCATGTCAGTTGCAGCATGGGAATAACTTAATATACTACTGCTTGTCCACTGGCTGCCTACACATACTGTTTTCTTCAGACTTGGTTTAATTAAAAAAAAGGCCAGTAGAGAGTGAAACGCTGCTGAGAAACTGACCACAAATCAACCACAAACAAAAACAACACAAAAGAAGGATGCAAACCAGCTGTTTTGTTCCATCACTCAGTGTTGGAAGGAGGGAAGGGAAGGGGGGACTTGCTGTCTCATAATCCATCAACACTTGTACCAAATATTGCAACTGTTAAAAAAATAATAAAGGATCAGCCAGGTGACCTGAGGGCCTTACCTTTAGGAATGTCATCACTCAGTACATCCAGGAAGTCCAAAGCTGGGTTCAGATCACCCATCTCCAGGATGGATTTCTCCTTCACATTCTTCGCTTCTCTGAAGTGCAGGTAATTATGGAGCTTATTTGCTTCTGCATCAGAGAGACCTGAGAAAAAGAAAAAAAATCCCAAATACTGATTTGAAACTGATCCTCACGGTCGAGGAGGGAATTTACACGCCAGAAAAAATCTGAGTCACAGGAAGGATATGCTGTACAGTGTATTTACCACCAAAGCTGCGGTTGATCTGGACAAGACTGTGTGGACTCCTGACAAAGGCACCACGAGGTACCACAGACGCTTCTTCATCGATTTGATGCACCGTCACTGCCAGCCTTGTTTCCTCAGTGACCTTAAGCTGTAAGAAACAGAACTTCAGCCAAAACATCCTGCAAACCTGATCAGGAATAGTTTGATTTTAGAAATAAGAATTTCTTTAAATGAAAGTGGATGGGTGCATAATACTGAATATAACAAAAACACTGATCACACTACCCCCTCCTCCTCTACAGCCTCAGGTCCTTCTGCCCGTTTGTTGATCTCATAAACAAATGACGGGTCTCCTATAAATTGTCCAGTCCCAAGTTTGGACACTTCTTCAATCATGGAGTCTGTGGCAGTGGGGAGGACGAACCAGTCTACGCAGTTGAAGCTGGAGACCACAGGATAGCCAGTCAGGTACAGATAAACACACACACACACACACAGTAGAGTGGCTGAGATGATTCACATCTTATGGCTGTCTTACCTGTACAGGTTCTTTCTATCTTTGATCTCATCTTCTCCTCTTCCTTGCACTATAAAATAATCTTTCCTTAAACCCAGTATTTTGCCCCACAGCAAGACTCGATGGAATTTGTAGTTTCTCTTCAGAATCGCCGAGGAAGTCTCCAGGGCTGTTCGTTGCTCAACGTTTAAAGTGTGTCCACTTCCGGCAACGAGTTCCAAAGAACAGAACAGCGAGTTTGTGTCCATTGTTTTTTATAACGCAACAGCTTTATAAAGAAGATTTCTGCACGCTGTTTAGAGTTCTACCAGCTTACAAGTCGCTAATGACAACAAACACCGTTGCCATGGGTACCCAGTGGCGCGCGCTACCCATGTACCCCCCCTCACTCCTTTTATTATTTATTCAAAATGTTTTTTTTCTCGCGGGTGTCTTGCAACCTTGAGTCAATATCAGAAATAAAAACGTTTATTTTGGTCATGTTTTAAGTGTATCTTAATGTTTTTGTATGCTACGCGCGTGACGTCAAGTGTGCGCATGTCAGCTGCAGCCTCGAAACCGGAACAAGCTGAAAGCAGATTGGAAGCTTTTGTTGGAGGTAAAATTATGAATTGTTTTAGCAGCCAGCAGCACGAATGAGGTCAGAAATGTGCCGTGACCAGATTAAAAATAAAGAAAAGAAAAGCAAAGAAAAAAACAGTGTTAGGTTATTGGTGGTGTATGTTTTCTTAATCCTGGCAGCCATGTTGAAATCCCAGAGAATCATAGGAAACAGTGTGATTTATTACAGAAACAATAGACATGTTAGCTAAACTAACATAAACATGATTAGCTTCCATTTAACTAAATTAAGGTGTCCACTGAGGCTCATTGACAGTGAAGGCTTACAGAGACACTGAGTGAAACACATTTGTTTATTGTTTATGTCATTAGTAACAGCTGTCCTCGGTTTCTTGAGTTCATTTAAACTGGCTAATAATTCCAACATGTAGCCTACTGGACCTAGATGGTGAAACCTGGGCAAACCCTGTCAGAAAGGGAGTGAATTTGATTGATGATGCAACCAGTTTTCCATATGCCCATACATACCCACACATCTCATTCTTTCTTTTTCTTTTTTCTTCTTTCTTTTGGCCCCTTGTTCTCAGTGCAGATGGTTGGTTCCATGTTGGCCCCCGGGTGCTCGCTCTGTTTCAACCATGAAGGTTACTGAAGAAGGGAAGGGCCAAAGTCTGGCGATTTCAACCAAAGTGTCTGGAAGGCAGAGTAGGGTAAGCCCTGTGAACATCTGGCAGGATTCATGCCTTAACATGACTGCACGGCACATGGGAATATGAGTGAAGAGTGTTCAGAAATCAACGGGGCATTTCTTGGGAAACACGCATTTCCTGTGTACTCACAATCATTGTGTTTATCTGTTTAAGTAGAAAACAAACAAATACCTGTGTATTTACAGATCAGATTTTGTATATGTAAGGTTGTTAAGTCTTCCCATGGTCATAAATCAACATAGCTTACCGGCTTGTGACATAAACTCCCCAGCACATGGCCCGTGGCTGTCATTGCAAGGGTGTTCATGCAGATAGGATTTAAGGCCTGAAAAAGAGGCCCAGTGTGTGTGTCTGTGTCAGTGTTGAGGTGATTTTGGCACATCTGAACATAATCTAGCATGGGAGAGGAGGAAGGAGGTGTTACATGTCTTTCTGATCATCTTTTAACATTTCTTCTGCTGTCCTTTCATCCTCAAATGTCAGCTGTCGACCGATCTGGCCTTTAAAACTTTTTGTGTTGTGTCTTTCTGTGCTGAGCAGCTGTCCACCATCCACCTGCCAGTCTATTTAATAGAATTACCACTATTATATACTAGTAAATTTCCCCTTATTAAACTTGATACAGTGTTTGTAACAAGGCAGTAATGAGTGCTGCCGAAATCCCTGTTTGCTGCTCTGATCATGTTTAAGAGACACTGAACGGACATCAGCTGTTTGGTTTGTCCTGGCTCTGGTCCAGCAGTCTTAGCCAGCAGTGTGAAGCTGGCTTGAGTTACACTTACAAAAACACGATTGGCTACTGTCCAGCTAATGATTCTGGACAGTTTGCATGTGTTGGGCTAATCTCTTGTATTATGATCCTATTCTAGCACTTTACCTTGCTGACAAACAAGCTCACCACTGTGTTAGTTTGTGTCATTTACATTATACGCCCCTAAAATTATACGCCCCAAAGTATGTGAGGGTTTCTGTGGGTGCTTTAGTTACATTGGGGAATCTCGGTCATTCAGTGAATACAGAGAATGGTGTTGTCCTCCGTTTAATTTGTCTTCTCACGCTCAGGAGAATCGCAGGAAATGAGGCTTGTACTGCGTGCAATCAAGCGTTAGGGTTTGCAATTGTATCTCATTGATATCAGTTTCACAGTTCACCACGTAGCACCACTTTAGAGCTGTATAGAATTACCACCAGTGTAATTCCAACATTTCCGACCAATTTAATGTGAAACGGCGTCGACGTGGAGCTGTGATTACACGCTCACATCCTTTCTTAGGAATGCTTTGTACAGGTGAAAGCATCATGAATCCAGTGTAGGAATGGTGGACTCCATTAAGTTAGTTAAAACAAAGATGAAATCATTTTTTTTAATTCATACTGAGCATGCAGATCTTCTCTTTGTAACAGTCATCTCTCGTAACTCCAGCCTCCATGGCATCAACATCATGTTTTGCCATGTTGGAAGAATAACTTCCACCCTGACAAGATTCACAGTTTCAGGCATTATACTGCCACCACCGTGCTTGATTGTGGAAATTGTGTGTTCTTTGGCTTATACGCTTCTCATTTCTATCTCCAGCAGCAACATCTCTGTGAAATTAAAGTAATTAAGCCTTCTCACAGGAACTGCTATGGTAAAAATGTTTTGTTTAGCCTTGTGTTAAAATTTCTTTCCTCTGTTAGGGGTGAATATTTTTTTCTCCAACTGTAGTTGTCTCATGGATGGTGGCATATCAGGTGAACAGGGCGAGTTCAGATGTACATTCCAGGGTGACAGCCATCTCTGCTGTGGGCTGGAATGTCCTGGTGGAAGAGAGAGAGAGCACCACCAGCAGCACTCGTAAATGCTACTGTGGAAATTAGACTTTCTTGGGAACCCTGGAAACTCTGGGTGTTTCCCCTGTTTCCATCTATGAGTAATCTCTCTGGGTCTGCCTTAAAAATGGCAAAAATGTCTCTGTACATGAGCTGAAGCCATTTTTTTCCCCCAGAGTTTATGGAGATACCAAAGTCTTTGGTCACTCAGAGGAGAAATTATAAAAATATAGATCTTTATTGAATGGATATTGACAATTAAAAGTATCAGTTAAAGACCATAATCCAGTGTAAGTCTGTTTAAAATACCACGTCCTGAAACACATCAAGCAGGTTTAGGTCATTTGTGTGGTTGTCTGTTCCCTTGTCACACTGCATTTCCAGGGCTCTGTGTGTTGGCTGTAATTGTCCAAACAAAGGGGCCTCGGTCTGGAGTCACATGTTTCGTCAGCAGCTGTGATTTCAGCGGCCTGGCCCTCTGCCCTTCTGGCTAATGTAGTCCTCCAAGAAAAAAAGGGAGGGAGAGTGGGGTGACTTTTCTACTGAGTACCCACACAGAAGAGAACACACAAGGACGGCCCCTCACCAACCCACCTACTCGCCCACTCAGACAAACACACTTTGAGCTTGTGGCTCAGGATGGCACCTCATTAGAGTTGGCAGTCTAGGTGGAAGTTTTGTACTTAGGAGTGACCCACGCATACACACCACTCCAGTCCTGCTTCCCAATTGGCCGGGAAGGAAGTGAGACTTGGAATGAAGCAGTCTGTTTCAGTCCTTGTCCCGCTGCTCTGGGAAACTCACCTCCCAGGCGACCAGCGTTGCCATGGCACTAATCCTGACGGACAAAAGATAGGAGTGCCACAGAGCACGATGCTGCCAGAGTATCTCATTGGTTGGCATGATCCCACGCGATGCTGTGATTGGTCAGAGCCATGTTTATATACAAATTAGAGCAGTCAGAGGTCACATCCATCGATCTTGGTGGTGACATGAAGGAAATTTGACCCCAAAACCTCAGGACTCTAAATGGGTTTAACTCTTATTTAATACACACACATACACACACAAACATGGTGGGGTTTTTTGAGTTCAGTGGCCTGGGAGTGCAGAATTAAGTGAATTCTGAGAGAGAGAGAGGGAGTGTAGTGACTAAATAATAGCGTCTGAGGTATACAAAAGGACAGACGACAACAATACCAAGAATGCAAAAACAGCGTCATAGAGGTTTTGGATTAACACTGGATAAATATTTGGATCCAGAGAAGGGCATATTGTGTATGCTAGTAATACCCTACAAGCTAAAACACTGCTGTTTCTCTTGACCTGGGGTGCCAGCACCCTGCTCAGTAATTACCCCAAGCTTCTCCTAAAGTTTTAAAGTTTATTTGTTTACTGACCTTGTTTACCTTTTTTATATTTATTTTGTAATAAGTATGAACACTTCCTTTTTTCAGTTTAGATAAGAAATAATTTGACTAGGCTAATATTAGCTTGTTGTTGACGTTCCTGTAGAGAAATGCAAAGTTTACTTTTTCATCTGTATATTTTGGTCACATCTCTTTAAAGGAATAGTTTGACATTGTGGGAAATATGCTTATTCGTGTTCTCATATAGCACATAAACATAAGCCGTCCTGTTATACCTTCTATTACTATGAATTACAAATGCTAATTCTTAGTCTGCGATTTGGAAAATGAACTGTACTAAAAATATCTTTGAAGTTGTTTCTAGTTAATTCATTCACAATAGATGGCAGGAAATGAGAGGCATCTGGTTGAAATCACGTTAACCAGGCACACAGATGCACATTGCATAAGTTTCCAGTAATAAGCTAATTAATATTTACTTGGCTACAGGACATTATCATTTTCTCCATAATTTGCATCAAATGGCATATGTCTTTTCCAACAAGTTCTTGGAAACTGTTAGGGAAATATTAGAAAATTACAGACCTGTATAAACAAATGCAAGGGGTCATTTTCTGGAGGTAGGAGTGGAAAAAATTAGGTGTTTTTGTGAAACCGCATAATGTCAATTTGAACATTAGATGCCACAAAATGCTCCCAATTTGCTTGTAATTGCATTTAACTTGAAATCAGAAATTCACACACTCATAACTACAAGCCGAGATCCACGTGGGCTGAAGCAGAGCCAGTGAGTTCGTGGAGTGTTTAACATCGGGTCAAAGTTTATAGTGTGTGGTTTTGGATAGCTGTATTTCTGGCCACTGGACACAGCTGCTTCCCAGGCTTCCCTTAGCCTCAACATCCACATTACTTATGCACCACTGAGCTGAGCTAGAAGACAAGACTCCAGCGGTGACCATGCATTATACACACACAAAGTGCAGACAGTATATCAGATATCTAATATCAAGCTCCAACCTATTTCGCTAGCTCATCCTTGGAGCCTCATGAGACTGTCTGCAAGTTATTAGTGCCCCCGCATCCTGACCCTGCACAGCTTTCTCATGTGACTGAGTTGAGGTATGTCCGTTTCCAAAAAATCTCCTTTGCATGGGAGTCATGCAGTGTATGTATGTTTGTCTGATCATCAGAATTGGTTATATCATAGGTTATATTATCACTTCTTTCAGCATGCTAGAGATCATGTAGCAGCAGGAGCTTTGTCTTTATTGCCTAATCGCATACACACATGATAAAATAACACACAAGAAAGACTAAACAAGTGAGAGACTGTTTTATAATCTTTGTCTGACATTAAGGGCAAAGCACACTCAGTAACCTTTGAACACAAAGGTTTCACTAAGGTATAAAGCTCCTTGTGTGAACCATGAATATGCAGTTGTAATTGTGCACTGTTGGCCTTTTAGTAAATATGTGCACATTTATAAAGTGAGTTTGATGCTTGGGCTGAAGCCATTGTGAGCCTCTTCAGTGGTTACTGTTCCTGAACTGGTTTTTTGTTGTTCAAGAGCTGCTGTGAGGCTCCATTAGTGTACACTGATCCTCGTCTAACAGGCCCAACTTCTTTCACCGCATCTATACTCATCTAGATGTGTTAGCGCAGCACCTCATTACCCATATTTAACAACTGTGCTTAATCACCCCCAGTGCTTTAAAAGCCTTTTATTTGACAACAGTGGTGTTTCTCAGCTGAGGCAGGTACCATGGTGAGAAAGGGGAAAAAGGGCAAGACGAAGCAAAAGGAAAAAGGCAATAGAAAGGGAGACAATAGCCAAAGGATCAGGTGAGGAGGTGGAGCTGCTGGAATTGTCAAGCAGTAAACTGGCTCATACCAATGTCAGAATAAGTTAGAAATCCTCACTGAGACTATGCATTTGAACTTTTTTTTTCTTTTTACTGCTTTATGGACATTTAAGTTTTGCGCTGCAGATCAACAGAGCCCCCCAGTGACGAGAAAAGATCATAGCTATTAACGACAAGTTTCCTTTTAAAATTTAGTTCTTTATTAAATTTCATTAAATACAAATGTACGTTGACCTGTTTACAACACTTCTTCAATGATGACACAGCATCATTATATAAACTGATAAAAGCTACATAGAAATTTTTTCTAATTACAGCAGTAAAAAAAAAATGATTTTAAAGATTTCTTTAGTAAACATGAAAACCAAAAAAAAGTGCAATATTATTAATTTGTTCACTTGGCAGGTGCTCCTGAATAATAAAAACAAGGAGCAATGCTGTTTGCCCAACTTTTTTGGTATTATTAGCATGTGCAAGAAATGCATTACAAAGAATATGGCTTTAGTTTAAATTACAGATTTTGGCAGAACAATCCTTGGTGAAGCAGTCCCTCAAACAGATATTTATCATGTAAATGTGCTTTATATTTAAATAATGTGTCCCCGTGTAGGCTGGTGAGGTGCAATATGATTTCCCAAATATCAATCAAAATTCTTAATTCCACAAATATATTTCTAAATCATCTATTTTTTACTGGCTGCTTTAGCTTAAAGTAGAACTGTGAGGGACAGCGTTGGTCCGTGAAGGCACTGAACTCACTTTGACCCTGTGTAACTCATGAAGGAGGCAGATTTACATTCAGAAGGTATATGGGTGTCTTGACTCCCTGACTTTGACTCAGCTCTGAAATATGTAAGTTTAACAATCTCCCATGCTTTCCTCCGCTGGACTGGCCTCTGTAGAGCCATAAGACTGCTGCTGAGATTTGGGCTTCTGTGGGCTGCTGCTGGCAGGTGATTTGGGATTAAGCACTCTGGGAAGATACACCTGTAAATATACAAAACAAAAAGAGCACTATTTGTTGGTAAGAATCCTTAAATTTGGAGCAGATTCCCACAAATTGAACAGTTCACATCATATTTCTTATGGGTCAATCAACATAGTATGCACTTTTTAAGTAATAATAACATGTTAGCCAATACTTGCCAATATGACTGACATAAGAAGAATGGCAAATGATTGTATAAGGATGTTATTCTTAAGTCGGGTCTGATCTTTATTCTTTATGCTGTGGAATTTGTTACAAGCGTGAGTACAGTACCGTGGTGTTTTCATCCATTCCCTCTACAGTATCCTCGTCCTCCTCCTTGACCTGTTAAAGAACACAAAACAGTTTGAGGCCTCATTGTGGAGGGAGACATACAGTAACAACACAGTCACACATGAGGAAACACTCACCACATAGTTGTGTGGACTGAGGTACTTAAAATGACCAAAGCAGGTGTAGCTGACACAGATGAAGACAGTGAAACACAAGACCACCAGGGTGAATAGAGATGTGGAAGTCCAGAAACCTGAGACACACATACACACAGAATTACCTTACTGTGTACAGTATGTGCAGGCCAAGCAGAACCATGACTGAAAACTTTGAATGTTGACAGAAATGTCCATCATCTTTTTTCCAGGTGCAACATGTTTCTAACCTGCTCTGAGGACAGAAAAGAAGTAAAGCCATATGAGGCAGATGATGGGTGCCGCCAGAGCCTGAGAGACAGCTGCAAGGTGAACTTGGCGGTTGAGGCGAGCAGGCAGGTAAGCAAAATACATGTTGTGTCTGTCCACCAGGTGCTTCAGCAACATGTACAGGAAACCTAATGGAGATACAAACCAACACCAACAGGAAATCAGCTGTGGAAGTGGTCATATAAAAATACATGTCAGACAATGACTCACCAAAAGGGACAATTATAGGACAAATGATGCTGTAAGCCATAATAACAGTAATGACACAGAGATTCCAACCATACATGGCTCCATATTCAAACTCATAGGCTTGATTCTGTGAAAAGGGAGCACATCGCAGGTGAGATGAGGCAGCAAGAAAAAGCCAACATTTGTTTACATATCTGCTCGGCTGAAACTTTCCCTGCATGCCTTCATGGGGGAAAGTTCCTAAAAATTGACATCAGGACAAGGGTATTCCAAACCTGTTTGACATATTTTCTTTCAGCAGCAGAGCGTGCAAAGGTCATGCGAATGGTATAAAGCAGTAACCCTGGCAACCGCAACAACTCCATCCCAGAGCCCACCAGGGCGGCTGTGATCACGTAGTTGACAAAAAATGCCCCTTGGTCAGGTAAAAACACACACCTGGAGTAAGAGGGAAAAAAGAATAAAAACATTTTGTAGCCACTTGTGTTCAGCAAATGTGTACATTTTTAAAACGGATCAAACATAAGAATAGAAGACTAATAGAACCTGGAAATCTCTTTATATGTCACAATTCTAATTCAAAGATATCGGTACAGTTACATATTAAAGAAGCAGGAACCCTAAACGACAGAATACTTACTCAAACCGCAGTTTTCCACCAGCGAGGAACTCTTTATCAAACAGCCAGCGGAAAAACACTGCAAGACTAAAAAAAAAGACTCAAGTTACAGAGTTTATGTTCCTCTTAAATCCAGAATACCACAGTACATCTATTTGCTAGCTACCAAAATTACACTCCGCTAATGTGATGGCAACAGAGTCGAAGGTGACCAAACCCCCACCAGGTTTGCAGTGTGCACTGTTTACAGTAGCTACTGCATTTTAAGTGGATCCTGACATTTTCTCTTCAAAGTCTTTAATTACCTGGTGAGTCCTAGCGAGGGTAGAATAAGCACCATGAAAAGCAGGAAGAAGTACAGCTTGCGCATCATGCTGAGC
The DNA here is from genome assembly GCF_900634625.1 of Parambassis ranga. Taxonomy (NCBI): domain Eukaryota; kingdom Metazoa; phylum Chordata; class Actinopteri; family Ambassidae; genus Parambassis; species Parambassis ranga. The sequence goes on from NC_041043.1 coordinate 12,355,549, forward strand.
TGCTCACTGGACCTTAAACACAGATGGAAGTGGGATAAAAAGAGTTACCTCTGGTGATAGAAAACAATTACTACACTACCACTGTGTGTGTGTGTGTGTGTGTGTGTGATACCTGCTCCAATGTGCCTCCCCCAGTGTAGAGTAGTACACTATTGTAGGCAGCAGGGCAGAGAAGGACCACAGCAGGAGTGTCGGGAAGAACTGACTGACGATGGGGCTCTAGATTGACAAATATGAAGTTTCATAACTTTTTGAAAGCAACACTGCTGTTTAATTGTTTGCATTTGCGTGTCTCACATTAAGATAGTGGATAGGCTTTGTCACGTTGAACTTGTCCATGGTGTTAATAATTATGGTGGGGGTGGTAAGGAAGGTCAGCAGGAAGAAAAGGAGGAAGTTAAGCGCCACATAGCGCAGGTACCAGACAATGCCACGCACTGATAGGTTGTCCCTGTGGGGTATGAAAAACAGGAAAACTGTGACTTCAGGTAACATGATCACAGTCAGATTATATAGAATTCTTTACATTTGTCAATAATTTAAATATGCATAGTTTTTATATATTAGGTCAGACAAAAAGAGCCCTTAATCTTTAAAAACTCGTTTTACTGAATTAGGTTTAGTTTAATTAGAATCATTCCACTAAAAATGATCTAATAATAATAAACTGGATTACTGCTTGGGACTATTGGCACCAGTATTATTAATACAAAGTCATATGATGTGCATGGGGGGTTCCAGAACTTACCAAAACACATTTTTAGGATGTGGTGCATAGCTGACATCCCACTTTTTCACTTTCAGTGTGTTACTAAGGGATGATGGTTGGGGCTCCCTCCCACAGCAGCAGCTTGTGCTGCCACACTTGAGTGCATTGAAGTCTTTCAGAACGCTGCAGATGTTAAATGACAGCTGTTACATTAACCAGACACCTGACACAAACAGCCAACCAAAGGCCTCTTATCTAGAAGAAAGTCACGCGGTGACAATAAAATTGAGAGATAACAGTCCTGATCAGGCCAGAGGACAAGCGTAATTACCCATCGTAACAGTAGCTGCTTCAACATATACAGTATGCCAGCTTGTGTCAGAATGCGTTGCTCCATTTAAAGAAATAAAACGAGAACTGTAGCAACGACTGGCCAGAGGTAGAACAATGAGAGCCTGTTAAAATTGATACTCACAACTTGGCCATAGCCTCAGTCTGTAAAGTAACAAAGGCAATCCCCAGAGGGCGCTCTGGTGCTATTTCAGCCTGCTTTCTCACATCCACCAGCAGATCTTTTTCTTTAGCACTGTAGTACTCTATAGCATCGACCTAAGAGAACACAGAATACATGTGGGGAATTAGATTTAAAGCTCTGCAGCCATAAGAAAACCTTTGATGTAATTTTACGTCCACCTTTTTTTGACAAACAAGTTAAAAACCTCTGAGTCTTACCTTCTCACAGGTGGCACAGCAACACAGGTGACCACACAAACGGGGGTTGATCAGCTCACGTTTCCCTGTTTTCTCTAGGACACGCTCGTAGTAGCGCAGGTTTTTTCCAGCTCGCATCCTGAAGTGAAAGAATATACCCTGACTGTATGCGCACTTAATTCTATAATAAGTCTGAAATAATACACTAATATATAAGTTTGTTGATGAAGATTCTCAGTCATCCAGGTCATCATACGTAGAGAAGATTGAAGCAAGGCGTCTGGACTTGTAGAGTTTTCTAGAAGACGTTTCGCTGCTCATCCAAGCAGCTTCATCAGTTCTAACTGTTTGGTGGGGAAACATGGTTTATATGTGGTTACAGACCTCAGTGGGTGGGTCTGGGTAAAACTTTAAAAAACTTACAAAGGTCACAGCCACACTCTCCACTGCTAAAGCACCGCCATCCAACCTCTCCAGTGATGAAAGGAAGGCCCTGATTGCACTACAAAAGGACCGGGACATCACCATCTTATCAGCAGACAAAGGAAGATGCACAGTGGTGCTCAACACACAGGACTACCACGCCAAAGTGACAGAACTCCTCAGTGACACAGCCACATATGAGACACTGAAGAGGGACCCCACCGGAAACTACAAGAATAAACTAGTCAGCTACCTACAAAAACTGGAGGACCAAAAGGACCAAATCATCAACCGCAAGCTCTATTTTCGACTGTATCCGGGGGAAGCCACTCCACGCCTGTATGGACTCCCCAAGATACACAAGGAAGGAGTCCCCCTCAGACCCATCGTCAGCAGCACAAACTCAATCACATACAACGTAGCTAAGCACTTGGCTGAACTCCTGACACCACTGGTAGGTGACACACCACATCACATTCACAACTCGCAGGACTTTGTGAACAAGGTGGAGAAGATCCAAATGGACCCAGATGACACCATGGTCTCATTTGATGTCACCTCCTTGTTCACCTGCATCCCTACATCAGAAGCCACAGAGATGGTAAGGACTTGCCTCACACAAGACAGCACACTCAAGGAGAGAACCAACCTAACGCCAGACCACATCTGTGACCTGCTGGACCTCTGCCTGACCACCACTTATTTCCAGTACAATGGGAACTTTTACAGACAGAAGCACGGCTGTGCGATGGGATCACCTGTGTCTCCTATTGTGGCCAACCTCTACATGGAAGAAGTGGAGAGAAGAGCCCTGAGTTCCTATCCTGGAACCACCCCCACCCACTGGTTTAGATATGTGGATGACACCTGGGTCAAAATCAAGACTAACGAAGTGGAACGGTTCACAGAACACATCAACGCAGTGGATAATAACATCAAGTTCACTCGCGAGGACACCAAGGACAACAATCTGGCCTTCTTGGACTGCACAGTACATATTGAGGAGGACAGGAGCCTCAATGTGGAAGTGTACAGGAAACCCACACACACGGACCAGTACCTGTTGTTTGATTCACACCACCCACTGGAACACAAACTGGGAGTCATCAGGACCCTGCAGCACAGAGCACAAACTGTACCCACCAGCTCAGAGGGGAAGAAGAAGGAGCAACACCACATCAGGAAGGCCCTGCAAACATGTGGCTACCCGAAGTGGGCACTCATCAAAGCCACAAAAACAAGACCCCCCAACAACAAGAAGAAGGACAACACCAGGCGGAGAAAGAACATCTCCATTCCATATGTGTCAGGAGTATCAGAGAAACTCCGCAGGATCTTCAACAACCATGACATCCCGGTCCATTTCAAACCTATGACAACACTGAGACGGAGACTGGTTCACCCGAAGGATAAGATTCCCAGGGAGAAACACAGCAATGTGATATATGCAGTCCAGTGCAGTGAGGAATGCTCTGATCTGTACATTGGAGAAACTAAACAACCACTCCACAGAAGAATGGCTCAGCACAGGAGAGCCACCTCTTCAGGACAAGACTCAGCTGTTCACCTCCACCTCAAAGACAAAGGACACTCCTTTGAGGACAACAACGTTCACATTTTAGACAGGGAGGAAAGGTGGTATGAAAGAGGAGTTAAGGAAGCCATCTATGTTAAGCTGGAAAAACCTTCCCTTAACAGAGGTGGTGGCCTCAGACATCATCTTTCTACCACATACAATGCAGTGATTCCATCCATTCCCAGGAAGTTTACACATAATCACAGTAAGAACAAAGGGCTGTCAATCAGTCCCCCTCCGGCAGTTTCATAGTCGTTAGCCAGTCGTTAGACTCACCTGGCCCAGTCAGCCAGAACATCACAGGTAAGTATGGAAACATTTAGTGCTATTGTTTGTAAGTTTTTTAAAGTTTTACCCAGACCCACCCACTGAGGTCTGTAACCACATATAAACCATGTTTCCCCACCAAACAGTTAGAACTGATGAAGCTGCTTGGATGAGCAGCGAAACGTCTTCTAGAAAACTCTACAAGTCCAGACGCCTTGCTTCAATCTTCTCTACACTAATATATAAGCATGGACTGTGACAAAATACAGTGATGGTTTAAACCATATCTAAAAACATGTAGAAAATATGAAAGTATTTAAAACGAGTCATACATTGAAGAGAGAAGAGCTGCTAAAGCTAGTCCTTTTTGTCTATTTGTCATGTCAGGCATACACACAGAAGCACCCAAATGCAACTATCAGTAAAGAACTGTGTACAAGTTGACCATGAGACTTTGTGGTCAGGCTTACTTGCACACACTGGCACAGAGAGATATAACCACTTGAATGTAGAACCTGATTTTTACCTTTCCTTATCAAGGTGCATGAGTTTGCTGACGTCATAGGCCAAGGTCACAGCACAGACTTGGCATGAAGGGTACGCCTCTCTGCAGGAAAAATAAACAGCACTAACATTAAGATGCATTCATCAAGACATAGACTTTAAATGATGATGATGTCTGTTTACTAACATGAAATGGGTCTTCACAGCCTCCTCTGTTGCAATTTTAGGGACAGAACACACAAACAAGGTGTTTCTGGCCTGCAAAATGAAAGAGAGCAAATTGGTCTGTGCATAGCTTCTCATAAACAAGTGTAATTAAAAATAAACAAAAAAACAAAATTATATTTTTATCTACATTACACATGTAGGTTGTTATGGCCGGTTTACACTGTGCGATTATGGGCTGTCCCAGACGAAAGACGAGCATCATAGGAGAATCGTGGAGATATCTTTGACTGTGGCTCTAAATCGGTGGTCTTACGTCGCACTGTGAGACAGGTTCCACAATGGCCGTTGTCAGCGTCTTGCGACCAAAGACAAGCTGAGCTCAAATTCTAGCGGTGTCAGAAATTTAGGATGACTGTCTCACAGTGTGACAGCTGCTACGACCTGTCACCCCGCATCCATGTCTCCCTCCTCCTCGCATGTTGACGTACGTCGTAACATGCGATCGCCTGCGATTCAGTGAATGGATGAAACTTGACGTCGTACCAAAGTTTATTAGATTCACGTCGTGTAGTGTGTCATGCAATGGTCTTATAAGATCGCTAAAAATCGCAGTGTAGAAAGGCCATTAGGGAAGGGAACTGTGGGATGATCAGGTTTTTAGCATTCATTCTGGTAGTCTGAGACTCACCGTCTCCCTGCGCATGCCTGTCATCTGTGATGTGTGACGCCGCAGCAGCAAAACTGTCAGAATCAGGTAGAGAACCGCAAACACTGTGTGCAGCCACAACAGGTCGTTTCTAGAAGCAAAACACGATCAGTTAAGCATGTTGTTTATGTGTACAGACATTTTTTAATCTTAACACTATTTACCCTATTTTAAGATTCCCAACTGTTGTCCTTCCAAAATTTCGTGGATCACTTCCTAAAGAAAAGCAGAGGTTAAGACAAAAACATGAGTAGTAGTAGTAGTAGTGGTAGTAGTAAATGCAAACAAAATTAACTTACTTATCACTGATCTAAATGAAAATGCAAACTTTAATGGCAAGTCTGTGGTTATAAAATAGACAGTTTAACCGTTGCCATGCCATTATCTCTCTGTCCATGTGTAATATCTGACTATAATCCCTGCCAAACTAAACATTCAGGTGTGACTCACTGAGCAGGTCTCCTGTCAAATTGACAGGCAGTATAATTCCCAGGGAGGTGACAGTGATGACTGCCAGCAGGATGATCAGATGACGCTGGAAGGACAGGTAGTGAACAGCATCCATGCCACACCTGGCTTTTATTTTTTCATCACTGAAACGCACACACACAGACACATGCAGGACAAATTAGAATAACACACATGCTTACACACACTGTAAGCATGATTTAAAAAAAAGATTTGGGTGAATAAGATACTTACTCCATTGTGAGGATGTAAGGGAGCCAAGAGCAGAATCCCTGAACGGAAAGCAATAATTAAAGCTCAGTAAACATCAGAAAATACATAATGTTCTGATTAAAACTGATGTTTTACAGCAGCATGTCATGTCAATACAATTATATCAAGAATTATCTTAACATTTAAAGTGTGGTTAAAGTGATCATTGATGGTAAAAATTTACTTAAACATACCAATTCATACTCCGGGTCATCTGTGTAGGACCTAACAGAAGACATGCGTCCATAGCGACGGTGCGTTGATTCCGTAAACCTGATACACAAAATAATACATCATCACAAAGACAGAATTTTACATTATGGGAGGTTTACTTATTATAATCACTGTCACAACTTGTGGCTGAAACCAAACACTAACCCTTCATTTTCTGCAACCAGAGCTAAACGTCCGTAGTCCCAGAACTTCTTCCTGATTATAGAGAAGAGGATCAGCAACCCCTGTTGATTGCAAGAAAACGAGAACCTTTAGCACTGTTTTTTCATTCAAAACAGAGAATTCAGGTGGACAGAAAACATACAAGAAAGACACAGAAGTCAATCAGTAGGACAAGTGGCACTCCTCCAAAGTCCAGTCCCGTGAGGACGGTGCTGTGCTGGGAGTTAAAGCAGCTGCTGTTGTCAAAGAATCCACTGCCATTAGAGACCAGCAGGGGCCACCATGGGGAAGACATCCCTAGAGTGGGACCAGCAGTCTGTCTGCAGAGAATGAAAGAAATATACAGAAAACAAACCAAAATTTAATTATTGACAGCAAATCACCTTTCCACTTCATGGTTTAGTGTAAAATATAGACCTAAAAACAGTGTGTTGCACAGGGATATACTGTTTCTGTTTGGATTTGCAGCTGATATCTACTATCATAGATTTGGATATGTAGATTGTCCACAGAGTTTAAACAGTGAAGAGAGCCTGTCACAATTTCACGGGTTGTCCTCATTGACCTGTGATACGCAGTTTTTTATCGACAGATAAACGCTGCAAATTACCGGAAAGTAACAAGCAAACACTTGCTTGTTAGCCCAGCGATCAGTTAATCTGATATCATTCCAGCTCAGCACAGTGGTCAGAAGCGTGCAACAGTGAGCTTTTTTTTTCCACACTGCAGCATCTTGTGTAACATTTTATTTCCTGTCACAGATGAAATCATGCGGTTACACTAAGCAGCGTGCACCCGATCTGCTGTGAGAATCAACAGGGGGAGTCTTTACAGTAAAAGCTTAAAGTTGGTGGTGGAAATTATCAGGTCTTATAATTAAGTAAAAGCAGTAATGTATATGTATATACCATACACATGTTATTTTATTACTTATTTATATTACCTTATTTATATATTATATTACCTGCATATGCATTACATTAATTACATGAACATTGAACATTTAAATGTATTTAAGGTCTTCTCCACTTACACTAACACTGATTGGGTCGAAACAACTGTGGTTCAGCCAAAAGGTCCTTTTAGGTTCCTTATAACTGACAGACTTTGCACAAGGTTTAACTTTTTAAATTGCACACTTTTGTTTTGTATTTTATATTTCTATTGTAAATCATGTCTATACCATAAGAAGTATATGTTTAGTATGCTGAGTGCCTGTATATTGATGCTGCAATAGCGAGCCAGCTTGGAATGAACAAAGTATTTCTATTCTATTCTTAGGTTCCTCAAAACTGTCATGAGCTATATGGACTTATAACATCTGCATAAATAACTAGTGAGGATGTTACTTGGCAGTGACCGGGAGATCAGGCAAGCCTCCACTCTCACTGTTACTACAATGACCCTAATTAACTCAGCACTTTATAAAATGCTGAATGATATAATACCAGCAGCGGTGCCCCACTGACTGTGGTTTCAGTGGATGTAGTACAAACTGAAGGTACTTTCCTTATGATTTCTACTACAGTAGTGCATTGGCTGGTTAAACTGAAATAGATGGAACACGTTCCAAGTCACGCGGGCGCAGATAAGAGTTCGACATAATTTCACAATTACTCACAAAAATACTGAGTCACACAGTACAGTAACTTACAACACAGCCGATAATCCCTGTGCTATATGAGACTGTGCAGCTGTTTGAAGAAGAGAGTTCAAAATGTTAAACAAACGCTTTGATTGAATACAAAGCGGGGAAAAGGTTACACTAAAAAGTAATATGTTAATAATGAATCAAGCAGCACTTTGTTTACCGGTCGTCCAACTGCCTCACTTCTGCTATGTCAACATCCGCCACAATATCCTGATTTTCATATCTGCGCCTGCTCCACTGGCTGTTTGTTTGCGTGTGTTTCTGGTGTGTAGACTCTCCTACCTGTAAATCCGCCTTTTCTTTTCTTTTCCTTTCTTTTCTTTATTGAAGAAGAATCAAACTTCCTTCTACTATAAATGTAGAAAGTGTCACAGAAGTCCGACAGGATTCCTTCACTGCGCCTTTCCTTCCCCACGTTCTGCGCATGCGTAGACCGCAGCCAGGACCCTCCCACAGCGGTAGTTTTGTTTTACTGCTGTGTGTGTGCGTGAGGCTGAGCTGGCAGCAGCTCTGTGTCAATAAAAAAGACTGTTAAAAAAATTAATACATAAAAAGGAAAAGACATTTCCGAGATTAATAAAGTAAATATTAATAATTATAATAATTATATATTACTTTCCAACCATTAGAACATAACATATTTTAATAAATGAATTATACAATTAAAAAAAATAATGTTTTGAGTGTGTATATATATATATATTGTAAATTTTAAATTAATTGGTCTAGAATAAAACTACAGGCTACAAACACTGGAAAATGTCAGAGCTAATGAAGCATGAAAGCACTGAGGGCGCAGCGACATGTAGCTAATAGTCCCACACACATGATACAACACATGACTTTATCACACATGGCTTTACAAAACAAAGAAATAAAACATTTAAAAGAACAATATTTTTTGAAAAATTACATTAGGCCTATTAACACATTAATAGGTATTAATTAGAGATTTGATTTAGTTATAGAACTATCTAATGTGCTGTTGGGATAATAGTCAAAGAAAATGACTTGATTCAAACCAAATAATTCAATCTATCATAGAGAGAGTCACACCCAGTGATTTAGTGTCCCCACACCTATCCAGGTCTCTGGTTTGTGTGAGGAAGCAGCAGTGTGCAGAGAAAACCCACACAGGGAGAACCTGGAAAGTCCAAACATATTTGAAACAGGAACCTTCTTGCTGTGAGGTGGCCACCAAACAAGGAAGTTGACAAGAAAGAAATCATGTTTTACCTGGTTTGATTATCAACCATGCATGTGATGCACTCATGAGTCACCTGTGACACTAACCACAGCACAAATAACTAAACAAATAATTTTAATTCTCACTCAACATACCGGTCAGTCTAAATATATTTATAAAACCAGGCAGAAAACCTTCCATGATAAGATGATATGACCAATGAGAAGAATGTGAAAGAAGAGACAGATAATGTTTTAAGTCCAAGAACCTTAGTGACAGCTGGGTTTGTCAAGCAGAGACACAGAGCAAGTAGCAGAGTGATATTGACCTAACTGACTCTCGATGATTATCGAGGCTTCTCGAGCATGCTGGAGGCAGAAACAAGGTTTGGGTGGCCACTGATAACTGGTCTCAATCAGCAGATGTGCTAACTGGAAATTATACTTTGAGTCATGTAGGAATCGAGTAATCGGGATCTTAAAACTGGAAACACAACCAGGTTTCAGCAGTATCTAAGTAATCTCTATGTAAACCCCCGTCACCATGACAACAACAGTCCCCTGAATGAGTTCTTAATGAAAAGATGGAAAAATGACTCCAGTGGGTCCATAAACCCCACTAACGCTGCAACCGAGGCTTTAAAGAACATAGTACATCTATATGCTGTGATCAGTGTGGAGCTAGTAGTAGCTCAAGACCTCTGTGAGGACAGGGACTGCAAGAAAACTGGATTAAGCCCATTGGAGGTGAATACACACACATTTAAATAGAGATGTGCAAGATAGAACCAAACATCAGCTTGACATTTATTTACATAGTTGATGAAAACAGATCTTAAAAAAAGAGGGAACCTTTCACATATTGACTAGAAATAAGACGGTGACATCATACTAATGCTGCTCTCTACCTGTTAATATGCATTTATGTGCTAAGATGTTCATGTAGTACCGATATAACACTTTCTATTTTCAGGTAAGAGACGCCTTAAATGATCGTGGTGACCTCAGCTCAGGATACGACATCATCCTGTGGAGGCAGACCTCACGTTCTGTGGACGGGATGTACTGCGTTGCTCATTATAGCATAGACAAACAGATGCTGATATTCATCTATCAACAAACAGAACAAGATGTCCAACATATTACAGTAAGTAGTCAAATTAACTACAGTGGTCAAATTAACTACAGTAAGTAGTAGTAACCTTCTCCTGGTGATATATAGGCCACTATGAACCAAAAACTGTTGTGTTTTTGTCAGAAGACCAACTGGAAAATAGGGTGAAGGAAACACACATTTCAGGTATATTTATTAGATAACATAATGACATTATTGCTGATTATGTAACAGTGGTGCTGATGAGCATCTTTCTTGGGGCTTAGAGCTTTTCATATGAGCCTTAGAAAAAATATAAGTTTTACTAGCTTTGCGTTAAAGGAGGAGATTTCATTCTGATGCACTTTTTGCTAAATTACAGTCCGATAGCAACCAATTAGTTTGGCAGTTTTGCATTAAAACGAAGAATATGAATCATCTGTGGAAGCTATAAAACGCTAAAAACATCAGCCAATCCTCCGGGTGGACCCTGTGCGGAGTATTGGCTGGTTGTCACTCTCTTCCTGCTCTGCACGCACCAGAGAGGTACGTGCATGATGGCTGAAGTCACAGACCGCAGCTCGTCTTCAGGTAATTAGTGTCTATGTGATTGGGAGGCGTGGCTTCGGGGTGAGCTCAGAGAGAAAGGGGCGTGTGTTTACTTTCAAAATCTGGCTGACTCTCACTGAGTTTTCAAAATCTCCTACCCTACCTTTAAGGTAACTATATAAAGGTCTGTGTAATCCAGTGCCTATTTAGTGTTTTAAACAAGAATCAAAATGGTTATTTTACAATGAGTGAGGATAAATCTAAAGTCTAAGTTCTAATGAAGAAAGTTTGTATTTGTGTGCTTGTGCCAGTTTTACTAATGTTGTGTGGACCTGTATCTTATGAGGACAAAATCTTATCTTCTGTCCCTTCTGTCTCCCTGTGAGGAACAGAAACCAGAGCAGATCCTTCTGTTTTTTTATCCTACCATAATATGGTCTTTGTGACTTCTCCCTTTTCACCTGATCACTTCTGTTCTTTATTTGAACAAGAGTTAGCGTAACATCAGACATAGCGGAGAAAATCTAGATTGTTCCACATTTCAGACATCACATGAGATGTGTTGTCGTGGTCTGCGGCACAGAGCATTCCTAACTAATGTCATGGGCCCATATCAGATGTGCCAGTGGTCAAATTAACGAATCCAATGCAATTAGTCATTCAATTTACCGTGAGATTCTGTGGTTGCAGTATCTCTCTCACTCTCGTTCTCTGTCTCTTCCTAGCTTTCCATTATGGGATTTTCTGTTTATCTGTTGTGGTCTTGACTGTTCATTTCTACTTCCCATGTCTTGCTGTGTGTATTTGTGTGTGTGTTTCTCCTCTCTGTGTGAATGTGTGCAAACACAGAGGTAAGTGTTGTCAGTGTGTACACACCAACATCAATCTGCTTGTGTGTGTGTGTGGTGACTGTTCATGCCTCACTGTGGGACACGTTGATTAGCGCTCACTGCGGCTCAGCTCCCAGCTGTCCTTGCGGCCGGCCGCTGATTGAAACCAATCAGGCTTGCGATGGCCCCATCGCAGTGACCCCTCACCCCTCCCACCCCCGGCCTAATCACCTGCTGATTGGCCCACGCAGGGCCCCCTCCCGTTGGCACGGAAGGTTAATTTGACCGGCGGATGAAGGCTCCAGGAGGGAATAGGAACGTGCGCTGGGTGATATTGCATGGATATAGCCCACCTGTCAATCACAGCCACTTAAAGAGGAGCAGCAAGGGAAACACTGACAAGCAGGGAGGAAGGGAGAAAAACAGAAAAGAACGAAACAAGGGATGGTTATGGACATTTTAGTAACTGTTTAGTTTTGGACAAAACAAAAAACAAAAACAAAAAAAACTAATCCAAGGTCCACATGCTGGATGTTTCTGAGTGTTTTAGGGTAAAAAAAAAACAAAAAAAAAGGAACAAACAGCAGCTCTGTGGCATTATGTTTTTTATTATTTATAATATATCCAATAATTGATTTGCTTTTCAATCTTTTGTATTTATCTTATATATTTGAAGATAGTATGCACACATATTCACAGTATATATAAACATGATGCTGTCACCTGAGCAATAATGTAAACATTCCGTCTTTCCATTGATTTAACTTACCTACAGGATCACAGGACAAATATAAAGTAATAACTAAAGTTACCAGCGTCCAAATCAAGAGCATTACACTGATATTTGTTGCTAATATTAGTGCTCATGTACAGTACATTTTAATTTTGCTGTTTACATATATATATATATATATATGTAGGACCTGATTTCTCAGTATCAATCATACCTTCTTTAACAATCAACACATTGATAGACACTGAACATAGTGTATGTTGTAGTGCAAAGGTCTTTCCAGATGGTGGCAGTGTTGCATTCAGTGTGGATTGTTGCATCCACTGTGATGAATGATGTCAGTGTTTTATGGCTATTTTCTTCATTTTGAAACTATTTCTTTACTTTTGATGTATGTACGGACTTTATATTTACAAATATAAATATTTAAAGTCATGATATATTTTTGACCTTTGTGATTTTTTTTTTTAGAAACTTCTGGCTGCATCTTCTCATCAGGAGATCATAGTTTTCTGGAGCATCTGAAGAGATTAACTAACTAATGCTGCCAAAGAAAACGTATGAGAGACATTTTATTCATACAGACTGTATGTGTGATCTAAATAATTGCAGTAAACTTATGTTCACTATCAACAACTTGAACACATTGTACATCTTCCTCTTTAGCCATGTCAGTTTATAGATTTGTCCCGTGTGTGTGTGGAGGTGTTGGTGCATGTGTGCAGTTTGTGGCAGGTTCTTCTCCCTCCTAGTCTCTGGTGGGCAGAATAATGTTGCCAGATTACCATATCATTACCATATCATTTCCATGTCATTATCATTCTGCTGCCTGCGATATGTGTGTATGTGTGTGTGTGTGCGTGCACATGTTTGTGTGTGTGTGTGGATGTGTCTGAACTTTCCATCAGATCTTCAACTGTTTCTCTTTCTGGGGCTCATAAACACACACACACAGGCACACACGTGCAGCCTCCCAGAGGAGTACACACACATCCCCCTGACATGCTCCCTCTGGTTTTCACTGTCATAGACTCTATCTCTCTATCTCAGTCCTACATCCATGTAAGCACATCATAATTCTCAATAATCTGCCATTCATAATCCTTGTTTGTGTGTTTGTTTGTGTTAATCTAAATGCCAATTAAAGTCAACCTGTTGGTCGAAGAGCCAGAGAAAGAGATGGATCTGTGTTGTTGACCACATAAAAAACGAGAAAAGTGATACGTGTGTGTGTGTGTGTATGAAAATATTTCATTCAAATGAAAATTGAATGAAACGATTAGCCAGAAAATGAATCCATAACAAAAATGATGCCTGCTTTTATGATAGTATTATTTGTTTAAACAAGTTCCGTGGAGGTGTCAGCTTGGACTCAAATCACTGGCAGACACAGACCTTATTTAGATTGCCCTTTCATATCATGTCAGACTAATTTCCATGACTGAGTTCTGCATTTAAAAATCTGTTGCAAATCCCTTCCTATTTTCTCTGTCTGCCTGACAAAAAATGCTAATTTTAATTGAAGCATTCTCTTGTCCTCAATGGTGTCAATTCTGGAGCACGGTATTACTGAGATATTTTGAAAAATGACAACTTGACATCTTTTGTACACAGTCAGAAATGCTGCAGTTAATGACGAACAGGACGCCCTACCCTGTAAAATCAGTCAGTCAGTCATACTGGCTCCAGTTCTCAGTCCACAAAGTCAGCCATTTTTTGTTGGGGGGTGGGGGTCTGCAGATGCCAGAATGAGCCCATTTAGTGAGGGGAGCATGTTTGGGGTCGCGCCCTTGTTTACATGGGGAGCCAGAGCTGATGGTTTTAAAATGGCGTCCAGATGGTGACAGAGGCTTGATTGCAGCAGAGGGGGCTTGTGTGTCCCGCCCACTCCTGCTGTCCAGCTACTTTAGCTGCATCTCTCTCTCTCTCTCTCTCTCTCTATACCTGCTCCCTCTTCTTCTTATCATCAGGCTACCACTCCTATTTTATCACTCCCTCCTCTGTCCAACACTGCTCACAGCCATTCCTGTGTTGTGACTTCTCTTAATGTTATCTCCGCCATTGTGTTTCCTTCCTTCACCCTTTGCCCTCTCTCTCTCTCTCTTCCTCACACACCTGCAGGGGATGCTGATGATGTACTATCAGTCAGATGGACAGGATAACTTCCCATCACAGCCAACAAGCATAAATAAGGCTACTCCGAAGGACAGCAGAGAAAGTTTGACGATGAAGATAAGGAGGTGTATTTAGCATCTGCTGAGGAAGAGGAAGAGGAGGTGTAAAGATGCAGGGGGAGGATTTGAGAGGCCGGGGCCTCAGTAGATACAGATGTTGTGATTGTGTTCATGTCACTGTGAAATATGATTAGTGTTCTCTCTCATTAGGGAGCTGATCACCCTCGTGCCTGCCGCACTCACACACGGTGAGACAGTAAAGCCGCTAAATGGTGGCACGCGAACTCGTGGGCTGTCTGGCGCGTGACCCTTCTGTATTTTACACATTTTGACTGGTATTTGTGTGTGTGTGTGTATACGCTGACAAGTGTACCTTCTCTTTCTACCCCGTTGTGGTAGCTGGTAAGTGATTCCACAGGCTGTTGGCAGAGCTCCAGCTCAACTCAGAGAGAGAGAGAGAGAGAGAGAGAGAGAGAAGGGAGAGTAAAGGAGGAACAAGCAAACAGAAGGAAAGAAAGAGAGAGCAAGAGAGGGGGAGAGAGAGGCAGCGGCTGTGTAATTAGTAGCAGGTTTTTGCATCCCTCTGCTTCTGTTTAATTAAAAACTGAAAGAGGGAAAGAGGAAACAAGGAAGGAGAGGGAATCTGCAGAGTGAAAAAGAGAGAGTTTTGCATAGTTATTCTGTTTTTGCCAGGAGCAGGTGCGAGGCTGGCACTGGGAGAGATGCCCAACAGCTCCAGGCGTCTCCCACTAGGGCTTTCGAAGCGAATAGTTAAAGAGACAAACTCCACCAACAGTTTGATTCATTCAGAATGTCAATGAAAAGTGAACATTCTGTCTTTCGTATTGAACGACGGCCCTCGTGTTGTGTAGTGATAATGACAGGGCTGATGTGTGATGATGAAGGTGATTCTTATTTTTTTTTTCTGCAGTGGTGTTTCTGATGAGTCAGCGATATTGGCAGCAGTCGAGGTGCTGATGAAGAGTTCTCTCTGTGTCTTCTCTAACCCAGGGCTATGGATCCATATTGCTGAGCGTTGCTCTTTCTCTTCCACAACAAACTCCTCCTTTGTCTCTTTACTCCTCACCTCAACCTTAACTTTGTTGCTGTCATTTGTCTCGGTGTGTTGGGCATCACTCCCCCCAACCCCTCTACTTCCTGCATCTTTTCTCATGCGCAGAACTTTCCTCTATCTGGATTGTTTTGTCACACACACTCACTTTCTCACAATCCTCAGGTTAATGAAATGGAGTGGCAGAAGCCGCTGTACTCTTGCTTTTCCCAGCCACATGCTGACGAGGAAATTGATTTTTCACACCCACCTTCTCTTCATTCCTTCAAAGCTCCACCGGTTGTTTTGCTTATCCACTTGGGGGCAGCACAAAGAGCCATCACCGACATACTATATTATACAGGCTTTGTTTGACTCTATGTTTCAGGTGTTGTAGTTGGAGACTTAACAAAATATATGTGATGTCAACTTTATAGTTTTTTTTTGCAGTCTGTGTTCATGTTCAAGCACTTTATTTCCATTGTGTAGCACAACAAAAATGTAGCTCTCAGCGTAAGTTCAGCCATGAAGACTCTATTTCACATCATCCACCACTTATCTCTATTCGCTTCCCTCTACCTCTTCACCATCCTCGCACTCTCTCTCTCTCACTGCACTGCACTCCCTCTAGTGACATAGTTAGGTGTTTAATAGATGGAACCTCCCTCACCAATCAGCTGTCGATCTGTCCCTCTCCTGCCCAATCATAGCGTAGCAAGAAATTTAAAAGCCTCTGTCTCTTCTCCAGCTGCCTCCTGATCGAATCCGGCAACCCTCCTCCACCCCAAGCACCTCCCGATACTTGCAGTTCAAGGCCTCCTCTCTCCTGCTCTCCTGCTTCTACACCACAACCAGGTCTAGACCCTATTGTATTAATAAATCTTTCTCATTCAGTTCACTGAGTCTCTCATGATTGAAATGACTGTTGCTTTGTGAGTGGTAATCACAGCTTGTCCTCACCAGGAGAAGGTAACATCAGGTCACTGTTTGAGTGTTTGAAAAAAGAACATTAAACTACAACAATTAGCAGCAAGTGAATACACAACAGCTCAGGGTGTCACGGTACTCGAACCCTGGACTCCTGAGTTAAAGTCCACCTTGTTGTATGTATCTGTGGCTGTATTAGTCCTATGATCCAACGGACAATACGATCATTGTGTCACATTTCGGGCAACATGTACTGCATAAATGTAACCATGTGTCGTATATGGTGGATGTATTATCAACTCCATGTGTTGTATATTTTCGCAAGGTCGTGTTTACAAAAACAGTTATGGTCTATATTGACAAGTTACTGGGGTTGAATTCTGAAATAGCTTACTCCATTGAATGATAATACCTGCCTTCCCTTTTCACCTTTTCACCTATATCCTGATTAACCAACCGTTTAGGCTATGATGCCGCTGAAAATCTTTTTTTCTTTGCAGAATATGTGCAGTTAGTTAGTAAAAGCTATCGTTGCAGTCTCCACCATCCCCATCCTACCCTCTAATGGCCTTTCTACACTTTGCGAATATTAATATCTTAAAAGACCATTGCATGACGCACTACACAACGTGAATCTAATAAACTTTGGTACGATCGCCAAGTTTGATGCATGTAGATTGTAAGATGACCATTCACTGTTATGTCATACGTCAACATGCGAGGAGGAGGAAGACGTGGATGCAGGGTTACAGGTCGTAGCAGCTGTCACACTGTGAGTCAGTCATCCTAAATTTCTGACACTGCTAGAATTTTATCTCAGCTTGTCTTTGGTCGCAAGACACTGAAAACGGCCGTCGTAGAACCTGTCTCACAGTGCGATGTAAGACCACCGATTTAGAGCCACGACCAAAGATATCTCCACAATTCTCCTGCGAAGCTCGTCTTTCAGCCCAAACTCGCACAGTGTGAACCGGGCATTACACAGCTGCTGTATCAGTCCTATGATCAAATGATGTTTTGAGGCTAATTGATCATATGTTCCATAACCATGTGTTATATATGGTGAATATATTTTTGACCACATCTGGTGTTTTTTTTTTGTGAGGACATGTTGAGTAATCAGAATAAAGTTACACACTTTAAACCAATATTGGCATCAGTATAGTAGCTAACACAGTCATGTCTAGCTAACAAGCAAACCCCTGCATGAAAACAAATCAATTTACAGCTTGCATGATGTGTAAGAAGATTCTAATTTATTAATTTACTTTTATTTTCAGAAAGCCGCATGCATCCATCCAAGAAGCACAGTTTAGAACAAACACTGCCCTGGCTCACTTAGGATATAAAGCCTTGTTTTTTTTTAGCAAAGCACCATTGGAATTCACTTAAATGTGTGTTTCCGTGGTTTTCATGGCTATCGATTAATAAAGAAAATATCACTTTCTACAGCTTTGTGATACGTCATCATCAAAGCTAATGGCTAAATAACCGAAACTAAAACTGATCCATGCTCCTGCAGGTCAAAGACATTCTCCATTTGACAAAAAAAAAACATGACTACCCTGAAATATTTATTTAGTCATACAGATAATTTATGATTTATTTTTCTGGATTTTATAGCATGTGGTTTGCTGTAAAAACTCTCACACTGTGAGCTGCAGGGCACAGCCAGTCTTAAGCTGCTGCCGATGGATTATTACAGTACGGTAGCTGCATTCCAGTCATACAGCCAAGACACACACAGCACAGTATACAGCTACGAGCACTGCTTTTTATCTGCTCTTCCACTCTGTCTTCACCTCCTATTCCTCTGTTTTTTTTTACTTTGGTGTATTCAGTGCATTTCCTTAGCAAACCATGTTTTTCTCTGTTCCATATACAGTAGTTTTTTTTTGGTGAAATGCCTTTGCAGTCTGTCTCCATGACATGTTCTGCCTCTCTTTCATTCTCTTTGCCTTTTTTTTTTTCTTTCATCTTTTGCTAAGTCCTCCTGTCTGGAGAAGTAAATGAGAGAGAAGATGAACTGACATTTGGTCAGGACGGAAAATAAAGACAGGAGGAAATAGAAAAATGGGGGGGGGGGGGGGGGGGGGGGTGAGAGAATGAGAGAGTGAGGGGGGGGGGGGGCAGAGGTAGAGGAAAAGGGGAGGGGAGTTGGGGGAGTGAAGAGCAGCTGCCAAAGCCAGTCAGTTGGAGGAGAGTGAGGAGTAGGGAGATAAGGAGACAGCCAGAGAGTGGGAGCTAGCAGGCACCCAAAAGAAAGACACTGATACCCCCTCTCTCTCTCTCTCTCCCTCTCCCTCTCTCACTCGCCCCACCACCACCACCACCACCTCCTCCTCCTCCTTTCCCCTTCCTCCCTCCACTCCCAGCCTCCTCTCCTCCTTTGTGCAGTGTCTCAACAGAGCTGCGTTTGAGTGGCAGGCCGTCACAGATCAGCTAGCAGCTAAAGCAGAGGGCTCTGTGTGTGTGTGTGCGTGTGTGTGTGTGTGTCAGCCAAGGCAGGGGGCTGCCAGCCTAGAGTGAACAGATCAGGGGAGAGTCTAAGTGGGTTTATCAGTGCCGCCGAGAGCCAACACACACACACATACAATACATACACACACACATCATACATACGAACACACAACTGTCACACACAACCCAAAAGTAAAGAAACAAAGAAGTGAGGAGTATAAGACAAACATGAAGTCAGATTTGGGCATATGCTCATGTGTGGATACACACACATATACACACATAGAGAAAGGGGTATTAGACCCAACCAAAGCAAACCTGTGAGCGTGAAAGCGCCTTACTGCCTGCCTGCTAGCAAGAGATGTGACTGGATTCTTAAGCAGCCAGCTAGAGAGTGAGGACTGCTAAATACACTCTCTCACACACACACACACTCTCTCTCACACACACACGCACTCACACACCCTGCTTATATCTCAAGGTTCAGACGAAGGCTGGTGCCTCACTCCTCTTGTAGCACAGTGCCTCGGAGCCCCACCATGCTTGCTGAAGTAACGATTAGGTGTGTCTGTGATTTCCCAGTGTGTAATATCTTCATTTTGATCACGTTTATTGACTTTTTTGGGGGGGTTATTTTTAAGACAGTGAGGCTTTTATTAGATAGTGCAGTTTAGATTACAGAACCAAAAGAGGAGGGGGTGAGTGGGATGTAAAGCACACCTGCAAGGACATCCCAACTGATGCAATTTGTTTGACTCAACAGTGACTAACAGAGCTGAACACACTCTACTGCAATATGTTCAGATGATAATTTGTAAAATGAAGTGCTGCTTTTCTATTTCTTCTCTTCATTCAACATTTTAGCATCTTTCAGCTCATCATTTTGGCCTAGAACTTTGCTGCACGAAATATAAACACACAATGATAAAGTTTAGAGGTTTAAAACAATCAAATATATTTATTTCCAAATAGTTTTTTTCCCCTATATGTTACATTTGCACCCCTAATAACGATAATTAAAATGCATGTTTGCAAAATGGTTTGAGCCTCCTCTCTCCACGAAGTGTCCTCCTATAGTCTCTGTTATATCTTTGTGTAGCAGAGGAACAAGCAGGCCTAATTACATCTTTAAGTGTGTAATTAGAGGCAAGTTAAATTGGTGGTTTGCACACACAACACACTCCTGACTGGAAAACACAAATCACATCTGACACTGTGCCTAACATGGCTGTTTGCTGCACCCTATGACAGGTGGTGCAAATATATATCTGTATAAATACATTCACACAGTGGATTGCACACACACACACAAGTATATGCAGTTTCTTTAAAATCAAATAAAACATATTTGTATAAATTAATGTGATGATGTAGTAGTTGCAGTTATTAGCATCTTGGATTAGCATGGACCATTTGTGGTGCATGTGGCTTACACTATTACTCCTGAGCAGTGGTGGAGGAAGTACTGAAGCTTGGTACTTAAGTAAAAGTACAATTACCCTGCAAAATATATACTAAAAGTATAGTAAAAGTAGAAGTGCTAGATCAACAATCCTACTTAAGTAAAAGTCTTAAGTACTTTTAAATGTACTTAAAGTATTAAAAGTAAAAGCATGCACCAAATATATATTATTAATTTCCATTGCAAAGGATCTGAACAGGTTAAAATAATCAAAGAAATCATCTTAAAATTAAAATGTGTAGTTAATTTACATTTCCAGTACCCAGAAGCAGCTATGGACAGGTATGTGTGTCATGAGGCAGGCTGTGGGCATCAAGTGAACAGAGAGGCTGCTGATAACAAACAGGCATTCAGCATGTTTACTGTGTCAGTATTCCTGCTTCAGATTAATGTTATGATTTATGTTAAACAGACATTAATGGTTGGATCTGTGTTAGCAGACAGTAGCTAACTAGATAGCTAACTGAGCCAGAGCACCGGCATCATGACTGAGGCTCATTATAGAAGCACAGCTGGCAGCGTGACACCACCTCCATGCAGAGTCTGACCTCACATCAGTCCAGCACTGTGTTCATCACATGTAACAAGTAACTACAGACACTGTAGAAATGTAGTGGAGTAGAAAGTACAGGTAACAGCTGCAAAATGTAATGGAGTAGAAGTATATAGTATGCACTGTTATTTTTACTTAAGTAAAGTATAAATACATAAAAAAATTACTTACCGTAATTACAAATACTTACACTTGTAGTGGTACAACTAGGCATTATGTGAGGCTCGTATAGACTATACATGATCATGTACACATGAGTGAAGCCAAAACATGTTGATTGTCCCCTGGTAGATAGGGTATTAGGTCAAGTGCTAAGATGCTAATGTGTTTTCTGGTTGCGGGCCTTATTCCTTCAGCTCTCATACTGCTGCAACACAACATATATTAGTGAAAACAGGCATTACGTAGGCATAGCTGGTATTTCTTCACATTCTAAACTAACTTTACAAATTACTCCTTAAATTTAATACTTCAAAAAAAAAAGTTAGAAGACAGTATAGTAATAAATCTTCATCTTCAGTTTCCCAGAGGTTGTTTCCAGGTAGTGGGACAGTGAAATATGATCCAGAGATGCATTATCAAGCTCTGAAACTGAGCACAGCAGTTTTCACTGACACCATAATGCTAATACTGAACTTGCTCTTTCATTTACAGTACTCATGCACACAAATCATGCACACACCCTCTCTTAGACACATAGAGGAGATAGAGGAGGACAGAGGGAGGCAGGCAGAGGGCGAGTGATTGACAGGGCAGGCCTTCAGCCTCTCTGCTGTCCACAGAAGGTCTGTTTGTTTAGAGGAAATGACACATGCTGCCGAGGAGGAAATGATCTGCTTGGCCCCATGTAAGATCCTCCCTGGCACAGAGATCACTACACTCAGCTCTTTTTCTCTCCTCCAACACGCCCTCACACACACACACACACACACCACCACCACCATCAACACCCCACCCACCCACCCTCCGTCCCTTTCTTCCCTTCATCTTCTCAGCTCTCCATCCATCGCTCGTCTGTCACGGCAGGAGTGCAGCCAATCCATCACGGGTCGGAGCTAGGCGAGCCGTTAGGGTGTGCGTGTGTGTGTGAAAGACAGAATATGTGAGTTAGGTTTGTGTATCAAAGTATCACTGTAGTGCACACATTGAACACCCAGTCCATTTTATGTTTGTATGCAAGCTTTTGTACACACACACACATACACACACACACCTTTCCTCGCTCTTTCACCTTTAATAAACAGTGTGTGTGTGTGTGCATCCAAGGAAAGGAAGTAGATTGGTGCTGCCTTCCCTGTGCTCTGCTGACAGATTGTTGGACCATGCAAGGCTGTAAAGAACCACACCATGCTGCGATAGAGACTTATGATGAAATATCAAATTATGTACTGGGGGAGTGTGTCTGTGCGGGGGGCCTTGCCTGCACACACACACACACACTCACATATGCACAGCGACATACCTAATCGAACTGTTGCTGTATTCAACTAAAAGTCTCCCACTGTGTCATTATGATCTGCTGGTGGCAACAAGCCAGCATTACTGATGGCGTGTTGTTTTATTTACATAATACATCTCCTTTAAGCCGCTGATGTGGTCTCTGTAAAACCACTTTGGATTTATGAGGCCATTTTCATGCTTGTTACCACAGGAAATATGAGGGTCTATCAGCATGTGTTAAGAGAGGAAAAAGAGTGAGAGTCCTAGCTTCACATACAGTACACACACATACACACACGCACACTTCCAGGTCGCTGTGCTTTGTTTTCTGGTGACAGTGAATTGTTGCTGTGTGCTGAAAGCCAAATTCAGGCTCATAAAACATAGCAGAGCTGAAGCTGTGCAGGGCACTATAGGAAGGAGTGTGTGTGTGTGTGTGTGTGTGTATACTGTATGTATTTCAGGTTAACTGCAGAGTAGATCTTCAGAGTTGCAAAGCCATCAGGGGCACACTGGGATCAAGCTAAGCCCAGCAGGGAGCACTTGGTGAGGTATCAGTATGCATCACCACAACCTCTCTACACTCACTTTTCATCAGTTGGATGTGTGTGTGTGTGTGAGAGAGAGCACTGATCTTACGTTTGTGGCTATATTTATTTCATGTAAAAGCACCAGTGTGCGTTTTTGTGCTCGTGGTTTTTGTTTGTAGAAGACTCTGAGTGAAGGGTGTTCACAGCTGCGCTGAAGGCAGAACGATACTCTTTATCCAGACTCATGATAGCATGAAGTGGTCAGCTGAGAGCAGTCATAGTATCCAGTTTGACTCTAATCCCATTACACATTTCATGCAGTTGTATGTAGCCGCTTTTAAAGTGATACAAAACAGTGAGTGTGACACTGTGTACAAGAGGTGAAGATAAGAAGATAAGTTATTGATCCCAGAGGGGGGAAATGTTCCAGCATCACAAAGAGATGAATGAAACCAGAATAACAGTTTTAAAATAAATATTCACACAATAATCTATCATTGCAGAGGATTAATAAAAATTTAGCCCAGCGGCCATGTTTGTGTTGAATAATAATAATACGATTCTACACATAAAATAGCAACAGAGAGACAAGAAGACTATGAAATATATTTCCAGTATAATGATTAAATGTTAATTTGTTTCTGTTAAATAGCTCAGAGATACTTAAACCGTTTTCATCATGATCAGCTCTGTTATATTGTACAAATATTTGCATTATGCTGACTGAAAGGTAATTAAAAGCAACAATTATTTATTTAACTGCTATTTTATATTATAATCTATAGCAGAGACCTGAACTGAAGAGACAAGGCGCTTCTCCATCAGTGAGAGAGAAGCATCGACAGTAACTGTGGATGAAACTTCTGTAACGTCACCTGTGGGTTTCTCAAGCTCTGTTTTGAGTCTCTGAAGGCTCCAGCTGTCACCATGTTGGCAGCATCACAAACTACAAATGCAGATAAAGAGGGGGGAGTTGAGGTGGGCGGGCAATCACCAAAGCAGGAAGCTCGAGCTGTGACACGGCACAAGCCTGTCAGTCAAAGCGGCCACGTCCATAATGAATGAATGAATGGATAATTTTATTTTTGGTTTTATACAACGCAGTACAATTACACAATACACCTCAAAACCACAAAAAAGGGAATAGGCTGAAGCACCTAGCTTATTTTTGCTTATCCTTAAATTCCCTAAATTCACCCAAAATGTCAGCCAAACAAAGATTTTACTAAATTATTTTTGTATTTGTATTATTTTTTTGTACCAGGCTGTGAACAGTACCACTTTAAAAACAAACAGAGAAAGGTGTATGTTAAGGGGGTTTAAAGACATCTTGTTTGAGCAAGTTCCACCTCATTATGAAAATACTTAAAAATATCTTAACACTTCAGTGATTATTTCTCTTAATGAACCTTAAGGTGTCACGATTTAGAAACTCAGCGCTGAATATAAATATGCAAGAATACACCTGGCCTGAACATAATAACCTTATTAACTAAGATTGTAGATCTGTATTTCAGAAAATGTGTTTTTTTTTTCTCACCCAAACCTGAGCCAGGTTATTTGGAAACTCTTAGATTATTAATTTGTAACAAAACAAAACGGTTTCTCTGCACTAATTCATGAGGTGGTGGATTCATTTCTGTGTGCCACAACTCAAATTACAACAACAAGATGACTTAAATGACAATCAAATCCAGATCACTGGGGAAACACACACACACACAGAGAGAAGCAGAAACCCTGTGAATCAAAAGCAATTTCAGTATTGATGGCTCATGTTTCAATAAAAATCAATGGTGCTTGCCTCGTGTCAGGCAGGGTCAACTCTCCAATTCAATTTCCTCCTGAGGTAGAGCTACACCGACAGAGGTTACACAGAGCTGTGTGTGTGGTGGGTATATGAGTATTTGTGATGTTGTGAGATCACACCTCCACCTGCAAGGTGCAAAATAAAGCCCTTCTCGTTGGCTACAAATCATGTATGAATGTATTTTTTTCCCACATTTTCATCAGGATGTCGTCCTTAGGTTTTAAAAGGAGGTATTTAAGTGTGGTGTCTGGCTGTCACCACTCTGGTTTCACCTGACTAAATCCTCTTTAATCAAACAGAAAACACATACTAAACATGTGAAGCAAATGGAGGAAACAGCATCAATATGACACTCTGTACAGTGATATACAACACAGCAGATACACTGTTAATGTGTATTAACATTAATGTATTCATAGAAATACAACAGTCAGTAAAGGAATTCAGGGTCTGAGGTTCGAGTCCCCCAACACTGCGTGCTGTTTTGTTTTCACCTGGTATTAAATTTACTGGTTAAGGTTGGGCATTAAAAGCAGGACAAGGAGTTAAAGATCTAAATGCTATAACACACAAATTTATTAAAGCAACATTAAACACATTTCACAACCATCTGGAGAACACATGGAGATGCGGTCGGCGTAACACTCAAACTGACTGAAATATTGACCTCATGTTTGTTTAAAGGTCTTGGGCCCAATATGTTTTTTGTGCGAGGCTGTAAAAATATTACTACCTGTGTTTGTGTTGCTGTTTGACCTTTTGTCGCCTCCTGTAAAGAACAGTGAACTTTTTTCGCACTTTTACTACTTTTTGGCTGATCAGCTTTATGCCCAGTTTGTGACTTTGAGCTGTCGCAGACGAAAGACGAGCATCGTAGGAGAATCGTGGCGATATCTTTGGTCGTGGCTCTAAATCGGTGGTCTTACATCGCACTGTGAGACAGGTTCCACGACGGCCATTGTCAGCGTCTTGCGACCAAAGACAAGCTGAGATAAAATTCTAGCGGTGTCAGAAACTTAGGATGACGGTCTCACAGTGTGACAGCTGCTACGACCGGTCACTCCACGTCCTCCTCCTCGCATGTTGACGTACACCATAACCTGTGATTGCCTGCGATCAGTAAATGGTCATCGTACAATGTGCACGCATCAATCTTGGCAATCGTACCAAAGTTTATTAGATTCACGTCGCATAGTGTGTCATGCAATGGTCTTATAAGATCGCTAAAAATCGCACAGTGCAGAAAGGCCATTAGATGGAAGCATTGTGCCATTTCTTTACATTTATACTTGAAAATACTTACTCTGCACCATGTACTTTCTGTTAAGCAAATGTAAATATTAGGAATACATTTTTTCCTGAAAGTGGAAACATGGCAAACACTCTGTCTCTCTCTCTCACACACACACAGACAGTGAACAATTTTCATTTGCTGTACGATCACATACAAAAAAAAAACATCACAGATGAAATGTAGCTCTTCAGAGAGAAGGCAGAAGATCACCTCCAGCCTCCACTCAGACCCCCTTCTCTCTCTCACACATACATGCGCTCCCTTTACACTGGCTACGTGCTGATTGGACATGGGCAGGGGTTTGCAAACAGAACTGCCAGTGACAGGAACTACACAGGGAAAGGGAGAGATGAGAGGAGCCCCTGCAGTGCTGAGGATTGGTCCACAGTCCTTCATACTCTTAACGATGAAAACATCAAAAACGAGACGAGACAAGACACACACACACAGAGGCCAGCAAGCGTCTTGATACACACATAAGGATATACACCTGACTGGCCCTGGGTTTTTATGTCTGCCTTGTAAACTGGAGACGCATCTCTCTGTTCTCATGTGAGTTAAGAATGTAAAGGTGTGTTACAAGAAAGAAAGAGCCAAAAGCAGGATGGATTCCCATTCCCATTCAGATTGTGTTGCTATTTCCCGTCTGATCTATGCCATCTGGCTGTGGATCTAAATTTTGGCACCCCATCCATGTGGAATGCCCCGACACACGGCTCAGCTCGCAGTGAAATGAAGGGAAAATGAAAATGAAATGAGCTGAGCTTCTCTCCTGATCCTGGTCTCAGCTCTGTCCTCTGCTCAATCTCATCACCCCCACCCCCCTCACCCCCTCTCCTCGATCCCCTCTGTATCATCATCCTCCTCCTCCCACTCCATCCTCTCTCATCCCCCCCCCCCTATACCACCCTCAACCACCTCCTCCTCCTCCTCCTCCTCCTCCTCCTCCTCCTTCTTCCTCCCACCACCCCCCCCTTGGGTAATCAGTGTGCTCTCTCATTCTGTGGCACACGGAGACACATTGATCTGGCACTCGCGCACCTACACACACACACACTAGAATTGTCTCACACACACACACATTGATCTGGCCCGCAGGTCAAGTTCAATAGGAACAGCCAAGCGGCCCTTTTTTTATTTTTTTTATTTTACTGACTTTCTCTGCAGTACACTGCAAGGAGCTTTCAATCTCTATCTATCTTTCACACACACACAGACACACACACATACAAACAAATACACACTCCTTTTTACTGACCATGCCATCCGAATCTGACACTATAAACTACATCAAACGAAATGAGCTCACATACACCCTGTGATTTTAACACTTCTTGTGGTTAAATTTCCTGTCATAATTATTATTATTATTATCTACAAAATAAAAAAACACCAACTTTGATCCATTTCTCTACAAATTAGTGTGTATTTCCCTATGAGATCTCTCAGAGAAGCACAAATACTATAAACACACGCGGCGTATATAACCAAAGACATGCTGAGGAAGACAGACAAAAAAATCACAGCAACTCTCACAACACGCTGGAGACACATAAGCCAACATCTCAGTAAGCAAAAACATGCTGGGATTGTTTGGGGAGGGAGAATCCCACTTGACTAAAATCTCTCTTTGCCTCTCTCTGTAATGTTTTTTTTTAAGTCTTTTATGATTCTGGAGTAATTTATCCCTCAGAGAGAGACAGAGACAGACAGACGGACATACAGAAAGGATGAGAGAGAGAGAGGCAGAGAACGTCCCACATTTGGCACTACACTTTGATTTAGCGAAGCAAATTTAATTTTGTTTGCTTTATGCAAAAAAAAAAAAAGCGGCATCGACCTCCACTTGTGTTGATTTCCACTGGAGGCAGAAACATCGCTAATGGGAGCTATAGCGCCGCGCTCACCACGGCTACAGGGCTATACGACACTAACCGAATTAGCCTCATGCATATATTTAATACAGACCTGCTACACAAATTAGCCTAGTGGTATGTAGCCTAGCACCTCTCCAGCGAGACTTTGAGATCTGAGCTGCAAATTAATTGGCTAGGTTGCCTCCAAGACTAGCTTCTGTGTGTTTTCTTTTTTTTTCCCTCCACCCTGAATTATGCTTTTCAATTGCTGAAATGTATTTGATATGCACGGAGGAGGAGGAGAGAGCGTGTTAAATCAGTGTTCCTTCACAAAGAGCAATGTGCGCTTTCATTCCTTTACTGCCGCTCATATAATAGGTTGTATATGAGTCAACATATAAGACATGAGAAACATACACACATCCTCTGCTTTTATTTGAAGGTGAATTTGTGCGTTCATTAGGAGTCACACAAATTCCACATGCTGAGAGACACTGTAATGAACTTGAGCACATCTGTATCCCTTGGTGACTACTGTAGAGACTGGAAATACTGCCAGACAATCCCTTTGAAGATCTGACACCCAGAAACACACACACACACACACACAGTTCCTCCAAAGTAAAGGTGGTGCAAGGGAGAGAGAAAAAGAGATACTGTGATTGTGCTGGTGTGTTAGAGACAGAAAACAAGTAAGAGAACAAGACAGAGATTAGTTTGATTACCAAGCGGAGAACAACCATTATTGCTCCCCCAGGTCTCTCCCCTCTATCCATCTTGGTTCGATTCCTTGGACATACATCTTGGCTGAGTTTCAGGGTCTTTAAATGTAGTTGTGCTTTTGGTTTCTCGCCGCTGCCTGGTTGTCATTGTGTCTCACATTCTGACCTTCACTGTGACCTCGTAGAGGATGGATTTTTATACCTGCTTCAGCAGACGATGATTTAATGCTTTTAAAAATGTATATATAAATCATGCTGTTTACTCTCAGGTTCCCATAGATTTCTGGCATGTCTACTGACATGGACTTTAACACACTCCACAGATTTTCCTTCAGATTCAAGTAGCTTTGTGCAGAGCAGTCAGAAGTCAAGTCAACTTTTATTTAAAAGTGCTATACAAATACAAATTGACTTGACTTTGCCCTCCTGCAGTTAGTTCTTCACCAGAACAGACGTATATGCTCTGGGTCATGTTTTAAGAGAAAACCACGACCAAGACGGAGCATTGCTGCCGACTGCTTCAGGTTTTCTTTCAACACATTCTGTCTTCTTTTGATTCCTTTCCCAGTTCCAGACACACTGAAGCGTCCCCACCCCACAGCATGTTACTGCCACCGCCGTGTTTGACTGAAGGCAACTCCTCTATAACCAAACCGCTTCAAGTTTCATTCCTTCCAAGCAAATGGCACACTTCCAGTGTGTGTAATCGTTCTCCAGGTTGTCTCTAGCATCCATCAGTCTCACTTGGAGGTGCCTTTTCTGCAGAAGTGGAGTTTTTCTTGCTCTGCAGCCTGATAGTCCACTCCTCTGCAGGACTCTAGTGACAGTCTGACACCCTCAGTGTCTCAGCATTTTAGGCAAAAGAGTAAATACATCACACACGGAACTAAATGGGGTTCATGTATTTGTGCATCTAAGTACATGTGTGCACTGTGTGATGGTTTAACTTGGAATGTGTCGGCCCTTCAAATATTCTAGATGATGCCACCCCACCCAGCCCAGTGCGTTAAGGTAGGGTAGAAGATTTCAATTTGATGTACCTTTCGTTAAATTAGTGTAACTTCTCTTCCGATAGCAACCAATTAGTTCGGCAATTTCTCATTAAAACGAAGAATATGAATCATCTGTGGAAGCTATAAAACACTAAAAACATCAGCCAATCCTCCGGGTGGACCCTGCGCGGAGTATTGGCTGGTTGTCACTCTCTTCCTGCTCTGCGCGCACCAGAGAGGTACGTGCATGATGGCCGAAGTCACAGACCGCAGCTCGTCTTCAGGTAATGCGCGTCCGTGTGATTGGGAGGCGTGGCTTCGGGGTGAGCT
Source organism: Parambassis ranga (assembly GCF_900634625.1). Lineage (NCBI taxonomy): Eukaryota > Metazoa > Chordata > Actinopteri > Ambassidae > Parambassis > Parambassis ranga. Next base: position 12,385,371 of record NC_041043.1, read on the forward strand.
CCGAGAGAAAGGGGCGTGTGTTTACTTTCCAAATCTGGCTGACTCTCACTGAGTTTTCAAAATCTCCTACCCTACCTTTAAGGTGGTGGTAATAAGGGGCGGGGAGAACGAGGAAGCAGGAAGTGTTTGAATGTGTGGCGCCAGCGGAGGTGAACAGCTGCAGGCCGCCGAAAGCTGCTCTGTCCGTGTCAGGTGTGAACTGTATGTGGAAATATGACAGATAGAGGAGACCCGCTGCGGCACAAGGGGAAAAAGGAGTGAGGTCGGCCGGCGAAGGTGCGTGGGAGTCCAGGTGTCGTACCAGGTGGAGGCCGCGGTGACTGGATGTGTGCGTCGAATCCAGGATGGAGAGCCGTGAGAACTCTGGTGAGATTGATCCGTTTCTTTTAGTGTTTTGATTTTAGGCTCTTACTAGTTTTTCTACTGCGCTGTTTGATCATGGTAACATGTCTTTGCTCTATTAGACACAACACAGAAAATATGTTGTTCTATTTTCATAGGGGACAAATAATTGTGTTTCCAACTGTGTGCCACGTTCTCCAGTCAAAGTCTCAAAGCCTGGGTGTCTGTGGTTGGCAGCAGTAGCTGGGGTGGAGTACAGGTAAACAGCTGGGGACTCCAGACATTAAAAAAAGTGTAGGTGATGAAGAATAAACACACAGCAAGTGAGAATAAATAGACATTTCACAGTAAAAATGTTGATTCTTCTTCAGCAGTATATGTGGAATGTGTATTGTTTCCTTGATATAATGTATTCTGTATCTGTAATGGAAATCTAAAACAATTTCCCCACACGGTGCGATAAGTTGTAGTCATGAAAGAAACAGACCCGATAACTGAAATAACAAAATAATATCTGCCTTGTATGCATTTAGCAGGATGATACAGCCTATAGTCCACACATAAAATATATTTTTTTATCCAGGTTCCAAGGTAGAACTCTTCCTCCTTTATACTGTTTTCTCCATCCTCTTCTTCTTCTGCATCCACTCATCCTCCCCAAAAACCAGACCTGCACCTCACATCTTCTTTTCAAATTTGTAAGAAATCAGTTTAGTTATTCAAACCATCACTGTGGCCGACTGTTTGTCTGCATGAATATGTGAAACTTTATGTGAGTGCGATTTTGAATTTGAGCTCCTTCGTTATGATCTTCATTCCTGGGTGGCTGCCGCTGTGGACCGCTGGGCTTGTCTCGATGTAAGATCGCTCCCTTCTTGATTTTCTCTCTCTGTTCGGAGATCAGTGTGGCACAGGCCTGTATCGGCAGCACTTTTTTCATGTAGCCCACCAGCACCACACACTTCTCAACCTGCCTGCAGACGTTACCAGTGAAGGGGTTTTCACCCCGTATATTTTTCATCAAGAGTTTAAGGACCTTGCAAACATCATGGATGTTGTCATTGGTCTCCAATGAGGCGACTTTAAGAGGTCATACTGGATCATGATCATGGGCTGAGTTCATTTTCTCAGACATTGTACTTCAGGCTTCCCAGCTTCGTATTTTATCAGTGTTCTTGTCTTAGGCCTTGTCCACACAGAGATGAGCGTAGGTGTATTTGTAAAAGGTTTTTTTTATCGTATTTCATTACAGATCTGGCGTTTTGGGAGCCTGAATACGCAAATTTTTGAAACTGGGTCCCAGAGTAAATAGATTTCCCTAAACGCAACTTTTCTGAACAGATGGCGCCACATCCCCACCTCTCTATGAGTTTTGTGCGCATGCCTCATGTATTCTTCTGTCTTTGCCATGTGTCTGTGGTAACGTTACAGTGCCACCAACAGGCCTGGCATATATACTACAACGTTTTCAGTGGTTTTGTGTAAATAAGTCTGGACACACACTATTGATTTTGGCGATAAGTGCCTCGACGTGATGACGCATTTTTGTGTGCGACGTACTCTCTCCATCACCCGCAGGCGCGCACATGTGAGCTCATAATAACAAAAATGGCGGAAGGCAGTTGTTTTCTTCTGCTGCTGTTCTACAGTGTGAGTGAAAACATGCACTAGTGTGCGACATATTCCAATCACAGGTTAATTTGGACAGACACATTTTTTTAACTTGAAATAATCACTGATGTGACTTTTCTGAATGTATTTGTCCTGTTTAATTTTAATGTTGATATGCACTGCTTTGTGACCTTAAGATCAGAACATTTGAAGGACAAAGTTATCTTTAAATGTTTGCTTCATTATTATTTTGAAGCAGTTTGTGCATCTGTTATCAATACATATTTCAAACATGGCTGGTTTTAGACTAATCACTACTTACCAGCTTAACCTGTTAGAATGAAGTAGTTACTTGACTGAGGATTTGTCAGTATCATTTTAGAATAATCTGGTGATTTAGAGTCAAAAACATGTCAGTGCAATAGTCAACAATTAATCGTTCTCCAGTCAAAGTCTCTACCTGGGTGTCTGTGGTTGGCAGCAGTAGCAGGGGTGGAGTACAGGTAAACAGCTGGGGACTCCACACATAAAAAAAGTGTAGGTGATGAAGAATAAACACACAGCAAGTGAGAATAAATGCACATTTCACAGTAAAAATGTTGATTCTTCTTCAGCAGTATATGTGGAATGTGTATTGTTACGAATTGTCACGAATTCAAAAACATGTCAATGCAATAGTCAACAATTAATCGTCAAATTAATCATTATCGGCTAAATGCCACAAATAATCGTGATTCTTTTTTTTAGTCTTAGTAAGAATGGCGTGTCAAGTGTTATTACTGCACATTAACCCTAACCCGACCACCATCCTCAGCCTGCTTTGTCATTCTGTGTTTGAGTGACATGTCCTGTGATGTCAGCCAACATGTCAACAATGTCTTATTTTGGCCAGATACACCTTATAATAATATGCAAGTAGCGTAAAACGCAAAAGTTACTGCACACAGCATGTTATTGAAAGTCAGGTGCTATTGATACACTTTGGATTATAGAAGACAAAAATATAAAATTTCCCAAAATGTAAAGCTTTATTCCGTTACTTCTGTCATCAGTCTTCAGTCCGGCCTTGCTTTGTGTTTAAAAGTCTGTCATCAACGATTACAGGAAACATACTGATGAAAGAGACACAATTATAGCAGTTGGTAAGAATATAGATGTCCAACAGCCTTTCCATGCCACTGCCTGTCCACATGGCTTCATTGATCAGTATTGGTAATTGATACGCAGTCCTGTGCTTGTAGAATCAATCAGTTGGTGTGAAACGGTCAATCATGCATGTCAGCTCTTTGTCTATTCGTCATTCTCTCCTCCATTACAGCTCGGTGGTGTGCAAACAAAAAAATATGACACACCCTGCACCTCCTTCACCAGAGCTTTACTCACAAATTCAAATTTATTTCCTCAATCTTCTGACTGAGACAGAATGTATATCCAGGTGGACACTGCCTGATGTGTCGCTGCTGAAGGCCTTTACAGCGCTCTGTTATATTGACCGTGCTCACACAGTAACCCATTGTGTGTCCATTTGCATGGATAGCTGTAGATTTATCTGTACTGTAGGCCACAGTGCAGACTTGTGTATGGACATGTATGGAGATTTACTCCTGTTTTAACCCTGGGGTTAGCCATCAGTATTGATTGGAACAGACTTAGCCTGATTTTAATCCCTGCTTGGCCCAAGTCTATCGATCAGGGCGCTGAGCTTTCAAGTGGGTTTAACGACCTACCTGCCCCCTTCTCCCCTCCCTCCCTCCCTCACCCATCCCACCCCCCTCCTTTTTTATTTTTTTATTTTATCGGACGTGCTCTTTTTCTGCTCGTGAAGGAAAGGGAGAGGTTTGTTATCGCATCCCAAAGCAGAAGAGACGTGAAGCTTGAAGCCCCCACCCCACACCACATACACAGACTCCTCCTGCAACACCCAACCCTATACTGCAGAGTGTCACAGCAAGCTGCCAGTAAAATATGACTGCACTCATGCTTCTCCTATCTGGAGTTTGTGTAGGACATTATAAAGCAGGAGACGAGATGAATCTGTGCACCTCGACAGCAATGTCACGGTAAAAATACCTGCTGGTGAATTATGACCACTCAGCCGGTGGTAGGAGCGTCCCTTTATGTCTTTATGGGTTCTCGGAAGACATTTATATGGGACAACATGGGAAGTCTTATAGTGGCCCCGGTGCCTTGGGACTTGGGAGAGTGTTGTGAATTTATTGTCCTACAGAATGGTCACAAGTCTGATTGGTCCGGTACAGTAATGCTAGAAATGGACATCCAAGTTTTAGAGGTATTTGTTTGCTTGTATTTTCCAACCCTATGCAGAAATATGAATTTGAGTGTATCTTTGCTTGTGAAAACATTTATCACCGCTGGTGTGTGTGTGTGTGTCTGTGTGTGTGTTTGTGTGTGTGAGTTACTGTGCTTGGCGTTTCTCCTCCATTTGTCCTCCCAGAGGCAGATCAGGCGAAGGGGAAATAAATTGGAGAAAGAGAATAAATCAATGCTAAACTGAGCACCAGTGAGACCTTCTAACCCTGACACTGTCACTCTTAGCACACACACACACACACACGCATACATGATGTCAAACACGTCCAGGGAAATTAGTGTATACGTCCATATATCTATACAAACACTATACAAGCTGAGAGAAGAGAAAGTGACTGCTGCATGCACGAGGTGTTTACACCTACAAAGGAGGAACTCATGGTTACATGAATATTCTGATTTCTGATGAAGATGAATATTTTAAAAAAATCAGTAAAATGTAGGTGTTTTTTTTTCCAACCTGACTTTCACATTTTACAAGATTCACCAAATTGGCACAAATGCAGCTTTGCTGCGTTTTTATTTTCGCTCTCATGTTCCTTTAGTTTGGCACAGTGAACGTTTTCTGACAAGCATTTGTTGTTTGTAACACAACAGCAAAGCAGGCAGCCTGGTGGCAGCCATGTGTGTTTTTTTCATCCACTCTGGGACATAAACATAATTTGAAGCTGAAACTCAACACATCCACTGACACTAAACTCAGAGGTGGTTGTGGTCATTTTACCTGCTTTAATGATTATGTGCTTAAATTAAACGTAGCTGGACTTGATGTGTGATCCTCAAAACATTTGGCCTCAAATGGTCCATGAACATTATCATGTGTCCAGGGTTAGGGTTCTGACATTTATATATGTACCCAATATGCACTCAACAAGCACTAATTTATAATAAATATATTTATATTTATTTGCATCTTTGTACAGGAAACATACATGTTTCATTACAGCAGGAAGGTTCTCGTGTGGGTTTTCTCCCACATATCAAAGATGTGCATGTGTGGTTAACTGGTGACCCTAATTTGGCCCTTTTCATGTGATTGTGGCTGGTTGTTGATCTTGTTATGTTAGCCCAGTAATAGACTGGTCACCTGTCCAGAGTGTATCCCGCTTCTCACCCAGTGACAGCAGTGATAGGCTCCAGTCCCCCCTGTGACCCTGTAATACAGGACAAAGTGGTTGCAAAAATGGATGAAAGGTGGTCTTGTGTATTATTATTATTAACACTTATATAATGATAGTAGAAATGCAAATGACCGTCCCTCCCTTTGTTTTAAGTAACAAACGGCTCAATCTCATTGCTGTTTTTTTTTAATATATGGGCCACAGTTTTCAACACAACACTGCAGCTCAACAAGCTTTTTGCCAGTTGGTGGGTGGAACCGCAGTGACATCGCATGCACACCCTCCATATAACGACCAGTTAGCTTAGCTTAGCTTAGCTTAGCACAGCCACTGGAGACAAACTGGCTCTGCACAGACTACTGGAACCTCTAGTTGACAAATTAAGTAGCTTGGAACTGCGGTGTCTTTATTTTTGTTTTATGACTTTTTATGATAAACCTAAACTGAAACTATGCTTCATTTGACTTTATTAAATTGCTTTTGAACTTCACTAAATTTCAGCTACTTTTAGTTCTTTATTAAACTTCCAATGAAAAGACAAAGATTTTGTTTAGTGTACACTTAAATGTGTAACTTTTTAAAGTATTGTCTTAAAAAACTCTGAGTGTATTCTCTATTAAAGCACTGACACAGAACCTCCTGACTTTACTGAGCAGGTTTTACAGACGCTGCATAGTTCAGGCTGCAGATGGAGTCGAGCACAGGCGGTTGGGGGCCAGAGGGAGTGTATAGATTGGGATTATGGGGGTGCATTGGGGAAAGGCCCTTCACTGTGTTTTCTATTCAACCTAAGTCCTCTAAGACCTCCTCATCTCTTCTGAGAGCAGCAAGCTGAGATCTGATCTAATGCTGAGTGCCACATGTGAGTGAGAGAGACACAACACTTTGATGAGAGCCTGCTGGGGATGGGAGTGTGTACGGGTAATGAACGAGCCCGAAGTGTGTGTGTGTGTGCGCTTACATTTAGGGGTAATGAATTAGTCCTGGGTTTATATATATTTCTGTGTGTGTGTGTGCACTCTCCTGGTTCTCTGAAGGGTTGTTTGGGGTATTCTGTGCAGGTTTTGCTCAGGGGGGGGAGGAGGAGGAGGAGGTGGGTTCTCGGGGTCTTGCATTCAGATGTAATTAGCCCAGACAATGGCCTGGTTAAAGCTGGAATCCTCCGAGCCCCCTCTTCCTTTGATTGTGTGGGCCAGCTGTGGAGGAATGGCCATTATCTCCCTGTGTCCGGCAGCATAAAGAAGTCCCCCCCCTAGCCACCCACCTCTCTGCCCCAGTTACCCTTGTGTTAGGGTTCCCACAGGGGGAGGGACATGAGCCGGTCACATAGCGGTCTGAAGAAAGTGAAAGCAGCTAGAATGCGGCTTGGATTGCAAACATCCACTCCTATAAATGGCTTCACCTCGCACTTGAACCATTCTTTTTTTGCTAAATCAGTGGAGGAGAGTGGTTGGCACAATTTACACAAGAGCAATAAAAAAAATGGCTTTTCACATCTGGATCTGAATAGTCCTGGCCTTGAATATTGCTCTTAACTTTACAATGACGCTTCATAACTAATAGTGAGAAAGATAACAGATGCTTTTATTCTCTAGGTGTTTTTGTTTTCGTTCTGCCTGTGTGTGTGCCTTTCAATCCTAAATATCTCATACAGAGTTCTGCCTCCGCACAGGGACGCTTAGGCCCATTAGACCTGCGAAGAAATTGAATCTTTACAGCACTGGGGCCATATAATTACTGTTAATTTAACGCTCAGAATCTCTGTCATTAACTCTCGCTCTTGAATACAGACAGGGAAACGGAGACAGCATGTGTGTGCGAAAAGGCTGCCTGTGTTGACAGCGTACCCAACCCTTTGACTGAATTAACAGCGACCTCTTCGTCTTGTAAGAACAGGACTTGCATCGTTTATGCGTTATTAAGTCCTGTAATTGGGCAGCCAGTAGTTTGCATATTAGTCTATTAGGGTAATATGTTTTGCCTCTCTCAACACACGGCTTGCCACAGCCCCTGGCGACACATTTGGTAATTCTGCGAATTACACCCTAATCATAAACCAGTGTTCTTTCGATCCCTTTAATTCGGTGTGCGTCAGTTTGTGTCATCGCGTCCATGGCGTTATCAAAGGATTTGTTGGTAAACCTGTCAGTGATTTTTATGTATATGGCTTTTAATAAGCTGTACAAATGTCTTTGTGTGCGATGTGTGGCTTATATTTCCGTTGGCGTCCATGTTGTTGCACCATCCATGTGTGAAGGTGAACCACGGATACTTTTTGTCCTTTGAGGTTCCTTTTAACCTCATAATAGCTGCGATGTTTTACAACCAGTGCCCCACTTTGAGCCAATAAAATCGCATCTCCTAAATACCAGTAGTTGCCAAAGTAGGTCCAGGGACCCCCCCAGGGGGTCTGAGATGGTTTCAGGGGGACTCAGCAGAATGGAGAATAGTTTCATTTCAATATCACTGCATTAATTTAAAGCTAGGACCAGCAGATACTGCAGAATTAATGCACCATTGTGATCTTGTGTTACAATAAGGGAAAGGGAGACTTTTATTTTGGTGGCAGTGTAATACCATAGTTTATATCAAAAGTATTCATTCAAGGAGGGACAGTGATATAACAGTGATTGTATAATATTCATAATGATGATTACTGCCATTGTATTATAAAATGAAAGAAAAGAGAATTTGGCCAGTTTTGGGTAGTTAAATCCTAGCAAAGTAAAGAGACTATTAAGTGCTGGAACTGCATCAAATATTCAAGTAAAGTTCCCCCAAAGTCTAATTAAATAGTAATTAAATGTTCTGTTCCTCATTTGGGAAGCCCAGCCCCGCGTGTGCCAATGTGGCTGCATCCATCTCAAAGTTTACCCAACAAGCAGGTGGGAAGGGGGGGGGACACGGCGCTGTGCAGAGCAACCCTGAAGGATCCATTCTTGCTGTCTCCTCTCTTTGGCCCCGAGCTGCCCTCTCCGCTCAACGCCCCCCCTCCCCGCCATTATTTGTCCCGACGGCCGTGCGCGCTGCCCCAATGAACCCTTTTGGAACGGAACGAAAAGAAGGAGCGAATTGCAGCTGTGACGTGGGCGTTGTTGTTCCATTCAACGCTCTCGCCATGGCAACGGGGCAAAAGCTGGAAGCACGCAGCAAGCCCCTCTCTCCTGGACGGCGTCCTGAGGGCAGAGAGGCAGCTGGAAGTTTCTCTTTCATGGTGCAAAAGATCCTCGAAATACACTTAAATACACAACAAAACTGTGTTAAAATAAGATGTAGATTTGGCACTTTGACGCAGAAACTTCTCATAATTGGTTATTAACCTGCATCATATACCGAACATATCAAATCCAACTTTTACGCAGCGTTTTGACGCACGAATCTGGTAAATTTGACCCAGTGACCCAGATCAAAGTTATTAAACTATGTTCAACAAAAAGGGGGAACAAATCTTCTTTTTCTTCTATCCGCTGGTGTTCTGTGTGTTCTGTGTTTACACTCCGCAGCCTGATTTCTCCCTCCACTTTGTACTCTAGCGTGCTGCAGGACTGCTAGTATTGTTGGGCAGAGTGATTGGGGTTTCTGTACAATCTCCCGTGACCAATGAGCGGGGTGCTGTCAGGGGTAACCACATCTGTCAACCGTTCTTGGCCAATAAAGAGCGGAGCGAGGCGGACCACAGGTGCGCGCCTCTGCGTCCCCTTGGCACAGCGCCCGGGAGATGCTGGAGAGAGACGCCTAGCTGCCCCGTGGCGCAAAAGAGTTACTGTCAAAGGCAGCTTCCTTTTAACTCCAGCTATCACTCTGGCTCCGATAGTTATGGCGACCGCAACGTCCAACCACTACAGCGTCCTCACTACCCCCAGCAGCGCGCCGCCGCCGCACTCGGAGTCCGGGAGCATGCAGCAGGCGGCTGCGTACAGGGACGCGCACACACTGCTCCAGAACGACTATAGCACGTTACCGGGCGGTGGACATCCGCTCAGCCACGCGCACCAGTGGATAACGGCGCTGTCTCACAGTGACAGCGGAACGCCCTGGCCATCTAGTCCCCTCGGAGAACAGGACGTGAAGCCCGTACTGCATGACAGTGACCGAGAGGAGCTGCAGAACTCCAGCAGTCTGCAGCAGCAGCAACAGCAGCAGCAGCAGCAACAGCGACACCCTCACCTAGCGCACCAGCAGGCGCATCACGACGCCAGAGCATGGCGAACCAGCACGGCCACCACGCACATCTCCGGTATGGCGACATCTGAGGGCCAGAGCCTGGTCTACTCCCAGTCCGGTTTCGGTTTGATGCCGGGGGGAGAGCAAGGGGGAATGCACCACCACCCCCTGCGGGATGAGGACCACCACAGCCACAGTCCGCACCTCAGTGAACATGGAGGCGGCCCAGGGGCCCACCAACAGTCTCTGTCACATCATCACCAGCACGGGGGCCATCAGGACCAGTCAGACGAGGACACGCCGACCTCAGACGAGTTGGAGCAGTTTGCCAAGCAGTTTAAACAGCGACGAATCAAGCTGGGCTTCACCCAGGCGGACGTGGGACTGGCTCTTGGGACCCTGTATGGAAACGTGTTTTCTCAGACCACCATTTGTAGGTTCGAGGCGCTTCAACTCAGCTTCAAAAACATGTGTAAACTCAAACCGTTGTTGAACAAGTGGCTGGAGGAGGCGGATTCCACCTCGGGGAGCCCCACCAGCCTGGATAAAATCGCGGCACAAGGACGAAAAAGGAAAAAGAGGACCTCCATTGAGGTGGCTGTCAAAGGGGCTCTGGAGAGCCATTTTCTCAAATGTCCAAAACCAGGAGCAGCGGAGATCAACTCCCTGGCGGACAGCCTGCAGCTGGAGAAGGAGGTAGTCAGGGTTTGGTTTTGTAACCGGCGGCAGAAGGAGAAGAGGATGACACCCGCTGGGGGACAGATACCAGGAGGAGAGGACATGTACGGAGACACCCCTCCTCACCACGGAGGACAAACACCTGTGCAGTGACGCCAAGTCCGTGTTTCTGAGCAAAACACGGACCCTGAACGGAGGTACAATACCTCCTTATTTGTTTAATTCTCTGTGCTGGACCGCTCGGAACTGGACCTCCATCCAGTTTAGATGTTGGACCCACGGACACACACACACGGTCACAGTGGCGCTCGAGCACTAAAAATACTCATAGCAGAGCTGGATAAGGTTCCATGCCAGGCACACATCGGGCTGCTGTGCGCTAACCAAAAAAAAAAAGAAGAAGAAGAAGAACACAAAAAAAGCAGCGACGTCGAAACGCTTTTTTTCTATATCTTCTACCCAGGCGCCAGTGTGTCATTATGTAATGTGTCATTAAAGAAAGGCAGTGTGATGTGGACAGGAGGTGTCCGCAGGGGGACAAATATATGAAAACAAGCTTCGGGCATGATGATTTAGTCGCAGTCAGTGTGGGTAAATAAACGCCATCTTTCCATCATAACAAAAGCAACAGGGGTTCTTCGCAGCTTGTGGCAAGAGAGGTCTGAAATGGCAGACACCTGCTGTACAACGTTCAAAACGAAAGCCAATACCAGCCAGCTGCTTTTATATTATTATTATTATTATTATTATTATTATTATTATTATTATTATTATACGTTCAAAAACCACATTTATTGTGATTTATTGACTGTAAATTCGTTTAATTTTTAAATAAATAAGTGCAATTTCTTACATTTTAAATGTAGTAAATAATAATATTATTATTAATAATAATAACAATAATAATAGTGCTTTTCTGTGAAGACATCTCTGTGCGCCTGTTTACAGTGAGCGTGTTTTTGCTGTTTGTTATTTCTGTACTTTTCCAAAATGCTGTGATGAGAAAAGACCGAGACTGTCCGGCTGGAAACACTCAAAGCAATCCAGCCCATTTTGCCTTCCTTTCCTAAAAAGAAGAAGAAAAAAATAAACACACACACTCACACACACACACACACACAAAAACACTGAATATATCCTGGTACCAGCTCTGGCCACAGTGGCTACACTACTACTGCTGTATGACTCATTCATTCACGGAGATTCGTGGGATGTATCTGCATTCGTTTTTGTATTGCTTCGTTTATTTGTTTGTTTGTTTGTCTGTCTGTTTTTTTTCTCTCCTGTCAGTCTGTGCCAAAGCACAAACACAGACACGTGTTGTTGTGCCACTTAAATCCTGTGATTAATAACCCGGTCTTGTGTTGGAGATGAATTTCTCTGACCAAATTTAAAAATATAAAAAAAAATCAGAAACTCAAATGCAGCTGAAAAAATGTCAATAAATGTCAGCAGGAGAAAACAGATGTTTTTTTTTATTTTAAATAAAACACTTGAGTTTTTGCACTTTAAAACTTTTTAAATATTAATTAACCACTGTTTCGTCAAACATTTAAAAATAATCAGTTATGTTTGACGTAATGATCTGCAATACACACACACAGGTGCGTTTTCTTTATTTATGGTTACACACAATAATTCGTCTTTAATTTAAATAAAAGCCTGACTACACCACACCTCTGCTGCATTTGAGGTTCTGATGTGAGGAGGAGGGGGGAGGGGAGGGGGAGAAAATTTAAAAAAACCAAAACAACAACAAAAATATATCATCGACCTGAAATCTGTGAAGAGGAAATACAAATCAACGATTGCACAATTTCTATATGCTTTTTGTCATTAAATCGTATTTGTTTTCTAGAACACTGCAGGTTTCTTTATTGAGCTTCAGGGGGGAAGAATTATAACACAATACTTGTCAATAAGCTGTTTAATGCATTTATTATTGTTCTCTTTCTAATGTGCGGCGTGGCATTATAATTCTGTATTTGATCAATTGGTTTCGGTTGTTTGGAAAATTTGTCCTTCAGCTGTGCTTCGGTGAAGTGTTCAGTGCCGCTGATGCAGCTGAGGAGAAGATGCTCAGACAGGCGGCGCACGATGAATGGCCTGAAATCCATGATTTGAATCAATTAATATTTTCATCTGGATAAATGTGGAGACTAATTGATAGTCATGACGAGACGCAGTTTACAATATCAAAACAATAGAGTGTGTGTGGGTGAAAATGTGTACAGGTGCAGCAGGTTATGCAACACAGATATTATTGGTGTGTTATGGAGCCTATAATCAGGCCTGTTCCATCACAAATCATTCAAAATGTGTCATCCCGTAATGCTGTGAGCAAATGTAAAAATGTAAAACAAAGTGTGCAAAGACTGCACTCAGATTTATAGAATGACAGATTTTTATTCAATTAGAAATCAAAGAAGTTTGAATCCTCTGCCGTTTTTACATTTTCACCTGCTAGATGTGTTACAAATATATATATATCTATATATATACATATAGATATATATATTATAGCACCCTGTGTTTTCACCAATAGGCCTGCATATTTTATTTCCACCTGACCTAATCAATGGTGAAATCTGAAGCGGTGTGCTGGCGCCACCTGCTGGTTAAAGGATAGCTGTGTGTGCAGTCAAACTGCTGCATGAATCGTGAATATGGATGTAATCAGGTCGTTTTGTTCCGACGGGACAACACTTGCTTTCAATCTGCTCCTTACACACCTGTTCACTCAGTGCTGTTTGATCCAGTAAGTTATTTTTATTTAGTTTTGTTGTTTTTGTTTTTTTAACATTTAAATCAACAAGTCTCCACCTTTCCTCCATCCTTCCTGCATGGCTGCAAAAAATAGGAACTCCTTAAATATACATTTCTGAATCTTTCCTAATAATTGTATTTGTAACAAAAAAAAAACAAAAATCATTTTAGTGTTCAGCTAATGTGTTAAATTTTAAAGTAATTTTCCTTACACATACATTTCTTCGAATAGCTTCTCTGAGGAAATAATTTTTAGTTAAACGTGAGAATTTATTACCTTATTAAAAGTTTTTAAAAAAGAGAATAAAACACACTGTAAAACAAAAACAGATTTTTACAGCCCAACATGAAATGGTCAAAATCTCTAGGCTAATTTTATTAATGTATATATATGAATAACATATAGAGGAGAAAAAAAGCAGCAGAAAAACTTCCATCTTCAAATGTTTTATTCATTTCCAATCAATCTTTAATCAATAACCAAAAAGTATATACTGCAGCTTTTATTTTGAAATCCGAGCCAGTCTGTGCAATTCTGTTGCAAAAAGAGAGAAACAGAGAATTCTGTGTGTGTTTCTGTGTGTTTCCATGTGTGTGTGTTAAGCTCGGTCTGAACCCAGCTCTCTGGAGGACCCGGTTGCCTGGATTCTGTCCTATCAGCAGACGACCATCTGCCCTCCTCCCGGCCCTCACGCTCCTACAGGCATCTTCTGCATTATTCATAATTTCACGCGTGCACACAGACACACACACACAGACTCACCCCTCACTGCACACAATGTGCCATCTCACACATAATGCATACAGCCACGTGTTAGACACACACACACACAGCTGCTACCTCTGACACTGTAGCTCTGACCCACCAGAGATGGTTTATACTCTGGTGTCATTGTCAGTTCTGAATTGTCTCCTCTGTCTTGTGCTCGATCTCTGTGGTATTTTCACACAATGCTCTCAGAAATGAAACCAGCCAAAGCCATCAAATATCATTCATCTGCTCACCACTGTTTGTCTCTTTTTCATGGCCTTTTCTCACCCACAAACCCACGCTCCGTCCCCACAGCAGCAACAGCAGCAGCAGCACTGCTCCCACATACTCGCCTTTTATCCATCTCTGCCCTTCTCTTTTTTTTTTTTCCACTCGGGGTTTCTCCAGAGCTTCAGCACGAGCACAAAGAAAAGGGCACAGAGCTAATCCTCCAGCATTGTTGGGTGGGCTTAGCATTGTCATACGGTAGCAAGCACAGAGGGAGAGGGATTATGAGACAGATATATGCAGGAGCATACCCACCTCAAATGCTGATAAGTTTTTAAAAAATATGTTTTCTTCAGGTGAGTTAGACACAAAAACTGACACAACACCGGAGTAAAATATCACAGCTATATTTAATGAAATAGAAGTTGTCATACAGCCTCTAGCTATGTTACATTCATAAGACCTTACACAACAGTTTTCTTTTAGGTCATTTTCTGGCTCTCTTATTTACAGTATGATGAGATTCTACAAGTGTTTCAGCACACCGACACACAATGCAATATGGCTTCTACAAGCAAGGAAAGGGTCACTGAGGACGAGGCAGGGCTGTGACCCCTGACCTCTAAATGCTGAAGAACACTGAGACAGATGGTCACAGACGCTGAAGGATTTCTGCAGTTTTGTCCTTGCAGTGGGTGAAACTTTATGGATCAAGTTGATCTGACATCCAGCAGGAGGCTTATAAGGGTATAAGGGATATAAAACATGCAGAGTAGAGCATGTTTTTTTTTTTTTTTTTTTTAACAGTTACAGAATGGCATCTCAAAAATGTGGGCGTACATGCACTGAGTGGCAGCACAATATGCAGCGGTTACACGTCAGTAGACGTCTGAGGAGGATCTACAGTATTTTGCACTATAACAGACAGATCAATAAATCTGAGAATAAAAAAAAGTGAATGTAAAAATTGCAAAATCACACCATTGTTTGCTAAAATAAATAAATTAAAAAAATAAATATAAAAACAGAAGTTATATGCTGGCACTGGTATAAAGTAAACAGTTCTGTTTCCATAAGGCTAAATCTGAATACTGATGATGAGAGAAGGCATGCAGGAAGAGGATTTATGTATTTTTTTTTTAGTTCAGTTTTCAAACCGTGAAATTCATCTGCAGTACACACACACTCAGAGAGAGAGAGAGAGGCTGCCCACCTCCTAAAGGCTTGGGTTTCAGCCCAGTGACATTATTTTGAGAAGCAGAGAGCACACACATGCAGGAAAATTGTGATTTCTATATCATCATCCTCATTATTAGCAGCAGCATCTTCAATGATCAGAAGACCTTACACATTTTAGAACCTTCAAATTCAAATTCCATCCATGATTCCTATTTCATAATAAACTGCTACATGTTAATGCTACATATTTTTGTTTTAAGGTTCACACGTGTAGCAGCTTCACAAACAGAACCAGGCTAAATGAATGGATTTCAGGCAAATGTCAAAAAATACACATTTTCATCCCGTAAATTTAGAATTGTGACCAATATGTCTGGAAAATATGTAGAATCATATTTTTGGAATTAAACACAGACCTGGTCTAACTGCACTGGCAGATACACTGATCACTGTGTGTATGTGTGTGTAAGTAAAGGTGGAGCTGTGAGTCTGCTTACTTTATGACCAGCATGTTTGCATCCATACTCTATGAGCATACTCAGCATACAAAGTGTTGTGTTGATATGTGCGTTTGCTGAACGACCAACGCACATAAAACCTGCAACACCCATAACAACCACCAGCTTAGCATAAAATTAAAAAAAACACATAAGTGGACTTGTCTGCTCTGTTATTGCTTTTTTTTTGTAGCGACGTCAGTGACAAAAACCTATATGGCTACATCATTGTGTGGCTAATTAGGCACATGTAAACTTAAAAAAGGCCAGCTAAAGAATCAGCAGTGTAAAGGGAGATTATCATGGGCACGTACCAGCCATGCATTTTATATATTTTATATATATATATATTCTGTTTCTACATTGATTGTTTGACTCGCTCTCAATGCTTGAATGTAATTTGGACCTAAAGTTACTCTCCTCAGTGATAATTCAGGGATTTTTTTGGCAAAATAACTGTCTTAACCAGACAAAAAGTGCTTGTGGAAGTTCGCATCCAGTATCTTTAACATTTAACTGCACCGTTTGAAGACGTTAATGTAATTTCTATGGCGTGGAAACACATAGTACATAACAGCAGAATGTGTATCAACACATGAAACACCTACAGTATTTACACCATAAGACAAGAGGAGATGACCCTACATACATCTATACTATTTATATATATAATCAAATATTCTACCCAGCAAATCAGATTCATTTATATATTTACACTGACTTCATTCACATGAATCCTGTACAGGGTTCCAAAAAACACACACACAAGGCTAGGTGGTGCTACGAGGGACAACTGGCGGGGTGGTGGTGGCACACACACACACCCACTCGTCGTTGCCATGGTTACAGCTATGTGACAACAGGCAGAAGGCCGTGACTGCAAATGATGTTGAACCATGTGGAGGAGTTTCTCAGCAGCGGCGTCATTTACTCCTGTTTCTCAAGCTGTTCTTCTTCACTGTGTTTTCTCCTCCTTTACTTATTTACTTATTTTTCCTTTGACTAAAGTTAAACTCTCCACCAACACAGGCAGCACCCCAGACATTTTCTCTTCTAAGAGGTAGGAGGAAGAGTAGTGGGGTGTGTGTGCACCAGAAGGGATGCAGCTCCTTCCTGTGGTTGAGTGTGTACTATGAACACATCAGTCATCAACACTTGAGCTGGTCTGTCTCGGAGCACTCTGTGTCCATGTCGGAGTCATACAGAGAGTGGCCTGTGGGGTCACTGTCAGGCGACGGTGGGTCTTGTATTATGTGAGTGTGTGGAGGAGTGTGTGAGTGTGTATCGTCCTGGGAAGTGTCCGTGCGGGAGTAGAGGCCCAGATCAGGAAGTTTGGAGGCTGAGTCGCTGCACTCTGTGGTGCAGTCGTTGTAGCGGAAGTCCTCTAAATCCACAAACCATTCGGGCCAGAATCGGCGGCGGATGCGATCACAGTACATGGCCAGGTTGATCAACTCACCTGGGTGAGACAAACGTCTCAGTGAGTTTAAATTGTTGATAGATTAACCTTTCAATTAATGGTGTGTTTTATTCTTCTCACCTTTGATTAGCTGCTCCGGCCGTGAACCAGGTAGAGTCCACATAGCAGGGGCCAGGTGGCTGAACACTGCAGCATCTACTGTTGAAAGCTTAGAGCCCATAATGTACTTCTTGTCACCTTAAATACCATACAGAAAAAATACATGTCAAATAACACATATAAACACATAAACTAGAATGAAATGTATCACAGTTCAACAGATTAATCAATAACTCCAAGATACATTTTACCACCAGAGGTCAGTGTTGGGCTATCATTGCCCCCATTGAAATCTACGGGGTCATTCCATGTGAAATCAGCCAGCTTCAGGCTAAATGACCCCCTCAGATATTTTTCAAAACATTCACTATCAATATTATGGAGAAATCCAGAAATTTGGGTATGTAATATTTATTTTTCTTAGTTTTAGGCCGATTTGCTTTCAGCATCGCCTTTACTGCACAGCCTCTGTTACATGTAGGAATCTGGTGTTTGCTCCACAGGGCTATCTTTTCCCATAGAATTAGAAAATGTAATCATTTTTTTCCTACCTCGATAAGTTTGGGTGTGATAAAGGCCAAAAAAAATGGCGGAGAACCAATTAACACAAACAATTTTCCAACTTTTATGCATCACTGGTCTGCAAATATGCAAGATGGAGAGTTTATAAGCAATTTCCCTTCTGGGATTATTAAAGTATTTCTGATTCTGATTCTGATATTTGGTACAGTTATAGTGTTAATATGTCTCTACCAGGAAATACCACCAGTATATTTATATCTTGCAAAGAAATAGTAGTATTTTCTATGTCGTCTTTTTTCACAGCCATATTTGACCGTGTTGACAGTAATCCAGCTCCACAGGATCTCACTAATCTCAGCATGATGTGGCATGAATATGGTTTCGAGGCTAAGTAAACCACTCACCTAACAGAGTGGCCAGGGTGCGCATGTCTTTCTCCATCAGGGCGTAAACCTCCTCTTTAGAGAACCGTCCGATCCCGTGTCCGTACATCTCCCTCTTGACGATCCCACCTGTCAGGTGACTCAGGATCCACTTGAGGAGGTCGCTCAGTGGTCCGCTCACCGACAGCATCTTCTGGGTCTCCTCCAGATTGTCCACCCACTGACAGTAAGCTATTGTCCTGGGACACAAAAGATATGTTTTTTTTTCTTAATACAGTTCACTCAGTCACTCAATGTTTTCTTCTGCTTCGTGTTTCTCTTACCAGTACAAGTGTTCTTCCACCATTTTGGTGATGGCGCGAGACATGGCCTTCTCCTGCGTCGTCAGGCTCTTGTTGAGGCCCACGCCCAGCCTCTCCTCCAGGAAGTCGATGATGAATTCAGTTCCGTACACCTGCTCCTGGTTGTACTCAATCCATGGCATCTTTCCCTGCGGTGAGAGCTTCCCATCAAAGTAGTTCTAGAGGAAAAACAAGAGAAGAGATTTGGTAAAGTGATTTTTAAGTGAATTAGTACAAGAAAAAATACTGAAAATGAAACTCCAGAGTCTATTTTTACATAATATCAGACAGAATCAGCAGCCTTATTTGCTGTTTTAGAAGATCAATCTGAAACAGTTGAATGACATGTTCTGTTGAGGGACCCATACCTGGTAGGGCAGGTCAACCATACGGAGGTAGGTCTCCATCTTAAGGCAGAAAGGGGACAGGGACGGGACGCCAGTTTTGGGCCTGGAGAACTGGTGGAGAATAATGGCATCTTTAGAGTCCAGCTCTTCTTCCTTTCTGTGTGAGGTAAAGAGGAAGAAGCAGGAGAGAAGTCAGTGTAAAATCTAAGTTTATGGTGACAAACTACAGAATCATAAAAAAATTAAATACAAAGAAAAAGGGGTAAAACAAGCACATGAACTGTTCCCTACTACATGAACCCAGGATGAACTGACTCAGTGCAAGAGCTTTTGTTTTGACTCTGCCTGCGTCACGTTAGTTTCTCTGAGTGGTTGTATGTCTGCACAAGTGAATCCAGAGATCAGACTAATTCTTTTTATAGAAGAAAAAAAACAATTAAGATAGCTGCCCAGGCTAGCTCTAGCTTTAGCATTGCAAACCGAACCCAAACATGGCTCCAATACTGTGATGTATCACTACACCCCGAACCACTGCTGTGATGATCACTTTGTGCTAATTCTACAAGGTCACTGATCAAGAGGACTTCCATCCATCCATCTATCCATCCATCATCTGAACCTGCTTTGTCCTGCAGTGCAGTGTCACAGAGGGCTGGAGCCCATCCCAGCTATCTACGGGTGAGAGGTGGGGTACACCCTGGACAGGTCAGCAGTAAATCACAGGGCTCAAGAGGACTTCCTGACCTCTTTTTGTTTGTAACAGTTCTTTGACTACAGTTACAGTTGTTACAGTCAGGGCCACCCAAGAGCCAACAGACTTCAAATCATAGCAGTGGCTAATGACAGTAACCCTAAATCCATTTACTCATGCTTTTATTGTCATTTATTTTGAAAGACAATAAAAGCAAAATAAGCGAACACATTTTTGTCAATGTTAGTGTACTTTTAGCATAATGGTGCTACTGGTTAGAGAGGCCCCCTGTCAACGTTTGCCTGGAGCCTCATCAGACTCTTGTTGCACTTCTGACTTCAGCTGCTGTTGACGCTGCACTCCTTATTTATTGAATTAAACATTAAAACAACCCCTTTAGATGGACTACCATACATGTGTTATTGTGTCTTTATTCATAATTAGAAATTTAAATTTTAGGTTAGTCTCCAGTAAATAGATGTAAAGATAAGCCTTCTGTGTGTGTGTAAAATAAACTTTCCCATCTAGTCATGGTCAGTGGTGGAAAGTAACTAAGTATTTGTACTTCGTTACTGTACTGTACATTTTTATGTATTTATACTTTACTTAAGTAAAAATAATAGTGCATTCTCAATACTCCATTACATTTTGCAGCTATTATCTGTATTTTCTACTCCACTACATTTTTTTACAATGTCTGTAGTACCTGCATTTATGAATACAGTTGTGTTCATACAGCTGTGCTGGACTGATGTGAGGTCAGACTCTGCATGGAGGTGGTGTCACGCTGCCAGCTGTGTTTCTATAATGAGCCTCAGTCATGATGCCAGTGCTCTGGCTCAGTGAGCTAACTAGTTAGCTGCTGCCTGCTAACACAGGTCCATCGATTAATGTCTGATTAACATGAATCATAACATTAATCTGCAGCAGGAATACTGACACAGTAAAAATGCTGAATGCCTGTTTGTTATCAGCAGCCTCTCTGTTCACTTGATGCCCACAGCCTGCCTCATGACACACAGACCTGTCCATAGCTGCTTCTGGACTGGACATATAAATTAACTACACATTGTCCATTTTAATTTGAAGATGATTTCTTTGATTATTTTAACATGTTCAGATCCTTTGCAATGGAAATCAATAATATATATTCGGTGCGTGAGTAATAATTAAGTAGGATTGTTGATGTAGCTCTTCTACTTTTACTTGAGTATATATTTTGCTAGGTAATTGTACTTTTACTTAAGTACCAAGCTTCAGTACTTCCTCCACCACTGGTCATGGTTAAGATGAGGCTTTGAATGTCCTCTTGTGTGTGTGTGTGTGTGTGTATATGATTGATTGAATAAATCAGCCGAGGTCCTCCGGCCCTGAGTGACTGTCAGCCCGGAGCCATTTATACCAAGCTAAGACAACTGCAGTGTCAAAATAATGCAGCACCGTCCTGTGAGGGAGTCACGTGGACGACACACTTATAACTGAACAAAGCACGAGCCTCGAAATGGCAACAAATTCACGTGCGGAATTAACAGGGAGCTGTCCACTGTGCGCGGTGCTGAAATGTGAGCAGGCAGCAGAGGAGCTGCTGACATGCGCCCTGACGCACAGAGGCTCTGTTGGGTTTATTTTTCATAGAATATCCTAAAGAAAAAATGGTTATATGAAACCCAGCACACACGCGCGCGCGCGCACACACACGCACAGACATCTGCAATATTTCACAACACAACACTCTGCCTGCCTGCATGTCTGCCCACCGCACATTATTAGATGAGGTTTGGGCTTAACCCCATCCCCTCCCTATTAACATTAACCCGTGACTCAAACATAATAATTTACTTTTTTTTGTGTTACAAATGAGAAAAAAGAAGCCCTTTTTATCCATATATGCAGATTGGAGCAATGAAGTAAACACAGCCTGAACCTATAGAATGCTTCCTCGTCCTTGAAAGACAGACAAATGAAAGTGACCTGTACTGTAGGCCGTGTAGTGTCATTTCAGGGCTGTTTAGAGGCCTGCAGGCTGGCTAACTTCAACACACACACACACACACACACACACACACACACACACACATAGGAGGATAATCAAGGTTTCGTTATAATGAGGTTTAATGGCCAGGGAGGAAATGGAAGCTGCTCTTGTTTAGCGCAATTTAAACACAAAAATAAGACAACTAGAGATTAAAGATCTCTAATATTTGTGTGTGATTTTGTGTTTGTGGGGGTGGGGGTTCCGTTACATCACAACCCACCCACTCACGACTCCTTATTCTCCACCGACTCCTCGCTCTCACCCCGCCCAACCAGACGAGATTAAGTAATATCAAAAAACCCAGTGAAAATGCAGCAGCAGAGAGAAATTATAAACAGATTATAATCCACAGCCTGAGCTCTGGCCCTGGTGCAGCGTCTCCTCTGACAGCCTCTGTGCTGTTGTTGTTGTTGTTGGTACCTGATGGCCAGCAATTCGTGCAGCAAATAAGCAGCGGCAGCCAGCAGAGCCCCTCCGGTTATATACAGCGTCTTCCGCCACCACGAGTCCGAGCCCAAAGCTGACATTATCCCGCCGTAGTCCTGCAGTGGGTAGGCGATGATGTACCCATAAAACGAGAGCTGCTCATCGGAGCCCAGCAGGCCGAAGGAGAAGCTCTGGTTCTGGCCAAAATCAACCACACACGACCGCGTCCAGGCGAACCCGACGCGCCAGTACATGCTCTCCGTCTCCGGCCACTTTCCGCCTCACTCTGGCTGCTCGAGGCTTCATCAGCGGGGGCTTCATGGATGCTGACGGGTGGAGGTACAGGGCACCTGGACAAGGTGCAGCCGACTGGACACAAGCATCCCGCCCGGAGCTTGTCCCCGCAGCGGGGTGGACATCCTCCGAAGCCCGCTCGGAGATCACTGTACGATCTCTGCTCTAATTATTGTCAAGTACCAGACTGCACGACGACGCTTCCGGTTTGGTATTTCAAAATAAAAGTGGGGTTGCAGGTCTTACAAAACTCACTGTCTTGTTTACATTACCTTTGCAAACCCTTAGTGGATTATTAAAATAAAATTTATACACGTGAACCATCAAATCTGAAACTAGATCGTGTAGAAGAACTTTATGGAAGCTTAGTTACTTAAAACAGATACATGCATTGATACAGCCTGATTGCTCACTTCCACCCAGTTCTGAAGCAAAAAAGTGTGTGCAGGAGAGCAGGTACTGAAACAAACATCCTATTACTGGTGCCAAATTTTTAACGTTCACCGCAGGAAGCTGCAGGTGGTGCACACCTACCATTAGAATATATAACCCAGTTACATGTTACTAATGATGTATAATTGAATTATGTTATCTAATAATGTCTTGAAGATGTTGTTTTTCTATTGATTGGGTTTATGTTACACACAATCTTAGAACAATCCTATTGTGATGACATAAACTACTGTCTGTTTCGTTGTGATCCAAATTCTGATGTCAATCACTGCTGGTACTACTGCACACTAACCCTAAGTCAGAGTTAGGAAGGTCACAGAGTTGGGGTTCAAAGTTTATAACATTCGGCTCACTGAATCCATTATGGAAATGTCTCACTTTGAGGCTCTAACCCTAACTCGCCAACCGTATGTCCTAGAGCAAAGGAGATGTGACCCGTCTTACATAATTCGGCCACGGGCTTTCCATCGGCGCCATCCTCAAGCCTGTGCGACCTTCCGTTCCGGAGATACCGAATAGAGATTGTAATAATAATGACACATTATAAAGTCTATATCTCCGGAACGAAAATACCTACGAATTATGGGGGGTAGGTCGCGAGATATCCAAGTTTAAGTGCCTTATTTGTCTTTATTATTACTTCCGGTTCTATGGTTGAAAAAGGACCACTTCCGGTTTTATTTTGAAACACTTCCGGCGAAAGCGGAAGTACTGCGCAACGGTGTTGCTGCGAGTTTAGCTTTTGCGCACACAGCTTGGCCCCAAGTGACAGGAAAAGAACAAATGTGACGTATCTCTGAAACGGAAGCTCTCAGCGACTTGGGAGTGCCACCAATGGAAATTTCACCCACGAAAATGGGGGGATAGGTCAAGGTTTTATCAATCTAGGTCATACGGTTCAAAAGTTATTCAGGACTTGAGAATCGTCACACCGCTCTAACCCTAACCCTAAAAGACTGGAAGACCAACAACACAGCTGTGTACAAGAAGGCCTGCAGCAGACTGCACTTCCTGAGGAAGCTGAGCTCCTTCAACGTGTGCAGCAAGATGCTGGCTGGAGATTTATTACCAGTCTGTTGTTGCCATCACTCTGGTCGAAAGTAAAGCTGTCGACATTTTCAATTCAGCTCTTCCGGCTTTATTTTTGAAAAGAGATCACTTTCGGTGTTATTTTGAAACCGGAAGTACTGTACAACGGTGTTGCTGCTCGTGTTACTTTTGCGAACACAACTTGTGTGCCAACAAGTGACAGAAAAAATTAAATTCTGCTCTTCCGGTTTTATTTTGAAAAGAAAAAACTTCCGGCATTTCCAACGTAAATAAATAGGCTACAAGTGCTCCACCACAGAGAGTTCGTTGTCCAAGCCTTGCAGTGGAACCAACAGTGAGTATGTGTGCACTTGGTTTATATAGTTTCGTGGCAATGCAATTTTCAAGGTGATGTTTAAGATGTTTATGTTAAGTTAAACAAAGACCACGCTACACTATGCTAAGGCTAACCGTTAGCAAGAGGCTAGCTAAGCTGTTAAGATGTTTATGTTAAGTTAAACAAAGACCGCGCTACACTATGCTAAGGCTAACCGTAAGCAAGAGGCTATTTTAGTTTATTGCTGAGTCTGTATGTGTGTGTTTATTGCAATGTAGTATGGAAAAGGTTTTTGTGTATCTGTGCACTACACCGTGTATTTCTTGTGTTGCAGTTTTGCAAACACTAACTGAGAAGATTCAGTAAGCAACCTCAGTCAAATCTACTGGGTCTCTCACTTTGTTCGCTATCTGTCAGCCAGCACAGAATAATTTATTGGCACTAAAATTATTTATCTTCGAAAATCATAACTGTAAACTGAGTCAACTGGTATTATCTTTGGTGTGTATGACATCACTTAAGCCATCTCACCTTTATTGGCTTATAGCTGAGATGGTCACAGTGTTTCACACATTGTACTTTAAGTCTACCTCGTATGTAACACGGGTAACACCCCTTTTTCAGCTTTCAACTTAATAGTTTTGCTGTGCTCATTACAGGTGAAATGGAGAGGCACCCAGTGTTCTGCCTGCTTTGCAACACACGCCAGATGGCAATTCACTCCCACCTGAAGGTTGTTTGCATGAAGGGCAGCAGTCCTGAGGAGATTAAAACAGAAGCGGCTCGAGCAACTGCCTCCCAGAAGGCCTTTGCAAAGGATGGACGACTGTGGGACTTTTCTGAATTGCAGGGATACTGCAAAGATGAAGAGTCTTGCATTCGGCTGTGCAATCGCCTTCAGAGTCGGGGGTTTCTGGTGACCAACGCTCCCCAGGCTTGCCAGACTGACCAGCCAGCATCCAGGTATGGTGATGGTCTGCTCACCTCAGATTTATTAATGGACTATTTATGTATCTATGTTGGTTACTTTTTAATGCTTTCAGTGATGCCATAGATCTATTTTATTTATCACCTCTGTGATCTATGTGTGTCACAGGTCCACAACAGAGGATGTGCTGGCTTTTGCCAAAAAGGATGTGGGATACATTCACCAGAAGATTGTCAAGGGTGAATTTGTATCTCACACGGCAGGTACTACCTTGAGGTACTACTGTGAGGCCATCCTCCTGCTGGAGCACAAGCTGCCACGGATGGCGGTGATGGAACTCTGTGTAAGGACCTTTTGCATTTAAAATGACAATTTCAACAATGGCTGTATTTGTAATTTCACCCCACTTTGATACAGGTAGCATCTGTAATGAAATTGTCGCGCGCGTGTGTCTGTTTGTTTCTTCTTGCAGGTGCAGGACTGGGTGAACAGAAGGCACATCGCAAATGGGGTCACCGTTGAGCTGAGTTCCACGCACAGACCAGAGACCTTCACGCTGACTAAAGAACAGGAAGAGGTGCGTCATTTAACCTTGCACAACGTGCGTTCCCTTTACGGAGGTTCATGCGTGGTGTAGTAACAGACGGTTCCTCTGTCTGTCTCGTGCAGATATTTGAGAGTTATTTCAGGAGCATTAGGCCGCTCTTCATTCACAAATCAGGGCAGAGGAATGACATGGGGAAGTTCTTCGTGACGGAGAGCGGGGCACCCCTGAGCAACCCATCTTCAGACCTGAAACGCCTGAAACTCAAGTGAGTGCTCAACATTTCCATATTTGAAAGCATCGTTTAAAACCCCCACACTGCACCTGTTTTGTGCCTTACACGCACCCTCGTTTTTACCACAGGTACCTGCCATTGGATCAGGAGGAAGCCAGAGCGGCCACCTCTCCACAGGCTGGACAAAGTACAGAAGAACAGGCCAGGTAACCAATGTGAAACAGCAGGCGGGCTGCAGAGAGCAAACCTGTATGACCAGACTGCAGAATCTGACGTCTGTGTTTTCTTTCGTTTTTCTTTTTGTTTTTTAACTTCAGTTTTTCCTTCTCTTCTGTTTCCCCATCCTGCAGTGCGATGCCCCAGAGTGCCCACAAAACCCCCCTCCTGGACTGGGATGCATTCCGCCAACAATTCCCGGTGACACTAACGGATGAGCCACCATCAAAAAAGAGAATTTCAGAAGCTGGTTTCCCAGTTAGCCGGAAACTCTCCCACCGCTGGAGGTATCGGCAGCGACAGGAGCGCATCAAATATGTACTGAGTAAGTTTTTGCACGTGTTTTCTTGGAAATACTCTCATTGTGTTATTATTTACCACTTATTCCCTGTTTGTCATCGATCTCCTGCTGCCCAGCTCGTTCCACCAACAGGAAAGGCAAAGCCCCCCTTAAGAGCCGCATCCAGGCAGTGCTGGACAAAGAAACCACGTGGGAGGGGAACAAACCCACTTGTAAAGAGGTTTTGGCTGCCTGGGTCCCTCCTAAGCAGAACACGGAGGAGGAGAAAAACAAGTCCCAGGCCAGAGCTATCACAGAGCAGGACTGGAGAGGCCTGACAGTGAAAGATTTTGGCATGGCAAAGGGCAAGGGTAAGTTGTCCTCCCATCTATGCTGTATCCTCCACTGGTGAGGCAAATGTTGATTTGCGCGTGCTGACAGCTCTCTGTTCATCCCTGCAGGTGTGGTCGCAGCCATCCCCTTCAGCAAAGGGGACATCATCTGCGACTACCACGGTGAAACCATCACAGAGGCTGAGGGGAAGAAGAGGCAACAGTCGGGGTACTTGTTCTTTTTCAAGGCTGAGGGAGGAGCAGGCCTCTGCATTGATGCCACCGCGCCCCATTGTGAGTGCCATCCGGAAATGCAGACCTTCGGGAGGCTGTTAAATCACTCCCGCAAAAATCCAAATGTCGCACCACGCAGGACTTTGGTGGATTTTCCCGGTGGGCCGCAGGAAGTCATCCTGTTCGTTGCGCTCAAGACAATCAACATTGGCGATCAGCTGGTGTGGGATTGTGGGGAAGCGCATTATTAAAACAATATAAACATTTTCACGGGTGACATTGGGGGAGGCACGCTGCATCACCTCGGATGCTCTCCTTTTGTGTTTTAAAGATGTCTTTATCTTTTCATTCAAAAAATCCAGCATGGAGCTGCAGCCCTCTGGCTTCCAACCAGGCAGCCAGATATTGGCAGAAGTACCCTCCTGCAATATGCGGGCCGCCTTCTTATGAAGTTCCCATGCATCTGTTATGAAACAAGACCAAGACAGTTAGTGAGTTATGCAGTGTGTGAGCTGTGCCGCATGACGGCAACATGTGGATGCTGCAATAAGCTCCGACTGCTGCAGGGTGTTTTTCAGCAATTTAATACAACAGTTACCTGAAATCTGGAGCTTCTCCATCTGATACTTGAAGAAGGCGAGTTGCAGTGGTGACAGCTTCTCCCGAGGGGAATTTGGACTTTTTTTCATATAGCGCCGGAGCACAGAGGCCAGCTGTGGTGGCAGGTCACGGAGACGTGTATCGGCAGCGCCTCTGCTGCACCTGGACGGGGAGGAGAAAGGGTTGCTTCCTCATGAACATCCGTGCTGGGCAGCGGGGTTGACGCACGCTGCGTGGTCTCTGTCTCCTGTCGCTTCAGGTGCGTCAGGATGTCAGTGTGAACATCCTTCATCCTTCGCTCCACAAGCTGGATCATTTGTCCCTCCAGTTGCCCCATGCGCTCTTCTATTCTGCCCATGGCCCTGTCCTCCAGCCGTGCAAAGTTTTCACTAAGCTCTCGGCTAAACGGATCCAAGTGCTCCCTCATCTAAAAAAAAAAAATTAAATTCATACATATCTATTGAAAAAACACAGAAAACAGGGCTGTGAGCCACTCGAGGAGCGTCCTGTGTGTCATTTGAGCTTTATTTTCTTGATACAACTCCTAGTGTAGACTGCTGTTAGGGGAGGGGAGCAGAACTGGGGTGTGAAGGTAACACCGTGTTTGGTATACTCGTTTCGTATACGACACGGTATCGAGTTGGTACTCAAACTAACTGCTAACATTAGCAATGTTGAAAATCACACGTGCAACTGGTGCCATCACTCTGTACAGGCTACATACACGATTGCACTCAGTGAAAAATTTAATATTGCTGTAAGTTAGCAGACTCTTTGCTTTGCTGTGTTTTTTATTTTATTTGTTGTTCATAATATGTTCATATGTGTAAATTGTAAATGACACTGTTATAAATAAAGATTAAAAAAAGAACTCCTGTTGCTGTGAAAAAATTCAAAACTGATCCCAGGGCTTTAGCTACCGAATAGAAATTGTTATAATAATGACACATTATAAAGTCTATATCTCCGGAACGAAAAGTCTCACGAACTCGCCGATGGCAGCGTTGGAAAGCCCGACTACGAATTATGTCATCCATTTCTTCACTGGCCGGTTGAAAATTGCTAAACCTGGCATTTGTAGCAGGATTCAACCGCCAAGCGCCCCCTAATGGCTTCACGCGGAACTGCCTGTGTTGTACAAGAAGGCCTGCAGCAGACTGCACTTCCTGAGGAAGCTGAGCTCCAACCATTGCACTACTACAGATATATTTGGATGATATTTGGGGTGTATGGACTTACTCTGAGGAAAATTTTACGGTGTTTCTGGAGACCCTCAATAACCACAATGCCTCAATTGAATTAAAAGCCACGACACGCAACAATTTGGTGGATTTTTTTCGACACGACTACATTTAAAGGCCCTAAATTTACAATTGATAACAAATTAGATGTTAAAGTTTCTTTCACGGACACAGACACACATGCACAAAACAGTTACCATCCTAAACACACCTTTGCAGGACTAATCAAATCTCAATTGTTACGATTTTACAGAATTTGCACACAGCCAGAGGATTTTAAACAGGCCACTAAGGTGCTGTTCTTGGCTCTGTCCACTAGAGGGTAGTCAAGGACTTTCCTCAGGAGCATGTACAAGTCCTTTTCTCAGAGTAAACCTCCCTCTCATCACCACCTTCTCACCATCCACTACAAAATTGGTCTGGAACATTAAGAATAATTTTAACAATATTATGGCAGCAAATTGACCAAATAACAACATAAGAATCATTGCAGCATTTAGAAAAAATTTTTTTTAAAGGACTACCCTGTAAGGTCAAAGGTCATATCTTCCCAACAGCTCAAAACTGGTCCACAGGATTCTTTTTTTTCAACAGGAGAGATGGGTTCATGACTCCTACAGTAGAAAGGTTCATAAAACAGCCACATTTGGGAGTATTTTTTCAAAGAATTGTGTGTATTTAATTACTTGTGAAGCATGTGGCAAAAAAATACGTAGGGGAAACAAATTTGAAATTGCATATTCGGTTCACCTGTCACAAATATAACATCATTAACCAAAAACAGACCTGCCGCCATGTAGTCCACCATTTTGGATCCCATGGATGGAATTCAGTGCAGGCATTAATATTGGAATGTAACCCACACTGGTCCACAGCCCAGCGAAGGAGAGCGGAAAGAAACTGGATAAAATTAGGCCCATTACATCCACAGGTCCTCAATGAGAGGTCATATTTCAGACAATAAGGACAGGATGGTTTATGACAATGTCTCTTTTTGTTTTTTATTGTTTTTCCCTGATTTTTGTTGATTGATTGTTTGGTTTATTGGCCTGCACTGCAATCCCTATTTGAATACCTGCTCTGGGGACTTCACTTACTGGGCCTCTTCCTCTAACCCTAACTCCCAGGGCCCCCAGCCATCAACTTAACCACATCCTAGGGGCTGGCCCTAAACCTAACCTCACTGGAGCCCCGGCTCTAACCCTAACCATATTCTTCTGTTTCTTTTTCTTTTTTTCCCCCCCAGAGGGAGGCTGGATGGAGCATGCACGGAACCCACACGCTGTGTAGTTTTCTTTTTAAGACTGCACTGAAGGAGTGTTTCTCACCCAAACCTACCGGCAGACACACTCACAAGGACACACACTGAGTTTTTTTTCTTCCATTTTGTATGTGTAATAAGTTCACTTTAAATGATAGCTTCCTGTATATCTCCGGAACGCAAAGTCGCACAGACTTGAGACCTAGGCCGAATGAAAGCCCGTCCTGACAAACGGGGGGGCAGGTCTTGATCCCGGGGCTCTAGCTCGTACGGTTCGGGAGATCCGAGCGATCAAAGGAAACAGCATAGCGCAAAATGGAGGTGTCAAATTTAAGACGCTTTCCTTCATAACTCGCCAACCGTACGTCCTAGGGCAAAGGATATGCGACCCGTCTTATATAATTCGGCCACGGGCTTTCCATCGGCGCCATCCGCAAGCCTGTGCGACCTTCCGTTCCGGAGATACCGAATAAAACTTGTAATAATAATGACACATTATAAAGTCTATATCTCCGGAACGAAAAGTCACTCGCCGATGGCAGCATTGGAAAGCCCGACTACGAATTATGGGGGGTAGGTCGCGAGATATCCAACTTTAAGTGCCTTATTTGTCTTTATTATTATTACTTCCGGTTCTATGGTTGAAAAATGACCACTTCCGGTGTTATTTTGAAACACTTCCGGCGAAACCGGAAGTACAGCGCAACGGTGTTGCTCGTTGTTACGAACAAAACTTGTGTGCAACAAGTGCTCCACCGCAGAGAGTTCGTTGTCCAAGCCTTGCAGTGGAACCAACAGTGAGTATGTGTGCACTTGGTTTATATAGTTTCGTGGCAATGCAATTTTCAAGGTGATGTTTAAGATGTTTATGTTAAGTTAAACAAAGACCACGCTACACTATGCTAAGGCTAACCGTAAGCAAGAAGCTAGCTAAGCTGTTAAGATGTTTATGTTAAGTTAAACAAAGACCACGCTACACTATGCTAAGGCTAACCATAAGCAAGAAGCTAGCAAGGCTGTTAAGATGTTTATGTTAAGTTAAACAAAGACCACGCTACACTATGCTATGGCTAACCGTAAGCAAGAGGCTAGCTAAGCTGTTAAGGCTATTTTAGTTTATTGCTGAGTCTCATTTGTTTTGGGAGACTTTATATCTTAATTGCTGCACTTTATACTGTGATTATTTCCCTGTGAGGAATTTATGTGATGACAGTATGTGTGTGTTTATTGCAATGTAGTATGGAAAAGGTTTTTGTGTATCTGTGCACTACACCGTGTATTTCTTGTGTTGCAGTTTTGCAAACACTAACTGAGAAGATTCAGTAAGCAACCTCAGTCAAATCTACTGGGTCTCTCACTTTGTTCGCTATCTGTCAGCCAGCACAGAATAATTTATTGGCACTAAAATTATTTATCTTCGAAAATCATAACTGTAAACTGAGTCAACTGGTATTATCTTTGGTGTGTATGACATCACTTAAGCCATCTCACCTTTATTGGCTTATAGCTGAGATGGTCACAGTGTTTCACACATTGTACTTTAAGTCTACCTCGTATGTAACACGGGTAACACCCCTTTTTCAGCTTTCAACTTAATAGTTTTGCTGTGCTCATTACAGGTGAAATGGAGAGGCACCCAGTGTTCTGCCTGCTTTGCAACACACGCCAGATGGCAATTCACTCCCACCTGAAGGTTGTTTGCATGAAGGGCAGCAGTCCTGAGGAGATTAAAACAGAAGCGGCTCGAGCAACTGCCTCCCAGAAGGCCTTTGCAAAGGATGGACGACTGTGGGACTTTTCTGAATTGCAGGGATACTGCAAAGATGAAGAGTCTTGCATTCGGCTGTGCAATCGCCTTCAGAGTCGGGGGTTTCTGGTGACCAACGCTCCCCAGGCTTGCCAGACTGACCAGCCAGCATCCAGGTATGGTGATGGTCTGCTCACCTCAGATTTATTAATGGACTATTTATGTATCTATGTTGGTTACTTTTTAATGCTTTCAGTGATGCCATAGATCTATTTTATTTATCACCTCTGTGATCTATGTGTGTCACAGGTCCACAACAGAGGATGTGCTGGCTTTTGCCAAAAAGGATGTGGGATACATTCACCAGAAGATTGTCAAGGGTGAATTTGTATCTCACACGGCAGGTACTACCTTGAGGTACTACTGTGAGGCCATCCTCCTGCTGGAGCACAAGCTGCCACGGATGGCGGTGATGGAACTCTGTGTAAGGACCTTTTGCATTTAAAATGACAATTTCAACAATGGCTGTATTTGTAATTTCACCCCACTTTGATACAGGTAGCATCTGTAATGAAATTGTCGCTCGCGTGTGTCTGTTTGTTCTCGCAGGTGCAGGACTGGGTGAACAGAAGGCACATCGCAAATGGGGTCACCGTTGAGCTGAGTTCCACGCACAGACCAGAGACCTTCACGCTGACTAAAGAACAGGAAGAGGTGCGTCATTTAACCTTGCACAAGGTGCGTTCCCTTTACGGAGGTTCATGCGTGGTGTAGTAACAGACGGTTCCTCTGTCTGTCTCGTGCAGATATTTGAGAGTTATTTCAGGAGCATTAGGCCGCTCTTCATTCACAAATCAGGGCAGAGGAATGACATGGGGAAGTTCTTCGTGACGGAGAGCGGGGCACCCCTGAGCAACCCATCTTCAGACCTGAAACGCCTGAAACTCAAGTGAGTGCTCAACATTTCCATATTTGAAAGCATCGTTTAAAACCCCCACACTGCACCTGTTTTGTGCCTTACACGCACCCTCGTTTTTACCACAGGTACCTGCCATTGGATCAGGAGGAAGCCAGAGCGGCCACCTCTCCACAGGCTGGACAAAGTACAGAAGAACAGGCCAGGTAACCAATGTGAAACAGCAGGCGGGCTGCAGAGAGCAAACCTGTATGACCAGACTGCAGAATCTGACGTCTGTGTTTTCTTTCGTTTTTCTTTTTGTTTTTTAACTTCAGTTTTTCCTTCTCTTCTGTTTCCCCATCCTGCAGTGCGATGCCCCAGAGTGCCCACAAAACCCCCCTCCTGGACTGGGATGCATTCCGCCAACAATTCCCGGTGACACTAACGGATGAGCCACCATCAAAAAAGAGAATTTCAGAAGCTGGTTTCCCAGTTAGCCGGAAACTCTCCCACCGCTGGAGGTATCGGCAGCGACAGGAGCGCATCAAATATGTACTGAGTAAGTTTTTGCACGTGTTTTCTTGGAAATACTCTCATTGTGTTATTATTTACCACTTATTCCCGTTTGTCATCGATCTCCTGCTGCCCAGCTCGTTCCACCAACAGGAAAGGCAAAGCCCCCCTTAAGAGCCGCATCCAGGCAGTGCTGGACAAAGAAACCACGTGGGAGGGGAACAAACCCAC
This sequence comes from Parambassis ranga, assembly GCF_900634625.1. Taxonomy (NCBI): domain Eukaryota; kingdom Metazoa; phylum Chordata; class Actinopteri; family Ambassidae; genus Parambassis; species Parambassis ranga. The sequence continues at coordinate 12,418,676 of NC_041043.1, forward strand.
TTGTAAAGAGGTTTTGGCTGCCTGGGTCCCTCCTAAGCAGAACACGGAGGAGGAGAAAAACAAGTCCCAGGCCAGAGCTATCACAGAGCAGGACTGGAGAGGCCTGACAGTGAAAGATTTTGGCATGGCAAAGGGCAAGGGTAAGTTGTCCTCCCATCTATGCTGTATCCTCCACTGGTGAGGCAAATGTTGATTTGCGCGTGCTGACAGCTCTCTGTTCATCCCTGCAGGTGTGGTCGCAGCCATCCCCTTCAGCAAAGGGGACATCATCTGCGACTACCACGGTGAAACCATCACAGAGGCTGAGGGGAAGAAGAGGCAACAGTCGGGGTACTTGTTCTTTTTCAAGGCTGAGGGAGGAGCAGGCCTCTGCATTGATGCCACCGCGCCCCATTGTGAGTGCCATCCGGAAATGCAGACCTTCGGGAGGCTGTTAAATCACTCCCGCAAAAATCCAAATGTCGCACCACGCAGGACTTTGGTGGATTTTCCCGGTGGGCCGCAGGAAGTCATCCTGTTCGTTGCGCTCAAGACAATCAACATTGGCGATCAGCTGGTGTGGGATTGTGGGGAAGCGCATTATTAAAACAATATAAACATTTTCACGGGTGACATTGGGGGAGGCACGCTGCATCACCTCGGATGCTCTCCTTTTGTGTTTTAAAGATGTCTTTATCTTTTCATTCAAAAAATCCAGCATGGAGCTGCAGCCCTCTGGCTTCCAACCAGGCAGCCAGATATTGGCAGAAGTACCCTCCTGCAATATGCGGGCCGCCTTCTTATGAAGTTCCCATGCATCTGTTATGAAACAAGACCAAGACAGTTAGTGAGTTATGCAGTGTGTGAGCTGTGCCGCATGACGGCAACATGTGGATGCTGCAATAAGCTCCGACTGCTGCAGGGTGTTTTTCAGCAATTTAATACAACAGTTACCTGAAATCTGGAGCTTCTCCATCTGATACTTGAAGAAGGCGAGTTGCAGTGGTGACAGCTTCTCCCGAGGGGAATTTGGACTTTTTTTCATATAGCGCCGGAGCACAGAGGCCAGCTGTGGTGGCAGGTCACGGAGACGTGTATCGGCAGCGCCTCTGCTGCACCTGGACGGGGAGGAGAAAGGGTTGCTTCCTCATGAACATCCGTGCTGGGCAGCGGGGTTGACGCACGCTGCGTGGTCTCTGTCTCCTGTCGCTTCAGGTGCGTCAGGATGTCAGTGTGAACATCCTTCATCCTTCGCTCCACAAGCTGGATCATTTGTCCCTCCAGTTGCCCCATGCGCTCTTCTATTCTGCCCATGGCCCTGTCCTCCAGCCGTGCAAAGTTTTCACTAAGCTCTCGGCTAAACGGATCCAAGTGCTCCCTCATCTAAAAAAAAAAAATTAAATTCATACATATCTATTGAAAAAACACAGAAAACAGGGCTGTGAGCCACTCGAGGAGCGTCCTGTGTGTCATTTGAGCTTTATTTTCTTGATACAACTCCTAGTGTAGACTGCTGTTAGGGGAGGGGAGCAGAACTGGGGTGTGAAGGTAACACCGTGTTTGGTATACTCGTTTCGTATACGACACGGTATCGAGTTGGTACTCAAACTAACTGCTAACATTAGCAATGTTGAAAATCACACGTGCAACTGGTGCCATCACTCTGTACAGGCTACATACACGATTGCACTCAGTGAAAAATTTAATATTGCTGTAAGTTAGCAGACTCTTTGCTTTGCTGTGTTTTTTATTTTATTTGTTGTTCATAATATGTTCATATGTGTAAATTGTAAATGACACTGTTATAAATAAAGATTAAAAAAAGAACTCCTGTTGCTGTGAAAAAATTCAAAACTGATCCCAGGGCTTTAGCTACCGAATAGAAATTGTTATAATAATGACACATTATAAAGTCTATATCTCCGGAACGAAAAGTCTCACGAACTCGCCGATGGCAGCGTTGGAAAGCCCGACTACGAATTATGTCATCCATTTCTTCACTGGCCGGTTGAAAATTGCTAAACCTGGCATTTGTAGCAGGATTCAACCGCCAAGCGCCCCCTAATGGCTTCACGCGGAACTGCCTGTGTTGTACAAGAAGGCCTGCAGCAGACTGCACTTCCTGAGGAAGCTGAGCTCCAACCATTGCACTACTACAGATATATTTGGATGATATTTGGGGTGTATGGACTTACTCTGAGGAAAATTTTACGGTGTTTCTGGAGACCCTCAATAACCACAATGCCTCAATTGAATTAAAAGCCACGACACGCAACAATTTGGTGGATTTTTTTCGACACGACTACATTTAAAGGCCCTAAATTTACAATTGATAACAAATTAGATGTTAAAGTTTCTTTCACGGACACAGACACACATGCACAAAACAGTTACCATCCTAAACACACCTTTGCAGGACTAATCAAATCTCAATTGTTACGATTTTACAGAATTTGCACACAGCCAGAGGATTTTAAACAGGCCACTAAGGTGCTGTTCTTGGCTCTGTCCACTAGAGGGTAGTCAAGGACTTTCCTCAGGAGCATGTACAAGTCCTTTTCTCAGAGTAAACCTCCCTCTCATCACCACCTTCTCACCATCCACTACAAAATTGGTCTGGAACATTAAGAATAATTTTAACAATATTATGGCAGCAAATTGACCAAATAACAACATAAGAATCATTGCAGCATTTAGAAAAAATTTTTTTTAAAGGACTACCCTGTAAGGTCAAAGGTCATATCTTCCCAACAGCTCAAAACTGGTCCACAGGATTCTTTTTTTTCAACAGGAGAGATGGGTTCATGACTCCTACAGTAGAAAGGTTCATAAAACAGCCACATTTGGGAGTATTTTTTCAAAGAATTGTGTGTATTTAATTACTTGTGAAGCATGTGGCAAAAAAATACGTAGGGGAAACAAATTTGAAATTGCATATTCGGTTCACCTGTCACAAATATAACATCATTAACCAAAAACAGACCTGCCGCCATGTAGTCCACCATTTTGGATCCCATGGATGGAATTCAGTGCAGGCATTAATATTGGAATGTAACCCACACTGGTCCACAGCCCAGCGAAGGAGAGCGGAAAGAAACTGGATAAAATTAGGCCCATTACATCCACAGGTCCTCAATGAGAGGTCATATTTCAGACAATAAGGACAGGATGGTTTATGACAATGTCTCTTTTTGTTTTTTATTGTTTTTCCCTGATTTTTGTTGATTGATTGTTTGGTTTATTGGCCTGCACTGCAATCCCTATTTGAATACCTGCTCTGGGGACTTCACTTACTGGGCCTCTTCCTCTAACCCTAACTCCCAGGGCCCCCAGCCATCAACTTAACCACATCCTAGGGGCTGGCCCTAAACCTAACCTCACTGGAGCCCCGGCTCTAACCCTAACCATATTCTTCTGTTTCTTTTTCTTTTTTTCCCCCCCAGAGGGAGGCTGGATGGAGCATGCACGGAACCCACACGCTGTGTAGTTTTCTTTTTAAGACTGCACTGAAGGAGTGTTTCTCACCCAAACCTACCGGCAGACACACTCACAAGGACACACACTGAGTTTTTTTTCTTCCATTTTGTATGTGTAATAAGTTCACTTTAAATGATAGCTTCCTGTATATCTCCGGAACGCAAAGTCGCACAGACTTGAGACCTAGGCCGAATGAAAGCCCGTCCTGACAAACGGGGGGGCAGGTCTTGATCCCGGGGCTCTAGCTCGTACGGTTCGGGAGATCCGAGCGATCAAAGGAAACAGCATAGCGCAAAATGGAGGTGTCAAATTTAAGACGCTTTCCTTCATAACTCGCCAACCGTACGTCCTAGGGCAAAGGATATGCGACCCGTCTTATATAATTCGGCCACGGGCTTTCCATCGGCGCCATCCGCAAGCCTGTGCGACCTTCCGTTCCGGAGATACCGAATAAAACTTGTAATAATAATGACACATTATAAAGTCTATATCTCCGGAACGAAAAGTCACTCGCCGATGGCAGCATTGGAAAGCCCGACTACGAATTATGGGGGGTAGGTCGCGAGATATCCAACTTTAAGTGCCTTATTTGTCTTTATTATTATTACTTCCGGTTCTATGGTTGAAAAATGACCACTTCCGGTGTTATTTTGAAACACTTCCGGCGAAACCGGAAGTACAGCGCAACGGTGTTGCTCGTTGTTACGAACAAAACTTGTGTGCAACAAGTGCTCCACCGCAGAGAGTTCGTTGTCCAAGCCTTGCAGTGGAACCAACAGTGAGTATGTGTGCACTTGGTTTATATAGTTTCGTGGCAATGCAATTTTCAAGGTGATGTTTAAGATGTTTATGTTAAGTTAAACAAAGACCACGCTACACTATGCTAAGGCTAACCGTAAGCAAGAAGCTAGCTAAGCTGTTAAGATGTTTATGTTAAGTTAAACAAAGACCACGCTACACTATGCTAAGGCTAACCATAAGCAAGAAGCTAGCAAGGCTGTTAAGATGTTTATGTTAAGTTAAACAAAGACCACGCTACACTATGCTATGGCTAACCGTAAGCAAGAGGCTAGCTAAGCTGTTAAGGCTATTTTAGTTTATTGCTGAGTCTCATTTGTTTTGGGAGACTTTATATCTTAATTGCTGCACTTTATACTGTGATTATTTCCCTGTGAGGAATTTATGTGATGACAGTATGTGTGTGTTTATTGCAATGTAGTATGGAAAAGGTTTTTGTGTATCTGTGCACTACACCGTGTATTTCTTGTGTTGCAGTTTTGCAAACACTAACTGAGAAGATTCAGTAAGCAACCTCAGTCAAATCTACTGGGTCTCTCACTTTGTTCGCTATCTGTCAGCCAGCACAGAATAATTTATTGGCACTAAAATTATTTATCTTCGAAAATCATAACTGTAAACTGAGTCAACTGGTATTATCTTTGGTGTGTATGACATCACTTAAGCCATCTCACCTTTATTGGCTTATAGCTGAGATGGTCACAGTGTTTCACACATTGTACTTTAAGTCTACCTCGTATGTAACACGGGTAACACCCCTTTTTCAGCTTTCAACTTAATAGTTTTGCTGTGCTCATTACAGGTGAAATGGAGAGGCACCCAGTGTTCTGCCTGCTTTGCAACACACGCCAGATGGCAATTCACTCCCACCTGAAGGTTGTTTGCATGAAGGGCAGCAGTCCTGAGGAGATTAAAACAGAAGCGGCTCGAGCAACTGCCTCCCAGAAGGCCTTTGCAAAGGATGGACGACTGTGGGACTTTTCTGAATTGCAGGGATACTGCAAAGATGAAGAGTCTTGCATTCGGCTGTGCAATCGCCTTCAGAGTCGGGGGTTTCTGGTGACCAACGCTCCCCAGGCTTGCCAGACTGACCAGCCAGCATCCAGGTATGGTGATGGTCTGCTCACCTCAGATTTATTAATGGACTATTTATGTATCTATGTTGGTTACTTTTTAATGCTTTCAGTGATGCCATAGATCTATTTTATTTATCACCTCTGTGATCTATGTGTGTCACAGGTCCACAACAGAGGATGTGCTGGCTTTTGCCAAAAAGGATGTGGGATACATTCACCAGAAGATTGTCAAGGGTGAATTTGTATCTCACACGGCAGGTACTACCTTGAGGTACTACTGTGAGGCCATCCTCCTGCTGGAGCACAAGCTGCCACGGATGGCGGTGATGGAACTCTGTGTAAGGACCTTTTGCATTTAAAATGACAATTTCAACAATGGCTGTATTTGTAATTTCACCCCACTTTGATACAGGTAGCATCTGTAATGAAATTGTCGCTCGCGTGTGTCTGTTTGTTCTCGCAGGTGCAGGACTGGGTGAACAGAAGGCACATCGCAAATGGGGTCACCGTTGAGCTGAGTTCCACGCACAGACCAGAGACCTTCACGCTGACTAAAGAACAGGAAGAGGTGCGTCATTTAACCTTGCACAAGGTGCGTTCCCTTTACGGAGGTTCATGCGTGGTGTAGTAACAGACGGTTCCTCTGTCTGTCTCGTGCAGATATTTGAGAGTTATTTCAGGAGCATTAGGCCGCTCTTCATTCACAAATCAGGGCAGAGGAATGACATGGGGAAGTTCTTCGTGACGGAGAGCGGGGCACCCCTGAGCAACCCATCTTCAGACCTGAAACGCCTGAAACTCAAGTGAGTGCTCAACATTTCCATATTTGAAAGCATCGTTTAAAACCCCCACACTGCACCTGTTTTGTGCCTTACACGCACCCTCGTTTTTACCACAGGTACCTGCCATTGGATCAGGAGGAAGCCAGAGCGGCCACCTCTCCACAGGCTGGACAAAGTACAGAAGAACAGGCCAGGTAACCAATGTGAAACAGCAGGCGGGCTGCAGAGAGCAAACCTGTATGACCAGACTGCAGAATCTGACGTCTGTGTTTTCTTTCGTTTTTCTTTTTGTTTTTTAACTTCAGTTTTTCCTTCTCTTCTGTTTCCCCATCCTGCAGTGCGATGCCCCAGAGTGCCCACAAAACCCCCCTCCTGGACTGGGATGCATTCCGCCAACAATTCCCGGTGACACTAACGGATGAGCCACCATCAAAAAAGAGAATTTCAGAAGCTGGTTTCCCAGTTAGCCGGAAACTCTCCCACCGCTGGAGGTATCGGCAGCGACAGGAGCGCATCAAATATGTACTGAGTAAGTTTTTGCACGTGTTTTCTTGGAAATACTCTCATTGTGTTATTATTTACCACTTATTCCCGTTTGTCATCGATCTCCTGCTGCCCAGCTCGTTCCACCAACAGGAAAGGCAAAGCCCCCCTTAAGAGCCGCATCCAGGCAGTGCTGGACAAAGAAACCACGTGGGAGGGGAACAAACCCACTTGTAAAGAGGTTTTGGCTGCCTGGGTCCCTCCTAAGCAGAACACGGAGGAGGAGAAAAACAAGTCCCAGGCCAGAGCTATCACAGAGCAGGACTGGAGAGGCCTGACAGTGAAAGATTTTGGCATGGCAAAGGGCAAGGGTAAGTTGTCCTCCCATCTATGCTGTATCCTCCACTGGTGAGGCAAATGTTGATTTGCGCGTGCTGACAGCTCTCTGTTCATCCCTGCAGGTGTGGTCGCAGCCATCCCCTTCAGCAAAGGGGACATCATCTGCGACTACCACGGTGAAACCATCACAGAGGCTGAGGGGAAGAAGAGGCAACAGTCGGGGTACTTGTTCTTTTTCAAGGCTGAGGGAGGAGCAGGCCTCTGCATTGATGCCACCGCGCCCCATTGTGAGTGCCATCCGGAAATGCAGACCTTCGGGAGGCTGTTAAATCACTCCCGCAAAAATCCAAATGTCGCACCACGCAGGACTTTGGTGGATTTTCCCGGTGGGCCGCAGGAAGTCATCCTGTTCGTTGCGCTCAAGACAATCAACATTGGCGATCAGCTGGTGTGGGATTGTGGGGAAGCGCATTATTAAAACAATATAAACATTTTCACGGGTGACATTGGGGGAGGCACGCTGCATCACCTCGGATGCTCTCCTTTTGTGTTTTAAAGATGTCTTTATCTTTTCATTCAAAAAATCCAGCATGGAGCTGCAGCCCTCTGGCTTCCAACCAGGCAGCCAGATATTGGCAGAAGTACCCTCCTGCAATATGCGGGCCGCCTTCTTATGAAGTTCCCATGCATCTGTTATGAAACAAGACCAAGACAGTTAGTGAGTTATGCAGTGTGTGAGCTGTGCCGCATGACGGCAACATGTGGATGCTGCAATAAGCTCCGACTGCTGCAGGGTGTTTTTCAGCAATTTAATACAACAGTTACCTGAAATCTGGAGCTTCTCCATCTGATACTTGAAGAAGGCGAGTTGCAGTGGTGACAGCTTCTCCCGAGGGGAATTTGGACTTTTTTTCATATAGCGCCGGAGCACAGAGGCCAGCTGTGGTGGCAGGTCACGGAGACGTGTATCGGCAGCGCCTCTGCTGCACCTGGACGGGGAGGAGAAAGGGTTGCTTCCTCATGAACATCCGTGCTGGGCAGCGGGGTTGACGCACGCTGCGTGGTCTCTGTCTCCTGTCGCTTCAGGTGCGTCAGGATGTCAGTGTGAACATCCTTCATCCTTCGCTCCACAAGCTGGATCATTTGTCCCTCCAGTTGCCCCATGCGCTCTTCTATTCTGCCCATGGCCCTGTCCTCCAGCCGTGCAAAGTTTTCACTAAGCTCTCGGCTAAACGGATCCAAGTGCTCCCTCATCTAAAAAAAAAAAAACATTTTTTTAAAAATTAAATTCATACATATCTTTTTGTGAAAAAACACAGAAAACAGGGCTGTGAGCCGCACTTTCTGGTTGAGATAACGGTCCCCTACGCGTCTATGACTGCGTTCAGAGCCGCTTTTCAGATGTGCAGACGACTCAGCTAGTCAGGGGAGAGACTTAAAAGAGCCCGACTTGGAAAGCCTGACTTCGAATTAGAAGGGGGGGGGGGGGGGGGGGGGTAGGTCGCGAGATATCCAAGTTTAAGTGCCTTATTTTTCTCTGTCATCCATTTCTTCACTGGCCGGTTGAAAGTTGCTAAACCCGACATTTGTAGCAGGATTCAACCGCCCAGCGCCCCCTAACGGCTTCATGTGGAACTGACCGGTTGAAAGTTGCTAATCCCTGGCATAATCCCGGCATTTGCAGGATTCAACCATTGCACTACTACATGATATTTGGGGCACATGGACTTACTCTGAGGAAAATTTTTACAGTGTTTCTGGAGACCCTCAATAACCACAATGCCTCAATTGAATTAAAAGCCACGACACGCAACAATTTGGTGGATTTTTTTGGACACGGCTACATTTCAAGGCCCTAAATTTACAATTGATAACAAATTGGATGTTAAAGTTTCTTTCAAGGACACAGACACACATGCACTCCTCCATAAAAACAGATACCATACTAAACACACCTTTGCAGGACTAATCAAATCTCAATTGTTGTCCACTAGAGGGTACTCAAGGACTTTCCTCAGGAGCATGTACAAGTCCTTTTCTCAGAGTAAACCCATCCAGATTTCTACTTCTCTCCCTCTCATCACCACCTTCTCACCATCCACTACAAAATTGGTCTGGAACATTAAGAATAATTTAAACAATATTATGGCAGCCAATCGACCAAATAACAACATTGCAGCATTTAGAAAAAAAATGTTTTTAAAGGACTACCCTGTAAGGTCAAAGGTCAAATCTTCCCAACAGCTCAAAACTGGTCCACAGGATTCTTTTTTTTCAACAGGAGAGATGGGTTCATGACTCCTACAGTAGAAAGGTTCATAAAACAGCCACATTTGGGAGTATTTTTTCAAAGAATTGTGTGTATTTAATTACTTGTGAAGCATGTGGCAAAAAAAAACACGTAGGGGAAACAAATTTGAAATTGCATATTCGGTTCACCTGTCACAAATATAACATCATTAACCAAAAACAGACCTGCTGCCATGTAGTCCACCATTTTGGATCCCACGGATGGAATTCAGTGCGGGCATTAATATTGGAATGTAACCCACACTGGTCCACATCCCAGCGAAGGAGAGCGGAAAGAAAAAAAATTAAATTAGGCCCATTACATCCACAGGTCCTCAATGAGAGGTCATATTTCAGACAATAAGGACAGGATGGTTTATGAAAATGTCTCTTTTTGTTTTTTTTTTTATTTTTTATTGTTTTTCCCTGATTTTGGTTGATTGATTGTTTGGTTTATTGGCCTGCACTGCAATCCCTCTTTGAATACCTGCTCTGGGGACTTCACTTACTGGGCCTCTTCCTCTAACTCCCAGGGCCCCCAGCCATCAACTTAACCACATCCTAGGGGCTGGCCCTAAGCCTAACCTCACTGGGGCTCTGGCCCTAACCCTAACCTCACTGGAGTCCCGGCTCTAACCCTAACCCCAGGGACTCCTGGCCCTAACCCTAGATTTCACCCTAACTCTAACCCTATTGCAGAGCTTGGGTTAGGTTCTTGGCCGTCATGTGGCTTAGAGACTCAAGTGAGTCAATTGAGACACCAGCCTCCAATTCGTACTTCTCCTGGACTGGCAAAGCACCACTTAACATCTGACTGCAGTCCTTACACCGGGCCGCAGCAGGCCTCCTCCATCCATTTGTTTTTTTCCTCATAAAAGTAACATCTGACCCGAACAGAGAAGATTTCAGCTTTCTGGAGCTATTGCCTCCACTGGCACCCTACAGTCAATCACTTCCTTTCTTTTCCAAACACGGCAAAACATTGAACCACACCCACCCACCCACCCACAAGGTATAAACACCTACAGGCAAATAAAGGTAAACACATCCTGATCAAACTATTCATTGAATTAAATAAACTGTGCTAATTCGAAACAGGAGCTTGTTTATTTCTTCTTGTTAAATGGGATTTTTTTTTAGAAATGTCAAAGTAAAAACTGCAGACTTTAAACCAGGTCTATAAATTATTTCTTGCATTCACCACTAGGGGTCCTTGTAAAGCAGCTAGTGAGCTGACATTGAAGTTAGGTAAAAGGGCTGTATGTGACTTTTTTAACATGCTGGAAGATTCTACATGACATGAATATGACATAAGAGCTTGAATAACAACAGCAACCTGCTTTGTTTTGCACACCTTACATTTTATTAACATTACTCATGTTCAAGTATGACTTAATTAAACAGTCTGTTTTTGTTGTCATCTTTTTCCAAGAATGGTAAGAATATTCAGGTGGGTGAAGCCCTTTTGATTTCATGCCCATTCATATAACCAACAGCTGGAGTCTGCGAAGCAGAACAAGGCTGCATCTGATTTGCCTTCAAGGACTCATGTCGATTTAAATAAATCTGCCATGAACAAGATGTTTTTGTACCTTGTTTATCCTGCAGATGCAACCAAGTCCTGCAACAATCCCTCACATATGTTTAACCTGAATGGGGCAATGTGCTTTTCTTTTTTCTCTGTAAGCAGCAGCTTTTATTTTGTAAGGCTTTCAAGCACCTTTTTTGAGTACAGCCACACACACAGCTCCCACTGTGATACAACACAAAAATATAGATATCTACAGGTATATACACATATCATCACAATTCAGTGATTAAATATATGACAGAGGGATGACAGACCAAATGTACAACCAAATCTTGAATGATTGTTGATTTGCATTTACTTAAAAAAAACAAAAAAAACAAGTACATCCGACTGAAAAACCTTTTACAAAATAATGCAGCTTCACAAAATAAACCACTAAAATTAATAAGCTTTGCAGCAGGCAAATAGAATCATGACAGAGAAACAAACAGGGGCACTTTAATGAGAAGCACGAAGCTAAACCAGCTAATGATCGCCATCAAAGTTTCCACAATAAGCAAAAACATGAAAGATAAAATAAGTGAAAAGAATTATAAGGCTATTTACAAAAGGGGAAGAGGGAACTGGAGCTGTCACGATTCAAAAAACAGTAAATTCTGGTATTCAAAGAGCTCTTTTCTACCTTAAAGAGGAGGCTCTCTTGGGATTAAACCTGCCACAGCTCTTCAATGAACCAGCACACACCCTCTAGAGGGGGAAGGTGTATCCTGGCACATTGAAGCTGCACAGGCTGACATCCAATGAGATCCACACTCAGAATCAAGCCATTTTACAGAGAAGACTACTGCAATCCCTGAGGAATGATAACCCACCCAGACTCATGCACAGGCACACACACACAGACACACACACACACAGTACTTGTGATCAAGTTCTTGAATCCCGCGGAGCTCCACGTGGAAAGACTCGGCTCCTCTGGGCTGTTCAAGGATGTCAGGATCATCGCAATGACAAGTTCCTACTGAGCCATCACATCTGTTCTTCCATCCGGTTTCCACACATTCCCCCTTCCCCAGTTTTAGTTCATTTTCAAGTCCGAAGTGGAGAGGAAAGCATCAAACAGCACCGCCGTCATCAATTCACTGTGGCTGTCTGCTCGATCCATAACGACCCAGAGAAGAGGAAAGTGGTTTGTTTTTGTTGGGGTTTTGTTCTGACATTGCAAACATTGTGTTGTGTGAGACTTTAAAGCAATCCATTCCTCCCTATGTCGACATTATGGAATCCAAAGAAAATACAGACACTGTGCTAAGACTGGCTGTAGGAGTTGCTCTGGCTTCCATTGGAGCTCTGATCACTCTCGCTGCAGACAGACAGAGAGAATAATTACACACAGCTCACTGACAAATGTGACAGATGTGTTTTCACACCTGCTGCTTTGGTCTGCTGACTCCAACACGCTTGGTTTTAACCTTTTCTCATTGCTCTCTGCTAATTTTGTTTAAGTGGCATAAAGGCATTCAGCATCTAGTCGTTCTGCTGGTAGATAAGAACACCCACTTTGTTTAGTTCTGCTTCAGGATGTGAGCCTAAATTCAGCCTGATGTTGGTTACATGTTGCTTATTTTATCCACTGTTCTTTAAGATGTATTCCTTATAAAACCTCAATGGGTTAAATAAAATGTGCATGTGGCAAAGGCAACATTATGATCCAAGTCAAACACACCTGTTAGGGGGTGGTTTGGGTTTTGGCATCTTGTTTAGGACAGCAGCAATCTCCTTCCTGTCATCAAAATTCTTCCACTGGTCGTAGAGCTTCAGAATGACACGGATAATCTCCAGGATCTAAACAAGCGCACATGAACACAGGTTAACTTACATTAAAGCAGCTCAATACAAACAAAATTACTGTCAATGGGATCTCTTTTTATCTATAATTCGTTTCCTTGTTCAAAGTTATAAGACAATAATGCTTTATCAGCTTATCATTCCCGAGTGAAAATTGTATTTTAATTAGTTTAGTCTCATTTTATGGGGACACACACTATTAAAGGTAGGGTAGGAGATTTCATTCTGATACACTTTTTGTTAAATTGGTGTAACTTCTCTTTACAATCCGATAGCAACCAATTAGTTCGGCAGTTTCGCTTTAAAATGAAGAATATGAATCATCTGTGGAAGCTATAAAACGCTAAAAACATCAGCCAATCCTCCGGGTGGACCCTGCGCGGAGTATTGGCTGGTTGTCACTCTCTTCCTGCTCTGCGCGCACCAGAGAGGTACGTGCATGATGGCCGAAGTCACAGACCGCAGCTCGTCTTCAGGTAATGCGCATCCATGTGATTGGGAGGCGTGGCTTCGGGGTTTTCAAAATCTCCTACCCTACCTTTAAAGGGTTAGGGTTAGCATTGGTGTTGAATGTGTGTATGAATATGTGTGCTAAGCAACAAAACATTGAAAGAGAAATGAGTCTAACTTTGTCCATGTCGACAGAAAGCTCTGCAAACCACTGCCGGGCATCTTTTTGCTGCACTACACAGGCAACATGTAGACAGGCTGTGGAAGAAAAGAAGAAGAAAAAAAAACACATTTGAAGTCGGTAACTATATTTACTTTACCGCACTTAGAAATGCATGGGTGAAACTCTTACCCAGAGCAATCATGAAGGGCGGGTAGAGCAGACAGAGATCTGTCCGGTATGTGTCATTTACTATTCGCCTGGTAAAGACAGACGACACGATCGATTACAAATAAGCACACCAAATATACCTAAAGGACATAAAGCTTGCATAAACGAAGGCGCCATAAATACCAGGCCAGAGGCAGCAGCATGTCCTCCTGTCCCATATCCTGAACATACTGCAACAATGGTCTGTAGGGGTGGTACACAATCAGGCAGCAGTCCTGAAATAGAAATATTATCAATAAGTCATCTAGGAAATTATTCCAATATCAACAGCTCAGCTTTCTCTGTCGTTCTACTCACCATCAACTCCAAAAGGTAGAACTCACATTCTAATATCTGTTAAGACACAAATTAGAGCTGTGTTCAGTAGGTAAGACATCAGATGAGATTCAAACAAACTACTGTGACACAGTAAACACACAGCAGCTACATGTAGAGCCTCACATAAGTTAGTACCCGTCTGAGACTAACCTGTCTAAGTTAGTCTGTAGTTAGTACCACTCAGTGCAGATGTTATCGTTATATTTGCTTTGCATAAATTTATAGTGTGAAGTAAAAGGAACCCCGCTAGCGCATGCTGATATGAAGGATTGCTCTGAATTGCTGGAGAATCTGCAATCTGAATTTAATTTGCTGAAACACGGTTAAGAATTTGGAAAGATGAAGCTCTTATTTAAGTCATGACCTTACAAAGAATAGCCTGTGAATATACCATATGAAAGGTCGGAGGCTGGAATAATACCATAAGCTTATAAGAAACACAGGCTGTGTGATTTGAATGTAGAAAAGTAGTATACAGCTGAAGGATGATCAATATGACACATATAATGCTTAAAATGTGATAAAGACTACAAATATGGCTGCTTTGTATGCTTCTTGTGTGTCAGCCTGTCACTATGGTAACAGCCCTGCCTGCCATGTTAAACTCAGACCTCAAAAACCACCTCAACTTTGAGAGCCTGGCGCGTGAAAATGACTTGGAATTAGAAAATTATGAATACAAGTTTGATAGAGCAGCATCTAATGAGCGTTTCAAGACTAAACTGGAGTCTGTAGCTTGAAATTTGTAGGAGGAGATACATTAGGCAGATGACGCCAAAATTGCCTAATAATTTGAAAAACTATAATTTTTTGACCCGGAATGTCCTCTGTGAGATGAACATTTTGATAGTTGAATGGTTGAAATCGGTCAATGTATGCTGAAGATACTCTGCGCCAAAAAACGTACGGAAGATGAAGAAGAAGAAGAAAGAGGGTGAAGAAGAAGAGTTCGACTTGCAGCAATCAAACTAATAATCACCGCTGTATGTTCATATGTCACCATCACTCTCTTTTATTATGTCTGCAAAGTAGGCATGAAAAATAGTTTCGCAGTCACAGCACCTTGCAAACTCATTCCCTGCTGTGTGAACCACTCCCTCCTTTTATCGCTTTGCGGTGGCTGTCTATAAATAATGGTCTTCACAGCATTTTAGACAGGCAGCGTGTCAGGACAGCTCAAGTGACGTCCTGGCAACTCTGCTGTGATGCAGGATAAATAAAATGCTGCCATCTAATACGACTTGCCACCACAATGAGAGATGCTCTGGTGGACAAATACGTGTACCGCTGCTCATGGGACGACACCATCTCCCACACCAAACACGTTCTTTATCATAGAAGTGCGAACATTAGCTAAGGAATCTCACATATTGATACACTAATGTGGCAACACCGTGATAGGGTGTAAGAGGTTCTTGGTATGCTGTAATGCAGCATGGGAGTGCATAAATAACTGCAGAGGAAGCAGGAAAACAAATATGGTTTAGACATAACCGGGCTAACCTACAGACATGTGTTTGAGTGGTTTACATCCTTCTCAGAATTGCAGTTTAAATCTGTTTCAGGATAAAAAAAAGGCTAAAAACCTAAACTCCACAACACCCGTCATCTCTAATATCATTTATACTCCAAGTCTCATGTTGTTGCATTTACTGTATATCACTTCTAGCCTTGGCCTTATTGTTATGAATACATATTTTACTTACATGATTCATTCTGTAAGGGAACTCCTTTGGAAAGGCATAGGAAAACCTTGTTTTCACTGTGTGAGAAAATCAAAATGTATTTATTTTATCACTGCACAGGAAACAGCTTGAAACACCTTTTGGTTTTGGGAACGTGTACATAAATCTGGTCACTTACGCACAGACGTTGCTGCAGAGATCAGCCTGGTATTAGAGACAACACCAAATTCCTAAAAAAAAAAAAAAAAAACAATTATCTTAAATTTGCAACAAAAATTAAATGAGCTAATTGATTAAGATTTTCGCCTCCCTGGCAACATAAGCATGTTCATACCTCCACTTTAGAGGCCAAGAAAACACAGGTAGGAGCCATGAGCACCGGATCTATACTTTTCAAAGAATACCTGTGTGCAAAAAAAATACATAAATAAATAAACAACTTGCATATTGATGGTAATTTATGTATCCCCATGTACTGTTAAGATAAGATAATCCTTTATTAGCCCCCCCACAGGGGAAATTCAGTGGCACACATAAGAAGAAAAATGTATACATGTACATTGACAGTACAAAGCTAATATATTCACATTATGAATATTAGCTGTAGCTGTAATAGGCAAAAAAAGCATAGTCGTCCCATCATCAACATTTCACAGGAGAAGTATTCTAATGGTCCTTACCTGGCATAAAAGCGCTTAAAGTACACAGTTGCAGTAGCAATGACCTGCTGCCGCAGCTTCAGGTGTTCACCCAAAGCCTGAATCACTACAAAGGACATAATTAAATAAATTACTTCTTATTTGATTTATATTTATCAACTAAAATACACCCGTTTTATTTACGATGACACCAATCAATGTTTTTAACAGCAACTAAAGAGCTAAATTAAGTAGATTAATTTCACGTATAATCTAATAACATTAATGGATCCATGCTTAGGTACATGTATAACGATGCTGTGTAACTTAATTTAATCTGCATCGAAAGTCTATGTTAATAATTGTTTTTTAGCAAATACCATTGGCAAAGAATATCTGTAGTTTCCAGTACTCCTCCTCTGTCAGGAACTTCAGGTCCTTTTGTCGCTCTTTCATCAGGTCCTGTTTATCGAGGACCCACTGCAGACTTTAAGGGATACATTAAATAATGTTATTTCAATTTCTGACGCGCTTAACTGTCAAACTATAAGACACAGAGCAAGCTAGCTAGCAGGTAGCCTAAGAGTTACAATACAAAGCACTGCGTCAGCTACTGATGTAGCCGTAGTTACAATATAAAAGTAACCTCGCATAGTTAAGTCTTTAACAGCAGGGCTTTTACCTGGCATCGTTTTATTTTTAGTAACTGTTTATTTAATATTATAGCGATGGTTCGAAAGATAGCGTTAGTTACGATGTAGTCGCTCAGCCACAGCTAGGCCTCACAACAAAGACGGCGAATTACAAAATAAAGACGTAACATGTCTAAATGTTCGTGAAAACTTACTAATGAGAACTCTGCCAGAAGTTCCCCGCCATGTCGTAGCAGTTGAGGTAGAGAAATAAGACTTAAATGTCTTGTTTTTCGCCGACAAAGAAGTGAATACCTATAGGAAAGTAGTTATGCTAAGCAGAAGCCGGAGTAACAATATAAACCTTCCGGAGAGCCTAATACAATGGTTCCCGATCCTTGGTTCCGCCTTTAACAAAGAATTATTTTTTTGCCTTCATCTAGTTTTAAAAAAAGAATTAAATGTATTTTACTGATTAAATTAAATTGTACTGCAGATAAGAGACAAGCCATGATGATTAAATTGAATAAATATAATTTCATTCTGCATTTACTGACAAAAGACTGCATTACATTAGTCAACACAGAATCATAATTGAAGAAGTAATATTCTTCCCACTGTCTGCAGACCTAATGAATTCCTTGACGTAACCTTGATAGATGTTTGTAGAGATATTCAGCCTTGGGTTGGGAAGGTTCAACATTCCTCTGTAGTGTTAAGGGAAGGGCTGTGGGGGGATATAAAGACCCCAACATGGGAGAGACAGAGGGACACTTCCAGTCTTCAGCTGAATTGTTCAGAGTTAGGGCGATCAACATGAGCCGCAGTCCAGAGAGGATGTCTTCATACCGCCGCCATTTCGAGGGCACTGTGGCAGCTGCTCCTGTGTACCAGCTCCGGGTGTCCAGCCCATCTCCCACCCGCAGGGAATCCCGCCACCGGTCAGCAAGCTTCACCCGAAGTGCTGGGACGATGGGGCACAGGGCCTTCACTTCCAAGACTCGTATGACCAGGTGGGTCACCTATACTAAATTCATGTTCACACCTAGCTTCCACTGGCTCTGCCAATCTGTTTAAAACCTACTGCCTTCTACAGCAGCACCAGTATGGGAGCACTGTGCTTTGGTATGTCCTTGGGGCTTGGGCCCAAATTGGACCTGGATGCAGCTGCTGCAGAGAACCAGGCCTTTATGTTGACTCGCACCAATGAAAGGCAGGAGATGGTTACCCTCAATGACCGCCTGGCAGTGTACATTGAAAAGGCAAGAGGAAATCCACACACACACACACACACACACAGCTGAAAAAACTGACAGTTCTGTATCAACTATCCTCTTTTTTTTCTGTAGGTGCGAACACTGGAGTCAAACAACAAGCTGCTGGAAGCTGAGATTGAGGCCCAGAAAGGTCGCCATGTCAGACCATCAGGCCTCAGGCAGCTCTATGAGTCTCAGCTGAAGGAACTCAACAAAGAGGCTGAGCAAATGAAAGTGCAGAGGGTAAGAGAGAACATGTTTTAATCACGGTTAAGAGGACCCTTGGTTGTATAGAAGTGTGACCACTGTATCCCTGGCCGGTACAGAATTCCTCTTTGGTGGCAAAGGAGGCCATGATGGCGCAGCTGGACATGCTGAAGGCCAAATATGCCGAAGCTGTGGAGGCCAGGAAAAAGACGGAGCATGACATTGAAGTGCTTCGTCCGGTAGGACACAATGAAAAGTTTTTTCACAGTTATGAATTAAGCACCTGACAATTGCCTGTCTGTCTATTTGTCCCAGGATGTGGACAAAGCTACCTCAACCCGAATCGCACTGGAGAAGCAGCTGGAGAACCTGGAGGTGGAACTGGCCTTCCTGCAGAGAGTTCACAAGGAGGTGACACATTCTTGTACATACTGTGTATATGAGTCAGTGGCATGCCATTCATTTTATCGTTATTGTTTCAATGGGAAGGTAATTATTGCTGTGACTGGTGAGTAAGACCATGAACATGGTAGTAATCAGTATCATGAGAAAGTCTCAAGAAGCTGAAGGGGGAAGTTGTGACTGACTTGAAAAAGGACCATTCCCCTTTTTGTGTGTATAACAAACTATTCAGGTTTGTAGTCTGAGTGATCTTACATGGGAAAAAGCCCTGCCACAAGCTGCATATCAAATACATATTAATTATTTTATGGTCCCTTAATAACCAAAATACATCACTTTACAACTATAGCCATACCACATTAAATATATAATATATATATATATATATATAAGCATTTAATCAGCACCCATCTCAATTATCACTTTTTCCATAACTGTGACCCCTTGAAAGGAAATTGAGGAGCTGATGCTGCAGATCTATTCAGTAAACTCCGTGGTGGATGTGTCCTTCGGCCTGCCAGACCTCTCCTCTGCTCTAAGGCAGATTCAGTCTCAGTATGACAGCATTGCTGCTAAAAATCTACAGGTATGTTATTTTTTAACTTTTTCTTTTTTGTTGTTGTTGTTGTTGCTCAAAATATCATTTGTTCTCCATCAGGAAATGGATGCTTGGTACAAAGCTAAGTTTCAAGACCTGAACAACGCCTCCAATAAACACGTCCGCAGTGTTCGAGGCCTGAGGGAGGAAATCGCTGGTTATAAGAAAGACGTGAGTATGATTTTAATCGTCTTATTTTATAGATGATTTTACTACCTCCTGGTATATGTACTGTACACGTGCACGTTTAGATCCTTAACAAGACCCGTGATTTGGAGGCGCTGAAGACGAAGAACGAGTATTTGGAAACCCTGATCCATGAGCTAGTGGAGAAATACAAGCAGAAGGAGGAGGGCATGCAGGTGAGTGACTGCAAGTACATTTAATTAATTAAGGTCCCAAAAACACAGCGTAACTGTATCAGTGTGGTCTGTTGCAACAGGAGCGCATTGAGGAGATTAAACTGGATCTGAAGGTGACCAAGGAGAAAATAGCCCTGCTGGTGAGGGAATACCAGGATTTACTGAATGTCAAGATGGCTCTGGAGATTGAGATCACCACCTACAGGTGAGCATACTGTTAATATGTGGTTTAAATTTAAAAAAAATGGACACTATAGAAAATAAAAATTTGTTTTTTTTTAAATTGCCTGTTCATTAGGAAGCTGATTGAGGGGGAAGACAGTCGTCTGAGCACCATGGTGCAGAACCTCTCCCTAACAGGAGGTGGGCATCTCACTGCCAGTGTTAGCAGAAGCACCACCTCTGCTTCAGGCTTAGTGTCAGCCTCAGATAGCTCATCTGCCACCGCAGCGACCTCAAAAGTGGATGGAGGTCCCAGCAACACAATCAGCAAGGTGACTGAGAAAACTGCCAGCGCTGCCCGAGTGAAGGTGGCCTCGGCAGACACCCAGACGGACGGAAGCTTGGAAGAGCAGGCAATTGAGATGTCTGAGAGGAAGACAGTCCTCATCAGGTAAAGGATAACTTTAGCACAGGATGCTTATTGCATAAAGTTATGACACAATAAACGTTCTCACCTGTATTCTTTCCCCTGTTCTCACATTTCCCCAGAACAGTTAAGACAGACGAGGACACTTACGAGAGCAACACACAGCAGTGCACCATCATCATTTCTGGGGCAGCTGATGACACCGATGAAGAATAAACCATTTACACCTGCTGCCTGTGTGCTGTACACCGATGTTTCCTGCCATGCGGAGTCAGATATTAAGTCTCAGTAGAAATGAAAACAATGTACAGCATCACTCTGTCACTCTGCCCTGCCTGCTCCTAACTCCCTGCCTCTGTGCTTCTTTAATCCTCCCGTGTGTGTGCTGTGATAATAAAAGTAACAAAAATAAACAGCAAGCAAGAGAGTAGTGTTGTTGTTTTCATTAAAATCAAAGGCATCTTTTTTTTCACCCTTTTCATTATTTATTTAAAATGAAAGCAGCTGTTTTCATGTAAACTTTTGATTTCCCCATTTTAAAAAGTAAAAATAAATTACTGAGAGCAATGATTCAAAAAAGTTCAAATCACAATATAACAAGAAGATAATGTATTAAAATGTGTGATAATCACAGTGTATATATTTACACTATAGGAGCTAATTTCTATCACACAGAAACCTGCCTAGGCACGTGGCAGCCTTTTTGAGCTACAATCACATCCTGTTATTGTCCCCCGTATTGTGTCCCACAGCATCTGAGTGACAGAAAAAAGTAGTACCAAAGTGTATTTTACATTATAAATCCATTTGGCACCTCCCTGCAAAAAGGCAATTCTTATAAACTGTAGTAAGAAAGAAAGTAAGAAGTGCAGTAAGTAAGTGCAGACTGATTGGTAAACATTGCCTGCTTAATGCGCTTCTAGTGAATCGGTTTGGGTTCATCTCCCACTCCCCCAGCAAGGCGATACACAGCCAGGCTAACTTCATGTGCCAGTGCATCAGCGCTCTCCTACAAACACATAAACAACATGGAGAACAACAGTGTTATTCATCAGCACAGCCCTCTCTGTAGATAAGATTCAGATGCAGAAGAGTTCTCACCTGTGTGTCTGCCTCTGCGTAAACTCTCACCACATCCTCAGTGCCCGAGGGCCTCACAAAGGAGCGAGCCTGTCTGTACTTCTTCACTAAACCGTCGATGGCCTCCTGCAGTCCTGCTGGGCTTACTGCCCGTCTCTCTGCATCAGTTGTGTCTATCACTCTGCGGTCTGCCACCTACAGAGGAAAATATCGCTGCCTGAGAACTCCTTAAAAGACACTGAAATCCCTTCGAGGTTTCAGTTTAGTGTAGTACCAGGTGTACCAAATTCAAGTATGTTTTTTTGAAATATGTATATTAGGCTGTGTTCACCTAATATTGGAGACAGCAAAACAGAAATATATGAACATGTCAATAAGCTCGACTGGATTTAACAGTTAACAAGTGTTTTAATAGCTGCCCCTGCACATTGAAAGAGTAGTGTACCAACAATCTGTAACGGATATATGTGTGTACCTTAACTTTAAGCTGCCTGTTTGGCAGGTCACTGTAGATGGCGTCCCACTGCTGCACTGTCATCCCTTTGATGGTTAATATGGCTTCAATCAGCAGCATGTCGGAAATGGCATCTCCTACAGTCTTTAAAGGAAAGACAAAAGGAAACAGTAGGATTATCAGTATTATTGTCTTTTCGCCATAACAAAGCACCACATACATTAATTCAACATGGTTGTGGGTGTGTGCACGGTACCTGGTTGATGACACTGACAGTGTTCTGCAGCAGCAGAGCTGCTCTCTTCTTCTCGTCACTGACGTTGCCGTCTTCAGCTTGCTGCTGGATTTTCTCTTCAGCTGCTTTACTGAACAACACCTGAACACAAACTCACTGTGACACACTTATCTCAGTGTTAAATTCATTACACCATGTGTGTGTCCACTCACAGTTCCGTGTCCATTGGCTTCAAAATACACTCCAATGTCAAACTCCTGGGCTGCATGATGTAGATGCTTCACTCCAGTCTTAGTACAACACACTGTTACCTAAGTCACATCACAAGCTATGAGAACTTCCATCAACACAAATATATGTATATAGAATTGCACTGCGTGTGTTTGCTCACCTTCATTGTGTCCTCCAGGTAGCATGTAGAGCTACCGTTAGCATAAGCAGTTTGCACCACTGCGATCTTCAAGTCTAAACCTGCCTGTAAATTCAAAGGAAGAAAAAACAATTTAGAAAATGTGTCTACATATTGGTTAATAACATGTTTTGTATTGAATATACCTGCATGAGCAGCTCTTTAAGATAGGTGCTGATGAGAGTGGCTATCTTATCTCCATCCAGCAGGTGAAAGGTTCCATCAGAGCCAGTGTAGTAATAAACTATTCGGTCTGCATCGCCGTCAAAGGAACAGCAACGTTCTCCTGGGTTAATCTCAACGCCTTCATGCAGGGAAGAACAGCATGCAAGACAGAAGAATCGGATGACATTTTTTAGTATATGACCTACAATCCAGTGACCCATGCATGGGTTTACACTGGCTCAAACTCAAATTATTGTACATTCTGATTGTACCTGCAAAATTCACTAGATGGCTCACATTTTAGGCTATGCATCAAATACTGCAACAATATCTTTAATCTGGTAGTTTACTCCCTCTTGTGGTGAAGCTCTACACTGTTTTGTTGGTAGGATGTTAGCTGTAGCTGATGTAACACTGTGTTTTCTGCTGTGGCTTCTACTGATGTGTCTACAGTCACACCTGTGGGAGGTTTCTGCTGCACTTTAACAAAGTCGGCTCCGCACTGGTGGTTGAGCTTCCCTTTGTTTCCGTCATTGAAAAGGGAAATCTGCAACTCATTCCCAAGGTAACTTTCCATCTCTCGCACCTTCAGAGCCCCGATACCATTTGCACCATCTATACAGAGGTATTTCTGGTCATCTGTGCGGTTGGATGCCTGAAACAAAGAAGACAATGTTGTTGAGTGTTGCAAAAAAAAAAAAAAAGTCCACACAACCCAAACATGCAGTACTTGAATTCCATACCCTATTTTCTTACATTCTTGGTGAGCCGGATGAAAGCTTGGCAGAGTTTCTTGTAGTACCCTTCCACTGTGGCATCTCCATATTTACCTTGAGTGTTCTGACAGCAAACCATGTAGTGGAGTTGTGGCGTGGTCACCAAACCATAGTCTGACAAAGGGCAGATAGAGAGTAAAAACAGAGCAAAACAATAAAACTAAAACAAAGCATGCAAAAAAGGGAACATTATTCGTACCCTTGCTGAGACCACCAAGACAAGAAACTCCATCCAGCACTGCTTGTGAAAGACTTGCACTGCTGCTCCTACGGGGAGACAACACATAGAATGTGAACACATATTTTCAGCATTTGCTTTAAATCTATTTGACTTTTTTGGGGGGAAGTATTAGTACATACCTGGTATCTTTTCCCACAAACACATGAGCCTCTTGGCTCATGTTTATGGCCTCCTTCTGTATAATATCCTTCAGAGCTGTGAGTAAATCTTCCTGCTCTGCATTGGCCAGCTGAGTAGCGTAGTCCTCCCATGCCGGTGTCACCATCTCTCCCATTGGGTCAATCAGCTTCACCCCATTATCCTCCTACACAAGTGCAGATAAAAACAGACAGAGATAAGAATGCTTATCTATATCATATCATAGGTATTTATATCTAAACAAGCACTGCAGAGCTTATAATAGAGCATTATGATTATTTCTAACAGAAACATGTGAAACCAGTCAATTTCCAATCACTAAACAAGTCTATGAAAACCGTCAAAGATGTCTGAACACAATTCAAACTGGAAAACAGTATTGCTGAATTCCTGTCTCACCTCAGGGTTGTGTGATGCAGTCACCATGACTCCGATGGTGGCTTTGGTTTTTTTGGATCGAAGCGTGGCCAGCAAGCCCATCCTGAACATGATGTGATCCAGCTGTTTGGCATTGGTCCTAAAGCCTGCAGTGCCGTACTGCAAAATCAACCCTGCAGGCTTCGGGTGCAGACTGGACTGCCTTGATACCTCCTGAAACTGGGCCATCGCTAAAAAAAAGCACAAAAACACAAACCTGTGAGTGATGGAGGACGTATTTAATTACATTACTTTCTTTTTAAATAAAAGGCTTTCTGATATTTTGTTTGTTTTAATTTTTTTGTAGGAGAAACAAGGAACTATTGTTTCCTTAATCTGAATTTTAATGCTGACTTTAGACTAAATGCACTAAGTTGAATTCTGGGTTAAACACTGACAATTAATTCGCCAAGAATACGTATTGTCAAATATTTCTACACATTTGAATCAGAATTAAAACAATTCCTGAATGACTGATCATTCACAATTCAAGGAGAGGGCAAAGTATGCAGAAAGAAGATAAGGCTGATAAGTTCATTGAGCAGATCTTCATATTAAGTGAATGACAGATTCTCCACTACTACAGGACAGTTGAAACGACCTTATATCGCTGAACAAACTGTGCTTCCGGCGCTAAAAGTAAAGAATGTAACTAAAACTTAAACAGTTCTCGCATTAAGTTTTTAATCAACTTACTGTTTTCTTCTTCTGAAGGATGAGAAGTGTAGCGTACCTAATCAAATGAAAGACTTCCTGTTTCTACCCACCACGGTTCCGCCTTCTTCTGACTACGTGGCTACATTTCCGCCTACGTCACGTGACGCACATACGCTAAGCACGCCTGTCAGAGCTGATCCTCTCCATTCTCTCTTTCAATGAATTCTTCTTCTGCTCTGCTGCAGGGACGCCACAAATACGCCAAAATTAAACGATGTTTTCACTCGAGTCTGTTTTTTTTCTGTGAAAATAAATTTGGAAAACATATTTTTAAACGAAATTACCTTAAAGAAAATCATTAAAACGTCAAACATGGATGCAGCCTAACAAAATACTGCCATCCAGATTCCATTCACCTTTATCATGCTGTACGTGCACAGCCGTGTGATATATAGCCTACATGCAGCAGAGCAGAATCCACAGTCACGCTCTCATATATTAACCCTTTGGCGCATAGTGATAGCAGATTCTGTACAGTGACCCCCACGTCGACACCCCCCCTTTTAAGAGAGACGTGCGGATGCGACGTGTGCCATCCAACCGTGTGCAAGAACCCGCTGCTGGGGGGGGGGAGGAGAGCAGAGTCTAGATGGACATATAGATAGACCAAATAAATAAACAAACGACAGACAGAGGGGGGGGGGGGGAGGGGAAAAGGAAATTCCCTTCTGCTCTTTTTCCTGTTCCTGTACATCTTGCGCTGCGCAGTGTTGGCGACACCATCGGGGAGCGGTGCGCATTTTTCTGTCGGTTTGAGGAAAGAGGGACACGGCAGCCGAAACGGACAGATCAAAGAGGGAAGAAACAGCGCAGTCCGCAGTCAATACGCTCTGGACATTGCGGGTTCTTCTCTTATTTTGAAATCCTTGGAGGGACTGGGAGGGAAAGGTATACAGCCGAACTGGATGTCCCCTCCAAACGGAGTATTTGACCGACCTAAGGAGTATTAATTCACAGTTTTTTCTAAATATATATACAGCTGAAGATCAGGGGGGTTCTCGCTGTCGCAGGATTTTGATTGGCCTGTTTTTGAAATCATTGCTGCGGGGTGAGGAAACAGCTCCCATCGCCAGCTGAGTGTTACATAACCGGGTGGCTTTAGCTGTCCAAGGTGCTGAACTGAACGGACGGAGCCTATAACGGGACGAGCCGTGGGGAATTCACCAACCTTGCGTAAGTCTACCCATGTCATCGCGCATATTATCAACGTGACCACACCGTTTTGATGAGAAATTAACATGTATGCGGTGGTTTGTGCTCATATTTTGTGTGTTTTCTTCCGCCCACACAGAAGGTCACGGGCCTATAGCAGTCGGGAAGACCCCCCCATCTCACTGAAGCACCAGGAAGCCTCTGGGTTTTATTCTGATTTTTTTTTTAACCATCGTCCCGTGCTGAAGTAGATTTATTTCTGAGGTGGTCGATTCAGCGGAGAGAAAATGTCGGGGCAGACGCTCACGGATCGCATTGCCGCTGCGCAATACCAGCTAACGGGATCAGATATGGCCCGGGCTGTCTGCAAAGCCACCACTCATGAAGTGATGGCGCCCAAGAAAAAGCACCTAGAGTGTGAGTGTGGTCCTCCTTCCTCTTTCCTATAATGCATGGGCTGTAGCTACAGGCCTCTCTCTCTGTCACTCTCTCTTACACACACAGACACACAGGCCACATGCCATCACCAGCACTCATTTGTTAATTCCTTTCACTTAAATGGGTGTGGTGCAGTAATGAATTGATGTAGCCATGGTGATGACCTCTCTGGTGACCCTTTGTGTCCAGTGAAGATGATGATGGAACCATAGAGAAGGAGAAAGAAAAAGGTCATTTCATGTGTTCATTGTAAAGCCACTGTTAATGTGCCCCTGAGGTGTAATTATTAAAACCCAAGCTAGAGACATTTTAGACTTTTTTTCAGTAAATTTAAAGTCACAGCTGAATGAAATTATCAAACCTCACAGCTTTATTGACACATCTACAGATGACAGCAGGGGCCACCTTATGACAAATCGTGATTAATCACTGACATCCACCACAAATACTGAGTCAAACCAAAGCAGTGGCATGGCACTGAATACAGATGATGGATGGTCTGATTGGCTCTACATTACATGTGCCTGATTCTGGGTCTATGTGTGTGTGTGTCCATGAATGTGTGTGGTCGCCGGGCAAGCCTGGTCCTGTGTCTTCTGCTATAGGACCTTATATCTTGTGATCCGCTCCCGTGCTGAATAATTTAATAATCAGCCAATGACTGCCTTGCATTATTTACACAGCCAAAGGTGACAATGCTAAGGCTAGAGCACACCTGAGACTGCTGTGTTCTCTGCTCTGTCCATGTGTTTTCTGCCTTTAGTGGCCTGTTTGTAAAGGAACCACCTTTTTCCTCCAGCTGTATGAAAGTACTTGTTGATCATGTGTGGAAATGTCTTCATGAGACACAGCACACAGACATGTTTTCCCATTTGGATTTTATAAAATGGGGTTATGTTGTGTGCCTATATCTAGGACAATTCAACGGGCCTCTGGTATGTAGGCCACTGTGCTTCTGTTGCAGCCTTTGCTGGAGGAAATTCCTCACCTCGAAACACTTTACGCCAAAATCAACAAGACATCCAAGGACAGGAAAAATGATTGTTTAAAAAAAAGAAAGAATTGTTATCATTTAAAAAGCAGATATTTGTGATATTGACCCTTGGGGTGTGTGTGTGTGTGTGTTTGGTGGTGCAGAGTAGTTGCCATGGAAACAGATTGAGAGTGTCAGGGTATGGCAGTGTAATGACAGAGAGGAACTGTGAGAAGGAAGAGGCCAAATGACAGGCCTGTCATCTGCAGAGTGCACGGACAATCACCCACTGTGATTGTCTGTGCACGGAAATACTGAATAGATGAGTGTGGCTAAAAAAAATATAGAAAAAAAACCTGCTGTCATGTTCGATTCACTGACCTTCCATGGTGTTACAAGTGTTTTTTTGAGGGGGGAGAGGTACAGAATAAAACTCTGTAAGACAGAAGAAGTGTGTAAACGTACGACTATAAACTACAAAATAAAAGCAGCTTATAGTATATCAGATTTCCCTCTATATGAAACAAAACTATAGATGTTTAAATAGTATGTACACAGCTGCATTTGATTTAGTAACAGACATTGGGACATAGACACGTGTTACAAATTTCTGAACAAACAAATGTTCACAGGTTAACTTAATTTATATTGTATATATATATATATATATATATATATATATATATATATATATATGCATTTGTGTTAAACAGTCAAACGCTAACCACCTGCTAGCTGTAGTGTGGATCTCTTTGATCAGTGTTCAGAAGGCAGATGTTTTTCAAAAAATGTGTACAAAAAAATTAATTATTTTTTTTAGAACAACTTGTATGAGTGAGAGTCTACCAAGACTTGTTGCCATGGTAGCCAAGAAAATAGGCTGCAGATGAGTGGTTAGTGTTGTTAAATTGTCTGCTGTAACCATGAAGCATGCTCTCTTTTTAAACCTAGCCAAGTGGTTTGTCTTTTCTGAGAAACAGCTGACGATCAAGGTGATGTTCAGTCACAAGATACTAGCCCCTGGCTGAAAAATCTGCATTTGTGTGTTAGTACCGCCATCCACCCCACCATCCCTGTTAGTGGACATGGCGTCCTGGTGTTTCAGGAGCAAATGACTGTCTCTGTTGTTTATCATGTGTAGCTGTATCCACTCTGCTGTGGTGTACCAGCCACGTCAGATGAGAACACTTGAGGTCACATAATGAGACATCTGGGTCAGTACAGAGACCACAATATTAATAGACCACCATTTTTCTTGTATCTAAATTCAAAATGGTTTTATGTTTAAAATGCAACTCCTCATCTCTGTGTGTGTCTGTAGTGCAGACCGTGAGCAGCCCTTTGTGTTGTAAAGCCTGGTGTAAAAAAAAGTGTAAAACACAAATGACCAGACAGACTCAAGCACAGCCACACACAGACATACGTACACTTACACAGCAGGAGGCCTCACAGTTCATTCTTAGAACTCTCCACTGGCTGTGG
Organism: Parambassis ranga; assembly: GCF_900634625.1. Lineage (NCBI taxonomy): Eukaryota > Metazoa > Chordata > Actinopteri > Ambassidae > Parambassis > Parambassis ranga. The sequence goes on from NC_041043.1 coordinate 12,447,483, forward strand.
ATTACTGTAAGAGTCTTTATTTAGCTCAGCCAATCCTCATTATGCACACACACCACTTGTAGTGTCAGTGTGTGTGTGTGTGTGTGTTTCAGGTTATAATAGTACAACATAAAACATGGATTATAGCCTGTGATATGGCCCATATGGCAACACAATTAACACCCACAAAGACAAGTTATGAGCTCCTCAGAGACTGAAGAAATGGATGGAGCTGTGTTCATGACGCTGCTGCAAATATTATCTTGTAGCTGTGTCACTGATATGATAATGTTATATAATCCAATTTCAGCTATTGTGGTGCTTGTCTGTGAATGTGTGTGTGTTACATGGAGATTGTCATCTTTAGCTGTTTTATAGAAAAGTGAGAAAACTTCCTGTAGAAAAACAAAAATCCTGAATGCTGTCTTAGCACAGATAGAGGGAAAGAGTCTGATGTCACAGCATCCTTCATTAAACATAAAAAAAACATCACAGCAGTAACACTGTGGCTCTCACCATCTGGTCAGGCTGTACAGATGGATCTGTGTATAATTAGTTCCACAAAGATCAGAAGAATATTCGTGACTACACCACTCCCTTAAAGCCAGATTTAAAAAACTCATAAAACTCATATCTCACAATATTTTGTTGATATTGTTGTTTTTGTTTAGGTCTGTAAAGCAGGTTTGTGCAGTGCTGTGCAGGATCAGTGATTAATCTGCCCTGTTAAACTGCTAAACACCCCCCAACCCCCACATCCAACCTGTCGCCCCCCGTTATGACTTTGACCAGCCTCACTGCTCTCATGCCATCTCAGTTTACTCAGACTCTTGTTCCCTTGTCCGTCACCTTACTGTATTTTTGGTCCAATATAGTAAGTGTAGTATATTTGAGTCAGGTCCAAGGCCTATTCAATATAACGACCTTCCTCTTCTTCCATTTAAGATGCCAATATCAGCATGCAATCATCTCTGTGTGGATACACTCAGCCTGTCCTTCCTTTTCAGTCAATGTCTGGTAGAAGGACGTGATAGTCAATTCAGTATGTGAAAGGAAATTATGTTTTCATTATTTATATCCGTTATATTATGCTCCGTGTCTCTATTATGTCTTTTGCAATAATCCAAAATGTATTTTTTTAAATATTTATTTATATTTTTGTATTTTTGTTGTTCTGGGCAGCATAAATCGGCTTGGGTAGGACTTTTTATGTCTTTATCTTTGCAGTATCTGTGCACTCTATATTCCATTTTGTATTGACACAGCAGTCTGGACACGTTACTTTTAGAAACCTCTCTGTCTGAATGTCTGAACTGGTAACCAGGGAGCAGAGATGACAAAGCATCTTTTTGTCTTTTTTGCACAGTCAGTGGGTGTGTACCTGCATAAAGTGTGTGTGTGTGTGTCTGTGTGTGTGTGTTTGGAAGTGTTCCTGCACAAGAATTATTTTGTATGTGCATCAGGTCTTCCATAGGGATTAAGATTCTCATGGGTGTCTAGAGCAGCTCTGCAGCAAATTATGTGGACATTTAACTGAGAATAAAGCAGCCATGACTTCACTATTGTTGCAACACAGGAAGAAACACACACAGTGAAGCTTTGACACATTAAGCAGCATGTTTTCTGTCTGTGTTGCAGACCTGGTGTCAGCCACCAACACCACCAATGTGAACATCCCTCAGATGGCTGACACACTGTTTGAGCGATCCACCAATGCCAGCTGGGTGGTCGTCTTCAAGGCACTCGTCACCACTCATCACATGTGTGTCCACGGCAACGAGGTTAGTGACTGAATTACACTTTTTAATTAACTGACTAATATAAAAGTCAATATATAAACAGTCATATATGAATAAATGACTTTAGATTGAGCGTCCAGTTGTGATTTATATTGTGGTTTCTTTTCCAGAGGTTCATTCAGTATTTGGCTTCCAGGACTTCCTTGTTCAACCTCAGCAACTTTATTGACAAAACTGGCTCTCACGGTAAGACTGCACTGTCTACTCCTTGTGAATTAAGTAAACAGATCATCTGACTTATAGATAAGCATAATGGCTAGGGTCTTTCTCACTATTTGGCAGGACCTCAATGTAGGTTTAGTCAGTTACATGACTTATCTTTACGTTACAAGCTTGGAAAACATGTTGTTTGACCCAAAAAAGCCTACATAGGAAAAAAGGTTATCACACATGCTGTTGAGGATAGGCATCAAAACAGGATGACAGGTTTGGTATAGATCAACTTACTAACACAGGAGAATACCACAAAAAAACCTCAGCCTCCGATCAAACCCTTCCTGACATGAGTTTCACTCTCTTCAGGCTATGACATGTCAACATTCATCAGGCGGTACGGACGATACCTGAACGAGAAAGCCTTTGCTTACCGCCAGATGGCTTTTGACTTCACCAGAGTCAAGAAAGGGTAGGTCTCAGCATCAGTCATTCCCAGCCACACACCTCCTCCCTCTGTCAGCTCAGTCATAGCCTGAGGCCCGGTGCTATATACAGCATTTGTTCTGAAGTGTTCTCTCTCTCTGTTTGTTGTGTTGCCTCAGTGCCGATGGAGTGATGAGAACCATGACCACGGAGAAGCTGCTGAAAGGCATGCCTGTCCTGCAGACACAGATTGACACACTCCTGGAGTTTGATGTGCGTCCCTGCCTTGATTTACAGTCTTCCCATGTTTTAGACAGCTTTACTCACATTCCGTCTCCTCTCAGGTTCATCCCAAGGAGCTGAACAACGGGATCATCAATGCTGCGTTCCTGCTTCTCTTCAAGGACCTGGTCAAACTGTTTGCATCCTACAATGACGGAATCATCAACTTATTAGGTCGGTAGTTCACATGTGAATAAACGGATGGTTGACTCTTCTTGCGTGGGAACCTCACAGATGATGATCAATCTTCTGGTTTTCAGAGAAATTCTTCAAAATGAAGAAAAGTGAGTGTAAGGATGCACTGGAGATCTACAAGAGGTTCCTGACTAGGGTGACAAAGATTGGGGAGTTCATGAAGCTAGCGGAGGTAGGGATCAACTTTTCCGAGGACTCCTATGATGCAATGTGGATCCCATGATAGACCTGATCATTTCTTTTTTTCAACAGACAGTGGGAGTTGACAAAAATGACATTCCTGACATCAACTATGTAAGTTTTACCATGACTGTTACATTACTGCTTTGTTTATAAGAAGGATTGGAAGAACAGAATAAACATGAATGCTGTTCACACCATCTCACACACACACACACACACACATACATGCAGACACACAGCTGTCTCAACCACCACCATCTCCCTACTTAGTGTCTCCACCCGGGGGTAGTGGTGGATCTAGCAGACTCAGATGACGAAGACTGTCCCTTTAAACCCCTTGAGGACCCGGTAACCACAGAAACAAAGGGTGCCCTGGCTGAGTGCCTGTTTACAGGATGAAGTGTCGGCATGTTGACCTTAATTTGATTTGAAAGACACGTCAGACAAATCATAAATGTGTGTGTGTTTATATGTGCATGTGGGAAGTGCAGTGAGGTTTTTTGAGGATGAAGAGTTGCGAGGAAAATATTGTTTATTGATAATTCCCATTTTAAATTTGTTGTCAGGCTCCCAGCAGTATCCTGGAGTCTCTGGAAACACACATGAACGGCCTGGAAGACGTGAAAGGAGGAAAGAAGGGGTAAGAAAGTATTAAACGACATGTTTTTTTGAGATTTCAGGCAGGTCAGATAACAACAAGAGAGAATGAGATCTGGGAAAGTCAATTCAAAAATGCTGGAGGTGTTGTACTTCTATAATATCTTTCCTCCTCTCTTATTCTTCTTTATGTTGATTTGGAAACACCAGTGAAGGGTGAGCATATACTGTATGTTTTATTTGGAGATTTCAGACTTAGAAAACTTTAGGAGTATTAACCATCACCCCCCACCCCACCCTATAGGTACAATGTACACATTATTCACATGAGAACTGTGAAGGTGTGCATTAACACGCACCACATCCATGTGGAAATGTGTGCTTTGGTGTGATTACATATGTGTTCTCTGATAGAGACACATGTTCCGAGTCACCACATGTGGACTCTCATTTCAATATGCAATGTGAATCAGTATATGAAGGGTTCGATTCTCAAGTTAAATTGATCGTTAACACACAAATGTCTGAGGCAGCGTGTTGCCTTTTTGCACGGATCTAACATGCAGCTTTGGAAATGAACTCTTCATATGATCACATATGATGCAATCTAACGTCCACATCTTGTTTGATGTCAGAGTTTTAGACTTTTTCTGAGCGATCGTAATTATTTTGAGCAATCACATTCACATTTCTTCCTTCTCTCACACCTTCAGGTCTCCAACAAAGGTGAGATGCACATTTAAAATAATCTTTATTTTTTTCCCTCAGGCTCTTCTAGTTTAATCACTGATACGGAGCTTTTCTGTCTGTCTTCCAGGGGTCTCCAACAAACAATGTGTCTCCAACATCCACTCCAGCCAAATCTTCAAACGCTGTTCCCACACTGCAGCCTCCTCCTGGGGAGAGCGCTGCCGGTGCCGCCGCATCAGCTGCTCCAGAACCAGCCGAGGAGTAGGTTTTTCTTTTCATTAAAACCTTCAACCAGCCTCTGTGGTCCGGAATGATATATTAATAATGATGAAAAACCATCAGATTCATGGATCCTTCTAGATGAATCCCCGACAATTTTGGTTTAGAGGGAACATCTTGACATGTTTTCATCTTGCTTGCATGTGTTTCAATAAGTAAAATTGTACAGATCTGTGCAGAGCCAGATGCAGACCAGTTATCAACACTATTTAATGCTTGAGTTTGGATTGGACAATGGTGACAGTTGTACTTTGGACTAACAAATCAATGCAAATGCAATTCACAGGCACTCCATCAGAACACATCTCTGATTTTAGATTACTTCCCTTCACTAAAGGACCAATGTGTTGGATTCATTGACATCTAGACATGAAGTTGTAGACTGTGGTCGTCATCATTTACTACCAAGAGTAATAGAACATTTCCAATAGCTACCACTTAAACATAAAAACTGCAAAAATTGAAAATAATAGCAGACTGATAGGGACAAATGAACGTGCTTAACGCAGCAACAGTTTTTTACCTGAGCTGTATGTTGTCATTTTCCAGTTCGTTGTTGGACCTGGATCCACTGTCGTCTTCTGGACCCTCCGCACCGTCAGCTGCCCCCACATCTTGGGGTGGTAAGTAGTCCCATTTTCTGCCAAATAAGCTGCTCGTCCACCTGAGAGAATCATCATCATTACTGTGAATGGAAAAGAAAAAACAAGTAACACACATATATTTCATCTCCTTGTATTCTGCTTGCATAGATCTTCTCGGATCAGGTGAGTGTCTCTCCTGTCTTACTCCTCCTCGACGTTCTAGTCTAGACATGTGTGTGTAGTCTTCATCCTCCAGGTTACCTCAATTTCTTTTTTTTTTCCCAGCACACCTAAAATGAAATTGAGGTGACATGGAAACGTTATTTTAATTAAAGTCGAACATAAAATTAGTCTTTTGTAAATTGTACCGATGTCACATGGTTACCTCCCTGTTTGTCTCCTCAAGCTGTTCTCTTTAGTCTGAGTACTCTCTTTGTTTCTCTTTGCCTTCTCTCTCCCCTCCCTCCACATACTCCACTGTCTGTTTTTGGTTTATAATGGGGGCTAATTTGGTTTATTTATTCTTTGGTTATGATGGATGATGTTTTTTTTCATGGTCAAATCTAAAATGATCTGACCTGGGTTTGATTTGGATTGGACCTTTGTTTTGTTTCTTCTCTGTCACCACGGGGACTCCTCTGGTTATTTTGGTTGCACTTTTTTTGGGGGGATTAAAAAAAAAAAAAAAAAAAAAAAAAAACCTGCTGGTACTGGCAGAAATGGGCGATTCCTTGCTATCTGAACCCACCCTCACAGCAGAGCCCACCCCTTCCTCTGCAGCAGCAACACCCACTCCTGCAGCAGCAGAACCTGGAGTCTCTCTAGCTCCTCCCACTAGCACAGCAGCCGCCACCTCCCCTGGTGCCGCCAATATGGATCTGTTGGGAGGTCAGTGGGCTTCCAGAAAATTCTCTACGAAGGAATCACTCTGGGAAGCTCAGATTAAAACTCATCACACAATATGATACAACACATGACGACTGCATGCTCGAACACATACTACACTATGTAGGCTGGACTTTGCTGGTTTATTGTCTGCACACTGCAAGCAAAGTTGGATCATCAAAGACACACACTGCCATCATTTTCAGCTCTCTGTTGATTACAGAGCCGTGAATCATTTAGTTTTAGTGCTTCTTTTGAATTATTGCACGGTATTATTGTTGATACTGCCTTGATACTGTCTGATTTGGAGCTCCTTTCCCGGCAAACTCATTTAAAAGCACATTTTTCCCACACATAGACTCAATGTTTGGCCTTGACATGCTGCTACACTCATTCTCCACGTGCATCCTGTTTGATAGGCCTTCATGCTTTTCTTTGATTTCAGTGAAAAGCAGTTCTATCAAACCCTACAGATGGCTGCTGTAACATTTGTAGATCTTTGGCTCTTTGTGCTGTAGATAAATCCTTACTCTAGCGCCTCCTGTCTGTATTCCCATTTGTCCATTCACCTGTCAGTCATTAATGTTATATCACAATGCTTTTTAAAATTTCTCACACATTTTTCTTCTGAATCTTTGCAAATTTACCTGATTTCTTTTCATCTTTGTGTCTACATTTCTGTCTGTCTGTCTGTCTCTCTCTCTCTCTCTCTCTCTCTCTCTCTCTGTTGGTGCTTCTGTCCTCTCCTGGGTTTTGGGTGAACCTCAGATGCTTTTGGAACACCTGCTCCTGCCACTGAGGCCTCTGCAGCAGCAGCAGCAGCTGATGGTGGGGCTGCCGCTACCTCCACCCCAGCTGCCACCGCTGGAGCTGGTGGGTGACTTGTAAAAAAAAAAAAAAACTGCCTGTGTGTGTATGTGTGACTGAGTCAGCTGTGTATATGTGTAACACTGACTACTTTGATTAGTACAAAATGGATTATAAAGAAGCTACAGTAAAGAAATGCTTAGCTTAGCATAGCCTGAGGGCTAAAGATGTGATGCAACTGTGAAGGGCTGCATCCTTCGACGGATGCATTTGTAAGCTGATTGCATCACCGCATCTGGAACTTTATCAGCTGTCAGCAGGTTGCTAGGCTACCAGAGCAGCACACCTTGATAAACAGGAAGTCTTCCACAGACCAGACCAGCTGTTGGTGTGACCTTTGTGGCCTAAATCACATCCTTTAAGGGATGCAGCCCTGCAGTTGTGATACAGCTTCCATTAAAGCTATAATAAAATTGCATTATGAATTGCTGGATAAGCTACATAACCTGCCTGATGCCAGTAAGTGTGTGAGAGAGTAAACCATAGCCTGCTGAAGCTTTGGTTTGTCCTGTCCATTGATATCTACTCCCTGATTGATCTCATTTATTTGCATCAGAAAAGCAGCCATGAGCTGCTGTGGTGGCTGTTTACAGCAGCTCAGGCTTCTCATTGCTGGTGCAGTAGTGGATAGATTCAGGTTTTGTTGGCGTTACTCGTAGTAGTTCCTTGCATTACTTCTGCATGATTTATTTACCCCTTGAGTCAGTTTGATTTACAACCTTGGTATCTATAAATCGTTTATATTTATGCAGTTTGAGCAAATGAAGTTGTGTGGGTGTGTGCTGTATGCTTGTATTCTTGGCATACTTTTAATAAAGGTTTCATTTTAAGTCTTTGTGTAAGAATAGAAGGCAACATAGATTTGCTTTTCTCTGTAAGGGATGTTGTTACCATGGCGATCAAGGACAATAGTCAGAACGGGAATATATCAGAATCAGAGTCAGAATTTTTATTAATCCCAGGGGGAAGTTGCTTACATGCTGTCTGTTAAGGAGAAGAGCGGCTGTTTTTATCTGTGTGGACTGACAGCTGGAGTGTGTTGGAGCCTCTCTTCTTTACACTTTTCTGTCTCTCCCTCTTCCTCCTCCTCATCCTCCTTTCATGGTTACTGCAGTATTTTCATCATCATTATGTGAAATTTTGTCTAACATCCCCCTTTCTCTCCATGTGTTGGGTCTCTTTCTCACCCCTAACCCCCCCCCCCCCCCCCCCCAAAAGACCCATTTGCTCCTTCGGACGGTAGCTCCATTACAGCTTCTTCAGGTCTAGATCTTTTCAGCATGATGACCATGGAAAATAATAACCCGGCTAGCGCACTGGACGCCTGCTTTAGCTCTGCGGTGTCCCAGCCTTCCCCGTCCCCTTCCCCTTCATCACTCTTCACCTCCACATCCAGCACCATCACCACCACTGCAACCATTTCAGCTCCCAACTCTGCGACTGACCTTTTCAGCGGTAAATGTTAAAGAGATGTGTGTGGTCCGGTATTAATCTGCCTGTCCTGTCATACTGAATTTGCATCTTCTTAACTCTCTGGTTTGATGCTGCTTGCCATCCTGTCCTCTCTCATCACACCTCTTTAAATCTGTGCACTGATTATTAGCTTGCTATGAGTAAACAAGAGTTGGAGCATTTTAACATTCCTGTTGTTGGGTGCGCATGTGTTCGTAGATATCTTTGACTCCATGCCAGACACCAGCTTCTCCACAGCAGATCCCACTCCCAGCACTGACTTGTTTTCAGCAGGTACCCGTTTGCACTCCATCTTGTGTGCGCTCTCCCTCTCATATCCTGTCCTGCTGTGTCTGATTTGTCCTCAGCTTTGATCGAGAAAAAATAAAAGGGAATGAGATTGCTTTCTTATGGGTCAGCTGAAAGCTACTGAGCTCTCTCAAACATTTAGGGAATGACTTTCACCTCGGTCCATTTCCAGCATGTACTCTCTGTGGCTGCAGTTTGTTCTTATAGTGCATTGTGCATCATATTGAATCTGTGTGAATAGTTTGGTGTCTAAACATCATCTCCACCTTGCCTTCTCCAGCGGATGTGTTCAGCTCCCCTGCCCCTATCCTCTCCTCCCCAGCACCAACACCTAAAATTGACACAGGAGCCATCATGAACCTGTTTGGTGGTGGGTACAGTAATCCACATGACTTCCTGCCCTCATTCTGTCTTCACTGAAAACACCATCAAAGAAGAGAAGCACACAAAACAACAGATGAAGTTTTTTTTTGTGGTCATGGTTGCAGGGTTTGTTGCTGTGTGAATAGTTAACCTTAGACTACCTTCTGCTAGCAGATGTTGAGTAATGGCTTTGGTTTTTGGCCTGAGCAGGTATTTAAAAAAACAAGTGTTAATATGAAAAGGCTTTATGGTGTGTGTGAGTGAGTGAGCGTGTTTAAATCCATGTTTCAGTTTGACTTGTGATGCTTGTGTTTTTTTTTTCTAACTCTAAACATTTTGTCTGGTGTTACTAGTGTGAAGCCGAAGGCTGATTATTACCCCTTCTTTGCCCCAAATGCTGCGATGGAAATGGCCTTAACCTACTTTGGCCTGGCATGGAATGGAATGGTGTGGTTATTTTTTGGTTGACCTACCAGATTCCACAGGAGGAGACGCCCCAGCTGCTGCAGCCGCTGCCGCCCCTGCTGCCCCAGGAGCTGAGCTGATGTCAGGTAAATCCTCAGATATGCCGACCTGCATGTGTAAAGCGAGGGTATATCAATGTGTTGCAGACGTAGAGTGCCACAGGGATGACAACTTATTGCAGGTTATAAGCTTAGAGGCATAAAATCGATCAAAATGAATTTGGATTAAGGGTCACTGGCTGAAAATTCCTTTCAAAATAACCATTAGATTAACTTAAATATAAGAGCAGTGAGTCTTCAAATGCCATCGTGGCTAAACAACTAAATGAGGGTTGGTCAAATGTGTCCTTAATACATGCCAGAAGTAAAACAAAACACACACTACACTACAGTGAGTTGCTCTCAGCATCAAGGGCAGCTTGACTTGTTCAGTGTGACCACACACACTATGTCTAACCATTGTATTTTCCATTACTCACTTGTTTACAACCAACCAATTAGTGGAAGATTTATTGACCAGTTTTCAATATCAGGCATTTAACCTTCAAAAAATACACTGGAAGGAACCAGAAAGGTCATTCCTGTAGCACTCTTATTTCACATTATGTACACTATGTCCATTTCACTGACTGCAAATGTAGCCATGGTTCTCATAAGTACATGCATGATAGTAATCATAGTATAACTTAATATTCTTGGTGGTTGTTTTGTGGTGACACATTGTCAGTCACTGTTTCTATCAACTTTGGAAACAGCTAATGAAAAAGCTTATTAGCTGCGTTCATCCATAAACACTGTGAAAACTACCACAGAAAGCTTGAGTGTAAGTTTTGCTTCTGGTTCGGTGTCAGTAAAGACACTGAATCTGATGTGTACGTACGGCCATGCTTACTTCACGCCATCACTGGACATCTCACCCATTTGTATATCACTGCTGAGGTGATCCGACTTTCTGGGGGGAAAATTCCTCCAAATCGGTCTCACCTTTCATGGTAACCCCACGGTTACCATGAAACTGACATACTTGTTACCATGGCAACATGGCCCACAGCCTCACCTGGTCATCTCTCCCTCTTTTGTGCACATATTATATAACTGATGGTCTGCTATATACCAGTGCTTAAAGGCTTAACTCTTTCCCTCTCTTTCTGTCATTCATGCAAAATGGTTTCATTCTGGCCTACTCCTTTAAAAACCTCACTGCCTTTTTTTTTCTTTCTCTCTTGCATTTGTGCCTTTTTTACCCTCCTCTCCTCTTTTTTTTCTATCAACTTCGCTCTCTTTCTCCATCTGGCTCTTGGGCTGGCTCATTTCTTGCTTCCTGCCATTTGATTGGGTGAGTTTCCCTGCTCTTTAACACGCTAATTTCCCACAGTGCACTGCAATGCAGTGGTGCAAGGCGAGCTCAGCTGCACTGTCCCATCCACCACCAGATGCTTGATGGTTACAAAGAGTTTGTGAAGTAGCAGTAATATCTTGTGCCCCAGTAGAAAATAAACTAAGCGCCAGTCGAGCTTCAACGCTTTTGGTCTCAGACATACAACAGAGAATTATTAAAATAATTTATATGACCACTAAACATTTGTTTGTTACTGTAGAAAGTTGCAGGTCTGTTTGCCACACATGACTAAATATTGCTGTCTAATTCTTATTTTGTCAGACCATGGTTTAAATTACGACAAATTACTCTTAATATTACTATACTGTCATTTTACAGTCTACACAAAAATGATTTTTACTACTGACGATCTGATATACTCTACACAGTAGTTCACATTCCAATGCATCTCCCTTCCCTCTGTTGTCATGGAGACATCTATTGGTTGTCATGGTAATGCCCAGTAGTAGGGAGGCCTGCTACGTAGTAGTGGTAGAGTGTGAAGATAGCCTGCTTTGAAGGATGCTAATGTCTCCCCCCTTCCCTTTCCATCCTCTCCCCTCCTTGTTTTCTCCTCAACTCCCTGCTGTAGTATTTGATGGCTTAGGGGATGTAATGAAGCCCACTGTGACCCCTCAAGGAGGGGATGTTGACACCTCCATGGCTAACATGGCAAGTAGTAAGTAGTAGTAGTAATACTTAATTTTCCCAAATTTTCAATCAGCTAATGTAATTTCATCATATAGAAAAATGATCACAGTTATTTTGCAGCATCTCTCTCTGTCTCTCTTACAGATCTCACAATGGGAACCACAGCGGCCCCACAGGTAGCTCCCCCCAGTTGGGGTGCTCCCATGGTAAATGTTGTCTGTGTCTTATAGCATGGAGTGGAGCCGCATGGCAGCGACAGACAGGGCTTTCCCGTAGCTGCACTCACAAGCATTCTGGCTTCATCCATCTCTCCAGGTGTAACCACAAACATAGCAAAAAAAAAACAGATGGGTGTAGCTGCATAGAAACCAAGGAAACAAGACACTATTCTATTCTATCCAGCCTATAGCAGAGCTGATGGATGACAAATCTGCAACACTAACCCTAACCCTAACGCAGTTCTTAAACAGAGATATGAAGCCTGGTTCTGGAGAACTTACTGGAGAGTGATGAAGTGGCCAATGAAAACTAAGAAGCTGTTGCTTGGAAACAGCTTCTTATTCTTCTAACTCTATGAAGTCTGTTTGAATTAAGGCTCGCCACCCACTTCTCCCTTCATAGCTCAACTCACCTCTTCATTTAGAAATTTTGCAACAAGTTTTAAAACTTCCATCTGAAGACTACGTGCAACAGGCTTCCCCTCTGCTCTCGAAATCCTCGTGCATGTGCTAAATGTTAGGGGTTTTGTCTTGGCGTGTCTTTGTTTCTTGTGTGCCATGTTTTTTGTTTTTGAGCTTGTCTGTCTTCAGCATCACTTTTGTGTGTAATTTGAAAACATGTATGCATCCTGTATGTTTGTTTTAATGTCTGTCTTATATGTAGTGTAGTAACGTCCCGACTCCTCCTCCTCCTCCTCTCCATCCCCTCCCCTTCACACCTTTAGACCATACCCATGGGTGTCGCTCCTTTTATGGGGACTTACCCCAGCTTCACCATGGTAAGACCACAAGTCCACTCCAGTAAAGTCCACTTTGGACATTACTGGACAGTGAGATGGACAATCAACCCCTTAGGTGGCCCTCACGCATCCATCAGATGGCAGACATGTTGTCTGATTGTCTCATCTTTTCATCTGTCTTTATGTAAGGCTGGGGCACCAGTTGCTGGAGCTCCGATGATGCCAATGGCACGGCCAGGCTTCCCTGCCCAGGGAGCGACACCTGGAGGACCGGTAAAAGCACTCAGTACAAAATAGAATCAATTTTTATATATACATATGGAGAGGGATCAGAGCTAAAATGAGATGTGTCTGCAGATCGCCCCTGGAGTGGCCCAGAGCCCGAGAAAGCCTCCACCACCCAGGAACGCCCTGGATGACCTCAACATTAAGGACTTCATGTAGACTGATTGACCCCAAAACCCTCAAAGGTACCTGTGTGCTGTGTTCTTGTGCATGCATTACTGCAGATTGACAGATGTCAGCCTGTGACTGTGTGACTATAGTACATGTTACTTGGTTAATAATTCACCTGCCAGATATGACACATTGTGCTAAGAGAACATATGATCAAATTGCCTGATGTCATGTGACCAGTCGTTGAGTTGGACTTTCACTCCATTTCCATTTTAAAAGACTGACATATCGACCTCATTGGGTCCTTCAATAATGTATGAGGCGTTCTGTTGCATCAGTTATTATTAACCACACACACACATAAAGCTCAGAAGTCATTGCTTTAGGTGCACACTGTTACACAGTAATGTAAAGTTTTTAAAGTGTATATTTGAACAGTTGAACTTAAACAGACTCTGTATTTCTCCTGAGTATCTTCTCTCTCCTCTGCAGGTTTGTCATCATGTCTGGAGCTCTGTGGATGTGGATGTCTGCACTCCCACCTTCCTCCCTCCTCGTTCTTTCTCTCTTACCCCCTCTCAGCCAACCAGCCATTGAACTCTTTTACCCTCTGACCTCCAACCAGCCACTACCCCCCCCACTCCACCTCCACACACAACAACCCCCTCCTTTATCTAATGTTGTAGCACAACTGTGAATGTGAACCCTAGATACAAGAAAAGCAGAATTCCGTTTACGTGTGTGTGGGTGTGCGTGTAATTCAGTGTTAACCTTTACTTAATATACTATGGAAAAAACAAAAAAACAAAAAAAAAAGAAATAAAAAAAAATCAATGTGTATTTAGATTCATTCTGGATTTTGGCGTATCAGCTGACTTGGAATGGTGGATATATATGTTGGTTTCTTTGCGCATCTCCCCGACGAGGACTGTGTTGTTAAATGTGGACTGTGTTCAGTGTGACTTCACTGGCCGACCCCCTTTTTCTCTCCCACTCCCTTCCTCCCCCCTGCCCGTCTTCCATTCCTCTACCCCTTGTCGTCCAAACTAATACTGAGCTGATGTTTAATGTCATTGAAGACTTGGTTGTACCTATATCTGCTTAGCCATCCATCCATCACACAGCACCTGTCTACTTCAAGTTTTTTTGGAGAACAATTATCAAAAAATGTACCTTAACCACAACCTGCACTGCAAATCTGGACTTATCATTGAACACAGCAGAGAGTGTTCAGTTTTATTTTTACTTTTCTTTTTTATTTAGTGATTGTATGAAACATGCAAAAATTTGTGAACTGTGTTCAAATTGACATATGCATTTTAGACTATTTTAAAAGACAGATTATACATATTTTCTTTATTTTGAGTGAAAAAAAAATGTATCATATATTTTAGTTACACTAAATTGTATGGTTGGAAAAAAAGCAGGTAGTTAAAAAAAAAGGTTTCCCACTTTCTTTGTACATACCTCTCAGTCTATATTAAGAGGCGGTAATGAATGGAAATGATGCTCAGAGTGTGTACTGTTGCGCCCTTTGCTGGTGTGCAGTGGTACTGCATCATAATGTCCCCGCCCAGGTCGATCTGGGATGCATTCGAGTACTCTGAGAGGGCTCTTTTCCACAATGAGTAAATCTATTAGTCCAAGATATGAGAGGAAGCTTTTGTGTTTGTGATTGGAAAGCTTTTATCAGGTCATTTTGTGATGCAGCAGTGGATGGCAACGTTCGCCGCCGCCGCTGAAGGACTCACTGTAAAGCACTCAAGTATACGCTGGATGTTCTGTGTGTTGTTTATTTCCAAAAAGTGACTGTATCTTAGTCCATTGTGTTGAAAGAAAAATAAAGGTGACTATGACACATATAAACAAAAAGAATGTGGATAAATAATGTTTTGCTAAGTATTCATAGGAAGACTGTTCTGTTCTTGTTTTGTTTTTGTTATCATGGATGGCATCGTCCTCCCTCCCTCAACTCAACCTGCATGTGAGTCCAAATGAGATGCAATAAAAGACAAATACACGGATCTGAATGACCCTCATGGCTCATCACTTATCTCCACCTCAGTTTCTCAATTTTATGTTGTAAAATTACCACATTTGTACGAGTTAAATGGTCTTTTTGTACAAGATAAAGGTTCACTCACAAACAAAAAAACAATACAAAAGATAATGTTACTCCTTTTTTAATACATCAGAAAATGCATTGTTACGACAACGAAACATGATGACCGTAGCGGCCTTGAACTCAAGGTTGGTCAATGAACATTCCTGGAACAGATGGTGTAAAATGTGTCTTTTTTGTGTGTATGTATGTTGTTTTTGTTTTTTGCTTTTTACTATTAATAACCCACATTTTGACTGTGACTTACAATTAAACATTCACACAGATACGAAAGGTTGAAGACCTTAAAAAAAACAGTAATAAAAAAGTGGCATGTCAGAAACCTTGCTTACTGCATACAAGTTATAATTGTATAAAACTTTTTAAAGCCACAAAACAATGGTCACCCATTTTCTTTAAGCTGCTCTCAGCTGCTATTGGTGGCACACATCTTCCTGAATCTCCATCTAAAATGTGAGTGGTTGAACTGCATTGTGGGTAATGTGGTGTGTTTTGCTTTGACATGAGACATGGGCTGTGTCACAAAATCACTCCCTACTTCCACATACGGGGAGTTTAATGTAGGGCACCATATAGTGAATTTATTGTGAAAGCATTTTTGGACATTTTGGACACTACCTTTGTCATTTTCGAAGGTAGTGTCCGAAAATGTTCACCATATGGTGCCCTACATTGAACTCCCCATATGGGGAGTAGGGAGTGAGAGTGAGTGATTTCAGACACAGCCATGATGTGATTACTACATCCTTCTGGAGATTGTTCAGATTTAACTGATATCGTACAGATACTCTCATTAACTGTTTTATTTCTGCAAATTACAAAGCACTGTAGAATATAAACTGCTGTTGAGTAACTCCTTATAGTCACTGCTGTCTGCACTTTGAAGAAAAAAGTTACTTTTGGCTTCTTCTTCCATTGTTTACCCAGACTTTGCTGAGATAATGGTTAATACCATTCAATGTACATTTACGCAAACAGGCCCTGATCTCTGAGCACCTTTTTCTCTACAGTTCTGACAGTTTAAATCTCTTTACAGAGACTTGGATCTCCACGGATCCACTGGCAGATCTGAGCGTATTTGAGAGGTGTGATCCTCACTGCAACATTAAAGTCCTTTTCGTCTCCTCCCTCAACATCCACCCACTGATGACCTGCAAACACCCCGATCACCCTCCTCTGCCACTTCCCTTTCTGTTCCTCTTCCTGTCTCAGACGAATGTAAACACCAGCGCCCATCGCCCCGGGCTGTGCGTCGCAGTGCTGATACATCAGATCGTTTGACTCCTTTGCCACTGAGCAGAAGCGATAAATGACCTTTTCGTCCCCGTGCCCGTCCAGCAGGCTCTTATCAGCGTCAAAGCCTGAGAAGTGGATCCGTGTCAGGGGTGCAGCAGCAGGTGCCACCCCAAGCTCCATGTACCTCTGCTTGACTGGTCGTCTCAGCTCCAGAAGGGCGTAATTATAGTCAGAGGAGACAGAGTTGTTGGAGCTCATGCTGAGGATCCATCCCTGAGGGATTCTGGTTTGCTTAACTCGGGTCCAACGAAACACAGGCTGCTTTCCGGTTTCAGTGCTGCGTCGTATACGACTGAGGGTTCTTAGCTTCCTTCTTCTTCCCTCAAATCTATCAGTTACTCCCTCCTTACCACCTCTTCCCCCTCTATGTCTTCTGCCTGCTCCTCCTCTTCTCCCTCTCTCTCCATCTATACTATTCTTCTCCTCACCCCCTTCCATCAGCTGCTCCTCAGCTTTTTCCTCACCCCCACTTCTTCGTCGCCCTCCTCTCCTCCTGCCAAACCTTCCTCTTTTAATCTTCAGCTGTAAAACACCCACTTTAAGCTTCCTGGAACTCTCCAGGTAGTCTTTACCATCGTGGATGCAGCGTGCTGCTGTTAGCACATGTTTTGGAGATATCAGGACTCCAGAGCAGCCTGTGGAGAGGCGGACGGCTGCGGAGAACGGGTAGTTGGTGATGAAGTGGGAGTCCGAGATTACAAAACGTCCATCTACTCCGTAAACCTGTCGTTTCCTGCGGGTATGAAAACTTGTGTGTGCTCCAGATGTCATATTGAACCCCAGCAGACTGACATCTGTATGTGTGCGAGTGCCATTTTCATACATGGTTTCATATCCCAGAATCCTCTCTTGCTTCACCTGATCCATCGGTGGTAGGCTGCTTTGACACTCTATTCCACAAATTGTGGTTCCTTTGTCTTCTTTTTCCTCCTTTCCTATGAACAATGGCGTGTTTACAGGTGCTGTGTGTCGGACTAACAGCTCCGGGAGGCTCTGCCTCGTCCACCGGTACACATCACTTCTCTCATTCTGACCTAAAACAGCAGACACTGTCAGGGCAGCTGCACAGAACAGCACACACATAACATATCTGAGGTCCATCCCTATAAAAGCAGAGAACACGGAAATGATTAAAGGGACAGTTCACTCTTTCTGTGGCTTGCAGCACTGTGTATCTGTTTAATTCTATTGTATTTGAAAGCTAATACAAAACTCACAGAATAAACCTCACTGTATGCTAGGGGACAAATAGCCAGCAGATGGCGCACCATCTTAATGTATAAACAATTAAATGGCAGCTAAATGTCTCTAAACTTTTACTGCAAAATTTACCATAATAGTTCAAAAATAGCATTATTACATGCAACACAAACATCCTGATATTAATATCATCTATGATAAGGCTGCAGTAGACAGCTTGGGTGATGAAGCGTTATTTAATGATAAGAAAAAAATACAATAAAAACATACATAAAAAATAAAAACATAAAAAGTTTAGAAATCTAAAATTAAATTGGTGAAATCATGCAAGTCAATGCAAAATATTCCTACCTGCAAACATTCAGAAAATCTCCTCCAAAACCTTCAGAAATTGTGGTTTTCATTCATGAACAAAACTCCAAAACTTTCAGCAAATGTTCCTAATTAATAAAAAACTTCCCAGCACGTAGGTGCCATCATTTCCTGGGTTAGACCAAAAAAAAACTGAAGTGCAAGGAGAGGCTGCGTGCAAGGTTCTCATAGAAATCTACATCCCACTCTGATGTAGAGGAGTGAGCCAGCCCAGCAGCATGAATGAAGGTTTTGATCATGTGACGACATCACAGTATATATAAAAAAAAAAAAAAACGAGGCCATGTGCAGTGCTATTTTTCCCGGATTCTGCAAATGTTTTCATTATCAAACAGTGACAACATTCAGCTGGAAGTAAATGAATTTAGAAGGAGAGCTATTTACAGACAAAACGATCATTTGACTGCATGTTTATTCGGTGCTTTTGTGGTCAAAGGTGTGAGTTTAAATTTATGTCAGATGGTGTTTGAACGTGCACAGAGAGGATGTGAAGACCACTGACTTACTGCTCCATGCAACAGGAGCTCATTCATGCATGAAGCAGAATATACAAATTCAACTGATCAAAAATAGCCATGCCATGCAGAGACGGGCGGCAGTGATGGAACAAGTCATAATGTGTGATTTTACTGCATTTGCACCAGCATTATAAATTCCTTCCTCTTTGCATCAAGGCAGAGCATTTTGTTCCAGTGACTGTGCAAGTTTCTATCATCATTTTGTTCAGTGCACCACACAGAGATTCTCAGTCAACATGGAGACAGCCAACTTCACTGCAGTCACTTCTAACATGTCCTCCTCTGCTGCTGGACATACTCCTCACCTCGCCTGGGTGTCCACCGGTCTGGTCCCTGCAGTGCTGATGTCTTTCTGCTTCCTGCTGGGAGTTCCTGGAAACATCGCTGTGATCATTCTCAGACCTAACTGGCAGCACCTGTCCAGTCAGAGTCAGAGTTTGATGCTGAATCTGGCTGTGTCAGACCTGTTCTGCCTGCTTCCTCTTCCCGTGTGGATATACGCATACCTCTACAGCTGGACCTTTGGCCTTGTGGCCTGCAAGCTGGTGACATATTTGATATATTGCTGCGTTTATGGCAGCATGCAGACTGTGACAGCAATGAGCGTCCAGCGCTACCTCCTGGTGGTGCAGCTACAGCAGAGGTGTTTCCAGCTGGTAGGAATGAAGAGGCTGCTGGTCCTACTGTGGCTGGTAGCCGTGATCCTGTCCATCCCTGTTCTAGTGGTTCGACAGCTGACAACAGTTCAACAACAGATACATTGCCAGGAAAAGTACTCTTCTGATGCCCAGCGGCTGGCTAAGCTGCTAACAGAGACCATAGTGGGAATTTGTTCAGTTACTATTGTGGCATTAGCATACCTCTGCCTCCACAGGAAGGTGAACCAGGCAGCCCTGTTCAACAATCCACAAACAACCAAACTGATCACCAGTATCATCGTGACCTATGTTGTCTTGTGGACACCATATATTACCATTAATGTGTTGGCTGTGGCAGCTGTTGCTCTTGGGCATGAGGGGCTGTTGAAGTTTTATACGGATACATGGAGGATAACTGGAGCTGTGACATTTGTCAATAGCTGCGTAAATCCGTTACTGTATGCATTTACTTCTTGCAACATATGTACAATATGCCAGAAACCTAAAGAGTTACTTCAAAAACTCAGATTTCCACAAATTCCACCTAGGCCACAGGAGAACTCTTAGAGAGATAACTGTGAAACTAAAAACATATCCTTTTAGTCTGAAGATCCAATTTGCTGTGCTGACACACACAGGCGCAGATGAATTGACTATTCAGTAAAAACTACATTATTGTGCTTAAAATATATTTTACATCTAACATCACTTTCTAAGTATGGAAATTGGATGTTTTAAATTTTCACATCCACAGAGCTGGTGGTGTGATGCTTTCAGTGCATGAAGCAGAATATACACATTCAACTGATCAAAAAATAGCCATGCCGTGCAGAGATGGGCAGCAGTGATGGAACAAGTGATAATGAGTGATTTTACTGCATTTGCACCAGCATTATAAATTCCTTCCTCTTTGCATCAAAGCAGAGCATTTTGTTCCAGTGACTGCACATTTTCTATCATCGTTTTGTTCAGTGCACCACACAGAGATTCTCTGTCAACATGGAGACAGCCAACTTCACTGCAGTCACTTCTAACATGTCCTCCTCTGCTGCTGGACATACTCCTCACCTCGCCTGGGTGTCCACCGGTCTGGTCCCTGCAGTGCTGCTGTCTTTCTGCTTCCTGCTGGGAGTTACTGGAAACATCGCTGTGATCATTCTCAGACCTAACTGGCAGCACCTGTCCAGTCAGAGCCAGAGTTTGATGCTGAATCTGGCTGTGTCAGACCTGTTCTGCCTGCTTCCTCTTCCCGTGTGGATATACGCACACCTCTACAGCTGGACCTTCGGCCTTGTGGCCTGCAAGCTGGTGACATTTTTGATATATTGCTGCATTTATAGCAGCCTGCAGACAGTGACAGCAATGAGCGTTCTGCGCTACCTCCTGGTGGTGCAGCTACAGCAGAGGTGTTTCCAGCTGGTAGGAATGAAGAGGCTGCTGGTCCTACTGTGGCTGGTAGCCATGATCCTGTCCATCCCTGTTCTAGTGGTTCGACAGCTGACAACAGTTCAACAACAGATATATTGCCAGGATAACTACTCTTCTGATGCCCAGCAGCTGGCCGTGCTGCTGACAGAGACCATAGTGGGAATTTCTTCACTTACTGTTGTGGCATTAGCATACCTCTGCCTCCACAGGAAGGTGAACCAGGCAGCCCTGTTCAACAATCCACAAACAACCAAACCGATCACCAGTATCATCGTGACCTTTGTTGTCCTGTGGGTACCATATATTACCACTGATCTGTTGGCTGTGGCAGCTGTTTCTCTTAAAAATGAGGGCCTGTTGAAGTTTTGTTCATATGCCTGGAAAATTACTGGAGCTGTAACATTTGTGAATAGCTGTGTAAATCCGTTACTGTATGCATTTACTTCCCACAACATAAACACCATGTGCCAGAAAACGAAACAATTATTTCAAAAACTCAGATTTCCACAAATTCCATCTAGGTCACCAGGTATCACTATGGATACAGGACAATAATAGAACACTTAGAGATAACTGTGAAACTAAAAACATGTGCTTTTACTCTAAAGATTCTGATTTCCTGTGCTGACACACACAGGCGCAGATGAATTGACTATTCAGTAAAAACTGCATTATTGTGCTCGAAATATATTTTACATCTAACATCACTTTCTAAGTATGGAAATTGGATGTTTTGAATGTTCACTTCCACAGAGCTGGTGTGTGAGGAAGCAGGTTATACAAATGCAGTACCTGATCAAATATTAGCTGTGCCATGCACGGTCCAGCAGGCCCAATGGCACACATGGTTACTTGTGATTTCACTGCATTTGCATGAGCATTGTGAATCCCTTCCTCACTGAACCTTTGACTGCGCATCATCACTTACTGCATGCACAACACTGAGATCTCTGCAAGCAAGCGTATGGAATGGAGCCATCAGACTACACTGTGGATGTGTCGAACATCTCCTCCTCTCCTCCTCGTCTCGCCTGGGTGTCCACCGGTCTGGTCCCTGCAGTGCTGCTGTCTTTCTGCTTCCTGCTGGGAGTTTCTGGAAACATTGCTGTGATCATTCTCAGACCTAACTGGCAGCACCTGTCCAGTCAGAGCCAGAGTTTGATGCTGAATCTGGCTGTGTCAGACCTGTTCTGCCTGCTTCCCCTTCCGTTGTGGATATATGCATACCTCTACAGCTGGACCTTTGGCCTTGTGGCCTGCAAGCTTTTGACATATTTGATATACTGCTGCATTTATGGCAGTATGCTGACTGTGACAGTGATAAGCATCCAGCGCTACCTCCTGATGGTGCACTTACAGCAGAGGTGTTTCCAGCTGGTAGGAATGAAGAGGCTGCTGGTCCTGCTGTGGCTGGCAGCTGTGATCCTGTCCATCCCTGTTCTAGTGGTTCGACGGCTGTCAACAGACGAAAACCCGACACAATGCTGGGATCACTTCTCCTCTAAGGCCCAGCACCTGGCTAAGCTGCTGGCAGAGACCATAGTGGGAATTTCTTCATTTTCTGTCATTGCATTAGCATACCTCTGCCTCCACAGAAGGATAAACCAGGCAGCCCTGTTCAACAATCCACGAACAACCAAACTGATCACCAGTATCATCGTGACCTATGTTGTCCTGTGGACACCATATGTTATTGTAAATGTTCTGGCTGTGGCAGCTGTTGCTCTTGGGCACGAGGGCCTGAGGACGTTTTATATGGATACATGGAGGATTACTGGAGCTGTGACATTTGTCAATAGCTGCATAAATCCATTATTGTATGCGTTTGCTTCTCAGAATGTGTGCTGTGTGTGCCACAAAACCAAACACTTACTACAGAAACTCAGATTCCCACAAATTCCATCTAGGTCGGCCGATATCACCACGGATACAGACCATCAATAAGACGTAGGGCCTGGCACTAAAAGAGTTGTGGTTCAATTAAAGATTCAAGAGGAAGATTGCATGATACAAAATGTGTGCAGGCTGTAAAATAATGCAAATGCTTCTTACTGATCTGTCTTGGCATCTTTAGTGGGAGAGATCCGGTCGGATAGGAAGAAATAATTAATAAAGACATTCGATAAATGTTTGCATTGGACTTCATCCAGAGATAAGAACGAGCAGCTGTCTCCACGGTTTAACTGTGCTCCTCCTTAAGTAACATAAACAGATGATTATCTTTTCTTTTGACATTTTTCCTACATGTTCTTTGGGCTGTATAAAACAACTATACGCTGTAACATATTCAATATTATAGAAATATTTAAGCTTTTAAAAAGAACAGCTACAAAAACATTTTTTCATAGAACAGATAGGATGATGAGTGGGGGCAGACCGGGGCTTGTTGTCACATGGGTACGTTGTCACACTTGCAATAACTTGACCACAAAGGGGGTCTACTCAAAAGTGGAATACTAGTTTTGTGCTTAAACATAATGTGATGTCACATCCTGTCTGGGAAAAACAAAGCACACTGTCAACTGAACTTTTTCTAGCTAAATTTAATTTGGAATATTAATTAAACTGAAGTGTTCTTGTTTTATTTATGCCAAACATGTGTGACGTATGCTGTGACAGCTTACCCGCTAATGGGGCAGCATGTCACATGTGTGCACCCCCTATTTAAATGCTGATAAGTCTGCACAGAAAAGAGATATTGAAATGAAATGAATACAAAGTTTGTGCCCAAGACTTTGTTCTTTCCTTTGGTAAGTATTTTTTAACCATCTGATGAACTAATGTTAAGACATATAACAGAGTGTAAAAAGTGTGACAACAAGCCCCGGTCTCCCCTATTTCATTCAAATCTGTGCTTTAAACTGCATTATGTAGCCTAACTGGTGCAGACTGAATTTCTCTCCATGCTGAAACTCTTCAATGTTTTTAAAACACACAAACCATGGCCACAAAATGTCAATATGACACATGGAAGAAGCACAAAATAACACCACACCTCTGTCTGCCTGAATGTAAGGTGGATGTAAGGAATGTAAGGGGGATGCTAGACTGTATCATAATTGGCCTAAATCAGGCTGTTAATATAAAAATAATAAGCTTTGAATAACCTGGGAGTTGATTTTGTTTAATTTCATCTTGCTGTTGATTTTCAGCGAATGATTTAAAAGCACTTGTGAATGTTATCTTTTGATTTTGGAACACATTTCAGTACTTTATATAGCACAGAAGTTGTGAGTCCAAAGACAACTTCCACAGAACTTCTTTGTTGATGTTGAAGGTTTCACTTCATTTTCTCAAGAAGCCCCTGTGACTCCATGTATTCACTGTACAAATAATTCTCTGTAAAGCCCTGTATTGGTGTTTAATGATGTGTCTCATGATATTTTGCTTCATCTGTGTCTGCATCTTTTCATTTTCTTTTTCCCTCTACAGTCCGAATTTGACCTCTTGTGCTTTCTTTTCATTAACTTACCGAGGCACTGGAACTGACACTGATTTGTTCAGCGACCTGTAGGTGATCCGAAGGGAGGGGGGGAGGTCTTCCTCTATGCAGTGTAGGACCTGGACTTTCTCTTGGAGTGTCTCCGCTGGTCTCGCCTTCAGACACAGAGGAAATACAATCAGTTCTCTCCTCAGGCGTTGTGGACAGCAGTGTGTCAACAACTCTTTTTTAGTACAAGACTCTGTCTAGACATCACTGTTAATAAATCACATCCATACAGAGGGTCAGGACTACTGCAGGAGTTTGTGTGTGTGTGTGTTCTGTTTGTGACTCAGTATTTCTCCCAGCTGTTCCTTTGGGCCCAGGCAGGGTTTACTCTGGCCTGTTTTCAACAACGAAAGAATAATTTTCTCATGCACGGATGACTTCCCCCCCAGATTCACTGTATTTACTCGTGCCAAGATGCTCACTGTAGCACAAACTATTAGTCACTGAAGGGGTATCTTGACCCCTGGCAGACAAAAGAACACATCAAGACGCTGTGTCACTTGTAAATGTCTCTAAAGTCTTGTGTTTGTTTATATATTTGAAATAAAATAAAGTGTATTATTTGTGTGTTGTCCATACACCAGCCAATGAAGCTCGGTCAAAGTCACACCAAACATAAATCGTAGCGTAATTATGGCAATGATGCCTATAAATCAAGAGTTAAGCATGATGAACAGTTACAACTCACCACAAAATCCATCCAAGGAGTACACAAAGGCTGTGCCTGCTTTTGCTCATCAATAACATGACATTCAGGAATTCAGAGCCTGCTGGCTTTGTTGCCAGGAGCTGGATAGAGGCGGCTCATGACTAAAGTCAGCAGCCGGTTAGGTTAGCCTATCGCAAGAAGACCCAAAACATGGAAACAACTATGAACTAGCTCTTCTCATTTGTTTGTTTTAAATAGTGTTAGCTGCCGGCTTAACACAAAGATTGAAAATAATAAAGGAAACCACTAACTCTAGCAGTGGACACACAACGCAACACATTGTAGTACTTTAGGCATCACAGTAGTGTCTCCCACTTAATACTGTCCAGTGCTTTTATCAACAAGTCCTCACAAAAAACTGCCACATTTGTTGTTGTTGTTGATGAAGAAAAACACTGTGCCTCTGGTATGGTATGTAATGACATAAGTACATGTTAGCTAAGCTAGCCAAATGCAGGTTGTGGCTTAAAAAAGGAATCTGTAAACATCTACAGCACATTTTGAACTTAGAACAGCAAAAAAAAAAATAGATAATTTAATTATCAAAATGTGGGAAGAAAGTGGTCAACTGTGGTCAACATGACTCATTGAAAATAGTAGGCAGGGTCCGGCCTTTGGAGAACTACAGATAACAGAAATAATATTCCCCTGAGATGGTGATGACTCATTGTTGCTTGTTAATTCCCCTCTTCTCACGCATCTAGGATTTTCTTTCTTTCTTTCTTTCTTTCTTTCTTTCTTTCTTTCTTTCTTTCTTTCTTTCTTTCTTTCTTTCTCACTGAAGTTGGCAGCAGTGATTTCCGTGAAACCAGGTGCAAAGAGGACACGGGGAGAAGAAGGTTTACCTTGGCTTCTCACATCTCTCTGCGTGTCTTGTAATACAGCTTTTCTGATTCCCTTCCAACCATAATCCTTAGTTTTCTTAAAGGGATTCTGCAGTTAAAGCACCGTGTTCAGGCTCTGTGTGATCTGCTGTTTCTGATAACGTGGCCTTGGCATGGCCTAACATCTCCAGCTCCAAATCAGCAAAGTAAATCCTGATTATTTTTTCTTCTGCAGTTTGTTTGAGGAGAAACATTTGTGGAAAGTATCTTGAAATGATTGTGTGTTTGTGCTCATTCATGTGCAGACATGTCACTGGGTGAGTTGTTTTGAGCATTCCAAAGAGCCATTAAGAGTGCACACACTGAAATGATGCCATGACGTGTCAGCATGCCTGAAGCCTGAAGTAACTTGGATGTATGGTGTATTTTTTTTTTTTTTGTAACAGTATGCAGAAAGTGAAGTCATGTGACCGGTACACAAAGTGAATGTCAACATAATGCACACATGTGTTGCAGCAGTCATCAGTGCAGCAGGTGGTGGCCTCAAGGTGCCAATACAAACAACTGGAGTGATGGTTAAATAAAAATGCTGCGGACACGTATGCAGTGACAGAACAAGGGGTGATTGATAAGTATGAGGCCTCAGGGAGAAGAAGCCATTCTTCAACATGGACTCCATGACACGCATACATGGGCTGCATCAAGTTGCAGGGAGAGTAAAGCTTCATTGCATGGGGCTGCATGGAGCTGTGCATAAGAGCAAAATCCAGTTTCTGCTGCTGGAACCAGGGATGACCCACATGTCAGGCATTGTATCTGACCTCTATGATGTATCTTGTGGGTGGTGGGCCCACATGGCCACTCCTCACTCCCTATTATGGGTTCTAGTTTCCCTGTTCTGGGCAGGGTGCTTAATCACTTCATCCCTTTCTTCATCAGAGGTCTGTATTCAGATCAAAATCGTCTGGATCATCACGCCAGACCTGTTTGCCTTGGGAGGACTTATAGAGGCACAACATTTTAATAATGATACTGCTCATATAATCAGCACATCATCTCTGAGTCCTCTCTATCTTTCATCTTAGTCGGTAGAAGTGACACTTTTGTGTATGAAAACAATAGTTTCTGAAAAGCTGTGTTCTTTTGAGCAAAGGCTTAAAGGTTTAAATGTGAAAAAGAAGGACGACTAATCATACTGCAGTTATGCAATAAAATCTGCACATACCCCCGAGCATCTTTATCCAATTATATTTTTTAACTGTAGGTCACACGAGCTCAAAGCAAACGCATCCTAATGTGCTCCAAAATTAAATGAAGAAATCACTTTAAGTGGCTTAAAGATTTGCCATCTTGGTGTCTTACTGCTGTGAAAAGCAACGTTCTGATAAACAAGCTGACGTGTGCAGCAACTGTCATCAGGCCGTCGCTCCAAATCCGAACAGATGTGTGTGTCTGCAGAGCTGTGTGTGTGTCAGTGCTGGTTGTTGGTGGGTGTGTTGGTGTGTTGGTGCTATGTGTGTTTTCCTCTCTTTCAGTAAAAGTGTGTGGTCCATACATGGTGTTTATAGTATGTCTGCCATGGGATTGGGCCACCAGTTTGCGCCCCTGTTGTATTTATGTTCTTTTATCGCTAAGCATTATGCACTGTAAACACGAGCACCATGTGTTTACCAGTCAGACGGCGCTGCACACTGAACACATGTATCACAGTGCTGCAGCTGTATCTGCACTCACATCAGCATTTCACCAACAAATCCCTGACCCACCTCCAACCTGATGTTTTGGATGTGAAGCTATGAGCCCACCCAAAAGTCAGCAGACACACTCACTATTTGTCTTGTGGTTAAATTGTTAGTTTTGGAATGATCTGTAAAAAAAATACATGTGTGTGTTATGTTCATTGTTTGTTTTCTTTTGGCAATGCAGTGTACAGTTTGTCTCTTTTGCTTGGAAAACATGGCTCCGCATGTGTTTGTTAATGGCTGAAAATGCTGATTAAGCCTCATCACTGTGTAATAAGTCATGGTAAAAAAAAGTTAATTGGATCTATATTGGTCTCACTTCATCAGCTCTCATCAAACTTTGAATTACAAACTCTTGGAAACAAAGTCAGTGCATCATATTTATACCAGATGTACTAATTGTATTCCATAAGAAAAAGGGGGATTTTCATGGAAACTAATCTAGAATTAAATCCACATAACATTTGGTTACAGTTAAAATTACTCCACGGGCTAATATTGTTCTTGGATCCATCATATTTAGGTGGTTTCTTTCACGAAGGCGAAGTGGGGATTATATTCTTAATACACTTTAACAGATTCTGATATTGTGTGTGTGTGTGTGTGTAGTTATCTTTGTGAGAACCATTTAGACGTTTTAGACCATTGAAGTGGGGCCATGTTTGCAAAGTGAGGACATGTTGGCCAGCACCTGCATCGGGTTTCTACGGTTACTCTGGCTTTTTCTTTAATACTAAAACCTGCATGCTAGTCTAGGGACTCTAAATTGGCGAGTATGTGAGTGCGATTGTTTGTTTCTCTCCCTATTTTTGCCCTCAAGAGATGGGTGACCTGTCCAGGGTGTACCCCAACCACTCTCCCCTTGACAGCTAGAGGCACAGAATGCCCTCAGAAAGACAGCTAAAGTGTGTGTGTGTGTGTGTGTGTGTGTGTGTGTGTGTGTGTGTGTGTGTGTGTGTGTGTGTGTGTGTGTGTGTGTGTGTGTGTGTGGGCCTTGCTATAGAAGAAATGAATTTTGTTTCTGACCTTGTCCACTCCAGTTCATTGCTTTCATGCCTTCTGTCTGCTTGTGCAACCTGGAAGTTTGCCGGCCGCCGTCTACTGTAGCTAATACACTGCCTGGACATCTTAACTACAAATAAACTTAACTGTCCCTTTAAATTGTGTTTTTTTCTGCAGGAACTAAATAACATGTTATGAGCAAGACTATGAAGATTTAGTAGCTCAAAAGTGATGCTACCTCACATCATCTGTGCAAAGTATGGACGGTTGTGCTGCACTGTAATCTGGCTTCAGACATGACGCCCTCTGACTGCTCCAGCTGTCAGATTAGAACATGACTTGGCAGGAGATCCTCCATGTTTCCAGGCTGTGCTGTTTTTGTTTCAGCCTCAGCAGATGAAGGATGCACCTTTTACAGAAACGTTGCTGTTCAGGTTTTAATGTAAACCATTGCCACATGTCTCTTTTATAGGTCTATTAATGCACACTGGCAGGCTTATGTGAGTTGTTGAATGTAGCAGTGTGAAATATAACCATCAGACTTAACTCTTAATGGAACTAGATTTATTCGTTCTCATCTTCCTTTTCTAACTGCGTTTTTGGCGACCCCTCACCCATCTTTGTGTTCTGCGGCGCTGTCACACCATGCTACAGGCTTTGGCAGCCTTCCACTTGTTAAAAGGAGCTGGATTCAAACCACACTCAGCTGTGTGAGATAGTGGGAGACATTTCAGCCAGGGTATGGCTTCATGTTGAATACATAATGACACATGGATAAATCATTCACCTCTCCACTGTATGTTTTTCTCCTTCTTTATCATCTTTGTCTCCATCTGGATCTATGTGTATGGAAAAATATAGTTATCGTATCCAAGTTGCACAACACGCAAACAGCTACTTCCACAGTCAGGAATGACTCCACAGCACTTCTCATTCGATTTTTATTTGCAATTTCCCTGTCCTTATGTGACTTCTGCATGTCCAGACAATAGCTGATAATCCTCCCATTTACCATGACTGCCAACCACCTGCAGGCTGTAAATACCAAACAGAGGTTATCATGTGGCTGATAGTCCAAACAAGTGTTTGTTTCTGCAAACTGCAAAAGCATTTGAAGAAACTATTTGATGTCATCGTACTCAGTGGAAATACAGAGGATCCAGTACTGCACCATCAAGGACAGCCATTCAGAATTTGCCATCTCTCCTTCTGCCACACAGTCTGATAGATTCAAAATGAAGACTGGAACAAATGAGGCAAACCAGGCTTTGGCCTCCATCTACCACCCCTGCAGCAACACCCTGGTCTCCACAGACCCAGCAGACCTTGATGTTGTTGTCTGTTGGACGATTAGTTGCAACTACTTCTTTTTTGTCTCGAACTGAAAGCTAATGGTGCTGCTAACTAGAAGGCAAGTGCCTGCCTAACTTCAAACTACAGCAGCAACAATGACTCTGACACTATCCACCAAAGTTACAAGCGTTGTGCATTTTCAGTGACAATAAAAGCCAGAATAAGGATGGATTATTGGGTTTAGATTAATCATAAGATCATGGTGATGGGCAGTGGTTGGAGAGGCCACGTGTGTGTTTTTTTGTGTTACTGGCCCACAGGGTAAATTCAGCAGCTAGCTATTTTCAACTCTATGCAGCACTCTTGTTCACATGAGGCTTTCTTTTTAATAAATAAATAAATCTAATCTAATCTAAAAAAGGATTAATTTGAATAAATCTACCCAACATTTTTGAATGTTGGGTAGATTGCTACAATAAAAATATGACTTACTGACATTAAAGCCGTTAAAGTGTCCTGTGTGTGTTAACTGTGCGTTAACTGATTGGACTGAAGGAAAATAAAGACTGGATTTATTATTCAATCTGTTAAACTAAAATTGAACCAAATGTGCACATTTTTACAGTGCTGATCGATACTTGAACTGTAGTTACATTAAGCTTTGTTTTTGTTTGTTTTTGTGAGGAATAACAGTGAAGTGGAACAGCAGCTGTTGATCTTAATCTGACCATCAAGATATTTGCACATTCTCATGATTAAATTCCATAAAAACACCAGCAGCCAGCTGGCAGCAAACTTTGAGTGGTTATATTTTGAAATATGCTGGAGAGTGACCCAGACTCCCAGAACTAGCTTGACAAAGGTGTGATTACCTAATTACACTTCTCACTGAGTGATACTCAAACAAAGACATAAAGCAGCATTTAAATCTACTGTTGGAATAAACAATGAAGTATTGGTCCAGCTCAGCATGCAGAGAACACACTCCAAAGCCATTTACTGTATGCACACGCATTCTTCTCTCTGACCACGGTCTACCTTGAAGTGTCAGTTCTCTTCCTGCACTGATTATAAACACACAGCCGCTGTTTATGAGCCAACAATGAGGATTCCAGTCTAATAAACACTTGTCATAAAACACTGATATGGACCGAACGTTTCCAACGGCAGTGATGGTTAAAAGAGCTTAATATGAAATGCACATTGTAATGGTCGTTCATTAACATTTAACAACAAGAAGGACTTGCAAACACACACTTTGAAATGAAAAGTAAGACAACGACCTCCACAAACTGCAGCAAGCTCACATTTAGCATTAGCATTAAAGGTAGGGTTTCGCGTTAAAACGAAGAATATGAATCATCTGTGGAAGCTATAAAACGCTAAAAACATCAGCCAATCCTCCGGGTGGACCCTGCGCGGAGTATTGGCTGGTTGTCACTCTCTTCCTGCTCTGTGTGCACCAGAGAGGTACGTGCATGATGGCCGAAGTCACAGACCGCAGCTCGTCTTCAGGTAATGTGATTGGGAGGCGTGGCTTCGGGGTGAGCTCCGAGAGAAAGGGGCATGTGTTTACTTTCGAAATCTGCCTGACTCTCACTGAGTTTTCAAAATCTCCTACTCCTCTCCTACCTTTAAGAGCAACACGTGAGTGAAGCAACACATCCTCTCGAAAAAAAATGTCATTTGGCCAACTAGATGTGACATTTAACAGAAGATATGATTGCATTTGCCCAACATCACCCGATCATGTGACCCATACAGCTGCAAAAGTCTAAATAAATAGGCTGGTTGGAGATTGTGGGGCTACATGTGATGCTTCAAACACCTTTACTCAAGAGTCTGAGGTTCACGTCCCACTGATACCACAAGCTGTCGGCCATATGGCTTTGCCATGCAACCATCAAACCTAAAATACGTTAGCTTGTAAAATATAGGAACAAATCTATGCAACATATTAAAAGAACCAATTATTTTGAATGTGAATGTTTTTACTCTCAGACTAATGATGCAGATTTTTTTTGTGTTTTTAACACATGTGCAGACACAAACTGAGGCTATATGCCATATGTGTGTAGCTTGTTAAACCTGTACCAGATCCTTGTGATGCTGTAGATGTTCATTTTAATTGGACTAATTAGTCATTCAATAAATGCCTTTCTCAGTACATGGCAGAGAAAGTTTAAAACAAAGTAAAGAAGAAAAGACTAAAGGCAGTCCCGTGTAAGGTAAAAGGAGAAAGCTGCGGTGGGCCCATGTGTGTGATATCAGGCTTGGACGGGTTGAGGTGGTGACGTGGTCCCTCTCGGGCTTGAGTTTGCAATTTTATTTCAGGCTCTTCATCATCTATCCACCTCTGCTTCTAATGTTTTGTTTATGCTTCACCCCCTCCTCTCATCCCTTCCTTCTCACCCCACCCCGATGTCCAACTCATCATCCAGCTCTTTTATTCCACTCTCATGTCTCTTCATCCAAGACCTCAATTACACATCTGTTAGACAATATCCTCTTCCCTTCCATCACCCACTGCTCGGTGGGAGAGTGAGAGGAGTGCACCTCACCCTAAATCACAGAGGTCCATGTCGAGACAGAAGACTGGGGCTCCACCCTGAACCTTTCATGACAGAGCAAAGCGCCAAATGACCGACCACGGCACAAAATTACTGCCACATCACCTGCAGCTGCAGCTGCAGCTCGCGGAGGGCTTCACCAAACCGAGCCAGGGTGGATTTCCCTCCATGAGTCTAACGCAGACTGATTGCTTTTACATGTAGGGTGTGACTGCACATGTGCTTCTATTTTTCTGTGCCATTCCCACATACTGAGTGAATGAAGCTGGAGATTATTATTTTTATTTTTTAGTTTCAGTCATCATGGTAGCTAACAGGTTGCAGATGCTTCAGAGGAAACACAGTGCAAATATCATCTTTCACATGCAGAAAAATCCAGGCAGTCGAGATCACAAACAGACACACGCATACACACAAACAGGCAGAACATTTCTGCGTTAGCACACTTTGTGGCTATAAATCATTTTGCAAAGTCAAAACAAAGCTCAGCCTTTGCTTCATGTAACTAGTCATCTGAGTCATCTGCCCCACAGAGGAGGAACAGGCCGAGCTGTTGCTATATAAAAACGCTGACACAGGTCAACAACAAAAAACACTGCAGAAGAAGAATGAAAGTTTATGAGGTCACCGCCTTAATAAATGCTCCCGAAAGCATCACTCACATACGATCCATATGATCACAGAGAGAGAAAAATGATTGATAAGCAGTTTGTGTGATTCAATCATAGCTGCATGTATTTAATTAAAGCATTTTACCCAATCAGCTTCTAATAACTGAAGCACGATGCACTGAATTAAAGGATAAAATGACCTAATTTGGCTCTTGAGTGACAGTGTTTACCCAGTGCAGCTGTATAAATACATGTGTTTCTGTGGGAAACTGAGGCCAAGAAGAAAAGAGAACGTGCTCAACTGGTGTGAAAAGAGCGCCACCTAAAGGAGATGAATGTACTCTGAATGAAGAGAGACTAAGTGGGCTTTTCTTTCAGTGCTCCTGCAGATGGCGCTGTGACGCCTTCTTGCTGTTGTGGCCTTTGTTGGGACTGGAGAGGGGTTTTCCAGTTTCCTCATGAAATTGAGAAGAACAGAGAAAAACACAGTGAGAGTGAAGCTGAAATTTTGAGTCCTTTCACAGAATCAGGAACACATTTCTAGTTTAGTGTAATGATTTCCAACCTCCTCAGCTTGTTACCCTTTAAACAACACTATTGTGTTCCTGTAACTCCATCCACCACTAGATGCTGTCTCTCAAGGTTATGAACTGAACTTAAATATCAGTGGGTCAACATGAAAGACAGTTAGGCCCCAACCTCAAGGTATAAATAAAACGTGTAACTGTTGGATGCTGAATACTGCAAAAATAAAGGGACCGGTATATTTTAAGCATCATTTTTGTGCATTTATTGGCATCAGTAATCCACCTAAAACCAACATCCCCTGACCTCTTCCAAATTCAGACTTGATTCGGGACATGTATTCCTGTTTACTTCTAGTTGTTTGACTCAAACACACACGCGTGTGTGTGTGTGTGTGTGTGTGTCGCTCGCACACACACACACACACACACACACACACAATATCACTGTGGTATTGGTATCTCAAACCACACTATCATTCAGGAAGTTGTGTCACAGAACGATCGCTTCCTGTTTATTCAAAAAACTTGCTGAACTTCGTCATGAGAAGTCGAAAAAGCAGAACAGACTGTCAGAAAAGTGGGGGTGCAGTGGCAGAAGGTGGAAGGATTGATTGTGTGAATACCAGAGGCTGCTTTAAAACATTAACTTTTCCATAGTTGCTGGAATAATCTTTTTGCTCTTGCTGAACAACCTTTTGCATTTACAGTAACAATCTTAGTGTGCTTGCTTGAGCAATACACATCTGAAGCTTGCAAGCAAACAAGTGTGGTCAGATGGTTATTACTGATAAACACACAAGTGCCTTGCACAAGATAAAACACAAGAAACTCTGCAGACTGTACCTCTACTGCACTATGACTGTCTTCCTTTCATTAACATAGTCCCAGTTGGAGGATCTTTTCAGAGCTTACAGTGCAGGGCATGCCAGCGAATCTCATTAGTGGCTGTGGAGTTTAGTGGGGGGGGCTTACACTACTGAGTGTGCTCTCAGGGGTTGAGCAAGGTCAACAAAGGTCACATGCTGGGGTCAAGGTGAGAGGTGAATGGAAAATATTGCTTCAAGGTTCATCTTTGCCTGGACACAGGTCTATATCAGTCGTGTCAAAGTGAAGCGCGCCGAATACTGAGACTTTCAAACCGAGCAGAAAAAGAAAGAAATGTAAAATAGTAAGAGAAGACAACAGATTCCATGGCCTAACCAGCATGAATCTGGACGTTGTGTTGATCCTGAAGCTGAAACACAACAACAACAATACAGCAGCACTGTCGAAACACGTAGATATGAAGTACAGCTGAGATGGCGTTCCTTGGATGACAGGAGGTAAATCTTTATTGTACAGTAACTCTCCCATGGACTGAAATATAAATCAGCTTTCACCCTTTTCTTGAAGTTTTGTGGTTTATAAAAAAAAGAGAGAAAGAAAAAGAAATCCAGTTGTGCTAAACTGAAAACCATCTGTGCTGCTGCCAAGTAAAAGCAAACATGTCTGCTAAAGGTGCTAGTTTGAAACAAAGTCGGCATATTTCGCTGTCAGTCTAATTCGGTGGACCATGTAATGAGCGCAACAGTAAATCTTTCCTACTAATGAAAATCCAGACGGAAGCGTAAAAATAGTAGAAGCTGATAAAGAGGCGAGGTGGGACTGGAGGCACGTTCGCCAAACGTGTTCACTCTAATCTCTTAATGAACCTCCACGTGTAGTAATGTTGAAAATGGGAATGGGAGAGAGGATATAAGGGTAAAAAAAATAGGGCTTGAAGGATCGGCTAGGAAGGAACGATGGATTGATAGCAAAAACATGGAGAGGATAATTAGAAAGCAGGAAGCATTCGACTTTAGAATGAAGCTCCTGCATTTACATCACATCTGCCTGAATAACTGGCGCAGGAAGAGACGGACAAAGTGGTCGGACAAAATCACTGACTTGCACTGATGTCTTTTCCAATATTGATGCATGTAAATGCACCAATTTGTCTCCATGATTGATTTGGCAACATGACAAAGGGTCTGTCTGAAAATCCCCTCGACAATCCCCTGATGTCGTCAGACACTGGTAACCAAGCCGGTGTCATCCACTTGACAGGTCAGAGGTCAGGTAAGTCCTGTAGCTGCTGGGGTAAGTATCCCAGGCAGTAAGCCTGACACTGAGCCAGTTGGTGAATGGGGAGAGTAACAAGCATGACTGACCTGATGTCTTGAGTCAACCTGCAGAGCTACACTGTGGAAATGATGAGCAGCTATGTTTTTATAAAATATGTTAAAGTTTGCATTGCAAAGGAAAATACCTTTTAGTGAGACTGCTGTTGAAAAAGAAGCAGCAACTAGAAGTGAACATGGCTGGCTTCATGAACAAAAGGCAATTGAGTGGCTCAAATAATGACAGATAAGCATAAAAACCAACTTCATAGTGTTCATGTTGTAACTGTGCAGCTTGGCCTTCACATGTAGGAGCTGTTGGAGGTTGTCTTGAGAAACTCCTTGAGCCAATTCTGATTGTAAAATGTGCTTTATAAATAAATAAAATAAATTGAACTGACTTGTCTTTACATTCTAAATTCATTACTTCTTTGAGTAAAACCTTTGAAACTTAAGGTCTGAGCATGCACACCTCTGTCTTACTTCTTCTACGTGTGTGTGTGTGTGTGTCACTGCACATAGAGGGTAATCTGTGATAAGCTGGTTTATAGGCTCGTCTGCAGTGACGCAGATATATGCACTGACAGATTCTCCATGACAACCTGCCGGCGGAAGATGTGGCTCTTAGCCTACATACCGACAGACAGCTCACATAGTATTTATTCTATTAGATAACACACACACACACACACCTGTTATGTATTCTTACACCTTTGTCTGACTACATCCATAAAAAAGAGGAGAGGGCCTAATTATGAGGGGTGGGCAGAAAAAAATAACACCTCTAGAGGGCGTGCTAATGCATTCTCACCCTCACCTGTGAGTGGGAAGAATAGTTCAGAAATGAATGGTGTAAATGTGTGCATCAGTTAAAGAGAGATCATATGTATTACTGTGCATGACGCGCAAATTTCTGAATAATTTCTTTCTTATGTTTCGACACGTAAACAAAGGAGAAGTGAAACTCTAAAGTTCTGATAAGCACAATGTACAGCAATTGTGCAGTCGTTGTGTGTCTGGTGAAGAAGAAAAAAAGAAGAAGAAGAAGAAGAAGAAGAAGAAAAAGAAGATGAGCAGCGATAAAGGTCTTGGTTGGGGGTCACGGTCCAATTTGACTTCTCTCTCTCTCTCTGTAACGCCTCTTCTGCAGACACGCCTCCGTCTTGAAGCTTGCAGTCACTCAAACGAAACTATGGGAAGTGTGGGCAGCTATTAGTAGGTGTGTGCTGTCAATCAATCCGTCCCGCCTTAACGCTCCTCAGACGGGAAGCGCACTTCTCACAACTTCTCCAGCAGCTGTAGAGTGGGTCCTCCGCGGCATCACGCAGAATCGCACAGCTTCAAACGGCCAAAATGTAAAGGATCGGCATCCGTACACCGCTTTCTGAAAGTAGGTGTGCGTCAGTTGGAGACGTGCGGTGGTCTTTAAACGATGTGTAAAGTTCTTATTGCGCAGCATGGATGCGCAATAATCTGTGCGTAAAAGTGAGCCAAAAAGCGAGGACAGAAGTAAAACTTGTGCGGTGGATGAGATGGGGTTTTCTCTGAGGATATGGATACATCAGTGAGTCTTTGGGACGTCGAGACAAGTTGACACCGAGAGAAACAACCGCTCTCCAGAGTTTGGCGACAGAGACTGGGGCAGAGCGGAGCGCGCAGTCGGGCAGCAGATTCTGGACAAGCTCAAGAATTTGCCTGCAGACTTTATGTAAGAAGTAGGACAACACCGCCCAACTAGTTCTTTCCGTCAGACGTAGAGACGTTTTGTCGTGCAGCATCTTGTTGTTATGATAGACTTCAGTTTTGAAGGGTCAATTCTAGAGAACGGTGCCGCCAGCCGATGCCACTGTTCCAGCAAGAGTTAGTGGAAAGTTTCGTGGTTTACACGCTGCTGTCTACCTCTTAGCAACATGGACGAGATACTCGTGTCTGCTGCGGCCAACAGCTGCTCCTCGGACGGGGAGAGCATCAACCTCAGCGTGCTCAACTGGGAACAAGTGCAGCGGCTGGACACCATCCTCACCGGCTCCATCCCTATCCACGGCCGGTGGAGCTTTCCCACGCTGGAGGTAAAGCCACGGGATATCGTGAAGGTGGTGCGGAGCCGCATGGAGGAGAAGCATATACATGTCCGGGAAGTGCGACTGAACGGATCCGCGGCCAGCTACGTGCTGCACGAGGACAGCGGTCTGGGATGGAAAGATCTGGACTTGATATTCTGCGCAGAGTTGAAAGGAGAGATGGAGTTTCAGGTAGTGAAAGATATAGTCCTGGACTCTCTTCTGGACTTCTTGCCCGAAGGAGTGAATAAAGAGAAGATCACACCAGTCACCTTAAAGGTAAAAAAAAAATATCCTCACATGCATATAAAGCAAGACACATTTGTCTTAATGATTTTGGCTTGTGTGTGTGTGTGTGTGCATATTAAGATCTTTGAAACACATTTCCATTTATAAATGCAGCTAATTATCAATTATCTTACAAAAACAAGATTAAACTCTGCCCTGAATGCATCAAACTAGCACACTGATATAATCCCTCTAATAGTAAAAAGGTTGGTTTCCAATTCAAAGAGGATTCTGTCTAATCCAATTGGAGTCGGATCCACATTAATCAGTCGGGCCTCCAGTTACCTGGATACCAAGGACTATCCAGGCTACTAATGGCCAGCCAACAAATGTGATCAGCAAAACATCAGACCAAATTTTTATCTGCTGCTAATAGCATTAATGTGGAGATGTGGATGCCTGCTTAAGACTGCAGTTTTATTTTTGAACCACAATCATGAACATATCAACATTTCAAGAAATGCATACATTGCAGCTGTGAAACGGAGGAAGAGCGAGGAGGAGGAGTTGATTAACATAGTGAAGGTCTGTGTGAGAGGGCCTGAAAAATGTATATACTCAATTTATACTCCCACACCTTTTGTTAAATGAAGAATTATTCTGTGTATGTATGAACAACTTCAATGTTTCTCTGATGACAGCTCATTTTTTGCTCTTTGTTTCTAGGAGGCCTACGTCCAAAAGATGGTGAAGGTGTGTAATGACTCTGATCGCTGGAGTCTCATCTCTCTTTCCAACAACCGCGGCAAGAATGTGGAACTCAAGTTTGTGGACTCTCTTCGGAGGCAGTTTGAGTTCAGTGTCGACTCCTTCCAGATCCGCTTGGACTCACTTCTCCTCTTCTATGAGTGCTCTGAGCACCCCATGGCTGCCACCTTCCATCCCACAATCCTCGGGGAGAGCGTCTACGGTGACTTCCCCACTGCGCTTGACCACCTGCGCAAGCGCCTCATCTGCACGAGGAGCCCGGAGGAGATTCGAGGCGGGGGCCTGCTGAAGTACTGCCACCTGTTGGTGCGGGGTTTCCGTGCAGCTTCTGACGCTGAGATGAAACTGCTGCAGCGCTACATGTGCTCGCGCTTCTTCATAGACTTTTCGGATGTGAATGAGCAGAGGAGAAAGCTGGAATCCTACCTGCAGAACCACTTTGTGGATCTGGAGGACAGAAAGTACGACTATCTGGCCACACTGTATGACGTCGTGCAGGAGAGCACCGTGTGTCTGATGGGACACGAGAGGCGTCAGACGCTCAGCCTCATCTCATCACTGGCGCTTCGTGTCCTGGCCGAGCAGAACGCCATCCCCAATGCTGCCAACGTCACCTGCTTCTACCAGCCAGCGCCCTATGTCTCAGATGGCAACTTCAGCAACTATTACGTGGCGCAGGTTCAGCCCGTCTACTCCTGTCCTCCTTCATCACCTCAGCAGTACCTTCCTCCTGTGCAACATCCCATGTACGCTACCTGGTTGCCCTGTAACTAAACCTTGTGTGCAGCCATCCTTTTTTCGTGTAACTGGTGGAACTCACACCACCTTGAAAGGGGTGATTGACGATCTTTCCATTCCTTCCATGAGATGGGAAGTTGAAGGAAATGAGAAGAAAGAGAAACAGGAGACAAAAGAGCGAAGACAAAAGAAGATAATACAGGAAGGAAGGGAAAATGGGGACAAGGAACTCGGGTGAAGGCGGTGTGCCAGTGAAAAGCTTTCTTCTTGGTTAAGGTGCCACAGTCAGAGGAGGAGCTGAGCACACAAAAAGAGAGAGAGATGCCAGAGCGAGACAGGGAGGCTAACCTGTCAGGTTAAGAGTTTGTTAAACCGAACCACAGCTGAGCCTGGAAGTCATCCGGCTCACAGAAGCTCACATTTGAAATGCTGAACATGTATTATTATATCTTTTCTTCACATTACAAAAAAAAAAAGACGCTCCAAAACTGCCACAAAGAGTCACAAATGCAGATATTTTCCATGTGCACTGTGTGTGATTGTGTGCGAATATGT
Source organism: Parambassis ranga (assembly GCF_900634625.1). Lineage (NCBI taxonomy): Eukaryota > Metazoa > Chordata > Actinopteri > Ambassidae > Parambassis > Parambassis ranga. The sequence goes on from NC_041043.1 coordinate 12,487,202, forward strand.
GTGTGTGTGTGTGGGTGGGTGGGTGGGAATAACTCTTCACAAACAATGCAAAAACAAAAGGGGAACTGGATACTGTTTACACATCCAAAGATCTACTTTGATATTGAAAGTTTTTCGGAGGAAAAACAAAAAAGAAACAACAAAACAATGCAGGAATATTTTTAAGTGCCTAGATAAAGCCTAAAGGGAAAGAGGTTCTTCATCATAGGGGACTATTGAATTGACATTTTTAAGGTGATAATGAATGTAATGAGGAGAGTCAGAGGATTTACCAATGCTGAGCAAGGTCTCTTACACTGAGGCAAGGTATTTGGACCTTTGTTACTCTGCTCTCATAACAGCAGTCCTGCTGGATGAGTACACATCCTGATTACCAAAGAGGAAGCAACTACATAATCTCATCATCTGTAGAAGTGGGTGGGAGTCGGATTAAAAAAAATGTGTTTTTTTTTCAAGAACTGTACACACAAATGAAGAGATTTGGCTGCATTAGGACACATAAGAGCAAAGATAGGGTGGATCGATGCAACAAGCAGGCGTCACAGAGAGCAGATAATCTAATCATTTGTTGGGGTTGCAAGAAAAAGCAGTTAAAGTCAATGCAAATTAATGTTTCAAATACACCATTCAAGCTTATTTAAAATGCCCCGTGATATCTTCTTGAATGCACTGCAGTTGTGTCTGTTAATCGGTGTAATGATGTGATAGCTAGTGTTTATTGAGCACTGTAAATGATACAAGCAACAATATGGTGCTATGTGAATCACCATGAACTCTACAGCTAAAAAGATGTCGTCTATTTCCAAACATGACACTGGAAAGTTTTAATGCATTCAAAACCTTTCATTTTATAAATTCTTTGTTTTAATGAACACATAAAATGATCATTTTTAACCCTTTCTGGATGCAGTGTAAAGGTATTTTGTCATAATTTATGCACTAAATCAAAGTGCAGGATTGTTCAGCGGACAGAAAAAAAAACTGATTTGGCCACAATGCAAGTTTGATTCTTTCTTCCAGCAAACATTTTGATCTTTGTGAGTAAATGATATAGGAAAATGTACAAGTGAACGTAGTCACATGGATGTTGGAGATTTTTGTGATGATCATGATGTAAAATTTTCAGCTGTAAACGTGCAACACATTCTATCAAAACATGTCAGATCTCCTATTTTTCTATCAATCTCTATTTTTGTACAGTTTGTGTTTGGCTGATGTAGCAGAGTTTGTGTGTGTGTGTGTGAGCGAGAGAGTGTGTGTGTGTTTTATTTTGGCTGATGAAGAGCACCCCAGCACAGACACAGTGAGAAAATGAACTCCTGTCGGCTGTGGCTGTGCTCTGAGCTGTTTATGGATTTCTGTTGCTGTAAAGAGATTGTTTCATTGTTGCTTTATTGTTTGTCCTGTTTGGACGTGGAATTAATGATAATTGTGTTCAAGTTCACCAACTTGATAAATAAAAGGATAAAAGACTGTTTCACAGAAGTGTTTTTTTTTTTTTTACTTATGATCCTCAGTTCAGCTGAGGTGATCAGTTACAGCCTCTTGATTTGGTGCCTGGGCTGTGACAGACTGTGGACAAGTCCTCTGTAGGTCAACGCTCTGAGGTACCCGCACAGGCCCAGCCGGCGTGACTTTTGCTGCCAATGAGCGACAGCTGAGCGTAAAGGATTCCCTACCACAAGACGTCATGGATGAGCATCACTAGGCATTTGCTAACCTCGTTAGCTGCGAGAGTATCTGAAACAGCAGGCAGATGTGCCATGTAAAAGCATGGACCTTGGTACCTGCAGAGCCTTGGGCTCCTGACACACATGGCAACATGCTGAGTATTTGGGTCTGCATCACTCTAATGCCCACAAGCCAGAGGCTCCAGATCTCTGTTTCCCTGCTGACACTGAGGAAAAACATCTTTTCATCTTTTTTTTCCTTTCGTCCTTTCTTGTTACTCTGCTTATTTTCTCTCCAAACTTCCAATATGTACAACTCCAGTTCTATAATGTCTTTTTCTTGTCTTGACTCATCTCAACCTCTTCGAGCTCCTGGATGAATTTAAGCAGAGTGAGATGAGCTACGAAGAGGAGAACAGGGCCAGCGTTATCCCCTGTTAAGAGGGAGAAAGTGGATGCTAAATATAGGCACCCCCCCCTCTCAGCCACTGCGAGGACATTAGCCCGTCTGCCGCAAGCTGATTAGCCTCCCTTCGTATAAGCATGTACTCGAAGTTCTGGTGTGGCAGACTGCAGAAAGATTTACTGGCTATTGTACTGTAACACATACCAGGCCAATCGTCTGCCATCTTTCAGGTCACTCTCGCTGCAAAGGGTAGAAAAAAATCAGCACACTTTATCGGGGGCCTTAAGGGGAAATGAGAACAGAGGACTGAGGAAAAGAGCCAACCCAGTAACACTGTCAGCTTAGGAGGAGTGTTACTATAGGACCTTTAATGATGTGGCTCCACAGGTGTGCCAAGCTAAGGAGGTGTGTCATGCAGTTTTCAGAAAGTTTCACAAAATAGAAAATACTTATTATTACTTATTATTACTAGTTAACATCATGCAGCTTCAAATTTTAAAATGTCTGCTAGATTTTGAAAAGTTAGATGGCAATAAATGTAAGTTAAATTAAAATTGTCAGCAGTTTGTGGAAAAAAATACAAGTTATAGTGTCATGCCTGTAAAATGCCTGTTTATTGTGTAGCAGGGACTGCATTTAGGCCCCATTCACACTGGAGAAAGTTAATCCAGTTAGAGTAGGATTGAACCCAGATAGCCTTTAAACTGGATACGTTCAGACCTATTTTCAAATCCGGCTATCACACAAGTGTGTCTGCACTCAATCTAGCTTAATCTGGCTTGTTAGTTGTCCTCCAAACCGCAGAGACTGTTATGGTCGCGGTAGGGCCGCGTGCACGCATGTTTTTTTTTTTTGTCTGTGTGGCTCGTTCTTTTGTTTTTTTTCGGTTCAAAAAGCAGTTTATTCCTTTGTAGCTCAGGGCGAAGCTGTCATAGTTCGACGGCTGTTTACGTGCGGCTTTTGTACAGATTCGGACACTGTCCCCGTGAACCGGAAGTATCACATTGCTAGCCGGATTCGCTAACCGCATTTGCATTCAGACCTAAGCCACATGTGAGCCAGAATCCTACTCTAGCCGGATTGATTTCCACATTGTGAACGGGGTCTTAGCATGCAAACCAGCAGGCTGCACCTTCATTAAAATCCACTATCCACCCATTTTCTAAATGTGCTTTGTCCTGTATTACAGCATCAATCACACACACTCACACTCACACGCTAACTAACCAAACATGCACGGTTTTGTGGGAGGAAGCTGGAGTACCTGGAGAAAAGTGGGCAGAACCACTGTACCACCTTCAGACGGGCTAGAGAATCAATAGTCACTTTGACCTAGAGATAATAATAAAGGAGGTCGAAGATTCCTGCTTTGTTTGGCCGTAGCTTGTTCACAAATCTTTGGCAGAAAACATAACAGTGAGGTGGATTAAAGCTCTGCAACAGCACTGCAATGAACAGTCTGCAGGTCAAGAAGAAAGAAGGGGCGCTTTAACACACCTTTAAAGAGGCTAGGAGTCCAAATCATCCATCTTGCTCTCGATACTTGCCCTGAGCAATACATTGACCTTCATCTAAACTCAGTAGCTGATATGATGTATTTGCATCAACCTTGTGTTAGCTTTTAGTTACACGTTGTCACTGGTGGAGGAGTGGAGCGACTCCACAGCTTATGCTTCAACCATAACGATGAAAAAAAATGCACTTTTATCTCTCTCTGAGCTTACATCAGTTACCCATGATCGCAAAAGCACTCATATCAGACTTTTATACATATCTCTGGAACACATGCATGTACACTTAAGTGCCCTGCAGCCCACATTTCAGCCGTAAAAACAAGCTGTAACTTTCTACTATAAACACTGCACAAGCTCGGTAACTTATTGTGGACATATTTCAATATGTAAAACTTTTTACAGTGTTGATGATTAAGATAAAGGGGTTATCTTGTAGACATATTACCGGAATTTTCTCATTTGATGAGGCAAAATACACATTGAAGAGGGTTTTTTAAACTTTTCAAATTTAAGTTTAACATACAAACATATTTACCGTATATATCAAGAGAGCTGAGGGTTGAACAGTAAGGGAAAATGTTTCAGACCCCAGAGGGATGTTAAGCCAGTAAAAACTAATATTAAAGCAGAGATATGGTGCAGCCTCTGTGTCTCTGGAATGTTTAACAGACACAGCAGTAATCTTCTTCTAGACCTTTAAATGAACTGGCACGAATTGCTCTTTTCGGCACGAATACATTATAATGATATTGCTGCCTTTACCCAACATATAGTAAGAATGCTATAAACTATGTCTCTAGGATGTTTATGTGTAATCCACAGCGAGCAACTATATTAACTGAAGATTTAGGGGATACACATGTGAGAGAGAAAACAGTGGGAATCCCACATCTGTTCAAACGCTATGATGGACCGCCTTCAAAGATGTGACTTTATGTTTAGCAAAATACCACAGCTATGACTTTTAAGAAGAGCCATCAAAGAAAAAATAAAGAAAAAACTCTATTTGATTTATCAGTTCAAAGGAGCACTGACAGATTTACTCAATGCAGATTTAGAAATTTCTCATAGTCCAGGAGGATGTTATGAGTGTTTTTTAGCTCCTCAGATACTGATTCATACTAAAATGACTCACTGCGGTGAAGCAGCAATGTATGCATATTGGATGAAATGCAAAATATTTGTTTGATATTCTATATAAAATGAGTCTCATCTTCATCTTTTAGTTCAAAAAGAGTCATTGTTGTTGTGTTTTTTTTTAATGAACACAACTGTTATGCTCTCAGGCTCATGTGTGAGTATTTTCACAGGCAAAGTTCAGATGGAGTCACATCACTGTTGCCATCTTTAATCAATTTAAGCTTCACAAAACAGGAAATGAATAACACCAAAAGGTCACTTAGCAGCTTGTTAAACACTGGATTTATGGCTTTAGTGCTGACAAGAGTTTTTATTTGTGTCGATGAGGACGACTTCATTTTGTTTCACTCTTGTCTAGATGCTGCAAGCTGTTCAGGTGAAGAAGTGTTTGGAAAGCAAAAAAAAAAGTCCACCACCAGGGTTATATGTTGAATATGAACCAGTTGGAAGAGCAGCGGGGCCGTGAGTCCATCCGGCTTAGCCCAGACAGGGTCAGAGGTCACAGAGTAAATCAAACAACACCGAGACGAGACTGTGAGAAATAAGCACTTGTCTGTGTCTCGTTTTCAGTGTCAGACATTTGTAGTACCCATAAGTGACTCTTGATCCTCTTGATTATTCTGCAAGTCAGTAAAAATAATTCATACTTGTGGAAGAACCCAACAACTGAGACATTTTTTAGATGCCAAATAACTGGTTAGCTGTAGAAATAAGCCAGATTCATCCCTAATCTGAAGTGTTTACGCCTATTGGTCTAAATAGGTTGGGCCAGCTGGAAAGGAGCCATCTCTGGAAAACAGTGCAGCTAACACAGAGAGAGAGGCCACTCTAGTAATCTGACACACAGCAAGGAAATTAATAGGAAGAGGAGTTTGTAGGTCCAGAGATCAGCTTTCACATGTCTGCATGTTGATAAGATGTCAGTGAAGTTAGAGGCGTTAAGAGGCTACGTGAGGCTGCACTCATAGGTGCAGAGGTGCTTTGAGAAAATGCTAATGTCAGCATGGTGACGTGTTCAGTGACAAAGCCCACACATTGAATACTGCTGTTAAAGGTAGGGTAGGAGATTTCATTCTGATGCACTTTTTGTTAAATTAGTGTAACTTCTCTTTACAATCCGATAGCAACCGATAAGTTCGGCAGTTTCTCATTAAAACGAAGAATATGAATCATCTGTGGAAGCTATAAAACGCCAAAAACATCAGCCAATCCTCCGGGTGGACCCTGCGTGGAGTATTGGCTGGTTGTCGCTCTCTTCCTGCTCTGCGCGCACCAGAGAGGAACGTGCATGATGGCCGAAGTCACAGACCGCCGCTTGCCTTCAGGTAATGTGCGTCCATGTGATTGAGAGGCGTGGCTTCGGGGTGACCTCCGAGAGAAAGGGCCATGTGTTTACTTAAATCTGGCTGACTCTCACTGAGTTTTCAAAATCTCCTACCCTACCTTTAAGACCACCACAGCGACACAGATAGCAAAAGAACATTATCAACCTACTTAATCATTTCACATATTATTTATGTTAAAAAAACTGGCTACTCAAGACCTACATCACCCCTGTCAGACTACACCACTTTACCCTGATCTCCTTGACATTTGCATTAAGTGCACTGAAGAAGTTGACAGCTCCAGATGTTCTGGAAGAAGGTTCTAGATATTATTTCATTGGAAGCTAAAATGTACCTACTACACATTTACCTGTAAGGAAACGTAAACTAATTCAGTTTTGTTTGTTGCAAGCCAAACGTGTAATAGCTTTAAACTGGCAGGAAACTCAGAGACCCCATTCTAGACAATGGGTTAGGGAAAAAAATTGTTTGAGTTTTATGAGATGTGGTCATCTTTTCTTTTAATTTTATGAACAACCTGAATATATGAATGCCAGTAATTAGACTTGTATTGAGTGATTCTGTATCTTAGTCTAGAATGGCTGTAAAGGGGAAGAATAGGATAATGGCCAGATAATTTTATTTAACCATTTTTTTTTTCAAATTAAATTTTATTAAATTTACTGATTTATTGATTAATTTTTTTAGTTAACTTATTTATTCATATATTGGTATTTATTTGTTTATTTATTTTATTCTTATAAGCTCTTCCCGAGACTGTTGTTTGTGACGGGGAGGGAATGTTGTCGTATTGGGAATGTGTTGTTTGTTCACTTATCTGGTTGTCTATCTAAATAATTAAAATCAATAGCCAAAGTTTAAAAAAATTATGTATTTTTTGATTGTCCAAATGACCTCAGTGCTACCTTAACCAGACTTCAAGCTCTCTAATACGAGAGCTAAAAACCAGGTTTGAAACATGCAGCCTCCTGTTTGGTGTTGCGAGCCGTGTTTTTTGGGTATGAAAGCGTCTGCTCTGTAAAACTGAAGGAGAAAAATTTTCTAACAAAAAATGTTAACAACCGACTGGAACAACTATGAGCTGAAAGTTTGTCTTGTTTGTATATCATGTGCTCTCCTGGTGTAGCCTCAGTGATTATTTTATCACATTGTAACAACTAGCCATGAGAGTCCCGTTTCCTCTTTCTTGCAGAATAACATCTGGTTTATTGCTCTCATGAGCTCACGCAGACACGTGCACGTAGTGTCTCACACTAACCAGTTAGATAATAGTTGAAGTGAGGAGGTAAGGAAAGTAGGCGAGGAAAATGATCTTGGATACGTTACTCCCTGAGTGCATGCTGGTGCCATTATACACATTATACAAACAATTTGCTAAGAGTCGGTACCAGCACTCACTTCCAATAGTCAACACAGTCAGGATTAAAATTGTTGCAAATATCATCATATCTGTGATTAGAAAAACACTTTGGCTCTTATCGCTGCTGCAGCTGGTGCTTGTTATGCCATATCACTTGTTTTGGCATTCTGCACAATACTTTAGAGAGTAATGCTTTGTTTGGAACTATTCCCAGACAGACTACAGAACAACCCAAGTCTCAAATGTGTGTGTGTTTGTGTGTGTGTGTGTGTGTGTGCTACCAAAACACGCCAAAATGTGCAACAATCACATAAAACCAAGGAAACTTTGTGATACTTTGCTTATCCCTACTTTGTGAAGGCATCAGCTCTGTGATTATGTGTCAAGATGTTTGGATTGCTAAGTTTAAAAAGTCCCCACAAGTCAAGGATTTAAAAATGTGTGTGTGTTTCCTTGCGTGTGCACACATGTGCCTGTTTCTGTTTACAACACCCAAGGAGGTACTGAAAAGCTGTGATGAATTTGCCCCAGATGGTGAGGCAGAAGAAACACAGAGGAGGCCTGAGAAAACACACATTTGTATTCTAAGTTACCTGGATGTGTGTGTGTGTGTGTGTGTGTGTGTGTGTGTGTGTGTGTGTGTCTTTGAGTTACATGTAAATCTATGTAAACATGTAAATAAGAAAGATTCTTGTGCACAACATCTCTGCAAATTTAGTTTAATATAATATTAAATATTAAAATAATATTTTTAAGCTGTTAAACAACCCCATGGAGGTTCAACAATTTATCATCTTTTCTGTCATGCACTCCTCCTTCAGTGAAATAACGGGTATCTGTAACGGGCATTTTATTTTCAGCACAGATCTCTTAAGGGTTCATTTGGAGCTAAATTTAAATCAGCAAGGTGCTAATTTGTGTGCATTTCTTTGAGTATGTCTTACGCCTGTGCTGTATGTGTGTGTGCGTGTGTGGTTCTCTATAAATGTGTGTTTGGCTTGCAGAAATGCCAGTGGTGCTCTCACATCCTGCTAAAAGCATTATTGCTTTCCTCTTGTCTCCGTCTCGGCCTCCTGCTAACACGCCTGTTCTTACCTGGGCTGTAATGATAGTGATTATCACGTTGTAACAGCAAACACACCTGCCAGCTCGCCGCTTGTGCCAAAAACACACCTGTATGTGGTTAAGTATAGCTGTGTCATTATACGGAAAAAACGGAATGCAAAAAAAAACTGGCCTCAAGAAATGACATTATGCAGCTTTACAGCATCGTATATCATCAGATCTATGACTGGATGGCACTGATAATTCAACAGTACATATAACAGTCACTTCCTTCTCTGTTGGAAGTTATATTCTGGTTGCGGCCATAAAAGCAACCACTATAATTAATCACAGAAAGCGTCGTAGTCACATTTTGTCCCCAAACAGCCACCCGACCATGTTTTTTTGACCTCTCAACGCATTGATAGTGCTGCTGGACAAACTGTGTGAAGTCTGCAGACTCAGGGTTACACAGTGTTCTTCTTCCAGTCCAGAGAAAACCAAAATAAACTCATCCAAAGCTCCACAGACTGACCTCCGCTGCTTGTTTCTCATTAACCGCTGCAGCGATGTGACTTTTTGTAAATGACATAATATAAAAACACAATGCCAGACACCTATAAAAAAAAGCTGCGTCAGTCCTAGAAGCCCTTTGCACGCATCCTCTGGTACATGCTAAAATACAGCCACAGATGTTAGCATGTTAATGCTAACCACCTTAACATTAAGTAATGTTAAAGGTATTTCTCTTTTGCCTGGATTTATGCTGTTTGGAAACTGACCCATGAACTTCATCTCTCTCTCAGATTAGCCCTGCTAGCTTTCACTCTCTTAGACCCTGTTCACACTGGGGAAATCAATCCGGCTAGAGCAGGATTCGGGCCGTATCTGGATATATCCGGATAGTTTTTTCTGAGTATGAACAATGCAAATCTGCATATATCCAGATAGATTTTGATCCACCTCTCGGAGGTGGAGCTGGATTGGCTCAAATCTGGCGCAAATGAGGCTGGTGAATCCCGCTAGCGACGTCATACTTCTGGTTCACGGGGACAGTGTCCGGGTCACATACAAAAGCCGTATGTAAAAAAGTTTGTTTTCGTCAGGGCTACAAAGGAAAAAAACTGTTTTTTGAACTGCAAAAAAAACGAAAGAACGTGCGACGGGACAAAAAAAACACACATGCCACACGCATCCTACTGCGGCCTGAATGGGCTCTGTATATTAGGAGGCGTCACCAACAAACAAGCCGGATTGAGTGCGGACACGCGTGTGTGATAGCCGGATTTGAAAATAGGTCTGAATGTATCCAGCTTAAAGGCTATCCGGATTCAATCCTGCTCTAGCTGAATTTTACAGTTTTCGTCTCTCACAGTTTGGATCCAGCTGTGTGAATCACTTCACTGAGTCTTAAACATTTAGTTTTTTCTGTTTCGTTGTCAGAGACTTGCACAGACACAGACAGTCCTAATACCCAACGCGACAAGAAACAAAGATGACATCATTTTTCAGTGACTTCCTATTCGACTCATTGATCTTTTCAAAACAAATCCACAAAAGCATTTTATAATCCTTGATCCGTATGGTTTGGTTTTGTTTTAGCAATAAAACTGACTTGGTAACATTCTGGAAAAGATCATGGTCATGGTCAAAGACAACCATGTCTGACTGTTGGAAACAGGCGCGATACAAACTGCGGTCTCTGACATAGAAGTTGGACTCATTGTACCCTCAGCCGTCCACACAAATCCAAAAGGTTTTGCAGCTTTGGCTGTTGGCTGGTTGGTCAGCCATGTTGGTTCTGATTTTAGAGATCCCTATGCATGAAAAGGTTCTGCTTTTAATAAAATGTCATGACAAACACTGAACACTGACTTTATCAGGCCACTGAGATGTATCTGCAGGTTTATTAATCTCTTTTTAACATGGTTGAACTGCTAATAAAAATAACCCTAACCCTTGCACACATGTGCCCTTTGTGATTACTTTTTCTCTTTAATTGGTTCCAAGATCACGACTATGCTGCCATTGTGAACCGAGAAAACCTATTGATCTGGTTTTGAATGGAAACAGATGGGATTTCTGTCAACTGTAGTTTCAGGCTGACTTTACTGTTATTTTATCTGGATGCAGATTGCACTCTTATCCACTGCAGGCAAAGGCCAGATATGTTTTTCTGTGGCTTTGTGTGGTCCAGTATGAAAGGGGCATTTTCGGTGACCATGCTAGTTAGCAATTCGCATTAAGAAACACTGCGACAACAGGCTGTGATAGTCCAAAGATTGTAAAAGTCCATAGAAGGGGCACATGGTGGATTTATTTGTAGCTGTAAACACAATGATTATGGGCAAACCAACGTGGATAATCCAGGGTGTCTGTGGTTTTAGATAAGTGTTGGAGAGTATATGTATCTGTGACAAATGAGCCAGTTTAAACTTATTTTGGTGCAGCCAAAAACAGCTAAAAGGACCAAGCTACTACCAGTCAACTATTAGCCAAGTGTGACGGCTAACCTCATGGCAACCAGTGAAGAGAGAGAGGAGGAGAGGAGAGACCATTTGTAAGCACTAGCACTCACAGCGAGCATGCAGCATGCATGACCATGTGTGAACTGTGCATGCACGTGTCACTGCTGCTGCACATGCAAGCACTCTATCATGTTTGCACAGTAAACAGAAGGATCAGGATATGATCTTCCTATGAATCAAGAAAGCAAGCTAAGATCTCTTTGACTTCCAGTAGTGTAAACACAGAGCTCAAATACTCAGGATGGTGGAAGATAAACATCCAGTGTAGACATGATAGAAGAGGAATATGACACCTCTGCACAATGCATACATAGCTGAGAGCTGGTACAGCTTCTTTTGTTTACTTGATATCATTCATTTGTTACTAATGGTTAGTAGGCCGATATCTCCATTTCACTTCTGACTATGGCAGTCACTCCATTTTAACCTTCACTCTGTGCTGCTTCTGGTTTGCTGTTGAAAACAGATGGGACAGTTTAGAGAGGACTTACAGCAAAAGCAAACTTTGAAAGAGAAAAAACCTAAATGATTAATATGTATTTTAACAGCAGACAACCAAAACCATAGCAAAACTGCATCTTAATGGTCAGACATTTAAGCATGGAGTTCGCCAATGTGTTTGCATTTCTACACAGAAAAAAACAAGGTTAACCAGACTGTAAAATTCGAATCCCAACATGTTCCTCCTGCCTCTTTGTTCCCCTGTGCCTCCTTTTCTCTTTCTCATTAACATTTAATGGGTGATTATGGCTCATCAAGGGTAGTTTGTGGATCTATGGTGGAGTTATTTCTTTCTTTGTTTTGGTTTGGTTTGTATAGTTTTTACTGGGTAAAAAACTGGGTTGCTTAAAGTGTAGAGAGGAATGTGTGTTTTGTGACTCATTCTTTTTGAAAAAGTAAATCAAACCATGATGTTTTCTTAAAGTAGTTTCAATTCCTAAAACAATATGACTGAGGCCTAAACACCCGACTAATCCTAATACAGGCAAAGAGGGCGAGCGGGAGTTCAGCAGGAAGCTTGTGAGTTGGCACGTATCTGTCACTCACAGTAGTCATAGCGTGAATTATGCAAAATGTTACATCTTTTTTTAATTAAAGAGAGGAATCTACAAAAAGAGTCATGTTTATTTCTGCTGTAAAGTTGATTTAACCCTTTCCACCCCACAGCCTCCTTCAAAGGGGGCTTTTGTATGCACCCAAAAATAAAAGCCATATGACACTGTATTAACTGTGTAAAAAAATAATCATATTGCATATCAAATCAACTCTAATGGCTCGTTTTTAGAGCCAGCCCCTAGAGGCCGTGGGGGGAACTGCAGTTTTGGACACCTGGGTTGCATTTCTTAGGGAACATGAAGCAATGCTGCTTCCAACAAATGACCATTATTGTTAATGGTTAATATTGTTTGTCACTGGTCATTTGCTCTGGTTGATATTAGCACAGCATTCCCTTAATTTACAAGACCATGGAAGGGGCATACAGCTATGTACAAACTTTGACTTTACTACACTCTCTGGTGAAGACAGGCTGATCAAACAGGCGGAATCTTTGTAATGCGAATTTATTCACATGTGAGAAGATTGAAATCTACTTTCCAGATGCCCAACTTAGTTCCCCACTGGGTCCACATCCACCACTCTTATTTCCCCCAGCTGTTCCATCCATATACCTGAATCCAGCTGGTCATGTGTGCTGCATGAACAGGGCTCACTTGTATTCATACACAGATTTCTTGCAACAGTAGCCCCAAAGAAAGGCAACAAATATAACCAAACTGCTTGTAAATCCTTGCCAGAGGATCTCAGGCAGGCAAATTTAGTGTCTTTTTGTAATCTCTTAGTCGCTTGGCTTTTCCCACTCATTGATCCTATCAAACTCAAATTGTTATTTCACATTATCTTAACCTGTAAAATACACAGCACTCCTCTGTTTAAAGAAAGGCAGTGCAATTTTTTGAATTATTGACAGAGTTTGGAAATGATACTGAACAGCATACTGTCCATGATAACAGACTAAATAATGGGTCTAATCATTTAAGTTCTCATGAATTACAGATGTGTTTGAGTGAATACATTCTGAGTTCAAAGAAAATGAGGAAATTCATTTCTCCGAAATCACAGTGAGTAACAGTCGGGCAATCCAAGTGCAACTATGATGAACTCATACTTCATTATTATCTTTTTCATTTATTTATTTTCCTGTGGCAGACAAGCTCTGCACTGGTTCCCACCAGCTGATGGATGTGATTCTTTACAAACCTGAGAAGTCCCATGTCAGTGAAGGTGAAGTCCAGTATCTGAACTCACTGAGACCGCTTGTCTGCCTAATAGCAGATTTATGGCCTTCCACTGTGGGCTCTCAGATGACTGCAGAAAGGTCAAAGGTTGGAGGTTAGGGTAGGACAAAGACAGAGACACCGCTGAGAGGGGTGTGTGAAGGAGAGGGCAAAGTCTCAGCGAAAAGCTATAGATCGGACCGAAGGCTTTACTCTTTCATGCCTCGCATGTCGTGACTGACGAGCTGAGAAGATTATTTATCGCCTCAAAGTTGTGAAATCCAAGGTGATTCTCAAGTGAAGCTTGATTAGATTATGTGAAAGAAATCCTGATGTGTGCACACACGCACACACACTAGAAGCCTTCTCTCATGTCATGGTAGAGCTATGTTTACACATGAGGCCCACAGTCCTTCACATCCTCCAAGACCTGTTCATCTTATCCACCTCACGACCCCTCTTTTACCTTTCTATTTGACCCCTTCTTCTCACACACACACACACACACACACAAACACACACGCTGATGCCCCCTTTCCGCTGCGGGGTCACAGAAACCCCATCTGTTATGTCACCATCAAAAGTCAATCAGAAGAAAAAAACCCAACAGAAGGGCTCATCTCGTCTGAACCGAGGGAACCTCCCTGTTGCTATGGCAACAACACACAGTCTGAAAACACAGGTTGCACTTTTAGCAGTTAAACGTGAGAACTGACAGCTCGCCCCTTTGCATCGCAGCGTGGTATATGCAGCTTTGGATTTCTCCGTGTACATTTAAGGCCTTCTAGGAGTAAGTGCACGCCTTCTGAAAACTCACTGAGCCTCACAGGCAAGGTGATATCTTTTATTCACACAATTACATGGGCCTCTACCTCCACATCCTCTACATTGAAATGGCTCCAGAGGAAGCTCACAAGCCTGACAAAAAGCAGTGCAGGAATATAGACTTGAACTCATCTAACACCTCCCCTATTCAATCGATGTCACACAATAAGACTACTGTCTCTTCCCCAAGATGAAGAGGGAGCTCACTGGTCACCATTATGACAGTGACGATGGCTGTGGATCACTTTCTGGAGGTCCAAGACTACTACAAAACCTGTGTGCTACATGAGAGCTGGAATAAGTGTGTAAATGTCGGAGGGATGATAAAAAAAATGTTAACATACATATAAATAACCGAACTGACTTTCACTTTGTATTGCGATATATCAAGAATTACTGAATAAATATCAAAACCCTTACTCATTTTCAGCTGCAGTCTAATCACTTTCTTATTAGTCACAAAAAAAGAGGAAAAAAAAAGGAAGAAACACTAATCCGATTAGAGCGGAGAAACAGCCAAATTCCTGACCTTCTCTGACCATAACCCATGTTTGTCTGCAGTCACTTGTGAGTTAGGGGCATCTGTTTCGTATTGATGCGGTCACAGACACTGAAAAGATGTGGGAAAATGAGAACAGAGGTCCTGAGACTTGAGGACAAAAAGTCTTGAATCCCTGCTGGAGCAGGAGACTCGGCGACACACTAAGGATGTATGTCTGCATGTGTGTCCTTGTGTGTGTGTGTGTGTGTGTGTGTGTGTGTGTGCACACACTAGAAAAACCCAACCTGTCTGCTCCTCTCAGCCATCTGAGCGCAGCTGGTGAGCAGATATCTGGGGAGAGAGAGCGAGGGAGGGACGAGGAAAAGACAGAGAGGGGTTGACAGCAGGGACAAAGGTAATTCAGGGTGAAATGAGTAGAGATGTGCTCGAGAGTTTGGTGTCTAGCATTTTTAAAAAAGCTTAGTATTTAGAGTCTTATCACTTCATGGGTGACATATGGAGGGGAGTAGATACTCAGGCCCGCATTTAGAACAGCGCTGCGGACACAGGCTCGTCTTCAAGAAAGTTCTTTTCCCTTCCCTCACGCTGACAGTTTTGCTTTTGCACGTGTTATTTTAATCAGAGGATAAAGCACGCTGGCTGCAGTGGCTCTGGCCTAATTCCTCAACAATAATTCTCAGAGATACTGTGGAGGAGAAGAGAGAGAGACAAACATTTCCCTCCAGGTCCAACACTGTCCAACTCTTTCTGAATGATGTCACCTCAAGCCTCAGCCAGTGAAAAGCAGTGCAGTCACTGTGGTACTTCCAAAAAAAAACTGGATTCAGAAAGGGGGAAAAATAAGGAGATGAGTTCCTGTCTGTGGAGTTAACTGATTATCATCCTACAGCAGGAGGGAGGGAGGGAGGGAGGGAGGGCAAGCAGGTTGGAGTTGTCATTTTAAAAGATGGCTTTTCCATTTTAATGTTTGAAAATGTAACAGAAATCTGAAACATAAAGGTTCTGACATCACTGCTGAACTATTTTCCTCCTGCAAAGACAGAAGAAATCAGGACACTGCTGTAAATGTGGTGTGTTTACAACACAGCACCACTACAGATCAGGTTTGTCCTGTTCGCTAAAATTTGACAGAATTTTCCCAAAGGCAGAAATCCACATACAAATTTAAATGAAGCCATTCTACACTGTTTTTTTTTTTTATATTAGTGCAGCTATTTATTGACCTGCTTAGTTTTGATTGGTTGTTAAACTTACATGTTTTAACAATAATAGTATTTTAAGTTATTAAAATAAACATCTCAGCAACAAAATCAGGCTTTAAGTAAGAGGGAAACTTTCTTTTTTTTATCAGAATTAGCTCTGACGAGATAACATATAAAACATACATCTGAAAATATTACTTGAGATCCTCTTATCGCATGTTATGTACAGCGAGAGCGGGCCTCCTCTGCAGTTATCGTTCTGGCTGTTATCACTGTGCCATTATCAGAAATGTTCGTTATCTGTTGTGTACTACTGCATAACAGGCTTCCTATCCTTTTTTTTCTTGCCTCTGTTTTGTTGCATAAGTATTTTAGATTTAGTGTGGCATACATTTTCCCAAGGATACCATGATGAATAAAAATCCATATGGTGCTCCTCTAAAATCTGAGAGTTATTAAGCTGTCATTGTCTATACATTCATAAGTACACTGCTAAATTAGCTGATTTACCACATGTTTGTAAAATGTGTTTTAGCCTAGGTTTGTTTTAGGATGATCTTTACAGAAACCCTCACTCTGACCTGTCCAGGGTTTTGTAGCTAGCTGGGATAGGCTCCAGCCCCCTGTGACCCTGCACAGCAGGATGAAGCGGGTTAAACGATAATGGATAGCTGGATGGAAACCCTCACTCTATTTTAATTGTCTAACTTTAAACTTTCAAACTTTTTTTTTTTAATGCCACATTGGGTTTGAAAACAGAACAGCTCTGGGTGTCAGGGTGACCTGAACCCTGGACTCCTGACTGACAGTCGGTTGCATAAACAGCTGCCTAATGAAGACTAACAGCCTAATGGGGGAGTCCCATATTCAGACTCTGTTAGCATTATAAACATAACATCATATCTGGCCAATATGTCCATGTGTTCTATTAGCATAAACAAAACCATGTGTTGCATTTGACAGATGTATTAGTAACCAAATGTGGTGTGATTTTTTGCAAGTATGTTTTGATTAATAAGTAGCCTAAGGTGTTTGTGCACCTGGATGCACAGACACTGTATTCATTTTTTATTCTTTGCTGTATTTTTTTATAATGGCTCTTAATCCTGAAACTTTTCTTCATGTCGAAAACCTGTCAACATCTGTATCTTCCAGATTGTGATATACAGCGGCTCATCCCATTCCTGTTTCCAAACTACATGCCTGACATAATGTCCCAGCCCCTCCTATGTACCCAGCACTGACAGAACAATAAATTATACAGTCATAGCAGATGCAAGAGTCGTACAAGGCTTCTTCTCGCCCCCCTAAATTACAGCCCTTACCTTCCATCACCACATGGTCACAATTTGCATGTCATCTTTCAGTATAGCAGACACTACCGCCTCAGAAAAATGCATTCCTTTAGTCCTTGCTCTGATTGGTACACTGGCAAACAAGACAGGTGTCTTAACCTAAGGGTGGAAGATAAGAAAATCCTAGAAAAGGATAAAAATCTCTTTGTTTTTGCAGCTGGAGGCCACATCTTCTTAGCTCTGTAATCTGCTGGATGTCAGCGTATCCACCAGTTTGTAACCGTGTATTTAAAATAATATAAAAAAACAACTAAATGTGCAGGGGAATTGTGTAGATAAAGCTGACTTCATGTCATATAATGGGATTTTTGGTGTCTCGAATTTGAATCAGTTACTGTCTGTTTTAAAATATAAATATAATACAGACTCAGAATTCTGGGGTGTGTTTAATTTACTTCATCTGCTTTTCATTTAGTGATTGTTGTGGCTAAACCAGTTTTACTACAGTTATGGGACTAACGTAGCATGAGCTATCATGGCCTGACACCAAAATGACAACATGAAAATCTACACATAGCTCTTGTGAGGTCAAATTTAATGTGCTTATCAAAGTTACTGATGTTGAAAGCCACTTATGTTCTGACATACAATAATATATTTGGATATTAAATATTTTTTTTTTGCTTTCATGTTTGCAAGATGGACGGATACCACATCACTGGACAATTATCGTGTAGCTCCTGCACTGCTATCATTGGAGCTAATGGAGCCACCTGATTGGTTTAAAGTTCAGAGAAACACAATCCATATTTCTATCGAGGCGAGATTTAGGCAAAACTGTATTCATAAAATGTAACAAAATGTAAGTGGAGTAGAAAGTACAAATAATAGCTGCAAAATGTAATTGAGTAAAAGTAAAAAGTATGCACTATTATTTTTACTTAAGTAAAGTATAAATACGTACAAATTTACTTAAGTACAAAAAACTAAACTAAAAAACTATTGATGCTGACATATACATATATTGACAAAGCGATTGTCTTCTTTTAAATCACACAGCTTCTAACCTGTCCTTACCAGGTAAACATAACAGGAGGTTGATATATCAGCTTTTGAAAACAAAACATTTGTGTGTATTTCTCCTGCTAAATCAATCATGTGTTCATAGGGGCAGGGACTAAATAGTGACCATGATAGGAACAATTTTTATTTTAAAAAACTGTTAATTGTTACGAAGTTGTGTGTTTTAAGACCTAACCGCTAGTTTTTTATGCCAAACGCTAACTGTGAGTGAAAACAAAACCTAACTGTGGGCAAAGAATGAAACTTTACATCGGATGAAATCAAAATAGCTTGTGGGGTCAGGGGGGACTTGATCCATGGACTCCTACACGAAGCTCCGCTATGCTGCCTGCAGCTACCTTTAATGCCTGCATTGATCCCATAATTGGGTGACATTGGGAAATACAATCAAACGTTCTATTAGCATACAGATAGTGATGCGTCGTAATGGGGTAATACATTCATATGTTCCATTGGTATAACCGTAACCATGCATCATATCTGCAGGATGTTTTTATCGACCAAAGGTGGTGTTTTCTTCAGGATTTGTTGTTTCTTTATCCTAGACTTGCTGATTGACCTTTCTGACAGAATTATGCTGATTACACCTGTTGGATAGCCAATGAGGGAGCCAGCTAGTTATCCTTATGCTTATGCATGATACATAATAATCAGCTCTATCAGCTGGCCCAATAAACATGTCTAACTCTATTGTCTCAGCGGGGAACTATGGCTTCTTTAACGGAGTCAGCAACCGCAGGAATAATGTGGGAATGAAGGAAACGTTTTGATGACTCAGCTAAATGTCGCTTCTCAACCTATCATGTCCCATGTGGCTGCAAGGGCGGAATTCGAGCAAACACGGAAACCCTGGTCGTCGTTAACCACATCAGACGAGGATGAATCATCCTCGGGGAGGCTCAAAGCGCTGTCTGGATGCTGTGCATGTGCGTCTGTGGTTTTTATTTTGTCCTTTGTTACAATAATCTCCTTGTGTCCTCAGCATTTTGAGGGAAGATCTGAAATGCATTTTTGCATCGTCCGACCGAAGGGAAATCGAACAGTAATGCCAGCTATTTCTCTTCTCAATGTCGTCTCAATGTCTTCTGAAATACATTCTGACATTTTACACAATTGTTTAGAAAACAGAACGAGCAGCATTTTAGGGCTTTTTGTATTTGCAGAGACATGTCCTTGAGAAAATAAACTGTCTGTGCAAGTATTTCACTTTTTTAAATGCACAAGAGAGCAACAACAACAACAACAGCAACAAAAACCCTCTATTGACCTGAGAGCGGTGTCTTCCAGAGGTCTCATACCTCATCAGAAACCCATTAGGAAAGGTATTAGCTGAGGCTGTAACAGACACAGGACATTAGAGCAGCACACAAGTTTCCAATTCTGACAATAGTTTGTTTGACACGAAAAGTGGGAGCACAGGTTTTAATAATGACTCATCTTTTTATTATCGACATCGACATGAAAAACATTGTGGTTTTGTAAGAAAATGAAACACTTGAAAATTAAATGAATCTTGTTGCTTTCCATAGAGATGCTTGGATGTAGTACATGAGCTATTGTGGTCTATTTTGGAGGGGGGAAAAAAACAATATCAAATATAAATCAGCCTTCACAAGGAAATATACTGTCCATTAAGCACTTGTACACTGTGTACCTTTCTACTATAATACACATGTTCCATAGGTCAACAAGAGCCCAGACTTTAGTTAATGGATTTTTCAGGATAATGATATCTACACATGCCACTCGCCAACAACGCGGCACCATATGTGAATATTTTTAGCATGTTTCATCACTCTGAGTACACTGGAAGATATCTTATCACGGAACAGTCAGTAGGTTGGACACCAGTCTGGACACATATTCCGTTTGTTTTGGCACAGTTAATGGTAAAGAATGGCTATAGCTATGGCAATATGAATGTTTCCAGGGGGACCACAAAAAGTGATGGACAAATCCAGCTGTAAGGAAAACAAGACCACTTTGTAGTGTTGGGAAGTTCAACTCTTTTTACTGACTCAGTTCAGTTACACTAAATTGAACGAATCTTTTTGTGATTTTGTTCATTTCGTTCATTTTTACAGCAGGTGGCGCTGTATCCCTCTTGTGGAACCTCTGCGGTTCTCAAACACTAAATACTGAAGACAACATGTTTTGCGTTACCTAAAAGTATAATACACAACTACCACAAGCAATTCAAAACGTGAAAACCTAGGAGAGCAAATACACACCACGATACAGTGACTTCTGTCCTGCAGCCTCCCTGACATTGTTGTTTAACAGCGAGACAGTGACTAGGTAGATGTCACGTGACAAATGAACAAAGAATCAGAAGGAGAAGGAGAACTGCTTCTTACACAGCCTGAGCGGCCTGGCTGTCATGTGACAAAAGAACGAGGACCCGAGGACGAACGTGAACTAATTATTTCTGTTTCCTGTCCTGACTGAGCTTATGCGGCTGCCTGCCGGGTGGCGAGAGAACGAATCACTCACTGATATGACTCATCGCTCCCGAGTCATATAAAAGATTAGGTCATATTCAAGGAAACGTTCGCAACCGACACATCACTACCACTTTGTTAGAATACACCAGAAAATTGCAAGTAATTACTGACACGCAGAAGTGCAATTAACAACAATTGAGTTTTATCACTTTAAGGGGCCCTCTTGGAAAAAAATAGACACATGTTTTCTCTGGTGGCTGAGGTTCAAATGTTCCATAAATACCATAAATATAACCATGTGTCATATCTGGCGAATGTATCAACCAAATGTGGATTTTCTTTTTTTTCATGAGGACGTGTTGCAGACTGGACAAAACCAGGCCCTGTTTGTTGTCATGACAACACTGGCTGCAGCTATATATTCAGCTTAGAGCCACTATGAGGCTTCTACCCAAGGCAAAATACCGTAGTCAGTGAGTTTACTCCCCGTTCTGTTGCTTCGTAGGACTTACTCTCCCATGCAAATCATCCTTTTTGTTGCTAAGTAAAACCCATGAAAAGAATACTAATCATGCTTTCCACAACCACAATCGTACATCCATAAGAGGTTTTGGTTAGCTGGTCAGGAAAGGATGAACTTCTAGTAACACTTAGTCTCTCATTAAACATAAGAAGACAGATTTACTGTAGTCTACATAGGTGAGAGTTACGATACTATGGTGTGTGCGGGTTTGAAAACATGCACGCAAAAAAACCCTTTTATTCATAAACTTCTAGAACATCACCCAATGAAAAAATAAACGTGTCTGTGGGACATCCAGCTGTCCTTAGAAGACCTGAAACTAAGAAGACTGCACATACAAATAAAGCTTAAAGGATTAACTAATTAAAGTATTTTTTTTATCCATTCAGACAAAAATAAATGATGTTTGCTTTAATTCAAAACTTTTGATGACAACAAACACTTTCTTGCAGAAGGTATAAAGAAAAGGGCCTTCATTTCTTATCACTGTGGTAAAAATAAGATTTTAAAACACTTTTGTACATTTTAAAGCCACAGCAGTGACTATACTAGTATCCAGGAAACTTCATTCCATCCATTATAAATACATTTCTGTGTATTTATATTATATATTATATTATATATTATATTATATTTATATATATCCTGTCTACAGTGAGAGCTAAAAGCTAACATCTAGCTAACCGTTCGTGTTCAGAGATGTCCTTGTGACAAAATGCCTGATTTAATTGATGATACTCCAGATGTGACTCATGGTTACGTGTATGTTAACAGAGCATATGGACATATTGTCATCTGGTCACAAGATCGTTACAACCTCGTCAGACTGTGTTATGTGGCTAGGGGGTACATGCAATGCAACAGACTTTCACTCAGGATTCCAGGGTTTAAGTCCCCCTGACACCAGGAGCTGTTTTGTTTTCGCCCAAGGTTAAGTTTCATTGTTAATAACGGCTAAATTTGGCATAAAACGACTGGTGTTAAATATCTCAAAACTCGTATTTATGACATTAAACACATTTAAAAAAAACTGCTCCCGTCACACAGTCGCCACACTCTCCACGCTAAAATGCTAAAACTTCACAGCAGAAATAGGCAGTTTTTGCCCATATTTGGGTAAGTTGGGATTTATTATGTCCATATTTGACAAACATCTAACAGCGCAAATAATTAGAATATACAACTTAGACATTTTAAAGTGTTAGCAAAGGTCATTTTAAATCCATGTAATTGGCAGTAAGCGTCACAGGGCAGCACTCTGGCAAAGGTCACTCCTGCCTCCCTGACTGACGTCATACACTAACCTCAGCAGACTTGCAGGCAGTAGGTCAGCCACTTGGCAGCGCATCCACTTCAGATTAACATTAACGGAACGTGACAGCGCTGAGAGACTTTGAGCTCAGTGGGGCAGAGGATTAACTACCGACTGCAATACCTGCACTGCCTACCTGCAGCTAATGCTGTCCCAATTCCATACCACATACCAACATAAGCAATATGCAATGCAGCCTCACAGGCAAAGGTAGGCTCCGCAATTGAGCTCACAGCTGGTGAATTCCAACAGGCTCCTGATGGTGGAAATACAGCTGAAGAATATCCAGAACAATGAAAGTCTATGTACTTCATATAAAGTCCTTTTGAAGTGATGGAAACTTAATCAAAACATCATGGCAACACCCCAGTATTTGAAATAAATATGAAGGATGTTCAGTGTGTGGTCCATGTAGTCGCTGATGCTACGTTAGCACGATGTGGATGAGAGGTCCATACTATGCATTTTAAGCTTTGCTTGTAAATAGCATTCTAGATAGGTAGGCAGTCCTTCCCTGACACTACATGGCATGAAACAGCAAAATCAAAACACAAAATGTATAGTTAGAACACACAAGGGGCTGAGACATGAAGCCTGTGCAGAAGGGTTTAAAAACTGCAGACTCTACATGGACTGGGCTCCAAAAGTGAGTCAATCCCCATTGACTGCCATGTCAAAATGACAACTCTACAGTGAAAATAAACATGTCACATCACAGACAACTGTCTTTTTTTTATAACTCATTCATAATTATCATAATAGGACGCATAATTATGGGCTTGACAAAGCACGCCTCAGCTTCACTCACACTCCAGCTCCTCAGAAACCTACAGGCGACTTCACTGACATCTATTTACTGTTCAGATCTAGCAAAAATATCTGTAGTGTACGCTGACAAGTGTAAATGCTGTTCCCAAATCATTTTTGATTGTCCATCTGTCCTTGATCTGTCCATGTGTATAGCACATACACAAGATAGATTATTGGTATAAATTAAACAGCCCTAGCCTCTAGGGCTAAGAGACAAAGCCAATGGAGAGGTGACAAGAACTGCAGTTCACCCGTCTTTACTGTGGAGTACTTCATGGTTAATAAAGTGAAGCATTGGGTCAGAAATGTTGCAGTCTCATGAAGCTGTCTGGTTTATGATGTACTAATTCTTTCAGTTTAAAAGCTTGACGCAATAAACTGTGGAGCATTAGCTTTGACCACATCCTTTCATATTTCCTCTTTTCTAGTCTGTCCACAGCGTGTGAATGAGAGGTAGGACAGGACAGCTTGAGCAATCCGATGAAGCCCGTGTGCCCATTAACCATGTCCCCATTATGGGCTTAATGGCAGAGCTGGTCCTGAAGCAGCTGCAAATATAATTAGTGACTGCGCTGCGCCGGAAATGCCTCCTGCTTTGCAGGCGCACAGTTACAGACCCTCTCTCTCTCTCTCTCTCCTGGCTTCACTTTTTGTCGCCTGATACAATAACTCTTGTTTTGTGTGGCAGCACTTCAAGGACTCAGGGAACTTTTATTGTACCATACCAGCTCACATTTACATGTTTATGGTACAAATTTAGGCCTCAGGTCCCGGTTTAAAGCCACAAAAAAGAGCACAGTATAAAATCAAGAGCAATAAAACATAGAAAAGAAAGATATAAATAAGATATAAAATGTAGACCCAGTCTTTATGGGTGTAGATTACACCATCCATCACCACGCTATCTAAATTTTGCAGTCGAAATATGGCTGCGCTCTGTGTCAGCGAGGAAAAAACCTGAGATCAGATCAGGTTTCATGTAGTAATGCCAAGTCAGTGAACAACTTGCAACTGCTTCCAGCGAGCTTCAGTCAGAGGAAACTGTTCACTTCTGAATGTTATCACAGACATAACAATGTTGCTCACGATGGGTAAGAGGAGTTTGAAAAAAGCATTACTAGAATGCTGGTAGTCCAATAATAACTGGAGTTTCCTCATGCATGATAAAGTGGTCCAATGGGGGGTCCTGTTCTTTGTTTCAGACACCCAATCAACAGGGGCCTTCTCCTGATCAGCTGCACCTGGTCATCTGATGACCCTTCCTCCACCCTTCACTCTCTCTCTCTCTCTCTCTCTCTCTCTCCCTCAGCCAGCAGGAGCAGAGCCACACCACATGGTTTTATTCCCTTGGTTCTGTTGTAAATTAATTTGTAAATAAATGCAGCTCTTGTTTTATTTCACTTGCTTTTTTTTGGTCATGTTGCTACCCCCTGAGCCAGGGTCGTAACACTGTTCACAATGTGCTGTGAATCATTAGAATATATTAAAGGCTGAGAAATAACATGCAGCTACAGACAGACGAAACATTTCAGTGACCTCTACTTTGCTTTCAGCCTTCTCTGGATCTTCCAGCAGGCCCACTTTTCATTAAGTGCATGAAGCAACAGTTTTTTAGGATCACTGCATAGGTTAAGGTATGTATGCCGTTCCTTATTAGCGGAGGCCGCAGCTTAGAGCCGAGACTCAGATTACATCAGAGGACAGAAGAAGAGTGTGAGCCAAAGAGCTCAGCAGCAATCCAGAGACCTCCCTCTCTATTATGTCTGTGGTTTCTCACTCAGCAGTGACTGACAGGCCGCCCTACATGTAATACATAATATTAGAGCAGACTTTACAGTGTGTTTCCACAGCGCTGGATTAGCAGTACAGACCTTATATGGAAACCATTGATAAAGATATTAATTTTTCCATTATACATAAATCTTCCATAGAATATAGATAATATATAAAGAAGCCATCAAATTCAACTGAAAGAGGTGTGGCTCATGTTCATCTTACACGGTCACATGTTGAAAGACGCTACTAAAAAGAAATACAGATTTTTACATTATGAATACAAAAATGTAATTTATATATTGCTAGAAAAATAAATTTGTCTTACTTTTCTTTTTTCTTTTCAGATTCAGAGTAACTGGGTCACATGACATGAAAGCTATTGATAAAGTATTGATTTTTGCAGTGGAAACAAATCTAAATTTGCTTTACTAAAATTCTAAATATACAATAAAAGGGGCCCTCGAATCTGAATAAAACAGGTGTGTCTAATTTGTATTATATTATTATAGGACTACAATTTTGTAGTCAATTGTTTGTCACATGACATGGAAGCTATAGAGTTTTTACCTTTTAAAGATAACAAAAATAAATTTAAATTTTTATTTAAAATAAATAAATAATATTGTGTGTGTGTGTGGTGTACACATCAAATGGTCGATGGTCATGTGATATGCAAGTAAACGAGAAGATGAAAGATGATGATAAATGAAAATGGTTTGGGGTTGAGAGACAGGAAGCAAAACGCACAGTAAACGAGCAACCAGAGAAAAGAATAAACAGAAGAAAATATGTCGAGGAGGAGGAGGAGAGGGGGAAAAAAAGGATGAGCGAAGGGAAAGAAAACAGAAAACAGTAAGTGGTCCTCCATCATCGGCCTGGGGTTGAGGCACTTCACAGTCCCTGGACACTCACCCTGCAGCCGTGGTGGTGGTGGTGGGGAAGGGGTGGTGGTGGGGGGGTGGAGTTCCCCTTACCCAGAGGCCAAATGAGGACAAGAGTGTGTGTGGGTGCACACAAGTACATATATGTAAGTGGTACAGCTCAATTCCTGTTTTTATGGGAAGCAGTAAAAAAAGCCCAGCTATCCCCAAAATGGCACAAGCTGTGTGACCTAATGCCACATCTAGTCAACCACTACAGACAGAGAGGGATCAGCTACTGAATGAAGCCAGCTAGATCTCAAATTAAGACCATATGAAAAGTGTCTAATGGAGCGGACCTCGTCCAGATTACACACACACACACACACAGAGAGCGAACGAAAACCACTCAAGGCAATTACATGCAATTGGAGAAACTGCAGTTAAGTTTAACTAATTAAAGGAGCGTGAGCTGAGCTGTTTGTGAGTGAAAAGTCGATGCACCGAGGATGACATATAACCCCACAACGTGCAGCAAAAAAATATGCTTTATAAATATGCACCAAGCTCAGATTTATCACACACACCTACAGAATGAATTAATACACACAGAGGAACCATTGAGAGAAGTAAGTATATACACACACACTCTCGGAGAGCCAAATCTCTGTGAGCCTGTAATTTCCTGGCAGCACGTGCTGAAACAGACGCTGGATACTAAAATACATCTTGACCGAGTTATAGTTTTATTCCTATCTGTGCTACTCGCCTCACACATCATCACAGATCTCTGATGATAATGTCTAAATGTTTGGAGGTAGACCCTTCATGTTGCATGGTCTTGACCTTTCACCTCTCACTGTTACAGGAGATTTGTGTGAAAGAAATTATCCAGTGACTGAGAGAATGTTTTGGAAAAGTGGTATTTCCCCAAATGAAGCCGTGCACTGCGCCAGGAGTATGTGTGGAAAACAGTTTAACCCAGGTTGCTGGCTGTGAATGTGCCCTTACAGCAGGAAACTTCAGAGGTTGACGTGTTCCAGTATAAATCATACACTAATATATCTCTGATGGATGACTTAAAGTAGCCATGCTCTGGCATTGGTTGGGTTGGAAAAATGTGAAATGTTTACCCTTTTAAAAAATAGCACTGCCAGAAAACCCCCTTTGAAATATGAAGACCATGAAGAGCGATAAAACTGTGTGTAAGATTAACAGACGGTAACTTTACGAGCAGTGAAAGCACAATACACACAGCGGGCCCCCGGCAGTGAAGTAGAAGTCGAAGCGACAGAAAGTGCAAACATGACAAGAATGAGAAAGAAACGAAAGAAAAAGAGGAAGAGCAAAAAAAAAAAAAAAACAGGAAGTTTACTCAACACATTATATCTGAGCTCTGCTGTGAGGCCACACATAATCATTTTTATTTAAGCAATCAAAAGTGCATGTGATGGCTTTGTTGTTACCAACTTTTTATAAGGTCTCTAAATCTTGATTTCCACAAAAATCTTTCCATATATTCTGAAGTACAACAAGGTCACTATAGCAACAGAGGGAGCAGAGATACAGCGGAGCTCCCCCCATTTAGGGCAGCAGTGGCTCAGTGGTAGAGCAGGGTTGTCCAATGACAACTCTGTTGTTAAGCAATTATTAAAGTATTTAAAATATATATATATATATATTTATATATATATATATATATATATATATATATATATATATATATATATATATATATATATATTATATATATATATATATATATATATATATATATATATATATATTACAATAGCTTCCTTCAGCTCCTCCTGGGAGATCTGCAGCCTGTGTTGCAGCCCTGAATGTACCTGGGTTGGTATTCCTATCAGCAACTCTCCTCTGAGCCTCTCCTGGATTTTCAGGCTTCTCTCACCTACTCTTGGAAAGTATGCACGACCACCCCGAGAATGTCTAATTCCCATCGACCAGATGGCAACGTCTCATGACCCATGCTGCTTTACACAGAGCCAAGTATCACTAGTGCACTATTCAGACCATAATCTGCAGCCATGCCAGCCTCTGATGGAACTCTACACCAGCAGCAATGACATTTCTGATGATGACAGAACGCCACATTATTAGTATGCAAAAAACCAAAACCAGCACAAAAAAAGTGTGTGTTAGACCGCCAGCGAGCAGGCAGACAGGTGAACACACACATTAAACACAACCGCAGATCCTCCTGATCTGTTCATTCACAGTCAAACTCTGCAAAAAGGGAAAGTGACACCAGCTGCAGATGAAGCAAACTGCATGACACACTACACCAATAAGATAGCATTCTGTTCTAATCGGTGGAGGAGAGGATGCCTCAGGGATCACTTTTGGTAATGAGAGGGTTTCTATGAGCAAATAACCACTGTAATTATACTGCAATTCCAGTCATGAAATGAACCATCAAGGCAAATTCAGTATAAACGCTGATAGAAAAAAACAACCTGGTAGTCTTCACTGTTTCTATATGAAGGTAATAGATGTATTTATGATGAAGAAATGACAGTTTTACTCCTAAAAAGGTGTCTATTGCTTATTTGAAAGCATTTCACAGTATGTAACTGTGCCGCAGCTTAAATGAATGAACTAGTGGACGCACATGTGCTTGCAGTTTTTGTGGCGCTATAGCCAAACTGTGCGACCTGTGTTGTTGTTGTTGTTGTTGTTGTTTTGTCGACTAAAGTGAAAAAGAAAAATGAAACTTCACTGTTGACTTACTGTAAGAGGAGCCAGCCTTCCTTCACAGAAACCTCCCCTGTTGCAGAGGTAGAGCTGCAGGTGAAGTGAAGATCCACTGACAGGTCGTCAGCGCCATCTAGTGGGATAAGCAGCACATTACCCACCAGCCAGTCCAC
Organism: Parambassis ranga; assembly: GCF_900634625.1. Taxonomy (NCBI): domain Eukaryota; kingdom Metazoa; phylum Chordata; class Actinopteri; family Ambassidae; genus Parambassis; species Parambassis ranga. Next base: position 12,516,009 of record NC_041043.1, read on the forward strand.
CTGCAGAAGCAGCACACAAAGCCAGACAAAGGCAGACAGTTGGATTAGTGCATAGAAACGCGTGCTTTTACGAGTTTATTCAAATTCATGCTTTTAAGATGCGTTTAAAGCACGTTTGCAGCCACTGTGGTGCATTCATTGATTATTTACTGACTCTGGGTCAACGTTCAGAATTTGAGATGTGCCCAACAGCGTGTACGTACGCGGAACACGAGAGCCAAATGCACGCATGCGCAATGCGCTCTGGCTTCTCCTTGTCCAGGAGATTGAGAGAAGAAGAAGAATAAGAAGATGCGGCTGAGCGGCCGGCGCAGACCACATGCATAATTGGCCTATCTTAGTCATAGATTTCCACTTGCCTTGTCAAGTTTCTTGCCAAATTTGCTGTTTAATGTCGCGCTGTAACCGGAGAAGAAACTGATTAGCAGGCAGACGAAGAAGAAGAAGAAGAAGAAGAAGAAGAGGAGGAGGGGAGCAGTAACTGAAAGGAGTTGGGCATCAAATTGCACCGGATGTCATTATACGCTTTTAAATATCGAGGGCGTAAGTATGAGCATCTTTATTTATATATGGGTGCATTTTCATCGTATTTTAGGTTGTGAGGTACTTTTTTTTGTTATAGCTCCAGAGCTGGCTAACGCCCAGTTCTCAGCCCTACTTTGGGGTTAATTGGGTAACCGTTGGCTGGCTCTTTGTCCGCGACAAATCGGTTACTTCTGCATGGATAATTTGTTTTTGTGATAATTAACTCTTTCTATTACATCCCAGCCACCGACCTATTAAGCCTAAATTCGCTTAAATTACAACATATGTGTTTATTTATTAGGATACAGCAGGTGTGGGGTAATGTAATTGTACTGATGAGACATGTGTTGAATAAATATTAGTTGTTTTTTTTTTTTTATTCTAAAATGAAAAGTGTGCCTTCAAAGTTATATATTTGATATACATGAGCAGGTCTGTTTTCTGTGCCACAGCACATGCAGGCAGATAACCATCAAACCAGCTTGTGGATAGTTGGGCATTTGTACTTAGGCCTTCATCTAAGCTCGTTGATCAATTGAATTTAAGCCTCTTGAGCGAGTCCGACCGAAACCTGCTGACACATGGGCCCCAGTCTTTTTGTTCGCTCACAGAGCCGGTTAACCCTTTTCCAGTCTCATTCCAGCGCTTCCGCATCCACACTAAAAACCCAGACTGCATATGTTATCATATGAAGCCGCACGCGAAACAATGTGTCCGTTTCAGTGCAAACACTCAGCACTTTCCTGCCTTCAGTGAACTCTCATTGGTGCGCAGTAGCTACTGTATACTGAAGGTATTAATTATTTAAAGGACAGATAATCTGACGCATCGGATTAATTATAGATTAATACAGAGACACCTGCTCTCCCAGCTCTCTGGGTAAGAACTTTTACTTATGTAACGCTGCCTAATTAGTGTCAATGAGGTGCACATCCATCCATCTGAGAGAAGTCAATCAAATATCCAACATCCGGGCTCCGATAATTATCCAATAAATGTTGTGACTGAGCAGCAATCGTAACAATCAATGAAAAGCACATTAAGCAGACAGAGGTTGTGTTACCATGCTGTTGCAAATGAGGGTAAGCGAAGACAACAAAGGAGTGGAACATATACTCCATTATTATTATTATTATTATTTTTATTATTATTATGGGCTGCTGCTGCTGTGTATCATGACACATCAAATCCAGATCTGAGACATCCACAATAAGGCTGATCCATACACTCTGTATGGAGCGCTGCTTCTCGTCTGGGCAGAACTTTTTTCTCGGTCGGGTCCGAAAACTGTTGTGTGATTGGTCAGGATCTCGTTGTGGGCGTGGTCAGTGTGGAGAAGCGCAGAATCCGCGCAGGTCACACCATGATACCTATGGTCCAATCTGTCATCATGCTAAGAACACATGCGCCCACCTCTGAACATTATCAGCTCGTTATCATTCCTTATCCAGGTAAACAGATAACGTTCACCTAAACGGGCTTTTTCTGCCGGTGTTCAGCAGCGAAAGGTTCAGAACCTGTGCGCTGCACACACACACACACACAGGGAGCTGCAGAGGGGCCGCATGAGGAGTTCTGCACACACGATTCTGGTGAAGTATGAAAAAAAAGTTTGGGCCGAAGCGAACTTTATTGTTGTTCTTGCCACCTCGGGGGACACAAACAAATGTCTGTGTCCTCGTGCAGTATGGAACAAGCTTCCACACTGTGGCTCCTCATGATACCAGTTACCCTGATGGGATGTGGATGACTTGTAATTTAATCTGGGTGGCTCTCACTGACTGTGGAATTCTTCCTCTCTGTGTCTCTCTCTTTCTGTCTTTCTCACAGTATAATCAAGACCAGAGGCAGGGCCAACCATGGAGGTTGTGACACATTATGTGTATGACATTCTAGAGTTTTACAAATGGAGCCTTACTATAGCAGGTAAGCTGGCATCACCCGTTTCTGAGGCATCACACATGGGCAGCCAGAGCACCAATACACCCACAGACTGTGTGCAGCTGCCTTTTTGAAAAATGTAAATGTAAATTGTTCTGCATAGATTTTACTCTATCATATTTATATCCTATTTGCATTGCAATGCATGCATTTTCATATTATATTCAACAAGTAGTTAAGTCAGGTCAGAGTTGTACCAGGAAGCCACTTTTTTTCAATGTAATGTTTGAATACATAAAGTGCTTACTCATTAAATGGTGATAAATTGTAGTTAGAAGTCCATTTTTCATATATAGAGGATTTTGTAGTGTCTCCAATAGCTAAACAAGAAACCTTTAAGCATCAATGCACAGCATCTGTCTCATTTTCTCAAATATAATGATGATAATAGATGATCAGAGAAACATCTACCGCCATGGACGCCACCATCCTCCCCCCTTAATCAATCGATTTAGAGTCAGGAAATACATCAATAATCAGATTGCTACACTATGACTGAAACAAGTTTATTTCATTTTCCCCACTGACACTAACCCTTTTTTTTCCCCACCCCAGACAAGAGGGTGGAGAACTGGCCGATGATGTCATCCATCTTCCCCACTCTGGCCATCACCTTACTGTACTTGATCTTTTTGTTGGTGGGGCCAAAGTACATGCTAAATCGTAAGCCCTACGAATTCAGAAAGACCCTCATAGTCTACAACTTCAGCATGGTGGCCCTCAACTTCTACATCTTAAAAGAGGTTGGTGTGGTGTGGTGTGTTGAGTTTTGGAAGAGTAGATACCTGGAGGATTTCTAGGAAATCGGTTCGGGATATGTTTGCTCAGATTTTCTGTGTTTGCCCAGCACACACCAGACGAGGTTATCTGTCCCACATGGAAGCAGCAGCTTCTTTTATGGTGCTTCCTGTCATACATAACTATAAGCATGTTTGCAGCATGCACGATCAGACAGATAAGAGTATTCTGTGAGGCTATTTACTCCTGCTGTCTCGTCCGTCTTTGTTCACACTTTGTGTCTTCCTTCTCATCAGCTGGTGCTCGGCACTACGGGAGCCGGGTACAGCTACCTCTGTCAGCCTGTTAACCACACCAACGATGTCAATGAAGTCAGGGTAAGCTTCCTGCCTGCAAACATCTCTAAAGTACAACTAGTGCAAAAATAAACACACCTTTGTACCAAAATGAGTCTTGCGATAGAAAGCAGTGGGCTTTGTGTAGGTGAAAGGCTGCCACTGAGGTAAAGTACGTCACTTCTGTGTTAAAGGCCATGTGGGATTTGGAGATAAAACTTTATATCACTAGTGAATCCAGGACAAGGAGGGCGTGGCCCTGCTGAGAGGCGGGATCCTTTAGTCTCGCCACCCTAACATGCCACCCATGTCTCCACCTTCCGGCCTTGCTCTTTCACAGTAGCATTAATGAGGGATAAGAGATTCCACATGCACCTGGCTTAGAGGGCACCAATGTTTACTACCCCACACACACTAACCTGACTGGTCACAGAGTTCATCAATTAGTTCTTATCTAACCCATTTGTATGATAGATAAACCTGCATGAGCTGAGATGACAGACCATGGCCTGATTTTTGTCTTTAGATAGCATCTGCTCTTTGGTGGTACTATATCTCCAAAGGAGTGGAGTTCTTGGATACAATCTTTTTCATTCTGAGGAAAAAGTTCAACCAAGTCACCTTCCTCCATGTCTACCATCACTGCACCATGTTCATCCTCTGGTGGATCGGTGTCAAGTGGGTCCCCGGTGGGCAAGGTACAGTACAACGGGCTTTTGAACCAATTAGACCTTCTAACCTTTGACACATCTGACACGAATGTGACTCTTCCCACAGCTTTTTTCGGTGCAAACATCAACTCCTTCATCCACGTCGTCATGTACAGTTACTATGGCCTGGCAGCCTTTGGACCTTACATGCAGAAGTACCTCTGGTGGAAGAAATACCTCACCATTATGCAGATGGTAAGGTAGTGCGTACAAGGATGCACCAATTATCACTTCCATAAAAAAAATCTAGCTGATAAATTATGTTAGCATGCTTGTCTAATATGATGTTTGGCTGTTTAATGTCTATTAATCAGTGTTAATTGATCTATAATTAACCCATGACTGTGTTTCTCTGTGATGAGCAGGCATTAGTTTAAAGACTCTGAGGCTGGATTGTAGACTTTTGGAAACTAGGACAGCTGCTTTTGCTTTCTGAACCTTGTCAGTCACCATATATCCTCCCCTGAAGGATATATAGTCATGCTATGTGACCCCTAACACAAATGTTTATCTGAACCAGTGCAACGTGTAGTGCAAAGTTTGAAGTCGGTTGGAAATGCTATTTTTGGCTACTTTGAAAAGTAGATCTTTTATGTAGAGGAAGGGTCGTCTATACATACATGACATCATTTACTGTTTCAGATTGTGCTGTTCTTATATTGTATGTACATTTTGTGTATCCAACAGATCCAGTTCCAAGCAACCATGGGCCATACCATCCACTCCCTTTACACTGACTGTCCGTTCCCTGCGTGGATGCACTGGGCCCTGATTGGCTACACCGCCACCTTCATCATCCTCTTTGGCAACTTCTACTACCACGCTTACCGACGCAAACCTTCCTCTTCACATAAAGAAGGCAAGCCCGTCGCAAACGGCACTTCTATGGTAACTAACGGCCACAGCAAAGCGGAGGAGGTGGAGGAAAATGGAAAGAGGCAAAAGAAAGGACGAGCAAAAAGGGAGTAAATGACGGAAGAGGGGGCTTGTTGTGGCGATACACGGGGAAGAGGACAGATGTTTTTAAAGGGCCAGAGATGGAGGGAGGGGAGGGAAATAAATAAACTTAAGACGCCATCCCTGCAAAATAACGCAGAGGGATGTGATTTGGGACCAACTTGGAAGGTGAATGGTAGTGGTGTGTATTCATGGGTGTGTCTGTGATGGGTTCTGGTGAAGGGTGTGGGTTGTTTCTTAACATTTTTTTTTTAATCAAGAAAAAGCAAAATGCTGATCATGTAGGATCCGTGCTTGTCTGTCCAATTGTGTTTTGGACCGTGATAGGACCAAAATGTTATAAAGGACCTGCAACTCTGCTCAGCATCCACTAACTTCAACCAAGATTCACCTCCAACTTTTGTACTCTGGATTACAGTATTGTTTTAACTGAAAGCTTAATATAGTATTTAATATGCTAATTTTTCTAGTGCTCTAAAAAATTAGATTTTAATTAATATAACTATTACCAACAAAAGAACAAGCAAATGTTTTGTTTCTTTGGTTTTGGGGGAAAACATTTTGTTTACGAATATTTAGTAGAATTGAACGTGGATTAGCAAACAAGGAAAAAATATTCTCACGTCTGCCATCTGTTGTATTAAACTACTGCAGTCATGGACTTTACATATCTTTGCTGTCTGAAACGGATAACTGTGCTGCATTTACAGAATGACATTCTATTTTCTGTGTTAATTGTGGTGGATTAAAAAGCTGGTTTAAAACACTTTGAGGGATGAAACTAGTCTTTTTTTTAATTTTTAGAATTTATGCAATTGTGGGTCCTCGTGGTTTATTTCTTTTATTTTATTTTATTTTTTTTTTGTTGCTGTGATGTACCTGAGATGCAAGAATAAGGAATTAAAGTTCAGCTCAACATGATCTCACTGCCACAAAGGACTGAAGGGAAACCTTTAAAAATAAAATATAAAAAAAAAAAAATCGAAAAAAGAAAACTAATGGTAATTTAATTGTCTTATTAAAAGCAAAGTCACACAGCCTGGAGGCTGTGCATATACCTGAAATAAAGACATGTCAGCACCACACAGATTGTGTGTCATTGTGTTAAATTTAGTGTAAACACAAGCAGATGAAAAAAAAAAATACAATGCTGCTAAAGTTCTGCTGTATTCAATACGCAAAAGCAAGATGCGACCCAGTCGGACACCAAAGACATCCCGTCCCTCAGCCTAGGATTTTCTCACCTTCTTCTCTTCCATCAGAATCTTCCGGATGGAAAGAGCTCTTATAGGTGTGTGTGTGAGAGAGAGAGAGGTAGGCTGTGTCTTTGGCCTGTCCAGACAGATCTGCCCTAATCTTTGGGGGTAAATTGGCTTTAGCTCCAAAAGAGCTTATTTCCACGTCACTCCACAAGTTACCCAGGAAAGCAGGTCACTGAAAGAGAACCATCCACTAATCCACCACCACCAGGTTGCTGCTGTAGCTCTCAAACTGTATGGATTAGTTAACAGTTGGCTTTGACATAGTGTTGATTTATAGTATACATGTGATGATCTGTATGCTGTGGATCTAACCTCCTGGTTAAAATCTCCTCCCACCCTCTCACGCTGCATTTCTTCAGTTATCTTGCAACAAACGCGCTCTTTGCCCATATTGTGGATTCACTAACAACCTCTATTTATCCACTATCCTGTGTTTACTTTTCCACTCTGTATCACTGCCTGCTTCAAGTCCAAAGAAATTAAATATTTTCCTTCTTTTTTTATTTCCTCAAACACTTTTTTCTTCTTTGCCTCCTCCCCCCCTCACAGTGTAGTAGGTGCACTTGTTTTTTTTTACACTTCTCCTGCTTATCCTCATGAACCACCACCACCTGTCTCTTTGCACCTATGGCCTGAGGGTGGAGGTGGAAGGGTGTAGATGTGAATGATAGACTGGATGGGATAAGCGCAAGGAGGTTGTATTTGTCCTCCTCGGGGACACAGAGGGATCTAAGCCAGAGACTAAGAGGATTGCAGAAGGGCCAAGGCTTTTCTATCAAAGGCATTTAGCACAGGTCACTATAACCTGTATCCCTGCTGCTGCAGAAATATGCAAAATACATGTATGCATGGATGGGGCCGTGCATGTGTGCAGATCGGTGTTGGCAGATTTACAAGTATTTGCTCTAAAACTTCTGCGCAACAAACTCAGAAAACGTAGACATCAGATAAACTGCTGCTTTACTTTTTCCCGCCCGGGTTTCTTTAGCCAGCTGTCCGGAAAAAGGCCCAGTATGCTAGAGGGTGAAGGGTCAGTTTGCAGGGGTTAAATCCTCACAAACCTGACCCGTCACTCATCTCATTAGCAATTATATGACTAAGGAGCTCATTCTAGCCTAACAGAGTGGAAACAGTCAGCGTTTTACTGGCTCTCCATCTGTGGGACAGATTACCCTCAAGGCGGTTTTGTGCAGAAGGAGCACCCTCTGCTGGCCATATTGTTGCATGTGCACACATAAACGCCCTAAAAAACGTAAAATCTTCTATCATTAAGGTCCAAAATGAACTTTTTTTGACTCACTGCTAGATATAAAATGCAGCACTCAAGCAGATGTTTTAGTAGCCAAAAATAAAAATGAAATGAATTAAAACAGTAAATAGGCTAAATGTCACATTTACAATCATTTGAGTATATATTATGCTGCTGTCCTCTACACTACCATTCAAAATCACCTAGAAATGTCCTTATTTAAATAATAAAAAAATATTAAAGCAATCAGACACAGTCTAGACATTGTTAATGTGGTAAATGAGGGCTGATTTTTAATGGAATATCTACACAGGGGGTACAGAGGCCATCACTCCTGTGTTCTAATGGTACATTGTGTTAGCAATGTGAAGTGTGTTAAAGGGCTAATTGATGATTAGAAAACCCTTGTGCCATTATGTGTCGCACACCTGAAAACTGTCGTGCTGATCGGAGAAGCTGTAAAGCTGGCCTGGGTGACCTCAAACGTGTGGACGCTGTGGTATATTGTGTGATTAATAAGGAGAGGACGGGCTGCACCTTGCTTCCTTATTTATCAGGCGCTGTGTTTTTGGGTGTGTTTTTGTGTAGCCTACATGTTTGGATGCTGCAGCCAATTCTAATATGGTGGTAAAAAAAGAAAAAGAAACCAAAAAGACCTGCAAAAAAATAAATAAATAAATAAAAATTACTGACAGTGCCCCGACAAACAATAAAATAATAGCAACAATACATCATTATCCATGATGAGCAGTAGTATTTTACTTTATAAGTTACTTACTACTTATATTTTTATAGCTTGCACCATTAATTTACTTGATGCTGTTAATCATTTTTTTGGTTCAGTCTCTTATAGACGGGTGAATTTATGCATTTACAATAATAATAAAAGTTAATCAATTAAAAAAGTTTAAACATGTTACAAATTGCATTATATTGTGTTTATTCTTCAGTCCATAGGAATATGTGTGTGTATGTGAGGGGGGGGGGGTCCTGTTTGCTTCCTGCTTTGACGTATGTGGTCACGTGACGGCCTGTGCCCCCGCAGTGCCTGGTGGTGCCCTGTGTGTCAGCGCCTCCACACAGTAGGTCTGCTTTACGGTAAGAGTTTTCCCATCATGTATAAATAAATGTTTAAAGAAATGCATTTGTTGTAACGGATTTGTTTCCTGGATGCTGTCGGTTGAATAAAGCTACAGTTCATTATTTTAGAGTTCAGGGGTCCAGATGGATGAGCAGGAGTTCCTGCAGCAGCTGGAGTAAAAGCGCCATCTAGCGGCGACTGTCAAGTTAAGAGTTTTGTTGCAACATATTTCTGTCAAGCTGAACTTTGCAGCATAATAGCGTTTTGTCTTCTGTGGCCTTGTTATTTTAGTTTCATCCCAGATAAACAACGAGAAAGCTGCGAGTGGTTTAGTTTACTTCACTGGAGCGGAAAATGAAGCCCACCGCCGGCGGCGCTGCTGCAGATCCTTCATCAGCATCGGTGCACAATAGCGCAGGGAGGAAGAGGAGGCAGCATCGGGCTCCCTCTCCGACTGGAGCCAAAGAAGAAGCAAACAACCGAGCTCCCAGGCACCCCGCTAGCGGGTCCAGACCTCCTTTTTATGCAGGAAGGAGCAGAAATATCGGGGTGAGGGAGACCCAGAGGTCCTCTGACGGAAGAGAGAGGGAGCCCGAGAGCCGCGGCGGGGCAGCTGTTCACCCGGATGGTGCTGAAGCTGCTCTCATAAACAGGGCGGATGCTGTCGGAGAAAATTTGACAGACTCATCAGCACCGGCCCGTCGCTCCGCTTTACGCATACCCTGCTTGAAAAGCGACCCCAACCAGCGACGGCTGTCAGGCAGGACAGCCGCGTCTCCGGGAGGAAAAGACAGGAAAGCCGCGGAGGAGGAAGGCGGACACGGGGAGAGGAGCGCCGGGTCTGTGGGCTGCGGAGCGGGCCTAGGTTTGGGTTTGTGGAGAGGAGGATGTTTACAGGCAGAACTGATCCACTTCCATCTGCATAAAAGACTGAAGAGGAGCAGTGCAAAGATGCAAACTAAGACGGAAAGCATGGGCACACCGGAGGCCGCGCAGGGGGAGCCGGGACCGGCTGGACAAGCGATAGAGGCGGCGTCTGTGACACAGCAAGACGAGGGCCTTGAAGAGGAGATGGAGAGGCTGCTGGAGGAAAATGAAGATCTCAAGGTTTGATGTTTGTTATTGAGCATTCTGCTTGTCTGTCATCAGATAGCCTGTCAGAAATGTAGGTCACTGTTAAAAATTATGATTTTTTTTTTAGTTCCAAAAGTGGACTCAGTCTGTGATGTTGAGTGTATCTTGTGTTTGCAGTGTCACTGCTGACGTGAAAGACAAAAACTCTATATTAAACTAAGAACCTGAACTGGAAACACACTGCCATCAAATTGGTTATTGATCATACTAATATGGATGCAGCAGGATCAATGTTATCTTGGGCTTAAAGGGGACTACCAACAGAGCCAGCTGCTGGGTGGATCTGAGAGAAAAAGATGTGTGCAGCTGACATCTGGAGAATCATTTAAAATTCAGATTCTTGTATTTTTTAAATCTCATACTGTGATTGTGACACATGCACGTCTGCTGTCATTCAACTAGTGTGAGATCGAAGAAATGAGGACTGAGATGGAGGAGATGCGAGACACTTTCTACGAAGAAGACACTTGTCAGCTGCAGGAGATGAGGCGTGAGTTAGAGAGAGCCAATAAAAACTGCCGGATCCTGCAGTATCGTCTGCGGAAGGCTGAGAGGAAGAGAATGCGTTACGCCCAGACGGGAGAGATCGATGAGGAGCTGCTCAGGAGTCTGGAGCAGGACCTGAAGGTAGAGGGGAGGAGGAGAATCTGCTGGGTTCTGTGTGTGTGTGTGTTATAATGATGTGTTTCCATGATGTCATAGTTTACAAGTTAAATTGGAAAATACTGCAAAAAAAATCAACAAATGTATCATCACCCTTCATACTGAAATATAAATTGTGTTTCGATGAAGACATAAGTTAAATTACACTGCGATTTTAATACAGGTAGCAAAGGATGTGTCGGTGAGGCTGCACCACGAGCTGGAAAAAGTGGAGGAAAAACGCACAAAGACGGAAGAGGAGAACGAAAAGCTGAGACAGAAACTCATAGAGGTGGAAGTGACCAAACAAGCTCTGCAGAATGAGCTAGACAAAACCAAAGAGGTAAAGTAAACACTGAATCTGCACCCATTAATGAGCACAAGGCAGGAGCCTGAATGTCAAAGATGCAGGCTGTATATTAGTATTGATTTATAGGCAATCAGAAATCAAAGGATTAAGATGGTCAATTTACCTTCCTTCCTCTCATAGTCTCAAAAGAGAAGAGGAAGCAAGGACATCCCGAAGACTGACAAGAAAACAGCACAGACTCCCACTGAGGTGAGATGCTAAAAATGCTAATTATTAACATTTCATTTCATTCAATGTGTGTCTGACCTCTTCTTTGGTTTCCTTCTTGCATATTTGTTCGTTATCTTTCAGTTAAATTATCTCATCCTTATGTAATATTCTTAAATGACACATTTTGCTTTTCGTCTTGGTCTACAAAGCACATTTAAATGAAAGCTGAGTTTGCCAAGCTTCAGCAGTTACGTTAGACTTATATAAAACAAAAATCCTCTTGGTCAAGTGAGATCAAACTTTTTGGCTCAGACAGACTGTGCTACAAAGTCTTCCCTTCACTTTAATCCCACGTCTTAGCATCTTTTTGTAGAGGCTGCCCTTCTGAATTTAAGGATTAGCTTTTCCGCTTGAATGTAAACGTTACGGTCTCTTCATGTTCCAGGAGGAAAATGAGGACCTGAAGTGCCAGCTAGCTTTCATCAAAGAGGAAGCTGTGCTCATGAGGAAGAAGACCGCCAAGATCGACAAGGAGAAAGACCGTTTGGAACAAGAGTTACAGAAGTACCGCTCCTTCTATGGAGAACTGGACAGCACCCATCCTAAGGGGGAGGCCGGGGGGCCACCCACCACTCGCGAGTCAGAGCTGAAGCTGAGGCTTCGACTGGTGGAGGAGGAGGCCAACATCCTGGGGAGGAAGATAGTTGAATTAGAGGTAAGTGAAGACCATGCAGGTGTGTTCACTGACTGGAAGTCATTTTTGAGCTGGTTTGCTTGTCCCATCACAGGTCGAGAACCGAGGTCTAAGGGCCGAGCTCGATGACCTCCGCGGTGAGGGAGAAGGTGCTGGGAGCTCTGGGTGTGGAGCAGTGGGGGGACCTGGTGCAGGACGAGGCCTGGGAGATGATCTGACGGAGCTCCGACAGCAGCTGCAGCTGGTGGAAGATGAGGCAGAGCTCCTGAGGAGAAACCTGGCTGATGCTGAGGAGCAGAACAAGAGGGTGACCACTGAGCTGAACAAGTTACGCTTCAAAGCCGGGACTCATGAGGGAGGTGCCAGGCATGGAGGTGGAGTTGCAGGAGGTGTAGGAGTTGATGGAGCAAAGGCTGAAGTGCTGCAGGAGGAGCTGAAAGCTGCAAGGCTGCAGATTAATGACCTGAGTGGAAAGGTAGGAGACGACCGATGAATCTAGAATCAAGATCATCTGCGTAAAGTTTGTGTGCGTCTCACTTCTGCCTGTTTCCCTTCAGGTTATGCAGCTGCAGTACGAGAACCGCGTGCTCCTCTCCAACATGCAGCGCTATGATCTGGCCTCCCATCTCTCCCTGCGCCCCAGCCCGCGAGACAGCGATGCAGAAAGTGATGCCGGTGGAGCGACGAGCGGCCGTCGTGAGAGTGACGAGGACTCCACCTCTTCCCGTCTGCTCCCACCTCACCGTAAACGTGAGGGCCCCGTGGGTGGGGAAAGTGACTCAGATGAGGTGAGAAACACTAACGGCAGCAGCCGATGCCTGACACCCACACGGGGCCTGTACAGCCCCACTGGCCCAGAGGGCGCCGCCTCTTCCGCCTTAGCCCGCTTCCTGCCTAGTGGCCGGTGCAGCCTGCGCGAGAGGCAGCAGATGATCGACATCCGCGTGGAAGCAGAGAGGCTGGTCCGCACCATCGACAGGCTAATCGCCGACACGGCCAACATCATCTCAGAGGCGAGGGTCTACGTCTCAAACGGCGACTTAATGTACGGAAGGGGAGGGGAGGAGGGAGGAGAGGATGATGGGAGCAGGATTAGGGAACATGAGCTGCTGTACCGCATCAACGCTCAGATGAAGGCCTTCAGAAAAGAACTGCAGGCCTTCATAGACAGACTGGAAGTGCCAAGGCTTGAGGACAGGGAGACAGAGGAGCCACTGTCGGTGAGAGAACGTCTACAAATCACTCAGTTTAATGGCAACGTGTTCTAAATGTTATCACTCAAGTCTGCTTCTTCCTTCTTCTCAATCAACCCTCCCGTTTCTTCGTTCGCCCCAGATGTTCCAGCCTATCATTTTACTCATCCTCATACTCGTCTTATTCTCATCCCTCTCATACGCCACCATCTTTAAACTAGTCTTCCTCTTCACTCTCTTCTTTGTTCTGTGATGTACGCCTCCCTTCCCATCATCCCTCGTTTGTTTTTGCTCTGTTCATTTTTTTTTTCCATTCCCGCATCATTTGTTGCCAAGGTAACCAAAAAGTGCACAGAAATGGCTCAGCACCTGCCAAGGCCACACACACATAGATGATACATGGAGGAGGAAGCGTGGCCAGCTTCGAACACTGGAACCTACATAATCTCAACACATCACCCCCTGCATCAGCTGCTCGCGAAGGTTAGTTGGACTGTTGCCCAACTTCAGTGTCCTTCCCATGCTGCTGTATGTCCTGGTTTAACCTTGCTACTAAATATATTCTCTCACGTGACCCCTGATTTGTTTTTCAGAACAACACTTGCTGTGCTGCCCCCTCTGTTGTTGCTCCAGAGTAAAGTAAGGATGAATGTTGTTTGTATCCCTGTCCTTTGCTCCTGAAAGGGTTTGTCATGTTATTAAGGAAGACAACAGGTGGAGATGAACCCCAGCAGGCTACAAACTGGAAGGAATTCTGATCACTGTGTTCAGTGCCAAATGTTAAATCTTGTCCAGGGGGGGGGGGGGGCTCCAAAATTCCCAACAGGACCCCTGATTAGGAAGCAGGCATTAGTAAGTGATGGTGTGGCAGACAAACCGTGGCAACTGTCTTTCAGACGTCAATGCAGCGGGATGAGTCAAGAGCACAGTCACAGGTTCAGGTTACTCAAGGACATTGCATGAGATTTCACACACTTTGCTTGTTTACACACTTTAAGACATAAAGTATGTTTATTTTTAATTTCTTCTTTAGATTATTAAAAATCTTACAGCCTGACATCATGTTAGTATTTTGGCATGAACACATCTTTGCTCTGTAATAACCCTAGCTCAGCAGAAGAATGGCTCCAGCAGCCACCGACCAGCTTCTGAATGTTCAAAATGAATCTCACCATAAGCAACGGCATCAAAATAAAATGAAAAATAAAACAAAATAAATAAAAATGTCTAAAATATTCCATAAATAAAAGGTATAAAATGTGGCAGCTTATAATTATAATAGCCTATCAACACCACAACTGGATAAGCAACATCAATTTAGAATAACAGTATCATTACATGAATTAAAAATATTTATTATTTTATTATTTAGACCCAGATTTTCAGAAATTCGGACAAAATTTTTTTAACTAAAAAATGCAAAACATGCACAGCTGACATCAATCTGGGCCTAAACTTGGGGGGTGGGGTGGGGGTGTCCAGGGCTTTAAAGTCAGTACAGTACAGTACAGTACTGATTCTCTACCATAAACACATCCTCCTGGCAGCTTCTTTTTCGTGACTATCTTCAATAAAGATATTATTGACTGTGACACATTATTACTCACTGTGTCACCCACACCCATTTGGCATCCCTTGGAAAAATTATTTGCAGTAGGGCCACATGGTCACAAGATAAAATCTGCCCAAGCATCCTAAAGCAGAGTAGCAACAGAGAAGCCCATTGGTGGGGAGGCAGCAGCAGCTGAAATAGCTATGTAAACACTTTCCCTCTCTTCTTCGTGAGCCCCAGTAATTATAGCCAGGATGCTGGTGACGACAGTTGTCCTATCCAGACTTCAAATGCTGGAATAAATTTGACATTATGACATTTGATCCCGGCTCCGAAGGCGCGCCCACGTAAACACCAGGGGGGTGCGGTATAAAGACAGGGTACCCCGGCTGGAACAGAAGTTGTTTATCCCCCCCATCCGGACTTCACCTCGACAACAAGGAGAAAGGGGGCCCCTTTAAATCCAACCCGCCGGGTTTTACGTAACACGGTGGAGGAAAAAGAGAAGGGGAAGCACTGCAGAGGGGACTTGTGAGGTGGGCAAGGAAGGGAATGGAAGTGTCGGAGAGCAGCGCGCAGGGAGCAGAGCAGGCTGAGGATTTATAACCGGAGCGCAGTGAAAACTTTTATTTAGAGGCAGGTAAGAAGGGCTGCTGCCATTTTCATTTAAATAATTAACAAATGCATTTAAAAATATGATCATACTTAAGGCAGGTTGAATGGAAACACCGGAAGCGCATCTCCTGTTGGTTTATTTTCATAATTTGTCATATTGAATTTTTTATTTTTTTATTTTTTTTACTCTATGGTGTCACTTATTTTCTCTTTGCCTCTGACATACATCCACTCCCTCCCTGCCTTTGACATGTCCACAGTGCAGTTTACTATGCATAGTTACAAGATTATTAATATCTCTACTCTTACATCACAGGTGGGAGGGAAGTGGCTGGTACATTCGGGCACTTTCGATAAGGATACTTGTTATATTGAATGATAACAAACAACAACAACCACCACCACCAGGCCTGGCTGTTTTAACTGACTGCAGCAATGTTTTAAGGCAATTCCTGCTGGGCCATGACCTCATCAGTTCAGCTGATTTGATGGAAGTGGTGCAGCAGATATTTAAAAGACATATTTTGATGTCAAACTGTGGAAATTAAGGTGGATTTATTGTAGTTTTTACAGAGATGGATGAATAATTTAGTGAATCTTTATGCGTCTGCACGCTACAACACACCAGGATATGATTAATAAGTCTTAGTTCCAGAAGCTAGGAAGCCATGCCTTCCTCTCAGAATTACAGAAGTGACGCCATAAGTCCACAACTGGGTCAGGTTCTAAGAAAATGTCCACCCAGTTGCATGCTTGGGATTTTTTACCTTCCATGTAGCAAGTGGCAGTCAGAGGCAGGCTAGAGGTCAAAGTGACCAAGAGGCTAAACACGTGCTGTCATACAATATTCTTGACCACGTGCCGCACAGACAGGCTTACATGCCTGTGAATTTTGGAGAAGAATGTCAAAGTGGACGGCCAATGTGTGAGCTCTGCGAGAGCAGAAACCAACCAGGATATAAATCATTTAGGCCTTTTATTTTTAAAACAATAAGGTCAGACTCCTTAAGGATACAAGTGCTGGGCTTCATTGCCACCTTTGTTTTACTTTTGTTACACTTCTCAGTGACAAATCTAGCCCAGATATGGAGCTAAATGACACACAATAGGATTTTGTGTACAGGCCATTAACAACCTCATTTTCTCTCCTCCCTGTATTTGACTTTTTTAGTGTTTCCAGGCCATCGATCCTTCCGTCCCTCACTGACAACCCGACGCTGACCTCTCACCAGGAAAGTGAAACAGGAGAAAGGGAGGGGAAACGGCCATTTAAAATAAAAAAAGAGGGCCTCTGGGCAGTTAGTGAGCAGCCTGTGACATGGCAGCCATTGATCTGGAGCTGGGGCTGGAGCGTAGTGGACGGGGCTGGGGGCAGGAGAGGCCGGAGCTGATGGACAACTTTGACTTGGAGATGCAGGAATGGGAGGACCAGCTACAGGACATCCAGAGGAAAATTGAAGAGGTGCGACTTTGCTCAGTAGTGTCAGAGGAAAAAAGCTGAGACTCACCATTTGCTTTATTTATAAAACTGCACATTCTGATAGGAGTAATATTCACTTATAGGCCTCACACACACACACATGCTTCACATTAATGGCTTTGTTCCCAGGTAACGGCTTTGTCACTCCCTGGAGTGTGTGTTAATTGGTGCAATACACATGCATGCTCTATAATAAACTTGTTGGAGCAATGATACAGACAAATGTTAACAAGCTAATTAAACCGGGATGTGCCGACAGACATGCTGGACACACACACACACATACACACACTGTCTGAAAGTGGATATGAAAGGAAATATTAAAGGTTGCAATGGGAAAACAGATGCCTGTGCAAAGTGGAATAACATGTGCTGATCATAAATATAGGTTAGGTGCTGCGGACATCATTTTTTGACATCTAATGATTTTTTTTTCAGTTGTACAATGAAGTTCAGGCCCGCAGAGGAGCAAACGATATCCCTACTGACAGCCAGAAAAATGGCGGCCCATTGGAGTGTGGCCTAGGACATCAGGGCAATGGCCTTTTTGCAGCCAGCCGTCACAGTGACAGTCATCCTGGAGCCATAACCGTGCCGCATCACTATAGCAACAGCTGTAACTACAACAGCGACGGGTACAGCTACCCTGTCAGCCGCCAGAATGGCTACAGCTACTGCCACTCCAACGGAGTCTCAGAGATCGGAGACCTACTGCAGGATTATCTGGCGACTGGAAATCAAATGAGCCGGAAGAACAATGGATCTCGCCATGTGGTAAGAAAAAAAAATAATCATGATTTCTTTTCTTGTCCGTCATTCTGTTGGAATTTGCACATATGAAGAAACAAGATAGGTGACGCGATACGAGTCAAAGCCAGGAACATATTGATTACAACTTCCACAGATAGGAGTTAGCTTCACATTCTGTCCTAACTCCCACACTTTCTCAAGACCGGACAGACCTGGACTCCTTCCTGGTCCCACATGAGAGGCCATGTGCTTTGCTAACATGAAACTACAGTAGATCAGAATAGTTTTAGCTGTGCTATATCGAGTGTTGATTGGGGGGGGGGGTCAGTTGAGGTTCAGTTTTTTGGAACCTTGCCAGTGATTCTTGAGTGGCACACACCGATTTAAAGCTTGTATTTTTAAATGTATATTTTCTGATCTCTTTCAGCACTTCAGTGACATTGTTAAGGTGAGCCAGGATGATGAGGTCAGAGGAAGGTCTGGGAATAAAAGGTAAGAGACATTTTAGATGTGAGAATTGGAACCATCAAGCTCCATTCTGTGTGTTTTCTGATTCTCATTTTTATGATCATCAGGCTTGGTCAAGAGCAGTTTGTGGGCAGTTTTGAGGAGACTGAAAACAGGAAGAACAGAGTGTCTCACATGAAGAACTCCTCCCGCAGAGAGAGTTCCCCCAACAAAGAACACACAGGTGCTAAGCCACCTCTTGGACAAAGGGATGCTCCTGCTTTACAGGCACGCTCGCAGCAGCTGCCGGTCACAACTGCTGAATCTCCTGCTATGGACAGGAAGTCCTTCAGTCCAGGAGTTCTGGGAGACAGGTTGAGTAGCAGCCCCTCTGTTCTTAGGAAGTTTGGAGCCATGTTGCAGGAGAACGAGGGCAAAATGCTTACTGAATCAGGAGTGGTGACCCATCACGGAGCGGAGGCAAAGTGCCTCACCCCTGGCTGTCAACGCAGAGCTCTGGGAGCGACTGTAGTCGCCGGCAGAGTGCCCATTCGTGCGCCTACCCAAAAATGCCAAGCAGATTCTGACGTGCTGACAGCAGAGTTAGAGTCCAGCCAAGAATGGGTTTCAGACTTGAGCAGGCAGACCTACAAGGACCAGAGGGGAGGTTACAGCAGCCCCAAAGGCTCACAGCCTGGTGTCCAGCAGTCTCAGAGGAGATCACAGGTGGTAGGGAGCCCAAAGGTTAGACCCAGGGCTAACAGTGGGGCGGACAAGGATGGAGGACTGGCTCAAGGGGAGAAAGCAAGGAAGCCTGCTTTCCAACAGGTGGAGCCCAAAATGGACTACAGGGTCTCAAGTGCTTCATCTGGAGCTCAAAGGATCCAGAGGGGAGGGTTAGGAGGACAAGAGACACCAGGCTGTAACCGAGTGAGGGATGAAGGACTTATGGAGCTGCTGGACATGCTGGAGATCCAGCATGAGTACAGCTCCAGTCCCAGATCAGGATTCACAGCTTACCGGCAGGAGGCACAGCAGGTAGGTCATTTTCTGTTTCTTTATTTAACGGCAGTTCCACAAAAGCAAGCTGACACGTGGCCTGTAATATTTCTATCCAGGTAAACCCAGCCTCTAAGAAGACCTTCTCCCGTCCTGCACGACCAGCCAATCAGCGTCCTCCCTCCAGATGGGCCAGCCGCACTCCTACTGCCAGAATCACTGCCCCATCAGGCCCAATCTACCGCCCTCCTAGCCCCATGACCAGAACCCCAAGCCCGTCCCTGAAGCATCGGCCTCTCATTTCCTACTCTCTTCAGACTGAGACTATCATCATGTGATAGCTTCTAATTACATTCACCCCGTCCCTGGGGACAGCCTTCTGTCTGTGTAAATAGTAAGGACAATTCTCTTGAACACGGTGCAACACATTGACAACATTCTCCAGTGTTGCTGTGGCTTTTAGGTTCCTCTGTGCCCAAATGCATCAGCTTGTTGCTTTGTTGCCGTTCCTCGCGTACTAATCCATTTTCCTCTTTTTGTATTGAACTTCAGGTGTTTTCTGTGTGATTTAGCATGCAGCCCCAAGGTTGAGGCTGCATGCTCATGTGTTTCGCGGTTGTCATGTTTGAATCAGATTCGGCCCTGACTACTGGTGGAAAACAAAGTTGCAACTGTGTACTCCCAGCAGCAACCTATTGTCAACAACAGTGTGTTTTGCTGTATTATATTGTCCAAAATATATTTAAGATGTTCAAATAACACCTGTGACAAATGATTATAATATGCCTTTAATGTATTTTTTTTTCCTTGGTAATAAATATGACAGTGCTTTGACATAACGACTCTGTTTCTCTCTATGTGTTGCAGCATTGCATTGTGTTGTCCCTTTAACGATGGCTCATATTTCAGGATGTTGATGATTTATTGCATGCCAAGCCTATGGATATCTGACACCAGTTGCTCCCTGCATGCCAGTGCAATGGCAGCTAAAGTGGTGTTAGCTGTCATTGCAAGCAAGCTAATTGGTCACAAACAGATGCTAAGAAATCTGCTATTAGAGCTTACACAAGTGCACAAATTTTTCAAAACAAGTGCTTTGATTTGTTGCATAATTATTATTTTAACATATACATACACACTGTACAGTGTTCGTTCGAGAGCAGTTACCCATCGTTATCAGGATATCCAATGTGCAACACAGGCAGGGATCACTTTCCACACTCTGTGTTTCTCGCCTCATAAGACTACATTAACAACCTCTGGCGTACCCGACACCTCCTGCTCAGAGCAGGGTGATGAAACACATTCACGCACTCTCGGCTTCACACGCACACTCAAAAAATATGTCATTTAGCCTACATGTTTCTGGGGCAACAATTTTTTTTTTTACATGTGATCTGCCAGACATAGCTAGAGTGTGATATGTCATGTAAAGGCCGGCTAGGTGTACGGAAGTCCTTTGGCCCCATGATGCTGTCACCCAACCTCTTGGTGCTATGTGGCACCTCAGACAGAAATAGCAAGCGTGACGTGTGTTTTGGTGCCAGAAATCTTAGCCTGCTGTCTTTAGGGGTATAAATAAAGAGTGGGAGGGGGTGATGGTTCTTCTCTCTGTCTCTTTAGCTATTTTTCTTTTATCTTGCTTTTCACTATTTCTGCCTCTAAATCACCTCTATATTAAATATGCATTTTAACAGAAATGGTGTCAGATTAGGGTCTTTGGACACACTTGTGTTCTCCGATCAGTGTCTTTATCTCACTGGTTTTATTTTAATTGTTTAATTATTAATGATTTCCACTGCTTGCCCATTATTGTACAGCTTTGCTCATCTCTTCTCAGGTTATGTGTGTGTAAATAACAGCATGTCTTACAGATTGGCACCTCCATGGGCTTCATGGTGGTATTTTAACAAGGCGTCTGGTTGGCCATCACTCTGCTGCTAACTTGACTCCCTACCTGCATAAACTAACTGTTAAACAGGAGGATCCAGTTTACACCACAAGCCTGAAAAAGGAACAATTCTTTGGTGAATCATGTTTCTCCTTCAGACAAGTCTCCCTTTTCCCTGGTGGAAGGACACTTCTATCAGACTGACACAGCTTGGCACAGCATGTTCTCTACTGGGCAGGCTATTCATGATAGTAGGGAGAGAGGGAAAACAAGAGCAGACAGCTGAACTGTAGCCATGGCATCCTTGACGTCAGCAGTCTGAGTTAACACCACCGTGGAAGGAACACCCATCAGAAAAGAGAAAACTGCATCACAGCAGTAAAACCATCCTGGTGTATCTCCAGTGTTACACAACTTGTGTGTGCGTCCGCCCCAAGATTTTATGCACAGCAGTCCTGCACAAATTCATGATCAATACTGCTGCAGTGCCTCTTTTATGACATATATATATATATATATATATATATATAAATCAATGTGCTGCCATACTGGAACCAGACAACGACCAACATAGAAGATTTCAACCAAAAGAAGCGATTTAACTGTGACCTCATCTTTGTTAGTCATAGAAAATGTGCCTCACTCTATTGTTTTACAATGTACTTGTAGCTCATTTAGCAAGCTACTAAACTAAGTAAACAAGTGGGAACAAACTGTGATAAGCAATTCAAGATGATAATAAGAATAAGACAGGTTTCTACAGAAGGAATTTAGGTCAGATAAAGAGGAAGTGATATACTATATGCTTGCTCTTGAGTGAGTGATGTCTCAGAAACATTAGCATACTTTACCCCCTGTACAGCTGTCACAAAAAGAGGACATAGCCAGCATGCATCTGGCTGTGAACAATCAGCACCATCAATAACCATGCAGAGATTCCTAGCATGGGATCCTACGTGAGGTGCTAGTGAGCAAAGAATGCTGGCAAGGACCTGGCTGGACCAGATCAGGGCGACTGAACAGAATAGCCTCCGTTTTATTCTCATTCAATTTTAAGAATTTCAGGTTTATCCATGTTTTAATTTCACTCATGCAGTTTAGCACTGCCTGATGAGAATCGAGCAGGAACCTTTAGCGGCAATTACACCTGTACGTCGTCAGAAAAGCAATGGAAGGGAATGAGGTGCAACCTAAATATCGACCCCAGTGGTAGCATATAAAGAACAAACAGAGGCGGACCCAGAACCGACCCCTGGGGGACCCTGGGGGACCCCGCGGGTCAGAGGGGCGACTGAGGAGGAAAACTGCACAGTGTAAACAAAGAAGGATCTGTAACCGTGAGATAGGATTCAAACCACTTCAAGGCAGTGCCTTTTTAGACTGAGGGAGTGTATCTCTAACAGCAGAAATCTTGTCAATAAAGAACTGCAGAAAAAGCTCACACAAAGAGGGAAGAGGGCTCAATAATCAGCATCACAAGGATTCACCAGTGAGTCAAATACATTCAAAAGAACCTGAGGCTTGTGAGCATTTGTGGAAACAAGTGAGGAGAAATATTCCGTTTTGGCAGCTTTAACAGCCTGCTGATATGTTACAAGTCAGTCACGAAGGAGATCTCAAGACATTTGGAGATTATTTTTTAAATTTCTCTCCGCCTGCCTACACGCGTGTCTGAGCCCACTAGTGGCCTCCCTCTGTGGCCAATAAAGTCATGGGCGCGATGGAATCTAAAACCTCAGTAGAGAGAGAATCAAACATTGTTATACAGTCATCCACACTGAGGTCGGTAAAATCATCCAGGGAAAAAACACAGCGGACAGCGAACGGGAGCGGTGTTTGTGGTGGAGGATGCAGGGTCAGAGAGGGAGAATAAAACAGGTAGATGGTCAGATAAGAGTGTGTGGCTGTTCCATGTGACAACACAAGATCCAGCACATGACCCTGTGTGAGATTGAAAGAGTCAATGGCATTGAGAAAGAAAGAGGTCCGGTCTCACAACAGACCTTTGACCAATAAATCAGTGAGCCAGTGCACACAAATAGTAGGCTTGTGCATCCCTTGCTGTAACATGCCAGAATGTCTGCCATGAGAAGTCTGTTACGAGCAGCACATGCATCTAACTATAATCCTAATGGCTGATAACGTCTTATATGACGCCTGAGGCACATGTGAATCTCACGTTCCTTCCTGCCCCCTTTCGCCCACATCCACCTGTCCCCTGTCCTGTGCCATCGGCCCCTGCGCTGCATCTCTGTCCTGACATTGCCTGTCATTCCCTGCAGCCAAGTGAAATCCTCAGCATGTGTTTGTTGCTACTGCAACAGACTCAAAATAGATAGTTAGCTGCCACTTCTATGTATGTGAGCATGTTTCATGAAAATGTGAAGAGAAGAGTGACAAGACCACCCTGTTCAGGAGGTTAAACATTAAGAGCACCGAACGACCTGGAGCGGAACTGTTTTACAGCCATTTTACTGGGCTCTCTCTCTCTTTGCGTTATACAGTATGTTTTCACTTGTTAAACTTTTACAGACCGGAGATGTTTACATGTTTCAAATGGTAGGCATTTAAGTTCTGGAGTTTGCATGCAAGCGTCGCCTCTTTGGCATCCACCTGCACCTGACATCAGAGCATGGATTCAGAGACCCAGTGGGGAAGACGGACACCTGTTTTACAGTCGTGTCATGATCTTTCGGTGCTGGATGCTCATTCAGAAGCTTTGGTGCAGACCTGACATTTTCATTTCAACTTCCCACATTTCATTAACAACTACAGCTTTCACTTAGATTCACAGTTTTAATAGTTGCAGAGCCTCCTGAACACCTGTATCAATAACATGCACAACATGCATTTCTAAACGATTGTCCTCCTACTGGGAGTGTTGACGGCTTAAATTATGATTTTTAGAGGTCAACCCTCTCAGACCATGGGTAAATCCCAGCACTCTGCACGTCCATTTTTCACCTACTTTATCTACAAACTAGTCTGGAGATTATGTCAGAATCTGGCTCGCTCTGTCTTCGTTCACCTGTCCAAACTGTCAATGTGTCTGCATCCAACCACTGAAACAGCCATCTCAAATGCCTGAGGACGAGTGTCGCAAAGCAAGAGGTGGAAGCATTAAAGACAGGCAGGAGGAGCCCGACGCATTCTTGTGAATTTCAGACCACTCCATTAAAATAGATTGGGGCCCAAATAACCCCCCTTTGAAAGACAAGCCGTGAGGGTCGCTTTTCAAAACAAGAGCGGGGCGCTCTCGTGGGATTAGCTGGTGTTGCCCGGCAGAGGTGACTATAGTGGTCTATTTATCGAGTTGACGAATGACCAATTTTAAAATTGGTTTCAGTGGAGCAGTCGGCTGGGAGCGACTACATGGCCCACGTCTGCCCTCTGGCCCTTTTAAGTGCCTGTTTTCACCTCCCCCAAAAACATATACAGGCTTTCAACACTGGGAGATAAAGTCAAAAGCATATGCAGCCACACTAACGGCAGATGATTTGTGGATTTCGTCATTTTTTTGGTACATAATTAAAAAGATCTAGAGACCAGCAATCATAATTGATCAATAGTGCACATGACTTTTCCAAGGAAAGTTCATGGGAAGCGAATCATAGCCTTAACTACACACGCACACAGAGATGACTGTGCTGTTTCACTTAGACAACAATGATCTAAAACTTGTGTTTACAACGTGTTTATGGAAGTGTACAATGGCATTATCAAAGGTATGAGGTCATATGATGAACTCATACAAACAGTTGTTGCTGCTCATCAGGCTGGAAAAAGTAACTCAACCTCCACAGCAGGGGTGGTCTATCAGCAAAGATCACTCCAAAACAAGTCATGTAACAGGCTGCAAGGTTACCCAGGGTAACCTCTAAGCAACCTCTTAATGTTCATAAATCCACCATCAGTAGAACACTGAACAACCACGGTGTGCATGGCAGAGCTGCAAGGAGGAAGTCACTGCTCTCCAAAGAGAACGCTGCAGCCTGTCTGCAGTTTGATAAGATCATGTGGACAAACCAGAGGGCTGCTGGGAAAATATTTTGTGGACAGATGAGACCAGGATAGAATTGTTTGCCTTAAATAAGAAGCCTGATGATGGAAGAAAGAATGACACCGCACTCCAGTTTATGAAGCTATCCCATCTGTGAAACATGGTGGTGGTAGTATCATGGTTTTGGCCAGCATTGATTCAACAATGAATTCTAAAGTATACCAGTTAATTTGTCAAAACATCTATCTATGAGCTCAAGGCAAAGTGGGTCATCCAGCAAGATGAAAACAACAACCACAGACGTCACTTTAATAAGAACTGGTAAATAAAAAAATTCTTCTGTACTGAAGAATGGGCTAAAATGACGGATCAGCAACTAATGGAAACCTTTAGTTGCTGTTTTTGCTGCACAAGGAGTCAAGATGAGTCTTTAGATGAACATGTATGTAATATTAGATTGGATTTTCTTACAAAAATGTATGACAAAGTGAATTATTTCTGTTTGATTTGATTCTCTTTTGCTTCTTTCAGGCCTTGTTTTAAAAACCAGCTGATGTTTTGGGTCAAATTATGTCGAAAATTGTTCAAAACCTTCGATATCTCAGTGCTAACATGCTTTATCTGCTCCTCACTTTACACACCATACAGTCAAAAGCACAAAAGTAGACTGGCTGCTCATAAGGTCCTGTATTTATAAATGGAGAACCCCCTATAATATAAACTTTATGATTTTAGGAGTCATCATAGTAATGACGTGACATGTCGCTGTTATAAATGGTTCAGTAGCACCAGGCTTAGTGAGGCATGTCACTTGATAGGCTCTAATGGTGTTAGGTCGATGAGAGTTACAGTAGGAGTGAAGTCATTCCTGGCTCCTGCAAGAGTGAGGTACCCTGTCTGTGAATCTCTGTATTATGGTGAGAAATAATGAGGACATAGTGCACATATAGGAAAAGTATAGGCAACATGCACATGCTCCGTGACTGAGCCCAACTTAATACAAGTTCTTCAGCTGCAACAGACCGATGCAAATGTTGCCTCTTATTAAAAAAAATATTTTCTCTAAACAACTACATACATTTTTCATAAGACCACAGCCGCTTAATTGAGGTTATAAATAATCTACTCACAACAACACTGAATCTGGGCCGCAGGGCGACGAGAGATGTGTGTGATGGGACTATTTGGGGAACTATTGGAGACGGCATATGTATTTTTTTCATGGTGTGAAGAATTAGACTATGGAAGGTGACAAGGATATGATGCATGAGAGAGTTAAAGGGCAGCTATGCATCTGAAAACTTTCAGTTGTGTTGTCTCCTGTCTGCCTGTCTGTGCGTGTACAGTCAAAGATACTCTGTCATAAGGTGACACATTACAGGCAAGCAAGCTAAACAAAGTTGCCAATGTGCCAAAAACTGTAGTTCCTCTAATGGCCACTGGGGGGGTGAATGAACTCTTTGTTCATTATGTCAGCACCAGCCACTGTACAGTGTCTGGTATTCTGCTCTTATCCCTCACTCTGTCACCACATGTCCCATGACCCACCAACAAATGCTCCTCCACACATGGTCAACCTAAATACAGTCTGTTTCCATGACATGTAAATGCATCTCATAGCATGTATGTATAGTGTGTAACATAAAGCACAGAGTTTCATATCATTTGATTGTGTATATCTCCCAACTATTATGTATAAAATCAAGAAAGACTCTTTAAATTCTACAATTATCAGTAAAGGACAGTTTCAAATTCTCAAGGGACTATTTCACTTCAATGATACTGAATGTTGTAAATGTACAATTTAAAGATGGTGCAAAAGGACAGGACCCTTTTAACAGGCACACAGACTCTTCAATAATCCCATCTGGACTCAGAAGGACCCATTGTGACAGACTCACACGCTTACATATGTGTAACACTTTTTTGATCTTTGGTTAATGACTGCTTGCATAAAAAATAAAACTGTTTTAGCTTCTTAGTTATTAGTTGATTCCTAAAATCATCATCATATCTGCCTGGAGGCTCTCGGTCTACATTAGTAGCCAACCCTACTAACAAGTCTGGGAGCCTCCAGACATGCAGTGTCTATCTCATTTATCTGTCCAACAGCACCACCCTGTGGACAACTGAACTCAAGACACCTTAGCAGACAGGCCTAATGCATCACCACAGCTTCTGTTCACAGTATTTTCCCTGATTTGTTTCTTCTTTAAAATAGATATAGATATATAAAACAAACAAAGAACCAGCATGTGGGTTATACCAACACCTTTAATAGCTTGACAAAACACAACAGGGGAAACGCCACACAGACAAAACAGTTTTGGGTTGTTCAGATAGTAAGACACTAACAGTGATTAGTTGACAGTTTAAATAACAGCAGCTGGAGCAGAAAGAGAGAGAAAAAAAAAACAGCGCGTGAGGACAGTTCGACCTCATCCAAGTACATGTCAGTGCTTCGATAGTAGCCCTATTGAGAGTAGGACAAGAAATAGAAATCCAAATGTGTCTCTCTACATATCTAAATACTTTCCAGTAGTTCTGCCAGTAGCTTTTCAGCACCTGACACCGCCCACATAAACACAAACAAGGCTTTCACAATAAAGCAGAGGAAAAACAGCCTTTTTCTCACTTAAACACACACAAACTGCAGTTTAATTAATTAGCTTTAACTTATTAACTTCCAACAGCACACAGGAACAAGTAAGCAGTTTCACTCCTCTGTCTCCATTACACAATGTGCTACATTTAAGCTTCATTTTTAACTAAGCAACATTTAATTTATTTTTCAAAGAGGCTGTATTGCGCTGTCATAAATGATGTAAATGCTGTGACAGACAGTTGCTGCTGCTGGGAGAGATGCATAATTAACCACTGCCCTTTATGTGTATATATTGCTGGCAGAAATACGACAAGTCCCCTGAAATGGCTTCAAAATAACTTTTTCTGTGCTATTATTTGATGGGAAAACAACATCAAGACAAAGACAAAAAAGTAAAAATAGCTCAAATGCATTATGGGGGTCGTATTTGGCACATGATTGATGGATGGAAATATGCAGTTAAAAGCATTTTTCCTATCACGGGACCTTTAAAGATGCATATCTGTTTTGTTTTTTTTTGCTGAACTGATAAAGAGTTTAAAATGTCATCCGTAGACCAGATTCCACTGTTCAGTCACACTTCTGTCACAGTGCACTGTCCATCAGGACTACGTGAGCGGAGGCTGAATGCAGAGCTGGAAGGCCTGCCTCTTGGAGGAATTCTGGCTGGCTGGCTTTCTCTTAGTGTTCTTTGCTCTCGTCTTCCTCGTGCCATTGATTCTGCTCTTCCACTCTCGCACTCCTGTTCGTCCTCGCCCTCACTGCCGCTGGAGGCAAACGTCTCCAGTTCGTTATCTTCTTCCACCTCTTCACCCGCTGGCTGGCTAATTAGGAGCTGAGAGAAAGACTGTTCCAGGGTTGAAGGTGATGGAGACAGAGGACCCGTATGATGACGTCCCAGAAGTGTTTGAGGTCTAACAGGAGGACGAGACACCATAATCCCAAAAGATGATTGCTGCGATTGGCCTGCAGAGTCTGAGCCATCAGCTGAGCTGACGCGCTCTGTTGCTGTTGGGGCAACAACTGGTAAAGCAGGGATAGGAGTGGGTTCAGGCTCCAACCTCAATCCTGCCACCCCCTTCTTAGGGATATCTACTATGTCTCTCTTTATCTTGCGTTTGCGACCTCGTTCATTTCTACGATACTGGACCATATTTTCCAGATCCGCCACATAAAGAAACCCAGCAATCAGCATCTCAGTGCTCGTCCTGCCTTTGGCAAAAGCCTCCTCCAACTCTTGGCAGGTCCTCTCATCATACTGCCACCACCCGTTGCGCCCCTCATAATACCATGTATAATCTCCACGTGACTCACCGCCAGTCCCTGCACATCGGCTCAGTCCTGCAGCTGCAGCCTTCAGCTCTTCAGGTGAAAGCAGAACCGGCCGCTCTAGGAAGTCCTCTGGGATTTCCTGTCGGCACAAAGCACAGCGCTTGCTGTGCCAGGAAGCACCTTTCACACAGAGGAAGCAGAAGACATGGCAGCATGGAAGACGTACAGGATGGACACAGCTCTGAAGGCAAATGGCACATTCTGGGGTGGCTGTAGAGCTGGAACAAGAGTTATCTCCTACTTCACCTATCAGCTTGGACGGAGCCACAGCATTTACAGAGCAGTCCACTTCTCCACAGCCTGCCATGCTGCAAAGAGAATCACTGTTGTCATTTCAGAGAAAGGATCATGGCTTCATGTGTAATAAACTGGTTTGGTGTGTATGTTTTTTGGTGCCAACTCCCACTGTACTTTGACATACTGCGCCCTGTTGACACTTTAGGAACGCCCCTAAAGCACATTCGTTTAGTTTGAAATAAATTTAAGTTTCCAAATCATTCTCATGTGGCAAGCTTAATTGCCTACAGCAACGAAGGGCAATATTTACCAGAGTTGTGACTTTATTCTAACAGACAGAAGACCCCTTTCTGTATGGCAAAGCTAACATACCCCACCCAACCAGAGTATTACTAAGCTAACGTTAGCTAGCTCGCTAAAAAGCTACCTGCCGGTCTATGTGTACTAGATCTATATGTATGTAAAGATTATATTTCTTTTTTAGACTCTTCTCTGTGTGTGACACTGTTACTAATTGCTAAGGTCAAACATGTACCTCCTAGCTAACGATAAAGCTAACTTGACTACTCCAAAAGCATAGTTAGCATGTTAGCTCTCAGGCTGCATCCGGGCTAATTCTTCTATAAATGTACTCACCCGGTCATAGGATGACTGCTGGAGCGTCCTCAGCAGTAGGGCAGATTGTGATATTTATACAGTTGCATTTATATTTGGTCATAAAGTTATATAACCAACGCCAGGCGATGATTGCGCTGCTCTGTTATTTGAGCACTATCTTCTTCTTCTTTGGTTTAAGGGCAGCTGGCAGACAGGTACACTACTGCCACCTTGTGGTAGAACCAGAACGGTCACTAATGCCATGTATATATCTCTTAACTAATATTGTATGATTCTTTTAGTAGTAGAAAATGCAAATGTCTGCTCTGTTGTTGATATCTGTTGATGGATAATATGCAAATTGTAAATTAAAACAGAATGATTTAACAAAATTTGAGAAAATATTTCACCAAAACTGACTTGTATTTATGATACACAATAAAAAGGGTGCAAAAGTCCCCAAGAAGCTAGTTCAGAGACAAGCTGAACCATACATTAGAAATCAATTTAAAAACAGACAAGCAGTTGGAGACAATGAAACGGCATAGAATGTAGCCAAATGTTGCTAAAGGTAGCTGCATTTCACTAATTATTTGTCATTTTAAATAACAGAAAAAAGTGCAATAAAAAGTTTTTTTATCTTAGCATTTTTATTTATTTTTATGACCTACTGCTTCTTTTTTTCTTGAAGACACATTTCCTGTTCTCAGACACATGTGGGCAGGGTTCACCGTGTACACTTGGAGCGAGCAGGACTTGTCGGGTACGTGTCTCCTCTCCCTTTCTGGATGTCACCGTGCCCTGTTTCTGAATACATTCACCCCAGTTTGTCCATTCCCCAACCTCACAGTCAACTAGAGGAGGCAATAATAAAAAAAAAACTGGTTGGTGAGAAATATGCGTGGATTGTGTTATGTACATCAGGAAAAGTGAATTTGTCTCACTTTTTGGGGTGCACTGCCTCAGCTGTAGGTCAGGCTCAAACCCTGCTGGGCAGGTTTGGTAGCACTGGTTGTGGAGAAGGTACGTATCTGCTCTACATCTCGTGCACATGTTCCTCCTCACACACATCTCACAATCTGGGGGGCACTCTAAAGGAAAAGAAATACAAAATAAAAGACTTTTCTTCCTTCTAGTGATGCGCTACACTAGGAAGAGCATCGTCTTACCTATGCATTCTCGCAGCGCTGTGTTCGCTGTCAGCCCCTGTGGACAGCTCTGTTCACATTTGCCTCTGAACAGGAAGTGACCAGGATGACAATGTGTGCAGAAATTTTCACTGAAGCAGGAAGCGCAATCTGCCTTACACTCTGCAGGCCAACGGGAATGAACCTTGGTCAGTGCAGAACGGCCAACAAGTTTGTGCTGGGTTCTGAAACTAGTTCTATAAAATCAGACCAATTTAATTCAGTTTGTCTTAGAATCTTATTCAAACCAATCCTTCATGTGTGGTACATACTGGTGCAGGTGCTGATGTGTGGCGAACGGGTGCCATAGTGACCTCGGGGGCAGGAAGACAGACAGGCGCCCCTCTGCCGCATCCCATCCAGCTCGAGATGGAAGAAGAGGCGAGGTTTACAGGTCAGGCAGCCATTCAGGGCTGAGCAGGTCGCACATCCTGCCTGACAGTCAGTGCTGACTGAGGAGCTACCTATCACAGGATAGGGGAACATAAGTACATGTATATGTAGAGGATTCTTGCTGTGCTTGTGTAACTAAAACTCTAAAAAGTTTAATTCACAGCACATTTTAAAAGCAACATTTAATAAAAACAGATGCATAAAGGTACATTTATGACTACATTGTTCAGTGGAGGAACATTTAGCCTATTGTTTCCATGTACTGTCTGTCTACTGTGAGATTTGCAGATGATAAGTGGAGCTTGACTACTTACGTTTGCATCGCAGCACATTCATGCCGTCTTGGCCTTTTGTGAGATTCATGAAGTGCACAAACCAAAGTAATGATGGGATCTGCATTTTCCTTCCCCGTCAGTACATCCAGGCGCCTCGCTTCATATCTCAAATGCCACGGTGTCAAAAAGTTACTGTAGTTTGCTACAAAAATAATTCAAGTAATGACTCCAGCCTGGCTGGTGAGAGCAGAAATATTTTCTTGAAGAAGAAAAAAAAAATCCCCATGTGCATTCCATGAGATCAGTCAAGCCGGCAGAATGCCATGAAGTATGCAAACAAAGGAAACACCATCATATGATAGTCGCAGAGCAGATCTAATGTAAAGTTTGGGTAAGCTGCTGCTGCAGGCTTGATAAAACTCCCACCCTCCTCTCCTGGGTTTGTCTTACTTCTTCTTACCCTCCTCCTTTATCCATTACCACAGCAACTTTTATCTCTGATTCTAAACTGAATGTGACACTAAAAATCATTTCTTGGAAACCTTCAGTGTCGCATGCTTAGATGTTTAACCGTTTTCACATTTATCAGGAAACATCTGAGAAAGTGTGGAAGTCATTTAAGGCATCACACCTGGGAGACAAAACCTTGTCTGAAATGCCAAATGGCATAACAACAAAAAAAAAACCTTGATCTTCATTGTCAGACCAGTTTTCCTAGTGTGTCACATTCAGAAGTACATAAGAGGAGAAGTAGAAAGCAGTGTTGACCCTGTGAGCTATGATACATCCTCTTAAAATTCAGCACAGACTGATCAATATCTGTGAGCTGCTGAAACAAGATGGATGAAAATGACAAGAAGACAGCAGGATAAGACACAAACACATGATACAGCAGTATCACAACTAAAAAGGACACACACATTCCAGCAAACATGGCACAATGTGTTTTAGCATGTTAACAATCTGACATCAGGACTGACACTTCAAATCATCCAGTATTTGTCTGGCTTTAAAATATATTATCGCAAAAAATCTACAGGGCACAAAGCAAGGAAGACTCTGATCACACAAACATACCTAAAACCTTACATACTTAATATGCAGGGCTGCTTTTTGAAGCATTAACACCCCACCACCAACCTCCACTGCAGACAGATCTTTTCATGTTTTCAGATTTAGTTTGACTTTGCCATGATTGGATGCTGCATGTTTTCCATTAAGGCTTGGGTTCAGGAAATGAAAACCAAAACTAAAGGATGATTTGACTACCTCCCGATGAGAAAACAAAGCCAAAAAGACTGGAGGTGTCAGAGAAAAAAAAAAAAAAAATCTGCCGTTCCCAGTAAAAGGTTGGAAGTACTATCGACTGTTTTGGGAACTCTCTGCTGGCAGCAGGCTTTTCTGTTCAACTGCTTTCCCCCCTCAAATTCATCATTTTGTACTTTTATGACAATCATAAGTCTTTTTTTAAAGAGCCTGTCGATCCTAATACCATCATGTTTTGGTAATGTGCCATGTGTTTATTTGTAAAAGCCCTGTCAGAAGACATGCTGCTCTATCCGCATAAGTGCACGAACAGAAAACAGCAGCGCACTTGAAACCTGTGAAAGCATATGTTCCTTGTTAAGAAAGGCAAAGCGAGTTCTTACTTCTTGGCTTGTCTAGAAAAAATGTCAAAAAAGAGAAATCAGCATGAGCTGAGCTGGTTTTTACACTGAAGCTGATTTATCTATAAAAGATGAGAGTTAAGAGGTGCATGCAGACAGAGGAGCTAGACCGGGCTACTCTTAAATTGCTAACAGGTACTATGCACACACACACACACACAACAAGGCAACTTTAATATTTTGATAGAGGAAGAAGTGCATCTCAAATCCCTGATGAACAAGAATAAACCTTGAAGGGAGGACAGTAAAATAACACCTGTGAGGAGCCCCTGGAAGAGCTCCTATCAGTCTGCATGTAATAAACAAAGATTGTGCCTGTTGAGCACATACTGAATATCTAGGATAGAATTGAAGTTTAACAGAGTTAAAACAGCAACGTACACAGATGTGTTATTGGATCCATGGAGGGATCTGTCATAAAATCAGTGAGAGGACAGAGAGACAGAGGTGTGGGGGAGTCAAAGGTAGGATCCTGAAACATCCCCCTTGCAACTGACTGAACATAAACAAGACAAGTTGTGCTCACTGGGATGCCAGATCAGATTCTTGAGGAAAAGGCTAAGGAATGTGACGAAAATGCAAAGTGAATAACAAAGCTTTTACATCAGAGCACTTGTTTTTGTCTAATATTTCTTAGTTTGTGGGTTTAAGCATGCTCTCAATGTTCCAGCAGAGCAGACATAACAATTTATCAGACTCTCTACAGAACAAGAGAGAAATTTTACAACATAACTCTCACAGACAGATGCCCAGGAAGGCAGATGTCTCACTGCAGAGAGCCCTGTAGTGATAAGGAATGAGCAGGATATCATCTCAGAGCGCAGATAATATATGTAGCGTGAAGAAATGAGGAATTTGAAGGAGGCTACGAAGCATGCAGTTTAAAAAACACTGACCAGGACAGGTGATAGGACAATGCACAAAGTGTGTTTGAGGCTGCAAAAATATGTGGTCAGAAGTTCCAATGTAATTTGCCAAAAAAAGTCTTTAATATTTTAAATTCTGCACCTAAGAGGTGTAAAATATGAATCAGTGTAAGAGCCAGAGGTATTTATTAAAGAACAAACACATCTGACGTACAGATGAAAAGATATGCAGCTGTTGTATGTACATTTTAGAGAAAATACCAAATGTGTTTCCAGAAAAAACAAAGCAATAATGTCCCCAATGTTCCCAAAAGAAATGAAGCTCTCTCCCCATCTTCACCCTCGTGCCTTTTTCAGCATTTTCTATAAAGAAAGAAAAACAAATTTACATACATTTCCATTTACTTTAAAGTCTATATTCAAAAACATTAAAACTGGTTTCAGTATGTTTTACTCTTGTAAAGGTCCCGCTGGTTTAAACACTCATGGACGTACCATAAATGTAAATCCACTTATTATCCACTTAAAAAAAAAAAAAGACATTTGAAAAATACTATTAGTATAGATGTTATACATACTTGCTTTAAAAGAATATTTAGCCTCTGGTGAGGATCGTAAACTGGGACCTACTTCACTGTTTAATACAAAGGTGACTGTAGATCATAATGTATAATTTATCATAATATTAAATTTAGAACTTTGACCATTTCTGCTACGAGCCCATAGGCTCACATCAAACAGTCAGCAGATGTTATGTGAAGTGTCATAAACTAGCAGTCCGTTTAAAAACACACACACACACAAAACTGATTCATATATCAACAGAAAAACTTCTGATTTTATTGTTGTTCAATTTTATTAGCTGTGAATATATATGTCATTTTTATATTCTCCCTAATTCTGCATTAGGGTGTGTTTTAAAATGTATAGCATGCCTCCTAAATTCTGTATTCAAACTTTATAACCCCTACCCAAACCAACTAAAGGGGATTTCCAGAGAAATAAGTCCCAAACCTTTCTACTAGGATAAACAGTATTAGAACGTGTAAATAGAAAATAATAACAAAGGATGATTTTAAGTAGAGCAGTTGTGCTGGTCAATCACTTGTTTTGGCTCATACAGTAAAATAAACATGATCGTTTGTCTATCAATAACTTTAGCTTCTGCTACACGTCGTTTGAAAAACACTGTAGCGCTTAATGATGTTGTAGAATAAACTAACGTAACGTTCACGGAGCTCTTTAAACTAACCTTGGACACGGCTCGGACATGATGGGCTCTGATCGTCGCCGATTTTTCACCAAACGCGCTGTCCCTCGCCTCTTCAGCCAGGCTCTTCAGGAACAGAAGTGTGAGCAGTTCAATCTAAAAAAAAAAAACGACGAGGAGAATCAGCGTTTTTACATGACTTGCTTTCTAAATTAAACTAGCTAACATTAGCCGCAAGCCAGCTTACCATTGCTACCGACGCAGGTCCAATGCTTATGTTGCTCCTCGCTTTGGTCCTAATTATACTTTTCAGTTTTGGTGCCTTGTTCATCATTTTTGTTTAATATTTTTTGCTAAACAAACGTCGAGACGCACACAAAGGTTTGTTTACGTTTTCCAATCTCCCGCTTCCCTGACTTCCGGGTCAATTTATTCTTCTTCGTGTGTTTCTTGGGTGGCACGTCACAGGTACGTCACAGCTCGTTGGATTATAATTTTATACTTGTGCAAAATAACGAAAACCGAAAAAAATTACTTTTCATCAACACAATAAACGATATATAAAAACGAGTCGTTTAAAAAAATTTAACGCAGAATATATCACAGTTTTTACTTTTACCCTCGGCTTTCTGTTTCCGGGTCGGCGGGTAAAGATAGCGGCAACCATGGAGAAAACAACAGGAAAGACTAGTATGCTGGAATTTCTAAAACTTGTTGGACAACTCAAAGTAAGCCTTGCCTAAAGACATCAGACGCGTTTTTTATGATTGTGGCCACATATAACATAAGAATATATTGTATTATTAATTGTACTATATACTATAGATGCAAAATAAAATAGCAAAGCGTCTTTTCTTTCCGAGACTGGGCAGTTAGATCCTAACGTATTGGAATTAGGAAAGAATAATCCATATCACAGTTGTTTATCATGACAGCAAAGCTCACTGAAATATAAAATACAGTGTTTCGTGTAGATTTTTACTCGTATTGTTCTGTACCTGCAGAGGGTGCCAAGGACCGGCTGGGTGTACAGAAATGTGAAGAATCCTGAGAGTGTGTCAGACCACATGTACCGCATGGCCATGATGTCTCTGACCATCACTGACCCCACAGTGGACAAGGACAAGTGAGCCACATAAACCACTCACTGCAGCCTACACATCCTACTGTGCAAAATAAAATAGGAATACTCATATTAGTTATACTAAGTCAACAAATCAGATTGCTTCTTGCTGTTATCACACCGATAGCATGTCTGTAGTTGCTGTTTCTGGCTTTCTTTAGGTGTATAAAGCTGGCTCTAGTCCACGACATGGCAGAGTGCATTGTGGGAGATATCGCTCCTTCAGACAACATCAGTAAAGCAGAGAAACACAGGAGAGAAGAGGCAAGTGACCGGAAGCACAACAAAAGTCTGATTGAAACTACATGACTTTTTTTTAAGTGATGCTCGTCCTCACCTCTCTCTCTCTCTCTCAGGAAGCAATGAGACATCTTAGTGGTCTGCTGCCAGAGGGGCTCAAACAGGAGATGTACGGGTTGTGGGAAGTATGGCACTTTGGTGTTTTCTTTTTGCAACAGGCTGGTACGTAGTGCATCCCTTTGTAATTCTGTGTATACGTTACCTGCAGGAATATGAATCCCAGAGCAGTGCAGAAGCCAGACTGGTGAAACAGTTTGACCTCCTGGAGATGATCCTGCAGGCCCACGAGTACGAAGAGCTGGAGGAAACACCTGGAAGGCTGCAGGAGTTCTTTGACTCCACCAACGGTACACATCACCCTCACAGTACTGCGTCAGAGTTAAAAGAAACTTTCTTTAACTTGTGCATCTCATCAGGTCGTTTCCATCACCCGGACGTGCTCCAGCTCGTCAGCTCTCTGAACAAGGAGAGAGGACGTCACATGACCGACTTTAAAGACGCAGAAAAATCCCAGAGTGCTGATGCAGGATCTGATCAGCCACACACAACGTCACACAATTCCTGACTGTAATTCAGACACTGGATGCACAAACAGGTTGTACAATGTGAAAAAAAAACTACTGTACATTGTGTTATAGTTTATTATTGATACAGCAGACATACAACGGTTATTTAAATGGTTACAGATGTAAAACAGTGTTTTTGTGTAAAAACAATGTCTTTGCTGGTTCTTTTATTTAGACTCAATACACATTACCTCAGTTTTTTTGTAGTGGGTCAGACTTGAAAACTTGTTAAATGTTGACATAAATTTTAATAAATACATTTTTAACTGACTTGACTTTGGAATCCTCTCAAACCACAGCAGAGAAAACCTTAACGCATGAAAAGACAGCATGATAAATACAAAACACAAGACAGAGTATGGACTGAAAGAAAGCAGGATGTTAATTTGATGCTAAAACGGCAACACAGAAAATCATCTTTTGTGGCACAGACCATTTCATTTCAGTCTGGAAACATTTGTTCTGCACCAGGAAGAGTTAAAAATCTGAGCTAAACGCATTTATTGGATTTAACGGTCACATTACAGCCAAGGATTGTTTTACAAATGATACACTGTGTTATATATATATAGTATTATATAATGCTGTTTCACTGCACATGATACAGCGTTTGGATGCTTCCTGCAGACCAGTTGGTTCCTAAAGTGTGAATGCATAGGCTAAATATAAGCGTTATGATATGACGAGGCAAACAGACCCCAGCTATAACAGCTCAGCAGCAG
Organism: Parambassis ranga; assembly: GCF_900634625.1. Taxonomy (NCBI): domain Eukaryota; kingdom Metazoa; phylum Chordata; class Actinopteri; family Ambassidae; genus Parambassis; species Parambassis ranga. Next base: position 12,553,804 of record NC_041043.1, read on the forward strand.
GTATTGGAAGTCTGAAATCATTCTACTCAGGATCACATTGCAGCTGTAAGTGTTTTTTTATACATCGTTTTTATTGTTCTGGTATAAAAGTTTGGATGTTCTTGTGTTAACGAGGCCATTATGTCTCTTTTTGTCAAATTTACATAGCAAAAAAAAAATGAATTAAATCTTCAAACAGCCTGACTTCACAAACATGACGCTCAGCTGAAGTGACAGAACAAATACAAGCATGAAATGCTTTTGAGTTTGGGATCTGTCTGTCTCCTGGAGTCCAGTTGGAATTCGCTCAGCCGCCTCTCATGTCATTTTTAAGGCCGTTTAAGGTTTAACTGCTGGCTGCTCCTCCTCAGCCCCATCTGATCAACATCTGCTGTGGTTTGGAAAGCGGTGGAGGACACGTGATTTTTTGTCAAATCCACCAAGAGCCTTCCAACATCACAGAAAACCTCCAGATGCTCCCTGCATTCATTAGTCATCTCGTATGACTAATGAATCTCTGTGTGCGTTTGATATTAGCTGTCTTCAAATAAAAGCAGACAGGTCCTAGAATATTTGGGGTTATACTTAATAATCGTTTGTGGCTGTTGGAAATCCAAGCGTTAAAAGACAAAAACAACACAAATAAAAGTACTCTGGACCACTTTGGTCAGTAGATATGCAACATAGTGCTGCGATGCAGCCCTGATACAGTTCCTGGTTAAAGTCCTGACTCGTGGTGCAGACGCGGCCTCTAACACGGCCTCTCAGAGCTGTCCGTCAAGTTGTTGGTGGGCGTGTCCTGAGAACTGGCGTTGGCGGCGGAGGAGAGGACTTCCTCGAAGCTGCCTCCACTCCCTGTACCACCAACCTTTGTCTGGCATGAGAAACAAAAGGTCACTAAGGAGAAATTCTCCTCTTTATTCCTCACTGCACCAGCTTTGTTGCTATGCTGCAGATTGGACTCAAGGTGGCAGACTTTCACGAGGACAGACAACATACTAGAGTGATTTGAACTGCTTTAAACGCTGAGCTCCAGGGCTTGTTTTTCAGAGGGTTTCAAGCTTATAGTGTGTAAACATTGTGATCTTCTAGATGACATTCGAAGGTAAATATATGGATAAGTAAGGAGCAATTTACAGAAAAGAGGACTCTTAAATCAGACGAGAGTCACACCTCGAAGGTTTTCTCCTCTAACGCTGCATCAGGATCACTGAAAATAAGCGAAGGGGTTGCTGTCAGAGTGTAAGCCAGTAATTACACACAGATTACAGTGTTTTCTCTGCCTCGCTGTCACTTTGCAGCGACCTGACCAGCGTCTCAGTGTGCAGCTTTGTTTATTCTTTAGTTTAGAAATAGCTTACCTTTATGGTAGAAACTGTATTCTCAACTTTCTCCTCAAAAGACTTGAAGCTGGGGGAGTTTCTGTGGAAAAAAAAGTCACACAATGGCATTTAAAAAATGCATGTGCATGTGAAGATTACATTTTCTTACTGGCAGATGAATAAATAAGTGAAAACAATCCAGAGGGTGTTAATGTGAAACTACAACTCCATTATCAGAGTCGCAATGACCTTCATCATCATATCACAGCTGTTAACTGAACAAACATTAGGATGAATTTCAAGGAGGAATTACACAAACATAAAATAACTCTCTCTCCCCCCGTCAAACACACATAAGCAAACAAGCACAGCAGAGTGGTTACCTCATGGTGGGCATGCTCATAGAGTGTCTGATAGAGTAGCTGTCCCCAGAGAGCATAGTGAGAGAGGAGGAGTTAATGATTAGCACAACAGCAGCAAGAGAAAGCACCTGTGCAGAGGTAGTTAGTCTCACCAACACAGAAGAAAAAGGGTTTTAGATTTATTAGTTAAAAGAGAAGTGTGTTTTTTCCCCCTGTCTGCACACACACAGAGCTGCGTTCGACATGTAATTTAATCAATCTCTCTCATTAGCTTAGCTTTAGCTGCGTCAAAAGACATGAAGAGAGTTCACATGACTTATTCAGACGAAAATCAGATTGCCGGCTGAGACAAACACCTCCTGACTGATTACATACTGAGCTCCATACTGAGCTCCATACTGAGCTCCATACTGCACCACCTGCTTAATATTCTCTGATGATGTGACATGATCAGCAGTGTGATTCTTACCCTATGGAGTTGGATCTTGGGAAGCATGGAGGGAGATAGAAAACATTTAGCAAGCAAGATACAAGCCATGGCCAGTGTTCCAGTCATGTGCATTAAAATTCACTTTGGTGCGACATTCATGTGATTAAAGGTGCATTTATACTGACACGCTCCTTCACCTATAGAAACTGTCCTCAACTCAAAAACACGATCCACACTCAGTGCAGAAGGTATCCCTGATCCTCTTTATCAATAAACTCACTAATAAGAATCACACACACACACACACACACACACACATGCATAAGAAGGGTAAATGACAGGTTTACACACATGCATTACAGAAGGTTTGATAGGTTTGTGGCCACAGTGACGACGGTCATTGATCATCCTGTTATTGAATGATTTGTGAATATACTGTGTATCCAGTTTCTGTGTGTTTAAGGGACTAAACACATAACATGCAAGTACAACACGTCAAACATCCTCTCAGCAAAAATATTAACACACACACACAATCCAAACCTGTGCAAACATACCTTCTTGGGAACATTAACTCAAGACCAACCATGCTGGAATGTACCAAACATGATCAATTGTTTCCTTTGTTTAGTCCACATGAAGTGTAAAAACACTAAGCATTAAACACGCCAGTCTCCACAGAACAAACAGGCTCTTCTATCATTTATCACCAGATCCCATAATGAATGTAAGAAGTGCAACGTCTGAGTGTCACTCATGCATGTGATGTTAGCTGCGTATACAGCACTGTACTGCTGCACGTTCTGTTTACACACATTCTCTAACCTTTGTCATCATAAACACACTAAATGTTTGAGCGAACTAAGCAGGCACTCATGTCCTCTTCTCTGAAACGCGTCTCCGCTTTTGTCTCACACAGACGGTCAGAAGCAGAGAACAAAGTGACCGAGGGAGACAGACTTTGCCTCAAGCCCTTCAGCTCCCTCAGAAAGCAGCTTAATGCTGGCTTACATAAGCTCAAGCTCCCCTCAACTGGTTAGAGCAAGAGTCATAATTGCTGCTGTCTGAGATGTAGTGATAGTACGCACAGGCAGAAAAAAAACATGACAAAAAAGTGGAAGTGCATCAGTGACGGAGGCTGGAACAGGTTCAGCTGGGTTAGATATGCAGATGAGTCAACAATGGGCCTTTAACAATGACAAAATGGCTGCAACAGAGTATATAGTCCCTCATAAACTGGCGTTCTAGCTATATCCCGCCCACTGACATACCTCATGTCTCCAAACTTCCTGCTGATGGCGCTGCCGAGGGTGCTGAAGGCTGCCGAGGTTTTCTGTCCCGCCGTGGACAACGTCTCTGATGTCTTCTTGTAGCTAACACACACACACACACACACATAAAGAAGAGGCACGTCACGGTTTGACAGATTTGTTGTGAAGTGCGTCGGCTTTTGTTTACATTTGGATCACCACTTTCTGCTTTTTTCTCAGACCCCACAGTGCCATGATCACACTGGTTCATTATAGATGAGGAAGGAGGCTGTGTGCGTAAGGTGATCTTCAGGATAGAGTGTACAGTAACTGGATAAGAGAAGCAGCCTTCAGAGAGTTTTCTCTGTCTCTCAGTGTCTGCACAAGAACTCCGTGTTGACCATCAAACACTCATGGAAGCACACTTAATATAGAGCTGACTGGTTAGCTTAGCATTAGCATACAGAGTGTAAATAGAGTCTATATTAGTGCTTATGAATATAAATATATGACCAGTATATGGGATATATTTTCATAGTCAATATGTGGTTTTACATGTGTAACTAGTTCAGTATTGCATGAGGGGAACTGACAATGACAGCACAGTCATATTATTTTGAAAAGAGACCATGTACTGCTAGTAGTGCACTGAGGTCAGCTGTAGCCTCCAGCGCTGTGCAGCCATTTGATGTCTTTTTAATAAAGTTTGTGATGCGTATTACGCTGAACACAACAAAGATAACAAACTGCACACATGCTGTGCAACGTGCAGCACAGGATTATCTTTTTAATTAACTTTTTTGATATGTGCGTGTCCAACAGGAGACAACAACAACCTGCTTTTTGTGCGCTCTGAATGTGTGTGTCTGTAGGGTATAACCACCGCTAACATCACAGCCTTGCTGCTACAACACACTAATGTCCGTCTGTCACACACACACACAGAGTTTTCCTTACGCTGTGGAGCTCTGCATGTCCTGCCAGCCTCTGCTGAAGCTGGTCCTGAGCTCGTTCAGAGGGGTGATGCCCAGCTTCTGTCTGAGCTCAGCGTGCTGCTTCTCTTTGGACAGAAGAACCTGCCTCAGCGTGTTGATCTCCTCCTCTAGCTGAACACAAAAACACATAGATCAACTTCACACAGTACATGTGTGTGTGTGTGTGTGTGTGTGTGTGTGTGTGTGTGGTTATTGGTGCGTACTTTAGCCAGTTCTTGCTGGATCTCCTCTCTCTCCTCGTCCGTCATGACGTAGTTGTTTAGGTTGACTTCTGATGCCAAATCTTCATCAGCTTCTCTCAGTGGCTCAGAGTCCAGAAAACCTGTTAGAAAAGACACACACAGAAGATGCTGCACAACACGTAAGAAAAAACACAATGTGTGTGTGTGTGTGTCTCCTGCTATTTTAACATCCAGTCTCTATATCCTTCAACAGGTGGGTCATTCCTGTATAACATACTTAAAACAGGAATAAAACTCCTACTCAGTACAAACATATGTGCCAAGTGAATGCATGTAACGTGTCGGCCATCTTTGCCTGACTGTCTCTACGTCTGCTGGGGTCTCTGTCTGACAGTTATGTAATCTGCGGCTGCAGCCTGTAGCGTTCTAATCTGGCTTAACTGATGTGGATTATCTTGCTTTAACTCTGCTGACCAACACTACACACACACACAATAACACATTCAACAAGATGCTTTTAGACTCCAGGCCGCTGCTGAATTGATTGATTTCAGTGGTTCAGAGTGCAAATAATAAAGAAATTAGTCGACTTTAACTAAACTTACGGGCATCATGTTCAACCTTACCTTGTACACATCAGCAGGATTAGCATTAAAATTCAACAACCCAGCTTGATGCAGCTTCCATCACAGAGATCAATAAAATACTGTGCTTAATATGACATTGTTTGTGCAGAGACTGCATTAAAGCAAAAGTACAGCACAGCACAAGGCAACAGCACAATGGAAAAGTACACACAGGTTGTCATGTCGATGATTTGTAGCAGACGTTTTGCATGTAAGCTGCAGCCACCGCACCACTTCAACAGCATGTAAATAAGACGGAGTTACTGTACCTGCAGCCAGGTGTCCTCTCTCTTGATATGGCCGCATTACAAAAAACAGAGGTGAGGAGACAGTGAGGTTAGTGAGGTGCCGTGACTTACTGAAGTATGAGAAATGTTCACTGCTTTGGAAACTAGGGTTAAATCGGGCTGTGCAGCACAGCAAGCACACACACTGACACACACACACACACAAATACAGTTCACAGCAACTCAAGCAGCAGAGCATGCAGCGGTGCAGTTCACAGGAGGCCTTTCTATAGGAGCTATTTCTGCCAGCATTACACTGCAGCAGGACAATGTTTAAACCCCTGTGGCTCATTCAGAAGCTTTTCACGTCTACTTAGAGCACTGGGAAATCAGGGTGAGCATCTGTCCCTGTTTACACAGCGACGAGGAGACCTCAAAAACCCACAGACAGCCACAGTTTAAGTATTTCCCTGATTGGAGAGCAGCGGCTCACCTGACCACAGGTCTGTTCTGCCTCTGTGTTGGACTGATTGTGTACAATCTCTGGTAAGTTTTTTATTTCTAGCTAACGCAGGTTTCCTTCAACAGCTATTAGCTAGCTTCCTCTAAGCTACTGTACGTTTCAATGGAGGAAATGCATCTTCCACTCTGGCTTACTGGTGTGTTGCTGGTGAGGGTCACATGTTCATCATAACGGGAACAAAAGGCACAATGTGTAAGCTGCTTCTTATTGTATATTATCAACCCACTGGATGGTGCATTGTCAAGACATCACTGCAGCTTTCCACACTGTCATGGTTTTCATTTTACAATTACACAGAAAACCTTGTAAACGTTGGTGGTATGTGAAGAATGCTGAAACTTAGTTAACGGTCTGAGTTATGGTTCACTGGGCAGAAATCCGATACAGGACTTCAAACAAGACTCAAAGAGTAAGCTGAGGTCTGAGACCTTTCTAGCAGATAGAAGCTACTACATGTTAAGGAGCTTTTTTTTAGCTTATTTAGTAATCTGCACAGAAGCTAGCAATATTCTACACATTTCACTTTGGCTGAACACAAACCTGGCAGTAACACAAATATATTTTCTTGGCTCTTTTGAACCAATACAGAGAGCATGACAGCAATGGCATCAGTTTACACGTCCAGCCAAAGAGAAACATGATCTATTAGTCTATAGACTCTAGTCTACATCCCTGTTCACCTGGGCTGTCCAACTGCATATCCCAGGTGGTGGACATGGCCCAGCTGTCAGAGTGGGACGCTGATGTGTGACCCCACTCATGCTCTTCAGTAAGTGAGGTTTTACCCCATTCTGTCAGGTTTTCTCCGTTTTGGGCCGCTGCAGCCACATCGTCTCCACTCCTAGTAATCGAGTCCTCACCCGAGGGGTAAAAGGGACCCTGATTCAGACCTAAGCACGGGCACAGTTCAGTGCATTGTTAGGCAAGACAGAAATTTCACAAAGAATTCACAATGACTGCTGAAAGTGTAGCTGTTTTTTTGTCAAGTGGGTAAAACATTGCAGTTTCTCCCACAGCCTCTAGGAGCTGACTCTCATAGACTCCCATGTTAAAATGTCCAACTTTACAGCAAAAATAAAACATGTTTGCAGCCTGGCTCAGAAATGGATTTGGTGTCTATTGATAAGTTTGTGACAGGCAAGTGTTGCCTCAGTGCGGGCTTTTCTGACTCCACCTCTTGGCCCATATTGGGAGTTTAGGTGGACAGTGAGACAGCTGCCAACATGGCTGCCAACACCAGAGCCTCCCGCAGAGTCTCAAAACAGCTCTGTGAAAACCTATGACTGACGTCACAAAAGCTTCGTCCACAGTTATATACTGTCCACCACAGTTTTCCAAAGAGTTTTTCCTCATTGTTATGGATGAGTTTCCCACAGAGACAGACGGATATCAAACCAGTAATTGAAGTCTCAATTGGGATTTGTGTTGTTGTGGGAAGACAACAGTGTAAATATGACTGAGAGTTAGAGAGAGTCGACTGTCAGACAGACAAAGAAATCCTACAAGCTGTTTGAACAGTGAGACAGGACGGAGCACGGCTAATGTCATTAGCTAAATTGTTTTGTTTACCTGGCATCAGTAGGCGTGAAAGCAGGGCAGGATGACAGGAAAAGTATTTTCTACCAAATGGATGTGTTGTAATGGCGGCTGGTTATAGTGTTTATACTTGATAATTTACAAAAAGAAGAAACTCAGAAGCCAAAAAGCGAGAAACAGCAACACAGTGAGCTGCCAAAACAAAACAAGCTGCTGAAAGGAGCTACAACGCATAGCATGGAAGAGGGAGGACTGTGTAATGTGTGTTTTAATATGTAACATTCTACTACATACAGTCCCAGCCTCCTTCACTGCAGCCACACTCTCACCCACTCTCCTGAGTTAAATCCACACTGAATCACAGTCTGATCAGCGGCATTTACATCACAGTGCGATTCAGTGTGGAGTTACTGTTTATTCAAAACTTCACTGGGAGAGTTGAGTCTTACCCTGCTCTCCCTCCTGTGTGGCTGAGTTAACCCATTCGTCTCCTGGACCCATGCCGCCCCAGTCAACCACTGCCTCACTCAGAACACTAGAGTACAGCTCTGCAGCGGAGCAAGGCAGCAGGGTGAGAGGAGACAAAAAGAACTGGTTACACACACACACACACACACACTGGAGTTCCTCTTGTGCCCTTTATGCAGGATTTACCTGAATTTTGACCAGTCTGTGCCACACAGAATATGTGAGGTTACTAAACAACATTCAACAATGATGTTGAAATCCTATTACGCCACACACACACTCCAGCACTACAGGAGGAAGCAGGCCGGCTTAAGGTCAGTTTCACTCTACATGTTGACCTATGGCACAACCGACCGCTAAACCGCTTTTTCCAGGGAGGAAAGAAAATCACTGATGCATCAAGTTTACATTACAAATCACACAAGTGTCATGTTTCCGAGGAGATGAGAGGGAGGTTAGAACTCTGGGAAGGATGTCTGTCTTCACTCACTTCTCTCTGCCCCCCTCTCTCTCTCTCTCTCATTGCCTCTCTCTCTCTCTCGCTTTTTGATGGGGGTGAAATACCTCTGGTCACAAGATTACCATTTGGCCCAGCGGTCATGTGGCCATGCTAAATCAGAGCCCCGGGGATGGTCATATGGCTGGAAAAATCAATTAAAGCCAAACTGAGCGGAGGGAAAAGGGGGGGGGGGCAGAGTAATGCTGTATGTACTGTACACACTCACACAGCATCACTCATGTTCTTTTTGCTCTCTGCACTCTCAGGTTAGCAGTAACAGGTACTCATTCATTCCTGGAATGTAAAGGAATGCAGTTAACTAGCTGGATAAACACATCTTTATCCCACTGACTGCACTGATGTAGAGCCGGGGCCCAACTTTATCTACAGATACAAGACCGACTCCTCTACAAGGCAGTCTACTGGTTCTTAATGAGACCACGGCTCAGCTTTAAACACAAATATAAGGGCTGTCAACAAAACAACAACAAAGAAGACACAAGAAGTTTAAAGGGAACAAACGTGCTGGAAAACATGCCGGGATAACACAGTGACTGGATCATTTCAGTAGTAAACACAGTCCAGCTCTGTTGGACTTCTCCAAATACCACAAATAGCTGCAAACATCTTCAGAGCCAGGAAACACACACACACACACACACACACAGAACATATGGCACATTAAACAGCCGTTGTGTTAAAGGACACCTGCACCAACAGGTGAAGTTACTGTAACTCCAACTGCTCCATTGTTTTTGTTTTTTTTTTACTTCCTCCATCAACGTCACTAACAGTGGCGCGTGCAGCCTACCTTCAGCTCATTTTCAGAACAAAACAAAGTGACGCTCTTTCATCAACAAATCAATATAAATAATCGATAAAACGTCACGGACTCACCTTGCTGTCTGGCTTCCATCAGAGACTCGCAGGTGGACTTCCTTCACAGACTCGCGGGGCTCGGCAGGGCAGCAGCACGCGCGGCGCCGCTCTTCGCTTGTTACTCAGGTTTCCTTGGATGTCACGCGCCGGCCCAGCGCTCAGGAGGAGCCTGGCAGCTCGAGCCAATGGGGCTCGCGCTGCTCTAATTTACTTAATTTGCTCAGCGGGCGCGTTTCGTTACAGGAAGAGGCGCGTGGGATGCAGAATGCGCAATAATTACACAAAATTACATTTTAATTAAATTTGATTAAAAACATATTTATTAAATAACAAAAATGTAAAATGAAATATCCAGATAAAAGTGTGTTTAAATGTGAAGTGGTAATATTATGTGTTGTAGTGAAATGTACAGTGGCATGGATGCGTACGTACGTAAGTTTTACGTCAGGTACGTCACAAAAATGAGAATTTATACGAGATTATTATAAACAGCCTAACAAAGAAACCGTGAATAAAATATAAAAGTGTGATTAGTTTAAATGTAGACTTGAATTTTGTATAAATATCCATTAACTTGAAAATACATATAAAAATAAAAATAAAATACATTTTTTATAGATAGATAGATAGATAGATAGATAGATAGATAGATAGATAGATAGATAGATAGATAGATAGGCTACAGTGAGGCTTTGCCATCAGTGGTGCTCTTGTGACCCCTATTGACACAAATCTGCAGTCACAACTCTAACTTGGAGCAGTGAGAGCGGTCTGATCTGTTAATCGACATTACATCATGCATTACATAAGGAAGAAAGAAAAAACATTCACAGGCCTTTCAGCAAATGAAGGCTGTTTAAACTGTGTGTTCACATGAAATAAGTCAAACAGATGTTTCTGTGTTTGAGTCAGTTTATTCTTCATTCTCCAAAAACAGTGTTTGTGCCTGGCTATAAGCGAGCAATGACAACATCAGCAGAGATTTCTGACAGTGGCAGAAAGTGCAAACAAGACATCTTTCTTTGAAATATTATTGGAAATGAAGGTGCATAAACACGTTGCATGTTTGCATCGATTGATAGGACAACAACAAAAAAAATAAAGTTGTGTACTGAAACATCAATAAATCAGGTCCCCTGAGTCAAAACAACCAGGGATGTGTTGTCCCTAAGCAGATTTGGTATGATCACTGCGTGAGTCCCACGTCAGCCACGTCGGTCTATCTCTACAGAGCAACCACTGCCTGAAGTGAGGTTGGTATGAGTCTGAATAAAGTGACGGTTTAACTTGTGCAAAAGTACAAATGTATTTATTTGGGATGTAGCTTACACCCTGGATTGTGGTACCTCAGAAATCCAACTATAGAAAAGAAACTATATATCAGCTGTTCATTTTAATCTGCATATTTTCCTGTATGTCGGGGTAACAGATCCATTAATAGGAGGGTGCCGCACAACTAAAACACAATGGGTATAAAAAAAAAAACAACAAACACAGCTTTCCTTCACATTAGGAGCCCTGCTATTTAGATGGCTGGTTTTTTTTTTAGTTGACACATAAAATGGCGAGGCTGTGACAGGGTTCACCAGGTCACAGGTTTGTCAGCTGGTCTATTCTACAGCCCATGTGAAGGCTCCATTGTATGCTAATATTAATGGACCTGTAACATAAGGCTAGAATTATTAGCCAAACACAACGGCCCAGAAAACAAAGAACTCATTGGACAAAATAAAGAGACTAATTGTTACAACAACAACACCAGGATGGCGTCTTATCAGTGTCTATTTATACACACAAACAAAAAAAAATCAGTAAGCAAAGAACTTTGGCCAAATGTTTGGTGCTTTAACTCGACACCTCCTGTCACAGCTGTGATCGTGAAGATAATGAACAGAACAGCTGTTTCTGTGGGTGAGTAGTTGAAATGGAAACATTACAACATGTAGGTTTCTGACATTAAAACATAAATCGCATGTCAGAGAAACAGCAGCAGTTCTTCCTGTCAGTGTAGTTTCAGTAGCACAGGGTTCCTGCCATCGATCAACATGCACGTCACATTATGATGTTGTCAAATAATTGCTCGATGTACTGTTGCTCACGCAAACACCAAACCCAGACATCATCACAGTTAGTTCTCTAAATTCAGTCTTCTTCTTTTTATCAATGAAAATGAGTTGTAACGCAGCCATGATGATGCTCTTCACAGAGAGGAAAGTGTGTTTATTCATTTTATCGCTGTTTTTATTACATTTATGAACGTCTGTGATGCTGTGAATGTAAAAATCCTGCCAGATTTTTTTGCTGGTGTCTGGATTTGGTAGTTTTTTTAAGGCACTTGGATCAGAGTTTTGGGCAATAATACAAGGAGCAAGTAAGACAAAAAATATGTTTACATACAACTACAGTCAAGTCTCAGGAACCCTGTTACTACCCGAGCAGTCACATAAACCATTTACGCACATAAGACCCAGCAGAGAGGTACATGTTTCTGTTTGGCCCATAACTTAGACATTCAAATTCCCAGTGTTGACTAATAAATATTTCCTGTTCTCAGTACCAGATATGGCCCAGTCAGTGTTGGCAAGTCATTTCCAAGTTCTATCCACACCACAGTGCTTTTTCTTTGGTTCCTGAAATTAAATACAGTTGCAAGGCAGCTCCAGGCAAATGTACCAGGAAGTGATTTCTGTGGCACAAACAACAGGATCTCTGATCATTAAAGATCAATGTGTGTGTGTAACGATATATTTTCAGATCCCTGGGATAATAAAGCATGCCTTTCGGTGAAGAAATGTGCTGTAACATGAATCCCATAAAGTCAGGATGTTTGTTTCCAGTTACCACCACATCATGGTGTCCTTCCACACACTTCTATCCCTGTGCTCTATCATCTCCTGCGTGCAGACAGCTTGTGCTTTCTGTTTTTTTCTTAAGCCGTTATAATGTCCGCACCAAAACAAAAACCAGATCTCTTCATAGAGAAGTAAAAAAAAAAAACAAAAAACAACTGTACGTGACTTTACAGCATTCAGATTTCACATAAAAAAAGCTCCGATTCATGTAAATAAAGACAGTCACACCTCGGAACAAGCAGCAAAACAAACTGAAAAGAATAACAGCAGGGAGGAGACAAGAATAAGTGAAGGGCAGCCAGGTGGTGACCTTTACAGCTGCTGCAAACCGCCTATTTCCTGGCAGCAGTCTGTGTGTGTGTGAGTGTATGTGCGATAATGCTAGTGTAAGTGAATGAGGGGCAACATCTGTACGTCAATGCTCAACATCAGCCTCACATCCGGACACAATCACGTGTTCAGTGCACCGCAACCTGAAATCTAAATGACATCCCGTCTACAGCTCTTTGGTTTTAACCAGACCACAACAATACACACATGAAGACTGTACAGTATATGTCTTTGTTATGGTGTGATGTCCATCTGATGTCACCACCACCAGTCCAAACTTTGCCAACGACTAAAAGAACAAAGAAAAAAAACAACAAAAGGACATGGTCTGTCCGGCCACATTCAGCAGTTTGTTTTGGCACAGCAGATTTTTTTTTTGATGATGCAGATACTGGCATACAATGTGTGGGCACAGCAGAGCCAACATACCAGACTGAGTGTGTGTGTGTGTGTGTGTGTGTGTGAGGCACCACCAGATAAGAGGGACAAAAGGACAGTGAGGAAGACAGGGACAGAGAGAGAAAGAGTGCAGTGCAGGCTTGTTAAAATCCTAAAAGGTGCTTTCAGTATTTCATATTGAAATCGGTTGAATCTGTGTGTGTGTGACTGTGTGTGTCACTATTAGGGCTGAGTACACACCCAAGTTTCAAACCTTCTAGCAAGAATCTGAGACCAGGCAGGGTCCATGTGATCCAGGCTGGCCGAGAATAGTCAAGTATCACCCTGCCTTTCACATCGTTTTTTTTTTTTTTTACACAGTGTGTGTGTCGAAGACTCAAATTGCAGTGGAAATTTTTTAAGCATTCAACAAAAGCCCAGTCTCCAGCAGAGAAAGAAAGAAGAAGAACAAGAGTTCATTAAAACATCCAGCTCCTCCTCTTTTTAGTGAGAAGTCATTTCTCCGGCATGGCTTGTTCCAGATTTTCTTGCCAAACTGCAGCACAAAAAGCATAAATATTAAAAAAAAACAACACATATTTCCTCATGTTGCTGTGTCACTCAGCGGTGAGGCTCTGTGTTTTTACAGTGCCTCAACACAGTTTCCAGTATCAAACCAGGTTTGTTTATGTTGTCATCTTTTGGGGTCTAAATGATTAATACAGGGCAAAAAAAAGGCCAATATTAAGCAAGAACATTATCAGAGGGAATGAGTCTGCAGTCACGCTGAACATAACTTCAGCCAATAGCATCATCTACCTTCACTCTGTCTGCAGCAGGTCTGTCTGCACTTACAGCAGCATTTATCTAAAGAGACATGGCACAAACACACATTACGGCTAAGAAGCTCCCTCAATTCTTGACTTTGCTTGTCCACAAAACACAAACAAAGCAGCAATCTCTCTAATAACAACAACATTTATCTCTCTACTGACCATTTAGACCCAAAAACATGACAAAATATTACCAAAAAGTTTGAAATCCCGGATTATCCTATCAAAGTACCCAAAATTCCTACATCGTGACATCAATGCTAACCAGCACTCTGAGCTTCTTTTCCTCGGGTGTTACCGCATCTGCCTGTTCAGCTGTGTTCAGATCCTGAAGTATAGCTGTTTCTGTTGTTAAAAGTGTGACAAAGAAGTAACCGTATCTGCACTGCTGCTACTCCCTGCAGTGTGTCCACAGCGCGTGAATTCAGTTGTAAAGAATAGGTGAAAAGCAACGTACACGACGTGTGTGTCCTTCAGACTTCACCACATGTTGGATTCCTGTTCCTGCATAAATATCCAGCGTCCAGATGAAGCGTTCCTTTTTGCAGGAGCACAGTCCCGTGCGATATATATATATATTTATATATATATATATATAAATAATGCGGATGTGATAATGTGCAATTATGCAGGCCTGACTTCCTTCCATCTGAAAGGTCCTCGCTAACTGCCAGTGTTACATTTGTGATGTTGGTCTCAGAGCGTTGTGATGACTCAGGCTGGCTTGTCCGTCCCTGAGGAGATGTGGTCATCCACTTTTCAAGCTGTGTGTGTGTGTGTGTGTGTGTGTGCGTGCAGTCTGGATACAGAATAGGTTTCAGAAACATTGTACAGAGCCTCGGGTGCGCTGCTTCTTAATCCTCATACACGCATAGTAGACTGGAAAAAACACCAAACCTGCAGGCGAGGAAAGAGGAGAGAGGAGAAACAGCGATCACTGAAGATCATTTTATGAATCAGTTCTTATTTGTGTACATCAGAATTCTCTGGCTGTCATCACTATATGGATTTAATTTGATTATTCTACATCGTAGCAGGATGTAAACCGATTTCATGTACGTGAAATGAATTGAGATGAAACAGAGAGGACTGTGGAGCGACAGCCGCACAACACTGATTCTATTAATGACGAAGCTTAATATGAATCTGCCATCATGACATATCAGTCTGCAGCAGATCATCTGTCAGATTTACAGACACGGGAAAGAGATTAACACTAATTACAGTTCAGCCGAGGCCTCACTGCTACACAATACAGCCTGACAAAAGACTCGGAGAGCAGATGAGGTGGCAGACGTAGCTCTAGGAGTCAGACAGAAGTCAGACTTCTGAGGTTTTGAGAGGAACCTTCTTACATGAAAGCGTACGTTTTTTTCACCACGCCATTATTTATTTAGCGATGACCAATTGATCCACCTCTGGTAGCAACAAGTCGAAGTACTGGTTTCCTGTATGACTTCTCTCAAATCAAGGTGGAGGAATAGTCCATGTCTTGAGGTCTGGACTTTGACTAGGCCATTCCAAAACTTCAGCCATTCTGATGTACTGATTTACTGATTTGCTTTGGACCATTGTCCTGTTTCATGACCCAGTTTCCACAGATGGCCTCACATTTGCCTCTAGAACACTCCGGTATACAGAGTAGTGCACAGTCCCACTCAATGACTGTGAGTACATTGGTATTAATGATCAACTTCACTTTGGTCTCATCCGTCCACAGGACATCGTTCCACAGGCGTTGTGGTTTCTTCAGGATGTAGTTTTGTGAGTCGGGCATCCATGTGCTTTTTAGACAGAGGAGCCTTCCTCCTCACAACTCAAACAAACTGTACATGTTCAGTTCAGTCAGGCCTGTTTTTGCCTTTATTTTTGCTAAATAAACACTTGCACGGTGTAAAAAGATTATATGTTGATGTTATATTTGTCTAATATGAAGACCCAAAGAGTCCAGTCAGGTCAGCTTGTGCAGTGGCCGCATGGACAGCAAAGTAACAGTGAGTAACTGGACCAAACAATCTGTTGTGTGTGTTAGACTTTCACACACTAGATGATGTGCATGTGTCAGCATGTGTGTTATAATTATTTTACCTATCACCAGTGCAAGAGCTCCAAGCACCACCACCAGCAGAATGACCACTGGAGCGATCAGCACCTTGGTGGCTGCAGAGAGAGGGACAGAGGGAGGAAGACGCTCAGTCAGCAGGGTGCAGCTAGTTATCTAATCCACCTACACTAAAAATGCTCCCTATCAAAAGAAAGATGTTAGCCGCTAACGGCGCATGCATGGCATGATAACACCGGCGTGTGCGGTAATGGGCGAATGGTTCTTGTTAGGGGACAAATTGTTCACAGGCGTCCTGCTGGTATAACTAGCTGTGGCTGTCATGGAGAGCAGAGGGAAACAGATCTATCAGAGGAGTTCAGCTTCCCGGAGGCTTCCTTCTGCATATGCCTGATGATAATTACAGCGAACATAATTTGATATGTGAGACTTCCATACTTAATTAAAGCTGGACTCTAATAAGACGAAGTTCTGCTACAGGTCAATATGGAAAGCAGCAGCAGAATACCAGATGATTTTTTTGGCCGTTTTTTGGTTGTACAGTGCTAATTAGCCTGCTAACACTGAGCTACAATTGTGATCATGCTACACAGTACACTGACATAGGGAAAGTCTCAGCAGGCTGATGTTAGTATTCACCTCTGGACACACAGTGCAGCTTCACAAGGCTGCTAGCAGGGCTGCATGGTTATCTAACACATGAAGAGATTAAAGGCTATTTGCACTGCTATTTCCATCCATGTTTCACTATGATACACAATTATAATCCCCAGCTGAGTGCAGCCTAAGTGGTGTTTGCTGGCTCCGTTTGAATCATGAAGAGCAGAGTCACAGTGAGTCCGAGGAAACAATGCATTGAATTTGGCAACAGTGCAGTCAAATACACAGATATAGGTGCATTCTGGACAGTTGCTAAAAAAACATAGTAATTGACCATGATCATGCGTGTGTGCAGGAGGAACAGCGACATAACAAAACATAGTAAGGCCTCAGAGGCCTCTGACATGTTGTTACATCTTCTTACCTTCTGTTTTTAGGTTTGACATTTTAACATGCAGGTCTATGGGAACCGACTTGCACACACACACGTCCACACAGAGCTTTCTATTCTAATGGTGGACAACTAACAGTAAATAAATGTAAAGCTCAACAACAAAAACAGAAAAATAACCCAATCAATAAGCAATCAATAAGAAGAACACACTCACCACACACAGACCCTCTAACAAGCCGTCTCAGATGAGGCTTGTCGGGGAGATAGCGATACTTGCAGCCAAACACGCTGAGGTTGGACGTGTGGTCTCCGAAAAATCTGACACAACAAAATAAGGGTCCAATCAGTGAGGTGAGAAAAGACGGCGGAAGGTATCGAAGAAAAGTGCAAGACTCTCACCTCAGATGTCGGTAACGCTCTCCACAGCGGTAACAGAAGTTAGTGTTGCACTGCGTACAAGTCATGTGATCGCACCCCTCTATACGCTGGATGTGGATCTAAAGATCAGAGTGTAAATGTGTGATTGATGATTTAACACAGGCCACCACACAAACAGCTCAGTGCAAACATGTGAATAAAGTGCATCACTGCTTGGTTTGACATCAGTTTGTTGGCTTCACAGTTAAACATGATCCTCTCTTTGTGCTTTCAGGGCATTCAGATATGGAGCCGCAGTGTGCCAAACACAGATGGAAAGTGTTTGCCACTGCGAGCAGACGGATCCTGCATACCTGCAATTAGCTTAATTTATGTCTTCCTTCAGTCTGAGAGATGCCAGTGAGTCTACCAGGCATAGATGTACACAGCAGTGTTACTGTCGACGTGTCACTGCTCTGCTGTTCGACGTGCATTCTACATCTGTGCACCTGTACCCTTCTTTGCAGCTCCACATCCATCATCGGTCCATGCTTGCATGCTTCCTAACCTCCACTGATTCATTCATCTACACTGATCCCACCCTTCATCAGTCAACCACTGACTCCTCCTCCTCCCCTGTGGACACTTTTCCACTGCGTGTGTGTGTGTGTCCTCTCAGCGCTCACACCAGCTCTTACCTTGCACTGTGGACATTTCTGTGCGTTTCTCTGTCCATGCTCGATGACGCTCGCCCATGTTCGTAGCAGCTTGTCTCCTTTCCTGTATTCGCGGCATTTGAGCCCGTTGTGCCAGGGCGCGTGGCATTTAAAGCACCACACAAACTGGCAGTTGCTACACTGGATCTACAGCAGGGACAGGAGACAGATGTTTAGGCACAAACAGACCAACGAAACCCCTGGAGGAGACACAATTCAGGAGTCAGCAGACGTGTAGATAGTGTAGATCTTACCTTATACTTGTGCTCGGAGCGGTTTGGGTTGTGCGTCCTCAGAGAGGTGAACTGGCTGCACTGTGGGCATGGCTTGGTGCTCGCATCCAGCTGACTGAGCTCTAAAAAGTAGCGGTATTTTGCCATGTCCTCGTTGGCCAAGTGTGACATCACTACTCCCTCCTCTAGGTTTCCACTACACTCTGGGATTGGACAGCTGATGAGAGCTTTGGCCACTCGCACCTAGCAGACATCACAGAGAGCTGATTAAGCATTGTACAGAAGAATGTATTTGTACTGATGATGAAGATTCTCAGTCATCTGGGTGATTTTTCATTGAAAAACTTGAAGCAGCTGGATCTGAGGAAGCCGAAGAACTGTGTGATGACGGTTGTGATGGACTTTTCTGCTGTATAGGGGGATAAATTCACAACTATGGTGGGAAATAATTCACAGGTGGAGGGGAAGGTAGACGAATGGAGACTGAAGGATGCAGTGCACAGAGTGGATGTTAATGTGTATCAAAGCACACACACAGACATGCATTAGATTAGACTATGTGCTCGGTTGCCAAACAGGACCTTATCCAGTCAAACACTAGTTAACTTTAACTTCAAACATTCACAGATTTGTGCTTTGGGCTTTTCTCAAATATGTGCAAAGTCAAGGTAAACAGACGTACTCTACCAAAAGGCCAAAAGTAAGCTGACACTTAATGCTGTCTCTGTGAAATCAGTGCGTGTTTCATATTGTTACAGGCAAACTTTGTCACCAGTGTGCTTACATTCAGATCTCAGCTTAGAGTCAGCCTCACAGGTAGGATTAAATAGACACCATGAACCATTTTTCTCGTTTTTTTTTGTTACCATCAAGGTAACTTTTTTTGTATTTGTGTCCTCTCAGGGCATCTTTTTCTTTTCATTTCACACTTTTTCTGTGTCTCTACACCTGCTGTACTGACACATGATCAGGCATTATGCCCCTGTGAGTGTATGTGAAATGGCAGCGGATAGAAAGCAAAGAACAATAGCGGCAGCCTCTGATGGCGTCACACCCAACATCCCTCTGCAGCACGTGTGCAAACACACACACACGAAAATGTATCCTCTGCAGGCTTTAGAGATGTGTTGTTACAGTTGCCACAACAGCACGGCTGTGGTGACCACTGCCAGGCCGGTTGGACAGGTTCTCTCTCAAACACACGTGCCTCTGAGTGTGGCCTGTTATTCCGTATTCTCATTATCCTCCTAATATAAATCATAACCCAACATAAGCATCACACTGAGGGCCAAACAACGAATGGCTGTAAGTCAAACATTCAAAGAATCAAACAATCACAGCAGTCTCACGTGTGGATCTGGAGCTCATACTTACTATCCAAACATTAAACAAATATAGGAAATAAAGGACTAACGGACAAATAAGTGATGCCATGTAAAGTAACGGTAAAAAGAGTGAGATAGCTAGCAGTTAGATGGCTAGGTGATACATAAATGGTTAGTTAGCTAAAATTAATAGATAAACAGCTAAAAAGTTGAGGTAGCTAGCAGTTGGATTGCTAGGGCTAACACATCAACACAACTGTTTAAATCCACTATGTTTAAATAGCTAATACATTAGCACTTAGTTAGCCCAAAGCAATGGATAAACAGTTAGCAAAGAGTAGGCTAACTGTGTTAGAGTTGAGGTAGCTAGCATTTAGACTGCTGGAGTTAACACACAAACAGATACAGTTAGCTGAAAATAATGGCCGAACAGTGATATATAAAGAGTTAAGACAGATAAGCACCTGAGGCAGCTAGCAGTTGGATTGGAGCTAACACAGAATACGTACTTAAATAGTTGAGGTAGCTAGCTAAGATAACTTAGATAGAGTTGAGATTGTTCAACACACAGTTAAAGGTAGGGTAGGAGATTTCATT
Organism: Parambassis ranga; assembly: GCF_900634625.1. Classification (NCBI taxonomy): domain Eukaryota; kingdom Metazoa; phylum Chordata; class Actinopteri; family Ambassidae; genus Parambassis; species Parambassis ranga. The sequence continues at coordinate 12,573,759 of NC_041043.1, forward strand.
CTGATGCACTTTTTCTTAAATTAGTGTAACTTCTCTTTGCAATCCGATAGCAACCAATTAGTTCGGCAGTTTCGCATTAAAACGAAGAATATGAATCATCTGTGGAAGCTATAAAACACTAAAAACATCAGCCAATCCTCCGGGTGGACCCTGCGTGGAGTATTGGCTGGTTGTCACTCTCTTCCTGCTCTGCGTTCACCAGAGAGATACGTGCATGATGGCCGAAGTCACAGACCGCAGCTCGTCTTCAGCGTAATACGCGTCCATGTGATTGGAGGCGTGGCTTCGGGATGAGCTCCAAGAGAAAGGGGCGTGTGTTTACTTTGGAAATCTGGCTGACTCTCACTGAGTTTTCAAAATGTCCTACCCTACCTTTAAATAACTGATAAGGTGCTAAAACTTTTCCAATTAGAGGACAGAGTTCAACAACAAAAGGATTAGCATCATATAAATCACTAATTGTTGTTATTTCATAGAAGCAAACAGTTATTGTACCTTATTTATTTGTGAATATCTTCAGGATTACTGCTTGTTTTGAGGACACCGGTGACTGTGATGTCTACACCCTGCCTGTCATTCCACAGTGACCCAAACATCATGATGACTGTACCTGCCTACTGAGGGGTTAAAACCAGGCGTGCTAAAAAATCCTCCTGCAGTGCATTAACAGAAAAAAATCCACCTACACAGGATCGTTTACATGACCCTTCTCATCCTGGGTGCGTTTATCAGCAGAGTGTCTGCTCGTCTCTGTGTTTGTGTGATTATTCATGCTTGTTATCAAAGCAACGCGAACGCAGATAAAAAGTCTGAATGGCCGATAGAAGCTGTTTTATCTCAACAGATTAAAGCTGACTGTAGTTACAGTAGCAGAGGCCTTAAAGTGACTGTAAAAAGGCACGGTGTGCATGTTTATTCCAACAAAAATACCAGTTATACCACAAACATCTTCGATTAATGGATGTAAATATTCATTTATCAATCATTAATTAATCTTTTTAGTCTGAAAAATACTTCTGGATGGGCCTGGGACGCCAAGGTAATGGCATTTTGGGGTGAATATGTAGAGTCAACCTAGATGATCAGCTGTTCTGGAAGGGGTCCTGAGACCTCAACAGAGTCCACCACTGTGAAAACTGTTCCTGCCAGGTCCCAGTTTTAGTGCAGCATGTGTAATTGTGACCCAGATTCACACACAGAATATTTAATCACGTGATAAGGAGACCTGTAGATGATGTTAGGATTAGATATTCTGGATTATTATTCTCCAGTGAAGAGTCTGTGTGTGTGTGTGTGGACTGTGGAGGTTTACCAGGGCTGGCCCCTGAGTGGGGGCCAAATATAGCACATTAAAAAAAAACACACAAGTGTGACAGAGGAGATTGTGTTTCTGCAGCTTGAGGACAACAGCTCCCCCCTCCTCCCTCCCTCACCCCTCCTCACCCACCTGGGAGCTGACGTAGAGTTTCAGACACTCGTCACACACGGCCTTCCTGCAGCAGGGCAGGGATGCGACTGTTTTCTCTTCCAGGCACACCCGGCAGCTCTGCACCTCCGCACCGGCCTGCTCCACGAACAGCCGGTGGGACAAAACCCCGAACGGGTCCACCAAGTCATCCAGTGTGTAAAGCGCCGGTTCAGGACTCGGATCACCATCACCACCACCACCACCACCACCATCATCATCATCATCAGCGTCCTGTCCCGTCTCCAAGTCCATTTCTACCCCGTCAGGTGTCACCGCGTCACCGCGGGCTGTGATTTCACCGTCGCCTCCATGGTTGTCGTTAGCGATGCAGTAAACAGTGCAGTAAACGTGGGACTCCTCGCTGTTCCCCATATGATGGCGCTGACATGTCACCGCCGAACACTCGCTGTTTGTTCCCGCTTCTCCGTCCGGCTGCTTGTGACGCTCTCCGCCTTCAGTTCCGTGGCCGTTTTTAGCGCATCCATGGCGGGTGTCCTGCTCGGAGTCGCCGCGCTGCATCCGACTGTTTGTGTTCAGGCGGAGTGAGGGAGATCTGTCCCCGAGATTCCTCCTCCAAATCTCGACAGCGCTCGCCCTCCTCCTCCTCCTCCTCCTCTTGCTCGCTCTTCTTCTTCCTCCGCCGCCGTTGCAGTTGTTGTTGTTGTTACCCTCCGCATCTTTCTCCTCCTCTTCCTCCACCTCCTCCTCCTCCTCCCCGCTCCTCTCCCGCTCGCCCCCGTCGAGTGATAACCGGGAGTTTGTTCTGGTGACACGTCGGTTCAAATCCCGGACAGGCCGCTCAACTTTACCGTCCGTGAGGGAAGTTTGTGTCGGCAGGTTGCGGGACACTTTAACTCTCCCCTCCTCGAAGCTGCTGATAAAACTCGGCATGTCACAGGTGTCAGCTATCGGTCCGTCATCTTCCATTCCCGTTCCGGGTCTCCCCATTTAGCGAGCGGTTCTCTCCCGGGTGGTCGTCCCCGTCTGTGACTCGCTGCTGACTCCTCCACCAAAACAAAACAAAGCAGGCTGAGGCTGCGCGCTGCTTCCGGGTTTCGTCGACATCATGCGGGAGAGCAGCGACGGGCCGATGGGAAGCCTAGTGGTGGAGAGCAGACAGGACCAGAGCAAATGTTTTTACTTTTACTTCATCATTTTTTGTGTGCCAAAAACTGATCGTCTGCCAAAAACTGACTTCCGTCGCGGGAGCGCGCACGGAGCCGCCGAGTGTCTGCAGCTGTTTGTCTGATGCTCGTCTACGTTTCCCACCTGCCAAAAAGTGCTCAAGGCCTCTACAGAGTGCCTGAGCGCTTATTCCTGCCTCAAAAAGTACTTTAAGTCATTCTTGTACACACCGGAAGGAGCTAATTACATAATTATTACCTTCATCATGTGATCAGAGTCATTTTTTTAACCTTTAAGTTGGGTCAAAACCAGCAATTATTATTATTATTATTATTATTATTATTATTATGTAGTTGTTAAAATCAGAAAAAATCTACAATCAAGAAATTAAATCAAATTAAATTAAATTATGCTGGATTATAGTCCTCTCTATGAAAATCACAAGCCAGAGACAAAGTGTTGTCCCTGCAGAGTCCAACACCCACTTCAAAGCATGTGGACGGACACAGACGCAGCTGAGGCACCTTGGAGAACCTCCCACAGAATCCCTCTTGGACATAGTAAGCCTTCTCCACGTCCACCACACGTAGATTGATTTTGCTCCCAGGCCCCCTTTGATATCTGCTGGTTCACCGTGCCACGGCCTGAATAAAGCCTGAACTTAAACAGTTTGCAACCAGCTGTGATGTAGCTGGAATGAGAAGGATAGGTTAGGATGAGTGTCTCTGTTTGGAGGTTTGCCAGGCACATCCAATCTGGGAAGAGACGACTACATCGACTCAGTGGATGGACACCATCTCCCGGCAGGCCAGGGAGCAGTTAAGGGTCCCCCAGGAGGAGCTGGGGGATGTTGTTGGAGACAGGGAGGTCTGGGTCTCTCTTGCTCAGGGGCGGAGGGGGACAACTTTTCAGCCCGGGAGTTTAATGGCACGTAATATAAATGCTTTATTACAGTACGGAAAATATTAATTAATGACAAATAAATCCTGGCCTCTTCTTGTCCCTGTCCGTACCCACTCCGCCCTTGATCACCAGCAAAGAAGAGGATGGACAGCTGGAGGTGTTGTAGTCAAAAGACTTTCCAGACATGCTGCAGTTTATCACGTTTGATACAGCTGCAACTACAAAAATTCATTAAACCCACTTTAATGAGACGACCTGAAACGTTGAGGCGAAGAGTATTTTTAGGGTTTGTGTACAGATGGCTCTTCCTGGAATGACTCAGTCTGGTAACCCCCCCCCTCTTCCTCCTGCTCTCAAACACAGCAGCTGCTCTCTGTAACCATGTTTCTGATTTCCTCCCCTTCAGACCTGCAGAGAGGTGGAACCAACATGCTGACAGGCTGCTGCAGGGACATGTGATGTTCAAACTAGTTTCAAATATGTGGAAGTGAAACTTGTTCACTCACTGCTGTTCAGAGGTAAAATGGCGCACAAAAGAGTCAAGCTGGATGAAGAAGCGCTCTCCTGCTCCATCTGTCTGGATCTACTGAAGGATCCGGTGGTGATTCCCTGTGGACACAGCTACTGCATGAGCTGTATTAAAAGCCACTGGAACAGAGAGGATGAGGAGAGAATCCACAGCTGCCCTCAGTGCAGGAAGGGTTTCACATCGAGGCCTGACCTGGTGAAAAACATCATGTTAGCAGAAATAGTGGAGGAGCTGAAGAACACTGGACTCCAAGCTGCTCCTGCTGATCACTGCTATGCTGGACCTGAAGATGTGGCCTGTGATGTCTGCACTGGAAGAAAACTGAAAGCTAAAAAGTCTTGTTTAGTCTGTCTGGTTTCTTACTGTGAGAAACACATGCAGCCTCATTATAATGTGCCTCAGCTGAAGAAACACAAGTTGGTGGAGCCCTCCAAGAACCTCGAGGACAACATCTGCTCTCGTCATGATGAGGTGATGAAGATCTTCTGCCGCACTGATCAGCAGTCTGTCTGTTATCTCTGCTGTATGGATGAACATAAAGGCCATGAAACAGTCTCAGCTGCAGCAGAGAGAGCTGAGAAGCAGAAGGAGCTCCAGGAGAGTCGCGAACAAATCCTGCAGAGAGTCCATGACAGAGAGGGAGATGTGAAGCTGCTCCAACAGGAGGTGTCGGACTTCAGTCGCTCTGCTGATAAAACAGTGGAGGACAGTGAGAAGATCTTCGCTGAGCTGATCCGTCTGATCCAGAAAAGAAGCTCTGATGTGAAGCAGCAGGTCAGATCCCAGCAGAAAGCTGAAGTGAGTCGAGCCAAAGAGTGTCAGGAGCAGCTGGAGCAGGAGATCACTGAGCTGAAGAGGAAAGCCGCTGAGCTGGAGCAGCTCTCACACACAGAGGACCACATCCACTTTCTACACAACTACCGCTCACTGTCAGCACTCAGTGAGTCTACACACTCATCCAGCATCATCATCCGTCCTCTGAGGCACTTTGAGGGTGTGACAGCAGCTGTGTCAGAGGTCAGAGACAAACTACAGAACACTCTGACACAGAAGTGGAAACGTCTCACTGACTGAAGTGGATGTTTTACTGTCAGAACCAGAGCCACAGACCAGAGCTAGATTCTTGCAGTATTCATGTGAACTCACAGCACACGAGACAGCTGAAACCATCAGAGGGGAACGGAAAAGTAACACGTGCCTTATTCTGATCATCCAGACAGATTCAAAGGGTGTCAGGTCCTGAGCAGAGCGAGTCGAACTGGTTGTTGTTACTGGGAGGTGGAGTGAAGAAGAGGAGGAGTTTCTGTAGCAGTCACATACGAACGAATCAGTAGAGGACGGAAAGAATGCGTATTTGGACGTAATGACAAATCTTGGACATTAGAATGTTACCAAAACAGGTACACATCCTCACTGAGGTCTCAGGTCCTTCTTCCTCCAGAGTAGGAGTGTACCTGGACCACAGAGCAGGTATTCTGTCCTTCTACAGCATCTCTGAAACCACGACTCTCCTCCACACAGTCCAGACCACATTCACTCAGCCTCTCTATGCTGGACTCTGGATCGGCCTTTCCTCCTCATGTGAGTTGTGCCGTGTGAAGTCTCTTCTCTTGATGCTACAGACAGAAAGAAATGTTATTAAAGCTCTTATTTGGTTTCTGTATTTGTTTTTACATCAGTGTAGTAAAGGATTGTTTTCATCATTATTTCATGTGTCAGTCTCACATTCATTGTTTTATACATTAAGTTTTATTAAGAACTTTCCATGATGACTTTTTGCTTCAGAACATCACGTAGAGGTGACGATCATTTGTATTGACTGACTAATCAATGAATGTGTCCTGACATTTGATGGAGAAACCAGTGGAGAATGTCCTGGAAGTGTTCACAGTCTGTCCTTAAAGGAGCGTCCCGGATCATTCATTCAAGTTTTCACCTGAATTTCACAAAGAGGAGAAATTTAAGGAGAATTAAAATGTTTTGGATTATTTACGTTTAAGTGAATGTCGCACTCCGCCCTTGTTCTTGCTTCAATGACCCTGATCAACAAAGTGGTTTTGAAAATGGATAATATTTTCACAAAGTGTTTTCTTTTTTCATTTATTGAAGCCAGTCCTCTTAATTCTAAAAACAGTAACATGAAGCTACATGCTACACGTAGCTCTAACATGCTAAATGGCTTTAGATAAAACATTTCTACACCTTTAAGTGAATGATTGGACAAAGTGCACTGCTTTTCACTTAGCTAGACATACTAGGCAAGCTAGCTCAAATGCTAAGAGGCTGATCTGCAGTCAGCTATAGCAATAAGCATGTTGTGTGTTTGGTGCAATGTGATCCTTTATACAGTATTTCATATGTTGCTTTAGCCTCTGTGTGTTGTGTTAGCAATAATAATGATAATAGTGGTGAAAAGAGAAGCAGGACTTCCATATAAACACACTCTATAGTGACAGACTGAAGAATGAACGAACACATTTTTGCCAACAATGTGAAAAAAAGACTTTCCATGAAGCCTTGAAACGCCATCCGATGTTCTCAGGAGCGTGTTTGTTCCACACGGAGTGGGTCAAAGAAAGGACAGCATGCACCGAATACAAATAAATATTTCAGTCAGCAGCCTTTACATCCACATCAGAGGACTACATCGCTCACTCAGGATGTTTTTAGTCCTAATGAGGTGGATGCTGCATGTTTCATTTGACTCTAATCTCAGAGATGTGATGTAAGAACACTGCGCACTCTGCTCCTCTTACTGATTACTGCTGTATTTGCTCTGTAAAGGAGGCTGAGAGCAAAAAAAAAAAAAACACGTAATCAGGATTTTTGAGTGTAGCCCTTAGCTCTTCTTTAGGGCTCTCGCTGCCATGCAAGGAGGAGACAGCATGTCCACACAGACGTGCGTGAAACAGGAGCTGTTCAGCCGCCATGAATCAGGTGTCGCACATACAAAAGGAGGACAGAGGACACAGAACATGTTCCTTCTCCACTCTCTACTTTAATCCCAGCTGTCTATGTTTATGTACAGTCAGTCACCTGTGGGGTAAACCGTCATAAAAAGAGAAGGATTTAACATAAAGATAGTCAGTGGTGAACAACAAATCCCAAAACCCAGAGCCACAGAGACGTCTTCCAGTTCCACACTAAAGGTGTTTTTTCCCTTGATTTAATTTCATTGTCTAAGATAAAACAGTTCAATCCACAAAACACTGAGCGGTTTGTCTGAGTACAGACCTGCAGGAGGCTCTGTTGACTGTTCCAAAGTCCAAAGCAGCTCTGAAGATAAATAACGAACTGTGGATTACTTAAAAGAATACATCATCAACTGCTGTTATTGCTGTTTAAGCATCTTTAAGCTGACATTAGGAGCAGGCCTACAGGCTCTGGGTTTAACTGCTGTGCTGTTCACTATGACACAAAACACAATGTACTGCAGTACAAAGTCCCACATGTATGCATCCACACACACACACACACACACATATTTCGGGTCACATTTTAATTCTAGTGTGCCAAACTGGGACCATCCAGGTTACTCATAATGGCAACACAGTGTTGGTTAAACTGAATAAATTAACAAATAAATTCACTTCCAGTTCAAACGGTGTCACTTCTGTTTTCAATTAAGCTCGGAAATAATAGACGCGTGACCCCTCTCACTGCTCCTAATTTACATTTTTAATCTGCATCTGCATATTTATTACTATTATTATTAAAAACAAACGATGTGCTGAAGTGAAAGTGAATTTGCAGCCCTGACAAAACAGTTAATGAAAAAATTACAGGCTATAGTGCAACTAATTCTCTCTCTCTCTCTCTCTCTCCTCCCGTCGTCCTCTCACTCTCTCGTTTCGAATACACTGTACAATTAGAAGAAATAAAACATCGTAGTCTCACTTATACACAACATCGCACATTATTAGTCAACTAGAAAAAACAGTAAACACGGCCACATGTGAATAAAAAACGTCTAGAAGTTCAAAGTTACATTTTTATCCTTTTACATTGTAGTAGCTATTCTTTTTCTCCGCCAGACATTTCAGACTGTGTTATTTATAGAAAAAAACCACAAAGTTCACATTTAAGGACTCTTTGAAGAGAGCTGAAGGGAGCATTCAACAAAACCAAACAGTTCCCGTTTTAAGTAGCTAGTTAGTCACACGCAGCATGAGATTAAATATGCAACAATTTTGGAAACACCTCATGCAAACACACAAAATGTTGTTTCTGTCTGTCTTCCAGAGAAGCTCTCTTTCTCTTTCAGCAGAGCCCTGCCGGGGCTCGCAGGGCCGGCAGCTCTTGAACGCAACCCGCACCAGAGTTTTTCGTTACAAAAACTGAAACGGCTGCTGAAGATAAGTGGAAGGTGGACTTTGAGATCAGTCTGCGGAGGGGGGAAACTGAGTTTCCCACCCCAGAAGTGTTTCTTTGCAGAAGGAGAAGGCCTCAAACGTTTGGTCCGGTGATTGCAACACAAATGCAAAAATGTTCAGTCACGTTTCCAGAAGGAATCAAGAGGAAAGAGAATGAAAACAAAAACCTGCTGGATGATGATAGAAGGAGGATTTTTTTTTTTCGTTACTGTTGTTATTTTGTCTTCTTACACAGAAACCCTGCAAAGTAAACTTGAGACCTGTTATTTTTTGGTTCCAGTCTGTGGCTTTGTTTTTTTAGAAAGTCCATGCAGTGATGTGGTTGGCACTTTTTTAACATTAGCATTGGAGCAGTGAGGCGTAAAGAGAGAGAGAGAGAGAGAGAGATGGGCAGGAGCTGCTAAGTCACTGACTTTTCCTCTGGTGTGGTGTTTCTTCCTCGTTAGTCTGCCAGTCGGTGCGTTCACTGTCGCCAAATATTCAGCCTCTGTTGCTCTTTCCCCCCATTTCTAAAGAGCAGTTTGGAAAATATACATTAGAAATTAAATAATGAGGCTTTTCTTTGCCCATATAAATGTGACAGTTGTTTTGTGATGAAAACACTCGGGCCGCTCTGACTGTGATTGTCACCTATGTGAAGGGTGTGTGTTCTCTGGCTGCTTTTGTTAAGAAGGACAGCAGTTTGTTTCAGAAGATAAGGCTGATTGAGTGCTTTATCTGGCTTCCAGTGTTTGGAAAATATGTATAATTTAAGAAAAAACAATGAAATAAATCACCTGTTGAAAGATATGCCTGGCTGACTCTCTCACTCTCTCTCTCTCTGTCCTGTTCTGTCTCCCTTTGTGTGTCTGTCTTGGGTGGAAGACAAAATATTCAGACAGCAAAACACCAACAAGACACGTCTGGTACAGCTGTCCTGTGTGTGTGTGTTAATATGGCAGAAAACATCCATCTTTTCTGCCAGAAGTTCTGGTGTAAACATTGTTTAAGATTCACATTAGTAGTAAAAAAAAAGTGTTTATGTGTGTGTAGGTGCATGCATGTGTGTGTGTGTGTGTGTGTGTGCGTGTACACGTGCACATGTGAGATGAGAGCATGTAAATAGACACATCATCACTGTTAGTTCACATTCAAATAAAAACCGTTAGGTGTGTACTTCCATGTTTACAGTCACTGTTTGCAATGAGGTCCCAAAAAAAAACAACTTTAGAAAAACAAACAAATGGTCCGACATTCCTTGATCGGTAGTCTTGTTAGTAGGTTCACCCCCCGTGTGTAATCTGTCAGGCACCAAGAGCAAAAAGATCCGGAGAGGAGATTCAACAGGTATGCAGCTCTGGCTGTTTTTTTTTTTTAACTCTTTGGTCACGAGAGCTGTTAGATACCACGACAGGAAACGATTTTTTGATGTTATTTTGTTTTTTTTACAGTAGTAATCCATGAGTCCTGATTGGAAGCCTGAGGAAACACATCATCAATGACCTGTGGCCTCTTGGCTCACATGTCCTGTAGTTACCACGATCAACCACACGAGGCCAGTGTTTCATCAGGAACGCCGTTAAAAAGCAGCAGACAGACAGACGAGAGCTGCAGGAAGCCTTCCGACCAGGTATTTGGGGGATTTGTAAGTGGATTCTGTTCTGTTCTCTGTCTGCCTGTCTGGGTCTGTTGTTGTTGTTGTTTGTTAAAAAGACAGTGGGAGTAGTAAAAGCAGGGTTTGAAGCAGTGATGGTGTTGGTAAGGCAGCACTCCTCCAGCAGCTTCTGAGTTTATTTTGACCTGCGAGAAAAAGGAGAAGAGGATGTTCAAAACATCAAAAAGTGTTTACAGCATTTAAAGGCATTATGAGCTGCATACATACATATATAAATATATAAAGATGCAAAATGTGTTCTGTTGCTTTAAAAGATGTTTCCAGTTTAATTGAAACACATCGAAGGTCAAGAGGTTTCTAATAAAATGCTAAGCACTTCACTTTGTTCAGCGTCTTCCTCGATGAAGTAATTTACTCTGGCGAATAAGAATAACAGCTTAATGTTGCTTGATGGGAACATCAAAAGCACTTGTCCTGTGTGTTTTAGGAAAGATAATAACACTCAAGAGAGAGAGAGAGAGAGAGCACAACACTCTCATGGGTACACCGCATCTCTGATGGCTCCCCTCAAAATATTTAATATATAGAATGAAGAAAAAAGACAGTGTGTGTGTGTGTGTGAGAGATGTGAATTAGTGCAGTTCTACTGATGTGTCTTAATCCACACACTGCTATCAGAGCTTTACATATATGGTGCGTACTTATTTTCCAGCTGATTTACTGAGCTAATGCTAGCAGCCAAAGACTACACTGATGAATATACTGATGGATGAGGCTTCTGTGTGACACTAGTGGAGTGGTACAAAGTGAAAATGTGTGGTGGTGGTTGTGCCTTCCTTTCTGCTAATGGTATGATATCTACCATTGTTGGAATCTGATTTTATAATCCTCTATTGCAAGGGTGGGCAATTATTTTTTTGCGAGGGCCACATAGACTTCCATAAGAAAAGCAAAGGGCCACATTTTTCATAAATAATAATATAAATTGGAGACCACTGGCACAGTGTCTACCTTTATAAATATGCTCCTGTTACATTTTCATCATTGTAAGAATCTTTTGCTGGTTACTCCTCTGTGTGTGTGTCCATGTCTACTCTGAGTGTGTGCTGGTTGTATGTTGAAACACACACACAGTGCAGAGCAGCACAGATGATGTAAAGATTACAAGTACAAGTTAAAGTAGCAAATCCCAGAGTTCTGAAAATCGGGCAAGATCTGTGCTTTTTAAGAGCAGATGACGATGAAATATGTCGGCTGCAGCACCGCCGTAACATCTGAATGCGCCGTGGAGTTTCTGTGTGCTTTACTGTACATTTCAGCATAGTGGTGCAGCATTTCTAAAGCGTACACAGCGCGGCCGTGTCTCTCCAGAGAGTAGATGGGATTACGCAGTATAGCAGCGTGGAAGAGACAAGGAGGGTTGGAAAGATGTTACCGGTAATGCCGTGCTCAACAGCTGACTTTTGCTGCCTTTGTTTAATATTGTGTGCACGGTCCGCGGGCCGCATTGAAGACACAAGCGGGCCGGGTGTGGCCCGTGGCCGTGCTTTGCCCAGGTCTGCTCTATTGGAAACAATACATAGCCTGGCTCTGGAATCCAGTTCCACTCAGTACGACCGCTTATGGGACGGGCTTAATGCAACGAGATGCTGTGTGCCTCATTAAAAATATTTGCAGGATTGCTAAGAACATCTTGAATTTTCAAGTTTTTAGGGAAAAACCAACAACAGCAGGGAGTTTATTCTTCATCTGTTGGTACTGCCGCCTGGAAATCCAGCTCAAACCCCACAGAGACCAGACTGATTCTTTGTATAGAATAGAAAAAAAGAATTAGGTTGGCTGGACAGGCTAATCAATGAAAACTGCTATTATTCTCCTAAAGGGACAGGACAGTGGTGATTTCCATGTGAAACCGATACAGGAAATGAACTTCATTGTCTAATGGTGATACTATTCTGTCCCTTTCTGTCCTGTATGATGGTTTTTGTTTAAGTGGAGGTCAACACTAAGATGATGAAGGAGGACAAAGGTCTGGAGGCAGTGAAATTATGTGTGTGTGTTTGTTTGTTTGTGTGTGGGAGAGAGAGATTTCCTTTGGGATGGTCCAGCTGATGCTGTTTTATTGGTCCCTCTGGCCAGAGCCAATAAACAACAAGCTGAATGGACAACAGCTGGGGAGCAGTGATAGCATATTGACCATGTTTCTGTAGCTGCGTGTGCATATGTACATGTCTGCGTATCTATACACATGTGTGTGTGCATTAAAAGGAGCACTAGCCATCATTGTTTGTTGTTTGTGGCTGCATCCGTGTGTGCAAAAATGTGTGTGTTCGTTTGTGTTGGCAGCCATTATCATGAGGGGAGGTTGATGATTTATGATGTGTGACGGCTTTGCACACACACACACACACACAGAAAACTACAGGATGGCCCTTTATTGCCTTTCTTCTTTGTTTAGTCCTATGTTTGATCCATCAGTCGGTGTTTCTTTCATTCAGCCCTCCTCCTGTCTTTTCTCTCACTGCCACTCTCTCTCTCTCTCTCCCATCTTGATCCCATTTTCTCTGTTTGTCTCTCTCGCTCTAATTTGCTCCAGCTCTTTTCTAATAACCTCTGTTATTGATAACCTGCCAGCTGCACATCAGTACAATAACTATTATTCTGTCTGCTCTTTTGTTACAGTGGGTGAACAAAAGTCAGACAGTGAGATTGCCTAAGCCCGGTCTCACACTCATTTTTCTGATATCCTATCGACTCTACGGCCTAAGAATAGCAAGAGACCATCTTGATGAAACTGGAATCCACAGTTTGAGTGTCAGGAAATCACCACCTAAACTAGAACCTGGCTTACAAAACAAATGTTTACACAACAACAACAACAACAACAACATCCTCCCTGGACACACAACAGTCACTGCAGTTAATTACGGCGGTTTTCATCACATCTTCCCACCTTCGGTTGCCACATGTGAGGGGAGTGATAAAAGCGCTGCAGCTGATGAGACTCTAAGCTGCAGATAATAAGCCTTTCTGCTGAAGCAGTGAGAACGTTCTTATATCATCCTCTGCAGACTTCATGAGAACAATCGTTAAAAAAAAATCATTACAGGAAATCTTAAATTGGTTATAATGACCAGACTGGTGTGCATTTCTTTCACTTATTATTTCCTGCTGCTTACAAAAGGGTCGCACAAAATACTGATTCAAAGTCTTTAACACTGTGATAGTCCACAGTGATTCTTATTATCCCATTCAATGGCAGTTATCAGCTGTGTAATCATTCCAGTCAGAGCTAACACCTCCTACACTCACTTCACTCATTACTTATTATTAGCAATGAAAGAAAGTGACTACGTCTGACATCACCTCCTCACTCCCTCCTCCACGCTCACTAGATGGGGAGTGCGCTGTTGTTGTTGTTGTTGAGTTTGTTGACTATATAATGACCTCCGTTGAAATATGAAAAAAACATTTCGGACGCTACTCGCATCGGGTTCTTGGCGTGTGTGCCATATAAAAAATATGCCCCACCTCCAGTAGTTAAATATTTTGTGCAATGCCTGAGGGTACATATCGCTAATAAAAAAGTAGTGACAATCGCTTGTGCTACTATTTTTAATGATGCATTGTGGGATACATACAGGAATTAATCTCACTACACATTTATGCAGCAGTACCAAATCACCACCTACTCACTTCGTAGGGCCCTATATAGTGAGTAAGGGTGATTCTGGACACAGCCACTGCCTGCAGCAGATATTGAGTCCTCCATACTGTATAAGGAGCTGGTTGGAGAGTTTTATTTTTAGCCCTAGAGGCCAACTTCCATGACCAGGTAGGCTGGCTTACCATTCCTATCCACTTTAAGTCTGGAATCCCTCCCCTTTACACTCCGTCCAGATAGAGGGTGATGAATTAAGAGGTTACTTTCTCCTTATCACTTAAACATGATTGATAAATGTACCTACTGTCCCTCTAGTAGCTAGAAGAGGTCACTACAGGCTCATGTATGGAGTTTAAGCCCCATCTTTGTGACTGATGTGGTGTAGGCAAATGGCACACAGGCGTACTTACATGTACATGGGTTGTAGTTGAAGGTGGGAGGTCTTCTGAGGCCCCTGGTAACCATAAGAGTCGAACCCTCCTATAAAATCAACTGCACAGGAAAAAAAAAATACAATTACATAAATTAGAGAATTCATGCGGTTGTGGTTATCAACATGGGAACCTCCCACCACAGATGAATCATAGCTTCAGGCCTCCTACACCTACAGAGGTCTCAACGGTACATTTTGTACCAGAACCAGTGCTGCTCCTGCTGCTAATCAGGGTTGTGGGCATGAAACTGCTTAGAGTGAAAATTTGGCCTCAAAAAATCCTGTGATGCAAATCCAAATCTATTTTAAGGAGTAAGACTGTGAGACGTATGCAGCGATACATTTATGCCTTGAGAATACCCTTAACTGTTAAATTATCTAAGATAGAATCCCGAGCTGGGGAGCTGCCAGCAGGGGAGCTGCCTCGGTCTGACTGAGGCAGAGAGGAAGCCATGATATTTTTCTTTACTTTGATGTTATAGAGCTCATAAAAGGATACTTCCTCGCCTTGATCAGCAACATGATTTTTTTTTTATTTATTCAGTACAATTTTTGAAAACCTTAAGTACAATGTGGAATCTGGCTCTCAGCACATGAGCCCAAATATGAGCTAACACTTTCAGGAATGTTCATTTACAAAACAAGCAGGATAATTGGTTTAAAATGCCTCGACTTCCTGCCATGCTTTAAACGAGAAGACTGACACCACTCTTGTGTACTGACTAAGATCCCGTTCACGCTGCAGAAAGTCAATCCAGATATTCTTTAAGATGGATACGTTCAGACCTATTTTCAAATCTGTCTATCACGTGCATCCCCACTCAATCCGGCTTGTTTGTTGTCCTCCAAACCACTAGGTGGCGCCTCAAAATATACAGAGTCTGTTCAGGCCGCGGTAGGACCGCGTGTGCACATGCTTCATGCGTTTTTTTTTGTCCCATGTCACTCGTTTATTCCTTTGTAGCCCTGTGGAAAATAAACTCGGGGCAAAGCTGTCGTAGTTTGATGGTTGTTTACATATGGCTATTGTACGCGACCCGGACACTGTCCCTGTAAACCGGAAGTATCACTTTGCTAGCGGGATTCGCTAGCTGCATTTGTGTTTAGACCTGATCCAGATGTAAGCCAATCAAGATTTATCCGGATACATCCGGATTCGCGTTGTTCAGACTAAGAAAAAACTATCAGGATATATCCAGATACGGCCTGAATCCCGAAACTAAACTGAGGAAGAGCTAATTAGCTTAGCATAAACATGCAGGGAAACAGCTGCAGACTTAAACAGAAAACAGTTTTTCAACTTTTTTTTTTTTACATTGTGTTACAGAAAGTACTGATACAGATCAAACAAACACAAAACAGAATCTTAATCAGAAACCTCCTGCACATTGATATGATTTTGTGCTGCACTGTTAATGCCTTCTAATCAGAGGTGGGTGGCCTCTCTTCCACTTACATTGCCTCGCTCCTTTTTCATTTATATACATCTGAAATCACCAGACAGCCATTGTCTAGCTGCCACTGCCTATACAATGTCTGGCAAATTTATGAGAAATACCTTTTTTAAGAATTTTTCAAAAATAATTATCTGGCATCTTAGCAAGCACACTGTATGCGTGTGAAACTACACCTTCAGATGGGAAAATATGTCCTTTTTTTTCTCTATTAGCACTTCTCCCGTGGTATTTTATGATCATTCAGCTCATTATCAGCTGTTTGTTGCGACAATTCAGAGTTTCAGCTGGTGCCTGATATGTTCCTTCATTGTGGCAGAACGGCCTGGTGTGAACAGTAAGGGTTTCCTGCTGATTCATGCTGCAGTCAAATAGTCTCAGCAGAGTTTCTGCTGCGCTCGACCCTTTGATCACAAGAGGAAATGGAGCCTCTAACCTTGTCAACGTGCTGCCTATCAAGCTGTTATGTTATGCCCAATGATGCCTTATAACATCAACAATCCTCTCAGAATCGGTGAAAACTTCAAAGGGGCAGACATTTTTTGGTGAATTTCTTGATGTTTTCTTTCAATTAAAACATCTTAATTGCCTCCACATACATCAGGATCGAGCATCTAAATATTACTTTGAATCTTGAGGTGTTTATATCTGTGTGTGCACGAGTCTGCGTGATAAGAATCTGACACATTTGAGCAGCTCTGAGACAGATAGACTGACTGATGATGATTAATCTCCTAGACACACACACACACACACTAATGCATGCACAATTATCAGAGTAATTAGTTTCCTCAGCAAGTCAGAATCTTCATTGGTCCTCAGTGAGTATTAGCTTTTTCACCCAAAGCTCCCTGATTATTGTTTATTCTCCCACACTGCACCTTCCACAGCCACATTCAGGACTTAAGACTCAGCAACATGAAGATTACAACAGATCCCACAATTATTCGGGAGACAATTATTGTTTAGTTAACAGGAAAATGACACATGTGATGTGCTTATAGGTATTAATCCTTAATAGTGGCTACAGACCTCAGTTTGATCCCTGTTTAATTCTCATAGTGTTTGAGAAGAAGTATTAAAATATTATCTCTCATCTGTGTGGAGGTTTAACTCATGTCTGCATGAATTTCCTCTCTAACTGTTGGCATGTAATTTAAAAGGACTGGAAGCTACACATTGCCTGTTGGTGTGAATGTGTTTGTGTGTTTGTCGTCATGTGGTAGACTGACAAACCTGTCCAGGCTCCAGCTGCTACTAGATGACCAGGAGGTAATGGATGGAGGTGAGTCTAAATAGTCTAAATCTGTTAAAGCCCGTAACATTGAGCTCCTTATATATTCGTATTCATTTTCCATTTCATATACACTGAAACACAGGTTGTCTCCTGTTGTTTATGTCACACTTTCTCACTGGCTTTTTGCCATTTTCCTAGTTGGTTTTCTCATCAGGAGCACTGCTGCCTCACAGCAAACAGGTACCTGGTTTGGGCTTGTCTATTTGAAGTTTGCACATTCTCCCTTACTATGGCCTTTTCTCACAAACTGAAGATGTGCAAGTTAGGTTAACTGGGGACTCCAAATTGGCCCTAGCTGGGAGTGTGACTGGTCATTTGTCTCTATATGTTAGGCCCCAGTCACACTGGAGAAAGTCAATCTGGCTAGAGTAGGATTGAATTGGGATAGCCTTAAAGCTGGATACAGATCAGACTTATTTTCAAATCTGGCTATCACACACACGTGTCCGCTATCAAGCCAGCTTAATCCGGCTTGTTTGTTCTTCTCCAAACTGCTAGGTGTCGCCTCGTAATATACAGAGTCCATTCAGGTCGCGGTAGCACCACGTGCGCATGCGTCAGACATTTTTTTTATCCTGTGTCGCACGTTCTTTCGTGTTTTTCAGTTCAAAAAGAGTTTATTCCTTTGTAGCCCTGTCGAAAATAAACTCGGTGCAAAGCTGTCGTAGTTCGACGGTTGTTTACATATGGGTTTTGTGAACCTGAAGTATCACATCGCTAGTGGGATTTGCTAGCCGCATTTGTGTTCAGACCTGAGCCAGATGTAAGCCAATCCGGCTAGAGGTGGATTGAAATCAATTTTGGATATATCCGAATTCGCGTTACTCGCATACTCAGAAAAAAGCGATCCAGATATATCCAGATACGGCCCGAATCCCGCTCTAGCCGGATTGATGTACCCAGTGTGAACGGGGTCCTAGCCCTGAAACAGACAGGCTAGACTCTCACCCATTGACATCTGGGAGCCTGCAGCCCCCCTGTGACTCTGTACAGGATGAAGCAGGATAGATAGTTTCCTTATATTTAAGAAAAATCCACTGGCTGTAAAGTATCTGTCTCTCTTTAATTCTTATTAGCATGATCATGTCTCTTTTATAGGACATGATGTATAATGTAAACTTGTCTGTGGATATTTTCACACTGTCTATACACTAATGACAGGTGGATATCATCCCTAATTTAAGACAACATTGTTCCACATCACAACCCACAACACACTCTCATGAATAGAAAAACGATTCTGGCGGTGTCTCATCTTTGTCTCCACATCTGCTCTCTTGTGGGGCAAAATAAGCAGAAATGTGCAACACTGAGAGCCGAGGGCCAAAACACAACAGTTAGAGAAAGGCCAATAACGGTTGGACATTAATTATTTAGACACGGAGGCAGCAGCAGTGTGGCATTTTAGGTTTACTGTCACCACCAAGCTTATTAAAATGCAGCATTTAAAAAAAAAACGCTTAAAAAAATAACCAGTGAACTTCAATTGTACTCCATGAAAGAGTTGTGTTTTATTCCTCTGAACTCTTTTCAGTGTGATGATTACTGTGACCTTAATGAGTACAGAGATAGGTTTGTCATGTAAAGAGCCTCTCAGTGCTGACCCACGGTTTTATAACAGGCGGGGATAATTTCCTCTGTCATTCTCAGCCTCCTATCTGCCCGGAGTAGGAGAAAAAGCACGGAAACGTGTCTCCTCCTCAGCACCCTCAAACTCTTTCCACTGATCCGGTCTGCATTTATTACCTATCAATATTTATGCGTGAGTAAACAGCATCCTCAAGTCCAGTGTTGAATAAGACATGCATGGGTATTGATCCTTGGGAAGAGCGGTCCCGTCTGCTTTAATGGAATAACTAAACTGATGGCCATTTGTAAATGGGCTCATTGGAGTTAATGCACACGGATGCACGCTGCATCCAGAATACAACAATCGCTGTATTAACATGTTGATTTGCCTCATTTCGGCTCAGACATGCTTTAAATGCAACTTACTAAGTATCAATGTTGCTTTTGTAAAGTTGCACACTTCCCAATCAGCATGGTTGTACTGATTGATTGATGGAAAACTGAATAAAGACAAATGAATGAATAGGTGAACGTCTTCTACTTCCTCATTATTGCTCCATGGCTGTTGCTTGGTGATGGTGGTTGAAAGTGGAGGATTGTGAGTGTGAATGAAAGACAGTTTTGATTTGGCATGAATGTACTTTCCCTCCCTTCATCCCTTTCACTCTTGCCTCTTATTCTCTTTGTGTGTTTCTATAAATAATAATAAATGAGCCTGGCTGTGAAACAGGCAGGCTACAGGTTTCACTTTGAAATCTAAAGTGTTGGGAACAGCTCTCAGTCCAGGATGGATTCATTCAAAGCTGCCTCTTTGTTAAAAGGGGGAGAATGAACAAGCAGAGTGAGTGAAAGGGAGACTTTACAAGGCGACCCACTCAAACCTGCTTTACCAAATATGTTACAAATGTGTCCATTCACTAAACCTTCACCAAAGAGAGTGAAGGCACAGATCAGCCAGCAGAAACAAGCACAGAGGCTCTGCCAACCTTTGCAACAAATGACATGTAAAGACCTCCATCCATTCTTAACCCACTTTGTCCTTTACTACAGGGTCACAACACACAGACAGGACTGGTGCAAGAACGTGGACCCTGGAAGGGCCAGAGTCGCCTCTACTTTCGGAGGCAGGGTGATGCTCAGGATGTTCTATCAGTCTGTGGTGACCAGTGCCATCATGTATGCTGTTGTCGGGCAGCAGTCTAAGGGTGAGGGACATAAACAGACTCAACAGAATCATCAGGAAGGCCGGCCATGTTGTAGGAGAGGACCTAGACTCTCTGACAGAGGTGTGTCAGAGGAGGATGTTGTCCAAAATAAAGACCATAGTGGACTGTCCCTCTCACCCGCTCCACACTGTGCTGACCAGCTACAGGAGCTCGTTCAGCAACAGACTCCGACTCCCACGATGCACCACAGAGAGACACAGGAAGTCATTCCTGCCTGTCTCCATCAAACTACTGAACTCTGAACTGTAACAGTCAGACACTGTACAGAATACTGGTACATTCATGTCATGCTCTTTACTATGTAAAGGTTTTTATACAGTAGTAAATATGTTTCTTCTTCTTTAGATACAACTCAGGGATTTAAATTCTACCTAGGTATTTGTATATTTATTCTATATTTCAATTTCATGCCATCTTTTATTCTTGTCTGTAACAAAAAGAATTTCCCCCTCAGGATAAATAAAGGAATTCTGATTCTGATCCTGCTGCTAATCTAAGGCTACATCCATCCATCTAATCTGACCACTATGCTGTTCTTATGCCTTCTACAGTGATTATTGTCACCCTGAATCTTTAGCGCCACATCAAGAATGTAGCATCGTGTGTATAATTAAAATCCTTTTTACAGGATGCTTGTTTTACATGAATAACTGGAAAAAACAAAGCAAAGGTCACACATCATTTTCAACCAGCCAAAGACTACTAATGTTAATTAGCTTGATCAGCTACCTCACTGCAGCTAGAATCTGGCAGTGACAGTCTATCCAGCTGGCTCTAGATGTGTGCTACATGCCTGAATGTGGTACTTTTAGGGGTATTCCTCTCTCTGGTTTCCACTTGTAGATGGGTCCAGCATCTCATTGACTAATTTGAGGCCAACAAATCATTTCTAAAATGAATCGCTGAATATTTGAAATAGTCTTTTAAATATTCAGCTAATTCAGTTTTTGCTTTTAATGATGTGCAGACAGTTGAGAATGGTGTGAGACTGCAGACTGTTGTTGACACTTACAGCTATCCTCTTCTTCAGAAATGAGCTTGACCACGTAGCAGGCGTAGATAAACCCCACCAACTAGAGACAAAGAAAAAAAAGAAGAGATTATTCCGTTGTGCACAATAGATGGTAGAGGAGTGAGGATGCACGGACATCGAACAAATAGTAGGAACAGATAGAGAAAACAGGTGTTGGTTTAAGTGGAGCAGAACAGCACGGTGGTATTTTGCTCCAAAATAGAGCACTTGAATCAATGAACAGACAGACACACACACACACTGTGAATGTCTGGTGTGTTCAATGACAACCACAAGGTTAGTCCAGATTTTCATGTTATTATGGTTGTCTACGAATCTTGAAAGAAAATGTGTCACAATCGCCTCTCTATAATGGCTTTGTGGGTAAACATAAGTGAGATTGTGATCACTGAAATTGAATTTTCAGTTTTGTCTATTGCTTTGGTATTACAATGTCAGGCCAGATAGTTGTGTTTTCAGCTGCTATCATCAAAACGAAAACCTTACTACCCCACCACCACCACCAGCAGCAGCAGCACCAGCAGCAGCAGCTCTGTTCTCTGGCTTGGTCTACTGTGCTTTAACCTCACATTTGTTCGAATGCTTCCAAACGTCAAAAAAAGCAGCTGCACAATGTGCCGTGATTGTTAAAGATGAGTATTAAATGTGTGTTTGTGTCTGATGTTTAGACATTAATACAGCCATCATCCACACATGCAGAACACCTTTTCTCTCTCTCTCTCTCTCTGATCCGCTCTGTCATTGGCTCTCTGTTACCAAGGCGACTGATCAGAGAAGGCGTCTGATTGGAGCAAAGATGCAGGAAGGTGCAGTCAAATGTAAAGTTGGCATTTTAGCGACCTTATTACCCCGCGATGATAAGTGTAGGAAAGAGAGACAAATAGGGAAGAGCCGTGCGGGTGACGGAGGTACACTCATTTGTATGAGGGTTTGAGTTCACACGTTACCCTGAATAAAGAGGCCTTAATGCTTAAAGTAAGGCTTTAAGCACGGTGGAAAATGACATTGACCTGGTTGGTATTCTATTGACTACATGGATGCATGCCAACACACACACACATAAACAGCAAGCTGCAAATGTGAGCAGCTACATTTGAGATTCAGCGTATACCTCAAGGTCTTGACCTCATTTAGTCTAAATAATGTTCAGCTCCCAGAGCTCCTCTCTCCACCCTCCTTCCTCATACTCTCTCACTATTCCCTCTCTGCCCCTACATCCCATCCACTTCTCCTTATTTCTCCTCCGTTTGCCTCAGTAAAGTAAACATGTCACAGAAATATGTTTTTGTTGCGAGTAGGGATGCATTTACTTGAGCCGAGCACAGAGACAATGCTGCCAGTGTCACCAAAGGGAGTCAACCATGATGAGAAAATCAATTTGCTTTATGCAGCAAAAATGCTGTAAAAAAATGTACCACAGGTCAAAGATGCGGCTGAACGTTTCCGGCTACAACATCTCAGCTGCCACTGCCGCCGCGCTGACAGCAGTTTGTATGTTGAGAGATTAAGATGACCTCAGCCCACAGGCAGCGTCTCCTGTCTCCTGCCAATCCCACTGAAATGATTTTTCATTCTGCTTGAAGGAGACTTTTAACTTTCGCAGAGTCAAAATGTCATTTAAACGACTTTCAAGAGTTCGAGGAGTTTCCTGACACAAGAAGTAAAAAAAAAAAAAAGCTGCTCCGGAGCTCGTTCTGTCGTCTGCAGGCTCATTGCCTCTGAAAATGACTTTGGGGTGCAGTTTGGTTAGCGCGACTGAACACAGGGTGCAGAGAGCCATGCCCACACTGGTATAGAGAACATTTGATCAGCTGTGACACAGTGTGTTTCTCTGCACACCAATATCCTGTTAATATTCTCCAAACTCAACTTTTGGTGTTGCTGCATGTAAACACAATATCCTGTTTACAATGAGGCTGATTGTATCTCCTCCTGACATGAGGAAATCCAAATAAGATAGCTGGGCTCGACCAATATTAGCATATGGAGTTGTGACTTGTCTCTCTGTGTGTGTGTGTCTTATCTGGTTTGTTGCAGGGACTGAGTTTGTGCCTAAAAAGTTATATTTAGTCTATTGTGAACCCTGCTAAAGTTTTTCAGGGTCAAATTGTTCCAAAACACATTTTTTTAATCTGAAATACAGAACAAAACATCCTGGAACAGATGTTGCTGTGACTAAGATTTTGATCAAAAGACATCAACCATCCACAATAATATATTAAAAGAACACAGACACCCTCGGAGTTAACTTTATTTATTTATTTCCCATCAGTTCTATCACACTGCCTGGGACTCAGGCTATAAAACTATAATATTATGGTTCTGCATATGGCTTCTGTCATCCAGCTTTATAATGTTTCTGTGTCTTTTGTCATATCTGACGGTGGCCGAGAAGGGCCCAGCAAATGCAAAACCCACAACATAAATACAAAAACAACAACATGATTTTACATTCAGCCTGACCATGGAAGCTGGTCACAGGGTGTGAGTGAATGAGGAGGAGGAATTGTGAACATTTAATACGTGAAACATTCTTCACTGTACATGCTCTCCATATTTTTTTTAGCTAATGCTAATAATATGGCAGACTACAACAATATAAATATATAAAAGCCAGTGTAAACATTGTTCATTTGTGACGGCAACAACTGTAGGCTAGTAAACAACATTTCATTTCAAACCTGCAAAATTTCACTTCACTGGTTTCATCAGCGTCCTTTGGGCGTAACTACCATTGTCAAGCGGTTGCATTTATTTTGTTGGATTTTTATTTGGGTTGATATTAGCTTTTCATTATACTGTTTACCTTTCCAGCGCCACAGTCCTGCTGTGTATCCTAGGCACAGCTAGCAAGCTAACTGCTCCAGCCTCATATTACTCTTGCCTGTTGCCATTTATTAACTATCGCAATTACACAATTAGACATAATTCACAAGCTTGTATTAGGGGGTCCCACGAACACTCTGACCAAAAGCCACAACATCGATATTGTTATTTTGAACCACCATTACTTTGGATAAATGTATTCACAACCTTCAATCCCGGCTAATCCAAACGTTTAAACTGTAAATTTCCAGCTGTGCACACTTTTATTTTCTTATCTCTGTCTCTGTCCATCTGAAATCTCTCTTTCAGCTCCTGTTTGCATTGCTGTGCGCTGAATACAGGAGAGTGGCTCCCTGGTTTCTTGGAGAGACGCTGGTTCCTGTTTCCATTTTGTCTGTGGATTAAGGTTACCCACTTCAGAGAGACTGAAGGGTGTACGAAGCGATGAGTGGAAATGGAAATAGCATCACTTCTGCATCGACTCAGACAGGATCCCTGCCCTGATCAGCCTGACAAGCAATAACTTGTACAACTCCCCTGCATCACCTCACAGCAGCGAGCGTCTCATTCACAGCCGAAACCATTTTTATGCGGTTTTATGTGGCAGACACGATCCCGGGAGGCAAGAGGACAGTCTTCATCCCATTTCCTAAACACACTGTACAGCAGGTGCTTGTTGCCATGGTAAACAGCAAATGTAGTTGGATATGCAACACTAAGTCAGTAAAACCTAGTGGCAAGATCCTAAGGTAGAGAAAGCTAATGGTATGGGTAATAAACTGTCAAATGTACATCTTCTTCTTCCCTCTCCGCTGCAGCTGGCTGTAACATTTTCTTTCTCCCTTCAGAGCTTGAACAGAATGTTCTGTTTGCAATGATAATGACTGCACTGTAGTTACACATTCCAGTTTCACAATGTCTTCCCAACAGACCCCATTATATATACAAGGAACACTTGAAAGCCTAGTTTTTAATAAGACATGTATACAGAGTAAACTTATTTTAAGGCTTTTACTTGGCCATAATTAAGGCAGTCCAATTCAAAGATTACAAAATGATAAAAAAAAATACGATTAAAGTACGTTGGTGTCAATATAAAAAGTAAGAATTAAATAAGAAATGGGAATAAAATTAGAAATACATTAGAACTTTATAAAATGCCACTAAAATATGTAAATAATTCCTCTTATCTTTTATTTTTTACTGCACTATATTCTATTTTATTCTATTTAACTCTTGCTCTGACTGTTGGTGTTGTATTGCTGCTGGTACCCAAATTTCCCTGAGGGACCTTCCCAAAGGGATTAATAAAGTATATTCTATTCTATTCTATTCTATTCTATTCTATTCTATTCTATTCTATTCTATTCTATTCTATTCTATTCTAAAAAGGGTGGCTACAAATAAAAACAAAGCTGCAATAATAAGGTAAAGGAATACATAAGGAAAAGACAAGAAAAGGTTCAGGAGGCCGGGATACAACCAGTGTTGATACAGTTCCTATATTGTAGGTAAAAGTTACATTTGCAGGGTTATTCTAAAAAAAGATAAATGAATCATCAGTCCCAAATGCTCCCTTAGCAGACATTCTAACAGCACCTGGAAGTTTTGAAAGCAGCACAGGGAGAAATTACTTGAATGTCAAACAGCTGGTGCTGAGTGAGGAAGAGAAATCTACAAAAAACTTCAGGGGTATCATCTTGGGATGAGACCTTTCAGAAAAGTGAGGACAGATGCCAGGGGAGGACATCTATAGGTCAGTCACTCAGTGACTGTCTTTGTCCTCTAGCAGAGAGAGAGAGAGTTGAGTTTTGCATTTTGCCTTAACAAATGCAGCAGAAAAAACTGACGGCCGCACTCATTTTCTCCCAATGTTTGAGAAAAGAAACTGAATCAGATCACCAGAAATCATATCACACTGTCTCTTATTTACATCTATAATGAATTCTGAGTCATTCAAGATCAAACTTAACGGCAGAGAATCTTGCTTTGCGTTTGTGTGTTATTCTATCATGGCGGTGTCATCGTGTAGGTGTCATTCTTGGATTAAAACTCAAATTTTCCTTGTAGCAGCAACAATAATAAAAAAAAATAAATGTATTTTTGATGAAAACATTTTGTCAGCCAGTGCTACACTGAAAAAAATCCCTCTACTGCTACAATCAATAATTACATCTAATGGCTTTTATCTAGATTTGTTTGAACTGTTTGTGCAAAACTTCACCCAGCTTACAGCAAAAACAAGTGAAGCACAAATGAAGTGAAAAGTCTCAGCTCTGCTCAGAGTGAGTCTGTTTGTTTTCATCTGGTGTCACCGATGCACAGTGCTTCTGTTTAATTGAGTCAGAAGACTCAGTGTTACCTTAAATTTGAGGAAACATACACAGAAAAAAAAGAAAGAAAGATGAGCAGTTCTACTTATTCAGCAAATGTGGGATTAGTGCAGCGGCGCACAGAGGCTGCTTTGGCTGACTGACATTCAATCCTCATGCATTGTTCTCTGTCTTCCCTGATCTTTGAAAAACCAATCTGGGCAGCTTCCATACATGACATCACTGTCAGAGGCCAGCGACATCCACCACATATACAATTAGAAACAGCATTCTGTAGCAAATAATAGTGAGCAACAAAACATTATAACAGTCTCTGTCACCCACTGGTGCCTTGCTGCCATATAGGTCTTGAACCCAGCCTACTCCATGTTGCATGCTTAATTAGGCCCCGTTCACACTGGAGAAAGTCAATTCAGCTAGAGTGGGATTGAATCCGAATAGCCCTTAAACTGGATATGTTCAGACCTATTTTCGAATCTGGCTATCACACATGCGTGTCCATGCTCAATCCGGCTTAATCCGGCTTGTTTGTTGTCCTCCAAACCGCTAGGTGGCGCCTCGTAATATACAGTGTCCATTCAGGCCACAGTAGAACCACATAGTTTTGTTTTTTTTTTCGGTTCAAAAAGCAGTTTATTCCTTTGTAGCAATGTCTAAAATAAACTCGGGGTAAAGCTGTCATAGTTTGATGGCTGTTTACATACGGCTTCTGTATGCAACCCGGACACTGTCCCTGTGAATCGCTAGCGAGATTCGGTAGCCACATTTGTGTTCAGACCTGAGCCACACTTGAGCCAATCCAGCTAGATCCACCTCCAAGAGGTGGATCGAGATCTGTCCGGATATATCTGGATTCACGTTGTTCAGACTCAGAAAAAAACTATTCGGATATATCCAGATACGGCCCGAATCCCGCTCTAGCCGGATTGAATTCCCCAGTGTAAAAGGGGTCTTAGTCATTTTAGGTTAAAAAGGGGGAAGTCAGCAGCCAACAATAAAGCTTCTGGCTCGTGGTGGAAGTGGGTGGATGTTAAGGCAATGAGGCTTCACCTCTTCATCTCTACTGTGCAGACTCCAAGATGGTGTCTTTTTCTAAGATGGCAGTGCCAGGGCCATCGCTTTTGAACAATTGGTGGAGGTGCAGCTGAAACTTTTTTTTAATACAGTCTATGGCCGCTACCTTCATGTGAGTGACTTGGAGTTCAAAAGTGTCTTAAAGGTTTATTTGAAAACCTTTTTTATTATCTAAGGATTTAAAAGTCCTGGAACTAAAAAGACATGTGAGAACTTGCTGTGTTTCAGTCTGACCAGACTGTTCCATTTTAAAAGCTCCCCCTGCAGTGAAGGATCTACTGAGCGGATCCTTCAATACCCAGAAGAAGAAAAACATAGAGAGAAAGAAAACCCTGTGCACTCAGTAAAAGGAACAAAGAAGCACACCTTTACATGTACCTATAAATTGCAGGTGTACGTTTCTTTTGTATAGGACTTCTGAATAGGAAATCCTCCATCCTTTGAAGAATGCAGCCCCTGAATTATGACGCTGCAGCAGAGTGAGCTAAAGGTCAAGAGTGTATAAATAGCAGCAGCCTGATGGTTACATATCAGTAATGATATTGCACCATATATCAATGGCATGTTTGATTATTTGAGTTCTCAGTGTTCCTAAAATACAAATCCATAAGGTTGCTCTGTGCCATGCAACTAGCTCTGACCGTAGGCAGATCCCCCCCCTATCAAAGGGGGTTCTTGCACTTGAAATGATCCCTAAAATGACTTAAGCACACATGCACTCCAGATCACTGTGCCATCAGAAAGTGCCATCTAAGATGCTTTGTTTTTGTTGGGAAATATAATTTAATTATGACTTTGTCTGTTGCTATTAGCAGCTACAATAAAGCTATAAAAAAGCTGTAATTAAAGAAGTCATGCTTCTGCAATTCCCCACTGTGCTACAGTCTGGCAGTGATGGCCTACATTCCACTCAATACTCCCTGAATCCCCCAGGAGAAGCCCCGTGCTCTGTCTCAGCGCAGATGGTGTTCAACACATTGTAAAGAAACTGTAAAGTTTAGGAAGCTAATCTGTCCGCTCCTGAAAACAGGCAACAGCTAACCAGCAAGTGAAGTCTGTAAATGAGTTGAACCAACATATATATAATAATAAAGTTGTGTAATTATAACATGGATAGTGTGTGTGTAAATGAACAACTGAAGAACATCTGTCTCTGCCCCAAAATGGGAGTGAGAAGTCACTTTAGTTTGTTGTCCTAATTAAAACGAATTGCATTCAGCCAAATAATTAGATTCAAGTACTATATTTCTTATGATCAGTCTCATACTGATGGCTTGTTCTGGGGGGCTTCACCATGCATATGGCTCCAGATGGTTGCATAATAAGGTATTCCCTCAGCTGATCTGTAGCGCTATACAGAGAGTGGATATGGTCATAAACATTTCATCACACTCAACACAACACAAACCTGAACAATTCAAGCACCAAGAGTGGTGATGAAACTCTGAACATAAACCTTATTGAACCAGGTTAGGTTAAATATGCAGAATTCAACACAAGTCCTGACTGTGGAACAATCAAACAAATGAAACTAAAATATTTAGCTTTGTCATCTAAGAATATGATCCAATATTACATATATTTAAACATTTAAATTGTTTTATGTCTTATTGACTCACCTTGTGTTTATGAATTTTACTGGATGGTATTTTAACCAAGTGCTGTTGTTCCTGCTTGGATTTTATTGTACAGCACTTTGAAACTGAGTGTTTAAAAAGTTCTTTATAAATAAAGGTATTAAATATGGATTAGCTGTTTATTTGAAGGCCAAATTAGAATCCATCTGTTCAGTGAACACGTATATAATGACATAAAGGACATTTCTGAGGACTTCATACAAACGGTTGTTGCTGCTCCTCAGGCTGGGAAAGGTTACACAACCATCTCTAAAGAGTGTGGGCTCTTAAGGGATGGTTGTGTACAAATGGAGGAATGTCAGGTCCATGGCTATGTTTCCCAGGAGTGGTCTATCAACAAAGATCACTCCAAAAACAACTCATGTAGGGCACCCAGAGTAACCTCTCAGCAGCTAAAGGTTGTTCACCATCAGGAGAACAACCATAGTGTGCACGGCAGAGCTGCAAGGAGAAAATGTGTCGCCTCTCTCATTTAGGGACATTTTTGTTTTGTTTTTGTAACAATCTTTTCATACGTCTCTTTACAGTTCTCACTAACACAGGGTATTGCATTTATGGCATAAAGCCTGGAGAGACTATGTGAAACAAGTTCTTATGAAATAAACATTTGTAGAAATAAGGAATAACTTTTACATCATTCAAACTGTTACATCATATAAACCTATAACTCAGTAAGCTGGAGACAAAATCAGACAGTCAGTGAGCCAGTTAGACGGGCAAACTAGCCCATCACATACCCAACTGACCACCCAGCCGAGTTAAAAACAGGCTATGTCGAAGAACCTGACAGCTGTAATGCCTCAGTGGCTATGCTGCTTCCACACACTGTCCAGACACATCTTAATGTTTATTTGTTGAATCTCAGTTACATATCCAGACAAGTGCTGTCAGATTTTAAGCCCCTTTTCAATCCAAGTTATCATGCCAGGACGACTAGTCGTTCAGTTCTATATACAACCCACACACACCCTAACCCCTCACTTAGTCAATTACACCAAACCAGCCAGCCAGTCAGCCAGCGAACCCGTCAGACTGTTGAGTTTGTGCTCATGGAGCATGACAGTGTTTCCACACACCAATTACAGTGAGACAGTGGTACAGCTGTGAGGTGGCTTGGCACTCAGCCACACTATAAGTACCACTATCGATCGACAGGGAGTGCATGAGGAGGAGCGGGGGTGGGGGATTGGTCGTGCATAGGAAGGCAGGACGATCCAGGATTAAAAAAAAAAAAAAAAAAAAAGGAAAGACAAAGATCCACTCACTCCCAAACTTTTTCTCTTCCTGCCGGTGTAATGATGCACACAGTCACATTAAAGCACTGGTGTGTTTACTGTCTGTATGTCTGTGTAACGTGTGCGCTCTCTACAGTGCAGCCAAGACTGAGATGAAAAGTGGCAGGCCTCCCTCATTCCTGGTATTTATTTTTCTCTCTGTTCTCTCTTCTGATCCTCCTAATTATCACAGTTTGACAGTGCAGAAGACAAAATACAGAAGGCAAGGGTAAGAGACATTCAGAGGGAAAACAGAGGAGAGGTTTTTTTTTTCTTCTTAAAGTCGTACAGAAAACTGAGATAGCGAAAGAGAAACTCGAGCAGCTTATCCAGCCCATTCTATGTTAATGATGGTGTGAAGTTATTAACTTAACCCTTTAAACCCTGGCCATATTAAAAGAAAAAATCACCTAAAAAGACATTCCCGAAGAAAATGAAGAAATGCACCACAATAATAATGTGCATATGCATGTTCCTGGTGTCTAGGGACATCTAGGGACCTCAGAGAATGCATTTCCAGTGTTTAAAATATTGTGTCTATTAGTATGCCTGAGTAAATTAGAAAAAACTACAGGAGAAATGTAACAATTTTATCCTCGCCTAAGTTTTTTTCCTATTTGACAGAGGAAAACACTATGCCAACAATGATTCTATGTACACAGATGCCATTGATCACATTCAGCTATTCCTTGGCTACAAATATACCAAATTTGATAGAATTTGAACAAAGAGCAAAGCCTTCACAAAGGTTTTAGTAAGGATATCACCAGGCGGACACTCAGTTTGGCACAATTTGGCACCACATTGCCAAATAGGTTACTATAGCTATAGCTAGCTTACTCATTTCCAGTGGAAACTGGCTGGAAAATACAATTTATATCCATTTCACTAGTCTATTGCCATCTACTGGAGCTTTTGGGTATGAATTTACCTTGCACTTCATCAACTTCTACCATTATGCACAGTGTAAAATCAATAGAAAAAACATCAAAATGTATGATTTTGTCTCCAAATAGAGTAGTTTTTATTATAATAACTAATAACTAATGTACATTAATGAAAGTCCAACCAAATATTAGGTAAAGAAAATAAAAAATAAAAATAATAAAAAATAAGGAGAGGTGATGCCTCAGTGTTGAGCCCAGATGGGCCTGGAACCTCACTTTCCTCTTCTAAGATACTAGATACTTTATTTTACTCTAAAGCATATACCACAAAGTTGCACAATTACCCACAATTCCCTAACCTGCTCCAGCAGACAAAAAGGATAGCATAGTTATAAGACTCTTTAGAATACATTAAACCTAATGAATGAGGGGGTGTAACTGCATAGACCATCCATTTCAAAGCTTTGTGTCACACATGAAAACAGAACACTTCACCCCATTAGTGTGTTTAGGCCTATTTTTCTATTAAAACCAAGATTTGTGACAGTGTAATCTGATCAGAGATGCACCATCATCACTAAATGCCTTTGAAAGTCATAACCCCAGAACATGTATATTAGGTCGAGTAAGAGAAAGTCACTCATTTAGCTCATGTACTTACAGCCAGGAGTATCTGCAGAGAAGAATGAGCCACCTCTATGAACTGAAAATCCATCAGGCAGCCAGATATAGATATATATCGGTGGTCTTCTGGTGCCCAGGAGGGAGGAGGGGTGATGGGTGTCACCCTGCACCCGGGGCCATTTTCCATCCACCAGGAGCGATGCATGGACAGGTTGAACGTCAGGACAAGGTCAGTGTCCTGGCAGGACAGACAGAGAGAGTGAGAGAGAGAGTGAGAGAGGGTTGAGTTACATCCTCAGACAGAAAACAGAGTAGGGATGAGGCAGAGGCAGATCTCAGAGTCTGGGCAGGGTTTAACCACATTTTAATTGAAACCAAACAGACAGGGCTAAATGACAGGAGGAACAAAAGGTGAATGATGAAAGGAGGATGAGTCATGAGGAGGTCAGTCACTGACATGTGGCAGTTTGTGTTTGAGGAGATGCAGTTAAGTTTTTGTTCTTCTGATTTATGTCTCATTAAGCAGGAGCTGTTAAAACAGAGAAGCACACTTTACTGATGGGGTTTATGGGTCAACTTGCTCCGCGGTTTGATAACTGTCAGCAGAAACAGATTCATTGATCTTTACACACATTGCAATGAAATTTGATTTAAACATTTAATGTATGCAGCGATGATTGATTTCTAGTTTAGACCCACCAATATTTAGCTGTGCTATGTTAAAATGTTCAAAGATCCACTAAAGATGGAGACATGGAATTTTCTTGCAGCAACATCTTAAGCCAAAAAATAGTAAATACAGAAATGCTTTGACAGAATATGGTGGAAATATTAATGTGGACTAAAGAGTAATGTGATTTTTGTGCTTAAAAATAGAGATTGAGCAGAAATTATTCTGATGATTTGCCACAATTGAAGACAAAACGCTGGCATTAGTCGACTTAATTGTGTATTTTCTCTAATGTGAAAAGTGCTTAACTTTTGTCAATCACTCCCAGAGAAACATTCAGCACAGACCGCCTGCAGTTACAATACAGCAAGTCTCTTTTCTAAGAGCCTCAGCGTGCACGAAGAATCGGTTATGACTGCCGTCTTGTTTTGAATAATGCACATATTAAGAACTCCATTTAACAGAGAGACATACTGTAGATCATTCCATGCGTGCCACATTGACACGTTTGCTCATGCCATTAGTCAAATGAAAGGGCTTAAAATGCTCTTTAAAAGCACGCTGAAAGCAAATTCACTTACACTTTTTTTTTATGAACACAAAAATCTTTGTCCATCAAAATTCAATTATGTTCCTAGAAATGCCACCGGGTGCTTTTGATAATTCCGAAACAGATAAATTCCTAGAAGTCAGCATATACTGTATAAAACATACTGTAGCACCATTTTCCAACCTGTGTCAGTGCTACGCCTCACACAGTCTGTTTTCCTTACAACACCTGAGTCAACACGCTTCTTCTTTGTGTATCCTGCTTGTCCTTCTTATCAC
Organism: Parambassis ranga; assembly: GCF_900634625.1. Classification (NCBI taxonomy): domain Eukaryota; kingdom Metazoa; phylum Chordata; class Actinopteri; family Ambassidae; genus Parambassis; species Parambassis ranga. Next base: position 12,606,580 of record NC_041043.1, read on the forward strand.
CCACACTTGACTCCATCACCTCCTTCCATACCCTTATTTAACTTTTCCCTCTATTAATTTATATTGAGGTATCTCCCCCCCCCCTCTTCTTCTTCTTTGTCTTTTTTTATGGCCTCTCTCTATTTCAGCATAATGAGTAAATGCCTCATTAGCACGGAGCTCTGATTAATGCCATCTCTTCATGTTGTGCTCCTCTTTTTAATGAGTAAAATCTCTCTCTCTCTCGCTCCCTCTCTCCCATCCCTTTCCCTCCGTCTGTCACTGCCGTGCTCCATTTCTTTCTCCCTCTTTTCTTTTTTATATTTCTCACACCTCTCTTCTTTCTTGCTCTTGTTTCTCTTTCCCTCTCTCTCCGTTAACGGGGTTGGGAGTCGGGCAATAATTATTTCAGTACAGTGAAATGCCATCCATCAGTGCATTTCTAATGAGCCCCTTTAAAATACACACAGAAAATAATTCTCACTCAAAAGGATGAATTTGGAAAAATTGTCATGAAGACCGGGCATGATTTACTGCTAATAATTCGGGGCTATTCTCACATTATGTTACGGTAATGAAAAGTGAACATTACAGGAGGCGAGTGCACACACTGAACGTGTTGGAATAATGTTGCTGTGCTAAACACTTGAATAACTTGAATAAGGAAAAAAGTCACAATTGTAAGACAGCTGCTATTTTTCCTTTATTTGCAGCCTCTTGTAGAAATACAAATATGACAACATTAATTATAAGCCAATGCCATTCTACAGTTTAGAAAGTCAATATTGACTTCTAGCTTAGCATAAAGAGGGAGATACAGTTAAAAGCTAATAACAAGGTATTGAAGCAAACTTGTCCACACGCTAAGCTAACTACCTCCCTACTCTCAAACGTACTTATTGTCAGCATGGCATCTTGATGTCGTGTGTGCTTTTGCCTTTGAATATAAAAAAAAAACACCACACCTTGAAGAGACTAGAAAAGTGAGGTATACACGTTTCATTTTCAACCGAGCCGTCTTTCTTGACGTCGAGGTTACAGGGTCTGTAATTGAGTGAAACCAGACTGTTACTAATAATAAAAAAGTGTCTTATTGCCTTTCTCCTTGTCCAGTGCCAGCGAGCTCCAGCTGCACAAAATGTGATATTAAAAAAAACCTTATCCCCTAAATTCAAAAATATTGTAATCAACCTGCACAGAGGATTCACAGACGAAGCTCAAAGGACTCCGTGGAAGTGGAATACATACCAGTTAAATTGCAGCTGTGCTGTGGCAGTGATGTATTGATTGTATATGGTGGAATTTATGTAGTAAAGCAACATTTAACCCACTCAGAAGATGAAGCCATAGCTCTGAAATAATCCTGAGATATGAATCTACGGGGTGATAAATGAGCTGTTTGGCTTGCAACCACAAATGAAAAATATGAGTTATACTTGTATTTATATTTCTAACTGTGTGCATGAGTTCCTTGTTAAGAGCCATTCTCCTCATGTTTCCTCCACATATTTCTCTCGCTCTCCTGTTACCTGTCTCTATCTCACACACATAAAATAACACACACACACACACACACACACTTAGTCTATAATTTCCAGTGTGCTAGCTAAGGATCATGCACTCATGCTCTCAGGTCTTTGTCTCTGACTGTGGGCTAGTGCCGCTTCAATGAACCACATCTGTTTTTCCCCCAGCCTTTCCCTCCACCTCTCCCTCTCTTTTAGCAGCCGCCCTTCTCTCTTCCCCCCCGCTCCACTTTCTCTCAATTCCCCCCTCAATTTCCCACCTCCATATTTTCCTTTGTCTTCCACTCCCATGAGGTAAAGGAATGGGGGGGGGGGGGGGGGGGGGCAATTCAGGTTCTCCTCTGATGGTCTGATAGTCAAAGAGGAAGGAATGCTTTTAATGTTACCTGGAACCACACAAAAAGAAGCTGGAAATGGTCAAAACACAGCTGTTGTTATTCTAATCTGTTATTCTAATCAGTGCTACATCTGGATTTGTCTGGACTGGATTTGTTTAACCAAAATCTGTCAACTTATTGGTTCTAACTTAATAGACGATTACAGACCACAGATTTTTTGGATGGATCGATATATCAATGGATGGATGGATGGATGGATAGAGGGCATAATGGAGGGAGTGTGTGTTCCAGCATCTGCTCAACACACAGACCTACAGCTTTATATTGAACCAAGCAAAAACAGACAGGCAATGAAAAAGGTCAACTTGTAGCCACAAAGTTCAGCAGATCATGAAACTAAAGGCTAAAAAAAGATGGAGGGGGCAATATTAGCTTTATTCTATCTTAAGTCAATTTTTCCACTCTATTTCTATTTCTGAAGCTCCATCTCTATCTGCTCCTCTGTCCTCCTTTTCTCTCTCTGCTTTCACCCTCTTCATCGTTCTGCCTGTGTCATTTCACACCAATATAATCAGTCACGGTGCATCTCTCTACATTGTTTTGCTGTTATTTCCCATGGGTGTTAGATGAGGTCTTAACCCATAATGCTTAAGGCACTTTTGTCCTATCAGATTGTTGGGGGTGTCAGAGAATAGTGTGTGTTTGTGTCTGTGTGTGTGTGTGTGAGTGAGCTTGGGGGCAGGTTTAGAAATGAGGGCTGTTCTAGTTCCTAACCCTGACCCTAACCATACAAAACCCATTACCATTTCTAATCAAATGCCTCAACATAGCCATTCTAACCTCTTCCATCTTTCAGATAGGTGGGCTAATTATACTGCTTCTCCACACAACCACAGGCGGAATACTCAATTTAATGGATGGGGGTGCTAATAGAGGCTTTCAATGGGTTAATATTTTGTAAACCCTTTAGCCACGCCTTAAGCTGTAAATCAGAATCCTACCAGAGCTTGTGTTTTATTTCTGAGCAGGGAAAGAGAAATAATGCTCTAGCTGAATATTTAAAATGGCTCAAAAGAATGTTTGTTAAACCAAAAGGTGTTTTGTACAGATAACGTCAGACAAAAAAAAGTATTACCTAAACTCTGCAGATCCCAGCAGCCCATCCTTGCTGTTGTTGTGTTCTGACCCAGTTGTCTAGGCATCAGAATTGTTTCTGCTTCAAAACACACCAGCTTCAATAACTATATATAGACCCTTTAAAGGCTCAATAGTAACACGATGAGAAATATTATTTCCTTTACCTGTTTACCAATTCAAACCAAATTTTCTAATCTAATCTAATCTAATCTAATCTAATCTAATCTAATCTAATCTAATCTAATAAAAAGTTATCAAATTAAATTATCATTGAATCTTTCATAGAATCTAATCCATTATAATCTCATATTATCTGTTGTTGATTGTTGTTGTTGTTGTTGATTTTAATCTAATCTTTCGGTCTAATCTCTTGTAATATCATGTAGTCTCATTTAATCTGTCTAATCCCAACAAGCATCATCTAATCTAGCAAAATCTTCTTTTTGATATATCTGATCAAATCTCATCTAATCTATATAATTTAATCTAATCTCATTCTCTCATCTAAAAATTTAGACCAACAACAAAAACTGCGATCTGTGATTAGCCACTGTAAATACCCGTCTGATCAGATGTAGCTACTATAGCGTTAGCATGTACAATCTCATTATGACCACGGCCAACAAGGGCCTAAACACACACGACCTGGCATTATTTAACCAAATGAGCTTTGGTCCTGGTTATGATAAAAACACAGTTAAGATATATACTGTAAAAGCTGGTAAACTATGGGCAGAGTAGCACTTTAGCATGAATGGTCAATATCACACACAGTGAAGCTAAATCCATTTCAATCAAGGCTGAAAATGAACACCATCCAAACTCTAAGACAAGTTTGACTGCAGCAGTCAATCAAATCCATTATGTACAGCGGCAAATAGCCAATCTGTTCTTAACCAGCTTGCTCTATTTGAACAACAACTAAAAACTCACTCTTGTCGTTGCGCATGAGAACTATACAGTAACAATGACTAATCAAATCAAATCAGGAGTAATAACATCTCAGGACTCTAGTAATAAAATTTGCTGGAAGAAATGTCCCACTGGAGATGTGTTGATGAAAAAAAAAAGGCAATTTCATGCCACGACTTCCACAAATGTATCCATTGATCACACACAGTCAGGGCTGATGGATTAACTCAGTGAATCAGGGTGGATGTTTTAACTACAACTCCTATGATTAAATGCAGGATCCCCTCATTCATCGTCCCAATTGGCAGCACTAGATGAATACTGAGAGGAGTAATATTAAGTGACTATTAGCATTCACAACTGGCCTCGGCAATCAGTTTCTTACTTTCTTCAGGGATGAATTGGGTGGTTTGCAGTTTGATTTACTGTCATATTTCTCTACAATTTATCCTGCAGTAAAAAGCCTGCCCTGTACCGACAACAGTATCCATTGATGTTAATGTGAAATTGATTGATTTGAGTTTTTTTTCCCTGTACTGTGTTAGATAAACAATACAATCTTCCAAAGAGGCTTTGTTGCACCAACTTTCCCAGTGTTTCCACTCACTCCTCCATTGTCCCCACTTCCCCTCTCTACTGATTCACATGTGGCTGAAACCCACGACAAATCATCTTCTGTAAATCTTACCATACCTTCGCCTGTCTGAACCTTTCTGTCTCTCTGTCCGCCACTGATGTCTCGTTCCTCTTCCCTCAATCTGTCAGTCTTTTTCAGTTTTTCATCTGTCCATCTTTTTTATCTCTCATTCTTTCACTTTTCCCGCGGCCACCCCTCTACTGTATGTTTGAAATTAGACACCTTGACAGCTATGAAAATCAAAATGGCAGAGTTTTGTGATGTTTTTTTTGGGGGGGTGGGGATTTGTCCCCTCACGTTTCATCTGACTGATATATGACGAATGACAGGCTCTTAGACGACTGGCAGAGCAAACAGACACACACATGCATTTTCACACATACAGTATGCAAAAAAAAAAAGCATGTGGGACAACCCTCCCACACACCCCCTCAGTGTATGAGTGACAGTCTGAGCGTGGTGCATGAGTGTATCTACGCCGTCTGTATCTGTGTGTCATCTGACGCCCAGAGGGTGGCTACATCTTTCATATGACACAGTGGACTACTGACAGTTAGCTGTCTAAGACCGTGTGTATGCATGTGTGAGGGTGTGAGCTGGTGTGAATATGCAAGTGTGTGTGCGTTTGCCACATGGTGACAGTTCTCTCTCTCTCCACAGGGTTCCCCTCCAAAAGTGTCAGTGATGCCACATCAGAAATATTTTTAAAGATTAATTTTAAGGCATTGCTGCTATATTAGATAGTGCAGTAGTGGCTGACAGGACAGATGGGAGTGTGACAGACCGATATACGGTATAAAACTCAGGCTTAAACTCAAATTACTGTCAAGACAGGATGTACACCTTATCTTGCCTCTGGGGCTCCACGGGGGCCTCGCGGAAGGCAAAGATACACATCAGATAGAAAGTTCCATCAAACGTAAATGGTTTAAAAGGCAAAAAAAAAAAAGTCCTAACAAGAGAGGGCAGTGAATCATCAATCAGGTGTAGCTATAGAAATCACCTACAACAGATCACCTACAACTGCTGCCTTATATCTGCTCATAGACATCCTGTGATATCCAAATACAGTCCTTTCAAGCTGCAACCTGCAGAGCTGGAAAAAAAATGAACCCCAATGTGTGCAGTTCCCTCTGTAGCCTCTGGGGGATGGCTCCAGAAGCAAGCAAATTACAATATCTACAATCTATGGACCCTCTTCTATGGAATCGGCCATATTTTCCAGTAGCTAAACACAAACACTGGCTCAAGACAGGTTTTTTAGTTCTAAAAAAAAAAACAAAATTTAAGAAGCATTAAGTCTGTAAATAAAAAAAACAGTCCCTACTCATACTACTCGAGATGTTCTTTTCTGCCCACAGGGTAGAACAACTCCAACAACCAGAATGTCCTGTGATCATTGCCTTTTACGTTCATGGCTACCACAAGCAGCCATTGAGGCTAAACTCGATATTGCTATGACTAACAAAAAGCTACTTTTTAATTTTTTTTTTATTTTATGAAGTGTGTATTCCCTATCCATGTGTAGCCCAAAGCATGTCTGTCATCATCAACATCCCTGCTGTTGGTCCAGCAGGGTCTCAGTGGTGGCACACTTTTTAACTCCTCAACACACTGCAGTTCCTGCACGGTGCCTTCCAGCATTACACTAAGAAGTCGGTGGAACACATTGTGGAACAATTGTGGAATTTGGATAACTCCAAGATGCCAAAAAAAACAGCTGGGAAAGCAACATGGAGGTAAAGGACATATTGCACATTGGTTCCTAAGAGTAAGTGCTTGTTTATTTAGGTAAAATATATAGAAATATATGTGTACATACTCCTTTTTGAGGTGTCATTGTTTTGTCATCGGCTGTTTTCATTGTCAGGAAGAAACTGTCAAAACACTTCAAGAGTTGGTTCTAACTTTGATTCACTTTTCCTGCAGTATGCGTGGGACAATGCCAGTGACTCATGGCTGACATGCTCCATGACTTCCTGTTAACTCTGTCATGATGTCTCATCAGCCCCTCTTTACCATTAACCCAGTCATGACGGCGATCTGCCTGCGATGTCTGTCCATCTGGTTTCCCCTGAATTCAGGATTTCAAACTGAGCTGACAAACACTGACGCATTTCTCCCTCCCTCGCTATCTCTCCCACCTTCTTCACTCACTGTCTAGGGTTTTACTTTCCTTCTCAAGAAGAAATGTCAGAGACGTTTGGCAAATTTCATACCATTATATGTCTGACATTCCTTCTGCTATGCTGCAAAACACCAAGAAGATTTGCAGTTTATTCGCCAAAAATATCAAATAATCTGAGTGGAATGTTCATCTGTGAAGTGATTGCACTGTTTTATTTTTCTTATTTAACACATGCAAATTGAATTAACAGTTATTTTGAATAAAGATCCAAGCTTTCCTCCCTGACAGTCAGATCAGTGTTTACACAAACTTAACACTGCTGGATGTGGGACACACAATCTATTCATGGATAAAACGGGGGGTTAGGTTGAAAAATCACATCAAAGCAACAATACAAATCCAAGAGTAAAATGGAACAAATCAAAGTGAGGCTGATTGTCACACTCTTTTATCCACAGATGTCAGATCTCTGTAATGAAGAAAAATGGAGCATGTCACAATTGGTTTTGTCCTGTGACCCCAAAGTACTGTTCAGAGTGTATAAAGTAATGTATTAAATTGGTCCAATTTATAAAAAACTGCAGTATGAACTGTGTTGTCCATAAATAGCTATGCCATCTTAACAGGAGCACCTTTCTCTCCGCCCAAGTCTCGACAAAGGAAATATGGAAGAAGGAAGCGAGAGATGAAAATGAGCAAGATGGAAAAGACGTATTCAAACAGCAATTTGCAAAACAACATGAAAAAGACTTGATTATAGGGAGAGGAGAGGGAGAGGAGGGATGTATTACGTGGAGATGAAGAGAGCCGGGCGCAGGAGGAAAGGGGGAGAGAGAGAGAGAGAGACAGAGAAAGAGGAACGCAAGATCAAAACGCAATAGAAACTGATAGAATTTTCATCTATATCACAGAGAGCACCGAGCATGCCATCATTACCCTTATCAAACACAGACAAGTGTGTGGAAGACACATAAAAAGAGGCAGCAGAAATACATGTCACTGCCGTATCTCACTGTGATGAATTTATAAACCACGATGATGCAAAGCTGCAGTCTGCTTGTGCTGGGCTGTCATGACATTGGAGCTTGTGTTCATTTGGCACCTGCTTTTCAGTTTTGAGTCCTTTGGTTCATGTTTGTGGTTCAGAGCGAAATATCAACAAGTGTTGTATGGACTGCTGCTGAATTTGGCAGAGACATCCATGTTCTCTTAATTCCTAACAACTCTGAGGATCCCTTCATTTTCACTGTCATCGACAAAATTAATGACATTCCCATCTGCCTCCACTATACTGTATGCTGATTTATGTGCTACTTAATAGCAATGCATAAAACTGGATGGTTGCCTATATCTATTCATTGATAGATTTTATGATTGCATATCAGTATTATGGTGTCAGCTAATGTATCATTCTATATTTACATTCCTGCTAATTAAAAATATTAGCAAGCTAACACTAACACTTATTTTAATGTCAGCATCTGCTTGTTGTTGAGGGCACCAATTCCCTGTAAGCTAACGTTAATGAGAGAATCACATGCTGCTGCTAAGCTTAGCTGTTTAACCAATGACGAATATTTGTCAAGGCACTGTTTACATGTTTTATTACAACAGTTTAGTACTGGAAATAATCAAAAACATCCATAATATGGCTCACCTTTAACTGCTGTTATTGATACTGAATTGTACATTAAATGTTTATTATTAGCAAAGTGGAATGAGGCAGACGGTTTAATTGACCTGTATAATATGACAAATGATCAACATTTTCATCACTTAAAAATTATATTCTTATGATTTTCAAATAACTATATTCTTGATAAATCTATTTTCATCATCGGTAACAATAAACATGGCTTATTTATAGTATAACAGTACTACCAGGGTAAGTTATATACACAGTAACAGACAATATGCTAACAGTAGCGCCGCCTGTGTTTGGCATTATGCTGTCATGTCATGTTTGACTTCCTTTGTTCTGATTTGAGTGGAAACAGACCACAGACACAGCCATACTTGTTTTACATGTGGTCTGGTGTAATAATAGCCCTCAGGTCAGTAAACAAGCCCTGGAACGGTAGGTGATGGATTCGTATCTCAAACAACAGCTGGTGAATCCGATCAGGAGAGGAGGGGAGCGGGACTTTGCGGCTCCCCACTCTCTCCTCAGCAACTGGGTCAAGGTGGATGTGCCCTTCAGCGAGGCGCACGCAAACTGTTCTGGTCATAAAAACAAGCTGTTCGCCGTCTGGTTTGCGCGTGCATTTCTCTGATTGGTCAGTGGGTAATTGATTAAGGTGTCGCTAATTAACACGCCGTTTCACCCACATTAGAAAGCAGATGTGTTGACTTTGGTCTGTTGAATAACTTCTTCTGAGGAGAACACTCATTATACCACTTTTCCACAGGTTTCTACCTTCCTCCCAAGCCTTCTTAAATGGCTGATGGTCTTGTATTTTGAATGTAATTAAAGCAAAAACTTCTGGGTGGCAACAACACTTAAAAAAACATGTGTCTGTGTGTGCAGAGAAGGGAGAGGGGGCCGAGCGGTATGTGAGCCACAGATAACAGGAGCTGGGGAACAGTCGTTCTCAGGTAGCACTAATTATAATTATAAAAAGATGGGATATCAGGTAATTCAAAGGATAGGATGTATGATACGTGGTGTTATAACAGCAGTTCTGTGACATTTATTAAACTGATAACAAACGTCTTACATAACTGCCCATCAGAATGAGTTAATTACAGCAAACTGTGGTGGGGGAAAGACACCACAGCGTTGAGTGTGTAATCAGCTGTAATCAGCACTCCCATCAAGTGATTTGTTCTGTTTATGGAAGCACTGATTGGCTTTAATTAATTGACCAAGTTGATAATCGCTTTTTTTTTTTTTTTTAAATAGACACATTTTCAATGCAGAAAAGCTTTGCAAAGCCAGTCTGAAAAGAAAAACCTCAACTCACATCCATAAGGCAATACAAATAGGACTGGCATGCATAATATATATATTTTTTTTTACATGTGGTTAAATGTCAGATTCCGGTGTGAGCAGATGATGTCAAAGGACAATGATGAATGGAAAAGGATTAGGAAATTTTTGATTATGGTCTCAGTATGACCTTCTATTGATTCCTGCTTCTCTGAAACAAACCCTTGAAAAACCAAACAATACACAGACTGTGAAAAATGTCAGAGTGACGTAAAGAGTTAAGCATAAATCTCAATACGACTAACATAAACAACTCAGGAACATGATTTGAGCCACTTATGAGCAAATTCAGATTTGGGCTACTTTATGCAGTTTGAATGTTTCATCACTTATGCATCACTGAATCCAAATGTTCAAATCATTTTGGGATCCACATTCATCAAATGAATGCTGCTAGTTTCAGCCATTTTTTATGGGATTTAGTGAAAATTACCAGCTTTAGTCTTGCATCTGAATTGTGATAAAATCCCTCGAAATATGTGTGTCTTCACATCCTGCATGTAAATGCTGTAATGTTAGGTGTTTGTTGGACACCACCTATGCAACTTGATGAGGATGCAGAAATAATCCAAAAAAATCTTCCTTACCCTTGACAGATCTCCAACCTCCAGGTAAAAACAAATGATGAAAACATTCCAGGTCATCCACACTACAAGCCAGGCTGCATACTGCACAGAGACAGAGAGAGAGAGAGAGAGAGAGAGAGAGGACAGTGAGACACAGAGCAGATTTGACAGGCCTTTGTTGGTGAATTAAAAAAGCATGTTCATGTCTTGCATTCGGAGCGAGTGAAACGGCGAGAAGAGACAGAGGGAGGCTTCACTTTTGATGATGTTAAGATGCAGAAAAACAAAAACAACTGTGAAGAGTGCAACCAATCATCTGAATCAAACCAGACAGGGAGAGAAAGGGAAAGCAGGCACTTTGTTGGGAGTGAGTGCGTTTCTGAAAGAATGAGCTGAATGAATGAACTGGTGGAGGGACAGCAGGATTTACAGACTCAGATAAAACTTTCATTCTCCTTCATTATCTGACTTTCAATCAGAAAGTGTTGTCGCTGCCTGTGAAGCAGTTTTTGGAGGGCTGGTTAGGTTTTACACGATGTAAGGTTGGGCCATGAGGAGGCTTATTATGTTATCGACAGCTGCCAGAGAACAGAGAAACAGATAATTCTACTTGGCGAGTTTTTTTTTTTAACTCCAACTGTGTGCACACTCACTGTCTTAAAACATACAATATACATGACCATATATTTTTATATATAATAAACACAGCGCATGATCTCCGTTCACCACAAGCAATCCTTTAATAATGAATGAACTCTGGGTGGTATTTCTAGTTGTATGCAGCTTTATTGATGGTACACTCTCTAGGTACGCATGAGCTGTTTTCATCCTAGAGAAGGGGTTAAATCAGAAGGAGATATAATTTCAGCTGATGGCGTCTGCATGTGTGTGTGTGTCTGTGTGCGGTAAACTCACTCCAGTGACGTATCTCGGCCTGAACTGAATTGTCCCAAACAGGCCCAGGATGACGACGATGATGTGCAGAAAGTTGGTCAGGATGGGAGCCCACTGGTAGCCCAGGAAATCTATCACCTGTCGCTCCAACACACTGACCTGAGGGGAGGAAAGAGGAGGAGGAGGAAGAGGAGGAGGAGGAGGAGAGATTAGTGGCAAATATTAAGTAAATAAGTGAATTAATGCTAAACGTATGTATGCTTTGTGTAATACCACTCTGAAACACTAGGTGGAATATTGCAACAATGTAGTTTCTTGTCCAAAGTAGAAGAAGCAGTGCAGCTCGTGAACAGGACAATAAAACACAACACTCCTGAAAAATGACAATAATCACTGAAAAACCTTCGACAAAAAATATGTTCAGCAACAAAGACAGCTGAAGTGCCGCCACCTTCTGTTGATTGTTGGTATTAATATGACAAATATAATACATACTACTAGTAATAATACTAATACTTTAACATTGCTGAGTAACAAACACAACCGATAGCTTGGCAGCAAAATAGCAATTATTGTTATCAGTCCCAAATAATATAAGGATTTGTTGCTTTCATACATTTCATGCTTGGTGGAATATGTAATAGATTGGACAAAACAAGCGATCGCTTCAGGCTATGGGATTATTTTATTACATTTATCAGATATTTTGTAATAAATATTTGTTTATTTGAGAAAATAATCTGCGGATTAATCAAAAACAAAAATACTCCTTCACTTTAGCCCATCATTGATGCCATTCTGTAACTCACAATAGCAGCACTGTTCATTAAGTTAATTAACCTGTCTTCAGTATATTTGGCCAATTTGTAAAAAACTTGCTAAAGGGTCTGTGAGGTTAGAGAGGACGTACATCATAATATATCATAAATCACAAATGCTTCATCTTAATGAATAAGCTGTAATCAGTTACACATGCATCACTGTTAATCTCCCAGGGATGCGTGTGTGTGTGTGTGTGTGTGTGTGTGTGCATGGTGGGTTATTATCATTCAGTCACTGGAGCCTCACGCTGTGATAGTTAATGAAGTCAGCACAGCGTATGATATGGCACTGCTAAATATATTAACACAAACACAAAGAGAGAGAGAGAGAGAGAGTGTGTGTGTGTGTGTGTGTGTGTGTGTGTGTGGGAGAGAGAAATAGAAAGAGACATATAAAGAACTAAACTAAAAACACAGAAAAAAAAACATATTTTTTTGGTAGTCTAACTCTCTTCTCACACAAACACACACATTTCTGGATGGCTGAGTTTATGGTGCCCCCAATGTGAGACCATATGGCATGCCAATAAATAAGTATACACACACACACACAATGACTAACTAAGTGAGTATGAACCACACTAATTACACGTTCATTTTAATATCAGTGATTGAAAGTGAGATTTAGAGGAATAGTATGAATGAGTGTGTGTTGTGCTGACATATGTGCATCCACCCATGTGTGTGTGTGTGTCTGTGTTTTCATGTCAGGGCAGGTCTGCTGTGCTTGCACTTGACAGCACCTGCTGTTATTGGACACACTGGGCTCAGCTGGCACCGCAATGTGTGAGTGTGAGGGAGAGAGATTGTGGCTCTTTGTGTGAGTGCCTTTATGTGCAGGACAGGCTCCGTCTCTGTTTCTTTGTGTATCTACTTCATTGTGCTATGTAAAAGTGTGTCCTACCATTGACCATTATATAGTGCTGCAATTGGGCCTCTTTCAAACGCACACACACATGCAGAGACTATTACAAAAAGTCAGAGGCCTCCCAGCCCATTACTGAGGCCCCTGGGGGCCCCTCTTTCATTGCCAATAATATAAACAGTCTTTACTCCAGCTGGGATGCACACAAAACACACACACACACACTTTCCCTAAAAAGATTAATCACTGAACACAACTGTGAGACTGAGACAATTTGAATAAAAAAGGCAAGTATCTGAAAACTACTGTACTGGCAGTTTTTGTGTTTTGCTATGTTCATATCAGAACCAATAAAAGCTATATTCAAATCCAGACCATCTGTTCTTTTGCACTGCGCTCATCTTTTCATGTGTAGTTCTCATTACGTGGCTCAGCTGCAAAACAACTGCCATCAGCTACGTCAGTACATCACCCATTGTAATTCAGTCGCTGTGGTCTCCTGACAGACAAAGCATGCACGTAGTCCGTTCTGCCCTAATGCCACTGTGAATTTCATTAATCGAGTGAAAGAAGCCGCTCCGGGGAAAAGGTGTGAAATCACCCTGCTTTTCAAGAACTTCCAAGACTCTGGGATATGGCACTTGATATGTGGAGCTGATGAAAGCTTCAGTGGTGTACAGGTGGAGCTTCAAGCTGGCTATAGCCGGGTCCTTTGGGATCTGCTGCGACACACTTTGATGCTGCAGACAGAGATGTTCATTTCAGTAATACTGCAGCTAAAGCCAGAGGCACGTTCACATTCAGGTTCTTCATCTAGTTGTACTTTAAATCCACCTGTGGACACAGCACATTAGTCTGAATATGTGTTGATTTGGCGCAGATTATTTGTAGGTGAAAGTTGAGGAGAGTATCATTCATCCTTGTGGATTCCTGCAGGGTACAGTATGTCTCTGTTTGGGTATGGTTCACAAAATACAGAAAACAACTTGATATGCAGCCTTCTGTCAATCTGTCTAATGCCAGCACAAAAAATCCCTCAGGGACCAAAACTGTTTATTCCACCTACTGTGTTGTTAGCATAGACTGATGCATTTGCTCTCCTTATGTGAAGTCTAACTGAAGAGCTGCAGTGCATCATTCTGCTGCTACTGTATTTTGTGGCCAAAATGGTTTTGTTTTGTAGCATTCCAAGAAAAAGTAAATCACTATGAGTTTCAGCTGAGGTGAATCACTTTTTGTTTTTAACAATAATTATGATTTGAGAGTGTAATTTTCCGGGATCTGCTACTGGATTTACATAATTAGCCATGTTTCACCAACAGTGCCGATTGTCACCTGCACATTTACCCAGCTGCTGCTAATTAACGCTCATTCTCTGAGTTGGACAGAACAGGCACAATAATAAAACTCCCAGATGTTGTAGAGTTGCTATGGTCGAAGAACACCAACAGAATGATGGTCTTGCTTTTAGTAGAGTTTTAGACCTTCATGGCTGTGTAAGCTAAATTTATGATACGCAAGTACAGAAGAAAGTAGCATGGAGCAACCATGTCCAGAACCTGCCTTGCTGCTGTAAACCCAAAATGATACTGAAATTTTATATTTCCATATATATTTTTATTCTCTCTCTTGATTTAATGCTTGGTGCACTATTAAAAGAAATAATAGCATCAATTTTCGGGTGTCAAGATTTTAGGTCCTGGAATCTCCGAGAGGAGCACTGAGCTTCAGATCTGGGGAATTCAGATGCATCACCTCAAACTTTGCCCAGAGCATCACACTGTCTCCAGCAGCTTCATGAAAGACACACAGGATGAATGAAAGGAAGACATATTTTCATGCTGAAATGAACAGGGTCAGCTTGGTCACTGTACATTCTAAAGCTCTTTTCTATCACAGTCAGAATCAATGTTTTAAAGCTGTTTTTTCTACATGTGCATCAATGGGCCTTTGGTGACCCTGTCACTGGCTCCCCGTGTGCCCCTCTTTGGACCATTTTTGTAGACAGCATATCAGAGGCGCTCTACAAGACATGGCATTTTGGAGATGTTCTGACCTAGTTGTCAATCCCTCACCCTTGCTCTGTGTAACACATAAGCTAAACGTTCCATAGACACACACACAGACACACACACCACAGACATGAAGCTGCAGCAACCGAGGAGACGCTGGCAATCAAACACTTGGGGAATAGATTAGCAGCAGAAAGATGAGGATGATGAAAAACGCAGAGGCGCAAGAGCCTTCAGTGAATTTGGAGGAAGGATTTTGGTATATTCGATAGTGAATGGTAGAATGATATCAAAGAATAATTATTGCAACAGACAGGAAGACAGCTGCACTGTGCGACCATTAAGAGACAGGGCAGGGTGATAAAAGTGTCTTTTATCTAGAGGAGAAAAGAGAATAAGACA
Organism: Parambassis ranga; assembly: GCF_900634625.1. Taxonomy (NCBI): domain Eukaryota; kingdom Metazoa; phylum Chordata; class Actinopteri; family Ambassidae; genus Parambassis; species Parambassis ranga. The sequence goes on from NC_041043.1 coordinate 12,621,786, forward strand.
GTGAGGGACAGAGAGACAGAGCAAGAGATCTGATGAGAGGGCATCAAGAGATGGCGTGGGGTGATTAGGATCCAACTGTTACTGAGGAATGTCAAAAAGAGGCGGTGGGTAAGAGACATGAAAATCATGTGTCATCTTCTCCATCCGCACTTTGTTTCCCATGTTCTCATTTCCCTTAAACCCCTTTTCCTCTCCTCATCTTCACCCCCTGCTCTCCTTCCTGTCTTCTCCTCTTACATATTTAATTTGCATTCATCTGTTACAGATCTGTTGTCATAAAACAGCAAATTACCTCATCTGCCTCCTCCCTCTTTTTCCTTCCATTACTGCAAAGCCTTCCCACTCCTTTGTTTCCATCTCCACCGTCCCTCTTCTCCTGTGCCCTCGACTCTACCTGCCTCTGTTTCTGTTCTGTCACTCCCTTCCTTCCCTCCCTTATTCCCTTGGCTCTTTGGCTGAGAGTTTTCGCTGGGTTCTGTGACCTTTAAAAAAACTGCTGATCAAATCCTGCTGCTCATCCCATTATAGACGACAGAGAGGGAGGGAAAGGGGACAGGGATGAAGTGGAGGAGATCAGGTCAGACAGGGTAGGATGAGATAAACAGTGAGAAGAAGCTGGGGAAAAAGAGATGGCGGAGGAGAGGTGGTAAAGAAAGCAGCAGGGTAGAGTGGAGAGAAAAAACAGGCGGTGGGAGTGTGAAAATGTCGAAATTATGATTCACATAAGGAGCATCACAACACAAGCAGCCACATTCAAGCAACTCACAAACACATTGTAGTAAATATGAGCCCTTTTTCCCTCAACAGCTTTCATTCTGAAACATGATTTTTTTTTCTGTTTCTGTAATCATCGTAAACTTTATTCTCCTAATAAAACTCTGAAGCAATCGTGGTTTACTGTTAACTTAATTAAGGCCGCCAGCCTGCGCAGTATCCCACTGTGTACAGCATCCTATCGATTTGGTTCACACAACGATCAATTCATCTCCATTGGAGGCTATTAGGGACCATTTGTGGCTACTTAGGGCTCGGAGAGAGAGGAAAGACGGCAGAGGAAGATGTAGGGAGCTAAATCAAGAGGGAAAAAAAATCTGAAATGATGCCGTGAAAAGAAAAAGAACGGAGGGAGAGCAAAGCAGTGGGGGGAAATGGTTAGGAAGGAAAAGAGCGGTGATGGAAAAAGACAATGACGATCATAGGTGCAAATCTCTCCATTAAATATCCAATTTCCTCCATTCAGGCCAACTCATTGTCATCACAACTCTTCAATCACATCTGTAATAGCTATAATGTCCTTAATCACTCCGTCACACACCGCCAAGTTTAAGTCCCACTTAAATCAACATTACAAGATGGTCATTTGTGTACTTAAAGCAGTGAGTCATCAGATGACGTTGCTTTCTTCGCATGACTTTGCTGATCTTTATAAGAGTTCAGCTGTCTAGAAACTTTCAGATCTTCTGCCTGCACGTCACGCGTTGTTGTGGGTCACCATGTCACCATGATAACAGCAGAACCATTTTCTTCGTACAATGAGTTTTATGTTGCAAAAGTCAGCCAAACTACCGCCCTTTCTTCTAAACCTAACCCCTGTTTTCTTAATGCCTAATCCAAACTCTTTGTCAAATGGAAATGGAACTGACATTCATCCACAAATCCTGGGAGGTAAGTGTGCTGCAGCATTAATGCCATCACACACCCCTCCAACCTCCTTACACGTACTTTTGTGGCTATTTGTGTTCCATAATAAGATGATGTTGGACCACACGTCCACACATTCAACTCCATATAATCTCAAGAGGATGTTAATATTGGCTCAATGTGCCATTTATTTGTGAGGATGTGTTTGTTCTGTGATAACACTTCATCATAGTGGCTCTGTAGCTGCAGAGGTGAATCAGGTGAAACATGCCAGGGATCAAAGAAAAAATATTGATGTGCAGGGGGTGTAAAACAAATGTAAATCGCTCGGCTGGTTTAAGACTTCAGGTGATTTCTGCACCCAAGTTCAAATGTCAATGATCTGACCTACACACAAACAAACTACAGTAGCACTGTAGAAGCCCCAGGGTTCAGATTAATCAATGCTGTGTGTTCAAAACATAATAAAACACAAACTTAATGAGAATACTTAACACTTGAACCGTTATGGAAACTTCACTGTTCACATTCCAGCTGTAATCAGTAAAAGAATACCAGCTTATAATGTAGTTAACTGTCAAGCAGGGCTATCAGACTTTGAAGCTTGTATGGTGTAATGTCTGATAGTAAAAGTACTGGCCTAGTTCATGGATCCCTGTCCAGATTATACACATTTAGTTTTGCACTTTTTGTTGCCCTGTCATAATGTCAGTTTTTATAAATCTGGCTGTGGTTGCCTGTCAACAGATGGGAAGAGGCAGTGTTAGCCAGTTAGCAACTCCCTGTAAGTACCCTTATGTGTCATGTGGAACAACCGAGATGGATCAAGATGGCAGCGTGTTAATGAAAGCTGTGCTGTAGAAGAGCACTCGTAGGCTGTCATTATGGTCACTCATCTTCATACTACAGCTCTAGACAGACTACTTAGAAATACGAGCATGAGCAACTGCTGGCCCACAGGCAAAATCCATTTTCTCACCTAATTTGCAATAATAAGCCCCAGCACCTGAACAAATTGTCACTGCAATTTGGAACCCACAGACGTCCGACATACTCAAATGGAATGTCACTGGAAAAACAGACAGATAGACTTGTGAATCTTGTTTCTGGAAAAAAAAAACACTGTGGGGATTTCCAGTCTTCTCTTCTTTAAGTCTTTTGGTTGTTTTTATTTGTAGCTTTGGGTCACTGACAAAGCACTTCAAGGCTAAAATACCTTTAAAGGTTTCGCTCACTATTATGTCACATGCTGAGAGGTTGCTTCACCCCAGAAGTCCAGATGAAGATGTTTCAAGTTAGACAACATAATTTCACCTTTTAACTCAATGGCCTGTGCCATGTTCGGACCATTGACTTAAAAGATGATGCTGCCTTTACATTTCATCTTCCAGATGGATGCAGCCTTGTGTGCGCTTTACATCTGCTCTAAACTGTAATTGTTATGTTGCACTAGGTTTTGAAGCCACACAGACACCTATATGTTTGATGTTAATGTCCTGGTAGTAACATTGCTCTTAGTACCATTAACACGCCATTGTTCCAATGATCCCTCTGTTCCTCTGCTGCTAGTGCAATGGATCCATTTCACATCACCTTGTGAATTAACCAGAGTGATTAATATTCCTCTGAAACATTTCTTTATGTAAACGTGGCATTTAAATGTCAGAAAGCCTGGCTAATCAGTTTGGTATTTCAACAGATCTTCCCTCTCTCTCCGTTACTGTCCACCCCTCTGTCTTTATCTATTTCTACCAATGCTCCTTTGTTTTTCTGTCAGCTGGGTGCTACTTTCTCTCTCTGCCTGGAAACAACAATAAAGGCTGAAACTTCTGATATTGGCTTTCTTATTTTGCTTCTTACGGCCAGTTTAACTTGTCACTATAGTATTATGCACCCTGTCATCACTGGGAAAGCTCAATATGAAGTTGATATTTGCCATCCTTGGAAACAAACACTGAATATGTTATGCATTAGGGGTGTAAGAAAAAAAATCGATTCTGTGAAATATCGCGATATTTTATTTGGAGATACTGGTATCGATTTAAGTTGTGGCCAAATCTTTTTATTTATTAATTATTTATGAGCAAACATTAATTTCAACATCTTACTTTTGTGGTGCACACTGTCTCTTTCAGCATAAAAACAACTTGAATGTGAGATACAGTTGCATTGTGCAATGTTCTTATACAATTAAATATTTTGTTCTTGTGAAAGATGTATTACTAGTATTCAGATGAGGCTTTCCATACTCTTAAAAATATATATATATATAAAATCGCAATATATATCATCTTTGTTACAGTATTGGGATATACCGTATATCGTATTGTATCGTGACATGTGTATTGTGATGTATCGTATCGCCAGATTCTTGCCAATACACAGCCCTATTATGCATAGGCACTAAATTAAAGCAACAATATCATGGTGGACGCTAACCTCAGACTCTACAAATCATCACCCCCAACCCTCTTTGAGGGGATGTTTGCAGCTTTATCAACCCAGTGACATCAGGCCACACGTCTAAAGATTTATTTTCTGCTCATGGAATTACTGAACAACTGAGAATATGTCGGTATCATAATGTTCTGGCAGATCACATGACTCATCTCTGATCAGCAAGAATGCAAACATGACACCCACATGAACAAAACTCTAAAGAACTCTATTTGTTCTCTCTGCCGCAAGTCTAATTCCAGCTTACTTATTGTGCAAATAACCAACACTAGTAATCAAAGCAACATAAAGGCAGGTGACTGTTTTATATGTCAGTACTTAAATAGGACTAAGAGTTGCTGAATTTATTGATGAACACGTGCCAAAACAGGGAACCTAATGTGTCATATTTATGGGTCATTTAAACTGGTAATGAATGGAAACTTTACTCTTTCCCACTGCAGACAAAAGCCAGATGTGAGTTGTTTTTATTGTCTGTTATATATAGTAATACTGATACAATTAGCCTTAGCTTTTCATAGAAAGAGATCAGTTTGTAGGCACAATTGATGGCATGTCCCCATCTCAAAATACAGACCATGTGAGGGTTATTTATAGCTGCGAAATCTGAATAGTGCCCGCATAATAACACACCCACACAGACAAATCTACACAATTCTAAATACACACAGTTAAGCACATGTACCAAACAAAAACCAGACAACATGAATTCACAGCGGCTGGAGGACAATCTCTCTCGCTCTCAGACTATCAATCAGATATCATTAGACTGCCTCAAACAAGAACATGTGTGTGTGTGTGTGTGTGTGTTTGTGTTGGGCTGTGTGCGCTGATACTGAGCTGAATGTGTCATTAGCAATAATTGCAGGTTGCAGCACAAGCTTTTTACAGTCATTTGTCATGATTGACCAACTGATCATGATTAATATTATACACATCATCTCAAGAAACGCACCTGTCCCCGCTCTTCCACCCCGCTCTCTGCTGCTCCTATCTGTGCCCTATTAATCAAACCATTTAGCAGTGATTTTTTTTTTTGATAGAAACCTCGTCCATCTGTTTGTCTCCCTGCTGCCTCTGAAAGCTTTCTCAATCTGTCTGTCAGATTGCCTTTTTCTTGTCTGATCCAGCCCAGACCAAAGAAACGCTGACATTATCAGAGAAGAGCAGAAAATGCTTGGATTTGTCTCAGTGTGTTTCATCTGCTCTGCCGCTCTGATCCTAACTGTACTTTGACAAAAGCGAGAGAAGAAGACGACGACGGAGCTGGACATAACCTGTGGAAGCACATTGTTTGAATTACATTATATGTTTCTTATACCCAATTTAAATATTCATGATAGATTTCTCAAACCTTACTACACCGCCAGCCCAGCGATCTGTAGAGCTACAGTGGTTTTAAACAGGAGTTATACAATCTTTTGTTTTCCTGCTTTTCCTCTCCTGGCTCCTTAATGGCTTCGGCTTCCTCTGCTTATTGCCTTTTCCCTTATTCTTTATCTTTCAACCCTCCCAGTGGTCCTCCTATTCTCCTGTCTCACTCCTGTTTTTATTTCCTTTATCACAAACCTCTATTCTCTGCTTGTCAATTTTGTTTTCTCTTATTTTTGTCTCCATCATTCCTTCTTCTTCTTCTCCTCCTCCTCTTCTTTCCCTTCCATCTTTTTCTCTGTCTTGCCTAGCTTCCATTATCTCCTTTTCCTTGTCTCTCTCACTCTCACCCCACGCCTCCGTTCTTCCCTCTCTCCCTCTCCCTCTTAATCGGTTTCTGTGCCACTATTCAACGCGCGCACACACACACAAAAATGCAGTAGCATCCCTTCTCAGTCAATCTCTAAATGAATTATCAGCCCACCAATGGTTTTCCGTTGGTACACTCTTATATCTTAATGGCCAATCTATGCAGGCAGTGCTTTTATGAGGATAAAATGTGTGTGTGTTTGTGTGTGTGTGTGTGCATGTGTACTTTCTGGTTAGTTCAACTGCCGCATGATAAATAGGAAATATTAGGAGGCACCTCTATAGCACCCAGGGGCTCCGGTTCTGTGTGTATGTGGTGTAAGTGCATCTGTGTGTCTGCATGTTTAAAGTGTGCATTTCATTGTGGAAGCCTGGTTTTTGTCGTGCTTTTGTGTTTTACCTGAACAAAGTAATGTGTTTAATAGTTTAAGTGTGTGCACATGTTTGAGAGAAGGAGAAGCAGGAGTGGAAATGACACCAGATAAACCCACAGATGGACGCCCAGCGGGCTAAGAAACATTAAGGCTGCACAAATACAATAACACACACGGATACACACAGACACACACACACACACTCGCTGAATGGTAAGTAGATATTGGCCTTTCTCTCTCTCCCTGAATGACCTCATGGGAGCCGAATGAAATCAACCACATCATTGGTGGTTGTGGTGTGTGTGTCGAGCTGAGTGTGTGTGTGTGTGTTGTGTAATTGGTATTATAAATGATTGCTTTAAGGAAAAAGCATAATCTAAAACACAAACGTGTATTTTTATGTGTTCATTTATTGTATCTGAGAACTGGATTCTAGGTGGACTTTCTAAACACAAGCTGTTTCACCACCTTCAGTTAAGTCGGGAGACAACAGCATCAGTGTGGTTTATTGTGTCTGGGCCGTGGCCAAAACTAAATTAACTTTGTGTCCTGCGCTGAATGGGAGACATGAAAAGAACCTGAAGTGTCCCAGCTGACAATGAACTGCCGGCCATCTTTGTCACCTTATTTAAATGAGCTTCATTGTGCTCACAGCGCTCATAGCATCAATGGGCGCCTGGCGCTTTATTTCCTCCTGCTCACTGTTATGAAGCAGAAAATGTGGCCATATTTCCATAATATTACTCTGGCTGCTATCACTGAGGCCTCATTGCTGATCGCCCATTCAGTGCTGGTGGAGCAGAGAGCCCTTGCTCCCAGTGCATGTGGACATGAAAGCACGTCTGTGTGTTTACTGTACAGAAACGCCCACCAACAGATTGCACTTAAGCCATTTATGATGCTGTAAATCTGGAAGCCTCTGTGGCTTTTCTTCAGCAGACTACCTGATACTAGGGGCCGAACAGCCAGTCTCTTACAATAGAGCCATGCTCATGATTATGTGAATAAATCCTTTATTTACCTGTGATTTATTTTGAATGTTGATGCTGGAATATGCTCATGGAAACTGAAACATTTGTGGGACAAAGGAGGATGCTTAATAATTCATGACAACCAATTATTTTCAGTAATGATTAATGCCTTTTTTTTTATTAATTGTTTAGGCTGTAATGTCTATCAGAAAACCACAGCTGCTACTCTATACAGAACCATTTGCTTCAATGTTGCTTGTGTTGTCTGACCTATTGTTGTAGAGATGTCAAATTTGCAGTGATGCACCAAGTTAGGCACAACTTCTTCTTGATCTGCATCTTTTTGCCACTCTTAGTTACAAATTTCATGTAATGCATTCAGTTTTTCCCTATTATTAATCATAATAAGACTGAATCACTCATTTGTAATACCCTCTACAACAGCTTAGGACATTTATTAAATAAAATTACCAAACATTACACTAAATGAAATGTGTGCGGAACATGAATTTCAGAGTCATAATAGGCTCAGAGGAACTATTTAGACTGTCTGTTGGCTTGTATCTGCTTTTGTTAATGTAATAAAAGTGAAACATATCACAGCCAACACACACTAACAGCAGCTTGCAGCTGTATCAAATGCATTGCAGGGAGTGTTAAGCATTAAAAAATGAAGAGCAAACTCTTGCAAGCACTGCAATGTTTTCACGACAATCCACTTCACATGCACCACAATAGTTGTTGAATACATGAGAGACTGAATGCCACATGCATTTTCTCTTATTGAACTGTAAATTAGGGCTCCAAAATTTGCCTCAGGCTTATGATTCCTGTCAGATAAACACTGTAAAGCAATGCTGAAATGGATCCCAAATTACTAATGGTGCGTGTTGAAAAGATAACTGCCAGGTATTGGAAACTATAGTGCCTTAGTATAGATATTTGATTTAATACTGAAATGGAGAGTTTCAAAATTGTTGCTTTTACTGAAAAGCGGCAGCTTAAGCCTGAGGAAGTCAATTTTGTCGAGCTGCTTGAGTCCTGCCACATGGAAGCAGCGAGTAAAACAAATCAGCAGAGTGTACATTGTTCCTCCTCCCAATAAGCAAACACACAAGACTTCATGCTGCTAATGTAATCTGAGAGCCTACACACTGTGCAGACATGGCAATTTATGGATTTTCAAACTATTATTGGTATATTACTCAAAGAAGAGGTAGAGATTTATTAAGTACAGGTAAAAAAGCAAATATCAAGGCTCCATGAAAAGTTTGTTATACCTTGTTGACAAGCGAACTAACATGACTATAACCAACAACAACTCTGTTGGTTCTTCTTCTGCGTGACCAGGCAGGAAAACGTACTAACACAGACACTGGTCCCATGACCTGTACATAAAGATGGAAGACATACTGCACCCCAGAAGATGCAGCGTAGGTCTTAAACCACATCTGCTCTCTTAGTGGATGTGGCAAAAAGATGATGTGTTGTCAGCTGATTTTAAGCACACTAATACGTGTTAAATGGTGCCTTTTTTTAAATAGTGATTTAAAGTGTATTAAATCGTGACGAAGTGACGAAGCATAAGCAGCTAATGGAAAACGTTAGCACACGGCAGAGTTGGCTGGTGGTGTGATGATTTGGTCTCTACTGCACAGAATTTTTGTTCCAATATGGCATCTTTTTCCATCATGGCAGCGCCCGTAAGCGAGGTGTTTTCACTTAACCTTTGTACAACAAATGGAGGCACATCATACATCTTTATATACAGTCTATAATTAGTCCAAATAGCATCTGACCTTGCCCGCTGTGATCCTGCTTAAAACACACACAGCGGTCTCCATTATCCTGCTGTTTGCCCTGTCACTGACCCTACATCTGAAACCAGACTCAGGCACACAGTCGCACATTTATACCAACACACATTCTCAAATATGATTTATGCTCGCCATCAATTTTGGGATTACAATGTGAATATTTAATGGAATACGGGGCGGTGGGAGGTGGGATGCTGGTAATAAAAAATAACTTGTTGAGTGTTTGTGAAAACAAAACCCCATTATTCAAGTAGACAGCTATAATGACAAACCAGAACAATGCATGTAATACTTTCCATAAAAATGACTTGTGTGAATAAACTTTCAGGAAAACTGAACTCCATCTAAATTAAAATCAGTAGATGAGCACTGTTTGTCAGCAGAGACCTTATGTGTTTGAAACAATTAACTTTTCTCTCTGCACTCCTGTGGGAAACTAAGCAAGTAAGCAAGTGTGTGCAAGGATACAAGGTGTTACAGAGATTTACTGAGCATTTACAACAGAATCAATCTGCTGACACACTTGGCCATTAGATTAAGTGTGAAAGCATCTAGACTTCACCAGATATCTGTCAGTGAAAAGAGGTCAGGGCAGGAAAGTTAAAGGTAGGGTAGGATATTTTGAAAACTCTGTGAGTCAGCCAGATTTGGAAAGTAAACACATGATCCTTTCTCTCGGAGCTCACCCCGAAGCCACGCCTCCCAATCACATGGACGCATTACCTGAGGACGAGCTGCGGTCTGTGACTTCGGCCATCATGCATGTACCTCTCTGGTGCACGCAGAGCAGGAAGAGAGTGACACCCAGCCAATACTCCGCGCAGGGTCCACCCGGAGGATTGGCTGATGTTTTTAGCGTTTTATAGCTTCCACAGATGATTCATATTCTTCGTTTTAACGTGAAACTGCCGAACTAATCGGTTGCTATTTGATTGTAAAGAGAAGTTACACTAATTTAACAAAAAGTGCATCAGAATGAAATCTCCTACCCAGCAGAGATGAGGAATACCAAATATGTATGATTTTAAAACCATAACCTGAGGCATTACCAGGCCAACTAAGAGATACAATCCTTCTAGCGTGTCTGCCCTGAGGTCGCCTCCAGGATGGACATGCTCTGAACACCTCACCAGGGCAGGTGGCATCTGGATCAAGTGCCTAAACCACCTCAACTGAGTCCTCCTTTCAGCTGCTTGTATTCATTGAACTTATTATTTCAGTTAGTTGGTGAGGGCAAGAAAGTACATTGAGAACCAAACCTGTTTACGTTGTTTTCTGGAGAGGTGTTAACGATGAAGTAAGACACCAGGGACAAAAAACAAAAGCGCAGCCTCCTGTACTGGCGATGGGAAAGGAGTTGATCAGGAGTTTACTCTGCCTTCATAGCTGACAGAAGACGACAACACAGTGTGCAGAAACTGCAGGGTCTGGCTACTAGAGGCTAAGTAGAGGCTGGCTCTCAAGTTTATGTCCGCTCATGGTCTTCTAAATGGATGGATTCACCTTGAGCTTGGTGGACTCTGGTGCTTCAGATTCACTCTTTTGAACCTCCACTGGTGACCTCTTCTTGTCTGGACAACCATAATCCTTCCTACACCTACATCAATCCCTTCCTCCTCCTTTATTCCACCTTGTCTCTCTGTCCCGATCTGCTACAGCTTTATATACCCATCCATCCATCCACCCTTCCCACCTTCCACTTCCTCCTCATTGCATTTGTCTTCCTATGCATCTCTCCATCCCCAGGTTACCACTCCCTCCTTCTATCCACACTTTTTTCACTTGTCCTTCGTTGCCTTACTCCCTCCTTTAGTCACCACTAGCACTCAGGTTTCCACAGCAACACACACTATCACCAAATCACACATGGACAGACTGCACCATCACCTTTACACACACACACAGAAAATATATGCAAGCAGGCAGATGCTTGCCCCAGTAATCAACCCCACACATGCAGAAGAACACAAACATTACTGTTCCAGTGTTATTTCTGCATCTCTCATATACACACATATGCACGCGCACACACACACACACACACAGATGTAATCACCATGAGTGCTGAGAGTGCAGTGCAGAGGTGTAAGAGTTCTAACTGCTACTGGCTGCCATCAATCATAAAATCCTTTCTGGGGATTGGACAGCTGACAGTGTCGGCATTACGCAGCGTCTCCCTTTATTTCAATCAATCATGTCCTCCGCTGCAAAAAGCCCTACAGATTGCCAAATGATATTGGCTTGCTTTCATCAGACTGGGTGAATGATTATGTCGGATTCAGGGGAAGATATTCCCTTTTGTGTTCATGTTTGTTAAGTTCACAGTTTTTGTTTTTTTTTCTCCAGAAAAACTTGCCTCGACGTGAGCGGTATAATAATAACAGACACTGGCAGGTATGATATGGATATATCTATATAATCTTAAGCAATATAAATGTCACACCACAAAGAGCAGCAGAAACAGAGCTAAATAAACACAAACAGCAGTGCAGACACCGCTGGTTTGGTTTTAAAAGTTGGACTTAATTATAATTATAGTCAGACTATGTGTGGCATCAAAGGTAACCCCTTCTATTGCTGCAAAATGTGTGGGGGAAGTTTAACAAACTACCACAACAAATGCCTTTAGAAAAGGTGAGAAAATCCTGATCTTCTGAGTCACTGCATAGCTGGGGACCTGAGTAACTAGTTTTGATAAGAAACATAGTGAGGATAAAGAAATCAAGTCTCACAACATATTGTGAGTCTGAATATCTGCATCTAAGTACAACTACAGCCTCTGTGAACGTATTATCTAGGTTTACAATAATGTTACAAACGCTGTCATACTACTTAAAAGCTAATGTAGCACTAGGATTATGTGATATTTTAATTATCTCTACTTTCATCAAGGACACTAAAGAGCACATCGCACACAATTCATTACTGTCTTGTTTCATGTAAAGCCAGATGTAGAGATAAAACATAATAAGTACTCTGAAAAGTGTCCAAAATGGCTATGTGAGTCATTTTTTATTGGCTTTATATAGCATACAATGTATGGAATCCCTGACACATATACACATACTGAATTTCACTGCCACCACGATGTCTACTACATTCAAACACACACTGTGCTTCTATTTTGGTGAGACGTGACTGTAGTTTGGCTGATATGCTGATACGGAGCCAGGCTGAAAGCTGACACTGTATCCGTATCTCACTTTAGCTGCTGTATTCAAAAATACAAGAGATTGCCAGATCTGATTACTGTGTCTGTGTGTGTTTGTGTGAGTATGACAGCGAGAGCAGAAAGAAAAAAAAATACAGGGCGGTAGTTGGTATAAGTGTGTGTCTATGTGAGAGGGAGATAAGAGTGGAGCCAAAGCAGAGGGCAGGTGTGTAAGGTAATAAGACTAAATCAATTCATACTGAGAGGGAGAACGAGGAGAGGAAGAGAGAGCAGAGGATGAGAGGGCATGGAGAGAGGGATGAGCGGTGGAGGAAAAATGATTACAGGTAAAGATGAAAGTGTAACACTGAGCTCTTTTCTGGGCTCACACATCACCCAATATCTTTTCTGTTACTTAAAGGGATTCAAAACTGAAACAAAACTCTTCTTCAATGGTGCCTTCAGGGACCATGTGAGGAGAAGAGGATTCTCTGGATTCATGCTGAAAGACATGAGAGTAAAAGACCCGGCAGACAGCATCAGCATGTCTGTGTGTGCACATGCCTAACAGTGCATGGATATGAGTTTGTGACTAGCATGACAATGCGAGTTCATTCGCGTGTGTGTGTATGTGTGACAGAGAACAAAGAGGCAAGTAATATATTTATAGATCAAAATAATGGCAGCTTTTGGAGAAGTGACAGAAGGCCTTGGCAGGCAGCAGTGAGAATGTGACCCATCAAGGATAAGAAAAACGCTCCTGTCAAAACACTCTTCCATGCTGATATTATTCCATGCTAACCAAAACACAGAGGCTAACAAGTACCAGCAATTTAAATCATGTGTTTAATCTTCTGTTTCAAAACAAAAAGTCACTTGTCAAAGTGCACGCAATTTTTTACACATACACTGTTTCATACTAAGACACAAGGAATCTCAAGGTTGATTTTTACATTAAATGAGGGGTGATTGATTGATTTAGACATATGCCAGATGTCATTATTATTATTTAAAAATAGCACTTCCAGGTACATTTATCTACATGCATTCTGCATATTCTTTAAGGTAGGTTTGAAATTTTACAAATATTACAAAAGTTATAATGAGTGAATGAAGTCATTAAAATGGCAGAGCAGAGCGTGCTGCGCCATTTGTTAAAGATGCACCAAAAAAATAATTGTATCACATTAGAACCAAGAGTAATTGTTTGAAACTGTGGTGTTAAAGGTCCTTTTTTAAATTTATTCTCAAAATAATTGAAAGCGATCTCTTCTCTGTCTGTACATTAATAGCCTAATGTTTCTTTCCTGTTACCGTAGGCAACAAACTCCTCATCATCTACCCAGACTGCACTCAGTGGCAAAGGTCATGTGTTCGCTGAATATGGTTTCTCAATAACAAATAGTAATTTTGCACAAGATCAAATCAATCTACTCATCACCTGAGTATCTGCCAGAACAGGAAAATGTCAGCTTGTACGCAGTTTCTTCCTCCGTCCACTGAAAACACTAATGGATGAAGTCAGGTTTAAAAATCATTGATGCTTGTGTGCATTGAGCCTCTGATGGAAGAGTCAATATTGACCAAGTGATGGTGATCATTAGCAGATAAATCAATAAAGGTCATACCTACTTTTTCAGACAACCTTTGGTCTAATTCTTGCAGGATAACATCCACTTCGTCTGACTGTTGGCTACTCACATCAGGCCAAGGTAAATGCTCCAAATCAAATCGGAGGAAAAAAGCTATACAGCTAATCATAATGTAGGTTGTTGCTTAAATAAAAAATCGTTAAAGCATAGAAACATGATAAATAGTGTCTTTTTTTCTGGCAGAAAAGAGCCGACAAGGCACTGAGGATCATTCTGTCCAGCATTTTATCAAAACAGCACTATTGTTTCAGTGATATTGTTACAACACAACAGTAACACAGCTGATCGGAAGCCACAAATGGGTTTTTCTTTGAGCAGTCATTTTATTCATTTCCTTTGTTACCAGGGTGACAAGTCCTGGGCAAACCTGTGTGATTGGTTACCTAGGAAGAGTGACAGTGAAGACACTGGCTCCTTTGTGAAAGTATTTTCAACTAGAAGCGCTTAGAGTGGATGCACAAAAAGCATCGTTGGAATATTTGAACACATCGCACAACCACAATGGAGAGTAGCGTCATGTGAGTTGTGCCACGTTTTATCATTCTCTCTCCACCTCTGCTTAGTTTAATATGTTATCATTGTTGTCAATAGTCATCCCTACAGACATAGCATAATATAAACAGATTATTCTACAACACTAAGAATTGAATTTTGTGACTGCTCGAGATGTCCGTCTAGAGAAACCTCACATAATGAAGAGGACACAGCTGAATGCAATTCAAGTAAAACACTGTAAATCTTTGTCTGCAGTTTCTGCTGAAATGTAGCCACAGTAGCACTTTTATAATAACATTGATCGAAACATTTATCAAGCGACATTGGGCAAAACCCAACCGTGAATGTAATAACGGCTAGAAAATATAATGGATTATAATACTAGGTCTCACAGCCAAAAAAGGAGACTGGCCTCCCAAAAAGACTGACAGCATGTGTCTCAAAAACACCATATGTCTCAGTCCAAGTAACAAAGCTCTCTAGAGGTCGGGTAATTATGAAGGAGCAAAAGAGGACGTCAGGTGACATCAACACACGGCCACAATGTCTGCATGTGGAGGAGGTTAGGGTAAACAGATGGGCTGAAAAAATATCAGATTTTAAGCCATGAGACTGCAGACTGAGAAAAGGATCAGCTTTACTAGAACTAGAAAGCATTATGCCTCCTACAACAGCAGTGTAGAGGCATACCCAATTTGCAAAATGAATTGTTTTTGTGCATTTTGATGATTACTTTGAAAATCCACAACCTTAAACCGCAGCTCTCGAAAGAATTTCAGTTTATGCGGCACAAGCTAACAGAGGCTGCAGAGCAGGACAAGGATGTTTTGATAAGAGACTTACTTTAGTGCTAGTTAAGCAGCAACCTTCGGAGCTCAGACATGAAGCCAATGTGGCAGTGCTAAAAACTGCAGTTCATGCTGCAGCCCATAGGGGCTGGCGAGTCAATCCCCATAGCCTCCTATGGTAAAAATGGCCAACAGCTAAACAGCATCCCAGAGCCTCACACTGAGCCTCAAAACGGGTGACGACACAAACAGGTGACAACACAAAAGCTTCATCCATAGCAGAGATGAGTCAGAAACAATGACTTGAGACTTGACTTGAACTTGACTTGACTCGTGAACAATGTTCATTTCATGGAATTATTTATTTCATTATTTCATTCATTTCAGTTTATAAGATGTGTTATTACGCGCAACAAAACGCATGTGTGCAGCCACAGGTTCCAAATCATCAACCTCTCCTGTAGCTGTGCCATTTGTGATACCATTTGGATATGACGCCTTCCAACAGATGGCTAACAAGCGAACGGCAGCCTGCAGAGTGTGTGGCGTCAGGACAAACGATGCCAGCTCAACAACGTCCAACTTCATCAGGCACCTCAAAAAGCACAAGGATAGGTCAGTCTATCACTTGGTTAGGCTAAAGGGAAACTTGGACCATATGGTCAATGGTGCTAGCAATGGTGGTAGCTAGACAGAAGATGCTGCACTTTCAAAATAAAATACTTACTGATAGTGTAAATACATTCCCTAGTATTCGCTTAATATTCTTGAGCTCATTCAGTTTTGATTCTTGGGTGCAACCGTCTCCTCTCAGACTACAGGACATTTTCAGTATTTGCTCCACTGCTACAAAGTCACTACACAACATATTTTGCTGTCTTCAATGTCTGCCATCTATGGTCATTACTGATAACTTTGCAGTGTTAAACGACCCGTTCATCCATTAATCATCCGTACATTCATATGTCTTGTGTATCTATCCATCATTGATCCATCCTCTCTTGTTATCATCTGCCCCTCCCATGCCTCCCCCAGCTCATCTCACCCCCCAACAAGCCCTCTCTCCATTCATTCATCCAAATCTCAGTCCTTCCATCCCAATATCGATCCACGCACAGAGACACTCATCTATCCTCTATGAATGTATCTATCCAACCATCCATTCTTCCTTCTCTTCCCTCCATTCCTCCCTTGGCTCCTTATCCCCACTCTGAGGGTTTCTACAGCAAGACTTAACATGCTCCACTACCTCCGCTGTCCCTGCATGTGAACACACACACACAAACACACAACATCAGTCCCTACAGGATGCAGACGCAAACACACACAGACAGCGTTTTCACAGCTCCCTGAGCAACTCAAATGGCCCAGGAGAGACTGTGCAAAGCAGCGAAAGAGAGAAGAAAAGAGAGAGAGTCTGAGTTTGAGAGAAAGATTGAGAGGCGCAGAGAGAAAAATTACAGCAACAGGGTCAACAATGATACAAGAAAAATATGGTGTAACTGCGTAAGAAACCATGCGCAATCTTTGTCTTCATTATATTGCTGGTAGAAATACAATATATTGACATCAAGAAAAGTAGCAAGATGAAATAATATTGCTGTTTTTTGTTGTTTTTTATATATAGTATAGTGTTGATAAGTTTATAATCCTCTTGTCTGTGCTGAGTACCTTTCCCATATGCAATTGGACTCAACAAAATACCAGTGTCATTCTGAAAATACAGTTGTTTTCCCTCCAAACAGTACATGTTCATCAGACACCAATCATATCTCCATCTGTATCTTCATGTGTAATTAAACTAGAAGCATTGCTTTGCAGTTGCTCACCATTATAATTCAAGCCCCCTTTGATGTAATAAGATCAAAACCACTGCGCAGGCGGAATATCAGGATTCACAGCAACAACAATAGCAACAACTACATCAACAGGATATGAGTTCTCTGAGAACAATAGGAGTGTTTCACCTTGAGGGGTAAATAACAACACAGGAGCAGCTAACCAGCCGAGAGTCAGCAAGGTTTCAAGTGCATTAAAATAAAACAGAGAAGCAGGCGTCTGTCTGTTTCTCTTTGTCCCGTCTGTCTGCCTGCGTGTAAATATTGAGGCAGCAGTATTTGAGCAAACACCATCTCGGCTCATCCGTCAGTGGTGGTCACGCACAAGGTCAGCTTCCAGCACCATCGATACACATCTTAGCAGCTCAGCAGGCCGTGTGCGCGCCTGTGATATCGCTCGCGCAAATCCAGTACACGACCTTTGCTGCATGTCGTCGCCTCGCTTTCCTCTCACTCGCCACTGCAGAGTGTCGATATGAAACCGGCGGCGATTTCCAAAGATGGGGTCAGGACTCAGGAGCATGATGCAGGAAGATTGAAATTGGCCAGCGGATTACTCTGGAGAAACAAGCAATTGAATGCAACTGGCTGAAGGAGCTCTGTCAGTGTCCTCCACAGCTGCAATTTAACACGAAGATTACTTTGCACAAAAAAAAGGATACTGTCAAGGATTAAAAACATTGTAAAAAGCCACGTGTTTGTTTTTTCTCCATCATACATCGCAACAAAATGTACAGAAGTGAAAGTCTGAATGTTCTAACGACTGCTGCGCTCTGAGTCACTTTGCTTTATCTTTGATATGTTGCCTCGTACTTTTTTGCCATCAAAGTAAAGAAAAGTTAACACTTCTAACAACGGAACATCTCGAGCCAAACAGTTGACACTAATCATTTGCCATTAGGGATGTACTTCCCATTCATTTTCTCCACAGACACTAATAGGTGACTCACAGCGTTTCCTTGGCTTTGGTGGGCATGAAACTCCCATGGTTGCATCACCAGTACAAAAGATAGCTGCTTGAACAAAATATCTAGTTCTATGTAAACAAAATAAATGAATAAAAAGTATAAGCCTGGAGAACATAAAATGTTATGTGGTCAGTGAGAAATATTCAGCTACAGTCTTGTTCTATGCAGACATTTTGACCTAGGAAAAATACTGTTGTGTGCAATGACTAGAACTGGACACAAGTAAAATGTGTATATTTACAATATCTTAGCTTGGATGCCTTAATTCACAATTTTTGTGGCACAACATGCACAAAATATAATCTGGATGCTGTAAGTAGTTGACTACTGTAGTTGACTGTACTGACCGCCTGCTGTATAACAAATGGCAGAATTTAACCCTTTTACATGATGGCCACTAACACATATCCTGCCCTAGTTTGACCAGTTTGTAGGGGCACTGAATTCAGTCAGGGTCTTTTATTTGTTTTTTGTTAGCTTTGCTGGAATCTTTTGTTTTCTTTAATTGCAACATGGTTTTGCCAGTTTGACAAAACTTACCAATACTTTAACTTTTAATCTCAGTCATTTGTGTGATAGCACACAACAAGCTACACACTACTAACTGCAGGCCACTGCTTTAAATATTGTGTGTTTATAACAAATGAAGTTGCTGTTCTAAAATGTAAAAGTTGCAGTCTAAAAAATAAAGTCTGACATCTGGAATCCTTTTAAAACTGCTGCAGCTCTGATTTGCACCTTTGACCGTCCCCCCTCTCCCCTCTCCATGGCAACAATAGAGAAACTGGCAGATGGGTCTAACAGCCATCAGGCCAACCTGACAGAAAACACATGCTCAGAAAAGGGGATGGTAAAACTGGCAAAACCTGAATCTTGTGATGACCAATACTAATTTTTATATCTAGAGACTGTATTAACTGTGAGAGCTGTATGTAACATACAGTTTGCAGTACAGTTTGTGTATTGCAAAATATGTATACACAGCAAAAGGTGGGTTTCAGTTTCATTTTACAGTTATGATTTCACAATACGCCCGTCAGTATCACTGAGACTATAGAACAAATAATCCAACTGTGTAAGGATTCAATTTAAAGGCTCTACTGAGCTGTGGAGGAATACAGATTGAGTCAGCTTTTCACTCTAACGCAAAGATTTGACTTTTTTTCGGATTCCACTCTTCCGCAGCTTCACGGACTGTTTTATGATGACAGAGTAAGTTGATTCAGTATCATGGTTTTGCACAGTTTCTGTGCGACTCCAAATACTTTTGCAAAACAAGCCAACTGGGAGTTGTTTTTACAAAGAAAACATCTAGTGTAGAAAATCACAGTTTATTGAGAAAGCTTTCAAAAGAATGAAGTGGAACATCGTCTCTGCACAACAGCTGTTGCTGGTGACAAAAGCTTTTTGAAATAGTTCACCATGGATCTGAAACTTTTGACCTATCTTCCAATAGAGAGTCAAACTGCGTTAGAATATCTTGGCCCTCTCAACATTTAAAGGCTCTTCACAAGACAGTGGATGCCTTCTTTTGCATCTGGTAAGTGGTGTGATAAGTTGTGAATGATAACAGGTGAGCACCTTGTCCTCAAAACCTCCATGGTTCACAAGCCAACAGTGTCCCACCATTCTTTGCACTTTTGCATAATACATGGTCTGAAAAACATGTGCAACTAATCTGCAGGACACACAAGGCAGCCATGCAGAGACAAACGACACACAAGTATGTATATCTCCAACCTTTGTCTGGTAGAGATCTCAAATAACCCACATACAATGACTTGGTGGGCTAGGTGTTACCAAATTTAATGTACATTTAGCTCAAAATATGGAATGAAATCTTTTTCTGATAATGATGCAGATAACTGGGCTTTCCTATCGGTTGATACAAATCTTATACTACTTGTTGGTGTAGAGGAATAAAATACTTCCATACAGGTACCTCTTTTGTTTGCTCCTTGCTGTTGGTCTTTTTTTTTTGTGAGTCAAGTCTACTGGCATGCTGCAGATAGCACCCGGTGCAAACAGAGTTAAGGTGAACATATCTGCCCAATAGATCAGCCCCATTATCAGATACCTGATCCAGCGATGTAGACAATCTTGGGGCCAATATCTAAAACTATATTGCATTGGTGCATTTTAAAAGGTACTTAGTAGGGATGTAGCATAAAATACACATTACTAAACATTTGATGCTTCAGTTGTTGGTCTATTTTTTCAGATGATAACACAAACAGATCGTGCCGAGACCCACATAGACAAGTTTAGTTAGTTTAGGCATTGATTCAGCTTGTGGGGTAAAAATAACTGAACATTTGTGGATGCAAGAAAGCCAAAGGACTAAAAATCAATGCTGTTAGCCTTTGTTGCCCTGAAGTGAAGGAAGCAAATGTTCCAACTAAGTAATTAAAAATATCTGTTATCTTGGATGGAGCTTATACATTGTCTGAACTAAGATAATGTTTAACACAGCAAAGAGTGCCTTGCAATCTCTTAGAGAGGATGACTGTCAATAGCAAGGTAATTATTTTGGGGACAGTTCAGCCCCTGCAGCTGAAATATTACTTCTGTGCCACTGCAAAAAAAATGGTCACAACTGAACCACTGGTACAGGCACTGGTCCTTTGTTTTCTAGACTGTAGCTTATAACCCCTTGACGATGAAATGAACTACCTGTAGAAAAGCACACCTGCTTTCACAAACTTCAATGAAGGCCAGAAAACTAGCACTGGTTCACCTAGGACCACCTGACCAATGACCAATGACTTTGGCCTGATCCATTTATGGCCTTTCTACAATGTGCGATTTTTAGCGATCTTATAAGACCATTGCATGACACACTATACTACGTGAATCTAATAAACTTTGGTACAGCGTCAAGTTTGATGCGTGCAGATTGTACGATGACCGTTTACTGAAACGCAGGCGATCACAGGTTACGTCGTACATCAACATGCGTGGAGTCATAGCAGCTGTCACACTGTGAGTCAGTCATTCTAAATTTCTGACACCGCTAGAATTTGATCTCAGCTTATCTTTGATCGCAAGACGCTGACAACGACCGTCGTGGAACCTGTCTCACAGTGCGATGTAAGACCACCGATTTAGAGCCATGACCAAAGATTCTCCTACGATGCTCGTCTTTCGTCTGCGACAGCCCAAGGTCGCACAGTGTAAACCGGGCATTAGACCTGGGGCTGGACTGATCTGGCACAATGTAACTACCACATCAGGTAAAAACTTGTGCAGAGTCTATTGAAAGCACACTGAATGAACTGCCAGTCAAGTCAGTGGCTGAGGTATGATGTCTGCCATCCTCCAAGCAGAGCCAGAAAAACAGGTGAAGACAGATAAAGGAATGAAAACGGCCACGAAGACTTACATCGACAAGGGTGGGCGTATATATAAAAAGATAGAGACCTGAAGCGGGAGAGACTGACAAATTAGAGACTGTGAAAAAGAAAGAGGGACAGAAAATCTATAGACTCAGAGCTGAGACTGTGTGTGGCCCTTGTTGAAAGCAGCGCGTTGTACATAAAGGATAGGAAAACCTTTTTATCTCACTGAGTTGCAGCAATGAGGTAGCAGGTCTGAAGATTATGTTTGTTGCCACGGAGCAGAAGCTCGACTCAAACCATTCTCAATGTGCATTCACTTTAAACCGCTGAAGAACTGAGATAGCCACATACTGCAGATAAATATGACTATCGCTAATAAAATGATATGGGAACTGAGTGTGAATTTTGCAAAGCTGCAATACTGAAGGTAATTTTACTAGTTATACCAATGTGCAAACCGAGTCTACGGAAGTTAACAGAAAATCCTGTCTATTATACTTTAAGCTGGGGAAATGGATGTTTGCCTGTAATATTAAAGTCGACATAGCTCATGGATGCTTTTCTGAAACTTGTCTTTCTTTTATTCAAAATGTGTCTTGGATAAGTATTGACTTAAGGGTTTTAAATGACTGCACAGTCACTGTTTTGCAATCAGGTAACACACACAGCACCCATGCAGAGATACCATTTCTGCATTCATGTCACAGCTTCCAAGAGGTAAATTATTCATTATGTCCCTCAGTGGTGGAAATGTCACAGGGATGTACTGCCACAGAGAGACAAACAGTATGTCTCAGATAGCCTATGGCCACTCTAAAAGATGTTAAAGAATTTCTGTTTTGTAATTCAAAACATCAATTATATTTCTTTTATTCTACCTGATTAGGAATTATTATCTCGCTATAATTGGGCCCTACATTGAATTACAAGGCTATAATTTTACTCCATTTACTCTATTTAATTAACGTACACACCAACAACATAATTAACGTTCCATCAACATTTAACACCCACCAGCAATCTGCACAAGCTCCAGCTGAACCAGCCAAAGGTGGGAGGCCATGGGTCTGTTACCTTTCACGTCATTGGATGATTTAGTCATCTTATTTTTTTTCCAGCCTCTGACAGTAGCTGGTGGGTGTTGTGGACATATATAGCAACACGGACCTCAACCATCGCCACAGACAGTGAGTCACCGGTGGCATGGCGTGTGCTGTATATTTGTGTGTGTGTGTGTAGGTGTGTGGAAAGGTGTTGGTATTTCAAACAAACGAAAAAAAATTGTTTTGCTATGCTTTGTTCCATCCAACTTTTTCACTTTATTTTTTACAGTGTGTATGTGATATTACATAACTGAACTGCATCCACAGCCTAATCAGGATTAGGGAGATCAAGATTAAAGAGCAAAGTTGAGGAAAACCCATATGTATGTGTGTTTGTTTGAGTTACAAGAGTAGCTCAAACAAATACTACAAAGTCCACAGTTTATTTGCACTGTCCTCCTGCCTAAAAATCAGCTTGTCGGGATTAAACACACAAGACATAAAGTAGTTTTCCTTAGAGACTGGCTGGTGACACCTGTTTTTTTATTATGCTCAGCGAAGCCTGGCTTTATATTTACAGTACCGATATGAGAGGCGTATTGATCCGTTTCATCTTACTCTTGGCAAAATAGCAAATAATAGCAATATTTTCAACGTACGTCTTCTAAAACCTTGTAAATCTGCAAAAATCAGCTCTTACTGTCAGATAAGTGATGTTCTCTTCGCATACAGACATAAATCTATGACTGTTCAGATCAATTAATGGAATTGGATCAGTCATGTTCTTCTTGATTTTCTATCTTTGATGATTTGATTCTTGTTTGACTTTAATGTAATGTGGGAAATTCATCAGTCAAAAATGTATTGATTGGATTATTAGCAAGTTCATTTATCATATAAATCAATCATTTCTTTCAAGAGCACTTTTTTAAGAGTTGTGTGACAAAAAAAAAGGAAAACGCAAACAGCTGCTCCTTTTAACTGACATTTAACACACTCTGAATACAGGCTTTGACTTTGTATTAGAAGCATACAGAATTTCACGAGGGTGGACTAATTAGATTGGGCACATGGTGACGTCAGTTGTAAAGTAGACATACCTCCAAACTGGATCATTGATCTTTGCTACAGTGACATCGGCTCTTAGCAATTAACCTAACTAATGAAGCAGGAGAAAAACTGCTGTTAAGAGTTACATAAGACATCAGTTCCACTACATAAGCCCGGCATTGTTTTCTACTCTGTGAGGTCACCACCTATTAGGTGGAAGCTCACAAGGCAAAAACAATTACTTCCAGTGGGGGTATTCAGAGTAGAAAGCAGAGTAAAAAGGCAGCCTTTTAATTTGTGGTCGATGAGACTACACATTGAACAATAAGGGCTGTGGACTGTGTGGTTTCTGGTGGGCAAACACAGCCAAAAAAAAAAAAAAAAAAAAGAGAGCTGTGAGATAAGTGTATTACTTATAGTAGATGGGCGTCGGCACACAGCCATTTTGAAAAAGCAGGATAACAGAACCAACACCGATGCCAAGTAATGAACACACCCTTCATTGGTTAGTTTCCAATGCTGTTACATTTAATATCAAGCAGCCAAACGAAGTCCC
Source organism: Parambassis ranga (assembly GCF_900634625.1). NCBI lineage: Eukaryota > Metazoa > Chordata > Actinopteri > Ambassidae > Parambassis > Parambassis ranga. The sequence continues at coordinate 12,645,665 of NC_041043.1, forward strand.
TGCGCAGTGTGAAATACTGCATCCCATAGTATCCCATGTTTAACTTTACAGCAGAAGTAGGCACGTTTACAGCCAGGTGCAAAAATAGTTTTGGTCTCTTTTAGAAGTTCCCTTTTAGTGCCAACTGGATGGGAAGATGAATGTTTGTAGACCTTACTTCATATTAGGATTTATCATATTATAACGGACATGACTGCTTTGAGTGATGCAGACTCACATTAAGAGTTTCCTGCTTCTGTGACTACCTGCCTGTTGAAAGATTAGGGGAAAATGTTGAATTTTTCTAACAAATATTGTGATTTTATTTGCGATAGTGAACCTCTAAATCGCTGTCTCAAGACCTGACACTAATGGGGGCCCATGGCACGTAGGCACAGGAACTGTTATTGAAATAAATCAATACATTTATTACAACAATGACTCCACCCATGGTCTTTATCTATGAGACAATCCACTTAATCTGTCTATCTGGTACAACAATAGTGTATGTGTGACATCTCTCACATACAGAGACTTCAGTACTTCAGTGATTCCTAACATGTCTAAACAGACTACAGTACAGACTACAAAAACAAACATACATATTAAAACAATGTAAAGGCGCATGCGTGGGGATGCAGATGATCGCACACGCTGTCAGCCTGCTTCAGCATTCAGTGGTTATTTAATATTTTACAACAATCATCAGGATTAAGGCCACAAACCTTCAGTGTTGCAGATAACAATAACTCAGAAATAGGGGGATTTATGTGAGTGATTAGTAGCATAATAACCTGCACATAAAGATTAAGCAATCCTTGACTCCTTGAGCTGTATTATAACGGTGCTTTTAACATACTGGTTAAATACTTGTGAACTAATGACAGAGAGACTGTGTGTTCCTCCTGCTGTGGACAAAGTTGAGGACTTTCTCCAGGTGTTTTTTTCAAACACCCGACCACAGAGTTTAGTTTTTCAGCCCTACTGCTCACCCCAGCTCCACTCACGCTACACCTCTTTGCCTGTTTTTTAAATAACCAGGAGTTTAGGGTAGACAAGGACTCTGCCAATATGGCAGCAGTTGGAGCCTATCACAGAGAGACCAAAATCGGTGAAAAATGGATCTTTTCCCATTTAAAACATACCAGACACTTTAACTGGTACAAGTTATGTCAATGGGTGGATAAAATCTAATCTAACACATCTAAGAAACCCACATGTCCCTTTAATATCTACCTTAAACAGTGGAGAGCTGCTGCTTTTTGCACAGACATGGATTTCCCCATCAGGAGATGTCTTAATGGCAGCAACTGTAACAGAGCTAACTGTGCATGGACGAGCAGTAACATACAGTAGACCTCCAGCACAGCTAGTGGTGGTATCAGCTGGCATAGCTATTACAACAGTTAACAGAGCAAAACATGTTGTTGACTATGGCATAGCATTAGTTCCACTGCATTAGACACAATGACTATCTCTGTGACAGCATCTCATTCACAAACACACACACACACACACCCTTTATTACTCCTACGGAAATACACAGCAACCCCCATTTACAGCACAGTGATGTGTTTATATATGTACCCCACATGCAGCAATCTCATTGGCATTCTGATGTAGACATGTGGACTTAAACAGCTGTCTTTCTTTAAATGAAAATATGCGCGGCAACGGCTTATTTCCCAGCACAATAGAGCACACACTCCACACACAATGAGAGTCATGTACACAATATATTATGGTGAATTAGGTGATTTTCCTGGACTTCTCTTTTGTACTGAACATGTTGGCCTTCATGGTGTCTGTACCAGTGTCCTATTCAACATGACAATAGGTCTTCAGTTTGCACAGGCTTACTGTATGACTGCATAAGCATTCCTCTGCATTTATTGCCTCTGCACACATGCATGTACAATGTCCTATTCAGTTTGAAAACAACCCATCCTTCGACAGAACCATTTCACAAATCTGTACAGTTTTAAAGAAATGCAGCACTTATTTTGTGATGAGTGGTACCACTCTCCCTAAACCTCCTCCTCCTGTGCTTCTAGCTGGGACACTCATTCCCTTCATTTCCCACAGTAGCTGCCGCAGGATGTTGCATGAAGTTATTACTCTATGTTAGCTGTTGGTCTTGCTGACACTTTGCACAGTAATAACTCTTCCTTCATTTAACTTACGGCCTAGATTTTTATGCTTAATACTGATGGTTATCTTAGACGGAAAATGATAGGAATTCACTGCTGGACCAAATTATTCAGCATCAGTTATACACCTATGATCTATAATACTGAAAACATGACACCCAAGTGGATGTACTTATTTTGTAGTGCAATGTAATGAAACACTTCATATGTAATTTCTATGCAATCTCTACCACAATTTCCATCCCTCTCCATTCTAGCAGCACTTGAATACTGTTGGTTGGTGTTGAGTTAAAGGTAGGGTAGGAGATTTCATTCTGATGCACTTTTTGTTAAATTAGTGTAACTTCTCTTTACAATCCGATAGCATCCAATTAGTTCGGCAGTTTCGCATTAAAACGAAAAATATGAATCATCTGTGGAAGCTATAAAATGCTAAAAACATCAGCCAATCCTCCGGGTGGACCCTGCGAGGAGCATTGGCTGGTTGTCACTCTCTTCCTGCTCTGCGTGCACCAGAGAGGTACGTGCATGATGGCCGAAGTCACAGTCAGAAAGCTCGTCTTCAGGTAATGCGCGTCCATGTGATTGGAGGCGTGGCTTCGGGGTGAGCTCTGAGAGAAAGGGGCGTGTGTTTACTTTAGAAATCTGGCTGACTCTCACTGAGTTTTCAAAATCTCCTACCCTACCTTTAAGTCAAGCCGGCTGTGCTTTCTGGCATGTACATGAAGCAGAAAGGCATATTTTTCAAATCCCAAATTCAGGATTTCCCACAAAAAATACTATTTTGAGTGTTTAAAAATGTGTAACAGAGCTTTTAGAATGAATGGAGGAAAAACCTTGGACAGGGTTAGGGTTACTTTGTGCGTAAGCTACTTATTGGCTTTGTTAGCAGCAGCAAACAACTAGCTGGCGAACAAACTCAAGAATAGGTTCACGCTTAGACTACCAGGCTGATGGAATCGAAGTCAGATTTTTTTCTTGGTGATGTGACTCAGCAGCAGTCAAGATAGGCAAGTTTGAACCAAGTAAAAAAAATCAGAATTAGTTTCTGTATCTGCTACGATCCACCAGGCTCTGTGTGACAGAAATGTCCCCATTGTAAATGAACCCAAGCCTCTGTACGGACATTAGCTACAGTACAGAGCAAAACCACAACTGTGGCTGACATGCGTTACAGGTCGCATCTGTACAATTTGTCCCTCAAAGAATTTAAGGTGCAGCGAAATCACCCTGACTCTAAGGGAAAAATAAAGACTAGTCAGTGGGAACTGTGTTTTGCTGTGTAGATGCTAAAATACTGTGTAAAAACCCAGCAGGCTTTTAAAAAAAAGCATTAACAAGTCTCCACAACCATTAATTCCACCTGCTGGCCTTAGCTTTCTCTACCTTTTCTGTGCATGGTTAATGAAAACTGGTGATTACCTACACTACACAGCTATCCTTTCCTTTTTATATTAAAATTGTGTTGTACATCCTCACATGTATGCACACATACACGCCCATAAACCCAGCCATCCCTGCCTTCCTCCTTTTTGTCTTGACTGGCACCACTTTCCATTGACACAGATGGTGATGGGAGGAAGAGAGGTGCACTGACAGACACACTGGCAGCGGTTGATGCCATCAGATCTGTTCCTCCTTTGCTTTGTCCATACATTTTCCCCCGTATGTCACATGCACTTGCTCCATACATCTATCCATCTGCCACCCACCCTTTTTTTTCCTCCAGCGACACCATTTATCACTGCCCACTTCCATCAATCCGTCAAAAGGTCTACTGTATAAGGACTCTTAGCGCAGTCTTTGAGCTCCCACCAACACCCGTTCTCCATCTCTTCAATCCCACTATTCATCAAGCTGTCCCTCAATAAGTCATTCCTTGTACTGTGACCTTTTACACACCTATTAACTTATGAAGTGTGACCACAGAGTAATTCATCTTTTCCCCTGCATCCACCCTCTCAGAAAGTCAAGGTAAAGAAGAGTCTGTCAGCACTTCAGAGACTAAAAAACTTTTGTCTCCTGACTGATCTCCATATTTACTGGATTAATAGTAATCTCTCTACTTACCAGCTGCATGCCACAGATGAAGGCCAAGGTACACCTGCCACTACAGCACCCCATGATGCTGTCCTCCTTCTCTCCAGTGGTCCACGTGGAGCAGAAACTACTGGGTAACTCCCAGATCTGTCCTTCAAAATCCAAACCCCCTCTCTGGAGGGCTGTCTGGCTGGCAGGCAGCCCGGGGTTAGAAGCACTCTCTGCCGGGTCTCGGAAGACACAGCGCACCCCCTCCCCTGTGCTCTTTCTTTGGAGCTCAAGGGAATGAGGGACAGGTATAGATGCTGAAGTGTTTGCCTGGATTTGCAGCACACATGAGTCCAAAGATGTAAGGTGGGCCTCGGGGATAATTCAAGTCCACAGATTGTTCCCTATGTATCCACAAATCTTCATAGATAGTGTGATAAATCAGCTGGTGTACATTTCAAAAGACTGCTCATAAATACTCTAGTTTAAGAGATTAAATGAAGCGATCACTGACTTTACTGTTATGGCCACACACACACACTCGTCCAGACATGTGAACTAGAAAGTCCTGTCGACGATCTCCACGATTAATCGCATCCTTATCAACTGTACACCAGCCACTTGAAAGGCAGAGATTAGATGGATATATTCCCCCAGATTAAATCTCTTGTTTAATAATCCGATTAAGCGCCTTTTGCATTTGGCTGATTGAAATCGTCTAATTTGTTTTTAGGGTGGAGAAAACAAGTGAAAGTGGTCCCTGCCTGCCTCTTTCCACAGACGAGCTCCTCTCCTCTCAGGGGAAGTCATGGACATGTAAGCGGCAACATCCTCCACCAAACACCGCGTTTCTATCTCCACCGTCTGCTTCCAGTAGTTTTTTTTTTAATCTCCTTCTAAATGTTGTGTGAAATCCAGTGAGAGAACAAAACGTTGCTAGGACGCTGTGATATGTCAACAGCCACTGGGAGCTGATTTCGGTGGCTCTTTTTGGCTAATGAGTCCTCCTCCTCCGGTTCATCTCCCCATCAGCTCCACAACACAACTGCCGTTTTGTCAGCTGGTGCTCGGTTAATTTGCTTCTTTCTCCGTTACGACGAACACGTTTCTACAAATCATGAAATAAACACACTCACAGAAAAACATGTCCAACAATTTCGGACAGACAGGGACCGGGTTAAAAATTTTTAAGTCGAGGTCTCCAAACCTTACGTACACACGGTGGTGGTGGTGGTGGTGGTGGTGGTGGTGGTGAGCGGAATCACGGATAAGTTTAGTTTGTCGTCTCGGTGTTTGTCTTGCCAGGAGTGAAAAGAGGAGACAATGGGAACCGGGATGGACCAACGGACCGAGAGAGACACAGCCGAGAGGAGCGTCTCCCGCCTGCCATCTGTCAAGTCAAACACAAAGCTAACAGCTAGCTGTTCCGGAAGGGATTTTCAAAATAAAAGTGTAACGCTAACACATAGCTTCTCTGTCTGCTAGCAAAAACAAACATCTTAACAAAGACGCCAGCAAAAAAGGACATCAGTAGTAAGAACATCTTTTGGAGCTAAAACATTTTGATAATATTAAACGGCTATAAAGTAATGTTAATGACTTAGCTGACTACAGCAGCTTGCTAACATACCTGGATCTAGAGGCACTTTATTTCCTGTATTTGTGTCACATGGTTTACCTTTAGAACACCAACAGCAGGTCTTGTGAGATGTCAATATGAGCTCAGTGGAACCCCAAAGAATTCTTCATTTAGGAGGCAAGGTATTACTTTTCAGTTTATGATCTGTATATGTGTTTTTAACATCAATCAAAGCACCCCTAATTCACCATAATATATTGTGTGGGGTAGTAGTAGTCGACCTGTCCAGGGTGTACCCTGTGTCTCATGCATCGACAGCTAGAATAGGCCCCAACCACCCTTCCTGCATCCATAACGGCAAACTTAGCTTGCATGCATGCGTCTGATCTGACTGCACAACTGTCTAAATGTACAAGTGGAGACTTGCATAGCTGCACACACACTTAGCAGCTAATAGGTCTGTGCTACACCGTGCTTATGTGGGTGGGTGTAACATATCCTGCATGTGTGAATATGCAAGCATAAGTCAGAGCATGTATGTGTAGTAAAAGTACACGTCCCTGGTGTGAGCAGCTGTCTGCAACTATTTGTGTCTGCATCTAAAAAAAAGGGTTTAACCCCGACATTCTGTGTAACTTTTCCTGCTACCATTGTGCCGTTTCATGAAGTTGTGGGATTTTCCAAGTGGTCTACAGATCCATTAAAGGTGTTTTTAAAGACTTTTCAATAGTGAATCTTGAAAACTTTTCTGACTTTTTTGTTTGACTGACTGTTTTATTTTGAAGGGCAAAAATCCTGACCCTCTCCTCCTGCTGCAGCTGTTGCTGGCTGGCTTGACGAGGCTGATGTTCTGCTCGGCAGGGGAGCGGCGAGGTTTCTTTCACTCACTGAAACACAAACATAGAAAGAGAGAGAGAGAGGGATGCAAGCTTGGGTCGGTGTGCAGCTGCTCATGGACATGGCCCTTAACCATTATAATGACTGAGTGGTCTCTCTCTGTCTCACACACACACACACACACACACACAGTGGGGAGTCCTGTCTGAGTTGTCAAGATAATCATTTTATCCTCATTTCTCATTCACTTAATTGAAGCCTGGAAGGTTTCCTGATAAGTTCTCCTTTTAACATGTTTAGCCTTAATAGCAGGTTATGTATAAAATTGATTTAGAACATTATTGGGTTAACACTTCATTGGGAGATTGCCTCATTAATAAATGACACTCAATTTTACTCTGCAGCTCATTTGCAGCTTCCTATCTGCTATTTGGCAAAGGAATTCCAGCTATGGCTGAATTAAGCAAAACAAGCAGAGTGTTAACAATTAAATGTGGAGAATCTGTGTGTGTGTGTGTGTGTGTCTGCGAGTGTGTTGTGGGGTCACTTGTGCCACGCCTATAAAATGGCCAGCAGTTTAAACAGACGCAGAGGTGGGGAGGCTATCAGGGCTTTAGCTGTACAACATAATGGCCTGTTTTCCCCTCACCATCAATCTTTGTCACTCTCTATCCCTCCTACAAACACACACACACTCACAGGTACACACATGCATGCACAAACAAACACATTGGAGCCACACACAGAGCAACAGCAGTTTAATTATGCCTCTAATGTTGAGTGACAGTGGTGTGTTTAATGGTTGATTCCCCTGAGCCATGTGACTGAAGCAACCATCCATTCATCCATTTATCATCTTACTTAATCATCCATCCATCATCTCATCCACCAATATTTCCACTTAGCTTCTTATTTCAACCCCTATTCACCTCTTGTTAAATCACTCCCTGCTCCTTTTTTCCTTCTTCCTGCCCTCGTCTTTGTAATAGTCGCTCAGAAAAAGAAAAAAAAACCCTGCCTCCTTAATTTGCCCTGTCACACATCATCTGCTCTTTCACAGAGGTTATTGACCAGGCCAATTGGGCCTCACGCTCGGGGGGGCCTCTGACCAGAGAGGGTGAGGCCTCTAGTGGTCAGGGGTGAGTAAATGACAAATCTCATCTGTGTCTGTACATCTTAAACGTGAAAGGGGAGTAGCAAAATGATTCATGTAGAGCTGTATCACAAAGATATTCAGAGATTTGAAAAATTAATGCCAACAGTGGGCTATTTATTGTTTTAAAATGAAAATAAATGGTTCTTCAAGCCACTTAAAAACCACTACATGTGTTCCCACTGATTAGAATGCAACTCAAAGTGTGACTACTTATTAATTATGATCATTGTGGTCGAACTCACTGTGCCATGGGAGGAAGGTTGTGATGAAATGCCGGCCTCAAAGTACCAATCTCTAGCCCAAGACTGTAGAGACAAGGGCTGGCAGGTGTGGTTGTTCCCTGTGGAGGTATAGGGTTTCCCAGCTAAGTCAGCACAGCGTTTACCTTCTGCTCCAGGCCTGGACAAAGCAAAGCAAGCCGTCTGTGGAATGGGGGAAGAGGCAGAACATGCCTCGTGTTGGATCTGGAGTAAGAGTGAGGAGGAATGCTGGAGGCCAGGGGCAGATGGGTAGTGAGTTGGCCAATCACTGCCAGCCCACTAGACTGGAGGGTGTTGCGGTTGAGGGCCGAAACACTCAGTGAAGGTTGTGCATCACCTGACGACATCTGCTCCTGGCCAAAGGCTACAGGAGGAAGGCACCCACAGCTGTATACAACAAGTGATATATATATATATATATATATATATATATATATATATATATATAAAGAGTGAAAACTAGAGGAAATGAAAGTGCAATATAAGCGTCAGTATCTTTGTTTTTATTGTTATTATCATTTAAGTCTCTTTCCCCTCACTTCGCTCCATCACTCTGCCAATATGCTGCATATCTGATTTGTTGATTTTGTAGGCTAAAAGTGATAAAAAATAGCGAGAGAGAGAGAGAGAGAGAGAGAGAGAGAGAGAGAGAAGAAGTGAAACATATAGGCTACAACTCCTTCTAGATAGTGAGATGGTATGATAGTGTATTACTTTATCGTTCTGGACCAGATGTCACCAGGTGCCTGCTGCTGCCAGCCAATCACCTCACACACACAAACACATACACAAAGATAATACACAGGCCTCCTGCCACTCTGACAGGTTATAGCTCCTACACTTTGTCCTATCTGAAATCCATCTGCAGATCCATGATAGCTGAAAATATGTGAAATAACCAAACTGTGCTTACAGACTGAAATTAGATGACACGTGTGTCGAGACAAACAGGAGGGGAAACAAAAGAGAGAGAGGGAGAGGAAGGGTCACATGGGGACAATGTGCTGCAGAGATAAAGGGAAACCTCCATGTTTAATGGTTTTGATGTAAAAATAGAAGGAGAAATGCAGATCATAGCAGCAGAAACATCAAAGCTCAAACTAAGAGAGGAGATCTCTGCAAACAGGACCAGATAAAGCACTGGAAGATGATGATGATGTTCATTTTCCTGACACGACGTTGCATCAGCAACAGTATGGATATTACAGGAATATCAAACTACAATAGAACCACTTTCTATTATCAGACATGACGTAAGATCAGATTTTTAATATCTGCTTATGTCTGCATTGAGCAGCCTTTCGCTCAGCCCTTTTGGTACTTCTGCCTCGCTCGACTGTGTTTTTTACCCTTACTCCTGACACAATTAGTGGTGTGTGGGTGGAAGTGATGTGTGTGGCCCACCCAATAAGGCTCCAGTCTGAGACTGTCACTCACAGTTTTAAAAATTCAACCCACAGGTTGTCAGGAAAGTTTAACATGGAGGTCTATAAACTCACTTGTGAGGCCCCCTGTTCAGATGACTGTGATCAGGCCACACATTTATAAGTTTGGTCCTTGCAATCCAGCATAAACATAACCATTAGTGGGGGATGTCATCAACTGCACAAGTCATTTAGGCCCTGTTCACACTGGAGAAAGTCATTCCAGCTAGAGTAGGACTGAATCCGGATAGCCTTTAAGCTGGATATGTTCAGACCTATTTTCAAATCTGGTTCACACACGTGTGCTCAATCCAGCTTAACCCGGCTTGTTTGTTGTCCTCCAAACCGCTAGGTGGCGCCTCGTAATATACAGAGTCCGTTCAGGCTGCAGTAGGCGTATGCCTTTTGGTTTTTTTTTCGGTTCTAAAGCAGTTTATTTCTTTGTAGCCCTGTTGAAAATAAACTCAGGGCAAAGCTGTCGTAGTTCGGCGGCTTTTGTACGCGACCCGGACACACACTATCACATCGCTAGCCGGATTCACTAGCCGCAGACCTGTTCAGACCTGAGCCACATTTGAGCCAATCTGGCTAGATCCACCTCCGAGTGGTCAATCTGGATATATCCGGATTTGCATTGTTCAGACTCAGAAAAAAAAACGGATAACCGTATATATCCCGATACGGCCTGAGTCCCAATCTAGCCGGATTGATTTCCCCAGTGTGAACGGGGTCTTATTTGTGAGGATATCAGTGAAACACAGATCAAATTAGCTGAAAAATTTGCATGAGAACCTTGTGGCCCACCTGTTCTTGTCGAGTAATTTAAATGAAACAAAAATGTCATAGGCCTATCTGACATATATGTGATGTATGATGTATGGCACCGTCTGTAGGCAGCTCAAGTTGTATTTTAAATACTCCTCCACCTGTCATGTGTTCTCACTGGTGGAGAGCTTATTGTTTGGTAAAAGCTTGAACCATTTGCAGCTCAGTGTCAGCGAGATGAAGACAGAGATTTCAGACAGAGACAGACAGCTGTCACCATCATGGCTGAGGAGGTGGAGATGACTCTTACATTTTATCTCAGTACGAACATGTCTAACAACAGGAGCTCACTCAGGAGACGGATGAGTCACAGTATGGAGTATTTCACAAGTGTAGCAAATAATTACCTCAATCCTTATCTGTAGGGAGGAAGTTGTCATACAAATGTAGCTTTAAGACTGATCTGGTGGTAGAAGGGAAAAGAAGATCTTTGAAAATATCTCCTAAATGTGCCTGTGCAGCCAAGGTTCAGCACCTCCAAGGCTCTTCATAAAGACTCTTGCTTTTCACTGACAGCAACAAACAGCTCACAGTCCCTCCTACTTCCCAGCAGAGTTCATCAAAGCCCTGATGTTGTCAGGTTAACTCTTAAAACTTGGAACTAGATTCATAGATGCTTTTCTATGGAACATTTTACAACGTATTTTTATTATATAACTCTAACTCTGAGTACAACCTTAACCTGTAAAGGACAAAAAAAATCACCAGAATCAGGTTGTCAAAATGAAAGCTGTCCTTCAAAAAGTACGTGTTGAAGATTTTTTAGCACTGCTCATCTTAACTACAGCGGCTGAAGATTTTTTTTTAATTACACTTTCGCTACTTCATCAAAATGATAACACCTCTAAACACCGGGTCTTTCAAGCTTCCAGCAGTCCTAATTTTGTTTGACTATACCGAAGCTTTTTTTTTTTTCTTTGACCTTGTAAAATGTGCACAGTGGAAGAATTTGGTCCTCTCAGGTAATAGTTAGTCCTAACATTTCACTCACCTTGTCCAAGGACATGAAAACACAGCTCAAAACACAACACAACTTCACAATCCCTGACTAAAATGCATCTACTGTGCAACAACAAAAACAACAAAACGTTGGTCTGCTGCACAGGCAGCATATGTGTGTGTGTGTGTCCTGTTGTGTGGATATGGACATTTATGCCATGAATCACACACTAATTCAGTTTTATTTGTGCTTCGTGTCCAAGGAAGCGTTTTCCTTTCTTATTAGGCTGCCTTATATATGTGTGTGTATGTGCCACAGCTCATGCTAGTGCACGTGCTCAGTCTTGTGTGTGTGTGTGTCAGTGTTTGTCTGGAGGCAAAATTGTAAGTGCTATTAGATCTGGATATTGCAGCAGTAGCTCACAGGAGCTCAGCACAGTTCAGTGCGTTTGTCATTTTTATCAGGAACTGGAGCTAAATGTATAATGTAAAGCACAACAAGCCCATTATCAGAGCCAGTCGGGGGTCACTTTCGATTTAACACTCTGAACTCTGCAACAATAGAAAATCTAGTCAAAGATTTTGCTCACACACATTCGTTAAATACTGTATCTACAAATTTAAAAAAAGAGAAAAGGACAGATTTGTCCCTTGTCTTGATATCATAAAAATACAAAAATACAGCTGATGATGTAACCCGAAAGTCATGTTGGTCAATCAGATCAAAATGAAATGAAAAAGACAGAATATAGTAGAATAGAAAGAGAGACATTCACAAAATGCACTCATCAAAAAGCCACATTGGGTTGATAGTGCTACATATGACACATTTATGCTAACAGAAGGTATGGATGTGTTGTCACCTACACATACAAATACAACAATATGTTCACATTATTGGAACATATGATTGTATTGTCCAAGTCATCCACAAATGTAACCAACACATCCACAAAAGTCAGGCAACGAGAAAACAGGCGAGTGGACTTTCACATCAGAGTCTGAGGTTCAAGTCTCCCCGACACTGTGAGCTGTTTTGTTTTTGCCTGTGAACACTTAATGATGCAGCCAGAGAAATATACACACACGTTCCTTTTGCAGAGACTGAAATATAGATCTCATGCTGTGCTTTCCTGGGGAGTTTACTTTTATCTGTAAACATCTAACAAGAATTGTTAGCATTGTTAGCACAAGCACTTTTCCTATAGCAGGTAAACATAGGAAATCAGCACCTCACTGTCACAAACCAAATACTCAAACTGAGTATCCTATATCCTATATATGTTTTAGTGATACCACCATGTGTGGTCTGTCCTTGGATGCCATCTTAGCTGAAGAGAGAAGACCTCCAAACTACTTTGAAATGGGTTATGGTGTATTATAAATGCATATGTGTGTGTTAATTTTGCAATGACACAGTAAAATGCTGCAGCTTGGTCACATGTTGTCATTTGCAGGGTGTAAACAATTTGCACTATGCAAGTGCAAGGAGGTCATTTTTTTTTAAATGTGACAAAAACCAGATTTTTAAAGATTATAGAAAGAACAACATGTTTTTTCTCTCTCATCTTTTTTGCACAGGCTCTGTAGACAGGATGGTGGTCTCTTTTTAGAATCCCTGCCTCCCTTCTTGTCCCAGTTTCTCTTACAAACATCTTCTGAACTTCTTCTGACTGCTTCTTCAGCGTTAACTGGTAAAACTGCAGTTTCTTCACTGGTCAATTGAAGCAACTCAATTCAGAGGAATTCTTAGATGCAGTCTACGGTTGGGGCAATCCTGTCTTTAATGATGTAATTAAGGAAAGACGACAGATATTATGAGAGAACGGAGCAAAGAAAAACAGAGAGCAACAGTTGGATGAGAAGATGAGAAAGAAGAAAACAATTATAAGACAGCAGCAAGAGGATGAGGGAGCAGAGGAAGCAAAGGACAGACAGAGAGTCAGAGGGAAAAATGGAGCAATAGAGAAAGAGAGATGTAGAAAAGAGGATATTGATTGGTTAAAAATGCATGAGGTGTCTGGCGTGCAGCTCCTCATTTCTAATGCCTTCTAAAGCAGACAGTCTGGAGCTAAAACATCGTCTCCGTGCAGATCTGTGTTTAATAGCTGTTTTTATAGCATCTGATGAAGTCAGTCGGTCAGTTAGTCAGGCACTTAGACGGGCAGATTAGTTAGACGGTCTCTAACGCAATCTGGCAGTAAATAGCAGTCATGCCACAGACCCTTTAAAAATAAATCAGCGTGCCAAATGAAGGCTGAAAGTCTGATGCAGAAATGTCTTCATTTGTTTTAAACTGCTGTGTATAAACTATAAATAGTGGATGAATATACAGACAGAGTAAAGGAGGATGTGGGGAAACAGTGGCCGAGCTAAAATTGGACTGGAGTCTATAATCAATCCAGCTAGAGCGGGATTTGGGCGGTATCTGGATATATCTCAATCCACCAACTTGAAGGTGGATCTAGCCGGATTTGCGTTCAGACCTGAGCCAGATGTAAACCAAGCGAATCCCGCTAGCGACCCCGGTTCATAGGGACAGTGTCCTGGTCGCGTACAAAAGCCGTATGTAAACAACTGTGGAACTACGACAGCTTTGCCCCGAGTTTATTTTCAGCAGGACTACAAAGGAATCAACTGCTTTTTGAACCGAAAAAACCGAAAGAACAAGCGACACTGGACAAAAAAAAACCACACGACGCATGTGCACACGCGGTTCTACAGACAGGCCTGAATGGACTCTGGAAGTTCACCAGGTGGCCTGAAAAATAAACTGCTGTGAGTTAAAATAAGAAAGTTTCGGTTAGTGGAGGACCCAAGAGCACCAAGGTAAGGTTTTAGATTGGTTTAATGAGAATACCACAGGGTTAGGAGCAGATGGATGGCGGCGTGGTTGTGGCGTGGCGGGTCGGCAGTCAGACTGGCTGGAGGAGCACGCTGAAATCCGAGGTGAGTTCCTGGAGGACGAGACACAAACATTAATTCCAGAGGTAATCCAAATTACCAGAGTTTTACCAGAATAACAAGAGAACCGGCGGCGAGAGAGTACCACAAGAGGAGACAATCCAGCGTCGAAGGTGAGTCGTCCTCTGGCTTAAGAAGGCCGTCCCTGAAAACCAGATACAGGTAAGCCCGCCCCTCTGCTGGTCCAAGCCACACCTCGCCACCCAGGACTAAAGGTAAAAGTAAAAGTAAAGCACAATCATGAAAATAAACACAATAAATCACAGCATGATTTCAGTACACAACAATAATAAAATCATTTAATTTTTGGTCTTATTTAAAATAGTATTAAGTGTTATTTTTTCCCTTATGTCAGCGGAAATGAACAGTAGTTATAGTTAGACCCTGAGCTCGAACTGTTCATCCTGACACTGTGACTTTAATTTCCACTTCCTCCCTGCTCTCTGCTGCCTTTCCATCTGTCCTGCTTGCCTCTGCCAATACTTTGAAAATGTGTGTGTGTGTGTACATATGCAAGCTTGTGTGTTTACTGTATACGCTCTAGTACGTTTCCAGGCCTGTGAACTTGTATCAAGACACAGCGTGGTTTGGCTGCTCTAACCAGCCAGTCGCAAGTTGCAAGGAAAAGAGAACCGCAAATGTCCAGCAGATCAGAGGTGAGATGAGACCATGTCTTTCACTCTCCGGCCAAAAACACAAAGACAAAATTACTTCAAAAGGCCACTCAGGTACTTGTTTGGAGGTACATCCACCTTGGCGTGCATCCACGTCGGCCTGTTTTCTGTGAAAAGTTGCTCATTTTTTACACACTTTTGGCACTGAAAACATTAACCAGTGGCCAGAAATTACAAAATGTGTTAATGAAAAGGTTCTCAGTGTAGTTAGATCTGACAAAGAGCATATTGTTGACATTAAAAGTAACAATTCCTTTAATTAGGGAAACAATTTTGTTATAATAATAATAATAATAATAATACATAAAATCAAAAGAAATGTAGTAACGATAGATACAGAAACAGACTGCTTCGAGGAGGAGGACTCAAATGTGGCCAAGAAATGTAGATTTGTGGATTTCTTTCAAGATTTAGTCTAAGATGAGTCTAGTGAGAATACAGGGGGAAGCAAACAAAGCGTTAAAAGCCAAGAAAAGACATTTTTAAGTGCAGACCGTTTCATGAAGAGTCCCTCGAAGGGATGGAGCCCCTGATTTAAGGCACAGCTTTTGTGTTGCCCTCCTGTTCTTTTGTATTCTGTTCTATTATACGCTAACACATTGTCACTCTAAGACACATATCAGCAGCCCCAGGACTTTTGGATTGAGCAGATTTCATGCTAATACACATATCAACTCCTTTGGTTGACATAATTATCTGAAACAGCAAGAATTTTTTTTCCTGGCCAGCACACTCGCCCTACAAACAGCATGTGTGTGTGTGTGTGAGAGAGAAAGAGTGTGTGTATATGTGTGTGTGTGTAAGTGTCTTATCCCATCAGTAATATAGCTTTGGGCTGGTTTACATTTGCATAATGAAGTCAATAACACTGGCCTCCTGGGAGGGAGCATGGTGACATTATTACTAATTTAATAAGAAGTGTGTGTGTGTGTGTGTGTGTGTTGTGGGAGTGAGAGGCACAAAGACAGCAAGGGATACAGTGGGGAGGACAGAAGACAGAAGCACAGGGGGTGAAAGGAGAGATGGAAGGAAAGAGGTGTAACTAGAACAGTTTGGATATAAAGAAAGAAAAGGAGGACAGGAGAGGAGACTATAAGGGAAAGGAAGAGGAAGACAGAAAGGACCAAGGGGTGAGGGTGAGAGGAGGACACAGAGTTAGGGAGGGAGGCAGAGAAGAGAAAGGTGCTGGAGAGGTATAAAAAATGGGTATAGGTTAAGAAGTCACGCAGTAATGAAGGAGCAGAGCATTGTTATGGAGTGACAGACATACACGCTTGATATATGACTGTTGTGTTCTTTGCAGCTGTTTTAATAACTGTGTCCTCGCTGTCCTCTGCTGGATAACAGCCTGCAGCCATCAAAAACTGCAGCAGTCTTACTGACAGAGCACAATTTGTACTAAAAGAATCGACAGTTTTACTCACTCATTAATTTGAAAAGTGAAGACAAACATGTAATTAAATAGACTCGTCCATGTACCTGTGAGCTATCAGATATTATCAAGCATCTCAGATAATTATAGACTTCTCTCTTCACTATTAATAGCCACTTATTCACCATAAAACGTATTTGCTTGCCTTGAATTTGAAAGTGTCCTTGTAGGAAAAACCAACTACCAATCAAGCAGGATTAACATAGTCTCACTTTTATTTAGACTTTTTCTAACATGTGCAGTGCCATCTTGTCCTAGCAGAGGCAGTGAGATCACTGGGTTGGTTGATGTGGACGTCAGCAGTGGCAGCTTCGACAATATCTGCAAAGCTAAAAGCGACACAAGGAACGTCCCATTTGTTGTACTGACACTAGATGTAGTGAGGATTTTCCAGTGTCCACTTTCATGCTTTGTCTCTTACTTGGTTCATTGGCAAGTAGTGCTGAAATGATGTTAGCTGCTGTGCTAGCATTTGTAGCAACCCCTGTGTAAACAGGTACACGCTGGCGACTGACTATATACACTCAACAAAAATATAAACGCAACACTTTTGTTTTTGCTCCCATGTTTCATGAGATGGACTTGAAGATCTAAACTTCATTCCAGATACACAATATTACCATTCCTCTCAAACATTGTTCACAAATCTGTCTAAATGTGTGATAGTGAGCACTTCTGCTTTGCTGAGATAATCCATCCCACCTCACAGGTGTGCCACATCAAGATGCTGATCTGACATCATGATTAGTGCACAGGTGTACCTCAAACTGCCCACAATAAAAGGCCACCCTGAAATGTGCATTTTGTTTCTGCTTTATTGGCGGTCTGGGGACTCAGAACCAGTCAGTATCTGGTGTGACCACCATTTGCCTCATGCAAAGCAACACATCTTCTTCGCATAGAGTTTATCAGATTGTCTATTGTGGCCTGTGGAATGTTGGTCCACTCCTCTTCAATGGCTGTGCGATGTTGCTGGATATTAGTGGGAACTGGTGCACGCTGTCGTATATGCCGGTCAAACACATCCCAAACATGTTCAATGGGTGACATGTCCGGTGAGTATGCTGGCCATGCAAGAACTGGGACATTTTCAGCTTCCAAGAATTGTGTACAGATCCTTGCAACATGGGGCCGTGCATTATCTTGCTGAAACATGAGGTGATGTTCATGGATGTATGGCACAACAATGGGCCTCAGGATCTCATCACGGTATCTCTGTGCATTCAAAATGCCATCAATAAAATGCACCTGTGTTCTTCGTCCATAACAGATGCCTGCCCATACCATGACCCCACCACCACCATGGGCCACTCGATCCACAACATTGACATCAGCAAAGCGCTCACCCACACGACGCCACGCTGTCTGCCATCTGTCCTGAACAATGTAAACCGAGATTCATCCGTGAAGAGAACACCTCTCCAACGTGCTAGATGCCATCGAATGTGAGCATTTGCCCACTCAAGTCTGTTACGGCGACGATCTGGAGTCAGGTTAAGACCCCGATGAGGACGACGAGCATGCAGTTGAGCTTCCCTGAGACGGTTTCTGACAGTTTGTGCAGAAATTGTTTGGTTATGCAAACCAATTGTTTCAGCAGCTGTCTGAGTGGCTGGTCTCAGACGATCTCGGAGGTGAACCTGCTGGATGTGGAGGTCCTGGGCTGGTGTGGTTACTCGTGGTCTGCGGTTGTGAGGCCGGTTGGATGTACTGCCATATTCTCTGAAACGCCTTTGGAGACGGCTTATGGTGGAGAAATGAACATTCAATGCACGAGCAACAGATCTGGTTGACATTCCTGCTGTCAGCATGCCAATTGCACGCTCCCTCAATGCTTGTGGCATCTGTGGCATTTTGCTGTGAGACAAAACTGCACATTTCAGGGTGGCCTTTTATTGTGGGCAGTTTGAGGTACACCTGTGCACTAATCATGATGTCAGATCAGCATCTTGATGTGGCACACCTGTGAGGTGGGATGGATTATCTCAGCAAAGCAGAAGTGCTCACTATCACACATTTAGACAGATTTGTGAACAATGTTTGAGAGGAATGGTAATATTGTGTATCTGGAATGAAGTTTAGATCTTCAAGTCCATCTCATGAAACATGGGAGCAAAAACAAAAGTGTTACGTTTATATTTTTGTTGAGTGTAAGTCAGGGTGCCTGTCAGCTTATGTCAGCTACTGTCGGACTTTCACACCGACCAACCCAGTGATGTCACCGACTCCTTTAGGACTTAGGTCAAAAGAAAATCTTTGGGTGGCATAACATTCTGACCACTGACAGACTAACGAGTTGCCTAATTTGCTCAAAATTCCGGCTGATTCTGATATAAAGGGCAGCAGTGGCTCAGTGGTTCCAATAATCGGAAGGTTGGCGGTTCGATCCCAGCTCTGCCCTAGTCATTGTGTGTGTGTGTGCAAGGCACTTTACCCGCATTGCCAGTGCACTAACTGGTGTACGAATGTGTATAAATGAATCGGCAGCGGTCAGAGAGGCCATAGGTGCACCTTGGCAGCCATGTCTCTGTCAGTCTCCCCCTGGGGAGCTGTGGCTACATCTGTAGTTTACCACTGCCACTCTGTGTGAATGTGGTGTGAATGAATAATGCATCTGTAAAGCTTCTTTGAGTGTCCTAGAAAAGCGCTATATAAGTTCAATGTATTATTATTATTATTATTATTAAAGGTGTCAAAATACTCAGTGCCTCGCGGTTTGTTGCGTATGGGGCTGCTGGGACCATTCACAGTGCTGTGGCTAATCAGTGTATGCAAATATGATGGGTAAAGATGTACAAAAATAGACTTTGACGCAAGTTCAGCGTTGTGTCTCATGTTAGTGGGTAAGGTTTAGGAAACCATCATGGTTTGGGGTTGTTGTGTATGCCAGTAGTTCTTGTGTAAAGTTAACACTAACACCCTGCACCCTCTTTAGTACAGAGAGGCATGAAAACCAAGGTCTGAATCTGCAAAAGGTGCCACATGTCACCTGGAGGGGTTGGAGCAGCAGCTTCTTGGTCACGTCACATCGTGCCGTGTCTCCATGCCGCCCTCAGGTGAGAGCTTGTCCTTGTTCTCTGACTGAGGTGCTGAACAGGCAGCAGCAGGGCTGAACAGCCTCTCTTCTCTTCCAACCTCTGCCAGCTCCTACACAATAATAGTCAAAAAGCCAATTTCTCCTGACCTGACAGAGGGTCTATGGTGGTGCCTGTGGTACATCTCAGTATTTCTCTGTCACCAACAAGAGCACACACAGTGTACGACAGTGCAGTCTGTTGTTCTTTTTGATTGCTGTTAGTTTCATCAGAATTACTTTGGATGGTTGGTTTCATCAGAATATCTCTCATGGCTGTGTGTGTGTGTGTGTGTGTGTGTGCAGCAGCACAAAAAGTAAATGACAACTGCAGCCAGCCAATACTAGCTAATAATAACGGGTATAAAGAGGTTCTGTTATCCTGCTCCTATGTTGTTATTTAATCTTTCTTTCTTTATCTTCATTGTACAAAAAATTCTGTTTGGTGGGTCTCAGTTATTAATAAAACAGGGTTATAAACAGCAGCAGGCGCATGAAATATTTAGATTGTAATGTAATGAAGGGCACTTATGTACCACTTTGTGGCAGCAGTAGGTGTGATGGCAAGAAGCTGCCAAGCTCTTTGGAAGAAGCTGTTTCTCAGTCTGCTTTGTGTGATCTAACCGCACCGTATCTCCGCCCTGAAGGCAGGGAAACAAACAGTCTGTGACCCCGGTGGGTGGTGATCTGCTTCCACGCTGCTGGCCTTCTTCCTTAGCTAGCCAGCATACATCGAGTTCAGGTCTGGAAGGGGGCTTCCTACCATCCTTGGCACCGTTTTGACCAGTCCGGCCACATTATTTCTGTCATGTGCTTTATAAACGTTCAACAACAGCTGAGAGGAGGAGGTGTTCAGAGCCCAGGTGAGGTCTGCAGGTGATGTTGTGGATGTTGCTTCACCTCCTTCCCCTCTTGTGAGTAGTGGAGTGTAAAGGCAGTCTAATGTGAAAGGGTTCGTGGTTACTCAATATTTGGTGGAGCTGCTATCAACCCTTTTTAGGCCGAAGCATGTGTTCTAAGGCAAACTATTGTCTTTTCCTAAACATATTCCATTACTTCTGGTAGCTAAACCATCCCAATATGCATTTGATAACACACCTGATGGTAGGTTGAGGAGTAAGCACAACTAATAATGGTCATTTGATGACATTCAAAGTGGGTATACAACACTACAAGTATATTTTTGTGTAGAAGTGAAGACCTAAATTTTCTGTGTTTGTGTGTGTGTGTCGTCTCCCCCCAGACCTCAGCCCCCCTGTGTGCCCTACATTTAAAGCAGTCCAGTCCAATGTTAACACCAGCTGCTGTCTGTATCGCTAATTTTAGCCTCTGCAGTGCAGGCTCCCAGGGCAAGACTGGGGGTCAGGTTACTCCTTCCCACACACACACACACACACACACACTACACACACATGCACACACTCATTTTACCTGGGTCTCAGAATTGGGTTCTGACAGGGGTTAAAAAACTCACATGGGGGTTCAGCCAGATATTTATTCACTTATTTACTCTTCACTTTGACCTCTGCTTGACAAACATAGGAGGAAATACGTTTCCTTTGTTGTCAAGAGCACTGAGACTGTTTGGTCTCCTGTAACTCCTACAGAATAAGACACATCTATAATTGTAGTGTTTATTTGAATGTGTATTTTTTACAGTGTAGATCAGAAAATTATCATTATAACATTAATGATAATCTTCATCATCTTCTTCTCTATTTGCACTTTCCTCCTTTTCACCATCTTGGGGTTCCTCCCTCCCCTCCCTCCCCTCCCTCCCCTCTTCCTCCCTCCCTGCACTTTTTTATCTCTCTATTTTGGACCTTCAGAGGGGGCAGGGTGACTGTCAGTGGGTCCTTCCCTCCTCTGATTTGCTCTCTCTCCCTTTTCTGTCTGACTTCTCTCTCAAACTGAAACCTTTCAAAATGCCTTTTTAAACTACCGGGGACGTTATAAACAGAAGAATTATACTCTATTTTCTCCTGTGGGGAAGTTTAGTGTATTTTTAGCCCTGCTGCGATCCAGCTCAAGATAATTGTTGTGTTTTTTTTTTTTGTCTGATTTTCAGCGTCTTTTCTCACAATCAAAAGGATTTACACGCTTATTTCTATGGTAACGCTGCATTTCCAGAGCCTTTGAAGGACTGAAGGTTATCATTGAACATCTACCAAACTCAAAGGTACTTTAAAAATCCATTTCACTCCAGCTGAACTTTATAATAATGATCAGATACTGGTGTTACTGAAACCTTGGGGTCTTGGCACACATTTCTCATTGTCATTAAAAATAACTACAGAGAGCTAGCTCTCAGTGAGCACATTGAGACCTAGCTAACGTGCATTAATACATTTTAAAGACACATTTTCTTTTCATCATTAACCTGTTGCGCTTGCAGGATATTTCGCCAAACTACTCTTTAAAAGAAACAGTTAAAAACAGTGAATATAAATAAATGTGAATTCACCAAGTTAATGTGTTCAATCTACCTCATGTGAGGATATGTTGTCAGTGGTTCACGGTGTTAATGGCCTTAAATATATCCTCCACTTATAGCTCTGAGAGTTTTAAGACATGCCTTCATGTGGGTGTTGTGAACTCCATACAATTATTCTATTTGATAATAATCTATGTGGAATGATTAATCATGTCCTCTTTCTGCTCTTTTTACCCTCCAGTCTTTGTTCTTTTAAACTAATGAGTAAAAAATAAATAATAATAAAAATCTGTCCTTTGGCTCCAGACCTGGATGTGTACACTTTTTTTCAAAAGACTCATTCACACAACCAGTTCCTCTGTTACTCTTAGATGCCATCAGAGGTTAGAGTCACAGGCAGATTAAACACTGTGTGACTGTGGGTGAGCCGGTAAGGTGGAAGCACAATTGACTCAAGTGACACCATGGATTGCACAATGCCACCGTGTCCTTTGAAACGCGCACTGAGGCGGCGTTTCGTCAGTTTCGTTTTAAGTCATTCTGAATGAGCAACAGGAGAGCAATGGTGGAACACAGAGAGAGAGGGTCTGTTGGTCAACTTCACACTGGTTAGTCACTGCATGGCTGGTGTAGGCATCTGCCTTTGTCTACCTATAACTTCAGTAGGTGTAATCACTACAATTATCACTCACTAGTGATGAAAGAAAGTGTCTCACATGATCTTGATAAGTAGCCGAGCTAAATGGTATCTGCCATTTCCTGGGTTACCAAGGTAACACGCTCCAGCAGAGGTGTAAGGATGATTAGGTCAAATTATCAATACATTGAATAGGCAATATTGGACAAATTGGTAGCCTACTAGTAGACAGAAAAGATCATTGCTAACCACAACTAAGGTGATATGTGATAACTGAGCCAGAAGGCAAGGCTTGCAATGTATTAGCTGATCTGCAGTACTACTCCCCCCTTTGGTACCAAGCTGTGGGTAGTGACTAACTCTCACATTGAGACAGAGATAGGGTGAGGACTTTGGTCATCTGGGGCAAGCTCAGAGTAGAGTTGCTGCTCTTCCACGTTAGGAGAAGGCACTTGATTGGGCTTCTGGGCGCTACTCTCATGAGGTGTTCTGGTTATGTCCAACCATGAGAAGGCCTCAAGGCAGAACCAGGCCATGCTGGAGGGACTGTATGTCTCAGATAGCCTGGAAATGCCTCAGTATGTTGCCAGAGAAGCTTAAGGTGGTGGCTGGGAAGAGGGTGTGTCTGCTAAGGCTGGATGGACTGATGATAACTTTGGAAATGTTATAGCTATAATTCCTGAACAGCATTCAGTAACTCACAGTGTGGACTAACCTGCTGTCACCTTCCATTTGCCCTTCAGTGTCGGTTAGTTGCCTGCACCCACATTGTTCTAATTCTGTTCATTCCTTTGGTGTGGAGGAGGCAGCAGCAGCAGTTGGTGTCCTTGTGCGTGTGAATGTGTGAAGATCAGCACTTAATAGTAACAACAGGTGGGCTGGGTCATCTGTATCTGAAAAGAGGACAGACAGACGAGTACAATAGCGGGAAGCGGTTTCACTCTGTGACTCAGGCTTTGACAGGAGCCATAAAACATGGAGGAATAAGCATATACTATCATTTCATGTGCTTTGGAGCAGAATGGTGAAGTGGATGATTGCACAGTGCAGCCTTTTCTCCATCTGCTGCAGGACATTTTGACTGCACTCCAGTGTTTTGTCATTGTGGCTGTTTTACCTGCTGTGGATCAATTCGCTGGCCTGAGAATCTGTTACAAAGGCTTCGGTTGATCAATGGTCAGCTTTTATATCACGCACACAGGCACTCGCTGCTTTACTTTTGAAATGGCACACACGCGCCGGTTGTTGTTCGGCAGATCGATGCTCAACTTTCCTCTGTGTATATGTGTGTGTGTGTGGGTAGAATTATGTTAAATTGATTTTGCAGTTTGTTAGCTGAACGCAGCAACAGAAAGGTCAGCCTGAGAGCAGCTACTGAATCAAAACGTACCAATTCTTTACAATATACAACCAGACCAAAGGACATACAGTATATCCTGAAAGAAAGAAAGAAAGAAAGAAAGAAAGAAAGAAAGAAAGAAAGAAAGAAATGATCAATTTCCTCATATATTGAGAGATGATGTGGGGAGAATTTTGCTGTGAGGTATGTGTATTATATAATGAGAGGACAACGAGAGCATTGTCACCACTCTACATTCATTTAATACTAATTGGCAGTAGAGCTGAGAATCTAATTCTCTCAATAAACATAATAATAAATCATAACGGACGCCTCAGCTGGACCTGTGCAGGGTCTGCATATTTTAGAGCCTCATTAAAAAGACTGATTTATTTCTTACATATGAATCAGATCGCCAGTTTAACTATCACTATATAGTTATAAATACACTGAGTGAGACTCGGCAGAGAGAACAGCAGTGCATATCCTTCAACATATGTGTGTTATAGAAGGGATGCATGATAGTATTAGCAGATATTGGTAGATACTAAAATGACTAATTTGAGCAGCGTTAAGTTGTTTTAGGCACTGTTCACACTGGAGAAAGTCAATCCAGCTAGAGTGGGATTAAATCATTGTCATAGCCTTTAAACTGGATACTATTTTCGAACCTGGCTATCACACACACATGTCCGTGTTTGTTGTCCTCCAAACCGCTAGGTGGCGCCTTGTAAAATACAGAGTCTGTTTAGGCTGTGGTAGGACGGCATGTGAGCATGCGTCATGTGTTTTTTTGTCCCGTGTCGCTCGTTCTTTTGATTTTTTCAGTTCTAAAAGCAGTTTATTCCTTTTAGCCCTGTCAAAAATAAACTCAGGGGAAAGCTGTAGTAGTTCGATGGTTGTTTATGGTTGTTTACAGTTGTTTTGAACCGGACGTATCATGTCGCTAGCAGGATTTGCTAGCCACATTTGCGTTCAGACCTGAGCCAGATGTAAGCCAATCCGGCTAGATGAATGAATTGGATTGGATTGGATTGGATTGGGAGGCAGGTGGTACATTGGTTAGTGCTGGCACCCTAAAGGTTCCAGGCTCGGGTCTGGTTGGGGCCTTTCTGTGTGGAATTTGCATGTTACCCTTGTAACTGTGTGGGTGATTGTTAACGTGGGCATTTTCAATCGGCAAGTCTGGTTGTCTTTTTATGTTGGCTCTTCAATAGACAGGCAGCCTGTCCAGGATGTACTTTGACTCTCAGAGGTGAAGAGAATGATAATGGCTGGATGGAATTCGCTGTAGAAATGGCTTCATGTTCTTTGCAGATACACTCAACAAAAATATAAACGCAACACTTTTGTTTTTGCTCCCATGTTTCATGAGATGGACTTGAAGATCTAAACTTCATTCCAGATACACAATATTACCATTCCTCTCAAACATTGTTCACAAATCTGTCTAAATGTGTGATAGTGAGCACTTCTGCTTTGCTGAGATAATCCATCCCACCTCACAGGTGTGCCACATCAAGATGCTGATCTGACATCATGATTAGTGCACAGGTGTACCTCAAACTGCCCACAATAAAAGGCCACCCTGAAATGTGCAGTTTTGTCTCACAGCAAAATGCCACAGATGCCACAAGCATTGAGGGAGCGTGCAATTGGCATGCTGACAGCAGGAATGTCAACCAGATCTGTTGCTCGTGCATTGAATGTTCATTTCTCCACCATAAGCCGTCTCCAAAGGCGTTTCAGAGAATATGGCAGTACATCCAACCGGCCTCACAACCGCAGACCACGAGTAACCACACCAGCCCAGGACCTCCACATCCAGCAGGTTCACCTCCGAGATCGTCTGAGACCAGCCACTCAGACAGCTGCTGAAACAATTGGTTTGCATAACCAAACAATTTCTGCACAAACTGTCAGAAACCGTCTCAGGGAAGCTCAACTGCATGCTCGTCGTCCTCATCGGGGTCTTAACCTGACTCCAGATCGTCGCCGTAACAGACTTGAGTGGGCAAATGCTCACATTCGATGGCGTCTAGCACGTTGGAGAGGTGTTCTCTTCACGGATGAATCTCGGTTTACATTGTTCAGGGCAGATGGCAGACAGCGTGTGTGGCGTCGTGTGGGTGAGCGCTTTGCTGATGTCAATGTTGTGGATCGAGTGGCCCATGGTGGTGGTGGGGTCATGGTATGGGCAGGCATCTGTTATGGACGAAGAACACAGGTGCATTTTATTGATGGCATTTTGAATGCACAGAGATACCGTGATGAGATCCTGAGGCCCATTGTTGTGCCATACATCCATGAACATCACCTCATGTTTCAGCAAGATAATGCACGGCCCCATGTTGCAAGGATCTGTACACAATTCTTGGAAGCTGAAAATGTCCCAGTTCTTGCATGGCCAGCATACTCACCGGACATGTCACCCATTGAACATGTTTGGGATGTGTTTGACCGGCGTATACGACAGCGTGCACCAGTTCCCACTAATATCCAGCAACATCGCACAGCCATTGAAGAGGAGTGGACCAACATTCCACAGGCCACAATAGACAATCTGATAAACTCTATGCGAAGAAGATGTGTTGCACTGCATGAGGCAAATGGTGGTCACACCAGATACTGACTGGTTCTGAGTCCCCAGACCGCCAATAAAGCAGAAACAAAATGCACATTTCAGGGTGGCCTTTTATTGTGGGCAGTTTGAGGTACACCTGTGCACTAATCATGATGTCAGATCAGCATCTTGATGTGGCACACCTGTGAGGTGGGATGGATTATCTCAGCAAAGCAGAAGTGCTCACTATCACACATTTAGACAGATTTGTGAACAATGTTTGAGAGGAATGGTAATATTGTGTATCTGGAATGAAGTTTAGATCTTCAAGTCCATCTCATGAAACATGGGAGCAAAAACAAAAGTGTTGCGTTTATATTTTTGTTGAGTGTAGGTGGAAAAAAACATGTCGATATATTCATGTGGCATTGACAGTCAGCCCAAAGAACCTTTGTCCATGTCAGATGTGTTTGACGAGGTCACGCTCACAGTTTGACCGTGAAAATCTATTCAGTTTATCCATCATCGTTACAATAAGAGGCTAGATGTAAGATGGCTTATGTAAAGCTGCATGCCCCCTATAGTAACATGGTTTAGAGCACATATGTCAAGGCCAAGGCCCGCGGGCCAAATCAGGCCCGTGAGTGGGTTTTATTTGGCCCGCGTGATGATATTAATGTATTATTAGATCCGGCCCGCGGGCTGCTGGCTTGCAGCATTTTTTTTGTACGCACCAAAACTACATTTCCCACAATGCAACGGTGACGTACCGAGCGTGAGGCAACGGTTTAATCACCGCCAGTTCAAGGCATTTCTGAGCGACTGAGACGAAGGGTTTTTGTGTGAAATGACTTTTCTGTGTGACATTACGAGCCATCTGAATGCAATGAACCTGCAGCTGCAGGGTCGGGGTCATGTCATCTCTGATATGTACAGTACTGTCAATGCGTTTCAAACCAAACTGACTCTATGGGAGGCACAAATGCGGAAAGAAAACTTGAGCCACTTTCCAAGCTGTCAGACCATGAAAGATCAGCTCTCTACCAGTGTGTTTCCGCGCGCAGAGTTTGCTGATAAAATTAGTGTACTCGCCGCTGAATTCCGACACCGATTTGCGGACTTTGAAGCACAAAAAAGCAGGTTTGCACTTCTCAGTAATCCATTTGCAGTTGACGTAGAAAGCTCACCGCCAACCCTCCAAATCGAACTACAATGCAATGATGCGCTGAAGGCAAAATACACAGCAGTGTGCGCTGCTGAGTTTGCGCGCTTCCTCCCCGACACGATGCCCCAGCTGCGCACCCAGGTTGCTCAAACCTTGTCTATGTTTGGCAGCACATACTTTTTTCATTAATGAAGCTGAACAAAACCTCACACAGAAGTCGACTTACTGCTGAACACCTTCACTCATTTCTGAGGATTTCCTCAGCTCAGAGCCTGACCCCGAACATTGATGAGCTTGTACAAAAGATGAGACACCACCAAGTATCATCAGCCTCAAAAAAGTGAACATTACTGTGCAATGACATATTTAGAGTTTTACTCTGTTCAAATTTAAAAGTTAAATAATATTTGTTTTCACTGCACATATGACTTTTCCTTGAAGAAAGTCTTGTTTCTGATTCATAGATTTTTGTACTTTATTTTTTGGAGTGAATGGCAGAAAATTGCTGATATTATTTATTTCTTTGAAGTTGCTTAAATTCAGCCCACTTTTGCTAAATGAGAAAATATAGCTGATGGTGCCTTGAATAATATCACTTTGTTCATTTAATGTTCATGTTATGAGGTGTTTTTGTATTGACATATTTGTCTTTTGTGCCAGCCTGTTGAAAATTAAAAATTACTGACAGAGTCATAAGAAAATATTGCTTTATTTATCTAATCGTAATATATTTGTTAGGTTTTCAGTAGGTCAAATTTTGATTTCAATGAACATTCGGACAGTCCGGCCCTCGACTTGTAGCAAAATGTTTTATTTGGCCCTCCGTCCATTTGACTTTGACACCCCTGGTTTAGAGGAACATGGCCTCATGCACTGCCATACACTGATGAAATCTTTCTTTGGAGAAGCAGTTATTCTTGTAGCACAGATCTTTGAGACGTCAGTCTGTATTTGTCTCCTTCCGCTCCCTCTTGTAGATTGCACATAGCTGAATGATTCATCACATAAACAAGCATCTGCTGTATGACACGCATGCTGTTACTCATTGTCATGCACAGGTTGAAGTTGCTGTAGTTAGGCTCAGCGTGAGGATGCCAATATCATCACTGCAGTTACTCGATCGTTTTTAGGCATAACACCGGAATCAAGATTGAGGAACATTATAAGCATACAACTCTTCACTCTTCATCTTCATCCTCATCCTCAGACTCTGGACCCCATCAGTCTGGCTGCATTGTCCTCGCTGTCGCCCACAGCATGTAGCTTTCTGTCCAGTTTGCTGACATGGCTCAAAAACTTAAGCTTTGATCGAAGATTTTGTGTTGACTGAAAGAGCTCTCACTCCAATGACTATTCACCGTCATACACATGTACATGTCCCCAGAGCCAGTCTCTGTATCCAGTGATCGGTTCGCCGAGGCCCCTGCCTTCGATCACCACCAGATCCTCTATGCACCAGCCCCTTACTGTTCCTCCCGCAGGTGGTGAGCCAATGGGAGTTCGGCCCCACGACGCTCGTTCGGGCTGAGCCCAGCTGTGGCCCTGCCCGGCTCCAAGGTGTGCCCCGGCTGTGCCATACCAGGCGACGTCACAGTCCTTGATTGTCCGAGCCTCTGCTGGAGGAAGTGCTTAGATTGCTGCCCCCGCAACCTGGCCCCGGATAAGCGGTTGAAAATGGATGGATGGATGGACACATGGATGGATGCAGGCCTTCATCTACACACAGCTACAGTCTCATAGTGCCTTAAATCTTTGAAGTCTTTAGTGGAGTCGTTTGTTTTTATAGCACCTTGCCGTAACAGCAGTTTTGTGGTTGATTTTTTCAGTATGAAAACATGTTGTTTGAAACATCAAAACACTTTCACAAGTGTGAGACAGGGTTTCTGGAGGAGCTTTGCAGAAAGTGTCACCTCAGCTGATAAAAGGCTATTAATGATTTGTGACTGCCTACCTTCTTCACATTTTCTTCTCTGTCTTCCTCCTCTCTCTTGTCCCCAGCTGTCTTCACCAATGAGCAGCACTCAGAACAACGGTAAGGAGGCGGCCCCTCCATCTCGGCAGAGGACATTTTTGGACGATGTCATTTTAACCTTTAGTTCACCGATGGCGTGGCTGCTGGTTGTGGCCCTGGTCATCACATGGTCAGGAGTGGCTATCGTCTTGTTTGATCTACTTGATTATAAGACGCTCACAGGTAACAACTGAACATATTCAAATGTTTGATCATGCATTTATGAGTTTTAAATGGTCATAATGTTTGTTTTGTAGTAATTGTTAGGTTAATAATGACACTTTCTATGCATTCATGCATTAGCCATTTTTCACAGTTCAGTCACACATCCATTTCATCCGAGACATTTTTCAACAAGCACTCAGACATTTTTGAAGCTGACTTCAAAAGTGGTCATACTCCTAATGATGGTCGTCCATGTTACATTACACATGTTACCAGTATGTACAGCAGCTGTGCACATACTGGAGTTTATTCACTCATTGTCCCTCACACTAGTAGAATGGATTCAAAGGGCACGTGCTGGTTTTAAAGTGCACACAAGAGTGACATGAAGCATCATTTTAAAACCCTGGTTTACACAGAGCGGAGCAGCTTGTCTTTAATCTTATCTACATTTCACAACTTAATTGTGTTGAGTGATCACATTTAGTTTTCTGTGATCCTCCTTTAGTAGCTTCACAGATAACAGAATATCAGCTCAGCTGTGATAACGCCTGTATAACTGATTGAGTAAACTAAATATTCAAAGACTCCCAGTTCTACTTAAGACTGTCTGCACCATAATGAGCCTTACAAACCCATTAATTTATATCTGCAGATCAGGAGAAATGTTGATTGCAGCAGAATAGAATATATGAAGAAATTAGAACACACTACAGCATGCTATGTTAATTTGTACACAGCACAGGTAATCAAAACAATGAGGAAAAGCTGCGAGGAGACTGAGCCATAGGTATTTACACAAAACCAAATGTTTGTGTTACATGAGGTGATCAATGCAGCACCACCTGTAACAGGCAATGCAGTGTGAGTTAATATTTACGTAACACAAACACAGCATTTTGTTTCTGAAAAATAGGAAAAGATGGTGTTTCATCCTCCTGACCAATGTTATAGTCTGTTTAGTCAATCAGCTGCACTGTAAAAAATGTAAAAAAAACAAATATATATTTCCAGTCCATCCTCACCTGGAAAAAGTAACATGAGGTTGATATTTCAGTCCTTGAAAATGGAACATATTTGCGTATTTCTATTGGCTGCATCAATTTGTGTACATGGGGGCGGGGACTCTTCGCCATGGCAACCAAAAATAGTGACCATGCAGGAGTGTTTTTCCTTGTAAAATGGTATCAGTGTTACCCTTACCCTGTTTTGTTCAAACACCTAACCTAATCAGTAGTTACTCTGCCAAACTATCCACAAGTTAAAAAAAAGACTTAACGCAAACTTAACTTAAGTTGAAAACAAAACAGCTCACAGTGTCGGGGGGACTTGAACCTCAGAGTCCTAAGTAAAAAAATCTGCCACATTGCATGTACCCCCACCCCAATGCTCTAAATGTTGTGGCCGTCCATGTTTGGATTACGTTGGCAATACAATCATATGTTCCATAAGCATAGATGTAACCATGTGTCGTATCTGGCAGGTGTAGTAATAACCAAATACGACATTTAAATATGACTTGTACTTAAACATTATTTCACAGTTTTACATACAAAAGTCACTCAAACAGTTTTATAGTTTTGCATTTCAGTGTGCGGTTGCTCCACCAGCACAGTGACCTTTTTATCAGTTCTACTCATATCTACCACTTCTTACTACACATCACCATGTATCTGGATTATCCTACAGTGTAAGGATAGTCTTACCTGACACATCCAACACACTCATCTTTAACTCCTCTCCTCCTCTCCTCACTGCTCCCTCCACCTCTTTCACCTCCACTCCATCATCATCATGCTGTCAATCACCTGCCATCCCATCCAAAGAATACACATCATACTGTGACGACCCCGTGTGTTTATCTCCTGGTAAAAACAACAACAAAACAATGGCATGTTTGTTTGCAGAACGTCGCCTGTGCAGATGATTAGATGCAGAGAGATGTGATCTAATTCGCTGTGTGCTTGCAAGCTTGTTGAGCTTTTAAAGGATAAATCAGCACAAAACCAGTGCTCCCTAAGCAGACCTAAGCAAGATACATTTCTTTTATTTGTCTCTAAACACAGTTTGACAGTAACCAAGTAGTGTCAGCCACTGTTGTGTTTACTGCGTTACTTTGACTCACTATCCCATCTAGGGTCAAAAAATGGTATTACAGCTGGGCTAGCTGGTTAGCATAACATTCAAGCTGTTATATATTTAGTGTAGATAATCTGAGCTACTTCCCCAATGTGAGCTATATCACCTATAGACTGTTGACTATCTCAGCAGTAATGTCCATTATTAGCCTGCTATCTCTGAGAGTCAGTGTTGATTTACCCTTTAACTATTATGGTCCTAATGTAGTGTTTTCTTGTTCTTGTGCGTCTTGTGCTTATCAGCCTGTGAGATGCATGACAAATTAAAGGAAAGAACAAAAAGTTTGGTCTTTCTATTGCAATTTACTGAAACAGATATTTGCTGATTTGGTGTTTGACAATGATTAATGATGAGTCGCATGTGCTCATAATGGTGTCATCAGCATATACTGTAATATTTATACAGTTATTTTATCATAGCATTCAGTGATCAGTCTTTGTCTGTGTGCTAGCATCTGCTCACTATTATTCATTTTTTAATCTGTCACCTGTCAGTACCGAATGACTCAACGACAAATCAACATCTGCGCTTATCAAATGTGTGGAGCTGTTTGTGTTTCATCTGGGCCCCTCGATGGCAAACACACTGTTTGATATACTGGATTCAAAGAAGCCAATAAGGCCTGAAATGCCAGATTTTTGTGAAGACTGTGAATGAGATGATCTTCACCTATATTACACATAGGGATGTGAAAATAAAAGTTTCACTATATTACCAAAAGTAATGAACGGGCCGTTCTGAGGAGCTCACTGAATTCCAGCGTGGAACTGTCATAGGATGCCACCTGTGCAACAAATCCAGTCTTGAAATTTCCCTGCTCCTAAATATTCCACAGTCAACTGTCAGCTCTATCATAACAAAATGGAGTTTGTGAACAGTAACTCAGCCACGAAGTGGTAGGCCACGTCCTGCCACACCAGTGCACAAAGCAAGGTCCATAAAGACATGGATGACAGAGTGTGGTGTGGATGAACTTGACTGGCCTGCACAGAGTCCTGACCTGAACCCAATAGAACACCTTTGGGATGAATTGGAGCTGAGACTGAAAGCCAGGCCTTCTCGACCAACATCAGTGTGTGACCTCACCAATGCGCTTTTGGAAGAATGGTCAAAAATTCCTATAAACACACTCCTCAACCTTGTGGACAGCCTTCCCAGAAGAGTTGAAGCTGTAATAGCTGCAAAAGGTGGACCGAAATCATATTGAACCCTATGGGTTAGGAATGGAATGGCACTTTTGGTAATATAGTGTATATCACTTCTCTGAGTATTGGAGGAAATACACATAAAAAGCAGGCATCTGTTGCACTTTGTGTTTATCTTCTATTTTCTGCTGCAAATATTTGCAAGTTGACGGCTGCATTTTCAATCACAAGGCCTTTTCTCCCACACCATGACATTTCAGTAAAGACCACTGTGTGTGTGTGTGTGTGTGTGTGTGTGTGCATATGAAACAGCAGGAGACATTAACAAAGAACATTGCCAGGACTTGTATTGGTAATATTATGTGGATGTTAGTTGGTACTAATAAAGGATACAACAGACAGAAAGCAGCAGAATTTTAAGCAGACTGAATAATAAAACAGCGAGATAAAAAAAGCAGAGATGTCAAGGAAATGCAGGAAGTGAAAGAGTGCAGAGTGTGAGGGTTTTATCACTCACCGTAACAAAACCTTCTTTCTATGAAAAACAGAAATAAATGCAGTAATCAGGGTCAATATTTCACATAATATACTATGAGTGTATATTTATTTATTTTCTTTGGGGCGACTCTACATGATGGTCCCCATAAAAGCCCTCCTCCCAACAGATTTCGGTGGCTCTATCAGTCTTATTATATGACAGGCGATACAAAAATACATTCTTTTCAGCACATTCTCACCAGAAAAAAACGTAACATGAGGTCAACATTTCAGTCCTTGAAAACTGGACACACGTATGTATTACTCTGTACACATCTCTACATGTTCATGGGCACAGGTACTCGTCCTTGTTGTAGCCATAAAAAGGCGACCAGGCGACAAGAACTTATTGATTATGCCAAATCCAACCGTGATTAAAAACAAAACAAAAACAAAACAGCTGGTGGTGTCAGGGGGACGTGAACCCTGGACTCCTGAGTGAATGTATTTGCATGTACCCCTACCAATCCTAACCTTTTTGTAGCTGTATTGGCCCCATAATTGGATGACTTCAGACAATATGATCATATCTTCTGTTACATTGATGTAACCATGTGTCTCATATTATCAACCACATGTGGGATGTTTTCATGGGAACTTGTTGGTTAATCCACTGTTTACTGATTGGGATTATAAAACCCAAGTATGCGTATGTGTCCGCCTCTCTATTGGGATCAAAAGAAAGAAAAACTAACAAACGTATTGTTTAACTTCTCTTACCCAGCTCAGGGGTGTATTTTCTTTATATCTACTTCATTTCCTTTTTATCCTGCATATTTTCCCTAGAGCCCCTTGGGTTCATTTCTTCATAACCCTGCTGCACAATTTGTATTTTCCATGTCTTTTCTTTGTGCGTTATCATTTTGATGTGCCTGCTAAACTGCGCTGAAGTTGAAAAACACACAAAGGCAGAAAGGCTGAGAGGAGAGAGAGAGACAGAGAGAGAACGGAGGAGGATCAGGACATGAAAGTCAGATTCTAAGAGCAAACAGAGAGGAAGGGAGAGTCATGAATTGGAGAAAGGAAGTAGAAAGGTGAGACTGAATGACAAAACAACGGGAATAAAAGCAGAGGAAAGGGGAAAATGTGAGCTTCTTATTCTGGCATTGTAGTGTGGAGTGTCAATCAAAGAAATGTCAGCGCATTAATCAGTTGTTTATGAGGCTTCGTTAGCCTGCAGTGTATGCAGCTCCTCCACACCAGGCATGGAGCAGACAGATAGTATCTGCCTCCTGGGAAAGGGGAAAATTAAAGAGCACCACGGAGAGAATCAAAACAGTGCATTTAGCATTTTAGAGCTAGAGAGCTTTAGAGAGTGTATTGTCATAATACACTCACAGCAGAGCTATATGATCACAGTGCCTGCTTATTATTTTTAACAACCACAGAAGCAAACACGAGTTATTAGCTTTTGTGTAAAGAGGACTGGATGCCGTGCTGTTTGTGCAACCAGTAATCCATCCATCACCCAAACCCGCTTTGTCACGGGGGGCTGGAGCCTATCCCAGCTTTCTACAGGTGAGAGGCGGGGTTACACCCATGACAGGTCACCAGTCCATCACAGGTTGACATGCACATACAAACAAGAATTCACACTCACACCTACAGGCAATTTAAAGTCACCAATTATCCTAACAAGCACGTCTTTAGAATGTGGGAGGAAGCTGGAGAAAACCCACGCAGGGAGAATGTGCAAACTCCACACAACTGGTTGTTGCAGCTGTATTTTATTCATTGGTTTAGACATGCCTGAATGTAATGCAGCAAGCAATTATTGTACAATCCACTTAAACTATTAAAACAAAAAATGTAGTAGATGTTGAGAAGTGAAGCCATATTGTAGCTAAACAGCCACTGAGTTTCATGTCGAGCACACCCCGCCACCCCTCATCTTTCTGCATATCTGCCTACTCTGTGGACTGCTGACCAATATGATCAGGCCTGCTCTGAATTAAAAGGACAGTTCACCCCAACATCTTTTTCCTATTTTTCCTAAACCATATCATTTGTTTGTGTGACATCAGCACATGTAAAGGAGCTATGTACAATGATGAAAGCTATGGTTTATAAAAGGACACTATTGAAATGTAAAAGTAAGATTCCTGCTGGAAGGTTTAAAACGTCTTCTAAAGAACCATCACAAGGTGTTACAGTATGTAAATCTGACATCACATCATACAGGAATGTACAGTCAGTGAGTAATATTACTTCATATTTATACAGACAATGTCAGGGGTGGAAGAACAGGTAAAAAAAAGCACCTGGAGTGTTTGAGGTCTGCTGGAAGTCTTGGCTGTGTTGTTGCAGTGTTTTTTATGTGTTGTTGTGTTTTTAGCATGTCTGCTGCATCTTGGAGAGATAAGTCCTAATGTTGTGTGTGACAGGTGTGTGTCTAACCCTGTGATTGATTAAAGATACTGTATGTATACTGTATGTTGCTGTGAGACGCTGATTGTTGTTTTTGTGTTTAAATTTCTCATTGCGTTCTTTCTTCTATAATTGTACATCTTTCCTCCCCCAGGTCTCCCTCCTCCTCCTGCCATTGCCAAGAGAGGTCTAAAAGCTAGAGGCAAGCAAAGACTTCTAAGCTATTACTCCAGAGTATAACACTTATATAATCTAATATTGTTTTGCTATCAGGCAACCATGCTGTGAAAGCGAGACTAATATAATAAGTAGCGTGTGAACTCTAACAGCT
The DNA here is from genome assembly GCF_900634625.1 of Parambassis ranga. NCBI lineage: Eukaryota > Metazoa > Chordata > Actinopteri > Ambassidae > Parambassis > Parambassis ranga. The sequence continues at coordinate 12,681,818 of NC_041043.1, forward strand.
GCACAGGGTGAAAGAGGTAAATGTGTGCACCTACGCAGGCAACTAATATATACAGTGCTTATGAAGACAAGTGTTGCTACTCTTACACACCACTGATACAACTGTTCTTTCTGGAAAGAGTTGTTTACAAAGATGGCCGAAATGCAAAACAGTAAGTGATTATCTTCAGCCAGGAAAACCCAACAACACATCCTTATCAGTTCACAGAGGGGTGTGGCTCTGTCAGGAGTCCTCACCTGTTGAATCAATATGCTGGTCTAATGCGGAGAGTATTGATTAGCTAACTAATCTAAAATGTCTAAAATGTTGAGGCAGGATGACGTTTCAACTTTATATTCGATGGTGCACCAAAGAAGCCAAAATGTGGTCGTATGATGAAACCTCGTCAGCTTTAGGGTTAGTCGTCAGTGACTGGACCAGCACAGATTTTACACTGATTAAAACCTCTTTCTGGTCCTTTACTGGTTTAGTCTCAGCATTCTGCCTCTGCCTCTTCATATTGATTTTTTTTAAATGTGTTAAATAGTTCAGGCCTTCACTGATTTGTTTGTGATTGCTAAAATGAATGGAGTCATCAAGCCTGAAAGTGAGGTCACACTTACTTTGTATCACATAAACATGTTTGAGAAAATATTCTAAAACTAGAGCAGGGGTTTTGAACTTTGATCTTTGATTAACATGCCTGGTCTGCAGTCTGAGCCTCAGCTCAATAGTTCTGACACAGTTGTGTCGTTGTGTATTGTTAAATACTGCAATCCACCATTTTTCATTTTTCGGAAAATTTGCACTGGTTTCTGAACATTGCATCATAAAACACTGTATTTGTACATTTGTATATTGTAGATTTATGTATTTGTTTATATTCAGAACTCACTTTTCTTAAAATATTACGTTTTTTTTTTATCTTATTTTGTTAAACATTTTGAATTTATCATAAAAAAATAACGGGTATTTTGTAGATTTCTGAAGCTACACACTTCTCATTCCCTTTACAGTGATTAACAGTGTCTTGTTAATATAAATTTTGCGGTTAAAGTCACAGCAAAAAGCCACTTTTAAAACTTGATGATGATTAAAACTCTGATGTAAAAATACATGAAAACATCAAACTGTGCTAGAATTGCCCCGTTGTTTTCATCAAAATAAAGTGACAAAAGGCAAAAAGTAATTATCCAAAATATAAACACGTATGTTTATCCTGCTCTTTTTTTCTAGCTGGGGTTCGTCCAATGAAATCCAGCCCTGCGGTCACCGTCACAGCTCAGGAGAGCACTGATTGGCTGGAGATGATATGGACTTTCGCAGTCAGTTTGATAGCTCCCGATGAGGAAGGAGAAGGTATTCAGCAGCTAACTGAAACCCTGACATGTAAGAAAAAAAAAAAACCCATCACCTCGCACTGATTAACCATCAAATGATGACGATGATTAATAAACATAATTCACACCCTGCTTAACATTTTCATTTACAGGAGCCAAGTGAATCATGTCAGAGTGCACACACTCACTTACTAACAGAGCTTTTAACTTTGCATTGTGGGATCGCTTCAGGCGGAAGATGAACTCAACATCTAAATATCTGTATTCAATTATCAGAAGCAGCGTTCCATAGAAAATACAGTTAATTAGCTGCTTTTACAAGCTTGAACTTGGACATGTCTGTGTGTTTCAGTGCTACTTTTAAGAATGCCTTCATTCAAATTGACAGTTAGGTTAGTGAGGGTTATTGTGCTGTGAACATAACAAGCAGCTTAATAAAGACGAGGTCAGAGGCCAGAGACACAGCAGACGGTGAGAAAGAGAGGAAAAGAAGAAAATAAAATGACCCCTTCCTGCACTGACACTGGCTGTTATGTTTGCGTGTATTCAATAATTTAAATCAGTGGTTTGATTCTAATTGATGAACTGTGATCTCAGCTTTCCACTCAGAGGAGCTCTGAAGGAAAGAGGAGGTGAAGAGAGGAGGAAGAGGAGAAGGCTGAAGGAGAGGAAAGTCAAACAGAGGAGAGAGTGCAGAGAAACAGAGGAAGGAAGAGGAGGAGGAGGAGGAGGAAGAGTGTGTTGTACATTGTATCACAGTGATGCTTTTTGTCTGTCTGGAATTTGATGAATAAAAACTGCCAAACTGAGACCTTTGCTTTGGTTTCTTGACATCAAGACATCAGCCAGGTGCGTGTACTCTTCACTCTGCACTTACAAGTGTAAAATGTGGAGACATAAATATAATGTTTCACTATATACACTATATATACTTTATCATTTCAAGGTTTTGGTCAGAATAAAGTGACATACAAACAACTACAGGTACATAAAAAATACAACCAACCAAGTCTGTTTACAAAATATCAATATGTTATTGTATCTCCCCTTTCAACATTTCTCCTTAAAAAATCCATCCATCCATCCATCTTAGAGAAGATTGAAGCAAGGCGTCTGGACTTGTAGAGTTTTCTAGAAAACTCTACAAGTCCAGACGCCTTGCTTCAATCTTCTCTACGTATGATGACCTGGATGACTGAGAATCTTCATCAACATCCATCCATCTTCCATTAACCCGCTTTGTCCTGCAGTGCAGGGTCACGGGGGGCTGGAGCCTATCCCAGCTGCACTAGCTTTGGGTGAGAGGTGGGGTACACCCTGGACAGGTCACCAGTCCATCGCAGGGCAACACACAAAGAGACAACCACTCACACTCACACGTTTGGGCAATTTAGAGTCACCAGTTAACCTAGTATGTCTTTAGAATGTGGGAGGAAGCTGGAGTAACAGGGGAAAACCCACGCAGGCACAGGGAGGATGTGCAAACTCCACACAGAAAGGCCCCAGTCAGAATCGAACCAGGAACCTCCTTGCTGTGAGGCTAACCACTGCACCCTGTGCAAAAAAACAGCCCTAAAATATCATTTTTAATTAATATTTTTATAAATATGTGTCTATATTTATGCCCTTTTTACATGGATTTTATATCCAAGTCTAAACTAAACTAAAGAAATAGATGTTTTTTTAACTTAATTACAATGTACAATATATCTTTTATATCTCTTTATTACATTTTTTAACCAGTGTGGCACTTAGATAGAACAACCTGCATTTCTTGTTTCTATCACACATCCTCCTCAGTGGTTCCATTTATGTGCATGACAGGTGATTGGACTTGTGATAAGAAGCCCTCAGGTTGGACGTGTTATAAGGAAACAGCAACATGGAAGATAATCTTGATGCCACAATGACGCAGATAAGGACCAGCCTCCCAGCAGTGGGTCCCTACGGTGTCAGGGTGACCCCAAGAAGAAGACCGAAGCAGAAGAAATACATGATGCACCAAAATACTAATTTATACATTGGATGAGGAGAGTAAGAGAAATGATGAGAACTGAAGCAGAAGTGAGGAAAAGTGCCTCTACTGATAAAAAAAATGTCATTTTTAGTCCAGGCTGTGCCTCATGATTTACAGTTTGACGGAGGACAAAGCACGTTTCTCTCTGTAGAGATGTTTATATTTGATTGATGTGATTTATCCAAACAGCATTTCATCAGCCTAATGAGTAGATGGTGATGATGATGATGCACAGAATTATAGGCAAATAATTTCTTTTAATTAAACTGTTGTTTGATTGTAGAAACAGACCTAAAACGGGGATTTAGTACGTGGAATATGCTCATTTCTGCTGTTATGATTACTTCTCTACAATTTGGAGAAAGGATTTGATAACAGGGAAATAAGCGTATCTATTTTATAACAGGGAATTATAATTATAATGATTACACTTCAGGTGAACTAAACGTGAACTGAAGCAGCAGTACAAAACAAGTTTTTTGGTCATTCGCAGCATCACATCACATGAGAATGTCATGTAAGTTGGCTGGAATAAAAAGAAAGAAGCAGCCTCAGTGGTCTGTTTTTAATATTTGAATATACACCCTCCACAGTGGACATAAAAGAGAGAAGCTAACATGGTGTGGCCATGTGTAAAAAGGATTCCTGCACTCACTACATGCTGTGGGAGATCCAGGCTTGTAGAATCAGCTGACCTGGAAGAGACTGCATCTCTCCTCTGTACTTCTCTTCTCTCCTAGTACTCAAACACAAGTGGTGACTGATCGGTCTGTAGTTGGATCTGGCTCCTGGTACATGCACTAAAATTGCCTATCAAGACCTACAGCATGGAGCCTTGAAGATTACCCCTGTCCTGGAATAGCAGCCACCATTACACAACTGAAAAACAACACAATCGAGACAACCTGTTGGTCGGTTGGAGCCTTTCTGTGTGGAGTGTCTCTGGGTACTTCAGCCTCCCAAAGACATGCATGTTAGGTTAATAGTAGACTCTAAACTGGGTGGTGTGAGGGCCCTGCCTCTTGACCACTGACAGTAGCGATAGGCTCCTCCAAACAACTTGTACAGGATGAAGCATATTAAGAAAAGATGATGGATCTAGATCTAGATGACTGGATCTCATTAGCTTCTGTAAACACAGAGAAGACGTGTCTAATTCTAGCCACAGATAAGATAAGCCACATCTAGTCACATTTAAATCAGTGTAAACAACCAGAGTCTCAACCCTCCACATAACCTTAATCACTGACACTCATGGACAACAAAATACATTCTTACAGGGGGGGATTACAGTCTGTAGTGGCCCTAGGCAACAATGTCCAGGGGGCCCTTCCAACCTGAGTTCATCATCTTTAAGTTATAATTAACCCAACACACACACACACACACACACACACACATATATATATATAGATATATGTATATATATCTATATATATATATATATATATATATATATATATATATATATATATATATATATATATATATATATATATATATATATATATATATATATATATATATATATATATATATATATATGCCTCATTATGCAACAGACTGAGTGAGATGTGTCCTGGCAGCGCCACCTTAGGGATGACATTTCAAACTTTCTAATTTGCCACTGCTTTAGTTTAAAGCCTGCCAGCTCTTGGGGCCCCCAGCTGGCCTGGCAAGCTGTACTTCTGTCTCTAAGACAGCTATGCGTACAGGAAGGGCCAGAGTCGCCTCTACTTTCTGACGCAGCTGAGGTCCTTCAATATCTGCAAGACGATGCTGAGGATGTCCTCTGAGTCTGTGGTGACATCATGTATGCTGTTGTCTGCTGGGGCAGCAGTCTGAGGGTGAGGGACACCAACAGACTCAACAGAATCATCAGGAAGGTGGCCATGTTGTAGGAGAGGACTTGGACTCTCTGACAGAGGAGTGTCAGAGGAGGATGTTGTCCAAAATAAAGACCATAGTGGACTGTCCCTCTCACCCGCTCCACACTGTGCTGACCAGCTACAGGAGCTGACTCCCACAATGCACCACTGAGAGACACAGGAAGAACTGTAACAGTCACTCAGACACTGTACATTCATACTGGTACATTCATGTTTATGCTCTTTACTATGTAAAGGTTTTTATACAGTAGTAAATATGTTCTTTTTTACATAAAACTATATTTCAATTTCATGCCATCTTTTATCCTTGTCTGTAACAAAAAGAATTTCCCCTCTGGGATAAATAAAGGAATTCCTATTTAGATTCTGATTCTGATGGTGGTGCATCAGGCAGTGTGGATCATCCAGGACTGTGGATCTAAACACCATTCATCTGACTTGTCACTCAGGCTACTAGATCAATATCTTAGACTGTATATAACTATGGATGAGTGTCTGTGATGTTACCTAAAGGTTTTTCTTTCGATTGTTGCCATGACGACAGCGCCATAGTAAATCTCAAGAGGTGGAGCTTGAGCGTAATTGAAGCAAACACAGGTTTATGCTGGCTCAACCGTGACGTACAGGATGCCGACAACATTTACCAGCAAAACTACACTGTTGGATCTGCTTCTTGCACAACTTCCTCCTGTTTACTGCCAGTGCTTCAACACTTTGTGTTGCTCTCATTACTGGTATCAAAATGCAAATGCTATTCAGTTTCATCAACAAGATAATGTGATGAGGTAAGGGCGGTTAATCTTCAAATAATTGACAAAAAATACATACACTTGTGTACACACACACACACAGACACACACACACACCTGGCTTATGATTCCCAGCAGTAAAAGCCATGAATAATGGATCTTAGTTTTCCCTGGCCTGAGGGAGAAGCTTTTAAACATAATTTGTTGCTTTAATTTATTTACACAACCTGGCAACCTCGGCCCTCGGGCTAGGTGCTTTACAAAGAAGAAAACCACACCGGGAGGGGTACACACACACACACACATAGACACGCACATGACACAGACTCATGTGTGCACCAGGTGTGACACCTATACTGACATGTGTTGTAGGCAAATTGTGTATCAGAGGCTTTGTGTCTCACACTTTCACAAAGACGTCCGTGTTAAATATTCACTTACAGAGCGGAGACTTCCATCCACCTTTAATATGTCTCAATAAAAATGTTTGCTTAACAGCTTGAAGAGTGTTGTCTGACTCTCTCAACAGGTGAAGCTGTAGTTTCACATTCAGACATACACATGATCGTCATGCTCAATCACATAGCCAATGAGGACAAGTGGAAAGTTTTCTTTCATCCTGATGACACATGAAAGTGCACAGCACAATCTTCCCGTTCACACTGACTGAGAAAGTCAGTGAAGCTGGAGTGGGATTGAATCCGGACAGCTTTTAAGCTGGATACGTTCAGACCTATTTTAAAATCTGGCTATCACACATGCTGGAACATCGTAAAATTCAGACCATCCAGGAGGCGGTGGGACAGCGAGCGTGAGCTTCTATATAAACTATAAACAAACCAGAAGAATTGTTCTGGAACATCACTCCCTTTAAAGGTAGGGTAGAAGATTTCATTCTGATGCACTTTTTGTTAAATTAGTGTAACTTCTCTTTACAATCCGATAGCAACCGATTAGTTCGGCAGTTTCTCATTAAAACGAAGAATATGAATCATCTGTGGAAGCTATAAAACGCTAAAAACATCAGCCAATCCTCCGGGTGGACCCTGCGCGGAGTATTGGCTGGTTGTCACTCTCTTCCTGCTCTGCGCGCACCGGAGAGGTACGTGCATGATGGCCGAAGTCACAGACCGCAGCTCGTTTTCAAGTAATGCGCGTCCATGTGATTGGGAGGCGTGGCTTCGGGGTGAGCTCCGAGAGAAAGGGGCGTGTGTTTACTTTAGAAATCTGGCTGACTCTCACTGAATCGGAAGAATCCTTGAACAGGACCAGGTGTGTGGCTTAAAGCAGCAGGTCGGGACAAAGTGTGCCCAAGACTACTGAAGACCTGAACTGGGGGAACCACTACAACGGGTCTTCAACCTTAGCCTGCAGCTAGGGAGAGTTCCCACACTCTGGATGATATCCTGCATCGCTCCAGTTCCGAAGAAGAACCGGCCAAGCGAGATGAATGACTTCCGACCAGTGGGACTCACTTCACACCTAATGAAGACGTTGGAGCGGCTCTTCCTCAGCCTCCTCAGACCCCAGGTGAAACATGTCCAGGACCACCTGCAGTTCGCGTACCAGCAATGTGTTGGTGTGGAGGATGCCATCCTGTACCTGCTACACCGAGCCCACTCCCATCTGGAAAAGGGAAGCGGCACAAATCTCTGCCTTTAGCCTTTGAGTTGAGACGGCAGCATTTTAATGGCCAATATCTTCCATCCCAAGTGTCTGGAATCCAAACAGATTTTAGGATTTTAAGATCAGCTCTGCCACAAACCTTTCATCACGCTCGCCCCATGATGAGCTCCGTGCTGCCAGAAGTACAGAGTATGTTTACAGACGTTGTTTACAGCATTCTGGGTTGTCGCCCATGCTGAGTTCATAATCACAATAAGCTGTTTACTGCACATACATCTTCATATTCCCATCGTTAATAACTCCTCAGACTTTAATCCTGCACGGAAATCTCACAGTATAAGCACAAAAGCTAACATTTGACCAGATTTCCAGTGTGCAGGATCATTCACACAGGAGCCAGAGATACAGTAGCATGCTGCTGCTTCCAATATTACAGTCTCTGTGGGAATTTGGGAGCAATTCAATGCAGAAGTGGGTATTGCCTCAGTAAGGTTAATGCACACAAATATTAAACTCATGAGTCCAGTTTTTGAAACTGTGTGTTCCTGGCTGGTTGTGGGTTAGTTTCAGACACACCTAACAAAGACATCCAGCTTTGTCCAGCAGCTAAATGGCTCTGCAATTAACTACTAGCAAGGACTAAAGGTAGGGTAGGAGATTTCATTCTGATGCACGTTTTGTTAAATTAGTGTAACTTCTCTTTACAATCTGATAGCAACCAATTAGTTCGGCAGTTTCTCATTAAAACGAAGAATCATCTGTGGAAGCTATAAAACACTAAAAACATCAGCCAATCCTCCGGGTGGACCCTGCGCGGAGTATTGGCTGGTTGTCACTCTCTTCCTGCTCTGCGCGCACCAGAGAGGTACGTGCATGATGGCCGACGTCACAGACCGCAGCTTGTCTTCAGGTAATGCGCGTCTATGTGATTGGGAGGCGTGGCTTCGGGGTGAGCTCCGAGAGAAAGGGGCGTGTGTTTACTTTCCAAATCTGGCTGATTCTCACTGAATTTTCAAAATCTCCTACCCTACCTTTAACCACTGGCTGTTTGAATTATTAATGGTATGGGAAATAAACTATATGGACAAAAGTATGTGGGCATCAAACCACCACTGGCTGGTCTTCATTTTCCTGGATCCCTATGCAGTCTAATGAAGGGTGATGAGGTCAGGACAGGCAACTCCCTTTACACCAAACTGGGAAGTTGACAAACGTTATCATCTAAATCCTCATAATATGATCTAAATCTGCAACAATCAGTCAATAAATAAAAAGTTAGAAACCAGAAAACACTGACTGATTAATCATGGACAATCAATCAATATTGCAAACAGAGCTAGTAGACTGCAGCATGAAGCTGTCCAACCTTTACATCTAAAACACCAGCAGGATGCTCAAGCTGCACATCGTGTCCATTTACTTTTGGTCACATGATTTAATTTAATAATTTGGTCGTGAATTGAAGCTAATTGCCTCTGCAGCTGGTTAGCTTAGCTCATCCATGCATATGTTGCATTTTTGGACTAATTAATATGAATGATGATCTGATAATAATAAATGATTATTTCTCCCATATGACTACATTTCTGTCCATTTACAACAATTATCAATACGGCTGTTTAATCTTAACATTCTATTTCCACACACTTGTCAGTTTTGTCTGAACAGAGAGAGCCAAGAAGGCACGATCAATTCTTTCAGCATTTACCTGATAAAGATTCTCAACTCAGGAGCTCCAGAAGTGGCCGTTATTATTCGGCCATGTTAACAATCACCTCTACAGCACATCTGCACATCTGCACATCTGTTTCTCTACTTTTTCTCACTTTTACTTCTTTTATTGTTTCGTATGATAGTTCTGTGCTTCAGCATGTTGTTTTCATTTGTAGGATTTATTTTGTATTGCGTTGGCGGTGTTATACAATCTAGATATTTTTTGTGAATCATTATTTTTAAGCTAGAAGTTGTCGTTCCAATTCAATAGTTTGGGGATCCATTTTAATCTTAACAGCTGAGTTTGTTGCATTCTGTTCAGAACCAAAACTCTGTTTGTTTTTTTATTTATTTGAAAGGCAGGTGAACATGATATTCACAAACAAATTAAATCCGACATACAACTTGTTGTGAGCCAGTTTTTGTCTGTGAAATGAGGAGGATATTAAATTTCCTGTAGAGGTTTGTCAAACCCGTTCTGTCGCTGCAGCAGTGAAAGGTAATCTGTTTCTCCATGCAGCTGTCCTGATCAAAGCATTCACACTCCCATGACTATCACACACACACACAACAACCCACACATGCAAAGGCACAATGGAGCCGCCTGGATATTCCCTGTCACATACATTGTGCGCATGCATGCAGCCGACACTGTGAAGGTGCAGAGACTCACAGCACACATGTGCTGCGACTTCACACACAAAGCAAATCTCTCTGCCGCTTGATGTTGTGTTTTCCTTAAGAAGCTTGGCTCCTGCTGTGAAGACAGCAGTGGAAGAATGGACGCACACACACACACACACACACACACACACACACACACTCTGCACAGACACTCAAAGCAGCTGTACAACAGAACCAAACCTGGGAGTAAGTCACCAGTCGGAGTGCCCACGCACGCCTTTTTTTTTCTTTCATTTGTTACACTGTTAGAGTTTTTAATGATCATTCTGCATTTAATACAGTAGGATCAGACATGAAGACTTGTAGCTGCATGTCACTTTTCATTTCTTCTGCTTGAAGACGTGGCTCCTGCTGTGGCCCCCAATATGGTTTTTCCAAATGTGCACAGCTGACAACCTAAAATATTCAGTGTTTCTACAAATGCTGGGTTTTCACTGGCAGATGGATTTTATCCACCGGAGAATCATTTGAATGATCTGCAGGCGGCAGCTAAACCATTGAAAATATCAGACTAATACAGAAGGTGCTTGTATTTTTTTCACTGGCTTCATGGTCCCTCCCCTGCCTGCACTTATGAAACATTCTCTGTGCCGCGGTTTATCACCGATGTGCTGCTGCAGGTTTGCAGTTCTTCTACCACTGTACCCGACCCCCCCCCTCCACCAACCCCACCTCCCTCACAAGGGAATGTACCCAACCCTCTCCTTTCATGCTTTAGTCATCCCGCCTGGGCTGCTGCAACATCCCCTGGCTCGACTCCCGAAGCACTCTTTAGCCCTTACATCCAGAATTCTCTCCTCAGCACACACACACACACTGCAGTGCCACTGCTGGCTCATGAAGGCTGTTTATATCAAACACAAGCTCTGCTGCTCCAACCTCTAGGCCACAGTGCACAGTCTAGTTGTGCACGTCAGCCTGTAATCTGCATTCTGTTGTTACCTGCCACTTAGCTTTTCTCTCCCTGTGGCAGTCTGCCTATACACACACCCTCATCTCACTAAAGGTAGAAAAACCTTCCTCCATCTGACTGATCAGCAGACACTTCCTATTTTCCATCATATCCCCCCAAAAACCCATCTCTTCAATAAAAACTTAAAAACTAAAAAAAATAAAGACTTTTCATATTGCTTCTGCTGTCGTTTCACACACACACAGGATCATTTAAAGATTGTGCTTGTGCAGGTTTGTTTTTTTTTTTTTAAATAAATGAATTGCACTTTAATAAATAGTGAGAATGTCTCTCTGAAGCCTCATATATACGAGAAGGTGAAACAACGCTGCAGGGAAACGGATAATGAGGATCGTGGGATAGGGAGAAGTTATAGGATTATGCTGAATGCAAAAACAGGCTGATGGGTAATTAGCAATACGAAGATGCAGACACTAGACTTATGTGTATGTTATATAATGCAGATACGGATACACAAAAAAAAAACAATATTCTGTGCTTTATTTGGATTTTAACCTTGGCAAAAGTGTGTTATGCTGTGAGGAGCACATTTTTTACACAGCCTAATACACTGGATCAGGATGAACCAATACATGACAAATTCAGCCCACCGTCCTTTTATGACATTTTAAAAACCTCATTTTGCTCTTTCAATGTGAACTCAAAACATTTTCAAAGTAATCTTTACCTGCTATGGGGAGTTAGGATTAGGGCAAGTGCAGACAGAAAATTCTGAAATATTGGCTTTTATTTATAATTATAATTAATGTGGCAGAAACCACAGTGAACTCATACTGACCTCAGTGGTTAGCAGCTGGTACGAGCTAGAGAGTATTCTGCCCCTTCCTTCTCTTATCTCTGGTCCTGGAGCATTGATTTTTAATAACGCCATAATATTAATGGCTGCAAAAAAAAGCCACAATAAACAACTTTTTTACTTCAATAATCTGCAAAAAGTCAGGACTTGTTACCTATATGTATAACATCTCAACACATTTTAAGGTTTTATGGTCTTAAATGTAGCTCTCAGCGTAAGTTCAGTCATGGAGACTCTATTTCACATCATCCACCACTTATCTCTATCCGCTTCCCTCTCCCTCTTCACCATCCTCGCACTCTCTCTCTCTCTTTCACTGCACTGCACTCCTTCACCAATCAGCTGTCGATCTGTCCTTCTCCTGCCCAATCATAGCGTAGCAAGAAATTTAAAAGCCTCTGTCTCTTCTCCAGCTGCCTCCTGTCGAATCCGGCAACCCTCCTCCACCCCAAGCACCTCCCGATCCATGCAGTTCAAGGCCTCCTCTCTCCTGATCTCCAGCTTCTACACCACAACCAGGTCTAGACCCAGGGGGGGGGGGGGTGTCGTCCTTTCGGACGTGATCCTCACGATGGGGTCTAGGACGCCAATGCACGTTTACAATTATTGTATTAATAAATGCTTTCTTATTTAGTTCACTGAGTCTCTCATGATTGAAATGACATAGTAGCTGGTTAGGGTTATGCATCAGCATTATGTAACCCTGTCTTGTTGATGTGGGTTAGGACTAGGGCTCTGAACATTTTTGTCCATCCACTCCAAAGAAACAGTGGAAGACTATGAAGGCGTTACCATTATATGCAGTTAGCATGAATGCATCATGAAACACAAAAAATAAAGTAGTGCTTATAAAATATACTTTAAAATACAGATTTTAGTTGTACTGTTGATGTTTCTTTTCTGCAAAATCAGTGTAAAGCTCTAAATTAAGCCTGTGAAATATAAATTAAAAGCATTCTCAAGTAAATAACTATGCTCCATTAATGCGATTTTAGGTCATTCACAGTCAGTGTGAATATATGCATGTAAAATCCGGGTTCATTCCCTGTTCATTAGTAAATTAAAAAGCTGATTTGTGCAAGCTATAAGCGTGTGAATGGAAAACAGTGTGTGACAAACAGTCCTCCATCTCTGTTTCTCTGCCTTGTTCATGTCGCCCTTTCAGCCCCAGCTCTGTAAGTGAAGGGAAAGCGAGTGCTATTTAATCAAAAAAGTGTCACATTAATTCAGACAAATTCAAGCAATCTAGTTTTCTAATAAAGCTGTCATATTTGCATCCGGTGACTTACGCTCACTATCGTTTTAGATTAATTCCCGTCACAACCTTTTTGATTTATGAATGCATAATAACTGAGAGCAATGTCTGTGACTGTGAGCAGGAGTGCACACGTGTGTGTGTGTGTGTACATTTGTGTCTACACATCCTTGATTTTTAATCTAACATGTTGCTTGCATGCAGATGAGAGAAAAATCACATTTTGCGATGATTTAAGCCTGTTAAGAGAAAAAGATCAGACTCCTGGTGTGAAGGAGCAGTAGTTGCATCATCACTTCCCCTTTCATCTCTGCTTATCTCATTGCCATTCATAACAAAACACGCGCTCTAAGAAGCCCTCCTCCCCACTTAACATCGTCCTTCCATACCAATTCTTCACACATCTAAAGGCTAACATCTTTCTGTGCTCCGTTTTTTGCATAATAGTTGTGAAAAGTATACACAATTTGTTGTTAGCTTTGCGAATTGTAAGATCAGCTGTGAGGACTTTAGTTACTCAGGACTGCAGAGTGGATCCAAGAGCAGACGCCAGAAACAGACAGATGTTGAAACAGTTTACAATGAAGAAGGGCAGCAGAGAGCAATAGAGTGGAGGGTTCAACACAATGGAGGACACTCTGGAGAACAACAAAGCCCAACAAGGAACACAAAGTTATCCAGACAGGCACAGGGATCACGTCACCACTAAAAGAGATAAAACAAAGTGGTGAAGATGGACTGAGAAGCCAGGCTGAGGTGATCCTTCCAAAAGAGGAGGGGCAGAGAAGCAGAGAGCAGTCAAGGAATTCACTTTTCCTGGAGAACACAACACCCACTAACACACAAATAGCCACCATTGACAGTAAAAACTATGGACAGAGCTTTAGTGACGCCACCAGATTATTTCTGAGGAGCCAGTTTGAGGCTCGGTGGGAGGCTCCGCCGCCATGTTGGCAGCATCACAGTCCAGGACAAAGTGGGGGAGCACGAGACTTAAAGGTAGGGTAGGAGATTTCATTCTGATGCACTTTTTGTTAAATTAGTGTACTTCTCTTTACAGTCCGAAAGCAACCAATTAGTTCGGCAGTTTCGCATTAAAACGAAGAATATGAATCATCTGTGGAAGCTATAAAACGCTAAAAACATCAGCCAATCCTCCGGGTGGACCCTGCACGGAGTATTGGCTGGTTGTCACTCTCTTCCTGCTCTGCGCGCACCAGAGAGGTACGTGCATGATGGCCGAAGTCACAGACCGCAGCTCGTCTTCAGGTAATGCGCGTCCATGTGATTGGGAGGCGTGGCTTCGGGGTGTCTGGCTGACTCTCACTGAGTTTTCAAAATATCCTACCATACCTTTAAATACACAAAGATCAACACACAGGTGAGAAGAATCAGACTCCTGCTCCCTATAGTCTCTGCCAGATCGTCGGTGGTACCTACATGGTAGAGAAACCAGACCCTCCACTGGATAAGATAATATCAGACTCTATGCCATGTTTGTGTCCAGGACCAGCCCTCAGCTCTGCACCTATCCTGGCCCACTGAAATAAAAGGATCTACCTAAAGGATTCTTCGTTCTAATTTGGACCACGATATGCTCACTTTTATTTTGGAAGATCTGTCCAAGCCTCTGTATACAAATTCTGTTCATACAATAATGTTCACTGTTGGCTGCCTGGTCACATGATGTTACCTACATTAAGAATTAGAAGAGCACCACAGAAAAACCTCCTTTAAAGCCCATTTTGTCTCTTCACACCATGATTATTATAATGGTGTAGCCTTTACAGACTCCTTCTATTTTAAAATCAATTTTATAATCCTATTAATTACCTTGAGGACCCCTCACAACCTTGTTTTTCTCAGTATTTTTGACCTTTTAGTTCAAAGTCTTCGCATTTCTAATCAGAAAAACACTCCTTGTTTGATATCTTTGTGCTTGAAACATGATAAGTTGAGCTTTTAAAAAGAGCAATATGAATAAATCTTTGCTTGTAGAATCAAACATCATCTTGATGGTTGTAAATGAGGCCAGCAAGTAAGACCGAGACATCTGTTTGTGTTCATCTGTTGGCTCCGTCTCCACATTTTCTGATGCACTGCAGACTTGGCATCATTTCAAAGTTCGGCTAGAGGCCAAATCAGCCCCTTAAACTTCTCTATTAAGACTCCTGCATTTTCCGAATCAAACATATCTGATACCTGATTACCATCTTCTGACTACAGCTTGCCACTGCTTCTAAAAACAATAAAACAAAAGGTCAGCGGCCATTTACAAAAACAAAACACACCGCAAATAAAGAAATCATCCTTTAAGATGTTTGAAGCTTCCTGCAGAACCAGCAGTGACACATTTTCACAGCCTCAAAGAGGCTTTAAATGTCGTTGCATAGAAAGTGTAATGTTACACAGTGGGATGTGTGTTTTTATGCCTTCGTTTTACATGAATGTGACTACGCAGAGCCACCAGGAGCTGTCTCACCCCCTGCAGGAGGTTTGACACAGAAGAAGAAGAAAAACACTTCACCTACTGACAGCGCCTGCCTTCCGAGAACAAACCCACTCAGCTGTTCTGTGGGCAAACTGTTGAGTGGCATCAATCCAACAGACAAAAACAAACGATATACAAAAGCTTTTGTTTGTTTTTCATACAGATGTCTTCTTGTTTATGTCAAACCTGCAGCGTGTCTGAACACAACAGTTTTTTTTTTGTGCAGCAGTGCTCCTCGGACCACCAGCACACAGCGGCTGATGGCTCTGTTCCTCTCACCTTGTTTAAACTTCAGCCTGCCATGTGTCACCAGAAAAAAAAAAACATCAATAGTGGGTGAATTTTCAAGGTGATTGCTGTTTATGTATTCAGTGCCCTCCTGTGGTTGTATGAATACAGTGCATTTTTTATGTGGTGGTCAAGTAGACAGGAAATCATTGAAGCTGAAAATATTGCCTCATAAACTGTGTTTCCTTGTTTTGCTTGAACAAACTGATCAGAAAGGCCGGCTCTGTCATTGGCTGCAGACAAGAGACCTTTGAAGCAGTGGTGGAGAGGAGGACACTGAACAAACTGTGATCCATCATGGATAACCCCGACCACCCTCTCCTCCCTGTACTGAACAGACAACGGGGCGCCTTTTCCAAAAGGCTCAGACAGCTTCGTTGTCACACAGAACGCTACAGGAAATCTTTCCTGCCTCATGCTGTAAGACTGTACAACTCCTCATCTCTGTACCTGTTCTATTCTATTCTATTCTATTCTAATGGTAGGAGTACTGTACACTGTAAAAAAATGAATAGAAATAAAGTGGTTGTTTTTAACAGTAGCAAACGTGGCAACTGTGGTTGCTAAAGAAAATTTGTAAAAAAAACTTTCAAAATGATCAAACTTTACAAAAACAATGTATTTAAATGTTTAGCTTGTAACATAAATACTGAATTAGGCTCATTCTGTCATTAAGATTTACATGCATCAAGTGTTTTTTTGCTTGCTTGTTTTTAGTACATTGAATCTCATAGAAAAATAAACAACAGTGTTACCTGTAAAGGTGTTTTTTCATCAAATCTTACTTAAAAGTTTACTAACATTTAAACCTTACAGGCCTAAACGTAATGTTTTAAAAAATAAAATATAACCATTTTACCTGTAATATGATTGTCACTGTTTTTAGTGGAGTTTTACAGAATGATTTTTTACAATGTGAAATCTCACAAATTGGGACCTTAGGAGGACATGCAAATGTCTAAAGAAGTGTTTATGGACATTTTAAGTATCAGATTTGTGTTGCTTTGTCAATGCTGATGATCAACATCACATGTGAGGACCTGTTGGTTGTGGTCTTTGCTGTTTCTCGCCTCCATGGGTGGAGTCAAGAAAGTCCCATAACAAAGCTGCAACGACAGCTCGGAAACATTTTCTTTAGTTGTTGGAATGATCAGCAGTGTTTTGGCTGCAACTCATTTTAATAATAACAATATGACTCTGACAGAGGATGAACCTCCTTGGTGCTGGTCACATAAAGTGAGATATACAGGTTTTACACTGTGTGGCTGACATTTAAGAGATGCTGCAGTAAAAGATGCAGCACAGGTTCAGTGCTGCACCCTGCTGGATTTGCTGCATAAATGACCAGAGTGCGCCCTCATGCAGGCAGCGTTGCTTTAATCTTGGTCTAGACTGTGTTGCAGGGCTATGAGAACATGCTGTGATAACACACACTGCATGCTCTGAGAGGCAGCGGCATGACGGTCAGACAGCGTGAACCAAAGCTACCGGGGAAATCTGGGTCAATCCAGCACTGTAAACCCATTCATGCATTTATGTAAGCACAGAAAGACATGTTCAATGCTGCCAAGCAAAGATGTAATAAACAGTAAACAAGTACAATTATGGAAACCCCTCATATTAAACAGAAATACTGTTATATGCAGGAGGTAGAAAAGGCCTTTGCACATAAGTCTTGATGATAAACAGCAAGATGGTGGCATAAAGGGTGACAAAACATGACAGGAAAGTGTGTTTATTCCTATAAAAATGTCTTTCATTGCTCTTGTGATGCATATTTTTGGCAATGTGTTTTATTTAACCTTCATTTTGAACCATTTGAGGTTGTTATCTGCAACCTAAAAATAAACTAAAGCTAAAATCAATTGACTTGAACAGCGGATTTAGTTTTATCCTGTTTCCGAACTAAAATTGATAGGCAGTGGGCGGGGCTTCCACAGTGACGCGCCGCACCTCCTCTGTCACGAGTCCGGAAACAAATCCTTTCTTTAAGTTTCACTTTCTGTTGACTGTAAACGGTAAGTAGGCAATTTATGTACTGAAAGACCGAAAATATGAGAAGAAACGTGTTTACGTATTAACAGCTACCTGCTAACTGTTGCCACGTTACATTTAATGAAGTAAGTCAAGTTTGTGTCGTGTAATTCAGCTTATTAATGGTTTATTTAAAGCCTTTTTGCGATCAACACCCACCTTTACTTAGCTTCTTCAGGGCTTATAGTTATAACAACAAACAGGAAGTCAGTGTCATCTTTGCTTCTTTATTCTTGTTTTTTTTACTGCAGGTGTAGGTGTGGCCGCTGTATCGCGACATATTGTTTTCAGAAGTGACTAGACAGTGTACTGTAATGTACTTCTACATTAACAATATTAACTAAAAGAATAAAACGTGCATTTATTTCTGTTTTTTTTTTCCTACAACATTGTTGGAGGTGTACGTGATAGAAACTAGGCGTATGCTCTGCTCCACCTTTGCATACAGCTCACAGTAATGTGTTATCACCGGTCATAAATCTGACTGCAAGGTGGTAAACATTGTCCAGAGCAGCTAGTATCTATGATAAAAAATGTGTGTTTCTATAATGCAAAAGAAAACATATTTTATCTTTAAGTATTAATTACATGACATTTAATGTTTTTTCAATATTTGTCTTCTGGTGAAAATGAGCTTTAGACATTTTTTCAGGTGTGTGAGTGTGTTAATATAAGCTGAGAAATGCAGTTTTATATGTGAGGATCACTGTAATATTTAACATATGGAAAGATTTTTGTAGTTCATCAGGTTTGGAATAACATTGTGTGGGACGTTTTTTTTTTTTTGTCAATGACAAACAGTGCACAGGCTGATAAATCTCATGTCCTCTTACAGGTGACATCATGAGTATTTTGAAGGAAATTCAGTCATACAGCAAGGAAGCAGCCAATGTTCTGTATTGTAAGTACTCCTCTATTGAAATTGCACAATCATGGCTAGAAGTAGTCATGCCTTAAAGTACGTCTTCACAAATTGTCAAACTGACTGTTCTAAACCTGATACTGTTGTTGTGGGTCCAACAGAGGAACCAAACTTAACCAAACTTGTTATAATCAACCAAACAAATTCAGGGGCAGGACTTCAAAGTGACTCAGATCTCCGGTCTTTGACTCGAGAGGACCTGAATGAGCTATTACCTGGACCTAAGATGTTCAAGCATAGAAGGATGATCTTTGCTACAATAAACAGTCATAATACACAAAAGGTGAGTGAACCAGATGTGTATGGCTGAGAAGACTGATATCTCAAATTACTTACTTTCTTTTTTTCTGTTTTTTTTAATGTGAAGCAAGTAAACAAACTCCTCAAGGAACTGCAGGGTTTTATCCCACATGACTCTTTAAGAGGTGTGTACTGCACTGACTTGTTAGCACTGTTAGATTTGACTTATATTGTGTTTTTTTTTTACACATTTTAAATCCTGTTCCTGCACAATTTGTTCTTCCAGCTGCTCTAACTGACAATGGGGTCTTGGTTGACTACCTCCATGTCCTGAAGGACATGAAGAAACAAATGAATGACGTGCAGACTTTCCTTGATGCTCATATTAGTCTGCTGGAGGACATCAGAAAGCCTCAGCCTGAGCCTCAACCTGACAGAGGTCAAGGTTTGATTCATTCTATAGCTCTAATAATAATATATAATATATATAATAATAATGATCTTACTACTAGGACTACAAATCAATGAAGCTTTCTTTAGTAAGACACTAAGCAAATCATATACAAACATAAATATATAGTCGTCCTCATGAAGCTAGTGTTAAACTTTCCATTACTACCACAGAGTCTGCTTTTTTCCAAATTATGCAAAATGTGCATGCTCCACTGTGTCTGCAGCAGGTGGCCCTGGCTGATGTAGAAAACAAAACTGAATACATAACACTGTCAAACTGTGGCAACATTATGCTTTTATATCCAACAGGTGCTTGTTCGGCTAGAAATCCTCCAGCCAGCCAGGACTTGGCGAAACCACACAATGAACTCATAGATTGGCGTCTATGTGAAGAACAGAGCAGAGGTAACCTGTTTTATTTTATAACATTAATAATAAGTGTTCACTGTTGTTGTGCTGGTTTGAAATTGCTCTAATATTTGAATCTTTTTGTTGTATATCACAGGTCAGCATCAATCTGGCTTGGCTGTACCAGCGGGGTCAATGACGGGCATAAAAAGGCAAACTGACAACTGTGCACAGAGAATCGCACCGAAATGTAAATCAAACTTTACTCCAAGTCATTTTTTTCATGCAAAGTGTGCCTAGTTCAGCTCTGGGTGCCTAGTTAGCACATCTGTCAGGTCATCTGCTTTTTTTGTTTTTTGTTTTTTGTTTTTTTTTTGAGTTGGAGCAGCTCAAAAAAGGCAATGCCTACTACAAGCAACTTCTTCTTCTGGATTTAAAAAGAAATTAGATCATAACAAATTGGCCAACAGTGTAAACTCATACTGATACACATGTGACAGGCCAATCTGACTGACATTGTTTGGGCTCCTCAGTTCAGTGAAGTGAATCATACTAAAGTGAAATT
This sequence comes from Parambassis ranga, assembly GCF_900634625.1. Taxonomy (NCBI): domain Eukaryota; kingdom Metazoa; phylum Chordata; class Actinopteri; family Ambassidae; genus Parambassis; species Parambassis ranga. Next base: position 12,702,180 of record NC_041043.1, read on the forward strand.
AAAGGTTGTGTTGGCCTAAAAAATGATTGATTTTTACCAAAATCATCTAAATCTCATTTAAAGAAAAATCATTTACCTGATCTAAAACAATTCCTTTTTTTTTAATTTTTAGATTGTGTCATGCCGGCTCCACTGTACTATAATGAAGGTAGGTGAATACACAAAAATATAATGTATAATATCCTGCAGACTAACTGATTGAACTTTTTAAATGTATCAATGAATTGCCACAATAATGTGTAAATGGTTTGTGTTTGTGTGGCCACAGTGATCTACAAGCCGGTTGTCTGTGGTAAAACCTTCAATGCCGACAAACAGCTGATGGACTCCATGCGCAGTCAAGTTCAGGATCTGGTTCGGATCACTGAATGGAATCCAGATTTGCCAGATCACCAAGTCAACATTATCTTCTGCCCAGTCTCTTCACGTGTTGGGACAGATGCTGCAGAAGCCCTGACTTATGCAACAGGTATGTTTTTATATTCAGCTTTAATAATGTAATAGTATTGCTGTCTTATACACCTTCTTCTTCTCTCCTGGTCTCCACAGATAATAAACCTGTCATCCTGGTGCTGATGCACCACGCACATCAACCAAAGCCTGTATCATCTTTGGGAACATCTGCTGCTTCTGACAATGTTGTCTTGTACGTCAGTGTTTTCTATCATGAAGCAAAGAGTGGTTTACTGAAATGTAAAGACAATGATGACGCTGTCTCACAGATACAAAACAAACTGAAAGAATACATGACCCAAAAAGCTAACACTGTCAATACCCAGGATGAGATTGCTGAAAGTCAGGAGACTGGTGGTATTTCTGGTGATGACAATGTCAGGGCCTCTCCCACAGACAGTGGAAGCAGAGGTTTTTCAAGGTTTCTTCCTTCCTTTAGGGGCAGCTATTGGTCAGATAATTAGAGGCAACAGTGTCGGTGGTGGTATGATTTCAGTTTACATCATGAAACAATAATTTCTACAACAAAAATAAAGTATTAAGAGAGATTTATTCTGACCATTTAATGATTGTAGAAGCATTTTATCATCCTCTATATTCCCATTCCAGGAAGAATAGTACGTGATGGTACTGACTTGTCATAATTATTGGCCAATTAATGTTCTAAAATAAACTAAAAATATTGATGTCATCCATGGAATCGGTGTGTGCGTTTTTTATAGTCAAACACTTCAATAATAATAACCAATAGATTTTCCCATCTATACAAATCACTAAACATTTACAAAACAATCATTTACATCCACAACGAAACATTTCAGAACACTTTATTACACTAGAAAGGGCTTATTGCTATGCGTAGTCAAAATAAAATTGGGGTTAACAATTTATCAATTCATAATTAATATCCCTAAAATTGTCCACTCCTTTTGTCCTGAAGAGTTTTAATAAGTTAAGCTTTTATTTTGAAAGCACCCTTGCGCTGAAAAATCTGACCGGAAGTTTGTCATTGTTTACAAACAGGCAGCTTCCGGTTCGCACTCTATTATAAGTCCGTGCACCGCCTGGAGCTGATAGCTGTTTCCAGATCTATATGTTCCCCCTGAAATTTCATTACAAGCAGGTTTTCCGTGCTAACGCCACGATAACAAGTTAGCACGATGACGAGTTTGCTAATTTAACAGCACAACGATGTCAGAGAGTTAAACAAGCTAACGGCGTAGCTCAACAAATGTTTCGCAGCATGGCTGTTTGATTCATTCCAACAGGTGTTAAAACTTCAAGAATTTAGAGTTTGTCTCCAGAGTTTTCGCGCAGGTAACGGTTTCTATTTAATGCTGAAACATACCTCGATGCTGACGTCCCGCTGTTAACGTCAGTTAGTACGTTAGCTCAAGTTTCCCCACACTTGTGTGTCATGGTTTTGGGCCGCTTCCTGTTGAGCCTCAGGTACAAATGTTCCACAGGTGTTTATTTAAAGAGGATATATGTCGTGAATGCATTGTCGTTTCTACCGCTGCATCCCTTACCCACCACGACCAGCTATCATAGACTGAGCGCGCTTATCTTTACGCCATCAGCGCACTGGATTGGAGGCAAGGTAATAAATCAAGCAGTTGACTGTTTTTACTAAACCTCTGATATTGATAAGGTTCTGACCTTGTGGTGTCATTCATCTCTCCTTCAGGCTGTTGCACAGTCCATTTTCTATCCTCCATCAGTGTGCGACATGCAGCCAGCAACCATCACCTATGGAAGAGAGTCCACTGCTGTTTCCTTAAATGATGAAGATGAGGGTGGTGGTATTGAAAGTCTAATTGGACAGGAGGACACGGTAGCACCTGAAGAAATGACAAAAATAATTTCACATCAGCTGGGTGGAGTCAGCATGGAGGTCCAGAAGTGTCTTGCAGACACCAGAACTCCTGAAAAGTCAGGTCAGTACAATTTAACCCTCTGAACTCTGAGCAGTGTCTGTTTTAACACCAAAAAAATCAACGGTGTGCTTGTTTTTGTTTAGCAGCTCCTGCAGGATCAAATGAGAGAATGACAAAGAGGAAGATGAGGAGGGACAAGAAAAAGCTGATGAAGAAAAATTTCAAAGTGGCTGATACTTCTAGCAATTTAATGTCAGAGCTTCCATTTGCTTTGACCAGCCCCACTACATGGAAAGAGCTGGGGTGTATGTACATTCTTAAGTTTATTAATTCATTCAACATGTGTGACTTACTGTTTTTCATCTCCTGTTTTTTAATGTTATTCTTATTTGCCTTCTGTAGTTCCTAATCCAGATTTAACCCAGAAAAAGAGAAAGAGGAAGAGAGGAGAAAGCGGAGGCCGAGTGGACAGCGACGAGGACGGAGACAGGAAGAAGAAAAAGAAAGAAAGCCAACGACCGAACTACTTTGTCTCCATTCCCATCACTAACACTCAGGTACGTGTGTAACCTCATTAGCAAGGATCTGTATTGAATTCTCTGATCCATACTAAGCCAGTTGAAATGTTGTAGGTGCTGTTTGGAGACACTTAGTTACTCTAATCACTGTTGCTAATTACAGAAGGTAAATTTGTCTAATAACAGATAAGCTCGGCTGTGACTGAGGTCCAGGAGGCCATACTGCAGCAGGAGCCCCGATTGGCCAAAGCCATGATCCCTGTGCCAACGCTTCACATCACGCTTTTAGTCACTCATCTCGCCAATCAGGAGCAAGTTGACCTGTGAGTTCTTGCACATGCTATCATACATTTAAAGACAAAATATGAAATTAAGATGTGATTCTTTTTAAGGTTAATTGTTTAATAGGCAGTGACATTTGAACACAACCATGTAAGCATTTAAATTTGCACTTAAAATAGAATATACTTTATTAATCCCTTTGGGAAGGTCCCACAGGGAAATTCGGGTAAAGCAACATACCTGTAGGTAAAACTTAGTCTGGAGGCTGTTTGGTTAAAAAATTGTAGATGGCGCCATTGAGCTGTTTTTGTATAAGAAATCATAATACTCATATGAGAGAGTTTCCTTTAGCATCACTGGGTCTCACCTGTGACTTCCTGTTTCTCTAGGTGGCGCTGTGACTATTAGTGGGCATTGGTATATGAATGTGTTCATGAAGGGGTTCTTATTAACATATGGGAGTTGTGGCACCATGACGGGCTGTGGCGAACCGTAAAAAACACAGGATCCTTAATTTGTTAAGACTTGTATTGACCCAGTTTGATGTGGATCACCAAGATAGAGTCCAGTCCAGTCCAATCTCAATGTGCCCCTTGCTGACCACAAGCGGTTTGAGTGCCCACTCAACCCTGATTACAGCTTTAATTTTTAATATGCCCTTTTTTGGGATTTTACCAATTTACATTTTTTGTCTTAATGTATTTTTAAAAATTGCATCTTCAATTGTTGTTATATATATTTTTAGACAAACTAAAATAAACACAGAGCAATAGGAACATGTATTTTCTTATGCTTAGTGATTAAAAAGATGGAAACTGTGTGCTCTAACTCTGTGAGCTCTAACTCTGTGCATACTGTATAATATAGGAGCCATGTTATGTGATGAAGATTAATCTACATCAAACAGAAGATTTGTGTCATCAGTAATCACTACATTCTCTCATTATGTAATACAGGAAAGGATGGAGAGAGAGGATTAAGCCATGAATTTCTGTGTGTGTGTGTTTCATGTGTACATTTCCTTTTAGAGCGGCGACCGTGCTCACTCAGGTCGAGACATCACTGGCTGAATTGCTGGGTGGGCGGGGTCTGGTGCTGCCCTTCTCAGGGATCAGTCATTTCAGGAAGGAGGTGGTGTTTGTTGGACTGGCCTCAGGACCACACAGACACACACTGGACAGCCTTGCAGGTCAGTGACTATTATGCCATACTATGCCACTCACTTCTGTTGGTATAAATATTGTTTAGATCTTTAGTGTATGTGATACAGTACTGCACTCTGGAGGGATGTCTCTAGAGGGGGTCAGCTGAGGAGCCCTGATGAGGGTTTAGTGTCTTTCTCATGACATTACATTAAGTTTAAATGCTTCAGTAGTGTGAATGCTTGCTGTTGTGTGGGTTGAGGTCACAGATTAGACTGCTTCAGGAGATTGTAGGGTACATTCTGGGTGTGTGTTACTCATAAAGTGACAGGTCTTACTTTCTCTCATTCAAAAGTTGAGGGTTAAGCTTGACTTTTGTCCTAAAGTGACCTGAATAAGGGGAGAAAAAGCAACTTTTAGCCTATAGGCAAATTGTGAATCAGTGCTTCAGTTGTCTTCATTTGTGATGTTGCATTCATGTTCTTATATCAGTGTGTGGGAGTGTGTGCAGCTTCATTTGCATGCATGCTGTTATGTTGTGCCTTTGGCATCAACATTTTTTAAGAGGATTCCAGCTCTATTGCTCTTGCCACACCAACACATAAACAAAAAAGTGAGCTCCCAATTACTTAACGCTGTCCATCTCCACTCCGACACATCAGCTACATTGGAAATATGCCATCATTTCTTACAGTAGACTACACAATACAAAATAAGAGGGTTGGTACACAAGGTGTAGATCTGGGAGAGATGGTTGTATGTGTGTTTTTTAAGTGTCTGAACATGAAGTGGGGCAGCATTTTGGATCCTCCTTGGCTGTGATTGTCCTAGCTCCTGATTTATTGTATTAACCGCTCAGTACATGCACATGTTACATTTGGGATTTTAGTGATGGTCGAGCTGAGGTAAATCCCGAAAGGAATTTTATGTCAGGGTAAATTAATCTTTCTGAGTGCTGCGAGTGCTACATTTCTGCATAATTAAATCTGAGAGAGCTTTTGTTTTGTCTGTTTTTAAGTTTGTCTGTAAACAGAATTTGTTTGAATTTCAGTATTTTATCGTTTGCCTTCAGAAGTAATTATTAATGTCAGTGCCAAACAGCCGAAGGGAAATATGTTGATTATTTTGCACCTTTACAATTTAAGGAGGTGTTTTCCATAAATACATAAAAAGTAGAAATTACATTAACAGTAAAACTTTTTGTGCCTCATAGGTAATCTTTCTGTTAGAACAAAAATATAAATATTTATCTGTGTTTTGAAATGAAGGACATCAGTGAAGTAGATATTGTCAGTGAGGTGGTTGGTGTGGATCGTAACAGTTAACACTCACTAAGAATGGTCTCCATTCTGCAAAAAACAGACGATTACAAATGGACTGAAACAGACAGCGAAGAGAGGATAAGGCAGGAAGTCAGACTCTCTTGTCATCTTGTCTGTACTCTGCACCGCTGTTATTGATTATATACTAACCTTTCTCTCTCTGTAGAGCTCCTCTTCTAAAAATACCTCCCTCTAAACCTCATCAGTCGGGGTGTCTGTGTGTATCTGACCTTGCAGGGTGTTCTCTGTGTTTATGCCCTCGTTCACTTATCTGACTTTATCTGAGTGTTTAAATATGTTTTCTTTTCCACCCATATGAGCAGCCGTCTGTGTCCTCTGGTGGTGTTTTTGTTTAAAATCTATTAAACTGGAAATTATATTTGAACCTCACATGATTTTACTTACTGAGTCCAAGCAGAGGTGGAAAGCCTGTCTGTTGTTGTACCCCTGATCTGAGTAAAGCAAAGTTATTAATCAAAAGGAAATGTATTTTTAAAGGAATACTATAGAATACTATAGAATTTATATATATATATATATATATATATATATATATATATATATAAAATCAGTGAAGATGTTTAAATGGAAGCAATATATGTTATATTGCAGTTGAAATCCTTTTTTTCTTGATGTTTTATGTGATATATTTCATGTTTTTATGGTATTTAACGTCCTTTTTATGTCGCACCATATGTGACATTGGCTCAAAATAAAACTTAAATTCTGTGTCTTTTGTGCTGCAGAGTTGTTGCGAAAACGCTTTGAGGAGCAAGGTCTGCTGCAAGGAGACTGCCGTGGGTTTGAACCCCACCTCACCATTATGAAGTTATCCAGAGCATCAAAACTACGATCACAGGTACACACATGCATCTAAAACATAAATGCAAAAAAAAAAACGTGTATTACGTAATCCCAAACTGGAAAAATAAGCTTTTTTTTAACTTAGACAACAGACAGAAATATCTTTTTTGTATTAAAGGTATAGAAAGGAGCTAAAGATATAAATAAATGTGACAATAAGAGACAGATAAGCAGAGATAACCACAGGTCAAAGAGGGAAGACACTAAGGAAGGACAGCATCCATATTTTTCACCTCACTTGAAGGCACTTCTTCCTGTCTGGCGCCTGCTAGAGGACGTGCCTGTCTTCCTCCATTCTTTGTATGTGTGTATATATTATCTAATTGTGTGTCTGTGTATGAAAAAGGAATCATAAACACATCATTATAAACAGGATTTTCCTCTTGTTAGGGTATTAAACGTGTGGATCCAGCCCTTTACTCCAACTATACTAACAAGTAGGTACTTTGTTTTTTCATGTAATAAAAACTTCAAACATATATTATTGTATATACATGTGGTTATATTGTCTCTACACTTCCTCATTGTGTGTCTGTCTCTCTTAAACATGCAGATTTTTTGGCGACCAGACGGTGGAGCGGGTGGATCTGTGTTCTATGTTGAAAAAGAAGCAACAAGACGGGTACTACCACACCGAGACGTCGCTACAACTTGGTTAGTACGCACACACAGAACTATACACACGTTAGTGCGCCTTGTTGTGTTTTTTGCATGTTGTATCAGGCTGTCATTTGCAATACTGAGCCACCAGAGGGCAGTGTCAGCTCACTTAATAGCTCACAGTAAGCAACGAGTTGGCTTCCAGGTCAGTGGGTAAAATTTGCTCACATCCGGGGGGGGCTAACTGGCCAAATGTTGTATTTATTTGTGTTATATTTGCTGTGAAGCATCTGTGGGAGTTTCTCCATAACAAACACTGGTAGTCTGATTGGAAGTAACAGCATCACACTACAAAGTAGAAGCTGAAAGAGAGGCAAACTGGCCTAATCAGACACCACGGGGCTCATTTTAGAGACCGTGCCCAGCTGCATAGTAGAACCATGCTGCCAGTTCTTCGAAAACTTGGCTGTGTTTTAGAACAGAGGCTCTAATGTCCACTAAACGAGAGCAGTACTGAGGAGCTCTGAGTTTTAATTCTCAGAATGTGTTTTTAAATGAATTTTGGAAACCATCAGTTGCCCGGCTGGTAATCATAAACACCTTTTCCATATTGAGTGTTTTGTTATTGAGGCTGTAAAAGACATGTTGTTGTGCAGCCCGACATGAATTTGAGATGGCGCTGCTGTGGGACTTGGGATGCAGCCAAGCAGTCAGTATATTTGTGCTCCTCGTGTCAAGCAACTGCTACGAGCTTAGAGAGAGAATTTTTACCCAGAGAGGAAAAACAAGCTCTTGACGGATTACTTTCCGTTTGTTTGTCCACTGATAAAACAAATTGGCATAATTAATTTTCAAACAGCCACTTCTTGTCGTCCTTTATTGTTACAGAGAAACAATAAACCACGCTGGGATTTGGGGATATGTGGAGCTTTGTGACTGATTTTGGGATAAAAATCATTGTTGTCTTTACATTGTCGTTGCTAAAGAAGCCTGAATAAGAAATATGAAGAGAGATATTCAGTGATGACGTAGGCGCCTACTTTGATCTTAGATCTTTGGGGTCACCTCCTTCAAGGTGTTTGTGTTGTTGCCTCCAGATGGTGCCATCAAAGCTCACAGATTTCCTCCTTAATGTTGTCAGGTTTTCTGCAGACATTGATCTACTGTGTGTCAATGGAATGCTAGACTTAGTCTGTGTAGTTCTGGTATGTGTACCAATACTCAGACCAGATGTCTGATGATCCACAACCCTATTAAACCCTGTTTCACGCTGGACAAACACCCACTGAGACCCCCCCCCCCCCCCCCCTCCAAAAAAACATCTGGGAAATAAATCTGTTGCATTTTATTTGCAGGTTTTAGACACATTGTAGTGTAAAAAAGAGTGGAAGACAGTTAGCGTATAAAAAAAAAGATAATTTTTCTGTTTGAAAAATGTCAAAGGGTTAATTCATTTTCCAATGTAATGAAAACACTGTGTAAACATGATTGGCAAAAGCAAACAACAGCACAATTGAGCATCTAAGATGGGATAACACGGTTATAAAGCTCACCACCAGCCACGCAGAAACTGTGCTGTATATACTAACCTGCTCATATTGTTACTGTGGAGTGGGATTAGTGCATACCTCTCACACACATATTTACATGCACATATATAATGGATTGACAGAGACTTCCCACTGTTCCACTGTCAAGTAGCTACAGTAATTGGTGTGTGTGTGTGTGTGTGTGAGAGAGAGAGAGAGTGTGTGAGAGTGTGTGTGTGTGAGAGAGAGAGAGCTGTCAGCATGAGTGGAATGATGCTGTCACAATGTTTTGTGGATCACTGGGTTGTCTGTGAGAGACACTGTGTGTGTGGGAGTGAGAGACAGAGCTTACCTCACACTTCACATCATCAGAAAGCTTGTGTGCTTTGTTTTTCCAAAACATTACATACATATTTGAAATGAGAAGTGAATGAAGTGGTAGGAATACGCTGAACTGATATTATCCCACACAGTTAATGCTGGTAGTGTTCTTTCTTCTTTCTTAAATTCAGTAGATCCTTTTTTTAGACCACTCATTGTCAAATTACCTCCTGGTAACAATAAGTAGAATTAAGTTTTTACACAGTTTGTACTAAATTGAGTTTGTAATTAGAGCCATTCCTCCAAACTAAAAGCAATGAGGGGCAGCGAAGAGCGGAGGCATTTCCTGATTCTTGTCTAAAGTGACTTACAGGGCGGGTAAATGCTGAATCTGGACACCATGCAAACAGTCTGTGCTGCAGAAGCTGAATGATTTGGCTCAGTTTGAGGTAGCAGGTCACATCGAAACCTTTGTTAAATGGTCTGATGAGGTCAGAGCAGATAGTTATGACAGGAAGAAAAGGGCCGAAGGAGATAAGTGAGTCTGAATTATGAATATGTACAACAGCGCTCATCCATGCATCACATGCACAGCTGCCGTCGTGCCAAGTATCCCATCTACTGTATAAGCATTATCTCAAACAGTCACGACTCAATTAAAGCACAAGAATAAATGCTGACATGTAAGAAATGTAATGTAAATAGATACCATGCAGCTTTTGAGGACTGAATAATACAGTATGTACCCTGGAACCTGGATCCCTGGTCCAGTTTCAGCCTGGCTGCTCTGTTCATATCCAATAAAGAGCCTAAACTCTGCAAGAATCAATAGGATCTTTGGTGTATAGTTTATGGGCTGACACAAAACCTTATTATGTTCTCTGTTCTTATCTCAGAGAGAAACAGCATCTGGTTTTCCTTAATAAGTATGTTATATACACACAGTTGGTCCAGTCTTCACACACACACACACACACTCTCATATCTGAGAAGCCCTAAAAATATATTTATTTTCATTCTAACAGCACGCCACAAGCAACATTTGAAAAACGTTGGCAAAAACACAAAAAGCATTCAGTGTGATTTGTTACCTATTTGGATACAGTCTCTCTTTTATGTCTGTTTGCAAACCAGTGCCAGGACGGAAGAGGGAAATACATCAATCTGTCTAAAAAAAAAAAAAAAAAAAAATCCATCAGTTCAAGAATGGGCAGCATCCACACAAGAGCTTTAAATGGCTGCAGTCTGAAGCCAAAAACACATGATGAGCAGTATGTGGCATCACTCTCTCCATAGGAGAGCAATTATTCAGCCAGCACACCACAGTCTCATGATTCAGATGAGACAAAGATGCAGTATGGATAAAAACATGTGACTCTTTAACCACTATTCAAAAGATTTTTTATAATATAAATAATTTGGCATTGGTGTTTTTTTTAGTAAGCACTTTAAATGATCAATAAAATAATAGCAAACGGTCAGTTTAATAGATTATCGTATGATACCTTTATATACTATCTTGTCAAGCTGTGTAAATTAGACCACAGATCATTATATCTCCTGGTTAAACAGATTCTTGTCAGCGTTATCCTCTCTACATCCATGTTCTTCACAGTATGCCACCATGGGCTGTTTTCTGATGGTGCACAGTGGTGGTCAGTGTCTGATTGTGCGCGCGTGTATGTGTTAATCCCATAATCCACAGTACAACATAATCCACTACAGAGCCCCTGATGGTCAATCCAGTAGGGTGTTGAGAGGAGGTTAGTGTACAGGAGAAGGGGGAGAAGGACCAGAAGGGAGCTTTTGTTGTATGTATGTGATCTTCTCAGCAAAGTTAAGAGTTTATAATATTTAGATTTAAGTGCAGGTTTATTTGGCAGAAAGCAGTTGGAAACAACTTTGGCCTACAAACTCACACATGATGACTGTGTGTGTTTGGGGGGGGGTGGTGGAGGATACAAACTTTGCTCATTCGTGCTTTCATGTTTTTTTCTTTCATGTTTTTGTCCTTTGCACAAAAAAGATTAGACTAATTGGGTTAAGATGTTGTGGTGCCTGTTTTGTCAGGTGGCAAAAGTTTAGAAGTCGGAAACAACACACTGAGAAACACACATCTATGTCTCCACTGCTTCTCTTTCCACACACTGCTCTGTTGGAATGTGACGGCACTCTAAGCAAAGTAACTGAAATAATTGAAGGAGTCTTTGCGTGGACCTCGCTCCTCCTGCATTTGCGCTCTTTCCTGTCAGTTGAATAGTGTGATATATTTCAAGATCTGTGGAAATAATGCTGCTTCAGTTGAATGATAGATATCACCCCCCCCCCACCGTAACCTAATATTTACATAACAAACAGAATTCACACCTATGTCTTTACATACAGAAACACACACACATTTATATATACGTGTTAAAATGCATGCATCCTGAAGTCGACTGACATAAAGGAACATACAGGACTAAGGCAGCACACACAGACTGTGACCTTTTGGTATTTTATTGAGACAAGGTCAGTCACTTCTGTACAGACTTTAACCCAAGTCTTTGGCAGTGCTTATTTTTCCACTGGCCAGCCAGACAGGCAGATGACGCAGTTCACTAATATGAATGTAAGTGGGCTAATTTCTCTCTGGAGAAATATTGAATCGGGAGGATATAATATTTGAAAGATGAGTAAAAAGGTTGTTAAGCTGTATTGATGTATGATATGTTACCATAACTGCTGGTGTGTCACAACATAAGAGATAGCGCTGCTCAGTGTGTTTTTAATTTTGTAATGTAATAATTGCCTCGCAGATATTTCTTCAGTACAGGCACAAGAAATCCATTTATACAGAAATCTGCATAAAAAGGGGATTTCAATAAGTCAGTGTACCAACTAATCATTTCCATTTTCCCCCGCCATGTTTTCAATTTATGTTACAAGAAGGGCTTTAATGGCTGTCACTAGAGCACATTCACTGTAAATAACAGTGATCTGCATTCAGCTGGAATCGTGACAACAGTAAAAACCAACGAACCTTAAAATGCAGCGAAGAATATATCAGTTATCGTTTTTTTACTCGTCCCTTGTGGAAAGATTGGCACATCCCTGCTGGCTCTGCTTCTAATAATTAATTCTTTGGAATGGACTCCCTCACCTCTTTTCCTTTCTCTTCCTCTCCTTCTCTGTAATACATTAGAATGAGAGCGCTTATGAAAGACTAATTCATTAGAGACAAGAGAGTGGCTAGGGCTTTTATTGTGGTGTTGTATTTTTCCATGGTGGTGCAGTCATTTAAAGGGACAAACTTACTAATAAGTTTAGTGTTCGCGGTTCTGTTGGGGGGTCACAGAACACGGGGTCACAGCCTATTAAACCAACAAAGCTCACTCCAAACAACTTGTCATGCCTCCCTTCACATCTCTGTGCTCTTTGTTCTTTAGTTCTTCGTCTTGAAGAAGGCTGCATTAATTTGGACCATAACAGAGCCACCATGTTGAGTTTAACTATTTTCCAGAGTTGGAGTTTAATTATTTTTAAGCTCCACTCCACATTTTTTTAGGGCTGCACTGAAGTACTTGTAGTGAAACATACACAAAGGTGCAGTCTGGCCCAAAGAGGCTCATTAGTTCCTGCAATGAAATGATGGAGAACAACAGTTCTGACAGTGATGTCGGGTACATTAAATGTTCTTGACAATCACTTAGCTTTTAAACAGAAGGCTATAGAACAGCAAACGTACTTTACAATTGCTCTGGCTACACCTTGTAATCTTGAACTCTGTAACTACTGGGCACCTCTATTAACAATGGTCCTGGTACTACACATTGATTGACAAAGCAGCATCTGAAGGGGCCACTACCAAAAAACATCCTACCTGCACTCCAATATTTACAAAGCCGCACCAGTAAGGCTCATGCTCAATGCTCTATCTCATGTCTGTATCTAGATGGTGGGTGTGACAAACAATAAGCGCCTGCCGACTTGCAGTAGTGGATGCTAAGAGGATAGAAGGTGTGCTGGGGTGAGATTAAGGAGATAAGAAAGGACAGAAGGGAGACAGAGGTGGGATAGACATGAAGGAGAAAACAACATTGCTGTGAGCAGATATAGGGAGATGTGATATTGAAGGAAAGAGCAAGGAGTCGGTGAGATTAAACAAGAATAATAAAGGTGGAGAATGGGTCTGCAGAGGCACGAGAATTAAAGAAAGCCAGACAGCCAGACAGACAGGGAGAGAAGATTGAGAGTCTGAGTGAAGGTGACATTAAACAGATGAGCAAATTGAAGTTTGGTATTAGGGTTGAAGAAGGCCGGCTTGGGTCAAGCGTGGAAGGAGCCAGACGATGTGATGATAAAAGGGAGACAGGCAGTATAGAGATAGATGAAGAAGGTTTGGATGGTGGTCTGGAAATGGAGAATTGTGTGATTTCTCTGACTCAATCTCAGCAAATAAAAGTCACACAGAGCTGTCATATTCAAACCTGCAAGTGACTCTTTGGTCAGTTTGTCTAACAGAGCGTGATTATATGTGAAAAAGGCTGCTTCACTGGATTGATTCTATATAATAAGCAAGTAAACACAGTGTCACAGGGGCTGTGGTTTTCTGTGTATATGTGTATGTGTTGGAGGTAGACGTGGTTATTTAAAGAAGCGCAGATGCTGTTTGTCTTGATGGAAAATAATAATCTCTGTCGTTGTCAAGCAGCATACCACACCATGCTGTGCACTACAAGCCCGTTTTGTTTAGTTTTTTTTGTTTAATCTAGGCTGAAATGTGCAATGCATATAAATAATCTGCTCTTTTGTCAGCTGAATTAAGAATCCTTGAATTCCTTTTATTGTGAAAAGTCCTGCCAAAAAAAACGTGTGAAAGGAACCGTACCACTTAGCTCAAAAGTGAACATTTGAACCAGAAAAAAAGACAAAAAAGGAAAAGCGTGGGAACAGTGAGTCAGTGGAACATCAGTGGAAGGTCCAGCTTTAATCTGTATACCAGTGATTTAGTAAATGTCCAACCCTTTAGCTTTTTTATCTAAGCTGTATATTTATATAGCGCTTTTTTTCTACCTACTCAAAGGTACTCAAAGCACTTATACCTCAAGCAACCAAGGGTTAAGTAACTTGCTCGGCATGCAGACAGGGGTGGGGATTGAACCACCAACCTTATGCTTAGCGGAGTGCTGGTTAGTGTTTACAAAACATGCTATAATGCCAGGAATGTCACACACACTCTTAACATAACTGTATGAGTAACAAACACACACACACACATGTTTGTTTTTCTTGTTGCACATCATACCTACTACATGTTCTTGCTGTGTATTTATTTCGATAGTGTACATAAACCACTAAACCAACTTCCCATGATATTAATACTTGGATTTGCATTTCAACCAATATCGCTCTGGTACCATTTCCTAATATTGCAAGTAGCTGTTGAACTTCATGGCACAGCAAGTGTGAAATCTGCCACACAGCTCCTTGTGATCTATATGTTTGTTGTGAGTCTACCGGCATGCGTGCAGATGCATGCATTGCAAACATTAAACCGATAGGAGTAGATCAGCCCCTTATGATCAGTTGACCATTATCGGATATCGGATGATCAGTTAGTCAATCGCCAAATCATCTTTATATTGTTAGCATCTGGACTCTGCCATGTTTCACCATCAGTAACTGTTATTTGTGGCATCTTGTGTTTTTTTTTGTTAACATATAATCCTGTTGTAACATAATGATAAACAGTACGCCATATTCCTTGCCAGCTTATCTGCAGTATGCGTGAGTAACCTGTCTTGTGACCGACCCATGAGTTGAGTTGTCAGCTGAACAAAGTCAGTACTGTTGCAGTGCTTTCTTACACTGCCTCTGTCTTTCTCTGCTTTTTGTGGCCTACATGAAACAAAGAATTGAATGTGACTGTAAAACTAATTTAGCACATTAGATCATATGACAACATTTTGCTAGTCAAACATACAAGAAGTGGGAGAAATACGCACGAATGGTTCATACCCAGCTCTGAATATAGAGTTTGGATCGCAACAGCCTGATTTGTGTGACATTAAAAAGCGCAAATCATGTGTGTGCCTGGTGATGTTAACGTACACATATGGCTATGCCGTAATGGACGCTGTTTAGCAATCAAGCCTTGTCAATGACAACACTTAAGCCCCATAAATAGCAATCATCACAGCTGCATGGCCGTGTTAAGAGTGTGTGGTGTTTGTGTGTAGTGGCAGCTGTGTGCTGAATGCTGCAGTTGTAGCCGAGCTCCAGTGTGTACTGACACAGCTGAGCTCGACGCATTATGCTGTACAATGCATGTGGTGTGTGTTCAACATCTCTTTACCCTTGTTTGTTTCCCCAACCTCCTTAAAGGTTGGGGAGAATGGGCTTTGAACTAAGCCCTCTCCATAAGGTGTACTGGTACAAAAGAGCATCCCTGGAACTGGTTGGAGAGTCGTTGCTTACTCAAGGACCTCTGAAAGGAGCTGTGCAGGAGGCTCGACTGAAACACTTCAGGCTGATTATCTGTCTTGTGTCACCTTTGCACCTGTATCGGCCATCGTGGAACCTGTCTCACAGCGCGACGTATGACCACCGATTTAGAACCATGGCCAAAGATATCTCCACGATTCTCCTACGATGGTCGTCTTTCGTCTGCGACAGCCCAAAATCGCACAGTGTAAACCGGGCATTAGTCAGTCATGCTCAAACCCTTTAGCTACATTTGAAAGCTATAGGCACTCTACTCTACTGTTTGCCTTCACACTGAACTTCAAAACCCACTTCAGGAACACTATGAATGACAACAAGAACGGTTCATCCATCTGTATTTATACTCTCTGTACTTTGACCATTCAGCCGGCTAGGATAGAATGTGTGTCCATTATTTCAGTAATTCTAGGCTGTGGCACAGAATCCTCTTGGCCTTGCTGCAGGGAATGACAGCTTAGCTGCTGTTAATTGAAGAGTGCAGGTCGGCTGGCAGACACGGATGCAGTAGACGCATTAGGTTGTGGTTCACATTAGGTGTGGATCGTAACCGAAAAAGTGTCACTCCAAGTATAGCTCCATTAAAATACCTTATCTGTTCTGTGCTCAGAAACTGCAGAGAGTCAGGGGCTCTGCTTAGGTAACCATCATCATAACTCCATTTCACAAATGGATGAAGCAAAACATCTTATTTTCCTCTGCCAGAATAGATTTCAATTAGCGTTCCTGGGAGCTCTGACTGCGATCTCTCTTTGAGGTCATTACCAGGCCAGAAAAAAATCAGTCTTTTTCCAGCGTCCATTACATCATAAGAGTTCAGCTACTCTCCTTAAAGGTAGGGTAGGAGATTTTGAAAACTCAGTGAGAGTCAGCCAGATTTTAAAAGTAAACACACGCCCCTTTCTCTCGGAGCTCACCCCGAAGCCACGCCTCCCAATCACGAGCTGCGGTCTGTGACTTCATCCATCATGCACGTACCTCTCTGGTGCACGCAGAGCAGGAAGAGAGTGACAACCAGCCAATACTCCGCGCAGGGTCGTCCCAGAGGATTGGCTGATGTTTTTAGCGTTTTATAGCTTCCACAGATGATTCATATTCTTCGTTTTAATGCGAAAACTGACGAACTAATCGGTTGCTATCGTATTGTAAAGAGAAGTTCACAATGAAATCTCCTACCATACCTTTAAGCTAATATCCAAACAAATACCGAGGCATGGTATGCACAAGAATAAGAAACCAATCAGAGTAGTAATTTGTGGACTGATGCATATCTGTAGGCTATTATAGGATATTATTCACCCATAGAAAGTGTATGTGTGCACAGAATGCATGGTTTTGTATACATCAGGCAGATATGTGTTGATAGCAATCACACTACTGATCGTATTGCAGCATATACAATAAGCATGAAATAATAATGATCTAATGAGTATGAATAGAAATCTTGTGTTAATCTCCTTATGTGCCGTCCTTTGACCTTTGTCCTTTGTCCCTGTTCATAAGCCGTGCTTGACCCCTTAGCATTGCTCAGGCTTTTAAATGGATTTTCCTCCATTCTTTTTAGGTATATTATAATGCCCTAAAATACCATTACAGAGCTCATAAATAACACAGATACATGCAGTAGCAGGCTGCAGCTGCCGGCTATTCAACAACCATTATTCAAGCTACAGTGACAAGAGGAGGTGGAGCTTGAAGCCCCCCCCTCCTCCCCATCCACTCACACACACACACACACAGAGTAGTGTCTGCTGTCTGCTTATATATACCGCTCCCTTTTCCTCCTTCATGCGCTTGTCACACTCTCAAGCATGCTCACTCCATCTCTTTCTTAAACATAAACTTACTGAGATGGATGACACAATCTACCTTCTTTGTCCCCTATTTAGATATTTTATCCTACTCATGCACGCCCCTCCTCCACTTTCCCCACTTCATACACTTAAAAAATACTCTTTACATCTCCTACACACACTCCTTCTCTCCCATTCTATCCCTTTCCTCCCTCTCTCCCACTCTCTCTCTCTCTCTCTCTCTCTCTCTCTGATACACACACCCCTCCTCCCTGTCTCAGTGCAAAGTAGAGCAAGAGCAAGGAGCCACTCGTTCATTTTTTTCCAGCGTCTGCTGCCTCGCTCTGGCTTCTTCTGGCTGCACAGAGGGGCTAAAGGGAGGATTTTTTTTTATTATTTGTTGCCTCCATCCTCACTGGGTTTGTCTGTCCTTCGAGTCGGGTGGGGGGGGATAAGGAGTGACAAAAGAAGGCAAGACGGGAGAGATAAAGAGTGGGAGAGACAGGACTCTCGCTCCATCTGTCTGTCTTAGAACAAGGAGCTGAGGAAAAAGAGGGGTAACAGCGAGAAGAGGGGGCAAAGGAGGAGAGGGAAGGAGGCGCCATGGGTCAGCTGTGCTGCTTCCCTTTCTCCCAAGCAGAGGAGAAAATCAGTAAGTGTCTCATGCTTCTGTCTCATGCGTGGGTGTGTGTGTGTGTGTTGGAGAAACCAGTTGGATTGATATACTCAGCAGTGCTGTGTGCATGCAGTGTAGGATGATACTATACACCGCGTGTGCGAAGTCTGTCTACATGTGTGCGCACAGCTACATACATGTTTGTGCGCGACCTACAGATGGATAAGCTGGGGGGGGGGCACACCATGTAAATCCACCGGTGTATTTGTAGATCAATGGTGGTTTCCTGGCTGTGTAAATCAGTGTAATTGCTGTGTAATTGTTTTAGTTGCCAAGCAGAGCAGCTAAGCCACACAAAGAAATAGTTGCTGACACATCTCCTTAGAGTCCACTTAATGTCAATATCAACGCTGAGCACAAAACTTAATGTACTTAAACCTCATACTGATTAGATAAGATGGATACCTCCCAGATAATAAAAACTCAAATGTGCACTGAGGGGCTGTAAACCTGAATCAATATTTATGCTCAGTGTTTCACACCAAAATGCACCCGTGAGGTGTAATAAAACTAGTGAAACACCTCCTTTTTATTTTATTTTTTTACATTATAATTGAAACTGTTTACATCCTTCTTTCCTTGCTTCCTGTTTTCTTCCTCTCTCCCTTTCCTAATTGCAACATTCTATTAACTGTCGTGTGAAAACCAGCAGCAGGTTGTGAATCGTGTGTGTGTGAGTGCACAAAGATTCTAACAATGTTTACTTCAACTCCACATTAAAAAAATGCCTTAAAGTCTAATTGTTAACTCCCAAGCTACACGTTGTTATTTAACTCTTACATACATGTTTGTGGTTCTGTTCTCTTGATTTGGACTAAAGCAGAAAGTTCTTTCACCTCATGTTCACACTGTTTTTTTTACATTAAAAATGCATGACTGATAAGCTCACAGCCTGATTATGTAAATATTACAGTTGAACATCTGACACAATGCAGTGTGCTGGGCTAATTGGGCTCTAAGTAAACTCATTAGTAAGGCAGTTAGCCTCCTCATCACTCCATATTTGACGTGTTAGCACACTATGCTGTTGTATATTGTGATTTCTTTAGCATCCCATACTGTGACATCACTTCCTGCTTTTGGTTGTTAGACGTCTTTGGACCTTCCTGCAGTGTTTTTAAGGGGGGTTTACACTCCCCTGAATTATTGGGTGTTGGTCTGCAGCTTAGAAGTCCTCCTGTATATCCACCAGATATACAGCATGTTATAAATAGTGTCCTTTTCTCCGAACTGATATCTGACTGAATGACTTCACTGTCTCTTGTCTTATCATCCACCCTCCCTTTGTACATGTGGCATAGATAAGTCAGATATCTATCTGCACGAGCACAACTTTTTTCTGGAGGAGAGTTGTTGGAGCACCAGTGTTATCTAACACATCTCGTTACACAACATCTGCGGTCAGTTAGAATGGATGGATAGTAAAAGTAAAAAAAGACACATTTTCCAGGAAATAACAGCAACAAACCGCGAGAGTGGAAATTAAATGAGCTCTGGAAGATAATCCCTGGTGCGGCTTGTGGTTTGATTACAGCTTTGATCTGTTATTTCTCTCGCATTGTTCTGTAGCAGCTGTAACAGCATTTAATTCAGTGGTTCAGTGTTGTGCTACTATATGGTGTAAGAGAGGAGTGACTGCTCTGTTATTGTTGTAAATACTACATGTGAAAACAAAAAAAAAAATCCTTTCAGGATACTTGTATAAAGCCAGTAGAGAATTCAGGAAATTGGATGTATTTCATTTTTGTTCCAATTTCACTGAGAAAATTGATCTTATTTAGATATTACTGGAGAATTTGGTCTGACTGTAAGAGGCAGAAAATGGTTCTTAAAGGTAGGGTAGGAGATTTCATTCTGATGCACTTTTTGTTAAATTAGTGTAACTTCTCTTTATAATCCGATAGCAACCAATTAGTTCGGCAGTTTCGCTTTAAAACGAAGAATATGAATCATCTGTGGAAGCTATAAAACGCTAAAAACATTAGCCAATCCTCCGGGTGGACCCTGCGCGGAGTATTGGCTGGTTGTCACTCTCTTCCTGCTCTGCCCGCATCAGAGAGGTACGTGCATGATGGACGAAGTCACAGACTGGTCGGGAGGCGTGGCTTCGGGGTGAGCTCTGAGAGAAAGGGGCGTGTGTTTACTTTCAAAATCTGGCTGACTCTCACTGAGTTTTCAAAATCTCCTACCCTACCTTTAATGAAACCAACAGACTTCACTATTACAGTCAGTTCATCAATTTTAGTATGATGACGAGTTATGGTATCATCTTCTTTTTCACTGTTGTGTGAAGACAATCAATACTTTTATCAAAACGAGCACAGATATTGAATCTTTGTTTCAACAACAAGGCGTCATAACACTGTCCTCCAGGCAAAGCAGACATCATCACTGAGCCGCCTTTTTAAAACCATGCTACATATTTCTTTTATCTGTTTTCACAGAGGCTCCAGTGTACAAGGTTAGAACAGTAGAAAGCAGCACGAAGGTGACTGATGAGGCACTTTCTTTTTACCTCTGTGTGAAAACTGAATGCTGCTGAACAGAACAGCTTTTGGATGTCTGTGGCAGAAGTTACAGACAGAGGTCTTCACTGCCACAGCACCATGCAGGAAAAGAGGCGTGGCCATCCATGTCTAATGCATACAAATGGATGGAAGCATCCTCGGAATTAATACGAATCATCAATTTAAAAAAAAGCCCAAAGTAATAAGAGCAGAACTGAGGTTCTGTCATGATGGACTACATCTATCAAAGGAATGAAAGTCGAAGGTTACTGAGGTGTTAAGTGTGTTATGTAGTGTCACAAAACTAGACCTGAGGTGAAGGTCTTCGGTCTTCATGAAGCCAGCGCCCCAAAGCTCACATCTGACAGCACAAAAGAACAGTTCAAAAAAAAAAAGGAAAAAACGTAGACTGTTCTAAACTGGCAGGCAGTGAATCCTGACCTAAATCCAACTAAAAAAAACCTTTGAAGAAAGCTGAAATGCACCACTGCAGAACCAGAACTCTTGTAAACTTAAAAAGAGGCTTGAATGTAAAACAGTGAAAGAGCGGCAGGGACTAGAGAAGCAAAATGTGTTGAGATGTTTCTGTATATTTTGATAAATATTCCTACTATACAAATGTATTTTTTGTCAGAAAGTGTTCTATATGAAGCATCCTAACTTGTCAGTCGGTGACAAATAGCAGTGTAACGATCTGTCCATCTGTGGCCTGTGTGTCTGTGTGTATAGTGTCCCGAGTCATAAACGTAGACTTTGACACCAGCTGAAATGCTAATAGGTTTTATGTGCGTGGTGCATGTGTGCCCTTTGTTTCTCTGCTCTATGGCAGAAACATTAAACCAGGCTGTGTATACACACACACACACACACATCACCGTGTGCACTCTTCCTCCTGCATCTCTCTCTCCTCTCCTCTCTCCTCTCCCTCCTGTGTTTTTCCCCTATGTGTCCCTCTCTCTTTTCCCTGCTTGCAGCTGCAACGCTATAAACAGTCGAGCCACTGTGCCCTACTTCTGAGCGAAGGGAGAGAAGGAGGGAGAAAGGGGAAAGAGTGATGCAACGAACGAAGACTAATGAGTGGAGAAGGAGGGAATGGGCTTAAAGAGAAATGTAGTTATAGTCAGACAAAGGAGGAGGCGAGGAGAGGGGGGCGGAGACAGGGGTGGTGTTTGCACGGCAGGTCAGATGCCAACACTGTGATGTGGTGACAGTCACCCATGTAAGCACGGCAAGACGTGTGTGTGTGTGTGTTGGTGCACATGTGTGTGTGTGTGTGTGCATGCATTCAGCCGTGAGTAATATGACAAGCTGTCACACCGTGGTGTTAGCAGTTGCTGCAGGTGAAAAACACACACACACACGTATGTAACATGGAGATGTGTACACATATAAACAAATTCATTATAATTATAATAAAACAACAGCTGAAGGATTTTCTGTCAAATGCATAAAAGTGTAAGAAATATACCTAATCTGACCTTTTATTAATTGTAAAAGTGTTTTTTTTACACTCTAACAGCTTAACTTATTGCCATAAAATTCAAAAGCATAGAGGAGAACACTGCAGCCATTTAAGTTACAGTGTCATTGCCGTCTGATGCATGGTGTGAAGGCTTTGAATGAATTTCGATATGCAGTTAAGTTAAAATTAAAATTTGGAGCAATAAATAGTTTTGCAAATATAATTGCCATTCATATTATAAAAATGAAGAAGAACACTTCATAAAAAGCTATCAGGGTTAGTATTTTTTAACGTTTACAAATAAAATCCAAAGAGTTTTTGTAGTTGGATTTATTTAATATTCATTTTTCAAGGAATACTTGATCGTCATTGTTTACTTCTCTTCACTGTTATGGGGTTTGAATTGAACCAACTTCAACAATTAGTTGAAAATGAATCAATTAATTAGCATTTTTAAGGCAAAAATGTGAGAGTAAATTCACATTTTTAGGTTTTGGATGGTTTGAGATAGAGTATGACACAAATAAAGTGATAGGGATGTCCCGATCTGATCATGTGATCAGAAATCAGGCCCGATTATGTGATTTCAGACTCGATCGGAATCGGATGTTGCCTCCCGATCAGGACTCGGATATATATTTATTAGGGCTCTCAAAGTTAATGCCTTCTTTGTAAGGTGGCTCTGTGTCCTGTAGTGTAGGGGTATGACAGTTTTTGGTTTTGGTGCGAGAGGTCCTGGGTTCGAGGTCTCGATGAGCTGCTGCGCATTTGAAATCACCTAGCGTGGCGCTCTGGACACACACACACACACACACGAGTGACTTGCTATTTGCTGCATTTATAGAGAATCCTGAAAGTATCGGATCGGGACTCAAAAATCAAATGACTCGGACTCGAGAGCAAAAAAACCGGGACATCCCTATAAACACAGACAGACAGACTGGATACACTAAATAAACCTTTCTGAACAGTCCAGACATAAAAATGGGCTTTTAATGAGCAGTTATGTTGTCTTTCCTTTGATTAGCTTCTTGATAGGTCACGACTGTTTATCCCACCGTCTCCTTTTTTTTTTGTTAAACTCTCCTCTCAGTCAGCGGGCATTCTATTCACTGTTCACTAAACCAATAAACTAAACAGCACCATGCCTTTCATAGCACTGGTTCAGCCTTTCCAATCGAACCCTTATCGCAGCTTTATTGTTCCCCTCTAATAACAGTCAAATAAAAGGCAACTTTAACCCTCATGCAGAGACACAGCTTGCTTTCAAATGAGGGGCAGCTCAGGCCTTGGATCGCCTCTGCATGGGCTGGTACACCTGCATCAACTGTTTAACAACAGAGCAGAAGTGACCTTGAAGTGACGCAGTTGTGAAGGTTCGCTCTGACTGCGGACTGAGAAATTAAACGCCGTTATCAGCCGTGTGTTTACATACTGTGCTGGTGAAGGCAGCAGAGACCACATGTGACAGAGGGAGGAATCAAACAGGGGGACAGGGAGGGAGGGGAGGAGATGCTCACAGCACTGCTTAATTCATCACATTCATTCACTGCATTGCTTTTTTCCTCCCATTCAGTTTTCCTCTGCGTGTTAACTCCTGCTTGTTATATTGGCCTTCCTTCATTGAGGGTGAGAGTGTGTGTTGAGCAGAAAAAAAAGCCACCTATGAGTAGTGGTTGCTTTCGCCCTAGGTCAGCTCCTGATACAGCAGAGTGAGTCACAGCTGGGTTTAAATTACCGCACGCACACCCTGAAGCTCTTCCTGAGGAGAGGGACGGAGTCTGTGTTGTACAGAGACAAATACAAACCACTCTGCTTCACGAAATCAATAACACGTTCACTTCTTCAGGAGCTTTGTGTCCCTGCTGTGTCTGACTGGATGGCAGCCAGGGTTTATGTTCAGCCGGACACTGTTTAAGCTGCACGAGTTTTAGAACCAGACTGGACTGTCTCTAGCTTCTATTAACGCTGTGAAAGTAAACCATTTAATGTCAAAGACGTGGCGAGGGCATGTGGCTCTGTGTTGTTCTGATCTTATTTGTATAGCTCATCGCAGAGAAGCTGATTTAATTCTTGGCTTATTTGGCTATTGTGCACTAGCTAACAAACAGAAGATAATATCTGTTATGTTTTCACACAAAACTCGATGGTTAAAAGATGTCAAACCAAAGGAGAGACTTTTTTGGTGTGTTGTCAATGGAAAGGCTGGACTGTTTAAACACTAACAAGCTTTAAACCATCGCTACAAAAGTTTATCTGAGGAGTCCTTTTAGTTCTCAGTTGTGTCTGTGGTCCATTAACTAACATGCAGCAGTTCGGGTGTAGGACCTATACTGCAGCCAGCCACCAGGGGGTGATACAGATATTTTTTCCTTAAGTTTTGGGGAGCTGTTTATGGCGTCCATCTTTATACAGTCTCTGGGTTAGACATTCATGTTCCCCAGAGGAGGAACCCCACTGACTTAAACTTCCTGCAGCAGATCGATCAACTTTTTGATGATGATTTATGGGGAATAAAAAAAACTATTGGATCACATTGGAGAAAAAATGGTGCTCACATGTATTTTAATCACCTTGGTGATCATCTTGACCATGTCTCTGTTACCACCAGCCAAAGAATCACAGCTGAGCCTTATTGATCTGACTACAAATGCTTAATGAGCTGAATTAATCTCCATTTAGGGTACGTTTAACTGTTTTTATATATATATATATATTGATTCTTAGCATGTATGTAGGGAGTGCGTTTGTCTTTCCCTTGTTCTGGATCATTACATTCTACCAGAGCAGCTTTCATATGGTTTTGACAGCACACGTGTGAAAACTGAGATTTCATGGTGTTTACTTTGTCAGTGGAAGAATTCATCAGCCATGAAATGATCATCAGCGCATTTGTGTGGAGGCACACTTCTAGGCATCAACACCCTGTGTCCCCCATTGTTCCAACACAAGGAGCAGATAGTCAGAAATGTAATTATTTTTCCTCCCATTGTAGGATTCACAGTGCAGGCGAATTAGGCCACATCAGGACATGCTGTACTGAGAGGAGTTCTTTACAGAGCTGCAGAATTTCAATCAGTTATTTTCTGCCAGAGTTTTCTTTCTGCTTTATTTGATGTGCATTAAATAGATGCCAGTGCGCTGCCATCGGCGCAGCTGGAGGACAGACACACAGCTGATGATGACCATGTATCTATTAATCTCATCTATAGCCAGAATTTAAGCCGCCCTGAAACGTCAGTGTTGTTGCACTGCAGTGAATCTTGAAGAGTCTTTGGTATTTCCTCAGGAAGCTGCTCCGCCGTCAGAGCTCCATACCCACACCAATCCCCCCAACCCCACCCCCCCTCCCTCCAGCTCCACGTACCCTCCACCTACGCTCTTTATAACCCAACTGTCTTTTTTGTTTTCTTCTTCTCTCCCTCTTTGTCCTCACTTTCACCCACTCCAGTCTTTTTTTTCTTCTCATTTCTCTCATTTGAATCTCATTAAGGAGGTCCATGCATATCAGCCTCCTCTTCCTCACGTCACGTACTGTGCTCTAGTCTTCCTCCTTTGTGTCCCTCCTCTCCTCTGCCCCTTCATCTGCCCAATGCTCTTTCTTCCTCTTCCGTTTAGATTAGATAAGCTGCATTAATGTTCTGCCCGAACCCACAGGAGCATCCAGAATATCAGCTGATTTGGAGAAACAGGATTAATAAACAGGATGCAAATGTAATGAGATGGGCAGCTAAATCAAGACTTTTAATGTAATTGTTGTGGGTCTTTTGGTGTAGATGTAAAGTGGAACAAAACCTATTTCTTTGGATTACTACAGCAGTAAATATATACATCTGTCTACCTTTTATAAAGACCTCCCCCATCATAGCAAAGTATTCAAACTGGCTGACAGTATGACTTCAGCAGAATGTCAGCTCTAATCCAACCAAGAGCCTGAGTTTCTGGAAGAAGGCAGTTTCAGAAGATAAATAAGCGTATGAGAGAGTTTAAAGGTTTCTGTGTAGCTCAACATAAATCAGAGCAGTGCAGCAGCCAGGAGAAGACAGCAGCTCAGAGCAGACATGCGCTGTCACGGGACGTTGTAGAGAGTCAAACCTTGCTGACAGCGTGCAGTCCTAAATCCCAAACAAGGCATCTGTGCACCAACAACCTTTCAGCCTTTGCTCGTCAGAGTGGCCACAGAACCAGGCTCACAGAACCAGGCTCACATTAAGAGGCCGACAAATTGGAAGAGAGGAACAAATAGGAAGGAGAAAATAAGAGGAACAGACGTGCTTGCTAGCTCCGGTGCCTCCGGAGGCTTTTCAGTATGCAAACATCAGCACAGGCGCACAATGGCAATGCATGCATAAGCTATGATGAAGGAGTGTCACATTTAAAGAGCTGTGAAAAAACACCCAACCTGTAAAATAAACTCTAGTTTCAAGGCTGACTGAATAGCAAGTGTGTTTACCACAAACGTGTGAGTAGCTAATTGACCGAGATGGACAAAACACCATGTTTAGTCAATAATACATCCACCAGATGCAACACACATTACATTGATGCTATCTTACAGCATAATGTGTTTGTTCAGGCTAACTGAATATATGATTGATTTGGCCCACATCACACAATAATAGGACGGACGGTGCCGGACCTTTGCTCAACAGTCCGAGGTTTCAGTATCCCTGACACCGCGAGCTGCTTTGTTTTCACCCAGTGTTGGATTCAGTTTCCATGACAGGCACCACTGCAGCAATTGTTATCATTAGCTATGAGTTTATAACTTTGTGAGAGCTCTGAAAACACGAGCTGGCAAGGTATGTGTAAATACTCTCAGGCATCCAGGTCGCGTTATATCCAGGAGTTTAAAATCGAGACAAGTGGACTCACAGCTTAGTTTTCTGAAGATGTCCAACCACTACACTGGGGGGTTGGGGGCAGAACAAAAGAAGCTTTTGAACTCTTGGACAGCAGACAGCATATCCCAGACTAATCTAATTTCTACTATAGGTTAAACTGTAATCTACTAATTGGCTTGGTTTGCACCATAGGGCTCAGAGATTAAGTGTATATACAGCAATATAAAGCATATGGTTAAAATAAAATAATGACTTCATACAGCATGTTTAATTTCCTGTCATAACATAACAGACATGTACAAATATTAAAATGTAAAAACAGTAGATAAGACTTAAAACCTGCCAAAAAATAGATGGAAGTCAGTGCAACCTCTTTTTGCTGTTAAAAGTTGAAGTGTCTTGTCTGGTTCTCATCTCTGTCACCATGACAACGCTGCCAGCAAAAAAAAAAAAAAGAAAAGGTAGTGAGAGAGAAAGAGAGTGGAACAAATGTTTAAATAAACAGACAGAGCGAGGTTAGGGAAAGTAAAGACAGAGGCAGAGATGGAGGGAGTATGAAAGAGGCCGAGAGAGAGAGAGAGAGGAGGACACGCAGAAGTCTGGGAAGGTGTATGTAAGCTTTGAGGAACGGTGGTTACACACTGCACACAAAGGCATGCAAGATACTGTTGAGGGTGTGTGAGACAGAGATAAGTTGAAATCCATCTGACAGTGTTGTTGCAGTGGAATGAATTTATCCACAGTGCAAAAGGCTTATCTGTCTGTGTGTGAGTGTGTGAAACAGGTACAGAGGGCATCTTTACTGCCATCATAAAGGCTGTCATTTTGTCAGGGAAAGATAGAAGGGAAAGACAATTTTCTCACAGTCCCATGAAAAATACAGACCCAGAAGTGACAAGTGAGGAGACAGTTGGTTTTATATGGTCCAAATCACAGGCAGTGTAATGAGAACAGAAGGAACTGATCTGAATAAAAGAGGAATGAATGAGGGAGTCAGGTATTTGTGATGTGTTTTTTTTTTTCCTGATTGCACCTCTTCGGGTGTTTTTCTACCTCGGGATGTTTTAGTGTGGCTCACACCTGTCTTGGAACCTCCTTCTTGGAGAGCAGGATAAAAAAAAAACAGGTGCCTACACATTAGACATTTTTCCACTGCAGGAACTAACAGGCCATTTACGCATACTCCCGTCACTGGAACTTTCCCTGTGTGAAGACTTGGAGGACAAACAAACAAACTGAAGTTTAGTTTTTTTTTTTTTTTGACAATCCCTGAAAAACTGCAGGGCAGAAAAAAAGGCTGATTAACTGCCCAAAAATTCAGTTCCCTTTCAGTGCAAGTCAGAAATAAACAAAAGACACGGTAACCCAGCAAGCACGACAGAGAAGAGATCAAAGTAAATAGACCATCGAAGAAGTCCAGAGTTCCTCCCTTATGTTCCTGCAATGGAAGAACACCTACTTGCCTTGCTAGTGATGACAAAACACCTTATTTAAATAAAAAGTTCGACCTTGGAAAGTTATTTTTACAATGTGCAGACTTTTTTATGATAAACTATGCTGCGTTGACCAGATATGTAGCCCGTAAACATTACACACCTATTTCTACTCTCCATCAGATTCTGGCTGTGGATTTAGATCACTGTGGATTCATCACACTGTTTGTGCATCTTTTTTTAGTCCTCACGCATCCCAGGGGTTTAAACCTAATCTTTAAAAGCATCTCGACCAACAAAAAGAGGCTTTTATGGCTGTTTCACGAGTGTTTCATAAAAAATACCCCCTCCCCCACCTCCCCCTTTATGTGTGTCCTTATTTAATATTTTATGTTTGTGCTTGTGTTGCAGATTTGGTTCAGAGTCCACTCCATCCCAAACGCACAAGTATGTGTCCTCTCATATCACACTGTTTGTCTGTGAGCAGAGTTAGGACGGGTTATTCAGAGCTTCTCTCTGTGTGATTACAGGCTTTAAAAATTTCAGAGTCACGCTCGGAACAATCACATGTTCCTTGATTACAGAGAAGAATTTAATCTTGGTGATTTCTGTCCTCAAAGTGATCATTGTCGATGTTATTACTAATCACATCTGATCTGATCTGATCTCTTACCAGCATTATTTCTAATTCGGTTGGCCCCAACGGGTCTTGTTCAGAGCAGCTGGACAGGAAGTGATTAAAGAGATTGTCCATTAACTGTGCTGCCTTTGTTTTCGCAAACATCCTGCATCACTTCTTTTACTGCCGATTCCAGTCTCTGATATACAAGAGTTTCCGTACAGAGATCATTTTTCCATGCTTTTAATGATCCACTGTAATATTTGCCTTGTTTTTTCATATATGAACTTTAAATCTGCAAATCACAGTTAAGGCCTTTGAAGACTATGTCCTCATATGAGTAAAAAATAACAATACTTAAGTAAGGTAAGTCTGTGATCTAAGGTAAAAGGAGTCAATGTTACAAACCTTTTTTTTTTTTTTATCATCGTCCCCTCCTGGCAAAGCATCTGATCCACTCTTTACCAAATTTTTAATCACCAGAAACCGAAAAACCACAAAAGCTATTGACTTCAAATATGCTGCATAAACACAGAGCTTAACTGCACATGCAGGAGTTATTCACAGCGAAGCCAGCACACCTAGAAAAGAAGAAAAACTGCATCCACCATTGTGTTTGTTTAACCATATAAATCCACGTAGGCCTGAAAATATTGGTGTGACCGTCAGCTGCTCCAGTCATCAGTAAGGAGCAGAGGCTTTGAATGTGAGTGTGTTAGGACTCAGCGTGCAGCTTCAGGGTCGCATGATCTTAATGAATCTGAACCTGATCTGATCATTAGTGCCAGGAGTGTCAGCGTGTTCTAGGAAAACCATATTAGGGATAGATTCAGTCAGCTGCAGTTGCAAATACTAAAAAACAAACAAACATTGAGTCAAAGTGACAGGCAGGCCACAGAAAATCAAACAGCATCAGTACAGCAGCAGCGCTTCTCAGATATGAAAAAATAAGAAAGTGATGTCAGCACACTGTGATAAATAGATGAGTGAAGAATGCACATATGCTGGCTGCTCTGATTAATCCGTCTGTTTCATGCCGTTAGCAGATTGAAGCTTTGGCAGTGTAAATCCACACATACACGGTGGACATGGTGGTGAAATGCTGCTGTGACACACATGCCGCCGCAGCCCAGCCCGAGGTCAACGCAGCAACAACACAAACACTGGTGGTGATCAGACAGTTAATTTCTACTGACTGGCACTGCAGTGGTGCACTGTGTAGTGGTCACCAGGTGCATGTGGCTAATATTAACATATCAGCAGTGGATACAGCAAGGTTAAGCCGCACCTGTCATTTTAATTATTCACGGCTGTGCTGATAAGAGTGCACTGTGTCTTAAAGGTTCCCTGAGGAGCTTCTGACCTCCGGTAGTGGCACAGAGCTGTTTCTCTCTGAGTGGGTATGAGCACGAGGATGCACATGTGCAATAAATCTGTCAGTAGTTTCATACTATTACAAGCTTGTTGTTTACAAGAAAACACCACAGGGTGCCTTTAAAGTCACATAGTCCCTGTTCACACTGGAGAAAGTCAATCCAGCTAGAGTAGGATTGAATCCGGATTTATTTAAAAAAAACACGTGTGTCCGCGCTCAATCCAGCTTAATCCGGATTGTTTGTTGTCCTCCAAACAACTAGGTGGCGCCTTGTAATATACAGAGTCCAATCAGGCCACGGTAGGACCGCGTGTGCGCATGCATCGTGCATTTTTTTTTGTCCCGTAACGCTGTTGTAGTTCGACCGTTGTTTACATACAGCTTTTGTACGCGACCTGGACACTGTGAACCGGAAGTATCACGTCACTAGCAGGATTCGCTAGCCGCATTTGGGTTTAGACCTGATGTAAGCAAATCTGGCTAGATCCACCTCCAAGAGGTGGATTGAAATCAGTCCGGATATATCCGGATTCGTGTTGTTCAGACTCAGAAAAAACTATCCAGATACGGCCTGAATCCCACTCTAGCCCGATTGATTTCCCCAGTGTGAACGGGGTTGTAAACGGAGATCAGAGTGACAAAAAAAATCATCTGTGTGACGAAACATAACAGCACAACTCAGTGATTGGACCAACTAAACTATGCATGGGTTAAAAAACCTATAGGCTGTGAATAGAGTCCTGAAGAGCTGTTTCTAGCCCCTGTTGCGACTCTTGCCATGTTATAGTCTGCCTAAATTCCGAATACAGGCAAAGATACGGACAGATGTAGAAGCAGGAGTCTGGCGCTGTGAGTGACTTATTGTTTAGGTCTATTTTAACACACTGTGAGGATTGACTCACTTTTGGCTCTAGCCCCCAGTGGCAGCAGAGGAAACTGTATTTTTTAAACGCTTTGACACGTGGTTGCCACTTAGTAAAACTCTGTGTGTTATAGAATTATATGGTGGTAAAATGATCATTATACTTTATGGCTGCAACTATAGTGCACAGTTAAATATTTTCTTCTCCCTGTTTCTAGCCACCGCTGTGCTGCAATAAAACATTAAGTAATGCAGTTAGGTAGAAAAACCAGGAGTGAATGTGAGTGTCTGGAATAAATTACACATCCTCGGCGGGCTTTCTGCTGAGGATTGCGACCTCAACAAGCCTTATTTGCACTCCTGCTGTATGTATGGGCTCCTTCTATAATGCATAAGCACCCTGTTGCTTTCAAATGAAACAAACCTGTGGGCCCGGTGGGATCCTGTGGTATGGAGGATAAGCTCGGGGATCTCTGCCGTGGTGTATTTTTGAGTCACTGCAGTGTGTCAGACAGCCTGGACGGTTGAATGATTCTTTATTACTCTCTTACTGAACGGCTGTCCATCTCACAGCCTGTCTCCCTAACTGTCTTTCTGCATGAATTATTGACTTCCTGCCCATCACACTGGTTCTTCTAGCCGCCTTTACATCAGTCTAAAGCGGGTTTTTTTGTCTGCCATTTTGTCTAGCAGTACAGTAAAGTGCTCTTTATTCCTAAATGAAATGTTTTTAATCACTGCAGGGCTGAGAGATGGCTGTTTACCCCATCTGTATAGCTGTCACATCTTTTCTGTTCTTGTCACATCTAGTCTATTGTCGCTGGATGATGAGCGAGTGCATACTCATCAGTAATCATTATCAGATTAATAAGTATTTTCACATTAAATATATTGGAAAGAATGAATGGTATCATTTAAAAAAAAAAAAAAAAAAAAAAAGACACCCGAACACCACGGGAAGCGGCTCAGAGCTGCAATCACATCCACTCTGGAGTTAAATGTCACTCCTGTCACGTAAAAAAAGCAGAAACGCAGCTGGAGGTATAAACACCAAGAAATCAGCACTTTGATGATGGGGTTTAAAGTTATATGGCTGCTGTAATGGTGGGATTAAATTACTGCTGTCACTCAAAGACAAACTCAAATTGGCTGTTTTATGACAGTTCTGGATGTGGTTTAATGCCTGTAATACCACAAAGATGTGTCATTTCAGGAAACTGATTCAGTTTACAGCTTAATCTCTTTCGTTTTAATTAGGATTAAGATTAACTTTATTAATCCCCTTAAGGAAATGAGGTTGTTGTAGCAGCGGTTTCACAGTAACTCCATGTTTTTGTGAGTTATAATCGACAGGAAATGACTTAATAATTTGTTTTTGTTGTTCCCAGGCGGCCGCCACCGGTCTGAGCCCGATGAGGCGGAGCTACTGAGGGTCAGCAGGCGATTGGTCGAGGACGCCGTCAATCGCGCCCTCCAACAGTACAAACAGGAAACACTTCAAAATGGGGGTGGGCCTAACGCCGCAGCAGTGCAGCCCCCTGGAAATACCGAGGAATCCGCTACAAAGACGGACACTACAGCTAACGCTACCACAGACAACAGGAAGTGACATCATCAGACTCAGGCACAGAGACTGTAAAAAACAAAAAAAAACAAAAAAAAAAGGAGCGGCCGCCCAGAAGACATCAGCCAGGCCTGACTAAAACCAGTGAGAGTCAAGTAAGACCTGGCCACTGAAGCCTGAACCAGCCAACCAGTCAGCCCCACTTTGCTGACCCAGCTAACACCATCAACAGCTAGCCAGTCATGCTAGCTGGTCCGCCCACCAGACCTAGCACGGCACAGTGTGAGTTAAATAGATAATGTAGCTTGACATCAGCGCTAAGTGATCAGTGCTCCTAACAGGCCAGCTAGCTAAGCCTGTTAGTTAATAACTGCTGTCCTACATCCAACAGCAAGGACGCCGTCCCAGGGTTCTCCGCTCAGCTGTGGATCCCAGAGAATATATATATATATATGAGACACATGTGCACATGGTAGGGTTCACTGTGACCTGTCACTCAGAAACTGCCCTTTAGAACAAATAGAAATACGTTTTGTAGACAGTTTAGTAAACCATTACAAGTAAAGACAATATTTTACCCTCCTTTGAGGTTTTTTTTTTTTTGTGACCTGAGCTGGTTTGACTGACAGAGACCTTGGTTGTGACTGGCTGAAACACAGTTCACCATGTTGGTGTGTGAGCCAAGCTTTTGTTGTATTACGGCACTCCACTTTTGAACTCTCAGCATTTAATTTTGCATTATAAGATGTCTGCGTTCCCAGACCACACACTCTGCTTTGTTGTTATTTCCTGTCACATTGAGATGCAGAGGCCGCACTGAGACAATCAAACCGAGATGGAAAACACTCACTCACACTGACTGTGCATCGTAGTAACGGATCTATAGCAGCTGCTGTCAGAGACGGTGCATTGGGGATGCTTCTATAATACACTATAAGTTGCCAAGAACACATCTTCCTCAATGCCAAAAATGAATGGCTCATTACATTAAAAACCTTCATTTTTTTAGGCTACATCCACATTAATACATTTGTGTTTTAAAAAGCATCATGCCTTCACTTTGTCCACACTACTGTATCTGTATTTTTCTTTTTTTTTTTAGTATTTTAAAGACGTCGCTGATCCTGTTGCCATTTTTATTTTTTATTTTTTTTTCTGTTTTGTAGGACCGCTGGCTGCATTAGGTTGGGACAAATGTCCCATTATTGGTCTTTGACAGTGTGTCCCGTAAGAGAGGTTCAGCTGACAGCAATGTTTTATTTTTCAGTTATCACTCATGGTTAGGGTTAGGTGTTGGTGGGTTAGTGGTGAACATCATGTTTAAGTTATACTGTGGGGACGTTTCCGAGGACTGAACTGTCTTACTGGTGAGGACGGACTGTGATGTATATTGAGACATTAAAAAAAAAAGACAACGCATGATTATTTGACAGTAGCTTCACATAGACTAATACGTCCTGATTTCTGCACTCTCCAGAACAACAGCTGTTCATGTCTGAGTGTAATCCCAGTTTAAAGTCTGGATGACCTGACAAGATACACACATTCACTTCCTGGTTGTGTCATCAGATACCCACCCTGTCACATGACTATTTTCCTGAACAAAACACTGACATCAGTGTTTAATGACAGCAGTGAACGCTAGCATTGTGCTGGTGAGTATTGAAATGGTGCTAACGACGCTCGCCTAGACGGAGATCCTCTTAGTATGGACGCAGCCTTACTCATTCATTTCACACCTCTGCTTCCCGTCTGGTCTTTACACGGATGGACGTGCATATTTTTTCTGTTCAATTTACGATTAGTTCGTTTATATTCACTTGTGTGTGCTGATGTGTGTGTAAACACAGACTGGCTAATTAAAGCTCGGTGTTTCTGTTTGTGGAGCAGTAGTACTGTACATGTAAGAGCAGTTAAAGCCAAGCAGTGATTCAGGCGGCGGCAGCGGCAGCGCTGAGGTCGAGGAGGTTAACTCAGACAATCACTGCTGTCAGCTGAAAACCCTCCAGCTCTTAATGTCAGTGTCTTCCATGCTTTTTTTTATTTAGACTTAAGAAAACTAAAAATTTAAATCAATAACAAAAATCGACCACAGACCATTTATGCCATTCAGGAATATATGTGTGATCCCTCCCCCCCCCCCCCCCTCCTTTTTTAGAGATGAGGTTTTCAACTGACGGCAAGACGATGATTCACATGTGATGATATGTTTTTGTTTTTTAATTTAATTTATTCCTTTTGCTGCTACAGCAGAATATATTTCCTGCTTTGAAGAAGACAAATGAAGATGTTTGAAGTGAGATAAAAAGCGCTTAGTTTGCATTTTATGAAGGTCTTTAAAAAAAAGCACAATTTTATGTCCAGTCTTTTGATTTCAGACTTCAGAGAGCAGGTTAATATATATATATATACGCTGTTCTAAAGTGGCCTTTAGTCACTAAAAGATGTTCATGTGAATCTTGTTTTCCTGTAAGTGCTTGAGGTGAAGGTGATGCATAGGTTTAAACACGTTTAGGTAAACTGTGCGACTCATTTTTGCTGTGAGATTTGCCAAAGTCACTTAAAATGTCAACCTGTGGCTAAAAAGATGTACATGTAAAAAAAAACCGGAACATGTTTTTATTTTTGCAGTAAATCAGTTTCTGTGAACATTCAGAGAAAAAAATAATAAGTGACTCAGAGAGCAGAGCGAACAGGTGTGAGCTGTAAAACACACTCATCTCTGTGAAATCCACTTGAGTCCTGCCACTGTGGGCTCATTGAAACGTCCATTACACAGGTGGATTCTGTCTTAAGGCGGACTTTGAACATTTTCGATTTGATCTTTTATTGTCACCGGATCCTTAATCTCCTTAAAATCCCCTTTAATACACAAGTTGTCCTACTGGCCTGTTTAGTCTGTTCATCTGTCTTTGAAGGTGTGTGTGTGTGTGTGTGTGTGTGTGTGTGTGTGTGTGTGTGTGTGTGTGTGTGTGTGTGATGTTTGATCAGCGGTTTCCCTGAGAAATTCTTGTTTGTATCAATCAACTGAGCTGTGTGTGTGTGTGTGTGCGCGCGTGAACAACTGAAAATACGTCTTCTGTTTGTCTTTCCACATGTCCGTGTGTGTGTCCGACTGCGAGGGTGTGTCGTTTGTACAGTGTTGTATATCTTGTTCTGCCATATTTGAACAATAAAACAGGATATGAGACTCCAAACCAATATCCTTGTCTCCGTCTTCTGATTTCAGCCTGTGTGAAGCTACAGGGTGATTGTGTGTTTGTGAAGCTAAAAGGCAAAAAGTAGAAAAGCAGCAATCACATGAATCTGCCTCCTGGGTTGAAAACTTAAAGTCATAAAGGAAAAAAACTGCAGTTCTTTAATTGGCCACTTGAGGCGTTTTTATGCCCTTTTTAATAGCACAGCCCTCTTTATGGGTTTTTTTGCATGCACCCAACAATAAAAGCCATATAACACTGTATTAACCATGTAAAAAATGACATTGCATATGAAATAAAACAGGAGAAGCTTTACTACAAGCACATGTAAGTCATTTACACACATTAAACATAACTCATCATCATCAGTCATCAAAATAAAATTCTCATCTGAAAGTCGACCCACTTGCCACATGGTTATTGCTAGCTCTGTGATAATTAAAGTCACACAAACAAACAAGGTGTCATATGAAAGCTGAGACTTTACCAATTGACACTTACATTTGCTGTATTATGAATATTTGGTAAATTACAATATAAAGAATATAAAAGTTAAAAAAATCACTAGTTTAGAGCGAGTAACAAAAAAATTGATCTAACCCTAACTTTTCAATAGAGGTGTCAATCATCCTAATCAACCTGTCCATTGAGAGGTTATGAGCCTGCCTATTTGTCGAGGTATTAGCTGCAATATCTGGGCGTGGCCTATCTGCTATATACATGTATTATAATCTATAGATGTGTAATAATGTATGTATACAAGTAAAAAGTGATGTATATTGAAGTGATGAACACCAATAGTTTTGTTCCACAAAACATTCAAATTCCAAGACCTTTAAAAATGTCCAAGATTCAACTGCATCATTTCAAGAAGATATTCATTGTAAAAGTGTACATTTTCAAAATTGTTTATTTTTGCTCTGTGCCATCTTAATTTACAAAGAGCCAGAGGCAGATAATGATTTCCTAAAAATAGGCTTGGGTAACCTGAACCTGTAAAGATGGCGGTGCCTCAGGAAACCTTAAACAGAGCATTTGTTCATCTTTATTTACAGTCCAATATCCCAAATTAGCCACAATATGTCCTCAAAGAACAAGCTCAAGATAATTTATTAAGTTTAAAACCTTTAAATCTGCCAAAACACACACACACACACAGGAGTGTTACACACCCACACAAGTGTTACTTCCACTGAAAAGGAGAGAAGACTCAGCCAGAGAGGAAGGTCTCCTTCTTACTATTACATGACTGCTAGTTCTAAAATAGAAGCAACTTTCTCCGGTTTTCATTTCAAGAGTAACTGGAAGGATGGTTGTGAATAATTTTAAGGACTAGTAAAATAGAACATGTGAAAATGGCGTAAAAGGAAGCCTCAGTGCACGCCCACTGTCTGACAGCAGGTGTTGTCAGTCATGACTCCTTGTGGCCAGTAGGGGGCAGAGAAGTGGACAGTGAGGGTTTTTCTATCAGAGCCGACAACACAGAAACAGATCAAATAAAACAGGATTTATGATAATGAGACATTTGGCAGACAATTACAAACCTTCCTGTGTCTCTTCCTCTGACATTTATCTAAAATAAATCAGGATGAGAACAGCCTCACACCTGCTCAGTTAGGATGTAAACAAGACAGTGTTGATGTTTTTTTCCTTTAACTTTTCCCCCCTCACCTTTTAAAGCATGGGAACAGTCAGTGTGAGCTGTGTGAAACGGGGTCGCCGCGGTGTTACCGGAAACCCTCCCAGCTTTTTTTTTTTTCATGTCACAGCTTCCCTCATAAAGTGGGAATCTGTTGGATTACATGGTAGTAATGCTGCATGGTTGATCCTGTCATTTTTTTTTTTTTATTTTAGTCATCAGCTGAACTGTACGTGAGAAAGTGCCATCATGGCTGCACAGTCAGTGTGATTCATCAGAACTCGCAGAGAATTAACAGCTTGCCAACTGTGAGTGTCAGCAGCAGCAGCAGAGTTTCATTAAAATTAATAACAAAAACATTATTCTGATTTTATACCAGCAGCAGACCAACTTCATGTCATTGTTATGACCAGGTGGCCATTTTCAGACATTTCACACACTACCTCCCTTATTTTCTGTCGCCGTAAATTACGTCATATTGCTGTCGCAAATTAAACGAGCCGATTTCTGCCGGTTAAACAATCTCTGTTGTTAGCGATTATATTTTGTGCCTTTATAGCACAATAATCGCTTTATGGCAACACATCCAGTCATGCTACATTCTTTAAACCATCATTAAATATTTATAAGTCAGGTGACGTAACTTCCGTTCCCGTTCTTTTAGCCGCGTCTGCGCAATGCATGATGGGACATAATGCTAAAAGTAGTGACCATCGGATGGACACTACTTTTCAAGATGCATTGTGGGATACATTGAGGGCCCTATATGGGGTCTGTAATTTCTCACTTAGAATTCGGACAGTGCTACAAAATGGCGAAGGCACTATATTAGGGAGTGATTTCAAACACAGCCCAGGTGTTTTCTGCCTTATATGAAGTCCAATTAAAGGGATGGTGAACATGAAGGTCCCTTTAATCATCATCATGAGGATTACTGAGCTACTCTGAGAGTTGCATTGTGGGAAATGTGGGATTCAGAACCTTCATTTCATACATTTATTTTAAATATATTTTTTTATTAAAATAGCTGAAGTAGCTTGTTCTCTGCTGTTTATTTCAGTCTCAGTCTGTGACACCATGTATGTCTGACAGTGCGTAAAAATACACCGGAGCACCAAATCCACACAATCCTCCTGTAATAAAAATAATAATAATAATAATAATAATAATATGTGAAAATAGAAAGGCGAGACTGCGTGCGGAAAGCTGGCAATTATCACAGTAATCATTTAAAGAAATTGCGGGGCGGGTGGAGGGAGGGAAAGGAGCAATTATTTGTGGTGAAGAGTGTCAGCTGCTAGGTCACACAAACATGACTGGAATATGAACAAGCCGAACACACCCCGCCTACCTCTGAACACCCCCATACATGTTCCAACAATGCTGTTGACCAATAATTCAACAACACCATAAATAAAAGAGAATTATAGAGAAAAATGTAACAAAAGTACTGTTATCTGTCTCGACAGCACCCAACAGTACCCCTACCCTGCCGTGTGCTGCAGAGACGCCGGCCTTATATGGAAACAGTTAGCTGTTATTGGAAAGACGCCTGGAACTTGTAAATGATTTGATTCTCAAGTGTTTAGCAGTTCACCGGCAGCCGTGACGAACTGCGCTGTCACTTCACACGCCGCACAGACCTGTAAGCAATGGGCTGTTTGACAGAGGACAGTAACACTCTAAATTACCTCAAAGGCCTTTGTCTGGTCATTTGGGGCCCAGTCATATACACCACTGGTGCTTCAACATGTTCATGTAAAGCCATTTTTCACAAGCGGCTCTCTCCATCTTCTGATTCTAACAGTACATTTTACAGATGAAATAAACACTGTTGTAATATTGGATAGACAGCTGATGAAATAAAGTGAAAGTCTGTGTATAGTATAGTTAAAGCCTGTATAGTATAGTTAAAGTGATCTGCCCAAGCGGTGAACAACAGAAACACTCGGTGGTGTGTTCACGTTCATATCAGAGGCTCGGACATTTGTGTTTCAGTGTTAATAAGTACAACAGTTACCTCCTGACATTTAAAACAAACACAGAGACTAATGTTATGGAAAGTACTTTCTTATCTCATGAGGCTTAACAGAAACAAAGCATCCTGCCAGGACAACAGCAAACTGCAACAAATGTGAGGGATTAAGTGTGATCTTGGAGGCGTGAGTCCCTCCCTCTCCTTTGTATGCCATCAGACTATATGTTACTGTGGAAAAACCTGCAGTAATGTCACAGAAGGTCATTTGGAGATACTGTGGGAGTCTCCTGTAACCCGTGGATCTTTGATGGAGACGTGACACAGACACTCGTGGAGAGCCTCATTTCATCTGACAGCACAAAGGATAACAATAAATTAGTTAGCGGCCCGCTCCAGCTCTTAAAGGTAGGGTAGGAGATTCTGATGCACATTTGTTAAATTAGTGTAACTTCTCTTTACAATCCAATAGCAACCAATTAGTTTTAAATGGCAGTTTCGCTTTAAAACGAAGAATATGAATCATCTGTGGAAGATATAAAATGCTAAAAAACATCAGCCAATCCTATGAGGCGCCCCTGCACGTATAGTTGGCTGGTTGGCATGATGGCCGAAGTCACAGACTGGTTGGGAGGCGTGGCTTCGGGATGAGCTCCGAGAGAAAAGGGGCGTGTGTTTACTTTCAAAATCTGGCTGACTCTCACTGGGTTTTCAAAATCTCCTACCCTACCTTTAAACAAACAAAAGCGGGAAGACAGAGATTAGCTCAACTTGCCGCGACACTGGAGCCAGCAGCTAATGTGGTCCAAAACCTCATGTCAAAGTCCCGGTATGTAACAGTTGTGTGTTTGCATAGATATGAAGAACTTAACAATCAATAAATTAATATTGGTAAACTAACACAGAAGCATTTATAACAGTGTGGATATATATGTCAGGAAATGAGGCACCCACCTCTCCCACATGGAAACTGTACAAAAAGGGGAGAGGCGGAAGGATCACCATCATTTTATAGGGGCAACCACAGAAGAAGAAAGGCGAGGGGTGGAGTCCCCAAACTTATATATTACACAAAAACCTCTGCTGTGGTTCGGATCTCAGCTGTGAAGGCTGAATTGACCTTCACATATCTGTCAGCCTCATCTTTGTCCTTCCTGCCTCATACACAGAGAGCGGTTTGACTTTAATAACAGCTCCATTTTACACTGGAAAATAAAATGTCACCATCAGTGTAACTGTCACCGCTGACCGGTCATGTCTGTGCAAGGATGTGTGTGAACAAGAGACGCATCTGTGGAGAAAATGACCAAAACAATCAAATCATGTCGTGTTCTGTTTGATGTGCTGGTAGCTTTAAAATCAACCATATTAAATCATCACTGTATTCAAACATGAAAGACCAAAGCTGTAATAATAATAATCCCATCATTCCTCTGCTTTGCATCCATCAGGGTATAAAGATGTTGTCCTTACAATAAAATAATGTACCCACACACACACAGGGAGGATGTCAATGGGGACACCACTTCCTAAATTCAGAAAGTTGGAAAAGCCCTCCCTTAACAAAGATGGTGGACTCACACATCATCTTTCTGCCTAACACTACAGCACACAGGCCAAACAACACAAACCACTCAGCACACACACACACACACACACAGTAGGCCGAAGCTAACAGCTAATGTTAACAACAGGCTAACAAAATCCAGATGTGGAGGTGAAATAATAATAAACCGCAGCACTCACCTGAGAATCCCGGGCCACGTCATCAACCGGCGTCATCCATTACAATAATGAGACGCTTTACAAGATGCACGGGGATTCCTGGAGGTTTAAAAAAAAACGATGGTGTCTGATTGGCTTAGAAAGGGTGTGTGTCGAGATTTGATTGGCTCAGAGCAGTGATGACGCAAGCAAAGGTGCAGACGCGGAAGTAACATAAAATACAATTTTTACACCTATTTTTTTATTTTTAAACGAACACTAGGGGGCGGTATTGCACCATTAAACTGGATGCCAACCTCCGTTATACGAGAAGTAGAAGCAGGAATACGCACTGACCACATGTGGGATGATGCTGAGTCTTTGTTCATTATTGTATGTTTGGATTTTTATTGACATCAGTTAAATTCGTCACTTTCCTGAAGGATCTGCTCTCAGTCGGTCTTGTAGGGATTTCTATTTATTTCTTCCTCTGTGTATCACTCAGTGTTCCACTATCTAAACTACTGTCATCAGCTGTGGCGACGTCTAAGGGGTCCCTGCCTCCCTTTGGCAGAGGGGGGGGGGGTCCACATAACAAAGGTGTGATACTAAGGAACCTCCCGTCCTTACAATTCTTTCATAAAACAGACGCCCAGATGCATCTATGCGAGGCTGTGTGTGTGTTGTGTCTCTTTCTGTGTCCAGGTAACATGCGCACTTCCGGTGGAGCAGGCGGATCGAGCGCAGCTGACTCCACTCGGCTCTCATCTGCACGGGTATAAAGCTGGCTGCGCGCACATGGCCGCCGCCAGCGGGCCGACCTGTGGGCGCGCAAGGGCTGATGATGGCGCGTGATGATCAGTGTGCTGATCAGTGTGCTGCTGATCGCGTTGTTTTGTCTTTGTTGCTTAATTCCCCACATCCCAGACTAACTGGAGAATGTGACACACACACACGCACAAAGTATCTGCAAAACACCAGCTGCTGTCTAAATGTTGATGTAGAAGAAACTTACAAAGCTACATATGGACAGAGTGCACCCACAAAGAAGTGTTTACCCAAGCGCGCGCACACACACACCAGCTGCACTTAGGCTCTAACAGACCTCTTGTGATCAGGCAAACAGAGCCCAGGCTGTGGAATATGTTCAGGGTTTGTTTTGGCCGGAGCAGCAGAAGACAGATCCGTCTGGATAAACAGAGCGAAGGTTCTCATCATGTTCTTCTTCAGTTGTTGAAGGAGGACATGATGCATTTTGTCCAATGATCAGAGCAGTGCTGCTGATTTCCATTGTTCAAATTGATCAGTTTGTTCTTGGACATGCTTTCACCTAGCAACTGAAGGGGAGGAGGAGGAGGAGGATATTTTTCATTCTGCTTCTGTTGTGATGAAGATGAGTGTTCTCCATTCCCTCCAGATTACCATCTGGTCACACACACACACACACACACACACACACACACACACACATACTGCTGAGCAGAGGACTCAAAACCTGAATTTTACAGTCACCAGCGCCTACCTGTGTGAGGTGGAAGGCCCTTCCTTTATTTT
Organism: Parambassis ranga; assembly: GCF_900634625.1. Lineage (NCBI taxonomy): Eukaryota > Metazoa > Chordata > Actinopteri > Ambassidae > Parambassis > Parambassis ranga. Next base: position 12,744,775 of record NC_041043.1, read on the forward strand.
CTGTGTGTGTGTAGATGGAAACCAGCAGCCTGATGAGTAATCTGTGGTCATTGCTTCTGTGAGGTACAAACAAAAGGCCTCATTTTACCCTGCAGCGTTCATTCTTCAGCGTTATAATCAGGGACTTTCATTTAAAGTACTTAAACAGGCAGTTTCTCTCTCTGGGATCACTGTGCCGTGTTATTCTGTGTGGAATGGTTTAAATGGTTTGGAGTGGAGCAGCTCTAATCAGCTGATGGCACACTGCTGGCAGGCAGCAATCAGCCCAGCACACAGCAGTTTAAACAGACTTCTCACTGCTTTGCATAGTTAATCAAAACTGGGGAAAAAATCTGTGTAAATGAAGAGAAGAATGAGCAACTTTAATGAGGTTGTTACTATCAGAGATGCACTAATTATTTTGTCTGCGTGTGACCCGTCATCACGGGTTAGCGTGGACAACAGACCTGTGAGACGAACGTGTCTCCCTCTTTAGACTGTTCCATCTGAACCCCATGCTGCTCTCTTGTCCATCTGTCTTCAGCAATAATCCTAATTATCATGCACTTAGCAGTAATTATGTCAGTAATTGCTGCCACTCTGACATCATTATACTCACCGCTGATTCTTTGATTCGAAGATGATTGTTATTTTGTTTTCTTTTTCGAATGTGTCTTTTTCTTAATTTATTCATATCTACCTTTTAATCTTTTTTTCTCATTAATTCACTTTATTTGCTTTGTTTGTATTTTTAACCACCTGTTTGCTACTACTGTTCTTGTGTGACTCCTATTTTTTATTTTATTTTATTTTATAGGTTTTAGGCTTTTATTGTGATCTAGTTATTTTTAATTTAATTTAATTTAATTTAATTTAATTTAATTTAATTTAATTTAATTTAATTTAATTTAATTTAATATTAAAATCTAAACCTGTATTGTCCCTGACTAGATTTGTCACAAAAAGTACAAATACAATGACATATGTGTTTGTTTGATTGATTGATTGATTGATTGATTCCCACCTTCGCCTTTGATTTCCGCTCTGAGCTCATCACCGGCATGGAGCAGGTGTGATTCTCCACAGCCTGTGTCCAGAGATGAAAACAATCAACCACATGGTTTAAAGGACAACGCCTTCTGCTGTCACTTCTGTCAACCTGTCAGTCCTCTCTGCTTCTCACCTCCACTCTCCCTTGCTCCCTCCCTCTTCCTCTGTGTCAGAGATATAAGATCATCAGATGGCGTTCAGAATGATGAGGTTAGGAGATTGTCGCACACACACACACACGCACACACACATACAGATATATACTTCAAGTCTGACAGGCAAGCAAAGAACACACACACACACACACACACACACACACACACACACACACACACACACACACACACACACACACACACACACACACACACACACACACACACACACACACACACACACACACACACACACACACACACACACACACACACACACACACGTCGTCACTCCCTCTCCTTCCCTTCACCAGATACATCCAGTAACCATGGCAACCCCAGATGAGGAAATAGAGTGGCCTCTGCGTGCATGTGTGTGTTTAGCTCTTAGCATCAGCAGTAATCCAATGTAAAGTCTAGAGCGTGTAATTAAATGTACACCCTGTGCACGGCGCCCGTGCTGTAGGGGCTACTGTATGTGCCTGTTTTATGCTTTCTTGAGAACATGTACACAAAGACACAACATGTCATAACTGCTTATTGATAAAGCTGCAATATAAATAGCCATGTTGGCAGAGAGATCACAGCTTTCAGCTCAACCAGCGGGCACTGGGTAAAGTTCAAAAGATCAGATGAAACACAAACCAAGATAACAAATATCATGTTTCTCCAGGAGAGGATGATTCAGGATGACTCCTGCAATGCCTGTGCATTGGTCATACCATCTAAAACAAAGTGTATTTTGGTAACAAGCATGGATAAAAGTAGGTGGTGTTTGAAGTTGGTTTGTTCGTGCAGTCTCTGGTCCCACCATGAATATATTTAGTCATGTTTCCTTGTATCACTGCTACCTTTAGTAAATGATTGGTGGGTCCAGAACAGAAACAAGATGACACATCAGAGCTGTGTACCAGCCCATCTAAAGCCGTATATACTGTCATGCTAAATATAACTCCTGGGCTTCCCACGCTATGTTTGCAGAGCTGAAACAAAGAAACCCAACAGGTTCACTCAGCCATGCTCCCTGTGTACCCACATCCCATAAGGCCTACATGTTGCCACATTACATTTAGGTCCAGAGTGTAATGGCTGAGCCACAAACCCCAACAGCACATATCCTGACCTACATCTCTGCCGGTGCCGTATAGAGAGGTCATGTGATGACTCATATGTGCACAGAGACGGAGAAGAATGGGATTAAACCAGAGTAGGCATTAGATGCGATGTGGTTTTAATTCACAGTTGACCTAGTATAGATGAAACTTTAATGATATGAGCCCATGAGCCAATAAGTACGACTAAAGAAAGACTTTCAACACGGATAGATCGATCATCAGTGATTTGCTCGAGTGTCATTAAATATGGCTCACATGCAGAACACTGCTTACTAATCCTTGGCACATGTGAGCAAGATAAAAAAAAAGGTAAATCCAACACAACCACAATCCACCGAAGAGTGCCAAAGACCCACAAACTAAAGAGAGACACACAGCGCTTGTCATGAACAGTCCTGTTGTTTTAGTGGACCTAAGTTCACCAATCAATTATTCAGGAAACAGAATCATAATCTTTGTTTACAAATGTGCTTAAAACAAACATGGAAAACTTACGAAATAACATCAAGCAAACATGAAGTGTGACTCTGTCCTCTTAAAGAGCTGCAGCTGTGGATGAACAGGCGCTGAATGTGCACCGTCATCACAATGGATGTCACGAGATGCTCTAATGTCATTAATAAAGACCTTGCATAATGTTCATGTAATTCGGTTACAGCTGACATGGTGTCTATGTAATGCAATTGAGAGTGACTGATTATCAGGCTTAACCTTATTGTTTTTCTTCTGTGTAAATAAGGTAAAGGTGCTGTTGCGGGGTGTGACCCAGACCTCAGTTAATGGTATTTACCGTTAAAAAAGCAGCCGACTGTGGCTCAGTTTGGAGAGAGAAGTAAACTCAGGCAGGCATAGTGAGCAGATAAACTACAACAAACTGAACCCCTTTAACACCAGTGATGTTGTTTGACCTCCAATTTTCTCCAAACTTTGTTTCAAAGGTGCAACAAAAGTCACCGTGACCTTAAGGATAAAATAATCAGCTGATTTTGACATCTGACATTTCAACAAGTCTGTACTGAGTAGGGACTTTGCTCAACAGAACGAGGCAGCAGAGCATCAACGCTCCAATTCTCCCCACACCCACAGGCCCCACTTCAGTAATAATGTGATTTACTGACCCGACAAATAAACCCCTGAGGTTTCTGAATCAGGTCTTTCTCTCACCATTAATTTCATTGCCAGTTGTCAAATGGCAAAAATCCCAGTTCTGACTGAGGGCTTGGCTCAGTGCTTGGCTCTCTGCTAAATTGAATGGATATCTGCTCAGAGGTTTTTTTTTTTAATTTTTTTTCGAGATACCCTCTGGCAACGAGGCAACAGAACCAGCTCAAAGAGCCAACAGGGAGTGGAACATCACTTTTTCTCTGACCTCCAGTAATGAAAAAGTTCTGTATGTGAGGAAAGCAAGTAATGGACGCCCCCTACTGGTGTGAAGCTTTGGATTAAAATGAGAGAAGCTGACTGCAGTGCTCTCAGAATCTGTCCAGGTCATGACCTGCCTGTGGCGTGACTCACCTAATGAAAAGATGTTTCTCCAGTGAATGAGAAATGGGGGCAAACTGACCTGACACACACACACTGTGGTTTTCACACTCTAGCACGCAGCAGGCTGAAGTTAAAAGGGAAGGCGAGACAAAAAAACCTGTTAAAAACGAATATACAAAATCAAGTTACCCACATTTTTTTTATATACATTCAGTTTCCTTCTGCTTATCTGGGGTCAAGTTTCAGGGCAGAGCTCCCACTCCCCCAGCCATCTCCACCAGCTCATCCAGGGGTGTATGGAGAAGCTCCCAGGCCACCTGAGAGGTATAATACAATCCCTCCAGCAGACCCAATCCCTTCTAGGATCAAGGCTGTTGTGACAGAAGGGCTTTCAAGGTTTTGTGATTCTCAGAGCTACTATATGATCCTGGTAGGGAAAACAGGCCTGGGGTGAATCAAGTCCTTCACTCACATTTTTTTAATGAAGTAATAATAATAATGATGTACATTGTAAAAAAACTGTTTACAAAAATGTTGTCACGGTAACAAGAAATGCTTTGTGAGCACATTAAATTCACGAGAGGAGGCTCCAAAAATATCGTTAACTACGCTTCAGAGATAAAACTAACTAATTCTGACATAAAAAGCTTTTTTTTATGCACTTAGAAAAAAAATCATGCAGATATCACATCTTTTTTTGTACAAAGATTTCATATTGAATAGAAAACATCCATACTAATGTTTTTTTCTGTGTGAACGCCCGCCATCATGGTTGTTACTGTGTGTTTACCTACATGGATGTGTGTGCGTGCTGTGAAGAGGAGGGCGAGGAGGCAGCGTTGGAGGCTGTGAGTGAGGGAGGAGGAGGGGGCTGGGGGGTGGTGGAGGAGGAGGATGAAGAGGAGGCGGAGGAAGTGGAGGTGGAGACGACGGCGGCAGCAGCGGCGGCGGCAGCGGCAGCAGCAGCAGAGGACGAAGTCTCTATTATGCTGCTGTGCGTGATGAAGCGCAGACGCAGCTTCATGGCCGGACGCAGAGTCATGATGATCTTCTCCACCTGGGTGAAAAGAGGGAGGTGGAAGAGGGTGGAGTTGGACAAGCAGGCGATCAGTGAAGAGAAAAGATTTTTTTTGGTCTAACCTCAACCTGACAGGTAATTCCCTATAATTAAGGTAAATCACATTAGTACAGTTGGAGAGAAAACTATTAGCCCCCCCTATGAAAGAGCCCCAATTTCCCACATTCTGTTTAATAGAGCAAAAAAAAATGTTAACAATGTTAATTTAGGAAGCTTGTTTCCTAAAACTAAAAAAAATGAACAAGGTCAATATGAGTCCCCCTGATGCTAACAGTCAGCTGTGTATCCTTTTTTTTCCCAACAGCCTGGAGTCACATGGTGTAGCCTTCAACAACATTGTTCTTTGGTGAACTTGTTAATCTCAGATTTGACAGTGACCTGACATGGATCCTGGTCTTTATCACACTCAACAGATTTTGCATTTTGATATAAGTAGTTCATCACTAGAACAGACGCATGCTTTGGCTCGTTGTCATGTTGCAGGACAAAAAAAAAAAACGACCCAGATTTGCTGCCGGCTTCTCTTGTTCTCGGCTCTTTAAACACCTTCCAAATGTTTCCTTCCTACCTCTGCCACTGTTTGACTCTCTTTGAACTTCTTGAACTTCATGCCAGTTCTTAAAATGGACATCTTTCTCCTGATTTATAGGCATTTTCCCCACATCTAAACTCATTTCTTTCATTGCTTTGCTGGATTAAAGGTACTAAATAAATGATTGGGTCCCATGCCTTAGCTTTTAACACTGGAGCCTGCTGATAACTGCTGCACCCACAGCTTGATGAGGTATAAGGTCTGACAAGTAATACTACCTATGACAAACAGCAGAGACACAGCTCCGCCACTCACATTGTGACTCCATATAAACACGCCTCTAATGACAGCCATTTTTTTTCTGGTGAAGAAAAGCAAAATAATGACGGCCTATTGGCTCTAATTACCAGCTTTACGTGTCCATCCTCTGTACCATCTTTGTTCTCACCTCCTGGTTACCTATTCGAGGCTACAGGCTTTCAAAAAAAAAAAAAAACAGCACAAGCTCACCTGCTCCTTTACACTGTCCCCAGTGTACATGTACTTAATGTGATACAGGAAATCACAGATCGGGTCCATGTAGCTGAGATGTTGGCAGTGCTGGTCGACTGCCTGCAGCATCTCATAGAAGGCCACGCCAATCTGAAATACACACAGAGAAAAAGAACACAACAATTACACAAAAATTGCTTTAATGTCAAACTATGCTTGACAGTAAAGTTTTACAATAACTTACCTCCAACATGCATCGGGTCCTCTCTTGCTGGAAGCGCTGCAGGAACGGCCCCACCAGGTGATACACGTAAAGCAGCTGGAACTCTGTCTGGACGATGGGCTTCAGAGTCTCTGACAGGAATCTACAAAAACACACACAGACGTATGTGTACAATAACATGAGAAACACGAAAGCAAAGGCTATTAGAGGATAGACAAAAACACTCACTTGGGAATGAGTGACAGCTGCCCGATGGAAGAGTGATGCCAGACGGCGTGCGCTAACGCTAGCACGTAGCTGCAGTTCATTTCGCTGTAGCTCTGGTGGCACGCAGTGAAGTCCAGCAGGGCGAAGGGATAACCGGCCCACTCTGTCTCCGACGTCAGCGCTGCAGAGCTGATCACAGATACGATGCGGTCGTGGAGAACGATCCAGTAGGGCTCCTGAAATTAGAAGGTGATGATAAACAAACTCAGCCTGAATTCATCATCAGTTGTGTGTAAAAGTGAAGATCAGTGAGCGTTTCTCTTACAGGAAGTGCAGTGATCACCAGTCCGATGGCGTTCATCCAAGCTGTGATGTTCTCTCTGGGAACCAAAGGTTGACTAAAAGTTCAAAGGATAGCATAATGGACACAGAATTCACAAGTATTGTGCAAAATGTAGGGTGTATGTCTAAACCTAAAAGTGTCTAAAGATGGTGTGTTGCACCTTTTTAACACAACGTTGAGTAGAGCGTTGCCGACATCTTTTCCTGGTACGGCCAAAGCCATCAGCTCCACACAGGTGACATGCAGCGCGTGAGCTGCAGGGTTGGGAAACTCATTGAACCTCCAGTCACAGTTGGGAAAAGGACCAGGTGACTTTCCAGCCATGGGTGAAAGAGAGAGTTAAGGAGGAGGAGGTGGCAAGGTTCAACTTCAACAATCAATGAACCTTTTATTTATTTATTATGATATTAAATTAAAAAAGTAAAATTAAATGAATAAATATGGCATTATTTAAATAAGTGTGCCAATAAATACACACTTAAACCAATAAATACATAAATAAAGTTGTGCAGTATGAGATCTGTTTAGAATGAGACTGATTAAGGATATTGTCCACCAGACGTCCAATGAGCTTGCAGTAGTATGTGTCATCAGGGATCCACACATTATCCTCTCTCGGGTTCATGCCGAACTTCAGGTAGGTTTCACTAAGACACCAACCAGGTGTACGGTTGTCCTGCAATATAAATCGATAGACTAGATAAAAATGTACATTACATGTATACCGTTTCAACATGATGTGTGTATGTGTGTGTTCTCTGCCCACCTTCAGAGAGGACATGATGGCGTGAACCAGCTTTCTCTTCAGGTTGGTTCTGTCTCTGAGGTGTCGCTCATAGTAGTGAAGGGTGTTGTACAGGTAGGTCACGGGGCGGTCTGCACATTAATATGTATTTAGCATAAATGTGCTCCTGTCTGTCTTAGTCTCAGTTAAACTTTTACAGTTCTTCAGGCAGCCTTACTCACCGTGGAACTTGTACAGCCCTCCGAGATGATCCAGCAGCGTTTCCAGAGACTTGGAGACGGGGAGCAGCTCCAGGAAGCGGTGGATGACGATGTCAAAGACAGGCAGGAAGCGCAGACACACGTTGCCAAAGTAGATCGGCAGGTACTGAGGCTGGAGCTGCATAGGAGGGTTGACTTGGTCTGCAAGACCTTCAAAGTACAACTTCTCCGGGTATTTCTAAGTGGAAGAAGAATCATCTCAATCATTTCAAATCTCATCACGGCCACACATAAGGTGTTCAATACATCTAATGTATAATACCTTGTGGTAGTTCATGTGTTTGTTATGCCAATCGCTCTGCAGCCAGTGCTCAGGAGCATTTTCCTTGACAAAGTCATTGACTCGGTTCCTGAAGTCGTTTGGTTTCAGCAGCAGCAGCTGGATTATAAAGTAGCAAACCTGAGCCTCGTTTCCCTCATGACTGCGCATGGCCTAGACAAAGAGACAAAAAGCATGTTTACAGAAGTAAATATCAAATCATTCCAGTGTCTGTACATTTTTATTTATATTCTTACCAGACACAGAATGAGTCTATCCAAAGTGACGATGTTGTATTTCCAGACCATGTCGTTGAGGATTTCAATGCACTTGTTGAGCTGCTGTCCGCCGGCTGATGTTGAGAACTCGTAGACGAGGAAGTCTGCAAATGTGCGCACATGAGCCACCAGTGCACGAGCTCCGATACGTTCCAACACCCTGAGGAAGGAAAAAAAAACAGCAGCAGTGAGCTAATTACCCTGCAACAACAGCCCGATCCCTCTGGATCAATTACAGAAAACAGGTGTCAGAGACTTAAGAACATCGTCCCTTGGGCAGAATGAAAATGCCTCAACATCAGTGGCAACGTGCTTTATTAAAGCATGTTACATCAGAATGCACCCAGTGGTGTCTGCAATACTGGATGCAACCTAAACAATAAGGTTACTACGGTACATAAGCTTGAGAACTGGGGCTTTTTATGTCTTTTGATCAGTGTAAATATGTTCATATTTCTTCATTGTTGTATAATGGCTGAACTGTATTTGAAACACAAAATTGTGACATCACACCTGAAGCCTATCTGATTTATGTGGTCCGTCTCCAGCAGCATCTTCCACAACAGACAGAGGAACAGGGGAGGGGAGCCCTGCATGGAGAAGTGAGTTATGATGTCATTCTCATTGGCCATTGACTTCCACTTCCTGTACTCCTCTTCCACGTTCTTCTTCAGGTTGAAACGAGACTCCTGAGGAACGTTGTTCTGCTTGAAGAAGGCCTAAGGTAAAGACAGAGAATCTTGAGTCATGAAAACAGGATTACACAAAGACACAAAGACACAACACACTTTTCACCCCCCCCCAAACAAAGATCACAGTATCTGTACCTGCAGTGGAGCAGGAAAGCAGGACAGTGTGTGTGAGGCCCAGTTATGAGGTGTGAAGGTCATGATGGTCTGGAGAATGTCTTTACACCAGGTGCCATGGATGGAGTCAGACCCTGTGAAAAAATCTAGACAGATGCAAATCAGGTGAGGATACAGCACTGGAAATCACTCAGAGAAGACTGCAAAGAATTACAAAGAATAAACGGGAAACATAAGATCATAAAGGCAAAAAGAAGAACTACCAGTGACATGTGTGGCTCTGGCCAGAGTGAGGATGAGGGCACGGTTCAGCTCCTCAGACTCAGCTGACAGAACCGTCTTTGGGTCGTTGAGGAAGCGAGTGAACTGAGGTTGCACCTCTGAACTCCCCAGAGCTGTGATTAACCGCAGAGCTGTGCTCTCAACACTGACGAGACACAAACACAGCACAATAATCAAAATTCAGGTCCCATCTCTTATATGTCAAAAATCCTTCTTTTGGCTTGAATCACAGATTTGTCCGAGGACACTAACAGACCAGCTTTAGCAGATTTTTGTATGATGAGGCCAAATAAATGTATGTAACTTTGCATTGTTTTGATCCATATAAAACAGGCTGAGTATACTGTGTGTGAGTCCACTTTACCACAGGTGCAGCTGGTTCTGGTTGGTCTGTGGGACAGCGGCCAGGCTGTGCAGGTGACTCAGTAGCTGGACTCTGTAATGTGGCTGGATGTGGTGCATTCGGTAGCTGAACATCTCCAGCAAGGTGTGAAGGATCCCCCACGCGTGACACTTAAACACGTTGGGCAACAACTGGCCTGAACAAACAGAGTGTCACATTATTCATTATACCGGCATGCTTCATAATCCTGTGCATGTTCAGAGAGGCGGTAACCCACAGATGGACATCTACGAAGCTTCAATGAAGCAAAGATGAGGAAAGCTCCGTGCTCACTTTCCAACTTTTGTGATTTAACCTGCACTTACTGATGAATCCTTTGATGCCCAGTGACTCTATTTCCATGTAGACCAACAGTCTGCTGTATGTTTCCACCAGTGCAGGGGCCAGGGCGAGGCTGGATTTAGCATGAGCTAACTTGATCACACGTGTGGCGATACTGTGGATCAGACTGGAAAGAGACAGACAAAGGTGAGAGTGACGAGGGTATCTGATTTTTAACATCTAATATCACACCCTATCTGTCCTCTTATTTCCCTACCTCATCTTTGCATGCACTGTGAGTGAATCCAGCAGATTCATGGGCAGCGGAGTGACTGATCCTGATGCTGTGCAGTTGGTGCCGGGCAGGTTGATCTTCATAGATCCATTTCCATAGATGGTCTCTACCAGGACTCCCATAGGCAGAGTGAAGCACTCGGAGTTGGTGCTGTAGGCGTTACACAGCAGGGCGATCTTATAGTCGGACATGCCCAGAGCCTTGTTACGCAGTGACTGCTGAAGAAACCTAAGGATGAGGAGGGAGGTTACTAAAGGTCTCTCCCTCTGAACTACGTTGTTTGAGGCTCAGCATTAAAAAAGGTACTTACTCATGGTGTAGTTTCAGAGAGTATGGTATGGGTATCTGTAGTTTGGAGTTGTCGCTCTGAGCTTTGCGGTTCAGGTGGATCCAGATGCAGGTCATGGCAAATGAATGAGTTGACTGGGGCTTGTTAATATCAGGCACTGGAATGCACTAAAAAGGAAGTGGGGAAAAAAGCGTCACCTTCTAGTCCTGTTATTGTAACTTAACACAGCCTATATATCAGTACAATGACCAATGAATACAAAAACAAAGTGACACTTTTTGTATCAATAATAATATTAGTCACAGTAATACAGACCTCTTTTTCCGGGTAAAGCAGATCAAAGAGCTTCATGACAGGCAGGAAGTCAGCCAAGGCGTTCTTCTGGATGCTTCCTGATATGAACTGCAGCAGGACCCACATCAGGTGATCCCTCCCTTTAATCAGACCTCTACCTGCAAGCTACAGAGAAACAATACAAACTGTTGTCCTGCTGCCTCTGGGCTGTTTGTCATCACTACATAGATTCTACACATTTTAGTTTTTTTTTTTAAATCAGTGTCATCCATTAGTGCGATCATCCACCCTCCCTGCCCTCCTTCACGCCCTTCCTCTTACCTTCTGATGTAACGACAGCACCATGTGAGGGAAGCTTGCAAACTGAAACAACACAAAGAAGATGAGCTGGGAGGACAGGTGCTGCCACAGTAACTGGCTAGTTCCTCCGATGTCGGCGTCAAAGTGTTCCTCGGTCTCAGAGCGCTCCATGGCGTACACCACCAGGTCCACCAGCTGCTCCTCTAGCACCGGGCAACGCTGCTTTTGCTGAGGGGGGAGGAGGAGGGGAGCGTTAAATGATAAAAAAAAAAGGAGTGGGGAGTGGAGGTTAAACAGATAGAGGAGGAATAGAAGGAAGGAAGAAAGGAAGAGTTGATTAAGCATATTTGTTTCCATTCCTTATGTTATAATACATATAATTTTACTAGAAAGTCAGCTAAAATTATGTGTCTAATAGTGGCCAAAAACAAATCTACTAATCTGGACCTAGATTACATCAATTTATTGAAACTTTTTAATGAGAAGAGATATGAATCAAATCAAAGCCGGACATGAGGACAGAAATCTAAATTAAGAAGTCCCATGAAGAAACAGTTGTTTTTTAGCACATTATATAAGGATGGTCATGAAATGCTTCATTACCCTGTGGGATATTAATTTATCTATATCTTATCTTATCTTGTTTTGATAAATCATGGGAGGAGAGAGGGGCTGATGGTGGGATCTGTCTTAATGATCCAGTTTCAATATAAATTAAAAAATAATAAATACAGAAGAATTATTTCTATCATTTATTAAAAGGTGAGTCCTAAACTCCTACACACCACTGACTGACAGATTTCTGCACTGCAGGACCTCACCACAGAGCCCTGCAGATACACCTGAGGAGCAGCTTAGCAAAGGACTGAACAGCACAGCACAGCACAGCACAGCACAAAGAGGCACGGCACAGCACTGAAAAGCACAGCAAACCAAACGGTGCAACACGTTCCTGCATGCAGACTAACAGGTCTGGGAAAGTGGTGTGATTGTGAGGAAGAAGAGGAGCTGTGCAGGTGTCTGGCACTTTTGTTTTCCACACTGGCCTTCAGTACAACTTCTCTTCTGCTGCACCAAACACACACACACACACACACTCGCAGAGAGAGGAGGAGAGTAAGGGAGCGAGAGGGAGAAAAACAGAGAAGAAGAAACAGATCCACAGGCATATCTCCTGTCAACAGAGAAATGAGCTGCACAGCTTAACCAGTAAACCCACAAAAGCTGGTCTATAATCTCATCTATCACCTGCCAATATCCCAACAAATAGTAACCCGATTTGGAGCCCATAACTAGCCATCAAATGCTAATAAGAATGCAATCTGTCTGCCGCTGTCGTTGGATCATTTCTGACTCAATTTCACAGTGCTGCACTTATAGAGTGTATAAATGTTCAGATGGCAACAACTCAGCACCTCTCTCCTCCACCACAGATAAATGTATAATTTCTGCTGGATAATACCTGAGTTTCAGGACTAAATTTGAGTCAACAGCACTGTAGCATAAACTGCCCCTCTGCAATTATTAGGTTATGACATATGATGACATAAGGGAAACACGGGTCACATTGAGGCCCTGTGCTTGACATATGTGCTCGTGATCTGCATCCCACTAACAATGATAAACAATTAAAATCCACCACACAACCCACTGCCTTTAGATAGTTTACTACACATCTTTTGGCTTATGAACGACACACAGCACAGGTCAGAGTTCAGTCATCACCAGACTTGGGCAAAACAATGGTCAAAACAAAGTGACAATTTGGTGTCACTGTGTATGTAATGTATTCTGTAGTCGTAAGTATTATTTATACCAAGTGTGAATACAAGGTGGTGCAAGATGCTAATGTAATGCACTACTGCAACAGCGGAGCATCAATGATCAGTGTGAATCTGAAGTAGAGGAGATGGCAGCAGGACCAACCCAAAGTCAAAATGGAGATGTCATTCAATAATATGATACTGTAAAAAAAGAGCCTGCCTTGTGAATCCCTAAACATTAAAACACCTGAATAAATACAGAGTCCTCTCTGTCTGACTGTATCTGGAGTCAGCTGTTTTCAAATGATTGTGATAATAACAACGTTCATTACTGCCCAAGTTAACACCACTGTTTAGTCCAAATTTGGATGTTTTGCCCAGGTCAGCTCAATGGAAAACAGCCGCGGGTCCAACACAGGAGGACCTTGCTAACAACAGGCAAGCACCAGACTACATCCATACATGCACTGCAGCAGGACTTGAAATGTCAACAGCAGGGTTTAAAGTCACAGAAACTTCATGTTTCTCTTCAGCGTGTCACTCCTCTCTGATGACAAAAAATGCAACCGTGAGAAACTACAGATCTCTCAATAGAACTCTAGGATCTATGGCAGTTAGCTCCACTGATATTAGCAATCAACACAGGGTTGTTAAGCTACTATTGCAAGGCAATAAGAACAGGAATATAACTATAACTAAATAAGCCAATCCAACGCATCATGAACATTAACTGAATATTAACAATTTTGGTGAACTAAGACTTTTAATCAATACATATTTACATTGTACTCATGCATGGAAATCTAAAAACATTAAAATACTTTTCTTGCACATACTACCGGTATTCTTTCTTTAAACAAATCTATAATTTGTGATCAATAAAGTGTCTTTCAGTCTTCTGATTAACCTACTTATTACTATCTGCCATAGTTAATCAATCATCTTAACTGTCTAACTGATCAGAAATGATTTGACCGCATCTCTATGAAGCCCTGCTGTGTCCATCTCAAGCTCTGTAGCATTTCTCTTTTGCTCCATTTGAATTTTTTTTTTCTTTGTGTGTCCAGTTCTCCATTTCTAGAACATGAGAGTGCCTAGAAAGCTAAGCGTCCAATGGGCTGGTTAGTTGGTAGGTCAGGTGACCAGGAAGAGGAACAGCGACATACCTGGGCAATGTTCAGAGTCTAGAGAGCGCATGGCAGAGAGAAACGGACAAACACAACACACAACCAGAGGACAAAAAAGAGAGAGAGAGAAAAGGGGGAGAAACAAAGAAAGAAAGAAAAACAGAGAGGGGGGGAGAAGCAGAGACAGAGAGAAAGTAGTGACTAAGGAGCTAGGTTGTTCACTGTCTGTTCAGCACAGTGTAGCATCAGCTCAGCTAATGTTCAGCCAAAAAAAAACATACAAACCAGATTGTGGTTATCGCTTTACATTAGCGACAAACTGTTTGGACACAATGACCGCTGGTCAAACTGTGTTGAAGGCTGCATTCAGTAAGCTGGACTGAGCTGAAACTGCATGAACCCAACAGGGCAAACTGACACCAGTGCATTATGGGTCATGCTCACAGCATTGATTTATGTATGGTCTTACGTAGCTGAGGTACAAGGACTACAAGGGAAACGAGGATGGGTGCCAAGGGGAGTATTAATTAGAAATCAGGGAGGATGCAAAAAGAACTAAAACAGAACAAAAGCAAGAAGTTAAAAATCTAAATATGTTTAAAAAAACAGAGGATTGAGAGAATATTTAAAACAAAAGGGTAGTGGCCAATAGAAAGATGAAAGGGACAGAAAAGGTGAGGGCAGGTGGAGGGAGTGCCTGTATGGAAGTAAAAGCAGAAGAGGAGGATGTTACTTTACCGTTTTGTTGAGTCCTAACATGTTGCACACCATCTCCCTGGAGTACGGCTGTTCTAACACATAGCGTAGTAAGCCCGTCTGTGGCTCGAACAGGTCCTACAAACAGAAACATGCAGGCTATTGTCACTCTTCTTTATGTGTTAATGTGTGTTTGGGTAGCATGTTTGTATGTTACCTTGTCAAAAGGCAGCATGCCTCTCAGAGGGAACTGAAGACTAGTAGGGTCTAATTTCCAGGAGTTACAGATGGCCCCGCTGTTATTCACTACTGGCAACAGACTGCATCGCCCTTTGAGGATATACACATACAGATAAGAGTGATTATATTTGATTATAACATCTTGTAATATTCAATGTGTTTGTATGTTGAAGTGTCCTTTACCACAGATGGAGTTGATTCTGGCTGTGGGTCTGAAACTGTCCACAAAGTCTGATATCAAACTGCCCAAAAGCTACAAACAAGAGAAACAGAGACATTCAAAATGGACAAAATACCTTTTAAATGAAGAACATACTGTATTTTCCGGACTATCGGTCGCACTGGAGTATAAGTCGCACCAGCCAAAAAATGCGTAATGAAGAAGAACATAAATAAGTGGCACCGGACTATTAGTTGCACCAGCAGGCCAGCGTAAATCACTATGTTTTTAGAGTAACGTTGCCTCTTAAATTCCTCTTAACTCAAGTGGTACGGCTGCAGGACATTGAGAGTTTTTGTTTTTTTGTTGCCAGGTGAGGTCTGAGGCTCAGCTGCAAGCGTCACCTATGCTCAGAATGCAAAGTGTGGACAAGCTGGAGGTGGAAGAGAACCGTCAGGAGAGGGACAGAACCGCTACCATTATATTTGTACGCACCTGAGTATAAGTCGCATACCCAGCCAAAGGATGAAAAAAGTGCGACTTATAGTCCGGAAAATACGGTAGATAACGTTAATAAATGATAAATACACACTTACCCAGTGTGACAGTTGTCCCTCTGGATAGAGTTTTCTGATTTCATTGATAGCAAAGTAGGCAGGCAAGAGGCAGGCATTTCTGTCCAGGATATACTCTACCACCTGGAAGATAAGACACCATAAATAAACACAACTTTTATGGATAGAAAAGAAAAAAAAAATAGGTGAAGGTAAAGAAAAATACCTCTCTGGCAGCAAGGAGCTGCTGGACAATGGCTGAGCTGACAGTGGTAGGAACTGTTTGGATTTTTTCCAGTATAGCTTTCAAAAGGTCACGCACACCCTGAACAAACAAACAAAAAGACAATTACATATCCGAGAGTTTAAAACAAGTGTTTATGCTGTGCCTGTGTGTGAGCGTCTGTGTGTCAGAGACCTTATAGTCCACTCCTCCAATAATCTTTCGGATCAGTTTGAAGGTTAATGCCCACAACTGAGTCCTCTCCCATTCCAAACTATCTGAGCTTATCAGGGCAACACACACCATCCTAAGAAAAGAATCATCAGATCAACAATAAAAATACCACATACAGTGGATGACACAATGTGTTGTTTCACACGTTAATAGCACACATGTTAAATTTTGGAAATGTTAGTGTTTGTGTGTGTGTACCTGGGTGTTAACAGGCTGGTCTCCACAGCCATTGCTAGACAATCATACAGGAAGGAAATCCTTTTGGCACTGTGCTGGCTGTGTATAAATCGCACAATCCATTGCACACATTGTTCATGAGATTCCTGCATAATGACAACCAAGCAATTAAAAATATGTCCATAATTATGTATAAGTTTATACGTTTGTCTGTGTCTGTGTGGGGACAGAAACCTGTGGCAGAGTTCCCCAATACTGTCTGAAGGCTCCAAGGCAACTGATCAGTTTTGTTCTCTCATCCTCTGGAGTGTCCATAAACATCCTAAAAACATACACTACATCTTAGCATGTACAATACAGGTCAAACAGAACCACCATAAGGGTAGATAACAATTCAACATTACACATTTTAACTATGTATTTACAAACTTCAAGCAGCATAAGCATAAATGTAAAGCCACCTTACCCAGCAAAGGCTTCTTCTATCATCTCAGTTTTCTAAAGGAGACAAGAAGGAAGGTTGGAAGACAAAAAAAATGTCATCTAAGCGTTTTAAAAGGATGCTAAACAAACCTTTCCACTTTCACTTTAACTGGGTTCAACGTAACATCCCAAATACCATAAAACTTTTGCTGTTATTTCATATATAGTATATTATTACTATTATTATTATTATTATTATTATTATTATTATTATTATTTAGACATTAATAAACACAACAATAACTGCCTCTGGTTTAGGATAACTCATTTACAAAACCATAACAAACTCACTGACACTGACTAGATGAAAAGGCTAACTGAATGCTAATAAATGTTAGCTAAGCTGCATATCAGTTTGCAAAGACGTTAAGTTACCACAACATCCTCAAAGATGCTCTGCAGCTGGGTTTCCATCGAAAGCGCCATGTTTGCGACAAAAACCGTCTCTTTCTAGCGAACCATTACAAAAAAATCAACAAGGCGACTCCGTTAGGAGGCAGCAGACGATACTGTCAACAAGCTAAAAAACGCTAACAGGCACAAGAATGAATGTGCCACTGCGCCGCGAGACGTGCAACCGCAAAAACAATCCGGGGACAAATCGGGGATTCAAAGTCATCAGTTCCGCTGCATTTTAATATTATGATTTAGAATCCTTATCTCCTCCTCGCTAACTTTCTGATTTAAAGGTATAAATTGTAATATATAAATCTTACACATATGTATAATGCTGCTTAAAATTGGTGTATTTATATTTAACAGTTTAGTCTTTGTGAATAAGGGAGCGATGGCGCTTGTTGGCCACCAGATGTCACAATGGAAGACATAAAAAATAAATCACAAATTTTCCTTCAACTATAATAAAAGAAACCCTCAACCTTTAATTATCTTATTTAACTCTTGTAATAGGCTACCTGTTCGCATGACCAAAAACATATTGATGTTGATGTGTTTTTCCATAAGATATTGATTGAAGATTGAAAATATCATGAGTGGTGTGTCTGATTTTTCTCTTCTGGCTTAAAGCAAGTGTCGTTCACATGATATGAAAACAATTTAAAAGTAGCAATTTACTTTATAAAATAATATATATATATATATATATATATATATATATATATATATATATATATATATATATATATATATATATATATATATATATATATATATATATATATATATATATATTAATCACAAATTAGCAATCAATATGTGCTAAATTAGTAGTATTTCTGCTCATATCAATCTATAATCTAACTTTTGTCAGCCTTCATGTGTTTCATATTACGCTTCGCCCACACCATTGTCAGACTGTATAAACTGGCCTTGGCTACACGCTCTGCGCGCCATACACACCTGCACAGGTGTAATGTTAACAAACAAGTCAGGTGGCATTCTGTCCTCAAACACGGAAACCCGCCGCGTCTTTATTTACTTTAACAATCAATCTTAGATCATAATCCACACTACTTCCTCATAAGGTCCGTGTTTGTTTTGTTTGTTTTATTTAGCTGACTCCTCGATCGTGTGAAGAGACGCTGGGCTGCCATCGGAGGAGTCGGAGGAGGAGTTGAACCCACACAGGCCGGTGGAGGAGCAGGGAAGCTGCCGGGAAGCCTGAAAGTGTTCCCTGTGAAAACATGACCGCTCCGTACCGAGATGTGGACTCTGTTCATTCTCCTTACGCTGTGGTGTTTGCGCCTAACAGGTATGACTGCAGTAAGCCTCCTCTTATATTGGTTATTCAGGCCAATATCAACAGATTTATGATGCACGTGAGGCTGCTTTACTTTTTGTTTGTGTAAAACTCTTTGAATTAAGTAGCCTACTGTCATATAGCATATTGAAAATATTAATGCAAAACATGAATGATGCTTTTAAATTAAAGTTTTTTTTCTTAGAGGGTAATAAACTAAACTTTTCATTTAATTATTGATGTAAAGAACTTTACTCCAAGTCCATGGTTCAAGCTTAAACTTTAATCTGAGAATAGAATTACTTAATTTAACCTCATTTTTTATTACATTAACATGTTTTATGTGGAGCCGGAAGTATTACAATGGGGGGAAAATGCTTTTCATCTGTACTGTAATAGATGGCTTATGTTGTAATAGGGCAATAATAATAATAGGTACCACTGCACTCCATAACCAGAAACGTATCAGATGAGTTTTAAATTGTACTTTGTATGTCTCTGATCTTTCTCCACCTTTTTGCTGTGTGTCTTCTCAGTGTGCGCCTCTCTTCCCAGTCCTGTAAATGTCAGCTTCTCATCTGTGAATCTAAGAAATGTGCTGCACTGGCTTCCAGAACATGGCACACCAGAAGATACCCATTTTACAGTGGAATATGCCATGTAAGTGAGGACAGAAAAAAAAGGATCTAAAGTTCAGCTCGTAGTTTTAGAAGAAAAGGAGCAAGAGGAGCAGGGAAACAAAAGGAAAATGAAACCAGATCTGTCAAACAGTAACCTGAAGTTTCTTCCTTTACAGGGATTATACATTAAGCTGCAGGTCTAGTTCCTGTACAGTGTTTGTTCCAGCTTGTGCAGCCTCTGATCTGTTGTCTTCCACAGCTACGGGGACACCATTGAGGGCAGCAAAGGACGACGGGTACACTGGCGGCCGACGCGGCACTGTACAGACATAACACGGACCTGGTGTGATTTGAGCAATGAGACCTGGGATGAGGAGCACAGCTATTATGCCAGAGTCCGTGCTGTGTTTGGGAGAGCATCTTCTAAATGGGCTTTGACACGAAGAAGATTTGACCCAAAGACAGACAGTGAGTTAGAACGAGAACTTCTGTCCTGCATTGCGAGTTTACTGAAGACATCTAACAACACATTTTGTTTTGTTTCTGTCCTTTACAGCTGCTTTTGGCCCTCCCCTGGTTTCTGTGGAAATAGAGAACAACAGCGCCATCATCACTCTGAATGGACCAATGAGGTATTCACCAAGCAACCACACCCAGAGAGTTTCCATGGCAGCAGTCTACCCCCAAATGACTTACAACCTCTCCATCCACAACACCGGTCGCAACCACATGGTGAGCTTATAGCTTATATTTGAGTGGTGGAGCAGGGTTGTCCAATAACCGGAAGGTTGGTGGTTCGATCCCAACTCCTCCCTAGTCATTGTTGTGTGTCCTTGGGCAAGGCACTTTACCCGCATTGCCTCCAGTGCACTCACTGGTGTGTGGCACTCATTGCTGGGCAGCCTTAAGCAATTTCCCTGATGGCATTATTAAAGTATTTATAAAAAAAAAAATGTTGTCTCACTCCGTAAGCAATGACTAATCTGTGTATGTCTGTAGCAACACTTCCCAGGGGTCACTAGTCCGTACAAATATGGCCTGATGGAGTACAACACAGAATACTGCTTCTCTGCCCAATCAAAATTCTTCTACATGCCTGTCCAGTGCCAGTCCTCAGCGTGGTATTGCATAACCACACCTCAAGGTACAACCGCATTGCGTGACAATATTTTACTTCCTGTCCGATAGGTAGAAAGGAATGTGACTCAACATTTTACAGAAGCTAAAAGGAAATTAAAGTTATGTTGACGCTTTTACCTCCTTCTTTCCCCGCAGACCCTGTGATTAAGCAGCTGCAGAGGGTGGTTGTGGGGATTGTTGTTCCATCGTTATTCCTGTGTGTAATTGTGCTGGCTGGCTACCTCCTCTACAACTACCTGTCGGGGAAAGATCAGAAGACCCCATTCATACTGGTAATGCAAATACACATACAGTTAAAGGGTTCTACAGGAACAGGGTAATGCTAAGTGGATTTCTCTATCCTCATTGTGGTCATTTTTAAAAAATCTTCTTGGTTCTTGGTTAAAACAGGCCCTTTCACATTGTTTTACACGAGTTGAAGCTCTCCCATGTCTAACAAACAGATTTTAGGGCTGGTACCTAATTGCAGGCTTTCACTAGAAACCTGACCCAGTTTAAAAAGCTAATGGTCGTTTCTTTCATACACTTCCTCTTCTTCTCTTCCAGAGCCCGCCTTCTTTCCACTCGTCACCTCTCATGTTGCCTCCTGAGAATTATAACATCGTCCTAATCAGCGTACTTACCGACGAGCCTCCTGTGGACACCAGCAGCCCCATATCGGATCCTGCCTGCCCCTTAGATAGGGTAAACATTCCAGATCCCCCACCCAGATACTTCCCACAGAGGTCTGAGACACCCTTACAACATGAGGAACCCTCAGATGAAGAATCAATTGATTACGCATTTATCAGCTTGGCTCCTAAAGCCACTGTTGGAGGAAGAGAGGAAGTAAGTGACAATTTGAGGTGTGATGGAGGAGATGGTGGGAACAATCTGAAATGTGAAGGACGAAAGGAGGAAAGATGCAGAATTGTTTATGCTCCTAAGGCAAAGTCGAGGTCAGAGATGGGGGGTCATGGGCAGGGGTATGCGTCAGCATTAGTGACCCACACTCAGGCATTTTTTCAGTCTTTACAAGGCCATAGGATCAATGGAATTAATGAGAATAGAAAGCTTCCAGATTTATTTGTTGGCAATAACTTTCAGGTTCCTCCAAACATACAAACGAAGAGTGAGGAAGAGATGGATGGAAGGGTTAGAGTAAGAACAGATAGGGATGAGGAGGAAGGAGGTGAGCCTGAGAAAGCGCCTCTGCTTTCTGGATACGCTTCCCAGAACATCAGCAACATGCCTACCTCACCTCATCCTGGTCAGTCCGATGTCTTACCAGAGGACTATGGTGTCGTCATGCAGAAAGCAGAGGGTGATGATGAGGATGATGAAGAGGAGGAGGAGGGGGCAGTTTGTATTGATTGGGATCCTGAGTCCAGGAAACTAGTGCTGCCAGTGAAGATGGTGTTCACTAAAGACAGAGGGGTGGATGGAGTACAGGGGGAGGAGGAGGCGGGAGGAGGAGAGGGGGAGGCTTGTTTAAAAAAGGGAGAGCTGATGTTTGAAAATGTGTTTGTCAGACAAGCATCTGAGGAAGAGGCCCAGGGACAGTTGGAGGATATGGTGACCAAATGGAACTTGGTCATCTCCATGAATCAGTAGATGACATTCATCACATATTCATATGATTCATCATATTTACCTCGTAATCAACAAAATCATCCTTATACAAAATACAGCTCTTTAAAATGATACAGTGATGATATCACTGTTTTAGAAGCTATTAAAGGTAGGGTAGGAGATTTCATTCTGATGCACTTTCTGTTAAATTAGTGTTACTTCTCTTTACAATCTTTACAATCGCATTAAATCGAAGAATATGAATCATCTGTGGAAGCTATAAAACGCTAAAAACATCAGCCAATCCTCCGGGTGGACCCTGCGCAGAGTATTGGCTGGTTGTCACTCTCTTCCTGCTCTGCGTGCACCAGAGAGGTACGTGCATGATGGCCGAAGTCACAGACCGCAGCTCGTCTTCAGGTAATGCGCGTCCATGTGATTGGGAGGCGTGGCTTCGGGGTGAGCGCTGAGAGAAAGGGGCGTGTGTTTACTTTCCAAATCTGGCTGACTCTCACTGAGTTTTCAAAATCTCCTACCCTACCTTTAAGTGTTTATATCATGTTCAGTAGTTGTATGAAGGAATAACTCGTTATTACTACTTGTCATTATTACTATTACTCCATTATTTTTATTCCTTATGAAACTAACCCCACACAATATTAACACTAACTGGAACTGTTAGTAGTAGGGTGTGCACAAAAATCATTATTTTCATGTTTATTGTATGTTTAGTTGTGACAACAATTTACTGTTACTGTATGATACTACTGTACACATCTGTATTTACTTGTTACTGCACTTTTAGTTTATGATCAACACATGATTTAGTTCCAGATGAAGCACTTAAATTAGAACGTTTCTGGAAAATACAGGACCGTATTTATTAATCTGTTGTTCCTCATTTTCTCTGTCACTCATTTTACGCAGCTTTTACATTGAAAATCAGAACAATAAGAAGTTTATGTATATGATTAAGACAAACATATAGCACTTTTATCGTTATTTTTTTAAATATACTTTCACTATAAAACAATTATTTTGTGTCTGTACCTTGCAAGCATAATTGGTCCGTTGGAAGTATTTTTCACTTTTTGTGTTATGATTTTGATTGTGTATTTTATGCTGATTTATGTAACACTACTCTGTTAGGTTTTTGTTTTTTTTTGCTACTGTGACTTCTGCATTCCATCAGCATCAACAAGCAGAACCTGAAAATTAAGATGTGATGACTAATGTGTGGTTAACATACTTTCAGTTTGTTCATTCAGATAAACACTTCATGAATATTTTTTGTAATAAGGAAACCATTGTGTTCTCCTGTTACCTGTGTTCCTCGTTTACTTTCTTCTCTCTTTGTTGTTACTTCTCTGTTGACTGATGTTTTTCTGCAGTCATAAAAAGGAGGAATTTTATGAAAGTCAATGGGTACATTCAGGTTTAGGTTTGTGTTACACAACTCATATGATGACAAGGTACTATGCATGCAGTTGGGAAATAATTCAGATCAATATTATTATAAGTGGCTTTGGTTGTTTGATAAAAAAAAAATGCTTTTTTTAAGTTAAAGGAATATTAAAGTGACTTTGTTACAATCTCCTGGTACTTTTAAGGGAAAGTGCCTTGTTGCCTTTTTTCATAGATAGAGAATCTACAGAATATTGACATATAGGAGATGTGTGACCGACCTTTGCAGCGCCCTGTGTTCATTCTCATCGGTGACACCTGCCTCTATCTAAAGAGCTGATAGAGACACCTGCTGGTCAGAGTGGGAATCCTTAAATTGTGGCTTTGAGTTGAGGGATGCAGCAGTGGCTCATGTTAATGTCATGGATTGTTATTATTATTATCATCATTTCAGCCTTTAGGGGCCACGATGTGATAGAAAAGCAGCTCCTCTGTGTCTTCAGTATAGGGGCGAGATCCCAAAGTGGTATTTGGCTTGCCCCTCTTGCTGCCGATCTTAAAGTACCATGCCTGGCTGTTTTGGAGCCATATATTGTGTTAGTGTAGGTGTTTTGTTATAAAAAAAAGGCAGATTTATTTATATAATTTATTTAGAAACAGATACTCACCGCATTCTATGGCGTGGTTATTTAAGAATTAAGATTAAGAAACCTTTATTAGTCCCACAATGAAGAACTTGCATAATCCCAGCTGCTTAGCTAGAGCATCATGTTACCATGGAGACAGAGAGAGGTTATATGGATAACTCAGCTTTAAGTTGGAGCCACTGAGTTTAGTTACAGTGCAAATAGTTGATGTCTCACGCCTGACGCAGCATCATTAGTATGTAACTTTGTTTTTACTTTATCTTATTGATCTTTAGATGGAATCTGATGGAATTGTTTTGTGCTTGTGTTGATATTTTTTTTACATTTGATGGAGTAGTTCTGGAGTGATTGTCGTGCAGCGTGTGTAGATACAGATTAGATGTAAATGTGCAAATGTAGAGTTGTTTATAACATTATATTTTATTATGTTAATATTGTAGGTTTAGGTTTGTTAGACATACAACGTATAAATAATAATTTATTCAGTTTTAGTTCATAAATGCATATTGACTGTTTAAAAACGTTCATTCATAGCGGTAATTAGACTGCAGTCAAGTGAGACGTCGTTTTCCAAAACACGGTTAAGTGAGCCGCTCCGAAGATTTGGAGGTGCGCGACTACGTCCGGTACTACGGTACGGATACTCAGAAAGGCCAAAATGCCTAAGAAAAGCCCGTTTTGCAGTAATTAATTTCAACATTCAATACTCATTGGTAGCATTTCTTAAAAATGCAAAATACCACTTTGGGATCTCGCCCCTACTGGGACACAGGGGAGCTGCTTTTCAATCACATCGCGCCCCCTAAAGGCTGAAATAATAATAATAATAATAATAATCCATGACATTAACATGAGCCACTGCTGCATCCCGGCTCCACCCAAAGATACACGTTACGTTAATTTAATTTAAGAATAATTTCATTTTAAGTATAATTTAAGAATTAATTTCCCACTCTGACCAGCAGGTGTCTCTATCAGCTCTTTAGCTAGAGGCAGGTGTCACCAATGAGAATGAACACAGGGCGCTGCAAAGGTCGGTCACACATCTCTTATATGTCAATATTTTGAAGCTGTAGATTCTTTATCTATAAAGAAAAAAAAGGCAACAAGGCACTTTGCCAAATGCCACTTTGGGATCTCGCCTTCACTCCAGTTAATCTGTCCTCATCCAATATGGCGCCGTCCTGGCCGGCTTCAGCAGCAGCAGCAGCAGCTCCCGCATCACTGGGCGGGGCCGCGGTGGGTCGGGCTGCCAGCCGTTGGGCACTTCCGGCGGGTTCGGGTTTCCTTCGACTCGGCATTTAAATGGAGCGTCACAAGCTCAGCTGCTGCTACATTCAGCACCGTGCAGTGACAGAAAATAACCCTACGGCTCTAGATAAATAAGCTGCTCATATTGTTTGATTGTTTGTTTTTAAACTCGAAATCGACAGAAAGGGTTGTTGACTCGGAGGAGGATTTGGGTTGTTTTTTTTTTGGAGAGGAGAAGAGCGGGAGCAGTTGAACAATAACAGCGGCTGCACTGTGACAGCAGGTCGGTGCATCATTTTTTGGGAATCCTCTGTTACCTCTCGGACGGAATTAAATAGCGGTAACATGATGGTGTGCATCAGCAGAGCGATTTAGGCTGATTAAGACAGTGTTTGTTTACGGAAATAGATTAGGTAAACAACAACAAACGCACTGTTATTTTGGCCGTGTAGCATAAAGTGGCCTGGACTTGAGGAGGAGGGGGGCCCGATGGACTCGATGATGAGAGTGCACTTGAAGGGTCAGATATAAATTGGGGATAAACGGACTCGGCTGTTTATGTTTTTGTGTTTTAGTTGTAGATATTATCAGAGACTAGATTTTAAAATCAGCCCAGTCACTAGCCACTTAGTGCAGAAATTAATATTTCGTTTACATAGAGAATATATTTCCAACTTCTGTTTTCCAAGAAGGACTTTTCGTGGACATTTTACCTGCTGAAAACTCAAAATATTTTAACTGGAAATTAGCTCATCTTCAAATTGTAGTGGGACTCTCTCACATCAGGCTTTACCTTAAGTGAAAAATCTGATCCCCCCCCCCCCAGGGGCCGTATTTGGAGGCTTGACTAGTTTCATCAATCGGCAACAATGTTCAGCTGGCTCGGAACCGACGACAGGAGGAAGAAGGAGCCAGAGGTCTTTCAGACGGTCAGCGATGGACTGAAGAAACTCTACAAGACTAAACTCCTGCCGCTGGAGGAGAGCTACAAGTTCCACGAGTTCCACTCGCCATCTCTGGAGGATGCTGACTTTGACAACAAACCTATGGTGTTACTGGTGGGACAGTACTCCACTGGCAAGACGAGCTTCATACGGTGAGCACATAACTGCACATAAACACAACGGGATGGGCTTTAAATAAAAAAGAGGGAATCACACACACACACAGATACATAAAGATACACCAGAAAGATAGAAGGGGAGCGGCTGGCACACCCTAAACTGACCGTTCCAAGCAGTTTGACAGCAAGAGGATGGTTGTTCCAAACAAAACAAAAAGAAAGAAAAGAAAACAATGATTAGAAGAAGAATAGTCACCTCTGTAAACTTTACATAATCCATAAAATGATGGCACCACAACATAAATCGCCCACAGAGACAAGCTTTTGCAGCATTTTCATGTGAGGTGTGTGTGTGTATATCAGGCTGACATGGGACATTACTTACTTAAGGGTGTGGTGTAAATAACTTTTTCCCCTTGAGAAAACACTTAATGCTCTCTCTCTCTGTCTCTATGACGTCCATATGGACATTTCTTGTTATGTAATCATGAGGGATTTTCTTCTGATCACACCATCATTTGTCAAAGCTTCAACTGTAGTAGACAGTTTATGATGTAGGAACCCACTGTCAGAACTCATGCAGAGCTGTCACACCCTGAGGCTACGTAATGGCTCTTTACATCATGGAGAAAATGTACACAAGCTTGTTTTCATTGATTTTAAACTGATTGGACTCATTTAGACAGTTGCCCTCACAGGATCAGTTGCATGTACGTATTTGGTGATTTAAACTAATTACAACTTTGACCCATGTTTGTGGACAAACTACAAAATAATAAACATGAAGCTGTGTTGCAAATTCTAAGCATATGACCTGGAGTATCTCAGGAACTGGTGTGTGTGTGATAGTGAGAAATGTTAGCAGCTGAGTGTTGAGTCCTGTTTGAGCCGCAGTGCTGCTGCTGCTGCTAACGTCTCGCCTGTCTTGCACAAACACACAGACATGCACTTGCAGAGGATAGCAGGCAATTAGTGGGCTTTGAAAGCCAGAGAAAGGTTAGATGCTGTTAGTGACTTCCTGCTGTAAGACCTGGCCATGCAGACATCCCTGCTCTCTCTCTCTCTCTCTGTGCCTGTTCTGTTTGATTCCTCTTCCTCTCTCTATCCCACTTACTTTGCGGTGACAACACCCCCAGTCAGCAGCCTGACCCCACACTAACAGCATTGTAACAGTAATGTGCAGAATGTACAAACTGCTGAGTAACCCTTGATCAGAGCTGCTCCGCTCTCTGCAGCTCTCTCACTTTATACCTCAGGGGGCTTCCAGGCACTGCTGTTTTCTACACTTGGGATGTGCTTGGAAATAATTGTGCCTCTAATTAAAAGTCACATTAGTGTACATTATATTTACTATTATCATATTGCTATTAATAGAAAAGTCAGTCTGGAAATCAAAAGGAGGAGCAAATTCATGGAAGACCATATGCTGAGGGAGGGTAATACAGTCTCTCTCCTTTGACAGCTATTCAGAGCTTGTCGTCAGTTTTTGAATCGATCGATTTCCTCTGCCTCACATTAATTTTGCAGACACTCTGAAAATGCAAGTCCTTACCAGAACAGTGATCAGCCACCACATTGAAACCACCTGCCATTTATTTCATGCATGCATCCTTATGCCAGATCAAATCTAAAAAGCTCAGACCTACTATAAAATGACCTCGAAAGCAGACCACACAAGCCAGCCGTGGCTCTAACTTCTCCTAAGTTTGCTGACTTTATTGCATCACATTTGGTGGTTACACCAACACATCTTAGTCATTTTAATGTTAAGGCCGGTTGTTGCCATTTGCATACCTCATACAAGACCTAACCCTGCATCTGTGAATTGCCAATATGATGGTTACTGTCAAGAAATGAACAAATTCTACAGAATTCATCATATGACATAGACATAAACATCAACTGCACAACACACAATATCATTTTCTATGATTTTAAACTTATAGTCTTGTAGATGCACATGGCAGTCCACATGCATTGCACAACTATGCAGACAGGCACGTGTGCAGAGAGATGGCTCTACCAGGCACTACTGGCTCCTTTGACAAGGTGTGTGTGTGTGTGTGTGTGTATGTGCAGGATCTATAAGGGAACCATCCTTACATCTGGCAGCACTTAGAATGTGCACACATCCTACACTCACACTTAAAATATATGACCCCTTTAGCCGTAAATCTCTTTTAGCCTCTTTTTTATGGTCTGTGCTAACATTCCTGGGATTGTGAAACTGAACAGAAACGCATCTAATCTTCATTAGCAACATGTGTGATGTCACACATGAGTTGAAGATTTAGCCTTTCGCTGCCGAAATATGCAAGATGTTAGTCAGCTGCTACGAATAAAGGTAAAAGTTTGTTCACACACATAATTCTGCACATCATTTTTTTTAAATATTATTGTATGTCTCCAAGGTCACCATACATTTGTCTTCATTTCTGTTCATGTAGAGGTCCTGTGAGGGAGAGCTACACAAATATTGTGTTATAATAAGCTTCATTTCCTCAGTATAGGTTTAACATCTGTTGTTTCTAAAATCTGGATTGTGGTTTGGTCACATTTGACTTAAACAATAACCTAAACACATATCTGTCAGGAGTCCTTTTATCATTGTCTCACCTTTTTGGTCTGTGTGGTGAGCTGAAAACTTAATCCTGCTTATTTTGGAACTGGTCGATTGGCAGTCATCCAGTCCTACGATCATGTAAAATTCCCCCAAATCTTTGTTCCAGCAGCATCTAATTCAAGGCAGACCTGTTCTCTGGTTATTTTTCAGTTGTGTCTCACCATTCCAGACCAATTTCCTTTCATAATCGCTCTGAAAAAGCACACAGGGTTTCTTTCAAAGTCAGAGCCTGCAGATGTAATCCACGTCTGTCCAGCTGCCAATAGATGAATGCAGGTTAATTTAGCAATCTGAATGACATCAACATGTCTTGTGATGGCCCCTCATGTCTTTTACACCATTGTTTTTTGTCCCAGGTACCACTTTTTTAGGGATTATGTCAACATACCAACACTGCCTTGATGTATGGTTGATTTATTCTTACAGACTGTGTAGTAAATCCAATCTTATCTTGTTTGGTTTAACACCATTTCCTTCTATCTCACTGATAGCTACTTGTTGGAGCAGGATTTTCCTGGAATGAGAATCGGCCCCGAACCCACCACAGATTCCTTCATCGCGGTGATGCACGGCGACACAGAAGGAGTTGTACCCGGCAACGCTTTGGTGGTTGACCCCAAGAAGCCCTTTAGGAAGCTGAATGCATTTGGAAATGCATTTCTCAACAGGTAAATACTCAAAGGGTTTAGTTGAAATGCACTGATGGCGTGTTGGATATAATTAGAGGTGATTCCATTAAAAAAAAAAAAAAAGACTAAATGTTTTACCAAGGTGAAGTATGTCAACACAGAAGGAAAGACTGAGGATGACACTGGAGAAGAAAGAGCAAAGAGAGTACAAGTGAGAATCCACACCACAGCTCTACATTCCTGTGTGATTGAATTTCCCTCTGCTCACTGGTCAGGCTTTTCCTCTGTTAATGGCTGTCTGTGTGTGACAGAGAGACAGAGAGAGAGAGACAGCCAGTCATCTTTGCAGACTCATCCTTCTGGAAAAAAAAGAAAACTGCCAAAAACTCTTTGCGGTAGTGTCCTCACTGTGAAGAATCACCACTGCTGAAATGCTGCCTGTCAGTGGGGATTAAAGAGGGCGGCCGCTAACCTGTTAACCTCTTATTTATTCAGCTGCAGTAAAATAGGGACAGCAGAGAGATAGGGGAGACAGAGGAGAGAGGGTCGGGGAGGTATAGGTCCGATGTGGGAAGATGTTTGTTGTCACAATGGTTTACACTTCTGTACTGTCCTCTCGTGTGTGTGTGTGTGTGTGTGTGTAGGTTCGTGTGTGCCCAGCTTCCAAACCCTGTGCTGGAAAGCATCAGTGTCATTGACACGCCAGGGATTCTGTCTGGAGAGAAACAGAGAATCAGTCGAGGTAAGAAGCACGCGCTTTTATTTGTCTTTGTTTATGTTAGTGTGGGCATGTGTGTGTGTGTGTGTCAGTTTTTGTTCACTGGTCCCATTCAGCTGCAGCCCCCACAGTCCCACTGAACCCTGAACCACAATGTCAGCATTTCCTTTGGACATTTTGTGTGTGTGTGTGTTTATTTTAGCTTTTGCTATCAGGAGGATTATGCTTCATTCATTTCAAAGAACAGGAAGCAGCGGCAAAAAGATGAGCCGTGAATCTGCTTACACACACACACACACACACACACACACACATATTTAACATATTTCACTGCGCTGAAATAGTATGTCAACAGTGCTGCAGATCTAAGAGGACCCAGTAGTTAAATGCTTGAAGAGTTTGCTATAAGTCCAGCATCCATCATTTATCACAGCTCCATGTTGCATCTGCTTCCTGTCTGCCTTTATACTGTCGACTGTGCAATAAAGGCACAAAAAATTTGCCAAGAGCATAAAGAAGCAGTCACATATGTTTTGGATTTGACTCTGGAAAAAATGCAGTATTTGTGGGAACTATTTTCAAAGTGATTGCTAAACACAAAATGCATCCCAGGAACCATAAAACCATTAAAGGGGGCTTGTAGATTTCCCTGTATTGTACATTTCATTCCACAGTGTTGCCACAGTATGCTTTGATAGTCTCATATGAAGATATTTGCAGCAGCTCTAATTACGGGCACATTTCAGAAAATTGCAGCAAATTGGAGGAATAAATAGACACTGGATTACTTTATAAAAATGGGCGTAGCAACAATGCCACACTGTAGATGTCACAGTGAACGAAAAAACCCCACTAGCATCAGGCTTTTGACTTCAGTGTGAAAGGGGACAATTAACACTTATTCCCAAGTGCTGTTGCTCTGCAGTAATAGCAGTATTAGTGAGACTATTAGCTCCAGCTACAATAATGGGGACATGACACTCAGATGCTACGTTGCTAGTGTTCCATTGGGACAGGTTGTATTAGCAATTACCACCAATAGGAGCTGTGATGGTATTTTGTCGGCAACTCTTTCCCTTTACAGTCTGTGATGAGTTTGAGGAGGCTAAGCACTGGCCTCCATGCTGCTTTCAGCTGTTTGCCTAATGTTATTTTCGGCTGCATTTGTGGTATTGAACTCATCTAATTCTATTTGAGAAGAGTAGCAGCACACTGGTAGCGCACAGATCCATTGTGGTGTGAACTAAAATACGATGTGAAGAGACGTTTAGACATAGAAACACTTCTCCTAGGCTTCTTTCTGGCACTGTGATGGCATGGCAGGCATTCCCGAAGCGACAAGGTGGCATTGCCATACC
Organism: Parambassis ranga; assembly: GCF_900634625.1. NCBI lineage: Eukaryota > Metazoa > Chordata > Actinopteri > Ambassidae > Parambassis > Parambassis ranga. Next base: position 12,776,266 of record NC_041043.1, read on the forward strand.
AACCGCCAGCATTCACAGGAGTGGAGCTGGTTAAAGAAAGTCATCATTTACTCTTTCCTCCATTCACCCTCTCTCCCCTAATCTTTGTTCAGTAAGAAAACAACTGCTCAAACTAACTGATAGTAGTGAATCAATAAGTGTGTCAGCCAGAGCATGAATGAGGTCTGTTACTGTTGAACAGATAAGGTGTGATTGAGTAGGAGAAATCCCAATAACAACTGTACAATTAACACAAAAAAGTTGATGGATTTGTGTTTCTTTGAATATCATTGGGACCATAATACACTGTTAAAATTCTAACTGTAACATTTTTACTTGCATATAAATAACAGCCTTTCATACCCTGGTTTAGGGATATGTGTAGTATTATTAAATTAATAGTATATAGATGTAATATAATGCTTGTGCAAGATCATGTTCTGGTCATTGAGTTTAGCACATTACATCATAGCAGGGCGGGGTCTGCTGGGATCTGGGTTTTCTTCAGAATGTGGCAGATCACTTTTAATAAGAGCTGTTATCTCTTACTTTCCTGTTGGGGAAACAACAGACTGAATGGTTCATGAGCACCTGCAGAATTTTGGTTGTAGTTTATCTGGAAGTTGCTGGACTGAAACAGATGAACATCAGCTCCATTTTACTTTCTGTTTTGTGGGTCAAAGTGCTCAATGAACGTGTTGTCAAACCAAACAAACAGCGCAGTGAGGTGATGTGGGGTCACTGTGTGAGTGGTGTTATTATGTGTTCTTTTTTTTTTTCACCCAAATCCATCTTTGTGTTGCTTCTCTGTCATGTAGCCTGTATGTTTACATTTTTTCATTTGTGTGACTGGTTTGCTGTGATGACTTTTCTTCCGATGCGTTGCAGTTTATTTGTCTGTGTGTATGTGTGCACAGATGAGGAGTATTCAGGCTATAGCTGCCTGCATAGATGTCCCTATGGAGGTATTGTATTTATTAAATCTGGCCTTCAACCAGCTGCAAAAAGGCAAATAAACAAAATGATATCTTGACTTTGAAGAATTTATGAGCTGTTACATGTTCTTCACCGCTCTTGTCACATGGTAAGGGGGAAGGAAATCAACACTTGATGACCTCTACTTTGGTATTTAAGCCAAATTCATCATGGTTGAGGAAACTTTTAAGTTAATTTGAAAAATGCATATTATTTTTTGCCCTGTAGCAGGAGTGTCTTGATAAGCAATAGTTTTACATTTTTCTTAACCAAATAGTAGTAAATATTGTTAACTTATTTTAAACTTAAAGGTCACAGAGCTTTTATCTGGTGTCATTCTCAAGCCCAAATTGGCTTTCTACACATACTTATTTCCGCAAATTTGACGAGATTTACCACACTTAAATGATTTATCCTTTCATGTTGTATTGCATATGAAACATAAAGCCCAACACGGGTTGATAATGGTGCTTAAATTTGTTTTTTTGTCCTCACAACATGTGACAAGTGCTCTGGGTGAAGAATAATCCAATAATAGAATTCAAAACATCAAGGTATCTATACTTTCCTAACACTCCATAGTGTTGCTAAAGGTGCAGTGTGCCTTCTGTCACAGCCACAAACCACTTTCTGTGTTTTACATACGTATTGCTCACATCCCAGAGAGGACTTTATGTCGGATCTTCCATTTATTTCTAAGATGGCGATTTTCTTTCATCATTCTTGGTGTAGGAATTTTAACATAGCCATTGTTGGAGCTGTTCCTCTGGTGGGCAGAGCAGCAGTGCAGTGCAGTGCAGTGCAGTGCAGTATGTAAAAGGGATTTTTATCTCAGCTGTGTCTGTAGATTTGGGGAAATTTCTACAAACATGGCTTCAAAAAAAATCCATTTGACCTTCCCTCGTTTTTTAACAAAGTGCTGCCTACTAACAACTGACAAAATGCCTCCCGGTTGTTTATGTGTTAATAATAATCACCGCTGTAACTCATTCACTGTATGTCCTGTGCCCTTCACTGTAAGTGGGGAAATTACAGCTCACTAATCCCTCGTCCTCCCCTTTTGTTCTTTGTTCTTCCCTCATATCCGGTGAAATTCCTCCAGGTAAGACTGTGTCCTTGAGTGGGATAGAAAGTCAAAGGAGTCACTGATTGGCTCCTACTGACAGACTCAATCACTGACTTCATTTATTTATGCATTAACAAAGAATGTATGGAGGCATTAAATCATCCTGCACTCATTACTCCTCTGTCATGCAACATGCAGTGTTCACATTATACTTATGATGCATTTTTTTATGACGATGCTATTATGATGCTTAATAGCTCAAAAAGGACCTATAGTTTCTCCTTCATTATTTAGTGTTTAGTATCTTCATCACACATTCTTTCCTCTCAGAATGTTGCAGTATGGGTGTCATTCCTTAACACCCATACACTCATCTGTATTTCTTTTGGGGGAATATGTTGCACTTCTGAGAGATCATGCTGATCGAGCATGACTATAAAAACTTGTTTAGAAATAGCCTAAAAAATGTCTGTCTTCAGTTTCTGTTGTGGTCAACCATAACCTCACTTTATATTATACCTTCCTGTCAACATGTATTTTACACTTGAATCAATGTTTCCCCCCTCTCCTCTGCCTCTCAGGCTACGACTTTGCGGCTGTCCTGGAGTGGTTTGCAGAGCGAGTGGACAGGATCATATTACTGTTTGACGCCCACAAACTGGACATTTCTGATGAATTCTCTGAGGTGATAAAAGCCCTGAAGAACCATGAAGACAAGATCAGGTACTGGACAATTCATTGAAAGCTACTTGTTAATTAGTAACTGGGTATGCATACAATGTTAATGTGGGTAGTGTACTGTTAGTATAAACACTGCTCTCTGCTGTTATTGTCTCCAGAGTTGTGCTGAACAAGGCTGACCAGATAGAGACCCAGCAGTTGATGAGAGTGTACGGTGCCCTGATGTGGTCACTGGGGAAAATAGTGAACACCCCTGAGGTACAGTAAACCACAGAAACGGATGAACAGCATCGTTTGTTCTTGTCTGCTGTTCAAACCTTAAAAATCCAACCCATAAGAGAAATTATTAACAATAGTGACGGCGTAAGAGGTGACTTTTTACTGTAACTGAATTAATGCATTCATTTGGTACAACCTGCTGCTGATTTTGTCCCTGTCTCCGTCTCCGACAGGTGGTACGCGTATATATTGGTTCATTTTGGTCCCACCCGCTGTTGATTCCCGACAACAGGAAGCTCTTTGAAGCGGAGGAGCAGGACTTATTTAAGGACATTCAGTCCCTACCAAGAAATGCAGCTCTCAGAAAACTCAACGATCTGATTAAGAGGGCAAGGCTGGCCAAGGTAAGGAACACCTGGAAGCGATTTGTGTGCACCATTTCACACTTGGTCATAAGCTATGTGACAATGACACGTCGGCACTGTACAGCTGACATGTGAAATTGTTGAATCACAGGTGTGTGTTTGTTTCCTGCTCCGTCACTTCTCCACCTGTTAACCTTGACAAAGCCCATCACAGAACTAACAGAAGCAGACGTACCATGCTCTGTTGAGTGAATTATTATGCTTTTCCCGTATCATGACATGTATGAAGAGCAACTGTCCACCGACAGTTCATGGAAATACAGAGGATGTGCACATGCAAACCCTCAAACACAGTCATATTTATCTGAGAACAGTTGAGCGCAGTTTCCTGTTTGACAGCTGATAGGGTGTGTGTGTACTGTGTAATGAGCTTCAAGGACATGAAGTGGACACACGTCACCACAGCAACTGAACAAATATGGGCTTTCCCATTATTTTAGCAATGTTATCTGAGAGATTTAGTGGATGGCTTGTCTGATTAAAGAGTGTCCCTAAAATCCATGGTTGCCATTTTTTTCAAAAGTATAAAAAGTAATATAATCACCACAACAAAAAACTGTGGACTTACTTATTATTACTTATTTTCTGATACAAGTTGCTGCAGTTGCATCTTTCTCTCTCCATGTGCAGGTCCATGCTTATATCATCAGCTCACTGAAGAAAGAGATGCCTTCTGTGTTTGGGAAAGAGAACAAAAAGAAGGAGCTGATCAACAGTCTGGGGGATATCTACAAACGCATCGAAAGAGAGCATCAGATATCACCTGGAGATTTTCCAAATCTGAAGAAGATGCAGGTGAACTGAAAATTGAATTTGTTTATAGATGATGTTCAGATTATACGTCTGTGACTTGAGAAAAACTGAAAACTTGTGGTTTTGTTTGTCTTTCAGGACCAGCTCCAAGCTCAGGATCTCAACAAGTTCCAACCTCTGAAACCCAAACTCTTGGAGGCAGTCGATGACATGCTAGCCAATGACATTGCTGGCTTAATGGTCCTGGTACGGCAAGAGGAAACCCAGCGGCCGAACCCAGTTGTGAAGGGCGGTGCATTTGACGGCACCTTGGACGGCCCGTTCGGCCAAGGGTATGGCGAGGGAGCCGGCGAAGGCATTGACGAAGCAGAGTGGGTCGTAGCGCGTGACAAACCTGCATACGATGAGATTTTCTATACATTATCTCCAGTCAATGGAAAGGTGACCGGAGCTAACGCCAAGAAGGAGATGGTGAAGTCCAAACTGCCTAATACAGTCCTGGGAAAGATCTGGAAACTGGCAGATATAGATAAGGACGGGATGCTCGATGATGAGGAGTTTGCGTTGGCCAATCACCTGATAAAGGTGAAACTGGAGGGACACGAACTACCATCCGAGTTGCCCGCACACCTGGTGCCTCCCTCTAAGAGGAAAATACCTGAATAAATGTAAGATTATCTGCTAAAACATACAAGTAGCCCCTGTCCTGCACTCCAGAAGAATCACTCAGCAAAAATTCAAAAATTAGAAATGCATTGCTTTTATCTGTAGTATTAATTCAAGTGACAAATACCTTAAGAGGTCACATTCAGGCTAACATTAAGCTAAAAATGTTTAAGTGATGTTTACTGCACAGTAAAAAAAAAGTGTTTTATAAGATTTGATCTTTTAAAAATATTGGAACATTATACAAAAGAGCTGAGTCCTAATTTGTATTTAAAACTGAGAGCATAGGAGCAAAAAACACTGGAATACAAAAAAATATATAAGGTTAAACTACTGGAAGAAAAGAGAGGTGTCAAAGTGAAGAAGGACGAGAAGAAAGCCGAGAATATATATATATATATATATATATATATATATATATATATATATATATATATATATATATATATATATATATATATATGCAAAAAGACAGCTTCCCCCCCATTGAAAATGATCTTTGTATTAAATGTACTCTATGAAGTAAATGATGGCTAAAACATTAGACTAGCCCTAGTCTAACTTTAGTTTCACAGTGACACATTAACTAACTATAAAGACTTCCTGGAGGCTGGTCAAAGAATACACACAAGCATAAGTGTATAGAAGGCAACACACACGAGAATTAAAATGCTTATAAAAAGAAATTGGCCTGATCTAATTTTTAAAAATGTGACGTGCTGCTTTTGGTGTTTATGTGGAATTTCATTTACTGTCACGCTGAAATCGACCAATTGCATTGAAGGGGGAAGAAGTGTGGGAGAAGTTAAAAATGAAAAGTGGTTTGTCTGTTTGTCTCATTATAAGTAGTTCTGAATCTCATTAACATGTAACTGATACTGTGACTATAACAAAGTGTCGTATGTATGGGTATCGTTTGGACTCAAGTGTGCTGACATGCTCAGTGTAAATGTATTGTGAGGACTAATGCTGAATGTGCACATCCTCGCTCTTGTATGTAAGGATCTGACCACCTTTATTAGTTTTTAATAGTCATAAATGTTGCACAAGCTACAGAGATGTGAGGATTCCAGGAAGTTGATTGGCTGTTATTCTAAAAGTCATCTAGTGCAACCTAATAATAACTTCTTGTTGTTTCATGTAATTAAATTGTATTCATGTAATAAACACAATAACACTCAATTAGCTAACATTGGATTCCCCATATAAAAATCTTGTGTTTTATGAGTCACACAGTGAGACAGAACTGAAATATTTCCATTTTATGCCCCTTGTGTGTCTGTGCTGTTACTGTATATCAAATGTACATATGAAGACTGACTGCATTCCATGTATCATCCCACATAATTCTGCGTTATATTTCAGAGCCTGACGGGACAGTTAGATGTTTAAAAAAGAAAAAAAGAGGCTCCTTTTTTTCTTTTGAATGTGGAGTCTCATTAAAATAAATTCACGCTTTATGCCCTGACAGACTATGACATGAAACCTTGAGTAGCGGGGAACACACTACAGTAGAAACACTGGTGTGGCAGTATTTTGTCTGTTTTTAAAGATGGTGTGTTGCTTAATTCTGTAAATCACTGCTTCTCTGTCAACATAAACACCCCGAAGTGTAATAAAGTTCATTTATTCAACTAAGTATTGAGTTTATTTTTGAAAACAACACCTACTTGTGTCCACATTTGACTTCAATCATCTCATGTATGTTCTCAGAGACACAGCACTGTCAATATTTGGTTCATCACTAATGCAGTAATATCTTGCTGGCACAATGCTAATTCAATGTAAAGGAAAAAAATCCCATTTTAAATGATTTTAATGTAGCTGGAAACCTGAATGATTTGGCTGAATGATTTCAGCATGACCAGGAGGAACCCTGTTTTCAGGAGAGCGTTGTTCCTCTACATACATGTATAACATCTTTTTTTTTTTTAACTTTGCTTCTTATCTAAGAGGTGCATTTGAGGAATTTTACGAATGTCACACAAATATGTTGGATTTAACTCTCACAAATGAAAAATGGTGTAGAAGATAACAGTCTGGGAAGAAAAATGGATATCCCTTAATGCAGGTTCACAGAGGCTCATTCATAACTTATGTTCATTTTAAGGAGGTTTACCAGCATGAAAACTATTAACAATACGCATCAAGCTTGTTATTTACTATTAGATATGATGTGCAGGGTCTTTAGAAATGTTCTGTACTTAATGTACTGATATTTATGTTATTTGTAGAGTCACTCACATTTGACCATAATATAATAGATGACAGGAAACAAACCATGGGATACGCTGCTTGGGACAAGATTATCTAGGGACTCCAGTCTGTGTGTGTGTGCGTGTGTGTGTCTGTGTCAGGAAGTCAGAGTACCCCTGACTTTAAGACCCCTTAAAAGCTCACTCACAACAGACACACGAAGGGAAGATGAGGCACCCGCTTTTTTTCCCACACAGGACGTTTTGTACTTGTCCACCATTTCCTGTCTGTCCCACCTTGACCCCTTTGTCTCTGTTACCAACACACATACATCCTCCACCAAATTAAAAATATTAATTTATACTAAGTTTAAACTTACAGCAGTGCATGCATGTGTGATACATACATGATGTGTTTGTAGTTCTTTTAAAGAACTAGTTATTATAGAATGTACAGGCAGCTTTGTTTTGTGTGTGTGTTAGAGCAGTTATTCATGATCCATCCTAAGATCCAAGATCTAACTAAATTAAGTATGAGATGATTGAAAATGGCTATTTTAGGAAGTATTTTCATTCTTCCTGTAAGTTGTGAAGACACTATGGTCAAGAAAGGCTGACAACAAACTGGAAAAAGACGGAGACTAAGAGTCGAGAACATTTTGAGGAGGAGACAAGTGAAATGAGTTGTGTTTTTTTTTTGCTTTTTATCTTTCCAACAGGAAAATACATATATATATATATATATATATCTTTCAGTTTGTCAGTTGTGATACATGTGGCATGTTTTGGTGCAGTGAATGTGTGATTGATGTGTGCTTGTCTACACACAAGGAAGCTATACATCAGGGTTAAACATACACCCACACACGGGCGAGGGAACTAGGGTGTGTCAACAGTTTTATATACAACACATATGTATAGAAAATTAGTTTTAGAGACTTGAAACTACTGGATTTACAGCTGCAGGTAGATGATTTTTACGACCGTGCAAGTGAGGAGATGAGGATCGACCCTGAGTGTAGGTGCCCTAACCAACCAGCAGGTGTCACTACTGCTGCAGCAAGGCCAATCCCTTGCAGTCAGTTTGGATTGTTTGAAGTTTGGATGACTACCTCGACTTTTACCTTGATATTTTAAGTAGTGTTTAGCTCTTCAGTTTAATGAGGAACCTGAATATTTCTATCATTGCAGTGAGTGCACTGACACATCCTCTTGTGACTCATTGAGGGTGAGTATTTTGGAGGCTGGAGTGGTCTCATGGTTGGCCGAGTGGTGACACCCCACTGCTAATTGATCTCTTGTCTCCATGGTGACACAAAGTGTATGAGCAGTGGCTGGTAACAAATATATAACTCTCAACTATTGTGACACAGTGTGTACCGTGGTTATTTACACTTTTCTTATTTCATTTTATTGAACTCGTCAGCTCTGTCTGTGATGTTTGCATCCTGGGGCTGAAGGAAATAATTACTGTGAGCGGTGTCAGTGTGTGTGTGTTAAAAATAATCCCAAATCCTGGTGGCCATTCCTTGAACCTCTTCCTGGCTCAAACAGAGACCAAGGACAAGGTTGACATCCTGTGAACACACACACACACACACACACACACACATTAGCACATCTGCTTTTTTTTTTATCTGATTTTTCGGATCTTTTAGACCCTTGTCAAACAAATGTGACCTTTGACACTCAGGGTCCATTCACTAAGGACTGTCCAACACAAAGACAACTATTTATTATTATATAATAAAGATAACTCATTCTATTATGTAATGATTATTAAAAGGATTGTTATAATGTTTGAATTCAACACAGACTCACCTGTACAGGCGTCGGTTTGTGTGTGTTGGCCTCCAGGTAAAAGACTTCAACATTACTTCACAATGTTTTGTAATTTCCATGACTCCAGATAATTAACCTCCAGGAAGGGCAATATTAGATAACATGTCACCATGATGATTAAATTCTTTTCAACTGAATGTGAAACAGGATGAAGCTATTTTTATTTTTGACATTATCAAAACGCTTCTGATTGTAAATGGTTGTTTGTCCCTGTGTGATGGACAGATGACCTGTACAGACCGCACCCCACCTCTCCACTACTTCCACTTGAGAGGATCTTGCCCACGGAACCCTGTTGGACTGGGTAATAGATGGATGTATGTATTCATGTCTGTCTTCTCTGTCTTTAAGTTTAAACTCTTGTGCTTAAGTCTGTCTGGTATGATATAACATGTTCTCTGCTATGTTTAGTGATCTTCCTGTATGTTGTACCTGTGTGTGTGTGTGTGTGTGTGTGTGTGCATGAGTTCATCACAGTTACATAAGAGTTGTCAGAATGAAAGATTATCTGATACATTATCAGGGAACATTGTGTTTTTGGGGAGAGCAGGAACCAGCCGTCCCATTTATTCAGACGTGGACAGAAACCTGTCATCACTTTTGTTCTCTCAGCACAGAAACTTCCATGTTTAGTTCACTTCTTTGTCAGTATTAAGGCTTTTTGTTATGTTCCTTAGATAGTAATAACGCTAGTGTCCATGATTGGATTTTTCAAATATCCTGGTTACCTGCAAGTAGAGCACTGTGGCATGAATATTCTCTGCTGTTAATCTAAAAACTAATGATCCCTACTCCTCTTGTTTTGTACTTTAAGTCTACATGTGGTGATTTTTTTTTAAGTTTATGCATGTTTCCTGCAGGCAGGGTTTGTTGTTGTGGAGAGTTGACAAAGGAGGGTGTACCGTATCACATGATGAATGAGCATCTGTTATCTGAACCTGTCAGGAGCCTCTGTGAGCAGAGGATGTGCAGAGAGGAGAGGGTGCATATTTTTCTTCCCTGAGCAGACACACAGGATGTATTCCATTAAGAACAGCTTGTTTACAATAAAAGCACTGAAAACAGGATAATCCAATATAATTCCGACAAAGTTACTAAAGTTATCTTTTCAGTCTTGAAAATACAAAATGATTTCACATCCCAAATTCCCAGACAGACATCAGTGGAATATTCACCCTAATTACCAAAAACGTATGTGACTTTATGCTTCCTTTTTTAACGGTTATCTAAGATGTGACCTCTCTGATTAATTTAGAGCAATACATGAGCAATGATCAGCAAGCATTTGTCAAACCTTACTGCAAAAACAGCAGTGCAATGCCCTCATCCTGATATTTCTCTGCTGCCACCTAGTGTCCACCTTTCAGATTTCCATATAGATTGGAATATTTTAAAAGTAATGTAACTCAAACATGATATTCAAGCTAATATAAAGAAGTTCACAATATATTAGTCATCACTGCAATAGGAAACTTTTAAATGTAGGAGTTAATTGATGTATTTTCAACTAATCTGCTCCAGAGTTGCAGCAAAATAGGGAATTAGGTCACTAAATAACCATGTGGAACTTTGTAAGCTCTCCCCTTTCTCATTATACATTAACATACCTATTATACACTGTTGTTAAAAGTTGGTAAAAAGCTTTGTTTTTAGACACATTCCTCTTTTTATTCCTATTTTAATTTTCACTGTGATACTGTTTATTAAGAGAGATTGATCAATACAGTTTAGATACACACTTTATCTATCATGAATAAATGACACTCTCAGAATAGTTTCATGAAAAGAGGTAAACAATTATTTCAACTTTATGGACAACAGTGTATAAAGGCCCTCTTTTACCATAGCTGCTATGATTGACCTATTCTGAATCTGAACTGTTATAGGTTATATGTTATGGTCCATTTTCTGAATGGAATATGAAAAAGATTGATTTTCACAGGGAAAAGCACTCATTATATATAGTTCCCACTAGTTTCCTGGCAACTTCATAAACTGTGAGGTTTTACCACTTTAACAGAATCAAAACTAGAGGACAATGTGTGCAATTCAAAATAGATTTGACAAGACTACATCATTTAAATTTGCTCTCACGTTCAGAAAAGATAAGACATGAAGGCAAGATGGACAAATTAGTGCTAACATTTGCCCTAACCACCAACCCACCCAATCACACTTTCCATTTCAATCTTTCCATCAACCTTCACTTAGTTCCTTCTGAGGCATATAACCTTTTTTATTTTTAGATTGTGTAGCTATATGCTCAAGATTAGAAATCAATTAAAATGACTGGCTGGAGACAACATGAGAATATCTAAAGCTGTTACATACTGTCTAACCCAGTAAACTAATTTTCAGAAAGGTTCTTGCTATAGTTATTATATGTCTGCATTTGCGTATTCAAATTGCACAATTACCCCTACCTCAGTTACAGACCACAAGGTTTCAGTCTGAGTTAGCAGAGGGTGATGTTTCTGCTGTAGTCAGCCGCTTTGTCTTGCTATTTCAACTTTGACTTCTTCTATTCTTAGATTAGACAAGAGACACAGAACCTCATGAACTAAAGTATCTGCGAAGCATTCTAGGTAAAAGATTGTACAAAGATCTGAAAATGTCAATTGTCTCTGGCCTTGTGTGAAAATGAATGAATTTATTTTCACTCAGTAGTGACCTACTTTTGTGGTATATTCTGTATTAGTTTCAACATCTAAAAAGGTGGACAGAGGTCTCTTCGTGGCTAACGTGGGTGAGGGGTTGTAAATTGCTGAACGTGAACCACAACATCACTATATGTGTCTCAACATTTTCTGTCCTCTCACCGCAGGCCAAAGCAAGAAAACATCACACAGTATACTGACAAAACCTGTGATTATCTGACTGCCAATCAATCAACAAAATACAAAATGTCCTGTATTACCCGTCACAATAGAAAATACTTTTATAGCATATAATGCTAATTGGCACTTAGTAGAACATACTGTAGATGGACTGGAGTTGATGTAAGGCCTCTTTTCAAGTCATTTTTTCCAAAGAAATGTGAAAAAGCTTTCTTGTTTTGAGAGTCTGATGGTGTTTAATAAAGAAATCTTGTTTGTCTGACACACCTCGTTCATTATTTGTTGCTATTATATGAAATCATACCCTCAATATAATAACAGGGAGCGGAGCTTAAAGCCACAATGCATCTGCACACTGCACAAACATGCATATGCACCTCCACACACACACACACACACACACCCATGAAGTGGCTGAGAGGTTTTCTGTCTCAGAGAATGTGCTCTAACCCACAGCATCTCTTTGTCCTCCTCCCCCCCCCACCCCTCACTCTACCCTATCTACTGAGAAGCGCTGACCACATCACCTGACCGCAGGTTGTTTGCAAACTAGTTAGTTTCAGGTTCTGATGTTTTGTGTCATGGAACTCGTTCGGCTACACACACACACACACACACAGCACAATAAAAGTAAAGGGTTGGCCAAAAAGCAGACAGACAGAAGACAGAAGAGTTCGACAGGTAAACAACAAGATCATGATGCTGATGAAGAAGAACCCCACCGTTCTGGTGACCTGCATCTTGCTTCTCTCATCTCTCACTGCCCTGGCATATGAAAGTATGTATCCTCTCCTGTTGCTGCAATAATTTTATTAAGTGTGTCTTAATAATTTTCTGAAGTACGACAATGTGGCGATGTAATAACTTTCTGCACAAAAAAATCCTAACACACGGTATACTGACAAAAAAAACCTTTTGATTATGTGGTTTCAGGTGCCTTCAGTCCAAAAGGTTGCTGTTTCAAGTTCTACTCCAAGCGCCTGCCTAAGAACAAGGTGCTGAGCTACACACACACAGACAAGTTGTGTTCGATGGAAGGAGTGCTGTAAGTGTCTCATCATCTTTTTTTTTTTACAAACAAAATTGGAATCAAATGTATATGCTGATTAACATAAAAATACCATAAAGACAATGTTTACGAAAATATGAGCATCAATGTACTTTAGATGAAGGAAATGACCTCTTTTTATGTACAGAAATGGAGCCATTAAAAACATTCTGTCTCTGCTCTAGCTTCGAGATGAAGGAGGGTAAAGAACTCTGCGTTGACCCCAACATGCAGTGGGTGAAGAATATCATCAAGGCAAAGAACAAACTCCAGTCTGCAAAAGTGATCAGCACCACCTCCGTACAATATGACTGAATCAGAATGTAAAGCCTGCTGAGCCAAGCAGGAATGTAGGCGTGGTGATTTATCCATACAGCTTTCTGTATTTTTATACTGTATGTATTTGTATTTCTGACTCTTTTTTTTTACAGTAAATAATCTTTTTAAATTGTCCTGAGATTGTCAAAAACATATTCACTTTCAACTTGTAGTGACTAATGTAGTCCAACCTTTGAAAAAATAAAATACTATATTGTTGTTGTCATTCAGTTTATGTATCTATTTCTGAAACATCCAAGCTGATGTGGTTTAATTCTGATGAAGCCACAGGAAACCTTAACTTATGAGTAAATCAGTATGTGTGTATGTGTATATATATACACACACACACACACACACACACATATATATATATGCATATATATACTACAGGAAAGACTAGATATTCTTTGCAAATCGGTGTGTGTGTATATATATATATATACACACACACACACACACCGACTGCTATATGCTATATATGCATACAGTGTACTCACTGGTGTATGGCGCTCTTTGCTGGGCTGCCTTAAGCAATTTCCCCATTGTGGGACTAATAAAGGTTTCAATTAATTAATATATGTATGTATATATATATATATATATATATATACACACACACACACACACACACACACACGTTCGTTGTGTATATATACACAACGATTTGCAAAGAACATTAAGTCTTTCCTGTAGTAAAAATGAACTATTACATTGGGTTATTAATATTAAAGGACTGTCACTTCATAGTTTCTGATAGTCTAGACTGGTCTCTACTGATTTGAGTTGGATTTCCAGGGGAAAGTACGGCTGGATGCGTACAACCAATCTGAGAAACAAAGCATGTGACGTAGGAAATAAAAAAAAACAACCAGACTAGTAGTAACAAAAGACAAAATGGCAGTGTAGTAGTACGACTGGTGTAACAAAGTTTCTACCTGTGAAGTGGAGGAATTCCAGAGCCATTTCAGAGAGTGTTTTCACAAAATGAATGGGTATGTCCACATGTCCCTATATGCCCAGTGATGTAATGATAACATCTTTGATGCACACACTGGGGATACAGAGAGTATAGTTTCTATCGTCACCTCATGGCCCAGACACCAGCAGATGTCGCTCTTCTCCCTCTCACCTACTTTCCACTCATAGTCAGGGTTCTGTTGCTCTGAGTGGGCTGCAGCAACACGAAAAACGGTTTAGTCTCATCTGTAATTACACTTTTGATGAGAGCAGCTTGTTGAGTAGGTGGTATGAGGAGAGTGAGAGCCGTCCATCCTCTTGTCTCGAAACACAATTATATATATATACATACATTTATGTAAGAGGGTTTAACAGCAGTGCTTTTATTTTGTTAGATCCCTTTGATGCATCAAAGTAAAGTGACCTGAAAGTCTCGTCCCAGAACGACACCTCATTTGACGTCAGCACTGTGACATCACTGCCCAGACAATCTTTAAATAGTTTAAGACCCAGATCTGCACCACATGTGTATGCGTGCGTGTGTGTGCATTTACATCTCATGAGCATACAACAGAAAGTATACTGACACCACAGGTGACACACTGGAATGGATAGTCTGATTAGATTTCTCCATAAATTTGCATATCCATGAGGAGAGTTGGGGCAGCTCGAGTGCATCTTATTTGCATGATGTAGTTTTCCTCCCAGTATGCCAAGCGAACATAATCAATATAGTAAGTGTTCCATGACATGTTTGAGTTGACAGAAATACTCACTCATGAGACTGAGTAGGAAGTCTCTGAGATGTCCTAGTAAATTTGCACATAAACATGCGTGTCAGTGTGACCTACCTGTGGCAGAAAGAAACTGGGACAAAGCAGGAGCTAGCAGCCTGGGGGTTTAAACTCAAACACACCAACAGATTTGCGTGAAGGCAACCATTTATGACACTGGTTGTAAAATCCAAATGTCTGCAATATATAGAGTATACATGGCAATAGATGATGTTAACCAACAGGCCAAATGTGATGTGGGCACCTCATGATTGTAGAGCCTATATGGTGAAACTATTCACACTGTGGACAAAAGGTGCTAGAACTACTTTCAGTAAACAGATGCGTAAGTAATGACCATGTGTGTGTGCTCATCTGCCAACATTAATTTTGTCCGTTTTAACAATAAGTCAGTGACCCAAACATTGTGCCTTGTTAGTTCCTTCTGCTGCTCCCTAATAATAAAAGAATGTTGAATCAAAGCTGAATGGAGACATAATGTTCACTGTGATACACTTGAATGGTGAATTCATGTGGTGTTACGGGCAACCGAGAGAAATAAAAAGAAGCAAAAACAGTGGAACATAAAAGCCACACAGAGTCAGCCAAAAGACGAAGATGAAAGGTGAGAGAAAAGAGTGTGTGAACAGTACAGCCACTATGGTGATACATTCAGAGGCTAGGAGCACAATGGGATGCCATTAGGAAAACACACACACACACACACACCCCTACACACATCACACACATACTGTATATAAATAACCGGTGTGTGATGTCAGCTTTTCCTGACAGATGGGATCAACATAAATTAAGCCCTGCGAGAACGAGCATGTGTGTGTGTGTGATGTGTGGTGTGTATTCACAGCAGTAAAACAGAATACAAGAAAGAGTCAAAGAGACAGCAGGAGAAGAGAGGTATACACACACACACACACACACACACACACACAGAAATAAAATACAATAACAGCAAACAAAGCAGCCACATCTCATACTGCATAATGTTGAATATGGCTTACGTACGCACGCGCGCACACACACTTGACGGATATTAGCCCGCTCAGCAGGGAAATTAAACCGCTAATCACCAGTCATGTGTCTCTACCCAAACAGGTGAATTTCCCTGATGTAATTCCACAAATGTCTCTTTAAGATGGTCATTGCAATACTTTTCCCCGTCACGTTGTCATGGTAATCAGCATCAGCACATGCACCGCATGCCTTTGGCTGAACAACCCAATAATGACTGAGTTCAGTGGTCCAGATTTCTCACAGTCCTGTGTTCAGACTCACAATAATTCTGCTTTGCATAACAAAAAAAGGAGTAAACCCACCCCGTGTAGCTGCTGCGCTATCTTGTGCAATTCAAAGATGAAAGGAAATTAAAAGTGGGGATTGAACCGAAATTAGTAAGTGAGTGGGAGAGATGAGAAAGACCAAAAACTGGAGATCGATATCTTTTGTATAATTACCTACAGCTTCCTGGGTTGCTAGGAAACCGGACAGTGATGACAGGGAAGAAGAAGATGAGACAGACAGAGGGAGAGGGAGAGAAAGAGAGATGAAGAGAAATAATTTCAGGGCTGCACTGATTTCCGCTGTGATTTTGCCACTTATGTTTAAATCGCGTTGACAGAGTAGAAGAAGAAAAAGTGAGAAATGGGAAATTTAAGAAAGTCAGTGATGGAGTTAGACAGGGAAACTCGGAAAAAGATGTGTAATCTTTAAGGGAGGGGATGCATGAGTAATCACTGAGATACTGACATGGGCTATGTCTTTATTTCATTTCCTTTTTCCACCATTTTCACCATCATCCCGACAGCCGTGCCCTTGTTTTTTCCTCTTATTTTCTCTCTCTCAGCTTCCTTTCTCTCCATGTTATATTATTTGTTCTCTTTCCCATCCTCATTGTCTTCGTTTATTAACTGTAAATCACAGGAAGGAGCAACAATTAGGTTTGAAAATGAGCTCTGTACTATTACATTAGCTTCAGTTGTAATTAACTATTATTACAGACTGAGGGACACATTTGCAAATGTTTTTCCAGCCGTTCTCTTCTGGTCGTTTAAAATCTGTTGTGGATGTCTGACTGAATTCAATAAATGTAAACAATCAACATTAAGCTAAAGCAAACAATGTCGTCTTCATTGTTATCATGTACGGTAATTTAACAGGGCAACTGCATGCAATTAAATGTTCAGTGCATTATTGATTTATGCCATTAAGAGGCACCATATTACAGGTTGTTTAATACGATCTCATTGAACTGTAACATCAGACCGGTGCACTGTTCCTTTAAGTGGGAGAGAGAGAGAGAAGGAAAGAGAAAGAGGCGAGAGAGAGAGAGAGGGAGACATAGTAGAAAAAGGGGGAGTTGTTGTGTGCACTTTCTCTTCTCCGTCTTGGAGAGGTTTGTGTGTATGCGAGTGTGTGTGTGTGTGTGTGTGTGGGCCGAGGGTGTTTTTACTTGAAATTGCTCAACAGCGCTACACACCTTTTAAGGATTTTTCTGAAGATATTCAAACTATTTTAAGGAGGAATTATCACTAATTCAACATGCAGGACGTGGACTCACATGGCAGATAAAAGAAATCATCACTAAGGGACATTTCTAAGGGGACTGTGAGGTGATGTTTTTAGAGGAGTTTCAGCATTTCTAAATTCTCACCTGAACAGCTGAAATTTAATAAGCATCCTCTGGATAAGTCTGAAAGTTGACTTTAAAGACAAATTATAGAATATTTCATGGTTATGTGTTAACATTTTACTATAAACTTCCCTCTTTAACACAGATTTTGATGCTGCTACCTATTGAATGCAACTTATGAGCCAGCTACTGACATTTACTGCTGAATATTTGACGTATTATCAGAGGATACAATCAAGTAAATACAAAAAGTAAATATTTTCACCCAGTTGTACCCAGTTTTTTTTTTAAAAAGATATAGAGATGGCACAGAAAGATGGAGGAACAGAGCATGGGTCTCTTAAAACAGAGGACAATTTAGGGGCCAAATCCTTGGGTGGGGGTCAAACAGTAGGTGGAGGAGTGGTGGTTGAGGTCAGGGAAAAGAAGGGACCTCTTCGGGCTGCAATACCCACAATGCCTTTCCCTCTGGCTGTCATCTGTCTTTTTCTGAACACCTTCATACCTGGACTAGGTGAGTTGGTAGACACACTTTCACTATATATATATATATATATATATATATATATATATATATATATATATATATATATATATATGTATGTATATCTGCTCTGTGTCTCACTGTGTAAAAGTAGAAGTAAACAAAGTTTGGAAGCAGAGGGAGGGAACCCACACATGCAAGGTTAGAAACTGTGAAACAAGAGACGAATGGTTGTAAAACTGGAGACCCATAAGACAGGAAAAGTTTATGGTTGTGATGCAAACAGGCATTCCAACAAATGACGAGACATACGAACATGAAGACAAAATATAAAAGATAAAAAGGGCAATGAAAAATTAAGGTCATTTTTACTTATTGTGTAAAAAAACATTAACCAACCTAGATTGCACAGACTTTCACTCTGCCTGCATGTGTGTTTTTCTGTGTGAGATAAGGGTTAGAAAGATGCCAGACCCCATTCACGCCTTGTGTTAAAAGGAGGGTGTAAATACACACAGCTTCAGTCAGCCAGGTGTTAATGCACTCAGTACATGTGCTGCCTGGATGTCATCTTTCTGAGTATATATAAATAAAAAATCACTATGGGAAGTAACATCATCACTGTGGGCAGACAAACATCGACACTCTGTGATGTGACTGCTTTGTCTGCCAGCTGTGATAAACCAGGGATTATTATGATCCAGTCTGCATCTCTCCAAACGAATCAACGGACTTGCTTGTTGATGTAATTAGATGTTCAATGTAACAGCAACCATTAATAAGTTGGACAACAGCTCAAACCCACCTTGCTGGGTGGCGGCCATCATTGTCACCATTGTATACTTGTGAAGCCAATCAGGTAGGATAGTTCCTCAAATGGCCACATGATGAGACTGACTCTAAAGGTGGACCAGTCTTTGTAGTCAACCATGGTAAAATGACCAACTTTATAAAATAATATAATATATAACTCAACAACTGCAAGTTTATAAAAACAGCTGACACATCCACTTCTAACTCAGAACAAACATCTTTTACTGCATATCCAGCAGAAATTTCTAGTGTATACACTGTACAACTGAACAGCTGTTTGAGCAAACATCACCACATAAGTGTTTATAAGGCACTTAAAATGGAAATAAATATTGTTACATATAAAAAAATCTGATTGAGGACAGATTTTGCTTCTGTGTAACCTGTGTGAGTCTTGGTTGCTTGGTAAGTTTGGCTAAAAACATTGAAACTCAACATTTGAAGGCACAAAAAAACACATAATCACCTTACGTAGGGTTGACAATGTGATATTCCAGTTGGTTATTGTCCTTTCCGCTCAGTGCGCTCAGTAAAGAGTCCACGCACAGTGGATAGTTTACACTACACAACTGACCACTGACTTTAATCGTCATCAGCTGCACTGTTTCTCTAAAGTAACTACACAAAGTCACTTGCATGTGCATATTTAGTTAAAGGATGGAAAGCCTTAAAATAGTCAAGCAAAAAGGAAGAAACGGCCAGCGATGGACTCGCCTATAGCCTATCGCTCAACCCTAATTCTACATATACTAGGTGGTGCTACAGTGGAGCACCATGAAAACAGAATATGCAAACAATGATTTAGATGAGGATAGCTAAAACATATGAAAATAATAAAGATTAAGGAATGCAGAAAAGGACGGAATACAGAAAAGAAATCAAACGCTCAGATGTTTCTATATAAATGAATTATGAGACTGCTGTCTGCATAGCAATCACTCAGAGCTGAATCCATCACTGAATAACCTCTGGTGTGTCCTCTCCGCCCCTCGCTGATGATTTACCGAGCATAACTCTCAGGAGAGTTATGAGTGTTCTTGTCCTCGCTTCCCTTTCTCTTTGTGTTTTCTCCGTTATTGGTCCTCCTAGGTCTTTTTCTCATATTTATTCTTTTATCACATTTAGGAGTTGTTTTTACAGTAAAGGTTGAATTATTGACCTAGCTTGAAAATGTCACAATCCATTAATCAGGACCATCCAACATGTTAATCAGTTTTACCCTTTTTCTGACATAAACACACATTTTGTTCCCTACCATGCATGAAAAGCATGATGGCAACACTTCATCTAAGTGTGTGTGTGTGTGTGTTTACAGTGCGAGTGTCTGTGTGTGTGTAGGTTTGTCTGAATGCCTTGACATTTCATTGAATAGCTACGGCTAGTTGCCATGACAACGTTGACTAAAACGAACACAATG
Organism: Parambassis ranga; assembly: GCF_900634625.1. Lineage (NCBI taxonomy): Eukaryota > Metazoa > Chordata > Actinopteri > Ambassidae > Parambassis > Parambassis ranga. The sequence continues at coordinate 12,796,367 of NC_041043.1, forward strand.
CGTGTATGAGGGTGAGCATGTGTGTGTGTCAGTGCCGTTTGGCTTTAATTGACTGCGACTGAAAACAGCTTCTTGCTCTATTAGACCTTCAGACAAAATAAAATTTAGAAATGCTTAATTGAATTTGGACATGAGAAGCGGAGCTGCTAACATTTAAGCGCAGGTGCAGCATATCAGTAGGAGTCAGTTGAGGGCATTGTAGGAAACAGCAGCTGTTGCACATCTGGTACTGTAAGATGGCAATAAAAACAGCCATTTGAGAGGATAACATTTACAATTTGCTAAATGTTTAGGAGCAGTTTGTTTAAATGTTGTTCAAAAGGTTCTCTAGAGGGGGGGGGGGGCGTTGAGAAACTGAAGTCCCTACGGCAATTTGTTCTATGTACATAGAAAACAGCGATTTTATACTCAAACAAAGTGGTGAAGCAAACCCAAAGCAGCAACTTCTGGGGCTGAGAAAACGAAGCTTAAGCGAAAGTGTCAAAACTGCAGTTCCCTCCCGTGGCCTCTGGGGGCTGGCTGCAAAAGTAAATTAATCCCAATAGACTCTCAAGTTAAAATACCTAAATTTACATCAGAAATAAACATGTTTACTAGGGCTGGGCGGTATGACCAAAATTCTATTTTTATGTTATTACAACGGTTTCCGGTATTTGACGTTTTCTTTTCCCCCCCCTCATGCATGACGTGTTAACTGCACTGATTGTGAGAAGAATTACTGCAGTAGAGTGGTTACCCTGTTCCAGGTCATGAGAATTGTACAAAAAAAATCCACATTAGTACTACATGTAATACAGTCGGGCTGTGGGTTATTATTTAATATCCAGTAGCATCGTGATTACTTGAGGCTTTTTCCTCAATTACGATAACATTTTTATTGGTTTAAAAGTAATTACAAATGGTGTGTGTGTGTGTGGGGGGGGGTAGTTTAGCTATATTCAGCTTCACTCATGGTTTCGAGTGAACGCAGATCAGATGAAAGAGGCGGAGTGACGTGACATATATGATATGAAAAATTCATATCATAACACAAAAAAACACCGGTTTTCGGTACGAACCTGTATACCGCCCAGCCCTGATGTTTACAGTCTCTGTTTATATGCATCCTTTTTGTGACAACTGTATAGGGATTTTTTATATCTCATATCTTTAATTACATAAAGACTTACAGCAACCTGGTTCCTGTCAATTCCCATCCACCTTTGCTCTATTTATGCTCCACTTCTCTGCCTGTATTGGGAGTTTTGGGGAACTATGATGCTGCTACCTTGGTGATGGTTGGAGACAAGGATGTGAGGACTCAAAATTCCTCTTTAGAAACTGGACACTTTGCCTACTAGCGGCAGAGCAACTAGTGCAAGCTGATGTAAAAACACCAGCTACTAGCATGAGCCTTACCACACAGAGCTGCATCTCCGTTGGCATAAAACAAGCCATGACTTGGTAAAAACCAAATGCAGCAGTCACACTTAAATGTCATATTTAGCAATATTGTGCAGGGAGCAGACATTGCAGAGTAGGACAGACATATGTCACATGACAAAGTTGGAAATAACCTTTCCCTTTTTAACTTAACATAGACATTATGTCGGCAGAACCTTAAACTATCCCCTGCTATGCAACAAAACACAGAGTAAACATTTCTTGGGGAGCAGTGCAGCAGCTGTTGGTGTAAACTGACTGAAGAGCTCCTGCCTGGTTAGTAATTACAGATACATTTTGTGCAGGAAACTGCTGCTCACTGGCTGTTTTCGCCGTAAGAGGACTGGAAAGTGTGACGCTTTGACCGAGAGCTTTGACAGAGAGCTGAAGTGAATATATGATTTAGCCTTTGGTATGAGTGTGTAGGAGGCAGAGGTCAGATATCCAAGTACGGGTGGAAGGGGTCTGTGTGTGTGTGTGTGTGTGTGTGAGAGAGAGCTTAATGGTATGTGTTATTGGAGACATTGCATCAGCTTACTGAGTCATGATGAAATTTTGCCTGTGTGCACATTCTGAAGATTTTTTTATATAAAAAAAAATTATATAAAACTACTTTGACCGCCAACAATCTAACTATTAACAAACCGCATACAGTCATATCTTTATGAAGTATCTCTACATAGGCAATTTGAGTATTAATAGCTGTATAATATAAGTATATAACACTCTTCATGGTGACTAACTGACTGAGTTGCTTAAACAGAAAGTGGTGTGGTGACAAGAGACTAGCTGGTAAGCATGCTTACTTCTGTAGATAGCGCTGCAACATGTCGATGCAGATTCTTGGTCATCCAGGTCATTTTCATTGAAAGTCATGAAGCAGGGTAATTGGACTTGTAGAGTTTCTTGCAGCTCTGTGTCATTTCAATATTTTAATGTAAAAAATATTTTCTAATTTTTTTTCAAAGCATTTATGATGGAGCTGTGGTGAGAAACAAATGCAATGCAAAGCGGCCTAATGTATCCAATTACTTTTGATGGTGAATAATGTGTTTTGTCAGTACTTTAGCAACTTTCAACACACTTTACAGTATACTTTCACATTCTTTCTCTTCCTTCCTCTGTTTCTTCTCTCCCTGTATGTCAGCTTCTCTTTCTGTCTTCGACACTCTTACACTCTATCATTAACCTCCCACACTACCAGTGGGTGCTTTGTAGAGTTCTCTGTGTAATTATAGTAATTAGTCTGGGTAATATCCAGACACACTCACAATGTCCCACATGCAACATACAAAGGATCCAAGAGCTTTTCACACATGAACACGATTGTGAGAGGAGATTTCTCTGGTGGAGAATTGAAAGATTTATTCAAATCTTTATTATTGTACCAAACCACATACATTTGTTCAATTTTTATCAAGCTGCAGACATGGTGGGCTTTGTTTTTGATTCAATTATATGCAGTTTGAAAGGCTCTGCGTGAGTTCTGTATTTTTATAGCTTTTATTTTACATAAACAGAGTGCCCAACACTAACTTTTCCATTTTGACCAATGTGTATAGCAAAATAAAGACTCTCTAAATGTAGATAGAAGCAAATTTGCAGTTTCCTTTAGCTGTTTTTAGTGTCTCTAACTTCATTATCTTGGTTTTACAAAAACGGAATATAGGAAGCACACAACTGGACTAGTCCATGATGTCACATGCATCAAATCTTGGAAAGATTATGTTAATTATGCTGTTGAGGGTCTTGACAGTTCCAAGTAACGTGCACAGATTTTAAATGTAGGCTACTTATTGTTTTACTTGCTTGCTGTAATGATGACGTTTCATAGCTTTACATTTTTTTCTGCTCTGGTAGGATGACCCAAAAATGACTGAGGATTTAGATCATTGTATCCACATGCTAAAAACAAAAGAGAAAACTGGATTGAGCCTTAAAGGTTCTATTCTGTTTTTTCTTAATTACTGATTTTAGTCTTTAGAGACAGGGTGAATAAAGGCCACTAATCAATTATTAGTTGCAACACTAGTGCATGCTGTTCATGATGAACTGGCACAGTAAATACCCAGGTCATAATATGATAACTCATGTGACTGGTACCTCCAGGCTTCCGATGCTGGAAGTGATACAGAAACAGTAAAAAAAAATTAAAAAAAAATCCTGTTCTGTATGCCAAAACTCAGATGGAAATGATGTGTCAATCATGCCCGCTGTCAATCATGCCTCATGCCTGGAGGCGGGCAGCTCTGCCAGCAGCCAGAGCATCTGCTGGTGGGTGTGGCCCCTGTGACCTGAACATTCGCTGTCTGATAGAAGCATGTCGGTTCTGGGTGGAAACTCATTTTAGACTTTGAAATGAACATCAGGTAGAAACTTCAGGGGAAAACTATCTATCTAGCTTTATTTATCTTTGCTACATGTAAAAGACAAAAAAAAGAAGAAGAAAATTTTCCACAGGCTGCTTACTAGTTTGGGATTGTGCTTATTTCTATGCTTGACCTCCTTAAAAGCCATTCAAGATAAGGCCCTTAAAGGCCCTGTGAAGGTAAATATTATGATGTTCGTTTAAATTTGTCAGACTTTACTAACTGATGTGGCAGATATGATTCATCATGTCAGAGATGCTATGCCGTGAAAGAGACAGAAAGAAACACAAAAAGTGATAAGAAACATACATGAGTCGGCTTTGGCCTTTCCTCTCTCCCAAGGAACAAGATGCAGCTGGTAGCCTGGCTGCTTCTGCCTCCTCCCTCTCCCACCTGCTCTGTTATTTGAATTCCTCCAATGTGACAAGAAATGGAGCTTGTAGAAAGGGAAGGGCCAAGGCCATGATGCACACAACGCCCACTGGGCATTTCTTATGTCGCATTCAGTATTCACAGTATTTGGTTCAGCGTTTGCTGAAAGGGTACACAAGGCCTGTAGAGAGAAAGTCCAGACATCAGCTGATGGTCTGAATAATATACGACTTAAAATTAAAAACATTTCTCACTCAGTCACTGAGAAGACACCTCACATTCAGGCACCAATGGTTATTTAAATCCAACATGCCACTAAATATTAAGGAAATCATCACTTAATCCACTTCAATGACAATTTTATCAACAGCTGATGAAGTGCAGAATCCCATCAGGGTTGTTTCTGAATGCTAATGATGTTCAGTGTTAATTGGTGAGTCACACATATTTAAATGTGCATATTTCTAAAATTAGCCTCTCATCACTAAGGATGAACATGCAGTTTGTATACAATCTGGAATGGGCCCAGGAGGTCTGGCTATGCTCAGACTGTAAGTAAAAGTATGAAGAGGACAAATATATTATGTGCTCTTTTCAATTCTAATTCCAATGTGGTCTTTCTGGAATTTTAGAGAAAATCTCTTTCCTCCTGCACACCTGACTGTGACTTCTCACCTGCACATGTAGTACAGTTAAAATGTGTCTCTAAGACCTTGTCTTCATCGTCATTTGCTCATTGGCTTCCACTGCACATCAGGTAGGATGTGCAGCACTATTCGATTTTTAAAGGCCTATAGCAGCTTTATCCCTTTATTGTAGATTACCTGAAACTCTTCCTAAGTATCTCACAATTATGCCATTACTTCTATAAAACAGCATGTCGCATGTGACGTCAAACGTGTGCCCAGTGCAGTGGAAACTGATTAGGTGTAATATATCTGTGGATGCTCTCATTCATCCAGGTCATAGTCCCAACCAGAACAGCAGCAGAACTGAAGAAGCCATTCGCGGGAGTGGCAAAACGTCTTCAAAAAAGAATCCTCGAGTTCAGTTGCCTCGATTTAAACTCTTGGAAATGAGGTGTAATACTAAACAAATACGCAGCTATAAATTCAAATTGAGCACAAAGGCTGCTGTATGAATGTAGTAAATCGATAAAATCTAAATGTCACTGAGGAAATAAGGTAGTAAAATACAGATACCAACTGTTCCAAGTGTTTCCATGGAAACATTGAGCAATGAAATAATCTCATTTGGGTGCCTACACGTGCCCCTGTGTGTGACACAGGCACACTCACACAGAAACACACACACAGCAGTTACTGTACAACAAATGGCGCCTCAGATAACAGTAAGGAATGATATTGGATTTCATTCTGGCAGACAGGCATAGTCTACAGAGATAATCCTGTTTCAGCTCTCGGGACATGAACAACAATGGGTTAACATCTACAGGGGCAGCAGAGACACACCGACTGCTGATGTGGCCGGGTACTCACCAACAATGGACACTTATCTATGGATGCTGAGTGGACAATGTGAAATAACAGTTATTTCTTCACTGCTCCAGCTTCACGTGTAAATGTCAGACACCACTGTTCAGCTACAGCTACTGTCACTTCCACACACATGTGATACCCTCACATCTACTGTGTGTGAGATATTAGGCTAACACAAAACGGTCAAAAACTGCCATAGTTTTTGAGAGTCTGAATGCAATACCAAATCAGTCCCCGTGAATCCATGTCAAAATAAATTACATCAAGCCTTTGGAGAAACCTTGTCAGCTTGGCATTCCCAATCAAATGCTTAAACTTGTCTGGAACCCCTCCATTTATTATCAAATGACCAAATTTGCTCTGGTTTGCTCTAGACCTAAACCCATCCATCCATTCACTTAACTCGCTTTATCCTGCACAGGGTCAACACAGAAATAATGATTTACACCTGCACTCTGGTTTGTTCCACTGAAAAGCCTGTTTAACTACAGCAGGAAGAGCCTTTTATTACATTGTCACAGAGCCTAAGATGATAGCGCACCTCAGTGTATCTTTTGTGTTCAATAACAGGATGTTTTTGTCCCACAGGTACATTCATCTCAGCATTCACAGTGCTGTGTGGTGCTCGTAGCGAGCTGATCTCAGAGCGAGGTGTTTGCTGTGTGTTCTGGCTCAACGTGGCGGCAGCCCTCATCCAGATACTGACAGCTGTTATCATGGTTGGATGGATCATGAGCATCTTCTGGGGAATGGACATGGTCATCCTGGCAAGTCAGTAGTTGTCAGTCTGTGTTTATCACTGTTATTTTTGTTACTTTTTTTGGTTATTGTTTATCTCTCTGAGGTGTGTAGTTGATTTCTCAAGCGAATACGTTTTCTCCAACTAGACTGTACATTTTAATTTTCAAGCTATTTTTATAATGAAAAAAGCGTTTTTCTGCTCATAAACATGCAAAATAACTAATATAAAAATATATATAACTTAGAACTAAGGTAAACTGATTGTATATTTTTGTATATTGGAATAGTGATAATGGTTTATAGAGCAAACTGAATATTTTATAGCTATGTTCCGGAGGAATCTGTGTGTAAAAATGTAACATGCATTTTCATAATTTTTTTTCCAATATTTGGATAATGGTGACAATTTAAGAGCCATTGGGTTCAGGGAGGAGATTAGCACAATCTGCATTGGGCAAGTCAGGTATTAATTAAAATAGCAGTAAGTAATATTCAGAGGGCCATACAAAGTGTCGCTCGACCCTGACTCCTTGTTGATTTTGGTGTGTTTTTTTTTAATGAGCTAACTCCATGGTTGCAAAACAGATGCAAACAGCAAGAATTCATATTCATCAGATTGAAAAAGGACATAGACAAAGAGGCTGGGCAATTTTAATGCCTTCACTGTCAGTGTCTTCAGGCATTGATGCATGAACAAGTGGTGACACACACACACACACACACACACACAGAGAAAGAGTCACCATTCTCACATTGCAGAGAGACAGCCTTTGAATTACCATAGCATACACACTACTATGTGTGTGCACACATGAGGTAACTGTTGCGTGCGTGTGCGACCGAAGTGTGTTCGCACATACACGCCCGCAAAAATGTCTGTGTGAGGTGCAGTAATTGTGTGTGTGGGAGTGAGCAGCCCTCCTGGTGTGTTTTTGTTCACTTCTCCCCACTGTTTTTCTGGCCTCTGGGCTCACGACTGTTTCAGCTGTTGCTGCTAAAATCTATACTCCTGTTAGCTCCGGCAGCATGCTGAATAATCATATCAAATGAGAAAGCTATTTCGCCGCCAGCGCTGATTAAACACGGAGAGTGTGCATGTTCTTTTCTCATTAGATCGATTACTATTCATCGCCAGAGTACAGGTTATGGTAGCTCATGTTCATTTCTTTCTGCCTTCATCCAATGAATCAGTTTTTTTTCATCATACTCTAATGAGCTGTGTTGCTTGTGATCAGTGTACTCTTTTTTTTCTGAAACTCCACGTTTCCCTCTCTCTTTATCTGTCTAATGATTGTGGTATCTCCCTCCCACTTGCCTTCCATCTGCCTCTTTCTCTTTTTAACGATTGTTCCTATGTGATCTTGCCGTATCCCTCTCTCTCTCTTACATTATTCCTCCTACTCTCTAGTCTCTACCCTCTCCCCAGCCTCCCTCTCTGCATCAGTCTCCTCTTAAGCTGTATCGTTTCCCCCTTCTTACCCCTCATCGATCCAGTACACCAGGGCTGTGTTACTGTAACTCTGTTGATCATGTAATATATCTGTATGAAAAGAGAGGTCAGATAATACTGAAATATGATTTGAGTGTCCTTGAAGAGAGGAATGCTTAAAAACTGTAAAACAAGTGGTCACTAACTGTCTTATATCTTCTCTTTCCTTCTCTGCTGTCCTTCTCCATGAAAGTTTCTGATGGTAAGTATTTTTTTTTCCCACTTGCCATCAAAAGTCACAGTCATGTCATAGAAATAACAAACAGTGGGCTGTACAAAACCAAACTAAAAACAATCCCAGGCTTACAGACTTATAAAGACATCTATTCTCATGAGCTTTCATCAAGTATGTTTGAAATTCTCACAAAATTGGCCCTAACCTCAAGGGTCAATGCTTTGACGACTCAATTCTAAACTCAAGGTCTGCCAGCCAACTCGTATCAGATTTTCTCATCAGTTTCTATTTTTTTCAGTTTTTAAAAAATGCACCCTTTATGTCTGTTTGCTCATTTCTTAAACTGATGGCAAAACCACATATTAAACCCAAGGAGGCACTTATCCGTCACTCAAAGCCTTAACTGCCCTTAAGTATGCAAAGATTTAAGTCTTGACATCATTGTTGATTTACTGTATATACAAGTACAAACCATTGTAGAATTGTTAATGCAGACAAACCTATTTTTTGTTTTAACATGCAACATATTTTAACATGGGAGTCTATGGGGTTTTTACACTAGTAGTGAAATTTCCTATAAAGCTGAAAAAAGCTGGTTAAAAGTCCAGTATTTTAAACTAATTTCACAAGCATGGATGAGTATGATCTTTTTATATATATATACCTATATTTTTTTCCCCAAACTTTACACACTAGTAAAAATAAAGCTGGTATAGGCTGTAAGCATGGGACGGTTAAGAAAAAAAATCCAAACCGTTCGGTACGATCTCGGTCCGGGGCGTGTGTTCTGTTTGGTTCAAGAGATGCGCATCAAGTAATGGCACAGAGACGAGTGTTGCCAACTTGGCGACTCTCTCACTAAATCTTGTGACTTTCCAAATCTTTTTTTGTCAAAAGCGATAAATCTAGTGACTTTCTCTGGTAACTGTTGGAGACTGACGTTAAAGCACGTATCGTTTCTCAACAAGCGGCGGGTGCGACCATGAGCTCCTCCACTGCTCCAAAGCACTCACAGGCAGTCAGTCTCACAGTAGCTTCAGGCAGCAGTCGCAGCTTCAGTCAGTCAGAGAGGAGACACACACCACTCTGCATCTAATCGTGCACAAAATAAAGTAAATAGCATGTGTCAATGGCAAATTAAAAAAAAAAAAAAGCTGGCATCAGTATCGTTAGCTTAGCATAGTCAATGGAGTTCAGTCTATCCAACTAGCATGTCAAAACGAAACACTAAACTGATTCCTAAATACGGTGAACGTTGGATATAATATAAAAAAATATTTGATGCTGATCTATGGTATTTTCAGAGTGTTAAAAAAAAGTAGAAAAAAATCTCAACAATGTAAAGCGAACCAAACCGAACCACCAGGGCAGCTGGTGAAAACCGTGACCTCAAAACTGTGATACAAACTGAACCGTGGAATTTGTGAACCGTTCCACCCCTAACAGGCAGCCCAGCTGGAGTCTGCTGCCTTATGACATACTCCTCTCAATGCACATCACATAACCAACACACCATTTTACTCATGTTGGTGTACCTGAGCTGTCAGCGCATGGCTACTTTCCTGGAAACACTGCTCATCTAAAAGCTAAGATGCATGGTGCCACTTCTGCTGACAACGTTTCACTGTTTTACCCCAGCATCACCATGTAGTCTCTGATGGGGTTAGGTTTAGTACCGTCAATCACCACTCCCTGCTGTAATGTGATGTTTTACACGGTGTACTCCACCGGGCTATTTTTTAGTCACTTTAAAAAGCTTCAGGTCAATATTCAATAAAGCATTTGCCCTTTTTTATGCTTTCAATTTTCACAAAAAAATGTATCAAGAGTTCAAAATGTATGTTTTGCATGCATTTTCAAAAATCCCTTTAACAATCAGCCAGAGATCATTTTTTTTCTCATCTTTCCTTTCTTTAGGCTGCAGAGACCAGGGCATTCCACAAGATGTCTGAGAGAAGCTGCTCTCATCAGCTGATGGATCACACAGACCTGTAGCTGATGGATCACACAGACCTGTAGCTGATAACAGAGACACACTAAATCAATGAATCAAGTCAATGGACTGCCCCTATTGAAAAAACGCTGACTGTTCAAGACCAGAGCAGATTTATGTTCACAATCTATGGGACAGAATGGGCAAAAGAGACTTAAACTGTACACAAAATACAGCAGATAAGAAAAACAATGTGCTTTAATTTTGTTGAGTAATTACAACAGTGATTTAGAATTTTGTGTTTTGGTATTTTTACTTCCCGAAAATAGTGTAAATACTTGTTTCCTACATTAGAAGTTAAGAATTAAGAACAATTCATTTGCATGAATTTGTGATCATATTAATATATTATTTTGTACATTTTAAAGTCCTGTATTTTTGAATTGTAAACTTTAGATTCTAAACCAATGTTTTTATCCCATGAAATGGCCATTTTTACCAAAAAATAATTACATCACAACTGAGTGGAGACACCAACATGCAGTTAATTGCATGACCACAAGAGGTCTGGATGGAACCTAAACTTCTCCTACCTATTACCAGGTGGTCCTACAAGCCCTGGCACAGATAATGTCTGATAAGGAGGATTCAATGGGTTGATAACTCCTTTTTTCAGTTTCAACATCATTTGCTGACAGGTTTACTGGCACTTAATTCTATTTCATTAACATTAGCCTTTACTGTGTTGCAGTCTGCCCATACTCACCAGGAAAAGTTAATAAGTACAACTGAAACAGTGTTTATATACAGTGTGCAGAGCTATTTGATGTTGTAAAGGGTCTATTTTAATCTAAATCGTGATCTTAATCCTAACTAAGTAGTGTTAATGGCTAACCATGAGGTAAATTGTTCAATGAAATAAATTACGTGTGTGTTAAAATCCGGAGCGCACATATACATGAGCACTGTGGCCAGTTATGACCATGCAGGAAAAACATTACTAATTGTTGTTTTGTTTTTTTTTATTGGAGTAAATGACTCATTATATCTGAGGATGTTATGGTGGTATATTAGCCTTTCCATTCCAGTTTTGCTGCTCTGAAGTAGTACAGTGTGTTTCTTTCAGTTATTGTCAATGTAGTGTTTAATTATAGAGTATCAATCAGTGCAAATACAAAATGTGACAATCACAGAATCAGAAACTATTCAGGCAATGACTGTGGAACAAACATGACTTGCCTGGGAGCATGATACTCAGTATACTGCATATTGGCATGTGGCATAGTGTTAGAATGTAAAGTGAAATATTTAACTGGCTGTCATAGTAAATTACACAATTCTGGTCACAAGATGTGTGCTATCCTAAAATTACAGAGCTGTGTTCATGATGACTCAACCACCCTGATAATTATTGGATTTGAATTTTCATACCTTTTAAACGTGTAAATAAGTGCAAAGGGGAAATTACACATCAATCAAGCACTGTATCTAATTAACAGGTTTCAAAATATGTCTTATTATTCAGTCACTTTAGTCACAACCCTGTCTCTCACATTAAGGCAAAAACTTGACTAGTTATTGGTGTCAACAACTCCCAGTTAGTTTTAAAAAGTCAAACGTAAGTGTGCACATATATGTTCGTGTGTGGGTTGTGTGATGGATAGTGTGCAGTGGAGGCTGTTGAATATGTGTAAGAGTAAGAGGAGAACTAACATGTGTAAACAGTTTATCATGTGCATGACTCAGAAAGTTGCCTTGTATATCCAAACAAGCCCTTTCCCATGATACCCCTTCAGCTTTCTCATGCAGTGCACCTCTGGCCTATTTCCATGAAACACATCCAAGTGAATCACCAGTCAAACAGCTCCAAACAAACAGCCTTAAACAATCTAGTTTTACCATAATGCTAATGTAAAGCACTCACTGTATGCAGATTACTATTTATCTTGTAATAGGGGGAAACAATATAGGTTTTATTTTGTACCTAAGTACATTTGGTTTTTATTAATTGTAGCTTGATTATTTTAGACAACTGCCTTTCCAACAACACAGCTGTATTTTGGATTAAAACATGTATTATATTTAAGCTGTGTGTGTATATGTTGTACAGTGTTTGTGTGTGAGAATAAAGATGAGGGTAATGGTGATGATATCTAATGCCTTACAGTGGACTTATGTGTGTTTTGTACCAGTGGTGCTGCAGTTTCTTTTATTTACTCTTTAGGTTACGGTGCACAATTATAATCACATATTTAGTTTCTAGTATGAAAATAGTTGTCATGTTTTTTTAAGGATGGTGGTGTTGTGTTTGCTTATAGAATGAACACTGTACAGTATTTTTCCTGCATGTATATTTATGGTGTCACAAATTTGACTGATTGTTAGAAGACTGTAACTTAATTCTGTGGTTTTGCAGATTTGGTTTTATTTAAGTTCTTTAAGTTAAATTATAATATTACAATTAAACAGAATTTTGGTCATAACTACCCAATACATTTGACTTAATTGTGCATATTTTTTTAATTTACTGTATAATAAGTATTTGCCTTAATTATTGAGTACAATAACTTGAGATTTAGAGCCAGCTGGATGAGAAGCTGATCCTCAAATAGACCATCGTGTAGACAATAATTCTTGTAGGGACAGTCTGAGCACATTTAAATGTAAATAAACTGTGTGTGTATTTACATCTGACTTGTGAACACATTTTTATATATGGTTACAGAGCTTGTTGCAGACTGTAATGTGAAAACTGCCACATGGGTATATGTTCTGAATGTTTGCTGGCAGTTTGGGGTAATTTCTTATTTAAAAACTAGAATTATTTTACAATTATCTGCTTGTAGCAATGCTAGCAGTATCACTGTAGGTGTGGTCTGTAGAACAGCGCTTTACTTATGACTGAAATATCTGAACAGTTTAATAATTGATAACCTGACCTGAGTACTGATTGATGTGAGGTTAATTGTCTGAAATGTATACTGAATAGCTTGCCATGACTTAAAAGAAATTCATGTGAAACAATTAAACTGTGTACAGGGGGAGGCAGTATGTCTAAAAAGTATTTTGTGGTACACAAGAATTCACAGAACTTAGTTGTGTGTGTCTGCTGGGCTTTGTCCAGGTTAGAGATGCTTCCTTCTGTGTTTGTTATGACTGTAAATTACAATACATTATGATGAAATAGCCAGCTTGGCACCATAAAGTCAAATGAAAATAGTGAACTGGTCCTTTAAATGAGATAGCTTCTGTCCTTTAAAAAACTTGTTTATACCTGATAGACAGATGACGTACCACAGACCCGTATGTACACAGAGCAGTGAACTGGGCGTGTCTGCTGGGCCATCGTTTTTCAACAAAAACATTGTTAATAACTCAATTTGGCGAAGCCAGCTCACTCTGCGACTCACTTACGACAGCTCGAATGATACTTACAGATTGATAATAAAATGTTTGGTCATATTCAGTACCCGAATAACAACTTTTTGGTAACATTTTACTGTTCAAACATGATTAATCAGTGCTGCTCCAGCAGGTAGCTATGACGGAAATACGCACGTGCACAGCGGCACACACATGCGTCATCACGTTTTATACTCACGTATAAATGGCGTCGATGGAAATGGAAAATATTTTATGTTTAGTCTCATTTTACTGCTTTTATGGAAACTAGGTGTGGCTTGTTCCTTTTATAGTTTGTATTATAAACAAATACAATGGAAAATATTGCATAATATATATACAGCAAACTTGTTTATCTCAAAATTAATGTTTGTTGATAACAAATGTAATGAAACAAGGCGTCTTTGTTGATCCATCAGTGTTTCCTCTGGTGCCAGTTGACTGCGTTTATCAAGTCACTATCTGAATTCAGCAGCGCACCATGGAAGCTGATTCATTTTGACACTGTGTCGCCTTTTTCTTTTGTCCCTGCCTGTTGCTCGTTGATATCAGAAAGATATATATTCGTGTGTAACACTCCAATATTTGCACAGTCAAATTTAAAGGGAAAACTCGAACAGCTATTTCGTGTAAAGTCTTTGATACCTCAGGGAATATCGTGACATTTCCTCTGCTCTCACCTGATTGGCTCTCAGTTTATCCATTATTTCAGTGCACTTTTTGACTAAAGGCGTAATTCCCACACCACTGTTAGTAATAGTTTCATTAACCACCTGCAGCAGTGATGCTACAGGATGAAGAAATGACAGTGATTGCCTTTAAGTAGTGTGCCCAGACTTGCTGACTGTTCTCTCTCACCAAATAAGGATTTCTTGCCGCTTGCTCTTTCTGACCAGACAGCTCAGTGCACAACATTCGTCCTTCCACTCCCACCTTCCTCTCAGTCATGTAAACACAAGTGGAGTTTGTTTCTCAAATTTGGAAACTCTCTCTTTCTCTCACACACACACACTCACACACACAGCTCAGCAAAGTTGCAGTGTTAAAAGACATCAACATCACCGAGATGTAACACAGTCAGATGAAATACAGTCAAGTTACTTCAGAAACGATGCAGATCCGTGGGTGTATGTGTGAAATCAGCGGGCTCCTGTGGTTTATCAATATCACGTATGAATCCCATGCTCCTAATTTGATCATTGTTGCTTTGTGTAATCATCTTTCCTTCTAATTTCTCACACCTCTGCTGACAGGATGTTGGTTAACATAGCAGAAATGTCATATTAAGCGATGTACACTGCACACAGCCAGCTGAGTTCTGTGTAATTATCTGTCTGGCTCCAGGCTGCTTTTGTTTTTGTCTTTTATTGGGTTATTGCCTGCTGTCTGTTGTTCTGCATGACCTGTTAATGGCTGTGTGAGAACACAGCAGTGCCACATGCTGGCCACTGATGTGAATTACACCAAGCTGTGTGCACTGAACACTGAAAGAAGGGGCAGAAAGTATCAGAAAGTGGGTGAATCACAGAGGAAGAGTGTAACTATGTGAACTTTACTGTGTGCATGGGTACTGGCATGATTTATTTGTGTGTATGTGCGTAAGTGTGAGTGTGTGTTCACATTCTATGAATATTTGTGTGTGTGTATACACTCTTTTCCCAGGCTCATTGCCAGTTCCCTCACAGGCCAAGACATTGCTAAATAAGGAAGTCGACCCCTCTACTCTCCATACTCTATTTTCAATGTTTTAAATAACCGTGCATTATAATGACAGACAGGCCTGCAGCCAGCACCCCGTTCACACTGGGGAAATCAATCCGGCTAGAGCAGGATTCGGGCCGTATCTGGATATGATTTTCTGAGTGTGAATACCGCAAATCCGGCTATATCCAACTTGATTTCAATCCACCTCTCGGAGGTGGATCTAGCCGGATTGGCTCAAATGTGGCTCAGGTCTGAACGCAAATGCAGCTAGAGAATCCGGCTAGTGATGTGATACTTCCGAGTTTACAGGGACAGTGTCCGTGTCGTGTAAACAACCGTTGGACTACGACAGCTTTGCCCCGAGTTTATTTTCCACAGGGCTACAAAGGAATAAACTGCTTTTTAAACCGAAAAAAACAACAAAGGAACGAGCGACACAGGACAAAAAAAAAAAAATGCACGACACATGCACATAGACGGTACTACCGCGACCTGAACAGACTCTGTATATTACGAGGCGCCACCTAGTGGTTTGGAAGCCAAATTAAGGCGGATTGAGTGCAGACACGTGTGTGTGTGTGATAGCCAGATTTGAAAATAGGTCTGACGTATCCAGCTTAAAGACTATCCAGATACAATCCTACTCTAGCTGGATTAACTTTCTCCAGTGTGACACAGGGCCTTTGTCTCACAGTCTATATACAACATAATTACTGCAAACATATACTCCTTTCAAATATTTTATTCCAAGTTAAGAATGCATTTTCATTATAAAATTTAAACCATCCTCTCGCTTGATATGAAATATAAAGTCAAGATTTCTAGCGGAAAACCTTCTGCTGTAAATGACAGGCACCGTGTTTGTATTATTTTTTCCCTTGGTTTCCACACCAGACACTATTATAACTGTCTTCACACACAGCAGAGCACAGGGAACTTTCGCAGTCACACAACAACAGCCAGGTGACGGGAGGATTCTTCACCTGAGGAGGTGCGGTGAGATTACAGAATTGTGGAAGCTAGAAGATGAGCCCACAAGCTGATTTTGTGCGTTATCAGAAAAAGCTTTTTTTCTCCCCCCCCCCCTCATTCTGGTAGTTCATTAACATTCATGACTATGCTCAGGCCTTTAAGACCTACGCTGCACTGTCCTATCACACCTTATCTTAAAGACGGCAACACAAATCCATGTGGTTTCTTTTTTTTATAGCATCTTAACCTTTTCTTACTAACAGCTGACAAAAAGAAACTCAAGCGTTGACGCTAAAAAAAAAAAAAAAGCAAAACTAAATTATGCTGGATAGAATAGCATATCTGAGGCACGTTGCTATAAAATGCTATAGTAAGAAATTGGAATTCATTGATAAATCTGACCGAGGACAAATCTGAAGAACCCCCTGAAAGGCCAGATAACTACTGCTGACCGTTTTGTCCGATGGTATGCCCGTGAAATCGCCCTCTAGGAATCTCCTCAAAGCTATAAACAGAAACTGAAATAGTATCAGTGAGTACTGTGAGTCTCTGCCTACACTGATACTACAGTATGTGCAACATCAGACAAATACCAGTTTGTCACACTCTCTAAAACAGCTAAATTGGCAACATTTTGGCTCTAAACTATTTTGTTCTCATCAAATCTGACACAATACATTTGCATTTACACAGGTTGTATATTGGTGACGTAGACACGTTGGTCCTAGTCAATACTGAGAGTCATGCTGCTCAGACACTTACAATGAAGAGTTTCTTATCTTGATACAGTCAATGTTACATGATTTACCACTGATTGCTTTTTAATTTAACGGCAAACTGGCCAGTCGTTATGTTTATCTAAATGTTTGACAAAACACGGCAATACAAACGTCACAAAAACGATTTGTCTTTAAATTTGTCCGCCTTGATTCACCTACTAAATACTTTTCCATCTGTCCATTTTGAGCCATAATAGAAGCACAACTTTGGCCTTAAACACCACAGATGCCTTCTTGCTGCACCCTTTTTTTATACTAAAACAACAGAAGCTGTAAATACGTACAAGGGTCTTTCAGAAGCTTATTGTAGTTGGTTGCCAAAAAAAGAGACACGCTGGTGCTCGATGACCAGTCCAGGGTGGGTTAACATGGCCTCTGCTTGGCAGTTCTGCACCCTCACACCCCATCTCATCATAGATGGGCCCTTTGCTGTTGGCCCCGGGTCCGGTCCATCAAAAAAAAATTTTTTTTTAAATGGCAGATTGGTTTAGGATGAGGAAGAGGGTGGAGTGCGACCCTCCCAGTACTTCTGGTAAGCTGCGTCGAACATATCCCTACACTGCAGCTGAGCGTTTAAACGGGAGCATATGAGGAAGGAGCCGCCCATCTTGCGGTGGAGTGAGTAGGTCTCCTCTGGAGGTGGGGTGAGCCTGTGTTTAAGCATCACAGGGATGAGGTTGTGGATCCTCTCGGTGGTGGACTGGGAGCCGAAGTTAAAGGTCTCTGTCGAAGCGAAGGCCTCGCCGAGGATCATCACTGCATCTACGTGGGCGTTCACCATAGGCTGGGCAGAAGGACATGAAAACACCGCTTACAAACTCAACTCCACCACTTGATGATAAAGATTCTCAGTCATCCAGGTCATATTCGTCATCAACCACTTAAATTTTAAGACAATTTAAACAAAGCCATAAGAAAAATGGCTGCATATTGTTTGAATTAGCTAAAGGGGAAAACCCGCAGCTATGTTTGGAGACAGAAAAAAAAACCAATAAGATAATTACCTTGGACTCATACCCAGTCAGGAACTTCATCTCAATAGATTTCTTAAGAACTCCCTCTCTGTTGCCTTCAGCAGCTGAACGGATTATCTACAAACAGGTCACACATGCAATGTTTCATTCTCCATCCAAGACATGAATTTGAATATTTGTCAAGAATTAATATGCCATGGGTGATTACAGCTTGTTAATAACCTCTAATTTGATATAGATGAATAATTAAACCAATGTTTCTTTTTCTTAGAAACCCTCATTCTGTATGTAGGAAAATCCTTAATTAACATTAGTAATCAGTGATGTAAATTGTGGGTATAAAAAAAACCATTATGTGCAGCCAACACAAAGATAAAACTGTATATTAATTCACCGTGTTCAAATAATAATGAATAATAAGTGACTGTCTGTCTCGTCTTACCTCTATGTAGACATCAGTGAAACTTTGATCAAATCCTCTTGTGGCTCCAAAGTCCAACAGCGCCACCTAATGAGTCATTTTTGTACCCTTCAGTTCTCACTGTCAATATCACATCATGCTTAATTGTAGTTGCAGTGACTCTACAGTCGGACTCACCCTGTGTGTCTGTGGATCGTAGAAGAAGTTGGACCAGTTTGGGTCAGTCTGCATGTACCTGAACTCAAACAGCTCTCTGAGGCACAGCTTTAAGATGTTTTGGCAGATCTAAGACAGAAACAAAGTTATTGATGTTAAGAGATATTACAGATCATTTGCTTGGCATATGTGAGATCAATTAATGAATACACACTTGATGACCCCGTTTAACCACACCGATCCATTCATCTGCCCATTTTACCAATTACAAAGAGGGTGTGTGTCACTCTTTGATATGCACTGACCCCTATGAACACATTACCAAACATACTGCTCCTCACATGAATGCACCTATCAGTCAGCTAAACATCTATTGATCCCTGCCTCTGTCTGCTCTGACATCTGTACCTCGTTCTTCAGCTCCTGTGTGAGGCTCTCAGCCTTGTCCAAGGGAAAACCAGAAACAAGTTCTGTGGTCAGGACACTGGTGCTGCTCAGTTCCTCGATTACTTCCGGTACATAGAAGAACGGATCATCCTTCAGCAGCTCCCTAAATCAGACAAATGCACATAATGACAGGTTAAGTAAACAGGGAGTCCATAAAGAGTAAAACAAACCTATAAACAGTTGGCTAGATTTTGCATTTGCTCTGACCTTGAACTCAATAGCTGAACTATTAATAGTGGAACAGAATAAACTAACTATATCTATGTGCATGTAATTTGAGTGTATTAAGAGTGCCAGTGCTATTATGCACACTGTATAAGGGAGCCAGACCGCACAGTCCATTCATTAAGGCAGTATCAAGTATACAAACCAGCTAGAGCTGATTTTAACATAGTTCCAAAAAGAAACTAATCCTGCTTTTAGAAAGTTTGGAGAACACAGCTGGCAATCTGGGAGTGTATTTATGGAGTCAATTTACACCCGACAGAGAACAGAATTTACATTTAAAGCAGGTAAGGTCAGGTACGGTACTTTAAAGACTTTAGTTAGATTAGGTTTAGGAAACATAAATACTAGATAAGGTGTTAAGAATATTCCATTGTTTGGGGTAGCATAGATCCTCACTTGTTCAGTTCCAGTGTGCATGACCCCACTGTCAATTAATGGCTAAAAAACTAAAAAAACAGACCCTCTTACATATGAAACCACATCTGCAGCAGCTGCTTTTTCACCAGATACAAATGATGCCTAGTAAAACATGTGAATCTATGATTTGGTAAAAAGAATTTGTGACCATCAGACATGTGCAGCGTGATACCTGAACTTCTTTGCACACTGGGCTTCTCTAATGTAGTCACACTCCAGCGCTAGCTCTCTTCTCATTACATCTATGAGATGCTCTGGAAACAGACCTACAGAGACACAAACAAATGGGGACAAATGGAGACAATTATGTCACTGGGACAGGTGGTGAAGATGACGAAGAGGTGCTGTGTGCGTGTGTGTGTGTGTGAGTTTCTGGGAGTTTGCACCTTCAGGCAGCGCATTGCTCATATTAAGCACTGTCATCAGGTTGTTGACGTCACTGTTGATACTCTGAGCCACACCAGGATACTGAAGACAAACAGAGAGGGAAATAGTTTGGTGTTAATATGATTATAAATGGGGAAACATTGATTGATTATGCATTTATTATCACTTTATTGCTATCTCTGTTACAGACATTATCTCAACAACATCAACAAACATACAATAATTAGACTATTTTATTCTGTAACAGCATGAAATAACATTAGTTTCTCTGGAAGAAACCACAGAACTTTTACACTGACTGAGGCCTGAGCTGTAAACCAAAACAAACTGATCGTATTATGTGTGGTTGAGTTCGAGGGGAAAAAGAAACACTCCCTCGAGTTACAGTGTTTATCTTCATAACATGTACTATGCACACTCATTACCGCGTGTCCTCATCCTGACCTGTATTTTCATGGCCACCTCCCTGCCATCCTTCATCCTCGCCAGATGCACCTGTCCAATGGACGCTGCTGCGAACGGACGGTCCTCAAATGATTCCAGCTTGTCCCTCCAATTGGGACCCAAATCACTGTTGAGCGCTTTCTGTAGATGAAGCAATATTTCTGCCGCTTGTATATTTTCATGGCTAGAAATTAATAAAAGTAATGCATGACTGGCACGGTTAAAATGAACTGTGAAAGTAGAGGCTCTTACTGTCATTTGTTTGATTGGCATGAAGTCAGCACTCTGTCTTACACGCTCAAAAATCTTGGCGAGTTGAGGGTTGATGAATGCATCATCTGAAACACACACACACACACAAATAACTCGTCTGAAGTGCAGAGAGAAGCAGTGCAACAGATCTGTCCTTTCTGCTATTTTTGTTGTAGAATTGTAATCAATTGTAGCAAGATGTTGTGTTAGAGGACATCAGAATAAACAAGTAAAGCCTTTCACTTTAAACATAGGCACAAGGAGGTCCTGTATGAGGCCTCTTGTTATGTTGAGTTAAACCAAAGATCCCAGACTTTAATACTTGGACAACAAAACAGAATCTAATACCGCCTGGCAGCTACTACGATGGGCTTGGCTGACACTGCTGGTATTAGGAATCAGTTATTATCTTTGAAAAATACTTTCAGACTGCTCAAGGTTAACACTATTTGTACAAAGGCTGTTCAGACTATTATCCATCCACAGTGGCATCCCTGCCATACCAGATAAATGTCAGCAGTGAACAAAGCTTTGCAGTCATTTCTATCCTCCAGATTCTCTTTACTCCTGTCAGCCAGACTATAAATAGTATATTTCAATCTTTTATATATTCTTTCTGGGAGGTGCAGTAAGGTTACATACTTCCAGCTACAGAAGACTAACACGATCTCTTTACCTATGATTGAAGAACCACCACTTTAGAGACTGAGTAAGGCTGTGCCAGTCCTTCCAGTAACCACACACATGCACACAAAGTCAGATTGACTGTAATGTAACCTAATTAGACCCTTGGCAACAAGTGTCCTAGACTCTGTTATTACTCATTATATTTAATAGACGGTGCAAAGTTTGCTCTCATGTGTGCACAGCTCGGTACACAGAATGCCAAAGGAAGAGTTCACCTTGCAAGGTCGGGCAGCCGGGAAACAGTGATAAACAAAATTGTGACGATGTGTTTACGGCTGTTACCTGACCAGTTATATGAACTGAGGACAAGAATGTTTACAGCTGCCTGGCCTTCCTCTGCCGTATTATCTTGTACTGGTAAGGATGTCTTTCACAGATTTCTTACTACTACTGGGCTAAATATAGACTAGTTTCCTTTTATATATATATACTTAGAAAGAGTAAGAGACAGAGAGAAAGATGCAAAAGGTGCAAAATGGTTATCGAGAGCATTCATTTTTTTAGTATTTGTAGGTGACCGTCAACAGCCTGGTTCAATGCTTTGATTAAAATTGACTATAATCCTTTGACAAAAATCACTGGGCTGGAGCAAAAGCATCTACTGTGCAGGAGCCAGACTATAATAAGAGGACTAAAAACACCTTGCTGTGAGGCAACAGTGCTGCCCCAAACCCATAATGTTCCTCAACAAATCCAGCCACTGGTGCTTTGAGCACCACAAGGTGAGCACTAGTCTAGCACCATTCAACCGGTTAGGACGCAGAAATCGCTAACATCACAACACTCTGGGTGGATTAAGTTGTTTTAAAGTTTTGAAGATGAAGTTGACCCATTTCCACAGAAGCAAAGTTTATTTCAGCCCAACAGAACAGCTTATATGCTTAAAAAATGCTCCACATCCCTGTCTCTGCATTTCAGTATTTATACCCAGTAACCAGTGAGTGTGCATGTGTCCGTTCCTGACCTTGAATGCTGAGCATCTGTCCCAGTTTTAACGCAGCTCCTCTGACTTTGCACAGGGTTCTGACGATGCGTTCGGCATTAGCTTCGGACAGGAAAGGGCTGGAGTCCAAAACTGATTTCTTAGATTCACCTGAAGAAACACAAAAAGCACAAAAACACGTCTCAACACTAAGTTCAACCTTAGTTTGATCTACTAGCATTTTAAATACGTATAGGTGACACTCACAAAATATGTGTAGCTTAGATTCTTGTTCACACAGTATGTACTTGTGTCTTACACCCACATAGGGAGGAGTGTGACTGAGTGTACTTGGTCAGTAGGTCGTCAGGTAGTGTGTTTTAGTAACTGCCTCTAGAGGCTTTATTAAAGATTTACCACACACACTGGACACACACACACACACACACACACAAGTGTGTCCAGTGTGTCCTTCTCGGGATTAAAGCGCACACACAAAGATAAATACAGATAAACAGACGAACAAATGCTACAGATTTACGCCCTTACGTTCTGCTTCAGCTTAGCCTGCGTTTTAGGATTAGCAGGAGCTGAGCAGGAATGTCTCTTGGAAAGGCTTGGTGGTAAAGGAGGAGGCCAAATTACTGATTTATTATGTTGGCATGGGAAAAGCATATAACATGCAGTAACATGCATGAGGGACGGGTATTGAGAACAAATGTTAGCTTTGACAGAAGTGCTATTGAATAACAAGACAAAACCTGCCAAAGCATATCCCTGTGACAAGGTCTGCGTACTTACATACAGCATAATATACACTTAGGTTGTTTACATATAAAAGTATGTGTCAGAGGAATGCATTTGTGGGTAACCTGTAGCACCGTTTTGTCTGATGGTCTTCTTGGCCACTTCTGCCAGGGCTCCGATACCCAAACCTACAGCCAGACCTGGTGAAAACACACAAATAAAAAAACAAAGCAAATTACACAATCTCCCTCTTTATCAGACAGGCAAACACAAACTTGAAAAGTACACAGTGTTGCAGTGATGTTGTAACAACATCCTTTTAGCGGATCAATCAGTGCATTAACTGACGGCTGCCTAATGGGACCTTTGCTATAAACCTGTCAGGACATTTCAATAATGCTCTAGTGTGTAAATATAATATAATTCAACACATAATATGAGCGCGATAAAAAGCAGGTAAACCCTCTGATAAAAGCATGAGATGAAGTCTGTTTATGATCAGGCTGCTCTGAGTGGAGCCTCCACCTTACATAACCTAGCATTACATAATCAGTTAGTCAGCGGTCTATGAAGCAGCAAATCTGAGATGCAGCGGTAGATGGACAAACTGGGACAGCATGTGCTTCAGTGTCTTGTATACAAGTCGACTTATTATTGCCAAGAACTTTGTTTGTACCTCTATAGTTGGGAACAGGTTGGCCACATTTTCTACATAAATGTTTTATTTTATTTTATTTTATTTCCCGTTATTTAAAACGGAGAGAATTAAACAGCATCATGTTATCTGTACATCTGTGTGATGTCAGCGTGAGCAACTCCCAGCTAAAGAGAGATCAGCATTTCCCGCAGCGCGTCCCGAGTGACAGATATTTTTCCACACCACGCACAAGTGTCTGTCCATCATTTGCCCGACAGCGCAGCGATGTGTTTACTGCCGCGTGCACACTAAGAAGCTTATTCCTGTACTGTAAATATGTGGTCCAGAAAGTAAGGAGACGACCCAGCGAGGTTGCTATAATAACTGCCGCTGCCAGGAAACGTGCCAATCTGATTTTTGTTACTATGAATAACTTGATGTGCCTGAAGTCTGCCCTCACAGCTGTTAATAGATATGAAACATGCAGAACTATGTAAGAACACGTTGCAGCAGAATGAAGGACAGGACCTTCCTCCAACATGTCCCCCTCCTCCCCTTTTCAACACCTTCTAAATGTTACCACAGTCAACATGCTGAATCATCTCTTATGTACCTGCTGCATCTCTATGTAACTTGTTTGGAAAGAGGTGCAGCTAAATTCTGCTGCAGGTGTTCACCTTATGTTCTCCTTTACAATTTTGACTCCAGCAGCAACTCCGTGCCACCTGTTAACCTATCTATCATCTATTGAAATGAAGCTCTGATCAGTCATGTTAAACTACACGTGAGGCTTGTTGTCAGCTTTTCACGATGCGAGTGAACGTCTTTGAAAAACATCCTGTAAAGATCATGACTTCAGATTACAGGAGATAAACCTGTTTTTAACTCAATATTCTATATTTTTCATGACCAAATTTCATATTTACAACAGTTTCAGCTGTTCAAAGTCCCACAGATTTTATTACTGTCTTTCCTTTAACCTTGTACCTGACTAACAGGGTATATTTTTATCTGATCAGCAACACCATTAACAATGGCTGGCAACACTTGACCCAATTTCTCTAAGTGTTTTATTTGCACCTTCCAAGTTTGAAAACATGTTGCAGCTTAGGATGAATAAAGTATTTCCATTTTATTTTTACATTTCTGTATGTTAATTTCCTTTTTGTGGTGGTTGACACAATAAATACACACTACTACATATAAATTAAGGGGTGCTGTCCTTATGTGTTGCTGCTCTGCCCCTACTAACCACAGCTCAAATGGTTACAGTCTGACTAAAGATCGCAAATTCACCGACTCTGGTTTTGTCTTGTGCTTTTCAATGCCTATAGTTAAACATGGTGTCCATTTACTTTTGACTACAGATAGATCAACAGCCAATTAATCACCCCAGATTCAGGGAACAGTAACAAACAATACCTCCAAAGTTGGCGAGTCTGCCAAGCCGGGTCACAGGCACTTTCCTCTCCCTGGCTCTCTCACTTAACTGAAGAAGACAGAATATAATAATTATTACTTTGTATTCAAAGTAAATGTAAGTGTTGACATCAGTACATACTGTATGTGCATTTGGCTTTAGAGAATACACAATAAGGGAGCAGGAATTACCATCTGTTTGTGTGGTCTTGTCTCTTCCCTCTTGCTCTGTCTGGCTTTCTCTATGTCTTCTGCTGTCAGCCCTCCCACTGTGGATGGATCCTCATGGTAACTCCTGAGCTGGTTTACTGGGTGCTGTGAGTAAAGCTGCTTCCACACATGTCTGTTGAGACTGTAGCTGTAGAGGTGATGGTGTCCCACGAAATACCTGCCACATGAAAAAACATTTATCTGCTAAAAACACCAACATAAACTTACCATACTTTGAATAAGAGACTTTTCATACCTGGCATCTTGGTGATATGATCTGGTCTGTCCGCTAAACTGTTTGCTGGGATCTTTATATCCTTCAAACGGCGACTGTTTTGCACCGACATTCTGTGACCCTGCTGCTGCATCGTCACCGCTTCCTGTTCGATCTCCTGAGAAGTCCCCACCTTCTTCCCTGAACTCTGAAGCTGTGAACGTGCCGTCATCCTGAGGGAAGTCAAACTCTGACTCTGATGAGGAGGTCTGCTGACCAGACATCTCCTGCAATGCGAGATAAATGTTCATAGACACATGTGCACTACACACACATGCTATATACGACAGTATTTAGACACAAACCTGCATTTTCATCATGGCGGCAGACAGGCCTTGTTCTGCAGCTGACTGGACACTTTGGACAGCTGCACCGACGCCCGGGATTGCTAGGTTAAAAATATCAGATGAAACGATTATTAAGGTTTATCTTTAGCAGTGAGATCCATTGAGATGCATGCAACAATGGGACAGATTAGAAGACAATAACAGCCTTGTGACTTTGTGTGTATATATATATATATATATATTTACATAGGTTATATGATAGGCTGCAGTTTACACATGATAATAAACAGTTTTCCTGCTTAAAAGACCTTTGCTAGCCTTTTTGCTTTTTCTTATAAAAATCTTTAACAGCTAACTTGTCACAAATTATTTCAGATTCCAATGGAACCACTATTTTTCAGAGCAAATAGCTGAATGTAACGCTGAATGATAACAGTTAAACGCTAAATAACAGGCTACAAATAGAAAGAAATATTAATTATTAATATTAATATTATTCCTTCTTGCTAGCCCTTTTGCTAACCAGACACAAATAACAGTGCTAGTGTCCCATGTAAAGGAGGGTTAATATTTTTTTTTTTTTTTAATACTTTAATAATCCTATCAGGGAAATCGCTTAAGGCAGCCCAGCAAAGAGCGACACACACCAGTGAGTGCACTGGAGACAATGCAGGTAAAATGTCTTGGGAGGAGTTGGGATCGAACCCCCAACCTTCCGGTTATTGGACAACCCTGCTCTACCTCTGCGCCACTGCTGCCCATAATATTTTAATTCAGCTGAAATACCAGTAATACAGTAATACTCTGCTACAGGGCAAAGCTAAACCCAGCAATTATAGAGTAAGCAGGATAGCATGCAGAATCGTTTATTTCCATAAAGTGACAATGACTTGTAGAAAAATGTAACTGGAAAGCAAACTCACCTGTGCCACTGCGCAGAGCATTATTCTGAGTCTCTACAACCGCCTGGCTCAATTTAGCCAAGCCTCGCATCAACAGCATCATATCACCTGCCATGATGGACTACAGACCGAGAGAGAGGAGGACAAGAAGAAGATGGAGAAATGTAAAGGGGAACGATACCATCAGAGACATATGTAGTCAGCCTGGTGCCACAGAAGACACAGTGATGTGTCCAAATCTGCAATTTCAAGTTGCCAGGAAAGTAAAAAAAAAAAGCCCACAGAAACAAAGCAGGGCACCAATTGACAGGAGGGCACAAGGATAGAAATACAATCTGTTGTCAACACACTCTGTGCCTCAAACAGAAACATACACAGCTGTCACCACATCTTGGGATGACTTTAATACTTTGTCTAAAAATAGTCACGACCTCCAATCTCTGTTTGGACGGACACACACACATTAAGAAAGCAAAGGCGAACGCTGTGCATAAAAGCTGTGAATGTGTGTGTGTGTACTCTAGGACTGGATGTAAAAATGTCTCTTGAAACAAGATGATGGGACTGCTACATGAATCTTCCAGCTATTTCTGTGCATGTGCGAATGTGTGTGCATGAGTATGGTTCATGTGCGAGGCTAGCAGTCACACCCCCCCCCCCATTACTTTCAGCAACTGACGGGACGGTAGGATTGTTTTCTATTAAAGTCTACTGAAATCGTTACACCTTCCATCGTAACAATAACAGTTGGCCCATTATTATTAAACTCTGACAGTTGTAATCCCTGCTAGCTAACGCTAAAGGCTAATTCAGGGCACATATAAGAAGCACATAGTTCAATACTTTCCGGTTTAAAGCTCCGGCCGCATTCCTGTGCACAACGATCTGCAGTGTGTTACTGTGTATATTTGTTATTGTGTTACAGGTGGTGTAAAATGGGTGTGACAACATGCTTCAGCACAGCTCAGGTGGGATTTGGGCCAATGGAAAAAAAGCTGCCACTGAAAGAGACTAAGCGCAGTGTGTGTGTGTGTGTGTGTGTGTGTGTGAGCGAGTGTATACAAAGACTGAGTCACTAAGTAGGTCATCCCTGTTCCTTCTGTGTGTTTTTAAGACAGTGGACGGACAGCCTAGCATAAAGGACCAAGAGCATGTTTAACAAAAACCTGCTTTTACTAGAAGCCTGTACACAGAAGTGCACCACACATTCAAGTACAAGACCTTGATGTGCCAGGTGGTTTTGTTCTGATAAAGAACCACCTGAGAAGTCAGTCCTGGAAACTGGGCAGGCACTTTGAAAAAAATACTTGGCAGGTGATTGTTTGAATCTTTCAGTCTATTGTGATCTATCACAGATGGAAACACAAGGAGGAGCAAACACAACAACAAGCAGCTAGAAAGCAGTGTGTGTGTGGCAAGCTGTGTATGTTTACTTTGCAGGTACAATGTGCACATAAAATAATCGTACGTTTTAAATAAGCAGTTGCCCCAGAGTCCTTTTTTAAATGAACAAGAGCACATGTTGGAGCCTGGTGTGATTCAGACAGCAACTTTTCAGAGCTGTCATCAATTATCAGTACATTTTGCTACAAATCTGAGACCATTGCAAAGAAGTTATTGCTCCTTGGCATGTGTAATCTATTGAGTAACTTCCTAGTTGTCACTGTGGGTGTGGGTGTCTGTTTAGAAGGAAAGAAGCCTCTCTTGTGATTAGAGGTTAGGAGGAAAGGTTATTTTTTTTAGTAGCACTCTAACTTTGTTGGCTGATACGCACACACACACACCTAAGCCTCAGCTGTTGTCTGCTGCACAAGCTGTTGTCTCACTGCTATGGAAATAGCCAGGCAGTGTGTGCGTGTGTGTGTGTCAAAAGTCTGATTGCTGCTCACTACACCTAACGGCTGACTCACAGTCTAACATCTCTGTCTATGACTACTGCTGCTTCACAGCCAAAAGTGGGAAATGTTTCCCGTTACAGGGCAGTGGCTTCCCCACCACAGCCAGGGCAAACGTGAATAAAACCACGTTCCCTACAAGACTCAAAACTGGCACAGAGAGTTTTACTACAATAGCCAATCAAAAACCAGTTAACGGCAAAAAAATCTAAACCATCAATCTTGTTAATGAAGTAAAAGTTGTGATTCTAAATTTTAACATTATTTTATATAAAGATCTGTGGATTTTGTGGCTATGGAAAATAAAATGAGAGAAATTCATTCCATCATATGGCACTAAACTGAACATCAAACATGTATTTTCTACATGACATATTCTTAATATAACTTATGAGCGGTAAAGATGAACTTTATCAAGGCTCTATAATAGACAAAATAGTCAGAATCCAGCATGTGCAAGTTAAATGAGCATATATACATTCTTAATTACTGTTTTTTGGGTAAAGTAATGAACTTAAAACTTAGAAATTAAAACATCATCTTTAAATATCTTCAAACTGCTTGAAAATACTATTTTAGGGTACACTAACAGAGTAACTTCCGGTTATGCCAAAAGGAAAAACATCAGTTTCCATGAGGACATGATGTACAGATACAGTATGTGGGCCCCTCCTATTAAAACAATATTTATTAATTTGCTTTAATATGTCCTCGTTGGTCGCAGATGTTACAGTTTTACTCCAATTATTTGGGCGTAACATCACACACAAAAAAAACACCTTCAAGTGACCCATTTAAATCTGTGATTATTAACTTCCTCGTGGGCGTGCAGCTGCCATCAAAACAATAACAAACCATGAGGGGGTAAATATTAATAATGCAGAACTTCTGAGTTAGACAGGCGAACATTTTATGCTGTTTCAAATACTATGACTATGTTACCGCTCCGTGTGCAGGTCGGTAAAGTTTTGTATAAAAGAACAGCAGCCATACATGTCAGTCACGTCAGCACGCTGCACGGGAGTGTGCACGTTGAAGCAGTTTGTTAAAAGGGCAAAATTAGTAAATATACTTTACTGTGCATCCGTGGTAGCTTAAGCATTATAATAAAATATAACATGCGATAACATTTCAGGTACTCACCAGCAGCTGCTGTGCAGAGCCTCAGCTTATCAGGTGGGGTCAAACTGTGGCAGGCTAAGCTAAACAAACGCACTTTATTTAGCTGTGATATAAACACCAGGTTTACGGTGATTTTTATCTTCAGCAGGACACACTTTGCTTGCAGTAGTCACCTTCCTCCCCTTCTTGCTGCTGCTGTAACTGCTGCTGCTGCTGCTGCTTGCAGGGTTTAATCCAGTTTGTCTCTCTCCCTCTCTACCACGAGGTCAAAACATATTTACCAACTTCGCAGGACACACAGAGAGGTATGCTAACCCCGCCCACCCTGTTCTGTAGCAGGCACACGGACTCTTATCCTGATTAGAGTATAAGATTTCCTCTTACAATTCTACTCGATTTTCCTTGTAACATAACAAAAAACAACTTTAAAATCTGATTTGACCTACTTTAGCCGCGAATAAAAGTGTAAACATGTACCAATCTAACTGTAATTATACACGGCTCTGGATGCTTCCGGGGTCTGTCCCTCCCGCCCTCTCCTCCTATTGGTCGGTTTCTTGGCGTTGGCAGGAGGAGTGGTTAAAACGCGGCTTCTCATTGGTCCATTACAAAAGAAAAACAAAACGCAGCTCAGTGGTGGGTAGTCGTCCATAAAGATGCCTGAATTAAATTGAATCAGGACACTTTTCAGCATTTACGAGGCAAACTGTGGTAAAACAGATATAATAAAACACAAACACAACACATGTGTATTCCATCAAAAATGACAATGAAGCCAGTAAGGTGACGTTGGCCTCTGCTGCCATCTGCTGTTGAGAAGAGGGCAACACGTTTTTTTGTGATACATTTAATTGTTTTATAATATTTTAATAAATATTATAAAACAGTCCTGACTTTGACCTCAGCAGTGTCACTAGACTGCCAGCAGAGTGTGACACAGAGCTACATACTGAGTTCATGTAAACAAGATTTTACCTATTTTCCAAGAGCTAATAAAATTAAGACAGCAGGAAAAATGTAAACTAGAGTCAGTTTCCTTTGTTTACCACTCATTTCCATCTTTCCAGCCTGGACCAGATGCTGCTTCTGTTGTTGACAGGTGTAATTTGATTGGCAAATGTAAGCAATTACTGTGGGCAAGCAGCAGCAGTGTGGGGGTCAGTGTGGGATTTCTCAGATTACGTACATAGTTTTCTGGTTTCTTGGTAAAAAGAACACCATGACACAAACAAAATTCACCAAATACACATTTTAAATGAACAATCCAAATAAATACACAAGCCAGCCAAAACCAGAATAGTAAAATATCTACTTTCAAACAACTGTAAGTGCACATTGGGGAGCATAAGCAATAGGTCAGACATTTTCGGTCAGGAGTAGGTGGCATGTTACATTTTTTCCCCCCCAAAGAATTAGAGCTTATTTCATTTAAAAACAAGACTCCTGGCAGCTGTAAGTTTAGCTTAGCAAAAAGCTGTTTACCTGTTTCCAGTCCTTATGCTAAGCTATGCTAGTGGCTGTTTCACATTCAGTGTACACAGTATCCGACTCCTTCTTCATCATCATCTCAAAGCTGATGAATGTATTTCCCAAAATGTCTTAACTATTTCTTAAAAAAAGGCACTGCATGAAGTTGCAATCAGTCTCGTTCTACTGTCACTGCAAACTTCAACTGAACACCGTGTCATTTTAGTCACTTGGTAGACTGTTTACTTTAGTAATTTCTGTTAAATTACGTCTTTTATCCCTCGAATCCCTAATCTAATATATATACATATTTTCTGTCTGGGTTGAATACCAGCCTGCTCTACAGTTTGACTCATGCTTAAAAGGACAACTTAACAGTCCCAAAATGTCACAGTATCCAGCAAACTAAAAGATAATAAGGTTTAAATAAAAAAAAACTACAAATTAAGACCAAACTGTTAAGAAGATAATATGCATGCACGCATGTAAGACTAAGCAGAGAAACCCACATTTAAGACAAAAAAAATAAAATACATCATAAGATTAAACATTTCTTATTTGTCTGACTTGGCTTTGTAATGTCAAGGCACTGTTTAGCTTAAATAAGATTGCTCATGGCTGTAAGTGTTCCACAGGTTTGACTAAAATAATGTTACAACAAAAAAAACTACATCAAACAAAATAAATCTTACTGTACAAAGTGAACACTCCCAACAAAGAGTGAGAGGGGCAGTAAGTGTTTGAACACAGAATCACTATGGACATCATGTTGGCTGCTAATATGTTACATATGGAACAATGCCCTCCATAACATACTGTAACTACTGTGAGATGTTTGATTTAGTTCCACCTAATTGCCAGTTATTGTAGAGCAGAAGTCCTCAGAGACCAAAATACAGTATCTACATTATGTTTATGGCTTTGACTGTGAAAGAACTAACTCTCTAACTAACTCTTTCCACACATCATGAGTAGAGTAAAAACACACTTAACAGTTAAATCCTATTGAGTTAAAGTGTATATAGGTGCATTTTTTTTTAAATGGGCAATGTGTTAAACTTTTTTTTTAGGAGATTTAAGGGGTTTTTAAGGGAAAGTTCTTAGAAGTGGGGTTGTATGAGGAACGTATCCATAGTCAGTGTGCTACTGGGATCACAGAGTGGAATCCTGACACAGAAACCAGTCAATCAACTGCTGTACAACAACTACCGTACATCTTGCTGTCTTCAAAGCCACAGACTCCATTGACAAAAACTGTAATTTTACCATGTAGAGTTCAGGAGCGTCTGATCTACCTACGGCTCTGATTGATCCGATTTTTGTATGTCACCGTGTCACAGTGGTGTGTTAACATGTTGGATTCAAACAGAGCCCGACATGCTAAGACACAACAACAGTGAAGCAGTGGACCAACGACTCCAACAACTCTTATGTGGTGAAATGACTTTTTCTTGCCAATGGAGTCTGGTGGCTATTAATGGCTTCAGTTCCTCCATAGTGAAGACTGCATCACAGCAAAATAACTACTCTAAATTCATATGTTTTGTGAGCTGATCTACCCTTTTAAGGTCCAATATGAGTGCAGGTTTGTACAAATTAGTTACTCAAACTGCCACCAGGGGGCGCCAACACCAGCCCTTTCATTTTTAATCCCCATAATAATACAAGTCTGCTGAGGAATTGTATTATAAACAAATACTATTAGAAGTCTATCAATGAATTAGACCTATTTTTTAGTAGTAATAAACATGGATATTTTAGTTTATATTGTTATATTCTAAATTTCCATCGTTGCATCCAATATGCAGGACCTCAAATAAATCAGATGAAGTCAGTAAGAACTAAAATGCAAACTAAAAGTTAGTCTTAACGTGGGATTTGTTATAAATTATTTTAAAAATATGGATATGTGGCCCAATCTGAGTGGAGAAATCTGCACTTTACGAGGTAAAAAGGTGTGTTGTGTGTATATGTGTGTGTGCATGTTACGGATGTACATCTTTTATTCACAACACAGCAGAAAAACACAGGTGTTAATTTATGAGAGTCAAAATTAACGTTATGAGTTACGCTTGTGTTTTTCTGCTGTGAAAAGTCCAATTAAGACCTGCCTGTAAAGGGGATGAACGCATGAGAACTGTGAAGACTTTTAAGGATATGACCGGATCGAGAGAAGCCCTGTGGTTTCCAACGTGCGTCCTTGAGGAAGTCCAAAGTGTTCCCCAGAGGAATGAAGTATGAATGGAAGTGGCTGTGTGTCCAAATGTTCACTGGGATTTTTAAAAAAAAAAAAAAAAAAACTTCCTCAAGTCTTCAAGTCTCAGAGTTCACCATGGAAGAAATGATGTCCACCAAACTATCAAGTCCAGAAAGGTAGCCATCTTCTCTGTTCCCCTCCATCCACGACGCTCGGTGGTTGAGTTCATTCCCGTCAGGAAGAGGTGTGGTTTTCCCAAAGTCAATCATCCAGACTTTGGCCCGTCCCTTACTGTCATGAACAAATAACAAGGAGCTGCCAATCACCTTCAAAAAAAATGAAAACAGGAAATAATTACTGACACGAGTCACAGCATGGCATGTTTGCATCTTTTGAAAAATATTATCTCACTTCCTGTTTTAAGACTTCTAACACGTCTGGTGGTGTGTTTGTTTGGATGAGTGTGTGAGAGTGTGAAACCGAATGTGAGTGTGTGTGGTCAGGGCTGTTGCTGTCCAGTTTCCATGATGACAGCTGCACTGTCTGTGTGCAAAACGACGTGTTTGAATGACACTTCAAGGACACATAAACAAGGACTGTTTTCTACACGCTGTGGAAATGTATTTATCTCAACACCATCTGGTGAACATGAACATCCTCATATTAAACTTAGCTCAGTCTGCAGCTGGTCATAATTCAGTCTGTTTATATAGAAATTAACGAAAAATCTTACATATGGACAAAAACATTTCAAACCATGGCTATGACACTGAACACAAGGTCAATGGAACAAAGCCATGCTTAACCTTAAGTAGGTGCAAAAAGTTTCACTTTAAATCAGAGTCTGACACGATGAAAAGCAAAACTGAATTCTCACAACAGTTCATTGATCTTTGACACCTCCAAACAAACTTGTGACAGTGTGACGCAGTGGATGTTAACAGATGCTTATATGTGAGAAGGTGAGACAAACTGGATGGTTAAAACCTGAGAGGAATCACAGGGCTCTTTCTGTGGTACTCTGTACGATGTGTGGGAAGACAGAGGATGATCATGGGACAGATAAGGACAGGACAGGACAGGACAGGACAGGACAGGACAGTGTCATTAGCACCGCAAACGGCCCTGACTCAGGATGTTATTTGTGGACATGGGTTCAGCGTTCAACACTGTGATGCTAAACAAGCTGACACTGAAACAACCGGGGACTTCCTGGCTCTCTATGCTTCTGGATCAAGGACTTTCTCACCAACAGGCCTCAAGTGGTGAGAATTGGAGACTCCACCTCATCCACACTGATCCTGAGCAGGGGTGTGTGCTCAGCCCTGGCTTTCTTCACCCTGTTCACACATGACTGTTCTGCCATTCATGGCTATGAAGTTTGCAGATGACACCATCGTAGTGGGTCTCATATCAGACAATGATGAGACTCACTACAGAGAGGAGATCCAGCACCTGACAGGGAGATGTTCAGACAACAGCTTTGTCCTGAACACTAGCAAGACCAAGGAGGTCATCCTGAACTTCAGGAGATCCAGGAGGATAGAACACATCCCTCTCCTCATTCATGGGGAGGAGGTGGAGCGGGTGGACAACATCAAGTTCCTGAGCATCCACATCACTATATGACCTGTCTTGGACCCTGCACACGTCCCACCTGGTGAAGAAGGCCTAACAAAGGCTCTTCTTCCTCAGGAAGCTCAAGAGGACTGGACTCTCCCCTCAGCCCCTGACAAACTTCTACAGGGCCACAACATAAATACATCCCCAGTGTGGTATGGAAGCTGCACTGGAAGGACAGGAAGGACAGGACCTGGCCCGGGGGACTGGGGGCAGTCCTTGCACACACCCGGACTCACTTTAGGACACCAATATGCTGCAATATGTCTAATATGTTGATGTCGGTCACCTTAAAGATTTGATTTGAAGTGTGTCTTTTCACACTATGTGTCTCACTGTGTGCCTCCCCTGATTCTATCCTTGCAAAATGACCAGCAGCACATGACGTGTGTCTTTACCTCGTGGGTTTTGAAGAATGGGGAGGTCTCCAGAGTGTCTCGGATTTCTTTCAGCCTTGATAGATAACTTCTCTGAAAAATACAAAGACAGACAATGATCTTTGACATGATACCATGGTCACAAAACCACTTCTGATGCAGACTGGATCAACTGCACGGCCAGCAGACAGCACAGCTTTCAATGCCTATTTCCTTTGGGCTTATATAAAGACAGATGCCTGACTTCAGGAAAAAACACAACACAATATGTTTCAGTGACTTGCTTATATTATACATCCACGCGACCCTTACATACTGTATTACTATACGGCTCTTTAATGCTACATCGCAGGGAACATGGTGGACATGGTTATTATAAGTCTCAAGGACATTAATGGACGTCAATGTACTGTCTGCTAAAGTGTCATGTGGGGTTAAAACAACATAGACCTGTACAGCTTTCCAAATATGTATTAACCCAAGAGACACACACACACACACACAGTGGTTCACTACTAATGCACTCACCAGTATGTCTTTATTTCCTTTTACAAAGTCATGGAAGGCTGTGGTAACTTGTTCTCTCGTCTTTGTCTTCTTAAAATCTCTGTTCACTGTCCCGTCCTCCTTCTGCAAAGAGGAGAGGAGAGGAGAGGAGAGGAGAGGAGAGGAGAGGAGAGGAGAGGAGAGGAGAGGAGAGGAGAGGAGAGGAGAGGAGAGGAGAGGAGAGGAGAGGAGAGGAGAGGAGAGGAGAGGTTGTCACATTATTGGTGTAAACTGTTTATATTTTCTTCTCTGTCCTGATAAATTGTGGCTTCAAGGCTTGCTGAAATTGAAGATGATGGCACATCAGAGGAAGGATAGGGGAGGAACAGAGGAGAGGATGGACCAGAAATGCAGAACAAACACTGTGTGAAGGAAAGGAAGCAAGAAAGGAAAGATATTTTTAGAGATTTGGCCTTAAAGCAGGGAGGGTCTTTGTTAGTGGACAGAGCATTCCCGGACAGAAAAGCGACTTTTTAACCTTCTGATTGTGGCAAATAATGGCTGTTGTCTGAATGACTTTATTGTTTTCTTTCCTCTTTGCAGTGTCACATGTGATGTGTCATTCATTCTTCTAATCTATCACAACTAAATAACATGTGAGCGCTACTTGAAAGGAGACAGAGATGTGTAAGAATTTCAACAATGAATTCAAAGGAGGTGGAGATTAAGGAGGAAAAGTCTGTGACTACTGCAGTATCATTTACCCTGGAAATGATTACTGATCGTGCCACTTAAGACAAAAGCCAGATAGTTTCAGTCTGTTGTGTTTTGTAGTGTCATAAAACCACTGTGATACATACATAGTTCTGTGGTTACAACAGCTCTTTTCTTTACGATGTCATTAGAGTCAAAGAAGAAGGACTCACGAAAAGGAAATAATAAATCATCTTCAGTTTACTCTTTTCAAAAAAAGAAATGCGGAACCACCAGTAGTTGTAGTAACACTAAGAAGGGAACTTGAGGAAGTAGATGCATTAGCATTAGCAGCAGTGCTACGTGCACAATAATACTGTAGAAGAAAGACCAGCAGCGGTCGCCAACCAGTCCGTTGGTTCTGTGTGGAATAAATGAGCTTTTCTTATTCTCCGGGCTGCCAGGCAACCAGGTACTATTTAGAGAGAAAACAATTTTTCCCTTTATGGTTTTAAGAGTGAGTACAACACACTCTCTCTCTCTTCTGGGTCTCTCCCACACACACACACACACACACACACACACACACACAGATGGACACACATATCATACCTGATTACTCTTCGTTCTCCTCATATAAGAGAAGCAGAGACTGAAGTGTCCATGTACTCCCTGAACTGTACACCAAACACGTTGCACGTCACACACACACACACACACAGTTTCTAGGGATAACCCTCAGTGTCATGGCAACAGACCACCAGGAGGCCATGAATGTCCTTATATAGCCATGACCCTCAAAGAGACTAAGACATTTGTCTGTGTGTGTGTGTGTGTGTGTGTGTGTGTCAGTGCCAGATGCCGAGGCCTATACAGCTGCCACAAACAGGCCTCATGTACGACAAAGGCAGTTATGGACCAAGGTGTACTTCACAGGAAGTTTCTAGGCAAAACAGGAAGTTAAATCATGCCTCTGAAACAAAAACTCACAGAGCACTGGAAGAAAGGAGGGAAGGAAGGCCACACACACACACACACACACACACACACACACACACACGTGTCTTTGTGAGTCTTACCTTGACTCCCTCTATCCTAAATCCCAGTGTAGCTGTTGAGCTAATGGTCTCCCTCCACTGCATGTATCTAGGTTTAGTCACGGCTTTCTGGTCTTTTTCCTCCGACGTGGGTGCATCAGGATCAACCTCGATCATTTTCTGATACATGTCAGGCCTCGGAGAGGGCTTCTTACGAGCCTTAGTCAGTTCCTCTTCAAGGTAGGTCCTAAACAAAAAAAAAATAAAAAGGAAAGATGAAAAAAGAAGATGAGATTTGAGAGGTAGCCTGGCACGATCCATCAATAGTCTGCTGAAAAACCCCTTCTACAGCACGAGTCTCAGATTATGTTATGCTCAAAACATAATATAATCTGGGCCCAGATTAGTATTAATGTTAACTGTAATGTAAC
This sequence comes from Parambassis ranga, assembly GCF_900634625.1. NCBI lineage: Eukaryota > Metazoa > Chordata > Actinopteri > Ambassidae > Parambassis > Parambassis ranga. Next base: position 12,834,360 of record NC_041043.1, read on the forward strand.
TCAAATTATAACACAATTGAAATAAAAGTCACTGCACTTTATTTGTAGTGTGGTAACACATCGCTCATCCTCATAAAGTTGCATTGTGGCTACAAAAAAACCCGTTAAAAGTGATGAATAGGACCGTGGAGCTGACGAACCACATCTGACACCCGCGTGACGCGCCGTGTTCTCTCACCTCACTCCCATCTTGCAGTCCATCACACACGGGAAGTCAAATTCAGCCAGCAGGTCCTCCATCTGGTTGTATTTCTGGCCATCCTTCTCCACGTCGCCATGGTAACCAGGGACGTACGGGCGAAGCACGTCCTTCATCAGGAGGGACAAACAGCGCTGCTCGCATTCGCAGTGTTTCTAGACAATACAAAAGGATGGTTTTAACATCGCACTGTGGAGCTGAGGTTCATTTTCGTGCGCTGAAATTGAAAATGTGAGCGGCTCACTTACTTTTAGTATGCGGCCATTCGCTCCCGCCTTGAAGCTCCCTGTGGAAAAGACACACGCACATTTACTGTGAAGCAGCAGCAGAGTGTGTGTGGTGTAGAAATGAGTGATTAAGAGATATTAGATGTTGGTCTGGACCAGCAGCGTCTTATTTTTGACACTCCGAACCTCCACAATTGCTTTTCAAACTATCCACACACACATAAAGGACACACTTCCCTTGAGGGCCCTGACCTCAATAAACAAGCTCCAACAAGGACAGACAGGCAGACAAACCTTAGTCAGCTGATCGTAAACACGTCCTGTGTTAGTTAAGCACTGTGTGATTTCATTCACAAACTATTCTCAGTCATGGTGACCCTGGATGCTGCTTTATTTAGGAAAACCCCGTCTGCTGCGTGAGCAACATGAACGCATTCATGCTCAGTGTTTTGTTGCTGTGTGTGTGTGTGTGTGGACATACCTGCGTGCCCGGCCAGTTGTATCCATGGATATTTCTTCTTGAAGGACATGACAAACGGCGACCAGTGGACCATGTTCTTGATCTTTTTCCAGGACTTGTGCTACAAAAACACACACAAACAGTGGTTGTAAGTCACAATGACGCTTTTCCAAATCCCAAATTTACCCATAAGCCCCACAAAAGGACACACGTCGTCAGGTGTAATATGTAATCTAATTGAAAGACATAAAAGAGTCTAAGGATTAAACATGAACTAAGTCTTTACTAAATGTTTCAGATGGTCACGTGTAGGCGACTTAAAAGGGAACAGAGTAACTGTACTTTAAGTTCTTTTGGCTGATACCCTGCGTTTTGTTGAATGGCCATGGACACACACACACACACAATGGGGTATCCCTGACCCCAGAGAGCAGCCTGGTTCTCCCACACTCTCCTCCGTCTTTAGAATAATTTAACTAAACTCTAAAGGACCGAGTCAGGGTTTCCCCTAGTAACAAACACACACACACACACACACACTGAAACACACACACTGTGTTTCTCCAAAGGCTCTCCCTGTGTCCCTGGCAGGGACACATTGAACTGAGGGATTCCTGCCACACACACACACACACATTCACAACGAGCAGCATGTGCTGTCCCTGACGCACAAACACACAGCGTTGTTGTTTCTGCATAAATAGGTTTTATCTGATTGAAATCAATCTCCCAGACGTTACGATGCAGACTTTTCTTCGTTAGTGGTGTTAATATTTAACTCTCGAAGTTTTTCGGATGGAGACACACACGCCAGAGCTCCAGGACAAGGTGAATTTATTAATATATTAGAAGTTTAATGAGCAAAAACACGATTATTCTCCATTTTTTTCAATTAATCTCCATTAATCCACGCTCCTGCTGACACAAACTCTGAAACCCTAAACCAGTTTGTTTGTTTGTTTTTATGCCTGCAGCATTACATCAGATGGAAAAACTCCAAATGTCTTCTTCTGTGGGTTTAAACAATGCCCGGCTGTACAATACCGAGACAGAGAAACCAAGGCAGATGCAGCACTGAAAAACCTGTCCTGAAAACATATGAAAGATGTGACCTCACACAAGTTTCCTTTTGAACTGCAAATACCAGGAGGAATAATATTATGTCTCCAAATAACCACACAAGAGGAGGGAAGAGGAGAGGAGGAAGGATAAGATAAGAGAAAAGAGGACCATAGAAGGAGATATATAACCCATGTCACATAATCTGGACATGATGAAAATTCAGCTGATATGACTATCTATGGTTAGTTACTTACACACACACATGCACACACACACACACACTTTCCTCCCCTTCCCTCCTATCTGTCCTGAGGAGTCACATGAGGGGGTTTTCTCTGCACCAGTGGAGGAAAAACTCGCTCCTATAAAAAAAAAAAAAAAAAAGTCGAACCCACTCACTCGTCCACATGTGTACGGGTCACATGGTGGAAACAGTCAGAGGGCAAGCAAGCCTCGACTCTTACATAACCTGGATTATACTCTTTTTTTTTAACAGATGCAAAAAAAAAGAACAGGGCAGCCTTTCATGGGCAAATAAAGGTTGAAGTAAAAATAAAGTCCAACATTTGTCAGCTGTCTCACTGTGGTTAAGGCAAACACAACAGTAATTACACCTTTCAGATCAGTAGAAACGGCCTATATGAGTTCAACCCAATGGTATTCTTTTTTTTTTTTTTTTTTTACTTCTACCATCTTTAGCCAGTTAGCGAGAGAGCAAAGGTATCAGGCTACAGCTTGGTGAGTATCCAGAGTCTGCACTTTCTCCATCAACTCCGAATGTCATCTTTATGCTGTGTTACCCACTGGAAGCTGCCGTGTGTGTGTGTGTGTGAGCTGTTAAAGGCAGAAGAAGAAGAAGAGGAGACTGTTACTATTGCTCAATAAAATCCAACTAGAGTGAAGTAGTGCTGTCAAACATCCACAAACAAGAACTAAATCCAGTTATAGGAGCATTCCGTGGCCTTCGCTTGAATCCAAATAAGCCTTGCTTGTACAGGTACCTTAGGTTTAGGCTTGCTGTTGGACAGGTGGATGATGGTAAAGACACAGATGGCTCCGACTGACACCACAACACTCCACACCGAGCACAGCCACGTAGACCACATGGTGACGAGCGATATGTATGTATATATGTGTGTGTGTGGACCGAGCTCTCCTGCACAATGAACCCAAACTGTGTCCCTCTGCTAGACAAACCCAGCACCTATAACTCCTCCGCCCGCCTACCCGCACAATTTACACACGTATGCATGCTGGGATAAACAATTGTGGGTGATTTGATTGGCAAAACAGAAGGCAAACACAATCTAGACATGCAAAGTTCCAAACAGGACACAACACTTGGGAGACACGGGCAGCTTTAGAAAGCATGCTGGGAAACGTGAAGGAAACAAAACCTGTCACATGTGTGTAAAAGGGGGCTGTGGTGTAAACCTGCGTGTGTTTGCATGCGAAGCAGATCTTAAACAGCAGCTGCTATGTCATCTTGATATAATTATAAAGCAAAATGTGGGCATACACATAAATAAAGTCTGCGTCTGTATGTGTCAGCATCAGAGTTCTGCAGCTTTTTATAAAGCTGTCTGCATGACTGATTATCTACACTGAAGGACTGAAAATAGCATTTTCCTTGTCAATAAATCAGCTAATTCTATTTCCTGTTCATCGCTTAGTTCAGATAAAAGTCCATCACAATTGTGTCTGTCGAGCTTTAGCATCAATCAGCCGTCCCATGACGCCTAAAGTGACTGTCCCCGCAAACAAAACCAGAGATTCCGAGGCTTGATTTATATTTTATGTCAATTACAATCACACAATCACACAGGGCCGACGGGGGGAAAGAGAAGTGACAATAAATAAACTCTAATGATGAACTGAAAAGAAATGAGTGCATATTTATAAGGTAAATACCTGAATACTGGTATATTTGTATTCATTTTACTTAAATTTTCAATGAGGTTCATTTTAATGGGTGACTACTGTGCAAGTTGTGTCATTAGGCTAGAATTTGACTCAACAATTCTTATTAACCCTTCTGCAATCAAATATTTTTCTATATATTGCCGTAAATATGTGGTAAATTTCCTTGAAATATCTAAACATAATTCCGAGGCTGTGTTGCACACTTGTAATGTCAACACTCCCCTTGCTTAACCATCATGGTGTATGCAGATCCCTCTAGATCATTATTATATGTGTTATACTAATGACGTGGTCATCACTGTCAGCAGAGGTCTGAGGGCTGCTTTTCAATTGTTGATATAAAAACATGCAGAACCTTCTCCTCTTCCTCACTCCTGTGTGCATAAACGTATTAATCACTCCAACCATGACCTGTCAACACATGTAGCAATAACTTGAAGAATGAGCTATCCTCAACACACACGAAGCAATGTGCTTTAATAACTTAAGGGCCTCATAGTTCCCTCAGCTCGCCCCCCTTCATCTCATCATTTTCTGGCTCTCCGGCAGTCTCTTCTATCTCTGTCCTCCCAGCAGCTGGATGACAAGAGAGGAGAGCAGGATGAACAGTAAAGTTTCCATTGAGAGAGAGAGAGAGAGAGAGAGAGGGGAAATGGTAAGCGAAGGAACTTCTTGCAGACAGGAAATGGGAGGGGGTTGCCGCTTGCCTCAGCGACAGTATTTTCCACATCCGCCGCTGACTACAAACAAAAGAAAAAAGAAAAAAAAAGGCCTTGCCCTCTGTAAACAAGACAAGAAGAAGAGCTTGCAAGGGGGGGGAAAAAAAGATGCACCCAGAGCCTTTATTAGACTTCTTAACTATCATCTCTCATAACACACAGTTTTTTTTGCACAAACTTCCTCACATGCAATAAAATTTAACAGTTGTTTTTAAATATGATGTTTTACTTGTTGACCGTGAGAGTCTCTCGGGTTACAGGAGGCAACCAGATATCACTCATTTGCATGCAGGGAGCAGTGAAGGAAGGGTAAAGGGTAACTCTGGGTTACAAGTGTGTAATGTGAAGCAGCAGTGAGGGGAAACACTGATGCATGCTGATGTTTTCAACAGAGAGGCACTGAGGAAACAACACGCCTGATATCGCTCACCACAAGGTCCCCTTTGTGCAGACACAAATACTGCAACTGTCTGAGTCTGCAAAGTTTGGACTGTCACATAAACACACACACATATATATATATGTGTATACACACACACCACACAATCAAACACATGGGCATGATTAAACTGCAAAGAGTGCAACGCAGGCTTGGAGAGTGCCTGAGCAATCTCTTAGCAACCCATTCTGGCCAGTGGAACAACAGCTTTGCAAACCTGACAGATACAGAGAGGTGAGAAAAAAAAACACACTTAGCATCAAAAACATGCTGCTCAGTTATGTTACAAAATACTGCAATCAGATAATGAGACTTCTTTCCAAATTGAGGTCAGTATGGAAAATTAAAAACGCATATCTGACTTCTGATCTAGGCTGAATAGGCAGAAGTGGTTTCAGGGGGGCTTTTTATCCGATAACTATGCCATCTACTGTATATTCTGCAACATTAAGTTATGTCTAGATCCTTTTTTTTTTTAACTCATGTGTCACCACCAGCAGGGTTTCCCCGGGCGCACCATCTTTCAGCCAAATTATATCAGCTTCGGTATAAGAGCAGACCGCCTGCATGGGGTAACACAAATATGCACGTGCACCAAATACAGAACTGACCGGTGTTTCCCCTCCCACAGCTACCCGAGTAAGACTTACATGCACACCCATAAACTTAGAGACCCAGAGACACACACACACACACTGTACAGCTGTGAGAGGGAAACTCGGTTTGACGTCACAGGGTTGCTAGGCAACTTGCCGCCGTGGTAGTGAAGATTTTCCACTGCACTCTCTGTGTGAGTGTGTGTGTGTGTGTGTGCTGATACTTAGTGAACTTGAGTTACAGATGTGGACAGAGAAATGAGTTTTTGCTCTGCAGCCGCCACGAATAAGTCTATTTTTGGTATTGGAGATGAGGTGAGACGCACGGCTGGATTAAGAGAGGTTCAAACCTGGCATAGTGAAGGTTAATGTGTGGGTCAGTGTGTGAACATTAAAAAAAAAAAAGGGATGTGAGTCGAAGTGCCACAATTGACAGTATGCCTCTGAAAAACGCTGTGGCGTGTGTGAGTTACATCACTGAGGGTGTAGCCTTCATTTCTAACTAAACATTTGTTCGTACAGTAGATCTGTTTATTTAATAGGTGTATTATGAATAGGTCAAAAATTCTGATGCATTACACCCAGTACAAACCTCACGACTAACCACTTCTCTACCATTCACGCTGTCACTTTCACTAGTCCTGCCTCACATCCCTTCCACTAGTGTCATCTTCTGAGGCTCACAGCAGTGTTGGCTTAAGAAAACCCACAGCAAGTTCAATTAACTTAAATGGTGCCAAAATGTATTTTCTTATGGCAGCAAAATGTCTCAATGAATGACAAATGAATGGTGCTGCATTTACCTGATGGCCACCATTATGGCCATAAGTATATTGGTACAATTAAGAATATTATGAGGACAAAAGGATAAAATATGTAGAAGAGCCTCATTAGGAAAAACAGCCTGATTGGTCCAATATTTGAAGGTGATTGGTGTTTATGTAGAGTCCAAGGTGGATCACATCACCATGGTAATAATAATAATACATTAAACTTATATAGAGCTTTTCTAGGACACTCAAAGAGGCTTTATATTCACACCACATTCACACAGAGTGGCAGTGATAAACCACAGATGTAGCCAGGGGCTACACTACTCTTGACGGAGACGTGGGTGCCAAGGTGCGCCTATGGCCTCTCCGATTCATTCATACACCAGAAAGTGCACTGGAGGCAATTGGAGGCAAACTGGAGGGTAAAGTGCCTTGCCCAAGGACACACAACAATGACTAGGATCGAACCTGGGATCGAACCGCCAACCTTCCATATATTGGACAACCCTGCTCTACCACTGAGCCACTGCTGCCCTTAACTGCAACCAGAAAAAAATCATTTTTTTCCTGTTAACCATGGGGTTAATGCCACCATTGAACCCAGACCAGAGACTCCAATGTATCATTCTGTGGGTCGTTCCCATTGATCTGTTTTGTTGCTTATCGGTGATGTAACGTTGATCATTATGAGAGTCGCTGAACACAACATACAACTGAACTTACACAAGAACAAAAAGCACTCTTGCTGCTGTCTCCTTCTTCAACTGAAAAAATACGTGATGCCAATCTACGGCAGGTGTCCCTTTGCAGCGGTGCATATGTGCCTTCTAAACCTGGATAGATGCCCAACAGTCAAAAAGATCAGCCAAAAGCTGTCTATATATGGCTCTGTTCACGTCCCAGCTCCTACCAGTTCAGCGTGTATGCTCTTAAAAATGAGTTGATATAACCCAAAGGCTAATGGCCAGACGTGTTTATACTAAAACACAGCTATCATGCTTGCCTGGGTATTAATTAGACCTGCTGGGGACGATGAGCTCAGGAGTAAAGATGTTTCCACAATGATGCAATCTACACTTTAATTATTTAATAAGATCATTATTATTATTTTTTTTTGTATTTTTTGTATGTTTTTGTATTTGCTATGTGAAGAAGGATCATGTGTGTTTTAAAGTCATACAAGATGCACTTTCTGTCTGTCAGTTTATTACTCTCTCGGTGTCACTCCTCTTCTCTCTCCTCTCTCTCCTACATACCTCCCACACAAGCAAGCATGCTTTATGTGTTTCTGCACGTTTGCCACTTGCACACATACATGCACCAGGTTTCCTTAAACTACACATCAAGACAAGAACAAAAATAATACCCACATGTTCTCTGTGCTATAATGGAGGGGTAAAAAAAAAATCCAGATTTTTTTTTTTTACTATGAAGCGGCTCCTGCCCGGGACTTTCATGTCATGCAATCAATAAAACAAAACAACAATGACAGGAAATATGCAAACAACAATACAAACACTATTCAAATTCATTTAAACAAATGGTTTGTAGTGCACCTGGAGCTGGTGTTTTGGTTTAGGGTGTGGGGTCATTGGGTTTAAATTTGAGTTTGATGCTGCTGAAGAGAAAAGTTTTTTTGTTTTTCGTGAAGTCGTGTTTCAAAGCAGAAGTGAGATGGCCTGCTGAACCTTTTGCTGGCTACAAATAAAAACACATCCACACACCCACCTACACACAACACTACGGACCCAAACGGGCTTCGGCCTCCTCTTTGAATTGCATCCAAACCTTAAATGTTATGAGATAATATGCATATTCTCCTGTTTTTACACACACACACTAATGTTAGAGGGGGGGGGGGGGACACAGGTTGACACAGGTTGGGGCACAGAGCTAGCCTTGTTGCCGTGAATGTCTAAAAAAAAAAAAATTTACTCAGGTGGAGAGCTCAAGCCAATTTGACACATGAGCACTCAGCAACATGCACAGACACATTCGAGCACATAAGGTGCACATGCTTCAAGTCTAAGGCAGGGGCCCCATACCTGAGCAATAGAGCTTCTTTGTGTTATTTCTTTTTAGCTGAGATTCACTATGATCTGCTTCATCTCTGCCCCCCCATGTTTGTCACTGTGTCATTAAAGCAGCAACTGCATCATTCGCTGGAACTGATAGTGATGCCTTGAAAAGCAAACACTCATAAACAAACAATTAGAGGGATGATTTGGTAACTCGTGCCACAGGAAAGATTAGCTTGTCATCACTGTTATGGCTTGTTTTGGAGTTTTAAAGCATGAAAGCTGTGGTGGAAGATAAACAGTCAGCTGATGCTGCTAACGCGCTGTTCGACTTCACCTGAACACATCTTTACATTCATACAAAACATCCGTCATCACATCACAACTTGACATGACAGTAGAGAGTTAAATATCCAATGAAAGTTGATCTATAAAAAAAAACAGATTTCCGGACATGATGCGGGATCTGTAGGCATGGGGTCAGATCTAGAAGGTTTTTCATATGTAGTGTTTGTACTGGTATTCATCAGGATTTGATCAGACTCTGTTTGCGTGCAGATTAGCAGCACGTGTGGAGAGCAAAAGAGGTGGTACACCCAGACTGCAATCAAGCCAACATGCAACCAAATGACCAGCTACAAGTTGCATCATGTCCAGCTCTACATTTGGATCCTGACTTCTCATTACTGATTCTGAAGCCTGGACTTTGTGTGTGTCCACTTCCAGTGTAAAAAAAAAGACAAATTCTTTGGTTATCCACTGACTTTCACATAGACTGTGCCCAGTTCTCTGTGTGATTAACAAATACTAAGTTTCCAAAATGTCATTGAAATCTAGACTCACACCCGCTGAACCACACGTTGTTGTAGCTACAAGCTAAAATGCACAAATGTTGGATCCACTTACTGCTTTCTGTTGAGAACTGAGGGCTGCAGGGTTGAGAAGCTGCTCTCCTTTCTCTGTGTCGCTGGAAATATCCTCCTCTGACTCCTCCCAAGAAGAGGAGAAACCGGCTGAGGAGGCTGAGGATGACGACAGCTTCCTGAGAGAGCGAGTGGAAGAGTTCGGAGTCGGGCTGGAACTGGGGCTCGGGGTCCCACAGAGTCCCCGATCCCAGCCAGGGGCTTCGGAAGCTTGAGGCTGATTGTCCAAACCGTGGTCAGTGATTATGACAGCAGGGATGGAGGGAGAGTTGTTGGAGGTGTGATCAGTGATGTCCAGCAAACAATGAGAGGAGATGTCAGTACTTTGAGGTGAAGCAGAGGATTCTGGGTGGAGGTCTGACCTGCTTTTCTTGGACAGAAGCAACTCCTCTTTTTCATCCGTCCATTCTCTCTCACCTGCCAACGTTTGTTTGTTTTCTAACTCCTCTCCATCTTTTCCTCCCCTCTTTTCTCCCCCCTCCTTTTTCTCTCCATCCGGAGCTGCATCTTTGTCTAATGTCTCGGAGGAACCCGGAACAATCAGACGGTCTTGCATTGTTGTTTCTGAATGGCAGTCATTTTGTTTTAGGTTGTTCTCTGTATTTGTTTTAGTGGTGCCGCTGTCCTTCTCACCATCGCTCCTTTCTCCCGCCCTTGTTTCCTCCTCTGTTTCTCTCCCATTTGGAATCACAGGGGGAACTTTCGTCTCCTGAGGGTGGGTCATTGGGTATTCCAAAACGGCATTTCCTTGGCTGGGATGTGAAAGAATTTGTCCACTAGTTCGTCTGGGAGACCGAGGGCTGCGCTGGAGCTCACCATGCACCTGGGCACGAATCCCGGAAATGTGGGCCTCAAAAATTCCCACTTTTCCTTTGACCTGAAAGTAACAGAACGAAGAGGAGTTCTAATTTCAACAGTAGCTTGGTTTTCTTGGTGTAACCATAGAGACAATTGGTGCATTTTACAGGTGTCAGCTGCTGTAGTGACAAAGATAAACGGCATAAGATATTTAAAAAAGGAAACAATGTGGCCCTTTCTTTGTCTGGATTGTTGGAAAACAAGTGGAAACAAGTATCACAACACATGCTTGTTGCATTTTAAGATCATTATCTAGATCAGCATGAGAGTGGCTTGTTATGACTTGCCCACATTCAAAATAAGGTAGTAAATCCTAGTACATTGCAGTATATCACAAACTTATTGGCATCTTTGGCAAGGAGGGGTAAGTATGAGACATATGAAAGAGAAAAAAAAAAAATTCACCTCAACGTTCTGCAGCTCTCTGTGAATCTGCAACAGCTGTGCCTGGCGTCTCCTCTCCTCTCGCCTCTCTCCTCCCCACGTCTCTCCTCCCCTCTCCTCCTTCCCTCTTCCCTCTTCTCCCTCTTCACCCCCGGGCGAGCTCAGTCGTCGGACACGCTGGCCCACGTTGACGCCCAGGAGCTCTGGGCTACGAGGGGAGGGGGAACGAGTTTGAGGGGTTGGGCTTGGGGAGTGCAGGGACGTAGGAGGGAAGACAAAGGTTTGACCCAGGGACCGGGGGCTTGTCTAAGGACGGACAAATAAAGCAAAAGTGAGACACTAATTTGTATCTTTATGGGGTTTTCCTAGCTTTTTTTTCCTTTTTTTTAGTGAGACAAACATTACGGATACTTCTGTTTGTGCAGGTAAACATGGTAATGCTGTTTCAATAAAACACAGCAAGTGGTGCGTTCACTGGAAACAACAACAACATTTGCTGGTTTTCGATGGAAGCTCTAGGTGCAGCATGTTTTGGTAATGAATAATTACAGACCGGTTTCCATCCACCAACAGCACAGTGCTACAGCTTTGTGTCACTTATCATTTCGCCACTACATTCACAAGTTTTAAAACTGGTCATTGGTTCCTTGCCTTCTGCAAGATGGCACCTGTTTCACATGCTTCACGTTCAGCCTTATCTTTACACCATCTGCATAGTCAGTGTTTACTGTAGGTAGCCCTCAAAACAGCAAGAGAACCGAAGACATGGAACCTCTTAGTGTTTTACACCGGATGCTGTGAGTAAGCTACCTTTGGGCTAGTTGGGCTGTAGAGACCTCCACCCAGTAACTGGCAATAGGTGCTCCGATCAGGAACCGGCAGTACAGGTCGGGCGACGGGGCTGGTTCTGGCTCGAGACGTGGAATTAGAAGAGCCTGGCTGGGTGTGGAACTGATTACTGCTGCAGAGAGGGAAGAAACAACGACATGGATACTTGATGAAATATTACTTTGACAATAATCTACAACATTAATACAGCATTGTGTTTGGTTCTTTAGACAAGACAACAAAGTGATTGAGTCATTGGGAAGCTCTCTAAATAAAGAGTCATGTTGCTGGTCTGGTCTAACAGCATGGCTCCTGCATTAAACATAGTCACCAAACACGTTTAAAGTATGCATTTCCTCTTTAAAAACTCCGGGCGCAGCCTTTAAACGGTGAAATGCTAAAGACAAGCAGTACCTGTTCATGACTCCGAGGCCGTTCAGGTTCAGGGCAGACGCTGCCATCCCCGCGGCCAGGCCAGGGGCTGTGAGTGCTGGGTACACATCTGACAATCTCCCCTGGAGCTGCAGGGAGGTTTAACTTTCAGTGTTTCCACTGCAGTCAGCCAGCAGCAGCAGCAGCAGCACCTCCACGCTGGTCCAAAATCTGAAAAGAAAAAAATAAGCAAAAATGTTCATCTCATGGTATGAAAGCAATGTAAATATAGCCATCACAAACTGCGTCACTGACGAAGATTATTCATGTAGTCCTCTCGTTAAGCAAAAATACAGATGCCATTGTTTGTCAAACAAATGAAAAGTGAACAGGCAGAGAGAGAGAGAGAGAGACAGAGAGAGAGAGGGCAAGATGAATTTAACACGTAAACAGTTACACTCAATGGAAACTATTTGCATATTTTCTTTATAAAAACTGAGATTTTTTTATGATGCTACTTTTCATTCAAACAGCTGCTGCAGCACGGTGACCAAAGTCACACACACACACACACAGTTTGCTTAAGAATAAAACTCTTTCATGGAGGAAATGAGGCAGGTGAAAGGGAAGAATGACGGAGATAACAAAGAAAAAGGCAGAAAAAGGCTGGTAGCAAGGGAAGAGAGAGACGAGAGAGAGAGACAGGATTAAACACAGAGGACAAGAGGAAGGTAGAGGATGGAGAAAAGGTTAAAATCCATCTATGGAATCTAGTGTGATGTGCAGATTTAGCAGGTTTAAGAAAAGACCCTTAACAAACTAATGATTTCTAGAACATTTACTAACGTGCAACATATTTCCAGTCTGGAACAAGCAAGGAAAGATGCACGGGGACGTGTGGTTTTCAGGCTGAATCGCATGCACACACTTGGACAACATGAACAGACAGCAGGCGGTTGGGATCTTATGTCCTGCTGTTGATCAGCCAAATGCAAATGAGCTTCACCGTGCAAGAGGAGCTGATGGCTGCTGTTTGATGCGCAGAGGTCAACTGCGCAACACTTGCAGACATTTCCCAACAGAGGGACGTGTCTTTCAGCTTGACAGGAACGTCTTTAAATTGTCATTGATCCACAGCTTCAGTGCACCGTGTCATGTTTGACGGCTGAAAGAGGATTGTTTTGCTATTTAAGCACGACATGTGCTAACACAGCCAGAAACAGCACCCCATGTCTGTGTATCAAAAGCTTTTCAGATCTGTTTCAGTACAGTTATTGATCTCTATCATGCATGCTGGTGTTTCCAGACTCTGCCTCGGCTTGCACTTTGATTCCACATAAGTTAAGACAAGAGTAAACATGGGATCTCCGTGTTGTGCTGTGACGCAGGAAGAGGATCTGAATTTTTTTATTTTTTTATTTTTGGTCTTTCACACTGTGTAATAATCACTTCCCCTCCCTGCATGAAGTTTTCAGTGACAGCAACACAAAAGGCCTACAGAGGCACGTTGACGGCACAGGACACAGAGCGAGCGAGTGAGCGAGCGAGCTGGATGAGAGAAGGAAGAGAGAGAGAGAGAGAGGAAAGGAAAAAAGAGAGAGAGGTGTTCACAGGCTATTTTGGTTCGGCTGTCTGTTCTGAAGCTTTCATGCAGAAGCAGAAGCGGATTTATTTTCTGTGAGACGTTTCTGTGTGAGTGAGTGTAATGAAGCAGCAGCAGCAGCAGCAGCAGCACCGGGCAGCAGGAACTGTATTCACACTGCAGACACATTTCCTTACAGGGATCATCACAATAAAATACAAGCAGGAGATCAGACTACGTCTCATTAGGCCTCATCTCGGAGAGCAAAGTTGAAGAGCTTTTCAGGAACATGTGGGTTAAACACACTGATAACTACTGCTTTAAATCATTTCTTCACATGCTGTAACACAACGTCTGCAACAAAAAATGCATAAAAATGAGTAAAACTGGTATCATCAATATTCATCAGTGGTTAAAAGGAGACTGAATCACACCATCAGCCTGCCCCGTGCCTTCACACACGCAGACATCTTCATCAGCACAGCAAAGCCGATGGAAACTACTTCTCTCTGCCTCGCATCAAACTGTGTGGGCCTGTGTGAGGCGTTGGAACTGTCCACGTGCCTACACACAAGTGGGCAATAATGATCCTACACACAGAACAGAACACGCACAAAACGTGTGAGGATGCTGAGAAGCAGATAAAATACAGAAAGGGCTGAAAAAACCACAAACCTGTGAGATTTAGATGTTTGTACTATTTAATAACAGGTTATCAGGGGGGCTGACTGTGGTTAGTGTCTTGATTTGTTCCTTTAGATTAACACACACAGTTTGCCACGCCACAATAAATATGAATTAACTTTTTCAGACATTTTTATCTAAGCAGGATTTGAGCTTAGTGGTTCCCATAAGGAGAAAAGGGGGATTCAAGAGGACCAGCTGAGCGTCAGAGCTGATTATTAAGATTATTATTATTATTATTTAAAAAAATAAAATAAATATAAGAATATATTTTAAAAAAAAACTCTTTGGAATGCCCTATGTTTTTAATAATAAATATTAATTTAAAGGGAATAAATATTGGTTTTCTATTTATAATGTCAAATCTTGTGTCCTTTCAGTAAATATTAAAGCATGTTTAAACGTAAAAATCTTGCAAACCCAGTCACTTAAATGTCAATATTGGAGTTTCAGCTCTCTGGATTATCTAACATGTGATGAATGAAGCTGTTGGAATCTTAACCAAACAGATTAGATCCGGTATTGATACTGAAGTGGAATTAAATCTGGATCCAGACTCCAGCGGTATAGCAGCATGCAACAGGCTGAACATGAGCTGTAGCAACAAGTGTGATGACATTTATGAGAAGGTTCTGTAAATGTCTTTTGGCTCCCTGGCTCATTAAAATGATGCCCAGGCCTGTATAATCCTCACAACTTTTTGGCCCGGGGTTCTCTCACCTCAGCGCCGTCCCGTCCTCTCCACCACAGCCTCCCTCTCTCTCTCTCTCTCTCTCCACTCCGACGCTGCTGCGTCTTCTGCGCGTCTCCAAACAAAGATTCAAGTCGTCGTGCACCGACACTGCTCTCTGTGTGTTTCTTCTTCCATTAAAAACAACTTGTTCGACGCAGCAGCAGCAGCAGCAGCAGCAGCAGCCGGTCCTCTTGTTATACAGATATTTTCACTTCTTCACCTTTTAGAAAAAAAAACCTCCTCCACAGAAAAAAAAAGGTTTCAAAATGTCTTCACCTTACACCAACATCTGCTGATCTGTGGAAAAAGAGGCTCCTCGGTCTGTCTGGAGAAGTCCTGCCGCAGTTTTCCTTCAGGTTTACAAGTTTCAGGGCAGGTTTGTGTTGTCATGTGTCGCTCGACACTTCAGTGTTCGTAGTAAAGCGCTGTTTGTGTGTTTGAAGCCGGAAGCGACGAGACTCTCCCTCCCTCTCTCTCTCTCTCTCTCTCTCTCTCTCTCTCTTCTGAAACTCGCTCGCTCGCGCCACACTTGTTTGTATGCGCGCGTGCATCGCAGGGAATCCCTCGGTTACACGCGCACATGCTATATAGCGCGCGCCTGAATTCCATTGGAAAGTGATCAGCTGATCTCCAGGTGCTTTAATGCACAGAGTTCTGCATGTTGCATTATAACTATTTATTTAACACATAAACACATAAACATGGTGTTTCACGTTGTGTTCAATGTTTTCTGACTGAATATTATGTGAACACAGCTGATGAATTGCTGATTTGAACGTGGCCAGAGATGCAACAGTAGTAAAATGAGTCTACTGACTTCTCCATCTGCAAAGAGCGATGAAGCATCCTTCAGAAAGTGGCTCCGTTCACACTGTAGAAAGTCAAGCCAGCTAGAGTTGGATTGAATCTGGATAGCCTTTAAGCTGGATACGTTCAGACCTATTTTGCGTTTAGACCTGGGTCAGATTTAAACCAATCCAGCTAGCTCTACCTCCGAGAGGTGGATAGAAATCAATCCAGATATGGCCCGAGTCCCCGTGCAGGTCTTAAGAAAGCCAGAGAAAACCCCATTAGACCCCGTTCACACTGGAGAAATTCAATCCAGCTAGAGTAGGATTAAATCCAGATAGCCTTTAAGCTGGATACGTTCAGACCTATGTTCAAATCTGGCTATCACACACGAGTGTCCGCGCTCAATCCAGCTTAATCCGGCTTGTTTGTTGTCCTCCAAACCGCTAGGTGGCGCCTCGTAATACACAGAGTCCATTCAGGCCGCAGTAGGACCACGTGCGGTCCTACAGGCGTGTTTTTTTTTGTCCCATAAAAAGCAGTTTATTCCTTTGTAGCCCTGTAGAAAATAAACTCGGGGCAAAGCTGTCGTAGTTCGACAGTTGTTTACATACGGCTTTTGTACACGACCCGGACACTGTCCCCGTGAATACAGAAGTATGATGTCTCTAGTGGGATTCGCTAGCCGCATTTGTGTTCAGACCTGAGCCAGATGTAAGCCAATCCATCTAGATCCACCTGTGACAGGTGGATTGAAATCAATCCAGATATATCCGGATTTGCGTTGTTCAGACTCAGAAAAAAAACTATCCGGATATATCCAGATACGGCCCGAATCCTGCTCTAGCCGGATTGATTTCTCCAGTGTGAATGGGGTCTTATATGCCTGAGCTGGATTCAAACCAGGAACCTTCTTGCTCTGAGGCAACAGCCACCCAGCAATGTGTATGGTGACATAATCTACTAAATGTATCCTCTTCTATTCTTTCAGTAAATAAAGATGCATGAGTATATATATACAAATCTGAAAACCCTGAGATAATAATTACAATTACACTGTGGAAACTCTTAGAGGTCCTTTAACTGTAACATCAACCCAGATGTTAGCAGATTCTGGAGGACTTCTGGCCCACACGAGGCTGGGGAGGGTGGAGGTGTGGGGGGGGGGGGTATGAGGGCTGAGGTCTGGCTTTGATTTAACCATGGAGTGGAGATCACAGGCAGTTTGATGTTATGTATGTTATGTAGTATGTTGTTAGTAGTCGCTGCTGGATTTGAAGCCTGGTTTAAATCCAGCTTCTGGAAGTTGCCACAATGGTTCAGCTTGTTACCATGGATACGGGAGGATGAGATTCTTTCCAGTGTTTCCATTTGAGACAGGAAAAACACTCGTGGCAAGTTTGTTGGAGAAATGTGGGGGCGGAGTCTGGACAGCAGGTGGCTGCTGGAAGATTCTGCGTTGTTCCTTTTCAGCTTCTGCGTGATGAAGACAACAAAAACACAAAAACACACAAACATATAAACACAAAAAGGACAACAGCAAACACTGGAAACATGCTCTAGCTGAAAGCAGCTCAGTCAGATTAAGACATAAATCTGCATTAATCTACATAAATCAGATGACTTGAGCAATAAACATGTGATTATACTTAAGTATGAGAGCAGTGATAACATTAACAACATTCATATGTTCTATCTATTGGGTCAAGAACAGGGACAGTGGATGTCCTGGGTTAAAGTGTGTAATTAGCTACAGTTTTTAGCTGGAGTGAGATGTGTTGCCTCTCTGCTGCTCTCTCTGTTTGAAATACACTAAATTCTTCACATTTTTCTGGCTTTAGTTCGACTGTAAAAGAATGAAAAAACAAACAAGAGCAGTCTGTGACCATTTCAGGAAACCCTGCTCACCTCAGACACACATTTATTAACATATTATCTCTGAGAGAAGAATTAGTGCTTTGCAGGGACAGAAAATTCTCTTCTCAAATATTTGCCTCCACTTTTTACTCTTTTATTTTATCTTACCTAATATTTAGTATTGAAATAAGACGTTGCTGCCCTCTAGTGGTCACACCATGTTATGGAAGCTGACAGTGAATGAGGACCACCACCATGCTTCCCTTTTAATTTGGACTCAGAAAATTGATATATAAAGTTCACATGTGATAAAAAACACTTACATATTAAAACAAAGGATTTAAAACACCTAAAACAAGGCAATAAATCTAAAAACTAAATATATTTACATACCAATCAACAAAAAATAAATAAAAACAAATAAATAATATATAAGATAAGATAAGATAAGATAAGATAAGATAAGATAAGATAAGATAAGATAAGATAAGATGAGATAATCCTTTAAATTCGCAGTGTTACAGCAGCAACAGCACACGTAAGAAGAAAAAAAATATAGAAAATAGATAAATAGAATGAACACAAGGTGAATGAATGCTTGACTAAATAGGTGACAGTCAAAACCATGATCATGTGATCATATCAGATCATGCTGGAAGAAGAATTTACATAGTTTACATCCATCCTGAGTGACTTCTTCTCAGTTAAATTCAAAATATTGAGACAAAAGACAGAGAAACTTGTATCACACACACACACACTCAGCTGAAAGCTTAAATTGCACTGCAGGCTGTGGTTGCATTTGAAACTAAACTATTTCGCTGCCCCTTCATAACACACACAGAGACACACACACACACACCTCTTTCTTTTACTATTCCAACAACTTGACTTACTGTACGACATTTACAGTGTTTTTATCTGTCTGTGCATCAGGTTGGATTTCTGTTCTGTCTCTTTCTCCTTCTTCCTCATCTGATACCGGATCTGGGAGTTTAGAGTTACTGCACACACACACACACACACACACACACACACACACACACAAAGAAGTGTAAGAGGAAGAGAGAGGGAGTGAGAGAGCTACATAAAACAAACAGGTGTGAATGGAGACTCGAGTATTTGCTCACTGTCCTGGTATTTGCACGACACATATGGACTCAGATAGCAGGAGGAGGAGAAGAAGAAGAAGAGCTACACAAGGAAACACTGAGTCCAGTAACGTAACCTGTTTCTGCTGGTTAACAGCTGCTTGTCAGGTAAAATGCAGCTTCCTGTGTGCATAGTTGTTGTGTTGTGTGTGGATGCATGAGAGTTTCTGTGTGTTTCTGTTACATGTTCTTAACAGCGATATGTTTCCTAGGTATATGCCTTTCAGTGTGTTTAGTGCATGAGTGCAAAAGCACCAGGGCGACTGTGCTAGTCTATCTCTGCAGTATAGTAAGAAATATGGTCATTTTTTTACTGTTTAATGGACACTGTTGAACTATTGTTGCATTTAAAATAAGAATTTTGTAATGCTTATATACATATAATATCAATGCTTAGATATTTAACACTAAAGAATCCTTATAGCACTTTAAGGCTAATTAACTGCAACACAATGAGACAACAAACCTGCACTTAGTTTACTTTCCTTTTACAACTGTGTGTTGTTGTTGTCTTGCTTCAGTTGTGTTGCTTGCAGTTGTTGAGTTGAGTTTTACCTGCTGTTTTTGGGAACCTCCATAGTCGGCACTTTTGCATTTGATGGCCCCCACATGTCTCAAATGAATATAACTTCCCATATTTATTTTGGGCTTGAGTGTTACTTCATAGGTTGAGAACACTGTCTAAGCTCTTAAGATACAATATATAAGAAACTCCAGCTCCAGAGGAAGGTTCCAGCCTGAAGATATCTGCAGTGGAGTTCCTGCAGTGGAAAAATAGCTATTGTGTATTTCAACACTTTTAAACCAGTTTAGAGAATAAACAGGGCATCGTAGTGGTGTGTCATGTGCTACACTGTAAACAGCAGAGAGGTGATAACATCAGCTGATACATATACAGTACTGCTAGAAGGTTTGTGTAGAATTTTCTATATTTGTGCATAATCAGAATCAGAATCAGAAATACTTTATTGATCCCAGGGGGAAAGTGCTTTCATTCCAGGTGCTCCATGTATACTCAAAAAAACAGGTTAGAAATATAAAATAAGGTAAAGTAGTAAGAGTAAAATAAAACCTAATAAATTCTAAACATTAAGAAACATTCAAGTAAAATCCAGGCAAGTGAAAACTGAAAGTCATATATAATACAACTTATACTGTGTGCAATGAAATCTTGTCTACAATAAATCCAATATGGATATATTTACAAGACAGTGTGTTAGATTGTCTGATCTCAGAGGGAGGAGTTGTACAGTTTGATGGCCACAGGAAAGAATGACGTCCTGTGGCGCTCAGTGGTGCATTTAGGACGGATCAGTCTGGCACTGAAAGTACTCCTGCACCTCAGCAGCTAAATATGAAACAGAAATATGAAGCAATATTACACAACACAACATTATATACGCTTCAGAATCCTTAGAGAAGCACTGTCTGTCTGTGACTGCTCAGTGTGGAAGAATAACATCAGCTGACATTTTATTTCTAGCTTTATTCATGATCTGTTTATGCAGCCGATAAAACACTGATATTAGAAAAAAAAAACACCCAAAATTGACATTGCAGTTATAAAGTGTGTGTTGAATGCATGGGTTTTATGTGAGGATGCAGAGGTTGTCAGGCCTTAGTTTTTTTTTTAAGGGTTGAATGACACAGACTAACAAGAAGTTGCAGTATTTGTCCTAGTGAGCAATCTTTTGCTGTCCAGATGGCTGTATCAGGGTAATTCCCCTCAGAGGGACTGGCCACTAATCCTCCAGAGAATCTGCACTGGCTTGATCCGATGCATGCATGGAAAAAAAAAAGAAGAAGAGAGAACCGAACAGTTAGCCTTCTGTAGCTCTCTGCACACAGGAAACAGAATTTCTGCTAGCGGAGCCTGTTAGATTACAGACACTCTGGACAATCTGTTGATTAAATGTGAGGCCGCTGCTATCCTGGTTGATGAGCTCTACGCTTGTGAGCTTAACCAGTCAGCGTAGAGCAGAACACTATGTGGGGCTTAGAAGAGGTGACAGCGAGGAGAGGGAAACCATAGATCAGATCTTAATTCTCATCTGTGGGAACTATTTGTGCAATATGGAACCTCTGCTGATCAGGTACACCTTTCTGGCTTTCAAGAGTTTTTGTGTGTCTTTTAGACATCTAGAAAATTCTAGCAAGAAATAGTGAAAGACTCCTCTCACAGAGGGAGGTGACTTGAATTCTCTTAGCCATGTGTGTGTATGTGATCTGTGTGGGTGTGTTTAATTTCTGCTAACATTATTATGTCAATAAAATTAGAGTGATACAAGACTGACACACCAGAGCGCAGCTCAGCTGTGTGTGTTTTCTCACGGTCGGTTTAAGTCATGGTGGACAGGAATCAGCTGTGTCACTCCTTCTCATCCAAACCTACGTTATAGGGGGAAAAAAAATCAGTTTGTGATGACCTTACATTTAGAATAACTCACACCCTGACCTTGATTTCTAAGAGCCACTGACTCAGATGCAGCAGGTCATGAAATAATCATGATTTCATGTCTGTTGAGGCCTGTGGCTCTCAGCAGTGTCTGATATTCTGTGTTTGATTCTTCTGTATTTGTGTGCACACGCTTGCCTGGCCGGCGTTTCTTCTGGATTCATGCTGGTGAGTCGACACACACATTTTTAAAAGATAGCTTGACATTATAATCTGCATATGTATCACTCTGTTTTATTTATGTTGTTTGTTTGATGTTCTTGTGTCGTTGTTTACTCCTCCTCTTTGGTGGATGTCAAATGTGCATGTTGCCTTACACTATAAGCCAATTACGTGAGCTTCTTTAATCTGGATGCGAGTGCTGGTATATATACGTAAAGAAGGGTGTGTGTGTGTGTGTGTGTGTGTGTGTGTGTGCAGTGTACCTTGTGTTATGCAATTACCAGTGCATCCTTTGTGTGTATCAATCAGCTGTAAGAGACTATTACAGAGTGAGGAGTAGTCAGCTGATGTGGAAAATCATGCACAAATGGGGTGCAATGATTTAAATATCCTTAAACTCTGCAGAACTTTAATTTAAAATTGAAAAAATTAACAAAATTGTTTTTGTCATTTTTTACATTAAATTTGCACTAAATTGTCAATGGGTAATTGGGTAATTATTACTGAAAAGGATAGGAAAATTTGCTAGACAAATAATATAAATGTCAAACAAAAAACAATATCAACAATCATTTAAAAATATAAAATGCATTAAATTCAACATATAAAATAAATAAAACACATAAAAATACAAATCAAATAAATTAAAAGTACTGAATAAGTCAGTATGTTGCTGGATGTTGGAGAAAAGTCGTTTTTTAAAAAGTAAAAAAAAAAACTATTTAAATAAAAATGATCAATGTATTGC
Source organism: Parambassis ranga (assembly GCF_900634625.1). Taxonomy (NCBI): domain Eukaryota; kingdom Metazoa; phylum Chordata; class Actinopteri; family Ambassidae; genus Parambassis; species Parambassis ranga. The sequence continues at coordinate 12,856,302 of NC_041043.1, forward strand.
AGTTGACCCCACTTGTCCTGCAGAGGGCGCTGCTTCCTTGCACTAACTCTACCACATCTGCATCAATCCCCCGCCCCCTCTGACGCCAAAGGACAATGGCGGCGACCAATCAGAACTCTGATTCTAATACAGTAATCCTTGACAGCCAATGAGAAGCAGCGAAAAGATGTTTTTCACTGTATGGGGGCGGGTCTTAGGGGGATGATGGACACGTCTTTTTGCTTTGAGAGCTCTGTTGCCAGACCGCCTCCGCTGTGTTAGTGGAGATTTTTTTGGAGGCTGAGGTTAGAGGGACGTACGGTATTTTGTGGAGCAGAACTCAAAGGGAGTCCACGATTTGGGAAAAAGTCCCCCTTAGACGCATCATCGCTGAGAATCTCAACAGGTAACGTTTAATTTGGCCTCTGTTTGAGTCACGTGATTTATACATCAGCGAAGGCGGCTAGTTTTATATATATATATATATATATATATACATTGCATATAATAATGTCAATATACTCGGTTTTTTTTATTGCGGTGAATATGAGGTTAACTCACTCAACTTGAAGCGGCTTTTTGAAACGGTCTCACAAACACCACGTTTCTCCCTGAACGCCGCTGGTCATAGCTGCATTCATACCTTCGATATGGCGCCTATCTCCTTCCATGTTATCCCGGTTATCATCACCTAAACTACCTTCATGCACCGCTGTTAGCATCACACATTTCACGTAGCTCAGGTAAAACTAGCTTCACCTAACGCGTTGAAAAAGGCACTAAAAAACACACACACTCCGGTGCTTTACTAATGGTGGTTGTATATTTTGCTGGTGTGGTCGATGATTAGGTGAACTTAACTTAACGTAACGGTAGAAAAAACATGCTAACGTTAACCACAATTCAAACATCCGGCTTGGTTTGTTTTGTAAAGATAGTTCACGTAGCAGCTTCCTGTTGTAGTAAATGGTTATTTAAAGGCAAAAACATCACGCTGTTCAACAATATCTGTACATTTTAAAGTGTTTTATGCGTTTTTACAGCGATGCAATCACCCCCCTTGTGCTGTGCTAATACTAGGACATATCTTCTTAGCTGTTTATTCCAACAAGATGAGCAGATTTAAGGTCATTCAGGAACTTGTACATATTATGAATGAGTTTATTTTGAGTGTTGTTTACAAAGTACAGATGTGGTCAATGTCTCTGACGTTTCTCATCATCTTTGTCATTCATTTAAGCCTTCACAAACATGCTATAGTAGCCATACTTTGACAGATGGCAAGGGCTCAACCAGTTCACAAACTGAGCTGAGATTGTGCTGACTTGTACAAAGTCAATGGCAACTGGTGCCTTATTTATTTCCGATCCATAGGATAAATAGATTTAATGCATTTTTTTTAAACTTCTCTGTGTCTGATTTGATCAATAGTTGTGTTTTTGCTGTTGTATTTAGTTGATATCTGCTGCCACATCACTGTGACTAACAACAGGGCAGACAGAGTTACATTAGTGCACCTAACCTTGTACTTATTTTGCTGACATCCACTCTGTGCTGTCTGTAGTCAGTTTTGTTGTTGTGTGTTTGTGTTACTATCTAAAGTAAAGGTGGGGTTGATAGTCATGAGGTCAGCCAGACAGGGATACTATTCCCAGGACAGCTGTGGCGTAGTAACATTGGAGTATTGGAGTATTGGTGTATTGGTGGCATCTGTTTTTCATTAATAAAAAAATCACTGTCTGTGTCTGCTAACGAACACTGATTTAATGTAACTTTCCAAAATAGAGAAGGATCTATGGGCAAAAAAAAATAAACCTAAAACGTTCTACAATAACCTAACACGTTGCAACACCCAAACCCCAAGAGCTGGGTGCAAAACCCCTGGGGAGGAGAACAAATTACAAAACAGAGTCACAAGCAGCTATACAGCTCTCTACTACTGTCATGACAGTGGTGATTAAATTGCAGACACTTTGCTAGTTAAAGGTAGGGTAGGAGATTTCATTCTGATGCACTTTTTGTTAAATTAGTGTAACTTCTCTTTACAATCTGATAGCAACCAATTAGTTCGGCAGTTTTGCTTTAAAACGAAGAATATGAATCATCTGTGGAAGCTATAAAACGCTAAAAACATCAGCCAATCCTCCGGGTGGACCCTGCGCGGAGTATTGGCTGGTTGTCACTCTCTTCCTGCTCTCCTCTCACCAGAGAGATACGTGCATGATGGCCGAAGTCACAGACCGCAGCTCGTCTTCAGGTAATGCGCGTCCATGTGATCGGGAGGCGTGGCTTTCGGGGTGAGCTCCGAGAGAAAGGGGCGTGTGTTTACTTTCGAAATCTGGCTGACTCTCACTGAGTTTTCAAAATCTCCTACCCTACCTTTAATGTAAAATGTCACGCGATGGATGTAGCACGCTTCAAAGAAGCCATATTTTGTGTTGCATTGCAACTTTTATGATAGAAGAAGAAGCGATGCATTCCAGTGCATATGTTGTATGGACAACATATGCACTGGAATGCATCGCTGTGGCTGTGCAACATGTTTTGTCACTCAAAATTAAAACTGATGTAATCTGGAAGGATTAGCTATAAAGGAAAGTTAGTGGTAGATTGTCTCCGGGGCGTGTTTACCACTGTGTGTGTGTGTAGTTTATCTATAATCATCAGTGCCATGTTTATTCTCAGACTCTCAGGATGTGCAGAACAGTAGTAGCTCTGTCACAGCCACTAATGAGAAGCCTTAATTGGTTTTTCTGGTGGGAGAATTTGCTCATTAAATGTAGCTGGAACTTAACTCTAGGCTTGCAAAAATGAGTGCATGGCTGTATTTTTGGTCACACATCACAGCTGTCAATGTAGAAACTTTTTTTTTTTTACACAGCAACAGGTGCTGAATGAATATTTTACTTGTTAATATTATAAAGCTACAGCATTAGGTGACAGAAAAATCTAAACACACTTTTTTCCTTGTCTTATTATTGAACCCAGGGAGATTAAAAATAGAAAAAAATAGAGCTGAAGTGACAAATTGATAAGGGATGGACCACAATAGAGAAGAAGTGTGTAAGAGTCAGAAACAGAAGAAGCAAGAGAATGAGTGAGAGCGACACAGAGAGTGAGAGAAATTGCTTAACCATTCGGAAAGGCTATGGGAACATCCCTGTGTGTGTGTGTGTGTGTGTGCGCGTTTGTTCGTGTAAGTGTGTTTTCATCCTGACCCCGTGGGTTCAACAGGAGCAAAACACATCACGTCCACTCAGACACACATAAATGGTCCTACTGTCCCACATCGATTTGAATGAGTAGCAGAAACATTCAGTCCACCCACATGGTGTCTCAAATCCACTTGACTGCAACTTTTTTTTTTTTTGCCCATCAGGGAAAAAGCTCATTGCCGTAACCACAAAGCACAGTTTCAAGGCTTTCATCTCCTCCTTGATTGTAGTGACAGTGCGGCAGTCACAACAATTATTAAGGTGGACATATTGTACAGTGTAGCAGTCAGCCGTGACGGGCAGGCATTAGCCTCCAGCTTTCAGGGATGCATGGGCTGTGGTCACTACAGCGTTTGCACAGGGAAGATCAGAGAGACATGGGTGAATGGAGGCTGTAATGCAGTGTTCAGCTTATTACCGCTGCAGAGACAGTGAGGCGAGCAGGGTGAGGTGAGAGAGTTAAAGAGGGACAGAGATGCTTGTTGGAGAAGAACAGTCCCTCTGGATAAGAGGGGGGACACTTTTATGTGAAAACCTTAACATAGAACCGCCTTAATTGTGTTTAATCAAGTTTTAACAGTGTTAAATTGAATAGAGTTTGGTCGACTTAGTGGTAGAAATCAGTATTTTTTTTTCTTAAATGAGTGGGTGTAGAGAGAATAGAAAGCCCTTGTCCCGAAGGGTAGCATTTTACAACAGAAAGGGAGAACGAGAGGGCAAACTGCCTTCCACAGCAAGTGTCCAGCTCTGAAAGAAATGATAGAATAAAAAACAGAGCGAGAGTGGGGGCCTGTGGCTTTGGCGTGGGGCCAACCATAGTTAAAAAGAGATTAATCAGCATAGGGTCACATTCTCACAGAGAGAGGCTGAACAGAACAGGGCAGGACGGGCCAAAGCCTTCATCTTTTTAAAGGCCACAACTTGGGGAGCAACACGAGGAAATCTTGGCACAGAGGTTTGGATTCTATCAGCCAAAAAACTGATAATATTGTGCCGCTAATGCAGATATCTGATGTTGTGGCATATAACTTTGTGCCTTAAAATCCAGCTAAGAGAGAGAAATAGGGAAAAAATGACTTAAATTTATTGTTGCGATCCTTTAAATCTAAACAAGAGTTAAGCTAAGGGTGGTAACGTGAAAAAAAATTTGGGTCAAGTTTTTGTTCATTCACCTAATTTATTCATCATGTGTTGATTATACATTCATTGAGCTGTCGAAAAAAGAAGTCAGGGGAAGTTCGGAGATGACTATAAAGGTGCAGAGGGATAAAGAAGATGCAATGAGAGGAGGAAAAGGAAGCGAGAGGAGGAGTGTCTGGGGCGAGAAGGTTGAGTGGGAGGGCAGCCCTGCACAGTTGTCCTCATTAGTCACTATTGAGATGCTCTGAAGTTTGTCAGATATTTTGGAATGTGCGTAAAGAACTCTGTGAACTGTTAGTGTGTGTGTGTGTGTGGGAGGGGAGGACTGACAGACAGAAAGTCGAGTCTTTCCCACAAATCAAGTATGTTTTTGCAGGTAGTAATCATATTAAGTTGTAAAACTGACATAGTAGAAGTCAATTATTAGCCTGTGAAGGTGCCTAAAACACCTCAATATCAACATCTCTAGGAGCCACTATATATCTCTCCCTTTAAAGGTGCCAGACTCCATTAGGAAAAAAATATGATTTTAAAATTACTCCAAAGAGAGGCTGTGACTTCAAAAGAACCCTGAATTCATATAACCTGCCAGAATAGTCAGTCAGTTTTTTCTTTTTTTTCAGTGACACAACTCAGGAACATGCAATAACAATAAATGATTTCACGGATGTTTTGTTCTCAGTCATTTCCTGTTTTTATGTGGACAGATTTCTCCTGAAAGAGAGGGAGAGAGTCATAGATTACGTGTGTGGCTAACAAAATGAAACTCAAAGTTAGAAGGATAGAGATGGAGAGATGGAGTATCAGCTGGGAGAGAGGGTTACTTCCTGTTTCCTGGTTAAAGGTTAGAGGTCAGTGGTCTGGGATTAGCTGATACCAGACGCCTAAATAATCTGTCTGGTCATGTCATTTGCTTTGTGTGAGAAGAGCGGAGTCACTGCAACATCTTTCACTCTAAGATGTTTGGCTAATAAGGGAATGTTTTCTGGCAGAAAGCAGCAGGGGGATCTATAAATGAGGGCATTTTATGGTCTTCACAAGGGGATTGTCTAAATTTAGAGTTCAGGGTTGAGTCAGAAAATAAATGGCAGGCTGCTGCAATGACGATGTGTGTGCATGTTGGAGTGCGACGCAGGACTGGAGAGCTTGCTCTTGAATCTGTATTAGTGATGCTGATGCACTTTCATTGCCAGATCATTTTCTTAATGATTGGAATAATGTGGTAACTAGTCCAGTTGCATATTTATTTGGGCGAAAATACACACTGTGTGGTAGAATAATCTGCTTTTATGGGTGAGAAATATCATCTTTCGACAGTTTCCTGTTAGAACAGACTGAACGCTTTGCAAACTAATCAATATTTGATGACCCACCCATCCGTCCACCTGCATCCGCTTGCCACACGGTAATGAGCCTTGATGGCCATATGAAGTCATTTGTTTTTCCTGAGCACCTGTCGTTGCCACCCTCTGTTGGATGTAGGTACGTTCCCATAGCAACGCCACACCCACTGTTACTTGTTGAGCTGGCAAGTTTCGCCAAGAGTTTCACTGCCTTTCTTCAGCTTTTATTCATTCTTTCTCACCTTCAAGCTAATGCCTCCTTTATTCTTTACCTTCTTTTCCATCTTTTTTTTTGTTTGTTTCACCGCCTCACTCACACACACAGTAAAACTATCATGTTCACTTGTGTGACCCACCCATAGTTTCTCTCTTTGTTTGCCATAGGGACACACACACACACACACAGACACACAGACAGGGCACTTGCGCCTGACTGCTTTAATCGCTGAATAGTGGTGTTTAGCGGTTAACAATAGTAGTTATGAGCTGACCCATTATTCTCGCACCCACCCACACACACATAGAAGGAGAGAGAGACTTGGCACTAGAAGGCCGAATACATGAAATATTTAGATTTAACAGTTTTATTACACTTTAAACATTATACTTAATACTCAAATTCTACACTTTATCATTCCAGATTTCACTTTCACGTCTTGATGAGACAAAGCTAAAGCTGGTTACAGTTAATGTTTAAACTTTGTGTGACACACACACACACACACACACCTTGAAGTGCACCGTAAGTCTGTAAACCTTCACTCCTGCGGTGTGAAAACATTCCCTCTTTGTAAGTTATCTCCTCACACACCCTCAATTTAAAAAATAAAATAAAATAAGTTATATCAGAATCAATTGATTGATCCTTTTACTTAATAAAGAAATTAGTATTGGTGTTGGCCTCGAAAACCCATATAAGTTAGGCACTAGTAATTATTACTTGCAGTCCAAATGTAGTATCCATCCACTATGGTTAGACCTGCAGCATTGTTATAGTGCTGAGTTGCAAAGAGACTGCTGTTGTTGTTGTTGCACTCCATAGTAGTTGTGACTCGACAGTAATGATACAGTAACTTAAGTGATGACATACTATTTGTCACTTAAGAATAAGTTGGACGCTGAAGTTTCATTTGGAAAAGCTCAAACTAAAAGCAAGGAGACACCAGTTGTGCTGGTTTGAAGCCAGTGAAAGATCGAAATGAAATGTAGATGGAAGCAGAGGCAGGGGGAGATGAAGGGATGAATGGACAGAGAGACAGAGAGACGGACAGACAGACACACAAACATACACAGGGATTATCCTTTGTGTAATCCTCAGTTTGAGGGTCAGAGTGCAGTGTAAGGGGATGGGTGCGTTCTGAATTTTCACACCAGCAGTGTGTGGCTGCGTATGATGATGTGTGAGTGTGTGTGTGTGTGTGTGTGTGTGTGTGTTTCAGACCTCAAATCCACATCTGGTTATTTTATCAGTGATTCTAAGAGTGTTTGTTTACTTGTGTTTCAGAATCTGTTTATGTGTGTGCATATTTGTATGGCTGGCAAATCTGCATGTGTCATGGCGTGACAGATGGACAGATCATACAAGAGAACAGCACAGATTAGGACTCTAAACGCTGTATGTGAGTGGTTATTTCAAAACCTTACCGTGGCACAGTAACGGTCAGCTGCTGGATTGTGCGGAAGAATTTAGAAAGCTGTTAGCGGTGGTTGAGGATGTGTCAGTACGATCTGCCAGATTGGCGTTTTTAATTTGTTAGCTGAATAAATGCTAGTCATATAAAAGTGCTTTTTTTATTGGACCCCATTGATAGCAGCTGTCAGAAACTACTTTTGTAGCTCGATGCAACAGCTTTTAACACATAACAAACAAGAAATGGTCACATATGTGCATGTAATCAAGGTTTTACACCCCTAAGATGTGGTTGGTTCAAACATTTAATTGGTTTTGGAGCCCGTTCAGTATCGGTAGAATAGCAGTTGTCCACTAGTCACTAGGTTGGCGGATCAATTCTTGGCCCCTTCACTTGCTAAAAGTGTTCTTTGGCAAGCTACTGAAAACAGTGTGTTAGTGAGTGGGTGTGAATTCAACCACAGAAATTTTAATGTTTAGAAGACAATTAGAAGAGAAGGAATGCATTACGCTGATTGTCATACAGTGAATACATTTCCCTATTTTCCTTCAAAGCACAGATAAAGAGGGCAGTGTTTGAAACATGCACATGATTAATAATACTGTCATAATAACACTCGTTAGTACTTTTACAGTATAATTAGCTTCCCAGATTTCATCTCCTGATTCATTTGGTGTGGCTGTTGCTCTCATTATGTTCATTTTAAGTCAGAACCCTCTTCAGGTTGATTGCTTTTACCAAAGGCAGATTTTTAAATAAATAAGCCCACTGGCTCAGTAAAACATTTGTCATTTTAACAGGGAGCAGGAATCGGACATGCTGTCAATAAAGATCTGGAGAGAGAGGAGCCTTTTCTGTGGGGTGTGTGGTGCATCAGTGAGGCTGAGTGGTGGCAGTGAGCAGTAGCTGTGCCAGTGCCTGTAGGCCTGGCATGAAATATCAGCTGTAAATCTGACATGGTCTGAAATGGGTTTAGACATGGTAATAATCTCCATTGTCACTTATGCACTTGTCCACTAATCTGTATTTTTGCTGTGGTAATCTCTTCTCTCCATGGGGATTTATTGTTGTAGTCCATGAATGTCGTTGCCGTGGAAACCAGTTCCTCCCTCTTTCTCTTCTCCCCCACCATGCCGTATAGAATCAGGCAGGCGGACTGAGGAATATAACCATGCAGACTGAGAGTTGGCATTTTTATTTTTCAAATAAAATTCTTAACCATTACAGCCAGTCTTCTGTTTCTTTTCAGTCACTCCTTTGTCTCCTTGTCATAAATTTTTATCTCTTGGCCACAGGCCAGGCCAGGCCAGGCCAGGAAGTTGTTGTTGCTACAATGACAACCCTAAAACCCAGTTGGACAGCAATAAAGTTATAGGTGCAGGAGCTGCCTAATGTGAATTCGCCTGACTCATACGCCTGCTAAGTGGCATTAGAGGAGTAAAAACGGCAACTCTAGCAGGGCATACTGTTCGTAACAGTATATACGTACAAAGCTATGAAAAAATAATTGTATGTATTAGTATTCTCTTTAAAAATACAGTTGCAAAAACCAAAAAGTGAATTATGGTAAATAGCTTCATGACAATGTCTAATAGTAATCTGACACGGTGAGCATGTGCAGTTGATGGAGTCTCTCGCTTGTGTCTCGTCCATCTTCCTCCTCCCTCCATCTTCTTCTCTTGCCACTGCTCTTCTCTCACACACTTTTCTTTTTTACTATCTACACCCCCACCCTCCCATGCTCCCTCTCATTTTCTGCCCTCGTTTCTCCCAGCGTCAGTCCTGGGGGAAGCAGTGCTCCGAGGGAGAGTGGAGAGGATGGAGGAGAGAAAGTGGCAATGACAGTTTGTAGGGCAGGCATTTGCTAAGAGGTGGGAAGCGAAAGTGAAGGAAAGAAAGACGAATAGAGAGATTTACAGGCAGAGAGGAAAAAGAACAAACAGAGGGCAACCACGAGGTGTGAAGAGGGAGAAGGAAGTGGCAAAAGGAAAGGAGGCACAGGTGAAAAAGAGAGCAACAGAAACAACAGTAGGTAAGGTCATTAGTTCGTCAGTTCATCTAACCTCCCATTCATTTGAAAATAAATGTTAACAGGGCAGGTGTGACAGCTGAGTGTAAGAATTGTCTCTGTCTTGTGGTAGCAGTAAAGTTTATAACGGGGGCTCTGTTAAAGGTTTTCATTTTTGTAGTCATCCAACAGCACAGTCTTATGCAACAGCCCAACATCCAACTAAAACCAAATTATATAGATGAGAGAAAGATCAAAATAACAATGCACATGTCTGATTTAGCCGGTTGGCTGTGAGGTTTTGAGTGCGTGGGAATGTGTAGGACTTTTTGTACCATATCAAAAAATCTGAGTTGCATGAATGCCATGAAGATGGTTAATAAAATACATCATAACTCCCAAATAGGACAGTGCATGCCTCCACACTTGAAGATACACTTGACCTTGATTGAGCAGCAAAACAGATCTGGTGATAGCTCAGAGGGTTTAACCCACGTTTGACCCCTATTTATATGAAACTGCTGCTACAGTTGTAGCAATAGTCGTACACAGGAGTACATGACTTGTGATGATTGCCAGCTGACTCACATGACAATAGCTATGGCTATAAAGTACACTGTCCTCTTGTAAACTGTTCAGTGTTTTATGTGTGTATATACGTAAAGAGAGGCTGCAAAAATGTCACTGGTTTTGTTTATATGGACTGTGGGAAGAAGAGAGAAAGAGAAGGGGTTTGTTGGGAGATAATGCAAGTGGAGGGGATTGAAAGGGGGCCCGGGAAGAGAGATGAGTGCAGAGATTTAGTGAAAAAGAGAAAGAAGCACCCTGGGCTGCAGAGGAGAGAAAGAGAGGAAGAAGAAAAAGTGGAGGGGAGTTAGAAGATTGTGTGTGAGAGAGAGAGAGAGAGAGAGAGAGAGAGAGAGAGATAGAACAACGATCCTGGTGTGAAACAGTCGTAGAGAAGGAGAGTGGGTTTAAAGCAACCCTAAGTGGCCGTGACCAAGTTTCACCCTGATGCCAGCTCACATGCTGCATGCTAGTCCACTGAGGAAACACAGTCTCTGAGGAGTGGCAGTAACAGACTTGTTTTGATGATTCTACTTGTGGAGTGGCTTGAACGACAACTTCTGCTCTTCGTAAACATTGGCGTATTAGACCTGTCACATTAACTTTATAAGGCATTATGTTTGCCACATTTATAGTATTTGTACCTGATGCTAGGAATGTTGTTAGATTTGTTGGTGTGCATGTGGTCTTATATCAAAAAGAGACATGTTAATCAAGCAATGATGATACTACTATTCACCCTGGAGGTAACATAGATGTCAATCTTCACAGCAGTTCATCCAATAGTTGTCATTTAAAGTGGTAACCTCATATCAGCTACATATTTCACATTCCATCATGTAATTGTTGACCTGTATTCCCGTGGTGACCAAGTAATGGTCATGCCTACAGCTAAAGCAGCATTAGTGCATTTCAGCAGGAACCAGTGGGCCACATAGAGCCATGAGGCATATTAACACAGTTTGTTTGCAAATGTTTTTCATTGTAGGAACATTATTGATGAGCACCAGCTGTATCTCTTATGTTTGTAGTCAGATGTCACTGAGATTCCCTCTTAATATGAACACAGTCATTGTTATTTGTCTTTTGGGCAGCTTATCTGCAGAGGTACACAAAGTACATCGCCTATCTTTTATTTGCCTACACCTACTTACACACCTCTCTCTCTCGCCATCTCTCCACCCTACCTTATTAGCTGATCATGCGTAAGGAGACCTGTTCTATTTTTATTCCCACCCCCTCCCTACACATCACTGCTGCACTGTGTGTGTGTGTCTGTGTGTGTTGCACATCTTCTCTTATTGAAGGTGGCAGGGTAGAAAAGAGAAAGTCAGAGAGCTGGTCATGACGCCATAAAGTGAAAATCCAGACGATGTTATGAATAATAGAATCAGAGGGATGAGGCCATAGAGACATAGTCTGGAAGAAAAAACAGAGAGAAGGATTCGGAACAAAAGGACACTGAGTGACAATGACTTCATAGTGCATGATTCATTGTTTAAGCCGGAAGCAGCTTGTGTACAAACAGTCCTACACACACACACACACACACACACACACTAACCAGACGAAAGCGTGGCTGTGTAGTGTGCAGGTAGTTTCTAACCCCAAGTTTAACTCAAGACCAATGTCACAGTCATGTAGTGTTATAACCGAATTAGTGTCACACTGAATAACAGTGTCTGTTATAGGGTTTGTGTGGACAGTGCTGCCAAATGTATTTGGGTTGAAGTGTGTGTGTGTGCTGACCGCAGCTGCAGGGTAAAACCAGTGACTCAGATATTAAGAATTGAGTAATTTGCCATTTCTTTCTTTGTTTGTGTGTGTATCTGTAAGACTGCTTGTGACCAGCTGTTGACCCTGACATCCATAATTGATATGTTTTTAAGCACAAGTGTAAATAGGGAAGAAGATCTAACAGCTAGAAGCTGTAAGCCAGATCGGCTAAATTATAAAAATCTAATTATCATAAGTTTCATTCTTTTCTCTGCCATAGTAGAGAAAACATTGATCCCTCTTAGAGATTAAAGGCCTGCGGCATGTGGCTCATTTATAAAATATACTTCAGACAAAATTGTGCATGAAAAATTTATACTCTTCGCCAAATTCAGTGGAATGCTGATTTATTTTTTCACCATCTCTCTGTAGTGTACAAATCATTACTTAAGGCTTGAATGCTAATGATTTTTTTTTTTTAGAACTGAAATCTACTGCTCTTCCATCCTTCTTTCTGCAGGTTGACGTGTCACCATGACAACAGAAGCAGGCTCTGAGAAAGCAGAGGAGGTGAAGGAGAAAGCAGAGGAGTCAGCTGCTCAAACAGACCAATCAGAGAAGGCCACAGAAGAAACCCAGGAAGTGACAAAAGCAGAGAGCGAGGTTAACGAAAAAGAGAAGGAGAAGGAGAAAGAGGGGAAAGAGGGAAAAGGAATATCTCGATACCTGCCAACATGGCTTAAGAAGCAAAAGTCTCAAAGCCAGGTAGAGTACATTCATACTGTTTTTGTAAACAAATAGAAAAGTGTACTGGTTTTAAGTCCATTTTTGTTTCTGGCTCATCAAGACGTCCCCGACAAAGGAAGCCCCACCTGCCGAGGAGCCCGACAGCAAGGTGACGCAGGAAGAGGAGGCGCCTGCCCCAGAGGTGAACGGTCACGCAGAGGAGGTGGAAGAGAAGGAGGAAGTGAAGTCGGAGCAAGTGAGGGAAAAAGAAGAATCTCATTCCAACGCCAGTGCAGACACTGAGGTAATTTGTTGTGTCTTATCCACAACATAATAGTCTAAGAGATGAGGAGAGAATGGGGTCTGCTTTACAGAATAAGCAGCAGTTATTGGTAGGTGCTCATAATACAAAAAGTGGACTCAGTGTATCCCACAATGCATCACAAAAAACTTAGGAGCATTATGGACTGTCATGCACTGTGCTCAAGATCTTTTTAGCCAGTAGCGATGCAGCACCAGCAGTTAACAACACAAAGACAACGCTGTGAGTAGTGTCCGAATGTGCTTTGCAGATGAGTTCACTACATGAGTTCACAGGCTGAACAGCAGTGTAGAGTAAATTCCTTTAACAGAGTTTACTCAGTGTTGTTGACAGTACTGTTGTGCTTTATACTGAATTCAATGAAGACATGTAAATTCTTAGAAAGACCATATTTTCCTAGTGTTCGACATGTTGTCATAGTTCTCTGGAAACAGTTCAATCAGAGCCTTTTTAGTGTCAATGTTATGTGTCATAAAAAGTTGGTTAGTGAGTCCCAGAGATCAAATTACGCCAAAGCAAGAACAACACACAACACTCTTACTTAAACCCTGACATATGATGTTGTTAGTGTGGTTGCATTTGCTGTTCAGACTGCATTGAGCATTGATAGCAGGTTTTTCAGACTGTTTAAACTGCTCCTCAACCGAGGGCAGAAACAGACACACACACCCACAAAGCTATTCTTCCTAATGGACTCACACATGCATGGACTCTTCCATCCAGTGATCACATTCGGCCACCCAGGCCCACCCAGTGACATCAACATTTCAGTAATCAGGCCAAAAGAAACGCCTGCGTTTTCTAAGAGCAAAATAAGACCAGAAGGGGAATAACACAGGAGAACAACGGGCAGAAAAGAGTTTCCCCTCTTGTTTAGTTTTGATAAAAGCTCCAAATGCAAATGAAAACCACACTTTTTAAGAAGACTTGGCAGAGACAGTAAGCAACTGTACTTCTAACTGTTGTTTGACGTAACTGACCTGTTTGTCTTGCATCTTTGCAAACACCATCAGCCTGTCAAAGAAGAGAAGGTGGAAGAGAGTGCAGAGAAAAGCCCAGAAGAGACCAAGGAGACAACAGAGGGAGAAGGAGCAGAGGAGGAGAAGAAAGGACAGCAACCAGAAGGGGAGGCTGAAGGGGGAGAAGGGGGAGAAGGTCAGACCTCCATTTTCCAGTCTCCTCTTCGTCTGGTGAGAAAGAGCAAGATGAAGCTGGTGGTGTGTCACGTGACGCTCCTGGATGGGACTGACTTTACCTGTGAGGTGGAGGTAAGAATGACAGTATGCAGAGGCACACACACACACACACACAAAGGCGTGTACGTATGGAACATTAACATGGATGTGAAGAGGAACATAGAAGAGAGGAAACGGTTAATTCTGCAGGTTAAAACTCGTTTCTGTGATGTAAGGATTTTGTCAGAGACAGAAAGGACTGACTCACTGTCCATCTTACGTTTGCAGGTCAACTAGGCCACACGTGAGTGCCAGTGTGTCAATGATGTAATCATTAATAGGATCAGCTTTAGTGTGTGTGTGTGTGTGTGTGTGTGTCTGTGTGGTTTTAAACACGCGGGGGTATTTTTAACTTTCTGACTTAAAGCACAGTAATGGCAGAAGCACATTGTTTTGGGGTGTAGTGTAGGGATAAAGCAGAGCACGCTGCAGGGGCTCGTCTGGTGACTAGAACACACACACATACACACACACGTATGTTTGCACACCCACCAGATTATGGGGGTCTCACCAGATTAGTTTCCTGCATCTGTTCCTGCTCCGTAACAAGCACGTGCCCCTACAAGACCTCCCAGCGCCCCCCCCCTAGACATTTACTTAGACATGCTCATACAGATACTCACAATCACATGTCCTTATGTCACGGGCTCTTTTTCCAACAATCTCTTTGGGTTGTAGTCAAACTCACCAGTGTGGGCAGTTAGTAGTCAGCCATTGGATTCAGTTATCTGCATAATAGTGAGTAGGATGTGTGCTAATCAATTTCTAATGTCATTTCTGGGGTTTTTTAATAAGCTGGTTTGATATACTTGGTGTGAATATGTTGATGGAAGTTGATTCTGCTGCTGGTTTATTATTCAGCAGTCGTTGTAGTACATGTTTTTTTTCATTATTACCACAGATTAGGATGTTAAAAAAAAAGTTGTTTCCCAAGTAACATGTACATTTTTAGCCATACCCCTCCTCACATTCCCACACTCACTCTCATTCAGTGGGAACCTGCCCAGAATAGCCACTGTGCAGGTCCACTGGAGCTGTTACCACTTCAGCTTCTGGTTCAAGGGCCCCTGGACAGAATTTCCCCAGATAAGATTTTTTTTTTTTTACTTTTGGGTTTAGGATTTGCACTGGCAACTTTTACCGTGGAAAACCTGCTTCCTCATCTAAGCTAGGCCAACGCCCAACAGTTGCCTGTGAGAGTCTACGGTTGTTTGAACAGTAGCAGCTTTGTCTCGCAACAGATAATGCTGATACTGCAACTAACTGCTATTGTCCTATAGTGTGCACACACACACACACACACACACACACACACACACACACACACACACACACACACACACACACACATATCCATCTATCCCTCCCTCCACACACTGGCATAGTTAGGATCGCGAGAGGGAGAGATGCACAATGCATTCCAGAGATTAAATTTTCTGTTTTGCCCAGCAGGCCTCCAACACACACACACACACAATACCACACACACACACACACACACTTTCGACTCTAACCTCCCTGTGCGTTCTCCCATCATCCATCTGTCCAGGTTATTAACGCATGGCATCAAATTTATTCCAGAGTAATAACTTAATACATATTTTATTAGTTGTAGTGCTATGAATGAAAACTCTGAGCATACATGTTTTGACTCTCTGTGGGTTTCAAAGGGGAGTCTTAGTGTCACATGGTCTTAATGCTGTTTCGAAGAATTTCATTAGTATTGCTTTCAGCAGGATTTTAGTGTCACACGGTTTAAGTAGCGTTTCATAGAATTTCAGTAGGTTTCAGATATAAGGCTATAAGTTGCTTTGAGTTTGACACTATGAGGTATACTTCAGAATATAGACATGATTGTAAGCTCTGTTATAGAACTGCATATGAGACTTAATTTACCTTGGATGACCTTCTCACATCAGTGTCATGTAGAATTAATAAGTATTTTTTTTTTAACATTGGTAGAGAAGTGTGTCTTTAATGCCATTTTTATGCTCCGTATCACGGTGACAGCCTGCAGACATTAGACAATTGTCCACAAGGAGTGCCTTGCTTGAAGGCACACTGGCATAGAAGGAAAAGGTCAGATTCTCACATTCTTTGTTGACTGCGTGTACGTTTGAGCAAGTATAGGAAAAATGCCGCAGATGTTTTTAGCTTTCCCAGGACGAAAAGGAAAAATGCACTCTTTCATCATCTTCCTTCCACTGTCACCACGCTCTCTGCAAGTCTGTCTGTGTAAACCCCACTCTGTCTCCACACAAGCGTCAGGCCGAGGCTGTGCTGACTAACTGAAAAGAACTGGGCATTATTTAACGATTTCATTCTTTCTCATCTCTTCCACCCTCTTTCCGTCTGACCTTCTGTCGGATGCAAAAGGGTGCTGTTGTGTGTTTGTGCATGCACAAGCATGCATGGATGGATGTGTGCTAAATGTCATCATCATAGTTGAGTCTGGAGGATTTTATGCCTAAGACTCCTATTGGGTTCATGAAGGAATGTGTTGCCCAGAGAGCAAAGGAAATGAATCAAAGAAGCTATGAACACAAACATGTGATTGAACTTATGTAAGAGGAGCTGAATCCATGAAGCATTTTGAATGTCAGGTATTATTTGAAGCCAGTAGAGATATTACAGAGTACATTTTTTTGTAAGGTATAGTAAGTATACATGTTTAAATGTTTGTGACCTAAGTCTCCACCTCTCTCTGTCTTTGCAGAAACGAGCTAAGGGTCAGTACTTATTCTTCAAGATGTGTGAGCACCTTAATCTTCTGGAAAAGGACTACTTTGGTCTGACATACATAGACACTCATGAACAGAAGGTATGTATCATTACATGCATACACAAAATGGAATGTATGCCAAATATGTCCGTAATGTACACATGTAGAAAGTAAGAAATGGATGCATGCATAGTGTTAGTTACACTGTTAACATGACAGAGTTTAACGGTTGTCTCAGTCTCCCTTTTCTCACATTATCTTCCTCATTCCAGTGCTGGTTGGATCCCACAAAGGAAATTAAGAGACAGATACGCAGTAAGTACTACTTCTCTCATCCATCCATCCATCTATAAATGTAAACGGTCCAAGTATACTTGTATCAAAGGAAAAACAAACTTGATCAAGTTGAACAAAGAGACCAGAGACACATGACACCAAACAGCAGCTGTCTGGCAGTGTGAAGGTTACCAGGGTGTGATCCTCTCACTTTATTATTAATTGACCTCTGTTAATGTAACTGTTAATTGATAAATAAAACAGGAGTTGTGGCATCTTATGTCGCACCCATCAAGTGTGGAGGACAGTGAAGCATATAAAGTATTATCTTACTTTTGAACGCATACGTATAACTATGGAGAAGCTTTTTAGCTTTTTGTTGTTGTCTGGTTATTACTTAGAGAATACACTCTGGATATTAGCCGTAAATGTTGCAAAGGCTTAAAATTCTTTGCACTTGCTGTATTTTTTTCATTCTTCTTTTCACCATATAAGCCAAAACAGGCTTTAACACACAGTCTAAAGCTTCAAATTACACTTTTATGAGCACAAACATGTAATTATGGCTCATATAATGTTTTTTTTAAAGCAGAATATATGTGAGCTTGTTACGTCTGGGTGTGTGCAGAAAGTGTTTGGTGTGTGTCTGTGCGGTGTTTGTGCATGCCTGTGTCTTTGTGGCTGTCACAGTGTGTGCCTGTGGTTCACGGATGGGAGCGCATGCATCTATCTGCATGTGTACATTTTTCTGTGTGTGTGTGTTTATAGACAAGAGAAGGAGAGACTTTACCATGTGACGTTCATTTGAGGTAGATGCTTACACACGCTGTGTCTATGTGTGTGCACTGCAACACACAAATGACAGGGTTGACTCCATTGTGCTCTAAGCTGTCATCAGTTTACACTCAGATGTCACAACTCTGCTTTCCTACATAATGAGCTGGGACATAAACATTTCTCGTTTTTATGGGATTATTTTGGAGAAAGCTTATAGCTGCTGCTGTTTGTGCTGAGCCAGAGCAGCAGGATGCAAAGTAGATGTAAAGTAGAGCTGTGAATCATCAACTGTAGCCATTGTAGTAGCAAAAAAAAAACATTTTTACATTTAAGTCAACATGTAAACACTAATATACAGCATTAAACATCAACTTAGAATCGGCAATCTCATGCATGTTAGTAATACTAGTCACTTTTGCTCATATTATGGAAGGAATGGAGGAAAAACTCAAAAGAAAGAAGAAGAAGAAAGAAAATATACTCCAACTAAGTGAAGTATCAGGTAGGAATAAACTAAGAGCCAATGAAAATAAAACTCCAAAAAATGAAGCTGGCTGTTTTAAATCAAGATTTCCACTGTCACAAATGACAAAAAATGGAAATTCAGCAATAAATCTCAAGTAAGCACCAATCAAGCAAGCTCCTTCTTATTGTTATTTTACTCTGACAGGTAATGACAACAGTATTTTGTCTCACTTTAAATGCCGGACTGACTGCACAGAGCACAGGTCTGGATTTAGTCCAGTCAGTGGATCTCTTCTTTGGAGCGTGTGGCTGCTGTTAATGTTTAACAGCAGTGCTCAGGTTTACTCCATAATCAAACTAACCTTTTCTAGTTTTAGGGTGCTGATACTGTGAGCTGTCATGGTGCAGTTACAGCCAGCTCAGTTCAGTTGCTTTGATTAGAATTAACAGGCACTAGAATTTTTGGTGATATCGGGGTATCTTTGGTGAGATGAGAAATGACAGAAAAAAGTTGAAGATGTATGAGTATGTGTAAAAGTATTGTGTGGAACACAAAAGGGCTGATGGTCGAGTAGAAAGATGAGATGGCCATGAGAGACTCCCAAAGCACTTAGTGCTGTTAGGAAGACAAACAAACTCACTTACAGACCGTCCACATATACTGACGCACATTGATTCACACACACAATCCAGGAAACAGTCATACCTTATTGATGTACTACATATGTGACAAAATGGTGATCAACTAAAGAAGCACCATCACCTTGTCCTCCACCTCACGTGTTGCATCTCTCCTTCAAGCTGTCATTGTTGAGTTTCTTCACAGTGCCCACCATTCTTCCTGCTCCTCTGGTCTGTGTCACATGTGTTGGTGTCTAGATGTGTGTGTGTGTATGTGCATGTTCACATGTGTGTAAATGTGGATGCCTGTATGACCTTGGGGGAGGAAATGGTTTTGCTGTGATGTCAGGTTTTCTCAGATTGAATTTTCCAGATGACGTGATCTCCATGTTCTGTCGTGTGTGTGTCTGTGTGTTGTTGAGTGAGGTCAGGCCGGACAGATAGGAAGAGAAGGCATGGCAACGTGGCTTTCTGTGTGGCCAAGAATAGAAAATTAGAGCCAAATGAAGATTGAAATGACATTAGAGCAATTCAAAAGGAAATGTGATTACACTACAGTGATGAGGCTGTTAGTGGTGATGGCTGGGTCTCCGTTTATGAGCAGGATGGTATTTGGTGAAGCTAGAATGAAAAGTTATGCAATAGTAGATCTGCTGTGTTTTTATGTGTGCATATGCTTGCATGCATTACGTACCAGGCTTAGTGCGGTTGAAAAGCTGTTGTGCGTTAGTTACTCTGATCTCATTCTGTTGCCCTCTCTGACTTTTTGATGGAGATTTTTTGTGCATTTTCTCATGTTCATATGTGATTTGCTTTAATTCATAATAATCCGTCTGTTTCCAGGTAACAACTGGCAGTTTTCATTCAATGTCAAGTTCTACCCTCCTGACCCCTCACTGCTCACTGAAGACATCACAAGGTACACACGTCATGATGTACTAGTGATGTACAACCTGTACTAATTGTCCTATGTCTTTCTTTTGTTCCAATGGAACAAGCTACAAATACTGAGTTGACACATTACCATCTTTTAACTTTACTGCAAACCATTAGCCGACCACTGCTTACCTACTCTTCTAGCAAAAACAGAAATGTTCCTGGACAATTATACGTTCGGATAGTCAGCGGTCACTTCTTCTTCAAATTCCTGAAAAAAAAGCTTTACACTTGAATTATCCATCACTTTAGAAACTTTGGCTGCTGTTTAGAACAGAATTGAAAATGTGAGTGACATGGAAAGTAAAAGGTGTTAAAGGTGTAGGCACAAAATACAAAATACTGCAGAGTCAGGTGCTTATTATCCTGTAATTAGGGATAGAATATTGAATGTTTAAAAAAAAAAAACAGGCCAAAGTGGTTTTGTGCTCATCGTTGATTCATTTGTATTTATACGTATGCACACACACAGGCACGCTCTAAGCTGACTGCCTTTAGGGTGAAGTGTATGTCTAATGGAGTGAAGAACTTCTCTTAAGCTAAAGGCTACACAAGGACACACACCGACAACTGACCTGCTACGGAAAGAGTAGCTGCCTTGTAGTGCTGTACAGTATGTGTGGAAATTAACAAGAAGGCCCTGTATGACTGGGATTTAAGCCTCAGTGCCAGCAAATAATGTACCTGTCCGCCTGTGTCACTCACACAGAAGCTCTCATTCAGATAATGAGTTCATCCACAGATGTTACTGTACACAACCGAACTGTACATAACATGTATGTTTGCTCACTGCAAACATACATGTTATGCAACTGAATGTGAGTATGTCATGGTGAGGATTAGACATGAGGTTATCCCGACAAACCCGCGTAGCAGCACACTGAGAAAATTGTACAACAAACACGGCTCTAACAAAGACATTTAATCCTCACCACCTGACCCCGTGCTTAGGCTTCACAAGAGGAGACGGCATGTCTCTGCAGAGATTCTTTTATTACTATTATGATCAACGTGCGCAGTTCCAGTTCAAAGAAGAGCACAGAAAAGGCGCTTGACTTCCGTCCCTCTGTCTGTCTGTCTGTCTGTCTTTCTCTTAGGTACCTTTTGTGTCTGCAGCTCCGGGAAGATGTGGCTTCCGGGCGCCTGCCATGCTCATTTGTCACTCATGCTCTGCTTGGGTCATACACACTGCAGGTACATGTTTGTGTTACATCCCTTTGTGTGTGTGTGTGCATGTATGTGGCAAGTACAAGTGAATAAACTCACATCCAGCATGTTACTGTATTTCATTTGGTGTACAGGCAGAATTTGGTGACTATGAACCTGACCAGCCTCGCCCTCTGGATAACATCGGTCAGCTGACCTTTGCGCCCAATCAGAACAAAGAGATGGAGGAGAAGATTCTTGAACTACACAAATCACACAGGTCAGAGAACACGGAGCCATTTTAGGACAAAGTTATCTCTCTTTTGTAACCACCTGATTTTGTTTTCACTGCCCTACAACATCAGAAATATGGCATTGTCTTTACGTTTATCTGAGAGTTCTTAAAATTCATTCTGCATTTCATTTTTTAGGGGAATGACACCTGCACAAGCTGATGCCCAGTTTCTAGAAAATGCCAAGAAACTGTCCATGTATGGCGTGGACCTGCACCACGCTAAGGTATGAATACACGAGCGAATCCTTTCCTCTTCTTTGTTGTTGACATCTGGGGATTTGCACAGTTTCTTTGATGTGGAGAAGGCGTGCCAGTGTGCCTGCATGTTTGTGTCACTGTATCTGTGTGTGTGTCTGTGACAGCTGTGCAAACACTCTGTGAGGCCATTGCCATGGGAACAGCTAGTCTCTCTCTCTCTCTCTCTCTCTCTGGGATAGCAGGTCATCAGCAGACTGCGTGCATGTTTCCATGTATGTCTAAGTATGTTTGTGTGTCTTCGTGCAATAGGGGGAGATATGTATTTGAGACTTTAAATAGAAAAAGAGGATGTGAGATTAAGTAAGGGAGAGAGAGAAGAAAATAAGGCAGGAGTGAGATGCGGACAGATCCATGAAAGAGAGAAAGAGGCGAGTCCCCTTTAATGGCATGCTCCACTTGTTTGCAACACTGAGGGAATCAGGGGGAAAGATGAGAGCAGCAGAGAGAGTGCTTCTACTGCTGAAAGTCTTTTTATGGCACACAAAAGTTGCAGGAATTTAAGAAGTTGATCTATTTCTGTCTGGTGCCATTAATGTTTTTCTCATTTTATTACAGTTTGTTTTTTGCCAAATGTATTTTTTATTATTTGTGCTGTCACACGGCAATATTTAATCACAACGTTTTAGTGTTTTAATTGAAAACTTCACTGCTACGCTGTTTAGTATGCCAACAAATAATGATCCTTTCAGATACAGTATGCCAACAGCAGCAAAATTTCCAATAGTATATGCAACCCACCATGCCTTTCTGGATATTCTTTGTGACCAACAATCCCCCTGCATAGAAGAAGAAATATAACCGAGTTGCTCAGAAAGCATATTTGTGTAGGTTGAACTCTGACAGTATGTGTGTCCTTGGTGAGCTTTGAGATAAGACATGTAGCAACAATGTGTCAACAATATTTGAATGGATCAAAGTTTAAGTATTTCCTACATAAAGAACGTAAAATGTAGAGGAATATGAGACGTGGAATAAAGTGTCTTGTTTATGTGAAATTAGAGTTATTTTATACAGGGTATTAGTGTCACAGCTGGGTGGGGTCTTTCATATTATGCAGCCTAATAAAGGGGATTATATGAAAAGTAAGGAGACTCAACATCTGATTTCAGAGTGGAGACAGACTGACTGGAAAATGCTTTGCTGTTACATCCATTCTGTTAGAGTAATCAGCCAAATTGCTAAAATGTATCTGTAGCTGCAGCACAAGGACTGAGATCGAAGAGCAGCTAATAGCATGGCAAGGCCATGTGATGTGTGTGTGCGTGTCCCAGTAAAACTGTCCATTATCAGCGTATCGCATTCTCCATTAGTCCAACAGATTTTTCCCTCTGTTAATTCAGTACTGTAATCAATACCTCGCTTACCAGCACCAGATGGCCTTGGATTTAAAAGCTTTGTTAGCGTGTTGGTCTGCCAGATAACTGTGTTACAGTCATACTCAGTGACAGTGTTTGTGTGTGTGGTAATTGACTTCCTGTTGACCTTAAGCAGACTACTTAAAAAAATCAATTGATATACAGTATATGATCTGTTTTGGACAAAAACGGGCAAAATATGTATTTCTGGTGTTTTGCAGTGATCAGTTGATTAATGCAATATAAAATGTGTTTCTATCGCTGTCACAGGATTCAGAGGGTGTGGACATCATGCTCGGTGTGTGTGCCAATGGACTCTTGGTCTACAAAGACAGACTTCGGATAAATCGCTTTGCTTGGCCCAAAATACTAAAGATTTCATACAAGAGGAACAACTTCTACATCAAGATCAGACCAGGAGAGGTAAATGTACACGTGTCATTCAATCCTGTGTAAGAAACCGATGCAGGTTGTCATTCTGCCAAGTGCTAATACAGTGTGATTGCTGCTTTTTTTTATAGACAGAGCAGTTTGAGAGCACAGTGGGATTCAAACTCCAGAATCATCGATCTGCCAAAAGGCTGTGGAAGGTCTGTGTGGAGAATCACAGTTTCTTCAGGTATAAAAATTCATGAGTATTCTATTAACATGCAGATGATTTTCAGAGATTTGCAGTCTGGAGTTTAAAGTATGAAATCATTTTTAATTCAATTTTATTGTCTGAGGCAACAGACACTCACTTATTCACCCGCCTGGTATGCCAGGTTGTGCATGAGTCTATGAAAGAAAGAAGCCTTCATATCCTGTTCAATTGAGACATTTCCTGGAAACATTTTTGCAACCCTCACACATGTGCCTGTACATTTTACTGCACAGTAAATCACTCTGAATAAGTTTTTAGAATTCGGCTTCCTCTCCCCCCCCTCTCTGTTCTCTGTCGGTAGGTTAAACGCACCCGAACCTCCTAACAAGGCCCGCTTCTTGACCCTGGGTTCCAAGTTCCGCTACAGCGGGAGAACTCAGGCCCAGACCCGCCTGGCCAGTTCCCTCATAGACCGACCTGCGCCCAAGTTTGAACGCACTTCATCAAAACGCATCAGCCGCAGTTTGGATGGAGGTAACGTACAACTCAGTACAACTCGGAACAGATAGAAAGATGGATGACAAGAGGAATGGACAGAGTGAAGGACAGATAGAGGGGTCATAGATTTAACAGCTACAGAGGGTCATGTGTTGTGTGTGTGTGTCTCAGTGTCTGACCAGATACAGGAAATAACTGCAGCATATGTTTCCTGTCACACAGTGACAGTCTGAGGGAGAAAGATAGGGAAGAAAAGAAAGAATGTTCTACATATATGAAAGAAAGGCAACACAACGTGTAGTACAGCACACCAGCGTGCAAGCAGCTCTCATGTCAGTCACATGTCAGACTAACACACAACACAGAACGCTTCAAATTGGTCATGGGCGGCTTTAAAGTTAACATGTACACGGCAGCTGTTCACTTAGTGTGCAAAGGTATCATGTGAAGGTTACCAATAACACGCTTTTTTTAATGAGGTTTTTCAGATTTAGCTTTACACATCCCATTTCATGCAGCTGTGCACCTCTGGTTCATATACTTATCCCACTGTGTCACATTGTCCCCTGCTGGACACATTGCGGTACTGCAGGGATCTTTCTGTTATAGCTTAAAAATATGTATACATAGCTTGAACATCTGTGTACCTATCCTGCCTGTTGTTACTGTTCAGTTGTTAATCAATTCATTGATTAAATTGTAAAGATTTAGTTTCAATTGGCACAGCTGTTTCTAGTGTGGGGAAAAAAATAGGAAAAGTACAAGAATGTTAACTGTCAGTGTGTGTTTCTCATTCCTCAGCACCGATGATCAGCATAACTGAAGCTGAGAACGGACGTGAGCCTCACCTGGAGCTCCATTCTGACTCGAAGGTGTGTATGTGCATAAAAAAAGCAAAGAATGTTTTTCTCTGTACTGAAAAACTACAGAGAGGTATGTTAATTTGTTAATATGTTGTAGAAAACAAACATTTCTCTTCTCATTTTTAGATAATTTGTCGTTGTAAATATTATAGTACAGGAGGAACTGCTAACTTTATTGTTCACAGAGGTTGTTTATTGTTTTTGTGTGTGTGCATTTTATTTGTCTTTCCTGGTCTTATGTATATGCTTACATGTGATCTACACAGGAAAATCTCTTCTATACTGTGTATTGTGAGTACACGGTATATCAGGAAAACTATCCTTAAATAGGGATGTGATGATGAAAGTTTGCACAAAGTTCGATCTTGTGTCTTTCTCCATTCAAAAGGATGGACGTAATATGTGAGACAAATACTTGCCATGGGGAATACCAGGAATTTGGAGAGGCTTATTATGCTGTTACTTGTGTGTAGGCAGACATAGTAGGTTTAAGTACTTAATTTAGATACATAACTAATTGTGTTAGAGTAAGGCAACCACTACTGTTTTATTCCATTGAGTGATATCATATACTTGAATAAGAGAGATTAAGATGAATGCAGAAGGAGAAGGTGGCACATAATTTGATGACTGCCTGAGGTGAAACCTCATAATCTTAATTTTTATGGATTTTTGCAGTTATTATGTACTATAGCAACGGTTATAGGTAGCCAAGCATTCACTCTAAATCCTCTGGACTCTGCTGTGTCCACCAGTGTTACCCTGGTACTGGAGCAGAGTGTTACTGTGTGCTTTGCATGACTGTTCCACCTCCCTTTCCTCACTGGCACCCTTTTTTTCCTCCTCCTCCTAACCCTCACTGACATCCCAGCACCTTGGATTTGACTCCTCTGTCAGTGGTCCTTGACACTGTCTCACCAAACTCCCGTACCTACTGTTCTCTGCACTGTTCTCTACTCTGCAATCTTCACTTGTGGACTATTGTGGTGTGTTCACTGACTAATGTTATGTCTTTTTCCCTCTCTCTTTTTCCTCCTCACACCTTTTATTTGCCGTTTTTCACATCTCTGTTGCATGCTCACACGTTCATTTCATGGAAATGAAATGTTTTTTTTATGCACACGGTGTCATTTGCTTTGTTGTTTAACTTTATTTCTTCATGGATTGCTTCCTCGATTGTGGATCTTTCCTACTGTTCTCCCCTGTCTCTGCTATTTTGTTTTTTTTTTCTTCTAACGTATTACATCTTTCCTTCAATTCTCTCCCATTAGTCAATCTTCATGTTTCCTCTCTCCTTCTCCTCATCATCCTCACTCTCATCCATCCCCCCTTCTCTGGACTCTATCTCCGAGCTCGACCGCGGCCTTTCTGACATCTCCGAAGACGAAGACCACATCAGCGACACCGACACCACACACGCACTGTGGAACCTTCCCTCGAACACATTCTCCATTTTCTCTGATCACCATTTGGCTGATCTCGAACGCTTCGCTCAAAACCCCCTGTCCTCCTCCCACCCTGTCGCTACCACCCAAACATTCAGTTCAGAGCTTTTGAAAATTGAGGAGGGCTGCCAGGATGAAACCAGACCAATAGCTGGACTTCCAAATTGGCAGAGCTGGTTCTCTCTGAAGGGTGTGGTTAAATGTGTTTCATTCATGTTGTGTTTTTTCTCCATATCAGGAAATGGAAACAGGTGTCAGCTCACAAAGTTGAACATTTTTATGCCTGCTGCGCTCAGACTAATGTCAAAGTCAGTGGCAAGCGTTAAGAGATTTACCATCGCTGCACCCAAATTTATGGCTTACAACACGATTACATCCAAATTATATCAAATTCTAAACAGTTTGGTTTTTAATTGGATGCATTTTGTGGCATTTTTTAAGCGATACCTTCCACCTAAATGTATAAATTATTTAGCTGCTGTTCCTTCACAGCTAACGCAGCTATGTTCATCCACTGTATCGTTTCTCACCTATCCTACAATCATCTCTTCCTTTTCCTCCCTCTCCTCCCTCTCTTCTCTGCCCTTTTCTGCCCCATCTCGCACCTCTCCTCACCCTTTCGCCACCTTCTCTCGTTCTAACCTGACTGCGGCCGTACATCGATATCTCCGGAGTCCCTCCCCTCTTTTTTTGCCCTGCCTGCTAGTGGTCTTCCTGCTGGTCGTGATGCTGACGGCAAGCCAGTCTTTGGTCTTAGCCCTGATTTTAGCCACACCCCTCGGCCTGACCCTGTGCTACTTAGAGAACGTGGTGTCCAGTCAAAGAAAAAACATCTTGCCCGTGTGTATCGACGACAGGCCAAACGATCAGCCCGAGAATCAGTTAACCCCTGAACTCCACAAACGATCCCCTCCGACACACACACCTCCTCGCATCCGGCACCACACAGGTGCTACGTGGATGCAAGAGATGTGTGATCCAGCCGCATAGGCACGCCCTCACATGTTTCCCCATTCCTGCCTCACTTTCCACTCCCCCTATCTGTGAGCCTTTGACTGTCACCTGCTTTTGTTACACCTCTCTTCTCACCATCCCTGCACGCTGCCAACCCCACTGTGCCGTTTATAAAGAGAGTAGAATAAGTAAGAGCAAACAAAGTATGTAGGGAGGATAAAGGGTAAATATTAGAGGAACATATTATTATATTAGAGACAGTGTAGGTATATTAAGAGTTTTAAATGTAGTACAGTGTTGCAAGACGTGATACTCAGAATTCAAAACGAGTTCCTGCTCCGTCAGCAGATGAATGTCACACTTGTCAAACAAAGTTAAGGCATTATAAAAGTAATGACTATTATATAAATAAAAAAAATCTTAATTATTTTTGACTGGTATGCCAGTTGCTCCATTTAGCCTTGAAGAGGTGAGGCGGCACTTTAGATAAGACTAGATGTTAGAAGAACTAGACACATAGACAAGGTACAACCTAAAGCACTTAAGTCTTGTATATGTTATTGCTAATGAATGTAAACGGTGTTACACTTTACCTTGGTCCCTGAGGTTCAACTCTCAGCTACATATATAAAAAAATAATGCTTGTCTGTGGTGGCCATTTGGATTTTTGTTGTAATGTGAGGCAGTTGACGTAGTTAAAGATGGATGCACTGGAAACACCTAAGCATAGTGTGAACACTTAAAAATAATGTACAGAAGTAGCCATTTAGAAAGAATATACATTTGTATCCTGTGATAGAAATATACTTTAACACATTTTTATGTAGATTAGAAGCAGCTGTTAACACCTGCTTGTCTCCATGTATATAGAGCATCTCGGGCATCTTTTATTGATGTTGTGAGTAGGATTGTTGTTTTTTTGTTTTTTTTTGAGGTCACATGACCAGCAGTCCTCCATAACACCAAGGTTGCTGTGAGGGTAAAGAAAATAGCTTTTCCCATCATCCATTTCACATTTTTTTTTTTTTTTTTTTTCTCCGTGCCCCTTCATTTTGTCATGACTACCATCACCATGACAACGACATTGAAGGTTAAGGAGGTGGATGTAAGCCCTGGCGATGCGGAAGCCACGTCCCTCCAGGTCTGTAAGGCCTGTCCCTACCCAGCATGCTTTGCAATTTCCTAAGGAAAACAATTACAAGTAGTGTAACAATAGCTTTGAATAGTTAATGGAACTGGTTTCATGGTGTACCTGTCCTTACTCTCTCCCCTGCTTTCACTACAACAACAACAGTCACCTGGACCCAGTGAGGCTGACCTCTCTCAGGTTCATACTCCGTCACTGGCTATTTTAGTGTTTATTGGTCTGTCCGTCATTTTCTCTGACCCCCCCCCCCCCCCCCCCCCCCCCCCCCCCCGTGTGGGTTGTTGTTTTTGTTCGATTCACTTTTTTTTTTTTAGGGTGAAGTTGCCCAGGCGTGGTGATGTGGAGTCAGTTTTGGGTTAGGGTTAGTCTGGAATTTTTGCTATTATCAGTGAAAACTGAGCATATTTAGTTATACATTTATTTGAATCACAACCTGATTGCAGATTAGGTCTACCTATAAAACAAACTGATCCTGAATGGGCACTTTCACCCCGTGTCTCCACTTTCAGATGCTCTGCTGTGGCTTACAGTTTCACTTTGGTGTGTGGTTTCTACCTGCAGTTCTTATCTTTTTATTTTTGGATTTTGCTGAAAACACATTGGGGTTTGTTGGTCTGTGGAAGCCTCTCTTGGTGTTGTGGTATTTTGAGTGCTTTGGGTTTTGCATGTGTTAATGTGGGTATGAGTACCACCATTTGATTCATAAAATAAAATGTTCATTTGTGTTTGTACCCCATCTTCTAGTGTTCACCAAAGTGTGGGACATTTGGCTGTCAACACATGTCTGCACTTGTTTGTTTTTTTTGTTTTATAATGTTAACTATTTTAGATTTATTTTTTCATTTTGTACTGTATGTCTGCCTTCCAGAGTCCAATGAGAGTGCATGGGGACAATATTTATGTGAGGCACAGTAATTTAATGTTGGAGGTTGGTACTGTCATCGTCTGATGGCTGAAAATAAGACCTACATGTTTCTGTGTACTCTGACGCCATCAGAACTACAACTTCCTCTGTACTGTACTGTAAAATACTGCTGCCCTCTCGCACTCTCAGGCTCTGTGTGCATGCCCGTGTGCATTTATCTGTGTGGATATGAAGACTACACTCGGCCGTTTCCAGATTCTTGCCTAATTGTTTTTGTTAAATGTGTTTTTTAATGAAAATACTGCAGTGCTAATTACTATGGCAGCTATTTTGAACAGCCCTGTCAGGAAAAATAACTGAAATTCATAGTGACAGAGCAACAGATCTTTATTTAATTCTGCAGATCTCCACAATGCTGCTAGCGTTATAAGCGCCTTTGAATGTAGTGTTGACTACACCTTTTAAACGCTTTCATGAGAACATCTGGTGCGCCTAGCAGTTATTAGATCCGCTTCTTGGAAGCACATCAACTGTTTAAATTGATCAATTCATGGACGTTAAGTGGCGAATAATGGGCCTTGATGGATAGAAATAAAACTGAGGTTGCAAAAGCACTATCCGCACACTAATAAGTTCTTTGCCAAAAGACAACTACTTCATTGTTGTGAAATGCCAAATATTTATTTGATGTGTATCTACGGCAGACTTCAGTAGAGCCTTGCTGTTGCAGAACATTTCCCAGGCTGGTTGTTCACAATGGCTGCTTTGTGAATAGGACTAGCGGTGTCAGTGTGACCTTAATGCATGCTCTGTGCATGTTGAATGCTCTTTTTGTGACTGTTTTTATCTCGCTGTATTTTCAAATCCTCAGTTTTTCAAAGGAAAAAAAACAAATTGTGATTATTGCCAGGCAGCTGTGTGTAACCTGACTAATCCTGCCTTTCCTAACACACATACACGAAGCGCTTTCCTACTGTTGTCTGGTGATTGGCTGTCAGCGTTGAGTGATGTGTGGTTTGATAACATACTAAAACAACAACACCTGTTTGTGCAGAGTGGGGCTGGTAGCGATTCATTGCCAGCCTGAGCTATAGATGTCCACACAGTGTTGGCTGAAACGATTAGACTAAAAGCAGGGACAGACATAGGGATACGAAACAAATATGTTTCAAGAGGTTATGTTTAATTAAACATGTTATCAATCGGGGAATTAAATCCTCAACACATAAATATTCTCATATACCATTACAGAATTTTGTTGATACTCCAGGAGATTAAACAGGATAAAGAACAGCTGAGGGTAAAACC
Source organism: Parambassis ranga (assembly GCF_900634625.1). Taxonomy (NCBI): domain Eukaryota; kingdom Metazoa; phylum Chordata; class Actinopteri; family Ambassidae; genus Parambassis; species Parambassis ranga. Next base: position 12,886,698 of record NC_041043.1, read on the forward strand.
AGCTGTTTGAATGATAAAGGGGAGAGCGAGACGGAGAGAGAGAGCACCTCTACCAGCTCCACATTCTGCACTTTGCCCTGCTGTTGCTGGTCTGATTCAAGTACAGAAAACAACTCCTCAACAAGATGGGGGGCCTTGTTTCACTGCAGCCTGCTTATACAACACAGAAACCAACACATGCTGGTGATAAGAGTTCATTTTCTCAGAGGCTCCTGTGAGACACGGCGTCCATCTTGTTTTCCTCCAGATTGACAGACTAATGTTCCTGTGACCAAATATTTTCCCTTCCCATCCCTCTGTCCTTTTCCCCTTCCCCCCTTCCCCCTTCTCTGTCATGTTCCACCTCCCTCTTTTCCTATGACATTTTTGACTTGCTCTTTCTTTGTTACCACTTTCCTTTTCTGGCCTTTTTCCCCTACCATTTTCCCCCTGTCCCTTCCTCCTCTCCTCCACCTAACATCCCATGATTTCACCTCACTCCTCTTATCCTTTTGCCCATATTTACCTTATCCACTCTCCACCCCTCCCTTTATCCCCCACCTTTCCACTTTTTACCCCCCCCCCCTCCCCTCCTCCTCCCTTCCCTCCCATCCACTGAACCATTAGGACCATGATAAGACCCAAGACGAGGTTCTGAAACACCAAGCTAACATTAGCCAGCTAAAACGCTCCTTTATGGAAGCGCCACCTCCCTCTCCTCCTCAGCCCAACCAGTGGGAGAAACGCCTCACCTCCTCTCCTGCCACAACGATACGCATTCAACAGCAACAAGTGGTACGTGTGTCTGGATGTTTATTTGTCTCTGCAAGAGACTGGAATGGCAGATGATTGCTGCAAAAACACATCATCGTGTTTGTTTCTTCTGGCCCTTCTGCTCTGTTGCCTCATCTTAGAAATTGATTCTTTCTTTGGGACTGATCTGCCTTTACTCACTAAAATGGTCTTTGCAGTGGTGTGGTTTTCATGATCTGTTGATTCTTGAATGTATGAGTCCCTCCTACAAAAAAAACACCACAGCTCCTTGTTGATTCTCAGCTGGACTAACATTACATCTTCCTTTCTACAGCACTGCTCTGTCTTGTGTTGAGTTCTGCCCTCCTAACCTCTCTCTTTGTTCTCTCAGTGCTTTTTTTTTTTTTAAATTTCACACGTGTTTGCAGTCTTTTCTCAAATTATCTTCCCTTGCCTACATTTCTTCTCTGTGTTGCTGTAGAGTCTTGAAGAGGAGATAGCTTCTGTACTTTTCAGTAGACACTCTGGCAGTGGATTTTATTCAGCTGCCTGCAGTACTCCTCAACCAACAGTAGATGCCGTTATAACCACGTGTTCTGCTGCTACTGCTTCTTCCACTGCTGTCTGCAGCTCCTCTGCACCACAAAGGCTTCTTAGTTGTCCAACTACTACACTCTCTACCACCGAGGTGCTTCCACTGTTATTGAACATCTGTCAGTTTACTTTCAGTCCAAACCCTTACACTGTGTGTGGTGTAGGTAGCGTGTTACTGGTCTCCTTGAAAGTAAACTGACACTTTGTAGAACTCATGGATTAAAGTTTTCTGCCAGTTGGATTCTTTACCAACGCATTCAGGTTACCTGAACTGAAGGAAGGCGGGTATGATCAAGGAACAAATAAAGTTAAAAATACAGTGTGGTGGGCTAAAGCCGTCTGAATGCTGATGGCTGGTAGCCTGTTTTAAGCATCTTTTTCAGCACACCTCTCCATATTAGTGTTAACATTGTAGTGTAACTGTATACAATGGTGAATGTAGAAGCACAGATGGTTAGCTAACATTATGATTACATGTTTGCTTAGGAAAATTTAGAGACCTTTATATTGTTTTATGATTGTAGGTAGATAATAAGTCACAGTGGCATTAAAAGAAAAAAATCATTATTATACTGGTGTGTACATGCCCCAATGGGTTTTATTATTATAAATTGTAAATTGGGACTTCAATCGCTTTAATCCATGAATGTTTCACCAGATGACAAAAGAGATGATAAAAGCCCATCATGCCTGTTGGATGAATGTTGGCTTCCATTCATCCTGGATGAACTGTTGAAGCACATTAACCTTGATGAATGCGATTCGGCTAACAGCTGTGAATGTCACAGATTGGAAGATGCACTCTTGTTTGTTTTGCGTTTGTAAAAATGTATTGAAATTGAATGCAAGTTAACAAACCCATTCATTCTATGATCATTGCTTCACCAGCATCTTTAGAAAAAAGGGGGACAGGTATTGAAGCAGCAGTTTTTATGGTGCAAAAAATGAGGTGCTCTCATCTTTGGGCTTTGACCTAAATTCACTGGCTTAGTGTGTTTATTGTGGTGGTCTCAAAAACACTGCTGGCTTTAATACCATTTTTCCTTTTGTCTTGCAAAAAACTGAATGCAAGTTGTGCATGAAGGACTAAATAAGAGCATCCATTGCTGTGATAACAAGCATCCTAACATTGCTAACTGCTGACAGTGATGATGTGTGATTGATAATGTCGTGGTAACTTCTCTGTCATGCAGGTCAGTGTGCCCGAAACAGAAGCAGCCGCAGCTGATAACACGGTGTCTGATACCAAAGAACCTGCAAAGGTGGTGCTAACTCTCCTCTGCTATTCCATCCAGCCTTCTGATCATTTCATCCACCACTTCCTTCATTCATTCTCCACTGAAACAACCACTGTTTATTTGTCTTATCTCCTTATTTATTTTTTTTCTTCTAACTTTTTCATGCCTTTTTGTCCACAGTTGAATCTTCATCGTCTTTTTTCCCCTAATGTTGCTTTGGTATGAATTTATTTTCTGTTATTATTATTTTTTTATGTTCAATGATCATTATGCTTTTGTTTTTGTCCCCATGCGTTTGTTGTGTGTGTGTGTGTGCGTGTGTGCACCTCATCTGTGTCCGTGCACTTTGTGTACATGCGTGCTTGTGTATGTACGTGTGTGTAGACAACCGAAGTTGAAATTGAAGAAACGGTTGTCGTCCAAGAGGTTTCCAGAGCAGCCAAACCTGGGCTTGTCACAGTTACACCCATTCCCCCTGCTGAGCCAACCACAGAGCAGGAAACAAGCAAACAGGAAGTGAAAGCTGAGGAGAAAGTAGTAACAGTGGGAAAAGAAGAACCAAAGAAGCAGGAGAGCGTTTCATCCGAGAGCGAGAGTGAAGAGGAGGCGGAGTATCATCCAAATGTCTCTGTGTCCATCTCTCATACACAAATACCAGAGGAGAAGGAAGAGGAGGAAGAACAGGAGGATGACAAGAGGGGGGAACAAGAGGTGTCGGCTCCAGACGCTCTTTCACTTCCAGCTGAAGTCAGCAAGCCCGAAGAAGAAGCCAATCGAGTAGAGGAGGATGCAGGGGCAGAGAAGAAGACTGATGCAGAGGAGAAGGAAGACGAGCGTGAGACGGAGGAAAGCACAGACGATCCGATGATAACGCCCGACGAAGCTCCCAACGGCCTCACCCTGCCCGAAGAGGGTGAGACGGGCATGTCCGCTCCCGCAGAGGAAGAGGAGGAACCTAAAGTGAACGGGGAAGCCTCACTGGTGGAAGTGGAACAGCGGCCACAGGTTATTTGTTGCTCTGAGGTAAAGTCGACTGCAGAGCTTCCCTGGGCTTCAGTCCTTCCTACCAGCTGTAGAAACACCCACTTTTTTTTTCCTTCCTGCCGGTTTCCCTCCTGCTTGCGTGAATATTTAAGCCCCATGTACATCCGCACACTCATCTTTGTGCTGTGAAAACTCTTTAAAGAAGTACGGTTAAAAGTCCAAACAGATGAGCTTTAAATTCACAATTCACCACCATCGCTTTGGTGTGTTGGTCCTAACATCATGTCACCATCATCCACTATGTTCATTTCAGTCTTTATTTTAATTTCACATTTTTATCATCATACCTCATATCATGATCATCACGAGTAGTCCCACACCGTGTGTGGGGGTGTTGCTGTTGTTTTTACGTTGTAATGTAGTGTTGTGAAGTAAATGGGGCCTAAGTGGGAAATGCATGATGCTTTGTAGCCGCGTGTGTGTGTTTTTTTTTTTCTCGCTCTGCATGCTGTGTTTCACCTTTGCCGTGTTTGTGTGTCCTCCACGTGTTTTGGCAGTGATGCTTCTCTTTCTGTTAAGTATTCAATTGGCGTGTGTGTGTGTGTGTGTGTGTGGTGGTCACCATGGTAACGGTCATGTGGAAATCATCATTGCCAACCACTCTGGAAATCGCTACCTGCTCATCTGAATGTCATCCCGGCATGTTGTTTACATTTTGAATAGCTGTGTTGTTGTCATTTGAGTGGCTCGTGTGTTTTTGTTGCGCACACTTTTTTGAGTTGCATGTTGTACACCAAAGATCTGTTGCGCTGCTCTGTAACATCAAGTAGATGTTGTACTCTGCATGCTATTTGGACGCTCATGCCATTATGCATGAATTTTGCTGCGTTTATATATATTTGCATGTACACCTATTGCTACAAGTCACCTTCTATTTGTGCTGTAATATATATTGCAGTTGATTGACAGACATTTTCTGCTAACTGAGGTGAATTTTAAACCAAAGTGAGCCCATACTGTAGATAAAAAAACATCATTCTTTGTCTCAGGTTCAACATACTAACCCCTCTTTCCTCCCCCTCCTCACTCCTCTCTCTCCTCCCTCCCCAGCCACCTGTGGTAAAGACAGAAATGGTGACAATATCAGACACGTTTGCAGCCCAGAAAACCGAGATAGCTACAAAAGAAGTGCCCATCGTACACACGGAAACCAAGACCATCACATACGAGGCCGCACAGGTGCACAATTCAGAAAAAAAACGGGGAGCTCATGCACTGATGTTCCCTTTACATATGTGTGTCAGGATTCATCCGTGTGTTTGTGTGAAACATTTAGATTGTACTGCTCCACAGTGACTCCTTTCTAGCCACAGTGCATGGCGTCATCATTCATTCCCTCACCCACAGAGGTATTCCCATCGTGACGCGCAGCTCATTGTGTGTTTTTGTTTCTCTGTTATCAGCTGGATGGTAATGATGGGGAGCCCGGAGTGTTGATGACTGCTCAGACAATCACCTCTGAATCTCTGTGTACTACTACAACCACACACATTACAAAGGTACAGACAGCGCACTCACAAACATCATCATCATCATCATCATCATCAAACACATCCATGACTTCCAGGGTTCTTGCAGTGTCCAAAAAACGTCTAAACTTTAAATTTAAGGCCTTAAAAAGTCTTCAAATGACCAGATTTTCACCCAAAGGTCTTAATTTTTATTTTTTGTTTTTGCTTTTGTTCATTCCTGAGAAGTGTTGGCCACGTAAAATCAGAGTAAAACGCCACACTCAGAAGCTGCTTTTGCATTGTCTCTCTTTCTGAGGGGCTTGGACAGCTACTGTTGTTGGACCGTGGTACTACAAATCCTCCGAACTGCTGGTCAGTTCGCCGCCATGTTTGCCTTCTTGTCGTAAAAAAAAAAAAAAACATGGGGAATTGTGTTTTCAATAAGGCTTGGTTTAATAACAAGCTATCACCCAGTTTTGCATATCACCCCCGCCGCCCTCACCTTGTCAGCACCCGGTCCCTCCGCACTCCAGCACACTGTCACTATCTCCTCGACTAACGACCCTCGAGCTACATTTGGTTCCAATTACAAAGCATCTGTCATATAACAGATGTACTGATATTTGCAGCATCTTGTTTCAGTTGCGTCGTGTTGGTCTAAAATTTCATTCACAATGGTCTTGAAAGGTCTTAAAAAGGTCTTAAATTTAACTTACTGAAACCTGCAAGAACCCTGATGACTTCACACCTCCTGATGTAGTTTATACTGCCATTTTTTTCTTTTACAATGTTATATTCTTTTTTTATTTAGGTGCCTGTGGTAAATTTTACTTTATTAAAGCCCATTTCACACTGTAAAAAATGTGGTGATGTTAGCATATACGCAGTTTTGCCCCTTTTTCTTGCACATTTCTTTCAGTCTGTGTTGATTTGATTTGATTTTCTTTTTATATTTAATTGTGTTTTTAATTGCGTTCCAGACGTTAAAGGGCGGTTTGTCAGAGACGAGGATTGAAAAACGCATCGTCATCACCGGCGACTGCGACATCGACCACGACCAGGTCAGTTTTCACTCATGCAGCTTTTCCTGGTGTCCCAGCAGCTTGGTCGCTTTGTTCTTACCAATGAAGGATCAATATGTAGATGCTTTTTTGTTACATAGGAAGACATAGGATAGGAAATCATTGTGAGGGAAATGGTTTTCTCTGGGTGCTTAGCTGAAGAAACAGAAGTCTGGTAACATGTCCGTCATGTTGCTTGCAGCTTGAATGCAAATTTGAATATTTGTCATTCACTTATGTAGCGCCACACACAAACTCCAATCACAAGCTGTCACCTCGGTGTCTCGACCTTTTTTGTGGCTCTCTGCGTCTGATGTTTATTGCTTGTCTCAGTTAAATGTTGTGTTCTGTCAAATTTCCATACTGCAGTGAAAATGTATTTGGACAGTGATGATGACATTTCCTAGTTTGCTGTGCTTTGAGTTCACAGAAGGTAGTTGTGTTAGCCAGCACTGTCATGAAATATGCATGGCTTGGCTGTATTTCCCATGCTGTTTGCCAGACATGGGTGTAACAACTCTCAAAACAACATAAAAAGTCTCCTTGTCCATATACATGTTGTCCGACTGATGCCACAAACTCTATGACACGTAAAGCCAGAGGATTGTGGCATCGAAATGCTTGTAGTATTTTAAATATTTTAAGAAGTGAGTCTGTTTTGCTCCATCTTGCTTCACTTTTCGTTTAAGTTGCCTGTCTGGTGTCAGTCGCTGGATTTACACAACATTTTTTTTTTAATAAGCCATCTTACTTTATCTGACTTACATCACTCCTGTTTAACACTGGAAGTAAAATGGCCTGCTGACAGTAAATCCAGCATTTTTGTCCTTTTCTTTATGCTTCTTATTTATTTATTTTTTTCCCATTTAACTCCACCATTACCCCCCTGCACCACCACCACCACCACTGCCTGCTGTGCTCGGTGCTGCCACTGTGTGGCTGCCCCTCGCTACTGCAGGCACTGGCCCAGGCCATTAAGGAGGCCAAAGAGCAACATCCTGACATGTCTGTTACCAGAGTGGTGGTTCATAAAGAAACTGAACTGGCTGAGGAGGAGGATTGACTGAACTCAGGTAATAATAATAATAGCAGATTATTATTATTATTATTATTATTGATTGTTTATCTAGCTGTAGCAGTGCATACCTTTTTGAAATTATAATCACAAGAAGCACTCATCAATGGAAAAGAAAGCTACGAATGAGGAAGAGTAGGAAGCTAATCATCACAGCCAATCAGGCTGATGGCCTTCACCTCTATGTCCCCAGAGCTGAAGGGCCCATCGTGACGGTTTCCTCTGACGACATCCAATGACCTTCATTGCTCTACGACGACCAACCTTGACCGACAGAAAGGGGAGAAGAGGAGCTAGAGAGAACAGGAGGAAGAAGGGTTTAGACACCGGGGACCTGACGGCTGCCACACTCTTGCCTGTTGGTCTTTCTTACTGTGTCTGTGGTGCATCTAAATGTCTCACTGCAAAAATCAAGAAAAAAGGAAAAAAAAAAAATCTCACTCGTTTTCTGAGGGAAGAAAAAGAACCACTCTGTTAGCCTAATCTGACTCTGTAGCTTGTTTTTATTTTTTATTATTAGAGCTTTTTCTTTTAACTGTTTTACAAAGGAAAATGGAGGGGCGATAGTTTGTCATTATGTTTTGCTGCAAAGAAAAAAAACTTAGGGATGCACCAATCCTCATCAGATTCACATGAACATTACATCCTTGTATTGATTATTCGATCAGTACCAGTCAGCTAGATTAGTTTCTGGGAATCTGTATGCAGGTTTTGGTGCATTCCTTTAAAAAAAAAAAAAAAAAAAAAAAAAAAACGGTTAAATTACAGCTCCCCTTCTCACTTCATAATGGTGTAAATGGAGAGTAATATAATACCATAAATAACATGTAGCACTGCAGAAAATAGGAAATGCAGCCACACACTTATTCTAACAGTCTAAGCTAATTACAGACAACTGGGAGCTGTAACTTAAAAACAATCATCCAGATGTTTGATTTTTTTTTTTCTTGTGAGTATAGTAATTATTCATCTACATTCCTCGTGTGTGACTAGCGGCTCTGTAGGTTCATTTTCAGTTTATTTTTTAACTTAATGGGTGAAAAGAGACAGAAACTGGTTCAGAACTTAATGAGATGTTGGAGAATAACTGAAAATGAACTGACTTGAAAGCTGGTGTATACAAAAAAACTCTGAAATGAAGGCTACTGCATGGGAACAGCTTTTTTATTAGCTAAACGCTCTCTTCGGGCCAGCTCACTGTACGACACTAACCATTCCTATTGGGCCCCAGGAGAGCAAGGGAGAAACAAACATTTTAATTGGGAAAGTGGACCAGTAACGTGATGGATAATTAGGTGAGTGCCAACTTAACAACTTGGGAATGACAAACTAATTAGATTTTTAAAGCAAGTTGGCCTTACTCTGCAGAGATGGTGTTACTTCTCATCCTGCAGTGAGCAGTCTATTTTTTTTTTTTTTTAAATATTCTGAGGACAAAATCTGCGATTTAAATTATTCATATAACATTTTTGAGCACAGGTACCAAAATGAGGACAACTTGAAACCAGTTCAGTCCCGAATTGAGACGATTTTAATTTTGTAGGAGCTTGCTAACTCGTTTGTTGTCGGCACTCGTCCTTCCCTGCATCTTTTCAACAAAACCTGCTAGATGTAATGACATATGGGATTAAATTCAGCACGTCTTAACACACAGTTTTTATTTTGAGCAAGTCTAGATAGGACGTCACTGTGCGGATCGGTTTGAGAGTGTGTAGATCACAGATTGTCTCGGCTCATAAAGCAAGACTAGATAATAAAATCTGACACGACGCCGGCTGTTTTACAAAATATCCCGCTGCACAATGCCACTCTGCACGGTTCCACTCTTATTACATTCAGTTGGGTTCCTGGTTAACAGCGGTACACACAGTTACAACACAGCAATAAAATGCTGCTCAAAGGGAAGTGTGTATCCGAGGGTTTGAAATGGATTTTATTCATTTTCTGTGTCCTTTTACTCAAACGTTCAGCAGAATTTTACAAAAAATAATGTGACTTTGTGTAAATATTGGTGGCATTACATGCATCAGATGCACAGATATTCAGTGCAAGCAGCAAAAACACAAAACAAAACAAAACGGGCATATTCTCCTGCCACAGATTCCTATAAAAACATTCCACCTAGACCTGTCTGGATTCATCCACGCACTCCTCTCTGACTGGACATAGTGTAAGACTAAAGGGGAGTCACTACCTACCTTCAGTCAATATACCTTCATCTCCTGAGGCATGTCTAGTCCTCATCGGTTTATCCAGCAGACTGAGGGTTAAAGACAGGCTTTCTATTGGGATATTACTGGTCTAAGCTCCACTATGCAGTCTAATGACATTCCACAAGGGGGAAGCTTTAACCTCTAACCCTCTTGTAAAGAGACAAACAGAAGCAGAAAACGGTTTAAAAAAAAAAAGGCAAACTGTGCGACTCTTGGCAGCTTTGGAAGATTTTGATGTTCCAAAAAAAAATTCCTTCAGTAACATCACAACAACTATATATTTGTAGATTTTCTCACAATTTGTCTTTTTTTTTCTCTCTCTCTGTGAAACTGATGTAGTTGTTGGAAGGTGGGGTTTATTGTGCGCTCCCTCCTCTCTTGCATATTTGTAATATTGTCACAGTGTGTTTCTTTTTTTCACATTGAAGAAGTACCACTACGATTCAAAAAAAAAAAAAAAAAAACAAAATCTTCTCCCGCCGTTTCCTTTTTGTACTTTTAAAAGCCCCGGGTGTAACCTCTGCTCAGTGTTTCTGGGTGCTCTTAACCAATCACAGGAGCTGCAGGGTCGCGGTTTTCCAAAATGTGTGTCCCTTACCCCCAAAGAGAGAGAGAGAGAGAGGGGGGGAGAAAAACAGATTAGACACAGTGGAAAGATTTCAGGGTTACCATGGCAACTGATGATTCAAATGCCAGCCAATTTTTAAATCTGTCAGGGATTTCAAGTTTATAACATTCAATGAAAATTATAATTGGATTATCTTTAGATGTGAATCTCAGGCTTTATGTTCCGAGTCTTGGAAACCAGCAGTTTCTGCATTTTAACTCATAATAAAATTTTAAACAAAAAAAACAGAAATACATTTTGGAAAACCAGCTTAACTGCCATGTTGCTCTGTGTTAGCTAACCAGTGATCACTGGCAGGTTTCTGTTTTCTGTCTAGCAGCTTAATTGTCTCGTGTCTCCCCCACCCACCACACACACACACACACACACCCAGCCACTCCTCCCCCTGTGTAACACTGTTTAAATAAAGGATTGTTATACTTGGAAATCTGTGTGGTTTGGTTCATTTCTTCATTTGGTTAATGTGAGATTTCTTAGACAAAATGGCAAATATCTTTATTATAATATTATTTACTTTTCATTACAGGCACTCATTTGAATGGGTCACAGATTTGCCTGGGGATTTCAGGAGAGAACTGTGTTATTTACATGTGTCATAAAAAGTATTAAATCCTGACGTGTATTTATTTATATTGGTAAATTAAAAAAAAAAAAGTTAAGTTATGTCAAGTATAATCTCCCATCCATATTAAGTTCAGTGTCCATGTATGTCAGCTGTTTGAATGGGAGCCCATAGTCCTCCTTCTCAGGTGTGCACTTCTGTACATCTGCCTGTAGATGGCGCTTCTGTCCTGTGGGAGCCCCAAAGCAGCAGCTTCATCTGTAAAGGCGGAATAAAGGGTAAGAGTGATAAAGAACCTCAATAAATTGGATACATAACTATTGAATGTGTGTAAAACATCAGTAAGCAAGAACCCTAAGCGTACTCACTGCCTAAAGTTGGCATATTTTACTTGTTTAGTAGTTTTAAGTGACAAAAGTAATCGAAAACAGGTACTTCCGGGGTGTGTTCTGGACACCTGCGCGGAGACGAACTTCTCCCTTCTGCTTTACAGGTCTTGTGTATATATATTTTAACTCATTGTTTAATGTGTTGTGTGAAAAATATTCTCCTTTAAAAGCTACCACAGAAACCCGAGCTAGCTGTCCTGTTGTTACAGGTAATTTTGCATTATCCATCCTGCTAGCATGCGTGAAGCTAGCAAAGCTAACTCATTAAATATTGTTTACCACTTAAGTCATAATCATTTTATTGCATACTACTTAAGACTGAGCATTTACCACCTCATTTGAGTTGGAACAGTATTTATTTATGTAGTCGTCTGAAGTGACGAAAGTAATCGGTACGAAAACATGCATTTCCGGGGTTTGTTTTGTACGCATGCGCAGACACGAACTATTAACATAACTAAATACTACACAAGATTGAGCATTTCCCCACCTCATGACAGGAGGAGAGTATATTTTCTGTGTATCTGTGGCATTATTCAGCAGACATGCTTTGCTAACATTAGCTTATGTTAGATTAGCTCATCAAATAAAGCTTATGACAATACTTTAATTTTAGTGAGGTGAAATAAACATTAAAGATGCTTTGCTACAAGCTGCAACTGCAGAAACTACACAGATTCTACTGCAAGTATCTCTGTGATTAACATTGATCGTTGTCTGTGCAATGGTGGTAACCCTTCAGCATTTTGTTGTTTACGTTGTATTGCTGGAAATAGGTATGTTTCATTAGAGACCTAAGAGGAAAGGCCTCTAATGTCTTCAAGCTGTGGCCCTTTGTGGTTTGTGGAGGCTGGATGTCTCTCCAGCTGGGAGAAGGCAGCACAGATCACCACATCAATGGGTGAGTTTATGCTAAAAGTTCCATTCTGTGCTAGTTTACGCATCAATTACACATGTAAAATAGTTAGTTCACTGTGTGTCTTGTAGTGATTCATTCTGTAGGGCACCTGCATTTTCTCACTATCAGTATGATGCTTAATAAAACCACCACTGACGTACTGTAAACCACAGGTGTTTGATTAGATGTAATTGGTTGTAATTAGCCCCAGAATAAACAGGAGAGGATGCACCTCACACTCTAACTTGTGGCTAGCTATACAGTCAAGCCTGTTCATTACTGCTATATATAAATAAATACCAAACAAAGTCTCAAAACAGCAACACCTGAGCACTGTACTTTCATGTTCTGCATAAACGTATTCACTTCTGCTTAAAAGAGGGCGCAGATGGGGAAAGCAGACCCATTATCTTTACTGGACAAGTGTGTGTGTTTGTGTGTTGTGTCAGGACAAAGAACAAAGGGGTCAACCACACACACACACACACACACAAAGATGAAAGAAAAAGCCATGTTTCTATTTATTATATGCATGGGCTACTTAAGCCTACAGAAGGTTCACATATGTTTTCATATGCACCACACGTACACACAAACCAGGCCAGTGTAACTAATCGTCAAATTTAAATTCATCTCAGTAACGTCACTTTTGCCAGCATCTACTCTGTTTTCATTATTTAGAGTGTAGCTTAGTTAAGTCCCAAAGACATTTTTCGCCACCTGCAGACGACATGACTTGTCATGTTCTGTTCAGAAGACATTGTGAGCGTGAGAGTTATCTGAGACATAGCTCTGGGTCTCGGTTTCTGTTTCCAAAAATAAAAGGTGCTCCTCATGTTTTATTTTTTTCTCCCATTGCCGTTGGTATAAAATGACATTTTTCATCTCCCCCTCTGGATTTATATATTTATAGGATTGTATGTGCGACCCTGGAGAACGGCCTCTCCCTACAGTGTCCATTCAGTGACGTTGCACCACAGTAAAAAAATAACATTGCAAGTGGTCTGAACATAGACTTGACATGAAAAGTTAATCTCATGCTCACCCTGTCTGAGTCTCCAGCTGAGATAGATGATCAGCTGCAGCAGCAGCAGGCAGACAGACATGAACAGCAGCAGGCCGAAGAGCCACAGAGGCAGAAAGCCGTCTGACTGTCTGTCTGACTGTGTGACGGCCTGTCGCAAGAGCAGAGCCAAGTCAGCCCAGGGGCCACTCAGTACCTCCATGGTAGTCCTAGTCAGAGAAGAGAGGAGGATGTGACCGTGTAACATGATCAGATAACACACATTGATTAGGTTATGTGCAGGACTCCAGGTACAATTCATCATTTCTGATAATGATAGCTTTTGATCAGGTTCGTGGTGTGGAAGCACTCACATGATGTAAATTACATTCGTGTTTATCTTTGTTTCTTTGTTGAGCTCAAACTAACTCCACACAGCTGACACGGGATCAGCTCTTCTGATGGGTCTCAGATGGAGCTGTTGACACAAGCTGCTCACCTGTATTACTAGAGCAGCCTGCGCTCATGAGGCTGATATTTGAGTCCTTGAAAACCGAACATTTGTGCATATTTCTCCAGCCGTATTGCTGTGTTTTCATGGGGGCAGGGACTACTGAATATGGCAACCGTGCTACGAGAGTGTTTTTTCTTGTACTGTTGTGTGTGTCCTATAAGATGATCTTTACCTACATCTTGTTTTCAATGTCTAACCCTAACCAGTCAAATCTAATCTAATTAAAAATAAACCAAACATGGGTGAAAACAAAACAGCTCAGGGTGTTTAGGGGGACTTGAACCTCAGACTCCTTTAGTTAAAGTTTCTCACTTAGTCCCATGATGGCATCAGACAATACGATCCTATGTTCTGGTAGCATAAATGTAACCATGTGTTGTATCTGGTGGATGTGTTGGACCATAGTTTAGCTGGTATTTAGATAAGATGCCTAATTTTAGTAGAACTTGGCAAGTGTGCTACAGGAATTCTTCTTTTGAACACATAATGATGTGCAGGTTCTATCTATAAACCGACATAAATCAGCAATTTCAACAGGTTTGCTTTCCAGATTGAGTCATTAATAATGTGTAGCCATTTTTATTTTAATGGTATTGTATGTTTCCACCTTAGCAGCTGGGTAGAAAACAGGAATGTTTCACACATGTCAAATTCTATCAACACAAGCCAGTACATGACACATACGGAGGGAAGAAAATGAATACTTACAGTTTTTCAGTTTCCACAAATGCAGATTTAAAGGTGGAAAGGAACGGCTGATCGCTACTGCATTGTGCTGCTTGCTGGTGTTAAGTAGTCTCCTGTAGTCCGTATTCAGAGTCGAGTCAAGGTAACAATTTAACCGTATGTCGCATAGCTTCTAAAGTTCCGTCTCTTCTAGTATGTCAGTTTTTACTGTGCTTATACCGACATTGGAGAAATCAGAGAGGTGTCTTCGGACTTAAATCACCACTGAAGTCACCAGAGGAAGAAGCTGTGACTCTGTAAGGTTCTGTTGTTTGCCTCTGTGGTTCCTGTGTTTCTCTGTGGAATAAATACCACCACTGTCGATGATGTGAACTTTGTTCGGTTACAACGGTCAGACCTTGTGATTGGTAAGAAGATTAGCTGCACAGGCCAGAGCTGTGTGTGTCGTATGTGTGTGTGTAAGCATGTGAGGTTCAGTGTGTCATTTTATGTTTATCACTGCAGTAATGCTTTGATCATTGAACCTTAGACCTTTGTGCTACTGTGCAATAAAACACACACTTGAGCAGATGGTTAGTTTCTAATTTCTCTTATCTATCTGCCTTGTCTCTCTGGTTTCTCTCTCTGTCTAACATTTGTATCTTCACCAGCGAGCACTGATACCTTTAGAGGCAGTATTGATTACTTTAAAACAGAGGTGATAGAATCAGCCATGACCGTGCTGCTACAACCAAAATGAAGAAAAACAACAAGCCTCAGTTTAAACTGCCAGGAAGACGGAGCCATACCTGTGTCTTATTTTGATGAACACATGACCTTAAAGGTAAACAACAACATTTTTCTTGAGGTAGAAAGCCATCAGTGTGGGAAGTCACTGTTTGGGCGTCTATGTATTTTCACAAAGAGGCCTTCTATGAGCACTGAACCAAGCACATCTTTCTCCTTTTGGAGGACTTGTCTCTGCCCTCTGTGCTGCCTGACACTTGTTTACTCAGACTTCAGGCAGAAACTCATTTAAACACACCAGTACTGTTCTCCCATGGGAAGGAAAGCAGGCTTTAGGTGATACAATCACAGGCGCAGTTTGGCTCCGACTACTGAGAAGTGCTGGCCAATTGAGTGGCTGTCATCAAAGATCGATCAGAGTGATTTGCTTTGTTGTTTTTGTGATTGCTCAGGAGTTAATGGGCTTATTTTTGGAGATGAAGTGTATCCCTGTGTGTGATAGAGCAGGACACAGCTGGGTTGTTTCTATATGTTGATGTTAAGGTTTGCTGTGTGTTTCTGTTGGTATTCAACAGAGTTATGTGTGTGTGTGTGTGAAGCTTATGAGAGACATAGGTCTTGTTTGAAGTTGACATTTCTGGTCATTTTATATTCTGTATTGATCCTTATTTCATTGATTCATATTAAAAAGGCAATTTGGATGAATTAAGTAACAAAACAATATAAAGAAACTGCATAATCAAAGATTTAGAAGACACAATGTGTTTATTATTTATTAGACATGACTGATGAAACATTTAAATGGCTCTTTGTGGACAAAGGAAGTGCAAATGTCCTCTGAGCAGCTGTAGCTGTGGCTGAATGTTTCCTTCCCAGATTCCCAGAAGAAATTTTGGATCAATTTGCAAACTTACTCTACTTTGTAGCAAACAACAGAAATCAAATAAAGAGATAGTTTCTGGGTTATAACAGCGTTTCTGTCACACTAACAAGCCTCTCAGTCAGTCAGTCAGTTGGTTTCCCTCTAATCATTATGTTCTGTTTTCTCTTGTGTAGTGCTGCTTATTAAATATGAACAACAACAAGAAAAGATTAATCAATGAAAACAGATTGGTGTTGACAGTGAAGTTTGACAAAGTTTTTTTCTGTCTTCAGAGTTGGGTATACTCTCAGGTTTTTATTCGGATGTCAGCCTCCAGCTATGTTATGTTTTTTTTCAGCTGTTCATATTTTTTGTTGGCTGCACTCAGCACCAGCAATTCTGCCTCATCTCTTTGTCTGTCTGCCGGTGTAGTTACAAAGCACCATGCACTTTTATAAGAGTAGTGTGTGTGTGTGTGTGTTTGTTGGTGTGTGGGAGGGATATTGTGTGTTTGTCTCGTCAGTACTGTGAGAACAGATCCTGGGTTTCATTGATTGTACAGTGAAATCAAACCAACTCAGCACTCTGTGTCTGTTCTCATGGTGCTAGGGATGCACAACGCAACCACAAGGAACTTACAAACAGTTGTGTGTTTGAGATTGTTTTGTTGATATGCAGCTGTTGTTTAATAAATGTACCTTATGTAGAAGCACACACACACACACACACACACACACACACAGAGAGTAAATGAGCCTCGATTGATTTTAGGAGGTGTTGAAGAGCAGAGTGATGTGCATGTTTATTCCCCACACTAACAGTTTCCTTTTGGAGACACAAGCATCCATAATTACTGTTTACTGGAAGAAGGTGACAGTTCACTGCAGGCAAAGCTACAGATTTTGTCTTTAAAGTGCAAATAAGTTCCATGGTGAGCAGCTTCACAAATGTTTCATAAAGCCTCTGGCTATCGTTTCAATAAAGAGTGTAGGCTAGTCATTTTGTGCTCATTAAAAACTCTGATATTTTTAAGCTTCTATTCTAGAAACAGAATAAAATGAGAAAGTGTTTTTTCACCGATCAACTGTCACATTAAAGAGATCGCTTATCCCATTACAATGGCTTCTGTCATGGTTGGTACATATCAGGTAGCAAGTGAACAGTCAGTTTAGATTCAGACCCATTTGGCGAAAGGACATCATGACAGCTAGGGCAAAGCATTTTTAAAACACAGGGGTGCTTTCAGTGGTTGGAACAACCTGTCCTCACCAAGAAACATGATCACATGGTCACATGAGCACGATATTTCAGCCCTTGAAAACATGTGGAACGTGTGTGCTTATTACCATGGCTGCATCTCTGTGTGTTCACAGGGGTGGGCACTGGTCATGATGCGAGCTGAAAGTGTGTTAAACACAGAAAGGAATGGTTTGCTTTGTGAAATGTGTTTACTGTTTGCGTTTGATACAAATGCTGATCTTTACCTAACTCAAGGTTTTTTAATGCTAACCAGGCTTTTTTAATGTTTACTCAAACTACAGGCAGGCAGTCCCATGATCGGGTGATGCTTAGCAATTCGATCATTTGTTCTGTTAGCGTAAACGTAACCACGTGTCACATCTGGGGGATGTATTATTGACCAAATGTGAGGACGTGTTGAGTTGGAAGCAGGGCAGTTCGTGTTCTGATGACAGGGTCATGGGTACTCACAGTTTACTGATGCTTGTGTGCAGTGATGGTTGGTCTCTGTGGTCCAATCACAGAAAATATCTTTGGAACAAAGGGTTCATACCATCTGTGATGTCACCCATAGGTTTCTGGAAAACGTGTTCACATGTTAGCAGCACCTGAGTCCATTTAAACGGCCAGTTAATCCAAAGATGGCGACAGGCTGCACTATGCGAAGAACATTGTGGCAGATGTCATATTGTTGTGTTATTGCAGTTTTAATGAATCCCAGAAGCAACAAATAATGTTCGCTCTTCATGGAACAAGAGAAATAGTTGGAAGTCAAATGAGTGCAAATGATGAACAGTAATTGACAGATTCATCTGTGATGACAAACTATTGGTTTCTGGCACCTCTTCATAGATCCATCCATTACGTCTGGCTGTTTATGTCTGCTGCTCTTCTTTAGAGAATAAATAGAGAGAACAGTGTTAAATATTAATAATCTTAAAAGATGTGACTATGTTTTAACCTCAGATGACCTCTTTTAATTATACATACGCCCATTACTTTCTAATTCAATCAGTTAATTTACATCCAACCATCTATTTTGTAAATGTGCTTATCCCTCTGTAGTTCAGTCACATCTTTCAGTTTAATATGATTGGAGGCAGCTTTTGGACCGTTTAATGTGTTCCTCTGGAGTAAAGTTGTTTGAAAGACATCAGACACGTTTGAACTTGAGCAGCTGATGTTACCGCTCTGAGGTGTAGGTGTAGCGGTCGATGATCTGGCTTCTTTTTCTCATCTATTAAGACAAAACTCTCTTCTCTCACTGCTTGATCTCCTAATTAGTGGCACACAGTTGGCAGGAGGCTTGTCAGATGCTCAGGCACAGGCAGGCCACAGGGAATGCACAGGCTCCTGGATGGATCCACACATCAACAACAACAACAAGAAGAACAGGCCAAGTCACATGTTACAGTACATTTATGTTCAGTCAGAAATATAAACCATAATGTTAGAAAAAGAGGAGTCAGACATGAGAAGAGAGCAGAAAATGAGCACTCCACTTTCTGAGATGACAGGATGGAACAGGTTGTTTCACGGCAGAATGAAATGTTCAGATGTTATGTCCTAATTAGCATTCATGCGAATTTCCTCTAACAAGCTCCAGTCCAGGCTGTTACTACAGCCTTACTGTGAGTGTGTGTGTGTGTGTGTGTGTGTGTGCATGTGAAGAGAGCGAGGGTGTTCACATGCTGTGATACTGGCCTGAAGTACAGGATGATGATGACAGAATGGGACTGGAAGTACAAACCTGTTAATTGGTGCTTTTTTTAAATATACATTAGTTGGTATGTGTTAGTGTTTGTGAGTGTTTATTGATTATGTATCTGGACAACATGCAGGCATTAAGACAACATCTCTAACTTTCTCTCTCTCTCTCTCTCTCGCTCTCTGTTGTTTTCCTTCCAGTTGTCATAGCAACCTCTTGGCCTTTTTAGCATAAGTTACATTGGGGGTCGCTGATGATGCTCATCGCCATAGTTACCGGGGCTTTGTTAATGAGATTCAGAGCTTCCAGGGTTATGTAACACGTGTGACATTTACCTACAATCACAGACACTCTGCTGCTTAGTGTGTGTGTGTTTACTAAGATATTGATGGGTATTGATGCACACAAAGGAGACTCCAGATACCAACAGTACAGCTGCTATTAGATAATTCCTTCGAGGCTTAAGCTGGATTTAAGCCTCTGCATCAAGGTGTTGTGATGGTTCCTTCAAAACCAGGCTGCGGTGTAGGAATTTATTTGTGGTTAAGCATTGGATTTAAATCGGCGATTTTAAAACAGTGTACCCAAAGGAACAGCGGGTTACAGTTACTAGTAAACTAGTGAATGCATTTTAGACGTTTAGAAGTGTCTACTAGTAAACTTGTTGAACTGATGAGGAGGTGGGCGAGAGGCTTTCTAGTGAAGTATTTTGGCTGCACAAGGTCAAAACTGCATTCACTAGCTGAACAACTTGGGTACTTAATGGTTTACTTGTGACCATTTCTGAGTTTTGGGAGGTAACTGGCAAAGCCAAAACTGCTTTAGCTAGTGCATAAAACTGTCCCTCACTAATTAACGAGTGCACATTCTTGTCTTTCACTGGTAAACTAGTGAAATTCTGCATTACTGGTGCAGAAAATTAGCATTTGACATCAAGGATATGTAATAAATATTCAAAGGGCTTTCCATAATACATCACACACATTACACACTTGTTAACTTTCTCCACAGAGGGTGTCAAAATGACGTGAGGATATCTGTCTGTATTTTCTTCAGCAGGATTGATTGCATCACTTATTGAGTTTTGGTATCGATTAGCCTTAGTTTACAATATTACACTGACCGCGTGTTTATTGTAATTTAAGCTTAATATGTTATTTCCTCTCTTTGTTATCTTAACCAGCTGTGATACAGTAACTGTAAGCTTGGTGTTGCTTCTATGGAACAGAGGGTGTGTTATGGAAGAGAAGACATTGCAGCCTGGAAATGTCTTATATTGAATTTGTTTCTTTACAGCCGTCAAACTAGAGTACATGAATTTTCCTTCTCTCTTGTAGAGATGCTGGTATAATTAGATAACTCAGTGAGACATTTGCTTTTGTGCCAATTATGTAGAAACTTGTGTAGTAATTTGGAGGCTTCTACTGTAAACAGCAAACATCATAAAGTAACCTGGAAACAGATATTCACTCTTTGATCTCCCTGAATTTAGATTATTATCGTTTTCCATCACTGAAAACACCTTTTCCGTGTTTTTCCCTTCTCTCATTACAGCAGCATGTTTATGTGTTGATTATAACTGTTTTGGACCTTGTGGTCTGGCTCTGTACTATGTAAAAAAAAAAAAAACTGACCACTTTTTTTTAGGAATGTTCTGATGCAGACCAGCACAGCATAGAATATAAGATAAGAGCTGTGCAATGGATTGTGTTACCAGGGGAGTGCTACCTCACCTGATATCTCACATATACTCACAGTTTGTTTCTGGCTCTGGCTCTTTCAGATGGAGGTGCCTGAAGAAATAAAGAGCACAGAGCAGCAGAGCAAGCTTCAGGAGTCAAAAGAGCAAAAAAAGGAAAAGTATATTGAGGTGAGTCAGGGGTCAGATAAGGACCAGCAGAAAGAAAGTGTTAAAAAGAAATGTGCACACACATATATACCTACAGGACACACCGTCCATTACTCAGACAGACATTTTGATGCTCCAAGGTAGGACTGTAAGATAATTAGGAATTAAATTTAATGGTAATTAGCTCACAAGATTGACAGAGACAAAGAGGAAACTGGAGGAAACCTCAAAAAATCATTTCTTATACATGAATCTGTCCGGAATTAATGTAATAATAATGCAAAGGAAAAATAGGGGAAGTGTGTGCAGAGATTAGAGCTGCTGCACGGACTCTTAACAGCATGACAAAAAACAAGAGGGGATTGTGGGCGTTAGTGTGAGACAGAGGGAGAGAGAAACGTGCTGAAAAATGTTTGTCAGTTTATCTGTTACCTTTTAATTTATCGCTTCATCAGTGAGAAACTGGCAGGAGAGGCAGGGGGAAAAAAAACAGACAACAATGTATTTATTTGGTTAATTAATCTGTTAATAAAGAGGGATGGATTGATATGGAGGAGGCAGGATGAGGAAAGAACAAGAGGACTAGACAGTGAGAGGGAACGAGGAGTGGTAGAGAGACTTTAGTGGGCGGATGTGAAAGAGAGAGAGAGAGAGAGAGAGATGTGATGAAAGAGCCCCGAGGTGATGAGAAATAGGGGAGGAAGACGAAAACAGTAGGAAGACAGGACAGTAGACCGGAGAGGAAGAAAAAGAGGAAGGGAGTGTGTGCTTGCATACTTCATCTCAGTGAAGCTCATTTAGATTGAATTAAAAGTAAGATTGCACAAAGGTGACGAGAGAGGGGCTGACACACAGAAGGGGTGGGCCGGGGGGAGAGAGAGAGAGAGAGAGAGAGAAGCTTTGTGCCGGCTAATTCTCGTCGCTATGGTGACGATTTAGCATCAGGGCCGGCAGGATGGTTACATAAGAGTAGCCAGTAGCATCCTTTATTACATTTACATGCACAAACATGAACACAAGGGTCCTCATCACCACTCTGTGTGTGTGCGTCTGTCTGTGTGTGTGTGTGTGTGTGTGTGTGCCTACCGTCTCAAAGCAGAGATGAGGTTAGAATTTCATAACCCAGGTTTTATTCTTTATTCTTCCACGTCCAGATCTGCTCTTATGATTAATTACAGCTGTGGAGGTATTTGCTCTTAGCAGAGGTGTGGATTAGATTATATGCTCTTAAATAGATCAACATGGGAAACTGTCCAGTCCTTCTGGTGAGTCATTGGTGTGTGCATCCTGTCTCTATCTATTTAAATACAGACTGTATTTAAAAATATATTCATAATGTCAGATTTGTTTATATTTAGCCTCACCAGTAACCTGGTTCTTTGAGGGCTGCTGTGTATGGAGGATTGAACTTCATAGAGTGCAGGCAGGAACCCTTGAAATGTTGGAACAGCATTTGTTAAGCGTGACTGTTTAGTGTGTGGACGACTTTCTGTTTGTCACGATGTAACCTGCAGCTGACATTTAATTTAGTAGGATTTCCACTGTATTCTACTGTAAAAAGGACCAACCATGACTGGCGTGCAATGAATCCTGGGATGTGTCGGGTCATGAAGGATGCATCTGATGCCTTTTTTAACAAAAATGCATGTGTTAGCTTCATTTAAGGAACCTTCAAGTGAAACAGTGTTGCTGTACTTCATTGATGCAACTGGTCTAACAATAAATCCTTTGAAAGTTGCAGCCCCTTAATTTGGTACATAGCTAATGCTAAAGCTAAATGGAATTACACACAACCATCAGCTTGTTGACATTCTGTGTTCAGTGTCGGGACCTTTAACATGATTTGCTCACACCATTAGCACACAGCAATGCTGGACAGCATAAAAGCAGCTTTAGCAGTGTGACTGGACACATGGACATTCTAACATAACATCTACTAAGTTATGTTAGAAACTAGGAAAGCTATGTAGGGAAGTTTTAGTTAAAGTTTTTAGTTGTTGGAATTAGACACAATCTTGGAACCAGAGCCAGCACCATATCAGCTGTGAGGAAACACTGCATTGTTGCTGCCCATACACTCACCCACTTCCTTGATGAGACAGGAGCTCAGCTGGGTGCTGACTGCAATGTGACAATAACTACTAAAATATATCAGACAGATCAGCTTGATTAAAAACTTGCCGTGAACCATCTCTGTGAAAACATTTATTTGAGGAGTACTTTCAGTTTTGACCACCAGGGGGCAATTGATATGTTTTGGTCTAACGTTTGGGGAGCCGTCATGCCATCCATCTCTATTTTCAGTGGACAGCTAGTACTCACAGCTGACAAAGTAGTAGTTAGCTACAAATGTCAACAAGGGTTAGCATCAGCAATAGAATGTGTTTAGGCCATATGCAAGAAGCACAGGGTACCTGAATGGTGGCATGTTATTGGTTGGAAATTCCAGCCAATCACTGCTTTGTGTGTTTATTTATGGGATTCCAGTAGTTACAGATAACTTGCCTTTTTTTCAGTCATTTGTTATTTTTTGCTGTTGTGGTGTAAAAGATGTAACAAACACTCGCTGAATCTGAAAAATCAAAATTGAATTGAATCTAATGTTTTCATGGCCTTATATAAAGTGAAAACTAGATAAGTACATACATCTACGACATTTACTCACACCAGAGAGCAGAGCTGAATCAGCCATCCAGCCTCCTCCTCCTCCTCAGAGGTACATGATGAGCTTTTGCAGCAACTCAGATGTTTTTCTGACACAAACACTTCGCCGAGACGCTTCTGTGATCCGAACCTGAAGTCTCTGTATAGAGAAGTGGGAGGACACAGTGAGAGAAGGTGAAGGGAAAAAAAGCTTTTACTTACATGTTTTATGCAATATTCATGAACATTAATTTGCCTGAGAGCAGCAGAGGTGTTAAAGGGTGCCTTGTAATTGAATTCTTTTCTGTTAGTTTGAAATTTGAGTGTTACACAGCAAGCAGGCAGAGACTGGAGAGTCTGATGGAGGAGAGGGAGGGATAAGGAAACAGAAATACATAGACAAAGAGAAAGAGAGAGAGAGAGTGTGTATGTGTGTAAGAGAGAGATTAAAAGGATGGACTAAAAGGTTATCATCATCCTCTGATGATGTTCTTGTACTGAGAGGGGTCATTTAACCTCAGACAAAAGAGAAAGGAGCGGAGAGGGGATATGGGAGAGGGAGGAAGAGTTTGCCAGCTGAGAGGAAGAGGGTACAAAGAGAGCAGAGATAAGGAGGATGAGCAAGAGGAAGATGGAAAATGGGATTAGTTTTACTTTCACTTTTTTATTTATTTTCCCCTCTTGTCTTTAAGAGTCCCCTTTTGTCCTTTCAATCCCCTGTCTGCTCAGCACTGTGCTTAATTTTGAAATTCAGTCGTGTGTGTGTGTGTGTGTGTGTGAGACACTTAAATCTGAGGCAGCTGTAAAGCTGCATTTATGCTCAGTGGTGCTTTTAACTAAATACAAAGATCAGCATGTCAGTGTGTTGATACCAGCATGGCTATTATAATGTTATAATGCCATCGGAGGACACAAAGCTGGTAGCAGCACACTTAGACCAACTCCTCTCCTCACAATACATTTGCTCTAGTTTGTTTTCTAGGATTTATAGGGCATCTGTGCCGTTTGGAAGGTGGGATATGTCAATGGATGAGTGAAAAATCTGCTCTTATGTTGCTACAAAATGAAAAGTAATCCCCCTACCAACGTCTGTAGAATCACCCTGTTCATTTTTTTTTCATTAGAATGGTTGATATTGCTCCATCTGGCCTACCAGTAGTTATCATGGTACTCCTATAGCAGTAGAAACAACAGATAATGGCGTATTGCCCGATCATCCGATCATGGGACCCATAACAGCCACAGAAGTCCGCACTGGGGTGTAGTGGGAGGCAGTGCACAAGATCTACAGGCCGGGAGTTGGAATCCCGGTTTCCAAGCTTTATTTTCACTCACGGTGGCAGTTAGGCAGTAAAAACTGTTGGTCAAATTTAGGCTTAAGCTTAAAAAAGAAAACACACATTACCTTCTAAGCAGCAACAAGGCCTCCACGCGGAGAGACCGGGATGCAAAACTCTCTTCTGATGGAGGGTGAAGTCTGTGTTTAGAGAATCTTAAGCTGTACACTCAGTATTCTGAAACAGCAGCGCACAGGCCATTAATACTTAGTAATGTTATTACAAGTCTGTCTAACCGTATTTGGATGGTAAGCAGATGTATTCTGTTGTTATTTGTTTCATATTGATGACACAGAAACAGGTGTAGAATTAAATCAGGCTTGTTGGAAATATCTCAAAGCAAATGATTCCCGGAGAGGCCTGCATGCTGCTGGAAATATTAAGCCTTCTACACACACACACACACACACACACACTTTTAACAGGCCATTATTGTAATGAATCAAAGTACACTGCACACCATTGCTCTTGCTGTTACAGTACATCTTTTTGCACTCTCATCCCCGTGGTGTGTGTAAATCAGAACAAACCAGGCAGTTTTCCAGGCAGTTGGCCCTCATCTCTGTTTGGAAAAGTGTTTGAAATATAGCTACTTTTGTCTCGCCAGTGGTGATGAAGTAACTTTCATTTTAAGCCATATTACACAAGCACACAGCACTGACACTGGTTCTTCAGGTTTTTTTTAAATCGCTGGGTTGCAGTTTTTACTTTTTGAAGTAAAAAGATATGAAGGTGTCCCCCTGATGAAGAAATCCCATTAAGAATACATTGATGATTAACTAGAAGATCACAAGGTTCCTGATGCTCTGGTGCATTTATTACTAATGCACCAGAGGGGAGAGGATTTACAGAGGAGTGATAGATGATTTTTAAAGAGGAAAAGACATAAAAGAGAAGGAAGGACACATAAATGCCAAGACGAGAGGAGGAAGAGTCAGAGGGGGAAGATAAAGTGAATGCAAAGGAGAGAAGCTAAAGGAAGAAAGGCATTCTTTGAAAGCAAATCTGTAGGGAGGGAAAAGGCCAGGAACATGTTTAAAGGCATAGGTGATGTGGTGCAGAGACGGGAGTCATGGAGAGCAGAGATAACGGAAAAGAGAAAGGTTAGATCAGCTTTTTAAGAATCTGCCTCCATAAAATATGATTTCCTCAGTGGACATTGTAAGCCTAAACCTACGGCATGATTTGTCGACCTTTTGAGCTGAATTCTTAAAAAAAATGTAGATAATAATAATACATCAAACTTATATAGGGCTTTTCTAGGACACTCAAAGACCCTTTACAGATGCATTATTTATTCACACCACATTCACACAGTGGCAGTGGTAAACTACAGATGTAGCCACAGCTCCCCAGGGGGGAGACTGACGGAGACATGGCTGCCAAGGTGCACCTACGGCCTCTCCGACCACCGCTGAGTCATTCATAGACGTCCATACACCAGTGAGTGCACTGGAGGCAATGTGGGTAAGGTTCCTTGCCCAAGGCACAGGGCAGAGCTGGGATCGAACCGCCAACCTTCCGATTATGGGCTTTAAGTTATGTGCTTGCAGCTGAACCAATCAATGATCAGTCAGAAATTACTAGCAGTCATTTGTGATGAAACAGCCACCGAAAGTGACAACAGCACGAAGAAACTGTTCGGAAACATTTCTAATATTTTTAGTAAAGTAGTTCCTTGTTTTTGCCTCCTTACAGTACGGCATAAAATCTCCCAGTGCTGCTTGCAAGCTCTCAAAGATCCTCAGCAGCTTGTGTTTGTTCTTCAGCCGTCCAACTGGTTCAAGTTAGTTTGTGATAGATGTTTTCATCCAGTCACCATCCATGTATTCTTTCAAAAAGTAGCTGTTTATTTCCTAACAGGAGTCAGCTTAATGTTTTGAACCGATGTGTGTATCACCCTTTCTTTGTTATTTGCTGTGGCTGCCACACTCAAGTAATAATGACTTTGTGGTGAAGAAAACAGGTGAATGACATTTTTTTCTTCGTTTTTCTTCTCTGAGTGCTCACAACATCTCTGTTAGGGAGCGAGCCTGTGTTGTAATCTAGCTTTGATAACATATGTAGCTGTTTAATGTGTTGTCTCTCAGATTGCTCTCGGTTTGATCCTAGTTTGCGTCGCTTTCATTTCACATGCTGAGCTAGTTACACCAAATTCATAGGGGACAAGATTTGCCTGCACAGTGACCGTTTTTTTGCATATTAAAGGCTGCGTATCAACTCTTCAGCACTGCAGCTTTCATAACCTTTAAGTAGCCTCCTAGCATGGCTCTAATTTGCATACTCTTTTGATGACATGTTGATGTTATTAAGCTGTGCTGCTGCTGCTGCTGCTGCAGCTACTATATACTACCGTACAGCTTTTTGTGTGCTACCTGTCTGCTGTCATTTATTTTGCCCCGGTTCCACTCTGCCTTCTAGAAGACAGAATTACTATTTTGTTATTGCCTTCAGTCCTCGTGGCCTGAATTTGCTTCTGTGTGTTGAGGTAATAATAGACTCAATAAGCCCACTGCTGAGTACTTTCTCTAGTCTCATGTTTCATTTTATTGAGAACATTTTGCTTGTGGCTCTTCCAGTTGCAATTCCAGTTGTTCATGGTTATCATGTAGCGTTTTATGTTATTGCTTTTACTCAGGAAGCAGAAAGAGAAGCACAATAAATCAGCTAAGAGCAGGATAATACCGTTGGCTATCAAATAAGGAAAGTTCTTTAAATACTGCCTCAAATTAGTTCTCCATATTTTAACTTACACCATGACCTCTGCTTATGTGTTGACAGTGAAGGCAGTGCATGCTGGGAAGTGAACCTATAGAGTGTGTGCTTAATGTAGTCCAGCTGGACAGGACGTTTCCTCTCTGTCCTTCAGTTGTCAGAATCAAAGACCTCAGCCTGCTGTGTGTTAGTTTCTCCCTAACACACACATGGAGTCCGCACACATACACACAGGCACAGCGCTGCTTTTAAGTTCTGTGTAGGCTGCTCTGTGTATAATTTATGACTCTCTCTGACTTCAGATCAAATATGCATTATTATACCAGTGGAAATGGGATTGTGCGTGTGGATCAGAGAAAAGCATGTAGACACAGAGACAGTGTATGAGGGAGATTTTTAAAAAGAAATATTCAGGTGTGTTTGTGTACACAAATGTTAACGTGTCATAATATCTTTCCATCCATGTTATAGTGCTGTTATAGTAGTTTAACATACCAGTCTGACACTATGGACTGTTTCTTGCGTTTAAGCTTTGATCAGACTTTATTATCGATGTGTGGTAATACATTACAGATAACAGCTTTAAGCTATTGATTGAACAGTTTAGGATCAGCCCCACATGTGTTTGCAGGCCTCCTTTCTTTCTGCTTCACTGTACAGTCCATTAAGCATTTATAAAGTCTAATGCAGGGTAATGAGGTCAGGCATCGGGTGGCCTATGCCAGGACAGTAAAGTTCTTCCATGCCAAACTGAGTAGATCATTTCATTGAGTTTTTTTGGGCTGTGTTGAAACAGGAAGTCGCAAAACACACAAAGTTATCATTTAAATCCTTATTATTATTATATGATCGGATGACGATCGGGCAATACACCATTATCTGTTGTTTCTACTGATATAGGAGTGCCATGATAACTACTGGTAGGCCAGATGGAGCAATATCAACCATTCTAATGAAAAAAAATGAACAGGGTGATTATTATTATCAGGGTGATTTTGTCAGTAAAAGGATGTTTGGGATTGTTAATTTGAAAACAGGAACATTTTCAGGACTTTTTCCAATAGAGTCCATAAGCTGATTAATTCATCACAGACAATCAATCAATAATGTACTCAGGTAATTAACAATAGACAAAAAAGGTTACAGTAAGTATATGACACTCAGACCCTGTTCAGATTGGGGAAAGTCAATCCAGATTGCTTTTTAAGCCGGTTTTAGACCTGTTTTCAAATCCACACACATCCACACTCAATCTGGCTCAATCTGGCTCAATCAAGCGTCTTTGCTGTCCCCCAAACCGCATCGTAATATTCAGACCCCGTTCAGACCAGAACAGGATGCGTGCATGTGTCGTGTGGTTTCTTTCATTTCAGTTTGTTCATTTCCTCTGTGGTCCAGAACACAGTTGACATTTGCAGACATGTTGAAAATAAACTCTGGGTAAAGCTTTCGTAGTTCAGGGGATGTTTACACACAGCTTTTGTACATGACCCAGATACTGATGTCGCTAGCTGCAATTGCTAGCTGCATTTTTGCTCAGACCTTAGCCACATTTTAGCAAATCTGGCTCAACCCACTCCGGTTAGGTGGTGGAGGTCGCTGGATTGAAACCGGCTTAAACTGAATTGGCGCTGTTCAGATTGAAAAAAACAGGTTCTCAGTGTGGACATGCAGTTTCCTCAGTAAAATGTCATTTTGTTGGAGTTGTAGTGCGTCCAACATTTTTTTTCCTTGAAGCACTCTTACCAAATTCATGAATCCACTCACAGACATTATGTGAAGGTTGTGTCCTCAAGGAGACGTTCTGTCTAATAGGCATCTTTTATGCATGAACATATGCTTTGTGTTTTGGTTTTTGTTCCGCCTCAGCCTCTTGTTTGTTGAAGTGCTCATGTCACTGTTGTTCGTCTGCTTATCATGGACCACTTAAACGACCCTGGTGTGTTATACTTTGTCATTCGTCCCTGCAGATAATGCTGTAACTGTGGTAACTAAATGCTGCTATACACTGAATAAACACTGATACAGTAGTGTGTGTGTGTGTGTGTGTGTGTGTGTGTGTGTGTGCGCTGTGGGTGTGTATATGAGGCACAGCTCAAAAAGCTAATTGTTGCTTTCAACGTAACGACATCTCTGTTAACAGCTAGAAGCAGTTGTGGTTATTGTAATGTGTGTGTGTGTGTGTGAAGCTTTTGGGTGAACAGTCATTGTCCCATGTGAAGCAATTATGGCAGACAGCTGGAAACATTACTGATCACTCTCTTTCTCTTTCTATGGCTCACCACAGTCTTGTTCTGCCTTCCTTTTTTTCTGTCAATGCAAAGGCAAACCAGGCTTTATTTTCACAGCCATTCAAAATCAAAATCACATATTCATTACTTATATTTCAGTGCAGAATGGAGTCATTATCGTCACTGTCTAATCAAGTTAGATTGAAAATCCCTCTGAGCTTTTTAAAACAGCTGGCGTCTCAAATTCTAACTACAGTCAAAAGATGGTGACAGAACTCTTTAATATTATATGGTTTCAGAAATATTTAAATACTAGCTGTGACTTGTGTAATAAATATGGATATTTTTAAGAAGAAACACAGCTTCTGATAGGTCGATTAGGACGGTTCTGTTTATATAGGAGCCAGAGCATAGCACTAAAAGCCCTACAGATGTGTCCCTACACAATTACGGATTCCTATTGGATGGCAAGGAGTTGTTTGTCTTAAAGGGTCATTCAGTACTCTGGACCCTCGATTATATCAGTAAAACCTCACATCATCTCTAACAGTTTGTTCAGACGTGTCGTGGCGGACAGATTCATGTCATTCGTGCCAATTTTACAACCCACCATCCACATGCGAGGACAGAAACTATGATTCCAGCAGAGTCTTTATTGTGATGCTCACGTGTTGCTTCTCCCATTACTCCGTCGTGTTCTTAGCTTGGTCTTCTTTTGCTGTCCATCTGCTTCAACATGTGAAGGGTTGTTTGTTCTCAGATGATTGTACAGAGATGTTATTTGCAGGCATGTGTGCAAACCACCTGTTGGGGGGATCATTTGAGCTGTTTCCTCTCTATGTTAGATAGTTCAGATGTGATGATTGCAGTTAAATGGATGAGCCGTGCCTCTGTGTGGTTGCTGTTAGAGCTGTGATCATTCAGCTCACAGCTCTTTGATGTTTTTGACACCAATAAAAGTATGATCCATAATACAGATGGTTTGAAAATGAGAGATGAATAAATGGTTTGATGTGTAAAGGTAAGAATCCTACGCTACAGTACGACCAGCACAATCACCTGAATTAAAGCCAGTGTCTGAACCTTCAACAGAAAGTTAAGAAAAAAAAAAGGTTGTCTGGCTCCGAGATGGTGTTTCCAACATGGTAGTGCAGGTTGAAGTGTCGTCATCCATCTTTATGTACAGTCAATGCTCCTAACCGTTTACATATGATTTGCAGTGATGGTGTGGTGGACTCTGGTCACTGGCTGACAGTGTATATGTTTTTCCTATTGCCTCTCTGAAAGCTCTGTAACAAGACTCATGACTGATGAGCACGATTAAAAAATTAAAGTCAGAATAGAGAAGGGACACAAGGGAAGAATCACTATGGGTGGAAAGGAAGGGAACATCTGGTGAAAAAGAAAGAAACTGATGCCTAAAGCAACATGGAGAGCCAGAGGGATGAAAGAGGAGGCAAACAGCAAGGGAGCCAGATGGGAAGATGGTAGAAAGAGGGGGAAATAACAATTAAAGAGAGGGAGATGGCTGGAGGAAAAAAAACATGAGAAGCGAGAGCAGGAGTGGATGTTAGTGCCCTGAGGTCGTTCCTTTCACTAGCAGTAATTTAATTGCCTCATTAAAAGAGATGTGGGTTGCTTCCTCTTGATTGGTTGATTAGGCAGATGTTGACTGCAAAGCCATGAAATACAGGGGTCATTTACACTTTGTAGCGCTCACTCATTTCCACATGTATGAGTATGTGAGTGTGCACTTACATGTAGTCCATATATGCATCAGGTCCTAAAGATAGGCAGTGACATATGCACAAATATATACATGGCCCACACACACACGGACACTTTTATTGAACGCTCTCATTCACAGGCGCACACATGCACACGGATTAGCTCATTCATGCACGTTCTGTAGTTTATTAATGAGAACTGAGACCAAACATCTTCCCTCCGTGTCTTTGCTCACAGTGTACAGTGTGCATGTTACAGGAATGCAGACACACAGGTGTGCATGTAGTGGAAAAGCTTTTAGTTTGCTGACTCTTAAGAGTCAGATTCGTCCCTCTAGGAGACCACACACACACACACACACAAAGCACAGAATGTGTAGCTTGTTGTGTGACCTCTCTCTCTCTCTCCCTCTCTCTCGCGCTCTCTGTCAGTCTACCCACGCTCACTCACATGGATGCGTCCGTCCACAAACCTCTACAACGTCTTAATTTCCCATGAGTTCTCCACTTCTCCACAGCTGCCAACAAATCCAATCAAATATGTAGCTCTGTATATATACTATATATAGTGCCTGTAGTATTTGAATATTACACACATTAACTCGTTAAAGATATTCCTTGCACATAAATATTTGGTTTTGCAAAGAGTAGAACTGCAGTTCCATGATGGACTTATAATTGAATAAATAAATTCTATGATATCTCTTCCTGCTGCTTTAATGAGTCTCCTTTATAAAATGCTGAGACTGTGTGAGGGCAGTAAAAATTAATAACAGCAAAAAAAGCGATATTGTTGGTTATATGGTTGTAGAGAGAGATGTGGTGAAGTTTGATTGTAGCTGTGGTTTGCCAGCAACCCACGGATCTGAGGCACAGACCCTTTCATATAACTAAACAAAACAAGTGAGCTTTACTAACCCTTATTGCTTTCTTTTCAAGTTGTAAAAAGTTTGTGTCTGTTGTGTCTTGTTAAGATGGAGGTCCCATCTGCATTAGATAAACAGTTTTTTCTGTTTTCACAGCTTTTGAGATAAGACACTTGAGCAAAACACTATATGAGGATTGATCTGGCTGTATTAGCAATGAATTACCCAATGCTACAACAATGCTAAGTTACAGCTGGTCTCTGAGCTCATCTTGCCTAATTCATCCAAATTATCGTGCTGTTGGCGGATTAAGCTGCATTATGACTGAAGTGTGTTTGTTGTCGATGTACAGCTTACATTAATGGGACCCTCCACTGATTTGGAGCTCAGTTTTCAGTTTGTTTTCTGTTTAAGTTTGATCTTGTTTGAGAACTTTTTGCTCCCAGGAGCTGGTTTCGGTAACTGAACTTTTAAAAGTGATCTCATTTGTCTGGACACAGCAGACCGAAGTATAACAAGTCACGGAGGCATTTCTGCTCCGACAGATATTCTATTTCCCTCATTTGTACCTTTATAGACTCAAAGCTTGGCTCATTAGCAGCTCTCTCCACCTGCATGTCTGAGTGGCATTCGCTGAGGAGCGTGTGAAATATTAACACAGTCGGCCCCTCGGTTTATGTTGGAGCTCTCTGCTGGTTTCTGCTGTCATGTCCATACAAAGCAAAGAGTACAGAGGGGGAAGGAGGGGGTGAGGGAGGTGATCGGAGACGTACAGTAGAGGAAGAAGACAGACAGGGAAGAAAAAAAAATATGGGAGAATACGTGAACAGGGAAGAGACTCTGGGGCAGGCAGAACGAGGAGAGCGGATATAATTGAAAGGCAAAAGAGGAAATGGGATGATGAAGGTGGTGACTGAGCATGTGGGAGAAGGAGAGAAATAAGAGAAGCACGGGAGAGTGAAAAGAAACAGATGGGTGGAGAAACAGAAAGGCAGACACTGTATTTAGAAAGTAATGTGAAGCAGATGCAAAGCCCACTGGTGACTCACCTGGCGCTGGCACTGTGTGTGTTCTTCTGTTTAATGAGCATGTCTGTGGAGGCAGCAGGTTTTCTATGAAGCATCATTAAAACCTTTCTAGACATCCTTATATCACAGTCAAATTAGCTGTTATGACATGTTGAACAGTTGGTAGTCTTTATCAGTTATTGATCACGTGGTTACGTTGCAGAGAGACACACTTTTTAAATTTCAAATCTTGTAATAAGAATTGAATTGAAGCATGAAACTGGAGCGTTTGAGCCACTCGCATTTTGAAGAGAAGAAAGGTTTTGTTGTGATGAATATTCATAAGTTATGTAATGCAATATTTATTGTCTGGAATAGACTATTTCCTGGTGTTACTTGCTGGGAATGACAAGGTTCCTCAGCTCCTCTTCAGTCAGACAGCTGAACAGAGCGTCGCTGAAATGGAGGACACACGTTTTTTTTTAATCTGTATTGTCTTCTTCTCCACCTGCACACAGCCTGAGAGCAACAACAAATACATCTACCTTCGACAAATTATTTTCCTTTTTGTCAGGTGTCCACTTCACACACTCAGCCATTTTTAGACTGTAAAGTTCAGAATTTCTAACAATGGGCTGGTCATGCAAGAAAGGTGTTGAAAAATATTTCTCACTCAGATTGGGAGTGGACCAGAGCGAGCTTCAACAGCAAGGCATGACGTTTCTACAGCTCAGAAACAAGTACCTTAATGAATGTATTAGACATTTGGTCATGGTTATGGTAGTAGAACATATGATTGTATTGCAGCAGACCTTCATCTAGGAGTCTGAGGTTCGAGCCCCCGGACACCATGAGCTGTTTCATTTTCACTTGCTGTTATGTGTTTGTCTTCGCTTGCTGTTACACATTAAAGACTACTGGTTAAGATTATCCATTAAAAACAGTAAGGGTGTAGGTAAAGATTATTGTCGTTAAAACACTAATTCATAACATTTCACACATTTTACAAGGAAAACCCTGTTCTTGTAGCACGGTTGTGATTTTCGACTGCCATCACGGTAAGCTCATACCCCCATCAACACGTAACGATGCAGCCAGAGAAACACACACACACACATGTTCTATGGAGGATGGGCTGCAGCATTGTGCAGTGATTAATGCAATGTGAATAAGCAAAGGCATCAGCATCACCTCATCTCTGGTGACATTTTGAAAATCCAGCCAACCAAATGAGAAGCTAGGCCCTTTGTGCTGACACTTCTGATGCGGCGCTGGGATTTCGTAGTTCCTGCAGCCATGAATGTCTCAGGTGAGCTTTTCACTAAATACAATAAATCCTGAAAATGCATATTCTGCAGCAGCGTGTGAGCTGGCAGAAGTCCCTCAGATGACACATTTGACATCACCCAGGCAAATAAATGGGGGAGTTCTGGGAGCTGGTGGCACAGAGAGTGGGGAAACGTCATTCATTTAGACACACTACCAACAAATTACTGCTGCTACAAAGTCGGCAGTCTTCCTTTAATGGTTGCGGTGTTACTATGGATCATTTGCTGTAACATAACCTGAAAAACAAAGGTTCTAAGTTCAGATAATAAAAGCTCTGAAGACGAAGCTGAAAAGGTCAAAGCCAGAGTTAGAACTTGAAAGCTGTGATTCATATGACAGACTTATTCACATAATGCTGGTATCACTCAGAACATGTTGTTCTGCTTTCTGCTTCCATAGTTAAGCCGCTGAACTTAGAGTGGAAGGAGTCCTCAGGCCTGCAGGAGAGCTTACGTTATATTACTACAGCCTGCACTGAACACTTCCTCCTCCTGCAGTGGAGCATGTGGAGCATGTATGGGAATAAGGGTGCCTCTCCTCGCCTATATTTAGAACAGAATGCATTTCTTTAATACATTTATACAGTGTAGTACATCACTCTGCTCTCCGTCAGCCCCGCGTGGACACATCCAGGTCACATGCATCAGATGAACTGTACTAACCTCACCTGATCTGTGTGTTATCACTGTGGGACTGTGGAGGAATTTATTGAATTAGCCCCAGCTCTATTTAACTGTTTTGATTTATTTTTTTTTCTGGCTTCAATTAGGGGCTGGCTGTTAGGGGTTATTATTGTTTTTTTTAAAAGCACAGTTGTTGTGTTCGCGTGTGTGTGAGTGAGTGCGTTTACTCCTCAGGCAGGGGTCCAGAGCACATCTTGGGCTGCTATGGCAACAGGGCTGGCACCCCCACTGCTGCCTCATGGCAAGTGCGCAAACCCACAGATAGACACATGAACAAACACTCACACACCGAAACGATCGCCACAAGGCTTTTTCAGTGACACACACTACAGTTGTCTGCATAATTACACAGGGTTCAGTGCTAAAGGAAAGAGAACATTTAAGAGAGAGGTCAACATGACATAATGACATTATTTTAAACACTGAACCTGTGGCCATGTTTGGAAAAGAATTAAGACACATTAGCATCTTTTCATAGTGATAACATGAGACAGATCTCAAACTTGCAATGAATGACTGCATCTGAACATTGTGGAGCACAACAAGCATTATTGTTTAATGAGATAAATGTTTTTTTCCCCCCAATATGTTTCTGACTGGATGACTCACTTCCATTACTAATTCAGCATTGCTCATCCCAAACCATGATGCTTTGCTATTATCCGTGACAGCTGCACTAATGCAGTTCACCCTCCTGGCAGCTATTCTACTCTGCTAATCTGCAAACCATTCAATTTACCCTCCAGATGCTGCTGTAGTAATTAGCCTGTTTATTAGCTGATTGTGTCAGTAAACTGCCCACATCACTGCTGTTTGTTTCTTGCGAAGAAAAAAGAAACACAAGGGTGGAATACAAAGCACACAGCAGCACACACACACACACACACACACACACTACAAGCACACATGCAAAAAAAAATAAGAAATCAGTGATGTGTGGATAGTACACTTTCCTCCCTGTCCTTTTTGAACCCTGTGTCCTGTCTGTACAGAGTCTAGACTCTAGACTGACAGGCTTTTGTGTGGAGACACATTCTTTTCATTCGTCTGTGCAGCCTTGGCCGTTTTCACTACTCAGTGTACCACTCATTTTGATTCTGTTGCTGCGCTGGGAAATGTGAAAAGTCTCACTCCGTGTAACTGTTTTCATGGTCTTGTGAGAGCTGTCATGAAATGAGTACAGGCTAAATAGCAGGTCAGCTGCAAGTTTTTCATTTTCCTGAGACCAACAATGTGTTAGCGTATCTCTTTATCTGTCTTCTGCAAAATCCTTGTTAATTCACTCTAGTTGACTTGCTCTCATTCATCCAGGTCATGTTGGCAGCTGGACTCATAGGTTTTCTGGAGATATTTTCTTCCCCATGTGGCTCCCTCAGTTTTTTAATGTGTGTTTAGGACCTCTGCAGGTGAATCCCTAGTTAAACTCACAAGACATGAGTTCCTATTGTTGGTTAATAGTTGGCTAACAACCCTACACCCTTGGTGTGTGAACTGTGTTGCTCGGCCTGGTTTGTATGTTGTTTGAGTTTAGCTAGTGATTTTTGTCCCTTGTTAGCATTGTAGTCCTGTTTTGAACCAACCTCTTGTGTATGGACTTTTGCTTGTGTGGCAGGATTAATGTCTATATTTTCATTCTCCTGAACTGTGACAGTGTCATGCGTGAGTGTCTCCTAACCAACCTCACAGTGTGTGACACAGCCAAGGAGGTGAGAAGGCGCCAGGCTGCTCTCCGTAACACATCAGCTGGGGACTGCAATAATACCCAGAGTATGTTGTGATGTTGCGAGATGCTGTGCGTGAGTGTATCCTGGCCTGTTCTGGTTGGTCACAGCAACCCGGAGAGTGAGAGAGCAGCGAAGTGAGGTTTGACTACACCACCTGTCTAAGCACAATGGATTAACAGAGAAATGGCACTTAGAACTTCGCTGAAACATTTGGTGCA
Source organism: Parambassis ranga (assembly GCF_900634625.1). Taxonomy (NCBI): domain Eukaryota; kingdom Metazoa; phylum Chordata; class Actinopteri; family Ambassidae; genus Parambassis; species Parambassis ranga. Next base: position 12,923,651 of record NC_041043.1, read on the forward strand.
CTTAGTTCAGACGCTTTCGTTGGGTCAGCCATCTGTTTTAACAGAGCGAGCTAAGTGATGTTTTTTAGTCAAGAAGAAGTTGTGTTGCCCACTGTAGCTCCACTAGTTTGACTTTGATACAAGTTTTTGAGAAAGCAAGCGTTTCTGATTGAAACATACGGCCATGTTTAGTGCAGTGAGTGAGTGGACTAGAGAAGACACGAGGTCATCGCTGTGCCCCTTTGTATCCCGGCAACAAGATGCTCCAACAAATTATGTGATCAAAGTGACAACACTGAGTGTGCTGCTGAAGGCAACACTTTTGTTTTCTAAAACAACAAAAAAACAAAACAAAAGAAGAAGCATTTATTTTGAGACAACAGCCCTCCACTGCTCCACTGGATGAACAAAGGGGAGTGAGGGGAAAAGTCTCAACAGGACGAGGGTAATTTTAGTTTTCTTACTTAATGTTAACAGGATGCGACATCATCCATCTCTGCTGCCTAAATATGTTTTCCTGCCTTCAGAAAGGGTTAGGATTATCATCTGTTCCCTCGGTAACACAAGAGATGAGACAGCATCATCAACCTTCTGCTTTTGAACTGCATTCGAAGTGTGTGTGTGTCTGTGCTTTTGTGTTAATGTTTTGCATTTTAGGAGGTGTATGTATGTCTCCTTTCATGTAAATACCATCTCCTGCCCTTGTGTGTGTGTGTGATGTCCCACAGAGCTGCAAAGCATATGATAATTGGTGATGACTCACCAGGACCTTTGTTTATTATTTTATATGCAAGAGACGAAGAGAGGAGGAGGAGGAGGAAGAGGGAAAAAATGAAAGAGGGAGAAAAAGGAATTAGCAATGTGTTTGGGAAGTTGTGCGCAAATGTGGGGGTCGGATGGTGTGTGTTTGCCAGGAAGATACTGTTTCCTCCCACAACCTCAGAAAAAAAAGTGTGTGTGAATCCATGTGTGATCAGTATTGATTCAATTCAAGACCAAGCAGGTTTCAGTGGAAATACAGTTTATTTTGAGAGACAAAAAAAAAAAATCGAGTGATCAATAAATTCTAAGGTGTTCTTCATCAACACATGTGGTGAGGACACACGCATTATGTTAGATCTCAAAATAACCCTCTTTTAGTGTAGCGGAGACGATGTTCCTGAATACTGACATCCTCTGAAAGAATGATTTGTAAAGTAGCTGACGAACCAAACACACCCCGAAACAAACATGGAGGCTTCATCATCGGGCTATAACCCAAGAGCGATGAGTGCATCTTAATTCAGTCCTGCAGGAGACGTCATTGCATTGTAACTCGCACAAACATTTTAAAAAGACAGAAGCACAAGATGAATATGGTGATTTATTGTGGGCTCAAACATGATACCATCATCACCAACTGTTTTATACTAATTTTTAAAGGACGACATATAAATAATTGAAATTTCATTTTGATTTTTTTAAATTATTTTAGCTGATAAGTATGTATGAAAATGAATTTGGCAATTAGGAGTTTCTGGTTTCTGGTTTCCTGAGAGTGAAATCTAATTATGGTTTAATCTTGTAAATAAGATTATTGTTATTGTTGTTGGAATTTGGGCAGTAACACTGTGACTGCAGGGCAACCTGTTGCATTTTGAAGGCTTCAGATCTCAGCTGACATTGTGGTAATTGGCTTTGTTTGTAGCGACCGACCTCTCTGGACATCCACAGTTACCTCATCAGACAGACACAAACATATAGTAACTACAATTAAAGCAACTACTCTATATTTTCTAGGGCTCCAGAGCCTCAGCACAGCAGGATGACATTATTTTGTTTCCACACCAGGCTTTACAGTACTTGCTGTTTCAAGATCAATTCGGTGTTCAATGGCTGTCATCAGTTCTTATCAGTCCTACACATGTGGCTGTTTCAGCATAAACATTCAGGCTTCTTCTCACGGGTTGCCAGGCTCCTTGTAATGTTACTTTCCGGGTTGTCACCCATCAGAATAGATGACGATCAACCTTCTGGCTGACTAGTAGCTAGAGGAGGGCCTTATTAGCCATGATTGTGACACTGATAACAACTGATATCAGCTAATCAAATCAACTGTTTGTCTTTGTGTCTTCTGTACACACACACTAAGCACTTTGTGTTTCAAATGTGCTGTACAAGTAAATATGTTATTATTACTGTAAAGACATTTTGCTCAGAGCTTCCTTGATTTCACCTGCAACTGCTGAAATAAAACACTGTAAGAAAACACATTTGAAAACCTTTTCTAGCAGTATTGATCGTACAGCTTTGTGTTTAGGTTGGGAGTTTGATAAATACAAATACTTTTGTTCACATTAGAGTCTACTGTGTTTTTTTTTTATTATTTGGAGGGAACTTCTCCTTTCACCTGCATCAGGGTCAGCAAAACAGCACCTCTGACCTGGTACAGTAGGTGTCTGGCTGACATATGGCCTGAGCCATTCACTGTGCATGTAGGTCCATTAGTCTCCAATCTGCTCCTTAAAAAAAGTCCTTTCCTCTCTCCAGAGTGTAGCCGTTGAAATCAGTTATCTCCGACACTGTACACTCACACTGCGTGGAGAGCAATTTACAGAGCAGAACAGATCTGTCGTCAACCTTTAATTCAGTGACTTCAGAACCGAGTCTCAGAGCTGCCTCTCTTCAGGGTGCTGCTGTTAAACTCGTCATGCTCAAAGCTCAGATTATTGTGTGACCTGGATATCATTAGCAGCTTCTCGCGCTTACTGTAGTCACGCCTGGCTGTTGCAGAATGTGACACATCCAAGAGCCGATCCCCTTGCTCTTCCCTGTCTTCCAGCCGCATGTAGCCTTTACTGCTGCCCCGATTGCCGCTGTTGCTGCGGCTGCTGTTGCTACGGTCCAGTCGGGGCCAGCTGGGGTGCTTCCTCTGCTCTGGGTGCACGCTCAGCATGCTCGGGCCACGTTCCAGGTCTAGAGATTTAGAATGGCTGTTGAGCATGTGCAGAGAGGAGTTGGAGCCAAAGTCACTCCGTGCTGCTCCCGGGGAAAGCCAGCAGCCTGAGGTAGATGAGGGAGCAGGAGAAAGAGAGCAAGAGGAGAAAGAGGAGCAGCGAGAGGAGGAGGAGGCAGAGTTACTTCGGTGTAAGCCAGGAGGCTTAGAGGCCTTGGCAACAGTTGCTACAGGAACTACAAGAGATTCCATGGAGCTCAGTGGCTGTGACCTCTCTCCATCTCTTCTCTCTCCTCCTCTGTCCTCCTCTGTAATTGCCTCCATCTCTGGCTCATCAATAACACAATTGTTAAGTTTTATAACAGGCAGAGTGAATGCTGAGATAGAGGAGGAGACAATAGAGCGTGCGTGGTGTCCTCCCTTCTCCCCATCCACATCCACTGACCACTGATGGCGCACTGAATCCGAGCGAGTCAACCCGAGCCCGGAACCGCAGGGTGGGCGGTCCTTATAGAAAGGCGCCAACAGACCTGCAAAGCTGCAATCCAACTTAGCCTGCTCGTTGTGTTTGTGAAACTCTTCCTCCCCTAACAGCACCTCCGCTTCCTCTGTAGAACCTCCTACTCCAGCGACACTGCCGGCCCGGGAGGAGAACGCTAGGAGAGAGTTGCTGGCTAACCGTGCTGCCGCCTCAGCCCCGAAGGCACGAAGATCAGCAGTTTCTCTTGCACAGGTACTGTTGCGGTGGTGATGCAGTTTTTGCTCTTTCTGCCGGAGCCGGTGGATGTCGATTACGGTGGAGTACATGTCCCTCATATGGATTATCTAGTGAGGAAGAGAATTCAGTTAGCAGCAGTTAGCATTGCATTACCTGAAATACATTTGTAGCGACCCTTTGGAACATTAGTATTCTGTAGTTGATAATGATGTGACCTTGAAGCACATGTGTCTCATACGGATTACCTGGAAGAAAGGAAGGAGGAGGAGGAGGAGGCAGAGGAGGGGTTTAATCGAATCAAGGAAGGACATAAGAGAAGGGAAAATGTGATAATAAAAATGGAAGGAGGTCAAGAGAAACTCAATCTGCATGTTAGTTGTGAGGAGAGCATGAATATGGATGACTGTAGCCAACAGGCCCCTGATTTTGTACAGAATGGAGGAAGAACGCAAATGTGAGAACAGGACATTTTAGAACTGAAGTGTCTTATTATTCCTTTATAACCATGTCTTGAAACAAAATAGTGTTATGTAGCCTACAAAAACATCAGCCGTTGCATAAAGGAGTAATTTAGAAAATGCTTTGGTTGGTAAAAAAAAGTAGTTTGAAGTTATCAGTTGGGGAAGTTATATTATGGACAAAAGTATGTGGACACACAGATTCCATATGTTTGTTGGCCTTTTTCTGCTTTGTCCTCACATTATATGCTCGAAAGCTGCAACAATTCATCAATGAATAGAAGTTTGGAACATTTTCACTGGTTTGTCTATAAAATCTCAGAATGTTTCATTGATTCATCATGGGCAATCAATCAATAATGCACGCAATCATCCGCTGTGGATCTAGTAAGACTGCAGCTTTTCCCGCCTTACCTTCGTTTCTCTGTCTCTGTTTTCGTGCAGTATGGCGTTAGCACAGATGAAGATAAAAATCCCAATGCCCATGGTGAAGGGCCCGAGCATCTTCATCCTCTCAGAGTGCAGATGCTGCTCCAAAAAGCGCATCAGAGGACCCTCAGTCTCCTTGGAAGGCGTACCTAAAATCACACAACATGGACAGGATCAGGAAAAAGAAGTAAAGTGCAACTTTTAACAGTGAGTCTTTAATCACTCTGTTCCATCCTCACCCTGCATTTCGTGGCTCGCATTCGCCACATCTGTCTTCATGCTGTTTCCTCCTGCGGGCATGGTGTGAGGCCAATAACCCAGTGTCGCCATGCCGATCCCTATGGCCAAGATGACTAATCCAAGAAAGAGGAAAAAGCCAGAGGCTGAGTAGAGGCGGAGCCTGCCACGTACTACGACAACATCGGTACGCCGCTTCCGCTTTCTAAATGAGAAAAATCAGCAACACACATCAGCAATGCATGCAAACTAGTGTAGCATTTACAATGCAATACAATCACATTGCATATTAAATTGAATGAAGTCACATGATGTTCACCTGGGGGCTGCCTCAGGAGCGGGGTTCGCAAGGCCCGGTGATGCCGGAAATGGTCGATGCTGTGAGCGGGCTGAGTCTTGCCGCTTCAGCTTGGCCAAGCCTGTGAGCACCCCGGCCGCCGCAGTCATACTTTACCTGTAGACACCACACATTAAGAGTTTTAATGCCTAGAGTCCATTAAGCATCTAGTCATTACTAGATCATAAAGTGATGCTACACAAAAGATTTAGTGCAGGATAAACACTCTCTGTGTCGCCTCCAGGTATTCTAAATGTACATGAGGTGTAAGACATTTAATATTCAGAGTGCAGCCTTTCCCACATCATGCTGATGGAGCAGTTCCAAGGATCACAGCTCTGTGTGTCTAATGTAGAGCCAACACATCGCCTCGTGTATATACAGTATATAGCTGGGGCTTTTACAGTACAGGTGACAGGCATTCTTCAGGGAAAGTGTTTAAAGCTCAGAGTGCCTTCCTCAAGTGCTGTTGACAGTCTCCTAGTGATACAGAAGCAACACACACACACACAGTGCAACAGTCAGCAGTGATGTTTTGTCAGTCGTTGTCAGCCTACAGCACAACATGGGTCTGTGTGTGTCTGCATATTGTAGTTCTGTATTCACTCCTGTGGGGTGTTTGTTTACTCCGTTCTTCCTGTGTAGAGCAAAGGAACTCAGATAGTGGAGAGGAAATGTGATGTTTTTAGAGATGGAACAGAAGCACACATTCCTCTGTGCATGTTAGTGTCTGAATTTTATTTTATTTGCTTTTTTATCGGTGTTCTTACTATCATTATTTACACTGTTAAGATTGGAAATAGAGTGCTGCAACTCTGCCATGATATTCAAATGAATCATGGTCTCTTTGCTCGCAAGCTGCTCAGATGTCTATTAATAGTAATAAAAGGAAGCGGGTTAAAACAAACATAGGCTTATTTTGAGGGCCTTCATTTGAGTTTAAATGCCCGTTAATCTGGGCTCACATGAACATTAGCATTGTCCTGTTCAGCACTAAGAGGATTAAACCGACTCTATTTGTAGCTTAATAACCGCGGTGCTGAATCTGACTGGGAATTTCAAGAATTCCTCTACAGATAAAATTCATCAAAGTTGTTTTCGCTGCTGCAAGCTAGCTCGCTGTTTGTGTTGGTTACCACGCATGTACACCTGCTTCAAACGGTGATGAATGTATATAATGTTACCAGAGTGATGGCAGCACTTGAAGGTCAAGCTTTCATGAATTACTAAGAAACAGAAGTGGAAGTTTTTACTACATGATCACAGGAAATGATTTTCTCCTCTATAAAACTTACAAACAATATTTAAAAAAAAACTCATATTGCATGATAATTTGGCCTTTTTATGACAATTTTCCTGACAGAATTTGCTGACTTGAATCTGATGGAGCCTCTGTGGAGTTTGTTTCTGTGTGGAGTCTGTGTGCCTGAGTGGGTTTTCTGTGGGTATTCCGGCTTCCTGGTACATGGATAAGATGCACATGTTAGGTTAATTGTGGACCATAGATGTGCATGTTAGGTTAACTGGGTGTGAGTGTGATCTGCTCTTTTGTCTTTCTACATGCCTCTCGCCCATTGACAGCTGGCTCCAGCACCCCGTGACCCTGTACTACAGCACACATCTGGTTAAGACAGTGGATGGATGGAATTAGCCGACCAGAGACCTTGGGTCTGCACTTTACTTACAATAATGTTTATGTTGTTAAAGCATCTCCTCATGTGACTTTTTTTCAACTCATATGGTGGTGGCACTGACGACGCTGCTGCAAGCTGATATTAGGCTGTTTATAAAAGTTTGAATGGCTAATCCTACACTCCTCACAGAGAGGGGTCCTCTGTATGCAGGGCTTTCCTCCAAATCTGCACTAAACTATTTCTTTTCTCTATTTTTAATTTTTTGAAGGAATCAGAATGCACATTGGAGGTGTACGATGCCATGTGGCAACACTAACCCAAATAGTTTGCAAGCTACATAATGGATAATCGCATCTCATTCATTCATTCGGGTAAACAGATTATTCAATTCAAATAAAAAACTTTATTTGTCCCCACAGGATAATTAAAGGGCACATAGAGCAGCACTGATAAAAACCAGAGTAGAGTCAGCAGACAACAAGACAACAACAAGCTCTACAGATTATTGATTAATTAGCTAATGTTCAGAAGACACCAGTACCTCCGAAAATTATTTTCAAGCACCAGAAGAAGGCCCCTGACAAATGATTAAAGACTAGAAATAAGATAAGAGCAGTCTTTTTTAGGACCTTTCTGCAGTGCTTTCCTTTGGTTGCCAGTTGTCTGGACAGGGTTCCAGTTTGTGGCTACGTGTGCATGTTTGTATACACAAAGGATTCGATTTAGCATGGGAATGAGAACACACCCATGACCTTCTACTTTTTTAATTTCTCTCTCCCTTCTCTCCCCTCACCACTCCCTCTTATCGTTCTTCTAAGAATGCAGTATCTGTAAATCTCCCCTCCGATCTCAGACTGTGTGCTAATGCATTCTGGTTGTGACCCTGAATAATTTTTTCCTTCCCTTATTTCCTTTTTCTCCACCCCATCTTACTTTCTCATCTTATTTCTCTTTGTTTGCCTTCCTCCTCCTCCTCCTCCTCCTCCCCACCCCTCTGTCCCTTTTGGATCTATTTTTAATCTGTCTCTAATTTTAATTTTAATTTTATTTGGTCAGTTTCCGTTTCTCTTCCACTCCCTCTTTTCTTTTCCTCTGCACGTCTCAGACCAATAAATTCTGCTTTAAGCTGTAGAATCAGATAAAGCCTTTAGCATTCAGATTAACTGTGAATCACACACACACACAAAAACAGGCGTTCGCTCCTCCTACCCTCTTTTCTACTTCTCACATTTAAATGTATTTTCCTTGTCAATCATCTTATTGGCAATACTGCTGTAGGAAAGTGCTTTTCCACAGATGGTGAGTAACACGAGGACAAAACACAAACCAGACACTTCTCTCAGGTTTTTCTGAGCTCCCTCTCACACCGTCTCTTTCTTTTTTAATCTCTCCTTGTGAGTGTGTCAAACAAGAACCCACAAAATATTTCTGGAGCGACGGGAGAGATTTTCTTCGTTTATTGAAACAGGAGAAATGAATGGATGGAGGTGCAGGGATGACAAATGAAAAGAACGGAAAATAGGTGCAAAATAGAAGAGAGATGTGCATGTTCACATCACTGCACCTACAGAAGTGCAACACTGAGTCAGAAAGAAGGTACACACACACAAAAAAACACTACCTTCTGAGACAAACTAGGGAAGATGGGTGATAGAAAAACATGAGAAAGCCAAGTGAAAGGCTTTTCCTGCCTGGGATGAAAGGAGTGAATACTAGTTTAAACAAACAAGTGGAGCAGAGATGAAGAAACGCTGTTACAGACAGACACTCCAGCAGCCTAATGAGAAACCACTCAGACTCTGACACAACAAGGCTTTCTGCTATGGAGAGCATGCGGTGGCCACATGTAAGGATGAGTTAATATGCAGCCCGACAACACCTACGGTAACATGTAACCAGTTCATCTGTGCTGTCTGGTCATGCTGTGTGATCTTGCATAGATAATAAGAAACTCTGCCAACCATATATACATATTTATACATATTTGGTGACTAATGAGCTTGAAAATAATGTGATCTGTTGCTTTATTTTGCTACCCTTAATAAGCAGTTTCCTAAATTAGTGTTTATATTAATAATAAACTAGCCCTTTGTGTGATCTCCTTAGTAAAAACTAAAGCTCTGTTGCTGTCTATCCGTGCATGCTCGCAGCAGTGCTGTTCTGGTAGTAGTAGAGCGGAGCGGCTTCCCTCACTACAGCCTGACGCCTTTTTGAAATTTTCCCTTTGCACGTGTTGCATCTTACATCAAGGAGGCGCCTTTTTTGTGGCTGGATACTTAACTAATCCATAGGAGACATCACATCACATGATGCACTGTCCCTATAGCAACTACGTGCTATGTGCTGTTGCTACGTGACACGTTTCTATAGCAACCTGCCAGCTGTGTATGTCATTAACACTGTGATACAGTAAAGGGGCATTTTCCCATATTTCAAGTCGGAGATATGGGGCTAAGCAAGGGGGAGGGGGAGGAGGGTATGGAGGGGGAGAGCACTCAGCATTCAGGGTGTTAATTACAGCTTGTTGCGCGCTATAAGTGCAGTCTCTCACTCTGCATATTAGAGAGGAAGAATGAAGGGAACAGGCAGGTGGGCTGGGGGAGTGGGGTTTGGGTTGTAGCAGGAGACAGCCATGTAGAGACACAATACAGGAGGCGATTGTGTAATCTACATGTAACAAACTCCAGAGACTTTTCTGACTCCACAAGCATGCTGAGAAAAGTTCGTCCCTAATGACTCACTTCAACGGGCTGTATGCTGCTAACACGTCATGGAGAAAGGCGTCTCATGTGGACACAGATGGAGTAAGAAGGAAAAAGACAAGGGGAGAGATGTAAGAAGAGACGAATGAGCTGGAAGACAAACATGGATCAAGGAAAAACTAGCAATCCAGTCCTGCACATCTCCTCTTTACAGAGTTACAGTGGCCTATTTATTTTGGTTTCTCTCTGCTGAGGTGAGGTGAGAACTGAGGCCAGTAACAACACTGTATCAGTGGCATTTTCATGCGTCTAAACCGGAGGAATTTGGCTGCTTGGGAGCGCAGTATCTCAGGAATGCCTTTGTTTTCAGTTACTCTTTGGTTATATTTAGACATATAAAAATACTTTTAGGAAAAGGCACATTGCTCACTTTTGATTTCTTATACAGATCTCTTCACGCTCACAGTGCATGACCAAGAATCAGCTATATATATAAAATATAGAACCGTTTTTGTGTGTCCATACAGACCAAAAAAAAAACCCGCAAACATCAACATTTTCTGAGTTACCAGCGGCTACATGAGGGCACCACCATAATCTGGGGTATTTTAAAGGTCGGGTAGGAGATTTCATTCTGATGCACTTTGTGTATTGTGTAAATTAGTGTAACTTCTCTTTACAATCCGATAGCAATCGATTAATTCGGCAGCTTCGCATTAAAACGAAGAATATGAATCATCTGTGGAAGCTATAAAACACTAAAAATATCAGCCAATCCTCCGGGTGGACCCTGCGCGGAGTATTGGCTGGTTGTCACTCTCTTCCTGCTCTGCGAGTACCAGAGAGGTACGTGCATGATGGCCGAAGTCACAGACCGCAGCTCGTCTTCAGGTAATGCGCATCCATGTGATTGGGAGGCGTGGCTTCAGGGTGACCTCCGAGAGAAAGGGGCGTGTGTTTACTTCCGAAATCTGGCTGACTCTCACTGAGATTTCAAAATCTCCTACCCTACCTTTAAGTCTGACAAGGTGATGTAAGATGGTCTTCATCACCCTGAAGGTGTTTGATTTCACTGACCATATGCCATAGCTGACCAATCACTGATTACAAGTATTTTTCAGCTTCAACTGTTGTTCATGTGTGACGATGTCACAATCTAACACAAATGTCTAATAGAATAAAGCGGTTAGGTGATGATGTTTTACATCCAGAAGGTCACTTTGGCACTGTGAGCACAAACACTTCCTACTTCTGTCCAGACAAAACATAGATGTAGCCTGCAGCTATAACAGTGAACCCAATTTCAACCAAAGCTGCATTTAAATAAAGAACCAGAAAAAGCCCCCTCTGCTGCTGAAGTGAAGGTCACCCGCCATGAGCTCATGGAGATGGGTGACTAACAACACTACCATAAAAACACACTAATGAAATAGTCTGTTAATAAAAATACTTCATGGCTTAAATTCAGTTTTGGCTGATGTTTAGGGTAAGGCAGAATTTGTATTCTTCTTCGTTCTTTTATTCATGCACCACAGGCCAGAACAAGGAGCTATTTATAGTGCTGTAAAACATCTAACAGTGTACTGTAACACATTATAAAATAATATAGATAATATATAAATCATTGTGCTGAATATTCCGTTGTGTGCAGCTCTGATGGTATCTGGCATCCAGACATTAGCAGCAGATCCTTTAACTCCCTGTAAGTAAGCTGCGACTTGTTCCAGTAACATCCACCATCCTCCTGCCAGTGTGGGACTTGTTTACAACCCAGCGACGCCACTCCTGGCAGGACCTGACACTCAGGTTCTTGTCAGATTGACTCAGGTCTTCACACCTGTTCACTTCTCCTCCAGCTAACACTTGGTCTCACTAGTGTCTTGGTATACACTAGTCACCAGATGTCCTTCTTAAGGATGATATTTGCATGTACGGTGGCTCTGAGGAGTCAAATTACTCTAAATGCTTTGAACAGGTGCAGAAATGATAGACAATGAGGTCATATTTATGTTTCAATAGGTGTCATTTCAGACCACACTTGCTGTGTGATTGTTGAAAGATGATTTTTCTGCTTTACTGAGCAAGTTTGTGGGTGAAATGTAGACATAAAATGACATTTGACATGAAGCAGTTACGACATGTGTTACTCCTGAAGTGGCCTGCAGCGATGAATCTGTGTCTCTTGTTAATACTCTTTGTTCATGCCTGAGGTCGAGTCTTCTGGTTGCTTTTCTAGAAAGATCAGAGGTCAGAATCAGCCCACAGCTGCTCCATCAGCTGTAGTTTATCTCTTTACTACCCAGTGTGTGTGTGTGTGTGTGTGTGTGTGTGTCTGTGTGTGTGTGTGTGTGTGAACCTCACAATATTTGTTCTTGTCACCTGTTCGGTATGGGTCAGTGTTCGGTGCACATAGCATCCCGGGCTGCTTCTTTTTGCCTTCCATTAAAATGAGCTCCATCTGCAGTCACTAATACACTGAACTGAGACACTGTTGTCTCAGGGCTCCTACATACAGGCACTCTGGCCAGCCAGTGGGTAACAAAAGCGGTGACATGGTCACAAAACCCGGACCACAGCTACAGAAGCTGTGGTCCTCACTGGTGTGAGGAGAAAGCACTCTCCTCCTTATTATTGTCTAATGAAAGACTCTAACAACAAAAAACTAAGGACGGGATCACAGTGATCTTAGGCTTCGACCCACTGCTACTTTGTAGTGTTTAGTTCCATTCACACATGCAGTGCAGTGTGGAGCTTGTATGGACATCACCATCATGCCTGTATGGCATGTCTCACGGCAACTGCAGTTACCCCTGCAGCCTCTAGGGGCCCGCTCCAAAAGTGAGTCAATCTCCATAGACATCCATGTTAAAATGTCACTACGTCCTTAAAAGAAAATGCCACATTTGGTTGATAATACATCCAGCAGATACTTTACATGGTTATGTTTGTGCTAACATAACATATGGCCATATTGTCTGATGTCGGTATAAAAAATCACTGGTTAATGTTACTGGTTATTTAGGTAAAGATCATCTTAAGACACATGAGTTTATAACATTTTACAAGTAAGACCGTTCCCTTCTTTCTGCCCTCACGAACAAGGAGAAATATGGCTAGAAAATGCACCGTCCATACATTTTTCAAGGACTGAGATATCAACCTTGTGTCGTGTCTTCCCAGCGAATACAGGCTGTAGATGTCCAGCAGAAATTAAGTTGTTTACAGCCCTGTACTTCCTGTTTCTGCCACTGTGCGCCCACTTCAGAGCTCCACCTCTGGGAGTTTAGGCTAAACCATGATGCTGCCAACGTTGACAATGGTCAATACACTCACTGTCCCATCATCTTCAGATTTTATTTTCTAGCAAAAATCTAAAAGTCTGGGATATGCTGCCAACATGTTTAAACTCCAGAGCTAAGTTTTTATAAGCCGCCACACTCTTAAACTGAGTCTGTGTAGAGAAGCAACAAGACCTGAGGCCCCAGATAAATATGTGATTCAAACTCACTGTTTGAAGCTTCATGCAGGCATGCTGCTGCTGCTGCTGCTGCTGCTTGTTTTGCCCTCCAGTGTCTGTCTCTATACGGCCATTTATGTTTTGAGTAACATGAGGTTACAAACTCTGTTAGCAGGAGAAATTATAGCACTGAGAGGAGTGATGGAGCTCAGTACAATGTGAGGAATATCTCTGTACACATAGAGGCCTTATCGACTAGAGGCTGCTGTAATTAAACATGCAGAAGGACTGTTGCACTTATCATATCATGTCCATTTCATTGGCTGTAATTTGGAGTTAGAGATATCAGAAAGAAAAAGAGCAAGAAAAAGGAAACGGATAGCGAGCATGTTTGTATGCTTTACTCCTACAGACTCGCGGTCAGGGGTGAGTCATCTGTCTGGAGAATATGTCACTCTGTGTTTTCCCGCTGACCTTTTGCAGCACATTTTTTGATGCAAGCACTCGAGTGTCAAATCCTGCACACCCTCTTCACCATCTTGTTTTTTTCCCTCATTATTTTGATGATACATAATCCTTTTTTTAAATGTCTCGCATCCTTCGCACTGAATAAGTGTCATTGCCTCTTGTGATAAATCCAGCTCTACTCAATTGAATTAAATTTGGAATTGAATCATCATATGCTCATGCATGTGTGTGTGTGTGTGTGTGTGTGTACTGGAGTCAGCCCCCTGTTGATTCCAGTAAAATGACTCATTCTGTCTTCCTCACAGTCCTGATTGTCAGTCAGTCACCCACACTCCAATACTCGGCTACAAGCTGTCCTCAGCTGCCTCCAGCAGTGGTGTCCAAACTGGACTCCTGGGACCTTTGTGGGAATCATGAAACCATTCTGGAGAGCCCCCCTGGACATCCTAATTAAATTATTATTGTTTGCCAGGATAAAACATTTCCAGCTGATACTTATCGTCTCTTTGGGGGATCTTTGGAGTGACAAAATAAATGAACTGCGGACCTACCGGAGGAGAATTTAAACAGGATTATCCGGTTAGTATATCTGTGAAAGGAAGATTAGCCGACATGTTGCTTGACTTCCTAATGATTCAAACTGAACACAGATCCAGCAGCAGAGTTACAGTTCGAGCTATTTGGCTCTTTAATTTCTGCGAGTTCGTCAAACAGCTCTCAAGGTGAAACTTACTCTCAATCCTGCATCATTTTACTCACACTAACACAATAAAAGCAGCAACAGAGCAGCTGTTGTTAGAGTGCAACTCCATTCAGAGGGATGGGTGAGTTTCACAGTGCAAAAAAACTATGTAGAGAAATTTCCGGTTCAGCACTTTTAAATGTAATAAATGTCATTTTAAAGGATCAAAGGCTAGAGTTAGCATGCTAACCAGCTAGCCACAGCTGGATCATCATTTTTTACACACACATATAGTGCACTCCTGACATTGTCCGACTCACACATTAACCAGTCTTTAACCTGCTGGCTCTGGTAGTCCGGGTAATGCTGTTAATGCAGCTGGTAATATTAGAGCCATGGATGTGTTGATGATGAATGATGATGGCAAAACTCTTTGTTTAACAGCCTGTACACCGCTCTGCACTCTTTTGTCACAATGGACATTTGAATACATATAGTTTCAATATCAATGCAAGAAAAGTCATAATTAAAAATTAAAATTCCTTCCACACGTTCTGCTGAGGCTCCTTCACTGACCACAGAGAGCCTTCAAAAGTAATTGGACACTATGTACAGCTCTAGTGACCCTAGGGAAATCTGAATGCTGCAGTCTTTTAGCTCTCCATCTGATGATTGTTTGCACTATTGATTGATTCATTAATCAATGTATTCTGACATTTTATAGACAGGCCAGTGAAAATTCCTAAAAACATCCCTGCTTCCATGGTAACAGTTCCAAACCTCCATTCATTCACCTGTTGTTGCAGCTGTAGAGCATGTAGTGAGGATTCTGATAAATTTGTGCATTTGTCAACTTCCTGTTTGACAAAAAAGCTTGAAGAGATGATCTTCCATGACCTCGTTACCCTTCAGCAGACTTAACATATGCGTCTAAAGCACTGGGAGTCAGAGAAATGGAGGCCAGCAAACACATGGTGGCTGGGTGTCCACATACTTTTGTTCATATAGCATATGTGACCTAACTGCCTTAGTCTATCCTGCCCTCTAATGTCAGCTCCCCAGACAATAGAATTCAAAATGTATGGGACTCCTTTTTTCAACATGGCTGCGTTTACATCAACTTGGGGATGGTTTCTAGTTACTTCTCATTGCTGGTGATGTAGTGGATCGGTGTTGAGTGTTGTATTTTTACTCTAAACTCTTAATGTCACATGGCACATAGCACATAAAATGACCCTTTGACCCACGTCAGAAAGCATAACTGGCTTTAACACTGAGTCTTTTTGGCTACAGCAGGCTGTAATAGAGAAGTGATCATCTGAAGCTTGGCCTGACACAGTGGATCAGAGCATGTCCTCTAACATAAAGCAATACACCAAATAAAATGAAACTCATCCTGTCCAATAAAGTCATGACAGAAAGAGTCGGAGCTCAGCGTGTCAGAGGCTTGTGGCTTAAACTTTCTTTAAAAATGTATCAGCATGAAATATGGATGTAAATAAAAAGATCCGTCAGCTCGAATCCCTTCATCATGACTTGTAGAGGTCAAACACAGCCCAGGTCTTACCTTTACAAAAAGCTGACTTTCCACTGTCACTGTGCCATTAGGCGTGCAGAGGGATTAGGCTGTAACCTGGGGGGAAGTAAAAAGCCATCATCCACTTTGAAGGCTACTTCCACTGAGATGCCATGCTGGAGAAAAAAGATGAAGATGACAGGAGGCACTTAAACTGCCGTGTCCTTACTGACATCCAAGCTTCTTAGCGGGGACGATGAATTATCATTAGGACAGTTTGTATTTTCAAAGTGGCGACTTTCCTCCGCGCAGGGCACGTTTTACGCCATATGGAGAGTCTGCGCGCTTAAAGACAATGAGGGCGGCGAGACACACTAATTTACGACTGAAGGAAAACCCAACACGCTCAGATTATAATCCCCCCTCCGGTGGAGAAATATTCCTTGTTTTCTTACGATAAAACAAAACAACACGTCCCTCCTGGTTGGCTCAGTGGAATGCGTAAAACTCGCGTATCCATTCGCGTCCAAACAAAAACTTGATTTCACGTGGGGGAAAAAAAACAAATATAAAATGAAAACATGCTGTTGCGTGACGTGAAAATCTTTAAGCAATGTTTTTATTCCTGAGTCGGAGAGAGACGCAGCTCCACGCAATTCTTCTAAAGCGCGTCTACGCTTGTGGGAATGTGAGAGGCTTTCACAGAGGTGTGTGTGTGTGTGTGTGTGTGTGTGAGAGAGAGAGAGAGAGAGAGAGAGAGAGAGATGAGGGGTGCGCGCTACAAAGGTAGTAGATGTGTATGCATGCTTGTGTGGCACCGTGCCATGCTTTTGTTTTATGAGCAGATGATGATGAGTGAAAAACGCACAACAAGCAGGGGAGGAAGGAGAAACACGCACGCAGTGAGCGACCGTGGAGATGCGTGGATTTCCCGCAGCCACGCAAAGCAGAATGTTTTCATTTCTGCTTACACTGTTAAACACGTGGGGTTCATTGTGTCACATCTAATGTCCAGAGATTAGCACCCAGAGCTGTGATTTGTTCAACTTTTGCATCCACACACACACACACACACACACACACACACACTGGAAGAAAAGGCAGCAAAAACGTTGCAGATGTTGGCATGCTTGTCATTTCCTGTGCTTACATGCTGGAAGAGATTCAATGAAAATACACCAGCTGGGGCGAGGTGAAGAAAATTTAAGACAGACATTTGGGCAGATATTTTGAACAATAAGCTGTAAGTGAGTGTGTGTGTGAGAGAGAGACAGAGAGAGAGAGACAGAGAGCCCATTATTTGCTCAGATGGCTGAGATTAAGTTGTGTAGAATGAAACACCCTGAGGGGAACAGGCACACAGTCACCAGGGCGTTCTGTTGGTGCCATCTCTAACTTTAAAATGTGACCGTGACACGCCTCACCTTAACCTCCACCTCATCTCTAATTATAATCCCATCCATTCACATCCCTAATGTTAAAGATAGACCAGCTCCACATTGGAGTCCCAATCCCCAATCTGTGGTGCAGTGGTCAGTCAGTCGCTGTATTTACATTCCATAACGGATGGAAATGAAAACACATTGTGGAGGGGGCAGTGAGAAGTAAAACACCAAGATGACGTGGAGAGAGTGGGAGAAGAAGGAGAGGAAAAACAAAGCCTTACATTGTTTACCGTTGCATTTATTCTTTACAAGCCCACTTAGGATTGAAGGATTTTTTTTTTTAAAGTGTTGACTTTTTGTGTTATTATAAGCAGCTGTGGAGCAGAGCTGAATAATTAAAGGGGAAAGGGCAATTAAGAGAAAGGGAGATTTGGAAAGAGGCCGGTGGGAGAACAGGAAGTGAAAGTCTCGGAGGATCAGAGTGTAATTGACAGACAGTGGGAGCCGACGGGAGATTTTAGCAACGTTTCACGCTCGCTGATCGGAGAATCAGCTGCAGGAGGACTGAGCGTGTTCCTCTCACTGGCCATGTAGTCTCCTAGTTACTGTTTATTATGCTCCATCGTGTGTGTGTGTGTGTGTGTGTGTGTGTGTGTGTGTGTGTGTGTGTGACGTCAAGCACTGAACAACACACACAGATTGCTAATTACACCTCTCTCTCTCTCTCTCTCTCTCTCTGTGCTCCTGCAACACGCCATGTTGACATGTAGGTCAATGAGCCTCACTGTTCTCATGAGTGTCTCTCGCCCCTCACTGTGTCTTGAAATGATTTTCAAAGAACTTAGAAAGAGATCGGGGCGACAGCGGAGATACGATGTGCTCATCTCTCCGCCAGATTGTTTGAACTCACAGCAGCACTCTGCTGAATTGTCTCTATCAGTCCCATTTTTCATGTCACGTCAGGTCTGGAGCTGCATTAGACTGATAAAGTACCGATACTGTGCTGCAGCTGTTTAATTTATTGTGACTGGATTAACAAACAACAGCGTACAGTTTGTTTTTATTGTCACTGTGCTCCGTTGTTTGCCTTTTGGGGGGGGGGTGGCTTGACTTTTAGTGTGGGCTTATAACAGGAGTATAAATGCCTTTAAGCTTCAAATGTTTGGCTGCTCTTGTCACTTTGCTGCTGCTGAGCTGCAGCTGTGCTGGGCTGAAACATGGCTTTGTGGTCACATTGGTGAAAATGTTTTTTTTTAAATCATCAAATTTAGGTCACTGACCTTATTTTAATGAATTTTTGAAGGTCACCAGATTAAATGCTTTTTATTTATTTCATTTTTCTCACATACACCTACAGCTATGAGCAGAAACTCTCTTTTTATGTCTATCTGGACCTTTGGAACTCTCCAACCAATGTGCAAGACTTAGTTAAGATTAAAATTAAGATTTACTTTATTAATCCCTGTGGGGAAATTAAACACACAGGGGAAAATGAAGTTATCAGCAGAAGATGTTATTGTGTTGCAGAGATAGCGACTGAAGCTGGCACACTACCCAGCTGCCTGCCTGCCGGCTGGCTGCCGCTCTGTGCTTCACATCTGCACTACTCATTTACCTAATTATCTGCAAGAAAGCAAACATGAATATTACATTATGTCACTATAACACTTTAATCCCAGCTGTCAGACTTGCCTTCTTTAGAGCCGTCAGCAAGAAATTTACCCTAATGCTAAAAACAGCTTAGCATCACAGTAAACATCCATTACACTTTACTCAAAATGTCACCTTGAGCTGTAAAAACAGACGTCTGACTTGTGATTAGTTTGCTGTGAGTTGTAGTTACACAAAAAATGCACCAGAGAACACACAGGTTGACGGATGTTATGACCACCACCCGCTTCTCCTCCCAAGCTCTCCGTCGCCATGGTTACAATGATGCAGGTTACCGTGGCAGCCAAGATAACCCCACACAAAAGCTCACGTGCGTGTGCTTTACCGCACACACGTACATACGTAGGTTGTGACGTTAAAGAGTTGCATGCAGGGTATCTTAAGCTATTTCTGGAGGAGATGTGGAGCTGTTGTGTCCTCTGTTGTGTCCATAACACCCGCTGTCTCTAACCAGCTTGTTTTCTTTTTCTTTTACACACTTGCTTTTATTTTCATGAGCAGATGATGATCAGCAGCTGGCTTTCTTCTCCCTTCTGTTCTGTTTGCATCCCACTATCTGAAAACATTCAAAACAATATGACATATCAGAAACGTAGACGTATGATTGGTCGGCGTCTTATCTGTTGCTGCCATGTGGCTCTTATCTTGTGGTGCTTTTTCCACCGGTGGATTACATTGTCTCTGTATGTTTGAGACTATGCTACCACCTAGTGGTCATTCTACGAACTGCCTGACAGTTAAATTGATTAAACTAACAATTATTTCCCAGCAATTATTTCTTTTTATTTTTCTTCAGTTATCAAGGAATTGTTCTGTTTTTCTGCTTTAATTTAAGTGTTTTGCCAAAAGTGTGGCCTTAACCACACACACACACACACACACACACACACACACACACACACACACACACACACACACACCCTTGCTTCAAGCATTTCTGTAAATCTGAGCAGAGAATGCAGTATTGTCATTTCGATCATTCCAAAGAATCTTTCTTCAGAACTGAGGCCTTTTTAGGTGGCGTCTCTGTCCTTGAGTATGACCAGTGGTTTGTACTTTGTTGTGAAGCCTCTTTTATTTATGTTCACAAATCTGTCTCTGGGCTGTTGACAGCGTCTCCAGAGTGTTCTTGACTTGGCTTGATGTTGTGAAAGGCTTCTTCCTTCATCATGGACAGAATCCTGAGGTCCTCCAGGTTTTTGTTTTGTTATTGCTGAGGCTGCCAGTTCATTCCTTCCTTTTAAGAATATTCTAGACTTTGTTGGCTGCTCCCCAGTATGTTTGCTGTCTCCCTCTCTCTCTCTGATGGGCTCTTTTTTGCTGTGTAATGTTGCATAGACACCTCTTTAGACACCATGAACATGGTTATAATTCCTCAATAGTTAATAGCACACTTAACTTAACTTTGATTACATCTGGTCTGCTTCAGTTCAGATTTAATGTGGTGGCAGACAGAGACTGAATGTATACATATATATGTCACTGGCTGCAGTATTTAACCCAGTGTGTATGTGTGCGCATGTGTACTACACTATGTTCAGCTTTATCCCTCATGGGATTTACTCAGACTACTTAGTAGTAATCCCATTTCTTCTAATCCAGTCCTCCTTGCACCCACCACAATGCTCTTACACACTCAAAGATACACATGTAGCCCACATTCTCTCATTTAGACCAGCAACCATTCATGTTGTTGGACTACTGCTGTCGTTGCTGTGGAGTCACACTCATAAAACGTCATGGACCGCTCGCCCTCAAGACTACACCCAGCGACACCTTGGTAAGGATGTTTTGTGGGATGTTTGAAGTGAGCTAGAATAGAGATAAGACTCTGAAATGTTTGTGATGTAGCAGTGACTCATTGCACAGATATAGAAGGTTTCAGTGTGTAACAGTGCTGTCTCTTCATGTTATTGTAGTGACTCTTATAGTCACTGATAATCCACTAAAATTAAATTGTTGTTTATGACACAGATATACTTAAATATTTTTAATTATGTCATCATAATTCGCGTGGTTAGAGGCTTAAATTTAAGGGTAAAATTAAAGCTTTCAAGTCTCAAAGCTGGTTTCTAGGATAAGCGTTTAAAGCACTTCCTGTCTAGTTAGCAAAGATAGCAAGCAAGTGTTAGCCAAGGTGTTTAGCAGGCTCTGGAGGTATTAGCATGAGCTTTCCTGCTAAAGCAGGGATGCCCACACCTTTTTGGCTTGCAAGCTACTTTTTTCAATGACCAAGTTAAAATAATCTACCTACTCTAATAAAAACAAAAAAAACAACACAAAAAGAAATATAATAATATTAAATATTTCGTACAAATATCTTTCAAATCTACCCATAACCAGTTATAGGCAACAGGTGCAGGCTATGGACAGTGAAGAGAAGGATAATAATGGATAATAAAAGGCAACAAGAAAAAATAGACATTCCCCTTTTTTACAGTGTGTTTTAAATCATAAAACTAGCTGACAGTTTAATGTTATTCAGCCTGTCATTGATGGATGGATTATGTTAGCGACTCGCTAATTTACTTAAGTTAAACTAAGGAGCACCGACATGATTGGGGGACATAAAAACACAGTGCGTAGCGCGACACCTTCTCTCTTCAGTCACATCCAGAGTCTGACCTCTCATCAGGCCAGCAGAACAGTCCTCTTCCTCTCGGCCTACAGGACTCCGCTGTCTGTCCAGTTTGTTGACATGGCCCAAAAACTTGTGTTGTTTACTGATCTAGCATTAACGGATTAGAGAGAGCTTACTCCTTCAATCATTCATGCTACTACACACACACACACACAAACCAGCAGTGACGGAGCGATCTGGAGAGAGTGGGACATCTGTGTTATTAGAGCTCTTTGGAGTGTTGTGAGGACAGATGATAGACTGAAATAAAAACATTTTCTGGATGGTACGTGACGGCTGCCACGTACCCCTGTGCTATAATCCAGAATATCTGCTTACAGCCGTCAAAATGTGATTATCATGTGTTGACAGGTCAATTATTTTAAGACTTAAGACTCAGGCTTCTAAAGAACGGGGTAAACTGTTTAAAATGATCAAATTAATAGAGGATAACTGTAACCAGATTTATTAAACAAAGCAGTCAGTGGACCGGTGTCACTGCAGACGTTTGACTTGTCGCTGCAGAGAAATCACAGTGACAGGATTAAGGATGACCCGGTTCCATAAAGGTGTGAGGCAGCATGCAGAGCCCCGCACACCAGACTGAAATGGATCCCTATATTAATGTAATTAGTTAAAGTGTGTTTGACAAGCTGAAATGTCAGCTTGTGTGAAAGGAGGCCTTTTATCTCCCCTCCCCGGTAGTCTTGTAGCTCATTTCCTGTCTGTCATCTATATGAAAGGAGGCTTTAGTGAGCTGGTGCTGACTGTCTGCTGTCAGCAGGGCTCCTTTTCTGGGTCATGTAGGAGCACTGGGACTCATAGAAGACATCAAATAATGATGATATGAAGTTAGGATTAGATTTAAAGTACTGACAAGATGTTCTGGTTTTGCTTGATGTACTTGAAATACATGCAGTTAACCCTTTAAACCCTAGCCATACTTCAGGAAAAACACATCAAAAGACATTCCAAAAGAAAATGAAGACATGCTCCACAACAATAGTGTTCTATGCATGTTCTTGGTGTCTAGGGACATGTAGGGACCTTTAGAGAATGCATTCCCAGTGTCAAACATATTGTGTCAATGCCTGAGTAAACTGAAATAAAGCCGTAACCCTAATCCTAATCTTAACCCTAACCCTAATGCAGAGCTAGGGTTAGCAACTCGGCCGTCGTGGGGCATAGAGCCTCAAATAAGACATTTCCGTGTCAGTGAGCCGAATACGGCAAACATTGATCCACCACAACTCTGCGACCTTTCTAACCAGACGTTCACAATTTTTGTGCCACTCGCTGCCACTCACTCATCATACTATATTGATTATTCATGTATATACAGTAAATTGACCAGCATGTTTTTCATTGTTTTATTGATTGAACACAGAAGATAGCAACAGATACTTTACACTTCAAAATGAACACAAAAGCTTACTCATAAACTGGGTCCATGTTCTGCAAGAACAAGGTCTCCTCCTCTGAATCATCATTGCTGCTGTCAGAGTCAGATGCAGTACGATTTCTTCAGCATCATAAAGAGATGAAGAGATGTATTATTATGATGATTTTGTTTTGCTCACAGGTCGTTCTGCAGAATCTGCTGATGTGCATGGTGTGCTTCTACTCACTCTACTACATTGTGGTCAGTCTTTGCATTGGACTGCTCAGGTATGCTTAGGGACTCAGATATGCAGGTTCACTTCATACAGAAGGTCTAAGTCTGAACTGTTTTGGTTTGTGTGGTGTTTTCTGGTGACTGCAGGGTTCACGAGATCAACAGCTTGTTGGCTCCATTCGACTACACAACACAACCATCATGGCACAACCCCAAATACCTGGGTGAGTCACACAAGAATGCTGCCTGGAACATTTTATGCAAGTGCTGCAGGGAAGCATTGGACTAAACCAAACTCCTCACATGAAAATACACTTTTCATTGATTTAAAATCAGCAAAATCCAAAAGTGAAAAATACACCTGTGCATCACAACTTAGTTGTTTTTCTATGTGCTGTCTCAGATCTAGCAGCTACAATAGTAACGCTACACGTTTTGCATGATGACACAGATAAAGTGCCCAGACAGGAAGCAATCGGTATTTTCCCCAGAGCAGGCAGAGAGAAGATGATAAGATCAGTAGTGTCAGGCAACTGTTGCTGCTGGGCTTGAGAGGAATGTGCATACAACTCTAATCCACAGAGGTGGTAACTGATTTTCTGTCTAATGTGAACTGAGTCCAGTGGATGCTAATAAAATGGAGTAAAAACCATTGGGCCCAGTATGGACCCTTGTAGATCTCCACAGCTGCCCTGGCAGTATGCTGATGTATCCTTAACCCTGTGTGTGTGTGTGTGTGTCTGTGTTCTAGAGACAGTTTTATAATTTTCTCTGTACCGGTCTTTGTCTTCTGATATAATATCAAAGCTAGCATTCATGAGTGTGGTATAGTTTTTGCTTCTATATAGTAGAACAGATGAGCTGCTCTTGCCATTACTCATCAGAGCTAACCTGATTCAGCAGCATAACGTGTTGTGTTTGGTCAGACAGCATGGAGTCATAGGGAGGCACGGTGCAAGGCCTCATGTGTCATAGTGTCATACTCTCTCTCTCTCTCTCCTCCTCCATCCAGTCGGAGTGATTTCCACAGAAGTGACTTATTTCTTGGGAGGGCTGGTGTTCGCCTGGATTGTGGAGGAGTGGGTTTGGGATTACGCCATAACTGTCACACTGCTGCATGTCGCGATGACAGTCACAGGTAAACACACATTCGCAGACAATCCAGTGATTAGAGCGGAACAGTTGATGGGATTGGTGATCTGGTTGTGTAACACTGCCACTCACTCATTGCTCATTCACTCATTTTATTGATCAGGACAGAAGTTAGCAACAGATAGTTTATCTTACAGGCTAAAACTCACTGCCACTCACCCATTACCACTCACTTGTTATCCTATATTGTTGTGTAAAAAGAAACAGTCCATTTGTATGTCAACCACTAACATAAATAAGGCGGACTTTCCTTCCTGACTGAGGTGTCCTGATGTCTTTTTGCAGTGATGTCAGACTTCCCTTCGACCGAGCACTGGTGGGTTGCTCTGGGTAAGATGACTTTATCTGTGCTGTGCTTATCTGTCTCTCTATATATATCCCACTGTCTCCATCTCTTCACATTCATCACTGCTAACCCTCATGGGACTGATCGTTGATGTAATCCTCTCTCTCGTTCTGACAGGTTCAGGCTTGGTGATGATGATATTTGGAGGACAGCTTCTGGCCTACAAACTCTTCAGGACCAACTTTGTCTACCCAGCTGAACTGCAGAACTTCTAATAAAAAACAAGGAAACAAGGACATCAAGTGAAAAAGAAAGTGACCTGAGGTGAACAAGGATGTTCGCCTCAGGTCACTTTCATTTTCACTGTCAGATTCACATTGTTATTGGTAAAGAAAAAAATATATTAAAGCAACCACAAGACACACTTTACCTTTAGCGAATAGTCTGACCTCATCTTTGTCTATTTAACACTTTTTTTTTTAAATATTCTGTACAGTTAATAATGTTTTGTATTGTTTCTTTACACATTTCATACTGTAAAATAACAGAAAAGATCTTTCTCTGCATCTGTAGTTGCATGGAACATTTACACAGGACGTTCACATATGCAGGTTTGTTTTTGTAGCTCTTCATACTTCATTGTATGTTTGCTACATATAATAGTAAAAATCAGTAAACAATCAATATTTTATGCTGATCTTTTGTGTGTTTCCTGATGGGGACTGTCTCTCTACTGGACATCGTTCAGTCAATAATCACAGACTTTTGCTTACTTTAACCTGGTCAGGAGCAGATAAATCTGCTACAACCTTCAGTAAATAAATTCAAATATGTTCCAGATTTTACTATCAAAGATTTTCTCAGTTGCTCACAGAGTAAATTAGTGGTGAAGAAAAACTCCGGAGTCATATGAGAGGCCCTCCTGCTGATGTCTGGGCAAGAGGAGGAAGAAGAGGAGGAGGAGGAGGTAGATGTGACAGCTGGGTAATAACACATGACATGTTATTGTTCAGAATAAGCTGAGATCACAGCCTCACACACTCGTTTATTCGTTTGTTATATTTTCATATTTTGTTCTGTGTTAACTGTTTACAAAAACGGGGACAATACACTGAATGTTGCGACAGTCAGTTTTCCACCAGTAGAGGGCAGTGTCAGAGCTGCAGCCTGCTTTCCTGAGGGTCAGGCTCTGGGTTTATGAGCGCATACAGATCATTTTTACTGTAAAATCCTAAACACAAAAATATACAAATTAAAAAACTGAGTACTGAGATTTGGAACTATAGATTAGATTTTTATTATCTATCCTGCAGGTGAAAGGTGCAAAGATCTTCTATAACACTGATTTCTCACTTTCTTCTGATTGCTTGTGTCATTGTGTGTGTGTGTACGTACATAGGAGAGTAGGGGAGGATCAATGATCGGAGGAGTGAGAGCTCTCGCTGCGGGCAGAGAGAGAGGACTGTACTGCCAGACTGCTTGTAGTTCAGAGTCTGGATGAGGGAGAGGGAGACAGGAAGAGAAGGAGGAACACCGTTGTGACATAAAATAAAATACTGGGACATGGATGGGTGAGCCTGATGAGAAGGGAGGAGGGGACCTCTGTGTTATAAAACCTTGGCTACGGCCCTGGACCTGGACCAGACTAAACCTGGGTAGTTTTAGAGAAACCCTGTATTTTGGAATTGGTGTCCTGATGACCCACTGAAGCAATAAGCTCATAAACACCCGGAGTGTGAAGCTTGCTGCAGGATCAAACAGGACCTGTAAAGTTTCTCCTCAACCACTGATGCCAAAAGATGTCAGCGCTTACCAGAAAATTAAGCCTGGCACCTAATCAACTGCATGGTGACTCAAGACAACAATAATATTTTGTATTTTCAGGATTTGCAGAAGCAGAATTAGTGAAAAAAAAATCATCTCATCTGCTGTGGAAAAAGACCTTATAAAGACATCTGTCCGAGGCTCCCTCAGCCATGGCGCTGCCTCAACACTGCCAATGATGTGGGTCACAGCTGAGGAGGTTAAGCTCAAGAACAGAGAGCATCATGCATCTCTGTGAAATATCTGAAAATATAAATACAATATTTTTTTCTAGCTGAGGCTCAGAGGGATGATGATGCAATCCTGGACTGACCACAGGAGGTGCTTATTCTTCACAGTGTGTTTACACGATTAAACATTTAAAGAGCGTCAGGGCCACTTATTAAAGATGTGGGGGTGACAATAAAACATCCTCTGGCAGCTCACATGGTCGACCATAGTCCAGCTACAGTGCACAGATTTATTAAGAGGCTTTATTTGCTGTGTGTACACACACAGACAGTATGAGCGCATGGAGCATCTGTGCAAAGCTCTTAGATGCAGCTATGAAAAGAATCTTCTCATAAAAACACTACACAATAACATTAATAGTAATAAGTTTAGGTCATTCTTATTTTGACATCAGTCCGAGTGTGGCTGGAAAGAATAGAATGTGTGCGTGTGTGTGTCTGTAGATGTTGAAATTATGTGGCCTCAGACCACGGGAACCTTTCAAAGAAATTACAGTCATTGTCTGAAATTATAAGGAAATTTCAATTTAATTTTAATTCAATTTTATTTATATAGCGCATTTTACAATCAGAAATTGTCTCAAAGCGCTTCACAGAAACTCAGAGCGTGAGACCCAGAACCCGAAGCCCCCTTAAGAGCACTGTGGCAATGAAAAACTTCCTTTTAAGAGGAAGAAACCTTGAGCAGGACCCGTCTACTTAAGGGGGAACCAGTCCTGCTGCCAGTCGGCCAGGTAGAGGAGGAGAAGAAGAGGGAGACAGGACAGAGAGGATGAAGGAGAAAGAGAGAGAGAGAGTGAGAGAGAGAGGAGCAAACATGATACAAACATGATACAGTACAGAGCAAACATGATGCAAGATGAAACAGTGATTGTATTATAATGGATATCTATATATATCGTCAGTCCATAAGTAGTAATAGTAATTTGATAGTAATCAAAGCAAAGATGAGCAGCAGGGGCTAGTGAAGTCAATGAGCACAGGAGAGTTCAGGGGCCGGACTGCAGGTCAGTATGCAGGTCTTGAGACCTGCAAAGAGAGAGAGAGAGAGCGAGAGCGAGGCACAAAACTACGAGGAAGACAGTAAACACAGAGTATGAGACGATATTACCCAGCATGAGCCAGACTAAGGAGAGTAGAGGAGAGGTCAGAGGGTGAGAGGGAAACTGCTCAGAGGATCATGTTTGTGGAAATAAGAGTGAGTGTGTAAAATCACATAGAGTCTCTGCTCTCAGCTGGTGACTGACACCTGACACCTTTATATGATATCTATATGAAGTGTTTGTGTACACATCGACACGAATTCAGAAGATGTGACCAACTGCAGCTTGTTGTGTGTGTTTTTTTCAGGTTGTGTTGTGTGTTTTTGTGGTTCATGTTGTATCCTTGGCTGCAGAGAGCTCTTCATTTGCACTTCCACTTCCTGACTCGGGTGCCTTGGGAGTTTGCAATTTAAATAAAACTTCCTGTCGCCATTTGTTTTTTTATTCATGTAAAGGACATGCAGGCCTGCAGCAAAGCAGAGTTAAGCTCTTAGGCTGAGCTTCACTTCACTTCACTCTGCTTTAGAAGTCATAAACTCTAACATCACATGTCCAGTTGAAGCAGTGTATTCCCTGATTAAACACCGCCGGCACATATGTCAGCGTTTTGCATCATTTTTCCTGGTGGCACTCTTTTACCTGCCATTCAGGCCGCATGATTTAAATGTCAAATGATCTCAGGTAGTGCGACAGTTTATTTCACTGCATCGCACACAGTGTGTTTGTGTTACAGAGGAAGTTAGTCAGCGGCCTCAGAAACAACACACCTGCAGCAGTTCCACCAAGATAAACTGTTATCTTTAGTGGGGACAGACAGATAGATAGATAGAACTGAAGAATCTCCATGAGCTGCACCTGATACTTCTCCTATCTTTTATCCTCCATTGCAATTACCAAATAATAATACTACACACTACAGTGTCCTATTTTATGCCTGGTCCTGCCCCAGCAGCAGCTGAAACCTGTCCCAGCATCTCTGGTTCCAGGCCCTGTTGTCAGATCTGCTCCTATTAGGGGGGTATCAGGTTTTCCAGCTGTGTAGTTTCAGGTATTACTCCCACGCTTTTGTTATGTGTTAAACCAGTCTGACCTGAACAGATATCTGTGGATGAGTGAGACCTCTCTCTTTTTTTTTTTTAAATCCAACTAAATGAGCAACAGGAAGCAAACAGCAGGAAACACACTCGTATGCGCCACGTGGGGGCGTTAAAAAAACAATTTAAAAGTAATTATTTCCTATAAAGTTCTTCCTACTGTTCAGTATTCAAATGCAGCCTGGTGTACAGTACAGTTCCTTCTCGTGTTACGCAGCTGTAGGTCGGGCAGTGATTGGCTGAGCCGCAGCGCAGGCTCTCGCCCCGTTGGCTGGATTGTACACGTCAGCAGTGAACGCGTTGAAGCGAACATGTATCATAGTCCCATCATCCTCTTCCTGGTGTGACAGTGTTGACACATTACACCTACTTTTGGGTAAGTCAACGCGTTTACAACTTTCATGTTTAAAGACGCACAAACGCGCACAAACCGTGTTCGCTTTCGCTTTGTTGAACTTTTGTGTGTGTGTGTGTGTGTCCACAGGTGCTGCTGGCGGCTGTGGACAGGAGTGACACGAGTTTCTCGTGGAAGCAGAGTCGTGCGAGGAGGAGGAAAAGTCAAGAAAGCACACGGTTGAAGAAAGAAGACACGCGAAGCTGGAGTGTCTGATCCACGGAGAAATCAAGTGAAGGATGAAGACGCGCGTAATCAGGTGAATGAACGCGTTCCCGTACGTCGGACTGTTTATTCACTCTTGCGGGGGGAAAAAATGAGGTTTCGGCTGCACAAGAAGAATCTGCTGGCACTGCTGGGTGTTTCCTTTGTAGTTGTGACTCTCTTGTTTTCAACACGTGTGTTAATGGTGTCTGATGATGACACGAACACGCGCAGTTTTCAGGGTAACCATGGCGTGCGCTTTGGTGACGTGAGCGTCAAGTTGAACTTTGGTTCGCTGCCAGAATTGACTCAGTCTGTTTACAGCGCCAATTACAAGCAGTGTGTTCACAATGCAGATAAGTTTCCAGGAGAGCCTCGGCTGGTGCTGGTCGTGCAGGTCCACAACAGGCCCGAATACCTCAAACTGCTCATCAGATCCTTGGAGAGAGCTGCCGAGGTCCACAGCTTCCTCCTTATCTTTAGCCATGACTACTTTTCAGAGGAAATAAACACAATTGTGCAAGGGATAACGTTCTGCAAGGTACTGCAGATTTATTTCCCCTTTAGCACTCAGCTGTATCCCAGCGAGTTTCCTGGGCAGGATCCAAGAGACTGCCCCCGAGACATATCCAAGGACAACGCTCTGAAAACAGGATGCCTGAACGCAGAGCACCCTGACTCGTATGGACACTACAGGGAGGCCTTCATCACTCAGACCAAACACCACTGGTGGTGGAAGCTGCACTTTGTGTGGGAGCGGGTGCAGGTGATGCAGGGCTACAGCGGCTTCGCGGTCTTTCTAGAGGAGGACAACTACATCTTACCAGACTTTTTCCATTTTTATAAATCAATGATTGAGTTCAGGAAGAACAGCTGCTCGGACTGTGACATGCTGGCTTTGGGGAACCACGACGGCCTGACAGATTTCACCAGGCTGACCAACAAGGTGTTGACCACTGGGTGGATGTCCACTAAACACAACATCGGCATGGCTATTTCCAGGGAGGTGTACTACAAACTGATGGGCTGCAATGACGACTACTGCACCTATGACGACTACAACTGGGACTGGACTCTGCAGCACCTTTCGGGAACCTGCATATCGAAGCCCATCAAGGTGCTGGCGGCTCAGGGCACCAGGGTTCTCCACACGGGAGACTGCGGCCTTCACCAGAAGGAAAACTGCAGGCCTGAGTGGGCTGCACAGAGGGTCGACGAGGGCCTCCAGACAGCCAAAGAGGGCCTCTTTCCCCCATCACTCGTCCTTAATGGTGCAGAAACTGTGGAGCACAAAGCACACATGAAGAACGGCGGGTGGGGAGACGTTCGAGATCACATTCTGTGCAAAAACTACGCCAAACGTCTTTGAACTTGGAGATAAAACGTTAATGTCTCTTCTGCAGATGTGCCATTCTAAACAACTTTTCAGGGGGTTGCAGTGTGTTTTCAGGTCACGCGTGCGTCTCTCTCTCTCTCTCTGTCACAGCGAGGTCTTCCAGGAAGTGGGACCAAATCAAATCCCAGCATGCTGCACATACTTCACCAAAGCTTTCCAAGGTGCCAAATCCTTTCTGTTTGAATGTGTGCGAGCTCGGCCACGCTGTGTGTAGCATCACGTCACCAGCTTGTGTTTATCTCTGGGGGGCTTACATGCCAAAACATTAGATCAGATTTACTGCACAGTGACCTGCAATCAGAGTAGAGAGTGTGGTGATACACACACACACACACACACAGTCATTAGAAGTTTAATTTTTGAAAAGTGTTTTCTTGACTGGGAACTTCACAGGAAGTTGCGTAAGATGTGAAACTGTGGTTTCACATGTGCATTAACAAGGTACAGCTTTAAGTGGGACGACAACATGCGGAGTGTATGACAATCGTAGGCATAATGGAACAGTTGTAGTTTATAGAGGAGCTGTTTTTGTGAAGCTGACATCTAATTTTTATGTTTTTTTTCAGTGTTTGTTGTAACCAGGGGTCTTGTTTTGTGGGTAGACACCACTTATTTAATCAGTCTCCTACTCCACAGTGAATTGACCCCTGGTTTAACAAACAGACACCGGCTTGATAATGATGTTTTTTTTTCCTGGTGGGGTTGATGGTGACTCTGTATTTGCTTTGTGATAAGCAAAAAAAAGTGAACTTTTAAACCAACATTCTGCAAGCTTGTCAGTCATTTGTGATGCTGCATTACTGTATTTGCACCTTCTCTTCTGATTTTTAGTAAATGACAACAGAATGAAATCGTTTAGCATTTAATAAGAACAACAACGTTGTTTCCCTCTATGCAGCAATCACAAAGTTTGCCTTTGTTGCCATGGTAAAACAATGAAAGAAATACTGCAGGTTTTATTTGCCTTCAGGCTGACCAGAAGTGCCTTATTTGCTGAATTTTGTTTTAGGTTTGTTGACCATAAACATATAGTGACTGTTGTCCAATGTGGGGTCCTGATATTTAATGATAGTGTCTTTAATCATTAGATATTTACTGAAATTGGGTGAAGTTGTATTAATATGCTTGCAAAATTGTGTCAGAGATCCCAGGTATTTGGTCCACGGTGCACCTCATTGTGCCTTATGGAGATTATATGGAAAATGTATGTGTATATATATATATATATTTGTTTTGAAAAGCACAATCACTTCTCAAAGAACATGGCAAAGATGACATAAGCAACAAAAATGTGCAACAAAAAGTACTTTCCTGGTATGTTTGTGAATGTGACCAACCATTTTCTTGTCATTGTTTTTTTTTTTTTTCTCTTATGTGTCTTTGATCATCACTTGAAGTAGCTGTTCATTGTTCACTCTGTTTGCCAAATGGGAAAATAAAGGTTTTTATTTTTCATTTAGATTTTTTTTATGTCACATAATTGATCATAAGTTACCTGATAAATAACAAAAGAAATGTAATGATCAGTTTCAGTAGATACACAGCAGGTTTAACAAAATATACAAATATGTGAGCTCTACAGGAAACCATGTAATATAGAGCCTGATTTTAAGGAACCAGCTGCTAAGGTGCAACTAACTCTATAGTCAAAGTGCCTGATTTGCATGTAATTCATACCAGTTATAAAGAAACGTGGCTGTATTAAATGAATGATAAAACAGTGACAGGAATGTAAGGCGCTCTGATAGCTGTTAAAAGCAGTTTATATCGTTTACATCTTCAAAGGTTTTTGACCTGCTCCTGAACAAAAGAGGAGCTGAGGTATTTTTCCGGACTCGTGTCATGTGACTGAAGCGTGCTTTCTCATTGGTCAGCCTCTGCGCTGTGTTTACTTCCGGAAGTAAGTTGTTGTCAGTCAAGACTTTTCCTTGAGGACTGAAACGTCAAATCTACAGAGCTAGTCCCACAGGTAACCCATAAAAGTTACACTATATTTAAAGTGTTTAAGTTCGCTTGTTTAGTCGTGTAAGTCGGTTGTCACAACCTTAAAATCCACTGCGTTTACGTTTAAAGATGTAGCCAATGTTAGCTGTTAGCTGTTGCTCTCCGTGGCTTACGTAATGGGGTTTTTTGTCTACAACAGAGAAGATAAACACTTTTAACT
This sequence comes from Parambassis ranga, assembly GCF_900634625.1. NCBI lineage: Eukaryota > Metazoa > Chordata > Actinopteri > Ambassidae > Parambassis > Parambassis ranga. The sequence goes on from NC_041043.1 coordinate 12,956,281, forward strand.
CCATTCACAGCTGCCTAAAGAAGCGCCAGGTGCTTAGTGCGTGTTTGTTTGATAAAGTAAATTTCGGTATAGACCAAATGTGCTTCTCTAGGGCGTTTTGTAGCCGTTACAGCAGTTAATGACGTTAGCAAAGATGGCATATATGCTAGCTAATGCTGCTTACTGAATATTTAACTCATTATAATTAATTTGGGAGGTCACCTACTCCTCTGGTGATTATATCGAAGTGTGTTCGCACCAGAATATAACTCCTTTGTTAACTGCTCGTCGTTCCGTCATACTGTGATGTCCATAGGTGTGTCCTCATCCACAGGATGGCACATTGGTTTCACAGAAACCCACTGAAGGCGACAGCGCCGGTGTCCTTTAATTTCTACGGAGTGGCAGGGAGCCCCGCTGCCAATAAGATATGCAAGTATGTCTTATCAACACTTTGTATTAAACAGAATTAATACATGCCTTTGTGTGGTGTTAAAACCCTTAGTGTGATGCTGCTGATCACATGTCACATGTCATGTTGTCTGGGACAATGAGACAATTATCAGTCTTATGTGACGTGGTTTTAAACTTCATGTGGGTGCCTGACTCATTAGTGACCTGAGGACAACCAGGGCCAGACTGCTGGAGATGTTCACTGATGTCACCTGCAACCCTGAGATCATGAAAAACGCCACAGATGCATACTTCTCACTTCTGCAAGGTATTTTTAGGCACAAGCAAACAAATCTTATCCATCTATGCAGAAGTTGTGCGTTAGCAGCTCAGCCATGACACACCTATATTGAATCAGAGCTTAATTCTTGTTATGGTTTAACATGTCTTACTAAATGTATGGGGATGAGTTCAAATGAAATGTCAATGTCATGAATATCATATTGATGGTGTAAAGATTTAATAAGCATGAGATGATTTAACTTTGACTTATGTTTCTCTTTGTTCGCCTTCTAACATTGCATTTTATTTATTTTGCTTTGCATCTAACCAGCTGCTTGTTTATGAACCATTGGTTTGTGATACAATAGGTTTTATCTTATCTTTGGATGGAACCACACAGGAGAACAAGATGAGGTTCATTCAGAACTTCAAGTGGACTGATACTTTACAAGGAAACACACCAAGGTGAATGTAATATCCTGTTACAGGTTAAAAAGATGTTAAAAAGAATTTGAAACAGATGTGTTCTAGTTATTATAGTTAATTATACTATAGAGAACCTGTATTTGCACAGGTCCTAATGGTTCATTTTGAAGGTGACGTCTTGTGTGTCTTATACCTGTCTGTATAACCTACAGTACTCTCTCCTCAGTGCCCAGCAGGATGCTATTTTTGAACTGATCTCTATGGCCTTCAATGTTGCCATCTGGTACGCCAAGTTTGCCTCAAGACTAGCAGGGAAAGAGAAGTAAGTACTTGTAGTATTGTGTCCTTGCACTCATTATTCTTTCAGATACTTGCTCAAACAGTGTATTAGGGTTGGGTGGTATCCAAATTTTGATACCGTCAAACGGCCATTTTACCCCGGTATACGTGAATACCGTGCCGTGTACCGCTGTGGGGGAGGCTATTTAAAAACACATATAGCGAACAGACTTTTTTTTTTTTTAATTTCATGCTAGCAGCACACCGCGGTATTAAACTGGTGTGAGCCAGTCCCGATGTGTTTTTGTTTGTTTTTGCAATTTTATCATGTTAAGAGCCCTGTGCAGTGTTTATGTTAGAAGTTGTGCATGGTAATAAAAACACTTGTCCGGTAAACTGAAAACCTGCCGGTCACGTTTTCCGCTGCCAAGTTTTTCTAATGGAAACAATTAAAATGATAAATGTAGGCTCAGGCGGCACCAAACTGTTGGCTTGTGCCTACACTGGTCAGAAACTAAACACCATCTCAGCTCTGGCTCATCCTCTGAAGTGCAGCAGTGTTCTTCTAAGGGACCAGGTCACAGGTGCGACTATAGCTCGCTGAACTAAAACTGAAGATTCAACCACACAAGGCATCAAATAAAATATGTTTAATATTTGATCCTTATTTTTTAGTTTTTTTAAGTACATTGCATTTCTTTTATTGACGGTATTAAAAATGATACCGTCGCTACCTGTGTACCCCGCCGGTATACCTTAATACCGCCCAACCCTACAGTGTATATACCTTGTGAAACTCTACATTGTTACATTGTTGAGCCATACTGACAGTCATGTTCCATTGTGTCATAGCATTACGGAGGCTGAAGCTAAAGATGTTCACCGGAGCTTGAAGGTGGCTGCTGGAATATTCAAAATTCTGAAGGTGAGGCAGATTTAAAGCAAAAATATTTGAAGCGGTAGAAACTATATTTATATTTATCTGTCTACATCTTTCCAATCAGCGTTTAAACCTTTATAAACCTCTTTCCTTTTACGGCGTCTGTACAGGAGGTCCACATCCCTCGCCTCATCACCCCGGCTGAAAAGGGCAGAGACCTGGAGCCCAGAGTGATTGACGCATACATCATTCAAAGTCAAGCAGAAGCACAAGAAGGTAGAGTGATGAGACTGAGGCCATTACTGTGACATGATTATATTTGCTCACTGTGACATTGGAACCTTTAATCACTATTACCAGAAATGTGCATCAGTATTTTTCTCTCTCTTTTTACAGTGACGATTGCTAGGGCCATTGAACTGAAGCACAATGCCACACTCATCGCAGCTTTGGCATTTGAGACGGCAAACTTCTACCAAAAAGCCGGTCAGTATCTGTACACAGAAGAACTAAAGCCACATGTTACAGCAGGTCAGTATTAAGAGTCAGTATTTCTGTCTTTACAGACCACACGCTTAACACCTTGGAACCTGAGTGCAGCAGCAAGTGGAGGAAGTATCTTCAGCTAAAGCAGCATTTTTACATGGCTTATGTAAGTTCACAGATTCAAAGATTCAAGATTCAAAGTGTTTATTGTCATATGCAGAGTAAGGAAACTGGTTTCCCTGTACAATGAAATTTGTACTTAGTACTGTAGAATAATTTGCAAAAGAGCAATCTGAAGAGCAAAAAGATGCAAATAAGTACACAAAATATAAACTATGGAAGTAAATGGAGCTATATACATATAAATGTGCATAAATGTGCATGTGTGCTACATCAGCTATTGTGCAAATTGAGCAAAGAATAAGTAATTGCGCAAAAACTGTCAGGAGGTAAACAGCAGGGTACATGTACAGTTTTGGCTAAAAAGAAAAAAAACTTGTCTTCACAAACACAAAAAAAAGACGACACACTATGTTTGCAGGCATACTGCTACCATGGACAAACACTGCTGGCGAGTGACAAGTGTGGTGAGGCTATAAGATCCCTCCAGGAAGCAGAAAAGTGTAGGTATACCTGCCACACACACACACTTAATGAGTCTTTAGCAAACAAATATTTGAAACCTTTTTGTCCTTTGTGTTAAGTTTAATGTAAGTCGATCATGTCATACAATGACATGTTTTTATGAATGTAATGTTACCTTCACACCCAGGTTCAGTCACATGTAGATGATCATTTGCCTGTAGGTCATGACACAGGTGTTTCCTGTGTGTGATGCTGCTGTGTATGTGAAGTGTCAAGTAGTCTTCTTGCTCTCCCTCAGCGTTTTCACACTTCACATGACTCTTCTGTTTAGGTTACTCCCGTGCTGAGGCGCTGTGTAAAGAGTACCGCCAGACCAAAGGCCCGGGCACCACGGCCAAACCATCGGAGCAGCTGTTCTTCCTCAAACTCGGTGGCCTCATTAAGAACACACTGGAAAAGTGCCAGAGAGAAAATGGATTCATGTGAGTCACAACAAACACACACATGCACATAGACTCTAAAACTGACACACACAAAGTTGATGAAATCATGTAGTAAATAGTGATTTAAGGATGAAGGGTAGGCTGAATCAGACTTGCAGCTCTGTAACATTAAAAACTTAAAACTGTTGAGCATGAGGTTCAAACAAATGTTGCACAAAGCGCACAATACATGTAGGTAGTACTGTACATGACTGGTTATTACACTAAACCTTTTATGGTACCGAAATCATTCAAACTATACAGTTCAATTTTAACAGCTACTTTGGACCTATTTCCACAAGGGATGGGAATCTCCAGGTACCTCTCGATTCAAGGGCCAACGATTTGATTATTAATTGATTATTGATGCATCATGATGCAGCTTGAATCAGTGCATCTTAAAACAATGATGGCATTTGCTATAGATAACAGAAAAATGAGAGATTAATTTGTTTCTTATATTAAACTAATAGAAGGGATCTATACTAGAACATTACAATTGTACTGAATCAAAATATGTCCTTGCTTATTCAGACAAAACCAAAATATTTCACTGTACTAAAATAGGACTGCATTTTATAGAAAAAAAAAAATATATAATCTAATTCTTTGTTAGCAATAATAGTGCTTTCAGAGCTTAGTAAGCAACATAAAAGGTTGTAATGTGTACACACAACCAGTTATGCATATGTATATATATGTATATATATATATGTAAAATGCATAACTGGTTGTGTGACTCTCTCTGGTGACTTTTTGAGACTGATGTGAAATCATTCTGCAGTCAGGCTACTCTCCCCGACAAGCAGCAACCATGAGCTCCTCCCCCGCATCAACGCATTCGCAGCCGGTCACTCTCACTGTAGCTTCACGCAGCAGAGACCCACACCACTCTGCGTCCAATCGTGCGCAAAGCTGCCGAAGGTCCCGTCATGGCTTACAGAGCGGGATGTAAATGGCATATTTCATTGGCAAAAATAAAAACACGGACATCAGTAACGTTAGCTTAACCTAGCGTAGTCATAGAGTTCAGCCTATCCTACTAGCATGTAATGAGCAAAGGTGGACAAAGCAACACACATTCTCTGTCTGACGGTGTGTGTCTGTGTGTGTGTTTGTTTACGCACATCGGGCCTCTGCGCGCAGACAGAAATGACATGCTGCCGTGCAAATAAGATAAATAACATATGAGCTGTCTAGTTTGGTTAATAAAGGAACAAGGTGTAGACCTGTTCTGTAGGAAAGGTTATCTTAAATGTTGTGTCTTATGATCTGGTGCTATATAGAAATTAAAAAGAAATTAAATTGACTTGACCTGATATAATGATGGGGAATCACTGAACTGATTCTTAAATATGTTGAATGTTGGATAAATAGGCTATGTATTTTATGCTCATCTGGTATTTCCAGTGTTAAAAGTAGAAAAAACCTCAACATTGTAAACCGAACCGAAAACCGTGACCTCAGAACCGTGATACAAATCGAACCGTGGATTAGGGGACCATTCCACCCCTAATATAAATATAAATATAAATATATATATATATATATTTCACTGTACTAAAATAGGACTGCATTTTATAGAAAAAAATATATAATCTAATTCTTTGTTAGAAATAGTGCTTTCAGAGTTTAGTAAGCAACATAAAAGGTTGTAATGTGTACACACAACCGGTTATGCATTTTATATATATATATATATGTGTCTGTGTATATATATATTTTTTTAACCTTTATTTAACCAGGTAAAAACCCATTGAGATCCAGATCTCATTTACAAGGGTGACCTGGCCAAGTCAGCAGCACACGTCAAGAACATTAGAACAATAATTTAAAGTTGGTAAACACAGGCACTGATGAATGGATGCTTTTTGCCTAATGCGTAATAAAGAATTACAAGTTTTAAATGTGATAAGCTCAGAAATGTTTAAATCAGTCTGGAGGGTATTCCAGGCTGAAGGGGCAGAGAAGCTAAATGCCCGCTTTCCTAATTCAGTCTGCACATGAGGGACCTGCAGGTGATAAATGCCACTGGATCGTAAGGCATAGTGGCTGGTAGTTCCCTGGAGAAGAGTACACAGATAAGGTGGAGCCAAACCAAGGAGGGTCTTATAGACCAATGCCATCCAATGAGTGTGCCTCCTTGTGCTCAGGGAAGGCCATTCAGCTTTGGCATACAGTTCACAGTGATGGGTGAGGCGGGTACAGCTAGTCACAAACCTCAAGGCACAGTGATTAAAAAGTGTTCAAGGACTGGAGGTATTTGGACGACGCAGTCATGTATACAACATCACCATAATCAATCAGTGGTAAAAAGGTTGCCGATACTAGAAGTCTGTGGGCTCTAAGAGAAAAACAACATTTGTTCCGAAAGTAAAACCCAGGTTTCACCTTCAGTTTGTGGACTATAACTGTAATAACACGTTTATTACACATTTATTACGCATGTGTAATAACACGTTTATTACACATTTGTTACGCATGTGTAATAACACGTTTATTACACATTTATTACGCATGTGTAATAACACGTTTATTACACATTTATTACGCATGTGTAATAACACGTTTATTACGCATGTGTAATTACACGTTTATTACACGTGTGTAATTACACGTTTATTACACGTGTGTAATTACACATTTATTGCACGTGTGTAATAACATGTTTATTACACATTTATTACACATGCATAATAACGTTTATTACACATTTATTACACATGCATAACTGGTTATGTGTACACATGACAACCTTTTATGTTGCTTACTAACCTGAAAGCACATGCATGTATGTATGTATACGTGTGTGTGTGTATATATATATATACACTCAACAAAAATATAAACGCAACACTTTTGTTTTTGCTCCCATGTTTCATGAGATGGACTTGAAGATCTAAACTTCATTCCAGATACATAATATTACCATTCCTCTCAAACATTGTTCACAAATCTGTCTAAATGTGTGATAGTGAGCACTTCTGCTTTGCTGAGATAATCCATCCCACCTCACAGGTGTGCCACATCAAGATGCTGATCTGACATCATGATTAGTGCACAGGTGTACCTCAAACTGCCCACAATAAAAGGCCACCCTGAAATGTGCAGTTTTGTCTCACAGCAAAATGCCACAGATGCCACAAGTATTGAGGGAGCGTGCAATTGGCATGCTGACAGCAGGAATGTCAACCAGATCTGTTGCTTGTGCATTGAATGTTCATTTCTCCACCATAAGCCGTCTCCAAAGGCGTTTCAGAGAATATGGCAGTACATCCAACCGGCCTCACAACCGCAGACCACGAGTAACCACACCAGCCCAGCACCTCCACATCCAGCAGGTTCACCTCCGAGATCGTCTGAGACCAGCCACTCAGACAGCTGCTGAAACAATTGGTTTGCATAACCAAACAATTTCTGCACAAACTGTCAGAAACCGTCTCAGGGAAGCTCAACTGCATGCTCGTCGTCCTCATCGGGGTCTTAACCTGACTCCAGATCGTCGCCGTAACAGACTTGAGTGGGCAAATGCTCACATTCGATGGCGTCTAGCACGTTGGAGAGGTGTTCTCTTCACGGATGAATCTCGGTTTACATTGTTCAGGGCAGATGGCAGACAGCGTGTGTGGCGTCGTGTGGGTGAGCGCTTTGCTGATGTCAATGTTGTGGATCGAGTGGCCCATGGTGGTGGTGGGGTCATGGTATGGGCAGGCATCTGTTATGGACGAAGAACACAGGTGCATTTTATTGATGGCATTTTGAATGCACAGAGATACCGTGATGAGATCCTGAGGCCCATTGTTGTGCCATACATCCATGAACATCACCTCATGTTTCAGCAAGATAATGCACGGCCCCATGTTGCAAGGATCTGTACACAATTCTTGGAAGCTGAAAATGTCCCAGTTCTTGCATGGCCAGCATACTCACCGGACATGTCACCCATTGAACATGTTTGGGATGTGCTTGACCGGTGTATACGACAGCGTGCACCAGTTCCCACTAATATCCAGCAACTTCGCACAGCCATTGAAGAGGAGTGGACCAACATTCCACAGGCCACAATAGACAATCTGATAAACTCTATGCGAAGAAGATGTGTTGCACTGCATGAGGCAAATGGTGGTCACACCAGATACTGACTGGTTCTGAGTCCCCAGAACGCCAATAAAGCAGAAACAAAATGCACATTTCAGGGTGGCCTTTTATTGTGGGCAGTTTGAGGTACACCTGTGCACTAATCATGATGTCAGATCAGCATCTTGATGTGGCACACCTGTGAGGTGGGATGGATTATCTCAGCAAAGCAGAAGTGCTCACTATCACACATTTAGACAGATTTGTGAACAATGTTTGAGAGGAATGGTAATATTGTGTATCTGGAATGAAGTTTAGATCTTCAAGTCCATCTCATGAAACATGGGAGCAAAAACAAAAGTGTTGCGTTTATATTTTTGTTGAGTGTATATATATATATATATATATATGTATATATATATATATATATGTATATATATATATGTGTGTATATATATATATATATATATACATATGTGTATACATATATATGTGTATACATATATATATATATATATACATATGTGTATATATATATACATATGTATGCATATATATATATATATATATATATATATATATATATATATATATATATATATATATGCATATATATATATATATATATGCATATATATATATGCATATATATATATATATATATGCATATATATATATATATATATATGCATATATATATATATATGCATATATGCATACATATATATGCATACATATATATACATATATATGCATATATATGTATGCATATATATGTATATATATATGTATGCATATATATATGTATGCATATATATATATATAGTCACGTAATAAATTAATAAATAAAAATAGAAATTATGCTCATGACCTTTTGCTGCTGGTGAACATAACATTTGTGGCATAATCTAAAGTTACAGTTTGTAAGATTTTAAATAAACTTTAAAACAAAATTATCCACACAATTTAAAGAAAATGACATGAGTAATAACAGAATAAGTAACAACTGTAGCCATAATGCTAAGTAGCTAGCATCAGAGTTTGCTCTCACATAGTGGCTTTAAAGTAGATATTTTAGTCAGTATCAGACAATATATATACCTACTACTACAGTAAACCTTGTTGTCCTAATAGTTAATTTTGACGTCTTGTGCGTGTGTATTCCTCAGATACTTCCATAAAGTACCAGTTGAGGCCCCACAGCTGGAGTTGAAGGCGAGCTACGGTCTAGCTGAACCAATCTCCTTTGAGCTGCCGCCTCTCAGTGAGCTGTGCACTCCTGAAGTCTACGCCACCTTTGATCTGACCAAGGGAGCCAAAAATGATAAGGTACTGTAGCCCGATGGCAGCACACACACACATGCAAACACAATCTCTACAAGAGGATATGTTATATGTTTCTAACTGAACTTTACCTCCAGGCCAAACCTAAGGAGGAGGAGGTGAAACCAATGAAGGAGCCGGATTTGAAGCCTCAGAAGGACACAGGCTGTGTCGTCTCCTAAACTCTCCTCCCACCTTTTCCCAGTCTCAGTACCATTGCTCATAATAATCACATCCATTGTCCTCATCCATAGGAAGATGTTTTTTTTGCGACATTAATCCAGTGTTTTACATATATGCTGAAACGTGTGTATTGTATTTGGGTATGGCAACCAGCATATGTAATCCAGAGCCAGTTAAACATCACAGACAAGATAAAAACACAGGACACTTCTTTCAGGTTCTGGGTAGTGAAAGTACTGCTTTAAACAATAAGCCTTATTAATGTCATGGATCTGATCAGTGGTGCCTTCGGCTGCATCGTAGCTATGGCCCCTTACAGAGAGGCGTTCTGGCTTTAATTCAGATGACCTATAAAGAAACTGCCCTATTAAACATGCTGAGAGTGGCATCAGAATATAACACTAAACAAAAACAGAAGAGGCTAAACCTTTACTTTGAACATTTAGCACTCCATGGATTGAGCAGATTACCCAGGATGGGTATATAAATTATATTTTCAAGTTTCACAATCAGCCTGTAAACAAATCAGATTATTTGAATGTGTTTTTATTTGCTCAGAAAGACGTGACAGTAATCTAAATCAACACTGGATGGACAAAAGGACTGCATGCTGGTGAATTTGGTCTGTTTGAGCTGTAGCAGTTTACAATCAATATTTACTTTAGAGCTCATAATGTATGTATTATAGTTCTTTTTGTACATGACGTAGCTGTTTTCTACATTGATTTAAACTTCATCACTTCAAAAGGTGGAATCATTCTTTGACTCAGAAGGGTTTAGGCGGTTATTAGCCCTTATAACAGTAGTCCATAATTTATTCTGTTGTTATGTAAGATTATAAACTGACAACTAAAGACAGAATGAAGTGCTGTATAACTGTTTATCTAAAGCATTATGTTTCATAATTTTACAGTTTACTCTTGAAAACTTTGCATTCACGGCTGTCAGTAGTTGACACGGTTTGTATTGAGTGTTAGCACGTTGGGATATACATCTACTGTATGTCTGTGTGTAAAAAAAAAATCAGCTTCCCAGACATTACTCATATTGTCAAAGGTCTCCCACTTTAACAATAAAAGTTCGAAATTAAAGTGTAATTATGAAATATTTGGAAACATTTCTAAGATCGTCCTCACATGCGCTCATTTAGCCTGCGTGTATCTTTGCGTACCTGAACTAGACGTTAAGAGTAAAACAACGAACTAATGTCTTCACTAATGTCCTCATAGCACGCTAACATTTTTGCACTTTATATTGAGCTGTACAGGGATTTTGTTCAGCTAAGATACATGCCTGTGCATTGACTGGGTTTTAAAAGTATCATGTAGTTCATATTATACAGTGAATTTAAATGGAAGGTATTATAGAGATGAAACCAATGCCTTTCCTTAAAAGGCAGCTGTTTATCATTAGGCTGTATCACATCATCACGTACAGTGTGCACTCCTGTAGATCCTTCCTTCGCTAATAGTGTCCTTCATGTAAAATGTATTTCAGACTGTATTAAATCATCTATAAATCTCACACTGTTCACGTTCTGTGCTTGCATTCCTCAACACGACACTATCCCACTGAGCCATATGTTAGAGAGACGGTGCAAAGTATGACTCAAGAGTCATTTTAGTGCAACTCAGACTGAAAGAACACTTGACTGTAACTGTGGCTTTGAAAAGAGCTTTGTCAAGTAAATAAATAAATAACCCAAATGACGCCTGTGAGGTTTTTCCACCTTGAATCGGGAGACTATGAATCTCAAACCATGGACAGGAGCTATAAGGACGTGTAGCATTTTCCAAAGTCATGCTAATTAGGACTAGAAGTAAGTGTTCACATTATCTAATACGAATACAAGTTTACATACAAACATATAGTAGCTGATAGAAATGATAACGGAAAAAGTGAATATTGGACTTACTTTTACTTGGTGGCCAGAAACGTGTGTGTCCTGAATCCTGACCAGAAAATCTAGAAAGGTGGAAGAAAAAAAGGAATTCCATTATTAACATCATGCAAAGGAAAATTGTGTATATTAACAAAACAAATTGTGATATTCTCCTTGTCAAGCTGGTCAAACTACACTTTATGGCACAATTTAAAGATTTAAATAAAGGTTAAAACCAAATTATACACCTACTATGAAGAAATGACAGTGATAACAGAAACAGTAGCAATATTAGCAGCGATGCTAACCAGCTAGCATCAGAGTTCACTCTCACATAGTGACACAAGATGAAGATTATACAATTTTAACCTCAGATAGTCATTAAAATAGATGCTGCCTGGTGTATTTTAGTCTAATACTATGGACTTTTTGTCCCTCTAGAATATTTTTGTAAGGTGTGTGTGTGTGTGTATATAAGGCTGTATTTCAGTCAAGTGAAAGTGAAGTTTGATCTGACTTCTGTTTTGGAAAATACAAGCTGAGGGTTACACGGCCATAATTAATAATTAATAATAAACCTCCACATTCTACACACTGCTGCCATCACCACCACTGGCACCACCCAAGTCCAACCCCTTATACCTTGGAATGAAACCGAATGCATTGCAGAGACAGCCCTCCTCACGACATGCTGGTGGTGATAAGGTTTGCACTGTTGTCCCTGTCGTCTCGGGTTGCAGCTTATCTTGTATCCTGTATAGTTGTTTTTCTTTCACAGAGCAGAGTCAGTATGGATGGATCCACGGAGCAGCTGTAACATGAAAAGAAGAATCGACACTGTTGTACTGAGGCAACAAAGGACTCTCCTACAACCTGAAGAATGAACAACAGCAACCAGGAAGTAAGTGTTGTAATTATTAAGCAAGACAAACAAAGCCTCTCGCTTAGGTTTAGTGTTTAGTCAAGTCACTTTCAGACTATATTCCCCCTGTAATGAGTCATTTCAAAAAAGGACAACATTTCTGCAACACACACATCGCACTGAACATTATAGTGTTAATGTCAGAGTACCTAAAAAGCACCTGCCTGATCTGTCAGACATCAGCAGAGTTTGGCGGCACTGCCTCGTCCAAAGAGAAGAAGGTCATCCACTTTGCAAATGGTGAAACTCTGGAGTTAGAAGACAGCGAGGAGGAGGAGGAGGAAGAGGAGCAGTCACCAAACAGAGGTCCCTTCAAAGAACCTGCAGAGAGGGTGAGAATCTGTATGAGATTAAAAAAAAACAATGATGTTACATGAAGTTAATAACCAGTTTTTCCCCCCACAGACTAGATTTTCCTTCAAGAATGTGGCCTTTCTAGTTGGGAGGATTTCACTGCTGGGTAAGTGACAAAGTCAGCTAAATAAAGGCCAAGGCCTAACTAACATAGAAAAGTCGTACTGAATCTTCACATTTTGTGTTTTCAGCTTGTGATTTCCTCGGAGAGAGGGTAGCTGGAGTACTTGGTCTTAACGCAGCCAAATACCAGTACGCCATAGATCAGTATCATCGTGATCACAAGGTATTGTTATGTACAAAACAAGTTCAGACTATGATCTATCACTGAGTGAATCCCCAGCCAGTAACTGTGTGGTAAGTCCCTTGTATTTTACTCTCTGTATTTCCTCACAGGTGACAGACAGTGATGTCATGCAGGGACAGGCAGAGACGACCAACCTCTCTCCTGCACAGGATGGAAGTCATTATGGGGCAACCAGAGATGTTAACTGGCCGGCTCATCCCCAAAAGAGCTGTGATGTAAAACATATTAGCAGTAAAGACGGATGCCACAACAGGGGCTACCAGGAGGAGGGGGATTAAAAAAAAAACAAATATGAATGAAGCCCTGATGTGCACTGTGAAATAATGTGTAATACTGTATAATGTGTGGTGTGCTTGTAAAGTATGATAATGTTACAAGAAAACTATTATTAAATGACTATGGATTAAAGCTTTGGATTATGTATTTCCACAAATAAAGTTAAAACCAAATCACAGAATAAATCATAAAATATAAATCACCAGCAACAGTGCACTGTAAGACTATAACACTATTTTTAGAAAATGGTCATATGTTAAAGCAACTGCAACAATTTACACAATTTAAAAGCTTCAAAAAATTTGAAAACATAATATAAATAACCATTTATTTATATATATAAAAAAGAAAACTTTCGACGAGGATGGGATTCGAACCCACGCGTGCAGAGCACAATGGATTAGCAGTCCATCGCCTTAACCACTCGGCCACCTCGTCTGTGAAACATCGCTGTTACGACAGCCAAAATGAACGTACCATTTATTACGAGTTCCTCATGTTATATTCCTGCACCTTCGAACCCCACGTAGTAACTACTAAATTAACACATCTTATTGCAACTTGGCATGTTAGCCTAGCTTCGATGGGAACGTACCTTCCTAGCTTAAACTAGCTAACATGCTAATGAGCCGAGTTAAAGTGCCGATAAGACTTTATAAATCTTGTGCAGAGGATGTAACCGTCCAATCCTTGCACACTTTTACAACCGAGCTCAAGACGACATTTGAGAACCCCGGTTAGAATTACATCGAGTAAAAAGTTAAGCTAAGTTAGCTTTAAGCAACGCTGCTAACGTTTGCTAGCTAGAACTTGTTGAACTGACGCGCTGCGCACTGAGTTTAATAACACAAACAGAAGTGTTACAGTAGCTGAAACCAGAGCACAAAACGTTGCGTAATGTTGACATAAAAGTTTATATTAAACAACATGAAAGCTGCACCTTATAATGCACACTAGGTGTAACAACCTTACCTGCGGCTGCAGCAGGAACAGTGGTTTACAATTACTGGGCGTTCGTCGCCATCTAGTGGTTGTGATTACAGGAGGGGTGAAAAATGAACATGTTTTATGTTTCCTTAATTAATAACAAAATGTCAAAAAAAACAAGCACTGAAGTCCCACAGTGTTTGTTAATCTAAAATCTGCCAGTCAAATTGTACAGCTTTGCAGCATATGGCTGGTTAAAACAGTGCAAAACAAGCATGGATGATTAGTGGGCTTAAATCAGATGATCATCAGATCAGACCTGATTACAGACACAGGGCAAAAACAAAATGCATGCATGATGCACGTGTATTAACACCCACCAATCAGTAACAGTTTTGAGTCAAAGTCCTTCAGTTACTCTTTACAGCCAGCAGACACCTCATTCAGTTCTAAAGGTCGGATGTCATCGGTGTGCACACTTAACCCGACACAGTTGACTGAGCTCGGAGACAGACAGTCGGCACGATGATGGAGAGAGTGCTGTTATTGTTTGGACTTGTGGTTCTGGCTGCCACAGTAAGTATGGATTCATCATTTACACACTGATATTAACTGCACAGTGACTTATACAGGTCTTGGTTTATACAGATACCAGTCCCCCCTGAAGTACATGGTATGTAAACAAAAAAACAAAACAAAAAAAGCATCTTCATTCAACATAAAAGTTTGGAAAGACTGATCTGATCTGCTGTATATGTTGCAGAGGTGTATGAGAATGGAGAAGATGAGAATCCTATCCTAAACATGGGTGAGATTAACTGTTTAATAAAATAAAATGAATAAAACGGTGTATTTATTCTGATGATGTTTGTGCTGCAGGTTCCGATGTGAACCTTGCTGAGGGGGACATTCTGATTCCTGTAAGTTGTAAATAAAACAGGCTAGCTGTCAATTAATTGCTGAAGTATGTATCTGATACTGAGATCGTTTTTATTGTGTGTTTTTATTAACCTTGGCGATGTCTATGATCATTTAAGTGTACACCCTGTTTATGCTGCAGAAAGGAAAGAATGCCCTGATGGACAAAAGGTACAGATGGAAGTTCCCCATCCCTTACATTCTGGGAGATGATTTGGGTGAGGGTCTTTAAACGCAGTACACTCTTAACTCTGTATTAAGTGTACCAGGAGGTATCTCGTCCAGGAAGCTTGACCTCCTGAGATGAGTTAAAATTTTTGACAACGGGACAAAATGTGTAACATTTTAGGAAAGGGCTAAGACTAATGTCCTGAAAAACTAAATATTTTGCCCCCCTCAGATCTGAATGCCAAAGGCTGCGTCTACCAGGCCTTTGAAATGTATCGACTCAAGTCCTGCATCGACTTCAAGCCTTATGAGGGAGAGAAGACCTACATCAAGTTTGAAAAGAGAGGAGGGTGCTTCTCCAGCGTTGGTGACCAGCAGACCGGTCAGATCCTGTCTTTGGGTCCAGGCTGCGACCACAAGGCGGTGATTGAACACGAGCTCCTCCACGCTCTGGGTTTTTATCATGAGCAGTCCCGCACGGACAGAGACGACTACGTCAACATCCATCTTGACCAGGTTTCACCAGGTGTGATCAGCCCCACCCCTGTCAATTTATTATAAGGAGAACTGTCATAAAATGTAAAGTCTCATCTATGTATATCTGTATTTGCTGCAGGACTCCAACACAACTTCAACAAATACAACGACGACTACATCACTGATCAAAACACAGCGTACGACTACGAGTCCATTATGCATTACAGGCCTTTCTCCTTCAATAAGAACGAATCCATCCCCACTATCACCACCAAGATCCCAGAGTTCTACAACATCATTGGTCAATACCTCGACTTCAGCAAGATGGACACTCTCCGGCTCAACCGGATGTACAACTGCTGTAAGTGTGTGTTGCCGCTGAATGTTAGCACATAAGTTCTTTATCCTCACCCCCTCTGTTACCCCAGCTGGCCCCCTGACCCTGCTGGATCAGTGTGCCTTTGAGTATGCAAGCATCTGTGGGATGATCCAGGCCTCCTCTGACGATGCAGACTGGGACCATACAAAGAGCAGCGTGGGTGAAGAGGACCACACTCTCCTGGGAAGATGCAGAGGTTCGACCATAATATAATCTTCAAAATGACTCTTTTACTGTCAGTTCAGACAAATGAAATTCAAAATTAAGTTGCATTCTTATATTTCCAGATGCTGGGTACTTTATGCACTTCAGCACCATGACTGGTAATACTGAGGAGTCAGCTTTACTGGAATCCAGAACCCTCTACCCCAAGAGGAAGCTTCAGTGTCTGCAGTTCTTCTATAAGATGACTGGAAGCCCCAAAGACAGGCTGGTGATATGGGTCAAGATGGACGACGGCACAGGCAACATTCGCAAAATGATGAAGATACACACATTCTATGGCATGTTTATATGGAAGATAACCAAACAAAGCAGTCACCTGGAATTTTCCAAATAGCTATAAAACATCTTTGCATGGAGGCAAATATTTTACATTTGTTTAGCTGCTCAGTCAGATAAAACGATATTCAAAGCAAGTTATTTCAAGGCATTGCTCAAATATAGTGTTAGACTGTTAATAACTGTGCAGGGAGTTAATATTCAGGACAGTCTGAAGGTTCGTAGGTTAGTAGCAGAAGTTGCTTACTGACAATTTCTCTGCAGGAGCAGCTAATCTTAACCAGACAGGGTTAAACTTGTGTTCTCAAGGCTTCCTTTTATTATGCTAAGCTAAGCTAATACTTTAATAATAATAATAATAATAATAATTTAATAATAAAGCAAATACTTTAACACAGAAACTCCCTGTGTGTGTGATGAAGTGCTGCTCCGGTCACACAGAAACCTTGAGACCTATACAAACAAGAAATGCCCACATTTGAAGTCTCCGAATGTCAAAATCTGTCTCCAGAGTTCGTCATCTTGTCCTTTCTTCTGTCCTCCAGCTGACTCTGACCACACATGGAAGATCGCCCACGTCCCAATGGAAGTAGGAGTGAAATTCCGCTATTCTTTCCAAGGCGTGCGGGGCGACCCCTCCACTTCCACCGGTGGCATCTACATTGACGACATCAGCCTGGCCGAGACCCGCTGCCCCAGCGCCGTGTGGAGGATCAAGAACTTCTCCAAACTGATGAAAACAGCGAAGCGTGATGCCGTTATTGACAGCCCTCCTTTCTACAGCCCTGAAGGCTACGCGTTCGGCGTACGCATTGTTCCCTTGTCCAGTTACACTGACTACACAGGAAACTACACCGGGCTGTACTTCCACCTGGCCAGTGGGGAGAACGACATGGTGATGCAGTGGCCTGCGGTAAACAGACAGGCCACGTTGGTGGTGATGGACCAAGACCCAGACATTAAGTTGAGGATGTCTACTGCTCGTAGTCTCACCACCGACCGGAGGCTGAGTAAGTCCTCTTTTGTTGGTTTATCCTGTCCATGGATCCTCTGTGATTTACTCTGTTTCTTTTAGCACCAGATGGAAACTTTTTCTGGGACAATCCCTCCAAGGTGGGGAAGTATGACCCCTCTTGTGACTGCTACAGAGGTCAATCATGGGGATGGAGGAACTTTATCAAACACTTTGACCTTCGGCGACGCAATTACCTGAAGAATGATGACCTCATCATCTTCATCGACTTTGAGGGTGAGCGGTCTGAGTAACATACCGACATAATGCAGCACATTTTCCAAAGAGATGCAGGAAATGATGAGTGACTGATTCTTTGCACACAGATATAACATCACTGATCAAAACTGAAGTCCCCATTCAGACACAGCACTAAAACCTGCAGGCTTTTATATTGTGATGAAGAGGAGGTAAGACATCAGACACGTTTACATTTCATTTACCATACTGCATCGTTTGAAATGTCGCATTTTATATTCTGCAGCACATGGAGCACGGATGAAGAAAAGCATGAAAAATTACTGCAGTATCACAATAATGATCATGATAGACAAAATGTGTATTTGTTATCGAATATGTACTTAAAATATATGCAGAATCACTGACATGTTTTCTTAATTAAAGCCTTTGAATCAGACTATTAAAGGACTTTGTTGTGTGTTTTCGCCTGTCATGGGAGCAGTTATATATAAATAGGACAACATGCTTTAATTTTATTATGCAATAAAGCATTTATTGCAACAATTATCACCATGAAGTAGATAGTTTAAATGTTAACCATTCTATGACCAGGCTGATACACAAAATTATCTTTTAAGCTGACTCACTCATAATTTTGGTCTCTGCCCTGGAGGGGTTGAGACATGGAGACAAAAGAGTGCTACAGTGCTTTGTTTGGTTAGGTTTTTGGTCAGATAGTAGAGAAGGGATCTGCCACACTTATTTAACAACACACAAAAACTGACAGTAAACACACCACTGCTCATTTTTTACTTGACAACAGTCAACAACAAATGATTAGATGAAACTACAAAGGCTGACATGGACATTAAACACCGTCACACTGTGCACAAAATGTTTAGCTTAAGAGTGGAGACATTAAGTGACGTGACCGTGGTGTAGTTGGTTGAATTTTTGTTTATTTTCTGCATAACCCAAAAGCAGAACAGGAAAGTCTATGTAAGAGGACTCCTTTTAAATGTGCCCTTCATGCTGTTTTATGATAAGTTTAATAATAAACCACTAAAGTAATTCTTTAATATCCACTGACATCTGCTGTGTTGACAGTTTATATTTAACAGCAAGGCTATGGTGAGATAAGTCAAATTAAATATGGATCCTTATCACCTAACCAATAGGCAACATAATCAGTTTATGGGTGTTTACACCAGTTCATATCACTCTCTCTCTCTGATCAGTCAGTTTTAGGAATGACACCAAGGACACGTGTGAAGTACCAGTTACTCATTAAAAACCATCATCCCGATCAAAGTTCCCCTGCAGCTGCTGCCTTTATGGGCATGTTTACAGCAGCGCTGGAGAAACTGTCTGAATATCGACATGGGCCCTGGAGGTATTTTGATGAAAACTGCCACACTGATCGGAGTCCTTGCGGTTCTGAAGGTAGGGAATTGTTCGGTGAAATCGTGCTGACACACAGGAACTGCTCAGGGGTTAAATGAAGAAACATGTCTTGTTGTGTGTTATAGGTACAAGCTGCTCCAACACCTACCGGTTAGTTTCTGTCATTTATTTATATGCACATAATACTGTGTATTATGCTTGCTAACAATACGTCTATGAACCAGGTGAGAATGCAGATGCAGGTGAACTGAGAGACGACATACCAGACATCAACAGAGGTATGCCGTTTGAGTCCTGATAGGCTGATAGATGCACCGTGGTTTTACACCGTCAGTTATATTTGAATGTATTTTCACATTTTCAGGTTTGAATCACCTGTTTCAAGGAGACATTGCTGTTCATGTAAGTGCAGTTTGTCCAGATTCTGCATTTTTTTTGTCCAAAGTATCCTCTAACATCCCTCAATGTGTCTTGTAGTCCAGCAGGAATGCAATCCTCGATCAGTCGAGAAGATGGAAGTTTCCCATCCCCTACATATTAACTGATTCTTTAGGTACGGTGTTCTCACTGGAACACACTTCTATCATAATCTGAGGAACGTGTGCTGATGTAGAAAATGATTTCTCCCATTTTAGAGCTGAACGCTAAAGGTGTGATCCTCCAGGCGTTTGAGGAGTACCGTTTGAGGTCCTGCGTGGACTTCAAGCCCTACGAGGGAGAAAGCAGCTACATCTCCTTCACTAAGCTGGACGGGTGAGTCAGGACGGATGTTGCTCAACTTTATGGGACACAGTCATCAAACTAGAGGCGTTAAAGAACCAAAGATTAGGAAGTGCTGATAAATGATAGTTAAAGCTTAATACAGCAACACCTCAGGTTGATGAAGTTCTTCTATTTTAACGACCCAGGTGCTGGTCTTATGTTGGAGATGACAGAGTGGGACAGAATGTGTCTATTGGGGCTCGCTGTGACACTAAGGCCATTGTGGAGCACGAGCTCCTCCACGCTCTGGGCTTCTACCATGAGCAGTCTCGCTCCGACAGAGAAGACTACGTTAAAATCTGGTGGGACCAGATTGAAGACGGTGGGTTGATTTATCTTTAACACCACCCTTGGCAGTTTTGTGTTGGCTTCTTCTCTCAGCCCAATTATTCAGATAAATCACCCAACAGGTTTTACAGTTTCTTTACACTGTTGTGTGAACGTGTGAAGTTTGAGTCGGTTATTCTCTCCTCACAGGGATGCAGCACAACTTCAACAAGTACGAGGACGACTTCATCACCGACCTGAACACGCCCTACGACTATGAATCCATCATGCACTACAGACCGCTGTCCTTCAACAAGAACGAGAGCATCCCAACAATCACCACCACCATACCGTACTTCAATGAGATCATTGGCCAGCGGCTGGACTTCAGCGCAGTGGACATCACCAGGCTCAACCGCATGTATGACTGTGGTGAGTGCTTCCTGTCCTGGTTAGCATTCTGTATGCATTATAAGCTTTTTAGCCTGTTTTATCATAGGCTTGGTGTTTAGGCCTCTACTTAGTTAGCAATAAACCCACATGACTCCATCAAATGGCAACCGAGATGACATTAAAAATAGTTATACCTCAGAGATCTTAGTTTATCTGTTTGACTAGGCAAAACTCGACTGAATGAATCAAATGAAAGCTTATGCTAACTCTTGGTAGCTATCCTGTTGCAGCAAACACCCATACTCTCCTGGACCAGTGCTCCTTTGAGCTGATCAACATCTGTGGAATGATCCAGAATGAGGAGGACACTGCAGACTGGGTTCAGACGCTGAGCAGTCCTACAGATGTAGATCACACTCTGGCAGGACGCTGCAGAGGTGCTGGGATTAGTTTGTATTTGACGAACATAAAATGTCAATCAGACATCATGTACTGACAGCACTGCGTCTCTTTTTAGATTCAGGCTACTTCATGAAGTTTGACACATCGTCCGGTGCAGTTGGCAGCAGTGCACTGCTGGAGTCACGAATCCTCTACCCTACCAGAGGTGAACAGTGCCTGCAGTTCTTCTATAAGATGACTGGGGCTGCTGGGGACAAGCTGGTAGTATGGATTAGGACAGATGATGGGACGGGGTCTGCACGCAGCATCAAGAAGATCCACACCATCACAGGTATCCTTCACTATAATACTGACTATAAAATACACACAAGACAAGTTAACCACCCGTATTTGTGTCTCAGGTGATGGAGATGATGCCTGGAAAATAGCCCATGTGACTCTGAGGGTGACAGAGAAGTTCCGCTATATCTTCCAAGGACTCAGAGCATCATCCAACTCCTCGGGCGCCATCTTAATCGATGACATCACTCTCACTGAGACCATTTGCCCCAGCGCTGTCTGGCAAATTCACAATTTCACTGGCATTCTCGCCACCAATCCCGCTGGCAGTCCACTTAAAAGCAAATGCTTCTACAACTCAGAGGGCTACTCATTTGGCATCAGTGTTTACCCAAATGGCAGAGACGCTGCATTCTCAGACTACGTCGGCATGACGTTGCACCTCTGCAGTGGGGAAAATGATGGAGTGATGGAGTGGCCAGCCGCAAACAGACAGGCCACAATTGTTGCAATGGATCAGGACCCAGACGTTAAACTGAGGATGTCCTCTACCAGGAGCTTCACTACAGGTAAACAGAAAAATGGCAGGGTCACAGTTGTCATAGTAAGGTGCCAGAGACTGACTTTGAAAGGCTCAGTTCTAGTCACATGCTCCGGGTAATTTTTAACAGCTCTGCTTTTCACTCCAGACACTCATGCCCGCTGGAACAAACCTACAGCCACATCAGGAGCAGTGTGGGATGACAGCTGCAAGTGCTACCGCAGTGAGGACTATGGCTGGAGCACGTTCATTTCTCACAAGCATCTGCACAGGAGGAGCTTCCTCAAAAACGACGACCTCATCATTACCGCTGACTTCGATGGTGAGGATTATCGGCTATTTTACTTAACCATACAGGACTGTTCTTTTTATTTAAACGCTGTTTTGATGATTAGATTTGACACACCTGATCAAGACTGAGGTCCCCATCCAACTGGCCACGCCCAGCAAAGATGTCACAGATGAGAAGGTGGAAGAAAAGGTGGAGGAGAAGGTGGCAATGGCTCCAAAACACAGAGAAGCACGTGCTGCCGACCCCTGTCACCCTAACCCGTGTTTTAATGGAGGCCAGTGTGTGGAGAGTGAGGGGGAGGCCTCCTGCAGGTGTGTGTTTCTGGTTATTTATGTCTGTATGTATGCTGTGCCACCCACAGGTTTCCTAAAAGCATCGATAGCATGAAGTCCACCTAAAGCCCGGCTAGCGACCTGTTTTGAAAACAAAGCAACCATAGTGCACATTTCAAAGCCTTAGAGGTTCCATTATATGTCTCCAGACTGTGTTTTTAAAGTTTTGTCTTAAATCAGCATGATTTTCTGATCCTACCACATATACTTCATTCACCTTCATACATCTGGTCTTTAACCCCAAATGGTTGGTTACCTTTCAGCGCCTCTAGCCAACAACACACTCCCCACATAACCTCATCAAATCGATCTGCTGTTTTTTCTTTTTTTTTGTTAGATGTGCAACCAGCCAGGCCACCTACTACACAGGTAAAAGGTGTGAGAAGGTGAACATCGACAGAAGCCTTCTGGGAGCTCTGATTGGTGGGGCAGCAGGAACTGTGGTTCTGACACTGGCCATTTTCACCATCATCAGGAGAGCTCAGTGAAACACACTTTAAGGGACCCGTGTGAGGTCACAAGACGCCAAGGTGCCATGGTGGACGTCATCGCATGCATAAATGATAAGGTTTTCAGCGATGATAGGGGAAAACACCATGAAACTTTAACAGTATAGCAAACGCTATTCACTGTATTTTGGTTGTATTATATGTAATTGTGTAGATTGAAATTGTTAAAAAAATGTCAACAATAAAAATTCAAGTTTAAATATTCTTTAATTCTGTTTTAATATATATATATTTTGGTTATACAATAGTGTACAGTGTATGATAAACAGTGCAAATTTACAGACCCTCATACATTTAGCAAACAACAGCATACTTTGTTCTACAGTATATACAGTCAGCAAAGATACAGTATTAAGTGACTAATTATTTGTTTTTACAAAAAAGAATTTTAAATAAACAATAATTATAATAATAATAACAGCTTCCTATAATCTGACACTCAGCACTTGCTCTACCACTCATCACTGTTCTATCTAAATAGTTTCAATAAAAGAATTTCCCCTCGGGGATAAATGAAGGAATTCTGATTCTGATTCTGATAACAAACCTTGTTTCAGGACAACCATCTGTCTAGGAACTATATTCTAACACACTCAAATTCTGACATGTGTTATCGTGCAGGACAGCGGTGAAGCCGCACAGATGAGTTTCTGTCTGCAAAGGAGAGAACACTGTGTTTACATAACATTATACTACACTGAAGTCACAGGGAGCTCTGATGTCCCGGTTTTTTGTCCTAACACTTAAATGCAGCATGCATTTCTGGAGTCTAAAAACGACATGTGCAGATGATCAGGTGGTCCGTACCGTACACACACACACACCACACAAATACTTTAACACGTGTGTGTGTGTGTGTGTACGCACAGGCAGTTAAAATCTGACAGTAAAATCTATGTATTGTTCTGTTTGCGTAATGGTTTTGCATGTATTCAAACTCCTTGGTATGAACACATTTGTGAATCAAAATTATGCAGAAATAATGCCAGACAGTGCAGCAGTGACGTGTATCAGGACTGACCTGTGTTCATTTGTCCTTGGTGTATGCAGTTGAAGTCAAATTCTTTGTGCTGTCGCTGTTTCCTTTGGATTTTCCCTGAAAGGAGACAAAAAAAAATAACAATATGTTTCTGTGTGTCATTTCAAAATGGGCCCAGTTGGTGTGTACGTACCGTTATCATCCTAATGAGCTCATCTCTGACCTGATGGTTATAGCAGATATATTACTTTAGAAATCACATATTAAACTGAACATTCCAGAGATTACAGACACTGTTAAAACACTGGTACCTTCTGTTCAGCAAAGCATGCTGTAAGGAAAATGAAAAGACCCTGCAAGAGAAGAACATTCAGAGTTACGTTTTTTTGTTTTGTAGATATTTGAAATATTCATTTCAAACTACATTTGATGTTTATGTCGAATCACAACATTTTGTGCATACAGAGTGTTAAAATGTGCTGCACAGAACAGCTGTTGAAGGCAGGTTTGGTGACTTGCATGTAGCTTTTGGATAGCAGTGGCTCAGCTTCACATATTTAATTAAATATGTATTTAGTATCTGATCTTTTAAATTCTTTGAAAGTGGGTTCCAGCCCATACTTCTCCCTAATTCATGCACCCACATGTCTTTGCATAATCAAATGCATGATACCATGATATTTATTTTAGAAGTTATTCTACATGCAAAATGCTAAAATTCTGCACACATGGGTGCAAAAAAGGAAGCCATGATTTACTCTTTCACAACTTCCTACAGTTGATGTGGAAAATAGAGCAAAAAAATATATAAACATCTATATATTTTTTCCTATAATAGTTAACACCTAAACATGGAGAGATGGGAATAGCAATGATTACCCAAAAAATAATGACCTGGACCTTTGCATTCCTCATAACAGCATTCTGTTTGGTGCGTATGCTGTGCTCAGATTACCTGGAAGGAGTTGAGGATGGTGAAACTGTAGCTGACAAAGAAATGCAACTCGTGGGAGGGTTCCAGCGTGAAGACGAAGTAACCAATGACCCATGTGATTCCAAAAACAGGCGTGAGAAAGACCACCACTTTAAGAATGCTTTTGGCTGTTTCCTTGTCGTCTGTTTTGCTGCTGTCAGGAACTGAGGACTTCATCAGAGTCACGATGACGACAACCATGGAGAAGAGATTTGTCAATATTATGACCCCAGCAGGTAGGAGAAAGGCATGCAGGGAGCCTTTCAGAATCCCCTCGTACACTAACCAGCATTTTGTCTTGTCGTAGTATTCCCTTTTGGTGTATTTGCTGTACACATAGCTGCATCCCACAATTATTATTGGGCAGACATAGCCTACGATGCTGGACAGGAACATAAAAACTCTTTTCCTCAGCGGGCTGAAGACAAAGATAAGCTGATGGACGAGCATGATGCTCAAACACAGCATCCAGCAGAACATGGCCAAGTAAAGGAGATGCTTACACACAGTGAAAGCCAGGCACATGCTCTCACTGAGTTTATCAGGAAAGGAGGAGGCCAAGAAACTACAATCAGCCAACAGGCGGAACACAGCGATGTTCACCACACATGTGTGCCGAAAATGTGAAAGGTTGCTCTTGACTACAGCTGACCACACAAGAGCCTCGATGAGGAGGAAGATCAGCAAGGAACAAATGGACACACCAAGGCCCACATAAGTGATGAAGTCGAGCTCCGGGGTGGAAACATCCGTCTTGGACATGAGGACGGAGAATGAAGTCAAGTGGTTGCACACACAGACTGAGCGGTTACCATCAGTTTTGTTGAGGGTGCATCCTTCCTTCGACCACTCATTTAACGTCGTGTTCCAGAAGACACAGAAAGATTCATTGTTTTTTTGCGGCTTATCATTGGGGAAGTCCATTTTAATCACTATAGTTGAATCACTTCCGTTCTCCAGTGTGGCTGATAACAAGAGGGGATTAAGCTCAGACCTCGGGAAGTTGTTCTTTAATTTATTCATTAGATTTTTTACTCCCACTGTCTTCATTATTCCGGATGTCTTGTTTAGATTTACATTGATGTCAAATACGCTCACGTTACAGTCGCTGCTTGTGCAGAATTTGAGGTCCAAGTTTGGACTTTGGAAGTCCTTGCTGTTGTTGATCTTGATGTTCTTCACCAGACCCTCCATAGACTCGAGGTACTTGGCTGACATGTTATGACGAACAGTCTCATTTACCTCACCCCAGGTTGAGTTCAACATATTGCTCGCTGCTTTAACAAAATTCTGAAACAGGAACAAAACAAAACACAGTTTTAGCTCAAATCTAGAGTACAAAAAATCTCCACGCCATACCTGAGAATCTGATATATATAGAGACAAGAAGTAGAATTTTAAAAATATTTTTTAAAAACTTGTTGCTCACAGGAAGGACTTCCTCTTTTATGACGACAGTTTGTGATGCACTGGCCATGGTGTTCAGAATGTTGATGGAAGCACCGATGTCAGCTATACTGTTGGCATCAGAACGGGATGTAGAGCTGTTCTTAAGTCCTTCAAAGATATCCATGGCAACTTCTTGGGTAGCCCCTAGTCCCTTGAGGAAGTCCTAGAAAATAAAAAGTTTGGTGTTGAGGACAAAAATGTTACTGAGTGGCTTAAAAATATTAAAAGTATATCGAGGAACCTTTGTTTCCCCCTTCTGGCAGTGAGAGAAATGACACAATAGAGCATCTATTGGCACTGCACAGAAATAATGGATTACTGTACTGGAATTGTGAAGGGATTTTCCAGGGATTCCTATGATTTTTTTAGATTATAAGAGTGCACAGTTTTGTCATTAATTGGAGAATAAAAGCTCTCTGTAGGTTTTCCAAAAAGCTTGTAGTTCCAGAAACTTGCACATATTGTTTTCCAGACTACTTGGACAAAGAGTAATTTTCCTTTTGTATTAACTCAACTTGTGTACTTAACTGTATTTAGTTTGTTAGAGAATGATCAAATGTAGATAAATGAAGTGTATGAACATATAGACTATTTACTGATTGTAGACTGTTCACAGATCTAAACTTAAAAGCTTAAAGGGTATTATGAACAATTCAACTGATTGATCTTTGGGGCTAAAGTATAATTTTTTTTTTTTTACATTTTTATGGTATTGATTTATTTATTCAGCTATAACTGGACAGTCTGTACAACTCTCTTTATTCTGTTTGCTACACTATGACCATGAGGCATAATAGAATAAGCCATGCAGCTCTAAATGGTTGCATTTTGTGCACCATTTAACAGCCTCACATATGGTTGTGTTTATATTATGGTTATGTTTACAGTGTTTAAATCCTTGCAGTAACTTTGCAGGTGGAACCATCAGTGCGTCCTTCGTCAGACAGAACCTGCGGTGTTGTAAGAACTAAACCTCTACTCACCTCTGCTGCATTTTTAACGTTGTTCAGCTGTTGGTCGATGCATTCAGTGTACACCTTCTGCCAGTCAGGGCCATTGCAGGTGCGAGATATAAAGCCGACACGGCCGGGTGAACATGTTCGATTAAACACCGTCACTCCCTTTGGGGTTTGTGGCCAGCGTTGTCCATCTACATCTTCTGCCTTGCAAGATGTATCAACGACTTAGAAAAAAAGAAGAAATTTGAATTATAAACACAGTATTTCATGATCATATTTTCAATAAATTAAAGGTTTAATTACTGTTTTTCTTTAAAGAATTAAATACCAAGGAGTTTGGGGATCGGCACAGTTGCAGTTTTTCCTTGTCCTTTCCTGTTTTGAAAAGTAACAGAAACTGTAGCCTCTTTTGAGTCACATATGACCGCAGCCTCTGTGCTGTAGACGATGTTTGGTCCATCTGTAACAAAAGTCGATTGTTAGCTCTGATGCACTAATGATGACTTTTTTGAGCAAATGTAATTTTGTGTTAAAGATATCGATCAAAGAAAATCAAATAAGATTTGTCTTACTAATGGAACTTTTGTTGTTTTTTGTTGTTGGTGTCCACACAACTGTATAATTCTCTTTGCTTCGTAGAACTGTAGCAGTGATGTAGGCCGACTGCTGTTCTCCCTTTGAACAGTCCACAATGAGAGGCTGAACTTCCATGGTAATCACATCAGGCAGCAGAGCCACGTTCAGGTCGGCCTTGGCTGTATGCCTGATTGTCCCATTGGTAAATCCACACTCGTATGTGCCTGCGGGGAACATGCTATAGATTAAAAAATCACTTTGTCTGAGTTCCACACTGTCTTCAGCAACATGACCTTAGAACACATTAAAGACACACTCACACTGAAAACCGTGAGGCTACAGTAGAACTGTATTGTTCCACTACATAAGATGCCTGTTTTAAGCCTGAATAACACTTAGCTTATGGCTCTTACCAAACCTTGTACCAACAGAGCTTGGTCAATATTTAGTAAATATTCTGACTGCTGAATGATCCGGTGTACACTTGCCTTCCCAGATGCCCGTCAAATTTTTAAGTGTAACTGCAATACAAGACTTGTAGTCCGTTGTGGCACAGATAGAGTTCAGTTGGACCACAATGCCATTGTTGAGCTCAAAGCGCTTCTCTTGCCTGCTCATGTACCAGGCAGCGCTGCCTGTTGCTTCTTCAAATGTGCATTTCAGCTCTGGTGTGGACATATAGCACACCGAGGTGGTTGGGACCTCTATGTTGACCATTCCTGTACAAATAATGCAAAATAAGCACAAAGAAATGTAAACAGATTTTTATAAGGGAATATTAAACATCATGTCCTTGCCTGTTTTTACCCCCAACCTGGGACTAAACTTTAAAAAACATCAGTCAAATTCTGAAATTCTGAAATTCTGTGTAGTCACCCCACACTAAAGTGGAGGTAAAATGTGCCGTGGAGTGCCTGACCAAGCCGCTCTGCATGTGATGCAGAATGAAACCACACTGGATGTGATCAAGTGACAAAATTAGCACAAAGTACAGTGGCTCATGGAAAGTCCCTTAAAGTAAATACAGAATGATCATAAATTGAAATCAGAATAATAAAAAAAATAACACTGATTACTAACCAAGAGTGTCGACAAAAATTTGAACACCAGCACCAAGAGCAGCTGTCAGGCTGGTAATCACTTCTTGAAGCTTGGACGTGTCTACTCTGACACTGACAGCTGAATTAAACTCAATGATGGTGGGGTCAGAGGCTCTGGAAAAGAAAGGGGCGATTAAAGAGAGATAAATATTAAAGTGTTTAGAATAAACATTACATTTACACATTGTGTAATGAGTGTGAAACACATTAGAAAGCACTTCAAAAAATATACACTACTTCCCACATGCAGCCTTACAGACAACAGGAGCAGCACAAAAAGACTCTCCTCTGAGTGCATTCGTACGCTGGACGGTATAGTTTAATCTGCTTCATTGATTGGTGTGTGTGTGTGTGTGTGTGTGTAGGGGGATGAATGGATTCAAATAAAATGCAACCTTTAACTGTACAATATAATACCTGGGCCCGGTTACATTCACAGTCTGCAGGCCATTCAGTGTCTCAAAGGAGTTCTTCACCTTTGAATGAAATGAACATACAATCAATATTCATGTGTCTCTGTGAGACACACTGTGATGAGTGTGTAATATACAGTTTGGCCTTTGGATGCATCCCAGCGGATTGAAGTGCCTGTGTAGATAGATCCATTGATGACAACTGTGTAAAATTGCAAACAATCCAGACGTCAACAACAAGCACATATCGACTTAAGGTAAAAACAAAGTAAAACCTAACAGCTAACATCAGGGTACTTACCTTCCACTTTGTCCACACACAGTGGTGTGACCATGGACACACTCTGTCTGCAAGTAGTCTCACGGCAGCAGTTGTATTTGTAACACACCTCGTTGCTCCAAGCGTACCCAGTAGAGCAGTTGCAGCTGGTTTCGTCTCCAATGACGAGGCACTCTGAAACAAAAGAAGCACTCCGTGAATAGGTCAGCGTCCAGGGCTGGCCTAAGCCTTTATGGGGCCCTAAGCAAAATTTCATACCACAACCTCAGCATCAAATGCTTCATCATCCTATAGGCTGCACTGTGTTTAATACCCGCTGCTGAATGTGTAAAATCATCTTGTTTGTATTAATCAATGTTATTTTTTTTTATTTTATCATGGACTTTTAGTGCTCTTGAGGGACCTAAGTGGCCACATATTTCACATAATGCCTTGGGCCGGCCCTGTCAGCATCACACTTTGAATGGTCCATCAGTCCAGGTCTTGTTTAAAAGTTCCTTTTGGTGTTTCACATAGCTGCTGACTTTTATTTATTAAACCCAGACCATGATCTTTCTCCAGATTCCTCCCAGTCTGTTATTAAGAAGGTTTAAAGATGTGTCTCAAGCAGACGATTGGAAAGCTAGACTGGAAATGTAGTCAGCAAACTGTACATTGTTACTAATCAATTTTTAAACATATTCAATTTAAATGCTCTTCTCGTGTCACTTCTAAAAAGCCTAATCGACATAATCTCAAGGTGCTTTACTGAAACCCAGAGCCTGAACCCCTGAGCGGGTAGAAAAACTCCCTTTTAACAGGAAGAAACCTTGAGCAGGACCTGGCTGATAAGAGAGGAGGAGAAGAAGAGGAGGGAGACAGGACAGGGAGGATGAAGGAGACAGAGAGCGAGAGAGAGAGGAACAAACATGCAGCAAACATCATACAGAGAACAAACATGACAGGTTGTTATACTGTTATAATGCCCCCCTGGCAGCGTCGGCCTAATGCAGCGTAGCTATGATAAAGATTAAAGGCTAAGCCTCAGTGTGCTAGTCTATCTGTGTAGCTGGATGTAACTGATCCACTTCATTTGTATGTTGTCACTTCTTCTAATGGATCACTTTCCCCTAAGGACACCAAACCCTGAGGTCCAGTTCATGATCACATTTGTTTGAAAGCTTTTCTCAAACTTTCGTTGCTTCACTTTAAAATCAGCCATATGAAGATAAACCTATATGAAACAATACCTGCCACCAGTGAGTTTGTGAGGGTCACAGTGTAGTTTGTCCCGCCTGCACCCGTCACCCAGAGGGAGCTTGTTCCATTCAGAAGTGTGAGGATGAACTGGGCATCCAGCGTGGTGTTGCTCTCCACCATCAGCTCAGCAACGTAGACATCTTTAATAACAGCAAATAATATTTTATATCATATATTATATCATTTCTCTTTTTTGGTGACAGGAGCGTGTCAAGATTTAAAGTAAATAAACAAATAAATAAAATTCTCTGCCTGGCGTCACCAGGGCGATCCTGCTCAATTTTCCTACAATGCAGTGTTGTGTAAAGTGCCTCACCTTCTGCAAAGACCTGCAACAGGCAGACCAGGCAAACAGCATAGTTAGTCCACTTAAGCACAATTCAATCAACATTTGGTCCTAAATGTCTATGAATATATTAACTGATATAAATATGTAAATGTAGTTTATTGTCACATTACACTGAGGAGGATTCGTACCTGAGAGTAGGTGTACGCAGCTGCAATCATAAACATTAGCAAAATGGAATGCATTCTTAACCTGGGGGCAAAGAAACATACCAGAGTACCATCAATTAAACACTCAAATGCATGTTGATGAAGATTCTCAGTCATCCAGGTCATAATTCGCAGAGAAGATTGAAGCAAGGCTTCTGGAGTTTTTTCTTGAAGACGTTTCGCTGCTCATCCAAGCAGCTTCATCAGTTCTGAAGACGATCTGAGTAACTGACGAAGCTGCTGGGATGATCACGTCCGGACTCCTTGCTT
The DNA here is from genome assembly GCF_900634625.1 of Parambassis ranga. Taxonomy (NCBI): domain Eukaryota; kingdom Metazoa; phylum Chordata; class Actinopteri; family Ambassidae; genus Parambassis; species Parambassis ranga. The sequence continues at coordinate 12,987,873 of NC_041043.1, forward strand.
CAACTCAACAAACATGGACAAACATGCACACCAAACCAAGCACAGAATGGTAAGATATCCCTTAGTTCTGATCTGACCAGAAACCGCTTCCCTCTTTGTACTAAAATGAAGGATGCTGTTTATGTGTAGTTCTTAAACTTGTTCTACTGCCTCCTACCGTACATACATAAACTAAAGAACATGACTGGCTGCTTTGCACAGCACACTGTCGCTACAGACGCATTAATATCATAGAAAATCCACACACACAAAAAAAAATCATGTAAATCTAAGGTAGCTGCATCATATGTGTGACCAAACCCAACACATCTATAATTATAGTGCAGGCTTGTTGATATACATGAATATTCATAAGGATCATGAGCTTTAAGGCTAATTTACAGGTTCTATTATGCCCGTTCAAAATATGTTAATAATGTGACTGTGGCTGAGAATCAGTTAAGTCCGTCTCTTCAGTTCTAATATGTGTAAATGCAACTAATATGGCCACACACAAGTAGTGTGTCTTTAATAGCAGAATATAGCTTCAACTATTTACAAACAGCAGAACAAACCATCCATGTGTGTTCTCACAGGGTCTCATTAAAAATAAAATAATCCTCAATATATTTTCATTTGTCGTCTTATCAACGATCTCAATAGCAGCTGGTTTAAGTTTAACTGTGAGCCTTTGGGGATTATTTGATGTTTTTTTTTCCTAAGGCCTTGTTTTTTCTGATGTGAGCTCAAATTGAGTTAGGATAACTAGTTTGCATCAGCTTTGCATTGGTGCTCTGAATACAAACACTGGCTTGTTTTTTTTTACTGCTTCTTGTAACAGTGCACTGTTCATTCCTGTATGCCCAGTATGGTCAAAAGCCTGTGTATGTGGCACTGCTTGTGCCCACATCATTTTCATGTGGCTGCAGGCGTCTTTTTTTGTTCATTGTTATATTGAATAAAAATAGGATTTTAGCAACCAGCTGGTTTTATGAATCTAAGACACACAATGTATACAGTAAAACTGCTCAAATTCAACCCCCTCTGCACTGCATTTTCTCAGCAAATCACTCAGTTACTTACTGTGATTCTTCACAGCCACTTCATTTATGAATGGTGGAATGTAGTCCACCTTGATGATATCACAAAGTAGTGCGTTATCTGGCCCTAACCCACAGAACCAGTTCCTACAGACAGAGGATGAAAAGGTCCTTACCATATGTAGACCAACACACAGCGGTGTATCCCTTCAAGCACTGACACACCATTTAGACAGTTTAACTATTGACACCTAATACCTTAATATTTTAATACACATTAATATTCAAACTTTTCTTTTTTTAGGGAAGAAAATACACACACACACACGCACAAACATGTGTGTTTGTATATATATTTGTTTGTTTTTAATTAAATAAAAATTAATAAAATAAATGAAATGTTCTTACCTTGCCTCTACACTGTACAAAAAGAAGGCCAAATTGTCAAATTTTACAGCAGTTTCCAAGCAGGCGTCTGGCAGCAGCTCACATCTATCAGGTGTTCATCAGAATCAGAGTCAAACTAATCTGACACACACACTGCATCAGACTGTACTGCGAGGAGGATGTGTGTGTGTGTGTGTGTGTGGGGTGGGGGTGGGGTGGTGGGGGGGGGGGTGGAGGTGTTACGGAACACACTGATGCTCTGCATTGTGTCGAAAGGGCCATTTGCATTGATGCCATGTCTCCATGCCAGCCAGACTAGTCAGAATATGTACAGGCCCTGCCCGCTTTCCATGAACATTTGTCTACCAAATCCATCTTTTCCTTCAGGCCATAGAGCAGCTGCCTGCACAGATGTTAGCCTTTGAAGGAATGTACATTCTGTTTTCTGTATTTTTGGAAAAAGCATCTCCCACTCTAGACATCACACACACACACACACACACCACATTTCATTGCCTCCAATTGAAGGGTTTTTTCCTGGCAGCGGCTGTCAGGACAAGGCCAAGCAGAGAAAGGGTTGCATCCTAAAGTAAATAGCAATAATAACCTCTCTCTTTTTTGTATATTATTGCTTCACTGAAGGATATCAAGCTAACACATGATAGGTATTTGCATAGCAGCAAAGATAATGTAACAAACTTTGATGCCTGTTTTAAGCAGCTCTGTCTGTAAAAACCGCTCAATGTTTCCCACGTCTGTGTGTCACTGAAACGTGTTCTATGTCCGATCACGGTGTTCTGAAACCACCCATCATTCAAAGCAGTCATGACAATAGTTGTGCAAAACCTAAGCTTAAAGTAATTCTTTTCTTTATTAACATTTTAATAGACAAAATGCCTATTCAAATAATTAAGTATAGTTAAGTTATACATGTCGTCTAAACATGTTTTAAGTCACAAAATAAAAAAAAGTACCATTAATAAAAGGACAGCCTCATTAAGCCTAAATATATGTAGACCTGGGGAGCTCTTGTGTATCTTTTTAATGTAGCAGGCTTAAATTAGGTTGACATTTTAACAGCTTAACATGGAGGTCTACACTTTTGGAGCCAGCCTTAAAGTGGTCACTTGAGGAACTGCAGTTTTTGGCTTTATTTCATTATTCAATGCGAATAGAGGAACTGATTATTTGCATCAATAATGGCATTAAATCAATTTAGGACATAATAAATCATAATGATTACAATTTCATTCATCACAAACCTAACAATAACTTCATTTGTGCATGATCATACATGACATGAACAACTATTATGAGCATTGACATGCATTATTTACAGTTAACAGGACAATATGATTTATATACATGTGCAGGATCGTTGTGCCCGACCATAAATTTTTTTTTCACCCTGAACTCCTTGTACCTGCTGGAATCAAATTTGACTGACAAGATCATTGAGGTGAATTTGTTATTGCGACACCACCTTTTCAGTAAACAAGTCGCTAATTTGTATAAGACGGCTGAGCCTTGTCTCACCTTGATTTGAGTTGCAAAACTGGAGACAAATCCTTTTGCATCTTCGTTGTGGACATTTTGATGATTTAAACCCATGCAAGGGACTATCACATCTCCAAAAATGTGATTTAAAATAAAAAAAAAAATAAAAAAAAAATAAAAATTTTTTTTGGATACTTACAACCTTTTATGAGCTGAAAGAAATGGCCACACAATACCTGTCACTGCCAGCACAGATATGACAAAACGGTATGTTCAATAGGAAACAGAATGAATGCCAAAACAACCACAGACTTCAAACTATGTAACTGACTGACAGGTGGAGTCTGCACAGATCATCAGGTGTTGATGGAAGAATCACTATCTGCAGAGGACACGTTGTAGCCACCTAAAAAACCAGCAACAAAACAAGTGCTCAGCAGTTAATGGTTACCACAGACATCGTTTAAGTTAAATTGTTAGCTTGTTGTCATTTGGTGAGGTCAAAATATCTTGTTAATGGGTGCCGCCATCTTGGAAAAAGTAGCTTAGCTGCTACTTTCTTCTTTTTTTCGGCCAACAATAATAAAAATGTATTAAAAAAAAATTATTAGCATTAGCAAAAACTAGTTAAAAGGCCATAAACCGTCTCTGTGAAAAGTTTGAGGAACACATTTATTCGGGTCTGTGTCCCATTTACTAACATGGAGGAGGCAGGGTGTATGTACCTACACTGCAGCTTGTCACCAGGGCTTTAATAAAGATGTTGTGCCCTCACTTTTGGGGAACGTTGGTTATGATGTCTATCTTTACAGTGCCTGGGTAATTCAATAACTGATGTCATTATTCTGTCAATATTTGGTCATAGATGATGGCAATCAACAAGTTTAAAGTTTGAGCTATGACCATGTCTGTTTCCATTGACAGTAAAAAATATGGACAGAGCTTCCGTGACATCACCCGTTTGTTTCTGAAGAGCCGTTTTGAGGCTTGGTGGGAGGTTCCGGGACGCTCTGACCGCCGTCATGTTGGCAGTGCTACGTCCGCCAAAACTCCAAATATGGACAAAGAGGGGGAGCACGAGCGGAGTTTAGGAGGTTGGGCGATTGTGGAAGCAGGAAACTCGTGCTGTGATACGGCAACCGCCTGTCGCTCAAGCGGCTACGGCCATAATTACGCGTAATTTTAAGTCCGAATATAATTAAAACGAGTAAGTGGTAAAAAAAAAATTCCAGTCCCCAGTGGTTGCAGTGTGAACTACAAGTTTTGACACTTCCGCATGGGCTTCAAGTCTGAGCCCTGAAGGTTGCTGCTTGGTTTTCACCGAAGGATTTAGCAACAAAAAAATGGAAACTCCAAACCACACATATAAAAAAGACCTAAGTTACAATGTGAGTGTATTAATATTTTTGATTAACTGTTACTGTACCTTTTCTTCGCCTCCAGATACGTAGACGTCCCAAACCACTCGATGATGAGGCTCCAGCACTGGTGCTCTAAAACAAACATAAAATCAAAGACTCAAGTAAATAAAATGCAGGAGAGGAGAAACACTGGGATGACAGAGAAAGCTTTTCTTACCTTTGTTCCACTGGTGGATGTTTGTGATTTGGCTGTAATCTCTGACCGCACCTGAAAAGTTCATTCCTAACAGTTACAACACTGCCGCGCAACCATCTACGCTAATAAGGCCAACAGTCACCAAAACACATCCAGATACATTTTTCAAAACATTTATCCTGTAATTATTATTAGATGAATCTGTTTATTTAGCATTAGCTAGATGACAATCTCATGACAATCAGAGGTCATACACCGAATCACCTGACCCTGGAAAATGTTTTGCAAAAACTTGCCCTTAATAAATACGTATCAGGTGACTGCATGACATATCTAGGTTAATATTAGCCAATTACATCACTAGTACTCCTGTGAGAGCCAGTACTGGAACTCCAAGTGTCTGTTGTAAAAACACAGCATATAGAAAATACATTTTTAAAAATGTATTTATAACTATACATACCTGTTTGTCCAGCAGTGTTCCAAACACCAATATGAAAAAGCCCTGTGTAAAGACAGATTATCATCAGCTACGTGTAATGATGTAACAGACCATTCAATGTTTCATTATTACTAAATTTGTACCTGCAGAGAATTGAAAAAGGCAAATGCAATATGGATTCCTCTGTTGTTTGGGCTGGTCATGGTACCGACTCCCAGACCCCAAGTTATTCCAAAAATTGGTGTGAGCACAGCCAAGCTCCTGGCAATAACCAGGAGAGCGGGGACTTCCCCTGCTTGTGCGGCGTTGCCCACAGATCTTCTCTTTAAGATTTTGTATATCACCACTAGCAGGATTATCAGGTTTATTGCCACTATTGACAGTGCAGGGATTACAAATGCAAGGAGAGCCTTGGACTCATACCAGTTGAGCCAACAGGTGCCTGTTCCTCTGGTGTATACATTTGTTGGTGCTGTTACAGCGATGGTTATGGTCACAATGATGAGAGGTGCTCCATAGCCGAGACTGAACCCGATAGCCATCATAGCTCTTCTCGACAAACCACCATCAAACACACTGATTGTGCGGTAAATCAGCAGCAGAGCTGATGCTAACATCCAGAAGAAGAGGGCGAGGTAAAAGAGGTGGATGAAAAAGGTGGCTGCAGTGCACGCAGATAGGCTATACCTCTCTGGAACCGAAATGGATGCTCCAATAATAAACCAAATGTTTGCGATCAGGAGTGACACAGCGATGTTTACGACAGAAACGTGGCGCAAATAAGACACGTTGTTTCGTCTTATTTTTCTCCAAACGACAGCTTCAATGATGAGACATATGACCAAGGAAGCCATGGATATGCCAACTCCAATGTAGGTTATGTAGTCCAGCACAGGGTCATCCGGAGCATCGGGAGACATGAGGATAGAGAACGAGGTCAGATGGTCACACCTGCAGGTGACGGTTTCATTGAATTTTTCCAGCTGGCAGCCCTTGTCGTCCCATCCTCCAAGACCATTGAAGAGGGTGAAGTTCCAGAAAACACATTTAGGGTCCTCTAGATCATCTTTCAGAACATCGAATGTCAATGAGATGTTATTGATGGTGCTGTTGGACTGAATGAGTACGACCCTGCCGTTGATGATGTTGTTGGAGGAGTTGACCTGGTCTCTTGCAGGGAGTACATTATCCATTGAGGAGAATGTTATCACAGTGATCGACTTATTTCCTCCGGCTGCTGCTGGTATGTCTATCTCCACTGAAGAGTTAAAGTCCCCAGTGAAGGTGTCTGTGAACGTAGTTTTGTTCAGGAAAATAAACTCAGTGGGAATGTTAAAGCTTCCGCTGGTAAGGCTGTGCGTTATGGTCTCCAGAGACTGCAAAAATGTGGAGCTGACACTGCTGCTGTTAGTGTTGTTGGCATTTATAACTTTCCATTGATCCTTTGCCCGGTCTATGGTGAGAACACCAGCACTTAACAGGACATCCTAGACAATATATAAAATAAAACAATAAGGATATTAGAGCACGAGTCACATATCGTTCTTTAGAATGCAGCAGAGTGGTCCACGTACCTCCATTGAAACAGTGCTTAATATGAAAGTAAATGATGATGTGGTGTTGGCTACATTGTCAAGTATCACAGTAACAGCAATAATGTTGTTGGTGGAGTTAACAACTTCCTCAGTGAAGTTGGCAGTGACGTTGCTAAGCTGGTCCAAGAATTTAGGTAGTTCAACAACATCCAAAACCTGAGTGAGAAATAGAAAGAAAAGAAGATAATAGAAGTAATACACTGAGTCTCAAGGATCACATACAAGTTGCTGTGTATACATACATTAAATTAATATGTTCATTAATAAAGCTACTTGTTTAGACAGTAAAATTGCTTGGTTAGGTTTAGTTTGGTGTGAACAGTTTGTTGTCTTTGTCCTGTAAAAAACTTAAATATACAGTTCATTATATTGTGATCCCAGCTGCTTGAAACCGAGTGAGCCAAAAAAATAAAACTTCAATAATGTATAAAGAAATTTAAATATAACTCCAGTTAACATAAGGGAAACTACATTTACTTTCCATATATATAGCATTATACAGAGAAATCTATTATCAAACTGTTTTTACATTACTGAATTACTGAATTATTACATTGCAACATCAAAAGAGTGAAAAAATAAGGCCATCATTTAATATCAGGACAGATTTAGATACTATATTAATCCCAGAGGGAAATGTAGAAGATGTAGAAGTGGTTCACCTCAGACTGCACGAGCAGCTCCTGAATGGGTTTCAGGACGCAGCTGTTCTGTTCATCTTCAAACTTTTCATTGGCTTTACAGATTGCTGTTCTTTCCCCCACCTCATTTGGACGGCAGGGTATCACAGCCTTATATCCTTTAGGTCCTTCACCAAATGTTCTATCACTACAAACAATCCCTCGAGAGAAATAAGAATGTTTTCCAATTATTCCAAAACATTTTTCAATAATTTATTCAGTGTGCATGCGTGCAATCGTGTTACAGTTTTCCTCTCGTTTCATTATTTTATTCTACTTCTTTTTACTTAAGGACAGCGTGTCCTCTGTCCTACAACACACCAAAAGGAAAGTTCTGGGGCTTTTTGGTGCTTTCGTTTCGTGGTTGCACAACTCTTGTCAGCATAGCAATGCAGCTCCCAGCTGCCTGCATTGTTTACAGCAGGGATCAGCTGATGGACCTGAAGCCGACTGATAGATGTTGTCTAAGCTGATACAGGAGCTTGTTTATCAACAGACTCCAACTCCCACGATGCACCACAGAGAGACACAGGAAGTAATTCCTGCCTGTCGTAATCAAACTACAGAACACTGTGCTTTAACGGTCACATCCCCCTCAGGGATAAATAAAGGGATTCTGATTCTGGTTAAATGCTCTGCTTTTAATCAGCTTCATGCACTACTCACTTTCTGTGGAGAACACCAGTGTTATGTCTTTTGTAAATGGTGGATTGGTGTTTGATTGACAGGTGAACTTTCTCTCTGAGTCTTTGCAGTCAACAGGAATTGTAAACAGGTAAGAGATGTTATTCCCTAAGACAACAAAAAACAGAACTCAATTTGGATTGTGGCAAAATATCATTCACACATCATCGGAAATAAGTTTGAATTTATTCAAATCTGATTTGTTTGAGGGCTCATTTTGAGGCTTACCTGAACCAGAAGACTCGCCCACAAACTCCACCTGATAGGGACTGTTGACCGAGCAATTCAGTAACACATTTGTGGATTTACAATCCACAATTTGTTTGACTGGATTCACTGTGATCTGAGGTTCATCTTTGAAGTTCCCATTGGATATCTGTCGGAAAACTGATCTGTCTGTCCGTATCAGCTTGCATTCAAAATAGCCTGAAATTAAAATGTTAAATCAGTGTTGCCATATGCATTTGCTGGCCTCTATTTATTCTGGTTCTCTGTCAAGCCTGTTAGACATTTGTAAGGTCTGATGAAGGGGTGATGAGGTCCCACACTGGGTGACCTTAAGGTCAGGACAGGCATGTCCAGGTTTGGCAGTAAGACATTGTGCATTTGCACCACACTCCATCCATTTCTTACCGGGGGTAAAAATACTCGACACTGTTAATTTCGACGCTCCACCCTGTGTAGACAAGCTGTATTTTCCACCGGTGCTGATGAGGTTCCCGTCGAGTCTCCACTCTGCTGTCCAGTCGGAACCAAAACTCAGATTCAGAGGTGGAGGGCCACAAGTCACGGTAACACTCTTCCCAAAGAACACTTCAGTCGGATTAAACTGTAAGGCGTCTGGGCCTACAAAACATGGGCACACATTAGATTTGACATTGCAACAAAAAACCATTTTTACTTTTTAAGAAATGTGAAAAACCATCCTACTGTCAAATGTTGATGGGTAAGTTGCAGCCAACTGTGTAAACATTCCAACTTGCAATGATTTAATTTCTGAATCTTGAAAAGAAGGAGCAGCACTGACAGAATAGCTTGCGATGGTGCTTCCACTCCTGCAATACAGAATTCAGTTCAAATGAAACCAGCAGGCAAAATATGGGACAACTATGGGACATTCTGAATCTTTTTTCCAGTGTTGGAACTACAAACTACCAGAGTGCACCTTTGACTTACCGCAGCTCAAGTATCTTATACGACTGCACATTTGAGATGTACTTCTTACATTGGGTTTCAATCTGTTTGAGAGACAGTGATTCAACATCACATTCACTCACTGCAGCAATGTGTTAAACTGAATGAAACATTAGGACTCACAGCATTTAAGATGGCCTTGTACACTACATTGTTTATGTTAGTGTATGCAGGATCAAAGTCAATGTTCAGGGTAAATGTGAAGATCCTCTCTGGAACAGAAACACTTATTATCACAGAGAAGCAGAAAAAGCAGCCTCATGAGATGGACTGTGTTCGCCACATTCCTTTGTGCAGTACCTTCTGTTTTCAATGGTGTTGGGGTCGTCGTCGTTGCTGGTGATGGGGTCGTCGTCGTTGTTGGTGATGGGGTCGTCGTCGTTGCTGGTGATGGGGTCGTCATTGCTGGTGATGGGGTCGTCGTCGGTGCTGGTGATAAAGTTGCAGACAAGTTGCAGAATAAAAAGTAAGAAACGAAGCAGGATGTTTTCTATACCTATACACATATATTCTATACCTATATACATATGTTAGAGATGACTTACAGCATATCATATCCCCATATACATAAAAAACAATCACAGGATATCCGTTTCCTCCAGCTGGCAGTGTCTGACGTGAAGCCAGCTTTAAGAGGCCACACGAGGAAGTGCGTTATTTTTTTATCACATTCTATGTTGGTGTCTCAGCCCCAGCAGCTCTCTTGGGGTTTTCCCGCAATTATTTTTTAACATCCTGTATGGTCGTCACATGACACCTGACTTTGAGGATATGACGGCTGCATTATGTGTTACATAAAAGAATAAATGTGCTGATCCCATGAGCCTAATTTTGAGGCACTAGAAGTAACACGGTCCTTAAAGAGACTAGATCATGTCATCATGATCATGTCAAGAGACTAGATCAAAAAAGTGCTCAGATTGAGGATTAGGTACATAAATAGCACCATCTAGTGGCCAGAACAGGAAAACTAGAAAGAAAGAAAGGCCTACCGATTCTTGGCTGGCAGTACAGGCCATCGTCTGGGAGTGAATTTATGCATCCACAGGTGTTTCCAGGGACAGCATCACAGACATCATATTTAGAGCAGGTGTTATTGGACCAAACAAAGCTCTCTTCACACTTACACTGGTATCCAGTTGAAGTGTTTAACGAGCACACTATACAGGGAAGAAACAGCAGCAACATCAGGGTTTAATAGCACTGTGAGGACTTCTTTAAAACACATAGAAATGTAATCATACCTGTCGTCATGTTAACGCTATCGATGGTACCGGTTTTATTGATCAATACAGGAAAAACGATGTTATCCAAAATCAGCTGGACTTTTTTCAGGTCAGCGATTCTTATAAGAACTTGGAACTCATGATCAGTGGCGTTTAGGGCAGTTGAAGCTGAAACAGAAACAATCACTGCTGAGCTTCGGAGAGAGGAACAGAGCAGATTCTGCACTCAATAATGGACGATGTGACTCACCCAATCGTTTTTCTCTGCGGTGAACAGACGTTTCTGTGCCCAGCAGTCCCTAGAAATCATCAAATTATTTCAACTTTGATGAAGTGTTAACAAATAACTTCAAGTACAGCACTTCTTTCCTACCTTCCCTACCAGACTGCAGGCTATAACCAGCAGGAGAACCTCAAATCCTATTCTTCGTGGTAATGCCATCCTGGATGGTGGGGAAAAAAAAAACCCAACACACAATGATCTCAGGTCAACGAGAGACATATCTACATTTACAAGCTGTAGGAGTAAATGACATGGGAGGCTGAGCTGAATCATTCCTGCTTGAAATGAAATGAATGAACCAAAAATAAAGTCCACAACCTTGGTTAAACTGCTTAGTGGTATGATGACATGTTGTGACATTTTGTAGCCTACCTAGCACTATCTACTGGAAGATGACTGTTTCTGTTTAGTAGCTCTTTGGTGTGATTTAAAGCAGCAAAGGTTAGCATGCTCACCTAATTATGTTTTTACACACATTCTATTCACTTTTAAACTTACTAATGGTCCTTTATGATACGCATGAAATAATTACAACTTTGTTTAGAAATAAATAAATATATCAGTAGTGTAGCCCTCCTTTTTGGTCTAGATGAGGTAGGTAATGTGCTCCGAGGGCAAAAGAAAGAAGGCTACATGGTGTTGCATCTACTTCTTTTCTTTTCTTTAAACTAACTCCAACACATGGCATACACAGTAACCACAACCCGCGCTTAGCGCTCTCGTCCCTCTCTCTCTGTCCTTAAACGTTCCCTCGTCCAACAACAACCAAGAAGGAACCAATATACACATAACCAAACCCCACCTAAAACACACAAAATAATCATTCAAAATCTTTAAAATAATTAAATAATAATGCAGTGAAAAATCTTAATGAAAAAAAAACACAAATAATGTCAATCATATAATATTACAGAAATAATGAACACATTTAAATAATACACCTAAACACAAACAAGACCATAAAACACTGTTACAGTAGTATATAGTAGATTTTCTGCTTTTCAAGGGGTTTAACTGCGGCTGTGCCAAAAAAAAGGTATCGCCAGATCACATTAGACATTAACATTATTTGTCATAACATAACAACCAAAAAGTCAATTATGTGGTGTAAATGACACCAAGGTGTTTAAAAAAAAATCACAACACAACCTTAAAAAATAACAGCCTTTGAATAGCAATTAAAGTTGACTTCTTATTTAAAATCTCTCTCAAGTCACTTAAAAGAGCAATACAAAGAGCAATCGAAACACTAAACTAGCTAAACACTTTAGGTGATATTCGAGAAACTTACTGTACCTCTCGCCGTCTTCTGGCATCCAAACAGGCTCCTGTTAAATATGCATTTACTTTCCCAGACTAGTCTGGTAATCAGACATGAAAAAAAAAAACACAGGTCTACCTTGTCTGTCTGCGTCACACACTTGTCATGCAGGTTGACTGACTGACTGATCCTTTCTGCAGATTGGTGGGTTGATTGTGTTACAAAGGACTGGAATGTCTATGCAGATTTATTGTACAGTCTTTGTTCAGCATGCGAAACAAAAGCTTGTAAAATGTGACAGGGTTTGTTTTAGCAGAAACCACGATACGAATCAAACGTTTCAACGTATGTACGGGACAGTCCAGCTGCATTTTTGTGTCAAAGATAAAAAAAAGCTTTAATCTGATGTGAGGATGGAATTTGTCGGGTAGCAAATTAAAATCAGATATAATGCATAGCTTTTTTTTCTTTTTCAAGAGAGCCTTCAAACAAAGTTGCAATGCTGCACACAAGAGAATTTTATTAATAAATATGTTATATAATTCACTTTCCTTCACTTGCTTGCACACAGGCAGGGTTTTTCTGGAAGCTTTACTAGTAAACAACAAGCGTCAAAATTTAACTGAGCAGCACATTTAAAATACAATAAAGTTCAGTAAAGTTAGGTATGGTTCTTTTTCTGCATTTAAGATTTTACACACATTATTTATTTTGGGAACAAATGATGGTTTTCTACTCCCCTCCTTACTTTCCTTTTAGGCCACTAGGCTGACCTCGACATGTGATCAACTTCAACAACAACAATGTTTGGATAGCTTTTCGAAGATTTTAATTACAAATAATCATATTTCATTAATCACAAAGATATTAAGATAGAGATAAAGATATTTACACAAATAAATCATTAATGAAACACATAAGAACTGCAAAATTCCTGTATGTAAAGATGTGTCACATGTATTATATATAAACACATAATACAGCGGACTTGCCCTTTACATACAGTGATGCAACAAGATGCGGTCAAGATCAAAGTCTACAGACAACAGAAGATGACCTGCTGCTGAAATGTAATAAAACTGATTGTGGCAGCTAAGCACTGTCCTGCTGAATTGATTTTCAATCTAGAAAAAAACAAAAATTGTATTCACTTTTTGGACATTTTGATTTAAAATGTAAAAAATGTCTGAAAAGGTAATTTATCTTGAGAAGTGGAATATCCTGTGTTCATTACAGTTTGTGCAGTTTTTGGATGAAGTATGAGTTTCAAAACATGACCGGACTATTAAATAATCTGATTCATATACTTTTATGCTCTTACCACTGCAATAAAGAAAAATAAAGTTCAGAGGTCCTGCATAGGTATGTCGAAAGAGCGAGATTCTCCAGATTCAGCAGCAGAAACCTCCGATCCATCTGAAAAAGCAACAAACAACAACATGTCAAAAATGCTGATGTTTCATAGATATAGATATCTTCTACATCTTTAAAAGGAGGACCAGGAGTCAGTTCTTCTATATTGTACCTCTTCCTCGTCTCCATTTCTGTAAAAATCCCTGACGATGAGACTCCACCTCTGGTGTTCTGAAACCAGAGTAAAAGTCAAACCAAGAACCACCACAATACTTGAAGGCTGCTGAGCTGCAAACATGTCCTTACTCTTGATCTGCTGCTGGAACGTTGTCACTTGCATCATGATGATCTGGCAACTTGATGTATCGTGCTAACAAAAATCATCACCAGAGTTATTAGACTTTATCTTTGGGAACAGTAAATGTTGGAATCAAATTCTGTTGAAGCATCAGTTCTTTCTTCTATACTTTACCTCTCCCTCGTCTCCAGGTGAAAGTCTGAAAAAATGCCCATCTACTTGCTGACTGATGACTGGATAATGACTGGGCTTCATGTGGTCTGAAAACAGAGGCGATGCTCTAAAACCAGAGTAAAGGAAAGAACATGAACAAAAGTTCCCAATCTGCTGGAAAAGACTGAACAAAACTGTTCTTACCCTTATCTGGCTTAAGAATACTTGGAACTCTGATGTTATTGTTGGCTGCACCTGAAAAGTAAACAAAGCAGTTTTATTTCTTGTGGAAAGAAAGTCACTGCCATGCTTACCGCTGAACTTGGCACATACATTTATGCATACAGTTGGTATGAATTTGTGTCCAAATATAATGGTCTGACTTTGAACAGGCAGCTAAACGAGGAACAGTAACATTTAGTGGCAGACTGTTGATTCTACTTGGTCAGCATAGGCTAGACAATATTGTGTAGTTTTTGTTGAAAACATTTAGCAAAACAATTTAAAATGTATATTGAAATGTGTACAGTATGATAGAGGGTTATCTAAAGGTCCCATATTATAACTTTTCCTAATATATAAGTGTCACATGTCCACTTCTTAAGTGATTTTTGCATCTAATTTTACATTTTGAATATTGAGCAGTACACACCTTTTTGTCCAACATTATTACAAACACCAGTATGAAGAAACCCTTTGAAAGACACACAGAGTAAGGTCAGATATCTGGTACTTGAGATACAAAGTAAGACTTAAGGTAAGCATGTAAAAATTATACAGGACACAGACTAATTTTGTACCTGCAGTGAATTGAAGAAGACAAATGAAACATGAATTCCCATGTTGTCTGGGCTGACCATGGTCCCAACTCCCAAACCCCAGGTTAATCCGAAAATGGGTGTGAGCACAGCCAGGATCCTGGCAAAAACCAACGGAATGGATGCTACCCCTGCTTGTGCTTCTCTACGTTTAAATATTTTGTACATCACCACACAAAGGATTATGAGGTTTATCACCACAATTGACAATGCAGGGATCACAAATGCAAGCAAAGCCCTGGACTCTTCCCAGCTGAGCCAGCAGACGCCTGTTCCTCGGATGTATTCATATTTCGGTGCATTTAAAATAAAGCTTACACTCGCAATGATGAAAGGTGCTCCGTAGCCCAGACAGAACCCAATAGCCAACAAGGCAGCTTTAGACAACCCCCGGTTAAATACGTTTATTGTGCGGTAGATCAGCAACAGAGCTGATGCTAACATCCAGAAGAAGAGGGAGAGGTAAAAGAAGTGGATGAAAAAAGTGGCTGCACTGCATGCTGATGTGTTTTTCTCCTTTGCATCTGAAATGGCTGCTCCAATAATAAACCAAATGTTTGCGATCAGGAGAGACACAGCGATGTTAACGATGGAAACATGACGCAAGTAAGCTACGGTGCTCTTCCTTATTTTTCTCCAAACGATCGCTTCAATGATGAGACATATGACCAAGGAAGCCATGGATATGCCAACTCCAAAATAGGTTATGAAGTCCAGCACAGGGTCATCAGGAGCTTCGGGAGACATGAGGATAGAGAACGAGGTCAGATGGTCACACCTGCAGGTGACAGTTCTATTGAATTTTTCCAGCATGCAGCCCTTGTCGTCCCATCCTCCAAGACCATCGAAGAGGGTGAAGTTCCAGAAAACACATTTAGGGTTCTTTAGACTGTCGTTTAGAACATCGAATGTCAATGAGATGTTATCGATGGCGCCGTTGGACTGAATGAGTACGACCCTGCCGTTGATGGCGTTGTTGGAGGAGTTGACCTGGTCTCTTGCAGGGAGTACATTATCCATTGAGGAGAATGTTATCACAGTGATCGACTTCTGTCCTCCGGCTGCTGCTGGTATGTCTATCTCCACTGAAGAGTTAAAGTCCCCAGTGAAGGTGTCTGTGAACGTAGTTTTGTTCAGGAAAATAAACTCAGTGGGAATGTTAAAGCTTCCACTGGTAAGGCTGTGCGTTATGGTCTCCAGAGACTGCAAAAATGTGGAGCTGACACTGCTGCTGTTAGTGTTGTTGGCATTTATAACTTTCCATTGATCCTTTGCCCGGTCTGTGGTGAGAACACCAGCACTTAACAGGACATCCTACACAGAAGACAATAAGTATATTAGAGCACGTGTCACATATTGTTCTTTAGAATGCAGCAGAGTGGTCCACGTACCTCTATTGAAACAGTGCTTAATGAAATATTAAATGATGATGTGGCCTTGGCTACATTGTCAAGTATTTGAGTGACAGCAATAATGTTGTTGGAAGAATTAACAACTTCCTCAGTAAAGTTGACAGTGACGTTGCTGAGCTGGTCCAAGAACTCTGGTAGTTCAACAACATCCAAAGCCTGGGTGAGAAAGAAAATATAAGGGTTTTTACTGTGTCTCACAGATCATGTAAGAGTTACTGTGTATACATTTATTTATTTATTTGTAAAACATTCAGAATTTTATACTCTAAAAACAATCTGGGTCAAATTCGTGGTGGTGCCATAGCCAGACCGTATGACGAAGTACTGCGCTTTTGATATTTGGCTGTTAATGCCTTAAGAGTAAGTGCACAAATTTAGACTCCGATCGGACAATTCCCCTAGGAGGAGTTAGTTAAAATACGACGAAAGAATGCCATGGTTTTTCCAAGATGGCCGACGCCATGTAGGAGGTGGAATTTTTTTCCAAAGCCATGTTTCCTGGAGTGAGTTGATACATTTGTGTACCAATTTTCATGGGCGTAGCTGTTATGCTGAATATTTTGTCATTCTAGGGGAGCTCTAGAGCCATTTGGCAAGCGCAGTCACGGCGACAGTTTCGCCATTTTTCACAAGCATGACCTTTGTGCAAGTTTTGGTGAGTTCAGGTGATCAAATCTGTGACAAATGGCACAGACCAAGCACATTTCGTGCTCTGGCCCTAAAATTAACTCCTTCAGTTACAATTGGGATCTAGCATGTTTCGTGCTCGGGCCTTAATTATCCAGTTAACATAGTGGGAACTTAATTTGCTTAGATTAATTATTTTGCCTAGTCTGCATCATATAATTGGATCTATCATAAAAATGTTTAAAATTTGGTAAAATACTGACACTTCTGTAACACCTAAATGTAACATTGCCAAATCATATCAGAAACAGCGGGAGAAGTGGTTCACCTCAGACTGCATGAGCAGCTCCTGAATGGGTTTCAGAATGCAGCTGTCCTGTTCATCTTCAAAATTACCACTGGCTTTACAAACAGCCGTCCTTTCTCCCACCTCATTTGGACCGCAGGGTATCGCAGCCTTATACCCTTCAGGCCCTTCACCAAATTCCTCGTTAAAACATACGATGACTAGAAAGATAGAACGTTCTATAATTAATCCAACAGACCTTTCAACCATGATTGTATTGAATGATCTGTAATGTTTAAAAGCTGTACTCACCTGGATGAGTCTTTGATTGACAGGTAAACTTTCCCTCCAGGTTTGTGCAGTCATCAGGAACTGCTGTCTTAGTGATCTCAATCCCTGAAACAACATCTACGGTAATATAACAACAAAACAGAACTCGATTTGGGTAGTAGGCAAAATGTCATTCACACAGGTAGGTTAACAAAAATGTGCAAAAACTGTCTTACCGCTGTATATCTTAGAGTTCTTTGCTGCCAGCTGTGTGAATAATCCCGTTTTTTGTAATTCAGTTTGTGTTTCTAGAAAAGAATGAGCACTGACAGAGTAGATAGGGATGGTGCGTCCAGTCCTGCAACACAGAATTGAATAAAAATGAAGAGACCAGGCAAACTTTCATTAGCTTTGAAGAACTTTGGGATGTTAAAGCTCTTAAAAGGAATTCTACATCAACTAACAGTGGACCTTGGACTTACTGCAACTCCATTAACCTGAATGGCTGTAGATTTGGGATGTACTTGCTAGTTTGATTTTCAGCCTGTTTGAGTGAGAGTGACACACCAGCATCAAACATCCCATTCATTCACTGCATCAATAATGTGATAAAACTGCATGAGACAGACATATTGAGACTTACATCATCAGAAGTGTCTTTGTATACTGCAGGATCAAAGTCAGCGTTCAGGGTAAATGATAAGATCCTCTCTGCAACAGAAACACTTAATTATCACAACCTCACACTGCCTCTTGTGTTTTTTTTACATCCTGTCCGGCCTAACACAACGTCAGAATTTACAGATATGACAGCTGCATTCTCTTCAAAGCACATGTTGCACAATGAGATTGTGAATTTAGTGCATACACAGCACCATCTAGTGGCCGGAACATGAAAGTGGCTTAAAGGCAAAAAAAGGAAAGAAAATACTCAATAATGTTCCTGACTTTAAAAAAAACAACCAAATCCTCACTGCTAATGACAAACTGTATGATGATCATGCACTGACATTTCAGTGAGAAAAACAGGGCAGATTCAGCACTGTAAAAATGCATAGATGTAACTCACCCACTTGTTTTTCTCTGGAGCGAACACAACTTTCTGCTGCCATTAGTCCCTACAAATCATCACAATAGTTCAACTCTAACAAACGCTTAATTATCCCCTCATAGTATATCACTGTGTTTGCTTCTCACCTTAAAGAGCACACTGGGAGGCTGCCTGTATCCCTGTTTGTCCAGAATGTAGACCATAACCAGCAGAATAAGAATGAACTTTACTGTCTTTGGAAAAGCCATCAGATCACACAGTCAACACACTGCATGCATACACCTACATGTTGTAGTGAGGCAGAGCTGAGGCAGAGCTTCCTGGTTGAAATGGTACCAGGAAATCAAAAATAACAAAAGCAAATAACCTGATTAACCTGATTGCTGGTATGAAAAACATACTCGTTATTCCACTGACAAACTGCAGCCTCTCACTGTTTTTGTTCCCAGAGCTGCTCTTTTAATGGGGCATAAAGAAACATATTTGCTTGTATGATTCCTAAAAACTGTAACTATGTTTACAAATAAATGCGTCCAAGAGTTTAAATGAATTAAAACTGATATTTAACAAGTTTCAAACATATTTTATTATTCACAAACACATTTCAAAGAACTTCTGTTTTACACACACTACACATAATTAGTGATATACTCTGTAGCTGCAACATTCCTCATTAAACTTCAACAGTAAAACAAAACAATCTACAATCAATAAGGTGCACCTCTGACCTGACTTCAGGCAGCAAAATGCTCAAGATAAAAAAGAAAGCAGAAGCTGCTGCTTATCCAGAGTAAAGGTGTGAGAGTCTTTCTTCACTTGCTGAATAAAACTGATAAGTAAACTAGCAACAGAAACATTCTCCGTCCACACTTTGTGGACATTTTGATTAAAAAAAGTTGATTTCTCCTTAGCAGTGAATTCTCCTATGTACTTCCTGTCTTTTTTATCATGAGCTAAACAACGAACCACAATATATTTAATACTAAACATCCAACATAAATAACAGCATGTAAATGTAAACCAAATTGTTGTTGTGAGTAGTTTTCTGAAAAAAAAACATGTTGTACAAGACGACCTGACTAATGAATAATCAGATTCAGATACTTTTATATTCTTATCACTGCGATAAAGATTCTTAAGTGTTGATGGAGCGAGACTCTCCAGATGTAGCAGCAGAAATGTTGTATCCATCTGAAAAAGCAGCAACAAACAACAGGACGTTAACATGCTGATGTTTCATACACATAATCCCCACAGTTATGATTTGAGGGAAACTATGAGGGGGAGGACAAGGAGTCATTTCAGCCTCTAAATAGTCTTAAATTTGGCCTTGGTTCTTAATTCCATACTGTACCTCTTCCTCGTCTCCGGATGTTAAAAAATCCCAATACACCCGATGATGAGACTCCACCACTGGTGCTCTAAAACCAGAGTAAAAAATAAAAAATAATGAATCACCAGAATATCTGAAATGCAACCAAAGAGCTGTGAAACTGTCCTTACCCTTGTTCTGCCGCTGGATATTTGTGATATTTCTGCAATTCCTGTCCGCACCTGAAAATGAAAACTCAAAATTCAGACCGCCGCTCTAAAAACTCAAGGCAAGTGTTTTAAATGTATAGGCGTCAGCTGTTTTACTTTCCTATCACAACAAAATGAAAAAGCTTTCTGCTTTATGTTGTTTTTACTCATACATTCACATGCTATAGGTTTGAGCTGGAGCTGAACAGGGCACAGAGACATTTGTTGATTCTGCTTTATAAATAGAGGCCAGAAAACGTGTAGTTCTGATTCTTGTTTAAAATGCATTTTAAAATGCAAAATCCTCTATGTGAAGAGTATATGGAGGGTTATTCAAAGGTATTATTATATTATTATTATTATATCTTCCTAAAACCTGTCATGTAGCAGCTGTATTATATTAGCATAACAAATCAGGATGTTATGCTGCTTGGATACAACATATGGTTAAATTTACACTAACAATACATAATATTGTATTATCATATGTTCTGATACAGAAACAAAAGTCAGAATAAGGCGGTAGGTTGGGGATGGTAGGCAGGGGTTTGTTGTGCTTTTCTTGAAACTGGACATTAGTGAAGGCGGCTTTACTGTAGGAAGGAAATTAAAGTGGTCATCTGTTGGTTAATTGAGAAGTGCTTAATGATAAACAAGGGGTTGTTCAGATCTTTAAATTATATTTGTGCATTTGGCATGATATCTGTTTGAATTTTGAACTTTGAGCCATAAATACCTGTTTGTCCAACAGCGTTCCGAACACCAGTATGAAGAAACCCTTCACACACAGAGTAAAGTCAGTAACGAGGGATATAAAAGGCAACCCTTAAATATGTGTATGCATAACATAACACACAAAACTGAATTTGTACCTGCAGTGAATTGAAGAATGCAAATGAAATATGAATTCCCATGTTGTCTGGGCTGGTCATGGTTCCGACTCCCAAACCCCAAGTCAATCCAAAGAATGGTGTGAGCACAGCCAGGCTCCTGGCAATAACCAACAGAACGTGCTTTTCCCCTGCTTGTGACGCTCTGCTTGTTGCTTTACTTTTTAATATTTTGTACATCACCACACACAGGATTATCAGGTTTATCACTACAATTGACAGTGCAGGGATCACCAATGCAAGTAGAGCCTTAGACTCGTCCCAGTTGAGCCAGCAGACGCCTGTTCCTCGGATGTATTGCTCTTTGGGTGCAGTTACAGCGATGGTTATGGTTGCGATGATAATAGGTGCTCCGTAGCCCAGACAGAACCCAATAGCCAACATGGCAGCTTTAGACAACCCCCCGTCAAAGACGTTTATTGTGCGGTAAAGCAGCAAGAGAGCTGATGCTAACATCCAGAAGAAGAGGGCGAGGTAAAAGAAGTGGATGAAAAAAGTGGCTGCACTGCATGCTGGTGGGTTTTTCTCCTTTGCATCTGAAATGGCTGCTCCAATAATAAACCAAATGTTTGCGATCAGGAGAGACACAGCGATGTTAACGATGGAAACATGACGCAAGTAAGCTACGGTGCTCTTCCTTATTTTTCTCCAAACGATCGCTTCAATGATGAGACATATGACCAAGGAAGCCATGGATATGCCAACTCCAATGTAGGTTATGTAGTCCAGCACAGGGTCTTTAGGAGCATAGGGAGACATGAGGATAGAGAACGAGGTCAGATGGTCACACCTGCAGGTGACGGTTTCATTGAATTCTTCCAGCTGGCAGCCCTTGTCGTCCCATCCTCCAAGACCATCGAAGAGGGTGAAGTTCCAGAAAACACATTTAGGGTTCTTTAGACTGACGTTTAGAACATCAAATGTCAATGAGATGTTATCGATGGTACCGTTGGATTTGATGAGTACGACCCTGCCGTTGATGGCGTTGTTGGAGGAGTTGACCTGGTCTCTTGCAGGGAGTACATTATTCATTGAGGAGAATGTTACCACAGTGATCGACTTCTGTCCTCCGGCTGCTGCTGGTATGTCTATCTCCACTGAAGAGTTAAAGTCCCCATTGAAGGTGTTGGTGAATGTAGTTTTGTTCAGGAAAATAAACTGTGTTTCAATGTCAAAGCGAGCATTGTTAAGTCTGCCTGTTATGTCTTCCAGAGACAGCAAAAATGACGAGCTGACGCTGTTTTCTGTGATATTTTCAGACTTGGGGCTGTTACTTTTTGTTCCTGAGGAAGTGTTGTTGCCATTAGTGGTATCACTTTTAGTATCGTCAATGTTCAGAATAATCCATGAACGCTTTGCCCCATCACTGGTGAGAACACCAGAAATGTCAAGGACATCCTAAGATAAAAAGACATTACAAAAATCAAGCATGTAAATACATAAAGTTAAATTAGACAAGGCTTACGTACCGTCATTTCCTTTTTGCCAAAGGTAAAATCTAAAAATGAGGATGCATTGGCTACATTGGTAAGTATAGTAACAATGGCGCTAATGGTGGCAGGAGATCCAACGACTTGGTCACCAATCGTATTGTTGGCAGTGATGTTGCTGAGCTTGTTCAAAACTATTGGCAGGGAAGTTGCTGT
This sequence comes from Parambassis ranga, assembly GCF_900634625.1. Lineage (NCBI taxonomy): Eukaryota > Metazoa > Chordata > Actinopteri > Ambassidae > Parambassis > Parambassis ranga. The sequence goes on from NC_041043.1 coordinate 13,010,023, forward strand.
CAAGAACTGTGTGTAACAGAAAAGAGGGGGAAAAGTCAAATTTTAATATGTGGGATTAATTCATTTTCAATTTTCTGCATTTCAGTTATTTTTTATTCATAGAAAACAATCCTGGTTAAATCTGAAACACTTATTTGTTGTTACATTCTAACACCACTCAGGTCACCTTCGTTTCCATTAGGAATGTTTTACAGAATTGTCTGAAGGCACCAAGAAAGCTTTCTGATGACTGAAGGAGCAAGACATACAACAATAACAAGTGGAGAATTGGTTCACCTCAGACTGCTGCAGCAGATCCTGAACAGCTTTCAAGATGCAGTTGTCTTGTTCATCGTCAAATTTACCATTGTCCTTACAAACTGCCGTCTTCTCTCCCACCTGGCCCGGAGGGCAGGGTACTACAGACTTATAACCTGAAGGTCCTTTATCATATATCGGATCATCTTTGCAGACAATGTCTAGAAAGAAAAAAAATACGGTTTTAAATTCAGTTCTGGTAATTACATAATAAAAATGTATCTCAAACTGAACTGTACTTATTGTTGTACTCACTCTCTCCTAACGACAGCGTTATTTCTTCTGTATATACTGGTGTAGTAGTTGATTGACAGGTGAACTTTATGTCCTGATTTGTGCAGGTAGCAGGGATTGGAACCTGTTTTGTGATCTCTCGACCTATGTCCAAATAGCAACAAATACAGGAAAAACTCAACTTAAATAAGAACTATGAATTAATATGAAAATGTTATTTGGTTGTGTTTGTTCATGTTTACCTTCTCCAGGAAAGCCTTTAAATGAAACATTGTAGGGACTGTTGACAGAGCACTTCACTTCAAAATTTCCACTTCCGCATTTCACAAACTTTTTGACTGGTGTCACTGTGATCTTAGGTGGTTCTATAAAGTTGAAGGATTTGTCTCCTTTTTGGCGGAAAACTGACTTCGGATCATCCCTCCGTATCAGTTGACATTCATAATCTCCTGCAATTTAAGATGATCGTGACCATGATATGAAATCAATGTTGTTGTTAAGAGCTTAGTCACTACTATTATCACACACACTACCTGCTATTGCTTTATAGAGAATATATAATATATAGTGACCCACCATAACACTGTACTAATCATGGTATTGGCCACCAAGATATTAGCAGCTCATAGACTTTGTGGCAGTGGCCTCTTTCAGCAGGGCAATGCCACAAAGTCTATGAGCTGCTAATATAGGGAATACCATTTCCAGTGAAAGGGAGTACATGGTCTACAATAATAATATCCATCCATCCATTATCTGAACCTGCAGTGCGGGGTCATGGGGGGCTGGAGCCTATCCCAGCTATCTATGGGTTAAAGGCAGAGTAAACCCTAGACAGGTCACCAGTCCATCACAGGGCAACATACACATACAAACAACCATTCACACACACACACCTACGGGCAATTTAGAGTCACCAATTAACCTAACAAGCACATCATTAGAATTTGGGAGGAAGCCGGAGTACCCGGAGAAAACCCACACAGGCACAGGGAGATCTCAAAGCAAATTGAATGGTAGAAAGTGTTTAATTTTAATAATAGTTTGAATAATCTAATCACCAACACCTGGTTTATATCTTACCATTGTCTGTGAAGTAAAACCGAGTCACTTCTAATTTTGCTATGTTATCTGATTTTGAAAAGATATGTCCACTATCTGCGATTATGTTCACGCCACCACGGCTCCATTGTGCTGTCCAGTCGGTGCTAAAATTGAGATTATCTGGTGGAGGGCCACATGTCACAGTCACGCTTTTCTCAAAGAACACTTCAGCTGGATCAAACTTTAAGGGAGTTGTGCCTATAAAAAATGGACAAAAATATCAGACACCTATCATGCAATCTTCTTGTTCTGACTTGTGACAAAAGGTGTTTAAGAGTGGCTTACTGTCAAATACCACAGGGTATATTTTTCCCAGTTGTGTAAACAAACCAGTTTTTACGTTATCAATAATTGATGTTGGAATAGAAGAAGCAGTAATGGTGTAGTCTGCAATGACACTTCCACTCCTGCAACCAATAACACAAACACCCGTTAGACACAAAACATCACTGTCACTATATGACTGCTTACCAGCTTGGGACTCTTTCCCCTAATATTACTTTTTGTGCAACTGTCTCAAAGCAACTGGCCACTGCAGAGAGTGGCTCCACTAGCTGTCACTGCTAATTTAAGACAACTCTGCACCGCAAGAGTAAGTACTTACACAACATTTCTATTCAAGTTGACAAACAGAAGCATAGGGTTTTAAACATACTTTAGGTATAAAAATAAGTAACTACTCTAAAAAACATTTAAGCGCAAAACTAGGTGGAAGTCACATCACTATAGCGACTGCGTATTGAGTGTCACTAGGTTTGTTAGGCAGTTTCATGTCAGTTCTAACACTTAACTGTATATGTTTGCACGTCTTTCTTGTTTCTACGCCTGTTCATTTGTCACATGCAGAGGACATTTATACCAATAGGATGTCTGAATGGTATATGTTATTACTTATTGAATTGTGTCTATGTGGATAGAGCTACAGCTTGGATGCTTTTAAAACGACATCAATTCCAAAATAGGCCTAAATCAGGGGGTGCCCACACTTGTTTTGGCCAGCAAGCTACAATGTCAATGTCAAGTCAAAATGATCTACCTACACTAATCAAAAATATCAATATATATGGACAAAAAAAATAAATTTTATTACATAAGTATGTACAGGCTCAAAAAATATTAACTCGTAAAACTAGGTGACTGTAAATCTGTGGATGCTCTCATTCATCCAGGTCATAGTCATTTCCCAGAGTTTAAATCTTGGCTGAGAAAAGTTACTACTTTAGTTTAATGTTAACCAGCCTGTCACTGATAGATGGACTTCTGTTAGTGTGTTGACTTGTGTGTTCACATCTTAGACAGAGAGGATAGGTAGTTTGAAGTCAAGGAAGCCATCTATGTTAAGTTGGAAAATGCAGATGCAAGATACAATGCAGAGTTTCTCTCCAATGTTCACAGCAAGAACAATGGGCTGTCAACCAGTCCCCTTTCTAATAGCACTGATGAAACTGCTTGGATGAACAGTAAAAAAATAATTATGACAACTCTCTAAACATAATTAGACAGAACTTCTACAAACTAGAATAAGTTAGGAGAGCGTAATTAAAATAATAAAATTACACTTACTTAATGGAAAAACTTTTTAATGATGGAGGTGGGATCTGCTTTTTACACTGGTCTTCAATCTATTTGAGACAATAACAGTCCAGGATTAAACCATTCAGTGCATCAACACTGTGATATAACTAAATGAGAAAGGGACATGTAACACTTACAGCATTCTTAATTATTTTGTAGACGTCATTGTTTGGGTCATTGTATTCCTGCTTGAATTCCATGTTGAGAGTAATTGACAAATCCTTCGATACACTGATGTCGGTTACTGGTGTTGGTGTTGTTGTTGTCGTTGTGATGGTTGGTGTCATTGATGTTGACGTAATGATGTTTGTTGTTGTTATGTTTAGTGTTGTGATTTGTGTTGTTATGACCTCTGGTGGTGATGTCATGTTTAGTGTCGTCATTGGCGTTGTAGTGTTTGTCAGTGGTGTTGTTATGACCTCTGGTAGTGGTGTTGGCGTTGTGATGTTTGGTGTTGGTGATGTGATGTTTGGCGATGTGATGTTTGGTGTTGGTGATGTGATGTTTGGCGATGTGATGTTTGGTGTTGGTGTTGTTATGTTTACTGTTGTCATTGGCGTTGTTATGTTTGGTGTTGGCGTTGTGATGTTTGGTGTTGGTGATGTGATGTTTGGTGTTGTTATGTTTACTGTCATTGGCGTTGTTGGTGTTGGACACTTTGCAATGCCTGTTTGAGCAACATCAGAGATTATTTTACACTTCTTCCCAGAACAAGCAATATTTTTTCACACAATAAGCTACAAAACAGTAATGCTTACTTGTGATTGGTTCACAGTACTGTCCACCAGGAAGACCATTTATGCAGTCACAGGTTTGGCTGCTAATATTACTACATGTACCATAGGTGCCACACTGGTCACATGGCCAGGCAAACTGATCTTCACATTGACACTGCAGTCCGGTGGAGTGTGGAGTGCACCCTTTTAAAGATGAATGAATAATATGACAAAAAATATTTTTTTACTAACTTTATGTTTAACTTTTTCAAACACACATAAGTGGGCTACGTACCAGTGGTGAAACTCAAGTTTAGTAGTTTCAAAAATGGACTGATAGTATGGGGGTAGGTGACATTTGGTAGGGTGCTCCGGAATATATCTAAAAAACTTGATGGTACACTGGACACTGGGACGCGCAGATCAATGACAACATCAATTTCCACTGGTTCTGTTAAGGAGAACAGAAGTGTACATGTTATTTTTCATGTCATACAGGCACTGCCTGCACTCAGATTGTGATGCAATAACAAATAAATTAATAATAAAGATAGGCTATTTTTCATGTGAGCTTCTTCTTCTTCTTCTGTCATCCCTCCACACACACAGAGCCAAATGACAGTCACATCTTTCCACTTCACAGCTATGATAAATTGGTCCCGAGCCTCATGATAATTTTTTTGATCATCACGATAATGTTTTAATACATATAGTTTTGTAATTTTAAAGAATGCAGGATCCCAGGATCACCCAGACAGTAGGCCTCTGCAAGAAACTGGCCAGTGCCTTCTGCTACAGCTGGAGAAAAAATGACAGGGCTGATGGAGACACAGAAGAAGCTGAATCTACCTGAACACTTTATGTTTTTAATTAAACATTAGTCATTGTGCTAAAAAGAAAAAAACTGTTTTTGTGATTAGGACTTTTGCCATAATCAAGCAGCCCTAATACTATTTATCTAGTAAATATTTTGCTCCCGCTGCAGAAACTACTGTTAATCCACACAAAGTAAAACATTTCCACTCATACAATGTGATGTCACCAAAAACAGGAAGCAGAACACACTTTTTAAACAATCTGTTCTTTTGCTACATTCAAATTTGATGATGCAGATGTCGCAAAATATTTACAGTGATGTTCACACTGATGCAAGTCCAGTGCAGGACAATTATAATTAAATAATAATAATTAAATAATGCTGGACTGTCAAGATTGGCAAATCTGATCTGCATAAACAAATCACAATAGAACAACCTATAGTAATCCACATATTGCTCAGGAGGAAAGAGGAACATGGGGTTGATTCTTTTTTAGGGGATTCCTATGACTGATGTTTAGAAATCTAGTGCCCTCTTGTGGTCATTATGATAGCCAGAGAATGTCACCTTCTATACCATAATGTCTATTGTTAAGTAATAACAGGTATCAGATTTTTTTATGCAACAGATGCTTTTCTTCAGGCATGTGCTGAGACTCACACTGTGGGGTGTGCTCTTTCACCAAAAAAAAGCAGCAAAAAAGGAAGCAGGCTGAGCATTGAGTTGTGGATTTGGATTTGGTGAACATGTGGCTCCATCTACTGGCCAGTAAATGGGATGAAAGCATAAACCCAGGCTTACCTATTTGGCTGATATTTGGCTGGCAGTACAGTCCGTCTACTTGGAGTGTATTAATGCACCCACATGTGTTTCCTATGATGGCATCGCAGGCCTCATGGATACGGCAGGTGTTGTATGACCAAGCATAGCTCTCCTCACATTTACACTGGTATCCGTTTGTACTATTTACAGATGAACATACTATGGAAAGAAACAGCACACTCAGGTGTAACGCACTGGTGGAGCAAAAAGCCTCTTTGAAACACATTAAAAGGATGTTGTACCTGTTGTTGTGTTAATGCTGATGATGTTACCAGTGTTATTGATTGGTATTGGTAAAGTGAGGTTGGCCAAAATCAGACGGAGTTTTTGCAGGTCAGCGAGTCTTAGTACAGCTTTGAACTGATACACAGTGGCGTTTAGAGAAGCTGGAGCTGAAACTGACACAATCACTGTTGAATTAATAGTTCAGTGTCAAGACTATAATAATGCTCTGTAATGGGAACACAGTGCATGACTCACCTGCTCGTCTTTGTCTGGCATGAATCGGGGAAGTGTCTGCACCCTGCAAAACAATCATCACATTAGTTCATTGTGCGACCTGTCAACATCAAATAATGTCTTGTAGTGTCACAGCAATGACTTCTTACCTCAAACAACACATTGAAAGACTGTCTGTACCCCTGTTCCCCCAGGCTGCAGTGGACAACCAGCAGAATGACCACAAATCCTATGGTCTTCATTAAAGTCATCCTGATCCTTGAAAGAAAATGGTTCTTTTTATTCGATCACTTTTACAATATGTTGTAAGTACATAGGTGGGTGTAAATGTGTTTATGTTGCAGGTGTAAAGGCATTATGTAAACGTGTGCTTAATCTTCCTTTCTTAAAGTAAGGTCAGAATGATACCAGGAAGCATAAAATAACAAAGACACTACCATGGTGAAGCCATTCCACTGCACGTCACCAGGAAGATTAAGGCCAGATTTATTTCAACTGTGTTATCTCCAAATGATTCTAAGTATCCTGAGTGAATTCCGGCAGAAGTTACAAAGGGATTTATCAAGAAGGAAACCACAACAAATTTACTAATTCATAGTCATACTTAGTCAACAGAAAAACATGGCCACAGAACAAGACAAACTCGCAGGAAGCAGGGATACTTGTTCTATATCTCAGTAGTGTTTTTTGCAGTCAAGTGAACTTAACTGGATACAATTCTATTTACATCAGGGGTCTCAAACTAGCGGCCCGCGAGCCGATATTTTGTGGCCCCCCACTTGATATCAAAGTTTAGTGTTAGCGCGGCCCGTTCATTTTTCTCACACACACTTATTTGCTGAGGCTCGCCCTGTGCGTTTTATTTTTATTATTAATTGCCCCGTCAGTATTTCTCTGATATTTAGTTTTAGATTTTTTTGAGGAGTGGCAGCCTCAGTTCTGCTCAGCGTGTCATTTCTGTCTCTGCACGCTCGCGCATTTCTCCGCTGCTCTCTGTACTGTGCACAGTGGAGTGTATGCTGTGAATACGCAGGTCACATGAAGAATTTTCTTCTTTCTTTTTAATCAGGATGCGAGTTAAATAGAACACGTTCTCAGTAGCTGCCCTCACTGTAAACAAGCTGCACACATGCCTGACTCCTGGACATGCGTCTGTGTGAGGAGCCACTGAACAACTTATTTTCATGTTAAAGCAGCTTGACATATTTTATTTAATTTCTATTCACAATTGATTTTGTTATACTAGCCTACATAAATGTCATTGTCTGTACTGTATCCCCAATGGTATAGCAAATCACTCATTAAGGAATATGACATGCAATTTTTATTTAGTAAACAATGTTTAGCTTTTATTCTTAGTGAAACTGAGGGAAAATCGCTGCTTATCAATTAATCGTTAATCGATCGATTATTCAACTAACGATTAATGAATTAATATAATATAACAATTTGCATCCCTATTCTATCCCTATACAATGAATGCACAGGATATAGATTAGAATATGTAAGAGCTAAGAAAACCTTCTAAAACAACAACTAAGAGGCCCTTAATAGTAAAGAGGAGGACGTGAAACCACCAGATGTCTTCATACATTTGGCTGTAAAACAAATCAGAGGCATGATGGTCACTGTAACAGGCTGTGTCTGATGTGATGGGAACCATTTCAGCAGCCCTTTATCATTCATGGCTTTACAGCAACTACATGAAGTCCAATTCTGTGCTGAAAGGACTCTTCAAGTGTGACTTAAAGGGTTCTCTGGTCTGATCAGTAAAAATCTACTATGTGAACACATCTCCAAGCGCTATCTCACATCAAGTTCAGGAACTACTCATCCCCTTCCCTATAGCAAAACATGGCGGAGGTAGCATCATGCTGAAAGTGTGCCTCACAAGATGAATGCAGTGAAATAAAGTCATTATTTCCTGCTAAAAATCCTGCAATTTTTTTCCCATTATAAAACACTTGCATCTTGTCACATGACAGACTGAAAAATATTAGGTCATATTATTTTACTCTATATTACCATGCTTACAGTGAATCTAGACACTACTTTTTGAGTATTTCTAGGAATTTTTACATCTTAGAAAATTAATTATATGATAAAAAAATCAAACCCTGAATGAGTAAAAATCACACCGAGCCATAAGATTCAGTGTTTGTTTTTGTTGATCGATCCAAGAAGTATAAATGTGCAGGCGATGGTACTCAACAGTGTTTACTTTCTGACTGCTGATGTAGCAGATAATGAGTGTATTCTCTACTTAGAGTAAAGAAGTGTTCAGAGACAAAACTGACAATAAAGGGTTAGTGTAAACGAAGCAGAGGAATGGCAACGCAGAGGAGCATATTTTATATGTAATTTCTTCCTGTGCCAAAGTGAGGCTTGATTTTTTTCCGTTTATATCCGACACACAACAGGAATTTACAAACTTATTAGGCGTTTCCATTTTACTGGACCTGTCCCTGATCCCTGGACCTGATCCACACAATGAAACTACATTTGTAATATTTAAAAACAAAATACAAATGCCTACTCTTTACTTATTACTTTCTGGATATAAATAGTAATGTGGCTGAGATGTAATGATCCTCTTTATTCTTAGTTTTAGCATAGTCCTTGAAATGTTCCTAAAGATGCAAGCATTAGTCTCAAATGGAAATGTGTGAAACTTTTAAAGGCTGATAAGATTTATTTACCTCTTGTAGTCTCGAGGCTGCAGTAAAGGTTGTTGCTAGGAAGGCATGATTGTTTAACTGCTCTCCTTGAGACGAATATTCACCCATATGAGAAAGGCAAGCTTCAACTTCCTGGAATATTTTGAGTCACACTCCAGTCTGGCAGGTTATGTGACCAGATCTACGACAGAGAGGTTTTACTTTCTGAATTAAAGGAAAGAATTTAGGAACATATGATTGTCATCTGATGTTAGGACTGGTACAACCAGTAGTAGTTTGTGTTAGGAGTGTTAGTTTGTGTTAGGAGGGAAACCGTGTCGGTACAGGCAAACATACCAACAGCTGACAAGTTTTTGTTCGTAATAGTAGCTGGATTTGGCAAAAAAAACAAACAAACAAAAAAAACCTACTGATACTACCAAAATACTAGGGGTGGAACGGTTCACGGTTTTCAGTTCGGTTCGGTTCACATTGTTGAGGTTTTTTCTACTTTAAACACTCTGGAAATATCAGATGAGCATAAAATACATAGCCTAGTTATCCAACTAGTGTTTGTGTTTCCCCTATCATTATTTTAATTATTATTTTAATTTCTATATAGCACCAGATCCTAACAGAAACCATTTAAGATAACCTTTCCTATAGAACAGGTCTACACCTTGTTCTGTTATTAAACAAACATTAAACATGTTATTTATCTTATGTGCACGGCAGCGTGTCATTTCTGTCTCTGCATAGTTGTGTGTTTACATTTCACCTGCTGTCTGCGCACAGAGGCATGATGTGCGTACACATAGACACACACGCAGACAAAAACACACAGAGACACACACCATCAGACAGAGAACGTGTGTTGCTTTGTCCACCGTTGCTGATGACATGCTAGTTGGATATCCTGAACTTTATGACAATGCTAGGCTAAGCTAACAGTACTGGTGTCTGTATTTTTATTTTAGTTTTGCCATTGTAATATTAATTATTTACATCCCGCTCTGTAAGCATTGACGGAACCTTCGGCAGCTTTTGCCCACGATTGGACGCAGAGTGCTATGGGTCTCTCTGCTCTGCCTGCAGCTGAACCTGCTGTGTAAAGCTACAGAGAGACTGACCGGCTGTGGGTGTTTTGAGGCGGGGAGGAGCTCATGGGTGCTGCTTGTCGAGGACAGTAGCCTGACTGCAGAATGATTTCACGGCAGTCTCCAAAAGTCACCAGAGAGAGTTGCTTTTGATTAAAAAAGTTTGAAAAGTCGCCAAATGTAGCGAGCGCATGATGCGCATGTCCAGAACCGAACAGAACACACGCCCCGAACCGAAACACGTGTACCGAACCGTCCCACCCCTACAAAATACTGGTTAGGATTGACCATTAAAACAGGGTAAGGGGTCAGAGCCAAGTCAACTTAAAAAACAAGAATTTACAACATTCAACACATTTGGTAAAGGAAACCGCTTCTGTCATGTGGTTGCCATTTTCGGCTGACATTGCAATGATTTATGTAGATGCCTGTGAGATACGCACACGTTTCCAAGGACTGAAATATGGACCTCATGTCACATTGTCCTGGGACGGGCAGGCTGCCATAAGTCTACAGAAAAAGGGGAAGAGGATGATAATCACTTCCCAGGAGGCTGTGGAACTGTGGTTTCTTGTATTTAAGTGTTTTTAACTGCCTCCTTTTTTCCTGCCAAAGCTCTAATGTGTCTAATCATGTCCTTTTTCATTGCAGTGGTGGATCCTGGAACAGAGGCCGACCACCTTTGGCCTTTCCTATTCCTTCAGAAGTTTCAAACTGATTCAGTACCTGAGCGTTGATCTTGAGAAAGAAGTCTGATGGTGCCAAATCAGGGTGGTTCCTTTGCATTCTTGAACGACAGCCATCATGACAGTGGCCTTGTGTACTCTCAGACATTTCAATAATCTGAAACAAAACCACAACATGTATTCACTTTAATCACATAAAGAGCATTTGTAGAGGCACAAAGACAAGTTTGGTTGAATTGTCCTATTTTTTTAGTCATTGTTATTTCATTACAACATCACAACATGTAGCCTCCTAAATCATTGTTTCACTAAGACTAAATTTATGTCCTCTAAAACAATTCAAGATTGCAATCAATTAAAACAGCTTCACTGGAATAAATAATATCCACTGTTGTCTTTACAACACAGCAGATTTGTTTGATCTAATCATCAAAACAAACAAATCATACAAATCATAACGCCTGAAAAGCCAAAGACACAGGATGAGGATCAGTCCACAAACCAAAGCCCTCAAAATAGACCCAAGGCATCTAACATTCTGTCAGCATTGTGTTTCTGTGATTCTTTCTGTGTGTCAACAATGACACAGGCATCCAGCAAGCCAATTTTCATACCTTAATAGATCACTGTGACGGTTGGCCTAATACGTATATATTCTGACATAATAGTAGATAGTTTATTTTTAAAAGGTGATAACCCCTTGACTTCCATATCTGACCGTGAATAGTGTTGTATTTTGCATTACTTCCTTGTTAGAATCCATCAGTTGTACTGTGAGCCAAGTTCCTTGAAGACTTTTTCATCACTTCAGAACTGAAGAAGCCGCCTGGAGCAGCAGCAAAATGTCTTAAAGCAAGTAGAACAAGTCCAGCTGCTTTGCTTTCTAACTCTTTGATTATGCTGTATAATTAAAAAGGCATGTAACACTTCTGTTTGTGTTTGTTGTCCAGTTGTCATGATGTAACTGAAAGCAATCCTTACAGTCTAAACCATTTCACACCTTTTGGTTTGTTTTCAGTAAATAAACAGTTCCCTGGATTTCTTTGTTAATTGGACTCGGTGGGTGTATTATGTTGTTATTCCCACAACTATGCGTTCATAAGTTTGTTTTGTTCCTATATTTGTTATTGATGGAAACAAGTAAGGCCCCAAAGTTGAAGAGATGTGATGATCCAGGTGAGTGTTTACATGTGTGTGCTGTTTGTCCCTAAGCCAGCGTAGGGACTCCCTACCACACCATGCATTCACACCTCTAATTGATGTTGTCTATCCTGAGACATAATTATCAAGACAAGTGAGCTGCCAGGTAAACACACACTAAAGATGTGATTTTAAACTGTTCAAACTATTCTGTATATTAAAAGATAAACAAAACAAGCAGAAAATGCCACAAAGTTACAGTTTAACACAAATAAACATCACTGTAGGAACTAGGACCAGGATGTTGTTCCTGGAAAGGCTGCTGCTTTGAGCTAAATGCTAACACACTGTACCCATACTAATCCAGGCTGATGTTAAACTGGTATAATGTTTAACATTTACTTATTTGACTTTACAAACATCTGATAAGAAGCAACTTAGATTCATTAAATTATCACATTATAACCTCACAACATGGGGGAAAGGGGCTGTTTTCTACACAACACAAAGCAGAACTGAGCTTGGCTGGATCCTAACTATGACATAGTTTAGTCCTGACATGCATATTTTCAAAAAGTTGTAAGTCAACATTGCAGATGTAATGATGTAACATCTTTCCTTCAACACAATTGCAGCTGTGACGTGAGCAGATAAAGTTTTTTAGACACGCACAGTTAGCACCCCTACATCACTTACAGTATGTTAGATCAATGATAACTGAAGCATCTATGAGGAAATGAAAACAGGTGGCACTAACATCAATCTGAGCTACTGATGTCAGTGTTTTGCTGTCTGTTTTATTGTTAAACCAGTTGCTTATGTTTCTGATCAACAGAAACTCGATGCAATGCTCTGAGTTTGAGCTTAAGACAGTGAAGCAGAACAACAGCTTGTGCTGGTAGATTCAGGGCCGAATCAATTCACATTCACATCAGTCTAGTTCATATGCATCATTGGCTGCAGTGTCATATATGTAATTAAACAATTCATGAAATTAAAAACCAGTCCCTCTGCATGCAAACCTACTGTATATGTTTATATGTTGTGCAATTCTACCACTTTCTAGTGGCAGCTCTGATAACGACCCTTAAACCCCACAATCATCACTTCAGTCAGTATTTAGGCCCTCTATCGAACATGTCATTATGTCAGTACTATTCATCATGTGTGGTATTACTAACCATCCATCCATCTAACATGACAGCATTCCTACCTCTACCCTCAGCCCCAAACTAACCACCTAACATGTCATTTCAGACTATCAAAAGTTCATTGCTTCCTCTTGATTACAAACAAGTCAGTGAAGACTTCCTAGTTGTGCTGATGAGTGCAGAACTTATAGTTTGTCACAGAATCTTTTAGGTGCAAATGGGGATTTTCTTAAAAAATAGATTCAAAAATCTTAAAATTGAAAAACTAATGTGTTAGGTTTGTAGAATAGGGGCAAATAATGAAATTCGGATTCATGATTAATGTTATTTGCTATGAAAGGACAGATATAACAATAACAAGGAACATTCTGTCAGCATTGTGTTTCTGTGATTCTTTCTGTGTGTCAACAATGACACAGTCGTCCAGCAAGCCCACTTTTTAATGCCTTAATAGATCACTGTGATTATCGGCACAATATATATATATATGTTCTTAAAAGGTGATAATTAACCCCTTGACTTCCATATCTGACTGTGGAAGTGTTGTATTTTGCATTATTTCCTTGTTAGAATCCATCAGTTGTACTGTGAGCCAAGTTCCTTGAAGACTTTTTCATCACTGCAGAAGTGAAGAAGCCGCCTGGAGCAGCAGCAAAATGTCTTAAAGCAAGTGGAACAAGTCCAGCTGCTTTGCTTTATAACTGTTTGATTATGCTGTATAATTAAATAAAGGCATGTAACACTTCTGTTTGTCAAAAAAAGCTTGAATCAGTGTAAATTGTTAGTGATTAGAGCTACTGATCACCAAGGCTTTTTCATTTATGATTATAGGAACATGGCATCTTGTGCTTCTTGTGTCAGGACTTACAGAATTTCCTTCAGGATTAATAAACTCTTATCTTATCTTATCTTATACAATACGATACTATACTATACTATGAACATAATCTACATATTTACAGATCTACAAGTGAGTATCATAGTAGATATATTATAAATGCTACCTGGCTCCTAAAGTTGAGCAGGTTCATCAGAAAGTTACTTGTGTGTTTGTGTTTGTTGTCCAGTTGTCATGATGTAACTGAAAGCAATCCTTACAGTCTAAACCATTTCACACCTTTTGGTTTGTTTTCAGTAAATAAACAGTTCCCTGGATTTCTTTGTTAATTGGACTCGGTGGGTGTATTATGTTGTTATTCCCACAACTATGCGTTCATAAGTTTGTTTTGTTCCTATATTTGTTATTGATGGAAACAAGTAAGGCCCCAAAGTTGAAGAGATGTGATGATCCAGGCGAGTGTTTACATGTGTGTGCTGTTTGTCCCTAAGCCAGCGTAGGGACTCCCTACCACACCATGCATTCACACCTCTAATTGATGTTGTCTATCCTGAGACATAATTATCAAGACAAGTGAGCTGCCAGGTAAACACACACTAAAGATGTGATTTTAAACTGTTCAAACTATTCTGTATATTAAAAGATAAACAAAACAAGCAGAAAATGCCACAAAGTTACAGTTTAACACAAATAAACAGGAATGGGATCAAATGTCACTGTAGGAACTAGGACCAGGATGTTGTTCCTGGAAAAGCTGCTGCTTTAAGCTAAACGCTAACAAACTGTACCCATACTAATCCAAGCTGATGTTAAACTGGTATAATGTTTAACATTTACTTATTTGACTTTACAAACATCTGATAAGAAGCAACTTATCACATTATAACCTCACAACTTGGGGCAAAAGGGCTGTTTTCTACACAACACTGTACAGTATGACATAGTTTAGCCCTGACATGCATATCTTCAAAAAGTTGAGGAAATGAAAAAAAGGTGGCACTAACATCAATCTAAGCTACTGATGTCTGTGTTTTCCCCTCTGTTTTAAAGGACAAGCCAGTTGCTCAACACACTGCTGAGTTGAGTTTCAACTTAAGACAGTGAAGCAGAACAACAGCTTGTGCTGGTAGGTTCAGGGCCGAATCAATTCAGATTCACATCAGTCTAGTTCATATGCATCATTGGCTGCAGTGTCATATCTATAAATAAACCAACCATGAAATTAAAAACCAGTCCCTCTGAATGCAAACATACTGTATATGTTTATATGTTGTTCAATTCTACCACTTTCTAGTGGCAGCTCTGATAAAGCACTTCACAATCACCACTTCACTCAGTATTTAGGCCCTCTTTCGAACATGTCATTATGTCAGTACTATTCATCATGTGTGGTATTAGTAACCATCCATCCATCCAACATGACAGCATTCCTACCTCTACCAAACTAACTACCTAACATGTCACTTCAGACTGTCAAATGAAACTAGAAAAGTTGAAAATGTGTCAACTTGATATGCAAAATGTCTCCAGCAGGTTCATGTTTATGTCTGCATAGTGGTTCATTACCACCATTTCTACATTTAATGCAGCCCTTTTAGTATGATATGCAAGATTAAATTTAGGTATTTTTGCAAAACTGTCTCTATTATTAAGATCTGTACTGCAGAATACGGATCAGATTCAATGTTTCACTGAGCACCCGAACCCCTTCTTATGATTGATTTACTTAGGTGGCTGTCATTATCAAACTCAATGTTCAATCTATTTATTTCTTCTTTCTTCTACAGCTGCTTCAGATCAGCTTTCCTAGAAAAATATTTCAAGGTGATTTTGCAAACTTTAAACTGCACTGACTACTGTTTAAACAGTGATGGAGGAAATACACATTTTCATTAAGTAAAAATGATGAAAAAGTTCAAAAATGAGTCCAAAGTGATGCTTCCACCTTCCTTTTTTCATTCGGCACAGACAGATAGAAAGACAGATTATATGTAAATCAACCAGACATTACAGAAACTCTGTATTTGGCAGCTGCAGGATAGAGTTCCGTTAAACATCACATTATTTCATTGCTTCCTCTTGATTACACACAAGTCAGTGAAGACTTCCTAGTTGTGCTGATGAGTGCAGAACTTATAGTTTGTCACAGAATCTTTTAGGTGCAAATGGGGATTTTCTTAAAAAATAGATTCAAAAATCTTAATATTGAAAAACAAATAAGTATAGATAATGTGTTTGGTTCGTAGAATAGGGGCAAATAATACAATTCTGATTCATGATTAATGTCATTTGCCATAAAAGGACAGATATAACAATAACAAGGAACATTCTGTCAGCATTGTGTTTCTGTGATTCTTTCTGTGTGTCAACAGTGACACAGACATCAAAGCCAACATTTTCATGTCTTAATAGAGCACTGTGATTATCAGCATAATGTATATATTCTGAGATAATTATGATAGTATGTTCTTATAAGGTGATAAATAACCCCTTGACTTCCATATCTGACTGTTAAAGTGTTGCATTCTGCATTATTTCCTTGTTAGAATCCATCAGTTGTACTGTGAGCCAAGTTCCTTGATGACTTTTTCATCACTTCAGAACTGAAGAAGCCGCCTGGAGCAGCAGCAAAATGTCTTAAAGCAACTGGAACACGTCCAGCTGCTTTGCTTTCTAACTCTTTGATTATGCTGGATAATTAAATGAAGGCATGTAACACTTTTGTTTGTCAAAAGTGTCAAAAGCTTGAATCAGTGTGAATTGTTAGTGATTAGAGATACTGATCACTGAGGCTTTTATCTTATCTTATCCTATGAACATAATCTACATATTTACAGATCTACAAGTGAGTATCATAGCTATATTATAAATGCTACCTGGCTCCTAAAGTTGAGCAGGTTCATCAGAAAGTTACTTTTCTGTTTGTGTTTGTTGTCCAGTTGTCATGATGTAACTGAAAGCAATCCTTACAGTCTAAACCATTTCACACCTTTTGGTTTGTTTTCAGTAAATAAACAGGACGAGTTCCCTGGATTTCTTTGTTAATTGGACTCGGTGGGTGTATTATGTTGTTATTCCCACAACTATGTGTTCATAAGTTTGTTTTGTTACTGTATTTGTTATTGATGGAAACAATTAAGGCCCCAAAGTTGAAGAGATGTGATGATCCAGGTGAGTGTTTGTTTGGTGACAAAGCCAGCATAGGGACTCCCTACCACACCATGCATTCACACCTCTAATTGATGTTGTCTATCCTGAGACATAATTATCAAGACAAGTGAGCTGCCAGGTAAACACACACTAAAGATTTTAAACTTTTCAAACTATTCTGTATATTAAAAGATAAACAAAACAAGCAGAAAATGCAGGACAGGAATGGGATCAAATGTCACTGTAGGAACTAGGACCAGGAAGTTGTTCCTGGAAAAGCTGCTGCTTTAAGCTAAACGCTAACACACTGTACCCATACTAATCCAGGCTGATGTTAAACATGTATAATGTTTAACATTTACTTATTTGACTTCACAAACATCTAATAAGAATCAACTTAAGTCATTAGATTATAACATCACAACTTGGGGGAAAAGGGCTGTTTTCTACACAACACTGTAGAACTGAGCTTGGCTGGATCTTAACTATGACATAGTTTAGCCCTGACATGCATATCTTCAAAAAGCTCAGTATTTAGGCCCTCTATCGAACATGTCATTATGTCAGTACTATTCATCATGTGTGGTATTACTAATCATCCATCCATCCAACATGACAGCATTCCTACCTCTACCCAACTAACCACCTAACATGTCATTTCAGACTGACTAGAAAATGTATCAACTTGATATGCAAAATGTCTCCAGCAGGTTCATGTTTCTGTCTGCATAGTGGTTCAGTACTACTGTTTCTACATTTAATTCAGCCCTTTTAGTATGATATGCAAGATTAAATTAAGATATTTCCACAAAATACCACATTCTAAAGACATGCTCTAAATTGCTTGTAGATGTGAGTGTGAATGGTTGTCTGCTGTGAACTCTTGATTGGTGACCTGTCCAGGGTTTACCCAAAGCCAGCTGGGATAGGCTCCAGCCCCCTGCAACCCTCCACTGCAGGACAAAGCGAGTTAATAAAAAATGGATGGATGGTATGGGTAAATTCCTTACCACAGATGCCTGTGTGATGCTATAAATTCTAAATAAATCTTTAGTTCCATGCTCCAAATGTGAACACAGGCATGTGTGCAAGATTGTATTTTTTCAATGTTCCTAAGCATTTAGTTGTCTTTACAATTATGTGTGTGCAGATGTGAGTTTCAGGAGACCTCACATGACCTCAGGGGTTGTTCAGGTTTTCTAGTGGCCTCCTAGCTGATGTCTACGCAGGGCCTAGTGTTCACCTTTTGATGATTACAGTCATTTTAAGTGTCGTATGTGTTTAGGGATGCATTAAGCAGAACCTGTCTGTATTCAACAGACAGTGCTGGGAAGGATACTTTTAAAAAGTATTGAGTTACAGAATGCAGATTACTTGTCCTAAAATGTAATCTGTAATTCATGATTCAAGCAATCATAAGCGTGCAATGTGACACCTTCACTCTTCATCCTCATCCTCAGACTCTGAACCCCATCAGCTTGGCTGCACTGTCCTCTCTGTCACTCCAATGACTATTCACCGTCATACACATGCACATAACCAGACAATGAGACAAGAGATCAGGAGAAAGTCGGAAATCTGCTGTAAACAAGATCGATGTTACAACGAAGACATTTGATTGGTCATGGTCTCCTGTCACTGGTTGCGTAACAATATGGTAATTAGATGGAGTCTGATAAGTATTAAGGTTCTGCACAGTGATACATGTGACAGCCTTTAACACAGAGGTACTGGATGATAACTGACCCTGGTAAGCTATGCACAGTATGTGTTATGATTTGTCTCTGTATAAGATAAGATAAGATAAGATAAGATAAGTATTTCTGTATTGATAATAATATGAACTGTATTGAATTGTAGGTGACTGAAGACATGAAAACAGAAGTTAGTATCAACTGGACTGATGTAGTGACTGACACATATCAATGCTCTGAGATTGTTGGCTTCAACAGCCTGTCTCCAAACAACCATTTGAGTATATGTAGATTGTTATATGTTCTCCTAAGTTTATTAGCTGTTATAACCACATGTGGAAACCTGCTTGTAATAATCTCCATTATTTACTTCAAACAGCTGCACACTCCTACTAACTCTCTCATCCTCTCTCTGGCTGTGGCTGACCTGATGGTTGGGATTATTCTCTTTCCTCTCAGCATGGCGTTCTCTCTCAAATCATGTGCAAATTTTGAGGGTTTATTCTGCAAAGTACGAGGTAGCTTTGATGTTTCACTGTGCACATGTTCTATTCTGAACCTGGTTTGTATTTCTATTGACAGATACTGTGCAGTGTGTCAGCCTCTGACATACAGAGCTAAGATGAATCACCCGGTTGTTGTGATCATGATCATGATATGCTGGGTGGTTTCTGTTCTGACTGGGATTGGGGTTATAATTTCTGGGTTAAACAATAAAAACTGTGGGGACAGGTGTTTAATAGAAGTCATCGTGTCTAACACTGTGACGCCTATATTAACCTTTTACCTCCCAGTGATCATAATGCTGTGTATCTACTTAAAGATTTTTCTTGTTGCACAGAGACAGACGCGCAGCATCCACAACACAACAAAGTGTGGAGCAGCTGTCAGTAAGATGGAGAGGAAGGCCACCAAAACTCTGGCTATAGTTCTGGGAGTGTTTCTTTTCTGCTGGTCTCCTTTCTTTCTTTGCATCACCTTTCTGCCTCTTGCTGGTGATTCAGCGCCCCTTTCTGTGATTGAATCCATCAGGTGGCTCTCATTATCAAACTCAATGTTGAATCCATTTATTTATGCTTTCTTCTACAGCTGGTTCAGATCAGCTTTCAGAATGATCATTTCTGGGAAAATGTTTAAAGGTAATTTTACTAACTGTAAACTGCACTGATTGCTGTTTGAAAAGTAATGAAGGAAATATAATTGTATGTACGTATATGTGTTGTGAAAACAGGTATTTACATGATTAAATATCTGCGATAGAACAAAATGTCCCATGTGTTGTTGTTTTTGTACTCATTCATTGTAAAAGCTTGATTGTACTGCTGATTTTTGTCATGGTTAATTGTTGGTGTGTAGAATATTTTACGTAAAGAGAAACTCCAAAATGGTGCCTACACAATGCCTGTGGCTGGACAGACAGGAGGCAGAAGTGAACTGTGTAAACATCAAAATAAACGATGTGAAGCGTCATGCAATAAGAACAGAACTTACATGTAGGTAAAGAATGGAAACCATGATTTAACTAACTTTAACTAACAATAAACAGCTGGACATTACACAAGCTCGGTATTTGGGGGCTGCAGGATAGAGTTCAGGCATCCCGATTATTTTGTCACTGCCTCCTCTCAGTCACATGTGAGTCTGTAAAGACTTCTTGTGTTGATGAGTACAGATCGTGCATCATGGGAGTCGGAGTCTGTTGCTGAACGAGCTCCTGTAGCTGGTCAGCACAGTGTGGAGTGGGTGAGAGGGACAGTATAGTTTTTATTTTGGACAACATCCTCCTCTCTGACACCTCTGTCAAAGAGTCCATGTTGTGGGAGAGGAACTGGACTCACTGACAGAGGTGTGTCAGAGGAGGACACACTGTGCTGACCAGCTACAGGAGCTCGTTCAGCAACAGACTCTGACTCCCACGATGCACCACTGAGAGACACAGGAAGTCATTCCTGCCTGTCTCAATCAAACTACTGAACTCTGAACTGTAACAATTCACTCAGACACTGTACATTCATACTGGTACATTCATGTCATGCTCTTTACTATGTAAAGGTTTTTATACAGTAGTAAATATGTTCTTCTTGACATAAAACTCAGCAATGTAAATGCTATCTAGGTATTTAGATATTTATTCTATATTTCAATTTATCTTTGATTCTATTTGTCTGTAACAAACAAATGGGGATAAATAAAGTAATTCTGATTCTGAGAAGGTTTTGTTTGTGACATTATGGTTACAAAATGTCATTATTGATTATTCAACAAGTGCATAGATAATGTGTTAAGTTCAAAGAATGCATGGGCAACTAAAAAAATTCTGATCCATGACAAAAAATGTGCATTAGGAAGACAGATGTAACAGTAAACATGACTGTGCTTTCTATGGCTTAATATGTAGGCTAAGAAACATTGTTTTGATGACTCAGCAAACATAAAAAAGGTACTACAGTTTTTCTTTTAAGTGATTAATTCCAACATTGACTTGAGGTATAGGAGCGCATGTCCAAAAGATAAGTTCATTAAGTTGGCATGCAGATGAAGCTCCCTGCTTTCACGACTGCCTGTCTGCATTTAGCCCCACCTTTTTTAATTAGATTAAATGAAGGTTAAATCTACTGACATTAGTCAAAATGTCAATGGTAAGCAGCCCTTAAACTTAAGCTTCAAAATAAGACTGGGTGATGTAATGAATTAGGGTCACACTAGAAGAAATACTGGAAAAAAGAAGACAGTGAAGATCCAGTGTGACATAACTGACAATCCCAGAGACAAACACAAAGGCTTCATACTTTGTCTTTACATAATCCCCAGTATGGCCCCTCACTTCATAGTCCTGATGGTGCACAACTGATTCCTTACAGAAAAGCGTCTACGGCCTTCTATAGTGGAATAGTTTATATATATAGCTATAGGACAGAATAAAGTATAGAAGAGAGCACTACACATGTTTTACAGTAGTATAGAGCTGCCATTCACACCTGTGCCAGAAATTAGTTTGTGGATATCTTATTTAGTTTCCAAAGATATTACTCAATAAACCTGGTCTTTGCAACGCTTTAAAATCAACCAATCAGATATATTGTTTTTAATTTTTTCTTTCATTTCTTTAGTTTTAATTTTTTTTTCCAAACTCCAGAGCAGAATCAGCCTCACAGCCAACACAGTCCTTGTCTCTCCCTCGGGATGATGTGATGTCATGCAATGCCTTTACTACAATGCTGGAATTTATAATTTAGGAGATTACATGTAGCACTTTATCAGAAACAGCAGAAACCCCCCAGCACATCAGGATCATGATCACAACAACACAGTGATTGATCTTAGCTCTGTATGTCAGAGGCTGACACACTGCATAGTATCTGTCAACAGAAATACAAACTAGGTTCAGAATAGAACATGTGCACAGTGAAACATCAAAGCTGCCTCGTACTTTGCAGAATAATCCCTCAAAATTTGCACATGATTTGAGAGAGAACGCCATGCTGAAAGGAAAGACAATAATCCCAACCATCAGGTCAGCCACAGCCAGAGAGAGGATGAGAGAGTTAGTAGGAGTGTGCAGCTGTTTGAAGTAAATAATGGAGATTATTACAAGCAGGTTTCCACATGTGGTGATAACAGCTAATAAACCAAAGAAAACATATATTAATCCACATATAGTGGAATGGCTGTTTGCCGGTATATTATTAAAGTTAACAATCTCAGAGCAGTGATATGTGTCAGTCACTACATCAGTCCAGTTGATACTAACTTCTGTTTTCATGTCTTCAGTCACCTACAATTCAATACAGTTCATATTATTATTAATACAGAAATACAGAGACAAATCATAACACATACTGTACATAGTTTACCAGGGTCAGTTATCATCCAGTGCCTCTGTGTTAAACGCTGTCTGTGCATGAATGCTGGCTGTCACATGTATCACTGTGCAGAACCTTAATACAACCGCAATCTAATTACCAAGGGACAGGAGACCATGACAATTAAACTGACCAATCAAACACTATATACATAGTGTTGCCATTTAATGTTTCTGCAAACCAGATACATGCATTCCCAACATTCCTAAGCCTAAAATACATGTCAACATTTCCATATCACTTCTTTTTGTAAAATGGGCGTTAATTTAATTCATTCTAATTATATTACATGTCATATTTCTATATAATTAGTGCTGTGGCTACGTTGAGAAAAACAACAACACAACAAAGTGTGGAGCAGCTGTCAGTAAGATGGAGAGGAAGGCCACCAAAACTCTCTATATGACTATTCTCTGTCTTGATCTAGCATATATTACTCAATAAACCTGGTCTTTGCAACGCTTTAAAATCAACCAATCAGATATATTGTTTTTAATTTTTTCTTTCATTTCTTTAGTTTTAATTTTTTTTTCCAAACTCCAGAGCAGAATCAGCCTCACAGCCAACACCGTCCTTGTCTCTCCCTCGGGATGATGTGATGTCATGCAATGCCTTTACTACAATGCTGGAATTTATAACTTAGGAGATTACATGCAGCACTTTATTTCTTGACGAGTCAACAATAATATTAAGTAGGCTAAATACTAAACTATTGGCAGTTATTTAAACAGTTAGCTTAGCAGGCACGTTCCTTGTTATTGTTATTATGTCTGTCTTGTCAAAGCCATAGCCTAGCATTATGTCATGATTCAGTCTTAATATTTGTTCCTACATTCTGTGAACCTCATACAAATTCTTTACTTATTAATTACCCAATAATGTATTTTTTTGACATGTTATATTTTTATTCCATGGTTTTTCTCATCAAAGATCATTTGTGCTTCTTGTCCATACAACATTTTTCTTTATTGGATATATTTGATACCTTAAGTACAAGCTTAAGGTCTCCTTACAGACAAGATCACAGTATTTACATTTATAGTAGTCAGTGCAGTTTACAGTTAGTAAAATCACCTTGAAATATTTTCCTAGAAATAATCATTCTGAAAGCGGATCTGAACCAGCTGTAGAAGAAAGCATAAATAAATGGATTGAACATTGAATTTGAAAACAGAGAGAGTTAGTAGGAGTGTGCAGCTGTTTGAAGTAAATAATGGTTTAATGTTATTAAAGTTAACAATCTCAGAGCATTGATATGTGTCAGTCACTACATCAGTCCAGTTGATACTAACTTCTGTTTTCATGTCTTCAGTCACCTACACTTCAATACAGTTCATATTATTATTATGCTCCACAGCACACTTGCGTACATATAATTATTTTTACACATGGAAAAATGTATTTCCTCCATCACTTTTCAATCAGTGCAGTTTACAGTGAGTAAAATCACCTTGAAATATTTTCCAAGACATGATCATTCTGAAAGCTGATCTGAACCAGCTGTAGAAGAAAGCATAAATAAATGGATTGAACATTGAGTTTGATAATGAGAGCCACCTGATTGATTCAATCACAGGAATGGGTGCTAAATCATCAGCAAGAGGTAAAAACGAGATGCAAAGAAAGAAAGGAGACCAGCATAAAAGAAACACTCCCAGAACTATAGCCAGAGTTTTGGTGGCCTTCCTCTCCATCTTACTGACAGCTGCTCCACACTTTGTTGTGTTGTGGATGCTGCGCGCCTGTCTCTGTGCAACAAGGAAAATCTTTAAGTAGATACACAGCATTATGATCACTGGGAGGTAAAAGGATAATATAGGTGCCACAGTGTTAGACATGATGACTTCTATTAAACACCTGTCCCCACAGTTTTTATTGTTTAACCCAGAAATTATAACCGCAATCCCAGTCAGAGCAGAAACCCCCCAGCATATCATGATCATGGTCACAACAACACAGTGATTGATCTTAGCTCTGTATGTCAGAGGCTGACACACTGCATAGTATCTGTCAATAGAAATACAAACTAGGTTCAGAATAGAACATGTGCACAGTGAAACATCAAAGCTGCCTCGTACTTTGCAGAATAATCCCTCAAAATTTGCACATGATTTGAGAGAGAACGCCATGCTGAGAGGAAAGAGAATAATCCCAACCATCAGGTCAGCCACAGCCAGAGAGAGGATGAGAGAGTTAGTAGGAGTGTGCAGCTGTTTGAAGTAAATAATGGAGATTATTACAAGCAGGTTTCCACATGTGGTAATAACAGCTAATAAACCAAAGAAAACATATATTAATCCACATATAGTGGATTGGCTGTTTGCTGGTATATTATTAAAGTTAACAATCTCAGAGCAGTGATATGTGTCAGTCACTACATCAGTCCAGTTGATACTAACTTCTGTTTTCATGTCTTCAGTCACCTACAATTCAATACAGTTCATATTATTATTAATACAGAAATACAGAGACAAACCATAATACATACTGTACATAGTTTACCAGGGTCAGTTATCATCCAGTGCCTCTGTGTTAAACGCTGTCTGTGCATGAATGCTGGCTGTCACATGTATCACTGTGCAGAACCTTAATACAACCGCAATCTAATTACCAAGGGACAGGAGACCATGACAATTAAACTGACCAATCAAACACTATATACATAGTGTTGCCATTTAATGTTTCTGCAAACCAGATACATGCATTCCCAACATTCCTAAGCCTAAAATACATGTCAACATTTCCATATCACTTCTTTTTGTAACATGGGCGTTAATTTAATTCATTCTAATTATATTACATGTCATATTTCTATATAATTAGTGCTGTGGCTACGTTGAGAAAAACAACAACACAACAAAGTGTGGAGCAGCTGTCAGTAAGATGGAGAGGAAGGCCACCAAAACACTCTATATGACTATTCTCTGTCTTGATCTAGCACCCATTCCTGTGATTCAAACAATTCAGTGGCTCTCATTATTAGACTTAATGCTGAATCCATTTATTTATGCTTTCTTCTACAGCTGGTTCAGATCAGCTTTCAGAATTTTTTTCTGGAAAAATATTTCAAGGTAATAATCTAACTGTAAACTGCACTACTGACTACTGTTTGAAAAGTGATGGAGGAAATACATTTTCCATGTGTAAAAATAATTATTTGTATGCAACTGTGTTGTGGAGCATGTGTTTAAATTACTAAATATCTGCAATAGAACAAATGTCCCTGTGTTGTTTTTTTGTCATGACCCTGTGTTTCTTTTGGTTTTGTTTTCCTTGTTTTGGGTTTTTTGTTAATCCTGTGTTCAGTTACCATATTTTCTCGACCATAGGGTGCACCGCATTATAAGGTGCAGTCTCAATTACGGGGTCTACTTCTGTACTCAACACATACATAAGGCGCTCTGTATTATAAGGCGCATGCTACGCTAAAACATACATTCTACCAAAGGTAACGGGAGCAAAACTGTGAGTTAAGTCGAACTTTATTACAACAATGTACAATAAACAGTAAACACCTGTGCGAGTTCAAACATGCAGCTTCCCTCTCATCACTGTCAGAGTCACTGTCACTGTCGTTGTCGGCTGGCTGTTCAGAAATTATGCCGGTTTTTCGCAAAAGCTCGCACAACAGTCATTGCAGAAACATTAGTCCACGCATCCACAATCCATTCGCATATGGTGGCATAACTTGCCCAACGCTGCCTCCCAGTAAGTAATTTAGTAGTAAAGAATTTCATAAAATTCTGAATTATGACAGAAAGCTATTTGCATTAGGAAGATAGATATAACAGCAAACATGCCTGTATGCTAAGCTAATTGTTTAAGTGCTTTCTATGGCTTAATATGTAGGCTTAGAAACATTGTTTTGATGACTCGGCAAACAAAAAAGTGATTGATTAAGTGATTAATTCCAACATGACTTGAGGTATAGGAGTGCATGTCCAAAAGATACGTTAATTAAGTTCATCTTATGAAATGTTAATGGAGGTGTTTGGTTGGTAACTTAGAATGAGGCAAGGACCACAGGACAGTATTTATTCAGGTGTGGCCACTTTGAATTAAGATTAAGATTAAGAAACCTTTTTTAGTCCCACAATGGGGAAATTGCATGATGAATGGCATGCAGATGATGTCTCTCAGCACAAGCTCCCTGCTTTCACGACTGCCTGTCTGCTTTTAGCCACACTTCATTCAATTAGATTAAATGAAGGTTAAATCTACTGACATAAGTCAAAATGTCAATGTTAAGAGGCCCTTAAACTTAAGCTTCAAAATAAGACTGGGTAATGTAGTGGAAGGTCTATTCAAAGACCATAGTAGAGACATTATTGTGTCACCAAAAGAGGAGAAGGATGGGCCCTGCCTATTTTTTATGATGCGCTGTGATTTGTAAAAAGATGCTGAGTCGGTCTTCATCTTGATATTTTATATATATATGATATAATTAGGGTCACATACTGGAAGAAATACTGGAAAAAAGCAGACAGTGAAGATCCAGTGTGACTAACAGACAAACACAAAGGCTTCATGATGCTGCAGTCTTGCGATAACTTGGTGGATATGCCACATGTTGCATTTGCACTTGTGGGGTGATGCAAAAGCAAATTGTGCTGGCGTTTGAAAACTCTCTGGGCAAGTAGTATGGACAGAGACTTACAGCCCAAAGCTTGATGTCAGTTCTGCATGTTGTCATATTAATGGTGGCATACCCAGGATTACACCTTTGCATCTCTGTCTGCTCTAATTGTAGTGAAGCCAGGGAGATGCATGTTAGCATCTGGGATGCTAGTAGTTAGACCCATCTCTGAAACACAGCACTTTCTGTATATCCTCATGTTATTCACCAGTGCAGCTGTCACCTTTGCTTCCCAATGAACATAGAACAGAGGGCTTGAATCACGGCTTCTCTAGGCCTTGCCTTTACATAATTCCCAGTATGGCCCTTCACTTTTTAGGGTAGGTGGGGGACAAGGCCAGCACTGGCCATAGTCCTGAGTGCAAACAACTGATTCCTCATGGAGAAGCGCCTACGGCCTTCTGTTGTGGAATATTTTATACACCACCGTTCAAAAGTTTGGGGTCACTTGGAAATGTCTTTTTTTTTTTATTAATTTTGCTTGTTTTTTCAATGAAGATAACATTAAAGTAATCAGACATACAGTCTAGACATTATTAATGTGGTAAATAACTCCTGTGAAATTATGTTAGCACAGCTAAAATGTTATGCTGATCAGAGAAGCTATAGAACTGGTGACACCAAACCTTACAACAATAGTGTCGCTTTGGGACAGAATAGAGTAAACAAGAGAGCACTACACAAGTTTTAGTATAAGAGCTGCAATTCACGCCTGTGCCAGAAATTAGTTTGTGGATATCTTAATTACTTTCCAAGATATTACTCAATAAACCTGGTCTTAAAAATCAACCAATCAGGTTTTTAATTTTGTCTTTTATTTCTTTAGTTTTACAATTTTTTTCAAACTCCAGAGCAGAATCAGCCTCACAGCCAACACAGTCCTTTTCTTTCCCTCAGGATGATGTGTGGTAAACACTGTGATGTCATGCAAAGCCTTTTTCTACAATGCTGGAATTTACAACTAAAGAGATTACATGTAGCACTTTTTTTTCTTGACGAGTCAAAGATAATGTTAAGTAGGCTAAATACTAAACTATTGGCAGTTATTTAAACAGTTAGCTTAGCAGGCACGTTCCTTGTTATTGTTATTATGTCTGTCTTGTCAAAGCCATAGCATAGCATTATGTCACGATTCACAGTTTTAATATTTGTTCCTACATTCTGTGAACCTCATACAAAAAATCTTTGCTTATTGTGTTATGATATATTCTTATTCCATGACTTTTCTCATAAGAGTTCATTTCTGCTTCTTGTCCATCCAACACATCAAATATCATTGTTTAAACAGCAATCAGTGCAGTTTACAGTTAGTAAAATTACCTTGAAATATTTTCCCAGAAATGATCATTCTGAAAGCTGATCTGAACCAGCTGTAGAAGAAAGCATAAATAAATGGATTTAACATCGAATTTGATAATGAGAGCCACCTGATGGATTCAACCACAGAAAGGGGTGCTGAGTCACCAATAAGAGGCAGAAAGGTGAGGAAAAAAAAGAAAGGAGACCAGCAGAAAATAAACACTCCCAGAACTATAGCCAGAGTTTTGGTGGCCTTCCTCTCCATCTTACTGACAGCTGCTCCACACTTTGTTGTGTTGTGGATGCTGCGCGCCTGTCTCTGTGCAACAAGGAAAATCTTCAGGTACAAACACAACATTATTATCACTGGGAGGTAAAAGGATAATATGGGTCCAACAGTGTTATTCATGAGGACTTGTATTAAACATCTGTCCCCACAGTTTTTGCTGTTTAATCCAGCAATTACAACCCCAATCCCAATCAGAACAGAACCCCCCCAGCATATTAGGATCATGATCACAACAACACGGCGATTGATTTTAGCTCTGTATGTCAGAGGCTGACACACTGCATAGTATCTGTCAACAGAAATACAAACCAGTTTCACAATAGAACATGTGCTGAGACAAATATCAAAGCTGCCTCGTATTTTGCAAAGTAAACTTTCAAAATACAGACAAGATTTGACAGAGAACACCATGCTGAGAGGAAAGACAATAATCCCAACCAGCAGGTCAGTCACAGCCAGAGAGAGGATGAGAGAGTTAGTAGGAGTGTGCAGCTGTTTGAAGTAAATAATGGAGATTATAACAAGCAGGTTTCCACATGTGGTGATAACAGCTAATAAACCAAAGAAAACATATAATAATCCACATATAGTGGATTGGCTGTTTGCCGGTATATTATTAAAGTTAACAATCTCAGAGCATTGATATGTGTCAGTCACTACATCAGTCCAGTTGATACTAACTTCTGTTTTCATGTCTCCAGTCACCTACAATTCAATACAGTTCATATTATTATTAATACAGAAATACAGAGACAAATCATAACACATACTGTACATAGTTTACCAGCAGGTCAGTTATCATCCAGTGCCTCTGTGTTAAAGGCTGTCTGCATGAATGCTGGCTGTCACATGTATCACTGTGCAGAACCTTAATACAAACGCAATCTAATTACTATAGTTACACAACAAGGGACGGGAGACCATGACAATTAAACTGACCAATCATGTTTTCAGTCACATGATTGTCACCTACAATTCAATACAGTTCAGTTCAGTTATAATTAATACATACATACTGTGCATAACTTACCATGGATGAATGCTGGCTGTCACATGTATCACTGTGCAGAACCTAAATACTTATCAGACACCATCTAATTACCATATTGTTTCACATCCAGGGGTTATTCTGACCAATCATGTTGTGAATTGTTTGTTTAACCTCCCTTATGTTAAGTTTCAGTCCCATAACTCATGTATACATTTGAAAAACATTTTTTTGATTAGTTGTCATAATTAGTAGGGTTCTCTCAGATAGTAAACGAACCCACACACTGTCACAATCAGCATCTGAGAAAAAGGTGTACTACAGCAGATGTCTGTCTGTAGATGCCGTATCACAGTATAGGACAGCAATCCCACCATTACTCCTTACAGTCCCATGTAAGTGGTACTTACAAGTACAAGTACTGAAGGGGGTACCAACTTAAATATTACTCCTGCAGAAATGGACTATTTTGTCAACAACACTGCAAACACATTACACTCAGCCTCTTCTGATTTGTAGTTTTCTTATTCAGTGGAGCAATGCTGTCTAAAACTGAATGTAATGTGTTTGCAGTGTTGTTGACAAAATAGTCCTACTTTAAATCTATGAGGGAGTCTTAAGACGGTCATAGTCGACGTCCATATGAATGTTAAAGTCACCCACTATAATGACTTTATCTGTACTGAGCACTTAACTTGGGTAGAAGTCTGAAAACTCCAGCAGAAACTCTGAATAAGCAGCAGCACGTGGATAATACACTACAACAATTGAAATGCCACAACTGGCTTTTCTGACTTTGACAGGGAGACTCAAATCAATTATGACAACTAATCAAAAACATGTTTTTCAAATGTATACATGAGTTATGGGACTGAAACTCAACATAAGGGAGGTTAAACAAACAATTCACAACATGATTGGTCAGATGAATACCTGGATGTGTAACAATATGGTAATTAGATGGTGTCTGATAAGTATTAAGCTTCTGCACAGTGATACATGTGACAACCAGCATTCATCCATGGTAAGCTATGTACAGTATTTATTATGATTTGTCTCTGTATTTCTGTATAAATAATAATATGAACTTTATTGAATTGTAGGTGACTGGAGACATGAAAACAGAAGTTAGTATCAACTGGACTGATGTAGTGACTGACATATATCACTGCTCTGAGATTGTTAACTTTAACAGCATATCTCCAAACAGCCATTTCACTATCTGTGCAATATTATATATGTTTCTTGGTTTATTAGATGTTATAACCATATGTGGAAACCTGCTTGTAATAATCTCCATCATTTACTTCAAACAGCTGCACACTCCTACTAACTCTCTCATCCTCTCTCTGGCTGTGGCTGACCTGATGGTTGGGCTTGGGCTTTTTCCTCTCAGCATGGCGTTTTCTGTCAAATCTTGTCTTTATTTTCAGGGATTAGTCTGTAAAGTACGGAACAGCTTCGATATTTGTCTCAGCACATGTTCTATTCTACACCTGGTTTGTATTTCTGTTGACAGATACTATGCAGTGTGTCAGCCTCTGACATACAGAGCTAAGATCAACCACAGTGTTGTTGTGATCATGAATCTGATGTGCTGGGGGGTTTCTGCTCTGACTGGGATTGGGGTTGCGATTGCTGGATTAAACAGTGAAAACTGTGAGGACAGGTGTTTAGTAGAAGTCCTCATGTCTACAACTGTTGGACCAATGTTATCCTTTTACATCCCAGTGATCATAATGTTGTGTATCTATCTGAAGATTTTCCTTGTTGCACAGAGACAGGCGCGCAGCATCCACAAGACAAAAAAGTTTGGAGCAGCTGTCAGTAAGATGGAGAGGAAGGCCACCAAAACGCTGGCTATAGTTCTGGGAGTGTTTATTTTATGCTGGTGTCCTATATTTCTTTATCTCACCTTTCTGCCTTTTACAAATGATTCAATACCCATTTCTGTGGTTGAATCTCTTCGGTGGCTCTCATTATCAAACTCCATGTTCAATCCATTTATTTATGCTTTCTTCTACAGCTGGTTCAGATCAGCTTTCAGAATGATCATTTCTGGAAAAATATTTAAAGGAAATTTTTCTAACTGTAAGCTGCACTGATTGCTGTTTAAACATGATGAATGAAGTACTCTGATCTTCATGTAGTATATGTTCTGTGGAGCATGGGCAAAGTATTAAATGTATGCAATAGAGAAAAATCTTCCCTGTGGTTATTATTTCTTGTTACTCATTCATCAATGTAAAAGCTATATATTACCACTATTATTGGTGTTTAAAACAATCTTGAAAAATTAAAATGATCAATCCAACTTGATGCCTCCACCCTGCCTTTTCTTAAATATTTTTGTAATAAGAAAACAACAGATGGTTCATGAGCTTTTGTTAAAACAGTAGTCATGTTGAAATAAAACAGTATTCTTTGTTTTTTAAACACAAAACACAGTGTTTATTCCTGTGTTTCACATTTTGTCATTTGACAGATAATGATTAGCAAATGACACATTAAACATACCAGACATCAATAATCTTTGCACTATGTATCTCACATAAGCATGTGTAACTCCTGTTACCCTAAGAGAAGAAAAAAAGATGGGGATCTGATATCTGGAACATTTTTGATCTGTTATAGGTTTTCTGAATTAAATAGGTTTTTTAAGGAGATTGGTGGTAGCAGACTCTCTCAGAGTAATAAGGCCTCCAGCTCACACACAAACTCCTCTCTACAGGCAGGTTTGATATGTATTACTGTATACATGTCTGTCCCAAAAAGCAACTTGAGATAAGTGTAAGGTCACAAAGTCAGAAAAACATGAAATCCTGTTAACAGGAAAAATCCCATCCTGACATTGTCCACCTTTGCTTCCAGCAGAGGCCTCAGCTAAGCCCATGCAGGTCATGATCTCTGCTGCCAGGGGGTTCACCACCCCTGCACTCCTTGGGGAGCTCCTCTTGGCAGAGTACCCAGAGGCCTAAAGGTGGCCCAAGACAATATAATGATGTAACAGCAATCGGTCCATAGTCATTTAAACTCATAATGGGGGATTTTGTTAGCACAGGATTAATGGTTGCTGACTTGAGACAAGGTGGAAAAGAAGCTTGTAACAGAGAGAGATTAAAGATCCTGGTTAGGACATCTCATAGCTGTTCAGCACAAGCTTCAAATACTTTACTAAGAATCCCATCTAGTTCCCCTCCTCAGATCTGCTCTAGCCTCCTTTTGTACGACCCTGTCTCCTGATGTGAAAGCAGAGTTGTGGGCCTTCAGAAGTGAGTGAACTGCACTATGCCTCAGTATGCCCCAAGGAATGTTACGTAGTAGTGTAAATGAGTTGTCGGTGGATCAGACGTTGACAAGCATAAGGCTACACTGAGAAGTGGAGGCCTGGTGTGAAGCATTTAAAACACAACAAAATGTCAAGCAGCTGTCAGAGGAGTGATCCATTCAGCTCTCGACCCCTATAGGTAATAATCAGACATAAAAATCATCAGCTATAACATTTATTTTATAACTCCATACCAAGCGGCAACCTCTGGGTCTCAGACTTGAAGCCCATGCGGTAGTGTTAAAATTTGTAGTTCATGCCACAACCAATGGGGGCTGCCTCCGGAAGTGAGTCATCCCCCCTAGACTCCATTTTAAAATGACCAACTTCACAGCAGAGATGAACATGTTTACAGCCTGCTACAAAAAAACATTCTGGTCTCAAAGAATAAGTTCAATTCTAGTGTCAATTGTCAAGGGGTGAATCTTACTCGTTTTAATTTCATTCAGACTTAAAATCACGCATAATTATGGGCGTTATCGCTTTGAGTGACAGGCGGTTGCGGATCACAGCATGAGTTTCCTGCTTCTACGATCACCCGCCACAATTCTAACGCATTGTGTTCTGTGTCCTGATTGTAGACTATTGTCAATCAATCTCCTCCGTGCAGAGCACTGTATATGAAGTGGTGTTCTATAATATTAGATCTATTTTTGTACGAAGGTTTGAACTTTGAGAGTGTTTAAACGAGAGAAAAGTGTGGAAATGTTAATGCCTGTCTGAGAAAGGTGTATAAAGTGTGTAGTCAAGGGGTTTCACAGCCTTGAAAACATATATAATAATTGGAAAAAATAAAGATGACTACTTCGCGGATTTTGCCTATTGCGGGTTATTTTTAGAACATAACCCGCGTGATAAATGAAGGACCACTGTACAAAGCAGATACCAAACTAGAACTCAGATTATGTAAAGGATGTATAACAAAAAAAACTGTAAATGCTTTTAAGGTAACACTGAGAATTGGAGGCCTGATCACTTGGAATTTTTAAACCAAGGAAAAGAAAAACCTTTTGAGTTAGTTCCAATATTTTAAGTCACCTAACTGAACACAGACACGAAGGTCTGTACATTATTTAAACATGTACAATACTGCTTGTAGCTGTGATTGAAAGCAGTACATTTTAAAAATCAGTATATGGCAACTACGCAGTTATTTGTTTAAAATTAATGTGTTTTTATGTGTATATGAGTTGTGGGGCTGGAGTTTGATAAAGAACAAGAGACAGCCAAAAAAAACAAAAACAAAACAAAACATATACGATGTGTTTGATTGGTCAGTTTAATCCCTGATTGTGTAACAATATGGTAATTAGATGGAGTCTGATAGTATAAAGGTTCTGCACAGTGATACATGTGACAGCCAGCATTCATGCAGACAGCCTTTAACACAGGTACTGGGTGATAACTGACACTGGTAAACTATGTACAGTATGTATTATGATTTGTCTCTGTATTTCTGTATTAATAATAATATGAACTGTATTGAATTGTAGGTGACTGAAGACATGAAAACAGAAGTTAGTATCAACTGGACTGATGTAGTGACTGACACATATCACTGCTCTGAGATTGTTAACTTTAATAATATACCAGCAAACAGCCAATCCACTTTATGTCGATTAATATATGTTTCAATTGCTTTATTAGCGCTTATCACTATATGTGGAAACCTGCTTGTTATAATCTCCATTATTTACTTCAAACAGCTGCACACTCCTACTAACTCTCTCATCCTCTCTCTGGCTGTGGCTGACCTGATGGTTGGGATTATTCTCTTTCCTCTCAGCATGGTGTTCTCTGTCAAATCTTGTCTTTATTTTGATGGTGTATTCTGCAAAGTACGAGGCAGCTTTGATATTTGTCTCAGCACGTGTTCTATTCTGAACCTTGGATGTATTTCTGTTGACAGATACTGTGCAGTGTGTCAGCCTCTGACATACAGAGCTAAAATCAATCACCGTGTTGTTTTGATCATGATCCTGATATGCTGGGGGGTTTCTGCTCTGACTGGGATTGGGATTGTAATTGCTGGATTAAACAGTGAAAACTGTGAGGACAGGTGTTTAGTAGAAGTCCTCATGGCAAACACTGTTGGACCAATGTTATCATTTTACCTCCCAGTGATCATAATGCTCTGCATGTACCTAAAGATTTTCCTTGTTGCACAGAGACAGGCGCGCAGCATCCACAACACAACAAAGTGTGGAGCAGCTGTCAGTAAGATGGAGAGAAAGGCCACCAAAACTCTGGCTATAGTTCTGGGAGTGTTTCTTTTATGCTGGTGTCCTTTCTTTCTTTATGTCACCTTTCTGCCTTTTACAAATTATTCACCACCCATTTCTGTGGCTGAATCTCTTAGGTGGCTCTCATTATCAAACTCCATGTTCAATCCATTTATTTATGCTTTCTTCTACAGCTGGTTCAGATCAGCTTTCAGAATGATCATTTCTGGAAAAATATTTAAAGGAAATTTTTCTAACTGTAAGCTGCACTGACTACTGTTTAAACATGTTAAAGTACTCTGATCTTCATGTAGTATATGTTCTGTGGAGCATGGGCAAAGTATTAAATGTATGCAATAGAGAAAAATCTTCCCTGTGGTTATTATTTCTTGTTACTCATTCATCAATGTAAAAGCTATATATTACCACTATTATTGGTGTTTAAAACAATCTTGAAAAATTAAAATGATCAATCCAACTTGATGCCTCCACCCTGCCTTTTCTTAAATATTTTTTTAATAAGAAAACAACAGATGGTTCATGAGCTTTTGTTAAAACAGTAGTCATGTTGAAATAAAACAGTATTCTTTGTTTTTTAAACACAAAACACAGTGTTTATTCCTGTGTTTCACATTTTGTCATTTGACAGATAATGATTAGCAAATGACACATTAAACATACCAGACATCAATAATCTTTGCACTATGTATCTCACATAAGCATGTGTAACTCCTGTTACCCTAAGAGAAGAAAAAAAGATGGGGATCTGATATCTGGAACATTTTTGATTTGTTATAGGTTTTCTGAATTAAATAGGTTTTTTAAGGAGATTGGTGGTAGCAGATTCTCTCAGAGTAATAAGGCCTCCAGCTCACCAGTGTTAATTTTGGCAGCAATTTTTGATTTAGTTTTTATTTTAGTCTTGTGACTAAAATGTCATTTGATTTTAGTCACATTTTAGTCATCAACATTTTTTTAACTTTTAGTCTAGTTTTAGTCGACTAAATATCAAAGAATTTTAGTCGACTAAATCTGCCGTGGATATAGTCGACTAAAATTCTATGATATATATTTTTTCATGAAATAATTAAGGTTTGAAGTGCAATAAAACAGGCACAGCTTTAACTTGTGTAATTTGAAACAAACACCTCTTTATTTTATTGCTATGATCTTTTCACAAAAGCACCAGTGAACAGTGAGCTGCTCTCCCTGAATACACTGTTCAGTCATGACCTTCCTCATGAATACTCCATAACTACAGCAAAACACTTCAGTGACAACTCAGAAACAGGTCGCATGCTGTAAAACCATCAGCAGCGGTGTCTTCATTTATAGATTTTGTCACGTGTATGAGCGGAAGTTAAGATGACTCGTCTGCAAACGTCGCTTCAGGTTTGTTGTGTTTTTACCGCTGATAGTCGCTCCACACAGTTTGCAAACCGTCTTGTTTGTCTTGACATCAAACGTGTCCGTGTGTCTGTTCTTCTCCTGTGTTGTGTTACCATGCATGAGGACGCCTTCTTCCAGCATCACTGGGTAACGTCCTTACACAGAGAGACCACTTCTGATTGGCTCTCTGCCGCCGTCTCCTGATTCGTCCCTCCCTTCCACAAACAAAATCTGCTCTGATTGGATCTCGTCTCCATCAATAATTTCGTCTCGTTTTTATTCGTTGACGAAAGTGTCAATACATTTCGTCTTCGTTTTTGGCACCGTGCGTTAGTTTTTATTACGTTGACAAGCATAAGGCTACACTGAGAAGTGGAGGCCTGGTGTGAAGCATTTAAAACACAACAAAATGTCAAGCAGCTGTCAGAGGAGTGATCCATTCAGCTCTCGACCCCTATAGGTAATAATCAGACATAAAAATCATCAGCTATAACATTTATTTTATAACTCCATACCAAGCGGCAACCTCTGGGTCTCAGACTTGAAGCCCATGCGGTAGTGTTAAAATTTGTAGTTCATGCCACAACCAATGGGGGCTGCCTCCGGAAGTGAGTCATCCCCCCTAGACTCCATTTTAAAATGACCAACTTCACAGCAGAGATGAACATGTTTACAGCCTGCTACAAAAAAACATTCTGGTCTCAAAGAATAAGTTCAATTCTAGTGTCAATTGTCAAGGGGTGAATCTTACTCGTTTTAATTTCATTCAGACTTAAAATCACGCATAATTATGGGCATTATCGCTTTGATCGCTGATCACAGGGCGAGTTTCCTGCTTCTACGATCACCCGCCACAATTCTAACGCATTGTGTTCTGTGTCCTGATTGTAGACTATTGTCAATCAATCTCCTCTGTGCAGAGCACTGTATATGAAGTGGTGTTCTATAATATTAGACTTATTTTTGTACGAAGGTTTGAACTTTGAGAGTGTTTAAAGAAGAGAGAAAAGTGTGGAAATGTTAATGCCTGTCTGAGAAAGGTGTATAAAGTGTGTAGTAAGGGGTTTCACAGCCTTGAAAACATATATAATAATTGGAAAAAATAAAGATGACTACTTCACGGATTTCGCCTATTGCGGGTTATTTTTAGAACATAACCCGCGTGATAAATGAAGGACCACTGTACAAAGCAGATACCAAACTAGAACTCAGATTATGTAAAGGATGTATAACAAAAAAAACTGTAAATGCTTTTAAGGTAACACTGAGAATTGGAGGCCTGATCCCTTGGAATTTTTAAACCAAGGAAAAGAAAAACCTTTTGAGTTAGTTCCAATATTTTAAGTCACCTAACTGAACACAGACACGAAGGTCTGTACATTATTTAAACATGTACAATACTGCTTGTAGCTGTGATTGAAAGCAGTACATTTTAAAAATCAGTATATGGCAACTAAGCAGTTATTTGTTTAAAATTAATGTGTTTTTATGTGTATATGAGTTGTGGGGCTGGAGTTTGATAAAGAACAAGAGACAGCCAAAAAAAACAAAAACAAAACAAAACATATACGATGTGTTTGATTGGTCAGTTTAATCCCTGATTGTGTAACAATATGGTAATTAGATGGAGTCTGATAGTATAAAGGTTCTGCACAGTGATACATGTGACAGCCAGCATTCATGCAGACAGCCTTTAACACAGAAGTACTGGATGATAACTGACACTGGTAAACTATGCACAGTATGTATTATGATCTGTCACTGTATTTCTGTATTAATAATAATATGAACTGTATTGAATTGTAGGTGACTGAAGACATGAAAACAGAAGTTAGTATCAACTGGACTGATGTAGTGACTGACACATATCACTGCTCTGAGATTGTTAACTTTAATAATATACCAGCAAACAGCCAATCCACTTTATGTCGATTAATATATGTTTCAATTGGTTTATTAGCTGTTATCACCTCATGTGGTAACCTGCTTGTGATAATCTCCATTATTTACTTCAAACAGCTGCACACTCCTACTAACTCTCTCATCCTCTCTCTGGCTGTGGCTGACCTGATGGTTGGGATTATTCTCTTTCCTCTCAGCATGGCATTCTCTTTCAAATCTTGTCTGTATTTTCATGGATTATTCTGCAGTGTACGAGGCAGCTTTGATATTTGTCTCAGCACGTGTTCTATTCTGAACCTGGTTTGTATTGCTATTGACAGATACTGTGCAGTGTGTCAGCCTCTGACATACAGAGCTAAAATCAATCATCGTGTTGTTTTGATCATGACACTGATATGCTGGGGGGTTTCTGCTGTAACTGGGATTGGGATTGTAATTGCTGGATTACACACTGAAAACTGTGGGAACAAGTGTCTAATAGAAATCCTCATGACAAACACTATTGGACCCATATTATCCTTTTACCTCCCAATGATCATAATGCTCTGCATGTACCTGAAGATTTTCCTTGTTGCACAGAGACAGGCGCGCAGCATCCACAACACAACAAAGTGTGGAGCAGCTGTCAGTAAGATGGAGAGGAAGGCCACCAAAACTCTGGCTATAGTTCTGGGAGTGTTTCTTTTATGCTGGTCTCCTTTCTTTCTTTGCATCACCTTCCTGCCTCTTACTAATGGTTCAGCACCTACTTCTGTGATTGAGTCACTTAGGTGGCTCACATTATCAAACTCAATGCTGAATCCATTTATTTATGCTTTCTTCTACAGCTGGTTCAGATCAGCTTTCAGAATTATCATTTCTGGGAAAATATTTCAAGGTGATTTTACTAATTGTAAACTGCAATGATTACTGATTGAAAAGTGATGCAGCTTTTCCTTAAGTAAACATATTTATACATATGTAAGTGTGCCGTTAAGCATGAACTTAAAGTATTAAATATATGCAATACAGAAAATGTTTCATGTGGGGATTATTTCACATTATAATTAACGTGTTGTTTTGGTCATGATACTGATGTACTTAGGGGTTTCTGCTTTGGAATTGTGATTCTAATGCTGGATTGAACAATGACAATTGTGAGGACAGGCGTTTAATAGCATACATGAGTCCTCATGACAAACACTGTTGGATCTATAATATCCTTTTACCTTCCAGTGATCATAATGCTGTGTGTCTACCTTAAGATTTTCTTGTTATGCAACAAGAAGCCTACAGCATCCACAACACAACAAAAGTTTGTGTAAAGCCCTTAACTGTAAAGAGCTAGACATAGCTGTTAGGCAAACAGGCACAAAACAGCTGACTGGTTCCCCCCTGAATCCTGAGACAGGAAGGGGCTAAATAGAGTTTGGAGATTGGTCTGTAGATTCCTAAGATGTCCAGGTCTAGTGAAGGTTTTTTTAAAGTATAGGACTAATCACAGCAGTTTTAAAAGCCTGTGGTACATATCCTGTTGCTAGAGACAGGTTGATCTGGTCTAATATGGAGTCTCCTATCAGAGGAACAACATCCTTGGGGAGCCGAGATGGGATGGGGTCTAAAAGACATGTAGTTAGTTTAGAAGTACTGCTGCTGGTGGTCAGCTCGGGGACAAAGCAGTCCAGGGTTAGATCAGGATCTGTTTCTAGAAGTGGTGGTGTATCCTCTAAATATTAGTGCTTTTATTGGTGAAGAAACTCATAAAGTCTTCACTACTGAGAGCTGCAGGAAAACTAAGGCCCAACAGAGCTGTGGCTCTTTTTCAGCCTGGCTACAGTGTTAAAGAAAGAGCGCGGGTTGGTTTTGATGACTAGTAAGCTGTCCTAGCTTTACGAAGGGCCTTCTTATACACCAGTAAACTGTCTTTCCAAGCCCTCTGTGATTCATCTAATTTAGAAGACCGCCACTTCCTCTCCATCCTTCCTATAGTCTGTTTCAGTGATCGAAAATTTGAGTTGTACCATGGAGCTAGCCTCTTCTGATTTGTAGTTTTCTTCTTCAGTGGAGCAATGCTGTCTAAAACTGAATATAATGTGTTTGCAGTGTTGTTGACAAAACAGTCCATTTCTGCAGGATTAATATTTAAGTTGGTACCCCCTTCAGTACTTATACATGGGACTGTAAGGAGTAAGGGAGGGATTGCTGTCCTAAACTGTGATACGGCATTTTCAGACAGACATCTGCTGTAGTAGACCTTTTACTCATATGCTTATAGGTCTAGAAGAGTGAAATCAAATGTTAATTATGAGTGGTCTGAAAGGACAGGATTTTGAGACCACACTAGCAGGATCTCAATTTCTAAGCTGTAGGTGAGAACCAGGTCAAGGGTGTTATTGTGACAGTGTGTGGGTTCGTTTACTATCTGAGAGAAGCCTAAATCTAAGAGGGAGTCTTAAGATGGTCATAGTCGATGTCCATATGAATGTTAAAGTCACCCACTATAATGACTTTATCTGTACTGAGAACTAAACTTGATAAGAAGTCTGAAAACTCCAGCAGAAACTCTGAATAAGCAGCAGCACGTGGATAATACACTATACACAACAAGTAAAACTGGCTTTTCTGACTTTCTGACAGGGAGACTCTCTAATGAATTATGACAACTAATCAAAAAAATGTTTTTCAAACATGAGTTATGGGACTGAAACTTAACATAACTTAACATAAGGGAGGTTAAACAAACAATTCACAACATGATTGGTCAGATTAATCCCTGGATGTGAATCTATGGTAATTAGATGGTGTCTGATAAGTATTTAGGTTCTGCACAGTGACACATGTGACGGCCAGCATTCATCCATGGTAAACTTTGTACAGTATGTGTTATGATTTGTCTCTGTATTTCTGTATTAATAATAATATGAACTGTATTGAATTGTAGGTGACTGGAGACATGAAAACAGAAGTTAGTATCAACTGGACTGATGTAGTGACTGACACATATCACTGCTCTGAGATTGTTAACTTTAACAGCATATCTCCAAACAGCCATTTCACTATCTGTGCAATATTATATATTTTTCTTGGTTTATTAGATGTTATAACCATATGTGGAAACCTGCTTGTAATAATCTCCATTATTTACTTCAAACAG
Source organism: Parambassis ranga (assembly GCF_900634625.1). Taxonomy (NCBI): domain Eukaryota; kingdom Metazoa; phylum Chordata; class Actinopteri; family Ambassidae; genus Parambassis; species Parambassis ranga. The sequence continues at coordinate 13,051,510 of NC_041043.1, forward strand.
CTGCACACTCCTACTAACTCTCTCATCCTCTCTCTGGCTGTGGCTGACCTGCTGGTTGGGATTATTCTCTTTCCTCTCAGCATGGCGTTCTCTGTCAAATCTTGTCTTTATTTTGATAGTGTATTCTGCAAAGTACGAGGCAGCTTTGATATTTGTCTCAGCACATGTTCTATTCTGAATCTGGGATGTATTTCTGTTGACAGATACTATGCAGTGTGTCAGCCTCTGACATACAGAGCTAAAATCAATCACAGTGTTGTTTTGATCATGATCCTGATGTGCTGGGGGGTTTCTGCTCTGACTGGGATTGGGATTGTAATTGCTGGAATAAACGGTGAAAACTGTGAGGACAGGTGTTTAGTAGAAGTCCTCATGGCAAACACTGTTGGACCAATGTTATCATTTTACCTCCCAGTGATCATAATGCTGTGCATGTACCTAAAGATTTTCCTTGTTGCACAGAGACAGGCGCGCAGCATCCACAACACAACAAAGTGTGGAGCAGCTGTCAGTAAGATGGAGAGGAAGGCCACCAAAACTCTGGCTATAGTTCTGGGAGTGTTTCTTTTATGCTGGTGTCCTATATTTCTTTATCTCACCTTTCTGCCTTTTACAAATTATTCACCATCCATTTCTGTGGCTGAATCTCTTCGGTGGTTCTCATTATCAAACTCCATGTTCAATCCATTTATTTATGCTTTCTTCTACAGCTGGTTCAGATCAGCTTTCAGAATGATCATTTCCGGCAAGATATTTAAAGGTAATTTTACTAACTGTAAGCTGCACTGATTGCTGTTTAAACATGATAAATGAAGTACTCTTCATGTAATATGTGTGCTGTGGAGTATGTGCAAAGTATTAAATGTATGCAATAGAGAAAAATCTTCCCTGTGGTTATTATGTCTTATTACTCATTCATCAATATGAAAGCTATATATTACCACTATTATTGGTGTGTGAAACAATCTTCACAAAGTAAAATTATCAATCCAACTTGATGCCTCCACCCTGCCTTTTCTTAAATATTTAAAGTAATTGTATAAATAAGAAAACAGAAAACAACAGATTGTCCTCACATTTCATGAGCTTTTGTTAAAACAGTAGTCATGTTGATATAAAATATGAACAGTATGCTTTTTTTTTTTAAAGACAAAACAGTGTTTTTGATCCGTTATAGGTTTTCTAAATTAAATAGGTCTTTAAGGAGATTGGTGGTAGCAGACTCTCTCAGAGCAGTAAGACCTCTAGACCACACACACAAACCACACATACAACACTACTTATAAAAGGAATAACTAAAGTCAATCCCAGAAAAAAGTCTACACAGCAGTGTGCAGAACAGTTAGCATATAGTTAACATCTGTTTGCTATGCACTGGTCCACATTTTTTTACTTCTGATCCAATCCCGATACCTGAATTTGGATATCTGCTGACACCAATACTATTCTGATACCAGAGCTATGGATGCTTTATTATTATTATTATTATTATTAGTTTGGTTGCCCAGCAACCAAACTCTTGTTATTATTGTTGTTGTTGTTGATTTTATATGAGGCTGTAATAAACTCTCTACAGGCAGGTATGATATGTATGACTGCATACATGTATGTCCCAAAAAGCAACTTCAGGTAAATGTAAGGTCACAAAATAAAGTCAAAATTCTGTCTATCCCCTACCCCCCTGAATCCTGAGACAGGATGGGGCTAATAAATCATTAACCATCTCTGCAGAGACCACCACATGATCCACAGACATCATGCCCAGAAGCTGCCTGATAGAGTGCACGCAATGTAAGTGGACAAACCAAGTCATACGCACAAGTTTGTGTCATTTACTCACATATAAGCAGTAAATACCAGAGGTCAGGTTATAGACCCTTCCTGAGCCATATGGCAGTCTTGTTGGGGCAGTCTGAAAGCCATTCCCCATGTCCTCTTCAATTGCCTCCTAAATTTCAAGATTTTGCATCAGTAACAGCTGTTGCTGCTGCCTGGTTGGCCTCCAGTACCTGTCAGCTGCCACTGGAGTCCTGCAAGACAACCGGGCTTGGTAGCACTCCTTCAGCTTGATTGCCTCCCACATCCAAAGTTCTTGAACTGTTGCCACAAAAGGCATTGAAAACACACAACTCACACTCTATGTCCGTTGCCTCTCATGGAATGCAGGTAAAACTCTACCAAAGATGGGGGTTACAAATCTTTCTGAGAGGTATACAAGCTAGTTGTTTTCACAGAGCCTCACTGCACGCTTGGATCCACTGGGTCTGTCATTTCATTCTTTTCAGGGTAAGACCAGCTGAGAACCATGGCAACAGGCAACAGGTACTCAACAGTCAGCCTGGGCCTGGCCCATCCTAAATATGGGACTCAAGATTCCTTTCTTTAAATTCTCCATTAGTGGTCTATGGATCAAGTTAGTCTAGGATCTTCACCCCAGACCTGTTTGTCTTGGGAAAACCAGAGGAATCGTAAGACTATGCAAGCCCTTCTGCCATGGCAAGGCCTTGACTTACAAAGGGCTTATAAAGGTTGCTGTGTGTAATTATGCAGAAGACGTTTATTTTTATTTTTTTTTACAAACTTGTAATTACGCTTGTGAATACCAGATGAATGAGGCATGGACCACAATCTGCTTCACCTTATCCCTCCAGCGAATACCTTTAATGGGCGAAGCCTACACATTATACAAATGTTGATTACCAAATTATGGTCACAACCCTTTAAGCCTCACTGGTTCCTTAATGGGCTGAAGAAATAATGGGCAGATGGATCGTTGGTACAAAACCATGCTGTTTTTCTTCACATTCTTTAAACATTTTTTATATGATTTTCTGGGTGATTTAGACTTTCTCACTAAACTGTCTCAATTTGTAAAGATGTTTATTACAAATGTCTTTCAACGTACACAAGTTGTTGGGCTGATTTTTGGTAACAAACATAATGGAGCGATATGCTGTGTTTGATTGGTCAATTTAATCCCTGGTTGTGTAACAATATGGTAATTAGATGGAGTCTGATAGTATTAAGGTTCTGCACAGTGATACATGTGACAACCAGCATTCATGCAGACAGCCTTTAACACACAGGCACTGGATGATAACGGACACTGGTAAACTATGTACAGTATGTATTATGATGTGTCTCTGTATTTGTGTATTAATAATAATATGAACTGTATTGAATTGTAGGTGAATGAAGACATGAAAACAGAAGTTAGTATCAACTGGACTGATGTAGGGACGTACACATATCAATGTTCTAAGACTGTTAACTTTAATAACATACTAGCAAACAGCCATTCCACTATATGTGGATTATTATATGTTTTTATTGGTTTATTAGCTGTTATCACCACATGTGGAAACCTGCTGGTAATAATCTCCATTATTTACTTCAAACAGCTGCACACTCCTACTAACTCTCTCATCCTCTCTCTGGCTGTGGCTGACCTGATGGTTGGGATTATTCTCTTTCCCCTCAGCATGGCATTCTCTTTCAAATCTTGTCTGTATTTTGACGGATTATTCTGCAGTGTACGAGGGAGTTTTGATATTTGTCTCAGCTCGTGTTCTATTCTGAACCTGGGATGTATTTCTGTTGACAGATACTATGCAGTGTGTCAGCCTCTGACATACAGAGCTAAAATCAATCAATGTGTTGTTGTGATCATGATCCTGATGTGCTGGGGGGTTTCTGGTCTGATTGGGATTGGGATTGTAATTGCTGGATCAAGCAATGAAAATTGTGGGGACAGGTGTCTAACAGAAGTCCTCATGACAAACACTATTGGACCTATATTAGCCTTTTACCTCCCAGTGATCATAATGCTCTGCATGTACCTGAAGATTTTCCTTGTTGCACAGAGACAGGCGCGCAGCATCCACAGCACAACAAAGTGTGGAGCAGCTGTCAGTAAGATGGAGAGGAAGGCCACCAAAACTCTGGCTATAGTGATGGGAGTGTTTCTTTTATGCTGGTCTCCTTTCTTTCTTTGCATCACCTTTCTGCCTCTTACCAATGGTTCAGCACCTACTTCTGTGATTGAGTCACTTAGGTGGCTCACATTATCAAACTCAATGTTGAATCCATTTATTTATGCTTTCTTCTACAGCTGGTTCAGATCAGCTTTCAGAATGATCATTACTGGGAAAATATTTCAAGGTGATTTTACTAATTGTAAACTGCACTGACTACTGTTTGAAAATGATGCAGCTTTTCCTTAAGTAAACATATTTATACATATGTAAGTGTGCTGTGAAGCATGAACTTAAAGTATTAAATATATGCAATACAGAAAATGTTCCATGTGGGTATTATTTCACATTATCTGCTTTGAGAGTGTGATTGCACATGTGATTGTGGTTGAACAATGACAATTGTAAAGACAGGCATTTAATAGCATACTTACGTCCTCATGACAAACACTGTTGGTTCTATGTTATCCTTTTACCTTCCAGTGATCATAATGCTGAGTAACTACCTTGAGATTTTCTTGTTGTGCAACAAGAAGCCTACAGCATCCACAACACAACAAAAGTTTGGGTAAAGCCCTTAATTGCAAAGAGCTAGTGATGGCACAAAACAGCTGACTGGTTCCCCCCTGAATCCTGAGACAGGAAGGGGCTAAATAGAGTTTGGAGATTGGTCTGTAGATTCCTAAGATGTCCAGGTCCAGTGAAGGTTTTTTAAAGTATAGGACTAATCACAGCAGTTTTAAAAGCCTGTGGTACATATCCTGTTGCTAGAGACAGGTTGATCTGGTCTAATATGGAGTCTCCTATCAGAGGAATAACATCCTTGAGGAGCCGAGATGGGATTGGGTCTAAAAGACAAGTAGTTGTTTCAGAAGTACTGCTGCTGGTGGTCAGCTCAGGGACAAAGCAGTCCAGGGTTAGATCAGGATCTGTTTCTAGAAGTGGTGATGTATCCTCTAAATATTAGTGCTTTTATCCGTGAAGAAACTCATAGTGTTCACTACTAAGAGCTGCAGGAAAACTAAGGCCCAACAGAGCTGTGGTTTGTTTTTCAGCCAGGCTACAATACTAAAGAAAGGGCGCGGGTTGTCTTGATGACTAGTAAGCTGTTCTAGCTTTACGGAGGGCATCTTATACATCAGTAAACTGTCTTTCCAAGCCCTCTGTGATTCATCTAATTTAGAAGACCGCCACTTCCTCTCCATCCTTCCTGTAGTCTGTTTCAGTGATCGAAAATTTGAGTTGTACCATGGAGCTAGCCTCTTCTGATTTGTAGTTTTCTTCTTCAGTGGAGCAATGCTGTCTAAAACTGAATATAATGTGTTTGCAGTGTTGTTGACAAAACAGTCCATTTCTGCAGGATTAATATTTAAGTTGGTACCCCCTTCAGTACTTATACATGGGACTGTAAGGAGTAATGGTGGGATTGCTGTCCTAAACTGTGATACGGCATCTTCAGACAGACATCTGCTGTAATAGACCATTTTCTCATATGCTTATAGGTCTAGAAGAGTGAAATCAAATGTTTATTATGAGTGGTCTGAAAGGACAGGATTTTGAGACCACACTAGCAGGTTCTCAGTTTCTAGGCCATAGGTGAGAACCAGATCAAAGGTGTTATTGTGACAGTGTGTGGGTTCATTTACTATCAGAGAGAACCCTACTAAATCTAAGAGGGAGTCTTAAGACGGTCATAGTCGACATCCATATGAATGTTAAAGTCACCCACTATAATGACTTTATCTGTACTGAGCACTTAACTTGATAAGAAGTCTCCAGCAGAAACTCTGAATAAGCAGCGGCAGGTGAACGATACACTTCAAGTAAAACTGGCTTTTCTGACTTTCTGAATCAGAATCAGAATCAGAATCATGTTTATTGCCATGTAAGTGAAGGGGGTTCACATTACTAGGAATTTGCCTTAGTGATTGGTGCATACAAAGAACATATAACAATTAACATGCAATAAGATAAAAACTAAGATAAAATTAAGTAAATAAGTAAATAAATTAAGTAAATAAACTAAAGTAAGGGAGACTCAAATGAATTATGACAACTAATCAAAAAAATGTTTTTCAAATGTATACATTAGTTGGGACTGAAACTTAACATAAGGGAGGTCTAAACAAACAATTCACAACATGATTGGTCAGAATAATCCCTGGATGTGAAACAATATGGTAATTAGATGGTGTTTGATAAGTATTTAGGTTCTGAACAATGACACATGTGACAGCCAGCATTCATCCATGGTAAGTTATGCACAGTATGTATTACGATTTGTCTCTGTATTTCTGTAATAATAATAATATGAACTGTATTGAATTGTAGGTGACTGAAGACATGAAAACAGAAGTTACTGTGAACTGGACTGATGTAGGGACGTACACATATCAATGTTCTAAGACTGTTAACTTTAATAACATACTAGCAAACAGCCAATCAACTATATGTGGATTATTATATGTTTTTATTGGTTTATTAGCTGTTATCACCACATGTGGAAACCTGCTTGTTATAATCTCCATCATTTACTTCAAACAGCTGCACACTCCTACTAACTCTCTCATCCTCTCTCTGGCTGTGGCTGACCTGATGGTTGGGATTATTCTCTTTCCTCTCAGCATGGTGTTCTCTTTCAAATCTTGTCTGTATTTTGACGGAATATTCTGCAGTGTACGAGGGAGTTTTGATATTTGTCTCAGCACGTGTTCTATTCTGAACCTGGGATGTATTTCGGTTGACAGATACTATGCAGTGTGTCAGCCTCTGACATACAGAGCTAAAATCAATCACTGTGTTGTTGTGATCATGATCCTGATATGCTGGGGGGTTTCTGCTCTGATTGGGATTGGGATTGTAATTGCTGGATTAAACAGTAAAAACTGTGGGAACAGGTGTCTAATTGAAATCCTCATGAAAAACACTATTGGACCCATATTATCCTTTTACCTCCCAGTGATCATAATGCTCTGCATGTACCTGAAGATTTTCCTTGTTGCACAGAGACAGGCGCGCAGCATCCACAACACAACAAAGTGTGGAGCAGCTGTCAGTAAGATGGAGAGGAAGGCAACCAAAACTCTGGCTATAGTTCTGGGAGTGTTTCTTTTCTGCTGGTCTCCTTTCTTTCTTTGTCTCACCTTTCTGCCTCTGACCAATGGTGCAGCACCTATTTCTTTGATTGAGTCACTCAGGTGGCTTGCATTATCAAATTCAATGCTGAATCCACTGATTTATGCTTTTTTCTACAGCTGGTTCAGATCAGCTTTCAGAATGATCATTTCTGGAAAAATATTTCAAGGTGATTTTACTAACTATAAGCTACACTGACTACTGATTGAAATGTGATGAAGGAAATTTCTGTTTTTCTTTAAGTAAAAACAATTACACTCATATGTGCTGTGGAGAATGTATTTAAAGCATTAAATATATACAACTGTTCTATGTTCTATGTGGTTATTATTTCTTATTATTTGATTAATTCCTATAACTCATTAGTTATTAAATGAGTACTTTCATGGTTAAATAATTGTGTGTTAAAATATATATATATATATAACACAGTCTCATTACTATATAACCTGTAAGGATGTTCATTATGTGTTAAGTTCACAGAAGATAGGGGCAATAACAATAATCTGACCCATAAGCCAATGCTGTAGGTGTGATAACAAGGAACATGCTGTTTAACTTCCTTTAATAGTTTAATTAGGAGGCTAAGTAAATTCAGCAGACAAAAACAGTGCTACATTTAATCTCTTAAGTGATAAATTCCAACACTGAAGAAAGAGGCTTTGCCTGATAGTGCTGTGTTTACTACCACATAATGCTGAGGGAGACAGGAGGGATGTGTGGAAGCTTCTTTTGCTGTCTACCTCAGCAAAAGTAAGAATAAAGAATAAAGGCTGACTGTATCACCTGTAACCGAGGTCTCTCTTTTGTATTAAAACTTAGTGCCTTCACTTAGCAGGAAGCTATGAATTACAAATTTTCTAAGAATATTTTTTACCAAGTATTTGGAAAAGCAGCTCACTCTTTTCACTTTACCCCACACACACATACACACACATCCTTCTAAATTAACAAAAAATGTTGCAGGCCTGAGACGATGCTTGTTTGTTTTGAGGTCTAAACCTGAGTGACCTCTTTACTTGAAAAGCAAACCAAAAAATAAACAAATGCAAATGAGCAGTTTACTCACGGCCTCACAACAGTCAGTTTGCAGCCTGGGAAATGGGTCACTGGGCAGAGATGAGGATGACAAGATGAGCGGGGAGGCGTAGTTAGATACAGTAGCATACAGCGAATGCTAACATGTTAATAGCGATCTTCTACACTTCCTACACTAACATTAAGAGACACATAAACATTCCTTACGAAGCATTACCTTCAGAAAACCTCAGAAACATGTTATGTTATAAAGCATCAAACTCTGAATTCACTACTTAACGAGAAATCCTCTGGTAGTTTTTAGACTCATCCACTCTGTATGTCAGCGGCTCTCACCTCAAGACTGACCATGCTTCTGCATTTACACAACAAACACACTATGTGCCGATACGCAGACCCAGAAAGTTTTATCCACTTCATTTTTAAATAAAAAACCATGACACTATGTCTTAACCCTTAACAACATTATTAGTCATATAACGAAACACAGGCAGAAATGTTCGTGCTATATTTATATTTGTAAATATATTTGATTATATTAAAATTTCAAAATGTCTTTCAGTGTCTGAGTTATTGTTAAGTTTGGTAAACATATGGAGGGATACAAAACACACACACACAAATTGATTGGTCAGTTTAATTGTCATGGTCTCCTGTGCCTGGTTGTGCAACAATATGGTAATTAGATGGAGTCTAATAAGTATTTAAGTTCCACACAGTGATACATGTGACAGCCTTTAACACAGAGGTACTGGATGATAACTGACACTGGTAAACTATGTACAGTATGTATTATGAGTTGTCTCAGTATTTCTGTTTTAATAATAATATGAACTGTATTGAACTGTCATTACCTTATATCCTTATAATATCCTTATATCCTTACCTTATATCACTGTTGTACAATATACAATGCCTATAGATGTTCATGCTGCCATCTTTCTTGTTTAATTTGCAATTTATAAGCTGCTCTTAAATTTTTTCTGGCAAAAGAATTTCCTCCACAATTAATGCAGTTTTATCTTATTTTATCTAGGTAACTGAAGACATGAAAACAGAAGTTACTATCAATTGGACTGATGTAGGGACTGACATATATCAGTGCTCTGAGGTTGTTAACTTCAGTATCATTCTGGATAACAGCCCTTTATGTGCATTATTATATGTTTTTATTGTTTTATTAGCTATTATCACAGTGTCTGGAAACCTGCTTGTTATAATCTCCATTATTTACTTCAAACAGCTGCACACTCCTACTAACTTTCTCATCCTCTCTCTGGCTGTGGCTGACCTGATGGTTGGGATTATTGTCTTTCCTCTCAGCATGGCGTTCTCTGTCAAATCGTGTCTGTATTTTGAGAATTTATTCTGCAAAGTACGAGGCAGCTTTGATGTTTCACTGAGCACATGTTCTATTCTGAACCTGGTTTGTATTTCTGTTGACAGATACTATGCAGTGTGTCAGCCTCTGACATATAGAACTACAATCAATCATGATGTGCTGGGGGGTTTCTGTTCTGACTGGGATTGGGGTTATACTTGCTGGGATAAACAATAAAAACTGTGGGAACAGGTGTTTATTACAAGTCCTCATGACAAACACTGTTGGATCTATATTATCCTTTTTTCCCAGCTATCATAATTTTATGTATCTACCTGAAGATTTTCCTTGTTGCACAGAGACAGGCGCGCAGCATCCACAACACAACAAAGTGTGGAGCAGCTGTCAGTAAGATGGAGAGGAAGGCCACCAAAACTCTGGCTGTAGTGATGGGAGTGTTTCTTTTATGCTTGTGTCCTTTATTTCTTTGCATCACCTTTCTGCCTCTGACCAAAAGATCAGCACCCATTGCTGTGATTGAATCACTCAGGTGGCTCTTATTATCAAACTCAATGTTCAATCCATTTATTTATGCTTTCTTCTACAGCTGGTTCAGATCAGCTTTCAGAATGATCATAACTGGGAAAATATTTCAAGGTGATTTTTCTAACTGTAAGCTGCACTGATTGTTATTTTACTTTGAAGTAAAATGATTAATAAAGTGTTTCTGTGGAGCATATACTAAAGATAGTAGATATTTCTTATTACTCATTTCACCAACATAAAAGCTGAATATATATATATATATATATATATACACGTGTATATATATATATATGTATATGTTTATATATATATATGTATATATGTTTTTTAGCACAGACATGTAGAAAGGAGGGAGGATAGACAGGAACAGAAGTGAACTTTTTAAACCTAAAAATAACTAATGTGAAATATTCATACAGTAACAGCCAAGAAAAAATCTAAATGCTGGTACTTTTACATGATAAATAAGTTATTGTATTCACATATCCACACAACTGGGCATTTTTAGAAAGTCTGTACTAGGGAGCTGGTAAAGTCTAGTTAACCGTTTTTTCAGTCCTCCAGGTGTGGTTCTTCATCTGAGGTTGTTTTTGCTTAAAAGGAGCACCCAAACAATCAGATGATTGTGTATTACGCTTTTACACAAAAAACATAGAATTTAAACAACTCCATTTATAAATGATAAACTACTGAACATGACAGTCAACCTCTATGCCTACGTCTGCCTACTTGTACATCTACTGACCCTTTTTTAGGATCGAGGCCTTGTCGTGGCAGAAAGGCTTGTGTGAAAAGTCACTCCAGCTAGAGTGGGATTGAATCCGGATAGCTTTTAAGCTGGATACATTCAGACTATTTTCAAATCTGGCTATCACACACGTGTTCGCGCTCAATTCAGTTTAACCCGGCTTCTTTGTTGTCCTCCAAACTGCTAGGTGGTACATTGTAAAATTCAGACCTTATTCAGGCCCACTATGGTATTACACAGTGCGTGTGCGTCTTGCAGAGCTTCGACTGCAATCCGATGGAGGTGAGGGAGATAGAGTCTGAGTCTGCAATGTTTTTTGACTCCAATGTTAAGGCGGCAGGACCCTCGGGTGTGGGAGGCCATCAAGCTTGGTTGACTTGTGGGACACCAGAGAAAGCTGACAGATATCGGTGGGCCAAGTGGACTTAGCCAACGGCTGTCACTGAGGCAAAAACTCGGGTGTGGGAGGAGCTTGGTGAGGACATGGAGAATGACTTTTAAACAGACCTGAGAAAATTTTGGCAAACCATCAGGCAGCTCAGAAAGGGAACCCAGTGCTTCACCAACACTGTGTTCAATGAGGATAGGCTGCTGATGAGCTTAACCGGTGATGTTATTGGGCACTGGAAGGAATACTTTGAGAACCTTCTCAATCCTAACAACATGTCTTCCATCGAGGAAGCAGAGGTAAAGGACTCAGTGGTGGACTCATTATCACCCAGGTTGAAATTGCAGAGAAAGTAAAAAAGCTCTATGCCAGCAAGACTAAGACCTTAAGTCTGTGGATGTTGTGGGGCTGGCAGGGATTGTGTGAGGAAGGACCCAAACGCAGGACTTTTTGGCAAGTGCAAAAAAAAAAAAAAAAAACTTTTAAGATTATTTCCAGGGTGGTGGCACAAAGAAAGTACCAAAAAGCACAAGAAACAAACTTACTTAAAAAACAACTAACAAACTGATCTACAGGAACTCGGGAAACAAAGACAATCTGGCACAGACAAAAGGAATCACAGAGTAGAGTAGACACAGACAACAAGAAACAGAAGAAAATCAGGGCTGAGCAGGTAATCAAAACAGGTGGGATGACAAGGGAGACCGGACATTTAAAGTAAAACAGTCAACAAGGCCATACCACAGGAAACAAAACACGCTAGACAGAAAGAAACACTGGACTGGCGTGGCAATCGGAGGCAATGCCTCTGGGCTGGTGGACCGTGGTGGTGTTCAAGAAGTCGGATTGGAGGGTTTGCTTTAACTAAAGGGGGATCACAGTCATCAACCTCCCTAGGGAAAGTCAATGACAGAGTACAAGAGAGGAAATTTCGGCTTAGAGTCGAACCTCAGATTCAGGTGGACCAAATGTGGAACACTGGACCAGCTCTATACCCTTCGCAGGGTACTCAAGGGTTCATGGGAGTTCACCCTACCAGTCCACATGTGTTTTGTGGATTTGGAGAAGAGGTTCAACTGTGTCCATAGTGGCATGCTGTGTGAGGTACTCTGAAAGTATGGGGTCCGAGGCCCTATGCTAAGGGAGCGCCGAGCCACCCTTTGAAGAAAACTCATTTCGGCCGCTTGTATTCTCAATCCCATTCTTTCGCTCACTACCGAGAGCCTGTGACTGTAGGTTAGAGAAGGAACGTAGATTGACTGATAAATTAAGAGCTTTGTCTTTTGACTCAGCTCTTTCTCAACCACAACTTACCAGAACATCAGCCAAATTACTGCAGAAGCTGCACTAATCCGCTTATCAATCTCCCACTTCATCCTTCCCTCACAAAACCGAGATAGACAAACGCCTCCAGTTGGGGCAGGAGCTCTCCCCCAACATTAGGAGGAGGCAGCTGACCGGCCTTAGGCATCTCTTTCGGATGCCCCCTGGACACCTCCCTGGGCAGGTGTTCCGGGCATGTCCTACCAGGAGGAAACCTCGTGGGGAGACCCCGGATGCAGTGGAGAGACTCTCAGCTGGCCTAGGAATGCCTCGGGATTCCCCCAGAATAAGTGTCCAGTGATAGGAAATTATAGGTGTCTCTACTTAGACTGCTGCCCCTGCAACCCAGTTTTTGTGTAAATGTGTTGTCCATGGAGTAGACACTGAAGAGCATGAGGCAACACTGAGGATGTTGTTTATACAGCAGATTATCACACATTTATCTAACAGATAATCTTATTCTACATCCTCTTATGTTTAAACACAGGTTTTAGACTGTCTGAGAATTCATATACTAATATTACATGAATGTACAATCCATAGCTAGTTGGTCAGGATGCTATAACAATTTTGAGTTTATTTGTTGCGACTTCTACACAAAAAAAATCGTTCAATGTGTTCCTTTATTTTCAGTCACATGCAGAAATGTTATGATGCTGCTGTTTGGTGACAGACATGGGACAGATCTTTTTTTTTTAAACATATACATGGTTTGATTGGTCACATTAATTATCATGGTCTCCTCCTCCTTCGTTGTGCAACAATATGGTAATTAGATAGAGTCTGATAAGTATTAAGGTTCTGCACAGTGATACATGAGCCAGCCAGCATTCATGCAGAGACAGCCTTTAACACAGATGTACTGGATGATAACTGACACGGGTAAACTATGCACAGTATGTATTATGATTTGTCTGGTTTGTATTTCTGTATTAATAGGAATATGAACTGTATTGAACTGTCATTACCTTATAGCCTTACCTTGTTATTGCTGTACAATATACAATGTCTATAGATGTTCATGTTGATAGTTTTCTTATTTAATTCATAATTTATAAGCTGCTCTTAAATTTCTACTGGCAAAAGAATTTCCTCCAGTATTAATACATTTTTATCTTATTTTACGTAGGTGGCCGAAGACATGAAAACAGAAGTTAGTATCAACTGGACTGATGTAGGGACTGACACATATCAGTGCTCTGAGATTGTTAACTTTAATAACATACCGGCAAACAGCCATTCCACTATATGTGGATTATTTTATGTTTTTACTGGTTTATTATCTCTTATCACTATATGTGGAAACCTGCTTGTTATAATCTCTATTATTTACTTCAAACAGCTGCACACTCCTACTAACTCTCTCATCCTCTCTCTGGGTGTGACTGACCTGATGGTTGGGATTATTGTCTTTCCTCTCAGCATGGTGTTTTCTGTCAAATCTTGTCTGTATTTTGAAAGTTTACTCTGCAAAGTACGAGGCAGCTTTGATATTTGTCTCAGCACGTGTTCTATTCTGAACCTAGTTTGTATTTCTGTTGACAGATACTATGCAGTGTGTCAGCCTCTGACATACAGAGCTACAATCAATCACCGTGTTGTTGTGATCATGATACTGATATGCTGGGGGGTTTCTGTTCTGACTGGGATTGTGATTATAATTGCTGGATTAAACAGTGAAAACTGTGAGGATAGGTGTATAATAGAAGCCCTCATGACAAACACTATTGGATCTATTTTATCCTTTTACCTCCCTGTGATCATAATGTTGTGTATCTACCTAAAGATTTTCCTTGTTGCACAGAGACAGGCGCGCAGCATCCACAACACAACAAAGAGTGGACCAGCTGTCAGTAAAATGGAGAGGAAGGCCACCAAAACTCTGGCTATAGTTCTGGGAGTGTTTATTTTCTGCTGGAGTCCTTTCTTCCTTTGCTTTCTTTCCTTCACCTTTCTGCCTCTTACTGGTGGCACAGTACCCACTCCTGTGACTGAAACACTCTGGCGGCTCTCATTATCAAATTCAATGCTTAATCCATTTATTTATGCTTTCTTCTACAGCTGGTTCAGATCAGCTTTCAGAATGATCATAACTGGGAAAATATTTCAAGGTGATTTTACTAACTGTAAACTGCACTGACTACTGTTTGAAAAGTTATGGAGGAAATAATCAGATTTTTTTGTCAAGTAAAAATTATTACACATATGTAAGTGTGATGTGGAGCATGTACTTCAAGTAATAAATATAGGAAATAGAGAAAAATTTTCTCTGTGGCTGTTTCTTTTTATCATTTATTCATCTATATAAAAACTGGATTTTACTGCAGATTCTTTAAGGGTCAGTTATTGGTGTGTAATGTATATATATATATGATAATAAAAATAAGGATGATGCCTCCACAATTCCTGTCTTTAAAGCATTAAAAATAAACTAGAAATATTAAAAAGTTTAAATAAAATACAATAATAAGCAATGTTAAAATATTTGGCAACACTTTATTAGAATGGGTGTGCATAAGGCTGACATGACGCTGCCATAAACATGACATGACACCTGTCATGAACATCAATGAATGCTTATGACAGTTGTCATAAGGTGTCAACCGGTAAGTTATGTCACTTTTGATGCAAAGTTGACATTGTTTCAGAATTATATAGATTTTTGGTGACATTGTCAAAAAAGTGAAAATTCTAGTTTATTGACGATACAGTGGATGATGTTAATGTACTTGTCAGGCTTGACAACACTTGTACAAATTTAAACTACCGTTCAAAAGTTTGGGGTCAGAAAAACATAGATAACATTAAAGTAATCAGACATACAGTCTAGACATTTTTAATGTGGTAAATGACTATTCTAGTTTTAATGGAATATATACAAAGGAATACAGAGGCACTTTTCCAGCAACCATCACTCCTGTATTCTGTACACTGTGTTAGCTAATTGTGTTTAAAAGGCTAATTGATGATTAGAAAACTCCTGTGAAATTATGTTAGCACAGCAGAACTGTTATGCTGATCAGAGAAGCTGTAGAACTGGCCTGAAGACCCCAAACTTTTGAACGGTAGTGTATATAAGCAAATGTATATGTGCAATATACTGTGGAGAGATATGTAGTCTTGTGTTACATAGTACAGTTTAATTTTAGTTTCATGTCAGCACAATTCAATGACAAGATAATATGCCATTTAGGTTTCTTATTTATTTTTTCCTTTCTTCAGGTTTGCACAAGGTTTGTGGTTGACGCAACTTGACATGATCACTGAGGGGATAGCTGCAAGCTCCAGGACATTAACAAGAACGGCAAAAGTACTCAGAAAGGTTGTCACATCACATACTGGTCTCTAATTATAGGTACTATAATTAATTAAGTTAAATATATGCTTTATAAATCACCATTATAGATTGTTGGATTTAACATTGCTACACAATACACACACTGAGTGACACATGCAATGCATATACTGTACATTGCAAAGCACAAACTTTATTTCTAAACATGTGCATACATATTTGTCAAATTCCATACTAAGGCTTCGTTACCACTCAACTTGCTGATGTTTTAATTCTACATTTGAAGGTTTGCATCGCTGCCCTCAAGCGACTGAGGAAAAAAAAAACATTGAAATTAGTGTCTATGATTTGAATGACATGAGGAATCAGGCAGTTGATTGAATAAGCTTTACATGTGGATTGTGCAGCACACCCTCTTGCCTGTTTTTAATATGCAGGGTAATACTTTGTGCTATAGTGCCTGTGGCAAGGACACAATTAAAAAATGTGATACAGCCCAAACCTTATTAAAATATTTGTCATTTCTTTTTTACTTTTAGTACCATCATGGTCGATGCGGCAACACTTGGCACCGTGAGCGGCAGTGGGTCTTTGGGATGCTGGAGGTTGATGGGAATTCTAGAAGACCCATAGGCAAAATTAGACGCCATATCAGACTTAGAACATCCGTCCTTACTGATGAGTGGCGTGCCTACAACGGGCAACTTGCAAAGTATGGATATGGTCAGTATTCTGTCTGTCATAAAAAAAACTTTGTTAACCAGGAGACTGGTGCTCATACTCAACATATTGAGCGTGCATGGCAAAACTACAAGCAAGAAGTATGGCGCCATAGAGGCAATCGTACTCCTGAGTCACTGAAGCTTCATCTCAAGATGATAGTGGCACCACTGGTTAGGTGTACCCCATTACAATGGTGTCTTGGGCAGACTTTTCCATGATGTAAAAAAACAAATCAAGTGAACATCAAATCTGACTCTGTGCACTGTCTGCTGGCATCTGTACTGTCTGTCCTGTTGACACAAACTTTTCCTTAGGGCACCTATATTGTTCGCATTCTCTTCTTACTAAATTCTTGCTTGTGTTGCATGAACTCTCAGATATATGTTGCTTTAAATAAAATTATCTGCTCTGGAACCCTCTGCTTGTGGACAAATAACATAACAGTTCCTTTTGTTCAAATGTTTGTGTTCAAATACAGCAAGGAAATCTATCTCTTGACTTGTGTATTGTTTTTGTTAAGGCAAACTTTTTGTTAAGGTTATTTGATAGTGTAGTGTGAAGTACACTTCTTAGACATCTTAATGAAAAGTGCAAAATTGTTCCACTTTACTTGAATTCACAGAAAACAGTCATGACACTGTTATAAACTGATTTGACCTTGTAATTACACTTAATGACATCTTAATGAAAAGGACAATATTCATGACACAATTATAATGGTGTCATGACAGCCAATATCAAAACCAACCATATATGATAGCTTAATGTCATGTTAAAGATATAAAACAATACTTTCTTACAGTTTGACAATTAGGTCTGCTATGTCATATTTATGACAGGTTATGTTGTCTTGGGTAATGTCAAGTTGACATAACAAAGACATCTGAAACAATGTCAACTTGTATTTATTTACCGATTTACCGATTGAAACCTTATGACAACTGTCATAAGAATTCATTGATGTTCATGACAGGTGTCATGTCAGGATTATGACAGCGTCATGTCAGCCTTATGCACAACCATTCAAATAAAGTGTTACCCATTTTTTACATAATTTTATGGGTGATTTAGACTTTCTCACTAAACTGTCTCAATTAATTATATTATATCATCTAACTAAATATAGGCAGAAATGTCTATTTGTAAAGATGTTTATTACAAATGGCTTTCAACATACACAAGTTATTGGGCTGGAGTTTGGTAACAAACATAATGTAGCGATATGCTGTGTTTGATTGGTCAGTTTAATCCCTGATTGTGTAACAATATGGTAATTAGATAGAGTCTGATAGTATTAAGGTTCTGCACAGTGATACACGGGACAGCCAGCATTCATGCAGACAGCCTTTAACACAGAGGCACTGGATGATAACGGACACTGGTATACTATGTACAGTATGTATTATGATTTGTCTCTGTATTTCTGTATTAATAATAATATGAACTGTATTGAATTGTAGGTGACTGAAGACATGAAAACAGAAGTTAGTATCAACTGGACTGATGTGACTGACACATATCAATGTTCTAAGACTGTTAACTTTAATAACATACTAGCAAACAGCCATTCCACTATATGTGGATTATTATATGTTTTTATTGGTTTATTAGCTGTTATCACCACATGTGGAAACCTGCTTGTAATAATCTCCATTATTTACTTCAAACAGCTGCACACTCCTACTAACTCTCTCATCCTCTCTCTGGCTGTGGCTGACCTGATGGTTGGGATTATTCTCTTTCCTTTCAGCATGGCGTTCTCTTTCAAATCTTGTCTGTATTTTCATGGATTATTCTGCAAAATACGAGGCAGCTTTGATATTTGTCTCAGCTCGTGTTCTATTCTGAACCTGGGATGTATTTCTGTTGACAGATACTATGCAGTGTGTCAGCCTCTGACATACAGAGCTAAGATCAATCACCGTGTTGTTGTGATCATGGTCCTGATGTGCTGGGGGGTTTCTGCTCTGATTGGGATTGGGATTATAATTGCTGGATTAAACAGTGAAAACTGTGGGAACAGGTGTCTAATAGAAGTCCTCATGAAAAACACTATTGGACCCATATTATCCTTTTACCTCCCAATGATCATAATGCTCTGCACGTACCTGAAGATTTTCCTTGTTGCACAGAGACAGGCGCGCAGCATCCACAACACAACAAAGTGTGGAGCAGCTGTCAGTAAGATGGAGAGGAAGGCCACCAAAACTCTGGCTATAGTGATGGGAGTGTTTCTTTTCTGCTGGACTCCTTTCTGTCTTTGCATCACCTTTCTGCCTTTTACGAATGGTTTAGCACCTACTTCTGTGATTGAGTCACTTAGGTGGCTTGCATTATCAAATTCAATGCTGAATCCATTTATTTATGCTTTCTTCTACAGCTGGTTCAGATCAGCTTTCAGAATGATCATTACTGGGAAAATATTTCAAGGTGATTTTACTAACTGTAAGCTCTAAATACTGTTTGAAAAGTATTTAAAAAAGTATTTAAAGCATCAAATATATACAACTGAGAAAAATGTTCTATGTGGTTATTATTTCTTATTATTTGATTCACTCATCCAACTCATTAGTTATTATATGAGTACTTTCATGGTTAAATAACTGTGTGTTAAAAATACATATATAACAGTCTCATTACTATATAACCCGTAAGGATGTTCATTATGTGTTAGGTTCATAGAAGATAGGGGCATTAACAATATTCGGACGCATAATCCAATGCTGCATGTGTGATAACAAGGAACATGCTGTTTAACTTCCTTTAATAGTTTAATTAGAAGGCTAAGTAAATTCAGCAGACAAAAACAGTGCTACATTTAATCTCTTAAGTGATAAATTCCAACACTGAAGAAAGAGGCTGTGCCTGATAGTGCTGTGTTTACTACAATATAATGCTGAGGGAGACAGGAGGGATGTGTGGAAGCTTCTTTTGCTGTCTACCTCAGCAAAAGTAAGAATAAAGTGATGTACTTATCTTTTGCACAAGAAAATTTACTGATAAAAGGTGTTGAAGCACTCTGGGCAGAGCCCTGGGTTAAATTCAAAAATGGCTGACTGTATCACCTGTAACCGAGGTCTCTCTTTTGTATTAAAACTTAGTGCCTTCACTTAGCAGGAAGCTATGAATTACAAATTTTCTAAGAATATATTTGACCAATTATTAGGAAAATCAGCTCACTCTTTTTATTTTGCCCCACACACACATTCACACACACCCTTCTAAATTAAGAAAAAATGTTGCAGGCCTGAGACGATGCTTGTTTGTTTTGAGGTCTAAACCTGAGTGACCCCGTTACTTGCAAAGCGAACCAAAAAATAAATGAAGTGAGCAGTTTACTCACGGCCTCACAACATTCATTTGGCAGCTTTGGCAGTAGTTACTGGGCAGAGATGAGGATGACGAGATGAGGGGGGAAGGCACAGGCAGGCAGCATCAACACCCAGGCACGGCAACGAGGTATCATAGCTGAACTCCTGGTTACGTTCCCAGAAGGACTGAGAAAAACCTGAGGAACGTCTCATGGTCAGAGTCCTACAGCAAACACACATAACATCTCTTAGTAAGTATCTAAACCAAAAGTCACTTCAATAAACTCATGATAAGCTAGGTCCAGCTTTAAACTTAGTGCACAATAACAGCATACACTAAAACTAGAGTAGTTAGTTACAGTAGCATACAGCGAATGCTAACGTGCTAATAGCGATATTCTACACTTCCTACACTAACATTAAGAGACACGTAAACATTTCCATACAAAGCATTTACCTTCAGAAACCTCATGTTATAAAGCATCAAACTTTGAATTCACCACTTAACGAGAAATCCTCTGGTAGTTTTTAGACTCATCCACTCTGTATGTCAGCGGCCCTCACCTCAAGACTGACAGCGTGATGCCGTGTGAGGTTAGGTAGTATAACCGACCATGCTTCTGCATTTACACAACAAACACACTATGTGCCGATACGCAGACCCAGAAAGTTTTATCCACTTCATTTTTAAATAAAAAACCATGACACTATGTCTTAACCCTTAACAACATTATTAGTCATATAACGAAACGCAGGCAGAAATGTTCGTGCTATATTTATATTTGTAAATATATTTATTAAAATTTCAAAATGTCTTTCAGTGTCTGAGTTATTGTTTTATTAAGTTTGGTAAACATAATGGAGGGATACAAAACACACACACAAATTGATTGGTCCGTTTAATTGTCATGGTCTCCTGTTCCTGGTTGTGTAACAATATGGTAATGAGATAGAAGTATTAAGGTTCTGCACAGCGATACATGCGACAGCCAGCATTCATACAGAGACTGGATGATAACTGACACTGGTAAACTATGTACAGTATGTATGAGTTGTCTCTGTATTTCTGTATTAATAATGATATAAACTGTATTGAACTGTCATTACCTTATATCACTGTTGTACAATATACAATGCCTATAGATGTTCATGTTGCTAGTTTTCTTGTTTAATTTCCAATTTATAAGCTGCTCTTAAATTTTTTCTGGCAAAAGAATTTCCTCCACAATTAATACAGTTTTATCTTATTTTATCTAGGTAACTGAAGACATGAAAACAGAAGTTACTATGAATTGGACTGATGTAGGGACTGACATACATCAGTGCTCTGAGGTTGTTAACTTCAGTATCATTCTGGATAACAGCCCTTCATGTGGATTATTATATGTGTTTATTGCTTTATTAGCTTTTATCACAGTGTCTGGAAACCTGCTTGTAATAATCTCCATTATTTATTTCAAACAGCTGCATACTCCTACTAACTCTCTCATCCTCTCTCTGGCTGTGGCTGACCTGATGGTTGGGATTATTGTCTTTCCTCTCAGCATGGCGTTCTCTGTCAAATCTTGTCTGTATTTTGAGAATTTGTTCTGCAAAGTACGAGGCAGCTTTGATGTTTCACTGAACACATGTTCTATTCTGAACCTGGTTTGTATTTCTGTTGACAGATACTATGCAGTGTGTCAGCCTCTGACATACAGAGCTAAGATCAATCATCGTGTTCTCGTGATCATGATCCTGGTGTGCTGGGGGGTTTCTGTTCTGACTGGGATTGGGGTTATACTTGCTGGATTAGACAATGAAAACTGTGGGAACAGGTGTTTATTACAAGTCCTCATGACAAACACTGTTGGATCTATATTATCCTTTTACCTCCCAGCTATCATAATTTTATGTATCTACCTAAAGATTTTCCTTGTTGCACAGAGACAGGCACGCAGCATCCACAACACAACAAAGTGTGGAGCAGCTGTCAGTAAGATGGAGAGGAAGGCCACCAAAACTCTGGCTATAGTGATAGGAGTGTTTCTTTTATGTTTGTGTCCTTTATTTTTTTGCATCACCTTTCTGCCTCTGACCAAAAGTTCACCACCCATTGCTGTGATTGAATCACTCAGGTGGCTCTTATTATCAAACTCAATGTTCAATCCATTTATTTATGCTTTCTTCTACAGCTGGTTCAGATCAGCTTTCAGAATGATCATTACTGGGAAAATATTTCAAGGTGATTTTACTAACTGTAAACTGCACTGACTACTGTTTGAAAAGTGATGGAGGAAATAATCAGATTTTTTTCTTAAGTAAAAATTATTACACATATGTAAGTGTGATGTGGAGCATGCACTTCTGTGGCTGTTTCTTTTTATCATTTATTCATCAATATAAAAGCTGGATTTTACTGCAGATTCTTTAAGGGTCAGTTATTGGTGTGTAATGTATATACAAAATAAAAATAATGATGATGCCTCTACAATTCCTGTCTTTAAAGCATTATAAATAAACTAGAAATATTAAAAAGTGAAAATACAATACAATAATAATAAGCAATGTTAAATTATTTATTAAAAGTATAACAACTAAGAATATAAACAGTGTTATAGTAAGCCACATATGCGCACATTAGGACCTCATGCAAAGTCTGTACTATAGACAACTGGGACAACAAACTCTAGCTGAGCCCCTTGTTTCATCACTGCAATACAGTCCCACACCTTTATGGAGAAGGCAAATCTTGGCTTAAAATAGACAACAAAATTAGGGGACGGGACAAGAGCTGAAAAACAAAATATATATATATACATATATACATACATATATACATATACATATATACATGTATATATATATATATGTATATATATATATATATATATATATATATATATATATATATATATATATATATATACATATATATAATATATATAATTTCTGTTCTTTTAGTAAAAGTAATTATGTTGTGTAACATATACATAAATATTAAATATACTCAAGAGAAAAAACTCTGTTTTTTGTAAGAAAAAGAACTCACACCCAGATTGCATATTCAAAAATATATATGTACACACACACACACATATATATATATATATATATATATATATATATATATATATATATATAGTATATATATATATATATATATATATGTATACATATATGTATACATACATATATATATATATATATATATATATATATATATATATATATATATATATATATATATATATATGTATACATATATGTATACATACATATATATGTACATATATATATACAGAACAAATTAAAAATTTCAGATCTATTTAATTCAAAAGAGAAGCAGCAGATTTTGTTTTGTTTTTATGAAACTAATTATCAAAATCATCCAAGCAACGTCATCATTTTAAATTTGATGAATGAATGAATGCAGCAGTCTGCAAAGCAGATAATCTAAAGCAGCAATTCAACACAATGACTGTTACCAGTTTTAATGCCAACCATGCTGCAAAATCAGATCACCACAAACAAAAAATAACAAACATTACAGCATCAGACAAACATTCTGTTTCTACTATCTGTAAATCAACATTGGTATGGGAGTAAGCAACAGCTGCATGGTTCATGAAAGCTTGCTAAAGCTAAAGAGACAGGTGTTGGAAATCTAGTGGTATTATGTGAGGATACAAGCGATGGCTAGATGGTTAGCATATCACAACACATTAATCTTGGGTATGACATCATGCTATTATTTCTTCACATATTTGAAATAATTTCAAGGCATTTGTTAGGTGATTTCTGTACTATTGCATGGGGTTCTGATTGTAAAACATATATTGAAAAACAACAATTATAATATTTTTCGATTTAAACATGAGGTATGTAACTGTAATCTGAAAAAAAGACTACGCAAGTTGTGATGATGCTGTTTGGTAATAGGCATGGTTTGATTGGTCAGTTTAATTGTCATGGTCTCCTGTCCCTGGTTGTGCAACAATATGGTAATTAGATGGAGTCTGATAAGTATTAAGATTCTGCACAGTGATACATGTGACAGCCAGCATTCATGCAGCCTTTAACATAGAGGTACTGGATGATAACTGACACTGGTAAACTATGCACAGTATGTATTATGATTTGTCTCTGTATTTCTGTATTAATAATAATATGAACTGTATTGAATTGTAGGTGACTGGAGACATGAAAACAGAAGTTAGTATCAACAGGACTGATGTAGTAACTGACACATATCACTGCTCTGAGATTGTTGACTTTAATAACATACCGGCAAACAGCCATTCCACTATATGTGGATTATTATACATTTTTATTGCTTTATTAGCTGGCATCACTATATGTGGAAACCTGCTTGTTATAATCTCCATTATTTACTTCAAACAGCTGCACACTCCTACTAACTTTCTCATCCTCTCTCTGGCTGTGGCTGACCTGATGGTTGGGATTATTGCCTTCCCTCTCAGCATGGTGTTCTCTCTCAACTCTTGTCTGGATTTTGAGAATTTATTCTGCAAAGTACGAGGCAGCTTTGATATTTGTCTCAGCACATCCTCTATTTTACACCTAGTTTGTATTTCTGTTGACAGATACTATGCAGTGTGTCAGCCTCTGACATACAGAGCTAAGATCAATCACTGTGTTGTTGTGATCATGATACTGATGTGCTGGGGGGTTTCTGGTCTGATTGGGATTGGGATTGTAATTGCTGGATCAAGCAATGAAAATTGTGGGGATAGGTGTTTAATAGAAGTCCTCATGGCAAACACTATTGGACCAACGTTAGCCTTTTACCTCCCAGTGATCATAATGCTGTGTATCTACCTGAAGATTTTCCTTGTTGCACAGAGACAGGCGCGCAGCATCCACAACACAACAAAGTGTGGAGCAGCTGTCAGTAAGATGGAGAGGAAGGCCACCAAAACTCTGGCTATAGTTCTGGGAGTGTTTCTTTTCTGCTGGTCTCCTTTCTATTTTTTCATCACCTTTCTGCCTCTTGCTAGTGACTCAGTACCTATTCCTGTGACTGAAACAGTCTGGCGGCTCTCATTATCAAATTCAATGCTGAATCCATTTATTTATGCTTTCTTCTACAGCTGGTTCAGATCAGCTTTCAGAATGATAATTTCTGGGAAAATATTTCAAGGTGATTTTACTAACTGTAAACTTCACTGACAGGAAATAGTCTGATTTTTGTGCCTGGCTATATGTATGTAAGTGTAATGTGGAGCATGTACTTAAAGTAATAAATATATGCCACAGAGAAAGAGGTTTTCTGTGGATATTATTTTTTATAGCTCATGAATGAATGTAAAAACTATGTTTTACTGTTAATTATTTCTAAGTAATGGTGTGTAAAATAATTTACAAAATGAAAACAATGATTCCAAAGTGCTAATGCCATATTTACCCATCATAAAACATCAAATGAGCGTGCGCCAAAAATCAGCTGTTGACCATGGCATTACCAGTAACATCTTCCCAACCTTCCTTGTCTCCTCCCCACTGTATTACTGCATCATCCCATCAACTCTTTAGAGAAACACTGTTGTGCGACCATGTTGAAATTTACAGTAAAGCGTGCTAAACTGCTCTTAAAAAGCAGTTCTTGCCCAACTTTCAGAACTTTGTGATTTCATACTTTTTAAAAGTAGTTTGAGCACTGACAGTTTTCTTCAGTAAAAGGATCACAAGATCTGTGCTGTTCTGTACTGTGTGTGCGGGAGTACGTTTCAACATACAACCAACGCACACTCAAAGTAGACATGAACACACAGGGTAGGGAGAGGAGACACCAAATGACTCTTAAAATGATAAAAATGTAACGAGACTACATTTATAAAGGTATATACTGTGGTAGAGGTCTTCAATTTATTACTATTGTTTATGAAAAACATGATGCCCTTTGCCTTTCTTATGGAAGTCTGCATGGCACTCACAAAAAATAATTGCCCACCCCTGATCTGAGGCCACACGGAGACAAAGCCAGTTAAATTTCAAAACATTTTCCATAAAGACAGCATTGCTTCAATGAATGCGTGCGTCCACACATATCCTCACAAAACCACTGAAAAATGTATATTACATATGCCAGGCCTGTGAGTGGTGCTGTAACACTACCACAGACCCATGCCAAAAACAAAAAAAAGAAGACATGGGGCATGCACACAAGCTTGTGTGATATAAACAGAATAAAATGGATCTAAAAACGTCTTAGTTATTGTCTACTTACTGCTTGCTGTTTTAGTAGAGGAGCTGTAGATTTTTCTGTAAAAGCAAAAACAAGTTTAGCAGTTTGTTCTTGTCAGAGGGAGCTCATGCGGGTCAAGGAAAAGGTGGAACTGTGACATCATTGTTAAAAAAAAGTTTCGTACTGAGAGTTTACATAAAAACATATCCACTGTAGGAGCCGGTTTTAGAAGTTATTTTTCTTAAGCTCCTCAAAGGCCGGATCCATGTGGATGAAACGCCTGTATTATTAGGATGGTCCGACTGGTGAACCCCGAGTGCAGCACACAGGAGGAACCCAAAATGGAGGCAGAAGAATAGTAGTAATAGCTAATGTCCATACACAGCAACACAGGAAGGCAACAGTACAAAAAGCGTGACCAGGGCAGTGACGTAGTCCAGAACAGTAGTCCAATAACCAGAGAGTGTGTCCGCAAGGCAAAGGTACAGGTGTGGGCAAGGCATAAGCACAATCCAGTCCAAAACCCAATGTGTGTCCGTGAATCAGTCCGCGAGGCAAAAAAGCCAGTAAAAGGGGCAAAGGAGGTACCCACAATCCAAAACAACAAAGACAATTTGATGGAGTCTGATAGTAGTAAGGTTCTGCACATTGATACATGTGACAGCCAGCAGGTTCTGTATTAATAATAATATGAACTGTATTGAATTGTAGGTGACTGAAGACATGAAAACAGAAGTTAGTATCAACTGGACCAATGTATTGACTAACACATATCAATGCTCTGAGATTGTTAACTTTAATAACATACTGGCAAACAGCCATTCCACTTTATGTCAATTATTTTATGTTTTTATTGCTTTATTAGCTGTTATCACTATATGTGGAAACCTACTTGTAATAATCTCCATTATTTACTTCAAACAGCTGCACACTCCTCTCCTATCCACCCTAAAACCAGTTCCAAATGTGTGTGTATTATTTTCACTGTAGAGGATGGTAAATCTCGTGTGCCCGTTCCCTTCCATCGCACTTCTTGTATTGCCACAATTCGTATCTGATATTTGTAGAGATCTTTAGCTAGATTTGCAAGAGCCCCTGCTCTGTGCACATTTAGAACATTCCATGTCCCAAAATAAAAATTGTGTCTTTTTCCTCGCGTTGGTAGCATCGAATGATCAGTCCAGTTTTTCACATTTGATTGACTTTTTGTAACCACACTCTTTTTACAGGATCGGGTGGTTGACCCTACGCCCAACCATTGGAAGGTTGCTCCTTACAGCCTTGCTGGCTTTTCTGTTAGGGTAGGTCCCTTAGCCTCATGAGCTCCCGCACTAACCACGAGACAGTGATATGTAAAGTCAAGCTCATCTGCCTTCTCCACCGTTGGGGTGATGCTACCCACTCTCTTCCACTTTCTAAGCCGTTGGCTGTGGTCTTCTTAGCTGCTCTTGGCTTTGCCGCTCGTCTTTGACCATATCGCCATGGGTGACCCTACCAGTAGCTATGCTACCGATGGTGTTGCTCTCAGATTCACCGCAGCTACTAGGCTCACCCACCACACAAGGTGGCAGTTACTCAAGTGAGAGATGAATACAATGTGCACTGCTCTGCTTTATTTTGACCTAGACCCACACTGTATGCTTGACCTGCGAGTGCATAGATAATGATCTACATGATGTATTTTAGCTGTATGCAATACTCACCTAGCCTGTCACCTGTAAAGCAATTATTACCAGTAAGTTAACACCATGGCCTGCACCAAAAAATGCAAATCCAACCTGGAAAAACTCAAATCTGAGTATGACATCATGCTATTATTTCTCCACATATTTGAAATAATTTCAAGGCATTTGTTAGGTGATTTCTGTACTATTGCATGGGGTTCTGATTGTAAAAAATATATTGGAAAAACATTAAAATTATAATATTTTTCGATTCAAACATGAGGTATGTAACTGTAATCTGTAAACAAAAGGGAGAGCAAAAAAAAAAGACTACGCAAGTTGTGATGTTGCTGTTTGGTAATAGGCATGGTTTGATTGGTCAGTTTAATTGTCATGGTCTCCTGTCCCTGGTTGTGCAACAATATGGTAATTAGATGGAGTCTGATAAGTATTAAGATTCTGCACAGTGATACATGTGACAGCCAGCATTCATGCAGCCTTTAACATAGAGGTACTGGATGATAACTGACACTGGTAAACTATGCACAGTATGTATTATGATTTGTCTCTGTATTTGTGTATTAATAATAATATGAACTGTTTTGAATTGTAGGTGACTGGAGACATGAAAACAGAAGTTAGTATCAACTGGACTGATGTAGTGACTGACACATATCAATGTTCTGAGCTTGTTAAGTTTATTAACATACCGGCAAACAGCCATTCCACTATATGTGGATTATTATACGTTTTTATTGCTTTATTAGCTGGCATCACTATATGTGGAAACCTGCTTGTTATAATCTCCATTATTTACTTCAAACAGCTGCACACTCCTACTAACTCTCTCATCCTCTCTCTGGCTGTGGCTGACCTGATGGTTGGGATTATTGCCTTTCCTCTCAGCATGGTTTTGTCTCTCAAATCTTGTCTGTATTTTGAGGGTTTATTTTGCAAAGTACGAGGCAGCTTTGATATTTGTCTCAGTACATCCTCTATTTTACACCTAGTTTGTATTTCTGTTGACAGATACTTTGCAGTGTGTCAGCCTCTGACATACAGAGCTAAAATCAATCACTGTGTTGTTGTGATCATGATCCTAATGTGCTGGGGGGTTTCTACTCTGATTGGGATTGTGATTGTAATTGCTGGGTCAAACAATGAAAACTGTGAGGACAGGTGTTTAATAGAAGTCCTCATGGCAAACACTATTGGAGCTATATTATCCTTTTACCTCCCAGTGATCATAATGTTGTGTATCTACCTGAAGATTTTCCTTGTTGCACAGAGACAGGCGCGCAGCATCCACAACACAACAAAGCATGGAGCAGCTGTCAGTAAGATGGAGAGGAAGGCCACCAAAACTCTGGCTATAGTTCTGGGAGTTTTTATTTTCTGCTGGTCTCCTTTCTATTTTTTCATCACCTTTCTGCCTCTTGCTGGTGACTCAGTACCCATTCCTGTGACTGAAACAGTCTGGCGGCTCTCATTATCAAATTCAATGCTTAATCCATTTATTTATGCTTTCTTCTACAGCTGGTTCAGATCAGCTTTCAGAATGATCATTACAGGGAAAATATTTCAAGGTGATTTTACTAACTGTAAACTTCACTGATTACTGTTTGAAAAGTGATGGAGGAAATAGTCTGACTTTGTGTCTGGCTATATGTATGTAAGTGTGATGTGGAGCATGTACTTAAAGTAATAAATATATGTATTGTTATGGTGATTCTTTTGAACAGAAGTGGACTAAAATAATACAAAATTGTCAATACACCACCTAAAAACACTTTAAAGATGATGGATCATCATCTGGTTAAGACCTGGTCCCCTTACGACTGGTATAGGCCTCAAATGACCCTGCGCCTAAAAATTTACATAGGCGGCAAAAGTCAGTTGTTGAGCATGGCATTACCGGTAACATCTGCCGAACCTTCCTTGTCTCTTCCCCATTGCATCATGTACTGCATCATTACATATACTCTTTGAATGCGTTTGAATGCCTGCGTCCACACATATGCCAGGCCTGTGAGTGGTGCTGTAACACTACCACAAACACATGCCAAAAAAAGAAAAGAAGACATGGGGCATGGACACAAACTTCTGTGATATAAACAGAATAAAATCGATCTAAAATCTTCTTAATTATTGTCCACTTGCTGCTCGCTGTTACAGCAGAGGAGCTGAATCCTTTGCTGCAAAAGCAAAAACAAGATCCGCAGTTTGTTGTTATAAAATAGCAACTGCTCCCCATGAATCACTGGAAAACTGGGCGTAGCTATGGCCCAATGGCCCCATGGAGGAACCGGAACTAATCCCGATGTGAACCGGAAGACACTACCACTTCCGGTCCTGTCAAAGTCTGGGACAATTCCTTGCATATACAATACAAAACTTTGTGAATATGCCCGCTCTCATCTGTGGCTGGACAGGGCTTAATTCTACATCCTGCTCTGTTTAAACACAGACGTTAGACTGTCACTGAAAATTTATGAACTAATATTACACAAGTGTAAAATCCATAGTTAGTTAGTTAGGATCTTGGGTATAACATCATGCTATTACTTCTTCATATGCTTCAAATAATTTAAATTGTATTTGTTGGAACTTTTTCAACTTTTTCAATTCTTTTTTTTTGTATTTTCAGTCACATAAAACAAATGCAGAAATGATATTATGATGCCGTTTGGTAACAGACCTGGGAGAGATTTTTTTTTCCTCATATACATGTTTTGATTGGTCAGTTTAATCCCTGGTTGTGTAACAATATGGTAATTAGATGGAGTCTGATAGTATCAAGGTTCTGCACAGTGATACATGTGACAGCCAGCATTCATGCAGACAGCCTTTAACACAGAGGTACTGGATGATAACTGACACTGGTAAACTATGTACAGTATGTATTATGATTTGTCTCTGTATTTCTGTATTAATAATAATATGAACTGTATTGAATTCTAGGTGACTGAAGACATGAAAACAAAAGTTAGTATCAACTGGACTGATGTAGTGACTGAATGTTCTGAGATTGTTAACTTTAATAACATACTAGCAAACAACCATTCCACTATATGTGAATTATTATATGTTTTCATTGCTTTATTAGCTGTTATTACCACATGTGGAAACCTGCTTGTTATAATCTCCATTATTTACTTCAAACAGCTGCACACTCCTACTAACTCTCTCATCCTCTCTCTGGCTGTGGCTGACCTGATGGTTGGGATTATTGTCTTTCCTCTCAGCATGGCATTCTCTCTCAAATCTTGTCTGTATTTTGAGGGTTTATTCTGCAAAATACGAGGGAGCTTGGATATTTCCTTGAGCACGTGTTCTATTCTGAATCTGTGTTGTATTTCTGTTGACAGATACTATGCAGTGTGTCAGCCTCTGACATACAGAGCTAAGATCAATCACTGTGTTGTTGTGATCATGATACTGATGTGCTGGGGGGTTTCTGCTCTGATTGGGATTGTGATTGTAATTGCTGGATTGAACAGTGAAAACTGTGGGAATAGATGTTTAATAGAAGTCCTCATGGCAAACACTGTTGGACCCATAATATCATTTTACCTCCCATTGATCATAATGCTGTGTATCTACTTAAAGATTTTCCTTGTTGCACAGAGGCAGGTGCGCAGCATCCACAACACAACAAAGTGTGGAGCAGCTGTCAGTAAGATGGAGAGGAAGGCCACCAAAACACTGGCTATAGTTCTGGGAGTGTTTCTCTTCTGCTGGTCTCCTTTCTTTCTTTATTTCCCTTTTCTGCCTCTTACTGGTGATTTAGTTCCCATTCCTGTGATTGAAGCTGTCAGCTGGCTTGCATTATCAAACTCAATGCTGAATCCATTTATTTATGCTTTCTTCTACAGCTGGTTCAGATCAGCTTTCAGAATGATCATTTGTGGGAAAATATTTCAAGGTGATTTTACTAACTGTAAACTTCACTGACTACTGTTTGAAAAGTTATCGAGGAAATAGTCTAGATTTTTGTGCCTGGCTAAAGTTAATTATATGTATGATGTGCTTAATCATGAATGTAAAAGCTGGATTTAACTGTGGATTATTTTCATGGGATAATATTTACAAAAAGAAAAGCAGCACATTTTAGGAGTTGGTTTTAATCATGTAGGTTATGTAGGTTTTTAATGTAAAAATGAAAAAAATTAAATGCTTATTTATTTTTCAAATTCAAAACATTGGTTTTTGTTCCTTTTTCTCTTTTCTCATTCAGCACAGGTAGAAAGAAGTGCTGACATGCACCAACTACATCGAGCAGACAGGACGCACCACAACAGAGGTTTCGGTGGATTCTTAAAATAAAATGCTGTGAGACTGAATTATTGCGGATTTAACATCGCTACTGGCAGACAAAACGCCACAGCCATGTACGAGGAGAGATTCAGTTTCTCAAAAGTAGAATAACAACATTTTATATGATATAACATGCTTTTCATAAGAGCAACATCATAAAGTAAAAGGCAGGGAGAGAAGCAGCAACTGTTCTTAGAGTGGAAGGTTAAAAGCTGCCCCATGTGTACACTATCGTTCAAAAGTTTGGGGTCACATAGAAATGTCTTTATTTTTTTTTGAAGACAAGATTATAGTAATCAGACACAGTTCAGACATTGTTAGTGTGGTAAATGACTATTCTAGTTAGAAAAAGGCTGACTTTTAATGGAATATATACAAAGGTATAAAGAGGCCCTTTTCCAGCAACCATCACTCCTGTGTTCTAATGGTACATTGTGTTAGCTAATTGCGTTAAAAAGGTTAACTGATGTTTAGAAAACTCCTGTGAAATGATGTTAGCACAGCTAAACTGTTATGCTGATCAGAGAAGCTATAGAACTGGCCTGGAGACCCCAAACCTTTGAAGGGTAGAGTACATGTCAAGTCAAGTCGATTTTATTTATAAAGCACATTTAAAACAACTTTCATTGACAAAGTGCTGTAAACCAGAGTCAATCACACATTAATAAAATCAAAGTAAAATAATAACACTACAGTAGACAAGATAAAAGACATAAGAGATAAAAGCCAAGGTGAGCTGTCTATTAAAGGTAGGGTAGGAGATTTCATTCTGATGCACTTTTTGTTAAATTAGTGTAACTTCTCTTTACAATCCGATAGAAACCAATTAGTTCGACAGTTTCACATTAAAACGAAGAATATTAATCATCTGTGGAAGCTATAAAATGCTAAAAACATCAGCCAATCCAACGAGGCGCACCTGCGCGGAGTATTGGTTGGTTGTCACATTCTTGCTGCTCTGCGCGCACCAGAGAGGTAGGTGCATGATGGCCGAAGTCACCGACTGGTTGGGAGGCGTGGCATCAGGGTGAACTCGAGAGAAAGGGGCGTGTGTTTATTTTCAAAATCTGGCTGACTCTCACTGAGTTTTCAAAATCTCCAACCCTACCTTTAAGTGTTACAAGCCAAAGAAAACAACATGTGTTGATACATGCTTTGTAACCCAGTGTCATACTTGTAGAGAGGACATTAACCATCAGGTAAAAAGGCAGATTACTGTGTGACTTTGTGAATCTCACAAGAGTGTAGAACACGCTACACTTCTAAAATGCTTCTGGTGTAAACTGATGTTGTGTGAGAGCCGTGTGTATTACGTCGGTAAAACGCTACGCTTTTGCATGTGGTGTAAATCCAGGGTTAGTCAAATCAGTCCAGATAATACTTACTTCTGTTTTGGTGTCTTCAGTCACCAATCAGTGACATTAAACCTTAGCCAGCCAACAGTCATAGTAATTGTGGTGACCTAGGCGAGAATAT
Source organism: Parambassis ranga (assembly GCF_900634625.1). Taxonomy (NCBI): domain Eukaryota; kingdom Metazoa; phylum Chordata; class Actinopteri; family Ambassidae; genus Parambassis; species Parambassis ranga. Next base: position 13,084,956 of record NC_041043.1, read on the forward strand.
GGCATCTCAAGCTTAATCACGGGACACTAATTTTTTCCATGACCACCCACCCACTCCCCATCATGTGGGAGGCGCCCAACGTGACTGACTATGTTGCCTACGCCAAGGGCCTGAGACACTGGAGTTACTTCCATAAGGACGAGCTACATTCAAGTACATAAGTACACATTTCTTATGTTTACTGACTGCATATTTTCTCAACTCAACTCAACTTTATTTATTAAGCACTTTAAAATCAACCTTGTTTGCCAAAGTGCTGTACACCAATGTAAAAGCATATAAAACATATAGGACACATACAAATAAACAAATAAAAGCAAAATAAAATATAAAACAATAACAGCCAACATCTCTGACTAAGTAAATACATTTGACAGTCATCAGCATAACAGTGGAATGTGACAACATGCTTTCTGAGAATAGATCCAAGAGGAAGTAGGGAGAAAAGAAGAGGGCCAAGTATAGAGCCTTGAGGCACTCCACACAAGCCTTAAGTGAGAGGAGAGAGCCTCAACATCGCAATTTGAGTCCAGAGCTTCAGTTGTGTATAACACTGAGTTGAAAGCCGTGGAGAACTGAGCGGCAGTGGAAGAGTTAATAACACCACTGCGGTGCACAGGAGCACGAGGTTTAACCGTGTGACAGGGCAGAGGTACCTCAAACACAAAAGGCATGTGGTCTGAGAACACAGCAGCACAGACCTCTAAACTAGAAACAGTAAAACCATGGGATAAAACAAGATCAACAGTGTGCCCCCGTTCATGTGTAGGATCAGACACATGCTATACAAAATTAAAATCACTATGCCTCCTCCGCGACCTAACATCCTGGGAGAGTTAAAGTATGTGCAGTCAGGTGGCAAAAGTTCACAAAGAGCGCTGGATTCCCTCGTAGTCATCCATGTTTCTGTTATGCACAGAAAATCAAACCGGCGCAACGTAATGAAATCCTTAAGGATAACATTTTGTTTGCGAGTGATCTAGGATTCACCAGGACCATCCGGATCTAGGGAACGCCGCAAGACGAAACAACAACAGTCGGATCCAAATTCTTGCAAAACAGATGTCAGGAGAGCACGCCAAGCAAGCTTTCAGCTTCACTGCATTTTCCCCTGCGTCTATGCCCTCTGCGTGCAGGTGGAGGCGGAACACTGTGAAGGTAAGCCGGTATAGCAGAGAAAACCTGGGGGCACAAAGTTTTCGATCCATCTTGTTCAAACTGCCCCTAAATTTTCTAAGGACGGTCGAAGATTTAGGAGGGTTTGGTGATCATACACCAGTAAAGAGTTCCCCCTGTTTTGCATGACCCTTGTCAAAAAACAGAAACAGAAACGATTATGTAAACAATAAACTGAAATGACAATATTTTCCATCACCTAAATAAACACAGGCTGTGTATAATAGTTTTACTTGTGCACTATTGCATGTAGTTGTGGTTGAAAGCAAGTATGTTGCTCCTCAGTCACGATGCCGGTACAGTGTATTCAGAATATGTTACTCAGATTAAGTAATGTAACGGAATACATTACAAATTACGTTTTAGGGCATGTAGTCTGTATTCTGTAACTAAACACTAAGTTTTCGTCCCAACACTGCATACATACGTCGAGAGAGCTGGAGGTTGGAAACAAACATCAAGGGGGCTTTAAAACCACAGGCTCATGGTGTTCGATTGGTCAGTTTGTGATGTCTCCTGTCTCTGGTTGTGTAACAATATGGTAATTAGATGGAGTCTGATAAGTATTAAGATTCTGCGCAGTGATACATGTGACAGCACATGCATGGACCTTCATCACAGGTACTATAATATGTTATAATATGTACAGTATGTATTATGATTTGTCTCTGTATTTCTGTATTAATCATATGAACTGTATTGAATTGTAGGTGACTGAAAACATGAAAACAGAAGTTGCCTTTAACTGGACTGATGTAGTGACTGACATATATCACTGCTTTGAGATGGTTAACCTGAATAATGTAGTGGCAAATAGAAATTTCACTGTATGTCGATTATTTTATGTTTTTATTGCTTTATTAGCTGTTATCACGATATGTGGAAACCTGCTTGTTATAATCTCTATTATTTACTTCAAACAGCTGCACACTCCTACTAACTCTCTCATCCTCTCTCTGGCTGTGGCTGACCTGATGGTTGGGATTATTGCCTTTCCTCTCAGCATGGCGTTCTCTCTCAAATATTGTCTGGTTTTTAAGAATTTATTCTGCAAAGTACGAGGCAGCTTTGGTATTTCACTGAGCACATGTTCTATTCTGAATCTGTGTTGTATTTCTGTTGACAGATACTATGCAGTGTGTCAGCCTCTGACATACAGAGCTAAGATCAATCACTGTGTTGTTGTGATCATGGTCCTGATGTGCTGGGGGGTTTCTGCTCTGATTGGGATTGGAATTGGAATTGCTGGTTTAAACACTGAAAACTGTGGGGACAGGTGTATAATAGAAATCCTCATGGCTACAACTGTTGGACCTATATTAACCTTTTACCTCCCAATGATCATAATGTTGTGTATCTACTTAAAGATTTTCCTTGTTGCACAGAGACAGGCGCGCAGCATCCACAACACAACAAAGTGTGGAGCAGCTGTCAGTAAGATGGAGAGGAAGGCCACCAAAACCCTGGCTATAGTTCTGGGAGTGTTTCTCTTCTGCTGGTCTCCTTTCTTTCTTTATTTCCCTTTTCTGCCTCTCACTGGTGATTCAGCTCCCATTCCTGTGATTGAAGCTGTCAGCTGGCTTGCATTATCAAACTCAATGTTAAATCCATTTATTTATGCTTTCTTCTACAGCTGGTTCAGATCAGCTTTCAGAATGATCATTACTGGGAAAATATTTAGAGGTGATTTTACTCACTGTAAACTGCACTCATTACTGTTTGAAAAGTGATGAGAAAATAGAAAACACTTATATGTACAGTATGTAAGTGTGATGTGCTTATTCATGAATAAAAAAGCTGGATTTAACTGTGGATTATTTTCATGGAATAATATTTACAAACAGAAAACTCCAAAAGTCCAAAAAGAAAAGCAGCACATTTTAGGAGTCGGTTTTGATAAAACTAATACTAGTCATGTAGATTTGTAATATAAAAATAAATCCTTATGTATTTTTCAAACTCAAAACAGTGTTTTTTGTTCCTTGTTCTTTTTTCCCCGATTCAGCACAAGTAGAAAGAGGCGCTGACATTCGAGTAGCGTATGAGAACTTTATGAGAAAAGAGTCATGCAAACATTTATATTTCCTATAGGAAAGGTTATCTTAAATAGCTTCTGCTATGATCTGGTGTTATATAGAAATGAAATTGACTTGACCTGATGATGGGGAAACACTGAACTGATTCTTAAATATGTTGAATGTTGGATAATTAGGATATATATATTTTGTGCTCATCTATGGTATTTCCAGAGTGTTAAAAGTAGAAAAACCCTCAACAATGTGAACCGAACCGAAACCCGTGACCTCAGAACCGTGATACGAACCGAACTGTGGATTTAGTGAACCGTTCCACCCCTAATCAGTAATGACTTCCTAGTTGGTGCAAATTAGTTTTTTTTTTAATATGTTCTAAAATCTTATTGCTGAATAATCAATAAGGTCACTGATGATGTCTGCTATTTGTGTTGATTAGATTGATATAATAACAACAGTAAGAAGGAACATGCTTTTATGCTAAGCTGATTATTAAACTGCTGTTATGAGTTAAAAAAGAAGGCTAAGAAATACTATTTTACTGACTGCAGACAGAGGAGGTGCTACATTTAATCTCAGTAATACATTCTAACATTGAGGAGAAAGGCTTTGCATGATGTCACTGTAGTTAAAAACAATCTCGAGAGGGAGAAGAGAAGAGTGAGAGCTCTGAAGCCGATTCTGCTTTCCAGTTTGAAAAAAAAAATCAAGAAACTGAAAACAAAATAAAATAAAAAAACAAATGCATCTCATTTGTCAATTATTATAAGTCATGGACACTAGATTAATTCTATCTAACTTGGAAGCTAATTAAATAAAAACAAACAAAAACAATAAAAGCCTATTAACATCTGGCAGCAATCGGACCTGTGGTGTAGAATCATTTAAAACCCAACATCTGTAACTGGTCTGCCTCACCAGAAATAAAAAGAAACTGGAAACTAGCATTGAGATGATGTAAACAATGTACTGCAAGTCAGTTTGTCCATGGAGCAGACATTGAAGAGCAAAAGGCAACATGGAGGTGTGGAGGCCTGATCCCTGCAGCAAGCAGACATCATGTAGTTTATGCAACAGATTATCACAGAGATCGGCTGTAATAATTAATCAAATAGTAACTCTAATTCTACATCCTGTTATGTTTACAGGTTTGGTCAGAGATGCTTGAAAAAACAGTAAGAGTCAGCAAGATTTTAAAAACAACAATTAAAAACTACAACCCACTTCTCAGGAGGACATTGCAAAAATCTTCAGGTTTGTACCAGCACATTACTTTCCTAGGTTTTGTCACATCACAGAAAACTACCTGCTGTACGTCTAAATCTCAATGGCCAGTGCCTCTCTGTGTGTTTGCTGACCAGGAACTGACAGGCTTCAAGGTGGTAACTTCTTTGTATGAACTCTAACACACTGAAATAACTTAGGTCACTACTTATTCAAAGCTAAGATACCAACATAATGTAAACGGCATAAAAAAATGCTCAAAAACGCTAATGACCAACAATAGATCTACATCTTAGGCTTTATTTAAGTTACACGTTAGCAACCTTAGCCTAGTGAAACCTCACAGAGTACATAACATTAACGATCGCCTCAAGAAATGTAAGTTAAGATGATGATGAATGATGTAAAATAGTTGCTTTTTCAAACACTGTTTTTCTTTTATGACTGCTTGGTATTTTCTCTGCCATCATAGTCTGATTCTCCTGAAGATTCCGAAGTTGCAACTGTTGACCAGTTGAACAATGACCTCTGCACTGTACATCACACGTGACAAGTGCACTGAAATTCTTTGGTAGTTGCACGGCAAACAAGTTTGAATCCAACACTGCAACGACTTGAACAGGATCACACACAATGATTGGCTACTGTTTTAGAGCCCTGTCACTTCCACGGACGATTAATATTTTTGTTTTGACAGGAAAGCATTTCTTTCATTCAGTGTAAAAAGATAAAAAAGAAAGATCTTCTTCTCTATGTAGAGAAGATTGAAGCAAGGCGTCTGTCAATCTTCTCTATGTACTATGACCTGAATCAACAACACAGCTTCTCTGCCATCAAATGGAGGTATTACATGGAAAGTTCAACTAGTGGTATTATGTGAGGATACAAGCAATGGCTAGATGGTTAGCGTGCCACAACACATCAATTTTGGGTATGACATCATGCTATTATTTCTTCACATATTTGAAATAATTTTAAGGCATTTGTTGGGTGATTTCTGTACTATTGGACATAGTTCTGATTGGTTGGTTCGGTGAATTTATTAAAAAACATTCAAATTATAAAATTCATTCAATTTAAACATGAGTTATTCAACTGTAATGTGGAAAAAAATGGAGATCAAAAACAAAACAAAAACTGACCATACACAAAAATGTTATGATGTTTGAATACAGACATGGTTTGATTGGTCAGTTTAATTGTCATGGTCTCCTGTCATTGGTTAGTGAACAATATGGTAATTAGATGGAATTTCATAAGTATTAAGTTTCTACACAGTGATACATGTGACAGCCAGCATTCACGCAGACAGCCTTTAACACAGAGGTACTGGATGATACCTGACACTGGTAAACTATGTACAGTATGTATTATGATTTGTCTCTGTATTTCTGTATTAATAATAATATGAACTGTATTGAATTGTAGGTGACTGAAGACATGAAAACAGAAGTTAGTATCAACTGGACTGATGTGACTAACACACGTCACTGCTCTGAGGTTGTTAACTTTAATAACATACCGGCAAACAGCCATTCCACTATATGTGGATTATTAAATGTGTTTATTGCTTTATTAGCTGTTATCACCTCATGTGGAAACCTGCTTGTGATAATCTCCATCATTTATTTCAAACAGCTGCACACTCCTACTAACTCTCTCATCCTCTCTCTGGCTGTGGCTGACCTGCTGGTTGGGATTATTGTCTTTCCTCTCAGCATGGCATCCGCTGCAAAATCTTGTCTGGATTTTGATGTTTTATTTTGCAAAATACGAGGGAGCTTTGATATTTCACTGAGCACATGTTCTATTCTACACCTGGTTTGTATTTCTGTTGACAGATACTATGCAGTGTGTCAGCCTCTGACATACAGAGCTAAATTCACTCAACGTGTTGTTGTTGTTATGACCCTTATATGCTGGGGGGTTTCTGCTGTGATTGGGATTGTGATTGTAATTGCTGGATTAAACAATGAAAATTGTGGAGATAGGTGTATGATAGACATCCTTGTGGCAAACACTGTTGGAGCTGTATTATCCTTTTACCTCCCAGTGATCATAATGCTGTGTATCTACCTGAAGATTTTCCTTGTTGCACAGAGACAGGCGCGCAGCATCCACAACACAACAAAGTGTGGAGCAGCTGTCAGTAAGATGGAGAGGAAGGCCACCAAAACACTGGCTATAGTGATGGGAGTGTTTCTTTTCTGCTGGTCTCCTTTCTTTCTGTGCATCACCTTTGTACCTCTTACTGGTAAATTAGCACCTATTTCTGTGAATGAATCAGTCAGGTGGATTGCATTATCAAACTCAATGTTCAATCCATTTATCTATGCTTTCTTCTACAGCTGGTTCAGATCAGCTTTCAGAATGATAATTTCTGGTAAAATATTTCAAGGTGATTTTACTAACTGTAAACTGCACTGATTACTGAAACAAAACAAATTGTCCTTCATAAAATTAACAGATTACAATATCCATAATCAGGGGGAAACAAAAACAAAAAAAAAACAACCTTGAGCTAAGGATGTCATTTATCGCTACCACTAGAGGTTGCCAAATCAAGTGAAACAATTCTGATTTCCCTCTCAGTGAGAACTGAATTTTCTCCAATTGTAGGTGTTAGGGCTGAGAGGGAGGGAGGTTCTCTATTTGTCCAATTTAGTAAAATTAATCTTCGTGCCAGTAACAACACGTGATTAAGGAAATTTCTGATCTGATTTTTTTTTAGGTAAAAATGATTACACATATGTAAGTGTGATGTGGAGCATGTACTCAAAGTATTAAATATATGCTGTAGTGAACAATGTTCCCTCTTGCTGTTTCATCACTCATTCATTAATGTAAAAGCTGAATATTACTGCAGAGTCAATAATTAGTGTGTAATTTAAATAAAAGGAAAGTGATGATGTTTAAATGTGATGGAAGAAATGCTACTTGAGGATCTTTTCCTCAAGCAAAATTGACCAAAATAACACTTATTTACTTCTTAATAATCAATATTAAAGCTGGCCTGTACTGCTGATTCGTTGAGAAGACTGAAGCAAGGCGTCTGGACATGTAGAGTTTTCTTGAAGACGTTTTGCTGCTCATCCAAGAGGCTTCATCAGTTCTAACTGTTTGGTGGGGGTTCGCTTGGATGAGCAGCGAAATGTCTTCAAGAAAACTCTACAAGTCCAGACACCTTGCTTCAATCTTCTCTACGTATTATGACCTGGATGACTGAGAATCTTCAGCAACATGTTTACTGCTGATTGTTTTTATGGTGAAACATTGGTGTGTACATGTTTTTTTAGAGGGAAAGTAATAAGCCCAAAGTGATGCCCCCACAGTGGCTGCCTTAAAACATTCAAAATAACCAGAATTAAAAAGGCATTATTAAAGTGTGAAAACAACAACAGGCATCCTCAAACACAGGCAAGTATATGAAACTTTGAAGTCATGTGGGTTTTTTGTTTCAGTTGTAATTGTTTATCAATCTCAAAATACATTTTTCCTCTCATTTCTCACTTAGCACAAAGAGGTAGAAAGATGTGTTGATGGAGAAGAAGGAGTAGAGAACTGTGCAATAAAACATTTAGTACATTTCACTTTATGTTACTGCCTTCTCTCAATCAAAGGTAATATTGTTTTGGTGACTCTTCAAACAAACAAGGTGCTACATTTAATCTATTCAGTGATAAAATCCAGCATTTCAGAAAGAGGCTTTGTATGTCACTTTATTTACCACCACATAATGCTGAAGAGAGAGGAGGACTATGTTGCAGATATGAAGCAGACTATGCCCTCTTGTTTGGAAACATCTGTGGTGTAGAAGCATTTAAAACAAACTTCATAATTGTTTCTCTGCTCCACCACAAGCAAGAAGAACTAGAAAGTAGTACTGAGATCATTTAAACAATAAACTATAAATGAGTTCATGAAGTCCATGAAGCAGACATTGAAGAGCAAAAGGCAACACTAAGAGATGGAGGCCCAAGTCTTGCAGGAGCCTGAGCTTGTGCAGGTGGCTAAGCGCTACCGGATAGAAATAGTCAGGTTGTCTCCATGCACAACTTGGGCTCTGGAATCAACTCCTTTAGAGAGGTTTGACTCCTCCACTCCACAGTGAGTGGTGGCAGGCTGGTGTGGGCTTGCTTAAAGCTCCCTAGCTCAGCTGCCATGTGTTGGGAGTTTTCCCCCGTAAATAAGAGGGTCTGCATCTTTGGGTTTGGGAGAGGTCTCGCTAGGTAGTTTCAGCTTACAGGCCTAACAGCAGTGCAGAGTACTCAACCTTCTTAGAGTCCCTGGGAGGGATACTGGAGGGTGCTCTAACTGGGGACTCAGATTGCTGGGGGTTTTAAATGCCCACATGGGCAATAACAGTAATACCTGGAGAGGAGTGATGAGGGAATGTCCTCACCGAGTGGTGTTTTGTTATTGGACTTCTGTGCTGGACAAACCTGGCAGAACCTAACATATTGTGAGGGTCTGTTTGGATCATTTGGCTGAACTCAGGAGAGCTTCAACCAGATTCCATCTGGGGACATTGAAGCTGCGGCCGTAAAGTGTCCGGTGCCTGTCATGGTGGCAATCCTTGAACCGGGTGGTGGACACCGAAAGTCAGGGATGCCGTCAAGCAAAGAAAGGAGTCCTATCAAGTCTGGGTGGCTTATGGGACACATGAAGCAGCTGATAGTTATCGGCAGACCAAGCGTGCTGCAGCTAGGTCAGTTGTGGAGGCAAAAACTGGGGTCTGGGAGGACTTTGGAGAGGCCATGGAGGAGGACTATTGGTCGGCCTCAAAGTGATACCGGCATCTCAGAAAGGGAAAACAGAAGTTCACCAACACTGTTTACAGTGGAGGTGGGGACTTATTGACTTTGACTGGGGATGTTGTTGGATGGTAAAAGAAGTACTTTAAGGATCTCCTCAATCCCACCACACGCCTTCCATTGAGGAAGCAGAGATTGGGGACTTAGTGGTGGACTCGCTTATCACCTGGGCTGAAGTTGCAGACGTAGTCAAAAAGCTCTGTGAAGAAAGGCACCAGAGGTGGATGAGATCTGAAGGCAGAACCATAACACTCTGGATGTGGTAGTGCTGTGTTGGCTGACACATCTCTGCAACATCGCATAGCAACCGGAAGCAGTGCCTCTAGATTGGCAGACCAGGAATCGGAGGGTGTGCTCCAACTACAGGGGGATCTCACTCCTCAGCCTCCCTGGGAAAGTCTATGCCAGAGTACTGGAGAGGAGAATTCAACCTATAGTCAAACCTCAGGTTCGGGAGGAACAATGCGTTTTTCTTCCTGGCTGTTGTGAAGTATATAAGGTTATTTACGCACTGACATGTACTCGATTATATATGCTGACACTTTGAGAAAAACACATCTATAACTCTTACAGAGAGTTAGGGAGGAACTCTTTGATGCGGTGAAGGCCCAAGCAGTAGGAGGCACGGACGTAAGATAAATCATCCAACATAGAAGGGACAAAGTGTTTCATAGTCATAAATATGTTAGACCAATTATTATAATTAGTAGGTGGAGATAAAGGGGCAACATGTCCCAATATGGGAATACCTACGAGGGTCTTGACAAATTGTTTATGTATTATGCAAATGTACCTCACTTTTCAATAAAACTAGCCTCTGTCCAGGGAGGGGCAGAAACACTTATGGAGGAGAGTGAAGCAGACTGAAAGGCCTGTGTTCACTAAGTGCTTCTCCCTTTGCAAAGGCGAAACTATACACCAAGTGTATTGTCTTTCACTCAATGTTCTGATCACAGAAGACGGACTGTGATGATCCGGGGTGACCAGGGAAGGTCATGACACCGTGGAACACTGGACTAGTTCTATACCCTCTTCAGGGTACTAGAGGGTTCATGAGAGTTTGCCCAACCAGTCCATGTGTTTTGCGTCCGACCGTGTACGTCGGAGCATCTTGTAGTGGGTGCTCTGGGAATATAGGGTCCAAGGCCCTCTGCCAAGGGTCCAGTCCCTGTATGACTGGAGCAGGAGTTTGGTTAGCATTGCCTGCAGTTAGTCAGACCTTTTTCCGCTGCATGTTGGACGCAGGAATGCCTTTTGTCACCGGTTCTGTTCATAATTTTTATGAAAGTGGTCTTACGTGTTGTTACGTTATGTTGTTGATAAAACAGCAGGTTCTAAAATCAACATAGATGCAATGTAACAGCCAATTTAAATGTTTATTATTAATGTTGTTATACAGGACTTTATTGACAAGATTGGGAAAGTTCTAATGGACCCAGATAATACAATAGTTTTGTTTAATGTCACCTCATTGTTTACCTGCATCCCTACACCCGAAGCACTCACAGACAGAACATACCTCACACATCTGTGACCTACTGGACCTCCGCCTGACCACTACCTATTTCCACTACAGTGGCAATTTTACAGGTAGAAGCAAAGCTGCACCATGGAGTCACAAATAGTGGCCAAACTCTACATACAGAATGTAGACAGAAGATCACAGAGATATGTGGATGACACCTGGGTCAAAATCAAGACTCATGAAGTGAAACGTTTTTAAAATAATAATTGGACCGTACAGTTCACATTAAAGGACTATGGGTGCTGCATCTGGTCTTAAGACAATGACAGGGTAGAAAGAATATCACGATATAAGTGATTATATCAAGTGCTGAGTGCACTGGTAGAACAGCAGATCAAACCGCAAAGGATGATACTAATCTGCTTTCCTTCAGTGGGGAAGAAGACGCAGTAGCATTGGGAAAACCTAACATGTTGAACACCAGTGGTTTGACCTTGATAATGCCCATGGAAGTCAAAGGTCAAATGGTTTAGGACTAAAAAATGTTACAGAAAAACCAACAGTTCAATCTGAACAGGCTTACACTGAAAATCAACTGGGAACAAACAAAAGGGAGAGAAAAAAAATATACAATGTGTTTGATTGGTCCGTTTAATTGCCGTGGCCTCCTCCTCTCTGGTTGTGCAACAATATGGTAATTAGATGGAGTTTGATAAGTATTAAGGTTCTGCATGTGACAGCCAGCATTCATGCATGGACAGCCTATAACACAGAGGTACTGGATGATAACTGACACTGGTAAACTATATACAGTATGTATTATGATTTGTCTCTGTATTTCTGTATGAATAATAATATGAACTGTATTGAACTGTAGGTGACTGAAGACATGAAAACAGAAGTTAGTATCAACTGGACTGATGTAGTGACTGACACATATCAATGCTCTGAGATTGTCAATGTCAATAACTTTCTGGCAAACTATAATTTCATCATTTGTGGATTACTATATGTTTTCATTGCATTATTATCTCTTATCACTATATGTGGAAACCTGCTTGTAATAATCTCCATTATTTACTTCAAACAGCTGCACACTCCTACTAACTCTCTCATCCTCTCTCTGGCTGTGGCTGACCTGATGGTTGGGATTATTGTATATCCTCTCAGCATGGCGTTCTCTCTCAGCTCTTGTCTGTATTTTGAGGGAGTATTCTGCAAAATACGAGGGAGCTTTGATATTTGTCTCAGCACATGTTCTATTCTGAACCTAGTTTGCATTTCTGTTGACAGATACTATGCAGTGTGTCAGCCTCTGACATACAGAGCTAAAATCAATCACTGTGTTGTTGTGGTCATGATCATGATATGCTGGGGGGTGTCGGTTCTGACTGGGATTGGGGTTATAATTACTGGATTAAACACTGAAAACTGTGGGAACAGATGTTTAATAGAAGTCATCATGGCAACCACTGTTGGACCCATAATATCCTTTTACCTCCCAGTGATCATAATGCTGTGTATCTACTTAAAGATTTTCCTTGTTGCACAGAGACAGGCACGCAGCATCCACAACACGTGTGGAGCAGCTGTCAGTAAGATGGAGAGGAAGGCCACCAAAACTCTGGCTATAGTTCTGGGAGTGTTTCTTTTCTGCTGGTCTCCTTTCTTTCTTTATTTCCCCTTTGTGCCTCTTGGTGGTGATTCAGCTCCCATTCCTGTGATTGAAACACTTAACTGGCTTGCATTATCAAACTCAATGCTGAATCCATTTATTTATGCTTTCTTCTACAGCTGGTTTAGATCAGCTTTCAGGATGATCATTTCTGGGAAAATATTTCAAGGCAATTTTGCTAACTGTAAACTGCACTGATTACTGTTTGAAAAGACACAGAATAAGTACTCTGATCCTTTTATAAAGTAAAAAGAATTATACATATATAAGAGTGCTGTGAAATATGTAAACTATTAAATATATGCAATAAGGAAAATATGTTCCATGTGGTTATTATTTCTTATTCATGATTATTATTCATGAATGTAAAATCTGGATTTTGTTAGTATTTTAATGGGATACTATCGGTGTGGAGAATAATAATAATAATAGGATGAGTAATGAGTCCGATTTGATGCTTTTCCAATGCCTGTCTTAAAACATAAAAATTTTTTTTTTAAAAACATAAAACGGTAAATAAGAAAAGCATTAGACATCCTTACTTTCTTTCTGTGAATGAATCAATCAGGTGGCTTGTATTATCAAACTTAATGTTCAATTCATTTATTTATGCTTTCTTCTACAGCTGGTTCAGATCAGCTTTCAGGATGATCATTTCTGGAAAAATACTTCAAGGTAATTTTTCAAACTGTAAACTGCACTGACTACTGTTTGAAATTTGGTGTATAAGTAATCTAATCTTTTCCTTAAATCAAAATAATAAATGTTTAAAATTGTAATCTGGAATGTATTTAAAGCATTAAATATATGCAAAAGAGAAAAACATTCTTCTGATTCTTATTTTTTTTACTCATTTGTATCAACTGTAAAAAGCTTGTTTTGGTTCACAAGCTGGCATTCTGCCAGGTGTGAGCCGAGGCATTATACTTGTGCTAATGAGTGCAGAATGTCTTGTCTGTGACAGAGCCTCTTTGGGGTAAATGGAACTTTAACTGAGCAATGTGTACAAATGTGATGAAACATAGGTTTAAGTGATTTGGTTAAGTTTTCTGACTGATCCACGTTTCAAAGAAAATGATGCCTCATCAGAGATTAAAGGTAGGGTAGGAGATTTTGAAAACTCAGTGAGAGTCAGCCAGATTTTGAAAGTAAACACATGGCCCGTTCTCTCGGAGCTCACCCCGAAGCTACGCCTCCCAACCAGTCTGTGACTTCGGCCATCATGCACGTACCTCTCTGATGCGCGCAGAGCAGGAACAGAGCAGCCAACCAGCCAACTATATGCGCAGGTGCGCCTCATAGGATTGGCTTTAGATTTAGATTGTTTTTAGCATTTTATAGCTTCCACAGATGATTAATCGTTTTAAAGCGAAACTGCCGAACTAATCGGTTGCTATCGGATTGTAAAGAGAAATTACAATAATTTAACAAAAAGTGCATCAGAATGAAATCTCCTACCCTACCTTTAAAAACAATTCTGCCAGTTTCTTTCTATTATAAACAAGGAACCTTTCCCCTCTGTGAGTTCCCACCTTGCTATGCCTGTGGGATCCTAAAAGGTCGGAACTGTGTAAACACCCAAATGTAAGATGAGAACATAGAAATATGACATCAAAGTAAAGAATCGAAACTATGGTACATTATATGATACATAAACAACTAGATATTACATAATACAAGGTCAATTCAAAAACAATGGTTACTGCGCCAATACCAGGCTGATTTTTATAATTCTGCAAAGGATTTCAGGCCTTGAACCCAAACGTTAAAGAATAAGATGTAAGAGGAAAACGTTGTTATAAAACAGGCTGAGATACTGAAGCTACTTACATCACAATGCCCCGTGCTGTAATTACAGATTGTTTATGTCTGACAGTATATTGCCATACAAAGCATAAACCAAACTGGCTCTAGGGTGGTGCAAATAATTAACTGTCCATGAGGTCTATGAAGCAACCAGTGAAACTGAGAAGAACACCGAGAAGTCGCCTGATGTCCGTCAATAATAATATTGAAACTAATATTATTATTATGTTTATTCATTCAGCAGATATTTTTGTCCAAAGGCACTAAAAAAGATGAAGCTAGACAATTACAGAGAAGCCCCAAGTAAGAAACAACAAGCACTACAATAGACTACTATCGATATCTAACGATATCCAGTTACGAGTATGAGTGGCAGGAGAACAGGTGGAGATAACCACCTGTTTGAAGTGGTATGCATTTTGATGTAATTGGAGAGGACTGGGATGAATAGCCTTTCCATCTAAAACTATGCATTGTTCTGTTGTTAGACTTGGGTGCTGGTCATGGCCTAACCGCCACAAACACCATGTTTGAACATACAATCGCACATTGTGCTAGGATGCCTCCAGTGCAACTTGATAACCTTATACTTGTGTCATCAGCACTCAGGTTCAGAGAGGAACTGAGCTTTCAACTGATCACCACCTGGTCTGGAGTTGGATCAGGTGGCAGGGAGGATGCTGGACAGATCCCCAAGTAGTGAAACTTACAACCATAAGGAACAATGCTACCTCCATCCTCGCCTTGGAACACTGGACAACCTCTGCTCCCTCGCTAGGGAACACACACACGATATTCGTCAACAGTAGTCGCGATTCTGATTGGACAACTCCAACAATGAAACAGAGGTTGGAGAATATTACAGCAACAATTACTGTGTATCCCAGCACACACAGTGACACACTGATGATATTGAAGGTTTGACTTGTGAACGGTTAATGACTGATTTTCTTCTTCTGTTGCTGATCATATAGTTTGAATTGAGGATCTAAAACATGGAAACAGAAGGCAGTAACAGGACTTACACTGTGACTGACATACATCCCTGCTATGTGATAGATAACTTTAATTACATTCTGACAAACAGTCCTTCCATTATATGTATATCATTGTATGCTTTTCTTGCATTGTTAGCTCTTATCACAGTGTGTGGAAACCTGCTTGTTATAATCTCCATTATTTACTTCAAACAGCTGCACACTCCTACTAACTCTCTCATCCTCTCTCTGGCTGTGGCTGACCTGCTGGTTGGGATTATTGTCTTTCCTTTCAGCATGGCGTTCTCTCTCAGTTCGTGTCTTTATCATGAGGGATTATTCTGCAAAGTACGAGGCAGCTTTGACATTTGTCTCAGCACATGTTCCATTCTGAATCTGTGTTGTATTTCTGTTGACAGATACTATGCAGTGTGTCAGCCTCTGACATACAGAGCTAAAATCAATCACCCGGTTGTTGTGATCATGATCCTGATGTGCTGGGGGGTTTCTGCTCTGATTGGGATTGGGGTCATAATTGCTGGATTAAACGGCGAAAACTGTGAGGACAGGTGTTTAATAGACGTTCTCATGGCAAACACTGTTGGACCCATATTATCCTTTTACCTCCCAGTGATCATAATGCTGTGTATCTACCTGAAGATTTTCCTTGTTGCACAGAGACAGGCGCGCAGCATCCACAACACAACAAAGTGTGGAGCAGCTGTCAGTAAGATGGAGAGGAAGGCCACCAAAACTCTGGCTATAGTTCTGGGAGTGTTTCTCTTCTGCTGGTCTCCTTTCTTTCTTTGCATCACCTTTCTGCCTCTTACTGGTGATTCAGTACCAGTCTCTGTGATAGAAGCAATTAACTGGCTGACTCTTTCTAATTCAATGCTGAATCCATTTATTTATGCTTTCTTCTACAGCTGGTTCAGATCAGCTTTCAGAATGATCATTACAGGGAAAATACTTCAAGGTGATTTTACTAACTGTAAACTGCACTGATTGAGGTGCAGAAATAAGTTAATTGAATGTAACTAGTTTAATGGTCTCTACAGCATCAGCAGGTTGTCTTTTTTAAAGGCTACATAATGATATTTGGTTTAAAAAAAGTAACAGAAATACAACCTTCTCAGCACAATACCTACTGTAATTTTAGTCTGGCATGTTGTCTAATTACACATGTTTACACAGTACCACTGTACACATGCTGCTTTTCTACTTTTAACATGTTGTAACATAAATGTTAATCCCTAAGGCCCGTAAGACCCACCTGTGTCAACTGCTGTTCAGTTGGTATTGTCTCATTGTTTAAAACCTGTTAACTATAATTCAGCATAATTATTTATGTTCTATTAAACATATTATGTCTGTCTGTTATTATGGCAGAGAATTCTTCTGACTATTACCTGCTGTATTTACATGCTCAACCAGACATTACACAGACTCTGCACTGTTATAAGAAGCTGGCAGGACAAAGAGCATGTTTGCTATGTTTGTATGACTGAATCAGGCGTTTACATTCTCACATACTGCTCCACTGGGTTACATGTGTACAGTTTTAGAACAGCATTCATGTGTCAAAAGGGCTTTAGTTGAAGCATCTGGATGCCATCTCTGTATGACACATGTTAATGTCTGTAGTAAATGTGATTATCTGTGTGGGAGCAGACTGACCAGATCACAACTCTGAACCAGAGGGCACAGATGTGACTTGTGAATCAGAATTACGCCATTATTTATTTTTTTAGTATTATCTATTTTTTATTTACTCTGCTGGGAATATTATATTAAGATAATTAAAAAGGAAAACCATCACTAATCATCTGGTTGTCCAGTCAATCCTGGCAATAGTTAACTAAAACAATGTATTTCCTTTTGTGTGTGGTAAATTAACAGAACAAGCTGGACATGACCTGGACATGACCGGGCTGTTCAGCTTCTGGCAACCTGAGAAAGCAGTTTGACTGTTGCTGTGTATCTCCACCATGACCTGTACCTGGCACCAATAGTCTCAGCACCCAACATTCCACACAGCAAGTCAAGATATCACAATAATTCACACTCCACATTTTTGCATGTATAAGCAACGATCAGAGCTTTCAACAGAAACTCAAAACAGCTCTACACGAAACTAAGGGTGAAATCATGCATCAAGCGTCATCCATAGTTATATACTGTCAATGAGTGCTATGAGGCACCCCATCCTGGGGAATGTCATTATTTATTATTAATTATTACGCTTGTACATTTGACAGATGATTGACTAGATAATTATACAGAAGCCCCAAGTAAGAACTAATGAGCACTACAATAGACTACTAGTGAATTCAGGTGGATTTAAATACCAAAGGTTCTGGAAGCTTCATCAGGTCGTGAATTCATGCCCTAACTGGAGCACTTTGCAGCCAAGCGCGAAGCAGTGGGGATGATTATCAGCACCTCTAAATGTGAGGCCATATTTCCCCTACTGAAAAGGATAGAATGCCCTTTATAGATTGGGGATAGGTTGCTGCCTCAGTCCATGTATCTATAGTGCGTGAATGGAGTGTAAACATGTGAATGGAGTGGGAGACCAACAGATCCCCCACTCCATTAAACACCCAACAGATGCCCCCAGGTTGCTCCCCTGTTATGTGTTCCATGTATGTCCAACCAGGAGACCCCGGACAGATTGTGGACACACTGGATAGACTATAGAACAATTAAGGGCTATATACTAAGTGTGTGAAACATACTTACATGAGATTCATTGTCCATATTTAGGTGAAAAACATTATCATACAGCATAGCATACAGTATTCTGCACAAATGGGAGGCACATACCATAATCGTCATCACTAGTTACGATTCTGATTGGACAACCACTCCAACAATGAAACAGAGGTTGGAGAATATTACAGCAACAATTACTGTGTATCCCAGCACACACACTGACACACTGATGGTATTGAAGGTTGGACTTGTGAACGGTTACTGACTGATTTTCTTCTTCTGTTGCTGATCATATAGTTTGAATTGAGGATCTAAAAAATGGAAACAGAAGGCAGCAACAGGACTTACACTGTGACTGACATACATCCCTGCTATGTGATAGATAACTTTAATTACATTCTGACAAATAGTCCTTCCATTATATGTATATCATTGTATGCTTTTCTTGCATTGTTAGCTCTTATCACAGTGTGTGGAAACCTGCTGGTAATAATCTCCATTATTTACTTCAAACAGTTGCACACTCCTACTAACTCTCTCATCCTCTCTCTGGCTGTGGCCGACCTGCTGGTTGGGATTATTGTCTTTCCTTTCAGCATGGCGTTCTCTCTCAGTTCATGTCTTTATCATGAGGGATTATTCTGCAAAGTACGAGGCAGCTTTGATATTTGTCTCAGCACATGTTCCATTCTGAATCTGTGTTGTATTTCTGTTGACAGATACTATGCAGTGTGTCAGCCTCTGACATACAGAGCTAAAATCAATCACCCGGTTGTTGTGATCATGATACTGATGTGCTGGGGGGTTTCTGCTCTGATTGGGATTGGGGTTATAATTGCTGGATTAAACGGCGAAAACTGTGGGGACAGGTGTTTAATAGACGTCCTCATGGCAAACACCGTTGGACCCATATTATCCTTTTACCTCCCAGTGATCATAATGCTGTGTATCTATCTGAAGATTTTCCTTGTTGCACAGAGACAGGCGCGCAGCATCCACAACACAACAAAGTGTGGAGCAGCTGTCAGTAAGATGGAGAGGAAGGCCACCAAAACTCTGGCTATAGTTCTGGGAGTGTTTCTCTTCTGCTGGACTCCTTTCTTTCTCTGCATCACCTTTCTGCCTCTTGCTGGTGATTCAGTACCAGTCTCTGTGATAGAAGCAATTAACTGGCTGGCTCTCTCTAATTCAATGCTGAATCCATTTATTTATGCTTTCTTCTACAGCTGGTTCAGATCAGCTTTCAGAATGATCATTTCTGGGAAAATATTTCATGGTGATTTTGTTAACTATAAACTGCACTGACTGAGATGCAGAAATAAATGCATTGAATATACACAGTTTAATGGACTCTATAACATGACAAACGCATTGTTGCATGTTGAAATGTGTAATTCTTTCCAAAGGCTAGAAAAATGATGTCAGGTAAAAATGTCTGGTTCCAAAATTACAACCACCTCATACTTATCAGCACAAGATCGACTGTCATATTAATCTGGCCTGTTGTGTAAGTATACACACGTCTAATTATGTCTAATTATGTCTAATTATGAAGATGTCTTCTACTTACGTAGGTACATACACCTACATCATGTGATAACAAGACAAACTAAATTGCAATCCATTACAGTTAATGATTAAGATGTTACTGTCCTTAACTTGATTCAATACAACCATAAGTTGAATCTGTATAGTGCCATGAGTTCCTTGTTCTTCTGTTTGTATGGAACACACTATTACCTGCTGTATTCACATGCTCTATCAGACATCACACAGACTCTGCACTATTATAAGAAGCTAGCAGGATAAAGAGCATGTTTGCTATGTTTATATGACTGAAGCAGGCATTTACATTCTCACATACTGCTCCTCTGGGTTACACGTGTACAATTTCAGAAGAGCAAAAGTAAAAAAGGCTGTAGTGACCAGTATTAAGAACCCCTAACCCTAACCCTAACCCTCTGTATGACACATTCATCTCTTCATCACATTTATCTAGTGTGAACCAGAGGCCCCTGACTTGTGAATCAGAATAATGCAAGGTTTTTTTTTACTCTACTAGGGGATATTTCTCTGTGTGATAACTTGACAGAACAAGCTGCACGTTGTCCTGCCTGCCTAGCTTCCATTAAAAAACAAAAAACAAAAAAAAACAAAAAACCAGAAAGCAGTATCTGCACCACGACCCAGAACACACAAGTTTCAGCATCCAAGGTCCTACACAGCAAGGCCCAGTGAGACTAACATGAAAGGATTGATGAAGGATTTTAGTAATATTTAGGCCACGAAAATGTTAGTGGAAAGTCCTTTTGAAAATATAAAAACAATAAGGTCTCTCTATTAGTCATCAAACAAAATGAAAGCTGGACTCTGATGGACTGATGAAAAGTCCTCCATCTGATTGGACACTTACAGTGGATATGATAATGAGTTTAGGGTTTATAAAAATCAACATTGTTCACAATGCCACAGTGATGAGAAACACCCATCTGAACCGATGCCTGGCTGACAACCCCCTCCAGCATATAAAAGGTATGATATAAAATGATACAAAAATGCTTTTTCTTTTTCTTTTATTTTTGCAAATGTTTTACAATTCAAATTATTCTTAACAAACTTTTTCGCAGGAACTCAGAATCATGGCACCACCTTTCCCTGCCAACCGCACTAATGTTGATGATGTACATCCATGTTATGAAGTCTTGTATATGATGAGTTCTCCTTCCACAATATGTCTTTTATTACATATTTTCCTTGGCTCGTTGTCTGCTGTTACAATAGTTGGAAACCTGCTTGTTATAATCTCCATTATTTACTTCAAACAGCTGCACACTCCTACTAACTATCTCATCCTCTCTCTGGCTGTGGCTGACCTGATGGTCGGGATTTTAGTTTTTCCTTTAAGTATAAAATTCACTGTGAGTGCCTGTCTGTATTATCAGAATATAATCTGCAAAGTTCGACAGAGCTTTGATGTAACACTGAGCACAGCATCTATATTAAACCTGTGTTCAATTTCCGTTGACAGATATTATGCAGTGTGTCAGCCCCTGACATACAGAACAAGGATAAATGTTAACATTGCTGTAATCATGATCCTGGTGAGCTGGAGTATTTCTGTTGTAGTTGCTGTTGGCTTTGTCATTGCAGAGTTGAATTTTGAAAAATGTGAGGGACAATGTTTTTTTGATGTACTGCTTGCTAACATTTTAGGGCCTATTTCCTCTTTTTACCTCCCCGTGATCATAATGTTGTGTATCTATCTAAAGATTTTCCTTGTTGCACAGAGACAGGCGCGCAGCATCCACAACACAACAAAGTGTGGAGCAGCTGTCAGAAAGATGGAGAGGAAGGCCACCAAAACTCTGGCTATAGTTCTGGGAGTGTTTCTCATGTGTTGGCTGCCTGTTTTTCTTTGCTTAAGCTTTCAGCTTTTAAACGATGTGTCAGTGCCTGTTGCTGTGTATGAAACTCTGAACTGGCTGGCTCTCACCAGTTCAATGCTGAATCCATTTATTTATGCTTTCTTCTACAGCTGGTTCAGATCAGCTTTCAGAATGATCATTACTGGGAAAATATTTCAAGGTGGAATTTCTAATACAAACCTGCACTGATAAGTGTGTGTGTGCGTACGTGTGTGCACCTTACTGTGCTGAAGGTAATGTCTCTTAGGGGGAAATTAAAAAATTAAGTTGAAAATGCAGCTTCTACTCTATCAGGAAACCTGCAATCTAACATATTATGCAAAACTGATTTGGATATAAGAACAAAAATGGAATTCACATTTTTTAATTGTTATATATTGAGTGTACAAAATGTCATTTTATATTCCTTATTCAATGACAATAAAGTATCTATCTACTATGTCTGTGGATGCTCTCATTCATCCAGGTAAAGTTATGTCTAATGACTTTAAACTGCAACATGTGAAACATGACAGCACCACAAGCCACACAGAGGGAGTGGCAAAGCCTCTTCAGGAAAGGTATTAGTTCACTCTAATGTTTATCTAGTATCTGCTTAACATAGTACACAACATAATTCCAGTTTAATAAAGACAAGCTACCATAAAGACAAAGACTTCACAAATGCAGTTTCCCTAACAGAGTTATAGCAATGATAGCTGTGATAAGTATGGGGATCAGGTCATTACAGTGAATCTGAGCTCCACAACAAATGCAGAAGAGTCCACAGCCTGAATAGATCATCTTTAACTTCATTCTACAATGTAAAATGAAATTATTAACAGACATCAGACTTAAGGCAGAAACCCCCCAGGATGACAACAATACATTATTATTATACAACACAAAAGCTGTAAGCAGCGATACAGGGAGGGAGGTTGAAGCAGGAAAAGTTAACAAATAATAAGTAACATAAAGACTACTAGTTTATTTGCTTATTACATTGTTTTGACCTGATTATTTTGCACTGAAATTAATTACACACTCGAGTCTGTCGGCTCTGACAGCATTTTGCATCACATGCAGCTGTGCAATATCATAGCTCTTGATTTCCAAAAAATATACCCTCATCTATTGATATCAGCACAAAACCTGTTTATCTATTTAGACAATTGTTTATGTCATGTTAACTTACATAATTTACAGACACTATCATTTTGCTCTGTACATGTCCTGCGCACAGAGGGAGACTAACCATAGGACCTGAGCTTTGCCTAATGAAGTTTGGATGACCTGGTCTCAATGAATGGTCATTGTACAATTTGCACGCATCAAACTTGACGTCGTACCAAAGTTTATTAGATCCAAGTCGCATAGTGTGTCATGCAATGGCCTTATGAGATTGATAAAAATCGCACAGAGTAGAGAGGCCATAATGGTGAAGGGTCAACTTTGTCGCGGTGCTCCGGCCACACCGTAATATTTTCGAAAGAGTTATTTTAAAGCCACGCCCCTTTAAACTAATATTTTTTGTAAAGAATATTGAACGTGTGTTCCTTATTGTCTCAAGAGTAGCCTAAGTAAATTTCAAGTCAATTAAATGAAGCATGTGCAAGTAGTTACCAACAGTATGCTAGCATGGCATTATGCATAGCCAGTAGGTGGCGCTGTGCCAAACACTGAATATTGTTGTATAGATGTGTTTAGGGTGAGAATTTGATCATACATTTGGGACAGATCGGACAGCAAACACAGAAGTTATAGAGACTTCCTGTTTCCTGTGGGAAATCGCCACACGGTAATACCTGAGAAGTAACTTAAAAGAGTCTAAGTCTAAGAGTCTGGAATGTGTCTATACCCTATGGTGTCATGAGTGGACACCGTGAATTTCAGATTAATTGGATAAGGTATGTTGGGCGTGAAAAGTTTTGTAGAAGGGTCAGAAATCGCCAAAAATGACCACATAATTCAAGATGGCGGACTTCCTGTTTGGTTTAGAGCAGTAGTCCCCAACCACCAAGCCGGGGACCGGTACCGGTCCGTGGGTCATTTGGTACCGGGCCGCACAAAAAGACTGAGCAAAAAATATATTATTCATTATCTGAGTCTGACAGCTGTTTCATTTTATAAATCGATCAGATTCATCCGCCTGTGCCTTTAAGCACCTGCCCAGACGCTTGTCACACAAGCTAGCAACAATGAATGAAAAACGTCTTTGGAGAGCTTCTTCGGAAAGGGGAAAAGGCCTAACAAGGAGACAGAAGAAGAGGAGCCTACCCCTTCAAAGAAAAAGAAACCTGCATTTAAAAGACTATATCAGGAGTCCTATACGGATTTATTGCAACAGGTGATTCTCACACACCAAGTCCGCTCTGAGTGATATGTGGCGACAGACTCACAAATGAGGCAACGAAGCCTTCAAAACTGCTTCGGCACTTAAGACCGAGCACCCTGCATTAAAAGATAAGCCATGGAGTTTTTTGAAAGAAGAAAACGTGAACAAGAAGGACAGAAGCAATTAATGACGGCCAAAACAAAATTACGGAGTGGACTAGACATAAGAAACACGCTTCGGGTGTCATTGTCTCCCATTATCCCCAGATGGGACCGCCTCATTGCTGAGAAAGCTCAAAGGCTCCCACTAATTAAGCATAAGAGTAAGTTGTCTTCTTATGCACTTTGTTTTTATATTTTTTAAAAAATGATTATAAGTGATTGTTTACACTGAATTTTACCTTTACAATAAAACATATATCTAACTGTGTGCACACACATGCACACACAAACACACACAATTACGTCATAATCTGTTGTTATGGTATCCTGAAGACTCCTCGAGTCTCACATCTGATTGGACAGTAAGGCTCGCAGGGTTTTGTTATGTAGCAGAATACGATAAATGCTACATCTAAGTCCTGTAGAGTGCCGCAGCAGGGAAGGACCATCTGACTGGGTATTGTATGAAAACAAATAGAGACAACAAATGATTGAATTGTGTATTCAGACACAACTGTCTAACTGTTTTTCATTCTGAAAGTGTGACTTACAGGATCTCACAGGCATGGAAGTCACCATCAACAGGACTGATGTCCAGATTCACCCCTGCTACAAAATAGACATCTCTAATGCACTGATAAGAAACCTGTCTGAAATGTGTACACTGTTTCATATTTTCCTCGGTTCATTATCTGTTATCACTGTGTGTGGAAACCTTCTTGTAATAACCTCTGTCATTTACTTCAAACAGCTGCACACTCCCACTAATTCTCTCGTCCTCTCTCTAGCTGTGGCTGACATATGTGTTGGGGTTTTAGTGTTTCCTCTCACCATGGAATTCTCTATCAGCTCCTGTCTTTTCTATAAGGATTTATTTTGTAAGGTGCGAGGGACATTTGATGTCTCACTGTGTACGTCGTCTATTCTAAATCTCTGTTGTATTTCCATTGACAGATACTATGCAGTGTGTCAGCCTCTGACATACAGAACTAAAATCAACGATCACGTTGTTGTGATCATGATCCTGGTGAGCTGGAGTGTGTCTGTGCTAATAGGAATTAGCTTTGTAATTGTTGGAATGAACCAAGAAAAATGTGCTGAAAACTGTTTCATGGATGCTGTAATAGCAAACATTATGGGACTTATGCTATCCTTTTACCTCCCAGTGATCATAATGTTGTTTATCTACCTGAAGATTTTCCTTGTTGCACAGAGACAGGCGCGCAGCATCCACAACACAACAAAGTGTGGAGCAGCTGTCAGTAAAATGGAGAGGAAGGCCACCAAAACTCTGGCTGTAGTGATGGGAGTGTTTCTCATGTGTTGGCTGCCTTTTTTTCTTTGCACCACTGTGCTTTCATTCAGTCATGTTTACATGCCACTTGCACTGATTGAACTGCTGAACTGGCTTGCACTGTCAAATTCACTGCTCAATCCATTTATTTATGCTTTCTTCTACAGCTGGTTCAGATCAGCTTTCAGAATGATCATTTCTGGGAGAATATTTCAAGGAGATTTTACAAATTCAAAATTATAAATTACTTTTCTGATGTGCCGTCTCTGTGACATGTGGCACGGCTCATGCACACACTTAAATATCCCTTGTATATACAAACTGTGTAATATCATCTTTAAAAATCTTTGTACACGTTTTCTGTTAGGTGAATTCACAATAAAATGTTCTGAAGTACACAAGCAATGCTTATTATCCCTCTACACACACTTGTTGTGTTGTCAGCCTATACAAACTGAACTGAAAAACTACAATCATGGTGCATATTTGTCATATTGTGTCAGCACAAACTTAACTTTAGGATCACAATGATCCATTTATGTCTGGTGCAAAAACAAAAGACATTTTGGATGAATTTCAGTCATATTATAGAACATTTATCACATGTAAATGAGATTCAGACAAAATGTAATACAAATGTATACAAATGTTTCTGTCAAGCAACCTCTTGAGCTGAAATGTGATGGTCATGCTAAAGTGAGTCTGGACTTTGTTTTCTTAAAACAACTTCAAAGGGTTCAAAAAAAAGAAAGAATGTTTTATCACCCATAAACTAAACTATACCATAGGCTGAAAAAGAACATCTCTTGTCTATGACAATGTGCATCACTATCCAACCAAACTCCTTTTATTTAAACCTGGGAGGCAGATACACATAACTCCACTCTGTAGAGTGCCAGAAAAGCATGAGGCCTGTGCTTATTAGCAACACAGTCAACTAATGATTAACACACACACACAAAAAAACTAATTTAGGAGAGAACTATATGCTAACTGTAAGAACGTTGTAAGCAAATGTCTTACCTTTTATTTATCTCTTCAAAATGTTCACCACATACAGTGCTACTTGAAAGTTTATGAACCCTGTTCTCTATATTTCTGCATTAATATGACCCAAAACATTGGCTGATTTACTTACAAGGCCTGAAAGTGGAAAAAGAGAAACCAATCGAACAAATGAAACAGACATATTTCACATATTCTAGTAAATAATCAGAGATGTTGGAGGGTTTATTTGAATGACCTGCAATATTTCATTTGGAATAAGGTCATAAGGTCATTTCAATACAGTTTGTCTTCTATAACCATTCTCTTAATTCTATTGCATAACTCTAACTGTATGAAGCACTTTGTTTTGAGCTCACAGATATCATCCTGAATCAGATGCAGCAAAATGGGCCAAAACCATGATACTACCACCACCATGTTCCACAGGTGGGATGGGTTCATATACTGAGACGCTGTGTGATTCTTTCTCCCAACATCAGTCTTCTCTTTTAAGCCAAATATTTCTACTCTGGTCTCATCGGTCCACAAAATATTTTCCCAGCAGCTCTCTGGTTTGTACACATGTTCCTTTTGGAGAGCAGTGCCTTTCTCCTTGCAGCTCTGCCATCCTCACCATGGTTGTTCATTGTTCTACTGATGGTGGATTCAGGAAGATCAACATTAGCCAATGTGAGAGAGGCCTTTAGCTAGTTAGAGGTTACCCTTTGTGACCTTGCGGCCTGTTACATAGACCACTCCTGAGGAGGGTGATAATGGACTTTCTCCATTTGTACAGAATCTGTCTTTTGATTTGTGGAGCTCAAACTCTTAAGAGATGGTTGTGTAATCTGTTTCAGCCTGGTGAGCAGGAACAGCAGTTTTTAGGAGGTCCTCAGGAATGCTTATGATGCAGCAAAACAAGCCTAAGCCATGATACTAACAAAATCTAATACTGCTCTGCAAGTATAAGACTAACTTGTAAATTACATTTATTTGGGGGAGACTTTACACACACAGACTAATGCATAACGTACAGCATTGTTCTAGGTGTTGACCATGAAAAAAGTTTGTGCATTATTAGTCAGTAATGTCCCATCTGACCGGACGAGGGGTGTTTCTAATAATTCTGGGTGGGGTTTCTTCTTTAAAATTCTGAATGTTCCGCACAGTGAGGCCAGATGTCAATACTGACGACCCCAAACATATGGTATGACACTGGATATGAATGAACATGGTTACTGCTGTTGTTGCACATCCTGTATTTACATGACATATATATTGGTGTATGTATCTTGTGTTATAATGTAATGTTTAATTACTTGATTGCAGGAATCTACAGGCATGGAGTCAACTCTCAACAGGACTAACACTGACTTACATCCCTGTTATGAACTTCAGGATTTAACCTACATATTTACAAACAGCCCTTCTTTAATATGTGTATTATTATATATTTTCCTGGGCCTATTGGCTGTTATCACAACATGTGGAAACCTTCTTGTGATAATCTCCATCATTTACTTCAAACAGCTGCACACTCCTACTAACTACCTCATCCTCTCTCTAGGTGTGGCTGACCTGCTGGTTGGAGTTTTCATTTTTCCTTTCAGCATGACATTTACTGTGACCTCTTGTTGGTTTTATGAAAACTTGTTTTGCAAAGTACGAGGCAGCTTTGATGCCACACTGAGCACAGCTTCCATTCTGAACTTATGTTGCATTTCCATTGACAGATACCATGCAGTGTGTCAGCCTCTGACATACAGAACTAAGATAAATGACCGTGTGACAGGGATGATGATCCTGGTGATCTGGGGTTTCTCTGCTTTTATCGGAATTAGCATCGTAGTTGCAGGTTTTAATCAGGGAAAATGTGAAGAAAGCTGTTTGATTGATGCTTCAATATCAACAACGCTAGCATGTATTTTCGCCTTCTATATTCCAGTCCTAATTATGCTTAGCATCTACCTGAAGATTTTCCTTGTTGCACAGAAACAAGTAAAATGCATCCAGTGCTCAACAAAGAGTGGAGCAGCTGTCAGTAAGATGGAGAGGAAGGCCACCAAAACTCTGGCTATAGTAATGGGAGTGTTTCTCTTCTGCTGGACTCCTTACTTTCTTTGCATCAACTTCCAGCCGTTAATATACGATGTAACACCTATTGCTATAATAGAAACACTTAACTGGCTGGCTCTGTCAAATTCAATGCTGAATCCATTTATTTATGCTTTCTTCTACAGCTGGTTCAGATCAGCTTTCAGGATGATCATTACAGGGAAAATATTTCAAGGTGACTTTACAAATTCAAAATTATAAATCACCTGCTGATGTGCCATGTCTGTGACTTGTGGCACGGCTCATGTACATACTGAAATATCCCTTGTATATACAAACTGTGTAATATCATCTTTAAACATCTTTGTACAAGTTTTCTGTTAGATGAATTCACAATAAAATGTTCTGCAGTACACAAGCATTGCTTATTGTCCCTCTACACACACTTGTTGTGTTGTCAGCCTATACAAATCCACTAAAAAACTACAATCATGGTACATATTTGTCATATTGTGTCATACAAACGTAACTTTAGGATCACAATGATCCATTTATGTCTGGTGCAAAAACAAAACTAAATGTATTTTTAGATGAATTTCAGTAATTTTGTAAAACATTTATCATATGTAAATGAGATTCAGACAAGATACTAAAAATTAGATGAGCTCATGTCATTAATTAGTATATTACAAATGTACAGTTTCTGTCGAGCTGCTAAAGTGAGTCTGGACCTTGTGTTCTTAAAACAACTTCAAATGGCTGGTTCAAATAAAAAAAGAATGTTTCATAACTCATAAATGATAACATAGATTGAAAAAGATAAGCTCTTGTCTATGACATGTGCATATACATAACTCCACCGAGTAAAAGACTGAGATGTCAAACTGCCAAAAGCATGAGGCCTGTGCTTATTAGTAATACACCCCTTAACTCAACTAATTATTTTAAAAAAAAACATACACACACAAAGTACCGTACAACTTCAAATTATAGCCTAGTCCCAAAATGACATCAGGCCCGCTGGCAGGCCCAGTCTGATTATTGATTTGGACATATAAATGCTGGCCTGCCTGCTTGACAACCCTTCATTTGTTCAATTTAATGCCCCACACAATACCATCAAAGCCAAATGTGCGTTTTCTTCCATTAAAATATTCTCTGACACTGCTTGCTTATGTTATGCTGTCAGCAACAACAGAAAAACAGTTCATGACATCCCTTTGTTTAGTCTTTACCTCTTCTCAGAAGGCAAAGGCCACCATGGCTACAAAGAGAAACAAGTATGATTTGAAACCTAAACTATCAGTTGTCAAATATGCCCAAGAAAATTCAGGAGAAGCAGCAGCAAGATGTTTTTTTTTTTTTGATTGATGCAAAGAGGGTGAGTGGAAAGTCTGTCAGATAGGAGGAGGGCCAGACTGTGTGTGAGGAGGTAAAAGCAATGCGCCACTTCCAAAAATGGTTGGATGAATAAGGATCTAACCACAGACTGGCTGCAAAAGGTAGTGGGAAAACCAGGCGGCAACCTTCGGGGCTCAAACTTGAAGCGCATGCAGAAGTGTCAAAACTTGTAATTCATGCCGCAACCACTGGGGGCTGGCTCCAAAAGCGAGTCATTTCCCATAGACTGCCATGTTAACATGGCCGACTTCACAGCAGAAATGAACATGTTTACAGCCTGGTACACAAAAACATTCTGGTCTCAAATGATAGGTTCCCTTCTAGTTATTATATAATTAAGGGCGTTGCCTCTTGAACGACAGACGGCTGACGTATCACAGCGCGAGTTTCCTGCTTCCGATCGCCCGCCCCCCCCTAAACTCCGCTCATGCTCCCCCCTCTTTGTCCATATTTGGAGTTTTGGCGGACGTGATGCTGCCAACAGTGGCGGTCAGAGCGTCCCGGAGCCTCCCACCGAGCCTCAGAATGGCTCTTCAGAAACAAACGGGTGATGTTACACAAGCTCTGTCCATAGTTTTTACTGTCAAAGGGGAAAACTCAACTTTGTGCCATGTCTCCTAGCCTGGGAATTGTGTAGTTGTCACATTAGCACAGCAACCAA
Organism: Parambassis ranga; assembly: GCF_900634625.1. Taxonomy (NCBI): domain Eukaryota; kingdom Metazoa; phylum Chordata; class Actinopteri; family Ambassidae; genus Parambassis; species Parambassis ranga. Next base: position 13,115,139 of record NC_041043.1, read on the forward strand.
AGCTGAGCTCAAAAGAGGCCACAACATAACCATGTGCAGTGAGAGAAAACACAGACTTCGGGCTACATCTCTGCTTAAACTGTGCGATTCTCTCTCTTGAGGAGCAACAAAATTGCCAAAAACAAAAAACACCAGAAATTCAACTGATCATTCGATGGCCATTCATGCGATGTTAATCACCTCTCATGAGCCAGTGTACACTGCATGATTAAAGATGCACGATTAAGCTGCATTTCTTCACATAAGTAAAACATACATGTGTGTGGTCGCATTCATGACTCATTCGGGGAGCCAGCCCTCACATGGACACTTATGGAACAGCAGCTTTCTCCTGGTTTCAGTTTTTGGGTTTATGTGTGCTGTCATTAAAATCATATTTTGACAATTACATTGGGTCTCTTGTGGGGCATATGATTTAGTGATGGCCAGATCTCGGAGCCATAAAAAATGAATATGAATTGAAACTGGATAATGCAAACTGAGCACTACACCAACATTCATAATGTGTTATTTCACCCACCCAATCTGCAGGTTAACTGCCTGATCTGTAGAATAACTATGGGGCCTGTGTGTGTAGCCACTAATACCTGGTTGCCTTTGTTATTACCAGACAATTAAAAAATAATCAACACTAACTTCTAATTTCCTTTGTCATAGTCACTCCCACCATGAATATTCATCACTCTTCGGTATACATAAATATTCATCATATCAATTATGCCAGTTTCTCCATTTCTGATTGGTCAACAGCTTTGTAGTGTGATAGATATGTGAGCACAAAAGCTTACCAACCACACTATTGCAAGATGTATGAGTGCCTCATACTACGAATGGTAAGATGCTGCAAGTTCATTTAGGATGAGGTAAAATGTTCTTCACAAAAGTAATGCTGTTTGATATGTGCAATTCTGCTGAACTAACAAAATATTTGTTATTATATTTCATCATAAAGGAAAGTCTTTGTAAGAGAATGGATCCTGAATCAGCTGTTTACATTGGCATTTACATGCACACTTGCTACAAAATTCAAAATGTTTCAAACATACTGACAAAGACTCCTAATGCAATGTGTGTTTTATTGTACATGTTCCTTGGCTTGCTATCTGTTGTCATGGTATGTGGAAACCTACTTGTTATGATCTCCATCATTTACTTCAAACAGCTGCAGACTCCCACTAACTACCTTGTTCTCTCTCTGGCTGTGGCCGACCTGCTGGTCGGGACTCTCGTCTTTCCCTCTAGCATGGTGTTTTCTTTCAGCTCATGTATGAGTTATAAAAATGTATTCTGCAAAGTACGTGACAGTTTTAGCCTGATTCTGTCCACATCTTCTCTCATGAACTTGTGTTGTATTTCCATTGACAGGTATCATGCTGTGTGTGTGCCCCTGACATACAGAACTAAAATGAATCATCATGTTGTTGTGGTCATGATCCTGGTGAGCTGGACTGCTGCTCTTGTAGTAGGACTTGCCTTCTCTCTTTCAGAACAGGGAACATGTGTTGAAAACTGTATATCTGCTTTTGTAATTGCAAATGCTATGGGTATTATTTTTTACTTCCCAGTGATCACAATGCTGTGCATGTACCTAAAGATTTTCCTTGTTGCACAGAGACAGGCCCGCAGAATCCACAACATGACAAAGTGTGGAGCAGCTGTCAGTAGGATGGAGGGGAAGGCCACCAAAACTCTGGCTATAGTGATGGGAGTGTTTCTTTTCTGCTGGTCTCCTTTCTTTTTTTGTATCACTATTGTTTCCTTTCTCATTTCAGTGCCTGGCTCTGTGTTAGAAACACTGAACTGGCTCGTCTTGATTAATTCACTGCTCAATCCATTTATTTATGCTTTCTTCTACAGCTGGTTCAGATCAGCTTTCAGAATGATAATTTCTGGGAAAATATTTAAAGGTGATTTTACAAATTCAAAATTATAAATTACTTTCTGATGTGCCATGTCTGTGACTTGTGGCACGGCTCATGTACACACTGAAATAATCCCTTGTATATAAAAACTGTGTACTATCCTCTTTAAAAATCTTTGTACAAGTCTACTGTTAGGTGAATTCACAATAAAATGTTCTGAAGTACACAAGCAATGCTCATAATCCCTCTACACAAACTTGCTGTGTTGTCAGCTTATACAAATCCAAACAAACTTAACTTTAGGATCACAACGATGTTGTGCAAAAACAAAACTAAAGATATTTAGGGCCCGAGCACCGAATGGTGCAAGAGCCCTATTGAAACCCTTAGGATTATTATTTTTTTTTTTTTTTTTTTTTTTTTTTTCCCCCTCCGAGATCGCATTTTTGGAGGCCTTAACATGCCCAAAAACTCACCAAACTTGGTAGAAAAATTCATTCGCCCGAAAAATTTTGAAATTTGCTGACTTTTGAAATGCACATATAAAAATGGCTCTATAGCGCCCCCAACGCGTAGCCCCTCTGGCCGGTTTGACACAGGATTATGAAAATTGGCACACATATGTATCACCTCAAGACGCACAAAAAAGTCTCTTGGACCCCCCCTCCAAACCCAACAGGAAGTCCGCCATTTGAAGGTTTGTGGCCATTTTTGGCGATGTGTGACCCTGCTGCCAAACTTTTCACGCCTCGCATACTTCAACGGATTGAGCTGAAATTCGCCGTGTCCACTCAGGACACCATAGGGAATAGACGCATTCCAAAACTCTTACAAAAGTCTGACGGTGTGGCCGTTTGACCATTTCTGAGGACACAGAAAGTCTCTATAACTTCGTTTTCTGTCCGATCTGTACGAAATGTCACATGTATGATCAGAGTCTGACCCTAAACACATCTATACAACAATATTGAGGCTTTGACAGAGCGCCACCTACTGGCTACACAAAATGTTGTGTTTTCATAGGTTTTTCTGCCTGCCCCCCTGGCCTGTTTTGAGTAGGGTCATGAAAATTGGTACACATGTGTATCACCCCAAGATGCACAAAAAAGTCTCTTGGACCCCCCCTCCAAACCCAACAGGAAGTCCGCAATTTTGAAATTTCTGTTAATTTTTGGCGATTTGTGACCCTCCTACAAAACTTTTCACGCCTCGCATACTTCATCCAAATGAGCTAAAACTCACTGTGTCCACTCAGGACACCATAGGGAATAGACGCATTCAAAAACTCTTACAAAAGTCTGACGGTGTGGCGGGGGCGTGGCCTCAAAGTTGACCATTCGCCATTACAAAGGAACTCACTGTATTTATTGCCCTAATGCGTAGCCCCGCTGGCCAGTTTGACACAGGATCATGAGAATTAGCACACATGTGTATCACCCCAAGACGCACAAAAAAGTCTCTTGGACCCCCCCTCCAAACCCAACAGGAAGTCCACCACTTTGACTTTTGTGGCCATTTTTTGCCTATTTGTGACCCTGCTTCAAAACTTTTCACGCCTCACATACTTCATGCAATTGAGCTGAAATTCACTGTGTCCACTCAGGACACCATAGGGAATAGACGCATTCCAAAACTCTTTCAAAAGTATTACCGTGTGGCGGGGGAGTGGCCTCAAAGTTGACCATTCGCCATTACAAAGGAACTCGCTGTGTTTTATGCAGTACTACCCATATACTTTATGCAATGTGGACAAAATCTTACAGTACTGCCATGGAGCCGAGTCTAAACAGATATATATGCTAATAGGATGATACGGTCATAGCGCCACCTACTGGTAGCAGGAAAGTTTGGTTGTAAACATGTGTTTGTTGTATATCTGTGGAAATGAGAGGAGGAGAGCATAGCACAGGAGAATATAGGAGACGCGAGCATAGCAGAGAAGACTGCGATGACCCCACGGATCGCAAGGTGCGCGAGGGCCCGCAATGCTGCTTGCAGCTTTAATTTTTAGATGAATTTCAGTCATATTATAAAACACAAGATATTAAAAATGAGATCAGCTCATGTTATGAATGTACAAATGTAAAAATGTTTCTGTCAAGCAACCTCTTGAGCTGAAATTTGACGGTCATGCTGAAGTGAGTGTGGAACTTGTATTCTTAAAACAATTTCAAAGGGCTTTCATCACCCATAAATGATAACATAGATTGAAAAAGAACAGCTCTTGTCTATTACATGTGCATCATCATCCAACTGAACCCCTTTTATTTAAACCTGGGAGTCAGATATATATATTCTCCACTGTGTAGAGGACTGAGATGTAAAAAAAAGTTCCAGAAAAGCGTGAGGCCTGTGCTTATTAGCAATATACTCTTTAACTCAAGTAATAATTAAAACACACACACAGTACCGTAAAATTATAGCCTAGTCCCAAATTGATGTCAGGCCTGCTTGCAGGCCCAGTCTGATTATAGATTTGGAAATATACAGTGCATCCAGAAAGTATTCACAGCACTTCACTTCTGGCTCGATGAAGCCAACAGGACAACATCATCTGCAAAAAGTAGAGATGAAATCCTGTGGTTCCCGAACCAGATCCCCTCCGGTCCCTCGCTGCGCCTAGAAATTCTGTCCATAAAAGTTATGAACAGAACCGGTGACAAAGGGCAGCCCTGCCGGAGTCCAACATGCACCGGGAACAGGTCTGACTTACTGCCGACAATGCGAACCAAACTCCTGCTCCGGCCATACAGGGACCTAACAGCCCTCAGCAGAGGGCCACGGACCCCATACTCTCAGAGCACCTCCCACAAGATGCCACGAGGGACACGGTCGAACGCCTTCTCCAAATCCACAAAACACATGTGGAGTGGTTGGGCGAACTCCCACGAACCCTCCAGCACCCTGCGGAGGGTATAGAGCTGGTCCAGCGTTCCGCGGCCAGGACGAAAACCACATTGCTCTTCCTGAATCCGAGGTTCAACTACACGACGTTGCAGAGGCATGTCAGCCAAGACAGCCCCACAACATCCAGAGACTTAAGGTACCCGGGGCGAATCTCATCCAGCCCCGGTGCCTTGCCGCCGGGGAGCTTTTTGACTACCTCAGCAACTTCAGCACAGGTGATAAACAAGTCCACCACTGAGTCCTCAGCCTCGGCTTCCATAATGGAAGGCGTGTTGGTGGGATTGAGGAGACCCTCAAAGTACTCTTTCCACCATCCAACCACCCCCTCAGTTGAGGTCAACAGCTCCCCACCTCCACTGAATACAGTGTTGGCAGAGTACTGCTTCCCCCTCCTGAAGCGCCAGACGGTTTGCCAGAATCTCTTTGAGGCTGACCGATAGTCCTCCTCCATGGCCTCCCCGAACTCCTCCCAGGCCCAAGTTTTTGGCTCTCTTGTGTGGCATATGATTTAAAGATGGCCAGATCTCGGAGCCTTAAAAAAAACTGAAACTGGATAATGCAAACTGAGCACTACACCAGCATTCATAATGTGTTATTTCACCCACCCAATCTGCAGGTTAACTGCCTCTGTAGAATAACTATGGGGCTGTCAGCAATGGCTCCCTATGGAAGAGAAATGTCACATATCTGAGAAAGGAAATCATTTCTTTACACAAAAAGGTTAGGGGTTCCAGGAAGATCAGCAAAGCTTTACATATCAGTCAAAATACTGTAGCAAAGCCATCCAAAAATTTAAAAAAAGATGGAAGTGCAACCATCTTACAGAGACACCCAGGCCGTCCATGGAAGTTGAAGAGAAGGGTTGAAGAAAATCGCCATGCAAGGTTACTGCAGTTGGCTAAAGCAGTAGAAAGCCAAACTAGAGTGACCATTTCCTGTGACACCATACGGCGCACACTGCAGAGGAATGGTATGCATGGGTATCGTCCACAAAGGAAGCCTCTCCTAAAGCCCATGCACAAAAAAATCATGCCTAGAAGTTGCTAGGGCCTTTGCTGAAAAAGATGAAGACTACTGGGACTCTGTACTCTGGAGTGACGAGACAAAGATCACTGTTTATGGAACTAATGGTTTTAAACTGTATGGCTGCATTTTATTGATGGTATCACAAACCCAACAATGTACTGCTCTATACTGAAGGAGACGATGCTGCTATCACTCCGTGCACCAGGTCATCATGCACTTTTCAACACGACAATGATCCAAAACACACATCTAAAGCTACTGTTGCATTTCTGGAGAAAAACAGGGTGAAGCTGATTGAATTGCCAAGTATGTCTCCTGATCTGAACCCAATCGAACACCTGCAGGGAATTTTGAAGCGTCAAGTTGAGCTTCACTCTCCATCCAGCATCCAGGCTCTAAAAGAGGTTATTCTTGAAGAATGGAAAGATAGATGTTGCAATATGTCGCCAACTTGTTCCATGCCTAGAAGACTTGGTGCTGTCCTTAAAAATCACGGTGTTCATACAAAATACTAGATGTAGTAGTTTTTGTTGTGGGGTGTAATCATTGTTGCTTCAACGATTTTGAGTATAAATGAAGATTTTGTGATCTAAATTAAAATTATTAACCTTAATTTCATGTTATGGAGTAAGTGTTCAATAAAACTCAGCCTTGTGAAAAGTTTGGAAATTGTTCTTATATTCATTGAGCTACTGATTAAATGCGTACTATTTAAAGGGTGTGTACTTATTTACAATGAGCACTGTATATGCTAGAGACTTTAAACACACAGACCAATGCATAATGTACAGCATTGTTCTAGGTGCTGACCATGAAAAAAGTTTGTGCATTATTAGTCAGTAATGTCCCATCTGACCGGACGAGGGGTGTTTCTAATGATTCTGGGTGGGGTTTCTTCTTTAAAAGTCAGAATGTTCCGCACAGTGAGGCCAGATGTCAATACTGACGACCCCAAACATATGGTATGACACTGTAGGTATCCTTCATATTATTAACTGTTTTAATAGATAATGAACACTGTTACTGCTGTTGTTGTACATCCTGTATTTACATGACATATATCCATATTGGTGTATGTATCTTGTGTTATAATTGCAGGAATCTACAGGCTTGGAGTCAACTCTCAACAGGACTAACACTGACTTACATCTCTGTTACGAACTTCAGGATTTAACCTACGTATTTTCAAACAGCCCTTCTTTAATATGTGTATTATTATATATTTTCCTGGGCTTATTGGCTGTTATCACAACATGTGGAAACCTTCTTGTGATAATCTCCATTATTTACTTCAAACAGCTGCACACTCCTACTAACTACCTCATCCTCTCTCTAGGTGTGGCTGACCTGCTGGTTGGAGTTTTCATTTTTCCTTTCAGCATGACATTTACTGTGACCTCTTGTTGGTTTTATGAAAACTTGTTTTGCAAAGTACGAGGCAGCTTTGATGCCACACTGAGCACAGCTTCCATTCTGAACTTATGTTGCATTTCCATTGACAGATACTATGCAGTGTGTCAGCCTCTGAAATACAGAACTAAGATAAATGACCGTGTGACAGGGATGATGATCCTGGTGATCTGGGGTGTCTCTGCTTTCATTGGAATTACCATCATAGTTGCAGGTTTTAATCAGGGAAAATGTGAAGAAAGTTGTTTGATTGATGCTTCAATATCAACAACGCTAGCATGTATTTTTTCCTTCTATATTCCAGTCCTAATTATGCTTAGCATCTACCTGAAGATTTTCCTTGTTGCACAGAAACAAGTAAACAGCATCCACTGCTCAACAAAGAGTGGAGCAGCTGTCAGTAAGATGGAGAGGAAGGCCACCAAAACTCTGGCTATAGTAATGGGAGTGTTTCTCTTCTGCTGGACTCCTTACTTTCTTTGCATCAACTTCCAGCCTTTAATATACGATGTAACACCTATTGCTATAATAGAAACACTTAACTGGCTGGCTCTGTCAAATTCAATGCTGAATCCATTTATTTATGCTTTCTTCTACAGCTGGTTCAGATCAGCTTTCAGAATGATAATTTCTGGGAAAATATTTCAAGGTGATTTTACAAATTCAAAATTATAAATTACTTTCTGATGTGCTGTGTCTGTGACTTGTGGCACGGCTCATGTACACACTGAAATACTCCCTTGTATATAAAAACTGTGTACTATCTACTATCTACTATCTGTACTAATAAGTTTACTGTTAGGTGAATTCACAATAAAATGTTCTGAAGTACACAAGCAATGCTCATAATCCCTTTACACAAACTTGCTGTGTTGTCAGCCTATACAAATCCAAACAAACTTAACTTTAGGATCACAACGATGTCGTGCAAAAACAAAACTAAAGATATTTTTTAGATGAATTTCAGCCATATTATAAAACACAAGATATTAAAAATGAGATCAGCTCATGTTATGAATGTACAAATGTAAAAATGTTTCTGTCAAGCAACATCTTGAGCTGAAATTTGACGGTCATGCTGAAGTGAGTGTGGAACTTGCATTCTTAAAACAATTTCAGAGGGCTTTCATCACCCATAAATGATGACATAGATTGAAAAAGAACAGCTCTTGTCTATTACATGTGCATCATCAATCAACCAAACCCCTTTTATTTAAACCTGGGAGTCAGATATATATATTCTCCACTGTGTAGAGGACTGAGATGTCAAAGTGCCAGAAAAGCATGAGGCCTGTGCTTATTAGCAATATACTCTTTAACTCAACTAATGATTAAAACACACACACACACACACAAAGTACTGTAAAATTAACATAAGTATTCACAGCCTTTGCTTAATACTTTGTTGATCCACCTTTGGCAGCAATTACAGCCTCAAGTCTTTTTGAATAGGATGCCACAAGCTTAGCACACCTATCTTTAGGCAGTTTTTCCCATTCGTCTTTGCAGTAATTCTCACACTCCATCAGGTTACAAAGCTTTTTGTAACATTGTCCTAATGGGGTATTGTGTGTAGAATTTTGAGGTAAGAAATGAATTTTTTACAATTTGGTATGAGGCTGTAACATGACAAAATGTGGAAAAAGTGAAGCGCTGTGCACTGTAAATGCCGGTCTGCTTGCTTTACAACTCTTCAGAATTCATTTGTACAATTTAATGTCCCACACAATACCATCAAAGCCCAATATGCATTTTCTTCAATTAAAATATTCTGACACTGCTTGTTTGTTATGCTGTCAGCAACAACAACAACAATGGTTCACAACGTCCCTTTGTGTAATCTTTACCTCTTCTCAGAGGGCAAACTTAAATCAGTTCATCAAATACGCCCAAGAAAATTCAGGAGAAGCAGCAGCAAGACATTTTTTTTGGTTGATGGAAAGAGGGTGAGAGAATGGAGAACAATTGTCTTTGTTGTTTCAGTTTTTGGATTTATTTGTGTCATTATTAATATCATATTTTGACAATTACACTGGCTCTCTTGTGTGGCATATGATTTAGTGATAGCCACATCTCGGAGCCTTAAAACTGAAACTGGATAATTCAAATTGAGCACTACACCAACATTCATAATGTGTTATTTCACCCACCCAATCTGCAGGTTAACTGCCTGATCTGTAGATTAACTATAGGCCCTGTGTGTGTAGCCAGTGCTACCTGGTTGCCTTTGTTATTACCAGACAATTAAAAACTAATCAACACTTCAACTTCAATACATTTCCTTTGTCATAGTGACTCCCACCATGAATATCCATCACTCTTCAGTATACATAAATATTCATCATATCAATTATTCCAGTTTCTCCATTTCTGATTGGTCAACAGCTTTGTAGTGTGATAGATATGTGAGCGTAAAAGCTTACCAACCACACTATTGCAAGATGTATGAGTGCCTCATACTACGAATGGTAAGATGCTGCAAGTTCATTTAGGATGAGGTAAAAACTGTCTTCTTTACAAAAGTAATGCTTTAATATGTGCAATTCTGCTGAACTAACAAAATATTTGTTATTATATTTCATTATAAAGGAAAGTCTTTGTAAGAGAATGGATCCTGAATCAGCTGTTTACATTGGCATTTACATGCACACTTGCTACAAAATTCAAAATGTTTCAAACATACTGACAAAAACTCCGAATGCAATGTGTGTTTTATTGTACATGTTCCTTGGCTTGCTATCTGTTGTCATGGTATGTGGAAACCTACTTGTAATGATCTCCATCATTTACTTCAAACAGCTGCAGACTCCCACTAACTACCTTGTTCTCTCTCTGGCTGTGGCCGACCTGCTGGTCGGGACTCTCGTCTTTCCCTCTAGCATGGTGTTTTCTTTCAGCTCATGTATGAGTTATAAAAATGTATTCTGTAAAGTACGAAACAGTTTGGATATGATTCTGTGCACATCTTCTCTCATGAACTTGTGTTGTATTTCCATTGACAGGTATCACGCTGTGTGTGTGCCCCTGACATACAGAACTAAAATTAATCATCATGTTGTTGTGGTCATGATCCTGGTGAGCTGGACTGTTGCCGTTATAGTTGGACTTGCCTTCTCTCTTTCAGAACAGGGAACATGTGTTGAAAACTGTATATCTGCTTTTGTAATTGCAAATGCTGTAGGTACTGTTGTTTCTTTTTACCTCCCTGTGATCATAATGTTGTGTATCTACCTAAAGATTTTCCTTGTTGCACAGAAACAGGTGCGCAGCATCCACAACATGTCGAAATGTGGAGCAGCTGTCAGTAAGATGGAGAGGAAAGCCACCAAAACTCTGGCTATAGTGATGGGAGTGTTTCTTTTCTGCTGGTTACCTTTCTTTTTTTGTATCACTTTTGTTTCATCTATCATTTCAGTGCCAATGTCTGTGTTAGAAACATTGAACTGGCTCGTCTTGATGAATTCACTGCTGAACCCATTTATTTATGCTTTCTTCTACAGCTGGTTCAGATCAGCTTTCAGAATGATCATTTCTGGGAAAATATTTCAAGGAGATTTTACAAATTCAAAATTATAAATTAGTCTCATGTGCTGTGCCTGTGACATGTGGCACAGCTCACATACACACTGAAATACTCCCTTGTATATACAAGATGTGTAATATTGTTAAAAATTGTTGTACAAGTTTTCTTTAAATTCACAATAAAATGTTCTGAAGTACACAAGCATTGCTTATTATCCCTCTACACACACTAGTTGTGTTGTCAGCCTATACAAATCCACTAAAAAACTACAGTCATGGTACATATTTGTCATATTAAGACAGTACAAACCTAACTTTAGGATCGCAATGATCCATCTGGTGCAAAAATAAAGATATTTTTTAGATTCATCATATGTCAGACAAAATACTAAAAAATTAGTTTCATCAGCCATAATTGGTAACATAGATGACAAAACAGCTCGTCTATGTCATGTGCATCGTCATCCAACCAAACTCATTTTTTTATTTTTATTTTTTAAACCTGGGAGTCAGATATATAGTCCGCAAAATATTTTCCCAGCAGCCCTGTGGTTTGTCCACATGTTCCTTGTGGAGAGCAGTGACTTTCTCCTTGCAGTTCTGCCATCCACACCATGGTTGTTCAGTGTTCTACTGATGGTGGATTAGAGGTTACCCTTTGTGACCTTGCAGCCTGTTACATAGACCACTCCTGGGGAGGGTGACATCTCTATTTGTACAGATTATGTCTGTCTTTGGATTTGTGGGGCTCAAACTCTTGAGAGATAGTTGTGTAATCTTTTTTTTAGCCTGGTGAGCAGCAACAACAGTTTTTAGGAGGTCCTCAGGAATGCTTATGATGCAGCAAAACAAGCCTAAGCCATGATACTAACAAAATCTAATACTGGTCTGCAAGTATCAGACTAACTTGTAAATTATATTTACAGTGCTCAGCATAAATGAGTACACCCCACTACATTTGTCAGACAAAATACTCCCACAAATGCAGGCCATTGATTGAAAACAGGTCTTGGAGGGAGGGGAGAGGGAGCAGCCTCTCAGCTGCTCTCACTATGCGATGAAGCGTCTTCCTGCAGGTGGCGGTGCAGGCTCTGTACCACACAGTGATGCAGCTGGACAGGATGCTCTCAACAGCCCCTCTGTAGAAGGTGCACAGGATGGAGGGAGGGGCTCTGGCTCTTTTAAGCTTGCGGAGGAAGTAGAGGCGCTGCTGTGCCTTCTTGGTCAGGGATGCAGTGTTGTTAGTCCAGGAGAGGTCCTCAGTGATGTGCACACCCAGGAACTTAGTGCTGCTCACCTGCTCCACAGCAGCACCGTCGATGGTCAGAGGGGTGTGCCGACTGTGTTCTCTCCTGTAGTCCACAACCATCTCCTTTGTTTTCTCCACATTCAGGGAGAGGTTGTGGTCTCTGCACCACTCGGCCAGAAGGTGCACCTCATTCCTGTAGTTTGTTTCATCCCCACTGGAGATGAGACCCACCACAGTTGTGTCGTCCGCAAACTTCACAAAGATGTTGGAGTTGTGTGTTGGCATGCAGTCATGGGTCAGCAGAGTGAAGAGGAGGGGGCTCAGCACACATCCTTGGGGAGCCCCGGTGTTCATTGTGATGGTGCTGGATGAGGTCTCCCGGTGAGGAAGTCCAGCAGCCAGTTGCACAGCAAGGAGTTCAACCCCAGCTGGTCCAGTTTGTTGATGAGCTGCTGTGGGATAATGGTGTTGAATGCTGAGCTGAAGTCTATGAACAGCATTCGAACATATGAGTCTTTATTTTCCAGGTGGGTGAGAGCTGTGTGGGGTGCTGTGGAAACAGCATCACTGGTTGACTGGTTGGGCCGATATGCAAACTGGAATGGGTCCAGGGAGGGAGGGCCGTCCTGATGTGTTTCATGACTAACCGTTCAAAGCACTTCATGATGATGGGTGTGAGTGCTACTGGACGGTATTCACTGAAGCAGGCGGGGGTGGACTTCTTTGACACAGGGATGATCGTGGTGGCTTTGAAGCAGGTGGGGACAACCTGCCTGGCTCAGTGAAATGTTGAAGATGTCTGTAAACACTTCAGTGAGCTCCTCAGCACAGTCTCTGGGCACACGGCCAGGTATGTTTTCAGGACCAGGAGCTTTGCGTGCGTTGATCTGGCTGAGAGATGTCTTCATGCTGGCTCGGGACTGGGAAAATACCTGGTCAGTGGGAGAGGATGTGATTTTTTGTGCAGGAGTGCTGTTTAGTGCTTCAAAGCGTCCAAAGAAGTCATTCAGCTGGTTCAGCAGAGAGCTGTTGCTGCCACAGGTCTGTGATGGTCTGTATCCCCCGCCACAGGCTCCGGGTGTCCCTGCTGTCGCTGAAATGGTGGGCAACCCTCCTGATGCCACGGGACAGGTTGGCTCTGGCTAACCTTAGGCTGGTCTCATCGCCTCTTCTGAAGGCCCTCAGCAGCCAATAGACCTCCCCTGTCAGCCATGGTTTCTGACTGGCTCGAATGCTGACAGTCCTGGTTTCAGTTACATCATCAATACATTTGGTGATGTATGCAGTGACAGTCTCTGAGTACTCCTGGAGGTCAGTGCAGTTGTTGTGGGTTGCAGCCTGCTTAAACACATCCCAGTCTGTTGTGCTGAAACAGTCCTGTAAAGCTCCTGTGGCTCCCTCCGGCCACACTCACTTCTTTTCGGACCGGTTTGGCAACTTTTACCAGGGGTCTGTATGCTGGCATTAGCATAACAGTGATGTGAGGGGGAGGGCTTTGTAAGCGCATCTCTGGGTGGTGTGAACATTGTCCAGTGTGTTGTTACCACAAGTTGGAAAGTCTATGTGTTTGTGAAGTTTTGGAAACACATGGTTGAAATCACCCGCCAGGATGAGAAAAGCATCCGGGTGGGCTGTCTGCTGCTCACTGACCTGCAGGTAGAGCTCATTGAGTGCGTCGCTCCTGTTGTTGTTGCTGGAGCACGGCGGGATGTACGCAGCTACAAGCAGTATAGCTGTAAACTCCCGTGGCAGGTAAAATGGCCGGCACTTTATAATCATAAGCTCCGCAAGTGGCGAGCAGTGTTTGGAGACCACAGCAGCGTCCCGACACCAAGAGTCATTGATGTAAACACAGAGCCCGCCGCCGCGGGTCTTACCTCCTTCAACCAAGGCTCTGTCCCCTCTGAAACACGTTAGGCGGTCGAGCTGAATGGCGGAGTCTGGGATGCTGTCATTCAGCCATGTTTCCGTAAACACAAACACACAACACTCCCTTATAGTCCTCTGTGTAGCGCGAAGTAGCCGAATATAGTCCATTTTATTTTCCAAAGAGCGTACGCTGGCCAGTACGATGCTAGGGATGGCCGACTTATGTGGGTTAGCCGCTAGCCCGGTCCGTATCCCTCCGCACTTGCCCCTCTTCTGCTTCCTTTCACACTGTCTGTGGCGCTTCCACTACGGGCGAGATGGTGTTGCAGGGGCCGGTAGACGTGCCGGCAGGCGGAGTAGTCCACAGTCCCATAGCTCTTCAGCGAGTGCAGGGTCTAACTCAACAATTACACTTCTGCTGATGTTAAAAAGTAGCTCACGGCTGTATGTGCGCTTCCTGACAAACACGGCGATGACTTACTATAAGTCTGCGACACGTGCAACATAGAACAAGAAAACAACAAAGAATCGGGAGAGAGAGAAGCCGCTGCACGTGTCTGCGCCGCCATCTTGTGATCTAAATTAAAATTATTAACCTTAATTTCATGTTATGGAGTAACTGTTCAATAAAACTCAGCCTTGTGAAAAGTTTGGAAATTGTTCTCTTATTCATTGAGCTACTGATTAAATGCGTACTTTTTAAAGGGTGTGTACTTATTTACAATGAGCACTGTATATGCTAGAGACTTTAAACACACAGACCAATGCATAATGTACAGCATTGTTCTAGGTGCTGACCATGAAAAAAGTTTGTGCATTATTAGTCAGTAATGTCCCATCTGACCGGACGAGGGGTGTTTCTAATAATTCTGGGTGGAGTTTCTTTTTTAAAAGTCAGAATGTTCCGCACAGTGAGGTCAGATGTCAATACTGACGACCCCAAACATATGGTAAGACACTGGATATTCTACATATGTTTAACTGTTTTAATAGATAATGAACACTGTCACTGCTGTTGTTGTACATCCTGTATTTACATGACATATCCATATTGGTGTATGTATCTTGTGTTATAATGTAATGTTTAATTACTTAATTGCAGGAATTTACAAGCATGGAGTCAACTCTCAACAGGACTAACACTGACTTACATCCCTGTTACGAACTTCAGGATTTAACCTACATATTTATAAACAGCCCTTCTTTAATATGTGTATTATTATATATTTTCCTGGGCCTATTGGCTGTTATCACAACATGTGGAAACCTTCTTGTGATAATCTCCATCATTTACTTCAAACAGCTGCACACTCCTACTAACTACCTCATCCTCTCTCTAGGTGTGGCTGACCTGCTGGTTGGAGTGTTTGTTTTTCCTTTCAGCATGAGATTTACTGTGACTTCTTGTTGGTTTTATGAAAACTTGTTTTGCAAAGTACGAGGCAGCTTTGATGCCACACTGAGCACAGCTTCCATTCTGAACTTATGTTGCATTTCCATTGACAGATACTATGCAGTGTGTCAGCCTCTGAAATACAGAACTAAGATAAATGACCGTGTGACAGGGATGATGATCCTGGTGATCTGGGGTGTCTCTGCTTTCATTGGAATTACCATCATAGTTGCAGGTTTTAATCAGGGAAAATGTGAAGAAAGCTGTTTGCTTGATGCTGTAATATCAACAACGCTATCATGTATTTTTTCCTTCTATATCCCAGTCCTAATTATGCTTAGCATCTACCTGAAGATTTTCCTTGTTGCACAGAAACAAGTAAACAGCATCCAGTGCTCAACAAAGTGTGGAGCAGCTGTCAGTAAGATGGAGAGGAAGGCCACCAAAACTCTGGCTATAGTAATGGGAGTGTTTCTCTTCTGCTGGACTCCTTTCTTTCTTTGCATCGCCTTTCTGCCTCTTACTGGTGATTCAGTACCAGTCTCTGTGATAGAAGCAATTAACTGGCTGGCTCTCTCTAATTCAATGCTGAATCCATTTATTTATGCTTTCTTCTATAGCTGGTTCAGATCAGCTTTCAGAATGATCATTTCTGGGAAAATTTTTCAAGGTGATTTTGTTAACTGTAAACTGCACTAAATGAAGTGCAGAAATAAGTGCATTGAATAGACACAGGGCATGACAAACACATTGTTGCATGTTGAAAAGTATAATTCTTTCCAAAGGACACAAAGTTATGTTAGGTAAAAATGTCTGGTTCCAAAATTACTCCTTACTGTCTTTGTATCAACTTTCAGCCTTTAACAAGATGTAACATCTTTTGCTATAGAAACACTTAACTGGCTGGCTCTCTCAAATTCAATGCTGAATCCATTGATTTATGCTTTCTTCTACAGCTGGTTCAGATCAGCTTTCAGGATGATCATTTCTGGGAAAATATTTCAAGGTGATTTTACAAATTCAAAATTATAAATTACTTTCTGATGTGCTGTGTCTGTGACTTGTGGCACGGCTCATGTACACACTGAAATACTCCCTCGTATATACAAACTGTGTACTATCCTCATTAAAAATCTTTGTACAAGTTTTCTTTAAATTCACAATAAAATGTTCTGAAGTACACAAGCATTGCTTATTATCCCTCTACACACACTTGATGTGTTGTCAGCCTATACAAATCCACTGAAAAACTACAATCATGGTGCATATTTGTCATATTATGACAGTACAAACTTAACTTTAGGATCGCAATGATCCATTTATATCTGGAGCAAAAATAAAGATATTTTTTAGATTCATCGTATGTCAGACAAAATACTAAAAATTTGTTTCATCACCCATAATTTGTAACATAGATCAGTGGTCCCCAACCACCGGGCCGGGGACCGGTACCATTCCGGTCATTTGGTACCGGGCCGCACAGAACGACTGAGCAAAAAATATATTATTCATTATCTGAGTCTGAAAGCTGTTTCATTTATAAATCGATCAGATTCATCCGCTTGTGCCTTTAAGCACCTGCCCAGACGCTTGTCTCGGTCACAGGAGATAACCCCAAAATGAAGCCTAAAAGCTAGCAAAAATGAATAAAAAACAAACGTCTTTGGAGAGCTTCTTCGGAAAGGGGAAAAGGCCTAACGAGGAGACAGAAGAAGAGGAGCCTACCCCTTCAAAGAAAAAGAAACCTCCATTTAAAAGACTATATCAGGAGTCCTATACAGATTTATTGCAACAGGTGATTCTCACACAACAAGTCCGCTCTGAGTGATATGTGGCGAAGCCTTCAAAACTGCTTTGGCACTTAAGACCAAGCACCCTGCATTAAAAGACAAGCCATGGAGTTTTTTGAAAGAAGAAAACATGAACAAGAAGGACAGAAGCAATTAATGACGGCCAAAACAAAATTACGGAGTGGACAGGACATAAGAAACACGCTTCGGGTGTCATTGTCTCCCATTATCCCCAGATGGGACCGCCTCATTGCTGAGAAAGCTCAAAGGCCCCCACTAATTAAGCATAAGAGTAAGTTGTCATTGTATGCACTTTGTTTTTATTTTATATATTCTTTTCTGTGCCGGTCCGTAAAAATATTGTTTTACATGATACCGGTCCGTGGTGCAAAAAAGGTTGGGGACCGCTGACATAGATGACAAAACAGCTCTTGTCTATGTCATGTGCATCGTCATCCAACCAAACTCATTTTCATACTTTCCCAGCAGCCCTGTGGTTTGTCCACATGTTCCTTGTGGAGAGCAGTGACTTTCTCCTTGCAGTTCTGCCATCCACACCATGGTTGTTCAGTGATCTACTGATGGTGGATTAGAGGTAGGAATGTCCCGATCAGGTTTTTTTGCCTTTGAGTCCGAGTCCGAGTCATTTGATTTTGAGTATCTGCCGATACCGAGTCCCGATCCGATACTTTCAAGATTCTCCATAAGATCAATAAACTTTAATTTCTAAAGAACATTTAACACTGGAAAGGCCCCCAATCATCAACATTATTATTATTATTGTTATTATTAATGATATTAATATTAATGTTGATATTATTATTATTATGAGTAGTGGTAGGCCTATTACCATAGCTTATCTGAGCATAGTCAATGAAGTTAAGTCAAACCAACTAGCACGTCATGAGCAACAGAGAGCCAAACATCACGCACTTTCTGGGAGTGGGCTCACCTGTATGCACATGTGCTTGTGTGCGCACGCGTTTGCATGTGTGTATGCGCATCAGGCCACTGCAGTGAATTTTACAAACGCCACCATGTAGACAGAAACATGTAGAAACTGATAGCAGAGATGGCACAAGAGGACTGGGCAAGAGAACTAGAATGGGTGGCGCTGCAGCGAGTGCCGCCAGTGAGAAGGCAGAGAACTTCACTCGTACAACGCGGACTCTCTCTGATAGCAGGTTCTATACATGAGCATGTTTAGTGTCGTGGTGAATTGTGGCAAAGTGTTGAAACGGTGTTGAGCAGCTTCACAGCTCTCTGTGTTGCTGTAACGTCCAAGCCCTGCAGTGCTGTGACGCACCATGGCGACGCAGACAGCGAGCTGACCGTGGTCTGCTCAGAACATCCCGTAAACGTTACACAATGAGTTAAAAAAATAAGAACTACCTGTTGATTTGACACATTTTAAGACAGAAGCCGCGGGCCATATAAAGTCCGGCGGCCTTTATACGCTACGACGCACCGGAGTGACGCCTTTTGTCATCCAGTCTCTTTGGCAGCGAGAGGGAGAGAGAAAGAGAGGAACACAAACCAGCATGCAAATGTAATTTATCGCGGCCGAAAAACTTATCGACCCCATTTAATGTATCGTGCAATTAATTGATTTATTGTTTATCGCGACAGACCTAGTCATACCCCTACACTACAGGACACAGAGCCACCCTGCACAGAAGGCGTTAACTTTGAGAGCCCTAATAAATATATATCCGAGTCCTGATCGAGAGGTAACATCCAATTCCGATCGAGTCTGAAATCACGTAATCTGGCCCGATTTCCGATCACGTGATCGGATCGGGACATCCCTAATTAGAGGTTACCCTTTGTGACCTTGCGGCCTGTTACATAGACCACTCCTGGGGAGGGTGACAATTGACTTTCTCTATTTGTACAGATTATGTGTGTCTTTGGATTTGTGGGGCTCAAACTCTTGAGAGATAGTTGTGTAATATTTTGTCAGCCTGGTGAGCAGCAAGGAGGTCCTCGGGAATGCTTATGATGCAGCAAAACAAGCCTAAGCCATGATACTAACAAAATCTAATACTGGTCTGCAAAAATAAGGTTAACTTGTAAATTATATTTTCAGTGCTCAGCATAAATGAGTACACCCCACTAGATTTATCAGAAAACCTTGAGTTTCCTTTCAGGATCAACATTTTCTGAGAGGCTGTACTACAAAATACTCCCACAAATGCAGGCCATTGATTGAAAACAAGATTTGTTAATTTGCACACAAAAAAGGCAACAGGCAACTAATTAACAGGCATTCAACCACAGGTGAGTCTAATGATTCATTTTGGAGGTGTCCAGCAGACAGGTGACTATAAAAGGGCATTACTTAACAAAGAAAACCCCTTCTTATTTCATGCTGTCAGCAATGGCTCCCCATGGAAGAGAAATGTCACAAAATCTGAGAAAGGAAATCATTTCTTTACACAAAAAGGTTAGGGGTTCCAGGAAGATCAGCAAAGCTTTACATATCAGTCAAAATACTGTAGCAAAAGCGATCCAAAAATTTAAAAAAGATGGAAGTGCAACCATCTTATAGAGACGCCCAGGCCGTCCATGGAAGTTGAAGAGAAGGGTTGAAGAAAATCGCCATACAAGTTCACTGCAGTTGGCTAAAGCAGTAGAAAGCCAAACTAGAGTGACCATTTCCCGTGACACCATACGGCGCACACTGCAGAGGAATGGTATGCATTGGTATCGTTCACAAAGGAAGCCTCTCCTAAAGCCAATGCACAAAAAGCATGCCTAGAAGTTGCTAGGGCCTATGCTGAAAAAGATGAAGACTACTGGGACTGTATGGCTGCATTTTATTGATGGTATCACAAACTCAACAATGTACTGCTCTATACTGAAGGAGACGATGCTGCTATCACTCTGTGCACCAGGCCATCATGCACTTTTCAACACGACAATGATCAAAAACACACATCTAAAGCTACTGTTGCATTTCTGGAGAAAAACAGGGTGAAGCTGATTGAATGGCCATGTTTCCTGATCTGAACCCAATCGAACACCTGCAGGGAATTCTGAAGCAACAAGTTGAGCTTCACTCTCCATCCAGCATCCAGGCTCTAAAAGAGGTTATTCTTGAAGAATGGAAAGATGAAAGATAGATGTTGCAATATGTTGCCAACTTGTTCATTCCATGCCTAGAAGACTTGGTGCTGTCCTTAAAAATCACGGTGTTCATATAAAATACTATATGTAGTAGTTTTTGTTGTGGGGTGTAATCATTGTTGCTTCAATGATTTTGAGTATAAATGAAGATTTTGTGATCTAAATTAAAATTATTAACCTTAATTTCATGTTATGGAGTAAGTGTTCAATAAAAATGTGGAAATTGTTCTCTTATTCATTGAGCTACTGATTAAATGCGTACTTTTTAAAGGGTGTGTACTTATTTACAATGAGCACTGTATATGCTAGAGACTTTAAACACACAGACCAATGCATAATGTACAGCATTGTTCTAGGTGTTGACCATGAAAAAAGGTTTGTGCATTATTAGTCAGTAATGTCCCATCTGACCAGATGAGGGGTGTTTCTAATAATTCTGGGTGGAGTTTCTTTTTTAAAAGTCAGAATGTTCCGCACAGTGAGGCCAGATGTCAATACTGACGACCCCAAACATATGGTAAGACACTGGATATTCTACATATGTTTAACTGTTTTAATAGATAATGAACACTGTTACTGCTGTTGTTGTACATCCTGTATTTACATGAAATATATCCATATTGGTGTATGTATCTTGTTTTATAATGTAATGTTTAATTACTTGATTACAGGAATCTACAGGCATGGAGTCAACTCTCAACAGGACTAACACTGACTTACATCCCTGTTATGAACTTCAGGATTTAACCTACATATTTATAAACAGCCCTTCTTTAATATGTGTATTATTATATATTTTCCTGGCCTTATTGTCTGTTATCACAACATGTGGAAACCTGCTTGTGATAATCTCCATTATTTACTTTAAACAGCTGCACACTCCTACTAACTACCTCATCCTCTCTCTAGGTGTGGCTGACCTGCTGGTTGGAGTTTTAGTTTTTCCTTTCAACATGGCATTTACTGTGACTTCTTGTTGGTTTTATGAAAACTTGTTTTGCAAAGTACGAGGCAGCTTTGATGTCACACTGAGCACAGCTTCCATTCTGAACTTATGTTGCATTTCCATTGACAGATACTATGCAGTGTGTCAGCCTCTGACATACAGAACTAAGATAAATGACCGTGTGACATGTGTGATGATCCTGGTGATCTGGGGTGTCTCTGCTTTCATTGGAATTGGCATCGTAGTTGCAGGTTTTAATCAGGGAAAATGTGAAGAAAGCTGTTTACTTGATGCTTTAATATCAACAACGCTAGCATGTATTTTCGCCTTCTATATTCCAGTCCTAATTATGCTTAGCATCTACCTGAAGATTTTCCTTGTTGCACAGAAACAAGTAAAATGCATCCAGTGCTCAACAAAGAGTGGAGCAGCTGTCAGTAAGATGGAGAGGAAGGCCACCAAAACTCTGGCTATAGTAATGGGAGTGTTTCTCTTCTGCTGGACTCCTTACTTTCTTTGTATCGTCTTCCAGCCTTTAACATACGATGTAACACCAGTTGTTGTAATAGAAACACTTAACTGGCTGGCTCTCTCAAATTCAATGCTGAATCCATTGATTTATGCTTTCTTCTACAGCTGGTTCAGATCAGCTTTCAGGATGATCATTACAGGGAAAATATTTCAAGGTAATTTTACAAATTCAAAATTATAAATTACTTTCTGATGTGCTGTGTCTGTGACTTGTGGCACGGCTCATGTACACACTGAAATACTCCCTCGTATATACAAACTGTGTACTATCCTCATTAAAAATCTTTGTACAAGTTTTCTTTAAATTCACAATAAAATGTTCTGAAGTACACAAGCATTGCTTATTATCCCTCTACACACATTTGTTGTGTTGTCAGCCTATACAAATCCACTGAAAAACTACAATCATGGTGCATATTTTCATTTTTAAAGTCTAACACTGCTTACTAAAGTAAATAAAGCTTCTGATTTTAGAAGAAACACACATGAAATGTGCAACAGTTACTTGTTTGTAATTTTACAAAAGGAGTTGGTTTTATCAGTTTAAATGGCTGAGATATGAAATTGTACTATCCCACTTTAGAGTTTTAGACTTAAACACAAACACATAAACTTGTCTGTACACAACATTAACCAACTTTTAACCTGCTGGGTCCCAAATAATTAGTGCAGACCTGATTCTTACTAGCCTATGCATGTGCCTCTGTGCGCCGACAGCAGTGTCAACACACAACCATGCAGAGACATAAATGACATGCTGTCATGCAAATAAGATAAATAACATGAGGATATTTAGTTTGTTAATAAAAGAACATGGTGTAGACCTGTTCTATAAGAAGGGTTATCTCAAATGGATTCTGGTATAATCTGGCGCTATATATAGAAAATATAAAAAAATAAAATTGACTTGACCTTATTATATAATGATAGGGGAAACACTAAACTGATTCTTAAATATAGTGAATGTTGGATAATTAGGGTATGCAATGTATGCTCATCTATGTTATTTCCAGAGTGTTAAAAATAGAAAAAAACCTCAACAATGTAAACCCAACCGAACCGAAAACGGAACCGAAGTTACAGCTGCGACAGCTACTGTGAAACGCTACCATTTTAGTCAATGAGAGAATTTACACCACACACATAGCAGTGCTTCCCAGAACCATCCCAGAAGTGTTGCCCTGCGTTACTGTGCAAGAGATACGCACCGGTTCTATTTCGGTGCTGTGTCGCAGCAAAGACGCGTCAATTTGCACCAACCTCAACGAGCAGACAGTAGGTCAGTCACGAGAACAGAAGTGAGTTTCCAGTAGATCGTTCAAATAAAACACTGTGAGACTAAACTCTCGCTTGTTTAACAATGCAATCGGCAGAGAAACGCAGACACAGCCATGTACAAGCAGTGTTGGGAAGGATACTTTTAAAAAGTATTCAGTTACAGAATACAGATTACATGTCCTTAAATGTAATTTGTAATGTAGAGAAACAGAACATAATGATGTCAAAATAATATATTTTCCTTTAAACAATGCAACCTAAGGTCATTTTACACACAGAAACAATGTTTGAGTCTGAGTCTTGCTCTGTGTCCCATGCATCTCACAGCGCCACGGTTGTGGTGTCCCGCAGGTTGTTCAATGCCCTGCGCTGGTGGAGGGACCCGTCAAACATCAGGCAGAGCGATTAGGCTGACGGACCAGCTTTTTGTCTGCTTTGCCGCCGGAGGTCTGGGCCGGCCGCTGTCTAAGACCGGCTGTCCCACTGAATTTTGGACACTATCGAGGAGGCCTACACTCGCTCAGGGGTGCCTATTCCCCCTGGCCTCCGAGCTCACTCCACCCGGGAGGTTGCCTCTGCGTTATGCGGGGCCCTTTTGGACCCTCTAGTCAGCTTAGCGTCTTGCGGGCTGCTCGGGATTGGCCCTCTACTCCCCAGGCAGGTTTTGCGTCTGGCGGACATCGGCCTGGCGAGCCTGTATATAGGTTTTGGGTTGCACCGTCTCCTTGTGGGGTGTCTTAAAGAGCTACCCTGTACATATGGAATATGTAACGGAATGGAGAGATAGTCTCGAGACGATAGAGAACACTCGGATAATAGTATAACCAAGCGGCAACATTTGGGGCTCAAACTTGAAGCCCATGCGGAAGTGTCAAAACCTGTATGCCGCAACCGCTGGGGGCTAGCTCCAGAAGCGAGTCATTTCCCATAGAATGCCAACATGGCAGCGGTCAGAACATCCCAGGGCCTCCCACCGAGCCTCAAAACAGCTATTCAGAAACAGGGTGATGTCACAGAAGCTCTGTCCATAGATTTTACTGTCAATGTCAATGGGTATAACGGGTATAATGGGTATAACAATGGGTATAACCCTGGTTCTCTGAGTGAAGAGACTATCTCTCCAGCTCTGAGGCATTCGGAGACAAGTGTCGATCAAACTATCACTGATTGATGATGATGATGATGTCATTTTATAAAACATTTATCATATGTAAATGAGATTCAGACAAGATATTAAAAATTACAAATACGCTGAAATATGATGCTTATGCTGAAGTGAGTCTGGACTTTGTATTCTTAAAACAACTCCAAAAGGGCTGGTTCAAATCCAACAAAAGAAATTTTTATCACCCATAAACGATAACATAGATTGACAAAACAGCCGTTGTCTATGACATGTGCATCATCATCCAACCAAACTCCTATTATTAGCGTACCATGCGCCTTATAACACAGTGCACCTTATGTATGTGTCGAATACAGAAATATACCCTGTAATTGAGCCTTATAATGCGGTGCACCTTATGGTCGTGAAAATACAGTATTTAAACCTGGAAGGCAGCTCTGCCATCCTCACCATGGTTGTTCATTGTACTACTGATGGTGGATTCAGAAACAACATTAATGAATGTGAGAGATGTCTTTAGCTGGTTAGAGGTTACCCTTTGTGACCTTGCGGCCTGTCACATAGACCACTCCTTGGGAGGGTGATAATGGACTTTCTCCATTTGTACAGAATCTCTCTGTCTTGATTTGTGGATCTCTAACCCTTAAGAGATTGTTGTGTAATCTTTTTCAGCCTGTTGAGCAGCAACAGCAGTTTTTATGCTCAGGAATACTTATTCTGCAGCAAAAAAACCTAAGCCATGATACTAACAAAATCTGAATTGAGCCTCCTCCACTGGTCTGCAAGTATAAGACTAACTTATAAATTATATTTATTTAGTGGAGACATTACACATAGACCAATGCATAATGTACAGCATTGTTCCAGGTGTTGACCATGAAAAAAGGTTTGTGCATTATTAATCAGTAGTGTCCCATCTGACCGGACAAGGGGTGTTTGTAATAATTCTGGGTGGAGTTTCTTCTTTAAAAGTCCGAATGTTCCGCACAGTGAGGTCAGATGTCAATACTGACGACCCCAAACGTATGGTAAAACACTGGATATTCTACATATGTTTAACTGTTTTAATAGATAATGAACACTGTTACTGCTGTTGTTGTACATCCTGTATTTACATGACATATATCCATATTGGTGTATGTATCTTGTGTTATAATGTAATGTTTAATTACTTGATTACAGGAATCTACAGGCATGGAGTCAACTCTCAACAGGACTACCACTGACTTACATCCCTGTTACGAACTTCAGGATTTAACCTACGTATTTTCAAACAGCCCTTCTTTAATATGTGTATTATTATATATTTTCCTGGGCCTATTGGCTGTTATCACAACATGTGGAAACCTGCTTGTGATAATCTCCATTATTTACTTTAAACAGCTGCACACTCCTACTAACTACCTCATCCTCTCTCTAGGTGTGGCTGACCTGCTGGTTGGAGTTTTAGTTTTTCCTTTCAACATGGCATTTACTGTGACTTCTTGTTGGTTTTATGAAAACTTGTTTTGCAAAGTACGAGGCAGCTTTGATGTCACACTGAGCACAGCTTCCATTCTGAACTTATGTTGCATTTCCATTGACAGATACTATGCAGTGTGTCAGCCTCTGACATACAGAGCTAAGATAAATGACCGTGTGACAGGGATGATGATCCTGGTGATCTGGGGTGTCTCTGCTTTCATTGGAATTACCATCATAGTTGCAGGTTTTAATCAGGGAAAATGTGAAGAAAGCTGTTTACTTGATGCTTTAATATCAACAACGCTAGCATGTATTTTTTCCTTCTATATTCCAGTCCTAATTATGCTTAGCATCTACCTGAAGATTTTCCTTGTTGCACAGAAACAAGTAAACAGCATCCAGTGCTCAACAAAGAGTGGAGCAGCTGTCAGTAAGATGGAGAGGAAGGCCACCAAAACTCTGGCTATAGTAATGGGAGTGTTTCTCTTCTGCTGGACTCCTTACTTTCTTTGTATCATCTTCCAGCCTTTAACATACGATGTAACACCAGTTCTTGTAATAGAAACACTTAATTGGCTGACTCTCTCAAATTCAATGCTGAATCCATTTATTTATGCTTTCTTCTACAGCTGGTTTAGATCAGCTTTTAGAATGATCATTACAGGGAAAATATTTCGAGGGGATTTTGCCAACACAAAACTTGTCTGACATTTCTTTCTGACAGTCTAATACTGCTTACTAAAGTAAATAAAACTTCTGATTTTAGAACAAACACATGTGAAATGTGCAACAGTTACTTGTTTGTAATTTTACAAAAGGAGCTGGTTTTATCAGTTTAAATGGCTGAGATATGAAATTGATATGAAATCCCACTTTAGAGTTTTAGACTGTTACACTCTGGACACTGCATGGCTTTTTATGTAAACACAAACACACATAACTTGTCTGTACACAACATTAACCAACTTTTAACCTGCTGGGTACCAAATAACTAGTGCAGACCTGATTCTTACTAGAATCACTGCATCATGTTTGCAAAAAGTACTGTGCAGTAAGAATGAGTAGCGTAGCCAATAGAGTTCAGTCTATCCAACTAGCATGTCATGAGCAACGGTGGGCAAAACAACTCGTGCACTGTTGGAACAAGTATGTGTACACACGTTTGTCTATGCATGTGCCTCTGTGAGCCGACAGTGGTGTCAACACACAACCATGCAGAGACATAAATGACATGCTGTCATGCAAATAAGATAAATAACATGAGGCTATTTAGTTTGTTAATAAAAGAACATGGTGTAGATCTGTTCTATAAGAAGGGTTATCTCAAATGGCTTCTGTTACGATCTGGTGCTATATATAGAAAATATAAAAAAATAAAATTGACTTAATGATAGGGGAAACACTAAACTGATTCTTAAATATAGTGAATGTTGGATAATTAGGGTATGCAATTTATGCTCATCTATGTTATTTCCAGATTGTTAAAAGTAGAAAAAAACCTCAACAATGTAAACCGAACCGAAAACGGAACCGAAGTTACAGCTGCGACAGCTACTGTGAAACGCTAACATTTTAATAAATGAGAGAATTTACACCACACACATAGCAGTGCGTCCCAGAACCATCCCAGAAGTGTTGCCCTGCGCTACTGTGCAAGAGATACGCACCGGTTCTATTTCGGTGCTGTGTCGCACCAAAGACGCGTCAATTTGCACCAACCTCAACGAGCAGACAGTAGGTCAGTCACAAGAACACAAGTGAGTTTCCAGTAGATCATTCAAATAAAACACTGTGAGACTAAACTCTCGCATGTTTAACAATGCAATCGGCAGAGAAACACAGACACAGCCATGTACAAGCAGTGTTGGGAAGGATACTTTTAAAAAGTACAGATACAGTTACAGAATACAGATTACATGTCCTTAAATGTAATTTGTAATGTATACCATAACATACCTGAGTAACATTCTGAATACTTGGATTACACATTGAATACTGAATGCAGCCATCTCGCCCTGCTTACCACAAAGGACGGTATGAGACAATCAATAACAACTGTCCAGATTGTTCGGGCTGACTGCGTTCACATCAATGTTATTCTGTTTAGAGAAACAGAACATAATGATGTCAAAACAATTTTTTTTTTTAAACAATGCAACCAAAGGTCATGTTACACACAGAAACAATGTTTGAATCCCTACATGAAACAGAGGTTCTTCATTTTACCGTATAAAATTACCTGAGTGCAAGCAACATGTTCCTACTTAAATGTTAATCAGCCTCAGTTTTGGATAGAGTTAGCTAGCAGCTAATAGCTAACTAGTTCACTCATTCAAGTGATGCTAACAGTGTACCGGCATCATAAATGAGGAGCATTATATGCACGCAACCACTCTTCATCCTCATCCTCAGACTCTGAACCCCATCAGTCCCACACTATGCAGCTGTTTGTCTAGTTTGCTGACATTTGCTGGCCTTTAGCTTTGATCAAAGATTATGTGTTGATGGTAAGAACTCTTACTCCGATGACCATTTACTATCATACACATGTACATTACCACACAATGAGAGAAGCAATCAGGAGAAAGTCTGACATCTGCTGTAAACAAAACCTTTGTTGCAACAAAGACAATGATTTTAATGTGACTTGTTTCATCCAGCATGAATAAACACGTAAAAGTAACGTTGTGTAATCCACTGAGTTCAACAATGTAACTGTATTCTGATTACCATCTCTTTACACTAATTACGTAGTGTCGGTACATTTAATCCATTATTCCCCAACACTGTGTACAAGGAGAGGTTCACTTCATACCAGAAAACATGCTTTTTTATTCAGACAACATAAGAAAGGAAAAGGTAGGGAGAGAAGCAGAAACTGCTCTGTGTGTATGTGTTGAGGGAGGAAACAGAGGTTTGAGTAATGCTCTGTAACTACCCACCAACTTTCACAAAGGTTAAAAACTTTATTATTTCTTCTCTTTTTTTTGGCTATCCACTGCATCACACACACACACATCATCCAAACCCACATCCGATTGGATGAGCAGAGCTTGTGCTAATTATTGTTTATTACAATAATTATTTATTTATACAGTAAGGATATATATACATGCTTTATACACAGAGGTGCTCTAAGGACAGACAACATTGCTCTTGCGTGGACTGTAGGTAAGGAAAACAGTGTGCATTGACTTTGTACATTGACTACAAGCTAATGTACTTGAACTTTTTTTGAAGTTGCAGATTGATCACAGAACTCTAGATGGATTTGGAGACGACTGTCAACAGCAGCTATGTTACCAACATACATCCCTGCTATGATTTAGACAATGCGACTTACATATTTACCACTAACCCTTCAATAATATGTACAGTGTTATATATTTTCCTTGCTTTGTTGTCTGTTGTCACAATCTGTGGAAACCTTCTTGTGATAATCTTCATCATTTACTTCAAACAGCTGCACACTCCTACCAACTACTTTGTCCTATCTTTGGCTGTGGCTGACCTGCTGATTGGAGTTATAGTGTACCCTTTTAGCATGGCATTCACTTTGACCTCCTGTCTCTATCATGAAAACCTATTCTGTAAAATTCGTGACACCTTTGACGTAACACTGTGCACAGCCTCTATATTGAACTTGTGCTGTATCTCCATTGATCGATATTATGCAGTGTGTCAGCCTCTGACATACAGAACTAAGATAAACACACAAGTCACTGTGATTATGATCCTAGTGTGCTGGGGTGTTTCTGCTCTGATAGGAATCGGTATCACAACAGCAGGATACAGCCAAGGAACATGTGAAGGCATGTGCTCAGTTGATGTGGCGTTAGCAAACACTATGGGACCTGTTTTTGCTTTTTACTTTCCAGCTATCGTAATGCTCTGTATTTACTTGAAGATTTTCCTTGTTGCACAGAAACAAGTAAACAGCATCCAGAGCACAAACTGTCAGAGGGCAAAGTCTGGAGCAGCTCTCAGTAAGGTGGAGAGGAAGGCCACAAAAACTCTGGCTATAGTGATGGGAGTTTTCCTTTTATGCTTGATGCCATATTTTCTTTGTGTTGTCTTTCAGCCTTTAGCTTCTAACCCTCCTCCAGTCCCTTTGATTGAAGCACTCAACTGGCTAACTTTGTCAAATTCAATGCTGAATCCATTGATTTATGCTTTCTTCTACAGCTGGTTCAGATCAGCTTTCAGGATGATCATTTCTGGGAAAATATTTCAAGGTGATTCTGCAAATTCTAAATTGTTTTGATTAGCCACTGATAACCTTTCAAAACTGGCTTGTAAGTAGGTGTATTTTCAGAGAAACATGTTTACAAGAACTGATGCCTCCTCACTTTTCACAAGCCACTTTACAAGCACATAGCATGGCAACAAGGATTTGTGACCCAGCTGTCTCACTTGGTGACAGAAATCATGAGGCTCAGTAAACTAATCAAGTAAACTAAAGTGGTGGCATGGGTAGACTTTTTTCCAACCTTAGTCTGACAGGAGGCCCACAGTTTCTGACAAACTTTAGACTGACAGAAAAGCATATAATGAGTAATGAAGCTTTGCATTATTTTACTGCAAAAATTATCTCTCTATCCATCTGAAATCTGAAACATGACATTTTTCCCCTGGGTGACATGCTCCCTCATCACCATTGCAACAGCCAAGTATGAGCCAAGAACTACATGTATCAGAAACAGCTGGAGTAAAATGAACAATTCACCCTACAATCTAACACAAAACCAACAATGCTGTCAATTCAAAGGAAGAAATCAAGAATTCCAGGAGAGTCACAAGCAACATGTCATATGTATCACATGCAAAACATGACTTATATGCTTATAATGCTGTATCTATGTGTCCTCTACTCTAGTGCTTCCCAACTTTTAAACCACTGCACATATTTTACACTTAAAAAAACCCCACAGCATGATTTTGTCATCCTCTTTTGACACATGTACCAGCATATTTTTAAAAGGCAGGGAACATGACTGCTTTGTTTCTCCTGTATGTGGGCAGGACAGGGTCAACCAACACAACTGCTGAGGCCATTCAAGTCAGTAACAGCTAGACCTAATACTCATGGCCTTTACCTTTGATCAAAGATTTTATGTTGACGGTGAGAGCTCTCCCTTCAATGACTATTTGCTATCATACACATGTACATAACCACACAATGAGAGAAGCGATCAGGAGAAAGTCTGACATCTGCTGTAAACAAGACCTTTGTTGCAACAAAGACAATGATTGTAATGTGACTTTTATCCACCAGAGTGAATAAACATGTGAAAGTACTGTCGTGTAATCGATTGATTTCATCAATGTAACCTATTCTAATTACCATCTCTTTACACTAATTACATGACATCGGCACATGTAATCGGTTATTCCACAACACTGTGTATGAGGAGAGGTTCATTTTATACCAGAAAACATGCTTTTTATTCAGACAACATTAAAAAGGAAAAGGCAGGGTGAGAAGCAGCAACTGTTTTGAGAAGCTGCCCTGTGTGTACATGTGTTGATGGAGTAAACAGAGGTTTTAGTAAAATGCTCTGTAACCCAGCCTGATAAACATAGGGAGGACATTAGCCATCAGGTTAACAAGCGCATGTGTATAAATTACTGATTAATTCATTAATCGTTAGTTGAATGACCTTATCGATCAATTAACGATAAATTGATAAGCGGCGTTCCTTTTCCCTCAGTTTAACTAAGATTAAAAGCATTCTGATTAAAAAGAAAGAAAGAAATTCCAAGTATTTCATGAGACCTGCGTATTCACAGCGAGCACAAATGGAAATGCTGATTATCACGCGGCAATCTCCTAGTTTGATCTATTTTGGAACTATATTCTGACGGAGAACTGCTACATGCGCACAGAGATCACGCAGCACCTGAAAACAAATACCGTCAACATACCAGCAGCTAGGCTGCTAATAGCTTTCCAACAGAAAGCGCGTCACTTGAAACCATTTTCAATGCGCGCTCTCGGTCCGCTGGTGGGAGTGTGCTCACATGTGTGCGCGCACGCCTGTGTTTGTGTGTTGGGGCGGAACTCCTCTGTGCACAGTACAGAGAGCAGCAGAAAAATGCGCGAGCATGTAGAGACAGAAACGACACGCCAAGCAGAACTGAGGCTGCCACTCGTCGTAGCGTCTTCAAAAAAATCCAAAACTAAAATACTACCGGGGCAATTAATCGACAACTAATTTAATTCAATCGATCAAATTCTTATCGACAATTAATCTAAAGTCGATTAACGGTTTACATCCCTAATGTGTACTATGTTAGTTTGTGAATTGTGCGGGAGCTTGTAACATATGGAAACACTACACTTCAGAGTCTGGTGGGAATTGATGTCACTCTGGAGACGCGATAATAGTGATGTGCAACAGCAAATCCAGTACATTGTGTTTAGGGCTTCTTTTTAGTGTTTATTCATATAAAATACTTACAAAGGTTAAAAAAATCATTTTTTCTATTTTTTGGCTATCCACTAAATTCTCACACACACACATGATCCAAACCCACATCTGATTGGATGACCAGAGCTTGTGCTAATTTTAGTGATGCAGTAAGGATATATATACATGCTGTATACACAGAGGTGCTCTAAGGACAGACAAGATTGCCCTTGCATGGACTGTAGGTAAAGAAAACAGTGTGCATTGACTTTGTACATTGACTACAAGCTAATGTACTTGAACTTTTGTTGCAGATTGATCACAGAACTCTAGATGGATTTGGAGACGACTGTCAACAGCAGCTATGTTACCAACATACATCCCTGCTATGAGTTAGACAATGCGACTTACATATTTACCACTAACCCTTCAATAATATGTACAGTGTTATATATTTTCCTTGCTTTGTTGTCTGTTGTCACAATCTGTGGAAACCTTCTTGTGATAATCTCCATCATTTACTTCAAACAGCTGCACACTCCTACCAACTACCTTGTCCTCTCTCTGGCTGTAGCTGACCTGCTGATTGGAGTTATAGTGTACCCTTTTAGCATGGCATTCACTTTGACCTCCTGTCTCTATCATGAAAACCTATTCTGTAAAATTCGTGACACCTTTGACGTAACACTGTGCACAGCCTCTATATTGAACTTGTGCTGTATCTCCATTGATCGATATTATGCAGTGTGTCAGCCTCTGACATACAGAACTAAGATAAACACACAAGTCACTGTGATTATGATGCTAGTGTGCTGGGGTGTTTCTGCTCTGATAGGAATCGGTATCACAACAGCAGGATACAGCCAAGGAACATGTGAAGGCATGTGCTCAGTTGATGTGGCGTTAGCAAACACTATGGGACCTGTTTTCGGTTTTTACTTTCCAGCAATCGTAATGCTCTGTATTTACTTGAAGATTTTCCTTGTTGCACAGAAACAAGTAAACAGCATCCAGAGCACAAACTGTCAGAGGACAAAGTCTGGAGCAGCTCTCAGTAAGGTGGAGAGGAAGGCCACAAAAACTCTGGCTATAGTGATGGGAGTTTTCCTTTTATGCTTGATGCCATATTTCCTTTGTGTCGTCTTTCAGCCTTTAGCTTCTAACCCTCCTCCAGTCCCTTTGATTGAAGCACTCAACTGGCTAACTTTGTCAAATTCAATGCTGAATCCATTGATTTATGCTTTCTTCTACAGCTGGTTCAGATCAGCTTCCAGGATGATCATTTCTGGGAAAATATTTCAGGTGATTTTGCCAATTCTAAATTGTTTTGATTAGCCACTGATAACCTTTCAAAACTGGCTTGTAAGTAGGTGTATTTTCAGAGAAACATGTTTACAAGAACACATGCATCCTCACGTTACTTTTTCACAAGGCACCTTACAAGCACATACTTAGCATGGCAACAAGGACTTGTGTATATTTGTGACCCAGCTGCCTCACTTGGTGACAGAAATCATGAGGCTCAGGAAACCTAATCAAGTAAACTAAAGTTGGGTGCAATGGATAGACATTTTTCTAACCTTAGTCTGACAGGAGGCCCACAGTCTCTGACAAACTTTAGACTGACAGAAAGGCATATAACAAACAATGAAGCTTTGCATTATTTTACTGCAAAATTATCTCTCTATCCGTCTGATGTGTGAAACATGACATTTTTCCCCTGGGTGACATGCTCCCTCATCGCCATTGTGACAGCCAAGTATGAGCCAAGAACTACATGTATCAGAAACAGCTGGAGTAAAATGAACAATTCACCCTACAATCTAACACAAAACCAACAATGCTGTCAATTCTTAGAGCAAAGAAGGAAGAAGCAACAAGCAACAGGTCATATGTATCACATGTAAAACATGACTTATATGCTTATAATGCTGTATCTATGTGTCCTCTAGTCCAGTGGAGGCCATTCAAGTAGGGCTGGGCGATATGGCCAAAAAATGTATCACGATAATTTCTTTCCATATCAGTCGATATTGAAAATTACATAATATGTAAAATCTATATTTATTTAGATTTTATAGAGAAGAACAGTTAATTGCCATCTCAAGCTTCTCTTTATTTGTCAAAACATGACATGACCAATTCTTCAAAAAACAAGTATCTCAAAACCAAGGTCTATATCTCTTTATAAAATCTCCATAAAATCAATATTACAATATATCTTTGTACTAAAATGTACAACCATAACCCCCTCAAGTCTAAGGGTGTTTTTGGGGATTTTCCTCGCCTGGCATTCTTTGTGAATTTTTGCTCATAAAACACTCATATTGTAATGCACCATCAGGTAATATACATCTTTTTTTTCCCAGGAGAACCTGGGTTTTCATAATATCCAGGCTATAGAGGTGTCATATGACTGTACTAAAAATTCTAGCACCAGAAAAAGAAAGGGAAAAAAAAAGCAAAAAATAACCTTCATACATATCTATTAAAAACACACAGAAAACTGTAATAACTTCTCAGACATTATGAACATGTAGTTAAGGGTGTTAGGGATAAGTGTGTAAAAAAATAAAGGGTCTAGCTATAGTACAAATGTAATTTATTACACTATAAGTGAAAAAAGTGCCATTCGCTCTATTGACTTTGATGCCACTGCCTCACAGCTGGGCTGTCAGCCACTCTAGAAATATGCAGTGTGTCATTTGAGCTTTATTATCTTGACATTTTCTTGATATTTTTCTTCAACTTTGTCATTTGTCACTGCAATATTTGAAAAATGAATATGCGCTACATCAAAGGAGCGCCGTTTACTCTGAGCGTCTGAGAAAGATATCTCCCCATGTTCACCTGGAACGTCTTTGACATAACTTCCAGGTTAGCGTAACAAAACGTAGTTACGCAAATAAGTCAAATAAAACGTTTCCAGTAAGAAATAACAGTCTAACAGAGGTATACAGAACGACGCACATTCCAGCTGAGAAAACGGTCCGCTAAGCGTCTATTATTGCATTCAGAGCCGCTTTTCAGCCATGTAGATGACGCAGCTAGTCAGGGGTGATACGTCTCTTGTCTAATCAACCATCTTTGATATACCACAATTGGATTTTGAGCACTTGTGATCGTGTTTGATTGTCCGATTGGACACTGACTTTCCCATATATACTATGTCTGTGCCCTTCTTACTGCTCTGGGTTGCTGCCGCAGCATTTACTTCATTGCTTCTCTGTCCATTCATTTTTCTCTCACTACTCCTACAAGCCTCAGCTCCTCACAGTGACGGTACAGCTCCACATGAAGCACTTGAGACCCTGGCATGCAATGCGCATGTGCAGCGTCACACAACGCGTACACGTTCATTAAGCATTATCGAACTTTTGTCATGTTTTTATTGAAAAAAGTTATACCGCGATAATTATTGTTATCGTCTTTATCGCCCAGCTCTACATTCAAGTCAGTAACAGCTAATCCTATTACTCTTCTTAAACTTGTTGACACTCTGTGGGTCATGAAACTGACCATTATCATGCTACCAAGTCATGTCAATTCTGTGGTTAGTCAGCTGTTTTTGTTTTGTTTCAAATTCAGGAAAGTTTACACATGTAAACATTACATGTAAACAAACTTTTAATATTACTCATTAAAGTGATGATAACAGTGTAGCAGTGATACTCTTCATCATCATCCTCAGACTCTGAACCCCATCAGTCCCGCAATGATTTTATGTTGACGGTAGGAGCTCTCCCTTCAATGACTATTCGCTATTATACTCATGTGCATAACACAATGAGAGAAGCGATCAGGAGTAAGCGTGACATCTGCTGTAAACACGATCTTTGTTGTAAGAAGACAATAATTGTAATGTGACTTATTTTATCCACCAGAGTGAATAAACATGTGAAATTACTGTTGTGTAATCGACTGATTTCATCAATGTAACCTATTCTAATTAACATCTCTTTAAACTAATTACATGACATCGGTACATGTAATCGGTTATTCCACAACACTGTGTATGAGGTAAGGTTAATTTGTACTATGCGCGTTTGTGAATCTTGCGGGAGCTTGTAACGTATGGAAACACTACACTTCAGAGTCTGGTGGGAATTGATGTCGCTCTGGAGACAAAATCCAGTACATCGTGTTTAGGGCTACTTTTTAGTATTTATTCATATAAAATATTTTGCCAGATCATCTGGCTGTTGATGAGATGTATCACTGTCATCATTTTGCAATAATACCGACTTTCACAAAGGTTAAAAAAAACAAAACAATCACTTTTCTTTTTTTTTGGCTATTCACTACATCTCACACGCATCATCCAAACCCACATCTGATTGGATGACGAGAGCTTGTGCTGATTATAGTGATGCAGTAAGGATATATATACATGCTTTATACACAGAGGTGCTCTAAGGACAGACAACATTGCTCTTGCATGGACTGTAGGTAAGGAAAACAGTGTGCATTGACTTTGTACATTGACTACAAGCTAATGTACTTGAACTTTTTTTAAAATTGCAGATTGATCGCAGAACTCTAGATGGATTTGGAGACGAATGTCAACAGCAGCTATGTCACCAACATACATCCCTGCTATGAGTTAGACAATGCAACTTACATATTTACCACTAACCCTTCAATAATATGTACAGTGTTATATATTTTCCTTGCTTTGTTGTCTGTTGTCACAATCTGTGGAAACCTTCTTGTGATAATCTCCATCATTTACTTCAAACAGCTGCACACTCCTACCAACTACCTTGTCCTCTCTCTGGCTGTGGCTGACCTGCTGATTGGAGTTATAGTGTACCCTTTTAGCATGGCATTCACTTTGACCTCCTGTCTCTATCATGAAAACCTATTCTGTAAAATTCGTGACAGCTTTGACGTAACACTGTGCACATCCTCTATATTGAACTTGTGCTGTATCTCTATTGATCGATATTATGCAGTGTGTCAGCCTCTGACATACAGAACTAAGATAAACACACAAGCCACTGTGATTATGATCCTAGTGTGCTGGGGTGTTTCTGCTCTGATAGGAATCGGTATCATAACAGCAGGATTCAGTCAAGGAACATGTGAAGACATGTGCTCAGTTGATGTGGCATTAGCAAACACTATGGGACCTGTTTTCTCTTTTTACTTTCCAGCAATCGTAATGCTCTGTATTTACTTGAAGATTTTCCTTGTTGCACAGAAACAAGTAAACAGCATCCAGAGCACAAACTGTCAGAGGACAAAGTCTGGAGCAGCTCTCAGTAAGGTGGAGAGGAAGGCCACAAAAACTTTGGCTATAGTGATGGGAGTTTTCCTTTTATGCTTGATGCCATATTTCCTTTGTGTTGTCTTTCAGCCTTTAGCTTCTAACCCTCCTCCAGTCCCTTTGATTGAAGCACTCAACTGGCTAACTTTGTCAAATTCAATGCTGAATCCATTGATTTATGCTTTCTTCTACAGCTGGTTCAGATCAGCTTCCAGGATGATCATTTCTGGGAAAATATTTCAAGGTGATTTTGCCAATTCTAAACTGTTTTGATTATTTTATAGAATACTATAATACAGACGTGCAGTTTTAGGGCAACAGACAGGGTTTTGTGTGCACTTATTCTTAAGCTTTGTAATACTTTAGACCAGAGGATTCCTGTCATCGATGGGCTGCATCGGTATTATGTATTTAGAGTTATATTATGGTTTTGGATAATATTATATCTTTGTTTACTGGTCTCATACGGTTTGTTATATAAAACAAGCCACCGAGGATCTTTCAAAACTGGCTTGTAAGTAGGTGTATTTTCAGGGAAACATATGTGTACAAGAACTGATGCCTCCTCATGTTACTTTTTCAAAAGGCACTTTACAAACACAAACTTAGCATGGCAACAAGCATTTGTGTATATTTGTGACCCAGCTGCCTCACTTGGTAACAGAAATCATGAGGCTCAGGAAAAGTAATCGAGTAAAGTGGGGTGGCATGGGTAGACTTTTTCCTAACCTTAGTCTGACAGGAGGCCCACGGTCTCTGACGAACTTTAGACTGACAGAAAAGCATATAAGTAATGAAGCTTTGCATTATTTTACTGCAAAATTGTGTGTATATCTGTCTGAAACGCAACATTTTCCCTTTGGTGACATCAAGAAGTCCAGGAGAGTCACAAGCAACAGGTCATATGTATCACATGTAAAATATGATTTATATGCTGCACATATTTCACACTTACACAAAAACTCCCACAGCATGATTTTGTCATCCTCTTTTGACACATGTACCAGCATGTTATCAAAAGGCAGGGAACATGACTGCTTTGTTTCTCCTGTATGTGGGCAGGACAGGGTCAACCAACACAACAGTGGAGGCCATTCAAGTCACTAACAGCTAGACCTAATACTGTTCTTAAACTTGTTGACACTTTGTGGGTCATGAAACTGACCATTATCCTACTACCATGTCATGTCAATTCTGTAGTTAGTCAGCTGTTTCCACATGTAAACATTACATAATTGCCCAGTGATAGGTAGACAAAGCTCGCTCATAGCAGCACCTTAGCGAGAAAGCAGAGCACCTCAGGGAGCTTTCACACCTTTAATGAGAGAGGTGTTGGGTTGCATAATATGATTGCATCATAGTTGTGTAAGGTTTATTGTTTAAGGTGATTTAAAAAAAAATGTTAGGTAAATATCATGGTTGGCATGTCTAGAATTTGAAATTATGAAAATTGTGCAACAAAACCATGTAATGACACAATAGGCCATCTTCCAGTGAATTCCAGAGTAACATATTACAGTTCACATGTCCCGTGCAGCTGTTGGCCAATAGGTTTTACAAGTCAAGTTTTGTGTTTTTTTTCTACTCCTTGTAAAAATTAAAAATACCTAACAAACAAACCAAAACAAATAAATCAATAAAATGTACCACTGATTAGGGGCGACAAAGATAGAGATGATCGAACTGATCTAAGATGTTATAGCCACTGTGCCAATGGAAAAATACCTCAGTGTCAAACAGGCAGCATTCAAGATTCTCTCAACAGTCAGGGCAGCATACGTATGTGAGTCTGTGTTTTCCACCTTGAAGCTTGTGAAATTAGCACAACAGTAAAAGTTTTGGTTCTTAGAACATGAAAGTTTGGCTAGTAACAAAAGTAAATAAAATGAATAAGCGTAGTCCAAACTCTAATTCCAAAGGTTGGAATTCAACTATCGTTTGTATCCATTTGTTCCACATCGTTTGTTCCTGACTTACTGTTTGTTTAGGTTTATGGAACCTTTTACTCTGGGAAGATAAATCTTGTACTCCATAAACTGCTGTACCTGATATTTTGACTGACTGTGACTTCTGTACATAATAATAAAAAACATTAACATGATTGTTAGCCTCCATCCTGGTCTTTCAGTCAGTGCTGTAAATGAACTGCAGTATAAGGCTACAATACATAATACAATGCATATAAACAGTTCTACATGATATGAGCTGACAAACTGAATTAGACACAGAAACAACCCATATAAAGTTCTTTGTCCCCTCAGTATAGGAAAGAAACGGTGGATATTAAGGTCTAAATACACAGTATTACTTTGAACATCAACATTAGGCTATAGTATTTAAAATATGTTTGGACCTCACATACTTCATATTAGCTGAGAAAAACGTGTGAAAAAAAAACTGCTGGCCCACTGTTGAGGCACACTGATACATGTCTTTGTGGAGCATTAGGCCTTTCACCTCCACAGGAAGGTGGATGCAGCCATTCCTATGCTTCAACATGAAGAAAAATAAGAAAATACGATAAAAAATAAAATAGAGTAAGGTATCCAAATGAGTATTGTAATCATCATATTATCAGCATGAAATAAGAACAGAATAAAGGCAGGAGACTCTGTTCAACCTGGGTGGAAATATGTTCACAATTTCACAGAACCCCTGAACCTCAACAACAAACAGGGGTCAGATACATAAAGTAGGGCATCCCTTTTCAAGAAACAGCATTGCTTCACCTCTTCCAGAGATGCAAAGTAGAAGAAGCAACACATTTTAATATGAAAGCTATGCACATAGTACTATATCCTTACTAAAATATTTTGATATTGTATGCATACAGTGTGAGAAACATGCTGGTTATCAGTGACAAGATTATGATACTAGTTCTGTATATGCACAGAATCCAAACATCTCAAACTGTAAATGTGCTGGAAAGTCATGTTTTTCATAGCAGCCATCACACGCAGTTCACAGCAGCCTATTGAAGATTAAAATTCAATGAAATGATACAAAACCATCTTTACACTGTCTTCTAAAAATATTTTTTTTGCCATCCCAATGTCAGCAAATTAAGAACCTTGACCACACATATGCTGCTAATACTGAAAACACAACCTAATAGCGCAGTTTTTTCAGCCATCGTAGTATTCCATCTTCTGGGAAAAAGTTAAATTACACCATTCTATTCCTGTAAGCCTTCAATTTTTAAATGCTGCTTAATGGTCATGTGACAAGGCCCTGACCAGAGAGTGACTGATGGTGATTCTTAAAGAAGCCTACTGTAGTTGTGATACCAGTAGCACAAGTACCATGGAGGGTAGCCTGGTTTAACCTGATCCTTCAGAACAGGAGACAAAAGGATGAGTGCCATAGTTTGTAAACTTTTTACTGGCAACTCATTCCAAATGGTTTCTAACAAGAAGCCGACAATTACAGTTTAGGGGTCAGTTATAGTAGGAGGGATTATGAAGGAGTTGAGTCTGCTGTGGATGACATGATGCCTTTGAGAACTGACACTGGAAGTGCACTGTGTAAGCATGTAAACTTCATTAACTCAAGTGTTTCACAACTACAAAGGAATATTTTGTGTATCTCCTTGTAGTTATACTCAATTTCTTAGTGCTTGGTATTGACAGAGGGTCTCTGCTGGCCTGTTGAGGCCCAGTGTTGTATGTTTTCGGGAAACTAGGCCAGTCATCTCAGAATGAATGTGATGCAGCTCAAATATCAGGATGACCTAATACAGTGATCATGCCAACCTGTCATGCCAATTATTTGGTTAATCAGGTGCTCTTGTTTTGTTTGAAATGGTAACTTGGTAACATTCTCCATGTAAACATTACATAATTGCCCAGTGGCATGTGAGCAAAGTTTGCTCATCGCAGGACCATGGGGAGCAGTACAGCATCTCAGGGAGCATTCACACCTTTAATGGCAGAGGTGTTAGAAGCATAATATTATTGCATCAGTCCGTAAACAGAAAGCCAAACTGAACATACTGATTTTTATTTCTATATATTACGTTTACTATTACACAGTTAAAGATTAATCTATAGATTAAGAGAAAATACTGTCCCTAAAAAGCCTTCAATATGCAACCTCAATATGTACAGGCCAATAGCCCTAACATCCATAGCCATGTCAAGTCTCCTCCATTCTACCTTTGACCCTCAGTTTGTTTATAGAATAGAATAGAAATACTTTATTTATCTGAAGCTGGGCAATTTCGCAAAATTTATAATATAGAGCAGCAGAAGACGCCATCCCCACTTTCCTCCACTCAGCCCTAAACCACCTTGAACATCAAGGCAATTATGTCATGAGTTTCTTGACTGCCCTTCAGCATTTAACTCATTACTCAGAGATAGGCTTGAGCAAAATCATATCGTGTGCAATTAATCGTCAGAAAAACTGTCACTGATTAATATTTGCAATTGCGGCGATAAGTGCCTCGTCATGATGACGCATTTTTGTGTGCGACATACTCTTACCATCACCCGCAAGCGCGCACATGTGAGCCCCCAATAACAATAATGGTGGTATTCAATTAAAGGAAGTGGAGCAGCACATTCCTAAAAGAGGGTAAACACCTGTCACCGTAAGCCGGAGTACGAAGAAAGCTGAAGAAACCGCAATGAGGCCACAGCGGCAGCTACACAATGTACACAAAAAATTTCACTCAGCCGAGAATCCACGATACATTTAGTCATTGTGCTCCTTATGATGGTAAAGTAAGCGCTGGAAGAACGTAACGCAGGTTGATATGCACAGACATACATTTAAATGTGAAATTGTCCGGTTTGTTTGTAATGTTTTTTCTGCTGTTGTTCTACAGTATGAGTGAAAACATGCACTAGTGTGTGACATATTCCAGTCACAGCTTAATTTGCACAGACATTTTCTTTAAATAAAAATAATCACTGATGTGACTATTTTCTGAACATATTTGTCCTGTTTAATTTTAATGTTGATATGCACTCCTTTGTCATGTCCATTTGAAGGACAAAGTTTACATTTTTGCTTCATTATTAT
The DNA here is from genome assembly GCF_900634625.1 of Parambassis ranga. NCBI lineage: Eukaryota > Metazoa > Chordata > Actinopteri > Ambassidae > Parambassis > Parambassis ranga. The sequence continues at coordinate 13,157,345 of NC_041043.1, forward strand.
TTTGAAGCAGTTTGTGCATCGGTTATCAATACATATTTCAAACATGGCTGGTTGGTGACTAATCACTACTTACCAGTTTAACCTGTTAGAATGAAGTAGTTAGCTTGACTGATGATTTGTCAGTATCATTTTACAACAATGTGGCGATTTAGAGTCAAAAACATGGAAGTGCAATTGTTTTCAATGAATCGTTATCGGCTAAATACCATAAATAATCGTAATAAATAATTTTTGGCAATATCGCCCATGCTCACATGGCATATTCACAGCCTGATACAAAAACAGCCTGGGGGCAAATTATTGCCTGAACTGAATCATTTTAATTAGAATGTATTATTAAATGACAGCTAGGTCTTGTCTCAAATTGCAAGACATCCACCCACCTTTATTTGCCGTCCACCTCTTTTTTAGGCCAACATGATGATAGTCAGAACCTCTCACACAGACTAAAACTTATTGCCTATGGCATAGTTATATTCCCATCTAAGGCCAAACCAACACTTTCAGGTGACACATTCTCTGATAAACCTATATATATTGCTGACATTGTGAAACATTGTAATTAGCAAAACATTTCTCCCAGCATTCAACCCTTTCAGGGTAGAAACCAAAGCCTCAGATCTGGAGGTGCTAATATAGCGATTGGGGTGTTTCTTATATGCTGGCCTCGTTTCTTTCTTTGCATTACAGTAAACCCTGTAAGCAATTACACAGTATCTGTTGCTGTTGTGGAAACATTCAAGTGGGTCAGCTTTGATAATGATGGGAAAATGTTTAAACTTACTATAATGTTTGGCAGTGTTGTATGTATAACACATAATAATATACATCTCTCCAAGCTGTCACTGTACAGCATTTTTAATGCTATCTTAGTGACCCCTAGTGGCAAGCATGTGATGTTTAATGTCTGTAAATATATATGAAGATTTATAAATTGTGCCACACAGAGATGAAGCACACAGGCTGAGTGTGTGGTATGCAAATTTCTGTGTATGCCATCTGTAGACATCAAAAAGACCAAGGAGCTCTTTAGATTTACATGTGACAAGAACAAGCTACAGCCAGATGAAATAAAGGGAGGAGGAGAAGAGGGTATCCAGCTTTAAGTTCTAGGGTGGCCATATCAGAACCTCCAGTAGACTGTCATCTCTTTGACAATGCTAAGGATCTCTCTCTCTGCCTCTGCAAAACTGTTGGAGTCCTTCTACCACTGTTCAGCAGAAAGCACAGTTTTGTAGAAACTGCTCTGCAGATGACAGAGCACCTCTACAGAGAATCATATATACATCTCTTTGAACTCACAATAAGACATCTACAGGTCCGGTTGTCACACAAGGATCCATAACATTGTGAAGGACAATCATCATCATCCCTTTCATAACCATTTCCTACAACTGCCGAGCAATGACAATGAAAGCATAAGCTCTCCTTTTGCATTGAGGTTAACATTTAGACAGGTCACAAAACTAATGGTGGGCATCTGATTGATTAAGACAACTTTAGATATTAAACACAAATTTATCTGTGAAGCTTTGACTATTAAGTCATTTTCTGAATGACCTATCAATAATGATTTTAGCGATTAACAGATGGACAGACTGATCATAAAAGAGCTCAGGGCAAAGACAGTGCAAACCTGTAGGCTAACTGAACCAGCAAACACAGTTTCCCTTATCTCACTGAACCCTTGCCACAATACTATTACTTGAGGCTAAAGCAGTGATCTTTATCTTCACACACATACACAACTTTCTTGTTTTCGGTAGAAATATTTAACAACCACAAACCTTTGAAGTCAACAGAAAAAACATGTCTGAAGGCCCCTATAAATATTATATCCTCCCTGTGCATGCAGGGCAGAGTAGATCCTAGGTCAGATCCTCCTGATCACAGTGTTACTGATGATTTATGCATAGAGAATTCTTTGTCAACAAGACAGAGAACAAACATTTCTGTAATGAATCATAAATAAACCGGTTGGGCCTTTCAGCACAATACTGACTATCAGGTCATGCTGGTATCGAAAAGATCTACTCTACAAGGTACGGGGCAGCTTTGACATGCTGCTGTGTACTTTCTCCATTTTGAACTTGTTTCATAATCTCTGTTGACAGGTATTCTGACATACAGAAATAAAATGAACGTCCGTATCATGATCCTGGTAGACTGGATTGGTATCTGTGTGCATGTTGATAAGTTCTCATTATTGTGCATATGGTTTAATCAGAAAAGAACAAAATTAACTTATGGAGCTCTGTCATAGTTTGCCTGACCCACGAAAGATGATTTTGGTGATTTACAGATGGACAGATTGATTATAAAGGGCTCAAACACATATGTAGGTCGACTGGACGAGAAAACACAGTTTTCTTTTTTTCCATAGTCTACAATAAACCCTCGGCAAAACGACACTACTTCAGGCCAAGGCAACAATTTCCCCTTTACACACATCCAATCCTCTGCAAAAAAATAAATAAAAATCAGTAAGGCCCAACTACTACTACATTCTCCTTATAAGGTAACATAGTTACATAACATAATTGTGACCTCAGTAGGCACAAATATATAGTGTTGCTCGATGTAAAACCCTGTAGACGTTTGGGAGTTTTGTTTAATTTGTTTGATTGGGTTCCGTTTTCCACTCTCAGTACTTCCTTAAAAATATATAAAATCCCACAGAGTTTACAAACTTTTGAGCAGCACTGTATGTAGAATTTCTTCACGCAAGTATAAAATATACTATAATAATAAGGTGTTTCCAACTACAATGTACAGGGTTCTGCTTGCTTTATGTTCATTTGTGGCAGGATTGGTTTGATTACTCTGTTTTGTGTGGTTTCTTTCAAAAAGTGTGCAGCCTGCCATCTGAAGGTCAAATGAGATGCTGCAGGGACCACACCCACCCAAATAAATTAAAACCTTGATGTGATGTCACAAGATGCAAGATATATGTGTAAGAAGACTGTACACAGTCAACTTAAAGTCTGGAGCAGCAAAGACCCAGGCTGCCTCTTGACATCCAAAGAGAAAGAGTGGAGATCAGAAAAAGAAACAGCATGAACTACAATGCCTCAGTTAAAAAAGTAACACAAGTAACTCTAACTGTTGGTCTGACCAACTTGTACATTGTGTAGTGCAGTCTTTCCTGCCCTCTAGTGGACTTTGTTGGTACAAAGTGTATCAGTGGAAACACAGACATCTTTTTAAATCCCTTTATGTCTGATCCCAATCATCAATATTATTATTATTATTATTATTATCATCATACTGGTGAAACAGTATTAAAGTAATGAAGAAGATAAACACAAGAAACAACACAGGAAAAACAAGTTCATACCGTATACAAAAAAAATATTCTAAAACAAAGATCACTGAATTCTCTCTTCTTTGACATTGTATATTCCATCTGAACCATTAACGACAATATTGAGTAGCCCAGCTTTGACACCCCAATTATTACTTCAGCACAGACACTCTGAGTCGGACTCAGGACGAAGAAAGGAGCTAGGAAGATTTTTTTTTTGTCATCAGTCATGCATGCTCTAAATATGTCAGGTAAATGGGACAGTTTATGGTGCTTATGCAAATAGAAGAGAATATCCAATTACCTCCTGAGGACAGAGGTGCTGCCTCAGGTAAACTATCAATTTGTTCCCATGGCAATGCACATTAACTGGGACTGACAGGCTGCACGGCACACACACATGTACCCTAATCTTCCCTGCACAAAGCCTGAGAATTTTTTTTGTTTTTGAATTAATACAGCCAGATTATTCGGCAAAGGTCAGCGCAAGTCTCATTATGCAGCACAATAGTCACTTTAATCAGACATCAAAGAGAAGCTGCACTACCACTGCTGCTACTGAGCCTGCTTCTGCCTGTGTTTGTAGTTTATCAGAACATTCAGGTTAAGGTCTGTGAATATTTTTGAGAGAGCGTGGGGAGAGAGATAGATGGCTGGTGGGGTGGGTATGACAAGGCTAATTGATTTTGAAGTCCCTTTGAAGTCAGAATGTGTGAAGCTTAAAATTGCTTGGCGATTTATTTTTTTGTATTCACACACACAAACTAGCACAGTTTCATTTCACCCAGTCAGTCCAACAGAACACAGGTTTGCTTCACAGGCTTTTTGACATTGTATCTAAATTTGCCCTTCGAATACCTGCCAAAGTGAAACAGCACAAAGGAAAGCAGTTCTCTGCTATATACAATACAACCCAAATTGCCAACTATTATATATGTGTATAACAACACTTAACACTTTCTGGTTAGTGCACTGTAGTGTTACTAAAAAACAGTGCAATTATGCAGTGGAAGTGACATCAAATCAAAATAAGTCACAAATACCCCAGTATATTTCAAATTTGTCAGCTTAATGTACACAGAGTTTGAAAAGTTTTTAACAGGCCAGAACTATCATTCTGATCGGAATACTACATTAGCATTTAACTCAAAGCACTGCCGTCTCAAAGAGCTGCTGGTAGGGCTGAAACTTTTAAACGTTTTTAACCTTTTTAGGGTTTAAACTGTCTCTTGCAAATACTTATTAAGACTTATATATAAATGTAATGTTGGATATATTGACTCTATAAATCCTTCCTGCTCCACACTGATCAACAAAGCCACAATGCTGCTAACAGGTCAACAAGGCAAAACTTTCATCAGCACCTGTGCAAACATTTTAAAAAGATGAGCTTTAGCAATTGTTCGGCAGCAAGATGAGTCAGTAGGCAGACTGAGGCCAAGTCAGCATTCAGCTCACAGATGTGTGCATGGCTTTCTTTTACTGACATGCACTGCAAGCAAACAGCTTAGACAGGATGCAAAAAGGTCTTTCCGGGTTTTAAACACACACGCGCACACACACACAGATACAGTCAATTGCATACACACAGACTCACCTCATGCACATTCAGTCCTGTAGCAGATGGCACAATCAGCCTTGCTAGTCACTAGCACTTTTTGAACATATGAGGTGTCAGCACGATAGATTGTGCTGAATAATTTCACAGCAATGATTCATACAATAATGAGGTGTTTGATGGGCACATTTGGTACATTAGATGAAATATGACCTGATTTTCCTTCTTTTTTTTTTATTCGAGAGAATACCTGCTATGTGAGCAAGTAGCAACCATACAGAGACTAATAATAAAATAATAATAATCCTTCAAATCCCTGTGAATTATTCTTTCAAATTTTCAGTGGTCAGCCGAAACCCCAGCGGAGACTGTGATTAGCACAACAACTATATCTTCTACTGTGTTTTTATTATTGTATTGTAACATAATTGTTACATTATTAACTGTAATTATTAATTGTTAAATTAGTTGCTTCTTTTCTTATTTTAAGCACTAAGCTGCTTCACAAATCAAATAATTTTCTGGTCTTTAACATTAAGAATAAATATATTTTTTTTTAACAATGGTTAATTACTTGTAGTATAGTTATGAGCATTGCATATTCAGTTAATTGTCATAATAAAAAGGTCATATATGTGAGCAAATGCCCCATATTACAAGCATTGCAAGCATCGTTCAACACTTGGAGGAGCACCAAACATCTTTTACCAGTAGGTGATGCTGGAGAACCATGTTGAACAGAGTACTTTCCATTACCATGGTAATGATGTGTATTCATTGTGGTCCCCTACAGACTCACAGTTCCCATACTTAACCTGGGGCAGAGGAGGACAGAGCAAGGAGGTCTAAGATGTGATGAGCCACTGACCTGCAGGGAGCAATCAAAGTCCTTCTCTAAATGGACAATGGTTGATTTGACTCAGCCTGCTTGAACTGGTACATGTGGGGGGTGGGAGGTAGATAGGTGCTTGGTTCGGCCACGCTTCTCTGAGCATCATTACAGACGACATCTGTCCACCGAAAACCAGACCAGAAGGGCTGTTGTTAGTACCCAAAGCATCTTATATTATATAGCTCCAAAACCTTGAAGAATTTCAGGTGTAAAACATAATGCCATTTCAGGATAAAGGCCAAAAACCTCTTGTCCTCATACTCTACAGGTTCTTTTTATCGTTCACAGTGAAGAAGAGGTTATGAAATCATGGTGAATCTACAGATAAATAGCAGCAAATCCAATGAGCTCTGACCTCTTGCAATTCATGATTCGCCTGATAATGAATCTGAAGTGTTTTCAAACAGAAGTAGCACAAATAGCTCAAAAACTAAATTTCAAGAAAATTAGAATAAAAACCTATTTAAAAATTAATTCAAAAAAGCTGGTAGTAGGAAATGTACACTGCAGAAAAGAAGCGTGCAATTAAATAAGGAACAGTCAAATAACTGGTTTCCCTGCACAATTATATTCTTACTTTGCTGCTCACAATGCTCACGAATGCCAGGTAAGGTACCACAAAAATAGAATAATTTACAAAAAGAGCAATTTGAAGTGCAAAAATGCAAATAAGTACACATAAAACAAATATAAACTATGGAAGTAAGTGGAGCTATCTACATATAAATGTGTGCTACATCAGCTGTTATGCAAATTGAGCAGAGAATGAATCATTGTGCAAAACTGTCAGAAGGTAAACGGCATGGTACATGTGCAGTTAATGGATTGAATATTAAGATGCATAGAACTATAAATAAATAAACAACACTGCAGTTACTGTGTTACTGCATGTAAACAGTCAGTATGGCCAGGGTACAGTCCAATGTTACAGACTCCTGTCCGCTGTACAGAGTCTGATGGTGGAGGAAAAGAAAGACTTCCTGAGTCTGCTGGTTCACAATAGTGATACAAATAAAAGAATGGCTAAAAGTGTCACCTTGACCACTAGCCAGTTGCTATTTTTTACTTCCATTCATCACGGGGCAGAACAGTAGTGATTATCCTGAAGCTTGAAATATTGATTAAAGTTGATTATAGGCTTACACCTTCCCTTATATCCTATGACAACATGCTTTCCTTTTCCTTTTCCCTCTGTTTCTATCTTACCGTATGCTGTTCTGTCTCTTTGAGCCCTCAATTGCTGACTTCTTGCATTATCCATTAATCTCAGTGCCAGTCCTGACCTTGCTGCATATTCTATGAATATACTGGTTTAAAAAAACAAACAAAAAAGGGACTGATATATGACTACAGAACGTTTTAAATCTTGTACAGTCCTGGTAAACAGTCACATAAACAGTCACAGTCACATCATTTACAATACTGCCTTGGTTTTCAGACACCTGAGCGTTAACTTCTGAATTCATAAACTACACCTCTTTGAAGCTGAGGAGTGCACTCTAGTGCACCAGAAGGCAATTACTTACTGTCACCATTTGCAATGTATTGACTTCCTGTAAAGTCAAGTCTTTTCATCAATAAGCACTTGGTACATACATCCCTCTTATAGCAGCCATTTATTGACAGTCGGGCTTTTGGGAGACACCGCAAATGACGGTCTCTTCCATAAAAATGCCATCTGATCACTATTAGCTTTGATCTGATGGCATCGGGCCATTGTTAACAAAGGCTTCCATTGGAAGCGCGCCATACAAAATGAATAGCCATCTGCTGTGGACTGAGTGGCTGTAAACAGCTTCAGATGGCTGTGTAGAGAGAGAGAGAGAGAGAGAGGGAGGCATTTATCAGCCAGTCATCATCAGTTCTGTTCACTCTTCCCTATAGTTCTGTAAAGTGAGCTGGTTCAATCTCAAACCGAGCAACTCAAAAATTGCTATCAGCTAGCCAGGGCATTCTCTTCCTGTTTACTTTCTTGCTTTGGTCAAGTTCTGTCAAAAGGCATTGTTTTGGATTTCCAGTGCAGTTGGTTCTGATGCTAATGTTTGCAACAGACAGACAGAACGGACAGACAGACCTGTTTTAATTGTCTTCTCTCATCTGTTTTCCTATCTCTCTCTTCTAGTCTATCTCTGTGTAGGCTGGCTAATGACTCTTCCAGATGACTTGCCCACTGTGTGTATGTGTGTGCGCTCATGTGTGTGTGTGTGTGTGTTTGTTGGCCAGGTTTAAAAAGGATCTTTCATCTTCTTCCTCTGACAAAAGAATCAGTCCAGTCAGCACAGCTGTCTATCTGCCGCCTCTTTTTCCAAGCACGTCTCGATTAATCCCAACGTTGTGTTGCACAGCTCAGTCTTGGCCTGCGCTCTCCCCCACCACCACTGTTTATTTTTGCTTTCTGAACCTATCTTTCTCTTGCACCGTTTCTCACAGTCACATTCTCTTCTCCGTTCTCCTCCCACTCCATTTCTGGCTTGCTCTCTTGCCTCCAAATCCCCACCCTTCTGCTCCACCATTGTTTTCTAACATTTTTTTTTATCCTTCCCTCCTCAGCTTCTATCCGTCTCTCTCCTTCTCTGTCACTCCTCACCCCCTTCTCTCTTCTACCCTTTTCATTGATGTGTAACAGAGTGACATATTTGGCAGTTCCTTTGCTCTCTCTTCTCATAAGGAATTACTGTCCTGACCCACTTCCACATGCACCCACTTGTTATTTCTTTAATGGCAGTTATGTGTGCAGCACTTCACTCCAAGATAAAATTTCATATTCAGTCACTACTTACTACTAAGACCTGCGTTATACCAGATCCATAGGCAGTTCAAATACCATAACCGAAACCGGCAGGTACCCAAAAGCATAAACATTAACCTTAAGATATCCTAGTCACACTCACTGTACAAGTAGAAAGATGTAAACAGAAGCCAGATGAAGATGTTGGAAATTTCATTACTGCATATCTGATTTGTGACCCTTGGCAGCATTACATCTTTAACTGTGATGAAAACCAGAAAAGACCCTTGTGGCTACAGTTATTAAAATATTTCAATTACCTTTCTCATTACTCATACAGAGTACTTCATTATAGAGTGATCGTGTAACTCATTTATATGGTGATGAATGGAACTTTTTAATTAGTTTTTGCCATTGCCTTGAAGACAAAGCACAGCTGAAAAGCTTCTCGTGACCACTGCAAACAAATTGATGATTTTTCTTCACCCTGATATGGATATAATAAGACATGTTATTATACCAAACATTCATATAATTATCAGGTAGATCAATAATTATTTCTAAAGTTTATGTGTTATTATAAGTTATAGGTGTTATTACTGAGGGTGTAGAAGCTTACGAAGAAGGCACGGCTCACCCTCAGCTTTCTTAGCAGAACTGAGAAAGCCACTCAGGGGAGTGATGAAATTAAAAAAAAAAAATATATATATATCCATGAGTCCAGGTGCCTCAATTTAAACTCTTGGACACAACTGTTAGAGGCTATACAATAATATAACACTGAGGGTATACAACGGTATATATACCACAGATATATATTAACGTGTTTCTCTATGTTTACTGTATGTAATTGTGATATATTGAGGGGTTATAACTGAGGGTGTAAAATGGTATGTAAGTGTTACACAATCAACATCTGTCATAGCTTGATATCACAATCAGAATCGGGGATAAATAAAGGTATTTATCCCCCGAGGGGAAATTTTTTTTTTTGTTACAGACAAATAGAAATCAAAGATGAAATTGAAATATATAATAAATATCTAAATACCTAGATAGCATTTAAATCCCTGAGTTGTATTCAAAGAAGAAGAACATATTTACTATTGTATAAAAACCTTTACATAGTAAAGAGCATGACATGAATGTACATATAACTACTTTTCATTGAAATGAGATCAAACAAGTTTTATATTTGGGCTATATAACTGAGAAGATTAAACAGTACTTATTATTACTGAGGGTATATAAAAATATTTGTTTTTTGAGGAGTATATAACAGAGTAAAAAACGGTTTTAACTGTGATTTACCAAGGGTATATAATTGTATAATATATATGGAGTGAGTTTGTACCAAGGAAAGTTTTTAGTAAAGAAGAAGTGTTATTGAAATTGTATAACTAAAAGTATGTAACATGGTATAGAACAGCCTAAAACGTTTTACTTATGAAGCGTAAATGATGGTATATAAACTCCCATGTAATGCTTTGTTAGTGTATTGCATTTTCTTTGGACATTGTCATGTTTTTCCTCAGTTTACAAAGATGTCCTCACTTTTAATGTCAATAGTTTTTTCCCCCCCATAAAGACACACACACACTACAGACCAGGCTGTGTAAAATGGATTGGTGCCATAATCTGTGCATGCCACATTTCTCTGAGCCCTGTGACATTGCAGAACTTGCGGCTTCAGGAGTTTCACACCCTGCTTTCACTGTCTGCTGAGGCTCAGGTTGTGTTCTCACACTGCCACACTGGCAACTATTTCATAGCTGCTTTTATATCTGGGTTGACTGAGTATTTCATTTGCTGCATAGTTTCGTGTACCTGTTTTAGAGCACAGGGAGGGCTGAGAATTCTGCAATGGTCTCTCTGATGAAATTACAAGTATAATTTGTGGAAAATCAGATTTTAAAGCCCAGTGGAAGACAGGCAGCAGAGACCTAGGGTAATTCTTACTAGCTGGTAGTCAGGGCATTCAGAACAACTGAGGCTTTTAAGGGGAAATTATTCTGTTAGAGAGGTGAAGACAAAGTGGACATCTGCTGAATTGAGTGCTGTTTAGAAGGGATGACAGCCTGTACAGGTAAGTGGCATCCAGCAGGATTAAATCAGCGACTTTGTTGTTAATCCTGCTGTTCAAAGAGATTCTTTTCCAGTGTGGATCCACTTTCAAGTTTCGGTGGGTCAAACTCACCTCTGCCAGTTATTTTAAGTGATGATAATCAGACATTAATGTTCTTTTGGTGATGGAAAGCTGCTCTTTGCTGCAATGTGTTGGTTCTATGTATGGGTTCTATGTATGGGTTTACTTTTAATGATGTTTAAATGTTGCATAAAGTGAACTTAAAATGCTATTAGTCTTAGTTAACAAAATCATCCAGGGGTATAACTATACTAGTATGGATGATCAGTAGAATAGTTAACATTTCACAGGAGCAAGTCAGGCATCAACTGACATGGAATAAAATTAGCTACAAAATTAAACAAAGCTCAAAGCAGTTCAGCATCAAGAACAGTTGCACTCTGTGCCAGTTTCATCTGGTATTATTTCTTTTCTGTATAATCATTATATTGATATGTCACTGTTCACACTGGAAAACTTATACCTTAAATAAATGTTTCACATCCTCCCTTTTGCAGGGAAGATGCAGCAGATAGCATGGTTTATGCTGGCAATGCTATGGATTGTTCAATGTGTGCTGGGCTGCCCTGATACTTGTAAATGCTCAAGGAAGTCAGGGCCAGAAAAGTCAGAAGTCAACTGTCATAAGAAGGGGCTTCGTGCCTTTCCATCCCAACTACCATCAGATGCTTGGATCATTAAGCTGGGTAATGTTTTGGTTAATTCAACATTACGGTCTGTAATAGCATGTAATAACACTGTAGAACATCACTGTGTGCCAATAACCTAAATTTTTTTTACAAAAAAGGTGAGAATGGTATTACAGACCTGAAGGCCAACATGCTGAGATCAATTCCAAGGATTGAGAGCATCAATCTGGAGCGTAATGCCATCAAATCCATTCACCCCCAGGCCTTCTCTGGAGCAAAGCAACTAATGCTTCTCAATCTTTACGGCAACCACATCGTTAGCCTTCCACCAAGGGGCTTCCAGGTAAAGAGCTTTAAAAGACATGCGCTGCAACCCTATTGCAATAATCTGAGTACAAAACATTGTTATTTTCCTCATAGGACCTCCTGAACCTTCGCTTTCTCATGCTTGGGCGGAACCAAATTGGAATCCTGAAACCTGAGATGTTTGCCGGCATGAGGAACCTGTCAGATCTGGACCTTCCACTCAATGCACTGACAATGCTCCCCTCTAATGCCTTTAAACCTCTGATCGCCCTAAAAGTTTTGGACCTTTCTTTGAACCGCATCCAAAGGATCTCTCCTAAGGCCTTCACTGGACTCAGACAACTTTTGTTCCTCAACTTAGGCAATAACAGGTCACAATGAGATTCTCAATGATCCTAGTCAAGTGATATCTATGATTTAAGGAAGGGTACTGGCTGTGTTAGTTTCTTGAATAGATTTTGCCACTTCTGTAGGTGGCTTCTTCAGTTCCAACTATAAGGCTCAGAGATTTTGAATGGAGGAACAGCTTTAGCATATAGGTTTTGAAAGGATTCACAAAGAGGAGCAGCCATTGGTTACAAAACTAGTGCGACTACCAAGAAAGGTACCAAATTAATTTGGTTCCTCTGATGGATCTATTGTTAAATGTGAGATCAGCAATACATTACTGCCATAGGTGCCTCTACTTAGATCCATTTAATTTAAAATGCATGGATAGCAAGTATTTAATGAGAGAACACTGACAGCATAATGTATAAGATAAGATAGCATAAAATACTCTACCTAACACACAAGTACTGGATTTTCATGGTCTCTAAAAAGGCAGTAGAATGCCCTTGGATGAGATGATTTAAATGCCAGGAGAGTATGAGTCTGATATGACATCCACATACAAAAAGGACAGCCTAGGCCTTTTTGTAAATAACTATAATATCTATAATAAATAAAAAATTCTAATTAACTGTCTCTCCAAATCCAGTCTAAAAACTGTTCCTGCTGGAGCACTCAGGCCGCTGCGTTCTCTGGAGATGCTGGTTTTGGACAACAACCTTTTATCTGCACTGAGTTTGTCTGCATTGGAAGGCCTGGGCAACTTGCAGGTGACACCATGTTCCTGAATCATTTTTATTTCATGTTTAATTTGAAAAACTGGTTATGTGGCCTACTAAGGCTAAATGCCTATTTTTTATTCACATGAATGTTTTGATACAATGCACTGCACTTCTTGTGACTAAACCAGCATTAAAATATGCCAATGTTTCATTAGGAACTCTACCTGAGGAATAATGAGCTAGAGCAGCTCCCTTCTGATGTGTTCAGCAACATGCCCAAGCTTTCTCAGCTGGCACTCAGTGGAAACCGCTTAAAGATGGTGGATGGAAACATGTTCAACCATATGCCTGGTAAGATGATCACCTGCTTCCCCATAATAAGACAATTCTGACAAAAAAGATGGGGGATTCAGGAGGGTTGACTTTCAGTCCTAATCTTTCTTTTCTGGCTGTCTCAGAGTTAAAGAAGCTGTACCTCCACGACAACCCATGGCAGTGTGATTGCAACATTATCTCCCTGGTGCAGTGGATGGGACAAACCAAAGCTACCCTGTCGCCTCGGGATTCACTGAAGTGTGAGGGCCCTCCAGAGCTCCGAAAGAAAATCCTGAGCAGGCTCCTAGCTGAAAATCTGCCCTGTCGTGCCTAATGCATGAAAATCCAGAGAAAGTTTATAGCATGTGTTTCACCTCAGAGATGATATACTTTTGGATAAAGTAAATCTTTTTTTGCTCTGTAGATTGAGCCAGTGTATGTAGGATACCTAATATCACCTTTAGACACTTTTCTAGAACCCACACTGGAGCAAGAAACATTTATAGACCACATGATGATTATCAAAGCTGCTGTTTTTTTAGACAGATTGTGTAAATCACTGTATTTTCCACCAGCAAAGAACAAGCACTGTCCCTTATCTCCCAATTCAACACTGAGATTAACATTTATAATCTCATATTGCTTGTCAAAAGGAGACTATGCAGGTTTGGAGAGTGATGGATTACATGTAATGGGATTACATTAATCCGATTCCAGGAAGGGTTTCTTTAATCTTGTATAGTTAATGTAAAAAATAAATATATAATAAAATAAATCAAGGCGTGGATAGCAAGATGATAGACGGTGCCAAGATACAGCACAGCTGAAACTAAAAGTGCAAACAGCAGTACTGTAGATTATGTTAAGTCATTGAATTTGTCTTTTTAAAATATCATTAAACTGAAATGAAACAGTGTTGCCTCACATTATAGTAGTACAACAGTGACCAATAATATGTGAATAATTGGTATTTTTATACCACTTTCCATGCAGCCATTAAAGTCTCATATCTAACAGTTTATAGTCAGCATTCCAGTTCATCCTGTGCAAGGCTGAGGTCAGTTACGGTGGCTATGGTATGGTTTAATATTATTAATTTGTGTGTTTTAAGACATCTAACCTTACCCTTTTTATTGCCTAATCCTAATCAGTAATCTTTAATGCCTAGTTTTAACCTTAAGTGAAAACAAAACAGTTTGCAGTGTCAGGCAACACAAAGCCCAAACTCCAGAGTAATGGTCTTATCAAATGACATCAGGCATTATGATCATGTGTTCCGTTCTGTCCTCCCCAACTTTGGGGAAGCTACGCTGGTTCATCAGAAGAAATTTTACGTTTTTCTTTTGTTAAGGTTTTGTTTTCTTACCTCTTATTATCAAATCAGTGTGTTCCCTTCTTCAGTTATTACTGCAATATTTTATTATAATCCACTCTTATTTTTTCTTTTCTGTATAGTTATTGGTGAATGTACCTAGCAGTCACTAGATTTCGATTTTGTGAGAGCCTTCCAGGTCATGACCAAAAAAAGAGAGAAACACAATGCTAAGTATGTTTTTTAGACACCCAGAGCTACAGAAAATGGTGGCCAGATATTATAGGATGTACTTACTGTAAGTCATTGATAGTGTGTCAGGGGCTATTGACAATTAGGCTTCCAAATTAAGTGATTAAAAAAACACCAAAATACCTTGGTTGTATAGGTGGGATAAGAGTTTGGTTAGATAAAGGGACTGAAACAGACCACACTGTCCTGCAGTTTCTCTTTCCACTACCATCTGCCCATCAGTTCACCTGCCTCTTACTTCCCACTATCATTTTAACTTGTTGGGGAATTCAACCTTCCCTGTCACTGCTGCTGTCAACCTCCAGGTTCCATCGACAGAAGAGAGAGAAACAGAGCAGGCAGGGACAATGACAGTTCATAAACAAAAGAATATGAGAGATAGGTTGGTGAGGTTGAGGTCTGGTATGGAGGGGTGGTGTTAGCAGACCATCATATTCTGCCCTCAGCTTTCAGTAATTGACAAGGTGACTCTCATCGACCCCCTCGCACAATGACTTTGACATGAAAATGCCAGCATCTCGCACTGCAGAGGGGGAGATAATCGCCATAATTTCCATCTGCATTAAACCTGTTATTATAGAAGAGTGGCAAAGAACAATGTAATAGCTAGGCTTTGTTCAGAGCCAAAGTCAAATAGATTTTCCCCATCAGTGTTTCTTTTGCTGTGTGCTTCTTTTAATTGGCTGCTGCTAAACCTATCATCTTTAAAGAAGGATCACTTTGATCACTGCAAGCATACAACAACATCTCTCACAAAAAGGAAATATTTCACTCTTATATTTCTGATGATGTGATTTTTAGATCGGAGTGTAAAATTATAGCAGGAAGCGCCTGCTGCCTGTTTGTATAATTGTGGATGTATCCATTAATTATTAGTAATTAGTTTTCACATTCAGTTTTCAACCATGTCTGTCCAGAGTCATAATAGATGTAGGCTTTCAAGCAAATAAATATATTCAGTGTATTTTTTTGTAAGTATTTCTGATTATTATGATGGAATGCAATCATATGCAAAATTATGGCAAGCAATAAAATCTAGTGGCGGTCAAGGGCACAGTAATCTTGGCAAATAATAATAATAACTGTGTGAATGTTTCAAAAGGAAAATCTTTAGGCATTTGTGGTATAAAACCAGAGTCAAGTGTCTATGTTCTACGTTTCTTCCACGACAAAGCTGTATACATTCCGTGTGTTCTCAATCCTTTGTGAGATGCATTAAATAATATATTATAATAATGTGCATAGTTACCACATACAAGCCATGCTGTCTTTCCTTTAATTATTGAAGCATTTACACATGTTAGACTTGTATACATCTATGATAATGTAGCTACAGGCTGTTAACCCCTTAGACCTACTTTACATGTACGCTCCTGACTTAAAATGCCAGATGGTTTGTTATACAGAGCCATCCAGGAGGTAAATGTTATAGGATGTTTAAAAAGATAAGAGGCAATAGAATGAAACAAATCAAGCAAGTAGTCAAATACTACCTATACTATTTAATTACTGGTTGAAATTGTAGATATAAATCAGGAATCAGAGTCACTTTGCTAAATGTGTATACCTTCCCACACATGCAACTGTTAAGAGCCAGAGAAAATTGACATTGATAGGGGATGACCTGGGCAGAAAGCCATTTTAACACAAAGAATGAAAGAAAATTACTCTTTCACTCTCTTTCACACCTCACCTCATACCAACAGGGATACAATTCCCAACAGGTAGATTTTCTCCCCTGACCCAATTTTGTGCACAAAATATGCTTCTTTGTCTATAAGCGATACAAAACTGACAAGATAAGGATTTAGAGAATAATAGCACAGTTATAGATTTATTCATGATCTGTCTGACTAGTGTGTAGTGTGGAACACTTTCCAAAAGTATTGTGCTTTGTGTTTAGTCTGCTGAGTCTGTCCACAAAAATATCTCCTCAGCTGCTTAGTGGATCAACTATCTGGGACACTCAGTGGGACCTTTGTGGGACAAAGCAGCTTTCTTCTTGACCCAGAAAACAAGACACTTACAAGACTCATTTTGTGTTTTTTGCTAGCAAACTGATGACTTTCATGTTTTCGCAAAGCATTTTTTTTAATAAATCATTCCATGTTGGCTGACAAAGGATGATCTTTACAATCAAAAACTTAGATCCACTCTTGGCCCCATTAGCTGGTTTATTTGTTAAGCTCTGCAAGGCTAAAGGGCAACTTGAGTGGTGGTAACTGAGGACCAATTTATAAAAAAAAGGTTTAATGAACTATCCTGTGACTGCCCACAGTTTCTAAACAGGTCAGTACCAGGAATATTCTATAACCTCAATTTCTGGCCTTATTTCACAGTTATCAGACCAAAACAGTTGTGTTCTAGTGTTTCCAAGGTCAACTCTACATAAGGGGCAGAGATAATGGATCTATGTACTATATTACAGGGATGGTCTTGTTTGAGGTGGCAATTAGTCATGTGGTTAATGAGGTATTTTGATTTAGTTTAGATAATCACAGAAAGCTAAATTTATTAGTGTCTTGCAAATATTTAACTTTTTTTTTTAAAGATCTGGCAGCATAGGGGGACAGTGTGTACAGAGAGATGTGTTGTACAAATAATGTTTAGAATTTAGACAACACTGCATCAGTGACGTAAAGAGAGAGAATTTTCACTCAAGGACAAATAAAAAAAAAATCTGTGAATCCAGCAAGAAAGATGAGTTTCATCAACCCTGCTCTCAGAGTTTAGGTAAGTCTTTATCAGCGTCAGAGAGGAGTAGGTGGATGAGGATTAAGAGGGGGTCAGAAGGTGGTGAATAGCTTTCCTAGCGTTGGAGAAAAAGAATGGGATTTGAAGTGATAGGGGTTATTTTTGGCAGCTGAACTGGTGGATAAACTTAGGGCTCCACAATGCTGTTTATCAGAGATTAATCCCCTCTCCATTTCCCACATTTCCTAGAACATATATTTATTTTCTACTGGCCATGGTAGTGATAAAGCATTACTACATAATGTATATATCAACCTGTTCAGTGCCAGAGTGACTGACCATGCAACAAAGTGTGAGATGCATCGCGCTGCACTACCTGTCAGACTGCAGAGAAGAGTCCACAGTGGTGGGCCAACGTCTGGTCAGGAATTCCAGCACTGCGGTTTAGCACCATCATGCTGCTGTGGTACGGCTACAGTCAATCACTGCAGTCTGCGTTTGCATTCATCTCTCAGTCTGCATGCCTGTGGGTTAAGCCATACAAGAAATACATTTCAGTTGAAGTCACAGGCTGTTATGTGATCATACTTGGTATGTCTGAATTAGAATGCAAATATAAGCAACGAGAACTTATGGCCACAGCTCTAGAATTTTCAGTGGACTCCTGAACCATCGAAGAAATCCACCTTTATATTGGTTTTAAATTTCACCAGTAGCAGGATGTTAGATTTATTTATGAACTGAAGGACTTTCTAAGCAAAAGGATCACGCAGGCGTCACAACTGACCTCACAGTCAAAAGATAATAGTTGGTGGCTCTATTGGAAATTGACCGACTGGTTCTGCAGCTAACTTTGCTGGACTGGCCCCAGCCCACATGTTCCTTCAATGCGGCCTGTGGACCGGTCCAGCCTGTAAATGACTATCCATATAAAAATTAATAAAAGGCAGCAAAATTCAGCTGTTGAGCATGACACCCTCCCAACCCTCCCTGCCTCTTCCTTGCGGCAGTACTGCAGGCATACCATCTACTCGTCGGAAAGACAGTTGCACCGTTTGCTCATTAAAAATGCACTGAAATGTATGGTAAAACATGCAGAAACTCCACAGCAAATTCAGGTGTGACCACAGTATAAAAAAAAAGGTAAATAAATCAGTGGCCCTACTAGGTGACTGTCTAAACAAGCAGGTAATGATTTTAAACTTTAAACCTTAAAATAGGTGGCCTTCATAGAGGAGTCCATCCAGTGGCCATTCACAGAACTAAAAAGAACTACTTCTTTACACATTCACTTTCTGACAACAACAACAGAGGTTGATTCTTTACACACAGTCCACATGAATCTATGATACATGCTGCTAAAGCTCATGCTACACATATCTGTTATAGTGTGCGGCAACGACAAAGTGACAGATGACTTTGAGCAGGCTCAAAGACTAGTTGTGCCAGCTCACTACCACTACCTGCCCGCTGTTGCCATGGTAACCTCTTGCTAATGTTATATTCCCACAAATGTGTATATGCCTTCTTTATGTGTTTCCCACCAAGCTGGCAATCATATGCTTCACTGTTAATGTACACCAACAAAAAAACAAATCATTGTTTCATTGAAAGCAGAGCTCCAGAGCAGGTTGCTGTTATTGGACGTACACACACTGTAGCCTCCTTCATTTTTGTGTACATCTGTAAGGGGTCTTTCCCAATTTTATGAAACTAGGCAGCATCAACAAAATGATATCACCACCACAGAGCAGTCACACACAGAGACACCAGGGACTTTCACCCATGCCCACACAGCAGTTCACACCTTTGGCAGCTGCAGCATTACACCTGCTGGATGCTGACGGGCTGCGACTGAGGCAGAGGGGAAAACTCATAAGAGGCAATAAACAAACTAACTCGATCAGAGGGAAGCTGCAGATGTCCAGGATTCAATTTGTGGACATCAGTTGACGGTATGTGGGCACTTACAGCGGATGTGGTGATGCATACACATGCACATGCACACACATGATTTTGCCACCACCCTCGCAGCTGGTTTATGAATAACAGTAAGGTCAGGGTGTTGGAGAAATAACATCAACGTGCCATTTAACAGTTCCAGTACACTGGGTCTCTGTACAGATCAGGAAGTTTACTGTTGTAATGTCTGTGGGTCATGGTGCGATGATGTCAGGGATGTTTATTTGCCGACCTTTAGATCCTACTCTTTCACTCTCATTAGCTGTCTCTCTATAGGGTTTGTCCAGGAGCTACTACGGGAGCAAATCGGATTATTAAAAACTGATTGTGGACGGAGACACCCTGCATCTTGCCAAGCACTTAATACCAAGCTGAAGGCATAGTCAAGTCTATGTGTCCAAATGTAGCTAGATGGCTAAACACCTAGTAGTTAGTTCTAGTTTTTGTGTTGCCTATTACATTTAATTACACATATGAATGTATGCATATGTAGGCACCCTCCCAAGGTATTACCTTGTGTTCTTTTATCTTTGGCTCTCTGTTATGTGACCTTTCCTCTGTTTTTGTTCATAAATAGTTTCTTTCACATTCACTTAGCATTTGCATTAATGCTCTTCCCCTAAGGGCTTAGTTTTAATGACCGCAACAACAAAAACATGAATTAATGATCTTTAATGAGTAAGGGTTCTCCTGTCGTGAGGCACCCTTGCTTGAACAGCAATGTCCTGCACCATGCTGATACTTTTCACCCTAAGGTAGCTGAAACCATATGCTGCACTATTTGGTATGGTACAAGTAGACCAATAACATTCTCACTGTCTCTTCAAGGGTAACCTATCTCATCCTAGTTTTTACTCCTTGAACCAAAAATAAACCAACATAAGTTTAAGTGCATCAGAACTGTGAGGTCATACATTAAGCTGTAATAAAAGTTGATAGTTCTTTTATATCTTCATTTTATCTAGTATAGAAATCATCTAACTACGATGTATGTATGATTGAATGAGGTACATCACCCCTTGACTGATGCTCTCCTATTCTCTAGCCTTGCGACTAGCCTACTGATATTGTGGACTAGGAATGCTACTCACCTTCATTCCTAAGAGGTGGTGACTAACCTTAGTAGATATAACAATGATGTTATACTTTATTGTTGTATATGCTGTCAAGTCTACATGGTAGAAACGCTACTTTGATATATAGGATGCTGACAAAGTGCACCTAATTGACAAGCAAAACAAGCTACAACCAAATGGTCTTGAAAAATAAGGGAAAGGGCTACAACCAAAATAAAGTGGGGACTTGCAAGACAAACTAAAGTGTCATCTCAATTATTTTCCAAAAGACGTTATATATATAACATTTTTGATCAGCTGAAGCAGCAACGTGTCCAAAGCCTTTTGGTTGGCCTGTGCATCTTAACACTGCAAGCTATAGACAAATTCAGAAGTGATAAAAAAAAAAGAAGTAAAGCTTCTTTTTGCCCACTCTGCCTGTGACTTCTGTCCTTAGATTTGGCCACAGAGCAGCTTTCTGCTTGCCATGTGGCTGGGCTGTAGAGGAGTGAGCCAAACAATGTGGGCCAAAGGGATTGGGGCTGGAGTAGGGAGTTGAAACGGTTCCACAATCAATACTCTGAGCACCGATAATGAGCTTCTACAGGCACTAGGGAGAGCTGCTAATGAGAGAGAGAGAAAGAGGGGTGGATAGTGAGGTTAAGAATGATGCTTTTATTAAATAAGGCTGACAGCAGCAAAGTTTTGGAATTTAAACCATGAGGTCTAACATATGGGTCATCTAAACTCCTGCAAACTTGGGTAAATTGTTTACCTTATTTGCTTGCATCTCTTTGGAGACCATAGAGTCCTGATAGTTTTTAAGCAGGGCCTCACTTGCTGTATCTATATATTACTACTTCTACTCAACACAACATTTCAAAGGAAAAAAGTAAAAAAAAAAAATATTGACTGTAACAGTCAATAATAAAGTATTTTTGAAACAAGCTTTGCAATCAACATATAACTTATTTCAGCTGATATTATGGACTGAATTTGAGTAATTGGTCTGTGATGCATCCTGTTGATGAGAAGCATGAAGTCTTACTTGTTACCAGTAAAACACAGAATTAGTTGATTCCTAAACTCAGGATTACATCTGCCCAAGCTGTTCATCTATCATAAAGATACTCACTCATCACAGACATCATCTCATCTGCTTTCACATGTGTTATAAACTAACATTTAACTTAGGAAATGCTCTTGTAAAACTGGGACTTTTGAGGGGGAAATGGAAAGCAATGTTAATGAGGTGGGGAGAATTTTGGTCTCAAAGCTAACTATTAGCCATATCAGCCGTTGTCAGCAGTTTCCAGGCCTTATCTTTGACTAGGTTTTCTGGAGCAACACTGAAGTAATTAACACTATCTGGAGGTTATCCACAGAGGAGGACTCACAAGGAAAATGAGGAGCAAAACATACTTTGTGATGTTGCTGTTGTTGAGCCATGAAAATGTTACAAAACTGCACACATCAACAAAACTACCAGTTAGACTGTATAACATACTTAATGTACTGACCAAACATGTTTAAGTCTCATGATATTTACGTGTTTAAATGCTTTTTTATCCATTAGGCTGTACAGCCTGCATGCATGTGTTAATGTTTTTAGAATCAGCTGCCCAGAATGTCACTGATGTGCAATGAGTGTCTTAACTGTCTGGCTACAAAGGATTTAGGCATGTACTGTGAACTGTGCGTAGAAAAACCAAAGACAAATAAAGTATACTATGTATTACACTAGAGCCAAAACACAGCTATCATGAGTAAATTTTTTTCTAGCATTAATTCCCAAAATATCTTTTAGTTTAATGAGTTTAACAGTTACGTACGTCTGGTGTTGTTTTTCCCAACATAAAGGTACGTAAGGTTTTGTAGTGCTCGGCAATAAAAAAAAAAGGTTCTTAAGACTCCTGTGGAGCCTCAGTGAAGACCGAGTAAGATGGAGTGGGTTATTTTGCTTAGATGGAACGATCTTTATCTCCACTTAGGCTGCACAGCATTTCACTACATGCTGAGGTATCACATATTCCCTTGATTTTTTTACCACAGAGATGCCTGTGTGCTTGACTTGTTTTAAAAATATGTCATCAAGATATTCCAGCAGGGGATATTTGCTCTTTTAGTTTCTCTAAGTGACTGGTTGGCCAGTGGGATTTTTCACAAGGAAAAGCCATTTCAGAGACATGCCTGTCAGCACAAATAAGAGTAGGAAAGGAAGAATTTAAAGGATGGAGGGGCTAGGCATACGATGGTAAGAAGGTTGGAGGAAATAACTGACAAGCAGCGATGGTGCGTGAGGTTCTGATGGAAGAATGAGGAGGCAGTGGAGTGAGACATGGACACATTTACAAGACAGGCAGGACAGACAGACAGAGGCAGAGCAGAGGAGGAAAGGCAAACGATGGAAAACACTGGTGGAATGCCTCTTATAATGACACAAGTGGGAGGTGATTACAGGGTAGGAAATAAAGTACAGGTGTCTCCTGCTGATCATTAGAGTCTTGTCCAGGTCAAACATTAAATTCCTATGTGCTCCATTAGTGAGGATCCACATTTCTTTGCAATTAATACACTAATATATTCCATTTGTTCCGAAATAACTAAGTTGTTTGGAAACCACTGAGTTTTGCACACTATTCATCATCAAGAGCTGAAAAGACAGAGACCTTGAGGTGGGGGCCTCAGTGAGGGAAAACAGACAAGCTGTTTTTAGATCCTTAAGCTGAAGTGACAGCCCCCTTCTTCCAAGGGTCCACTTGTGAATGATGTACAGCCACACTATAGTCCTGTGATAACTGAAAAACAGAATAAGCTAATAAGCTGAAGGCAGACCAGACACTAGAAAGAAAAGGTAAAGGCAGAGAATGGAGTAAAGAGAATATAGATAGATGATTTGAAAAATGAAAGCTACTGTTTATTTCTGCTCACAAACCATTTAGATTTTACCTCATATGTCCCCACTAAATGGCTTTCTCCCTTTGTTCCAGTAGATTCTATCTGATATAGCTCAGAAGGGTATTAGCCAGTAACTTCAAATGCTGGCAATTACAAAGTTTCAATAGTTTTACACCTTTCTATAAGAACAATATTCCCAATGGAGAGCAATCTCCTTGCAAAATAGACAGTAACTGAACTAGGGCTTTAATCTCCCAGTCGACTGGTCGATTTATTAGTCGACACATTCTGACTCAACCAAGATTCTGATTGGTCGTTTTTTTTGCAGCGTTAATTTCATCAGGAGGAAAGTACTAAGTGAGTACCAGGCCCGGTGATTTTCTGAATATTTATTTAGTTTTGACCGTGTCATTTACAGTCAGTCCTCCTCTACCATGTCAAAGACATCTGCAGTGTGGCAGCATTTCATGAAAACAGATATCGGAAAAAGTCTAACAGAACAAAAGTCTAAGTTTGTACAGTACACTCCTCAGTTTAAGTCTAAAGCAAACAGTGTATCTTTTATTAGGGTGAATATATGTCAGGTGTTAGGCTCTCCGATTGCCTTTGCCCATAAGTTCTCTTAATAGGCCTGCATTCATTAATCAGATTTTGATCAATGCAACAGCATGTCTTGTTAACTGCAATTACTGCTCTTTTCACAGAGGATATAAAATCTTTATCCATTCAGCAAAACCAACAAATGGAGGAACACCAAGTGGAGAAAAAGCTGCCTTGAACGTTCCTGTTCACCATCTCCACATTACTTCTGTACTTAAATCACGTGGGAACAAATGTCAGAATAACTTGACAGATTAAAGCTAAGACTTGAACGTTGACGATTTGTTTGATCACCCAACAGCGTCTTTAAAGTTTTCTGTGCTCTTTGATTGCTTTTGATCAGTGTTTTCACCCTTAATATGGGCACTCGTGGAGGAGTCATTGTTTACAAATGAGATGATGATGACCACAATAAATCTATGCAGCAGGTAGCCGTCGTTGGAATTAGCAGCGTTTGCGTCTTTTATATGAATTATCCAACTGCTAACCGGTAAATGACCTGAGAAGCCAAATATCAATTCATTCCGAGTTATTTTATCACTGACAGTCATAGCTTGATGAAAGATCTTGATAAGGGTAGCATCAGTATAATACAAAGCAATTCGAATTAAATCCTCCTTTCTAAATTTATCAAGAACTTTTATCGAAGGAGCAACAAAGAAATGCTCTAGCTCAGTTGTGGCCATTTTCTCAGCAAAGTTTATCAGTTGCACCTGCACTCACTCAACTCACGCTCCCGCTCTCATTCATTCATTCATTCAATTATCCAATTATCTTACAAGAAAACAGGAAAAATGGAAATTGAGTATAGCCAACAATTGCTTTAGCTTAACTTTTACTGTTTCAGAAAAAAAAATGTGTGTTTTTTTTTTTTTTTTTTTTTTTTTTTTTTTTTATATATAAGGGAACAATACTCCAAAATTAATACTCCAAGATTAATTATCCCGGACGAGCCCCCATTAATGTTACGTCCCCAGCTCTCTAGGGGTTGAGGAAGGACGTAAACATTAGGTTAAAGATAAAATAAAGCAAAGGAAGGCCAAACTCAAATGTCTATTTCTTTACTGGCAGATTCAAACTACAAACGAAGCACACAGGTTTTCAACAAAACCTCACAACGGTTTCATAAAATGAGAACAATAGTATAAAAAAAATAAGATACAAGCAGGAACCCTGCTGGGGATTATCGAGACAGCGAAGTATAAAAAGAAAACTAAAGCCACTGCTTCTACTGCAGTAGTAAAACAACAAATAACCCAAAACAACTCTAGGAGCGAAAAACACACAGGTCAAACAACGAAATTAAATCTACTCAAAACTGAGCGAAACTCACCCTCACACACACAGGAGGAACAGCACACAAAATCCCAACAACGAAAGAAAACCCAAATTTTCACAGACACAGTCGTTGCAAGTTTGTTAACCCCTTCACATCTACCTATTTTTTGCTATCCTCGCCTAATTTGCATACCCAAAAGAAAAACCTTATAACAGGAGAACTGTAAGACCAATCTGCCTGTGAGAGACATCTTTTGAAAGATAATTCATTCTAGTTTCTGACAAAAATAATTATAAAAGTGTGAGTAGAGCACATCTTAAACTGCATCTGTTCAAAAAGTGATATTTTTTCATTTTTTGGTGCTCGAAAATAATGTAATATATTTGAAAAAGCCTGACAAAGACATGCTTGACAGTTGTCAGTTGAAATTATACACAGGTCTTCTACATCTTGTCAACCACACCTGTACAAAATTTCACACCTCTAAACCAAACTGTATGGAAGCTGTGGGCTGTTTTGTCTGTGGTGTCACTGGCGTCTCCAAAATGTGTCCAAATGGCCAAATTGTGCCAAATGCGGTTTCTCACTTCTATGACCCTGAAACTCACAATGAAGCATTTTGATTACTAAAAAAACCTTGCATTGGCTTTTTTTCCTCATATGTCTATATCAAGCTTGACCGCTGTGGTCACCATACATTTACCGGGTGGTCAATTTAGGCACATATAACATGTATAATATTTGAAAGAACATGGAAAAACAGTTTTCATATAAATTTCAAATATGTTTTTTTATTACAAAGCAAAACTATCTGTCTGAAATGAGCAATTAGCAACAAATAAAAAGTGCAACTTTAGTGCTTTGTACTGTTCTTTGAGTCACGGTCATCATGGAGCCCGCGGAGCCCGTCAGCAAACATTTCTTTTCTGTCCGAGTCATATTCGCTGTCATCACTGTCCTAAAATGAGCTCCAAAGCCTCTGCAGTCGAATATGTCGTCATTTTTGCAGCTAACATGATTCTTTTAGCACCTGGCATTATCAAAGTCTGGCTGAGTGACAAAGACGGCAAGTGAACGCGAGTTTCACCTCTCGCTTCGTGCGTAACAAAGACGGAGGGGGGTTGCTTCTTCTCTTTATGCTTTGAAATGTGCTACCATTGCTACAAACAAACATTGCATGCATACCCTCTTTTGAAAGCTAATGTGATTGGCTACACGCTGACGAACCCTCATATCGTTGGCCAATAACAGCAGCCGTTACTAGTGCAGGGAATCTCACGAGGTTATACACAAATCTCGTTTCGAATTGGGGGCGCTTGTTATGTTTCAGGGGGTGTCCTGAAGTCAAACCTGAACAGAAAACATTGCGAAAGGTTTTGTTTTACAGGTAACAAAGTTATAAAAACGAACGCACCCAACACAGACCTAAACATACGCTGGAAAATAGCGGCTATATGCTAATAGCTCAGTGATGTTTGGACGATCAAAATTTTTATGCCGCAAAAATATGATTATTACAACAATATTTTCATAACGTGGAATACTTTTATGGAAACAAGCTTTTATTTTCTTTATCTGTGGATTCATACGATGAAAAGGAATATAAATAGTTGTGGATTGGATTCATAATAAGACTTCAGGACCTCTCCAAAGGTAGGAATGCAATATTATTATTAATATTAATACGTATGAATATTACTGAATTATGTTTTAGTGCTCATTGTGTGCACATAATGAGCTTAATAGTTGAATTCTAGATAAACTAAGCTTTCTAGCAATGTATAACATGCCTATAGTGACAAAGATATAACAGAGGTATATGTTGTGCACACTGACAAGAACTCTGTAAAAGTGTGACCAGAGCGTCGGCGCTCCGGTCGTTGAGAACAGGTTAACACAGAGAAACCTCTCTAACTCACAGCACACGGACGCTACAATATTAAATAGTAGCGCGGGGAGAACTGAAGCCACACAGTTGTGCTCTCTCACGCAGTCTCCCAAAGAATTTCAGCCGGCGCGGGCCTTTTACGTCATCACGGTCCAGGAGAGGAGAACCCCCATTGGTGCAGGCATTTCAACGTGCCACTCCTGATGAAGCTCCGGAGGTGTGGCAATCTGCATACCTAATCCGTCCCATTCATAGGATAACCTCATTCACACACACAGGCTCGGGGAGAACGTCACTCTCTCCCATACGGACCTCGGGGGCCGTAACAAGGTTATCCAGCTGTTTGACAGTCTAATTTATAAAGACGATAGTGCACCTTCTTTGCAAAACTCTTTTTCTAGGTACCACATCATCTGCACACCTTAGCTTTAAATAATGGCTTATTAGCTATAACTGAATTGCTGTCCACATTTTTGCACCTACAGATAAAACATATGCCTTTAATCCTCTGTGCTCTTAAGCAATCAGATCATAAAGCTGCTGTCTTTTGAAGAGCAGGTAAGGGGAGAAACCCTGTGCATTCTCATGGGAATGTATAGACTCACGAACACAATGCAACTGCCTCCGGTTCCCCGACGGCTGCCTTCATGGCCCAAATAAGTAAAAGATTTTTTCCAGTGTACTTATGTCTTCATCTTTCATTCTACGCCTCTTCTTGTCCACCATCTTTCCTTCCATCCCTCTGTCTCGTTCACTTCATCAGTACTCTACCTCTCTTTGTTCTCTTTGCTCACCCCTGTGGCCGTGCTTTGAGGACAGCACATCAAACACATCAAAAGGTATTGTAGCATGAGCTTCTCTGTATGCACATGTGTGTGCTTCTGTCATGCCATCCATGTATACCGATATGGGCTCTCCCTCATATACAGAGCTTGTTATTCTCTTCGTATCCGTTTGTTGGAAGCTATTCCCCTGAGGACACCATCCTGTAGCACATCCATGCCTCTCTCTACATTAAGAGGGGTCAGCATGCAATATTCCCAGTGTGCACAGTACCCAGAGTGTATTTCTAATGGTCCCAACATATGCTCATGATGCTGTGGCCTCGCTTGTTATGCCTTTTGGCTGTTTCCAGTCTTTCCCTTTGTTTCTCTCTCTCTCTCTCATGCTCATGTGTCCATATCTCTTTCTGTCGTTTGCTCTCATGCTGTCGTTCCCAATCTCTGTCTTTGTTTGTTCTTGGTAGCTTTGTTCCCCCGGTGCGAACACATGTATCCGAGTTGCAGAGCTCCTCACAGAGGCAGTGGGGTAATTTGACATCGCTGTAGGTGGTTGTTTGCATCTGGCACACTTTCTCTGGGTGCATTTGCTTCTTTGTCTTCCTCTATCAATCTGTTTTGTTAACTGTGTTATTGGCACAGTACGCTTCTCGGTTTCTTTTAGTAGTAATGGCTCTTTGCGACTTCAAAACCTACTTCTAAACTTTAAGTTTGAGAGTTTGTGAGTTTGTCACACATCTTTCATAAAAGCTAACTTTTCACTTTTCACTTTGTTGGTTAGGATAAGATCATGATGGGTTAAAACAGAATCTTTAACAGCCTGAAACAAAAGCTAACACGATCTGCACAAAACAAGATACTTGACAAGACATATAGAATAAGACCATAGGAGGGCCCTAATGGTTAGTACAATCCAAGTCATTGTCATATTGTAAGAGAAAACAACAGCCAAGACCTGATTATGATCAGTCCTCTTTGTTACATTTTTTAATTTTCTTTCACCCTGATTCCTGATTCCCAGCAGCTGATGCCCCACACTATTTTACTGCCACCATGTTTGACTCTGGAACTTGTATTCTTTGGGTTACACTTCTCTCCTTTCTTTCTCCAAACAAAGGCAAAATCTCTATAATGAAAGAGCTGAGTGTCTTTTCTGCAGAAGTGGAGTTTTTGTTGGTCTGCTGCCTCACAGCCCTTTCCTGTGCAGAACTCTAATGCCTATCTTCTCTGACACTTCAATTCCAGACTTGGCTAAAATCATTCACCAGTGTCTTGGCAGTTGCTCCAGGGTCATGCTTTGACAAACTTGACAAACTTTGATATCTTTTCTTTGTCTTTGTAGGCATGAACAATCCTTTGTTGTCTTCAGGCAAAACATTACAGTTGTTATACGATATGTGTAGCACGATATACTGATTTACTTTTTCAAGTGCAAATCAAATGTTTACAATAGGACATTTTTCAGCACCAAACCAACAAGCAAAACTTTAACTGCTATATAGCTCATTAGTGAATGATCTGTGTTGGTTATTTAAGATAAGCTGCCAAGGCTCCTGGTGTCAACATTGGCCATTTGCGATCTTTTCTTACATGGTCCTTTCATGTTTTCCATCATGTACGCTGTCTATCATAGCATCTTCCTTCACATTAATATTTACCATCCAAACTCCCCACTGTACTGGCTGTCCTAGCTGGCAGGGCTAGCAGATTTAAAAATGCTCTTTCTGAATAGTGTATAAGATTATTTCCACAGTGATCCTCAGCCAGCCTGTCCTTAATCCTTTGCTTACTGGTTTACCTTACAACAGCACAGTCCATCCCAATCACTGTGCATAGAATATAATATTTCAAAGAAAAACAAAGAAAAACAAAAAAACAAGTACTTTAAGAACCTAAAATAATTTTTGGCACTGGTAGAAATCTAACACGGACCTAAAAGAAGGTATAAACAGGTTGTACATTTATCCTTTTTCCTACGGTTTTAGTTACTAATAGTTCTGCAAAAGGGTGAGGGTTGCACTGGTAACTGTAAACTTTTGATCAAGAATGAACCTGGGTAGATTGATTCTGTTATGAAATAGCACGAATTGCCAACTGACTGGTTAATATTCTTCCAAAATGTCCACCCTTTATAAGCAGATCTGTTCGCTGTGCAGTGATGAATTATAAAAGCAACTGCCTCATAAAAATGAAGCACTGCAGGTGCGCTTAATTCATGTACAATTATGAAATACAACATGACAACAAGGTACACAGCACCTTGGAAAACAACATGTGCTGGGACTGCATTACAGGCAGTGATCACAGCTGCTCAATTATGCTCATCCTAAAGCTTCTTTCAGTCTTCTGCCTCATGCTGTCTCACCTACCATCTCATTATCCCATCATCTGTCTTATTGCTGTCTTGTTAAAGGCAGATCATACCAATGAGCAGGAGTGATACATTTTTCTCAGTGTGGGCAGGAGCCAGATGCATGTGCATGGTGAAGATGCACAGAAAATGGTAGGTTCTATATAAAATATCACTGAGGAGTAAGCCAAATTACACTCTCATGCAAATGGTGTTAACTCCTGTCCACTGCTGACACAAGTCATTAACATCCTGTAAGCATTTAGAATTAATCCCAGGCTGCCTCTCCTTTCTGGCCACGTCTCATTCTCTGGTACCAATGGTTGGGTCCACAAGCTCAACACCTTATATTCCCATTTCCCCCTCTCACTCTATGTGTAGTTATTCACCTTTAGGCAGCCATTATTCAAGTGACAGAAGCAATGCTATCCTGAGAAGTCCCCACCTAATGTACTGCATACATATATGCTATACCTATGTATTCATTCATTTATGACAATTTATGATAATTTGTGCTTCTTAATTTACATTTGGTGTCAGGGTGTCACTGTTAGAGTAACATCAGCAATTTCACACAGACTGAGTACAACAGAAAAGTGCATTTGAGGACAGATCTGCATGGCAGCTGGATGACAGGTTGAGTCAGACACACTACATAAGATCGTAAGAGCTCAAGTGACTCCACTGTACCCTAAATTCAGGTTATATACTACACCACTGTTTGGCTCATTTAAAGAGGTCAGGGCTGAGACAATTTTGATGTTTGACACAAAATGCCCCTAATATCTTTGTATTTTTGAAAAGCTTCCTTTGCACCTTCCCTCCAAACCATGGTAAAACCGGGGAACATGTGCGCCCCCACAACTTCTTTTGAGTTCCTTGTGTGGGATCTCCACTTGCTCCCACAAATGGTACATTCACCCAGGCCCAATCAGTTGGCCAGATACCATTTCCACCATAGCAACAAAATCACGGAAAACGCAAACAAAACAAGAGAAAAGACACAAACACAGCTTTACTCCAGATGTACAGGGGCATGTACAACAAAGCATGTTCCACAAAATCTCACAGGGAACCTGGTAATCTCTCTCCAAGTCAAATGTTTGGTACTTAATTATCATTATTATTATTGCTAAACACAGTAGTTAAATTGCATTTATACTTAGTTCAGTAAGGTATAGTATACTTTGGGAAAATGTTACACCCAGTATTGATCTGGTCTTCTAAAAAAAAAAAAAAAAAGCCAGTGACCTTTCTTTTATCCTCAGAAGGTCAGAAACTCTTTGACAACAATGGGGAGGCTGTCTGTTTGCTGCTCTGAAGCTAAATCGTAGATCATCCACTGTAAGTTACGTGTAGAATCACTTTTAGGAGTCTGCTGTGGTATTTTGTCATAAAAAGTGTGTCATACAGCGTAGATTTACATGAAGCAGGTTGCTTTTCAGGCAGATTGTTTCATTAACTTGACTGAGTCCATAAGCGAAAAAGCCTCATTAGATTTGTTCATTAGCCTCTCACTGTGTTCATGTCACCAGCAAATAATTAGAGCGGAGCTCAGTTGCATCTAAAGTAATTTGAAGATAGTTAGAAAATTCTTAAGTGGTTCTGTAAGAGTTTCAAGTTACCAGTTAAATATCAGAGGCCCTTAATTCACTTCTATGTTAGAATATTTAGTCTTTAGTTGATCATGACTTACATTCTCAGTGATACTGCAGTACATTCATAAAAGATAGGGTTTTTATTTTTATGAATGATCATTTTCCTTTTGATTTCCATCATTTATAAAAACACCTGGAAGTGTTTTACAGTGCTACATTATGTGAAACAAATGAATTTACGTTCACATATTTTGTAGAACCAAATGTTATTTTTACTTTATATTCTGCAGCTAGAAATAAAGAATCAGTGTCATGCT
This sequence comes from Parambassis ranga, assembly GCF_900634625.1. Classification (NCBI taxonomy): domain Eukaryota; kingdom Metazoa; phylum Chordata; class Actinopteri; family Ambassidae; genus Parambassis; species Parambassis ranga. The sequence goes on from NC_041043.1 coordinate 13,189,259, forward strand.
TAGGTAATTGGCCCTTAAGTCACACACAAGAAAGAACTAAGTAAAGAAAGGTAAAATCAGACAGTATTTACATGTAATAATCCTAAATACCAGTTTCAAGACAAACTTCCGTCTCATCTACAACAAGCTTCTCTGCCATTTTCATGACCACTTCCACCCTGACGAGCAAATGCGCATGCCGTTATACACCAGTCTTCCTAATCCTGTTAAAATCTTCACCACTCCTGCTGTTTGTTTCTGATGAGGACAGAGTTGTTTCATTACTGCACAACCTGATTAAAAATGAAGCTGACCTATTGACCAGAAACAAGTCTGTAAATACATGTAGCTAGGCTTTGAAAACTGACCTTTCAGATCCATCTGACCTTTTAAAGGGTGCTAAATCTGTGTGAATGAAGCTCTATAAACTGATCCTGGTGACTTTCACTTGCAATTGAACAAGCAAACAAAAAAGAAGAAAATCACACATTTAAAAGGACCAACCTTGGCAGTTTCTTTGCCTCACAACCAGGCTGCCGTTATCTCCGTTTTACATACATTTATCTATAGAATGGTAAACTGAGGGTTACAGAGATACACTGGAAACTCAGTTCCTTGAAATTAGACACCAGATCAAACCTTCAAACCCTATAATAAGAATCTCAGGAACCTGAGAGCAGTGGTCAGAGTGAACATACATTGATGGTAAGCAAACAAGTAACATAATACTAAAGCTAAAAGCAGCAGGCTGATGCAATGCACTGTTTATCAAGGTCAACTGGACCAACCAACAAAAAAGAGCAGCTTGAGAAGATTGCTATAGAAGTGGGCATGGAACTAAAATCACTGGATCAAATTTGTCAAATCAGTACTAGACTACTAGATTTTAATCATGAAAAAAAAAGTTGTTGGGAGCACTGTATGGCACTGCTAATCTATGCTACTGTGGTTAGGTGAGAACAAAGTGGAAACCATTTGGGAATCCCAGTGATAGAAAATAAGACATGAGACAGGAATCACTGATAAAAAATAAATGATAAAATTGTCAAAAAAAAGACCATATTATAGAATGCAATGCACAAGGATTACTACATTTAATCAACACTGAAATTATGCAATAAATTCATTTTTTTTTCTCCAGTAAAAGACTATTACATTGTCATCCCTGTGACAGTTACTTATCAAATCGAGGCTTCATTCTGCATAAAGGTCCACTTTTCTGGGTTATATTTTGGGTTCTGAGGAGAAATTTTTTAATTTACCTAGCAACCGTGTCCCTAGGTGTCCCCACCACTTGGATGCACAGGTTGCCTGCTTGTTTGGGAGCGAACAGTGAGCCTACAAATCCTCATATGCACACGGAGGGATGGAAATCACAAGAGTATATACACCAAGTACAAAAAGCAACTCGGGTATCTGCATACACACCTGCAGCAAACTGTCACAGAGCCCTCTGACCTTGCTTTTTGTTGTGCTTCCAGATGGCTGCTGACTTGCGGACACCCCTCCCCTCCTTTGCCCACAATACTTCCTGTTTAGATTTAAAATGCCGCCTGCTGACTTTTTCTGTAAAATTTCCGTTATCTCCAGAAAGCAGAGCAGCAGTGGAGTGACTTATTTTTTCTGCATCAGTGTAAAGCTGTGCAGCTTGTTGATCTCAGTCTGACTAAAAGAAACCTCTTCATCCAAACTTATGAAGTTTGAAATGCTCGTCTGGCTCTAGCAGCTGCATGAACTTCTCCCCTGGACCCCCTCTTGGCTCAGCTAAGCCTGGGAAATTAGAAAAGTGTAAAAGAGGAAAAAAGAAACACATCAAGCCACAGTCAGCTGCCAGAAGAAATGATGGGATAATTTCATATGGAAATGAGAATGCTCATCCAAGGAAGAAAATTTGAAAACAGCACCAAAGGGTCCACAGTAATTGAATGTCAGTCACAGAAGCTGGTGTGGTTTGACTCACAGTATAATTGCACCATGGGGTGTTCACATCTTTCTCAGAGAAATTACTAGAGCAGAAGCCAGTAACTTTGTGCTGAGTCACGTCCTGTGGGATAGGACTCCTGACTTCTCTCACTTTGTCACCCACTGCTGCGTCACGCAAGTTGGAATGCCAGCCAGTAGTTCCCTTTGGTCTGTTAACTGCAGTTGGCAGCAAGTTTGTCCATGTCATTTTGACATCAACCTTTTTTTAACAATAAATGAAACAGTCATTAAAACAAAGAATAAGCTGCATATTGCAGGAACATATGGGGCCAGTGTCAGTCAATAAGGATTGTCAGTCAGGTTTTTTTTTTTGGCCACAATTCGACGCAATCAGCTTGGAGCTTGAAGATGGATCATCATGTGATCTTCTGAATGTTGTAAAAATCCAGCCGCTTCAATGGCACAAATGAAATGAAGTAGCGCCACCAAAAGGATCACATCTGAATAATAGTCAATACTGTCTTTTCCAAATTTCATAGAGGTTGCAAGAAAAGTTGCTAATGCTTAGGTGACACTAACTAAGGCCCTTTTAATCCTGGCAGGGATATATGCACCTTAGGTAAATCACAAGCAGACAAGCAGACATATTCAAGAATACTGCTTCACACCTAGAAGTTCTCCACATGCCTCCTAAGTGATCACTCAGACCATTACAAAAATATATGTAACATAATTTACCTCAGTTCATGAAATGCATGATGGCTTGCCTGTCTGAAGTGACAAGTTTATGATTTCCTGATTAATCCTTTCTCCATGTCTAGAACTATTTTATTATTTAAGTAATTTGTACAGTAAAAACATGACCATTCAGTAGAGACAAACTGCAGCTTACTTGAGAAGCATTCAGTCGAAGCTGAGAATAAATACCATTTCCAACTCTCATACCAATTCTAAAATTCTAAAAAATTACAAAATTCAAACCCTCTTTGGTACACAATGTAACTTTCAGTCATGTAATGTCTTATTTTATGTTTTTTTTTTAAAGTTTTATAAATATTTTATTTTATACAAGTCTTATTTTACATGATAGTATAAGGCATCACTGTGATACAAACAGTGTACCCTAGGTATTACAGGATCATTGGAAATGCCCATCATTTATACATTATGTGTGCATCTACACATAGGGATATTTCATTAGATGAATATTATATGACATCCTATTAACATTAGATACAGCCATGTTTTTTAAACTGGGTTTCTACATCATCCGGTCGATGGTGGTGGTGAGATGATCCATGTCCGACTCCGGCACATTTGTGAACATTGGGATCATTCAGATAACCTGTGGCTATATTCTGTAAGAGCAGCTCATGGCACATAGCTATACTGAACTTTTCAGCTATAGGAATTATTTTAATCCTATTATAGCATAATGTCAGGATGCAGAGTTAAACTGTTCTGTCAAATGTGCTCCATGAATAGCCACAATATGGGTCATGTTAGCTTAGTAAGAGCCCTGGGGGTGGATATAGTTGTTTTTCTTTTGTCAGAATAATAAAGTTTTTGTCATTTCATCAACTTGCATCTGATGTGATTAGTCCGATTATATCAAATTCCCAACTGTTGGAATAGACTGCTACTACTAGTCTACAGAGCACTAGGTGTCCTGTCTGTCTACGCCCTCTTACACACCCAGTAAACCATGGCTTTATGCAGTGTTGTGTAATGTTGTGTTCCAATATTGCTAGCCTCCATTCTGCAATTTGTTTTGTTTTTTTCTTATCCTCTCCTCGCAGACCAATAAAACTTTATTGATATTTTCAGGCATGGGGACATGTTCCTCTTGGGCTCTCTGAATACACAGAGCTGAGAACACAAGTTAATTAGGCCAGAGGATAGGTGTGTAAAGCAGAGGGACGAGGATTTGTGAAGTGCAAATCATTGTGCAGTAAAAATAAAAAAGAACTGTACAGTGTGTAGTCTGCAAATAAAAATGGTGCCTGTTAAAAAATTAGTTAGTAGGAGAATCTACTATTATTAACATGTTCACAAGTAGAATGCATTACTGGTCAACAGGGACTTATTTTTGCATATTAAGGATACATAAAACATAACATCCCCACATTTTTAAGCCCTTGGCGCTTGATAAGAACTGACACGTATTGACAAGGATTATGTTGTCAGCTAAACTTTTTGCTCATTCACACATAAGCCCCCTTTTTAAACTAGCAAAGCACTTAGAACTCATGATCCTCACCATTTTGTGTTTTATCAACTCCCCTATATACTCTTTGAAAAGTTACTTACACTGCATTTGGCTATGGTGCATACATTTTATATTACATGAAATGCTGAGTTGTGCTGCCAACTCTTCTCTGCATTAGTAGCTATTTTCTGCTAAAAAAAAAAATCACTAGATGTCTCCAGATGATACAATTTTCACATCTACAAGTTAATATTTGCTTCAGCCTGCACATATCATTAGGCAATACTGTGTGGGGCAGCCTTCATTTCATTAAATTATTTTGTTTTTCAAAGCATCTTCAGCAGTGACTTAATTGCTTTGGCAGGGGGAAAAAGCAAAAATAAAAATAATAAAAATAAAATAAAAAATACTACTACTACAAACAGGAAAACCAGAATTTCTTGGATTCTTTTCGGGACTAAATCCAAATCCTTGAAAAGAACAAAACTAGAAAAACAGCATATTGTCCTGGAATATAATTTTTAACATTCTTAAATTGTAAGTTCCATACATTCACAGCCTAGAAGCATTTAAAAAAAAAACATATACATCATCAGTCTTTTACGATAAAAGCAGAATATGCATGCATTTCTCGCATGTCAACATATGGATAGGAACAAAAAAAAACATTGGCTTGTAGACACAATCATTGGCAACCCTGGCCCATGCCTGCCTCCTCCCTCCATAAACAAATATAATAGTGGCAACAATGAACCAAAACAAGTCGCAGGGATGGTGACTTAACATATAACACCCAAGAGACAGTGCAGAATTAGCTGTTTGTAATCACTGCCAAGACTGCCATCACTGCTATCACATTGTCAGTGGACACCGTTATATTAAACGGTGCCAATGTAATTGTGAGAAGAGAACAGCAAATCAAAACATATTAGTTCTTCTTTAAAAAACACTTTTACACTTGTCTCAGTGGCTGAGGATTATACAAGTATGAAAGTGAACCAACTCAATGATGGTCAAGCTGCAGACCTAAACCTTTTTTAATCAGATACTCCTGTCAACATTGAGTATTCCTTGAGATCATTCACCAATGTAACAGGCAACACTGTAGTGTACCACTTACAAGCATTAAATGCAGTGTTAAAGCCTACATGTCAGAAAGGTGCTGGTTTACACTAACACTAGTCATTTTTTACTCTGGAATTAGGGTTTACACTAAAAAAAACAACCATACACCATACTGTTAAGGTGTATGTTTTTTGTCTTTTTTATTATTATTAAATTATTCTTTCTGGCACAAGACAAAAATTACAAATTTGACCTCTTCTGCTACAATTAATCCCATCTGGACAGGCCTTTATATAACCCTTGGTATTTCACAGAGTCATTCATTGCTCAGGGCTGTAGTGTAAATGTCAAACTAGCCGTAAGCGAAGCAGTTTTATGCACACTTTGCCATGCAATTCAATATCTTACACCTACTCTCATTAGATCTAACTTTGTTTTGTCCAGAAAGGTGAACTCTCAATCATAATACTGGACCATGTTCTATATACATTTTTTGTCTGCTTGCAAAATACTTTTCCATCACCTAAACTGAAGATAAGGATCAAACCCTAATACAGAATCTGCCCAACAATAACTTAACATTCAGAGGGGGGTGGCTATTGTTACGGCCCCCGGGCCGTATGTGTGATTTATGGACTGTATGTGTGGGTGAACTTATTAATGGACACTGATCAGGCTGAGCCGGAGCTGCAGCGATTGGCGGACCGAAGACCAGCCGCTGCGTGATTGGTTCGCTCCTCAGCCAATCACCTTCAGGAAGCCCATTGAAAAGGCGAAGGCCAACTACAACCAGACAGGAAAGACTTGTAGCCATGTGTGGCGTGAACTCTCTCCCCCTCTCTCTGGCTTGTGAAGGAACTTGTTTGTGGTTTGCCCCGTGTTTAAATTGAATGTTCATTTGTAACCCGTACTGTGAGAACCGCCCTGTGTGATCCTTTGGTAAGCGGTCTTTTGCGTTTGTTAGTGAGAAACCATAGTAGTTAGACTCCAACCTCGTGGTTGTGATCCTTAGTTCCCTTTTTATTTCTTTGGAGTACGGTTGTACTATTTGAGTTCATTTATCTCCACGGCCTTGTTGGACTGTATTTAATTTATCCTTTGCTCGGCCGATTATTAGTGGCCTGTTTTGAGTTACACCTGTTGCCGTAATAATACTTCTAGTGACGCTGCGTCAAGCACGTCTTTTGTTTGTTTTCCGCATACGGTTTTGGCAGGGTTCCTGTTCACTTTTCGTTTCCTTTTCGTTTTAAATTGTTGTAAAGCTTTGGTTCTTGGTTGTTGTAATCACCTGCTGATCAATCAGTAAAATAACTTCAACCCAATCTCTTTTGTTCAGATTGGTCAATGTTCTCAACCTTCTCCCCCCCAGTGGAGGGTTGTAACACTATAAATATTGTTACTATTTTTTATTTTTTATTTTTTTTTTAAAGGAGATATTTCACCTAGCTATTAATTATTCTGCAATACATAACTGTGCCAGCTATGCCATATGCACACTGACAAACTTGATATAAGCCTTTATAGAATGCCTGTGCTGTAACTAAAACCTGTCTGACAGAGCAGTTCCTCAAGCACACAATCTGTTGACTGCCAGATTCTTATTACTGTAACGCACGATATAAGAGAAGACAGCAATCATTTCAGAAATCAAATAGGACACCTGGTCTAAATGTTCTCCAAGCTAAGTGATCACTGCTTTCAGACAGATGCTAAATGTTGCTGCTGCAGGCAAAAACATGCTGACAGACACAGACAACAATAACGACAAGATATAGCTCAGAAAAATGCATCCGCATAACTAACTAAATGGAAGCAAGCAAGACACAAGACAGGAAATGCACACACCCGCACTATATGATAATTATCATAATTGACACTGCACTTTTGTAGCTGAGAAGCACAACATTACATCCAAGTATAAACATAGTCTAACTTGAGCAAAAATAGGGGAAAAAAATCATAATACTTGTATTTTCCACTATAATACAGCTTTTACTGCCAAAACATTGGTTATGAGCTAGCAGTGTGTGATGCTCATTGTATAAGTAGCTGATACAAGGATGGTGGGCATGGGTATCACTACTGCAGGACAACATGGGGTATGTACAAACAACAGTTATTTAACAATACATTTACTAAAGGACTTTCATCTTACTTTTATCCCAATAGATCCCCATCATCTTTCCATGACTAGGCTGGAGTCTAGCTCATTTAAGCGTTCCATTTGATGAAAGTCTTACGCAAGGTATCACAATGCATTGTGTGGAAGGGCACCTCAAGAACGTATTCAGAGTGTTAGGAAGGAGATAGTTACATGAATAACAAATACAGCCATGAGGGACATTACAGTTACGATTCATGAGCTGCATGGCACCCATACCTCTTTGTGCATCGATAATTCCTCTCTTTGACAGAAATGACATCACATCAAAATCTACATTTAATCTCCAGGCACTCCCCAACTTTTAGGTTTGTGTGAGAAATACTTTGTCAAACTTGCTGTTGAAGGTTGCTTCTCTCAAGGGCAAAACTAAATAGAAAAGGAGGGACTTCCTGATGGGCTGTGTTCCTGCTTCAATGCTCAACTCAATTATTCTAAAAGGAAGATCCCCTCATTCATTAAAGCTGCTTCGGCGATCACTTCACATAATTAGGCCACCACAGCGAAACATTTAAACGATACCTGTTCACTAATGATAGATACTCAAGCAATGGAAATAATGAACTGAACAAAGAATTTGGCGAGAAAGTACAGCAGTTATGCATGATTGTCTAGATTTATTCTGGAGTCCATGTTTTACAGAGCTTGAGCATAGTAAGATCAAAGCAGCAATTGGTCAAAGACCTCAACGTATTTATCCACAAAGGGTTTCTATGAAGACAAGTGAACTGGTCAAGCAACAAACTCCTGGGGTAAGAAATTTGTTCCCTATGTGGTCTATGGAGGTTGGCTCCAAAAGAAAGTCATTACCCATAAACCTCTGTGCTACAATGTCCAACTTACATCATTACAGTCTTGTACAAGGGCAGTCTACTTCCTCAATCAGACTGTTTGCCATGGTCATTTTTCTCTTAATAATTATATAAGGCGAGAAGAGATAGAAACCCGTTTGTTTTCTGGGTTTCTATGGTTTCGCACATTAAATTGGTTAGTCGAATGTACTACAGTAATGACAGAAACATCTTACAGAAATTAAGTGTCTTTGCGTTGAGTTTGAGTTAAACTGCAACCACCAACTTAAAATACTACCACACAAGGACTGGCCACTATGTCATATCCTTCCATTCTGAAGCCTGGGATGAGAGCCAATCCAACTTTTCAGTTATGGTATTTAAACAAAACGTGATTGACCTTGATGATCTGGATGCCAAGCTGAAGACAAGGGGTGATTCCAGTCTCTGTCAGGGTGTATTGATTACTTGTGTATTATCACTCAGGATAAAAAAAAGAGGGCATGCGTAAATGTAACATTTGTTTTACTTCCCCGGATATGAGTAATGTGCAACATGCATGCAAAAATGACCTTATAGAATTCATTCTATTTTTAGGTGTATGTTCCCTTTATTATCATAAAACCTCTATGAATTCCAAGGCTCTCACCTCAGGGGGGTCTTATTTAAAAAAAAATACCAGTGACGCACCTTATGACTCAGACTTAATTGTTATTCTCACTATAAAAATACCACACACAATGGACCCTGGAGTTGATATTTTGTTAGAAAGGTCAGTCTTTGATATGCTTTTGGAGACCTTGACTTACTGAGTGAAAGCTAATGGTATAGTACAACGTAAGCCCCATGCTCAGACTGTGCAGACACTAAACAGATACTAAAATTTGCTTATTACAATGTGTACCTATGATTTAAAATTACCATCTCATTCAATGACACCACTTGAAAACTGAACAACAAGGCACCAATCATTTGTCTCATTTAGCTTATGGATAATAAAAAGGGACTGAAAGCACGTTAATTCTAAAGACAAACTATTGCCCTTTTAAGCTTTAGAAAGCAATATATTCTCAGCAGCAAACATCTGTTAATACAACCAGAACAGTGCTCATTAACCTGGCAGCATTTAATCAAAAGACTCATCAGCAAAACACAAATTTTGCTTGCTGAAACATGTCACTCAATATTATGAGCAAAGGAGGCCCTCTGATAACTAAATAATAAATAACTGGGATAAATTAAACCCTTCACTTCCTCTTTTCCTTCCTAATCATGTATCATCCTTTCATCACTTACTTCCTTTCCCCCTGCTAATTTACAATATGCGATGACTGATGGTTTATTATTATTATGGTTTAACAAAGCATTCTGAAATAAAGACCCTCCTGACATTCCTGAAGTATAACTTGCATCTCCTCTGTGTTGAACTCCCCTCACTTATTTCTCATGCCTGTCATCCATTTATTCTATGTCATTACAGCTCCTGATCGCCTCTTAAATTGCACACTACTATGCTGTTCCTTTTCAGTGAGTCAACACTCTCTGACCTTGAGGTGGGCATGAGGACATACAGTGTAGAAGTAGCTATACACACACACACACACACTTCCTGACCAGTGAGGTAGATGATCACCCTTGAGAGGTCAGTATTGGCAAGCTTATGCTTGGCTACACTCTTGGCATTAGTAATACAAAAGCCAGTGATGTACAGTAGGGTCACATGTCTCAAATGGGAATCACAGCTGGCTGCGAAGATGAAACTGCACCACTGTGTGACTCAGATCATTTTTTTTCTTCTATGGTCAATATGTATTACAAAGAGGAGGAAATAAATGGAAGAAGGGTAAGACTAAAAGCTAAATGCAAGACAAAAAAGATTTATTTTTGATCTAATCTTTTTTTTTTTTTTTAAAATACAATAAAGTAAAAACTATGATGGTAGTTACATTGTCCTTTTTACTTGCTTTTTGCATTTTATTACAGCATTTTCTACACTTTCAATTGGCCAGACGCCTACTACAATATGGTAGCAGCTGTGACACATTTCACAAACCAGTATGTAGTACCCATGTGTCGTATTATTAGAGCAAAAATGCATAACGCATTTATTAGAACTGAAAAACAAAGGTCAAAACCAGGTTGTAATTTCTGTTTCTCACCCTCCTTCTATTTTTTCCTCATAAACTCACCCACCCCTTTTTTTTTCTCCCCTCCTCAATCTCTGCCTGTTTTCCAGTCATCTTTGAAATGAGGACAGATACTATAGAGCATAGAGATGCACCAGTGAGCTCCATAGAAAATGCATTTGCAGCTCTAATGTTGACCAGCCAAAACCATGATTGCTTAAGCACTTTTTCATGGTGAGATGTCAAATGGATGGGTCATGCTTGATGAAAATAATTTATACTCAGTTTCCCATCACTCACTGTTCCTGTTACCAGCTGTGTGTAAGTTACTAAGCCATCTGTGTTTCTATGACAAATATTGTTGTATACTCGTGACTGGGTGCCTTGAATCTAATCACACTTAACTGTGTGACATTTGTGTAACCTAGTAACCATCAAACATTGGAATGTGCCACAGTTTCACATTCACCAACAAGGAACCACCAAGCAAATAGGGGACATTTTACATTTGTACTTCCACTACATGATGCCATCTACCACACACTACAAACATCTAATGTATAGGGGTGGGATGGTCCAGGAAATAAATCTGAACCGTTCGGTACACGTGTTTCGGTTCGGGGCGCATGTGCATCAATTAATACAGGGAGGAGTTTTTACCACAGAATATAGACGAGTGTTGGCAACTTGGCGTCTCTCTTGCTACATTTGGCGGCTTTACAAACCTTTTTTAATCTAAAGCAACTAGTGACTCTCCTTTTGGAGACTGACGTGAAATCATTCTGCAGTCAGGCTACTGTCCTCGACAAGCAACGCCCGTGAGCTCCTCCCCCGCCTCAACACATTCACAGCCGGTCACTCTCACTGTAGCTTCACGCAGCAGGTTCAGCTGCAGGCAGAGCAGAGAGACCCACACGACTCTGCGTCCAACCGTGGGCAAAAGCTGCCGAAGGTCCCGTCATGGTTTACAGAGAGGGATATAAATGGCATATTCCATTGACAAAAATAAAATAAAAACACGGACATCAGCACCGTTAGCTTAACCTAGCGTAGTCATAGAGTTCAGTCTATCCAACTAGCATGTAATGAGCAACGGTGGACAAAGCAACACACGTTCTCGGTCTGACGGTGTGTGTCTGTGTTGTGTGTGTGTGTTTGTCTGTACACACACATCGTGCCTCTGTGCGCAGACGGCAGCAGAGAGGAAAATGTCATGCTGCCCCACAAATAAGATTTGTTTAATAAAAGGAACAAGGTGTAGACCTGTTGTATAGGAAAGGTTATCTTAAATGGCTTCTGTTATGATCTGGATATAGAAATGAAAAAGAAATAAAATTGACTTGACCTGATATAATGATATGGGAAACACTGAACTGATTCTTAAATATGTTGAATGTTGGATAAATACAGTGCCTTGCGAAAGTATTTGGCCCCCTTGAACTTTGTGACCTTTTGCCACATTTCAGGCTTCAAACATAAAGATATAAAACTGTAATTTTTTGTGAAGAATCAACAACAAGTGGGACACAATCATGAAGTGGAACGAAATTTATTGGATATTTCAAACCTTTTTAACAAATAAAAAACAGAAAAGTTGGGCGTGCAAAATTATTCAGCCCCCTTAAGTTGCCTTAAGGCAAAAGGTCACAAAGTTCAAGGGGGCCAAATACTTTCGCAAGGCACTGTAGGCTATGTATTTTATGCTCATCTGGTATTTCCAGAGTGTTAAAAGTAGAAAATACCTCAACAATGTAAACCGAACCGAAAACCGTGACCTCAGAACCGTGATACGAACCGAACCGTGGATTTAGTGAACCGTTCCACCCCTACTAATGTATCATGCTTACATACATACACACTTTGACAGAGTATTACAGCCTAACACAACTAATAGGAACACCTACACATCTGAAAGCAAAGTGCAATATTGCCTCTCCTAGTAGGGATGCATAGAGTGAATTCATAGAGTAATTCAGAATCTTTTGTGACAAGAACTATGTAACAAAACAATAACATAAAGTAAAAATGCGATTGTTTCCTGTTTGACTGGAATACATTGGTTAGGGTTACTATGGCAATCGAAGAAAAAAATTAAATGTGTCCAATTTTCAGTTGCTTATACGTAATGACCAAAAACTGTGGTCCACTCTAGGCTGTATCAATATAATGGCCCTCTGACAGTTAAGTAGGTTTGTGTGTGTGTGGGGGGGATTGCAGAGGGCAGCTCTCCTCCATTTCTCTCTAATGAACTGTGAAAAGTCCACAAATGATTTCAACAGACATAGTTAGAGAAGAGTGTAAAATTAGCTGTATTTCTTAGCAAGTGTAAAAAAAAAAAAAAAAGAGGCACAGGGTAGCCAGTGATAAGAACAACTGTTATATGATCATTAACTCTAGCAGAAGCATGGTGAAAGTAGATTTAATGACCATGTTGGTAGTTCCTGCAGCTACTATGCCACCAGCTGAGCTGACGTAAACAGTAGTGTGCCAATATTTTGGAGTGCCACTCATATCAGATCATTATTGTTTTTAACAAAAAACTGACTAAAAGTCATTACATAAAGTGTTGTTTCTATTGTGTGTCTTTGGGTAATTCTTTGATGAAAACATCCATTTACACGTATTTGCAAATTACTTTGGCTACAGATTAAATCGAAGTAGCAGGCAAACATGAGCTAATTGGCTAAATTGACCTCAGACAAACCTTTTCACAGTAGCCTGTAGCTTCTGGACCACCCGAGTAGCTACCTCTCACTTAGGTTTAACGCTCTCTGCTACTGTGATTATATGCTTTGGGTATGACATGTGCATCATATCCGATAAGAGAAAAGAAACTGATTTTTTTTTCTTTATATCATTAGCACTTTTGTGCATGCTTCTATGCCATTGTTATACATTTAATAAATAAAGTCATTCATACACAACTTAAAATATTTCTGCACATCTATCCTCAATATGTATGTTAAATAATTAACATAATGAATTTGGCTTTATTCTTGCTTAACTCAGCCTAATGCCTGCAGGTAGTGAGCTCATATTCAACTAAAAAAAAAAGAAATTAAAAAACAGATGTCAGTGTCAAGAATATTATCAAAGTGAAAAAGACTATGCAGTAGAAACATGTGTGAAATGTAGCTGTATCTTTGTAACTGTAGCTCTGTATTCATGCTGCCTCACTGCCTCAGCAGTCTGCTATTAGAGCCGTGAGTCACTGGATGGAGACTGAGACTGAGGGACACACACACACACACACAAATCCTCTTGATAAGAGTATGCAAAAATAGCATCTATCCTCTTCCTTTTCCTTATTTTGTGTGTCACTTCATGCCTTCTTTGACAAATGACAGTGCAGAGAAGCTTAAGGAAGAGAAGGGGAGCCAGATGATATTTGATGGAGATCCTGAGACACTGTGACATGCTGTGATTGCATCATGTGTTTCCTGTCCTAACTCAGCCACCAGGAGGACCATGTTTTCTCAGGTCAAGTGAAGAAATTACTGGATTGTATTGAAGTTGTGAACTGAACTGTGTGTGTCACTCTTCCCTTCAGTGTTTCCCCTACAATTATTTAAGAGGGTCATAGACTTCAGTCATGTAGCCCCTGTTTATTAATGTTCTTGGTGGAGAGAGTGACATCATATCAGTGTTAATTTTGGCAGCAATTTTTGATTTAGTTTTTATTTTAGTCTTGTGACTAAAATGTCATTTGATTTTAGTCACATTTTAGTCATCAACATTTTTGAACTTTTAGTCTAGTTTTAGTCGACTAAATATCAAAGAATTTTAGTCGACTAAATCTGCCATGGATTTAGTCGACTAAAATTCTATGATATATATTTTTTAATGAAATAATTAAGGTTTTATTGTGCAATAAAACAGGCACAGCTTTAACGTTATTTGAAACAAACACCTCTTTATTTAATTGCTATGATATTTTCACAAAAGAACCAGTGAACAGTGAGCTGCTCTCCCTGAATACACTGTTCAGTCATGACCTTCTTCATGAATACTCCATAACTACAGCAAAACACTTCAGTGACAACTTAGAAACAGGTCGCATGCTGTGAAACCATCAGCAGCGGTGTCTTCATTTATAGATTTTGTCACGTGCATCTCTGAACGAAAGTTAAGACGACTCGTCTGCAAATGTCGCTTCAGGTTTGTTGTGTTTTTACCGCTGATAGTCGCTCCGCACGGTTTGGACCATCTTGTTTGTCTTGACATCAAACGTGTCTGTGTGTCTGTTCTTCTCCTGTGTTGTGTTACCATGCACGAGTACGCCTTCTTCCAGCATCGTGGGGTAACGTCCTTACACAGAGAGACCACTTCTGATTGGCTCTCTGCCGCCGTCTCCTGATTCGTCCCTCCCTTCCACAAACAAAATTTGCTCTGACTGGATCTCGTCTCCATCAATAATTTCGTCTCGTTTTTATTCGTTGACGGAAAAGTCAATACATTTTGTCTTCGTTTTGGAACCGTGCGTTTTTATTTAGTTATCGTCTCATTTTTATCAGGAAAAAAAGGTCGTTAACGAAAACTATGACGAAAATGATTCGTCAACAAAATTAACACTGCATCATATGTAAAATCTGCTTGTGTCCTATTGCTGCTCCAAAGAGAGCATACTGACTTACAGCACGTGTGTGATTTGCCAGCTGCCCAGTGGCAGAGAAAGGTGCTCCAGAGTATTGGACAATAAAGACTCGTACGTTCTGATAGTTAGTAAGCCAATATCAAAAACCAATACAGCATTTCAACTGAGAGACTAGGATGTGAATAACATTTATTAGTTCAGTATTTTAAAAGACATATGTACATGTAAGTTGAACCTGACTTTTTTCTCCTGTGTCATATCGCATTTAATCTTCAAGGATTTCTGGCAAGTGAACTGATCTGACTTTTCACAAAACACTTGACATCCCCCTCGTGTTTTTGAACAAATTCATACAGTAAAGAGGGGTCTGCAGCATCTTGTTCTTGATTGACTGGTGTTTCGGGTACCTCTTTAATTGGTTGCATTTGCTCTTGGTTCTGAGCCCTATTCTTCCACCCACAGCTTTTCTAAATGTAGGTTGCCTGGCTCCAAACACATGCTACGATGATGGTAATTATTTAGACTAACTTTTGTAACTTTGCCTTAGAAATGTCACAGCGCTCACTTTATATTTTATTTGCATGTGACTTGCATTAAAAATTGGACATAAGGCAGCATAGCCTGATCCTAATATCTGTATTCTAAATCTAATAAATTAAGATCTTTAAATAATGAACATCTTTATATTTGAACAAAAGTCCCACTGACCATAAAAGCGGCTCTTGCTATTAACAGCAAGGCCATTAAATCAATGTATGATGTGATCAAACCTCCATTAATCTCTGTCTTTGGAGTATAGCTGTTGAGGATAGAGGTGAAATTAATGCCCGAGTGGGCTTAAAAGTAAGGCACTAAATCCTTGAATAGACGCAGAGATTCACCACAGACGAGGAGGAAAATGCCTTTGATCTGCAGTAAATGGATTTCCATTCTTTTATTTCCACCAGGACGTAATTGGACTGCTGGTTTGCTGTGGTTTAACTTTCAGCTAATGGTTTAATAACCGTTTTTTATAAACAGGATTTTTTTCCCTTATGGGTTAGCACCTCATGCTAATAAAAATCTTAATTCCTGATCCAAATGTAAACAAAATACATTTACCTTTAAAATGAACATAAACAGAGAAGGACCATGCACTGCCAAAAAGACCTAACCTCGTTCTGCACTTGGCAACAATTTGCACTCATAGGCCCCGTTCACACTGGAGAAAGTCATTCCAGCTAGAGTAGGATTGAGCCCAGACAGCCTTTAAGCTGGATGCGTTCAGACCTATTTTCAAATCTGGCTAGCACACAGTTGTGTCCGCACTCAATCCGGCTTCATCCAGCGTGTTTGCTGTTCTCCAAACCACTAGGTGGCGCCTCGTAATATGGCTAATAATGTGGCTAGCCACATTTGCGTTCACACCTGAGCCACATTTGAGCCAATCCTGCTAGATCCACCTCTCGAGGGTGGATCTAGCCGGCTTGAAATCAAACTGGATTCAGCCGGATTGGAGGTGTTCACACTCGGAAAAAAACACATCTGGATTGATCTGGATGTGGCCAAATCCTGCTTAAGCCACATTTTTTTCCCCAGTGTGAACGGGGCCTTAGAGCCATTGACTCTTCTGTCTATCAGCATATTTGATATACAAAGGACATTGATAAGTGCATATAGTTTCATCTGTAGAAAAAAATCAGTATACTTTTGTTAAGAGTGGGCTGAAAATGTATAGTAGTAACCTGGATACAGTATACTGGTATACTTTAAATAAAATTAAATATAACACAGTGGTAATCTGTTACTGTCTATCTGCCAATATTCCCATCTAAATTTTAGGGCCAATGTTTGCCAACACTGATGTCTTGATGATGATATCATGCATCCCTAAAACTATACTCTTTGTAATAGAGAACAAAATCCAGAAAAGCTAACCTTTCAAATGGCTGCAACCATAACCATACAATCGCACAAAAACACTCACACTACCACACACTTCAGGAACAAAAGTCCCTTCCGGGCAAACTGAATTACAACCAGCTTCTAATCTTGCCATCACCCTTGATTTGAATTCATCATCCAAGCGACTATGATTAATTTCTAGAGGGACTACCTCGCCCTGTGTACTGATAACGCTGCAGCGATATTCACAGGCATCTGCTCTGGCCTTATCTTATTTAGCTAGAGGCCGTATGACACACAGACTTTCGGAAAAAGAACACAGCCAATATGAAAAGCCTTTAGTGCATCATTTAAAATGCAGCAGATGGTGCATGGTGATGCAACAGCAGCTGAGCTGAAGGTGTAAAGGGGCTTTGGAACTGACTAGATGTTCCAGTGATGCATCCTTGCTGCCATGAAGATCGCATAGAAACAGATTCCTGTCTGGCTACTAAAAAGTTAATCCAAACCTCATCTGCTGATCAAACAGAAGAAAAAAAATAAATTATAATAACAGTCTTCATGAAAACACAGTGCCTGTGTATGTCAGTCACACTGCTCATGCTGAGGTTGTTAATATTTACGAGCTGAAACCATGGGGCGCCGGTTTAAAGCAAATCTAAAGGTCTTCCTGCAGCACCGGAGATGCACACCAGGAGAAAAATGAAAAACATGCTGAGACATATACAGTACACACTCACACGGGGACACATACACATATTTTATTATCCCAGTGGATGTGAGGTAACAGCTACTAAATAGGAGTCATGTGGAGTTGTTGGGAAAAGAACCTTTGCCTCGAATGATCCGTTTAGAGGTAGAAGTAAACAGTCTCTGTAGTGTTTAGTGTTTTGGTCCTTGGGTGCATTCAGTCCCCTATTGTATTTATTTCCTAATATGTGACGCATATGTCTCAGATTACTTGCCTTTAGGATTACAAGGCATGAACTTTGAATATGTAATTACATATTCGTTGCAGGCACAC
Organism: Parambassis ranga; assembly: GCF_900634625.1. Lineage (NCBI taxonomy): Eukaryota > Metazoa > Chordata > Actinopteri > Ambassidae > Parambassis > Parambassis ranga. The sequence goes on from NC_041043.1 coordinate 13,207,015, forward strand.
ACACACACACAATCCTAGATCCCAGAGGGAAGGTTAAGAATATAACAGAGTAGCTAGAATGTTAAAATTATAAAAGGGATCCAGGACACACAATGCATATTTTCATTTTCTGTCAGTCGCAGAGAATTAATGACCAATAACAGATATTTAGTCTAGGCGTTAAATGATCTTATTAATGTAAATTGTAAACAAATAGTTGGTCTTCACAGATGCATGTTGATTATGTGCCAAGCTGCTTTTAACAGAACACTTAATCATGTAAGTATTTTTCTTCCTTCTTAGGTCCTCCATGATTGTCTGTTTTCCGCTGCTTTTAGTGAATACATACTATCATGTAATGCTGATATAATGGTCAATAATCTACATGGGTTTTTATGTGACTGGAAGCATTACTGAGTGTATGTTCATGGGTTTGCTTTTTAGTGTGTTTCTTCTAAACTAAAATCAAATGCGTAATAGTAGGATAAGGAGGCTTGAAGAAAGGACTCCCACCTCTTATCTCACATCTGTGACAGAATGTGGACATACTGTGATTCATTTATTGTACCTCTGGCAATGTGTCATTTTTCACGTATGCTGTTGAGCAAGTGCACCAAGCTTGACATTTCCAATACCTGCATAGCAACACCTGCATTAGCCCAGCTTGGCTACCTAATCTCCTCCCTAAACTAGCACTAGCCTTTGGTTATTAATATAACTATAATACATTTTACATACACCGGGGAGTTGACACGAACATCTCAACCTTATGGCCACTGAGCAGCTTAACTTGAGGTTAAAAGTCAGTCTCTGCAGCTGTTAAGGAACAACCAAATACTACTCATTAACCCTGCCCGCCTAGGTTATTAATAGGGCTGTTAGGATATATTATCTCCCTTACAGCTGAAGAAACTCTCATTACTAAAGAGTAATTCCACCATCGCAACAATGCTTTGTTTAATTGAACGTGTCAGAGGATGGAGTCACAAGTGAGCGATTAGGGAGTGCTGGGCAATGCGATAGCTTCCAGTAAAGCGTTTGGTCGAGCAGCAGAAGAAGAGAGGTTTCTGACTGTGATGCATTACCCCAACACAAAGACACTATTCAATACTAGAGAGCAGAGAAATTGATCTGCAACTCTCTCTGCAGAGCCATTGTTGCTGCCTTCCTTGTATTAAATGACAGAGAAAATGGGAAGATGGGATGGGGATGGGGATGGGAGGGGCGAATAAGGGAGGAAATTTGAAAGCAGAGGGAGATAAGGAAAAAAATAGGAAAGAGAACATGCTTGAGGTTGGAGAAATAAGAAGATGCTCAGATCTAAGCAAGATGAGCACAGGATGAGGTGAGAACTGTACAAAGCACTGTACATTCAAATTGGTTCTTGCAGTAGTGTTTTATGCTGCTTATAAGACCAACACACCTGTTACAGGTCTTGAAATGCAGGCACATCTATATTGTATGTCCTCAGCATTGCAATGGTGTCTTGGACCAAAAGTATTTGGTAACGTTTTATTATGCAATATTATGTCACCTATTTACCCAGCATGCTACAGCACAGTCATGTAAGCAGAGGTAGCAAACAGAAGGTGATACTGTGCTGAGCGTCACCTCAAATCAGCTGAGCTTGCACACTGCCATCACCATTTGGGTGGCCCCATTTAAGCCGTCGAACACATTTGCTCATTATGTGCTGCTGCCTATGCATTTCTCACCTCATCATCACCACATCTACTTGTTCCCTGTGGCGAAATAAATTCATAACCATCAGTAATGAATTATAGAGGAAGAGATGCAAAAGCTAGATGCAACAAAGACAAAAAAAAATAGTAATTTACCAATTAATTGCAGCAACTGTGCCTCTAGATGGAACCTCAGGTGTGTTTGTTAGCTCCATGTAAGGTTGAGCAAATTGCAAAAAACATTCCTGCCACTTGGCTAAAGTGCTATGGTTAAACACTGTTTGTGTTTGGCCTCTACTACAGTCTAGGATCAAAGATAACAGTTATAAGAATTCATCAGTTATGCAGGTAGGCTGTACACAAAGACACAATGACACTCCTTGGTAATACAAGTCCACCAACGCACACACATGGAAATGACACAATGCAGTCTAAGCAGTTTCTTCCCAAAGAGCTGTCCAGGCTTTGTTGTCACCCAGCTATTTCTGTACATGCGTTTGTGTGTGTGTGTGTGTGTGTGTGTGTACAGACAGTACAAGTCTGGATGTTCTTGTTATCTTAGTCTTCCCGGAGGCAAAGTACTTCACACTCTGCCCAACATAGTAGCATGCACACTGTAGATGTACACACACTTGCGATGTGTATACCAGTAGAGAACTACACGCACATCACACATAAAGACACAATGTAAATATTGAGTTTCCTTGTCTTCTCTGGATCTGAGCCAAACAATAACTCAATAAATTCAGTGATCCCTGATGTTTCAGCAAACAATACTCTGGGAACCCAGCAGCAAATCTTCAATGCAAACATCACAGCTATACAAAATGTAGCTAATAAACACTGTCACACAAGAAGCACACTTCTAATAATAAATCCACTCCTCATGGTAATTCATGGCCTCCTTCATGCGTGTGGGTGAATGTCTATGACTGTGTTTAACTTTAATTAAACATTACCAAAGTAAATGTATCTATTGCAACTGAAAACTTTTATTCAAAATGTATTTAACGGGATATTGTTGTGTTAACATGAATCACATTGATTACCATTTAAATATATGTAGAATCACAATTGTATATCCCACTTTAAATTTTATTGTAGGGCTGTAATCAATCTTCAATCAATCTGTCTCTAGTGGGTCGGGCTAAACCAAAGTAGTGAAAACAAGGGGGGCGTTCAAAGATTGTTACCTGTGAAACAGGTGGGCTGAAAACACCGCCTTTAGCACAACAGGTTAGCAGACATTCAGTAGCTGTTGTTGTTGTTGTATTGTCTTCCTCATTACACCTTGCTGTAAAGCAATCAGATATTAGAAGGTGAGAAAGGCTGTGACTAAATATTTGCAATCAAAAATGTGATGAACTGCAATGAGATATTCGAACAGTACAAATAGGTGATATTTACTGTGTTAAGCAAGCAGCAAGCACACAAGGGCTAGAAAACATCTGTATTTAGATTACTGTATTCCCTCATGAAAGACTACAAGATACACACTGCAGGAATGCTGAAATCTGGCTTGCGATGTAAACATTCAGTAAAAGTCATTCAGTCATTATACACACAGATCCAAATCCATCAAATATAGGTTACCTAAGAACAGATGCAAAGCTCAAAGGAAACACTTTTGCCACTGACGATTTCCTCCCGAGACTGTGTGTTTGCATGTTTATTTCACTATGCACGCATGCATGTAAATGTGCCTGTGTGTGTCTATGTCATATACTAGATTTTTATTAGTTATGGTGTCCTTATCCTGCATATAAACAGATGAAGGGCTGGCATGCTAGGCACACAGCCAGTGAGGGATCAGGAATTCATGTGTGAATGCAAGTTTAAAAGAGTGAAGAATTAACAAGTGATACTGAAATATTGGTTTCAATCCTTTCAATAATCATATTTATGTTCTAGGAACCTATTACAATACATCAATCCCGAAGGGGGTGCAGGTTGATCACGTGTCATTCAGAAAATGTTAGTGCTCCAAAGATCTTTTATGACACAGATGCTCCCATTTTCTCCTGAGGAGCGTGAAAAATCAAAAGGAGAGTTCTTACCGTTAATACAAGATTGTTAAACACAAGTTTTTGGGCCATGTCAACAAACCGGACAGACAGCTGAATGCTGCAGGCCGACAGAGAGGATGTCGGTGCAATGGCTCGTTAGTTAGCAAACTAGTTAGCTACCGTCTGCTAACATAAGTCTATCCATCAATGATGGGCTGGTTAACATTAAACAAGAATACTTTGCTTGCTGTCAGCTAGTTTTATGAGTTCAAATGGCTAATGCCACAGCCTGCCCCATGACACACAGACTTGACTAGTAAGAAACATTTGAAACAAATGGAAAGCACCAACAGAGACAAAAATACAGTGGGGGAGGGAGGTTAGAAAATGCTTGGCCTGGTGGTAAATTTGGCATGTCTGTGTTCACACAATTCAACGCTCTAGATATTTGAATAAGCTATGTCTGCATCAATGCGTTTTCTGGGTTCATGGGGTTGAATATCGCACTACTCAACACATTGTTGTATAATGTGTTGGTATATAATAACTGAACATAGTCCAGAGTTTTTTTAGTTCTTGGGCCTGATGTTCTAAGGCCTTCAAGGCCCGTAACATTGTAAACTACAGCAGTCTACCTCTGTGTATCCACCTCATCGGCTCTGCAGGAAACACACAGGCACCAGAACATACATGCACATGCGCACACACACACACACAAAAAGGAGGTGCTGTTACAGTCTGAGTTGTAGATTCTATTTTAGGAACCCTGCTGTCTGATTCAGCCCCAGGACTCTTTGTTAACAAGTAAACACAACCTACACAACACTCCTGCCCAGGTCCACAGTCATCTATGTGAAAGAAGGAGAGAGGGAGGGAGAGAGAGAGAGAGAGAGAGAGAGACAAGTGAAGTTTTAGCATAGCTTTATATTTTTCAAAGTAAACTTTTGGGAGGAAAAGGTTATGCATCCTTCATTATCACTACTGCCAAAAAGAGTGGCAAGAAAAACATTACTGGACATTTGCCAAGATAATAGATAAGAATGCAAAAGCCTTTCATATTATATCATACACCACATTCTGTGCAGTGCTGAATTGTGTTAGTGTTTTTTGTCTGAGATATTTTTCTTTTATGACCCCATATTGAATAACGGAATTACTAGTTAGGTTTTACTACCTCAGAGACCGGGATTAGACGTAAGAAGAAGTTTTAAAGGGTGCATCTGAACCATCTGATGCAGAAATATAAACCAAACTAAAAATTAAAGAATTTCAGTCCACTTAAGACAGACCTGAAGAATGTGTATTTTGTACCTTTTTATACTACGCATTTCATAACAGCGATCAGCTAATAGGCATATGTCATGATTAGCATTGTTCACAATTTGCATTTACCATTTTATTTTTCACCCATTTTCTCCACAAGTCCACATTCATCTTTTAGCCTTAAAAAAAGATGGAGTGGAAGGACCTCATGACTAAAGCTGTTTCTATGTTAAAGGCCATGGGCATCTCTATAGTGGGAGTGTATCAGAATTTCTCAGCAGAGAGAGAGAGAGAGAGAGTGTGCAAGCTTGTGTGAGCTCCACCAGCCTTGTGGTTAATGCAACAGTGTTGAAGGTCAGCACAGCGTCAAGGAGAGGAACATATCTTTGGTAATTAGCACTCCCACAGAGAGCCCAGCATCTGTGTCTCACTGAGCTACATGAACCATCATGGGCACAGCTCATACTCACTACACACATTAGGCTAGTAGAGGTTTCATTGGGTGTTCAAGTCAAACGTTATCACTATGATTATATTTCTAGAGGAGGTAAAACAAGAAGAAGAAGAAGTGGAAACTAGAAACGCTGGAAAGCAGTGTTTCTTTGCCATATAATACCATGAAACACTGTCAAGAAGACCTTAACACCCTTAGTGTTAAGTAAACAAATAGGGTCCTAGTACTTCCCTCTTTAGGGAACAGATGGAGCACCACTGTCCCTGATGGAAAACTGTGGTCAATCCAAGATGTTCCACACATTTCAATGTTTTAGTTCTAAGAATCTCTTCAGGGAGAAAGGAGAGGATTCGTACAAATGGCAGTAAAGGCTGATTTTTCTGTATCACTGGAGTCTTTGCCAGAGGCTGCAAAGGTACAAGTGATCTTTAAAGATGGGTTCATTCCTTCTCTAACATTACAGCGGAAAAAGCTATAAACATTAACTGGCCTTATATCACTGTGTTATTCTTATGTAATATTCAGTATATGCATACTAATACCGTAGTGTGGTGTAAATCTAATAGAGTAAAAGTTGAAAAGAGAGGACAGGTGCTTCAAAATAATACATAGTAGGTGATAGAAGAAACCATATATACCTGACATGATTACAAAAGAAGAAACACAATGACCATCTATGAATCTATTACGAATGTGTAGTCTCTGTTAGGAAAGCATGCATGTGCTTCTCACCACTTATAAGGAGCCATCGTCACACCTAAAACCCACCAGTACTTGCTGCAAGCATGTAGCTAGAAACTGCAGGGCTCTAGAATGCGACCATTTTGGTCGCACGCGTAACCTAATTTCTCAATGGTGCAACCAAAAAATATCAGAGGACACACATTAGGCCCATATCGTGGTCTAAACCAGAGACAGTGAAGGGCGGGACCCTTGTGTGTGTATGTTTGAAATTGTGTCTGCTGCAGTCAGCCCGAGACCGCAGGAAATTCAGAAGAAGAAGACGAATCTGCGCAGAGCTGATGCTGTGTGCTAAAGCTTGTTCCATACGCCACGAGAACAGAGAAATCAGTCCATGTTCCCGAGGTGGTGAGAACAAGAACAAAGTTCGTTTTGGCTTTTTTGATACTTCACAAGAAGTGTGTGTGTGTACGGCCCTCTCACTGCAGCGCGCACACAGACGGACAGAACAGCAGAAACCACAGTTTACGAGGGTTTGTTGCTACTATGCGGGTTTTGCCAATTTGCTGTTTACCTGAATGACGCACGATAACGAGCTGGTAATGTTCAGGGAGGGGGCGTGACATGCTTGTAGCATTATAATAAAGTGAACAGCAGGTCTGACAGTATTATTTGACCTGTGAGGTTCTATCCATGAAGGCTGATTAACTCTGACAGCAGTCAGCTAGTTTTAAGGAGTTATACCATTTAAAAAGTATTGTTATTACCCTGCTATAGCGGACCATTGTCTGCATAAAAGTGTTTCTCCTGTAACAGACAGAATGAAAAGTCTGTCAGCTGGAGCTCAGCTTTAGAAAGAGAGGAGAGATGAGAAGAGAATACTGTAGCTACACTAGAAACGTGTTGAAGAAAACAAAATATATATCTTAGTCACAAGTACTAAATAAATAATGGTGTATATGATTTTAATATTTTTTTAAGTCACATCGGCAGATAGATAAGTGAGGAGCGACAGCCAGAAAATACAGAGAAAGCAAACAGGGAAATGAAGAACGCTGTATTAACTTTGAATCTTCTAAATTATATATGAAATTGATATGGAGATCAATTTTTGGACCTCAGTATTTCTAAAACTTTGACTACAGCCCTGCGAGGCCCGTCGAGTAAACAGTATAGCTGTAGATGATGAGAGAAGATGTCAAGTGAAGGCCTGATTTGTACAAAAATATATGGACAGCGATTGAAAAACAAACTACGATATTGAGTGTGATGCGGTGCACCAAATGTGTGCCGGTGCACCTAAGAAAAAAAAGTTAGATGATGCTTGTAAGATGATTTAACTCAGCAACAGGATATCAGGGATCTCCCAATTTACAGGATTCACTGTCTTAATTTCTTAATTACTAATGGGTTTCTTTGGAGGACTTCTAAAATTATTCTCTGATCAGCGCTCTGGCCCTCATGTGTCTAAAAAAGGAACACATTAAACACATGAAGCCTTTCAGAAAGTAGAAATGCTAGGCAAAATGACTATTGTAATACAGTCAGTCTGTCCTTATGCTGTTAAATTTTGCCATAAAAACAGTTTGGATAAACGGTTACAATTAGTGGGTTTCTACCAAGAGGAACTGGCTGTGAAAGGGTTCAGAACCTATTTCAGTGAGAACGTTCACAGGCCAGGCAAATAAACAGCATTTACATCTTTCTAACTAATTCATGAAAAAAAAATACTACTCTTTCTATATCTGCTGGTAAATTAATCTCTATGCTTCCACACACTGTTATTAAATGAACCACAGCAAATTTAAAAAGCCATTATCTACCAATGCTTATTAGGATTTAGCAGAGCCAGCAGTCTAGTCTAAGTATCTCATAATTCCTCCAACGTAATCTAGGGCTGCCCCGTAGTCAGCTGTTGGCAGAAAATATGTAGGTAGCTACAATGGTGGCATCCAGGTGAGATGCTTTAAATCCCTTTCGATGCAAACTAGAAGGTTCCTAAAGGCAGACCTGAGAGGGGAGCTCCCAGGATGCCCACAGTAATCAGCCCCAAGAAAAGCAGGTGTTTTGGTAGTTAGCCTGATCAGGCTACCAGTGAGCAACCAATAATATAATAATAAAAACGGTTGTAATTACACTTATGAATGAATTTCAGCTCAGAGACTTGGAGCCTGGAGACAACCTGAACACACCACTGTCAGTAACTCACATTAACATGCATCCCTGTCAGTAAAGAGTCTCTAGGCTATTTAACTTAGGTGAGACACGCTTGAAACCACCAAAGGAACCAGTGTGCCAACAGCATCCTTGTATCCCAGTACCTGCAATGCCCTGAATACACTTATGATGAAAATTAGGTCCTTGAGGAGGCAACAAGGTATGAACAGGAGAAAATCATTTCTGAAGGCGGTGGCTAATCTTGCCAATGCAGAGAAAAAAAATTGGCTGCGATGACAAAATAAAGGCTGTAAAACATCAGTGATTATTATTTAGTGGTTGCATTCCAGATATTCCAGGCTATAATAGAAAACACCTGCTACCAAATGTCATGATGCTCATTTTTCTTCCTCTTGTTTTTGGCAGGCAGATTCATTGTGTTGTAAAGGGATTTATAATGAATTAACTATCCTCTAGTATTATACTCTAATCAATCCACTTTTGTAATAGCACATCTGGAAGACAGAATTTAATTAGAAAGCAGTTCTTAAAGTGTGAGCTGAATATATCAGTGGACATCTAACACAAATATAGGTAAGCTAAGATTAAATAGGTTTTTATCATTTGCGGGAATATATCACACTTTAAACATGATCCTGCCTCTGTTTTCATGGCATTGGCAATATAAGAGTACATACAAGGGAAAAAACACCACTGTAGTATAGTAGTGAATGGAAGCTGATAAAAATATTGCTTGTGTTTGTTGAACAGACAAGTAAAGTACTATTAGATTTTTCTTGCACACATTAATGGGAAGAGGTAGGGGTGTGCGATTTGACGATAAATGATCGTGAAGGATGTTAAAGTATCGGCGATCTACCAGAACGGACAGATCGCAGTGGAAGGGCCGCGTGTATACGAATGTATCATAATGCTACGAGCACGTACGCGCCCACCTGAACATTACCAGCTCGTTATATTCAGGTTCGCTGCTGTTTCTGTCCTCAGCAGCTCTTCTACACTTGTGTGTGTGTGTGTGTGTGCAGTGGGAGGGCCGCATGTACATCAGATGCAGACAGAGGCAACAGCTAATGACGTCACCAAAACAATAACGCAGGCATTTGATGAAGAGGCTCCATGAGGACTCTAGTAAACGGTGGACAGAGCTGACAGCAGCAGCTCCGTTTGTCCTTAGATATGATTCCCATCAAAGTTTGATCATTTGTTCTAAATCACATTGAACTTTAAGAGTTACTTAAGTCTTAATACTGTATTGTTTAACCTTAGGAGGCACACTTCAGTCTGTTTAAATGACTGTTGAATAATACTTTACAGAATTACATTAGTCTTCTTTTTAACCTATTTGAAATAAAAATTTTGTTCTGTAATTGTTATTTAAATGTTCATGTTTATTGAAAACTAATACTGAGTGCAGGTTATCAGAGTTGTTGTTTGCCTTTAAAATCTACTGATAGTTTTTGAGAAGTGACTACCTTAAGGCTACCTTAAGTCATTTACACGGAAACATGCAAATTAGTGTGAATGTAAAAACAAATCGTGATAAAATCGAGATCGTGATTTTATCATTAGAGAATCGTGATATAAAATTTTTGCCATATCGCCCACCCCTAGGAAGAGGGCAGCAGTACAACAAAGCAGTAAGTTATAACCAATATGGCTGGACAAGAAAAAAGGAATGCCACACTTCTTCAACAAAAGTTCCATGAAAGATGCAGCCACTGGATGCAAACAGTTAAAGCAGAAAAAGGTAAATATAGACATACAGTGAGAACAAAAAAGGATCAGGGAGAAACTGGGGAAGAGAAAGCGAGTGGGATGTGCAAAAGCAGGGCAGCTGTGTATGTGCAACACTGATATAGCTTTCCTGGGATGCATTCAGAAACCTCATATAGATTTTAAAATGTAAAATTAGTTAGTGGACTTGTGAACTGTTGGTAGAAATGTTGGTCAGCAGTGTGGTCACAGCCACTGACGGGTGGAATCATCCTCTTTTCACTAGTCATGCTGTAGTTGATGCAGTTTGACAGGATGTCAGATCCTGCAGGAGGCTGACGGGCAGCCTGTACAGCTCTGTAGGACACCCATCACCCATAATCCTTAGCTACATTAGTTACCCACACCTCCTTCCCTGAGTCTAAGAATAAAAGTTTTGTGACGAGGTGGAAAACAAGAATCCATCGCCCTGAGATGTGTTCAGATGGCGTTACAGTTGAGAGGGGGGCAGAGTGGCTGAGTCAGTGAACAAGAAAAGCTGACTCATATTCACAAACCTCGACACTGGTCTGTAATGTCTGCATGGAACAGAACTGTGAGAAACAAAAAAAGGTTTTACCCAGACAAGACACATTTTTAATGCACTACTTAGACCATAATATTATAGCTAAAACTAAAATCAGTTTGCACTGGTTCAACAGCTTTGTTTAAAGAGTTTGCCTTGACAAACCTAGCCTTTTACCCTGCTTGCTAAGAGAGTATAACATGGTGTTTCACCGCAAAATCTTGAAAGAGCCTGTTGAGGTAAATACATCGCCTGCTCAAATATGAGTCTACAACACCATTCCAACTACAAACAAAAACCAGAATCATGTCCATCTACTACAAACAATCACTGTACCTTTTCTCTCCACACTGCATCCCCACTAATAAAACCAAAAATATTACATACATCTCTAAATGTAAATGTAAGTACCCATGCAATAAGCAGGTTAAGTCCAGCCAGCAACCAAGCTGTTATAGCGAATTGTGTATTTTTACATTACAGCCAATCACAGTTTACTCATTGATTTGTACACTTGACAAGCAAGATGGCTGAATATGGCAGAAACCAAAACCTAGGATAACTGCCGCTCTCTTTTGTCCCATGTCAATCCAATGAAATGGAGCTGACTCACTGTCCCATATTTACAGTTTGGAAAACGATGTTTTTTGGACTCAATGTGAGTCACACAGGCTATTTCCGCTAGGCGTTCTTGTATAGAAAGTAACAATATGCATCAGCGAACTTCAGTCCCATGTAGAGTGAGATTAAAATTGGCTGTCATGCTGTGAAAAGTTGAGCAAAAAAAAAAAAGAGTTTTACAGACAAACATCAGGTTCCGGATGACTGAGCACAGTGTGCCAGAGCCGCAGGACAAGAGCTCAGTGTCATTTCACAGCTTTAAGAGGAGGGCTGGATGCTGGCAAAGGATTTTGGGGAAGAGAACAGAGGGAGGTGGGAGGAGGAGGGGCACTAATCCAAATACATCCCTGCCAGTCTAAACACACACACACACACACACACATATACACAACTACACGTACACACATGATGAGAGGCCAAAAGGTCAGCAGTGTGTGCCTGGTTTAATTATGATGAAATCCTACAGCAGTGATGTGAACAGCACCCAGGTGCATCCTGGGAAGACAGGCTGTCACCAATCTGTCAGGGCCTGTCACGGTTCGGACACACACTTGCTCACCTGCACACACACACACACACACACACACACAAACACATGCTCACACTCAATTTCTGTCAAAATCACACAGACAGCCATGTTCAAACTATTTACACTCTCACCATCAGCTGTTAGTAAAGTACAAGGACAAACGTTTAGGCCATTTTAGTTTTGGCACATAGCGGCTGAAACAGTGAAATTAAAGATGCTAAAATGTGTCACAGTCACAAAGTGAACAGTATATTACAGCAATTAAAAGTTCTAAATATCATGAACTCATCCACTAAAGATGAGTCAATTAGTGGCAATAATCATATATTGTTATAAAGATGTATGCATTAGACACTATTATGCTACAAATCATGTGCAAGTTTGCAAATCACATCTAGCCTGTTAGAAAACCTAATTAGCAATAGTTTGACAGCATTTGTGTCCTTTAGCATGCTAGCTCAATTTGCCTACCATCTTCTGTGTCTGCTACCACCCCTAATTAGACAGACTAACATAAATATGAACTGAAACCTTTCAGCCATGTGCTTATATACAGGTGTAATGGTACTTTTTATCTTTTTATTTTTTACATCACTTATCTAGCATAACTACACAAGCTAGTTCCCACCAGGGAGTGACACTGAATGACACCCGTTTGACTCTGTTTATATGAATGTGCTATGTTTTAAAGACTTATAGTCTCAAAGTTCATTTTAGTGGCAAAATTAGCACCAAAACATCCATAATTCTTCTTCACTAGAATTGATAAAACAAAGCTGGAAGTCCTTACCTTGAAGTGGTCCAACATGTCCAGTTATATATCCAGTCCTTGATTATGTAAATTCCTTTGGTCCATGAGTCCACAGTTCAAAACAAACCCGAACAGGAAAAGTATTCCAAGTTGCAAAAACTTTGATGTGAGTCTAACATATCGGTTTTATATAATGAACGAAACTTTTAAGCGGACGCTATTTCCGGAGCTTTCTAGTCGACGTATTCGGGGTACGTTTGTTTTTCGAGCTTGCTAACAACAAAATGGCGGTGTACACGCAACTTGATATTAACTCGTCACACCTGCACAGCCTTAATTGGAGAACAAGCGCTCCCACTTGACCAACGGTCTCCCCTTGCGATACCAATGGAAGTAGCTGCGTTCTAGACCCCGTCGGAAATCGTAATTTTGAATTGTACATATTACATCAACCACATTATGTGTTCATCAGCCACATTTGTGTGACATCAAACAACTACTTCTCTGTAGTGTGGGTATGTATTATTTTTCTCCAGGTTCACATGAATGAAATATATTTTACTGCACTTTTATCCTAATAGAAGGTGAGAAAACTACAAATTACGAGTATCAGTGAACGCATCGAGAGTTCACAGAAGATAATGAAGAATCAATCTAATCAAAGATTTGTAGAAATTATTTAGAATGTTTATGCATTAATTTATATGGATTAAATGTTCTATTACTTGGATTTAAATATATTTTTAATGAGTATGAATTTATAGATAACAAGAAAGTCTTTAGATTTTAAAATACTTTTATTTCATAAACAATATCTAAATTCAACTTGTTTGGTCACATACATACACAGCAAGGATAGAAAATGCTTGAGTTAGAATAAGAGACAAAACAACAAGAAAAGGGGCATTCCTATTGGCTTGTTGAGCTCATCTAGTGAAGATGGTGGTGAAGGTTGAACGACTGGCCCGGCTATTACAACCTTCTCCCCTGATCAAGTGTCTTGGATGATATAATCTGTGAGTCATGTTTCAAATATTATCTGCTACAGTTTCTTTTTAATTCAAACCAGGGAGGGAAAACAATTGAACACTTGGCACCCTTCCCATCTTCTGCTCTCCTCACTTCTCACTCCTGGTGTGGTTACATTAGAAACAATGAAAGCATGGTAGTGAGCCATCAGTGTCTCACAACAAGACAGAAATAAATCTATGTAGTGAAAAGACAACATTTTGGTCCATGGTGTAAAGAGAGCTAGAAAAGATTCACATTGTTTCCCCGTCTGCAAACAGGGCTAGAGTAGTTCTTTACATGTTGGAAGACCTTCACCTGTGTGGCTAGACTATCATAATTCATCTCTAATATATAGCCAAATATTGCGAATATTGTGCAAGATCAAAGACACTATTTGTGCAAAGAATGTGTGCTCCTCTACTATAAAAGCTCCGACAGGTTTCAGTTTTTAGAAAAGTTTCCCACAATAGAACGACACTAAGGACAACACTAAGAAGGCATTTGCTGTATAGAATACCTTTTTGCTGTAGATCAATTGGAAATGCCTTAAATAATACACCAAAATGCACACATCACAAAAGCCATTCACGTTATGTTAGAAAGAAAATCCCACAGGTCGAGGGGCTGTGTGTGTGTGTCTCTCTCTCTCTTCAGGGGGAAAAATGTGGAGAACACTCGATTCTCCTTTCTGTACAGTGTGATCCGTCCGTCCGCTGGTCCATCTGTCCCTCTGTCTCCGGACTCACCTGGCGAAGCTACAGTGAGGTGAGGCGTGGAGGAGGAGGAGGAGCGGCTGAGAGGTCGGTGAGCAGTGCCTCACCGTGCTGTGCCTGAGACAAACTGTGCAAACGCTACTGTGCTCTTCATCCTCTGGGGCTACCACCACCACTGCTACCCTATCAGCAGGTACAGTAGCCACTTCAGAGGAGGCTGTGGATGTGTGTGTGTGTGTGTGATACAAACGTTGGCCAGGCAGTGATAACTCGGGTCTCGCTGTGAGCAAACTGTAAACAGTAGATTCAGTTTTTATGTACAGGCAACAATAAAACATGTCCTTTCTTCTTTGGGGGTTGGTGCAGAAAAGAACCCCACATCAGTTCACTGTTTGGCTTCACAAAACAAACAAACATTTTTTTTTTTCTCTTTTAAATTTCTTGTCTTTCAGTGCTATTTCGGCAGTCTGTGGTATCAAATATATCCAGAGGTCGTTTCTATTTCTCCTCAGTTGCTGATTAATCAGTTGTTATGAGGTAACCAAGGAGTAGATCATACTGAAACACAAGAAGAAGAAACAGGAAACACAGACAGTGAGTACATTCAAATCTATATATTGTTATTATAATACTCAGAATGTGTTGGTATTCGTGTTTTTTTTAATGATATTGGAACAGAGTCTGGTCATTGTCATCTGGTCAGCATCGTAGCCGTGTGTCCTCATTGTGTAACAAGGTAATTATTCAGACTACCATGAGCCCCCTGCAGCTTTTCAAAAAACATCATTATTACACAAATCTCGTTTCCTCACTGAGTCTGATTTTTTTTTTGTAAACCCTGATATTATCTAGAAAAATATTTTATTATGGGTCCAACCATGTTAGTATAAACTTATAGACTGTATATAACCATGGATGAATCGAACAATTAGGTTCCTGAAAGTGTGTCCCAATGTTGGCAACTTTACCGTCACACACTTAATTATATTCCATATTCTACAGTTTTTGGAAACACATACAGTGGATGAAATAACTCTCATTTACTGTAGAGATAACGTCCACCAATTAGATCAATGTTTCACTAACAAAATAATCACAACAATCCACTGAGGATCTCCCATCAGCATGTCAAGGAACCATGCATATGAAAGATGAAGAGGTGCCTTTCACTGTCCACATCGTAGGGCTGTCATCACACCTAAACCAATGGCTGTAGCTACCACCGACGCCCAAACCTTGGAATTTGTTTCCAAGTTGGCTTTAAGAAAAGCCATGTAGTACTTGGATGCTGCTCAATCAAGCCAGCTGACACAAGGATTTTAGATGCACATCTTTGCAAGGTGTTATGGTATTGGTGATCATGTTAGCAGACTTCAGTAATTATTTATTAGCTTCGAGAAATCGTGAAAAACCTTTATTTGTATGAAGTCCGGCTCTTTTATATTACCATCTTTTAAAAGGTGACATGAAACTTTAAATAGTTTACTGTTCCGTGTGGCATTGACTATACAAATTGACAAAATATAGGTCAAGATATAGTTAGTATAGTGGAATGCCATTTTTGCACATTTCATATTTTATCACTTTTTTGACATCTGCTTTTGTAGAACCCTGACTACGGCCATGACTAAAACACACACATAACAGGACACAGAGCCTGGCAGCCTCACACAAATAAACTGCTCTGTTTAGAAAAACGGTCAGACGTTAAATCACCCTGAATTTAGAAGTCGTATTTTTCCTAAAGCTGCAGGGAGCTCTATGCGACTCTCACAAATCTCTGCAAGACAGGTAAAGAAAGGTGCAAAGCTGGTAAAACTGACGGAGCAGCAAGTCTAACAACACCTCCTTCTATTATTTATTTATTTCTGTAGATCCTATTTAGGCATGATGTTGGTAAAGTATAGGAAATAGTATTTTTATAAAAAGAAAAATAGACACATGCAAATATCACTGCAGACTTGTAAATAACACTCTTTGTTACATTTTCTTGAATTAAATATCACCATTTTACATTTTTAGGTTTTTACCATGACCTAAAAATGTAAACAACAACAATCCTTCCTGGCATGTTTGTGTTGTTTTTTTTGTTTTTTTTATGCTGCACAAAAGTTGCCACTGAATGCAAAATAAAAAGGAAAAGCTGATGAGCATCATGTAATGCAATGATTATGTGCAAAACAAGCTGTCAAACACACATTTGGAGCAAAGTGTTTCCACCAGAGTTTTTTTTTCTCTCCAACCACTGACACTGATGTGTTTCAGTGTGATGGACATACAGTGCTATAGAGTCATTTGCTCTGTGATGTTTACCTGGAAAAAAAAAATATACAGAGAATAACGATGGACTGCGTGAAACAACAACAGCAGCACAAATCACAGATTGGCGGATTCGACACTTCTTGTCTCACTGAGCTCACTGTGACTTGACAAGAACAGATCAGCACCTCGCTGACAGTAACTAACAAATGTTTGTGTTCATCCCAGAGGCGTCCTTCAGCTCCTGACACCCCTGTTAATCTCTGCTGGTGAGAAGGATGCAAGTTCACGCTGTTGACTAATGAATATCCATGGACAGAAAGAGAGACGAAAAGGTGGTGCAGCAACAGAGAGAGAGAGAGAGAGAGCTCTAAAGTGAATGTCCTGGTTTTTCCTAAGGAACTCAGCATCCTCCCATTTAAGCCTCTGAGACTGGCTTCATTAATTGGGAGATTGACTTGTAGCTCTTTAAATTACAGCTTCTTCACTTTCACAGGCTAATTAGACATTAACTAAACATAATGTATGCTAAAATATGAGTTGTTACATGAGATGTTGCAGCAAACAGGGATACTCCCAGACTACAAGAGCTTCTACAGAGCCCCTCTGATGACATGGTCAAAAAAAAAAAAAAAAATCATGGTCACAAAATATGTATAACTCATTGTACCTGCTGCCCGGGGAGGGCGCTCCCATGCGCCTCGTCAATAACAATACTAATTTGTGGCCACAATTTATTTATTTTTTGACCATATCATCAGAGGGGCTCCGTAAGCTTCAGAAGAACTGAGTTAAGATAAATCCAACAGGTCAGGCTGGGTTTGTCATGTGTCAGCACATGAAACATCCAAAGTGCCATGATCAGCAAAGCAAATGCAAGGTCTACATGTGTTCTTCATACGACACCTTATTATTCAGTAACGATGTGTGTTAATGAGGCAACGTCCAATTACGGTAACTGTAATTGTAGGACTGTGCAGGTGTGCATGTAATGTATGAGGTGGAACCTTATCATTTCTGTCAGCCTTTTTTAAGCAAAATTTGATTCTAAGTTTTTTGTTTCCTGTATTTTTTAGAAGTTTACAAAATACTGCATTGACCACTATACACCACAATAAAGTGACATGATCAACCTGTGGGAAATTGTACTAGATTTGCAGCTGATGAGCATAATTAAAACTTTAAAAAAGTATTTTGACATTGTGACGCAAAAAACTGTGGGAAATGTAAAAGTCTCAAGGCTCACAGTTCCAATTATTCACTAAATGTTGCAAATTAGAGCATATAGCGTGTCCTTAGATTAACTTTGTGTGTTTGTCGACCACAAAAATAAAGAAATAAAAATACCATATTCCCTCATCAGAGGCAAAATGGAGGCCAGCAACACATACAATGGCTGGGTGTCCACATACTTTTGCTATAGAGTGCATAGTCTGTATCACCATCTATATCACAGCACTGCCTTATCTTTAAAGTGCCTTTTTAACACTTAATCTGAGGATAATCTGCTTCTGACGGCCTGCAATTTAGATGGGAGGACTTGTTGACCCACGACAAACGCTGAAACCGTGATATACAATCACAACAGCTCCATGGTGCAACTGGAGGTCAGCAATTCTAATGTATGTTTGCAACCAAATACCAAAGCATCACAGCAGCAAATATTTCAAATCACTTCGGGTCGACTGAAACATGCACTCCGCTGAACATCGTAATGTTAGAGAACAAAGTGGATGCTGCTGCTTCATTGAAAAATGTGGATATATGTACAGATATATGTTCAGTAGATAAACCATTAAAAGAATGCACACAAATGGAGTTCAGCACTTAAATTACAGAAATATGCTAAATACATGAGTCATGTAATAATTTCTCTGAGAAAATTTTTTACATCAAGCGTCCTTTAGTGACAGATGTCGCCTATTTCATGATCCATTAGCTTTTAACATCTGTCTGGTTAATGAGCCAATGCTAACTGTGTGTGTGTGTGTGATAGAGAGACAGAGAGAGAGAGCAAATGGGGGAATTCCAAGAGTTCATGCTCTGGGAAAAAAAAAAACTGAAAAACATCATAAAAACACAAAGGTTAAGTCATGTACCGCACACAGGTAGCAGCATCCACCAACATGCTAAGGAGCAGTGTTAAAAAAACCCAAGCTGAGGAAGGACAGAAAACCTGAAATTGTCTTGCAAGAAAGAAGAAAAGGTATTTGTTACTGAAGTGCACCACATTCCACACACAGCATCCCTGTGACTGAAACGACAGGTGAAAGGAAAGGAAGACGGTAAGAGATTGGAAGGGAGAGGTCAAAGGTCACACTCCAAGGGAAGACTCCATTACTCAGGCAGGGGGTCATTATCATCCAGTGTTAGGAGTAGGCACAGCCGAGGAGGGTGGGACAACACAGAGCTCTGCGAATGCTGGGTGTGAGAAAAATGGAAAAATAGAAGGCGGATTGGCTCTTAATTTGAAAAGTAATTCTTCGGTCATTGGCTCCTTATTCTTTCTTTATCTATTGTAAATTATATGAAGCCATTTCAAAAACATCTAAACCTCCCCACCAACCTTTGAGCCTGTGCGTCTCTTGTCCAGCTGTGCCCAGATCAGGAGTCAAAATCAGGAGTAATTGCAGTGAATCATCGGCGCCACATAACCTCCACCAAAAAAAAAACGATTCTGAATCACCCGCCACCCGGGTGAGGAGGTGAACGCTCCGGTGGAGCTGTGTGTTCATCTGTGCCCGTGAGGGCATGCACAATCTCATTATGTGCATACAGTGGGTGTGTGGGTGTGTGTGTGTGTATGTGATGTGTGCCAGCAAGATTTATCGTGAAGGATCTTTAGGTCATGGATGCAGGCGAGTGGTTTTTGGGGGAGCGGTGGATAAACGAAGGTCGAGAAAACAGACACAGGCCCCACAGTGGAGGATTCAGGCTGCTTCACTTCCAATTCAACCACATTCATCATGTTATAATGAGCATCACTGTAGTTGTATGTAGTATGTCAGAGTTCACTTTTTAAATTGGTTATTTGAAAATCTGCACAATAATAGCAGGATCTGCAATTAATGGTTCAATTCAAATTAAATCACATGTATTCCCTTCTTGGCTTAGGCTGGTATTTAAATGATACTTGTATAGCTGATCTCAGTCTAACAGATTTAAGGTAGTTTGAAGTAGGCAGGTGGCTAAATACACAATCTATGACAACTTCCAGCTGTCATGCATGATTTAAAGATTACTAACTACTAATAAATGATCATAAGTAGTAGCTAGCTAAATAATTAAATAAATAAATATATTACACCATGTCTAAAATGTCTTTGGAACCGCAAGAACCGATTATCTTGAACTTGGTGGAACTGGAAGTGAATGCACCATCACCTTGTACAGTAGAATACCTCACTGCTGCTGCTGCTGCTGCCGCCGCCAGTGGTCTCTAGAGGAGGATGGGATGGAGTGAGATGGAGAAGCAATATGATTAAAGGGCAAGATGAATGCTAATAGCAAGCAGGTGTTCATGACACAAACACTATACCCAGATTAAGTTGAAACGCCTTACGATCAGAAGGTCAAGTCACACCAGTTATTTCATGTTTTGGTACTAGAAAGACTAGTTAAAGCCCCTACAGTCATCACAGACATGATGTCCAAGAGTTTAAATCGAGACAACTGGACTCAAGGATTGTTTTTGGAAGATGTTTCACCACTTCCCCGGAGTGGCTTCTTCTGTCCTGCTGCTGTTGTTTGAGAGTTGTAAACAGGTGAGAGCTGGTGCCTCGGCCCTCCTCCTCTGTTCAGAGAGGGTTTTTTTCAGTTTCACATAGATGGCTTCTTTGACTCCTCTTTCAAACCATCTGTCTTCTCTGTCTAGAATGTGGACATTCTTGTCCTCAAAGGAGTGGCCGCTGTCTTTAAGGTGTAGGTGAACTGGCTCTCCTGTGCTGTGACATCCTTCTGTGTAGTGGTTGTTTGGTTTCTACGATATAAAGTTCAGAGCGTTCCTCACTGCACTGAACTGCATTGGCTACATCGCTCTGTCTGTCCCTGGGAGTTTTGTCCTTGGCAACTCTGTCCTTTCATCCCTTCCTAGCAGGTTTTATCCACAACCTTATTCAAACCTTCGCAATGGCCCGTTAACTAGTCCTGCACAGGGCCCTGACACAGTTTCAGGTTGTTACCTGTTACCTACCAACAAGAGGGATCCTAGTCATGTGAGTTCCTCAAAGATCCACACGAAAACGTCCTGAGCACATAAAACCACAGATTCCCCACCAGAACAGCAGCAGAACTGAAAAAGCCACAAAATGTCTTTAAAAAAAAAACAATCCTTGAGTCCAGTTGCCTTGATTTAAACTCTTGGACATGACTATGAGCTGGATGAATGAGGGCATCCACAGACACAGACGTGATCTGTTTATATCTTCAACCTGTCAAAAAGACGCCCTCATCTGCTGACAGATGTACACTGTAAGCACTGATATGAAGATGGATGAGCATACATATGAGTGTAACACAGAAGCTTCTGGGTTTTTGTTTTTTCCCCTTCAAATTCCTACCATGCCAGGAGGGAGCATTTTACAATTTTCCTGTCACCAATATCTCAGGGATCAATCAACCTCCGCTGTATGTTAATGCATGTGTTGATTTCATATAAAGATATCAGCATCACATTCACCAAAAATACCTTTAAATCCACTTTGTTGTAAAGATAAGAACCTCATCTTTCTGACAAGAGGATTATAATAATAACACGAATTATAAAATGTTGTGTAACAGCCCAACACTTGCTCATGGTGTTGCTTTTCTACCTGTGTGATAATGCTGTGATCATCAACAGCACCTAGAGCTTAAAAAAACATTATTCTCCCTACACAGATGGGACCTTTTTAGCAATCACAACATTATCACCCACATACAAGAACAACTCCATGTTAAAGTTGCAATCCTTTTTGGGTTTAAAAAAAAAATCCTCTTCTGAGCTACTGATAAAGAAAAAAAATTAAAAATCCATATAACCACCACAGCCCATTGCTTTTATATTTTTACCTGACAGATCAAAACACTGTGGTGGTCATATGACCAAGGGTTTCTTCTCAAAAGGTCTGACTGTACTACCACAAAAAACGAAAGTCAAAAAAATATAAGGATTGTACCTTTAAGTGTTTCCATTGATAAGACCTATTAGAGGGATATATCCAGGTTCCACACACTGCAGCACCCACATGACACATGGAACAAGAATCCGGAGTGATTAATAACAGCATAGTTAGAAACGAACAGCAAAAATCTGTGCATTATTATTATTATTATTATTATTATATAACAGCAAGATCAGGGAATGTCAGACACATCACATAGCAATCGACAGAACATGTATGTCAAGTATTATCAGTATAGCAGCTACCTTTGTATGCATAAGAAAAATAGAACACATATCCAACGTGCAGCCGTTTTATCCCTCTGCTGTCCACCAAAGCGTTAGCAGTGGTGCTAGTCAATGAAGTAAAGAATCAAATTCTCTTAACATCACATGCATTAGCAGCAAGTGGGCCTACATCTAAGCATTATTAACCTGACAGACCTGCAGTATGTGGAAGGACATGCATGTGATTGCCAGAGAAATGGTTACTTTATTCAGTGATTTGCACTCACATTATTTCACCAGAGCTGAGAAATCAAACCCAATGAAATGACCCATGAATTAATCATACCACCAATCAACATGTGGGTTAAGTAATTATTTAGCTTCCATTCAAAGTTTTGTAACAGTTTCAATCAGATTAATGTAATCTCTTTAGATGTAATCCAATTATCTCCCCATGATGCCCACCCCGTGCTCACCAGTAGAGATAGTAGAAGAAGGAGAGGACGAAGAAGGACAGCTTGCACCAGGCCTCCTTCAGGCAGAACTTGAGCGTGTCGCCATTCATCACGGATGCTGGGTCGTAGAGCAGCTCCTTAGTGTCCGTTGGGGAATGGAAGTACCTGCCACAGAGGGCAAAGACCACACCACGGGTAGTTGACCCGTTCCAGACCCCCCGAAGGTAGGGTAGGGGGGAGGAGAGAGAGAGGCCACAACGATGGGAGGGAGGAAATGGGGGGAAGAAGACAGTATGGAAAAAGATGGCACGATGAATTCATGGTGACACCATCATGCAGGAGACGTGGGTGAAATAGTATTTGAATGCGTTGGTGGAAACAGACCATGTGACCAGAGCAGTGATCAATGGCCTGTTAAGCTTCAAATCTGGAAACAGTTTAAGGCAAGGTGCTTTTTAATGTTTACATCATCAGCTAACCAAGTCATTGTGTGGGGCTACCTGTCCAGAACTGGCACGTCTACAGAATGCTAACAGTTACCTTAAAATACTGTTCAATGCTAGAAGCATGTCCACAGCCTAGATTTAAAAACCAAAACTTTGCCTGTCCAGGAATGCCTCAGTACAGTTAGCATTCAAGTAGTAGAACAACATGCTACTACAGTGGCTAATTAGCTACCCTGGAACAATGCTACATTTGTTATCCCCATCTGGGATTGAGCATGCAATCTTTGTGAAAAATATATATTCTTACTTATTACTCAATTTCCCCACAGGGATTAATAAAGTAAATCTTAATCTTAATCTTAATCTTAATCTTCAATTTATACATTTATATAATTCATTTTATTGCACAATGTTCAACTTCCCAAGATAAACAAGATAGATTTTTAACATTTGAATAAATATTTCAAATATATTTTCACCCAGGTCAGTTATGCAGTTTTAACATGTATCAGGGCTGGAGTTCGTTCTGAGTTTGCAGATCTGGTCTGCTCAGTATGTGAATTACAAATCAAACTGCACTACATAATAGCAACGTTTAATAAAAGCTTTTAGTGAATTTTCAATATGGTTTAAATTACAACCATTTATCACTCGCTGTCAGATTCACAAGCCAAGGAGAAAATCCACTCCGCTGTATTGCTATGCATTTAGTATAATCAATATTTGTGAACACAGCTCTCTTAAAGCGATATAATATAATAAAGATATGCAGTGTTTCCCAAAAAAAAAAACACTGCTAAAGATTAACAGCGGAGCATGGTTGGGGATTTGTGGGATGTTTCCTGGAGCTTTTACATTCCAGGGAGACTCAGCAGAGCTGTTGGAATTATGACATAGAAAATATGCCATATGGGAAATGAGACATGAAGAGGGAATTGCTGCAGCCTGTTGCTTTAAGAGAGAGCGGTTTATGTACTGATACACACTAACTGCATTGGAGAATGCCCCGTAACGAACTCCAGAACTGATACAAATGAACAGGACTCTCCAACATGGATTACCATAAATAAATGTAATAGACCAGTTGCATAAAGACAGTCGTCGGCTTCTGGCTTCTATAGGTCTCTAATTGTGTGTTGCATGGTTTTGTGAGTACCAGACTCCAACCAAGAAGCTGCTGTCTTTCTGCATGTGGTCTGACTGATCATAACCCGGGCTAACAGATGGCTTATGCATGCCCATACTGTATGTTAACATATGTACATTGATAGCTCACAGCTGGGAAATGGATCACTCTTCATAAATGAATTACAATGTACATTCACTGTTTACATCTCTATGTCGTCTCATGCATGCATCTCGATGTCGCACGAAGGTTTTGTAATGAGTCACTGATTGTAAGTCCCATGTATTTCAATTCAAGATACATGCACAAATGGCTGAGGGTGAGGAAAACAGGGTTATTGTAGCTGACATTTTCATCATAAAAACGCATTAATAATAAAACAACATCCATTGACACATTCATTGCACAATTCCCCTGAGCAAATGTTGCAGACAAGACAAAAGATAACAGTCCATTTGACACACATTCATACTGCAGAGACACTCAAAGAGGACAAACACACACAGCAAAAAAAGAAAATTTAACTAAACGTAACTACAAGCAAAAACAAAACCTAACAGTGAGTGAAAGCTAAGCGGTTAGCGCCGTTTATAGCAACATGTCAGGGTGATGCAAACCCCAGACTCCAGACCCCAGGTGGTCTTCTCAGCAGCATTATAGTGCAATCTTTGTATGGAAATGACTTCATGCTTGGTTTGGTTCTTGCAGGATTTTTGGAGTTACCAAGCGGCAACCTTCGGGGATCGGCCGAAGTGTCATAACATATAGTTCACGCTGCAACCGCTGGGGGCTGGCTCCAGAAGCGAGTCATTTCCCATAGACTCCCATGTTAAAATGTCCAACTTCACAGCAGAAATGTTTACAGCCTGGTACAAAAAACCATTCTGCTCTCAGATGATAAGCTCTTTTCTAGTGTCAACTGTAAAGGGGGGTGAATTTATTTATAACTCACTTGTTTTAATGATATTCGGACTTAAAATTACACATAATTATAGGCGTTGCAGCTTTGAGTGACAGGTGGTTGATGTATCACAGCGCGGGTTTCCTGCTAATGCAATCACCCAACCTCCTCAACTCTGCTTGTGCGCCTCCTCTTTGTCCATATTTAGAGTTTTAGCGGCCTGCGACACTGCCAACATGGCGACGGTCGGACCGCCCCGGAGCCTCCCACCAAGCCTCCCACCGAGCCTCAAAACGGCTCTTCAGAAACAAGCGGGTTACGTCAAGGAAGCTTTGTTCATAGTTTTTACTGTCAATGGGAGTTACATACCACTGACTGGTCACTACCAGTCCTTCTTTTGTATTTACATTTAGACTATTATTATTATTATTGCATTTTTTCCACCATTGTTGTCAGTCTAGGCTCTTGAAAAGCCTTTCCAGCAACATCTGTAAACTCTGCAGAGCATCACATGGACGTCAGGACAGCATGCATGCCTTCACAGACACAGCCAGCTTCCCTACCTCCCTCACTCTCCTCTGAATCACCTTGTCAATATTAGATCTCTCAGCCATCACTCACTGGCTTCCTCTCCTCTCTCCTGACTCCTCTTCCTGCTATTCCCTCCTTGATCCTCCTCTGTCTCTTGTCTTGCACTCTCTTCCTTTTCCTTCTGTCCTCTCATCTCTCAGCTGCAGCATCTGTAGCCGGTGGGCATCTGGCACGGTCTCCATTTAATGAGACAGCAAGATGTTTTTCTCTCCGTCTCTAACTTCAACCAGCTGAGCACAGGAGCTTAAACTAATCAGGCTGCCAGCAGTTCAAATCTAACCCAGCGACCAACAGCAACAAAGACAGCAACAGACAAAGAAGGAGGAACAAAGAAAATCTGAAGATCACTGACTTGTGACCCATTTTCCAGACACTTCCTTGTGGAGAGATAAGTGTTATATATACTTGCTTTAACTGTGCATTTTCTGCAGAGCATCAGATGTGTTCATACATCAAACTACCAAAAATGTTTTGTGTTAGAAACAAATCCCATGAAAAAAACAACCCAACAAAAAAGGATTCTTTCTTTTTTCTTTTTTTAATTGTTGTCTCCAAAACCCATTATATTGTACCTCTGCTGTTCAAAATCAATAAAACAACATTATATTGTGGGCAGCAGTGGGTCAGTGGTATAGCAGGGTTGTCCAGTAACTGGAAGGTTGGTAGTTCAATCCCAACTCCTCCCTAGTCACTGTTGTGTGTCCTTGGGCAAGACACTTTACCTGCATAGTCTCCAGTGTACTCACTGGTGTATGGCGCTCTTTGCTGGGCTGCCTTAAGCAATTTCCCCATTGTGGGACTAATAAAGGTTTCAAATTTCAAATTTAAATTTAATTTAATTATCCTGCTGCAATTGGTGCACAGAATGTGTATTAATCCATAGCTGAAAAGAGAGTGGGTTGGTTTGCTATAAGGTGTTCCCAGTATTTAAGTAGGGCGTGGTCATCAACACAATGTGAAGAAACAACAACTACAAACTATTGAATTCAGCATGCTAACCTGCTAGCCATGGACTAGCTAGCCCTTTGCGTGATACTACTTTTAACCACCAGATGGGACAAGTGAGTCAACATACTCTGCCCTCAGTGCAACAAGAGAGAAAAGCGTAGTAGTAGGATCTGCTAGTGTTCATGTCTAGTATAGAAATCATCCACCAACCAGCTTGTATGCTGATCTGCTGGGTAGGTACCAGGGTTTGATTCCTACATGTAGTCTGATTTCAGAAGTTGCAGGTGGATGCCTTAGAACAGGCCTGGTGTCAAAAGACACACACAAAAAGCCAGACAGCACTTCTGTAAAATATGAGCTTCAATGAAGCTGACTCTTGGCCTCGCTACTTGATGCTGCATGTGTTGAAATCATAGAATCAAAGATTTCACCAGTGTGAACTCATCTATTGAGTCAATATCAGGGCACACATCTGATATTAACCCCGTGTTGGTGCACTGAGCTCTGGTGGCACCGTTAGCTTACAGACCAACAGAAATGCTCACAGTGGTGGCTGGTGTGTTTTCATCAACTTGGAGCTAGTTTCTAGTTACTCCACTGATGGTGGTTCACAATTTTGCTTTGAATGATCATACAAAAAAAATTAGTGTGCTTTATTCTGCATCCTTCATTCATTTAATGATACTTTCAGTCAGTAAATATGTATGTGTGTAATTATAGCACAGCACACCATGATGAAAGTGGCTGCCATATCTTTATTTGTTCAAGAAAGGGAACACAAAAGCTGGATCCATACTCCGCGAGACAAAGACATTTTTCCCCCCTGCAGACGTTACGCCCACAAAATGACGTCATTTTTTGTCTCTGACCGCCCGCTGATCCGCACTCCTGTGCACAGGGTCCGGGCCGAACTTTGTCTTTCAAGGCTGTGCGGCAACCATGCTGTGATTGGTCGGAATTTATTGTGGGCGTGATGAAAGTGGAGAAGCGCAAGAGCCTCTCCATTTATATAGGTGTATAAACAGCGCTGATTCAACAGATTTAGATAAGACCATACCGGTTTTGCATGATGAGCAATAAAAGAAAGAAAGGCAAGTCAGGGTGATTTGTCACCAATAACTCCAGACGGCCGTTCACACATACCAGATGGTGACTGTTATTACCATTCTATATACTCCTACATATATATATATATATATATATACATATATATATATATATACATATATATATATATATATAATATGATGGTCAGGATAGTTACCTCCATGTGTTGTAGAAGAGCAGAGGAATGTTGAGGCCCACAGTCAGCCACTCCTGTGCACACAGGAACATGATGCAGAACAGCCCATGGATGGAGTACTCTGGCAGCACCAGCTACAGAACACAGAGAGGAAGCACAGTGTTATGAAAAAGAACTCTTTCTCCTTCCAGTTCCTCCTCACTGCATGACCCAGAACTATATATAACGAAAACTAAAGGGCAGTTGGTTAGCACATGTCTCATTATCATTTTAATGCCCACTGGTGTAGTAAAACACCTCAAGCATCATCATTAGCATTCAAATCCGTAGCCTAGCCTATATTTACCAACAGAAAATCTGTCTATCTGCATGCATTCCAAATGGCTAAATGCCCCTTTTCAGATTATGAAGAGCTTAGCTTCACAATGGGCAGCACACACTGATGGCAGGCCTCCATCGTTAACATAATAACTGAAGGGCTCGGCCCTCCGAATGCAGGAAGCATCACAACGTCCCGGTGAACAGTAGGGGTGAGAATATGAGTTCTCACCACCAGCACTCCACACACCTACCTAAGAGACAAACCTCACTTTTGTTCTCCAAAATAAAAATACAATAGGGGGAAGCTAAAAGTAGCTTATACAGTTTTATGAATATTTTTTTTTTCACTTTTACAAAAGTTACAGTAACATACTGAATAAGAGAGTTTGTTGAAACTTTTACATGCAGCCTAATGCTCGACCTAAAACAAATAAAATACAAATGTTAAAGGGAGAACGGCTTTATGTGGAGTGTCTACAGAGACCAGTGTTTAGGCCAGTGCTCTGTTGTACACAAACACATTTAAAAAAAAAAAAGGTTCCTAACATGAGTTTATCACATCAACTGGGCATCATGTTTGCATTTGTTCATCTCATGCTTGTACACACGTCCATTTGCAGCTTCCTGAACATTAACAGCCATCACAACAGTAAACAGCTTGTCAGTGAGTAACCACCGTATTTTTCTGACTATAGGAGTATAAGCCGCGCATAGGGTGTGTGGTATGCTAATAGCATACCGTACGTTAGGCATTAGCATTATGTTAACGTAACACATTGATGGCTATTCAGCTACATGAATCCTAAAATGAACTCAATAGTTGTCGGATAACTATAGCATAAGGAACAAAACAAGTTTATTAAACTCTCCATCTCACTCCAAATCAGTAAATCCATTGAATTCTTCTTTCTCTGCGTCGTTCTGAACAACTCTGCCAACTACGAAGGTAGACAAACCTAGAGTGCCCTCTAGCAGCTGTCAGTGTGAAAACAACAAACATGTGAAATTATATATTTACATATATAAGTCGCACCTGAGTATAAGTCGCATGCCCAGCCAAAGGATGAAAAAAGGTTCGACTTATAGTCCGAAAAATACGGTACTAGAGTTGAGGGGTAAACACTGGACTTGAAAAAAAACCTAAAATTGTCTGGATTTTTTTCTCTTTAAAAATAAATGTGTGACTTAAAACTGTAAAGTCTTTCTCTTTAATGACAACTCATGATGTATCCATTATGTTAAGTCTATTGATGTCAATGAAAGTTACACTTATTCGCCCAAAATTGTGAACTTGGTGAGAACTTGGCGAGCAATAAATCGTAAGTAATTTGTGCATCTTTGCCTCCTGATGTATTAACCATGCATCACATTTAGATTACACAACACACTTTTTCTAACATGTGGGAGATGTCATTCAAGCAGTAAAGCCTGGATTGCCCCACCACCCCACATAGGTGCTTCTGCAACTGCCTCTCTTGCAAATCCTTGTGAACACCTGAATAACCCAGATGTCTTAGTCCGCTTAATCTTCAGCAGCTTTTCACCGCTGTGCTTAATGTAATTCACAAAGAAAGCCACTTCACTACTCATGTATATTTAACATTGTACAGGGCGGCGCATTATGGTGCCATTCTGGACCGCCTGGCCTTGAACATTACTGTATGCGCTGCCAAAAAGAGGCAGTGTTCTGGATGCATTATTCAGATGGCTACATGCCTCTTAATAACACAAAAACACATTTTCACTGAATAGCTCTTCAACAGCAGGAGACCACAAAACTGCTGCTAAGACAAAACCTAAATATATCCATTTGCTTTCACACATGCAGCGGGGAAGCTCCGCACACATTACACGCAACACTGCTGCACGCATGTTGTGTACAGGAATACACACACACACATACACACACACACACAAACACACACACACCTCCCTGATTCAATCACTGAGCTTATGACTTGACCTCTTGTTACAATCTATAGTTCTTTAGAGATTTAGAAAAATATTGTAGGAAATAAACAAAACGAAAATATTTTTATTGGCCAAAAAAAAAAAAACGTTGGTGGGAAGCCAGTGATTAGGACACACTGAGAATACTGAAAAAAATGTCATAATTTCCAAATCCAGCACCCCTTTTCTGCCTTGTTCTTCCTTCTTCTGTATTGTCAGGGCAATTGATATTGCAGTTTGCAAACTTCAATACTACGTCCGCAGTGTGGAGAAAGACTCATGTTTAATTGTCTTACAGTCATCTGGGTTAGGGTTTGAAGCGCAGTGTAAACCAACTTTGAGCCACAAGTTGGCAGCTAGAAGCCAAAATGAGATGCCATAAAAAGATTGATGCTTTGCCTGCACACACATATGACATCTCAGTCATCACTCTAAAGGCCTGACACCCAGCTAACGATCAGAGGCTGTATTTCCTCCGAGTTGGGGGGTGACTGTGACACTATGTCCTTTGCAAAATCACCTGGCACGTACACAATCCTGCACTCTCATTCGTGCAGCAGTGGACCTACTGCTCTATGAATACATACATATATTTCACGGATGGTGTCAGGAATAGTTCAGTTAAAGTTGGACCCAAACGCAGACAAACTCAGGGAACTAAGTTCAACAGAAAGGTGAGCTTTAAAGATGCAAAAAAAAAGAGTTCCAAAAAAAAAAAAAAAAAAAAAAAAAGCCAAACACTCAAGGGGCACTAAAATATCTGACAAGGAATAAGGGAACCCAAACAGCTTAAATACACAAGAGCTGGGAGGACAATGAGACACATGTGAAACACATTAGGGCAGGAAACACAGGAGGAACTAAAACACACAGACACACAAGGAAACAGGGCCTTTCAAAATAAAACAGGAAATAACCAAAACAAGCCACAAATGATACCAAATACCATCCATCCCATCCATTATCTGAACCATGACAGTAAAAAATATGGACAGAGCTTCCGTGACGTCGACCCGTTTGTTTCCGAAGAGCCGTTTTGAAGCTCGGTGGGAGGCTCCGGGAGGCTCTGACCGGAGGCATGTTGCCAGCGTTACGTCCACCAAAACTACAAATATGGACAAAGAGGGGGAGCTCGAGCAGAGTTTAGAGGGGCGAGCGATCGTCGAGGCAGGAAACTCGCGCTGTGATACGGCAACCGTCTGTCGCTCAAGCGGCAACGCCCTTAATTATGCCTAATTTTAAGTCCGAATATAATTAAAACAAGTGAGTTGTAAAAAAATTCCCCCCCTGTACAATTGACACTAGAAGGGAACCTATCATTTGAGACCAGAATGTTTTTTGTACCAGGCTGTAAACATGTTCATTTCTGCTGTGAAGTTGGTCATTTTAACATGGGAGTCTATGGGAAATGACTCGCTTTTGGAGCCAGCCCCCAGTGGTTGCGGCGTGAATTACAAGTTTTGACACTTCCGCATGGGCTTCAAGTTTGAGTCCCGAAGGTTGCCGCTTGATCTGAACCCGCTCTATCTAGGCTGGAGCCTATCCCAGCTGTCTATGGGTGAGAGGCGGGGTCCTGGACAGGTCACCATTCCATCACAGTGCAACATGCAGACAGACACACTCACACCTACAGGCAATTTTAGAATCACCAGTTAACCTAACAAGCACATCGTTAGAGTGTGGGAGGAAGCCGGAGTACCTGGAGAAAACCCACGCAGGCACAGGGAGAACGTGCAAACCAAATACCAAAATAACCAATACATAGTTACACTAAAATAACCTCTTAGAGGAATCATATGACTGACTCAACTGTCAGCAGTCAGACGTAGAGGTAGCAGGTCCCTACAGTGGTTGAGGAAACATACAAATAAAGTGTTTATTTACACCAGAATATTGACACTCTGAGCAGAGAGGAGAGAGGCCTATTTGCACTCTGGATCCAGTTGTCTCACTGCAGACTTATTCAGTCAAGGTCTGCTGAACAGTCAGGCATATTTGTGTGAACAGCTGTGCTGGGATGTGTTGTTTTTCATAAACATCTCACATCACTCAAACAGAAACAGTCACCATGTTTGTTATTTACGGTCACACAGATTGTATCTAGTCCGGCCGTCATCAAAATTAGCTCTCAACCTGACCCAGAAATCCTCCAGAACTTAATTTTTAGTAGTTTATTAGTTCATGGCTCAGTTTCTGTGACATGTTTGTTGTTGTCGGTACAAATGTAATAAATAATTAGACTATGTATTCAAATGATATTATTTTTTGCTTGGTCAACACAGAAATAAATTGGACTTGACCTGACTTGACTGGTGACCCTGCTGTGACTCCTGTGTGTGTGTGTCTATTGGAGCAAACATGCATTAGCAATTTCCATGCTAATGGATTTATAAAATATTCGTCTGACTTCAATCACAGACTGTCTAGCACGTCCTCAGAAGTGTGTGTGTGTGTTTACTGAGGGACCCATCTGGGACTAAGCCTGGCTAGGACTGGAGATCTGATCCCCTCGCTGTGGCGCCCAGGGGCCACCCTTACACCCATCTGATCCACCCAGCAGCAGCACTGATGACGCTTCATTCTTGGAGGAATCTATATTTTTACCCCACTAGCTTCAAGTTTCCCATGATGCACTGTAGACTTTAGAACATTCTGTACTTCTGAGAGCACTCGCAGCACTGTGGATGCATGAATGCTCAGCGTAAAAGTATGAAGTTGTGTTTATTTCTTTTGCTAAATTTTGACAAGCACTAGATAAACTGCAGCATATTACTATGGAAACAATATGACACCTCTGTGACACTCAAAAAAAGCGCATTCACAAGTTGTTTTTTTTAATGCTTCAGGTTGTCAAGTGTTCGTGTTCGTTTTTTTGGGATGTTTGAAAAGCTATTCTCCTTCTCAGAGTCACATCTCAGCCAAACCTCCTCCAGAATCTATATTTTTGGACATAGTGTGATTTACACTTTCTAAGGATATTATTATCCCTCATGTCCATCACATAATCATACACACACATCCCCAAATCTGATTAGAGAGGAAAGAGAAAGACCAGATTTTAAACTTTCCATGATAACTATCTCTAGATTAATCTTACATTCAGCATACTTTCAGTGGTGTTCTATTACCAAAAATGTAATATTCCATAAATTCACTGAGCAACTGGGACTGTTATAAGAACAATAGACCTAAGAGTGAAAAAAAGAACATTTAAATTTGTAGTTAAGCCAGCAGTCCCTGAATTCCTCATGCATTATGTATGAAGTAATCAACGAGGGAAGGATGTAGAAAGGTAAAAGCAGAATGACAGAATAAGATAAAGGGAAATTGAGAAACCAATAATGAGACACAGAGGAGTTAGCATCAGTTCTATACTCTGACCTCTAAACTGCTGCATGGGGGATTTGATCATTCTGACTGGTTAAGAGATATCAGTTCATGCATCATCTAAAAGCTGAAGAGTCCACACCAAACACAAGCAACAACTTAATCGTGTGCCATCTTTGGAACCTACACAGATTCAGGAAACTATTCAGGGATTTTAGAAAGTATCCTTAATAACATTTTTTATGGGGATCAGCAACCAGCTGGCATAACACCCCCATAAAAATAACTAGGCTCCAGGAGTAATTTGTATCATGGTGGTATCAAGTGACAACTTCCAGATGACCTTACTGCAGTGCCTGGAGTGGCCACTAGAGGGTGACTTTCTGATTTAGTTTATTTTCTGGTCTAAAATGATCCAAAATGAATGTTTTACACCAAACAAATGCCAAGGCTCAGACGGCTAAGAGCTACTGTACTGTCAACATAACATATATTTGGCTAAATTCTGGGTTTATGCTTTGCAGAACCAATGCACACCAACATAAGCAAACTAGCTGCTACACATATAAGCCTTTGCTAATGTCAGATCGCTAACAATGTTTTCATCTAACTCAGGTTCTCCAAAAGGGGCAAGAACACCTTTATCATCATCATCAGTCTCTCCAGAGAAAAAGTGTGCCTACTTGTTTGCTCTTTCAGATCATTAGCCTTATGCTGATGCAAATGGCTTCTAGACCTCTTACTGCACATCACCAACCAACATGGTAAATGAGAGCTCCTGCCCTACTCCTTTCACAGCCCAAGTGGAACCTGACAGTGCTGCCTCGAATCCCCATCAACCTCTCCAAGTCCAATTAGCGAGGCCACCCACCATGGAGTGTGTTCACTCGCAGCTGAAAAGAGGCTGGACAGCTTTTCAAATGTGACTTTTCAGGCAGTGCTGCTCTCCTGCTCTGAGAGAGGGGAACGCCAGGTCACTGAGCAACACACACTACTAATGAAGGAAATAAATAAAGAGAGGACAAAAGAGATGAGGGCAAGGCGGAGAAAAGACGCCGCTGAACAGGCACACCGCCGGCTGTGCAGCAGGTATGAAAGCACGGAGATCAGTGCACATCAATACAGGGATTCACTCCGTGGCTGCACTCTCAGACTTTGATTTGGCAGACTGGCAGACCTGAGAGGAAAATCTGACTTTAGCCGACATGCGCAGATTAAAAAAAAACACCCAGTCTCTCATGTTTCTGTCAACACATCGCATACAGTGACAATGTTAAGTACCATTTTTGACAAGTGCAACATTACTGCAAAATGACTAATTAAAAATACAAACATGATCCTGCTGCTGTATTCTGACAGAATCAGATGGGCAAAATTAAACCCATGGAGTTTTGAGATATATATATATAACATGGTTATATTGTCAGAGACTGCAAGTGAAGGCTGTTTACTGGAATTTTACAATTCTACTACAAGGTAATGAAAAAAAAATGGAGTGACTTCAAGGCTGACCCCTGAGTTAGAGGGAGAAATGACCAAATTGTTCCTCAAGGTTAATTTTGTGTTCCATAAAGTTACCTTGAACCATCAGCTCTGATTTCTCAGTTGGAATCAGTTTTATTCCCTTGTCTAATATAAAATCTAATTTAATATATTATGCAGTCACAGCCAATCAATGGAGACAGTAAAGCACCAATCAAAAGAGCAAATCTAAATAAAGAAGAACTTATCAACAAGATGTGAAGAAATAACAGAGATGCCTCAGGTATTGTGTTGCAGAGATATCTATTGAAATTTGCAGAGCTCTAGTCCCTTGTGTGCATACTGGCAACCAAAGGAGCAAAGTTGGGCCACTACATGAGCTTCAGAACTGCTCTTCAAGGACATCGGGAGGGGTTTGAACTGCTTTACCTGCAGTCTATGATCCTGATTCAAACACTGATGTGTCAGTCTGAAAAAGCTTTGTTGTTTTTGTCCATCACACGAGCTACAAAAGCTCAACTAAATCCTGAATATCCCACAATGCAACACACAGTTTTACTGAAAATGATCTCCCACATAGGAAGGACAACATGTGTTGCATGAAACAGCATCAAGCCCCGGCAAACACTGTGGGCGTGTATGTTGAGAGGACACAGGAAGCGAGTCGACTGCAGATGAAAACCACAGATGCACAGGAGCTACCTTGCCAAATGGGAAACATATGGTCCCCTCCTTCTTCAATCTGCCACATCCATCCTCATCACATGCACCACAGTCTGCTCCACCTAACTCGTTTAGGTTCACTCACTCTCTGGATGAGGCTTTGGATGATCATTTTAGCTGCAGTCGCTTTTCCTTCCCTGCTTAAGATAAAAAATGGAACGCCAATTACTGTCTCACATCGCTTCAGAACGGGCAGCTGTAATTAATCTTGGTGAGAAATAATTGTACATATTTTACGACCTTTAAATGATTTATATTCCTCTGAGATGCTGCTTTTACCTGTTCGAACAGAATACAGATGAAACAAAGCCATAATGAGAAGGCGTCGGCTAGGTGGAGGACGTCTCACCATCTCAACCAATCAGCAGCTCAGTTAAAAGTCAGAAGGTGAATTAAACTTTACATTTATACAATTCACCTTTCTTACTTTAGCATCTCCATTTAGAAAAAAACACTACATCAATATGATTTAACTACGCATATCTCATAAGCTAAAAAAATACAGTCAGTATTTTTGCACCCTTTAAGAACCATCCTCTTTCTGTGCTTTAACTAAGTGACCCCTGTAAGCATTTAAAAATGAGGATTGGCCTCTTGCAGCACACACAGTATAACAAGTAATGTTTTGTCTTAACACTTGTGAAAGCATCATGACAAGTGTAAAAGAAATACGTTTAGACTTGAGAAAAATGATTCTTAATGCCTACAAAGCTGAAGAGGAAACATGTTTATCAAAGTGCCTCCAAGAACTGGTGTGAGAGGGTTTATCAAGAAGAAGAAGTCCAAAGAGAGTCAAACAGGGCAGAACAAGACTGGCAGAAGTAGGAAGTGAAACATGTGGAAGACTCTGGACAGAAAACTAGAAATGTGTCTGAAGACGTGAGAACAACAACAACTGCCAAGACACAGGTAAAAGACAGTCACTAGAGTCCTGCACAGGAATGGACTGCCAGGTTATAGACCAAGAAACACACCAAGCCAACTGACTCAGCTGACTGCCTCATTATTTATTTATTTATTTTTCCATTTTGGGAATAATAATAATTTTGTGTACAAGGTATAATGTAAGCTTTCTAGATAAAAAAATGTTGGTTGGAAATGTGTTAGTTTGAAGAATGACATTTTTTTAGGGGGCTAATAATGTAATAATGTTGTCTCTAACTGTATGGTGGTCAGGATGGGTTGAAGCTGTAGCTGTTTTTATAATCTGCTGCTGTCATCTTTACAGCCTTGTTAAGCCTCCTGTTCAATATATCAGCATATACTTTGATGAGTAGTAAAATCTGATCCCGTTGACCATAATTTTCCTTTAATACGCTCTCTGTTGAATCGCTAAGTTACTAAAATATTGACGTTTTCAAGATATAATGATGTAGCATAACAGCAGGCCTACCCAGGAACTGCTTTCATTGATCACAGAGCTGCTGAGAGACCACTTTCCCCTGAGCTCAAACATCAAAGGGTTCTCTTATTCAGCTTAAATAAACTTGGCTCACTACAGTATTCAGCAGTACTCTGCTCATGCCCTTTCACCCTGAGGGCAGGAATGATAGGCATGAAATTGGAAGTCTTCTTTCTGCAATTGAGTTGATGAAATTCTTCTTCCGCCTGAGTTGGTGAGGACAGCTGCTCTCGGCCTCCATATATATTTTAAAAGCCCCCATACACTTGGGTGGAGTTTGAGACAGGCGACATATGCAATATTGCCTTCAGCTGGAATATAAAAGATGGTCACTAGGACAAACTGCATATGGAGGACAAAAATGTGCTTCAATGCAAATTTATTCTAATCATTGCATCTCATTTGAAGATTAAACTGGGAAAAAATGAATTTTCTTCACTACTAAAATAAGGGAAGGATCTTTCTGGCTTTTACAAACACACATGCTAACACGTGTTGTTGTTGATGGGGTTGTAGTCGTGCTGAGAGATGTCAGTTTTTAGAAGGAAACAAACCTCGAGCACCCACCACAGTTGAGTTGATTGGGCAGTGCTCTCTGTGAGGGTCCATGTAGAAAAAAGACTGCAGAGGGAGCCTTGTGCAATTAAATTCTCTTTTACTTCTCAACAATTAAGGTCTAAGACCTGTTTTCTCGCTTAGGGCTTAAATTATTCCAGGCTTTAGCAAATCCCAACTCAATTAATTCACACTAAACAAATGGGTTTCTGAGACATTACTTAACTTCTGATTAACAAAAACATCAAATTAAGCTGAAAAAATACTTCTCTCGTTGTTCGTAGGGAGCATTCAAGACTGGTTAGGAACCATTTAGACCAAAGACAGCAAAGTTTTGGGATTAGCCAATGGTTTAGCACTGGTTAAAAAAAGAAATGATTTAGGCAGCAATTTTTTGGTGCATACAGAACTGGTCAAAAAGTACACTATGAAAGTCTTTCAGTGTTCTACTCCTGTCTCTAAGCAGCATGGTCTTGGTGGTGGAGGTCTTAAAATAGTCCAGGTACCGGTAATCCATTTACCATGAACTATATGGTTAAACTCGTCTCTGGTTAGGCTTAATTTAAGCTTTCATTTAGACCTGGATTGCTCTGTTTTTCCTTCTGAAAGTCCAATTTATTAACTAAAAACTAGGGCAAGTCTGACACTATTTTAATCAATGTTGTGGAAAGTTTAATAAGTTCTAGTTTAAAATGTGATTTGTTCTATGAATAGGCCTGCTCCAAGAAACAAGCTCTATATGCGTACTGAGGGCAAAAAGTTGATGCAAAACTCACAAGGAGCAAGTTCTAACCATCTGGGGCTGAGACAGGAAGACCTATGCAGAAATCACAAGAACTGCAGTTCATGCTGTGACCTCTAGGGGCTGTGAGTCAATTTCAATTTCATAGCACAAACAAGCATGTTTACAGCCTGGCTCACCTCAGCTCCACTCATGTTCCACCTCTTTGTCTGTATTGGCAGTTTAGGCAGACTGTGACGCTGACAATATGGCAACCTCTAACAGGAACTTAGAAAACATTACAAACAAACATCATAGCTAAGGTGAGGACAAATCACACAACTCGGTGAAAGAGCTGCATTTCCTGGGCAAAACTTGCACTTATGTTGTGGTACAAACAACGCAGGATCCTGGGTTATATTTGAACTATACTATACTATACTATATTTGGCTAAGATTTAGTCTCACTACATAAAGCTAGTACTACTTTCTGCATCAACAGTGGGGATAAATCATTAGGTGTGCTATAACCCATAGAACACAGTTCTAAGCACTAGCAGGCAGAGTACTTTGTAGTGAGCGAACTACTTTGGAGTCCATGTGCAAACAATACAGACGTTTACAGAGTCTTCTATTTGGCTCGTGTCACCCTCTTTCTTTCTCTGCCTGGTCTCAGATTCAAAGACTCTGTGACAAGCTAATGAGTCCGTCTCTCCCACTTTGTCCCTGCATGCCGGCAGGCCTTAGCCATTCAATCTGATTATACCCTGTCCTCTTTTTGGGCAAATAAAGTACTTGTGTTCTCCATTGAAAATGTTGCATAATGCAGGAGTGAGGATGTTTTTTTTTTAGATAGCTCAGTGTAGTAATTGCATACTGTAAGTACCCCTATCATGTGAGTGATGCAGCGATATCATTCATTCTGGCAGCCAGTAACTCCTCAGGAAACACAATGGTTGAGTATTTGTGGGTCTATCCAGCATGACGTTCCACAACAAAGGCGGCTGTGTCTCAATTCAAGGTGCTGCATCCTTTGAA
Source organism: Parambassis ranga (assembly GCF_900634625.1). Lineage (NCBI taxonomy): Eukaryota > Metazoa > Chordata > Actinopteri > Ambassidae > Parambassis > Parambassis ranga. Next base: position 13,246,017 of record NC_041043.1, read on the forward strand.
GGATGTGGCCTTTGTAGATCGTGAAGGTCATAACATGTTAGATAGCCCTTAGGCGAATTTCCTATTTGCTGCAATTGAAGTGTGATTTTTGAAAACGGTGCACAATGATTCTTGGAGACAGAAGGACAGAAAGGAAAGGACACGTTTCCCAGCTGCAGCAGGTTTTATGTTGGATGATTTGACACAATCGGCCTTAAGGTGCAGCCTTCAAAGGATGAAGCATTAATCTTTGTAACGCCAAAGACGGTCAGTATTTGTGTCTCTTGGACCTACGATAAAATGACATGTGTTGCCATGGAATTAGAGATAGAAGTCTGATTTTAATTACAATGCATCATAGTAATGTTCTTATTGGGTCTTAAGTGACTCCCCTTGAGTCCAGCACTGTTGCTATTTGTGTAAAAACTGACAATGATTACAGAGATCCACTGCTAAAGACGGCCTATAGAGATTGTACTGGGATGTACAAATTACAGTAATCAGATGAGGCCCACAGAAACATTGTCTCAAGCGACCCAGATATCCTAACAGCGCTCTTACTTGTGACTTAAATGACTATGAAGAGAATGCTGTTTTAATTTTCCAAGCAATTGCTTTAGGAATGGAGCAATGGTGCAGCAGAAAGCCTCCATCACTGAACATCTCCTCCCTGAGCTAAAACTCTGCGTTTGCCTGTATGATTACAGTATTTCAGCTGTGATAATGTATTGAATAATTATCATTATGAGAGCAAATTAACTGTAAATCACCTGACAGCCATAAAGCGATAATGTCGGACTCTCTTAAGGACATTCTCTTTGTTCATCTAAAAGTCAATGGCCACTACAGAGCAAGGGATGAAAGGGATTCAGCGCCTCCTGCTTAATGAAACACTCACATGAACACACGCGCTTGTCATCCTGTATAGCAGATGTCGGCTCTTTGAATGTGTAACAAAGAAGACAAATTGACTGAGTATATAAACGACACTATGTGCTTCTACACAATTACTACATCAGACGGTTACGATCTTCATTGTTTCCACATGAAGTAGTAGAAACCTCAGGGCTTTTTGTTTGTTTTTAATGTCTCAGTTTCCAGTTCAGCGTAGCAGCAGTTTGTTTTCTTACGCATTTTGCGTTTTATATGCACCCCAAGGGAATGCCGGTGTCTTCTTTAAAAGGTCCTGGGCCTTCCGCTGCCAACCAACAGGAGTGCGGAGCAGGATTCGGGCCGTATCCCGCTCTAGCTGGATTGATTTTTTTTTTTTCAAACTGAACCGATTCACATCAGAGAGGTGGGTTCACAGGGACAATATCTGGGTCCAATCCATCGAACAACTAAAGACTTGCCCACAGTTTATATTTGAACAAACGAAACGAAAGAAACCGCACGTCGCATGTGGTCCTCCCCTGGTCTGAACAGGGTCTGGATTTTATGATGTGATGGTTTGGAGGACAGCAAAGATGCTAGATAGAGCCGGATAGAGCGCGGATGTGTGTGTGCAATAGCCACATGGCCCACAACAGGTCTAAATGTATCTGGCTTAAGAGCTATCTGGATTCTATCCCACTCTATCTGGATTGATTTATCCCAGTCTGAACGGGGGCTGAGAGAGTCACTGATCTGAGCCACACCACTGAGATGAATATTTATATAACATTCATAGAACCCACTCACTGCATGACTCGAAAGAGATCCAGTCCTGCTCTAAAAATATCTACACTAAATAGGCTGAAAATGGCTTATTTTGGAATTAAATATTTATCCACAAATTAAACCTTAAGTCATTTACAGTTTAAACACATCCTTCTGCGTCTCTGTACATGTCTGTCATACACACTCAACAGCTCTAATCCCTCAGAACAGAAACACCATCTGTGCTGTGCAGCCAGCCTCACTGTTTCCTATCTTTGCAAACTTCACAGAGCTCCACATCACTTCACAGACGGCATCACCTGCATGCCAGCTCCACCAAGTATATTTATATATGTACATGTACAGCAGGTGCGTGTACAACAAAGGAGAGGATAAAAGACAAAGAGAAGGATGAGTGTGTGACCTGCATGACGGACAAAGAGCCCAAGAGTGAGTCAGAGGGAGAGTGGAGGCGGGTTGGGGAGGAGAAGGAGGCGAAGGGAACCTTTGTACTGAAACTTCAAACATTACATTGGAACCACAGGGGGTTCTCTTCATCTTCATCTCTCCCCACCTCACTCTTCCGTATCATCTTCATCATCACCTCAGGTTGGGTGAAACTGTAACATGGAGGAGGACTGAGCTGAATGCTTATTTAGGCATGAAAACAACTTGGTTTAGCTTCCAGAAAAAAATGGAGGACCTTTGTTGTCATGGTGATGACAATAAAACGCACATTTTTTTATTTTAATATTCAATTACAAGAGTACAATTAGCATTGATCTAGACGTGGGCTGTCAGTGCTGTATCTCACCATATGCCGGTTTAACCAAGCAGTCCTGATGATTATTTATGAAGCATTCCACATGCACTGAGTGCCGTTTCGCCCTTGGCATGAATCTACACTACACTCCTACAACACTGGCTGGCAGAGTTTATTTTCTTGGAGAGAGTGAACACTTATTTTTTTTGCAGCTCAAAACGTCAGGACCAGTGAGTCTGTCCCATGTCTGCAGGAAACCCAGCTATAGCATGTCACTGCATCACTTGTACAGTTCAGCAGATGAATGCCAGTAAACAGTGGAGCTGCTGCTGGTGTGACAGATAATAAAAAGTACAGTGCTGCTTCCACAAAGGTCTTTGGCCATGATGGGGATAGTAAGGTTAATCTAAGTGAATTTGAGTTTAAGCATTATTAGGACCGTGGTGGCTAACAGGATGTGAGGGAATTTTCCACTGGACTGCTCTGTAGAGTCACGCTGCGATGACCAGTCTGCAAAGTGTCATTAGGAGAAATTTTGAAATTTTTAGAAATCAACGTATCCGTGTTTTTTCATGTTCTGTGAACACTACAAATGCACAATTTCACAATTATAGCTTGTAGCTTAAGGTTGCACATATAAAAAAAATGGAAGTTAAACCAACAGCCACACAGATGATCACATTCACCCCATCACCTCTTACTCTACCCCTTAACACTCTTGTAAAAAAAAGTGTTCCCCAATAACCTAACATTATGTAGTGTCTCATCATTTACACATTAGCATTGATGCCAGTATATCTGCAACGCTCCAGGCTTCCTGATTTATGGCTGTAGCTTTTAAATCACCATTAAACATGACACCTCTCACCTCTCACTCCAGTCACAGACGGTCTGCCCTACACTGTCACAGTCAAACACTAGAAGTGCCTCTGCCCCATGGGCTGCTGGCTCCCTGTCACTTATCACTGCCACGTTACAGTCATATCTCTATACTATACCTCTGTCCTCACATATCTGCTAATCTGTCTTTCATTATCATATACATCATCACATGTATAATGAAAAAAATATATACATAAATAAATATCAATATGAATTTGACAGAAATCCAGTATTATTCTTACATAAACACGATACAAAAACTGAACCAGTTCAGCACAAAAAAACATGGAATACAGCAAAGGCCCTGAACACTCTGCATTAATGCATGTCAGCATGAATTGATTAATTGACTGTATCTGTGTCTTACATGAGCTTTTTCACTGCTCACACACATTGGTAGACTAGTGTGGGTCCACTGGGAGTAAGCAAGACCACTTCTGTAACCCCTTAATTACTGAAAAAAAAATACAATTCACACTAGTCACAAACCTCACATTCTGGCTCTCAGCAGCATGTAACATAACATATATGCATATACTTTCTGAAATAGACCTATATTTTGCCAAAACAAAAACAAAAGCTGCCATCATCCCCGAGCTGCATCATCATGGCACCGAGTCTGACAGTCCCTTTGGATGAAAGTTGGATAAAACACATTGATATGGCGTGTTTTTTTTCTGTCTGGGGGAAAATATTAATATGATACATGTTTTTAGGCTCAGAAACTGTTGAGAGTGTACATATCTGTGTTTTTTGTTGACTGGGCTGAAACAGCACAGATTTCCAAACCTTTCAGCCTTGACCTAACAGTGTGATCACAGCAAAATGTCAGATATTTTGCCCCCTGCTGTCCAAAGTAAACACCTGCAGCAGAAAATACCAGGATTTACAGGGATTATCTATAATAAGCTTCTATTTTTACCACCTGGTGACACAAAGTTAAGTCTATTTTACAAACAAACTGCTCTATGAAATGGCCCTCGATATGTAAAGGTATTAGTGATTTTCACACATTTGTTGCTCTGCTATAAAAATATGCATTTACAAAGCTCATGACAGGAAGTCTTTATTGTCATTATATAACACGGGCATACAGCGGATCTGGGTAAATGAGTGTTGTTATCCATCTACAACAGTGTCAAAGAAGAAGGGAATCTCTGCTGTTTCCAGTCCAAGTCATGCAGCACACTATTAATATTCATTTCCTGCTGAGCAGGAACAGCAGCTTCTATTTTCTAGTCAAAGAGGAGTTTCCCCCTTCCCCCTCTCTCCCTCCACTTTCACCACCCTCCTCTTCTTCTCCTGATTCTCCCTCTACATTCTTCTCTCTCGCTTTTATCTCCCCCCTCCACCTTCTCCCCATCTCTGCCTCCACTTTTCTCTCCACCTCTCAGGTCTTCCATCCTGGTAACGTTAGGGAAGCACTGCTGTTTGCATATAAGCTCATTATTGTGACTGATGGGGGAACTTACAGTGTTCGTGCATGAAGGATCACACACGAGAAATCGTATATATACAGTCACACATACTGTAGCCCCTTATCAGCAGCAGACTGGATGCCATTGTTGTTGTTGTTGTTGTTTTGGCTTACTTATTGTGTGACAGTTGCATCATTTTTCGTTTCTAATCTGAAGCTCTTGTATACAGGCTAAGCTAAACTTTGAATGGAATATCTGAAATTGTATTATTATTTTTTTTTTTTGCCATGCTTTGATTATTTGGTGAGAAAACTCTCTGCTAATTGAATTTAGCAAGTTAATCTGAAAAACATTTCATGCCCTATTAGGTTCAATCACATTCATTTGTACTCAACAATAAGCTTAAGCTCCTGAAAGCTGATTATACAGTATATTGATTTGGAACAAACTTAACAATAATAACAGTCCATTGAAGCTCAAGCATTTGCCTGACAGTGTTGCTAAGTGCAGAGTTTTTGGTATAATAAGATGATTCCTGAGGGACAGGAGCTGGTCTGGTTTGACCTAAGTCTTCATTATTCTGCAATGTACAGTAAATGTATAAATAACTGCATTCAATGGCTCAGCTATCTGGCAAATCACACTTTTACATTCACATTGGTGGAAACTATTCACTCTCCTCAGCTGAGTTTAATAAATGGGGTTATTCTAAGTTCTATTATTTATCTGCAGCAGCCCGAGGAGCCATGTGGAGACAGACAAGCTCCCCAAGTGCCTCCTCTGTTATTCTACTGGCTGATTGACTCTGATGGTCAGTGGCTTCTGGCATTAAATTTGAGACAATGTTAATAAGAACATTCAGCTTGTGGCATCATAAAACAGGGTCATCTCACAAACACGTTAAAGGAACTGGCAGGCAGACCACTTGTCAGAAACTGCTCAGAAAGTCAGTAGCAAAGTAGAAAAATCTAAGTAAGATCTGCTGATATTTTCATTTCGTCTTTGTTCATTCAAACTTCTGCATCCCTGGAACCACCTCTGCACTGTTTGTTCGTTTGTTTTTGGTTACTTTATGGTGTAGCCTACATACTGTATGCTTTACATCGTCTATTTTTATACATGTTCTTTCCGCTTATGTCCAGTCACCTAAAGGCAATTCCATTACGTGCACAACTGTAAACACAGGGTGGTAATGCTAATGAGTTAGCTGTGTATACACAATGCAAAGGGCATTCACTACACCTCAATGGCTGGTGCTGCCATGGAAACCGTCAATTCAAATTATTCCAGAAAATATGACAAGAAAATTAACAATCCTGTTTACTTATGTGCACGTATACACACACACACACACAGTGTTAGCTAGGGTTCAGTATATCATTCACTCGTGTTATTTAAAAAAAAAGCCAGCAGATGACAAGGTGGAGGTTAACCTGAAAACGTCAATATCCAGAATGCACCTGTAGCTCATGCATGAAGACGAAGCCCAGGCTTTAGGCAGACAGGATATCATAGGACCTGCAGCTCATCAACAATCTGAGAGCTGAGAAGCAGGTATTCTGTCAAAACACGGACCAGAAGTTCACCACCAGCAACGAAGCTCGTCAGACATGAAGCCTGGAGCTGTCTAACACAAATGAACCTGGATTTATGGAGTGGAGAAAGATGGGTAAAGCAGAATGAGTTACAATAAAAAGCACCCAATGCAAACACTTATATAAATATGTGTAACATATTTTTCTATAATGCATAAACCATCTGGAAATATTTGTTAATATATGTGTCCTGGCATGTCTACAGTAATAGGCTATGGATTCACAGTGATTGACCTAAAGCAGCAAAAAGTTAGGTTTTGAAGAAAGTGTGGCAGTAAATGAAAAAATATAGACATTTCTTTGGCGCTATTACTGAGGAAATTGTACACTAGGAAGGAATTATGAATAAAATCAAATAGAGAGAATGATGGAGGAAAGAAAATGGACCTAAAAATAAAGGAAGGATAAGCGCTAATGAGTACACTCAGGTTTGCTCAGTTGCTGTGACAACGCATTAACTCATTGCTTCAAGCCACAAGACTGCACATCTAATGAAAACACACACACACACACACACAGTGGAGAGTAAAGAAGACAGTATATCCCCTCAAGCTATTGTCATCTGTATGCAGCCGTCCCAAACCCATCACAACACACTCCATTGAGAACGAAAATGGCACGTGTCCATGTGCCTGCATTTGACTGTGTGTCTGCGGTGAAAACTATCAAACCACAGGCATCCACACTGATGCAAGAGTAAAAACATACTGCAGCTCCTGACAGTGTGTATATCACCTTACTGTGATTTTAACCAGATGTATACAATAGGAAGCTGTAAACTGAGGCGTTTGGCTGGGCATGTCCTTTCTTTTGTAGCGCTGCTTCAGTCAGTAGATAATGTAGCTTGTCAATCAGATCCAGCAGGGTCCAGAGTGTCAGATAATAGATATTTTGTTAGCATATTGTGGTTGATATCTATGAATTTAATTGATACATATCATGCTTACATTTGTCTGCCTCTACAGTAACAATGTACTTTTTGCATCCCTGTAGATAAACACAGTCAGACCACCAAGGGACAACTTCAGCAAACTGCAGTACCCTAAATGGCCACTTGAGGCTGAGTCAATCCTCATAGACTTTCATGTTAAAATGTCCCGCTTTTACAGCAGAAATATACTTGAACTTTTATTCTTCTGATCACCACGGAGACATGAAAGACATCTATCAATAGCAGAGGATTCAAATTACTCAGGAAGAGCCTCCATTATATCTGACGACGTGAAAATCTATCTATGTTGCCTTTGGAGCTGATGCTGGTTTTGATGATATATTGATTTTATCATTTTCATGGAAATACAACTTGATTGGAAGTCATTTCTCATTCATAAATGAAATTGAAACTGGATTGCATTTTCTTTCAAGCAGCACTGTGGTAACAGCTACCTCCAATGATCCCTGCACAGTAGGTCACAGCTGCAAAGACATTCGTCTGTGTGTATGAGTGTGTGTGTGTGTGTCTGCATAAATACTGTAGGGAAAATGTCCTCCCCAGAGGCCAGTGCAGGGCTAGGGGGGTTCAAGTTGACAACACTGATAACCCAGATCAGCTGTTCCGCCAAGGAACCTCCAGCATAAATACAGACAAACAAATTCACAACCTTGTGTTTGAGTTCCAGCGAGGTAAAGGGAGAAACAGATGTCTCACTGAAGCTGGGAGGAGGTCTTTTCTCATTCTCACACTGAGTCCTCAAGGCACACACACACACAGAAACAGACAGCATGGGTTTGCAGAGCACAGCACAGAACCTCTCAATCTCCTTCTCCCTTTTGATGTCAGTCCAACATGAGGCAAGATGACAAAAGAAGAATCACAGTGAGGATCAAAAATCCATTATAAAAATGGAAGTGTAGAAACTAAACCTGCAGAACAGTGATATGAACTCTTCCTCGATGGAATATGAAATGTTCATTATAGCTTTGAAAGAACTCATCAATCCATGTTTTGACCACATGAACAGCCAACGATAATAAGAATAGCGTTCCGCTGAACCAATCATGAGACTGGAAACAGTCACAGTCTGGTTAGGTTAGACTGGGACGTAGCCAGCAGTAGCACGCTAATGTTCTTTGTAGTTTTGTAACTGTGTAAAGTCTGACAGGAAGCAGAGTGGCGTGCACTGCAAACTGTGTCAAAAGCAACGTTGATATGACCTCAAAGAGAGGTCATACAAACACACACAGAGTGATTTTCCACCAGACTGACTGATCCTGTGTCCAATTCATGAAGTTATGGCTGTTGTGCCACATGTGCTATAGTGCACAGCTCTCTGTCTCACTGTGGAAGCGTTCCAAGCACCCCGACGTTGTCTGATGCTACAGTGCTAACAGCTGGGGTCTGTGCTTAGTTAATGTTTGTCATCATTTTAGCCACACAAAAATACATTAATTAATAAAAGTCAACCATAAAGTGATCTGATATATTTGATATTGTGATACATCAACATTGACTGATATAAAGAAAATTATCATAATAAGATTATTTTTCTGAATTACCCAGCAGTATCATCTGCAAACTGAATTTTCATTGCATCATACACCGTCCTACTTTACACCTTCTCAGTGGGGGCTTAGTGATCAAACTCAAGATTGTTCTTCACTGCTTACCTTTCTCAGCAGGTTACAGATCCGCTCAATGTTTCGCAGTCTCTCCCTCTGTAAGAAGAACACACAGAAATGGAACATTTAAGCACTTTCTACGATTTAGAGAACATGTTATTCAATAGTTGTTGATCACCAATGACTCAAAGAAATTGTACATAAATGTTTAGATGAGGTAAAACAAAGTCGTTTATTACATATTGGGAGGTAGGTTAGATGGCAGTAATAACTCTGGTCCAGACTGAACAGGTCTACTAATGATGAGATGATGATTGACCAATGCAACAACCTGTAGTAACAACAGCACAAAGTGATGCCATTTAAACCTAAAGTTTAACTGATAAAGACAGAAAAAAAACATCCTCTGACACACTAGCCACTATTTGCCTTGCCTCGTTAGATGAGACCTTCACTGACTGGTTGACATAAAATTAGACATCTACTGTCAGTTGTCTGGTGAGAATGGCTGGAGTGAACATTTTAAAGCTTAGTGTAGCATCATCTGCAAATACTTATGGAAGGACAAGAGGACATGAGCACCAAGTCAATGTTACCACTGCATCATTTGAACCTTTTGTAAGCAAACAAGGTCATGAGTACCACAAGCTATCAACAAGCTTCTCTGCCATTTCCTTGAATACTCTGGTGATGAGTCTGACAGAACAGAGGTTTTGTAACACACAATATCTTCACATGTACAGTGGCATTAAGCAGTAGCTGCCACTGTTAACATAACTTCGTGTATTTTAATATATTTGAGTGATCTCCCTCTGTGTATTAAATGCTTAAATCAGCACTCACCACTATGCTGACTCTAACAGCCACTATTTCACCAGCGCTTTTAACACCACCATCAAATATTAACTTATTCCTATAGAGGACGCGACCCGGACCTGACTGGCAGTGCTGCGTGTTCCACAGAGGACGATGCACAACTCCCCCTGCTTATAAATCATATATCGATCTGAAGAGTGACTCTGTTTGTGCCTGTGGACAGTCAGTTTGGCTTTGTCTGTGCTTTTTTATAAATTGCCTGAAAACCTCAAGAACAAAGGCTCCTCCATGCATGGAAAAGATGAAGTGTACAAAAATATTTAGGCTGAGGCAGAACATCAAAGCCAGCGTGTCTAAAGCTGAACTGATATTTTGTAACAAGACAAGGAAAACAGGATTAAAAACTGCAGAAAATGTGCTGTAATAATTGGGGAGAAAACACACCGAATACAGCATGTGGTTGAGTGTTGAGCCACAGTATTCCATTGACTTTTTCATACACAGAAAGCTGTGGACAGTATATATATGCATCTCTCATGCTGCCTAAAGTTAGCACAGCCTTGAGCAAGAAAGATCTGAGTTTGCATGTTCTTCCTGTGCCTGCATGGGTCATCTGAGTGCTCTAAAAGAATCTAAAAATCAGGTTCTACTGTACATGTGAACACAGATATGAAGTGTTAAAGTGGCCATGCCCTTAATTATCCAGTATTCTAAACCTTAAAACCATTTAAATGGGTGAATTTTCACAACAGCTGCTGTGGATTATTCCAACTGCAAAATGGTCATAACATTAAGGTCAATGGGAATTAACCGTCCACCGTTGTTTATAAAGAGAAATTTGATAAAAATTCAAATTTCTTGTTATTACACACTGTTCTGAGCATTTATAACATAATAGCATATATGTGCCAGCTTTTGAAAGTTATATTTCATCTGTCAAGAAAAACAGGTAAAATAATTAAAACAAAGAACATTTTCTGAAACACAGAACACAAGGTGAACTGTTATAATTATAGTAGTGAAAGGGTTAATCTGAAATAAGCCTCTAGTGGCCATTTTAGGAACTGCTCAGTCTTGGAGCAAAAATTGGCATGATTGCCAGCACTGACACCTCTTCTGACATCCAAAAACCTTAACTAGATCCCAGGAACGTCTGTTTAATGGTAAGAATACAAACATACCCAGATTGCTTCTCACCATACTTAACTATATGGTGTGTGTATGGTGTGTAACTAATAAATTGTTCTCCAGACATCCTGCACTTTGGAGTCCAGGCTGAGGTTAGCTAATAATGTCTTCGTCTTGCACAGAGTGATGTGGACTCTTACCGTGGACCAGATAAATGTGTGTATGATCATGTGTGAATCAGTGGGAGACGGCTTCTGTCCATTCACACGTTTAAACACCATGAAACATGACTTCTATCCTGCGAAAAACTTACTGGTTTCACTGTCACTTTGATGTTTGAGGATCTATTTTAGTGCAATAACTTCATCAGTTGTTGATTATTTGAAGTCAGTTTATAAACAGGAAAAGTGAAAAACACAAATAAATATCAACCAATCACACTGAAGTATCTGAGTCTCCGGCGCAGACAGGCTGAAATCATAGCAGCGCTGCATTTAGAAGTGCAAATCAAAACCTGCAGGGTCATACAGGCTTGATTGTGTGTTTGGGTTTGCTGCTGTATGTTTCTCTTTTTTTAGCCTTTTTTATTTAGGCAAACACTCTTTCCTGATTAGTGTACGTGTGTGTCTTTGATTTCAAGTGGGTAAAAACACTGAATCACCTCAGATGATAGGCTTATTTGCTTCTTTAAAAGAAAGCAACAACACTTCTGTGCTTTAAATATGCAGCCAAAACAGTGATCAAATCAGTGATCAGTGATCAAAAGTTTCAACTTTTCATTTGGAAGTAGTCCAACTATAGTTGAGGGTGACATTTCAGTCCTTGAAAACAGAATGTGCGTGTATTTCTCTGGCTGCATCGCTCTGTGTTTAAGTGGTGGCCAAAAAGGGAACTGCTTTGTTCATGTTTTTTTTTTAATGCCAAATCTTAACCAGTGGTTTTCAATGTGTAACCTCAAATATGAGTGAAAACACAAACTAGAAGTGAGTGAAAACAAAACAGCTTGTGGTGTCAGGGGACTGTGAACCCTGGACCACCATGCTGCCTGTATCCCCACCGTCTCCAAGCCTACCTCCTAACACAGACTTTTGCAGTTGTGTCAGTCCCATGATCGGATGATATCTGACAATAGAACCATATGTTCTGTTAGTATAAACATAACCATACGCTGTATCTGGGGTATAATGGCCATATGTTCCATTAGCTTGCATGAAACCATTGTCTTAGCTGGAGGAGGATGCATTATAGACCAAATGATGCATTTCTTGTGAGGCTGTGTTGCATAATGCAAAGCGTGTTTAGCCTAGCTTAGCATTATGAATAGCAAAAAGATGTGCCAATAGGACTGGGATGAACACATTCCAGCCTCCAGTGGCCACCCAAAGGATCCCTTCCAACTCCCCCTTTCGTGCTTGTGCCACCACATTTTTTTTGTACTAGTGCGACCCCGTTGGCTGCCAGTAAAAATACACAACCCTTGTCAGAGTTCATACAAGACAACTCTTCATTTGTGAGTGTCCATATTATTTTTGATCTCACTGGTATCTGCAGGTGCAAATACCGATATACTGTTCAAGGCCTCTGTATCATTTCCTACAATATGTATTGATGAGGATGTAAACATAAATATTTGATTGCTGTTTTTAAGAAGTACACTTCTACAAAGGTCTCTCCTAGAACATGATTAATTCATGAACATGTGCTAAATAATGAAGCCAGAGGTTCCTGCAAATAAGTCTGAGGCAACACTACTGCAACAATAACAAGATAAACTATGTGAAAGGTAAAAGGAGGGGATCATTTTGCAGCGTTCATTTATTTCATTTGCATGTGTGTGACACTCTGCCATGACCCTCACAGCCACAAAAGAACCTCATGGGACCACATTTCATAAGCAGATCAGAAGGAAACTTTAAAAAAAAAAATATTTTATACATTTAAGAGTACGAGAAGAGAAGAAGCTCCACTTTGAAGTGCAATGTACACCAGCGGCATGATGGGAAATAAGAGGGAATTCGAGATTTGAAAGAAGAAAAGCTGAAAAGTGTGTGTGGGTTAAGAATTTATATTCATAGTTGTGGATTAAAGACTCCTGCTGTGGTCTTTCATGTTCTTCAAAATGCAGAATATTAACCCGTCCTCTGTCCCCACTGTGACCTCAACCACTGCACACACATGCACGCCTGTCCCTCTGACAAAAACAAAGCACAACAGCCATGAAGGACTCGGTCTGATAGCCAATTATTTCCGCCACTAAAGTCTATTTCTGGTTGAGATTGCACACCTCATCAAGGAGCCGGACCAGTTCACTCCTTCCTGCACAGCATCATCTTCCGTCTCCTTTATCCCCAGTCGGGTTTGAACGAGGACACGTAAATTATATTCCGCCGCGTGCTTGTGTGCGTGCGCTTTCCGCAACTGTCTACTCATTAGCAAGCAATTAGGCTGATGCCTCTTTGAAATGTTACTCAGCGAGAATTTGCTTGGCAAGCGAGAGGAACATAAACAAGACTTTGAAAACAGGAAGGGGAGGGTCGACCGGAGAGTGACAAGTGGGGGTGTCGTGAGTGGGATGCTCAGTTTTACCTTTATCTAAGCTGGCAGGACAATTTAAGAGCAAACGCACACCAACTACATTGTGTAAGCTTGGACAATGAACCCCTGGAGATGAAGTGGAGTTCATGATGTTTAAAAGCTGTGAAATAAATTCCCATTCGATTCAGGAAGACTTAATTGGTGGAGACAGGCGTGGAGCAGCGAGGGAGATGGAGTGATAAGGGTTGGTGGGGGCATTTAAAAGGACGTGAAGAGGCTACAGAAGCTGTCGTCACTCCTGCTTGTGTCCTTGGTGGGATGCTGATGAACATCACTACACTAATAATGCGCACTTGAAATTCACGTTCATAAAAGATTTGGACTGGAAAAATAAAAACAGCCCAGTTTCTCTTTCCTTCATCTCTTTTCACAGTTATCACTCTGATTTCAGACTCAGATGATATTATCATTGCCTGTGGCTATGGCTTCATAATAAAGTGCATGTGAATATGTAAGAGTGTGCATCCTCGCTCGCAGTCTGTGTAACAGCCGCACAAGCCACAGACACCAGAGACAGAAGCCTCGTAGCTAAAGGCAACTCTTTTTTATCACAGAACACACGTGTAAAATCATGACATAGATGCAGGATACAGCACAGAACATGTTAATCTGTGACATCGTCTGTCTAATGGCTCTTTCTCACTGGGCAATAACAGTTGTGGTGTCACTACTTCCTCCTTTTTCAACAATATGAACATATAGGAAACAAATGATGGGTTATGTCCCATCCACTAAAACAGAATAGGGTTTATGATCCTGTAATTTATGATTCTGTAATTAATGCACTGCTCAGCACTGTCACGTCACAAGGACACTTTAGTATAGTCACTGCACAATGATCACTATTTGCACTGTTTACACCATCTTGCACTACTTGCACACTAGTACCACCTCACCGACCCATGTGGTACCTGTTACATTACTACATTATTACACTGTTCCATTCGTTCATATAAGGGTCTATGTTTACCATTACATCCGCCATTCATTTTGTGTTCTGTTCATTGTATGTCTGTTATGTCATGTCTGTTATGTCATGTCAATTTAGCCTTACTTTAGTTTATTTACTTAATTTTATCTTAGTTTTATCTTATTTCATGTTAATTATTATTATATGTTCTTTGTATGCACCAATCACTAAGGCAAATTCCTAGTAATGTGAACCCCCTTCACTTACATGGCAATAAACACGATTCTGATTCTGATTCTGATTCTGATCCATACTGCAGCCAGCCACCAGGGGGCAATCAAGATGTTTAGGCCTCACTTTTTGGAGAGATGTCATGTCGTCCATGTTTATTTACAGTCTATGATTAGTCCAAATCTCTGCCCCGTCTACTCGTCCTTACCAGGAAAACAACTGTAATGGTAAGAGTATAAGGGGACGTAAGGGGAAACATACAGTGCATATCTACACATCTCTACAGCAGTCATGTGACTATGTGCATGTACATTATAAAAGGATTTAGACAAGAAAAGGGTGGAGCAGCTTGTTGCTGATGAGAGAAGTCTGCCTCTAAAGATGTCCATAAAAGGGCTCAGACATGATCATTAACTAAAGCAGTAAACAGTCTCAGAGCTTAAAATCAGGGTTATCATCCCCAGCAGCTGTTTTGTGGAGTTTGTCAGGCTTCATAGTGGACTACCTGGCACAAACGACCATCAATGCATATGCTGTTTAAGTGCGGTTTCCTTCAGTAGGTTAGTTCCAGTAATACAAAAGTGGAGCATGATCCAAAAAAACTGAACTGCATTAATATTATTTTTTCACTTCAATCGGTTTTTTAATCTCTTACCATTTGTCTTTGTTCACTCACTGTATGAGTCATACAAGAGCCGAGGCCTGAATTAGATCATTCAGATTCACTAATGAGTAGCTGAAGTTTGCAATTATGGACTGTTGAAACCTTGGATTATTCTAAATATATTCTATATGAATATATATTTATTTACAGAACCATGACTGTGTGTTTTTTCCTCCAGGATGGAAGAAATATTTTATCAGTCAGTGTAGACAGAGGGAAGTAAAAACCACTCTACGCCGTTTGGCCATTAAGCAGTTCACTTGTAGTGATGTAAAACCCACAGACCTTCCGAAGTTCCTTCGTATTGACTGTGAGTCCCCTCTTATGTTTCCACTGTGTGTTGTTAAGTTGAGCTTGATGTGGAAGGATGCGTCAAGGCAGTCACAAGTAGTTTGTTGCCTGGCCAGTAATAAACTAACATGCAATTACCAGAACAAAGATACCCACTTTAACTGCCACTGCTGTAGCCTCACATTATATTCAGCCTAACTTTAGAATGCTTTTTGTCGCGGAAGGACGTGTGCAAATTTTTTTTTTTTTTAGCTATCACTTTGTTGTCACGATACAAAACAATTCCTGCCAAAATCTGAAGCAAAAACAGAAAGTACCTCTGCTGTATAATGACAGCAGCAAAGAGTCCTTCATCTAAAACTGACATTACTGCAAAATTAATTTTCCAGTTCTGTTTGTTCCAGATTACAGAAATCAAAGGCAAACAGTGGTTAAAAAAAAACAAAATCAGTTCATTTTAAATGCTTCAAATGAGATCCAGTACCAGAGCTGAGAGATGTGGCGTTTGACCTGAAACTCTCTGGAATGTTTCATCTCAGCCACCACTGGTCATTGATTTATTTGGACACGCGTGTGTGAGACAGTAAGGAGGACAGAACAGCTGGGGTATAGCATCAGCACAAGCGTGACAAGCATCCAGGCAGCGGTGAGAAGGGTCCAGTTGGCAAGTTTTTGCTTTGAGTTATTGTATTTGTCCTAAAATCAATGAACTGGAAGCAGCAGCTGGAAACAGTCCAGCGCTATGAGGGAGCACCATATGATGTGAAGATGAAGCTAGCAGGCGGCAGGTAATTGGCTCCTTTCAGGCCTGTCTTAAAGATATTCAGGATTTGATTCTTTATTCACAAGAATAAAGAATTTACAAAAAGAAGAATTCTATAGTCCTCCCACAGTGATGGGATATAAACTGGGAAAAGGTTGTACAGATGCACTGTAGTGCTTTGGAAACCACCCAGAGCATCAACAATAACAGCAAAAACAACCCTGAACTCACTGAAATGTGCCGAAACCAGAGTGTTGGTCCTGAATCGATCCTTAAGTGCCACACTGACCAAATCCTCTAGTGTCAGGCCATTCGACTCCCATCATTCCCTAAACGACATCCTCTACACCCCTAAATATGGCCGGCTGCTATGGTTTGAATTTATGTGTGCATGAAGTTTACTGTAAATTTAAGAGCAAGAGAGACTTGAGGATTGGCAGAGAGGTTGAGAGACGCCACCTGTGTGTGTGTGTGTGTGTGTGTGTGCATGTGTGAGTGTGTGTAGAGAGTCTGCCCAGTGTGAGGATCCTCCCCGAGGGAGCAGGCTGACAGAAGCTGCTAATTAGACTGCCTGGCTTCAAGAAAGAGACAGAAAAAGAAGGAGGAAGGAAGGGTAGCAGGCCGGGAGACATAATGTAATAATAAGAAAGAGAGAGATCATATGGATCATAAGTGCGTTGCTTTGTGTGTGTGTGTGTGTGTGTGGAAGAGGCATGAAGAGTTACGGCTGTATTAAACAGACAAAGAGAATGATGGATTTGAGATGTTATCTGAATCTTGGTGAGGTGGAAACACTGGAAGCTGCTGGAGCAAAAAAAAAAAAAATCTGTCATGAAAACTTTTGAGAGCGGCTTTAACTTTAACAATGTGTTTAATGAAAGTGTATTTTAATGAGAAGCCATGTGATTCAGGGCCACATTTTCATGTAAAAGCAGGCTGCAGTGAAGCACCATATAAAGAGGGGGAGGCGAGAAAAAAAAGGAGGGAAGGATGGGTTTAGGAAAAACATGGGCGAGTGAGAGAAGAAAGGAAAGGGAAGAGAAAATTAGATGGAACCTTTTGTACCCATTCCCCCGCCGGATTCTTTGATACACTCTACATGGCATAATGAGATGCAAATATGACAAAATATGAAAGTGGCACTGAGTGGGGAAATCTAGTCTAATGCACTGTTTTCAGAGTTTTGAAAATGCCTTTCAAGCTGAAGACTTCTTTTCATTTGCCTCTTAAGAAATCCTCATTCAGCCTCCGCTGCCTCTTTCTGTCTGCCAGCCTCCATCTCTAACTCCTCTCTTTCACCCAGTTTGCAGTTTTTTTTTCTCTTTCTGTCAATCTTCTCCAACTTTTCTCTCCCTTTTTTCCTTCTACTGCTCATCCCCAAGGATGTATAGAAGTCAATACCCCAGAGAGGCTATAGAGTCCGGAGCTGTTAAGTCAAAGTCACCTTCAGTCTTAACTGCTGGTGCCGTACTGTAGCACCATGCATTATTAAGAGCCAACTGTGCTAGTAAAAGCCCCACAGACTCCAGGGAGCAGGATTTAGAGGGCTGGAATTCATCCTAAAACAACTTCAGCCCTAATGTACATTTTTTTTCTCCACCACTTCTCCTGATTGCTGCTGTGGCAAGTTTCACTGAGTGATGAAGCAGAATGTGTTTCCTCACTTTGAGAGAGAAGGTAGCGGAAAGAGATGAGACGCTTGGCAGCATCCTCTGACAGGCAAGGCTCAAACAGACTTGGTTAGTAGAACTACTTGTGATATACAATATACATTTACACATATAACTGCAGTAACATAAGACTCAGCTCTCAGCATCTAGGCTGCCAGCGGGAGTTGAGGATGTGTATAATGTGTACTAAGCTCTGAACTGTCTGTTGTTTAAACATGATATTCTGAAAGATGAAACAAATATGTGTCCCTGTTTAAACAGCACTCGCAGATAAAAAGCTGAAGATTTACACCATGAACATGAAACCAGAGTGTTGGTCCTGTGTCACACACACTGACCACATCCTGTAGCGTCAGGCCGTTCGACTCCCATCATATCAGCTGACACAAACAGTAAGAAGCAGCAGGGTGTTGCAGTGCAGTGAACTGTGAAGTGTCTATTTATCATAAGAATTCAACATTTTCTTTAACCTTGGTGAGCACTAGTGTTCCTCTGTACTTCAGATTTAGGCAGATGTGACATTTTATACATAAGACATGCAACATTTTCTGCTTTTAAGTCAGTAAATTGAGGGGGTTTGTGTCATTTATTAAATCAGTCTAATGTGTTTTTGGGGTTAGTTTGCTTCTTTTTCATCATCACTTCCACAGCTGTTGGGATCTCATCTTCGTCTCTATTGCCTTGAACCCTGTGATATTCACTCTGGAGGTTTCTCTTAATGTCAGCCAAAAGCTTGCACCGGTTTTCTGATGCCTGGACAGTTTTCTTGGCTGTAATCGTAACATGAGGTTGATATTTCAGTCCCTGAAAAGGGAACGTGTGAAAATGTGCATTTCTCTGGCCGCATTGCTAAGTGTTCATGGGTGTAGTGAGGTGTCCAGAGAGTAGCTAAAAAATCGGCGACCACACATACAGGTTACAGGGTCTAACCCCTTATCCTGATTTTTAATACCTAACCTTAACCAGTAAGTTATTATATGCCTAGCTCTTATAACGAGTAAAAAACAAAACTTAACAGCAGGTGAAAACAAAACTGCTCATGGAGTCAGGGGGCCTTGAACCTCAGACTTCTGAGTAAAAGTCATTATGCAGCATGAACCCCCAACATCCCCAACCTCCCTCCTTCTACCTCGACATTTGCAGTCCCATTATTGGATAATGTTGGGCAATATGTCCTTATGTTGCGTTAGCATGAATGTATGCGTTGTGTGTGGTGGGTGTATTATTGACCAAATGTGGTGAATTTTGGGTAAAAAGGTGTTTTACATGTTACTAATTGTGATCTAGTAGGACCAGAGTGCTGATTCAGACAGATTGATGAAAAAGACTGCACGAAGTGAGCAAGGATTTCTAGGTATGATCCTCAACTTGTAGATTTTGTGCCTAAATAAGCTTTAACTCAAAAAACTCAGGAGTTGGATTAAAAGGGATAGTTTTGGAACACCACAACAAATAAGGTTGCCCTTCCTGACTGTGGCATTTTTACCACAATCTGACATGACTCAAACCCAAATCTGTGCAACCGGATTGCACTGATTATACACTTAATCCAACAGATGATTTAATGACCCATAACTTAACCAATGAGGCTGCTTCTTCACATTAGACTGCCCTTTGTGAGTTTTATCACTATGAGCATCCCTCTGATAGATGCTAGCAGTTAGCTCCGGCTGCATGCGAAGGGTCAGATCAACTTTAACTTCCACATTTATCTAAGTTTGTGGCTGTCACTTCGATTTTATTTAGACTTGGATTCAAGGGTTTTTCTTGTAAAAGACGGGTCATCTATACTTAATGCTTTGGCCCTAGGTCCTGTAATAGGTGTCTTCTTGTCAGCCAGGAAGTGAGAAGAGGAGAGGGCAAGCAAAACTTGTACGCTGCCAGCTGCTCGATGTAAAATTAATGTCGAGCGCGAGAGAGAAGAACAGGAATGTAGAGCGGAAAAGACGGAGAATCTCTTGGTTAAGTTCTGTACTGTGTGTTTTGTGTTTGGCCATTTTCTGTATGTTTGAAAAAAACACATATAAGATAAGATAAAACTTTATTAATCATCTGGAGAAAAATTAGGAGACAGTATTTTACTGTATGAAAGGACACCTACCGCATGGAGTGGATTGCCCTGATCGATCGGCACCTTGAAGTCGGCCTGGAGCTCATCAAAAGCTGTTATCTGAGAGAGAGAGAGAAGAGAAGAAGTGATGACTGTTTAATCAGTAAGAGAAAAGGCTATACTAGACTATGAAAAAGCAGCATTATTGCCACCAAGCAACAGAGCAGGCATTGCTGCAGAGCACTATGACTAGAGTACTCTCTGTTTTATGTAAAATAACATGAATTAATCATTAGCATAGATGGTAATATGCTACATCCAATGACTGTCCAAACCCAATAAAACACTGAAATGATGCCTCTATTGTATTAACATCTAGAACAACACTACAACAAACTGCACTGTTGACATTTAATGAAGTGGCCTTGAATACGGCTCACGCTGCCATGAATACCCAGCAAATGACAATGTGTGCCGCTGAAAATAGTCCCAATCAAGTGCACTGTTTACTCCGGCGTCGCTACACAAGCTACAGTGCTGAGCTTTCAGATGAGCTGTTGTAGCTCAATAGGACCTGTTGGGTTAATTAAAACACAAATAGTGAATAAATACACTTCAGTGAGATAATTGAAGGGTGTTGTTGTTATTTTTAAAAGATATGTTGTCATCAGAAACTTAACGGATATTGAAGGGTTGTTGTTTTTTGTAGCGTTTTTTTTTTACAACAGAATGCAAGCCACATGCTTTTTTACTGTAGCTATGAATGGATGCAGAACAAAGCAATGATGAGGTCTGGTTATATTAGCATAGTATCACAGTAGCATGACTGTGCAGCACCTGGGTGTCTACTTGCGTGCAGAGAAGCATTTTCTTTGATACTAAAGGGCTGAAATTAAAACGCACCAGTGGTTATTAAGGAATTTTGTTTATTTATTATCACATACCTTAGCAGCAGAATGGAGCATGAGAATAACCAAACGAGACAAAAAGGTAAGGACTGGAGGGGTGTTCTACCTCAAACTTGCAGAGACCGTATTTTTCTAAGCCAGAACTCAAAATATATAAGCGAAGAACTACTGTGTAGTGTTGATAATACATCCTAGAAAGTCTACTTTAATTAATAATTTTAGTTTGTTTTAGAGGCAACCCATGCAAATAAAGACTCAAGAGGCTAGTTTCGCTCTGCATGTGAATGATAGTCAGCCCATCAATTAGCTTCTGCCATATTTCAATGAGTAAGACCCCGTTCACACTGGGGAAATCAATCTGGCTAGAGTGGGATTTGGGCGTTTTTGGCGTTTCTGGATATATCCAGATATTTTTTTTCTGAGTCTGAACAACGCGAATCCGGATATATCCGGATAGATCTCGATCCACCTCACATCTAGCCGGATTGGCTCACATTTGTCTCAGGTCTGAACGCAAATCCGGCTAGCTATGTGATACTTCTGGGTTCACGGGGACACTGTCCGGGTTGCGTACAAAAGCCGTATGTAAACAACTGTCGAACTACGGCAGCTATGCCCCGAGTTTATTTTCAACAGGGCTACAAAGGAATAAACAACACGGGAAAAAGGCAAAAAAGCAAGCCAGGTTAAACCAGATTGAGTGCGGACACGCGTGTGTGATTTGAAAATAGGCCTGAACGTATCCAGCTTAAAGGCTATCCAGATACTATACAGTCCTACTCTGGCTGGATTGACTTTCTCCAGTGTGAACAGGGCCTAAGAGAAACTTCGACCTGTCAGATCAAATGTCAAGGTCAGGCATATCTGTCCACCTAAATGTTTGTACAGCGTCACTGCACTTAATGAAGCAGTGTGGAACCACTTCACTCAATGCCACATATGCGTCTCCTGTTAAAGCAGCTTTGAGATTTCAGGTTGATCATGTTGCGAGTTTACTGCAGCATAATATCCAGCTTGATATGGACATTATACTGAGTCCTCACTTGTTGACATAATGTACACACATCCACCATTTTAATGCCCTCACCCTTGTCATCATTAACACATCTGCTCCAGTTAAAGTGTTGACTCAGATCTTCCCACAGGGCTCAACCTTTGAATATTAATGTCTTAGATGTTGTTGGATGCTGCCACCATTTATTCAGCTCTTGGTAATAACAATGTCAGGTTATGATAAACCGCACAGACACAACGCAACAGTTTCATTGGCGCTGCCTGCGCTGCTTTGGTGGCAACCGCACTACAAAGACAGATGTCACTGCTTGACTAGGTAAGCCTCAGGAGGGGGTTGCTGTGTGTTGTGTGTGTGCAATAGAGAGCCAGAGAGACACTGCTGGAAAAGATAGAGTCACTCAGTGCACTGAGTGCTATATGAGCAAGAAAACAGAGGAAGCTGTGGCGTGTGCGTTTGTACATGTGAATGTGTATGTATGGGTAATTACAGACATCAGAGAGATGGCAGAGGTTCACACCAGTCCTGGGTTATTTCCCTGGGCTCGCCCCCACACTGACAGGCAGCTCTTTACATGTTATTTCCCAGTGGATCCTAACAGTGATCCTGGCTCATTGCCTTGCTCTGTTACAGTGTGTTAGCCTCCCCCAGGCTGCTCCTCATAGACGACAGGAAGACTCACACACACACATATACAAACATACACTCTTCATGGTACATCTAAATCCAAGTATACACTAAAGCACCAAACGTATTCTTGCAGCAGAACACACTCCTCCACAGAGACACACACATTAAAGCGCAGCAGAAATATCCTGCCTATACATCCTCCCAGCACCATATTAGATGGACACGATGGACTGGATGCTCGGAGAGGATGTCAGCCCTAAAAGACACTCAGCAGGGGCTGAAGTGGCACAACTCAGAGCAAGGTGAATCCTTGTCCTTGTCTGTGTCCTGTGGTCTGAAGCCTCCAAAAGAAGCGCTCCAAGCAGCGTCAACCTAAAGGGACACCAATAGCCTATTTTCTTTTATGATCTCATTCTTTCCGTTCTCACCCATAGGTATTGTATTGATTCACTGTAAATCTTAACATTGGAACCTTACGCCAAGGCAAAATGGACTAATGCTGAATATATACCTTTCCCCTGATTATTAAACAGTCCATATGATGTCAATTTTAGCAACTGAAGACAAGCCTCTTCGTAGATGTCCATGTAACAACCAGTTGTTTGTGTTAAGATGGACAAAGACAGCCATTTGTCTCAAAGGACAAGTCAACAGTTCTCTGAAGAAAGGATGTGTTTTTACAATTTGTATGTAACATCATACAAAGAAAAGCCAAGGCGGCCGGGAGGTGAGCAGACCGTGAGGGGCAAGACCTGGTCCAATGGTTTTTAATGGTACTCAGGCTTACATTTTGACAATATTTCCATTACCAGTTAGAAAGAGGCCTAAAGACCCATTTAATAACTGTTGTGATCCTTTAGGGGAAAACGCACCCTAAACCTGAATTCCATCTATTTTGATCTGAGGCTGCTCAATCAGTCCTGATCACAAGTACTTCCCTCTGAGCTGCAGACCAGATGACCAAAAAATCGAATCTGTGACATGCTCAGAGGGTGATTCCTGCAGAAGATATGCTGGCAGAGACTGCGGGTTGTATTTTTGTGAATTCAGTTCTGTTTTGTTGTGGCTGTTTGTTTTAGCAGACTGCTTTGAAGTCAAGGTTGGCTGGCAGAAACAGCCAGCAAACTGGCTCCCTGCTCTCCTCTCTTGGCATACCAGAGTTTGCATAAACAGTGTGTTTCAATGCAGTCTGTCTGCTAGTGTGCTGACTTCTTGCTGTGTGTGTGGGCAATGAGGGGGGAAACAAAGATGGATGGATGTAGCCTAATTTGCTGCGTCTTAGTATACCGATGTAAATTTATGGTTGAAGCTATGAGCGACCGAACACACGGTTCCCTCTCTCTGCTGTCTTCAAGTCATTCATATGGAAATAACAAGATTAAAAACCCACTACAGCAATCATAGAAATCGCCACTCTAATGTGAAATACTGTTGTACAAGGTCCACTTAAATTATTCAAGCCCCATCTCCTGGAATTTTAAACTCAGTATGGGTTAATTTTCTGCACAACCATCTCTCACCAACCTCTGAGCTGACTGAAGCCAGTGCCAAACATCTTTAATTTAATATGCATGCTGTCCACAGTGCTGGACCTAATTTGTGCAATCTGTTTCTCAGCATTAGCTAACAAGCACGATGCAAAGTTTACACCACGGGCTGCAAGCCTTCCTTATGAGGAACATCACATCATGGCAAAGAGCGACATCTTTACTCTGACGATGGAAAACAGGTGTGGAACGGTTCGCAAAGCCCACGCTTCGGTTTGTATCATGGTTCTGAGGTCACGGTTTTCGGTACAGTTCGGTTTTAACGCCCTGGTAATACCTGAGGTTAGCATAAAATATAATGATCCAACATTTACCATGTTTAAGAATCAGTTATTACACTGTGTTGCTGTTGTTTCCCCTCTGAGGTTTCCATTCTGTCACTGTGTTAGTGCTTCAGAGAGATGCTCCAGTGTTGCCAACTCCTCAGTAATATTAGAAGCTATTGGCTGTCCCACTAAATGATGTCATCGCCTAATTTGCATAATTTAAAGTGTTCAACCTACCACCGTTTTATTTTTTTCCCAATTTTGCCAAATATAATATTGGAATATGCTATTTACATCCTGCTATGTAAGCCGCAGCTTTGTGCACGATTGGATGCCGAGTGGTGTGGGGGTCTGTGAGTGCTTTGGGGTGGGGAAGGAGCTCACGGTCGCACCCACTGCTTGTTGAGGAGGAGTAACTGCAGAACGACACATGCTTTCACGTCAGTCTCCAAAAGTCACCAGAGAAAGTCACTAGATTTGTCAAAAGCGGTTAGCTTTTGACAAAAACAGATTTGGAAAGTCGCCAGATTGAGCAAGCTGTGAACACTCGTCTCCGTGCCAGTGGGAAAAAAAATGCCTGAGCCGAACAACACACACACACCCTGAACCGTGACACATGTACCGAAGGGTTCGAAATTTGTCCTGAACCGTTCCATACCTAATGGTAAAATAAATAATCACTGAATGATCCTGGATCTGCAGCCGGAAGTCAGGTTCGCCCTCCTGCTGTGTGGAGAATCAAACTCTTGCTGCTCCTGCAGACTTCCCAGAGGTCACCATCTGTCTGACTTGTGTTTTAACCACTAACATGTTCCAGTCAGCCTGTATGTGTGCTGAACACCTTGCAAAGGGGGGCTGAGAGTTGGAGGTTTCTCTAAAGCCCAGCTGGCTCAGTTAACCCTTTTCTTCACTGTGATGAGATCAAATGGAAGAAATCCCTTCCCTTCAGACTTTTTTTTTTTCAAATCAGCATTCTCTGCACAGTGTTGTGCAAAGTGGAGCCTTCTGCAAGACACTGATGGAAAACGATGGAACGACTGTGACTCATCATCAACACAGCATTTTCAATATTTGTTTTACAGAAAACAGGCTGTGTGATCACACCTTCTGTTTGGTCAGCACAATGATGCTACAGTAACATAACTGCAGGACAATGTTACTCCTTCTAAAATCAATGGGAAACGTTGCATAACCATGGAAACATTGATTCAAGCAGCCTTTGCTCTCTTGACCTTACAGACTATTATTGAGACAGTATCGGAGTTTTGTTTTAAACCAAGTGAAAGAAAAAGAGTAAAGGAGGCAAACAAAGTTAAAACCATGGAATTGTATGATCTCGTTCATACATACAATTAATTAATTGGCTAACAGACTATTAACAGAGTGATTTTATGCTGCATTGATTGATATCTCTGTAATAATGTGAAAGAGAATTATAAGACACTGATGTTAAGTGTCAAGCAAACAAACAAGTGATGGAATAAATGGCACGCAATGACAGAAAGATGTCCTGAATTTGAGTTTCTTTTGATTTGTTGCTTGCTAATTAAAAAAAATGTACTATATGAGCACCAGTGTGGACAAAAAGAGAAGGATAATGCTGCTTCGAGGGCTGTAAAAACAGGCCATACCAGACTATCTGTATATATATATATATATATATATAATGAAAATTATATACAGATACAGTGGTCCGTCGTTTATCGCGGGGGTTACATTCCAAAAATAACCCACAATATGTGACATTTTTCACAATTATTATGGCTGTAAAACCCATCACTACACACTTTATATACCTTTCTCAGACAGGCATTAACCTGAAACACTCTCAAATGCTCTCAAAGTTCAAACCATAGAAAAATAAGTCCAGTATTACAGAATGAAACCAAAGATCAAAACCTGTTTTCAGTACGCATCCTGTACTGTACAGGAGACACACATGGAGGAGACTGGCTGTAGACCACTGTCAATCACTCAAGATGCAGAACATTGAAAATGGCAGAAAATTGCACAAAAAAGTCAGCGAAACAGCGAGGCCACGAAAGGTGAACCACGTTATAGCGAGGGACCACTGTATGATATAAATAAACATATTAAACATATAAGATAATAAAACAGCATTAAAGCCACTGTGGTCCATCAGAACACAGTGCATGATCTGCTAAGCATTTATCAGTATGTGCTATTCTGCTAACTGAGTGGTGGCCAGAGACCAGAGAATGTCTCAGTTGCATGGATTCACCACATAAAGTTCACAATCCAGAGGTTTATTTCAAGCAAGAGTCCATACACAGCCAGACAGTCAGTCTATCAGTCAGCAAGGCAAACCACAACAGACAAGCAGCAGTCAAAGAGTAAATCCAAAAAGACCAAGTCCAGAAATCCAAAGGGTGCAAGTCCAAAAAAAACAGGCAGGAGAAGACCCACTACAATAATATGGCTGAGAGCAGTGAAGGAACAGCATATATTTTATTTAAATCACTGATTAGACAGAGGTGAAAACCCAGCAAATGGAGGAGACTAATTGATTTCAAAATAATAATAATAATAATAATTGAAACCTTTATTAGTCCCACAATGGGGAAATTGCTTAAGGCAGCCCAGCAAAGAGTGCCATATGCCAGTGAGTACACTGGAGGTTATGCAGGTAAAGTGTCTTGCCCAAGGACACACAACAGTGACTAGGGAGGAGTTGGGATTGAACCACCAACCTTCCGGTTATGGGACAACCCTGCTATACCACTGTGCCACTGCTGCCCAAAACAGGAAGTGAACTAAAGCATGTGAGTGGTCTGCATGCTGGTGTGGCTAATGTGGTTTAAGGTATGAGGTTTGCATAAATGCTGGTCAATAATAAAGTCATCTACAGGTGCACTGCTTATTTAAAACACCAGCCTACTCATTGTCAACACTGGTATTTATCTCCATATAATACCAGTGCACAGTGTTATCCACTGTACCTGCAGACACAGTGCATTTTCTCTTACAGGAAAATCAATGCAAATCCACAAATCCTCCGGGGCTTTACCTTGTCAATTGTGATCAGCAGACCCAGAAAGTGTTTCAGAAACTGAACGTCCATACAAAGAAACATTGTCTGATGTAAGAAGTAATGTGTCTGTGATGGGTTATTAGCAACAGTCAGGACATCAGGAAACCTGCTCGTCGTTATTTAAGGCTCGTCTTCAGACGTGATGAGACCCGCTCCGCCAACCAGCCTCTTCTAACATCATCACTGACACAGCTAACGAGTAAGAACGGAAAAAGAAAGTAAAGCTTGAAACTGCACACCAATTATCTGAAGAGGTTTAAGTATGAAAAGCTGAGGAAGTGGCAGCTGAAACAGGGAGCGAAGAAAGAAAGAAAGAAAGGGCTGGAGAGAGAAAGGAGGGAGGACGGGGATCACCCGTGTAATCCTCCAGTGTGTGTACTGTGCAGCGGAACAATAGAAGTCAGAATGATGGATGAAGGAGCCAGCAGGGGTTAATGAACACGTGGATCGATGCTGAGCCAACCAAGCTATATACTGAACACCACCTCCATTAGCCTTCTGTGCCTGGTGCCAGAAAGCCATGTTGACTGTTTGCTTCATTGAGATTACAATCAATTGTATCATCCTATGCATTTCTTCCACCTGACGTCTCACTAGGGCACCTTGAAGACAAGTGGCTCCCTCATTGTGCAATTCAGTGAAGTGCATGCTGGGAAGTTTCTGTAGCTGTGTGAACCAGCTGGTGTTCAGACAACAGTTCTTGGACCTACACCCTGTGGTGTTTTAGAATATTCTAATGATCTCTAACTCATACACTAAGTTTTCTGTTTGTATTATTTCTTCACTTTAATGTTTAGGAAATTCTTTTGTTTTATTTTCCATGTTATTTGAACCAGTGGTTTCACATACAGTCCTAAAACGGGACACCATGCTTTGCTTTCTTTGTTTTTTTTTTTTTCAATGAACATTGATAACCTGGAATGTCCTCTAAATTAAACTAAAGAAATAGAAACAGAACAGAAAGCAGTTTGAAAGCAGTTGCACACAGGCAGCTAAGATAGGGTCCAGCCCAGCCAAGATCCTGTAGTACAGGACGATGGATGGATGGATAGATAGATAGATAGATAGATAGATAGATAGATAGATAGATAGATAGATAGATAGATAGATAGATAGGAACGCTGGCTGTACTTCATCATCGTTTCATTAATGTTCTTAACACATAATTTAATGCAGATGAAGACAATGCCAGCTTTCAGTGCCCTTCCCACAAAGCAGTGCTCTCCATGCTGTGACTGGAGTGGCCTGCTCCTCTTTCTCATTATTTTTCTCCTTGATCTCGATCCTTAATCTATTTTTTGACTTTGCATCCTTAGCAACATGAAAGAGAGTCACTGTTCTCTCACTCTCTTGTATTCTGCACCAGTCACCTGTGCAGCAGCCCAACCCTTCCTCTGTAAGGACTTCACAGCTTCTTTGGCAGCTCCTCCTCCATCACTCATCATTTTTCCTCTCTCTTTTCACAGACTTTCATCCACCTTCCTGTGACTTTGTCTGTCCTTTTCTTTGGGGATTGAATGGTCTATCCCCTGCAGACGCTGCATGCATACAGTATACATCTGAGGCGTTACAGATCACAAGAACAAGCTTAGGCCTCAGGCAAAACTACACTAGGGTAAATAATATCACTTCCACTTTCAATCTCTCTTCATTTTCACATCTGTGTCTAAAGCTAAATCATCCTTCTGCCACATCAAAATCTAATCCTCTGCATTTCAAAGGGAAGGACTCCTCTCTCCCCCTTTCTCCACAGCTTTAGTCACTCTCTGCACCACTTGTTTTGCTCTGTCATCGGAGACAGTAACAGTTGAGGGTGCGTTGTGGTTCTTCAGTGCGAGCGATTATTCACACGACACCTCTGTTAAACCTGCGAATGCCCTGTACTTGTCAAAATCTCAGCGTGATGCAAAGTTACGCTTGGTGAGGAAAACAACAGGAAGTGATCTGCGCCCCTCCAAATCTAACCTGAAGTCTGTATCAAATCCTGATATGCAGTGTTGCCTCTGTGTTATTTAAACCAGCACCCGGTTAAGTGAATAAATGAATCGCCGACAGGCTGGTTTTAGCCTACAAGTGGACCATCAGCCAGCATCAAATACTACAAACAGCAAACCAAAGGAAGGGCCTTTAGTGGGCTCCTGGTGGTCTGGGGGACCAAACCTTTCACGTTGCCCAGGCACTACACACCTAATTGTGAGAGTAAATGATGTCAACCTGACATCCTGCCCTCTGCAGTGTTACCGGGACATTCTCTACATCATATCAGCACCATGGGGCTTTCCCATCTATCTGAGGTGCTCTAGGGGAAGCGCCTGGCTCGCTCCCAGCTTTAATGACACTTAGAGTACATTACAGGCTGTGGTTACATGGGAGGAGAATCATTCAAGCAGAGTGGGATCGTTGAAGTGCTCAGCCATAGAGCTCGAGGGAGGTCGCAGTTCACCTTGTATGTTAATTAAAATGGCTTCATAATCACTTATGTGAGTGCTCCCATGGGTGAGAGTGCTGTTGTATTCTATGTGAGGAACAGACTGATCCTGCATCTGGTTTGAAGCATCATTATGTCCCACAGTGAGAATATTAGGGTATAGTCATTATCAATATTATGGTCATTATTCCTTAATGGTGGTGCTGACCTGCCAAAGGAGCAGCAGGGTCTGTGTAACTGTAACTGAAAATTGATTGTACTCTCTAAACAAGAAGCAGTGCACACATGTCACATGAGAGCAGCAATGCATGCAGAGCTTCTCTGGGCTTAAAGGTAGGGTAGGAGATTTTGAAAACTCAGTGAGAGTCAGCCAGATTTGGAAAGTAAACACACGCCCCTTTCTCTTGGAGCTCACCCCGAAGCCACGCCTCCCAATCACATGGACGCGCATTACCTGAAGACGAGCTGCGGTCTGTGACTTCGGCCATCATGCATGTACCTCTCTGGTGAGCGGTATGCAGGAAGAGAGTGACAACCAGCCAATACTCCACGCAGGGTCCACCCGGAGGATTGGCTGATGTTTTTAGTGTTTTATAGCTTCCACAGATGATTCATATTCTTTGTTTTAATGCGAAACTGCCAAACTAATTGGTTGCTATCGGACTGTAAAGAGAAGTTACACTAATTTAACAAGAAGTGCATCAGAATGAAATCTCCTACTCTACCTTTAAGAATGTGTGCAGCATTAAGATCCTTGCGTACTCCTACCCAACCCTTAAATAAAACAAGGTGAATATACAAGGCATGGACAAAACAAAGGACACACAGGCCAAAAGGTGTCAGTGGGCCAGTGTTATGCCAGAACATCTCATATCAGTCCAACAATGAAAAGACAAATGAGTCAGAAATCACTACAAAGATACTCACAACAGCTACAAAGAGACCCTGAAGAAAAACAAAGAGCCCAGAAATGACTACAAAGAGACAATAAAACAAGACTCAAACTGACTAAAGTGTCATCTCAATTAGGGGGCTTTTAAAAGTCAAAGGCTCATAAACCGTCAGTGTTTATAACTAATATTTTAGAAATGATGACATATCCTGCATGTAAAATGGTATCTAAAGCCATCAGATTTTTGTCATGGAGGAAAAAATTACAATGGCCACATATGTAAAGCAAAAATCTGTCACCACAGAAATGTGAATTCTTATATTTCACTAATGCTGCAATAATCTGTAAACATGAAGCGATGTTAAAAAAAAAAACCTGCTGTTGGATTTAATGGGCTTTCTCAGACGCAGGCTCTGCTCCTTCCTCATTATGTGACCTGCTCTTTCTTTAAACACCTCTGCCCGCCCTGAGTCCGGGGATGGCCAGAGAGAAAGATGATTAATAATAACACATATTCCAAAGATAGCTGACATCCTCCTCATTTTTCCTATTATCACCAAGAAGCTTCACCTGAGTGTGAAAAAGGGGGACAGAGGACTCTGAGTGTAGACCTGCTCATTAACTCGTATGGCTTGATTGATTATGACCAATTAATGATAGAAGTCGAGGCCATTTGTCATTCGGTGACTCCGGTGCGTGTGTTACATCCTTGTTTTATGTTCATTCACACACACATCGTCTCATTTAGAGCTTAATTTTACCATGGGGTAGTGTGACTCTGCCTGATTGCTCTTTTTTAGAAACATCCTCCTGTTCTTGAGGAGTTCTTGAAATAAAGACTGGCTTCCCTCATGGAAGTGAGTGATAGAAGTGACAGAAGTTACAGCCAAAATGTTCCCAGCATCTTGGCAGGTGGTTGGTGTTAACGTTCAGCCTTATTGGCTCCGCAGCTCCCCACACCGCACAGCCTCCTCCTCCTAATTGTGTTTCCTTGCAGTATGGAGCCCCAGCTTATTATACTGCACGTCTGTATGTCATCGTGAATGGGAATCACTGGAGGAGGCATCTCTACAGTTTCTGCCGTCTTAAGCAGAATGCAAAAATAAAGCCCGGTGCGGTTTGGTTTACTGCTGAAGCTACAGAATAACGTGTTCTATTGTGTGATCGTTCCACCACGGCTGAATGTGCAGAAGACAGAACGGAGGAAGGATGCGTTGTGGTCTCCTGTCCCTCTATTCTATCATGAAGCAGCACAGACTGAAGGATTTGTGTTGTGTTTAAGCGACACAGAGGTGCTGCGGCCTATATTTAGTCTGTTTTCTGCATAATAACTGTACTATCATGGGTGTCTGCACTCTCGCTGTCCTGGAGTCTTTTGTTTCTGCTCTGTGAGCAGACACATGGGCCACTGTCTGACAGACAGACAGGCAGGCAGACCAACTATTAGCTGTAATTGCCAGAGGATCAGTCATCTCAAGTGCATCAGGTCTGGGTGCTGTTTCCATGCAAAAGACAAACCCATGGCAAAAGGCTGGAAGACCTGACCCAAATCTGTCTTTACATAAGGCCCTGCATGATGGAGATGTTGGCTCAGGGAGCAAATAATTAGATTATTCAAATATCATAATGCAGTCAGTCATATTGGCACTGGTGTGTGTAGCTGAGCTGAGGCTTGATTAAAGGCAGAGGGAGCAGAGCGGAGAAGATGAGACGGGGGAGATAACGCTCTACAAGGTTTCCTAATTGATCTGGAAGGAAGGCTGCTTAATTGATCTGGAGGATGCTGCACATGCTTGCAGGCATTTCTGCGTATCGAATTAGGTCAGATGGAATTTGTGAAGTAGCCAAATGTTATGGAAAATGTGACAAAGTCAAAGATACATGTGCGCATCTGTCGCGTTCATGTGCCAAAAACCACTCTGCAATGATTACCAGGGAAAAGCTACAACATTTACATTGAGGTGGCTGAACGCTTGGGGGGGTGGGGGGGCATCTAGCCCCATTACGCACACCTGCGTGTCCAATATGCACACACACACACACAAAAAGACGACAAATATATGAAAATATACCAACAGGGTACTTACGTGCCATATTGCAAAGAAGATCAGGGACACACAGAGAACCAGAGACAGCATGTAGCAGAAGGCAGCAAAAGTGAACATAATGGAAAACGGTGGATAATTTCCCAAGGAAACAAGATCCCGCTAACAAACATCTAAAACAAAAAAAAGGAGGGGAAAAATGGAAAGAAAGTTCTTAGGGTGCCATGGACAGCCGAGGCGGTACCGGCACCATGACTTCACGCACAATGTTTGCAACAATTTGTTGCAGAAAACGTGTCCAGATGCTCAGCCGTGCGTCCACCCAGCAGCAGCAGCGGCAGCAGCAGCAGCGGCGCTGATGTGACACTGAAGTCAGAGCTGCTTTCAAATCAGTGCAATTGGCATGATCGGCGATCAGTGTCCGCAGTCTTGGAGAGGTGATCATGTAATCACAGAAACGGCGGCGGGTTTCTCAGACATGAGTGGTTGTGGTGGTGGTGGGGGGGCTGATACGGAGAGGTTATGCGCAAAAGCATCCAGGAGAGGTGAAATGATAAGTAAATCCATTCAGCAGCGGCAGAAGAAGAAGCCCTGCTGCAGCCCGTGCGCCGAGCTGTGCTGATATGAGACAGGAGCTCCTCGCCCCCTTCATGCACACGCCGTTAATAAATGCCGTTTTCTGCCCGTGACAAACCTATCAGCAGCGGCAGAGGGCAGAGCGCGCAGGAAGAGGTGTGAACAGGTGGATTTAAACGAGCAGCACCCGGTCCCATAATCCACACAGACTTTCTGATCCTATTAAAAGCGGATGACTGTGAACGGAGAACTACACAGTTAGTGAGATGCCTGAATATTAAAAAAAACAACATTCAAATATATCATCATCATCATCATCCAGCGACTCCACGACATCCAATATTCTGTTTTATTGATGTCTTCAAAGAAGACACACACACACACACAGTATGCAGTAGCTGTGAGACTGACGCCACCTACTGGAGTTTTTATAGATTGCAAGAGCCAATACAACAACAATCAAAAGCTGAAAATTCGGTCTGCAGTTTGCAAGATCACTCACTCATTTAGCATGTATATAGAACTTTCCATGTCATAAAATAAAAAAGAAGAAGTGCTTTCCAGAGACTCCAGAGCACCCCAACACAACCACCGTTCACAAACACACAATTTATTTAAAACATGTGTAAAATGAGGTGAAAAACAAGCACCAAGAAAACGCTGTCATCAATGATGTCAACTAGAAAACAGGCCAAACTAAAGAAAACTGAACTGAACGTTAAAACACAAAAATCAGTGAGACATGTACCAAGTTCTACCAGTAAAGGCTAAAACATACGCCTAAGTAAAAACATAGTAAAACACAAATCAATATTCTACTGCTAAATAATATTAATCATAATGATGATGATGATGATGATGAAAAAATGATATTTAAAAATGTGCATCTACAATTATGTATAACATATATTTGGAAAAAATACAAATATTATTTACAAGAAAATATAAAGTATATGTACAAGTACGATGGTGTGCAATTAAAGGGCTAAACCATGTGAAACCTTTGTCAGTTACAACAGTCAGTCATCTATGGCACAGAGTTGTACAGTCTTATGGCATGAGGCAGGAAAGATTTCCTGTAGCGTTCTGTGTGACAACGAAGCTGTCTGAGCCTTTTGGAAAAGGCGCTCCGTTATCTGTCCAGTACAGGGAGGAGAGGGTGGTCGGGGTTATCCATGATTGATCCATTGTTCAGTGTTCTCCTCTTCATCACTGCTTCAAACGTCGGTTGACACCAACCTCTCCAGCTCCTCCTTCATAACATGGGATGTGAGGGCAACTGGGCACTGAGGCCAGATGGAGACGAGTTCTTGGAAACAGGAAACCAGGCAGGAGGTCTTCCAGAGGAGTGGCACCCTCCGGTTGTAGAAATGCTGAAGAACTGCGGACAGGTGGTGGACACAGGTCCTCAGCATCCTGGGGCTGATGCCGTCAGGGCTTGTTTAGCTTGGTTTAGCTTTTCCAACTGTCTCCTCACCTGGCAGGTTGTCACATAGGGGAAAAGGGAGGAGGGGTAGTAAGCTGTTGTGGTCCATGGGCTCACTATAGGGGGAGGAGGGGAGAGCTGCGAGGGCGTCGGAGGATGAGGGGGAAGGTGTGGAGTGGGCAGGGGAAGGATAGAAGAGACCGGGGCTGTCTGAGAGCTAAACCTGTTGAAACAGGTGCTGGGCTTGTTAGCAGTCAGTCACTCTGTTTCTCCCCCCACATCCTGTGAGCTCCTTTATTCCAGAAAATAAATACACTTTTGATTCCTCAGCGGCTCCTTAAGAGTTTATTAAAAAAAAGGCAGAGGTCTAGATTACCATCTTCTTCTTTTCAGTGTATCGTCATATGAGCTCTTTGTAATCTAATGCTTAAACCTGTCACTCAGTCCTCCTGTGAAGTTACACAAATTGACTAAGATCCTCCTCAACCTCATCGCACACACTCACTTCTGCTAAGTCACTCCAGGACTCGTCTTTGTTGCTGTGACACTTAACAACTCCGCTGTCACAATGTTATTATTCCCCCAGCGCGTGCAGAGATATGACAGCACCGTCGGCCACTTTGTGAGGCACGGGGATCCCAGACAGTGTCGGGGCAGAGACAGACAGGAGGCCTGAGAGGGGGAGGAGACAGACAGGTACAGGCGGTCCGCAACTAGTGATGCAGCGGATTCATGCGGCATTGCTCAGCACTTTCTGATGCAACATTTTTGTCATGCTGCCTCTGAAGTTAGGCCAAAATCATGGTCTACCATTGCATGACAAACTAGGCATGGTCTTCCTTTGCAGCATGTAAATCATGTGCAGCACTTAAGCTGCAAAACCAGCATGACTGTAGGCAAGGAACGTAATCATCACTTAGTTGTCATGGCAACAGTGATGCTCTCTTTCATCATTGTAGATTCATATAAGCTAGCACTATGTACAAACTCCCAAAGCCGCAAAGCTAGTATGAGTAATGACACATGTTTTCCTGGTGTGACATTTCAAAAACTCATATTCTAAACTTTACAGCTGCTAAACATCATAATGTTGTTGTCAGGAGTCCTGATAGCAACGCGGTAAACTGCAGTTCAACTTAACTCAAAGTACAGCAAAAAAATACAGACCTGACAAACATGGAACACAGAGCAAGATGACGGGCAGGATGAGGAGAAACATGTGACAGCACATGGAGCAGTTACACGAGGTTAGTGGGAAGAGGTGAAACCAGTCGGGGAATCACCCGGGCAGGGTCCCAAATCACTCCCTAATCACTACATATGGCCCTCAATGTATCCCACAATGCATCATGAAAAGTAGTGTCCATCACTCATTAGCGATATGTACCATCATGCATTGCTTGGACCGGCGAGAAGAACAGGAGCAGAGGTTACGTTACCCGTCTTAATGATCAGTTTAACAAATGTAACATGACCTGCTGTGTCCGTAGTTTCTTTAGCCAGCAGAGGTCGCCATGTTTTATTTGCAATGCGACGCAAACGCAAAGACGTAATTATGAGCAACAGAAATGACGGAGGTAGTGTCCGACATGTTTCCCTAACGAGTTCACTATATGGTGCCCTACACTGAACTCCCCATAGGGGGAGTAGTGAGTGAGTGATTTTGGACACAGCCAATGACAGGACGTAAAACTAGACAGTGACAAACAAGGGAGCAAAACTAGATGTCAGAGTTTAGCTCTGAGCCACAGGCCCTCACCACATTGCACATGGAATCAAAGTTTGCTTATTACTACAATAAAACAAGTAATGTTTACCTTAAATTAGCTTTTTTTTAGGTTGCATCCAAGTGTCTGTGGGACCAGTATGAGTATCAGCTATCTTGGGAATTCATTTTTATCACATTATGTACAGTACGTCAGCGTTTGGCTTCTTTTTCTGTGTATGTGGAAGCAGCACTGCCAGAAACTGGTAAACGGCTTCTGTTTCTTTGTTTGGAGAAAAGCCAAGGCCACAATGTGTGTGTCCCCCTGTAGGTATTCCACACGGCGTTGCATAGCAACTAATAATCCTTTTTGTCCAATCAAGAAGGGATTTCTTCACAGTTTCATAATGATTAACATGCATGAGAAGGCTTTTCTGAATAATTCTTCTGTTTGATGTCAGGGATAATAACATGTCATGGGAAGCACGAGTCCAGGACATTTTTGATCATTTGAAGATTTTTGGATGTCCGTCCTCTTCCCCTTTTTCCTTGCAAACACTTAGGCCCCTCCTACTAGGATCCATCAACATGTTATAAATAATCTGAACATCACGTCCCTTGAGTCAGGCAGACCCCCTACTGTCATTGTGAAATTTGTACATTGCCACTGCTGTAGTTTAAAACCTGCCGACCTTTGGGGGCCCCAAAATGGCTGTCTACCCAAATGCCCAAAATATGTCTTTAAAAAGTAGTTAAGACCCCACTGTTGTACAACGCTGACTTCAACAACAGGTCTACATCACAGCCTTTCGATTTATTAAAGTTTACATAATATGCAATATTTATTTTATTTTGCTTTTTTTAACTGAACTGCAGGTCTTTGACCAGCAGATGGGGCCATTTCCCTTTCTATCTGTAAAGAAGATAAACAGCAGAAACAGCACAGGATGTGCAATTTGTCTGAGCTTTGTAGCTCTTTGATATTAGATCAACATGTCTTTACCTGTATAAACTCTTCTCAGGGGAATTTTCACACATCACGGCCAATAATATCATACTGTACCTCTCAGACCTCACTGCATTGAGAACTAATTCAATATTTATACAGTATTTCAGCCTGTAGAAATGGTGCTGAAGCAATGTATAATTTAAAAACACTTTTTTTTGTCTGCACCAGTGTGACCTATTTATAGGGAGACAAACAGATGATGCAGATGGAAACGATGCTGTACCCATCATTTCAGCAGGACCAATACCAATACACATAAAAAAGAGAGATGTGTGGCATAAAATATATCCATATGATTCATCTAAATTACCTTTTTTAACACACACAACAGTCCCTTTAAACATCGTCCTTCCCTTCTGCTGCTGCTGAATGGCCGATAATGACTCCAAACGTTACGATGCTGCTTGACCCAAAGGGAAGCTTGGATCCCTCGTGTAACATTTGCTCTGTATCATTAGCTTTAAATGATTAGCTTAATGCTCATTTAAATCAGTCCAATACAATACCCCCCCCCCCCCACCCCCACCTCTTGAATAATATGTAGTCGCAGCAATAAGCACGACCGAGCCACCGTAAGTGCTGTGCTGGTTGTTTCTGTGATCTGCACATGTTGTGATAATGATTTAATCAATAAGATCAAAGGCCCTCAGCCCCGCAAAATAAAACAGAATTACTGCTTCAATATCAGATACCAAGCTGCTGCTGCTGCAAAGATCCACATGTCTCTGGAGTCAAATACAGTGTCCTGTATTGCACACCACTATCCATTGTATTGACGCACGACTGGGGGTAGATGGACAGACTGCTTGTTTTTTGTGGTTCAAAACATAAAATTCAACCCTAATTTTGCTCATTGTAAAAACCTGACTAAAGAGAGAAGAGAAGCTAAACTCTTAGTTCAGTTTAAATAGGTCCCACACAATGTAGACTTTGAAAGTCTCGCATGGCCCTCTCCTCCCCATATAAGCTGCCAGAATATGCCCCTCTCTGTGTTCCGGGACCTCCTATTGGACAATTTGAGCACACATAAGGGTATACAGATGATCCCAGCACTGAGGATTTTTTTCCACTGAAGGCAACACTTACACAGTGGTGGCGTATTTACAGCAGTAAAGAGATTTTAGTGGTTACTTTAAGCATTATGCTAGGTCATTAGTGACGTTAGCTTGTTAAGCAGGACGTGCTAAGGGTATGCTGTCCTCACCAGAAAGTGACGTTGCAGGCAGTGTCCTTAGACAGCTAGATAACATGAGTGTCTTAAATTGCAAAATACTCAAAAATATAATAACATATTCTTAATCCTACAAAAACAAGGCAACCAAACATGCAGACAAAAGGCTACATGAAATGAAAAGGTCACCAAATTACCAGGAAATTATAATTAAATTATTCCCAATAAATAATAAAACAAACAAAATAATATAACCATAAACTAAACATAACTTCCGGATGGTGCTGTTTTGTGTTGTCTCACTGACTGGATTATGCTGTGGTGTGGTTCACTGCTCAGGCCAGAAACACTAAAGAAAGAAAAAATATTTCCTGGTCCAGACTTCCCATTACCTACTTCCTGTTTGGAAGTTCACCTGGAACCTATTTTTTTTGCCACCAAGTGGCGGTCTGGAGAAGAATGCACAGTCCAGCACAGTGCTCTTATCCCATTTTAGAAGTCAAAGCTGAGGAAAGTTTGCTGATTTCCTGCAGGTAATCCTTTGTGTTTCTTGACCGAGCATCTCTTTGCTCTTAATGAATGTCAGAGCATTAAATGTCTCAGTGTTCAGACAATCTCCCCTTTAAAATGTCAACAGGCAGACAGAGAATGCCGACTTTTTTATAGAGCAGACAGAAAAAAAATGTGCATGTAAATATTTTTCCTAAAAATACACCTGTCTAATGAGTCTGAATTAGACACTGGTGCTGCAGCAGCACACAATGAAATGTCAGAGACTCAATCTTTTAATATCACTCATCAACTGCTCCTTAAGTAAAAGAAGATGTTTGCTCCTCAGGCCTGGTTTTACTATGTATATGTACAGTATATATATATATATATGAAGCAAGCCCATATATGTCATTTAATGACTGGCAACAGGAACATGACACACACATACATACACACAAACATCCCACCAATCCATTCAGAAGCTTTGCATGTAATTAGAGGGGGTGTGAGGGGACAATCAAGTACACAGCCTGAGCCTTCCTGATAAGCTAACACCAACCACCTTCCTGCCTTCACACTGACAGCACAGCACCAACAGGGCCAGCACACTCCTGCTGGAGAGGGAAGGTTTGTGTGTGTGTGTGTGTCTTA
This sequence comes from Parambassis ranga, assembly GCF_900634625.1. Taxonomy (NCBI): domain Eukaryota; kingdom Metazoa; phylum Chordata; class Actinopteri; family Ambassidae; genus Parambassis; species Parambassis ranga. Next base: position 13,285,779 of record NC_041043.1, read on the forward strand.
ATAATCAGGACACCAAAGATAGTAACATATGGAGCGAAGTCCTGAATGAATGCAGTCTAAAATACGGGCGATGTTTGTCATGTTTTCACTATAAAGGGTTAAAATTGTACATATAGGTTCAGTTTTTTTCAAATCCAGAAAAATCTGTCCTATAAATAATTAGCAATGTTGTGCACTAGCTTCTTTTTCAAGGAGTCCAGTAAGGAGACATGTTGCCTTCTGCTTGTGTCCACTAGAGGGCGGAATGTTAAACTTTAATTGGATTATAAAAAGTACGTTTAAAAACATTGCAGCTATAACTGCATTTTAGCAGAGAAATCCCAGCATGCACTGTGAGTGCACTGCAGAGAGAGTAAGTGACTGAGAAGCAGGTAGAGACCACAAACAACCTGCGTATGTAGAAACAATCTCGCCAGCTTGCCCACGGCTGTTGTTCCAAAGCAGGAACTATTACCACAAACAACAGCACTGCTGCCTCCACAAATGAGAAATGGAGAAAAAAATGGCGCTCACAAGTGGAAATTGATATGCAGATTATACAGTGTGGTGAAGCAAATCAAGTCAACGTAGCCCAATGATTTTGTAGGAGCCCAATAACAATGAAACTGCGAATGCAGTCATTTGAAGCTCCGTTCCAGCTAAAGTGCTGACGGTGCTGTTTTCGGAGAGGGCAGATCCTCAGGAAGATCTGTGTCATAGGCTGTTGTGTCTAATACAAAACTCAGCAACAGAAACAATGGAGACTATCAATGATAAAACATTATGCTGGAAAGGGACAGCAGTATGTTGGCATATCAAAACGTCATTATGGAAAATCTTAATTTGATATTGTACGGTTTTAATTATGTGACAAAATCATTTAAGTGATTGAATCCCTGCTCTGCTGTGTTACAACACAAAACAAAGACATAACTGTCCTCTGTATTAAGACTGCTGCTACCGACACATCTCTCACATATTGGTGGAGACCAGCCATCCAGTTCAGACTGGGGAAAGTCAGCTAGAGTGGGATAGAATCCAAAACCGCTAGGTGTTGCATCGTAAAATCCAGACTTTGTTGAGACCGGAGTAGGTCCAGATGCGTTATGCGGTATACGTTTTTTTCTTCTTTTTTGGGGGGTCAAAACGCAGAGATTCCAGCTCTTTAGCCAGATTTACGATCTAGATTTAAAATCTATCCGGCTAGAGTGGGATATGGCCCGAATCCCGTTCTAGCCAGATAGATTTTTTTCTCAATCTGAACAGCCTAAATCTGAGGCAGGGTACACCGTGGACAGGATGCTAGGCTATCACAGGGCTAACATGGAGAGACAAACACCTATGACCAAGTCACAAATGAACTGTAACTGCATGTCTTTGGTGTGTGGAACACGAACATGAAAATGAAAGTTCATTTGTCTTGCTGGTTGCTAATAGCAACGCTGTAAAATGAAGATTCCCTTTAAGTGGCCGTTTACTCTCAAGTATATCTGTGGATGCTCTCATTCATCCAGGTCATAGTAATTTCCAAGAGTTTAAATCGAGGCAACTGGACTCAAGGATTGTTTTTTGAAGACGTTTCGCCTTAGTGTAGTTGCTGGGGCAGAGACTCCCGACCCAGCTTTACAGCGTGTGTTTCAACCATTTGACCACCAGTCCTGACCGTATCCATTACAACATGTCGCTGGCCTCAGATTCACTTTGTTTTACCATCCATTCTGGACAATATGTCAATACATATCAGAGAGACAAATGAGATTTGTTTTACCTGAAAAAAATTAGTGTTAGTATTAGATCATGCATGTGGCTACATGCACTGTATCTGTCTGGCATTTCAGGAAAACACATTTTTTTGGGGGGTTGAGGGGGCTTCGGGGGTAGCTGAAGGTTTGGAGCTGCTGTTCAGTATTCTTCTGTCAATGGCAGCAAGTGTGTGTGTGTGTGTGTGCGTGTGTGTGAGAGAGAGAGAGAGCTGGTATCAGCATCAGCTGAGCGTCCAGCTACAATAGCTACAATAAGCCTGAAGCAGGAAACATCAGGCAGAAAAAAAAATATGCGTAAAAGAACTGACAGAAGTGTGTACTACATACACATCAGTGAGGTAAAGCATGTTCCAGTGATTGCTACTGGATTGTCTCTCTTGTCCACGTCTGTCAATGACATTGAATATTGACCCCAGCTAACAATGGCTGCACATTAAAACATTATCAATCACTTTAGTTTGATCAATACAGTCATTGTACTAATCACTGCGAGGGTGAACGAGAGCTTGATGGTGACTGCAAATGTATCTCTGGAGCTTCCTCTTCAGTTGATTACTGATGCAGGCTGAGACGCCGGCACCACTCCATTAACGCTGTCGTCTCATTTGACGCCACATCTCCCTCATGATGACCAGGGTATAAATTCATTTGGTTCCGGATGCCACCACTCACATGGATGATGTTAGAGCCATCGTTAGTGCACATCAAGCCTCGTTCCCAGAAGTACTTTTCAGCCTCACCACTAGATGGCAGTCTTTCATTTCTTTCTTTTCCTTTGATTTTGACTTCATCAGGCTACCTATCAGCTGTCTCCAGTGACACCTCCAGCGTGGCAGCTGTAGAGAGACAAACTCCCGTTTTGCTGCTACCGATGCTGATGCAGAGTGCTGGATGTGTACTGTACTCTGCTACCGGCACATGTTACAGAACAGCCCACACAGGATTCCACTCTCCTGTATGTTGAAGATGAATCACCGATCAATACGCTGCTGTCTGAAGCTGCAGTTCTTCATCCTCTTGGCTCTTGACTCCCTGTATTAAATTGATGCCAAATGGTTCCCTTACAGTGCTGCAGGCAGAGATGTGTGTAGCACTGACCTCTGACACCACAGCACGATTTTTATTTTTCCCTTTTAGGTTATTTATATTTAGCATTAGAAAAATAACCTGGGAAAAAAAATCATTATTTTACAAGAGAAAATGCATTCTGGAGAAGAAAGAACAGGTCCAGTAGCTTCTTAATAAAATAACAATACTCTTTAATTACTTACAGATAGAGGGATTTTTAGTAATTTCTTTGGGATGTTGCTGACCTTAGTGCTAATTATCAGAATGGATGTTCAATTAGTGCATCTACATTGACTTAACTGGCAGTGTTTCCATACATTTGTCAAAAGAAAAATTGCCTTTTTGTTCCGAAACATGGATGAATTATATATATAATATTAAAATATAGCATATCTGAAGGGCGCACGGTGGTGCAGTGGTTAGCGCTGTTGCCTCACAGCAAGAAGGTTCCCGATTCTGACTGTGCCTTTCTGTGTGGAGTTTGCACGTTCTCCCTGTGCCTGCGTGGGTTTTCTTCAGGTATACCTCCCACATTCTAAGACATGTTTGTTAGGATAATTGCTGACACTAAATTGCCTGTAGGTGTGAGTGTGAATGGTTGTTTGTCTGTGTGTTGCCCTGCGATGGACTGACGACCTGTCCAGGGTGTACCCCGCCTCTCACCCATAGTTGGCCAGGATGGGCTCCAGCCCCCCATGACCCTGCACTTCAGGACGAAGCGGGTTACTAGATAATGGATGGATGGATAGTATATCTGAACTTCACAGATTTAGATTATGACAACAAAAACCTCTCTGTCTCTCCTTGCTAGCCTCATGATGATTGTGACTAGTCTACAACGGTTAGCTGCAAGCCTCACATGCTAATATTTATCTAGCAAACTTGGTTCAGTTGAATGGTGAAGAGACTGTGAAGCCTGTCATTTTCATTTGCTGACAATTTCAATATACCCAGCTACAGCATTAGAAATGAACAGATCCAGATCTTAAAGTGACACAGGAAATGTCTTTAACTTTGGACAGTCCAAAATCAGTATCTCTGTCTGTTTAGTGAGAGGCATTATACCCTATATATGTATGTATCCTACCATGAAATACAGTGTACAGTGGATGGTCAGTTCATTAGCTCTGTGTACATTCTCTCAACATTTACTTAGCCAGTTCCCTCGTGTTTTGACTGTGTGACAGAAACGGCACAAACATTGGCACAGAGAATATTAAATGAGTATCGTCCCAAAGTGTTAACTTTGCAGATACGCTCTTGACAGAGTTGTCAATAAACCGTCCCTCATATAGTGAGTAGGATGTACTGAATGAGTGGGTGAGTTTGGACACAGCAACACAACAACAACCACACTTGCTTCTAAAAGGTCTAATGGATACAGCAATGATTAGCAACATTAGTGCATACGATCCTTAGCCAAGGTACCAAGTCAAACTGTTGCATGGGCTGATGGTGCTTCTTGACATGTTAGCAGAATGTAGCTTAAGCTAACATTAGCCCATGTGAGTAACAGTACCAGTAGTCTAGATGTATACTGACACATAACACTACAGCATCCGCTTCTTGTACCATGTAATTCTGCTGTTTGTACAAGTGGCACCTCTGTAGCTCCCCTGTATCACCTGCAGCACTGCTGCTTGTACACAATGTGACAGACTATAGAGAACTCGATTAGGGCCCTGGCAGAGAAAGCGGTGATCTGCCCAAGCTTTGCCTGAGCGAGCGAGCTTTGCTGCAAAGTCACAGCACCCCCACCCCCTCTCCCCAGCAGAGAGAATCAGAGAGAAACACGCCGAGTCAGGCAGGCAGCACAATTTGTTGAATATCTATCAGTTTTAGCCTGGCCTTGTTTCTCATCAAGCCTTGGCCGCAAATTTCGGAGCCTTCGGGGTTGTAGCAGCAAAGAAGCGCTTTATGCCTTTATGAATGTGCCAGTTAGCACCAAGGCCTGTATGTGTAGGGCACAGCCTGCTGGATCAGCATTTTGTTTAAAGAGAAAACACTATTCTTAGGTTATGTGGCCCATGGAGGCCACTCGGACTGACGTAGAGTTCTATTGTTTTGGTTTTTCCCTGTTTTCTGCTTCGATCGCGTCTCATTTCTGTCCCTGTGCTACACATTTCAGCTTCTCCTGTCAGGAAAACAGAACCCTCTCTCTCATCGCCAGAAAAGATGAGAAGAAAGTGGACAATACGAGGTCCACTCCAGCGCAGCATGTAATCTCTCAGAGAGATCACCTTGATGTAAATGTGCACCTAATCAATAGACAACATTAAAGCAGTAACAAGAGGCTTGGCGATTTGCCCCTCTAAAGGCACCCCAGGGAATCGGGTTCATTTATTTAAGAGCTCCTTTTTCCTGCTGCTTGTCCTACTTTCAGTGTGATGGAAAAAAGTTTGTATTGTTGTTCCTCCCTTTCCGACTTTCGTCTTTCTGTCCCCCAGCTGCCGTATTTTTCCGACTAATTTGCTCAGGACGGTATCTGTTCTGCAGATTGTTTGACTTTGGCTCACCTTTCTAATTCCACTCGGTTTCCTTTGTGAAGTGCTATCAGGGGTGTTTATTTGGCTTCTGAGGCTGCAACATGGGAGCTAAAGGGCAAAAGGACAGCAGTCACTCAGGACCCATTCTGCTAATGAAGACAGATTAGTCAAGCGAACCGTGTCCACGCACACAAGCAAAGGTGTCAATTCCCTGTTTGGCCTGTCGGACAAAACCTAAACAGGAACAGGAAATTAGCTAGTTTTAATGTGGTTTCCAGGTTCGGTTAGCTTGACCTTTACTCTTTGACCTATTGATAAAGCAAACTAATAACTGGAACAATCATGTTTGACATCGGTTCTTTAATGAGTTTATGGTGCTAATTCAAGACTACAGTTTTTTCCTCTTGCTTGGTACCTGGATGTTGGGCATGCTTCCTAAAATCAGGGCTCCAAAATGCTTGGCTAATAGGCTAATGGGAACTTTGTTGGATAAAATCCAGCTCCTCCAGAATGGTGACAAAAGTGACAAGATGGAAGACATAGTTCTAGAGTTCATTGATATTATTCTTCCCATTAACAATAAAAGGAGACAACATTTCCCTTCAGAGGAAGAGTTCTAGCATTGTGTTAACTGGGTTCTATCTTCCTTTCCCCTTTTATCCATTCGACCTCATTATCAAGCATTCCAGTCTTAAGGGAAGATTGCCTCAAGCAAAATAAAAAAACTTAGAGCTTTAATGTATTAACCTGTGATCATCCAAAAAGAGTCGCCTACTTCCTTTTTTTTTTGCCAAATAACAGGTGATTGCCCAAGGACATAAAATGGCAACAACACAGAGGAAACATCTTCTTTCATGTGGATCAGACAAGCGAGGGGATCAAGCAGCTGCAGATTTAAAGACGTAGAGAATGTTTTAGAAAAGTAAGACTTAAAGTGAGGCTTTTTACTGTGTGTAAGTTTACACCAGTGTGCGCACATCTCTACACGTTCATGGGGGTTAAATTAGTGTAACTTCTCTTTACAATCCGATAGCAACCAATTAGTTCGGCAGTTTCGCATTAAAACGAAGAATATGAATCATCTGTGGAAGCTATAAAACGCTAAAAACATTGTCACTCTCTTCCTACTCTGCGCGCCCCAGAGAGGTACGTGCATGATGGCCGAAGTCACAGACTTCAGGTAAGCTCGTCTTCAGGTAATGCACGTCCATGTGATTGGGAGGCGTGGCTTCGGGGTGAGCTCCAAGAGAAAGGGGCGTGTGTTTACTTTGTAAATCTGGCTGACTCTCACTGAGTTTTCAAAATCTCCTACCCTACCTTTAAGTTTACTTTTTACATTAAAGTTCCACAAGTTTAACATATTATGTTCTGTTAGCAGTGTGTGTGTGTGTGAGGAAGCCACTTTTGGTGCACATGAATTTCTAATATAAAAGTGAGGAGAGGTTACCATGGGGACCGGAGCATACTCCCTGACAGCGTAAACACAGGTTGTGTGACATTCTGTCTCAGGGGACTGCCTCTGCTTCTGTGTTGCGTGACACATAGCAATGCATCAGTGAGCTCCATGTGACAGCACGTGTGCTACAACACGGTCAAATACGATGCAGAGGTGCTTTCTCTGCCTCCAGCGTAACATCGTACACACTAATGTCACAAAAACACCTGTGACACTTGTTGGCCTAATTCTGCTAATGTGTAATATTATGCACAACCTTTCCCCTGAACATGCTGTGCCTTTTTAAACCGCCTTCAACCTGGTGGGTTCCCATTTAATTATTATTGCTTTTAGGCTCTTTAGTAGCTGTCACCATAATGGCAGTGATTATAGGCTCTCCATGCACAGATCTTTGAGAATAAGCCATAAAATGAACTGTTTGACACTGATAAAGTCATAACAAGGCACAGTACAAGTTAAATAAGTAATAGCAGCAAAATGATCTTTAAATGTTCTGTTAGTAGCAGTTCAGGGACACGAGAGGAAAGAAAGCTTTCTAGGAAACTGTGGAGACGTCAGAATGTTTTTACAACATTAACATTTTCACAGAAGGACAATGTGTAAAATGTTTACAGCTGCAAGCGGCGAGCAAACTGCTTTTACTTAATGTCACCTTCATCACAGTTTCAGGCCAACCAATCAGAACAAAGAAGAAGACACAAAACAAGGATCTCTGAAATCTACCAAGTAGGGTTGGGCTGTATCCAAATTTTGATACCGTCAAACAATACCCTCCACATTTTACCCCTATATATGTAAATACCGTGCCGTGCGCCCCCCCAGGGCCAGTCCCGGTGTGTTTTTGTTTGTTTTTGTAATTTCATCCTGTTAACAGCAGCCTTGTGCAGTGTTTATGTTAGAAGTTACGCATGGTAATAAAAACATTTGTCCGGTAAACTGAAAACCTGCAGGTCACGTTTTCCGCTGGAAACAATTAAAATGATAAATGTAGGCTCAGACAGTGGCACCAAACTGTTGGCTTGTGTCTACACCGTTAAGAAACTAAACACCATCTCAGCTCTGGCTCGTCCTCTAAACCGCAGCAGTGTTCTTCTAAGGCACCGGGTCACAGCTGCGACTATAGCTCGCTCTCTCTCTCGCTCGCTCTTCTCCGCGCTGTCACGTCATGTTCATAAACTTTATCAAACGTCTCCAAAAGTAAAATATATTATACTACTGAAGTAAAACTGAAGATTCAACCACACAAGGCATCAAATAAAATATGTTTATATATTTTATTTATATTTGATCCTTATCTTCTATATAAGTACATTGCATTTTTTTTTTTTTATTGACGGTATTAAAAATTATACCGTCGCTACCTGTGTGTCCCGCCGGTATACCTTAATACCTTAATACCACCTAACCTTTCTACCAAGTAGCATTCATTTTGTCAGTAGATGATTTCTGCTGTCTGCATGAGGAAAACAGGTGCAAAGTAACTGCAAGCCCTCCTGCACAGAAACCCTTAAACTGCCTCTGGTTCACCACAGCACAGAGCTTGAAGTCTGATGAGAGTCATGAGAACTCCAAGCTAAGGCTGCAGTCACTGTGGTCGTCACATGACTGTATAGTGAAGTTGGCCAGCTCTCAGGGGCCACGTCACATTCACCCTCTATCGTTCAAGGCAACTCGCTTCATTGTCATTGCTCCTTTAAAATAAATGGAAGATGCTAAATATCAACTAAACAAGTCACCATTACAGCATTTAACCAAACATTTAACTAAAGGTGTTTCGGCTGCTGGATCCCAGTTGTTTCCATTCGCTTGGTCTCTCTTTAGAGTTCAGCAGTCTGTTGCTCCTCCCCTTTTTAGACTCCCGCATCCTGTGATATCACGAGCATACCCTCTAAACTGTAACTGAATAAATGCAGCAACTTCTCCTCCACACATTCTAACCATACTTTAATACAGATGGTGTACTTACGACAGAAATGGATGGTGATGAGCCTTTTTTTTTCAGACACTGCATCATCCTCTTCCTCCATCCTCTTCCTCCACCCTTTTCTTCCTTTGTAAAACATTCAAGTTCAAAGTGTACAGTCGGCTTTTCACCAGAGACAGTGGGCACAGCAGGGGAGCCTTGACAAAAGACAGTTATGATGGAATAAGTCAAGACAGGAGGAAAAATATCTTAGAGGGAAACATCAGTCTTGCTGTTGCTGTGGTTTGAACTGAGACAGTTTAATGAACAAAACTGAGTGAAATGTTTGTCAGAAGAAGCGCTGAGATGAGTCACGAGCAGCTCAGAGCAAATACGAGTTTATGATCTTTTCATTACTGATGTCCTCAAGCAAAACATAAGAGACAAAGCAGAGTCAGTCAAATATACTCTGATTACTGGAAGAACAGACACCAAACCACACATTTAACACAAGCCGCACAGTTAACATGATAACATTATGCTGTTTTTAAACTTCCTGTTGCCATGCAGGGTGCACTAAATGAAAAAAAAAAAAAAGGCGAATCTGTCTCAGGCTCGCGTCCTCTGTAGGATGACCTCAGGAAGTGCTGAGGCAGCAGATTGTTGTTTTGTTGTGATGAACTGCCAAATGAAGCTGATGTCTATCTCATCACCGCAGCCTGTAAAATGAGAGCATCTCTCCTTCTTCTTGTTGACTCTCCTCATATCCACAAAGGGAATCTCAGCTCTCCTCGCTTCTCTTTGATCTTCTCTGAATAACAAGTGTGGGAGGAAGCTTGGCGATACAGCATATTCCTATACAAGCATTGCTGGAGTTAATATATTCTCTTAATCCTTCCAAATTCACCTCAATTGGCTCCCTCATTTTTAATGAACAGTGCCATCTGAGAAACTGTGTTATATGGGGTGAGGGTGTGGGGGGAGGCCTCTAGGGAAGCTTGTTTCTTGCCACACAAACCCTCAGACTGACCCCAGCTTGACCTGCAGGAGAGGTCACAGACCAGATGGAGAAGGTAAATATGATCCAGGCCAGAATCAATAACCATTAAATTGCCTTATACACTGAGATGCGCGCCAGCCGAGGATCATTTAACTCATGCATCTATCATCGCAGCCATGTAGCATACAGCAGGCCTGCCAGGGAGTGGTCTGACTGTCAATATAAAACAGGAGCACATGCTCATAATAATGTGTGGTACAGTGGGCTGGTTTAACTCCGAGGACGACATTAGGACATGAATTCGTATCCAGGGTGATTAATATCTTATGTTGTCTATAAATACCTTTTATTCTGTCAGAGCAGAAAGGTTCATTATGATTCCAATTCTCTCGCTATCATTCACTCCATTTATTCATATTCTTTTACGCAGCACATTCCCCCTAAAGCAGGGTTCTATTACCTTGTTAACAAGATCAGTCTGCTGTTCTCTCCTTTTACATTCCATTCTCGCTTAAAAGTGGAGAGAGTGCCACTCGTGCAATGAGGATTTACACAGTGTAGGAACTGTGATGCGTTCACTGACCCATGTAACTCATATAGTAATATAAAATTTGGACAGTAATGTTTCAATCTAATGATGTCACTAGTAAATTGCATTGAAGAATGATGCGTTCACTTACTTCGGTAAACAGTAAAGTCAGTTTAAACAGTGATACGTTCATGTACCTGTGGGGAAAGGTGAATGAATTTGACATCAGCATTGATGGGAGGTGATGAATCCCACCTCTTCTCTTGTGTTTGTTTTTTTTTTTTACAAATGATTGACATATGCTTTGATTATATTAGCATGGAGGCATTATGAGAGCCTCCTGTGTCATTTTGGTCATATCCACTTACAGCTGCACATCAGACTGTGGTTGTATTTCTTGCTGAAGTAATCAAGGTAACATGGGCTATTATTTATGCAAAATCTATGAGCAACAAGCCATAAAGGGAACAACCCAGGAACATAATGTGTGCTTCCAAGTTAGTCTGAAACATTATACTGTCCCCTGGGGAAATATTCCAGAGTAAATGCTGTAGTTACAGTCTTTCTGTTCAAGAGTGCATGCGTGCATGTTTGCATTGATGTGTGTGTGTGTGTGTGTGTGTGTGTGCTGTGGGGGTGGTTCCTCTGGTGGATGACTAATGACTTTGCGTTTGAAAGCAGGGATTGGCTGTGTGTGTGTGTGTGTGTGTGTGAGAGAGAGAGAGAGAAACAAAGATGGAGAGAGGTTTTACTTATTTACTCAGACTTATTTACCATGAGATGGATGCACTCATGTATGTTGATGCACCCTTGAACAACTTTAAATTATCTGTTAAATCGGTCAGTTCACAGACCCAGACAGGCAGGTAGGGAGAAACAATGGAGGAATCTGTTAGCCCTTAATCTTACATTTTACACACACACACACACACACACACACACACACACACACACACACACACACACCTTCAGTTGGACAAATACTGCAGCCTGCAGCACACATCCATCCCTCCGTGTGGTCATACAATGCATTCAGATTTGTCACTGTCAAACCTGTAATTTCAGCAGCAGTCAAAGTAAATTGCCCAGTCTCCCATGGTGCTTTATTAATGATTTACAAATCACAGTGGAGCAGAAAATAGGTACACACATGCCCCAGTGAGCGCTCAGGCCGAGGCGCGTGTCATTCCTCAGCACGGATCTCTCTCTCTGATCGATTCATGTGAAAAATGTGACGCGTCACTGGTGTAATTGTGTGTTTGGAGGTGTAGCTGTGAGTAAATATGTGTTAAATTAAAATATCTTCCTGTTTGAGAGGGTTTCTGTTCATGTGTCCTATGAGTACAGAAAAGATCAGTAGTGTGTGATGTCATTGTCAGTGTTGGGGAGTAACGGATTACATGTACCGACGTTACGTATTTAGAATACAAAATATGAGAAAACTGTATTCCGTTACAGTTACACTCTAAGGAGATGGTAATCAGATTACAGTTACATTGTTAAAATCAGTGGATTACACGACGGTACTTTAAGTGTTTTTTCACGCGTAAAAAATATTTTCTTCTTACAACAAAACATCTTATTTACGGCAGATATCTGACTCCTTATCACTGGTCTCATTGTGTGGTCATATACGTGTGTATGACGGTAAATAGTCATTGGAGTGAGAGCTCTTACCGTCAATACAATATCTTTGAGCAAAGTTTTTGGTTCATGTGAGCAAACTGGACAGAAAGCTGCAGGCGACAGAGAGGACAGAGCAGCCGGACCGATGGGGGTCAGAGTCTGAGTCTGAGGATGAAGCACTGCGTGCTTAATGCTCCTCAGTCGTGATGCCAGTACACTGTTAGCACCACTTAAAGCTAAGGTAGGAGATTTTGAAAACTCAGTGAGAGTCAGCCAGATTTTGAAAGTAAACACACGCCCCTTTCTCTCGGAGCTCACCCCGAAGTCACGCTTCCCAACCAGTCTGTGACTTCGGCCATCATGCACGTACCTCTCTGATGCGCTCAGAGCAGGAAGAGTGACAACCAGCCAATACTCCGTGCAGGGGCGCCTCGTAGGATTGGCTGATGTTTTTAGCGTTTTATAGCTTCCACAGATGATTAATATTCTTCGTTTTAAAGCGAAACTGCCGAACTAATTGGTTGCTATCGGATTGTAAAGAGAAGTTACACTAATTTAACAAAAAGTGCATCAGAAGGAAATCTCCTACCCTACCTTTAAAGGAGTGAACGAATGTGTCGCTTGCAGTAAACTAGTTTTATACATGCGTCTGTTTGATGTACTTACTCAAACACTGTTTCTGTGTGTGTAAAATGAGCTTTGGTTGCATTGTTTAAAAAATATATTATTCTGTCAGTGTATTCAGTAACTAAATACTTTTTAAAAGTATTCTTCCCAACACTGGTCATAGTTACAGGATGCATGGTGGATGCTGCCTGCAGAAGGACAGTCGCTCTCTTTCCCTCCAAAAGAACTACAAACGCCATGAGGGTATTTGACAGCACTGACATTTTCCCTGACAAAGATCTTTTTTATTGCTGTTTCTAACTGCTGAATGGTCACTGAAGTAAAAAAAAATGTGTCCAGCTTGTTTCTGGTAATCGTTCTTCATTTTGGCGAATGTGTGTATTAAAAAGCGCAGCCATCATCCTGACTCACTGTTAATGCACTGTATTGTTAAGTGATACTGTGGCTTTTACCTTTAAATTCCCAGGCCTGTGAGTAATGATGGACTGTTGTCTGCCGTCTCCCTCTCGGGGGAAACATCTTGGATAAACCTCTCACTGAACTCCATTAGTTGCAGAAGCACTCTGCTTAGTGTCAGCTCAGTTATATACCGCGCGGTGTAGATTTGTTTTATGTTTATACTTAATCGATGAGTGTAGTTTTATGTGCCATCTTTTTCTATCAGACACGAGCCCGACCTCTCAGGCAAATTAAACAGTGGGATTGTTTGTCAGATTGCTGTCAATGGAGCTCTGGCATTGATTATAACGTACTTTACAAAAACCATGAAACAAGCAAGCTACAATGGGGCTTTATGCGATGACTTGCTGATGCCTATGGCAGATTTTACATGCATTTAATCATGTTGGGGTGGATGGTGCCGTCATGTATCTGCTGCGGCGAGCGCGCTCACAGCTGTATGGCAGCTGTGGAGCGGCGAGAATCACATTCTTTGACTTCTCCGGTGCCTTCAACACCAATCCAGCCTCTGTTAATAGGTGAGAAGCTGTGGCTGACGGGTGTCGGCGTGTCCACCGTGTCCTGGATCACTAACAATCTGACAGCAGACAGGCCACAGTTCGTCCGGCTGGGTCGTGTCCTGTCTGATGTGGTGGTGAGTGGTACGGGAGCCCCACAGGGCACGGAGCTTTCATCATTCTTGTTCACCTCACCTCACTTTTCAGAAGTTTTCTGAGGATTCTGCAGTTGTTGGGGTGTCATATATTTCTCTACTTCTCATTTTTTTGTAAATATGTTTCAAATATATTTTTTAGTCAGATTAGTGTTGTGTGTTTTACACGTTTCAACCACTTCCTGTAGTCTCTTCCTGCATAAATCAGCTGCCAGACACGTCACCTGTAACATCACGTGACTTCTGAAGAAGACTACAGGAAGTGGTTGAAACATGTCAAGGTACAAACACACAACACTGGTCTGACTAAAAAAACAAAACTTTTACTATATAACTGGGTGAAGACAAAATGAATCTTTTTGAAATATCTATCTATCTATCAATCTTAACAAAAAACAAAAAACGGCAGCAGTGGCTCAGTGGTAGAGCAGGGTTGTCCAATAAACGGAAGGTCAGTGGTTCGATCCCAACTCCCCACATTTCCTCCAGTGCACTCACTGGTGTGTGGCGCTCTTTGCTGGGTTGCCTTAAGCAATTTCCCTGATGGGATTATTAAAGTATTTCAAAATCAAAAAATCTATCTATCTATCTATCCTCTGACCACAGGATGGTGTACAAAGCTACGTAAACATAATTTCAGACTACAATTGTTTTCCTGGTAATAACAAGATACACATGCTTGTCCAGACAGAGTTACAAAAATAAGATAATTTTCCACAGAACACATTTAGGTAGCATGAATATAAAAGCTACTATACAAAGCCTAGTCTATGCACTGATCCAGTGGCTTTGGTCCCAGTAACAATGCACACGCCTCGGCTTTGTGTATGGGCAACAGCTGCTCCGATATCATCTCCACTGCAGATGTTGCAGGTAGGCGTGGATCTGGTTGATAAAGAGGTAAAGTTCCTCTATGCATCTGTCTATTTAACCTGCTTCATGTGGTCACTTTATGTTTTTTGGTGTCAAGCTACCGGCATGCTGCCCTAATGGCAACCTGTGTTAATGTCATTGTCTGCATTGTCAGCTGTTCATAGACAATGGCTGTGTGTAAGTGTAGTTTACATGTAGTTTGTACTGAAGCACTGTTGTTTTTTTCAGCCAGCTCACCAAGTGATGCGACCAGCACACAATAATGAGTCAGAGGTGAATCAGTCATGTGTTAAAAGTGTTTCTAAGGACTCCAACTGCCAGAGAGGAGAGTCAGAATTTCAACTTGTGTTTTTATATTATCTCCAGAAACACTAGGAAAGTTTATATTTTCATGAATTAGTTGTCAAACATTGATTTTCAACACAAGCGTGTGCCCTTTTGTATCTTCCTGCACTTTAAAAGTAGCTGTAACAGATCACGTGTTATTGCAGCACTAAAAATGCAATAGAAGATTATGGATTGCTGTTGACATTTCCTTCTGGTTCTATACACACAAAAAAAATGCACACAGAACAAATCACAAATGTCCCTCAGTGGTATACTGCTCAAATATTCATCAGCACAAATGTGCTCAGAGGCCTCATCTGATCCACTGACGTCCGAGGCCAGCAAATGAGACAAACCCATTCTGGCTGCGCTATTAATGCCTTCACGCTCTCCAAACAGATCCACCTGCACTTCCCTGCATCCAAAACCCAATTTCAGGGCACATCTTTCATAATTTATGTCACTGAAGCGCCCCTGCAAATTGTGTTGTGCATGTGCGTGTGTGTGTGTGTGTGCATTTATATAACCCCAGAAGGGACTCATGGGTGGATGTGACACCAATGTTTTTTTTTCCTGCTTAAAACAGACACAATTATTGTTGCAAAAAAATCTGATAAGAAAAGTCATTCAGTTAATTTAGTAAATGAGTGGGTTGGTGGAGAGAGAACCGGAGGGAAAGTGAGGGAAAAAGATAAAGCCGAAAATGAATTGGCTGCTGGAGAGAGGCTTCACTGTAGGTAATGTGCAGATTTATTTATCGGTCTCTTCCAGTAGCCTCCCTTCTCCCCCCCCCAAGCCATGTCTATCTTTCCTCCTCCTCCTCTTCCTTTTCTTCCACATCCATGCTTTATGTACACAATCAATTATTCAACATGCACTTTTCACACGCTGTACCTCCCACTCTGCCAACTGCATGCCTTGTTATAGGCTCAGATCCACACAGCTACTGCATAGGCTGCAGACAGCACCAGGGCCACGGCCCCCGCTGCTCCAGCCGGAGACCCAACAGGACATCTGCCAAGGTTACATACTGCCTGCTTCTGTCCACTGTGGGTGTATTGATTCAAATACTCTGTCCACTCATGCTTTGAGAGAGAAAAGAAAATCAGTCATTCTTGTTACATAATCTAAAATAGATTTTTTTTGTTCAGCCTGGAAATGGGCTTGTTTTTTTTTTTTTTTTTAGACAGATTGTCTGTTTCAATCTCAGCCTGGCTTTTTATTGGAATTAAAAAGGAAAACATAGAGTAACATCTGTATTTCCAGCACCTGAAAATGACTCAGTCATTGGTGGAGGAAGTACTGAAGCTTGGTACTTTAGTAAAAGGACTATTACACAGCAAAGTGTAGAGTAGCAGTGCTACATCCAACAATCCTACTTAAAGGTAGGGTAGGAGGTTTCATTCTGATGCACTTTTTGTTAAATTAGTGTGACTTCTCTTTACAATCCGATAGCAACCGATTAGTTCGGCAGTTTTGCTTTAAAACGAAGAATATGAATCATCTGTGGAAGCTATAAAACACTAAAAACATCAGCCAATCCTAAGAGGCGCACCTGCACATAGAGTTGGCTGGTTGGCTGCTCGCACCGGAGAGGTACGTGCATGATGGCCGAAGTCACAGACTGGTTGGGAGGCGTGGCTTCGGCGTGAGCTCCGAGAGAAAGGGGCGTGTGTTTAATTTCGAAATCTGGCTGACTCTCACTGGGTTTTCAAAATCTCCTACCCTACCTTTAAGTAAAAGTCTTAGGAACTTACTATTAAATGTACCTACCTATTAAAAGCTAGGTGGAGCCTATTATTTTCTAATAAAGAATGTAGATATGGTAGCGTGGCCGAGCGGTCTAAGGTGCTGGATTAAGGCTCCAGTCTCTGCGGGGGCGTGGGTTCGAATCCCACCGCTGCCAAGACGTTTTGGGGACAGTATAGCAGGTATAGCAGGGTTGTCCAATAACCGGAAGGTTGGTGGTTCGATCCCAACTCCTGTTGTGTGTTCTTGGGCAAGACACTGCGGCGCGCCTTGCTAGTCATAGTATGACACTCCTTGGCAGCAGCCTTAAAGAATTTCCCTTTACTTTATATTACTAATATAATTACTATAATTACTAAAGTATCTAAAATAAATAGATAGCTCCTGGTCACAATATAAGCTTTAAGGTCCAATGTTGCTGGTCTCTCATTACACCTTAATGCAGCTCCCAGGTTCCATGTTACTCAATGTCTACATTTTGCAAGATGCTGCTTAGCAGTGGCTGAGGATTTAAAAAAAAAATAAAAATTTAAAACCCCACTGATGATCCAACCTATTAAAAACTTTAAGATTGGTGAGGATGTTGATGACATTTAAAGGCGCCTCAAAGAGAGCTATTAGGTCAGTGTCACCTAACAACAGGAGACAGAGGGATCACTCTCTCTTGATGAAGCACCCCTTGCTCTTTGCTGAGACTGATCCCGGCTCTTGATTTCACCCAGCTGCACTGCTAAGAATATATTTATCAGACCTCTTGGCTGGAGCTGTCTGTGCACAAAGGCTAATTTGAAATGGCAGAGACAAACAATACTAATGCAGACGATCCAGGCCGGAATAAAAAAAACAACGCCACATGCTATTATCTGTTCTCAACCTCATGTTTGCATCAGCCTGCAATCCTGCACTCTGCTCAGTCTGAAGGAGAGGAAGTAAAAATAGCTTCAGGAAGATGAAAGAGGGCAGAATGAGGGTATAAATGGAACGAAGAGACGTGCTTCAAATCCTAGAATAGAAACAGCAGAAATAATAATGATCACAGGCTCCGTCTGCCCCTGTCACACAGTCTCCTAAAAACATCGACACTCACTCCAACCAGTATGTGAGCACTGTGGGGCGTCACGGCTTCACTTACATGCTCTTTTTTTGTGTTAGACTCTTTGCAGCATAATGATCATAATGAAACTGTAACAGCCATGCTAAAGTTATAGTGTCACAGCACTGATAAAACAATCTGCCTCTTTCAAACATAGTGCATAGTAAACATCCAGCTAATTAGCCACTCCAGACACGAAGGCCAAAAACCTCCCATTACCAGCGTCGCTTCCACAGCCGTCACTGCAGACCGTGCTCACTTTGTTCCTCATCAGCCAGAGCGCGTGGCCTCAGCCTGCTCGTCAATACCGGAATCTTACAGACCTGTCTGTGGCAGCTGTGGTTTAGGTGTGTTGAAAGTGAGTAAATATTACAGTGGCAGCAAGCTGCAGGATCTGTGAACATACCACAGGATCAATAAAGAACATCATTCATCTTAACCTTCTGCCATAGAAATACAGTAAGCAGCAAGAAACATGGAGCTTATTGTGCTCAATGAAATAACCTGTTATCCTTATATCTGTAGCATCCGTTGCCTACAAGTGGCACTCATATACAGCTTTATAATTTACTTAAGGACACCGAAACTGAGGCAGGATTATATAATATTTAATGTCCGATCCTTGTTTTTCTTGAACAAGGTGTTAATGCAACATTTGTATGGCTGCATTTGAAGATTTATACTTTTCTCATCCAACATCTGATCCAGTAATTTTGGTTGGACTTGGTCTGATAGCAAAACTGCACAACCCTATATAAATCAATGGGCCCTGAAAAGAATCCCAGTGCCTGCTTCTGTGGTGTGGGATATTTGTGTGCACACTTCGGGAACACACTTGGGGAAACCAAAACAATCGTGTCAGGGGTACTCGAACCTCAGACTCCTGAGTGGAATCCTTCTTGTTGCATGTACCACCACCATTTCCAACCGACCTCCTAAAGCTGGATCCATTCTATAGAATAGAGAACTCGCTTTAGTCTGACTTTTGTGGCTGTCTGCTATATGATTATATGTTCTGCTAATGTAAACATGTCACACGTTGGGCAACATGTACATATATTCTGTTAGCATAAATGTAACCATATGTCGTATCTGGCAGATGTATAATTGATGAAATGTGGCCATTTTGTTTTTGTGAGTTGTTACAACATGTATAAAGATCATCTTTGAGTAACAGCTCGGGTCATGCACTGCTGGTTTGTCCTTTTCTAATTACAGCCTGGCAGTAGCACTTGAATACTGACTCTGATTTTCATTTTTCCACGATCGGCCGCTTGTGATATCCCACCCAATTCTATGAAAGCAGCGTTTGCATCCATCATTAAAGTCATACCTTTTCCTTCTACTGATGTACTCATACATGTCTTTGATGTCTTTGATAATGCAGATTTAATAACAGCAGCCTGGAGTGGCCCCAGAGACTCGTCTATTCCGCCTCCTACCTAAGCTTTTCATTTGCCTGCAACAGTATCTGCAGTATCCATACACTCACTCGCTCTCTCTCTCTCTCTCTCTCCCTCTGCAGAGGGGTTTCCCAGCACAGGCATTCCCTCGCTCTCTTATCTTTTCTCTTCTGCTGATACAGCGTGACCAGGATTACGCTTTTAACCCAGTCCAAGATGGCTGCCTCCAGCTGCCAGCTCATTCTCTCTCCCTTGCTCTCTCTCTCTCTCTCTTTTCCTGCCTCTTTCGCTCCTTGTGCTGTGTCTGGAACGGCATGAAGAGCAGGGAGTGAGAGTTTAAAAAATACATGACCCTGAAAAAAGAATGACAGTCCAGTCAGCGTTTCTCAACTGCAGCATTCAAACTCTGTGCAAAGACGTACCATCACCCACTATGTGACAACTGAACGTGCTAATTAAAGCCGCCATTCCATCTGTCACTACAGATAAGTAAAAGTGCAGATTGTTTTTTCAGGCAAACTCTCAGTCGGGGTTGCTTTTAGAGGTAGCCCTTTAGCAAACTGCTGCACTGCATTGCTCAGGGTGATGTCCCTGTTTATGCATGTGGATGTGAAAAAGAAAGATAATGCCGAAATAAGAAGTCCAGAGGTCCTCTGTAAGCAAGCTGGAACCTGCTGTAGACCCGACATTTTGCTACAGTATAAGTCACGCAGGTCCTGGTAAAGCTTGGTTAAAATAAATCAATAATTTACCGCGGTTCCAGTAGAAAATGTCTTTTTCATTATTTAGCTTTTTCCTGACTGAAGTAACCCAGATTCTTCCATTTCAAGGCTGCATTTTCAGTGGAGTGACGGAGGAGAAGTACAGACACAGACAAAGGCAGGCGATGTTGATGATTTTGTATTTTAAATTAAATTAAATTTGAAACCTTTATTAGTCCCACAATGGGGAAATTGCTTAAGGCAGCCCAGCAAAGAGCACCATACACCAGTGAGTACACTGGAGG
This sequence comes from Parambassis ranga, assembly GCF_900634625.1. Taxonomy (NCBI): domain Eukaryota; kingdom Metazoa; phylum Chordata; class Actinopteri; family Ambassidae; genus Parambassis; species Parambassis ranga. Next base: position 13,305,778 of record NC_041043.1, read on the forward strand.
CTATGCAGGCAAAGTGTCTTGCCCAAGGACACACAACAGTGACTAGGGAGGAGTTGGGAATGAACCACCAACCCTCCGGTTACTGGACAACCCTGCTATACCACTGCGCCATGTGGTAAGCACTCATAGCATTATTAGTATATTGTAGACATAACTTTATTCACTACTAAACTAGGGATGTCCCGATCAGGTTTTTTGCCCTCGAGTCCGAGTCCAAGTCTGAGTCATTTGATTTTGAGTATCTGCCAATACCGAGTCTTGAATACGTTCAAGATTCTCTATAATAGCAAGTCCCTCATTGCGGCAAAACGTGTGTGTGTGTGTCCAGAGCGCCACGCTAGGTGATTTCAGACGCGCAGCATCGAGACCTTGAACCCAGGACCTCTCGCACCAAAACCAACTGTCATACCCCTACACTACAGGACACAAAGCCACCTTGCACAGAAGGCGTTAACTTTGAGAGCCCTAATAAATATATATCCGAGTCCTGATCGGAAGGCAACATCCGATTCCGATCGAGTCTGAAATCACGTGATCGGATCGGGACATCCCTGTACTAAACCCCAAAATAGGGATATATGGAACCCATAGTCTCTGGAGTAAGCTTTGTGTACCTGCCAACCACAGACATGCAGGCTTTTATAATATTTTATTTTATATAAATAATATTTTTGCAAACATATTTCTCAACAGTCACATATTTGTTATAAAGGGGTGTGTAGGGAGGACCACAAGATTCAACATTTGGAAAAAATACAGAAAGGTACACAAGGCTAAAGAAACAAACGAGCAAACTACGATGATGTTACACATGTTATATTTACGTTATTATGATAGAATTGCCTGAAAACTGCTTCAATCACCCCAGAAATACATAAAGCCGAATAGCACAGGAGAGCCACCACCACAGGACTCAGCTGTTCAACGTCAACTCTGTTGATGTCCACATCTTAGACAGACAGGACAGGTGGAGTCAAGGAGTCACATGCTCACAGCAAGAACAATGGGCTGTGCACCTGTCCCCCCTCTGCTGTCTCATAGTCATTAGCCAGTTTTGTTAGACACACCAGACACAGTCAGTCAGAAATTTAGAGCTATTGTTTGTAAGTTTCCCACAAGGACCAGTGTCCTTTAAATTTAGTGCCACCTCACTGTGGGGATGCAGACTGGAACACCTCACCCTGCAGGTGCTCAGGCTGTTTGTTATGGTAATATGGCTCTCTATGCAGATATGTGAAGGACTCATTCCAAGCTAACAAAAACATAATTGACATGTAATTACAGGTAATTATACAGTAATGAAAGCATAATTTCTGGCAAAATCTTGCAAAAAAATATACAGGTGTGTTGCTTAAATTGCTTAAAAAATGTGAGATCTTCATTCATTCATTCTGTGCACAAGGATAAATCATAGCTTTCCTTTTAATTGCTGTGTGTGGCTGCACTCCCTAAATGATGTATGCTCAAAAGATCTGTTCATCTTTTGAAACGAGAAGTGTGTGCTCACACACTGTGGTTCTCTGGCTTCTATTCATAATCAGGCGGTATAGTAACCAAGCATTGACACAGCACAAAGGCACGCCCACACGCACCCACACACACACGAGCAGATGGTGCGTGAGTGTGTGTTGTTTGTGCATGCTGTCCGTGAATATCTGCAGGATTATGCGCGGGTTACCATGGCGACATGCTGCTCCCCAACAAAGTCCTGATGTTGAGACTCTGTCTGACACTTTTAAATGAAGGGAGTGAAGGAATGAAGGACGTGAACGAGCAGGAAAAAAAAAACGTGTGGGAAGCAGAGAAGAGCAGGAAGATAACAAAGGTTTCTACATGACTTCTGCTGTACTGAACAACTGCTAATTAAAATGATACTGGTACAAACATACCCTGCAGTAAAATGTTCAGTTTGTGTTGTTCTCTAATGGCATTATATTCCCCTTCTTTGCTTCATAAAAGCTGCTACCCAAATTGTAACCTTAATAAGGCTGATTTTTCGCAGGTAATCTATTGATCGGTGAGGGATCAGGGTGTGAAAGTAATTTTCGGAACCCCGGTGTTCGTCAAAGTGGAGATCAAAGCAGGCAGCTGGAGAGTGAATCTAAGCAGGCTGTTTATGGCATTAAAGAGAAGCGGCTTTGTGCGAGCTTAACACACCCAGTCTGCACACTGACAGCTCATGTTACTGAGGATCACAGTGTAAAGCCATGCATTTGTAAGCAGCAGGTTAAACTCATGCAGGGATAAGAGTACCTGTACAGATGCTCTACAAGTACAATGGCATCAGAAAAACATACACGTTCAAGGAGTAAAGAAGAGTTATGGTGGGTCTTCAGGCAATATTAAGCAGTGCAGGTGGTGCCAGCAGTTTGCCATTAAATTTATCTTCCTTCTGTACACATACTGGGTGCTATCGTAGCTACCTTTTGGGACCAATGACTGACCTTGTTATAATCATCCACAAAGAACTAGAGAAAAAAAACACAAAGGCACAAAAAAATGACGACAGACTGATGCAACACACCCACAAGGAGGTGCAATGTGAAGAGAGACAAGAGATTCACAAGAGACCGAGAGACAAGTGTCCACACACATCAAAACAAAGAGTATTCCAAAGAGGGGGACATCAGAAAAGAGAGACATTACATCTAAGGTTCAAAATGGGTACGTTTGGAGCCATTTATAAATATCAGAATATTAAAACATATGTTTAGTTTTTTACTTAATTGAATATGACAGAGGCAGTATAGATGTCTGTGAAAAGTTCCACTAAAGAACAGAATTTGGTTAAACAATCCAGATGTAAAGGTGAAGAACAGCCTGTCCGCCCAGGGAAACAATGAGTTTGATGTTTCTTTGGTGCAGGTTTTCAAAAATGGAAAAACCAAACAACACTGGGTGAAAACTAAACAGCTTGCGGTGTCAGGGGCACTGAAACCCTAGACTCCTGAGTGAAAGTCCACCTACCTCCACCACCCCCAACAAACCTCCTTATGCCGACTCTGGTAGCTGCATTGGTGACGCGATCAGACGTCAGACAGTGCAATCACACGTTCCTTAAATGTAACATAATAACATAACGCTGTATTTCGGGCAATATATCCACATGTTTTGTATCTGGCAGACGTGTTAACGACCAAAACGTTTAGTGAGGATGTGTTGTAAATGGAGGCGATGTTCAGGCCCTCCGGCAACACTGCTTTTAAAAACAGACATGATTCTGCATGGACTCCTCTAAAAAAACACTCTCAGTTCATCACTGCATCCACAAACCAACAAACTAAAACTCATACAAACCAGATCCAGAGTCGTCTTTCTGCTTTGAGATCACTTTGCTGATATCAAATTTAAACTGATTCTGCAAAACATGATAAATATAATATGTAATATTTATCATGTCTCAGTGTCAACATCCAATTTGGTGTTTGAACCCTTTCAAGTTGGATCTACAGCATGGTGATGTTTATGGCGATTACATTCAATGTCGAAAAAGGAAGGTTGGCTGTTTTGTGACGAGCACTTGAGAATGGCTTTAGACAGTTTCTGACATAAATATGTAAAAATTAAATGTACTGTATATGAAACATCTACACACACACACAAAGCTGGGACTCGTGGGCAGTTTGTCTCAGTGCTGTCTGTTATCGCTCACAGAGCATGTTGATTAAACAACTTTTGACACTTGTTTGGGAGCAGTTTGACAAATCACTTGAGGTTCGCAGCAGGCCTGAGACAGCGCTACCACAGAGAAGCAATATCTTTGATAATATTTATTTGCAAGTCAAATCATCCTAATGGCCTTTGTTCATTTATTTATCTGTGCTTTATATAATGGCAGTGTGACTCCTCTGATGTATGAGCCAGAGCTGAGTGGGCAGCTCAGATCCATTACCCATCTCCTAATGCAGGTCTTTCTCTTTTTATGCAGTCATTTATCTCAGCCTTCTTCTTCTACTGTATAAGTCAACAGCGTTCACTGCAAAACTGCAGATGAGGAAACGCTTGCAGGCAGCTTATCATCCGTCACAACGACAACAGAGGCCCAGGCAGGTTATGAGGAGCCGGGATATGAACTTTGCAACATGTAAGCTGCATCACTGTCACATCCTCTTCTCTTCTTTCTCTGTGCATATGCAGCCTTCAGCCTGTTTCAGTTGCATCGCGCTTTTCCCCCCGGCATAAATAAAGTGTCGGTACTGCTGATATACTCTTCTGACTGACATGAACTGGCCAGTGATGCAGGACGACATCATACACTAAGTCTTGTTTTGATCTGAAAGACTGCAGTTGCAGCTGATTGCACTTGTTTCCATAAAACAGGGAGCTGAAAAGCTGATGTGTTGCAATGATTCCCAATTAAAAATGCAATATTATCAGCATATCTGCACCATCGGTCACCATCTGCATCTATCCATCTATCTATCTATCTATCTATCTATCTATCTATCTATCTATCTATCTATCTATCTATCTATCGTTTTGCCCAATCATGGGCCAGATACAGTCGCAAAAGTCCATGTAAGAAGGTAGGTCTATGCAAGGCTAATTTTTAGAAATTTAGTTTCTAATCATGGCTAAACTTGGCACAAAGAACTACTGGTTAAGGTTAGGCATTAAAAACTAGGTAAGTGGTTTGGTAAAGATCATCTTTAAACACACATTTTACAAGGGAAACTCGCTCCGCCGCACAGTCATCATTTTCGGCTACCATAGGTATTGGTCCTCGCCCCCATGGACACGTAGCGATGCGGCTGGAGAATTACACAGACATGTTCTGTTTTCACAGACTGAACTATAGACCTCATGTTATGTTTTCCTGGTGAGGACGGGCTGACTTTCACCTGACAGGAAGTGTTTTTAGGCTTCTAAAAGCAGGTCAGCTTATAAGCTCTGATCATGCAATAACATTTTCTTCTACCCTCTTAGAATAGATCACCGCATGCATTATGCTCCTTCATTATTTCTTTGTAAAGGATACATTGTATTGTTTTCTGTTTTTGTCAAAGGAAATTATGATTCATATAAACCCACATGGATGACCAATTAAAAAGTAATCATTACATTTATATCTATATTCCCTGCTGCCAACACAGGGATAAATGAACAGAATTTGGCAGTGCATAGTTTCATAGTGTTTTGTGGGAAACCAAAAAAAAAACACAGTGGATCAGTGACAGACTTCTCCTCCGCTGTGCCTCAGAGGGTTTCTCTTTCTCTGAATGAATCTTTCATGGTTTGCTGCTTGTGATGAAAATAATACTAGTAATCATATTGGCAGGATGGTGCGTATGGGCCACAGGTGTCCTCTCAGTGTGCGATAAGATAAAACCGCCTTTAATAGTGCAGCCTGATGCTTCTGTTTTCTTTGCTAGAACAGCGAGCGCTCTCGACTTTAGCATGTACAACAAAGAACAAAGCCCTCGTGATCACCCAGAAGGCATTAAACCAACGCACATGGCCTTCTTGTTGTATAAAGCTCATGGTCCAACATCTAATAAAGAAATGAACACTCCACCATATTCATTACAATTCCCCTTTATGCATTACTTTTGGTATCTTGTGGTTTATTAAAGATGAGCACATTGCTACAGCCCCTCCGGAGGATGAAGATTAATCCTACACATGTAATGACTTTCATTGTGTGGGGGACAACTGGCAGGTAAAAATCACACAATGTGGAGGGATGAGCCCACATGTAATTACAATTATTCCTTGTGGTCATTAGCAAAAAAAAAGGTAAGGAGTCCACGTAAGAGAGGTCATGCCTTTTAATTAGAAAGAATAGTGATTGCACCTCTCTTGGTAAGACATCTGTGACACCCAACGTGTGTGAGAGAATTCGGACAAAATCACTTTCAAACTGAAGAAAGAACCACAAGTATTTGACTTATGTCCCAGACCTGCACTACACTGGAGTGTTTTTTTTCAAGCTCAGAGGTTAATTTTATAAATACCCTGTATTTGTCTAACAGCCGTGAACTGCTCCAGGCCGTATCCGCTAAAGTTTTGCATCGTTTAGTCATTTCATCCACACGGAGCCGGCGTTTCAGAAGTTGTCGTGAAAACGCCAACTTTTAAAAACGTTGTTTCCATGTCTCCATGTGGAAACGCCCAAAACGCTACTTTTCTGAAACAATGACACAGCTCCATCTCCCCCTCAACCCGCATGCGCTCACTCGGACAACAACAAACTACAGAGCTTGTTTTTGCTTTTACCAGCAAAATCTTCTGCTCCTCTGCTAACACAGCCAGCAGCAAGTGGACAATAACTAAAAAGTGTATAGATCCAGGTTATTCTGTTTAAATCGCACAAGTTTTGTGTGCTTGTGTCTTCTTCTCCGTTTATGGAGTGCTATGGAGGGCGTTACAGCGCCACTCACAGGCCTGGTATATGTACTTAGGCGTTTTCAGTGGTTTGTGTGGATTTGTGTGGACACACATGTTTACTGAAATGACGCCATCTTTACGGAGAACGTTTTGAAAACGAAAACAATGTAGTCTCCATGTGGATGGGGCCTAAGTGTCGGCTCAATGAACCCAGCAGGACCAGATAATCTGCAAAATGCAGGGGTGCAATCCTGGGCCCTAAATCTGACCCTATGTCCCCTGTAGCTCCACTGAGAAATTCTGTCATTTATCTTATTTATAATTTTCCCCCTAACAAATCAAAAGAAAAGTTTACCTGGCAACAGGTCAACTACAGATAGTCTTCACGTCAGCATTTTGAGTTACTAATGATGGAAGAAGACCCTCTGTCGTACAGTATCTACACAACCACATGATCAATTCAGTAATCTAGATTCCAAACAAATCCAAAGAGCACTATTGGATTTACCGGCTGTGCTGTGACAGCCAAACTGCAATATCATGACATTTTCACTAAGGAAATACGGAGAAGACTAATAGGAAATCCAGCAGAGATGGATGAGTACTGGAACTGCTGAGCTTCAGCATTCATGAGGAGACATCCTCCACTCTGTTCCAACAATGAAATCAAAGTCGAGAAGATAAATGAGGGAGAAAGTGCCATGGGAGACTCAGCCATTGATCCAACAGAGAAACAAATCTGTCTTCCTTTCTGTCTGCAGGGATCAGAGTAATACAGTACAGATCACCTGCGGCGGACTGTCTGTTACTCTGTCAAGTTTCTATAAACCTGCTGCCTTTTCATTTGTTCACATCAGTCCTTATATCCGTGCCAAGCCACGGACACCGGTGGCGATGAAATACTGAGGTATTTAGTTTTTATTACTGGTAGTAATTTCTGTTTTATGTCTTACTTATTTTAGAGGAAATACATGCAAACATAATATATCCAAATAAAATATCAATATGTCATCTTGTGGCCAGCACACGTGGTTGGGGAAATCTCAAGAGGATCTGTCTTTCTACAGAGGCATTTTCAAATATCAACTCGCTTTTGTATGTTATCCTCTGTTCATCTCAACATCCCATGGGGACATATTGCCGAACATCATCTGGTCATGGGACCAAAGCAGCTGTAAAACTTTGTGTGAGGAGGTAGGACAGACTTTCACTCAGGAATCCGGTGAAGGAGTCATCACATCACAAACGGTTCGTTTTCACCCCCTGTTAAGCTTTGTTTTCTCCTTCACAGAAGAATTTGGCATAAAAACCTGCTGGTTAGGGTTTTAAGTATAAACAGGATAAGAGGTTATGTAAAGATCACTTTAAAACACACTACTTCATAACACATTTTAGCCATTCCGTTGTGTAGTCACCAATTTTAGCTGCTGTATGAAAATGTACAGATGCAGCTGGAGAAATCCACGCACGTGTTCATGTCTCTGTCTAACACAGTTTACTGTAAGAATCTGTCGTCCATTAGTTAGTGTAGTTTTGCACACGTTCCTATGAAACAGTGCTTAAGTGGGTTCACTGATCAGTGTGAAAGGGGCTAAAGGAAGATCCAAAGCATCCCCTGAAAGCACATGTTTTATTGCCAGACTATGTATTCCGAACCTATCTTCATGTCTTGATACCAAATTGAAAGTATCAGCATAACATAATACATGAAATTACACATAATTAACACTGCAAATGAATATGAAATGAAATGTAAAAAAAAGTGAAAATGGAATGAAAATTATATGTAATAAAGTACATCAAATTAAGTGGTAGGCTGTAGCAGCAACCTTAGCATAGCAACTTTCTTTGAGTGTGACATTAATTCAAAACAATCAACCACAATAATAAATCATAAACATATAAAATCACAACAAAACTTTTCTTTGTTTATCCTTGTATGAACTTAGAAGTGGAAACCACTACATCTAATCTACACCTAGGTGGCGTTCAAGTGTTCGCGCCTTCAGTGCAACAACTGGTACGTCCAGTAAGTGATAATATTAATACGTTTTATATACACAAGCCGACACTCCTCCATGACCTGGAAACACCTCCAAAAAAAGCAACATACAAATCAGATTGTAACTGATTTTTGGCAATAGGAACAATACAACAAACTGCTGGCAGAGTGTTTGTAGCCCGGTCTAGCACCCTCATGTTACTGCACTTAATAAACACACAACAACTCGTGCGTCATGTTCCTCTGCATTAGCCATCACCACCAGAAGCCACAAGCAGCACCAATATAACCAGTAATGGTGTCCTTAAAGGTTCTTCACGTAGACTAAATTATGTGTCATTTTCAAGATGTGGTCCAGTCAATATTCCATCAAACTGTAAGAGTGTAGCGACGGAGGAATGCACAGTGCTGTTTACAGCAGGGGGGAAAAATACAACAATTTAATGCCTGCCATGTGTAGGGTCTAAGTGTATGAATGGAGAGCGGGAGAGAGCACAGAATGCCGTACTTTCATTAAAGCTGACATTGATTTTCCTCATGCTAAGAGCCTGTGTCGTGCAGTAGCAGGAACAACATACAGTTCAGTGTGTGGATAGCGGAGGGGGTTAAAGCCATGCATTTAAATAGTTCACATTTAGTGTACATACAGGGACGATGGGTGTATGCTGGGATGTGTAATGACTGAATTTTGATGTGCTTGTTTACTTCAAGCAGGAGCTCACAGGTGAAATCAGCACTTAACAGATCTACCTTTAAAATATTTATTTTTATAAAACACATACAGTCGCTTTGCCACATTTTGATTATGCTTGTGTAATGTGTCTTTCATTGTTGAGGAAACAGGGGGCCATGGGACTCCTGCCTCCTCAGGATTGTGTCAACAGAGGGTGAGGGTGAGTCTGTATGTGAACATCTAGGTCTAGCTCGCCAACATGTCACAGGGCTAGTTAGTAACCTGTAAATGTTCTTCAGCTATCACAACTTCATCATGGCTCAAAAAACAATCTCTGATCTCTTTAACCCTTTCAACCACACAGCCCCTGTGGGGCTTTTGCATGCACCCAACAATAAAAGCCATAAAACACTGTACTAACCATGTAAAAAAATTATCATATTGCATATCAAATTAAACAAGAGAAACTCTACTACAAGCACATATAAGTCATATTTACACATGTTAAACATAACTTCAACACCGTGCAAATCAGTTATCAGTCATCAAAATAAAACTCTCATATCAAAGTCGACCCACTTGCCACATGGTTACTGCTAGCTCTGTGATACTTCAAGTCACACAAACAAACAAGGTGTCATATGAAAGCTGAGACTTTCCCAATTGACACTGTTACATTTGTTTTGCTATATTATAACTATTTGGTAAATTAGACTATATTGGTTTCAAAGCCAAACTTTTGAGTTTTACATCAAGGATGATGTATACAAATGGAGTAGGTTGCCATCTGTTTTCCTCTCTCAACATAAACCCATTATTACACACTCAATGTCTCCCAAAAAGCATGCGTGCTAATATCAGCGGGTAGCCGAGAGGTATTCATTTATCTGGGTTCTCACTGCTCTGCATCCAGGCGGACACACATCCACTGCTGCAGCCAATAAAGCAATTGGTTCTGCTGCAGCTCGAGGACAACAGGCAGAGGTATATCTGCCTCTAACAGACAGCTGGACTGGGACTACAGTACATTAACACTGTGAGCGCACACAGGCAGATCACTCTCAATTATATTTTCAAGTGAAACCTCATTCATCCAAACCTTAGACTTCAAAGCCTACTGTAATCCATGGCAATGAACCTCAGAGAAGGTCAGGATGCTCTTTGTTTAAACTTAAAGCTTTGAAATGAACAGAACTGCAGTTCATTATAGTCCTCTCACAGTGAAAACTCTGGCAACCAAACGTCAGGATTCAAACTGAGGACAGCTGAGCAGAATCTTGTTGAAAAGCTGCTGGACTTTTCTGAGATTTCTTTCTCGTATCCAAACAAATTGTATTTCCGTATATGGCGTATTGACGGAGGAGGCCAAAAGACAAGGCTCTCGATTTAGGAGTCGATTTACATTCCTACCCTCACCTATGATCAACAGCTGTTTGCAAAAAGCAAAGGGTGTTGCAGATACAGTAGCCTGAATAAGTGGTCGGACTCTCCTTTAGAGATAAGGTCAGGTGCTCTGTCATCTGGGCAGAGCTTGCCACGCAACTGCCAGTCAGGGGGGCCCCAAGCCTCAACAATCTTTTAGCTAGAGCAGTGGCAACATGCAAAGTTTTCCAATGAGAGTACAGGTGGCCACTGCAAGTGTCAGATTACTTATAACATATACTGGTGAAGGGCGCTTGTTGGAGGCAGTGTTAATTTTGGCAGCAATTTCTGATTTAGTTTTTATTTTAGTCTTGTGACTAAAATGTCATTTGATTTTAGTCATGTTTTAGTCATCAACATTTTTTAACTTTTAGTCTAGTTTTAGTCGACTAAATATCAAATAATTTTAGTCGACTAAATCTGCCGTGGATTTAGTCGACTAAAATTCTATGATATATATTTTTTCATGAAATAATTAAGGTTTGATTGTGCAATAAAACAGGCACAGCTTTAACGTTATTTGAAACAAACACCTCTTTATTTAATTGCTATGACCTTTTCACAAAAGAACAGTGAACAGTGAGCTGCTCTCCCTGAATACACTGTTCAGTCATGACCTTCTTCATGAATACTCCATAACTACAGCAAAATACTTCAGTGACAACTTAGAAACAGGTCGCATGCTGTAAAACCATCAGCAGCGGTGTCTTCATTTATAGATTTTGTCACGTGTATCTTTGAACGGAAGTTAAGACGACTCGTCTGCAAATGTCGCTTCACGTTTATTGTGTTTTAACCGCTGACAGTCGCTCCGCACGGTTTATAAACCGTCTTGTTTGTCTTGAAATTAAACGTGTCCGTGTGTCTGTTCTCCCGTTTTGTGTGACCATGCATGAGTACGCCTTCTTCCAGCATCGCGGGGCAACGTCCTGACGCAGAGAGATCACTTCTGATTGGCTCTCTGCCGCCATCTCCTGATTCGTCCCTCCCTTTCCACAAACAAAATTTGATCTGATTGGATCTCGTCTCCATCAATAATTTCGTCTCGTTTTTATTCGTTGACGAAAGTGTCAATCCATTTAGTCTTCGTTTTTGGCACCATGCGTTAGTTTTTATTTAGTTATCGTCTCATTTTTATCAGCAAAAAAAGGTCGTTAACGAAAACTATGACGAAAATGATTCGTCAACAAAATTAACACTGGTTGGAGGGGCCTTCTGCTTTTATTTATTATTTATTTTTTCTTGGTATCCTCGTTGAGTAGCTGGGGTGTAAGGTCTGGGCCTTCCCTGCTTAGACTGTCCTCTGTGACCCAACCCCTAGATAAATAGAGGAAAATGGATGGTAAAGCTGGGGAAATTGCTCTCATCTTGGACAGTGGTTGAGTGTTTTTGCGTGCCACTGCTGAGAAGAAAATGACTGACTCACTTCATCACAGAGCGTGTCAGCAACAACGCAAACTACATATTGTTTATGGGATGTGAATATAGCATTTCTGTCTCCAGAAAGCCACTTATCATCCAAACCACCGTGCTGGAAACCATTTCGCCCCAGCACATAAATTGCTTATTGATATTCCTCGTGCTTTGTATTTCATAAAATATTGTCATATGGAGCGTCTATTTTGATGTTTTTATTCCCGACGTTCACCGTGATTATGGGATTTATATCTAGGCAGGGAGCTGCAGCACAGACCTATTTATGGGACTGCGTGTTGTTTCACATGAAAAATGGGCACGAGGCCGGCTGTGGATATGGGTCCTTTACATACAGCAAAATATGTAAAGCACATAATCTCCAATGTTCCAACAATGTTCCAACAACCAGATGTTCTCAGGATTTTGTTCTCATTATATCATCATTTCTTACAAATGTACCGAGCTGGACTGGAGAAGATGCATCAAACAAACATGGAGACAGACCGGTGAGGACATTTTCCTCCTCTCACTTTCTTCCCACACATTCCTACCATCATTGTGAACAGAAAGAAACACTACCCAAGGCCTTAAATATTATTAGTCTCAAAATGAAGAAGAGAATCAGTCCTTCGGCCGGGCACTGTGTGTGTATACAGGCGCCCTTGTTTTCCAACAACTATACAGAATGTCCTTTTGCATAAGAACTGAACTATTAATCACTTTTAGAGGGTGAAATTATTCTTAATTAGCTGAAAACCCAGAACACTCTGATCTAGTTTCTCCAGAGAGGGACGGAGAGACAGTCTATAGTTAAAAAAAAAAGAGAGTGAAGAATCACTAGGGCGAAGTATAAGAGAGAGTGAGAAGAGAGAGAGAGAGAGAGTGAGAAGCAGAGAGGAAGTACCACTTTCCCATTAATTAGAGTTTCTTTGTGGTGAAGAAGAGCTGTGAAGTGGATGAGTAAGTCTGAACAGGGCTGTCACACAGTGCTGGGTGTTTTGATGTGTAGCCATAGTGACGAGACCTTGGGCTGAGAAAATAAAAGGAGTAAATATGGTGGAATCCATCAGAATCCAAAACAAAACAAAACAAAACAAAACAAAACAAAACAAAACAAAACAAAACAAAACAAAACAAAACAAAACAAAACAAAACAAAACAAAACAAAACAAAACAAAACAAAACAAAACAAAACAAAACAAAACAAAACAAAACAAAACAATGGCTGGCTTGATATTGAAGATGATCTCCAATTTTTTTTGATTTCCCAAAGTATTTCTGATTCTAAATAATCCATTTAAAGTCTTACATAACATCTAAAGGATTTTTGACATCAACACATACATAAAAATGCCAAAATTCAGACCTTTTTGGGAACTTTTGACGGACCTGACCAGTACCATAACGGGTAAAAACCTTGTGTCCTAGAGCAAATTTTCTCAGATATTAGAGCATTCAGTCCTCCAGTAAGAAACTGGAACAATGAACCATATGCAACATCTTAGAGTAATTATTACATTACTTTATGCAGAAAATACTGAGGTCTTGGGGACTTTCAAACCATGGATGATGGATAAATGAGCCTATCAAGCGAGCACGGTACTTAGATGAATAATGAGTAACATAAGAGTTTAAAAAGCATTTAGATACTTATCAACCAAGTAACACAATCAAATACTATGTTGCCACACTTTAAATAAGTCATGCTGATTTTTCTTCCACCCCAAAGCATCACTTAGTTATATGTACGGTTCTCTGTGCGCCACTCAGACAGAAGTACCTCTCATAAAGTCCTCCTGAGCTTCTAGCCCTTAAACAGATACAGGCTCCGATCCTGACCCCCTCCTCCCCCCTATCAGAGGGGGAGTTAAGTGTGAGGAAATAACTTCAAGTGAGGACACTTGCAGAGGTAATTTGCCTTCTTTGGAATTCATTATGTAATTTCCTCAAGACATGCAAGGCTCCTTTTACTACGACTTTCTCTCAGAAAATGAAGCCGTGAAATAGATAGACAGTTTTTACCATCCTCTCTTACAGTGTGCGGACAAGTACAATGGTTGTCATCATGATCTAAATCTGAGAAATTATGAGTTCAGTGAGAGGTGAATATTTTCATTGTAGATACCACTTTGTCAACATACAGTTCTAAAGTCTAAAACAATAGAGATTGATTTTTTTTGACCATCTATTAGTTCAGGCAGTGGGCAGTAGTGACTGACTGAGCCCACAAATGTCAGCACAGCAGAGATCAAAGTTAAACAAAGCTGACCTTTCAGCACACCCCTGCAGACAATTCCCCAACACCCTCACAGTTACATACATTTAAACACATCTAGGAGTCCTGTGGATCGTCTAACAATATAAGGCCATTTTCACTAAAAATATGCAGCATTGCTGGCAGCCTGAGGTATTTAATAAATGAAAAATTCAGCTTAAAAAACTCAGAAGACAATGCTACACTTCAGACGAGATCAAATCTGACTGTTAGCTAACTTATATCCACAGAAGAGTTGATTAAATAATCCCATTTTGTTATGTAGGGTGATCAACCGGCTAGTTTTCCACTACCACAGTGTTCAGTGTTGGGGAGTAATGGGATTACATGAACCGACGTTACGTAATTAGAAAACAAAATACGAGTAACTGTGTTCTGTTACATTTACAATGTAGAGAGATGGTAACTAGTTTACAGTTACATTGTTAAAATCAGTGAATTGTGCAACGGTACTTTCAAGAACTGCATTTTCCACCTGCCAAAAAGTGATTGTGGCCTCTAAAGAGTGCCTGAGTGGTTATTTCTGCCTCAAACTAACTTGAAGTCATTCTTGTCTGTGATATTTAACAGCTTGTCCTCCAACCAGTCCATCTGTTCGTGCCCTTTAAAGGGCCAATACACCTCAAAAATTGTTGTTTTCCACCTGCCAAAAAGTGCCTGAGTGGTTCTTTCTCCTCCCTGACCTAACTCTGTATAGATGCTCTATTTCTAGTTGACTTAAATAACTTGCTAAATGTTTCTTAGCCCTAACATTACTTGATGAGTTGAACACTTCTAAGAAAGCTTTTGCACTGTAGCTTTAAAAAAATGCCCCAAACAGGAAACAAACCGTAATATCCTGCGTGACCATTTGATGTTAATCTGACCTAGCCTGTACCCTTTTCTCCTCCCTATAATTAATCCTTTGTCATTACGTCTCCTGGGTTTTTGCTCCCCACAGACAACAGTCATAATTGTTATGGCCTCTGGATGACTTTATGTGGAGATCAGGTTATTGACTGGTTGTTATATGAATGTGGTTGATGCAGCTCAGCTGCTCTCACCTTACAGTTAATTGTAGGAGATGATACACAGTGCAGCTCTAATAAATCAGTAGCATGAGATCTCTGCCTCCGTTCCTCCTGCTAAGCATTATTGATGGTTGTGTGAGACCAGAAACTAGGCCATGTTTTCATTCAGCCGATGAGACTGAAGGGGGGGGAAAGTGCTGATTGAGGGGATATGAAGCTTGTTACATACTCCACCAGAACAGAGAAACTTGTTTTTTGCTCTCGGCACTCTGAGAAGAAAATGGCGTCACTTTGTTGTCGGAGCGCTGCTTTGGGAGCTCTGGCAGCTTGTTCTCCACACATCGCCTGGGCAGAACTTTTTTCTTGGTCGTGTTCGAGAACTACTGTGTGAATGGGCGAAATTTCAGAGTGGGCGGGGCGAGAAGCAGAAAAGCTTCTTTAGGTTGAACATTAAAGGCTCGTTATCATCCCTCATTCAGGTGAACAGATATTTGGGCAATATATAATAGTGGCAACATCTTCCTCCTCCTCTGCTTCAAACATGTTCACCTAAACTGCTGCTTTTGCCGTTGATCAGCAGCGAAACATCTTCAAAACCTGTGTGACATGTGCTGGAGTGGGAGAGCACTATGAGGAGTTCTACACATACGTTTCTTGTGAAGTAAGAAAAGTCCGAATCGAACTTTGTTCTTGTTCTTTTCACCTCGGGAACATGCACAGATTTTTCTGTTGTCATGGAGTAATAATGAATTATTCTTTCACACCACATTCACACAGTGGCAGTGGTAAGCTACCAGTGGTAGCCACAGCTCCCCAGGGGGAGACTGAGGGAGATGTGGCTGCCAAGGTGCGCCTACGGCCTCTCCGACCACCGCCGATTCATTCATACGCATTCATACAACAGTGAGTGCACTGGAGGCAATGTGGGTAAAGTGCCTTGCCCAAGGACACACAACGATGACTAGGGAGAACTGCTGACCTTCCGGTTATTGGACAACCCTGCTCTACCACTGAGCCACTGCTGGCCCCACTGAGCCACTGCTGCCCAAAGTAAGTGGAGTAAGTATCAAGCTTTAGTCTTAATTTATGAAGGCATAGAGACAGACAGGCAGACAGACATGCAGACAGACAGACAGACAGGCATGCTGTTTGTATATGCATTAGAAAGCTGGGGTCTTACCAGCTGTGAGTATGCTGCTGGAGGACAGCACACTAACCCACAGTGGAATTCACTATAAAGCTGAACATTGCAGGGCAGCCACAATGCATTTCAATCAGCTCTAACTTCTGTGTGTGTGTGTGTGTGTGCATATCTCTGCATCATCTGTGTGTTTCTCTGTTTCAGTGCTGCACAAAAACATGATGCGACCCTGACTTCACACAGCTCTTGTCTGTCACCTCAGCACACTTCTTTGGTTAAAATAAACAGCGTTTTAAAAAGCTTGCAGGCGTGTGTGTGTGTGTGTGTCGGAGCTGAACAATTTTTGCAGATATTCATGGATCTCAGTGTTTGGAGCGCATACTTCAGCTCTGAGGGCACTTGAGTTTAGAAAATTGAAGAGCTGCTATAAAGCAGTTTCTTTTTCCACAGTTGATCTGCTGCTGTCAAAATAAATAGGAGTGTGGAAGGTCCCGGTTAGAACTTAAAACCTGTTTTACTGCACTGTTCCTGGAACCTTTAATATATGTATGCTGTGTATGTTCTGGTTCCGTGTCCTACCCACAATTCCCTGTCTAGTTGGTCCAAATTCTATCCAGTCTATTCTTCAGTGAATACACTCCATCATAAAGTCTTATTTCTACAGTGTGATTCATTTAGTGTGTAGTAGTAGTGTAGTGGTGTGCAGTGCAGGTGATTTGCACACACTGCAAATTAACAGATGAGCTAACAAGGTGTCATCAGTATCCATGGTGTTTATGCCTGGCAGTGGAGGGTGCTGCATATGTCTCACAGTTTACCTGTTCGTTTATGCTCCTGCAATGAGAATCCTCCTCACAGGTGTACGTGTGGCTCAGGGGAAGAGATAGCATGAGATTTGGGATTCACTTGTATATGGAAATGCGCTTGAAATATGATCTGTAAGAGTGTACAGTACAATAATGAACTATAATCAGTCAGAATATATTATTTTGGACCTGAGATTTATGACATTGGCAGTGTGCACAGATGGGCTTATTAAGGGGTTAATTGCTTTGTCACCTCCCTCTGATGCATTTTCCATTTTTAAATAACCTTTGAGGGGGAAATTAGCATGTCGGTTAAAAAACAAATAATCACTTTCATAAACAACAGATTATCCTGTTGTTAGACAAATTTATAGACATTAATTTGGTTTTCTAAATGGATTGATGTGGCTGAAGATCAGCCTGAAGGTGAGAGAAGTAGCACTGTGACTAGAATATTGATGGTTTGAATTCTTAGACCATCTGTCTGTCTGTCTGTGTGTGTGTGTGTGTGTCCAGATACACGGATGGAGATGTTGAGGGGTGTGTGTTGAGCTTTAAAGCCTAGCTGCAGGGATTCCTGGTGTGAGTGATGTTTGAGAAAAAAAAGTGAAGCGGGAACATGAAGAATGTGAAGCTCTCAAACATCACAGCAGTAGAAATGTTTTCATTACATTTACCTTCTCAAGATGCTCACAAGAACTGATCTGAAGAGGACTCTAGTCTACAAAGTACTGCTGCTATGTACAAAAACCTACTTTAAAGAAAAAAAAAACCTTGTGTCAGCAACTTTTGCTGAGAATTTTTTAAAGTGCTAATTTGATCTAAAAATAGTCTTAAAGCAATTTGGGAAATATACTAAATTAGCTTTCTGTTGCCAGGAGTCAGTTTTCTGACACTTCTGCGTGTTCTTCTTCTACCACAGCAGGATACAAAGTACAAAAAAGGTGCATAAATATGTCACAGGAAAATATATGAACAGAATTTACTACCAGCACCCAAAAAGTGTGGCTAAAAGTGTGTTAAACTTCCTCAATTTACTCCATAAACTTCCTGGGCAGAACCATGGAGGCCTGCAGAGTCAGCTGAACCTATGGGCTAACTCACACTTTCACACTATCTGTGTTTAATAAGGGAGCATTAGTGACGTTACAGAGGTGAATATATTATTTGTGTTATCTTAGACCCCGTTCACACTGGGGAAATCAATCCGGCTAGAGCTGGATTCGGGCCGTATCTGAATATATCTGACCTCTTTTCTGAGTCTAAACAACACGAATCTGAATATATCTGGATTGATTTCAATCCACCTCTTGGAGCTGGATCTAGACAGATCTAAGCGCAAATGCGGCTAGCTAATCCGGCTAGCGACCGGTTCACAGGGCTACAAAGGAATAAACTGCTTTTTAAATTAAAAAAAACAAAAGCACAAGCGACACAGGACAAAAAAAAAAATGCACAGCCTGAATGGACTCTGTATATTACGAGGCGCCACCTAGTGGTTTGGAGGACAACAAACAAGCCAGGTTAAGCTGGATTGAGCGCGGATACATGTGTGATACATGTGATAGCCAGATTTGAAAATAGGTCTGAACGTATCCAGGCTATCCGGATTCAATCCTACTCTAGCTGGATGGATTTTCTCCAGTGTGAAAGGGGCCATATGTAAAAAGGATCCTAATTACCTTAGTGACTTTATGTTGTAACCAACAAAACTGTGGTTATCACTGACTACATTTTTTTTTTTTTTTTTTTTTTTTTTTTTTTTTTTTTTTTTTTTAGATACTGTATTAATCCCAGAGGCTTGCTGCACAAGCAGTGTCATACAATGACTAGCAAGGCGCGCCACAGGCTAGGGTGAAGTGTCTTGCCCAAGAACACACAACAGTGACTAGGGAGGAGTTGGGATCGAACCACCAACCTTCCGGTTATTGGACAACCCTGCTATACCACTGTGCCACTGTTGCCCCTAACTTGGAATGAAGGTTGGAGACTACCAACCATTTTAGTTTGGTCGGTTGGGTTAATTTCTGAGTTCCACAAATGCCAGATACCTCCTACTATAAGAGTATTCCTTTCGATCAGACCAGTGTTTTGTGTTTTTACCTTTTACCTTTTACATTTTTCGACTGCTTCCTGCAGTCTTCTTCAGAAGTCACGTGATGTTACCGGTGGTTTATTGTTAAAAAGGTGAAGACCAAATTAATCTTGTTGAAACAGATACCTCCAACTTTTTAGGATTTTGGCACGATTACAAGTATTCTCATCTATTTTCTTATTTCATGTATTCTTTGCTTAAGGTTTAGGTAGTCATGTTTGACCCACGAACTTGGCTCAGCTTAGACTAGTGCTGATTGATGTACTGTAAGTCCTTCTGTTCCTCAGGTACTTGCTTGTGGGATGGAGCTGCATCTTAGTCCGAGAGGGAACATTGTCAAAAAGCTTCACCATGCTTCAGGGAAAAATCATACCACTGTGATCCCTCCACAGAGTCACAGAGAAACCACTGGTGTCACTGCAAATCAGTGATACAAGTGTCCTGAGGATAGATGACCGACAGAGTAATTATTATAAGTAAGATAAGGACATAGAAGCTAGGAGAAAATGTAGGATTTTTTTTTCAATTAGGCAGCAATATTTAAGAGCAAAGGGGAAGATGAAGAAAAGACAGCGACACAAGGGGACATTATATAGCTGAAATGCCAAGCATATGGGAAGATGCAATCTCCTGGAGCAATTCAATTTTGTCCTTGACTTAGCAGCAGCACATGAAGGCTGCGGAGTGGCTGCATTAACATATGCTCTACTTTAATGAGAGAAGGACAGATGGTGGGCCATCGTTTGGGGTTTTATCTCGAATGAAGCTGTAGCTGGCTCTTGTGACTTTGCAGCAGAGAGGGAATACTGGGCCAGGAGGGATGGAGGAGGGAAAAGAGGCGCAGCAAGCTGACAGACATGAGGTTTCTGAAGCAGATGAGTTACATGTGTTGTATGTGTGGATTTATATGGTATCAGATTTGAAGAGAGAATGGAGGCAGAAGCAGGAATGACTGTCCACTTGGTAGGTAGAAGGAGGAACCATGTATCCTTTTAAACCAACTAACCACATGACACACAAAGAATGAGCTACAGGCTGAATAGCTTTGGACGCTAGCACACAGAGTGTTAATCAAGCCGTTACTACACAAGCACAGCATGTAAATGACTTCATGTACTATTTTTGCATGGAAAAATGTCTGTTATTCTGACCATATGTCCATAAACCTGACAAGATCAATCTTCTTGTTATGTTCCTGTGCCCTTCCAGTTTACGGCATATGACTTTATTGTAATTAAAATATGAACAACGTGAACTTTGGAGAGAGAAGATTTTTCTATTCAATGTAATTGTATTTATATAGCCACAAAAATCCAGAGCCTGAATCCCCAAGCAAGCAAACAGTGGCAAGAAAAAACTCCTTTTTAACAGGAGGAAACCTTAAGCAGGACCTGGGAGAACCTTCCTGCTGACAGTTGCACCAGGTAAAGGAGGAGAAGAGGAGGGAAACAGGACAGAGAGGATGAAGGAGAGAGAGGAACAAAGATGCAAAAACACAAGAACAGAAGGTGACAGGTTGTTATATAATCTAAACCTGTTTGAAGTATGAATCAAATACATAAATCACACATAATTTAATTTAATTTTTAAAATATACTTTGTAGGTCGAAAAAGCAGCAGTTTGCCATTATGCAACATTATTTACATATAGATAAGGTCCAACTGGAAGGGGCAAGACTTTGAAGTATGTGGTGTGTTAGCTAAGGCTGAACGATTTAAGAATAAATTGAATTGCGATTTTTCTGGCAAATATTGCGATTTCGATTTCATCCACGATTTTTTTTCAAATCAAGTTTTAGTGCACATGAGCATTTGCAAAGATCACAGAAACTTACATCATACGTGGGGTGGACGATATGGCAAAAATTTTATATCACGATTCTTTAATGATAAAATCACGATTACGATTTTATCACGATTTGTTTTTACATTGACATTAATTTGCATGTTTCTGTGTAAATGACCTACTCTGTCACTTCTCAAAAACAGTGACGTCATTAGCTGTTGCCTCTGTCTGCATCTGATGTACACATGTGGCCCTCCCACTGCGCACACACACACACAAGTAGAAGAGCTGCTGACGGCACAACAGCAGCAAACCTGAATAAAACGAGCTGGTAATGTTCAGAGAGGTGGGCGTGTACATGCTTGTAGCATTATAATACATTCGTATACACCCGGCCCTTCCACTGCGACACACGTCGCGCACATACACAGGCTTAGAAGACTCGTCGCTGCTGCCGGCAAAAACAGTACCGAACATAAAGGTGGAGTTCGTTTTAGGGACCAGTTCCTCCGTTTTCTTTTCGTTTTCAGCCGTAGCATTTGACAAAACAAAACCTGATTCAGTAAGGAGCAGTGCAAAAAAACGTGGCTTTGACGATCTCAAAATCGCGTTGTCTGAGATCGCAATTTTAGGTCTAAAAGGATAGATCGTTCAGCCCTAGTGTCAGCCATTCATTTTTGCAAGTCAAAAGTTTGAATCCCGCAATTTCACTTTGTAAATGTACTCTGCTGGCACTACTGTTCACTTACAATTCCATTTATTACACCTTTTTATAGTATTGTGGATTCTATCAATATAAACTTGTGTTATTGTTTGTGAGCATCTTAAAAGGTGTCTGTATTTACAGCAAATGACTGGTTTGTATGTATTCTGCTGTCTGTTGCCTCTCTCCTTAAATGCAGACTAAAACCAGCGCTTCTAGTATCTAAGTGTCAACACATATTACAAATGGACTCTCAAAGTGCCCTTTTTAGGACAACTCTATATTGGTCTTTAGACCGGAGTGGTTGCTTATATGAATCACAGCGGCCAGACCTCCTCTGAAGGTCAGCCATACAGCGGCTGGATTAAACGCAAGGTCCACACAACACAGAGCGTTATCATTATTCACTGCCGAGCCACCGGGAGAGCAGCAACGCTAAAACCCCAACATTTATTAAGGCTGCCCTTGACGCTCTGCACGGCCTCTATAAAGTCATTGAGCATAATAAAAATGACACTCCGTGAACAACAGACATCTGCAACTTCGTGGGCTGGAAGCACAGGGGAGGGGGGGGGGGGGGGGTCATGTATGCATTTACATTTGAGGCATGTGGGTGACTCTTAATGCAGACAAGCACTTAAAGAATGACGCAAACCTTCGACCTCTCCTTTACTGCCTGAAATCTGGGGCCACCGCCAGGCTGCTGCATGGGTGTGTGAGTGAGCGAACTCATGGGAACACACACACACACACAAAGCAAATTACCACCCTCTAATGACCTCTCCATCCACTTACAGTTACACAGTGCGTAATGAGCAATCAGCCCAATTGCTCTGCTTAAAAAAATGCTGAAAAGAAAGAAGAAAAAACTAACAAGCTTCATCTGAGCAGCAGTAATCAAAGCCTCGGCCAGGAGCTCTGGTTTCTCTCTCTTATAAATGGAGCTCCAGCAGCAGTGTTTTGTCTCTCACTAAGGAAAATGAGAGTATTTCCTAATGTTCGGTTGCAGTAACATGGAGTCTATGATAACATCAGCTGTGGCATTTAATTTGCCTCACTGCATGTCCTGCACTCCGATATCTCTGCTGTAGAGATACTGTGTTTTGATCTTTGAGTCACACAATGAAGGCCTAATAAACATGTTCAGTACCAGTGCACACAAGGTTTGTATTGTATTTTGATGGAAGAAATCAAATAAGATCCAGAGCTCAGATGTTGAGATGTTGATCTCTAATGCCCGGTTTACACTGTGCGATTTTTATCAATCTAAGAAGACCACTGCATGACACACTGTGCGGCGTGAATGTCATAAACTTTGGTACAACGTCAAGTTTGATGTGTGCAGATTGTACGATGACCATCTACTGAATCGCAGGCAACGTACGTCAACATCCGAGGAGGAGGAGGAGGACGTGAAGTGACAGGTCGTAGCAACTGTCACACTGTGAGTCAGTCATCCTAAATTTCGGACACCGCTAGAATTTTATCTCAGCTTGTCTTTGGTCACAAGACGCTGACAACGGCCGTCGTTGAACCTGCCTTACAGTGCGACGTAAGACCATCGATTTAGAGCCGCGACCAAAGATATCTCCACGATTCTCCTACGATGGTCGTCCTTCATCTGCGACAACCCAAAGTCGCACAGTGTAACCGTGAATAAGACAAGTGAGCAAACTTCATCCAACAGGGGAAAAGGCAATGAACTGTTGCAGACCTTGATGATGTTTTGGTTTTTGTTAAAGCACTATTGTTAACGTTCTTTGTGGATTGAAGTTGCTAGTTATTTTACAATAGTAGTTTTGGTAAATGTAATATCATGCAATACTAGATTTGAGGGTTGTGGTCAGGTGCATGGCCATCAACACTTATAGAAAACCAGATAAAAAGATTAAGATTTACTTTATTAAGCCCCACCTACTATATAACCACACTCACCTCTTATCGGGGGAACAACAGTCCAGCTGCTCTCCAGGCGTTCGGCATCAGAACCGCTGAAAGCTCCATCTGTACAGACCTTTAACCCCACCTGGTAAACAAGACGTATGATTGGATGTTAAGCTTCTACATTCTGGGTCTTTCAGAGGTTCAGACCATAGATGAGACGACTCAGAAATCTCAGAGATCACAGATGAGGAGACGTTTGCTGTCAGAACACAGAACACTGTAATAAAGCTACATCCTACATGTCCTGTCATCAGCATACTAAGCTCTTCTGTCAAATATGTCCCTTCTCCTCCAACATTGGCTGCAACCCAAATCCCCATAGTCCATTCAATACTCATTAAACCCTGTCTTCACAAAACTGGGGCACATATGACAACAGTTACAAGCACATCTATACCCACTGAAAGGTAAGTGTGATTCCTGAGGGCTCCATAAAGTTAACAACAGAAAGAGAGCTGTCCTCTCTCCTCTCTGCTGACTTTTCACAGGCTACATTTGTACCAAACACCATTTGCAGCTTTAAGAGTAATATACAGAGAGAGTCACTGACAGAGCAGGGCTGCTTTTACTTGATAAATGCACTGGTCTCTAGTAAAATTATGTTGCTCGCAAAGCTATTGATTTTTGCTTCAGCAGCTTTGGTCCCACAAGCCCCTTTGCTCTAAAATCAAAGCAGCGGAACAAAAACCCATAGAAACCAAGACACCACAGCCCCAAAGGAAAACATGCACAATAATAAACAAACCAAAGGCAACACTTCCACGCAGCACAAGGACATTGTACGGTGCAGCAGGGAGCTCTCGCACCGGAAACAGTTTCATTTTGGCAGCTGAAAAACAACATCTGATTTTTCCTCAGCCTCGATGTGACAAAGCATTTTCCCATTTTCGGCTGTGATAATGTAGGAGCGCTTGTAATGAGACTGAGCAGAAAAGGAGACCCCAAGGTGAGCGGAGGAAAGCCCATGTATCATAGCACAGCCGCTATCCTCACACCCATTCATGAGCCATCAGGCCCCAGTAAAAAATAAATTGCTGCACGTCGCAGTTCAGTGGAGGGAAACGAGCCTTTTGTGTGGAGCAGAAACTCTGCTGGTGACCCAGAGCGATGCTGGATACACTGGAAGACAAGCCCACACATGCTGTATAAATGCACATAGAACAACATACACCCACAGGCACACACAACTTACACACTGTTTTAATAATCAAGGTGGCACCACTTGATAAATTGCACCCCACCATCGTTGAGGGGAGCAGGTAGAAGCTAGTTCATTCTGGATGCGTCCTAACAATACCTGCGTCCCAGCTGAGGGGGTGCATCCTATGGAGCGTGGGGTCTACAGGAACAGAGGTGTAACCCTTGATAGGTAATATGTTCTGTTAACGTGAATGTAAAATAATGTTGTGTGCTGGGCAATACATCTATATGTTCTATTAGCATAAACGTAGCCATGTGTGCTATATGGCAGATAAAGCATAAATAGTCTCTGAAAGTCTTCCCGTGATGCACTGCTCCTGTTGCCTAGCAACCTGCATTTGATATGTACTTAGAAATTGTACTCTTCGTGGAGTCTGCTGTAAGAACAATCCAGCTGTTGCTGATAGACAATGAGTGCTGGGAAATGTTGGGAAAGGAGAGACATATTTGAAGGCGTTTGCAAACAAGGACAGACTTGTTGTGCCACAGTGATGTGAATGGTTAATACATAACATGGCCTTTAAAGGGTGTAGCCTCTAGTTAAGCTTCGATACTGAAGAAACGAGGAGCTATAAAGAGATTTTATTCTGACTCTGGTTACATTTGACTATACATGTGTGGACATGTGTATTTTATCAAATTTAATTTTGTGCACTTAAGTCAAAAAGATTTTATTTAATCTTATTGATGCACATTACAAAAATCCACATTGTGTTGAAAAAAAAATAAGATTAATGAAACATTTAATTGGTATTATTATAAATGAGAAAAAATACAGTCACTTACATAAAAAGACTATTTTATATTATATCATTTTTTTTATATTATATTATTAAAATATAGAGATAAATGACTGGATTACAGTATGAAGGAGACATACAATATGAGGTTGAACCCAGTTCAACTCTCACTGTCTACGGTACCATAGCAACAGTTGCTAGGGTCCAATGTTGTATCACACCTGCTGATTGCTGTCTCTTTGACAGACGATGTGTTCCACTATGACTGCATGATTTTTTTAATCCACTGGTAGGTATAGAAAATATTAAATTATATTTAATTAAACTATAATGTGATCAGACTGATTTTTTTTCCAGTATCTCCATCATTACATGTTTCTCAGCAGCCATCAGTGAAATGACGTGGCGGGGAATACCTCCGCCTCCCATTCAAAGGTCTGTGGGAGTCCTGGGCCCTCTTCCCTTTCCTCCTTCATCTCTGTGGGTTCCCCATGTGCAACAGACTGTTGCTGGACCATTACCCAAATCCATCTCCTCAACATGGCACGTTGAGCCTCGCAGACAGCAGGTGCTTGTATCTGAACGCAGCATGTTTTTAAAGCCTTCACCACAGGGCAGAAGGGCTTAAAGGCGCCACTGAAGAGAGAAGCAGAGGGGTTCACCTGGCCGAGGAAAAGGACACTGTGGACGGAGTGTCTGACACTAACAAGACGGCTATGTATAGTTAATTTGTTCAACAACTATTCTGCTTTTTGTTTTTTAAAACACACACAAACTGAAGTAATGTACTGCATCAGAGATTTTCTGAAACATCTGCACCTTCATACCGTCCTCGAAGCGTTGCAGCCTAAATTTAGAACCTAAAGCTGCCATGAGAACAAACAGATGCTGCTGAAGTGACAGCAATGTCAGCACAAGAGCAAAGAGCCGCTTTTGTTTGCTTGTACAAACAATCCTCATTAAGTCACACAGAGAAGAAGAAAGCAAATGGATGAGAGAGTAAGATGGGACAAGAAAAGAAAGCACATCAAGACAATCTCATATCAGCCAGCCAGCAACTTAAATTGCCATTTGTCTTATGAAAAGGAATCACTGCGAGTTGACAGCGCAATCAAAGCACAGCGCCATCGATGTAGAATGCAGCTATTACTGTGTGCGCTCAGCCAAGCCAAATTGGTAATTTTAATGGCACAGTTTCAGAAGCAGGCAAAATAAGTATGTAGTTTCTTGGTGGGAAAACACTAAAACAAGCATTTTCTCTAACTTTGTACTCACTCAGCTTCAATTCTAAATGACTATAACACAAGATTTAGTTTTTGTATTGCGCTGAGAATGACTGTGCTCATCCTTTAACCACTGCTCAGTAGTTACAGGCTGCAGGAAGTTAAATGCAACTAGAATCATAGCACATATTGAAGAAATGTTAGTGTTTCTGCAGAGGAAGGTTCATTTTTTAGATATGAAATGTCCTTAGGATGATTTTACCAAGTTTTCTGAGTGAGGTCATCCTGCTCTTTGTCCATCAAAGTCTAATTTGTTCATCTTTGAGTCTACATGGGCGAGACTTTGTTCCTTAATATGCAGTGACTGTGCCATTTAATCCCTTCATCTGTAAGTCTGTGTGAATGCTTCTGCCAAATTTAAATGAAGACAAATGAATAGAAAGGACAGATGAACGTACCAGAGGACAACATGGAAGCATAATGGCTACAACCATGGCCGTTGAGTCAAAAACTCGGATCCCTTCTAACTTTTAAAAGTGCAGCACACTTTGATTAATGGAATACCAGATTGCCAATCACATAAAAAAACCATAATACCCCATTTGGTTACCCTCATTTCTAACACAATAAGCAACACAAGCAAACACAGATTCTATGATGTTCAACACCTATATACCATCACCACTGTTTTTCCATAGAAGCCCTTCTTATATGATGTGAAAGCATTCAAAAAAGATGAGAGAAGAGGCAAAGATCACACATACAGGTCTGATCAATCATCGAGGTGATGCCTCTGTATCACAAGTCCAATCTCACTCCTGTCACTCATGCTACAGGGTCACAGAGGTTGAAAGCCGAGTTTGATGCTTTCCACTGGAACAGAGTGACAGTCACTGTGAGTAGGAGACCTAAAGGTCAAGGTGCACAAGCGGGGCAGACCCAGAGAGGAGGCGACAAGGCGAAGGACGCAACATCAAGCTCATGGCCTCCTGATGTACTGGCAGGCCCGGAGTATTAATATGAACCTTTCTTTGACAGGATAGAGAAGATAACTCACCAGGGGAAAGGGTGGGGGGAGGGAGATGAGGAGGAATGACAAGGCCACGTGAAGGAGAAATGTCATTCGTATGGCAGTAATGAAGTATGCTCTTCCCTACATGATGCCTCAGCACTGTACCATTGTTTGAACCATTCAGAAAAAGCCGTTTTTGCATTCCTAGATTTTACAGTTGAGCTGGCTGTGCTTCCCTTCACCTTGTGTTTAGCAGGAAGGACAAGCAGGGAGTGGAAGTTGCACAATCTGCTGTTGGCAGTCTCCCACGTTTTGCTTAGCAGGGTGTAAGATGGTTTGTGGACCATCCTGGATCTCCTGTCACAGAAGACCGAACATGGCAACGGGTGCAGTAATGATGGAGACAGCAAAGCTCCATTAGACACTGTATGAAAAGCAGTTGGGAGATTTGGACTTCAGAGGAGGAAACAGGGAATTAATCCTATAAGATCACTAGAATCCAGACTTTATAAAAGTGACACAACACTTTAAGACTATCAGCCTAACAAGTAAGTAAGTCAGCAGCTGGTTATCACCAAGAAAATCTAACACTGAAATCAACATGCACTGCTTAGAAAAAGCGGGAAGTTGTTCTGATGGCAGCCAAAAATGGCGACCATGCAGCAGAGCAGTGCTCCATGTAAAATGTGTTTAAAGTGATGAGTCTTAACAAAACAGCGATTTGAACCTCAGACTCCTGAGTGACAGTCCACCACACTGCATAGACCTCCACTTTCCCCACCCTACCTGACATTTGTGGCTACATCGGTCACATGATCAGATGACATTGGGCAGTAAATAATATGTTTTGTTGGCATAAACACAGTATAATGACACATGCTAGTTATTTGATATAGTTGTTTTCAAACAGGATTCTTTTGCATCGTTATAATTTTATGACCAACAAAGATCTTTATAAATAACAACCAAGACCTCAGTGAACCACCTCTGTGCGATCCTTCGTTCGACTTCGAACCTGTTATGTCGCTGTCACACTGGTTTTATCAGGGGATTTATGTGTTGGCGCATCAGAAATGACACGAGTACATTCTCAGAAGTAGTAATTGGATGGAGATGTTGTAAAGCAGACACCGGTGATAATTAGAGGACGTGTTAGGCGATGTCATGTGATGCAATGATCTCGTGCTGAATCTAAAAAGGGGGTCTTGTTTTCATGTGCTTCCTGTGTCACCGAAGCAAACAAGCAGATGTGAGTAAATTAAGTGTACACTGAGAAAATACCTCTTTTGTTTTTCCCCTCATTTCTTATTATCACGTCTTCCCTCAGTGAAGCAATAAACAGCTAGCTTCCTAGCTAGTGAAGTCACGGCTAATTTGAGCTTAATTTGGGATTCTGCTTCAGTGCGAGAGATTGGAGTGCCGGGGCTGCATTATTCAAATTTGCCCTCTTTGTGCAGCTGTCGAGATGCAGGTGAGAGGGTGCGCGCACACACACATACACATACACACACTCACAGTGTGTAATGATGTGATCAAAAATTACAGCTCCTTAAGGAGGAAAAAAGACTGTTCAATCAACACCAATTAACAAATTACACACTTTCACAATTAGTTGTTACTTTATTGTTGATTACAGTGATGGTGCTGTCTGCTGTGTCCAAATTATCCTAAATTATGGATTATTATAAGAGGTTAGCTTGGTCATTTGTGACTGATTAATTCTTTCCACTGAGCTGATTTTGGGGTCATATTTATGCTTTTTATTTTATGCTAATAAATGTTTCTACTAATTCAACTAAATTGTAGTATGAATTATTTTCTGTCAGGAACAACAAGCAGTTACAAACAACTTATTCAATAGCTTATTGGTAAAATTGCTGTTTATGTGCATAGTTTGTTTACAAAGAAAAAAACATTCTATCACCCTGCTAACTGTTAGTTCTCAAAGACATCGGCCACTGACATCACTTGAATCTACTGACATGTGGTACTGCCAGGTTTACCCTGTAAAATGATTGTTTTATTTACTTGGTTCTCTGAACTTGCATTGCTACAGTTCTTATGCCCCTGGATAGTGAGACTCATTACATGTTGAGCATCCAATTTGTACTAACAACCTTTTGACTACTGTGCTAGAAATTTCCTCCTAAAAGCATCTGCTTCATGGCAGATGGCTTGATTTGAGGAAACAAGTGACTTTAAAAACTGAGCCCCACTGGGTCAAGATACAACACATAGTTATGTTGATGCTGTAATAGAATATAATAAAAGTTTTGTCTGGTTAAAAAACAAACAAACAGCTCCCTCGCACATACAACGTTATGTTACTTTTACATTAACTAATCATATCATATTGCCCGACGTTGTCCGATCACGGGACCGATACAGCCACCACAGTCAAGGTAAGGAGACAGATCGGGGACGGTTGGGGGTACATGCAATGTGGCCGACTTTCACTTAAGAGTCCCGCAGACTCACAGCTGGATTTCATATAAAACACTACTGGTTAAGGTTAGACATTAAAAACAGGGTAAGGTAAAGGTAAGGTAAACCATCTTACAACACATAAGTTCATAACATTACTGCTTATTTTGAAAGGAAAACCACTATAGAGCAACACAACAAACAACAATCCTCTATGAAGGTCAGCCTTCCTTTGCAGGTCTTCATTTGCATCTGACCATCTACAGCAATATCTCCAGTCAAATCTATAACAATCTTACTTGCATTCATATTGCCTGTATGTTCCATTTGTTGCCTTGTCCTTGTGTCTCACTTCCTGTTGAGCCATCTTTCAACATCTTTGTGTAGTTTTGTCAAAAAGATGTAGTTTCATTTTGTGGCTACTTCCTCCCCTTTTGAAGTCTGTTAAGCCTTTTTCTTCATGTATCAGTTCATGATGATGAAATAAAACAGAAAACAAATGCCGTAACAACAACAACACAGCCTTTCTGCTCCCTCTGAAGATGCATTTTAAGATGAGTTTTGCTGAGCTCTACATCCAAGGTCATCCCTCTAAACATATAATATTGCCTGTAAGAGCAGAAATGAACCTCTTTTTTCCCCACTGCTAATTTGTTGGTGTGACTACAATTTGTGATGAAAGGTAAGAAAAACATAAGCTGATGGATATTCCACAAGTTACTGCTTTGGCAACATGCCTTGGTTACATCTTAAAGAGAGGCATGGTAATCTTATCTATCACTCCCAGAACAAATCAGTGTAAAATAATCCTTTTTGGAGACATACATATCTGTCATTCTAAAGTGCTCCTTCTTCCTTTACGCATAAAGCCACATTCAAATTATAGAGGCTCAAACAATAAGATCCATTAAACAGAATAATAGCCTACAGTCATGCTAATGGCTTTGTTGGCACAGCAGTACTTTAGCTAAACGCTCAAAATGACATGGTGATGTTGAGCAGGTAAAAAAAAAATCCACTCCTCTTAGTATTTAGTATTAGTATTTGATTGGGAATCAAAGCCCAGAAGCTGTATCTAGCACCGCCATGACAATTCTAGCATGCCATGACGCAATCTAGAATACTTCAACATTTGTAAACTGCCCAGTGATGCTAGATAAAAACAAAGAATTCTAAGTCAGATCAATTTATCCTCAGGGGACCATAAATGTGTATGTATTTAAAGCTTTCGTCTACCAGTTAGACCAAAAAAGAAGGCAGGGGATCATAAAAATTGGTATAATTTATCCTCAGGGGGGATCTTGAATGCACAGTGTTGTTTCCACTTAACACATGTTTTGCTTTGATGGGGGGGGGGGGGGGGGGGGCTTTGACTTCCTTGGGGAGTCAGAGGATGAGTAATGTTCATTCTCTGGGGACCAAGAATGTCAACAAAAAGTGCAGACCCTGTAATGTGAAGACTGTAATTAGTATGAAGATCCATATGTTTACTGCAGTGAGGGATAGCAGCATCCAGGCCATGGAGGAGCTACAGATTTAGAAATGTCACTCATCAAATTAACAAAATAACAACAGCTTGAAAAACAAACCACCCATTTACATGCAAGCTTGCTTCCATGGCATTAAGCCACACTAATTAAATCAATCACCACCAATCCTGTTGATTAAATCAATGGCTGAGCTGTGATAGAGAATAATTAGTTCAGGTTCTTGGGGAGCATTAATGTTCCTTAGAAACGCTGTTAACAGCAAAGACCCCACCTTCAGGACTTTGAGTCTACTTCAGGAATATGTTAAACAGGATTTCGACACAGGAAGCAGGAGGCAGATGGACTTTCAGGGTGATGGATTACAAAACTGCAACAGAATTCCTCTGAAGTGGACGGCTAAAACATTATTTTAAAGGTAGGGTAGGAGATTTTGAAAACTCAGTGAGAGGCAGCCAGATTTGGAAAGTAAACACACGCCCCTTTCTCTCAGAGCTCACCCCGAAGCCACGCCTCTCAATCACATGGACGCGCATTACCTGAAGACGAGCTCTGTGACTTCAGCGCGCAGAGCAGGAAGAGAGTGACAACCAGCCAATACTCCGCGCAGGGTCCACCTGGAGGATTGGCTGATGTTTTTAGCGTTTTATAGCTTCCACAGATGATTCATATTCTTCGTTTCAAAGCGAAACTGCCGAACTAATTGGTTGCTATCGGATTGTAAAGAGAAGTTACACTAATTTAACACAAAGTGCATCAGAATGCACAAACCTTTAACTTCTTTGTACAACAGCAGTTTGCAGGATTATAATTTTGGGTTTACAGCATGAATCTCTGTGCTGGTAGTTCTTACCATCTATATGAATACAACAAAGGTTGTATGAGTGTAGCAGGTCATTTGGGTGCTATCAAGAGAAGGCCTTAGGCAGCTCTCTTCCCTGCTGCCCCTTCATGTGCATCCCCGTATTACACACAGGGCACTAAAATGGAGGGAAGTTGAACTCTCCTGTGCACCCGAGCAGCTACTGTGTCTTCTAGCCCATGTAGTAATCCTTTATTTTTTTTCTGTTTTAATTGTGTTGGTGCTCAGAGACATTGAGAAAGTAGATCATGTCAGGCCGGATTAGCATGATTCATTTGAAATTTTGATTCAGCTAATTAAATGCTATAGCGTCCTTTATTTCTCATAAACTGCTGATAGAGAGAATGGGGTGAGAAGGGAGCGCCTCTATCAGCATGTCACCAGGGAACCAGTGAGGATGAGTAGTGGGAGGGAGCATGAGATTAAAAGCAGACTGAGAACAGGAAAGAAGACAGAAGAAAACATGTTCTGCATAAATAAATGCATCCATGACATCCTCTTGGTTTTGCGTCAGCAACAGATCTGGCTGCTGCACAGTTTAACAAACATCATGTTTATAAAGTCAGACAAGAGCAGCGTACTTCAAAACTGACCCGATGAGGGTCGACCAAAGTTTGTGTGACCTAAATTTCATCATCGCAGGATGAACACAAGCCTCCTTCCAACGTACCCATCGACTGAAGTCCAAGCAGATTTAACAACAGAACAAAGTGTCAAAAACTGCAGTTCCCTACTTTAAGAAAGAACAACTTAGTTGTCAGCTTAAAAAAATGGGTTCATAATGCACAAGATCCTGTTGAAGTCACTTAATTCTATACTACAGAATATTAAATATGTGTTAATAAAAATACTGTTCATTAGGGGTGTCCTGATCAGGTTTTTTTTGCCCTCGAGGCTCGAACCCAGAACCTCTCGCACCCAATTCCACAGTCATACTCCTACACTACAAGCAAGAAAACCCTCTAGCACAGCATTATGCTGGATTAATCCGCGGAACCACCTTAACGCTGACAGCCCTAATACATATATGTCTGAGTCCTGATCGGGAGGCAACATCTCCAATCGAGTCTGAAATTACGTAATCGGGCCCAATTTCTGATCACGTGATCAGAAATTGGGCCCCCCATTATATAGTGGACTATATAATAATATTACAATGCTGTTTGCTGGCTGTAGAGTAGTTAGAGAGTGGACTAGTACTAAAATAACTTCATTTCTCTGTTGTTTTTTTTTAAAAAACTCATTTGTTTTAAGTAAATTAATGCCATGCTGAGTTACAGGCAGCAGCTGACTCACATTACAAGCTTCCTATATTTGCTGATACACCTCAGCTCCACTCTCATCACACTTCTTTTGCCTGTATTTGAATTAACCAGGAGTTCAGGCAGACTCAGACCTTCACCCTGTGCTTCTTTATGGACCGTTTGATCCACTGTTGGCAGTCTGAATGCTGAGCAAGGACTGAATTACATATTTTTTTAAACCAGTAATGTGAAGTTGTCTGCATTACCTGTATATATACAGTCACACTCATGAAATGCATGCTTCCTAATGCTACTAGTGATCAAATACATGTTTATTGCTAGCTGCACTCTACTACCATGTTAAAAGAACATTACTGTGTCAACAAGTGCATTGTAAATATAATCACCAAACAAAAGAAAGACACAGGAAAATATATCTGAGCCTGAACCAGATTAATATATAAGGAGTCACCTTTTCTGGCCCATTTTCCAGACACTAACAGGGCATTTAGATCAGTTTAGAGGTTGAGATCAGGAATCACGTCTCCCTGCTGAGAATTCAGAAAGAAGGACAGTGTCTATTAATGGCCAACCCAGATGTCTGGAAATGGAGCAAAACAACCTAAATCTGTACCAGCAGACATCCGGCGGGGCGGGGGTGACCGTCTAGACGGCGTCTCAAGTACTGCACCGAAGCATATCTCAAGCACTGCGCTGCCTCTGGTCAGTGCCCTTCAGAAAACCTTTCACCTTCAGCTTGGACATATATTCCTGTGATTGACAGCTGTCATCGCGCCTGACATGTTCTTCATGGCCTCCAGATCAGTCAAGCAAATGTGTAAATTAGACGGTGATTTGAAGTGATGGCTTAATAATATATCTTCTGCAGTTCTCACACAGAAAGTGAGTTCGGATGGTAAGGTCAGCTGAAGCCCGGTAGGGACTTGTCTGTTTGCTAAAGGCCATTTCAATGAGCACAGTTCCTGCAGAACATCAACCATCACTTCAAGGACAGCAGCTGCTTAGCAGGTACACAGTCTGCATGGAAACAGAGTGTAATCACTGCCTGTAATCTCAGTAATATGTACTTATGTCACTGTTGAAGCACTAAAACTGAGAGCTTAAGTGTTCATTTTAAATGACACCTGAGTGATTTGCACAGGCTGAAAGCAGTAATTTCACCTTCACCTTAGACTGAGTGTGCTGTTCAAGTGAGTATTAACCACTGTAATGTGGAAGCAGCCGGTACAACATGACATCTGTACTTCTTCTTAATCATTTAATCTGTTCAGCCTTTTGAATGTCTTCATGAGGAGGTTGGAGGGGGTGGCAGAGGATCCAGTCAAATTTAACCAGTGATTTTTTTCTGATTGTATTAACACAGTGTAGGGTAGAGGCCACTAAACACACATTTTGCACTGCGGTTGCCAGTTTCCCGCCCAGAGAAGAATACTTATTCACCTATAACTCTCATTTTACCACAAGCTCATATCAGTTACTTGGAAATCTCCACAACGGTTTGTATTCAGGCAGTTTTACAATCCTGTCCAACTTGATGGATAATCCTGTAATGTGGTGTCCTCTGGCATGCAGTAGCTAGTCTTGCACACACCTACTGTGTTCCTTGAAAACAGCACAATACAAGGCTCCATCTTCCTCTGCGCATTAACACATCAAAAATATGCAACTTAAAATATTTTGCTGAACTTAAGTGGAGTGGAGCCTCGTGGCTTCTTCTCTTAACAATCTACAGCCTTAACCGACCGGCTGCTAAAAAGACCTGGAGGCATGAGGTGTTCATGGACCACTCAAAACAGAGGAAAGCAAAGTTATCTACATTGCAATAGTTATTGGAAGTTTAACATTCTCTAAATAGGACGCATGGCAAAGTGGTTTATTAAATCGTTTCAGCTGCACTGCTCTTCAGTGCAAATACACGTACATGTTCCGTTTTCAAGGACTGAAATACTGACCTCATGTTTTTCTTGTGAGGATGGTGTGTGTATTTACTAATCAAGGTGTGCTATGGGTTTATTTTTGGAATACGTTTGTTGAATCCCCCTATTTGCAGTTTTAAATCATTCCTATTAATAATTCCTTCTGTGTTTTGTTCAGTTGCTAGAATATAAGAATACACAAATTCATGACATGTTTGTTTCTCATTTTTCTTCTCTTTTCTTAAATCCACTGATATGCAGGACGGACAGTAAGCTCTGGTTGGCCTGACATTGTCTAAGGTCTGCCTCTCACACACATTTCACCCAGAACTTTAGTGACAATTTGGAAACCTTCACGTCTTCCATTCAGCGCTGTTGCCAAAAACAGCATTAGAGTGCAGTACTCAATATGTGCAGAGCTTCATAAATGCTTTTATTATCAATGGGAGTGCCAATCTCTAGATGGGTGTCAACTGGAGGTCAATACCACTCATTTGACCTTTGAACTGAATCCTGCCCCGTAGCCATTCTCCAGAGAATTGACTGGACTGGTTGAACCGTGTGTACGCTTCTCCTGTCAATGAATTACTGGACAATTCTCCGTTCCTGTATTCACGACTGACTGCACCAGTGGATTTTAACTGAACACTACATCACTCAGGCTGTCCAGCTCCCCGAAGGGTGTCAGCAGTGTAAAGAGGAATGATTTAGAGGATTTGCAGATGAGGCAGCTTGTGACATCAGTGAGGTTATACAATGCAAATGTTTTAACTTGTATATTCAGACGTGTTGATGTGCCGTTATCTAACTTGATTTTTTTTATGCAGTACATCATGGTACGCTCTTTGTTGAGGGAGCAGTCATGTCGACAATGCATCTGGTCCATCCTTGGAACGTTTGGAAGTTAAATGGAACTTACAGGGCTGGCGGTTGCTAAGCGACAGGAGCAGCACATTGTGATAGCCTTGACTCAAACAGGAAATCTTTCATAGACCAGATTGTCCTGTTTCTACAACACAAACTGTAACCTTTATTCACATGTTACTTCAGTCTAGAAACCAGATGCTAGAACTGAATTAATGGGAGTAATGAAAAAATAAAAATACACTTCAGTGCAAGTACGTGGTGCTAATTCAAAGGCCTGGCAACATTTGTGTATGTCAGCAAAGCCAGCCTTCAGGTGACCTCTCACCTGGCCGCTAATCAACTTCAACTGACCTTGCATCCCTGTAACCCTCGGATGCCGTCATGCTTCATTCGCCAGCTGACCAAGCATGAAATGATTATTGGGTTCCAAACTGTGAGATGTGGTACTCTGCTGGGCCTCTATGCTGGCGGGTCTGTTTGGTTATTGGCATTAATCAGGTGAGGGGAGCGGAGCGGAAGGGGACTATTATCCAGATGGCATCTATTTTTAGACATGCAGAGGGATGGAGAAGAGGGGAGGTGAAGATGGAGAGCTGTTTCTACAGAGATAGGGAGATTAATACGGGGAGGATGAAGAAACTGAAGCACAAGTACAAAGGAGTGAGAAGGAGGGGGAGAGGTGTAGAGGTTCAAAGGCTTAATGGCCATTTGCACAGCTCATTGGTCAGGAAGAACAACCTTGGCAACCTTGGCGCAGCCCAGGAAAAGCTATCCATATATCTGGCGTTTTACAAGCCGCATTAGCTACCTGATCCAACCGTATTACCTGCCAGTCATCGACATGCATCATCACACCTGGCTAGCTGCATCATCGGGCATGGAGATGGATGCCATGATCTACACCCCCATTCACACTGTAAGCCATGGAAAAAAGAAGCCTGCACTTGTGGGCAAGGACACAGTCAGACAAAGATGATTTTTGATATGACTATTATGTATAAGCATTTATCCTGTAGCTGATGATTCACAGCTGAATACAGTTACACTGTTGAAATCAATGGATTTCATGTGTTTATTCACTCATAATATCAGATGTTACAAAATGAACTTCAAAAATTGTGAAAATAAATTCTACATCTTACTGATGTAACATGTCAAAGTCAAAAAGTCAGCTTTATTGTCAAATCTGCTATATGTGCTGGACATACAGAGAATCGAAATTGCGTTACTCTTCACTCTGCAACATATAACATATAACTAAAAACTAATTAAGATAAAATGAAGTGTAAAAAAAGTGTACCTACAATGAGGCACACACAAAATACAAGGCACAAAATGAAGGCACAATGCAGTGAGAGTGCAAAGGATGTATAGTGCAAGACAGTGCAGTTGGCATAATGTAAACAGTCCAGGAATGGTTTAAGTTATAGCAGCTTATATGAGACTGGTATGACAAAAGTAAAGTTAAGTAAATGATATGAAATGTGGTGTTGTTGAGCATCATAACCAATCAGCAGTTAGACCAAATAAAAGACAGCCGATGCCAAATGCCAATGAGTGGAGTAGAACAGCAGAGCTGCCTTGATGTTGCAGTGTTATTGTTTGTGACGTTGGAGCAAGTCAAATCAAAGCCAAAGACACGAACTAGCTGAAAAAAACACTGCAACTCCCGTTATAATCTTCTGATTGTAAACAAACTGATAGGACAAGAGCCCATTGAAGTTTTCCCTCTCCTTAAAATAAACCTGCACTGCAGTGCCATTTCAGCCTGGCTCCTTCCAATGAATCTGACCTTCATATAATGAGATTTTCCTTCATGCAACACAGAGTTGTGCCATCAGTAAGGTTCTGCTTAGCCAGGCTGTCTGGCACACCATCAGGTGCAATAATAGAGCAGGTGCTGGTGTCTTGGAGCTGTGATTGTGTGTGCTTCGAACAGGGTATTTCCTCAAGGCTCCCCCTCCCCTTCGCTTCCTGCTCTGAGAGCTGCAGCTGGACATCTCTGTGCTTGCCTGATTTAAATAGAAATGCTGCCGTTGTGTTTTCAGCTTAGAGTGGTAGTTTTTAAAAGGGGTTGTCACTTGGAGCACTTCAACCCAGAGAACAAAATATTAAGTGGACATTTATCAGCAGGAACTCAATATCAAAGTCATTCAGAAAAGGAAATGCAGATAAAGACATGATCTTTATGTGTGGTCATGTAGGCTGAGTGGTAAGTTTGTGTCATATTCTGGGTCTATTTAACCCAGGTAGGAACATCTGGGGCTAAGAAATGAAGTCCATGGCTGTGTTCGAAATCACTCACTCACTACCTTACTCCTTATATGGGGAGGTCGGTGTAGGGCACCATATATTGAACTCAATGTGAAAGCATTTTTGGACATTTCAGACTCTTCCTACTTCATTTTCTGTCGCTGTTAATTACGTTATTGCTGTCGCAAATTAAACTAGCCTATCTCTGTCGGCTACACAAACTACAATGTTAGCAGGTATAATTTGTGCCGTTATAGCCCAATAAACATTTTATGGCAAAACATAAATAAAGCAAACACAACCGGTCATGCTACATTCTTTGAACGATCATTATATGTGTAACTTCCGTTACTGTTCTTTTCGCACATATCGCTAAAAAGTAGTGACCATCGAATGGACACTACTTTTCAAGATGCATTGTGGGATACATTGAGGGCCCTATATAGGGTCTACAATTTCTCACTAAGAATTCGGAGAGCACTACAAAATGGCGGAGGCTCTATATAGAGCCATATGTAGAGATTAGGGATTTCGAACACAGCTAAAGTTTAGGTGTCAAAAACTGCAGTTCCATTTGCAGCCTCTGGGGGAAACTGAGTAATTCCTCATAGACATCTATGTTAAAGATGTCCAACCTTATAGCATCTATACTACCAACTATATAGACGCTTCATCCATTGTGATATACAGTCTAAAGTTTACCCCAAACTGCAATTTTACAAAACACAAGCATAATACCACATGTGACATGGTACCCTGGGACCTAACCTTAAATTGTTGGTGTTTTGTCTATTTTCAAATGTTTAGATAAAGTCAGTGTACTTCCATAAATGGGGTCTATAATCTTTCAGCTTTCTTAACATTTGTTTCTTCCAAAAAACAAACAAAAAAAACTGAATGTTGGCAAGATGGAGTATTCAATGAAGGCTGAAAAATAAGCTACGAGTTGAAAAGTGATGGATGTCACTTTAATTTAAGGTACTCCGGTGGTAATCTGTCAGCCTGGATAAAAAAACAACCCATTTCTTTACTTCAGAGAAATAAGAGAATATTTAATCTTGTGCAGTGTGTAGCCAGAGGAAATAGGGCGCATCACAATGTTCTGTGTCAAGGTGTAGCTCACGGTATGTGGAGCAGTTTTCTCCATTTCTGTGCAGGTCTTATGTTTTATTCACTTCTGACTGTGAGCAGGCGGCTGCTGGGACTGAGCGAAAGCAACACAACATCAGATGTGTTTGGCTCAGGGGAAGCCCCTCAGTGACTGGCCTTTCTCATATCACTGCAGAGCCTGATATTCTTTGGCTCTGATCCATTATAATTTCAGACACACTTGGAGACCCAGCGTCAGAGTTGTAAGTGCTCATTAGTGGTAATAATATCCAGCTGGTCACTCTAGATGCCTACCAGTGAGCCGGGGGCCTGTTGACAAGGAAAGAAGGTGCTGCTTCGTCCGATATTACCCATGATTCCCTGTTTGGGCAAAGTCTGCACCAGTCTGCATTAGTTGGGGACAGTCGTCATGTGTAGACGAAGTGTGTGAGGGGAACAGACCTCAGTCTCAGTCCATCAAACATGGTTGAATTTTTCGGGCCGAGTCTGGATGCAGACCTGTAGTGTGAACTGTTCACCAACCCAACTGCAAACATGTGTTGTCAACAGCCAATGAAAATGAGACACGGGAAACTGGTGTCAAACGACGACAGGAAGTAGCAGGAATATCAAAACAATGATTGACTCCTCTACGAATAGATCGAAAACTTTGTGTTTTTCCAAGCAGACAGCAGCAGCGAGCGGACTGTCATCAGTGTTTGTTTACTTCTTCTTCTTCAAGTTTATTGGCAGTTGGCGAACTAAAAAATGACACATTACTGCCACCGACTGGTGTGTTTGTTTGTAAACTGTTGAGTTTGCTGCGTTCAGTTGTCATTAGTTGGTTTGACAGATGCTGTAGTCTGTTAAGTGTGTGACCCCCCCCCCCCCCATGATCATAAAAATATCATAAATCTGCTGAAGCCAGTCTCTTAGTGTGTCCTCACGGTCTTTTCAAAATCTGTTAAGACTGGGAAAGTCGTGTGGTGTGTCCCCAGTCTAACTATGTCCTTCAGGAACTAAAACAGCTGGATGTGTTTGTGTGCAAGTGGATCCACAGAACATGAGGAACCCTAGCAGTTCAACAGCAAAAAAAGCCACTTGTAAAAACCTCATTTGTAAAATCATTAGGCAGGTATTAAAATTGGCCCACAGTTTCCACAAACACAGTGGTGTGAGGATTATTACATGTTTTACAGTCAATAAAGTCAGTTAAAAAGTCAATTAGTGTCTAATTCGTTATATTATCCATTCATTATCTAGACCTGGGATGACCACATTATATTATTATATGATATTATATGATGTTATATGGAAAAAAGAGCAGGGACAAAGAGCAGCCAGCTGGTCATTACAGTAACTTTAACACCACAGAAGTGGAAGCTTACAATGTAACTTTTAATTTTGATTCTACACAAAGTCATTTTAAATATTCTTTGTTAACCAGCAAAATGAACGACAGCACATTTTGTTAATGCTCTCAGCTGACGCTGTGCGTAAGTGATGACGTTAGTTCTCTAAAACTCAGTGTTGACTCATCCCTCATGAATATGCATGCTTCAGGGCCGTCTGTGCTTTTGTGCTGATGCAGGAATTTACAGCTGAGTGTCAGGCGGTGTCAAGGTTGTGGGCATCATGCTGGCCAGATGTACAGATGTATACACTGATTCCGTTAGTGCCTCCTTTGGCACCAGAGCACAAGAGAATGGATGAGGTAAGCACATGAGGAGGAGGAAGACTTGGAAATCTCAATGAAGTACCAATATGAATGAGAGTTTTAATAGATGTACATGTTTCTAGTGAAGCTCAGTATTTTAGGCCACATCAGTCATAGTGAATAAGACAACACAACTTATAAACTAATTCTATTTGATGTAATGATGCAGCTGGCATCTTGCATATGTGAACATAGACGAAACATCACAGAGCTGGAGTTGGAACAGGTAGAGAGAGACTATTGTATTGTATATGCTGAGTTTATCTAAGGGTTAATATAATGCAAATGCATGCTGAAGAGGTTAATGAATGGTTGATGATTTACTCATATCGCCATCCAACTGTCAGATGAATTTTGTACAAATTAAATATGAATAAAGAGTATTTCAGTAGAGTCGAAGTCAACACATGTCAAAACAGCTCACATCTGTGAGAAACAACAACAAACAACAACAAAAACAGAAGAGCTTTTTAGGAAAAAAGGTGTATTGGACAATTCTCTCTAGCCTGCTAAAGCTGAAGATATAAAATGGGCTACTTGATCTAGGAATGTAGACACTGGCACACATTCATCAGCATTGTTTTGCTGACCACTCTCAGTCTTAGGCATACTCTATGTTTGGTTTAGCACACTGTGATGTAAAGATGGATTTGTGTAGGCTAACAACATAACAACAACAACAACAACAACAACACACCCAGAATGCAGTAGGGTAGTTTTCTTCTAACCTCAGTGCAATTAAAAACAGGCATTAACATGAGCTTAGCCATCATAAGTCATAGGGAACAACAAATTGGACCGTCTAGCATGCTACCATCTTTCAGTTACTGGCTATCAAAGGCAACCAATTAGATCAACACACTCCTGAAGCAGAAACACAACAGTTAGCAAGAAGCACTTATCTGGTTTTTGACATATATTTGTACGAAGAATATGCACGTGTATATATACACGTATACAAAAAGCCATGGTGACAGTTTTAAAGGCTGCTTTGTGTATAAATTGCTCTGCTATCAATCAGCAATGTGTTTTTTTGTGCTAGTTATTGTTGTTGAGTTGATACTTGTTGAGTCGTTTAGTCCACTTGCAGGCTTTGTTTTGGCTGCTGATGCTAAATGGGTTCTGCAGGTCATTCACTTTCAGGTTAATTGGGTTTTTTGCTTTGAAGCTGTGAAGCTGTGTCTGCCACATGCTTTTCAGAGATAATGTCCAAAAGCCTTTTTAAGTTTGTTGCAATAAAACTGAGCTATCCATCTGCCAATTATGCCAAACTTGTGATTTGCAATTTGCCTTTTTAAAATTCATCACTCTCACACACAGCCTTGAAAACACAGCATGTGAGTCACTTTGGGCTTTGTTCATTTGCGGATGGGTTGCTTTTGGCTTTTGTTTTGTGGAGGACATTTGGGAAATGTAGTATGCGCGCACACACACACACACACACACACACACACACACACACACACAATACTCTGAGGATGGCACAAAACCTGAGGCATCACGTCCGAGTCGCAAAGCAATCGATTACTGTGTCCT
The DNA here is from genome assembly GCF_900634625.1 of Parambassis ranga. Taxonomy (NCBI): domain Eukaryota; kingdom Metazoa; phylum Chordata; class Actinopteri; family Ambassidae; genus Parambassis; species Parambassis ranga. Next base: position 13,348,969 of record NC_041043.1, read on the forward strand.
CTCCACTTTTGCATGCAGGGCTCAGGGGCCGGATGGCAGCGGGGAACCCTGTAGGAGTCAATAAGCTCAGATAACTGACACGCCGCTGACAACGACAATAACAAGGCTGGATAGCACGGCCGTGTATCTTTGTCTGTGTGCGTCACAGAGATGAGGAAAAATAATAGTCGCAATGTCAAATCCTTACCAGACACCTCCAATAGACCGGGGTCAGACTAACACAGACTGTGCACAGGCTAATCTGAATACCCGGTAATGTCAATATTAGCTCAGTCAAATGACACTCAAATGACTCCATTTCCATTAAATGTGCCCTCGGTTTCTTCTCTTCGCTGTTTTTCTCTCCCATTTCCTCTCTAAGTGACTGCACTGCCACAAAATAAATGCTCTGCTACAGACATAAAGATTGGACCGAGGTGCACATAGTGCACCACAAAGCTTAATGGATACCTAAGGTAGGACATGCATTATGCATACTCAGTGGAGCACGCTGGGTGGTGAGGTTCATGTTAGGAGGATTTAATATTTTTAGTTTTTAATTTAGTTTTAATTTTTTCATTTGAAAAGCTAAAAAAAAAAGAAGGCGTGTTTAGAAGAAAGGCTGCGGATGTCAGGAAATCAATGCATTCCTCAAACTTCATCAGTGCTGATGGAGTGTAGCAGGTGAATAGCTGCAGTGCCATCAGTAAAGGAGACACTGTACTGGGTTACTCTTAACCGGATGATGAAGTAATGGGTAGTGATCAAGCAGACAGAGAGTGCAGACGCAAGCAGCCAAACTGAGTTTCCTTAATAAGGTTACTCTTAGGTTGCACTCTTACACACAAGGTAAGAAACCTGGACATTTGCACAGACCTCATGGTAGAGGAGCTGCTCCTTCACATTGACCGGAGCCAGTTGAGGTCTGGGTTTGGCCATAGGATTACAAAACCTTCAGTGAGCCTACCACTGGAGGTTTTCTGATTATTCCAGGGTGGACCCAGAGGTCAATGGAGGGATTACATACCTCCTTTGGTGTAGGAATGCTTGACATTTGAAATGCCATGTATAGCATGCAACTACTTGGTATGCTATAAAGGAAGACAGTGGTCACCAAAACAACCCCCTAAGAGTGGTCAAGCCTCTGTTGGAATCCCTGAATGGTGCTTATTTCTAGAAAACCCTTCCTTAGCCTGGTGGAAGAATCTTATGTGGACAGAGAGGCTTTAGAGTCCTATTGACAATACTTCGTGAGTCACAGTTGGTACAAATACGGTTCTACGAGATGAAAAGTGCAAACAACCCTACTGTTTGGATTCTCATACCCTATGTTTACTACATTTTTGTATCAGTGGGAAACAACGGTGTTTTGGGCTCCACAGCAGATGCACACTTCACACTACAGGCTGCATAAAAAGGTGTTTTCAGTCACTGGTTTTATGCTATTTGCTCTTTGCCACTTCCATTCATGAGGCAGCATCACTCAGTTGGGAATCTCCCAGCAAAAAGTGGCCTCTCCCCATCACTGGGTGAGTGGGAGTTGATGGCTTTTCTATTGGAGTTTGATCTACCTGTGATTGAGCAGAGTGTACCATTAAGATTGAGGATTTCCGCTGATTTATTCCCAAACAGCCAGTGTCCTTGAAAACATCTGTCAGTAGCGCTGCCGGAGATGGCTCGGCTCCCAGAGAAAAACCCAGCGCAGGATGATGAGGTCCATGGTGGGTTGTGAGGGAATTACAGCTGCTGAAAAGCAGACTCGGAGCTGGAAGGTTGCCAGTTTTAATCTTGGCTGAAATAAGTGAAAGTGAATGAAGGTTCCTCCTTCTGTTTACAGTTAAAGGTGCCCCCGGAGCAGGAGAATTAACCTCCAGCTGCTACAGCGGCTGCACTCATAGTGTCACCTGGACAGGTTGTAAAGGGGGCACTTTGGTTTGGAAGGAATGTAACTATTTACTGTACCATGGGGACATGATGGATGCCTCGTAAAAGTGTTTGTTTGTGGTCTGACTGTATGCTGAGAGTAATTAAAATGGGGTTTGTGAGGATTCCATAGCAGAGGGTAATTATACTCCATAGTATTTGCTGTGAATCAGGCTATGACCAAGGGCAGACACCAGTTCCAAGGTGTCACCCCGGATTTATACCGCACGCGAAAGCACAGCGTGGCGCTTTACGGACGTAATACGCCCGTCTGTCTCACAACATCAATTTAAACCAGCGTTTCAGAAGCATAGCGCTGTGTAGCACTGCCTCCACACTCTCGTGAGATTCACAGTCACGTAGTAATCTGCCTGTTTATCTGCTGGTTAATGTCCTCTCTATGTGTCAGGCAGGGTTACAGAGCAGTTACTGAAAACTCAGTTTACTCCGTCAACACACGGCAGCTCGTCACCTTCCACTCTGAGAACAGCTGCTGCTTCTCTCCCTGCCTTTTCCTTTCTGATGTCATCCTTATAAAAGCATGTTCTATCATATAAAAATGCCGTTTCTCTACTTTTCAAGCGGAATCTCTCCTCGTACATGGCTGTGGCTGTTTCTCTGCAGGTAGCGATGTTAAATCAGCGAGAGTTCAGTCTGACAGCGTTTTATTTTTTAGAAAATCCACCGAAAACTCTTTATTTACTCTTTATTCAGGTGCTTGACTTCCTGTCTGCTCGATGTAGTTGGTGCAAATATACGTGTCTTGGGCGCAACACATCTCCAAAACAGAACTGCCGCGTATCACTCGCGGAGCAGCGCGCAGCAACGCTTGTGGGACGCTTCTAAAACACGCTGCAACGCGGTTGTAACTACTCTCATTGACTATGATGGAAGCGTTTCACAGCGCTTGCCGCTGCACTGCAGCGTAACTGTCTGGTATAAATCCGGGGTCAGACCTTTGGGACTGACTACAGAGGAAAAAAAGATTTATCTAAAGACAACACATGACAACAAATGAGATATGAACAGACAACAAAGAGATGAAAAGATGCAAAACACAAATACAGACAACTATAAAGAGATACAAAAGGACAGAAATAGACAAAACTGACTACACAAGATACAAATCAATCTCAAATAACAACTACAAAGAGAGTTAAATCAAACTGAGATACCGACAGAACCGTCTAAAACATGACGACAAAGAGCTGCAAAAAGACATACTACAAATAGAAGAGACGGGTCAGATACTTTTTAAATGGACAGATATTCAAGAAGTTGCCTAAGCAACAAAACAACCACTGTGAGATGTAAAATGAAGAGGAAGGAAGAGGTGCAAATAAACCGCAGACTTTACAAAGAGCTAAAAAATAAGGAAAAGCAAATACAAATCCATTAATACAAAGGATTGCAAAGAGGCGACAAATCAAAATCACAAATAGACTGAGGTGCAATCCCTGCAAAGAAGGGATGCTACAGACAACACGAAGCCTCGTCTGTCATGGAACATATTAAGATGATTAATTACATTTGTAGTGTGGAGGAAAGCATTTGGCTCCTGATTGCATGACCAGTGCTGAGAATTCATGAGCAAACTCTGCCGCTATCTGCAGACTAGACAGCTGTACCACTGATAAATCCATCCTGATCCTCCATCAACAGAGAGACGAGCACCTCCAACTACAGATGAAAATACACCAAAGACCGTTTACGTTAAAAATAGAACACCTCTCTCTTGACTGGTACAAACAACAACATGTGTGAGAGTCAGGCCTCCTTCTCCGAGCCAGCCTTTACATCAGCATCATATGTCGTCGGCTGTGCAGCTGCTTGAGAATGTCTGAAGAGCCACCCGCTGTGAAGGCAGCAATTTTTGGATATTTTCCCATCTACAGTGTCATAATCAATTACCGGAGATGAGAATGCTTGTCACGCACAGTCAAATAGCAGCTGACACATTGACAGCTCAGCTAGCAGCACCAACAACAATTTTATCACATCCCCGGTTCTCCCAATTACTAATTTTAAGAAATGGCTCCCTGTCTGTGATCACAAGGAGGTTAGAAGGTAAACGGTCATTTAAATGTAGCATAATCTGACCGGCCTCTGCTTATCTGCATGTGACACCTTCTGTCTTCCCTAATCCAGCTGAATCTTCCTGCCATGTTTGCTTATTATTTAAACCAATATTGTTGCATTTTATTGCATTATATATTTTATCTTGTCTTAGCCTTAGTAAATAAATAATTGCGTTTCAGATTTTACACTTATAAAAGTAGTCATTTGACACTGTTGCACATTAATGGCTAATCCCTCAAGTTTATGAATGAACATTATTAATTTACACCCTAATTTTTCTAATCCAATCATTATAATGACTCTAAAACACACTAATCTAAATTAAGATTTGCTAAATGTATGCATTTTTTTATGTCCTGTGTTGGAAAAATCATTTTCAGAGACAAAAACAAAGATTTTTTTGTTTCTTCCTTGATCCTCAGATTATTGGGAGCAAATAAATATATAATATACACCTTGGTCTCTGTAGATATTTTTTCCTTAACACCAGCAGCATGTAAATTTTAACGTAACTTACCCTTTTATGTTATATTACAACTTAAAGTTAAGCTAATTAGGGCCATGACAAAGCAGGATCAGGGTCTTCTCTAACCACATTCTACTGCTTTGCTGATATTTGGATTGACCAGGAGTTAGGCAGAGTCAGAGTTCTTTGCCCTTATTTAGAGTTTAAGTGGACTGTGACAATATGGCGACAAGTGGAGCCTCCCACACAGACTCAAAACAGCTCTTGAGGGATCTATGGGTGATGTCATGGACACTAGTTCTATACTGTCTATTGTTCATCACTGATGAGGACTGGCCTGTTAGAATTTTGGACGACTGAACAAAAGTCTGTCTTTGTAAGCTTTGCATTAATTCCCATAATCCTTCCGTCTGCTTTCTACTGCTTCAATTGCTTTCAGTACTCATAAGTGATAACATACCAACTGAAAGTACTGATAGTTCGCCATGCACATGGAAGTGATAAGAACCGATGATAACATTGAAAGCCAGCTCAGGATGGGAGACTGTACTCTTTTATAGTTATGGGTCATATTCACAGGGCTGGAACAAACAAACTGTGTTTTGTCTTATAATCCACTCAAAAACTCACCCTCCACTACAAGTTTGTATTTTAAAAAGATAAGGGTCATGTTCTACCCTCACAGCAGAATGCAGCAGTGTTGGTCAGAGGCTACAGAGCTAAAGTGCTGTTGTGCATAATTATAGTGACTGTTTATAATTATGTTGCTTGACTTTATTTCACCATTCTCTCCTTGCTGGTCGGTGTTTCTCTGCCATTTAGCACACACACAGTCATACACAGCATCCATCTTTTTCCGGCATGGTGCCGCTCACTGCTGCCAAGGCTGCCTCATCAAGCTTCTGTCTTTGAAGAGAATAGAATTTCATATGAATATCCCTTGATTTCTGCAACTTTTTCAAACATAATGAAAGATGTGCTAAATAGATGAAGAAGTATAATTTAGTAGCCTCTTTCTATCTGGAGTTTCTACCACTGTGTTCATTCTCATGCATTCCCAGACGCTATATGCCCTACTTAACATTTCTGGTGAAGAGCCTCATTAGTGAAATTAGACATGATTAGTTCCCCATCCAGTGCTTTCATCAAAGCAGCCTTCCCTCAATTTGGTCAAATTTCATCTCACTTCACAAAAAAAAAAGAAAGTTTCTGACAATTTCAACATCTGTACTCTGTGCGGCTTTGCAATCAAGGCTGCACTGACAGAACGTTAAATGGAGGAGGAGGAGGAGGTGGCGGAAAAGAGAAACAAAAAGCCAAATGGAAGAAAGTAGGACGGAGCGGGAAAGCAGACACAGTCTGGGAGACTTAACTCCTGTATTCAACATTTGACAAGCCAAGACGAAATAATTGCTGACATACAAGTATGGAGCTCATCTGGGAAGGTTATTGATTTCACAGCTGGTGTCAGACATCAGGAAAACAGAAGTCTCTCATGATGCAACGAGAGAATCATGGAAAGCTCAGACCTTTTGCTGCAGAGCCACGTCATAGTAAAAGAAATGTTATTTGTAGTGCATGGTTCAAAAGGTATAACAGCTTGAATGTGCTGTGAAGAAATAATTATCAGGTCCCAAACTATATATTTTTTTAAACCTTACAGTATTTTTATGCCTAAAAGTCACTAAAAACTTCCACTTTAAAGGTTCATTGTGCCATAGTCCTCCTAAAATTAGTCAATTAAACCATCTGATGCCATGAAAGAGTGTAAGTGCACCAAGTAAAGTTTCAAAACATGGTTTAGAGCATCATGCTGCATCCTGATCCTACACTCAACATGTTTCCTGATCAGACCACAACATGTTCTTCCACTGCTCCATAGTTGAGTGAGAGGATGGAACCCCACAACCCCCCAGATGCTCTGATCCAGTCATATAACCATCCTTTCAAAGTTTAACCCTTACTTATGAAAAAACACCAAATGTGGTGGATAATACATCCACCAAATATGACACATGGTTTCTGCTAACATGATATGTGAACGTATTGCACGACATCATTTAATCATGGTATTGATGCCGAACATGACTTTCACTCAGGAGTCACTTTTGGAGCACCATTTGCATGGGCTTCCTTGTTTAGCTCCAGGAGATGTTCCTTCCTTAAAACATATCAGGAACCAGTGCCTAAAATATTGGCTGGTACTATTTAATGGGATAATATATAATTTGCAGAAAATTAAAGGGTCATTTTGAATGTGTATGTTAGAATTATTCATTAAACAAAGGACCCATAACTTTCAGATTATAAAAAGAGAATGAAATGAAATGGATAAGATTAAGAGTTAAAAATGACTGAGGCCCGTATCTGTGATTGCTGTGTACTGTCAGCCATGACACACAATTTTCCAAAAGCATACTCACACTTCTCCTCCATCTTCACTGGCTGCTTTTCAAATGTACATGAGAGAGAATACCAAAGCAGATGACTGCATGTCAGTGAGCTTTCTGTCACAGTTTGACGTGTTTTCTCGTCACATCTGTTAGCTGGGCTTGTGGAATACATGCATGTTCAGAATATTGAGTTATTGAAGAAATGTTGGTGTCAAGAAAAAGTTAAATGCAAAGCAAATCCACACACACACTGACAGTGGCGCACAGGTATCTGCAAACACCATGCATATGTATCAGTGGTTGTTCCTGGTGTTATGCAAAAGCCTCGTTACTCCAGGTTTGGTATTTTGCTTGTGATTTTTGACACTTGACTGGTTTTTTTTAACGACTTACTTTTTTTTTTATTTTTTTTTTTTTTTTAGACATTTTCAAAACCACCAAGCTGCCTTCTCTTTTTGCAAGAATTCACCCACTCACTTTGGCAGCTGCCAGAGAGGAACTGAGTGAAAGAGTGTGTGACAAACAATTTCAATTTATGAATGCAAATCACGTCCCAACTCCTCTTCTCCATCCTCGCTTATCTCTGGATTTCCCTTCTCTCTCCCTTTCCCTGTCTCACTGGGGCACTGTGCATATAGAAATATATTTTTTTTTATTCATCAGATTGGTTGTCTGTCATGTTTGTGTGCCGAGTCACAAGCGTGTACACACCAACCTGGGCGACCTGTCTGTTACTGCTCTCCCTGCAGCAAAAGAGGAGGAGATGGGATCTGCACTGTTGATGAGTTTAATGATTTAATCCAGAGCAGCTCCGCGTGCGCACACACACACGCATATGCACACAGTGGCTTTGACGTTATGATAAATTGAGGCAATGTGGGAACACGAACAGGCACATTCGGACACCCACGCATATTCATAAACACACACACACATCCATTTACTCAGTCACATATTGCATGCACAGGCATACAAACACAATTATGTTATTGTGGTCGGGAGTAGGTGCATAAAATGTATACTGTCTGTAATCAGGTAGCAGTCATGTCTAACACTGAAAATGCTTAAATTGCCACATGTGTGATTAGAACCTCCCCTGCTGTCATTGAAACACAACTCTTTCATGAGGTAGTCCATTGCCGTTTCCTTGGAGACACCTGCATGCCTAAACCTTACTGAGAAAACATGGCTGCAGCAGCCACTGAACACCACACTATAACATAGGGCTGGGCAATTAACCGAAAATGTATCGAAACCGACATTTAGACCCTTTAACCGACGTAATTTTACTGTAAAAATTTGCTGTAAAAATCAAATAGAAGTACTTTGTTGAGCTTGTTACATATCCAGAGCACAGAGAAATCTGTCCATGTTCCAGAGGTGGCAAGAACAAATGCAGAACAAAAGAAAAAAAAGTAATAATGGTTCATTAATCGTTAATCAAGTAAAAAGCTTCGATTAATCGTGATATTGATATAGAAGTAATATCGCCCAGCCCTACTATAACACCAAAGAAATGTCACCATTTCACCTCAGTGAAATTGTTTTAGTTGTTGCGAGGCCCAATGTAGAACAGGAGCCATGCTGCTTGAACTGTCTGACTAAACTGCGATGCTAGCTCCCATCTCACATACAAACTGAGAGAGGACAAGCTGCTGGCATGCAGTGAGAGAAGGTAGATCTCTAGACTAGTATGACAATGTATCCAAAACACAGACAAACAGAGAACTGATGGAGGAACAAGTACATTCTAGGACTTTAAAGTGAATTAGTGGACCTGCTGTCAGTGTTTTGAATACATAGGGCGTCTAGCTAGCTACACATCAGAAATGGTCTTTGAGATAGAACCGATCTTAATTTGCCTCCATCATGAATCTTGATGAGTAACTGGATGCATGCCCAACTAAGAAGAAACACATAAAACGGATTGTCAGTGAGCACTCTTGTATTTTCCATTCATTGTTTTCCAGAAAACCCTTTGACATGAGAGAAAACTGATCTTTATTAAATGTCTTGCTCCCGACTTAGGCGTGGATTTATGTTGCTGTGAGCCTGGCAAAGGTTATCCAGTCTTCATTCAGCTTTCTTCCACCTTCTCCACATCCCTTCCTTGGACCCCTCCTTACCCCTCCTACTCCTGAAACAATCAAATGACCTTCACCCAGACAGATTGCTTCAGCTCCATGATCAACACTGGCTATGAGTCACCTCCAACACAGTGATGCGAGGGGCGAAGGGTTGTTTAATGACTCAGGGAGAAAGGGACGGCAAAAGAGAGGGGAAACAAGACAAGAGTCGTGAGCGGATGAGGGGTATATATATATATATATATATATATATATATATATGCAAAAGAAGGAAAAGGAAAGAAAGGAGGGGAAATATTCCACTCCATTAATGCAGTCACATTATTCACCATGAGTGAGGGAGGAAAATCCTCCTCAGGAAAACCCCCCAGTCAATTAATTAGCAACTTCCCACTTGAAGTAGGTGGGGGTGTAAGGAAGGAGAGAGGTATGCTATAGGAGGTGTGGGGAGGCCTATAACAGCACAGGAGAGAGAGGAAGAAAAAAACAGAGGTGGTTAACAGAAGAAAAGTAATTGCAAGGAAGTAAATATAAAAAAAAAGATTTGTACCAAACAAGGAACTATTTTCTATGTTGAAGATAATTTAGCTTTGTGCAAACAAAGTCAAAATTTGCAGGAGTACCTCTGTCACCTTTGTGATGTTAAGTCTCCAGCAGTGTGTGAAATGTTACACATCCTCAAACATACAGTGATGTGTTATTTTTACCTTATTTAATGTTACCATGGCATGGTTGGGTTAGGGAAATGTCTGGTTCAGGCTAAAACAGACCATTTGTTACAACACATTGTAAGATATGCACAATGTTTCCATGCTTTTACACCATTTTTGGTTACCACGGCAATGAACCCAACCCTGAACAAAACATTCGACGTGCACTACCTCCATTCAACTGCATGTAGGAAGCATATATGTACACACTGGTCCACAAAGTCTTAACAGTAGGACCACAATACAGCAGGTTGATTCATTGTAAATGAGGCATTCCCAGATTGGTTAATGGTCAGCGTCAGTAGTCGATAACAAAGGCTAGACATTGTGGCTTTGTTCTAAAGAAAGCAGCGATACCACGGGGAATTCCAAAGGTGGAACTCAAGGGAGGTTTCAGAGTCAAAGAGTGGAGTGGAGTTGACTGGGAACATGACTGATGGAAAGCACAGAAGGACGATAGAAGATGGTTATACAGAGAAACCCCCCCTTCAGCCTGAAGGGGCTATATATTTCCTGAAATGCTGTGTCAGCATGGAGGTGAATCAGCTGCGACAAGTGTTGATGATTAATGAGGTTGAGAAAGACTGCTCCAACATCCTTTAACGAGGGGCTATATTTTTTGAAGACCCTGTTACAGTGCATTTCAGAGGCGGAGAGCCTCTGCAACACAAACACAACTACCTCGTACAGCTAGACCATCAGTGTTGGAGATCAAAGTGGAGGATGCAGACAAGACACGATGCCTTCAGGCTAGGTTTGTATTCTCTTCAAATGTACAATAGAGAAGAAAATAGCCTTTAACACAGAGGTGTATCATATTCTGAGCGGTGTTAGTCGGGCTGAGGCTGCAGCATGTTGAAGGATGGAGGCACAGAGTGGTGGGGAATATGGCATCAGCAGTGTGTTCAGTGGACTTCAGGATGTGCCTTTTTCTTTCCATCCATATATGCAGGTTTTTTACTACATCTACTGTTCATATAATCTCCAAACTAAGTGCACTTCTGACAGCTCCTCCTTGGGGAGTCTCTGCCACAACCTAGCCAAGTGGGAGATGCAGCCCCTTAAATACTACTCGCTGGCAATTCCTCACAGACCTCTTAAGAGGATGGGTGGATGTTTGTGGTGGGGGGGGCATCCTTTTATGTACCCTAATGACATAAAGTTTATTGCTGAAAAGAAAAAGAGAAGTTCATGTCTACTATTTCCAAATATTTACGGCATCAATTTATTTAAAAGTCTCACGTTTAACAATGTAAAAACACGCTCAGCTCTTAGTGAAATCATTATCAATTGTGCACCTATAGAGGAGTTGAAAAAGCTAAACTAGTTGTGATGCAGTTGCCTGGAGGATAAAGCTTGTGAGTTATGGCTGTGGTTTAACACCCTGCGCTGAGTGGGAAGCGTTGGGTTAGTGAGGTATATGAGAATGACTCCCTGTATACCACTTATGAGGCTTTGACAAAGCTACTGAACCCTTAACTGCTCCAGAGGAGTTGCCCAGTAGCTGATGATAATAACGCAGGTGGCTGCACTGGTCTCCACACAGAGAATCAGAGGGAAACACCAGGAAGCGAACGGCCTGATTATTAAGAGAGAAGATATTTCAAATATATACCCCCCTCACGCAGACAACAGGCCAATTAGACTGAAGGTGCAGAGGTGGGGTTGGTGGTGACAAGTCCAGCACAGATGTTCATAACCTACACTCAACAGACAGAGAGGACAATCTGCGCTCGGGGAGTGTTATCAAGTTGAAAATCCTCTCTGCATATCCTGTATCTGTGCTCAGTGCTTTCTCTTCTCCCTGCAGGTAAGGTGATGTAAAGTTAAAGCGCCAGTGAAGCTCAGAGGCCAGAAACATGCCAACCCCCCACACACACAGCAGCGGTCGACTTCTATCATTCTCTCTCTCTCTCTCTCTCTCTCTCTCTCTCTCTTTTAAATCCAGTCCTTCGGGGGGTTGTTATGCACTGCATCTGCAGATGCATAAAACATGCTCTGCATCATCCTGAAGTGTAAGCATGTTCATATTCTTCCTACATCCATTTTTAATGGCATGCATTTGTGTTACTCTGCACATTTAAAAGATATAGTGCATCAAACTGACAATAACAATAAGAAATCAGTCCACTGCTTACAGTACTGATATGGCAGTGAGTCATCTCTGACAGACACATTTTGAAATGTATGTCTTGTACTTATAGTAAGTGTAAAATATAATTTATCTCAGCAGTGAGTTTATTTGAGAGTGGAACTCAGCCACTCTCTCTCTCTCTGACTGACTTTTTGCTCACCTGCGACTGCTCTATCACCTGGGGTGCACCAATCCAATAATAATAATATCTACATAACTAGACTGGGTGTCGTATACTGAGGCTGATCCATGGAGTCAATCTATTCACATCACAATGCTGCTGGACTTACAACAAACACAAAACCAAAGCGTCACTTTTATAAAGACCTTTCACTGTTACTGCACCAACAAGTTTGATGGCTACTGGCAGTATTTGCAAAGAAAGTGGTATCAGAATGATCAAGTCTCATATAGAAGGAGTTGCATGGGGGTGGCCGGTTAATGACACCCAATTTGGGTTAAGTGGGCTTACTGTGGACAGTAAAGAACTCATTAGAGTCTAGTCTGTGGGGAACAGTGGAGTACAAGCAGAATCAATCAGTGACATCCACTACAGAACCCTCATTAAGCAAATCCTGTAGATTTTTTCGACAAGTCACATTAATACGCCGATGAAAAAGTTTGGTCTAGAGAATGAAGAGGTCGCTATATTTAGCTACAACCGGATGAAAAAGTCTTTCTCTGAAGATTAATGGTCATTAGAGGAGAAGCTGAAGTGGATGTGAATCCAGTGACAAAAGATCTGAGTTTTTGTTCTTGACATAATTGGGTGGAGGGTACGCATTTTAGGCAGCATTAGTCCTGTCCATCAACCAATAAAGAAATGACAACACCTGCTATGCACAGCAGCCAGCCAGCATTGTATGGATTCAGCACTTTTAGATGTGCTGTCATGAGAGGGAGGGAGTGTGGGGGGGATGGGGGCTATTGATAAAGCAGAGACAGGAATAGAAGCTCATAAAGCCTCAGTATTTGTCAGGTATTTCAGTGGATGTGTGATGTTTCTTGTGCTAGCTGTGAGCTATTTTCTGAAAAGCGAACGTGTTCTTCCTAATTTAGAATCAAACACTTCAACACATCAAACGCAGCAAATCAGGAATAAACAATGTAAAGTGACAATTAAATTACACAAGATAATTGGACCATTTTGATCCATCTTGCTATTGTATAATAATAACTCATTATTTCTTCTCTTATCTATTGTGGGTTCATGACTCTTACATGACCGTAGAACGGTTCACGAAATCCACGCTTCGGTTTGTATCGCGGTTCGGAGGTCACAGTTTTCGGGTCACTTCGGTTTACATTGTTGAGATTTTTTCTACTTTTTTAACACTCTGGAAATACCATAGGTCGGCATAAAATATATATCCTAATTATCCAACAGTCACTATGTTTAAGAATCAGTCATCACACTGTGTTGCTGCTGTTGATCATCTGAAGTTTCCATTCTGTCACTGCTTGTGTTCAGAGAGATGCTCCCAAAAAGATGCTATTGGCTGTCCCACTAAATGACGTCATCTGCATAATTTGCATAATTGAAAGTGTTCAAACTGTTTTTTTATTTTAAATTTTGACATTGAAATATGCTATTTACATCCTGCTCTGTAAGCCATGACGGGACCAGCGGCAGCACGATTAGACGCAGAGTGGTATGGGTCTCCTCTCTGCTCTGCCTGCAGCTGAGCCTGCTTCATGAAGCTGCTGTGAGACTGACTGCCTGTGAGTGTTTTGGAGCAGAGGAAGGAGCTCGCGGTGCAACCCGCTGCTCATTGAGGAACTGCAGAACGACACGATCCAAACACAACTGTTAATGAGATTGGAGTGCATGTATTAAATCCAGCACATCACCTTACTTTTTCAGCGTAAGCCCAGGGCTTCACTCTACACAGACATACTGCAGATGTCATCCTCTGTTTACTCCTACAGCGCAGCCTGAAGCAGTTTCCTTCTCTGTATCTATGTCCCCGCAGCTACAGAGTGGATTGTTCTGTCACATTGTAGAGTTTAGTACAGTATGCAAGAGGAGACAGTGTGTATTCACCATGACCACAAGTAACTTTACTTTACTGTTATTTATTTAGCTTCTGATGCACTATGTACAGTTTATAAACCACTTCTACCTCCACTCACCTGTGCAACAACTGTTAATATGTAAACTGTTTTTGATTGAGTCTATTTTATAATGTATATATCTTTTTCTTACTTATCCCTTGCTGTCTGTATGCCGTTGCAAAAATGCAATTTCCCCATTGTGGGACTAATAAAGGTTTCTTAATCTTAATCTTAATCTTAACTTGCTCACAACTGCCTCAAGGTGACACTCAAACTGCAGCAACAACTGAACCAATACATTATGACCAATTTGATTTGTCATTAAATCCGTCAAAAAATGAACGAATAATTGGAGGAATATTTTAGATTAAGAAAAGCCAGTTGCTATGCTTAGCTAACCCATAACCCACAGATGCAGTAATAGCATTGATCTTCACAAACGACTGGTGGCAAGGAAACAAAATTAAAGACATTTTAAAGAAATTCGTTTTGATCTTTTTTTTTTGCAACGTGATATTTTAGACATCAATCATTTGACACTAGCGTGAATGACATCAGGTGAGCTACACCAGACATCTAAAATATTAATTTGCACTACTATGGGATCTATGTATTTCAACCTACATCATGGTTATGTGACCTGACTATCAAGATGGAGACTACTCACAATACTCGTTTCATATTTCAAATCAAGCCCTGCATTGTGTCAATAATTTATTTCATGTTTCCCTGTTACACAGAAGTATAGTGCCAGTGGAATAACCTCTGCAGAGAACATTACTCCACAAAAAAAACAATTACATTTAAAGTTGCCAGAGCTAAGGTGTCTAGTAGGCTTTTCTACACTTAAACCAGTTTTCTGTCAACAATGTGTATCGGTGTGCATCTGTATTAAAACTGGCTTTATTTATGCACATGGTTTTGTCATCGTTCTTCTGTGCATCCAACAGTGGAAGCCTGTGTAAGTGCACAGTATGTGAGTCTTTGTGGGGATGCTGATGAATGGCTCTGATTAGCAGTGAGGACCACGCAAGCGCCTTCGGAAGACCCTGCAGGATTATGAGACATCAGCGGTATTTGGGAACCTGAGGCAGAAAATCACTTTCATAAAGTGACACCGACACACACACAAACACACACAAACGCAGACAGAAGAATACATCATTTGAATATTTGAAGCCACTACAGGGAAATACATAGTGATAAGTAATATACATGCACATAAAGACTTACAGTTTGGCGCAGGCCACTGAGTCTGTGTTTAATTGGTCAAAAAATGTTTTTAAACTTTTCAATCAATCTGTATTTCCCCTTCTCCAAATCTATCTATCTGAAAAAATATCTCATTGTTGAGAAAGCTATTTTAAGCAAAGTTACAAATTCTGGATTTCAAATGGGCTTCTGATACTTCTGGAGCAGAACCCAGAAGTTCTGGTTTCACTTTGGGCTCTCTCCAACACTCCAATATGTTCACAAGCTAGTTGCCAGTGTGTATCTGCTGTTTGTTGGTTGGTTTACAATGTAATTTTAAGAGCTTTAATTATACTGAATAAGCCTAGGATCAGCACAATCAGGTGATTAAAGTTAAAAGTGGCTGTGTACTGTGTCTTTGCTGTGATTAGCTGGTGGGTTGAGGCATAGATTTGGATCAGTTCAGAGAACAAATATGCCTATTTTTTTTCCATCTAAGACAATCAGGCAGCAAATGAACTTCACATTCAGACACTTGCTCTGTAAACAGAAGTTAAGGGGCCAGTGGTGGGTACAACACCCCATTTTGACAACAAATCCTGATGATTCAAGTGCTTTATGATCCATTGTGAAGGCGATTATACTTTTCTTTTGATTTGCAGTAAGGTTGACGGATTTAACTTGGTTAGTGTTGAAGGTAGGAGGAATATACATGTATACATTTCATTTCTTCCTGTTAGCATTGGCTAGTTTCCACGCGACATCTGTAACCTGGTAAATTAGGGATGGAAACTTAAGCTTACCTTTGGGACCGAGTGTTGATAAAAACACACAGTGTTTTACACGGCACTGTGTTGTTTTAAACCAGATCATGTGGAAAATGGACTTAGGCTTAACTGGTAAACATTTCTGACAGCTATCTTCTCTATTTAGATGACCTTGTATTTCTGGCATGGAACCAGAGCTATGAAAACTTTATGCTAAGCATCTCAATGACGGTATTTATTATTAATTACAGTAAAAAGATAACTGTTAGGTACACATTGGTTTACTGCAGGACACTATCCGGTTACCAACAGTGACCCATTCCACACTGGCTGGAGACTTTGGTTTCTAAAGGGAAGCACTTGGCATTCAATCAGAGGCTAAATGGAATGTGGTCAATGTGTGGCCTTTAATTAAGCCCATCCAGAGGGGAGGATTTACTGCCCTGGAAGGAGAAGAGAATGATTACATACTATTTTCTTACCCATTTAGACCATGGTCATAAAGCATTTATGTTGGCGCAAAGATGAGGATTCTTGCTTTAGCGTTTCTGTATCGCAACAAAGTGTATCTGCAATGACATAGCATGGAATGGATGGCTGAATTCAAAAAGACCCTTTACTCAGAGGCATTAACATTTGACATAATAGCAAAATGTCTCACGCCGTATGTCTGACTCTCTGTGGCAGTGAATGGGCCATGCCAACCATGCGCTCTTTGATACCAATGTTTTGTGCTGGGATAAAAGCCTTTTCTAAAGGCTACTCAGGCTGATAGTGTGCCACAATAGAAGGTTGTTTATCTCAAGTCCTCAGCAACAGAGGATGCTATGAAGAATGAGCTTTTGGAGGACTGAAATGCTTGAAATTCTAAAGGATGATTTATTTAAAAAAAAAAAAAAGAAAAATGCATGGACAGAACCTGCGTTGGTCTAATGAGCACGAGCGAAGCTTTGTCATTTAAATCAGCAAACTGCTTCTGACAAGCAAAAGACAGCAAACGAGAAGAAATAAGACGGCAGAATCTGTTTTGCGCAGGAAGGCTGTTTGGCAGACTGGTGAATGAGGTTTTACTCATGCCAAGAAATTATTCAGGTGGAGGAGGTAGAGACTGTACATGCCCTACTTTTTATGCCACTTCTCCTGCTTGGAAAAATCAGACTCAGCTAAGGCAGGATTAAGTTCTGGGTCAACAACAATAATGGCAGTCTCCAGCACTCACACAGTGAGATATAGTTTGACTTTCTTTGCATACAGACTGGAAGAAGGGCCTCGACAATGATTACCGCTGCAAATCCAAGAGTATACAAATGGTATTTACAGTGTAACAGGCATGCCTTAATCCTAATCCTGAGCAGTAATTGATTTTCCAGTGATGATGTTGACTAGGCGATGTAGGACTAGGACAAGATTTAATCCTTGTCTGTGAAACTGGTCAACAATCAGGAAGCTATGTGAGTAGGCCAGACACTGTGTCTAATGTTGTTGTTGGTTCTGCCTAGCTTAAACCTTTTAAAGGTTCTCAATGCAAGAATGGGTAAACCACTGTATAATGATGCATGTGGCCATTAAGTAAACTGCGGTCAACACCTTGTCGCTGCTGTTTGCATGCATGCTCCTATTCAATATGTGCACGTGAGCACCCTTGGTATCCACTGATCACTTCTACAGTTGCTCATCTGTGGTGGCACTAGTCACTGGCTTCCAGACTTTGGAAAACGTATATGGACAGAACCGGACATTCAGGCCTGTGGGTTTCCTTTAAGCCTTAAGACGACCTCCAAATAATCTACCAAAGGTTTTCAGCAACATGTATTTAAGTGGTGTATATTGAACCTTTACTGAGAAACTAGCAGACGTGTTTTACATTATACTTATTATGACCTTAGTTTTAATTACTTCAAAGTTAAGACCTTTGCTGTGACAGTCACAAGAACAGGGTCATGATTATAAAGGTAGACTGTATGGCTTCTTTAAACAACAAGAAGACAATGCTTTCTTGTCTTAAAGCCAAACAGTAACCTCCTGGGCTAAGAAACCAAACATGTCCAACTCTGTAGATAAGGACGTGTTTGCAGCCTTGTGGAAAAAAAAAACAGTTTTAGTCTCAATAGATAGGTTCCTTTTTTTTTTTTTACAAACTATATGCAGAGTCACACTCATATAACTCACTTGCATTAATTGTATTAGGCCAATTCTGCCTATTTGGGCATGACTGCTTTGAGTGACAGACAGGTGCATGAGCTTCCTGCTTTCATGCCTTTTTGCCCACCTGAGCTCCAGCTCTTTGCCTGTATTGGGAGTTTAGGTGGACCATGACAGTGCCAACATGGCAGTGGACAGAGCCTCCCACATGGACTCTTCAGAGGGACGCTTCTTTCCTAGTTATATATATACATATATATAGGGCAGGGCCATTAACCGAAACTATATCGAAACCGACGCAATGCAATGCGTGGTGATTAATGGAGTGTTTTGTGGCCCAGCGGGATTATCAGTGGGTATCAATAGGTTCGAAGGTCCTAGGTTCGAAACTTCGGCATCCCCACACAAACGGCTTTTGGCTCAATAACCGACGACCGAGGACAAAGTGGGAATTAATCGCAGTTTTGAGTTCAGGCAATATCACCCAGCCCTATATATATATATACATATACACTGTCTCTCATATAAATTAATTTATCATGTTTAATACATTTATTTGCAAGCTGTGGTGATCATGTGAGACAACAACAGGCAAATATATAACCAAAGAGGTCAGGTTATATATTTGCCTGTTGTTTTTTATTTTTTTTTTATTGTATTTTAGATACTGTATTAATCCCAGAGGGAAATTCTTTACGGCTGCTGCCAAGCAGTGTCATACAATGACTAGCAAGGTGCTACAGGCTAGGGTGACGTGTCTTGCCCAAGAACACACAACAGTGACTAGGGAGGAGTTGGGAAAATGAGATGGCTCAGGGTCACATATGAGGAGAGGCAGTCTACCCCGCCATCACAGCCATACGTCACTGCCCATCAGAGCGGCTGTAAACTGGACATCGGTCAATAATATCGTCCGCTATACCATTTCACATTAGCAAATCACAAATGTAAATCATGCACATGTGTCCCACTTAAACAGACCCAGCTAAACCACAGAGCCCTGGCCCTCTCCGAGCACTCAGCCTGAAGCACAACTCAACATGGGTTTCCCCCATTCATGAAGCCAACACTGACTCATCCCTGCAAAGTGCTGCTGGTCATTCAGCCACCTGCAGGAACATTTTTTTTTTACAACTCTCATGTTGCCTGTTGCCTCCACTGATCCTAAAATAACCAGGCACCATCACCCTCCACTGCCTCCTCCTCCTCCTCCTCAACTTCCAGTCTTCCTCACTCCCCCCCACACCTCTTCAACCCCGCCACATGGTTATAGTTAAACATAAATCAGGCGCCACCGCTGGTGTGAGAGCTGTAGAGGCAGACAGGAGGCGCACACACACACACACACGCACGCACATCGCACCGCCGCGGCTCGTCGCTGCTGCTGCTGCAGCCGGTGTAGCGAAGGAGACTCGCGGCTTCCTCTCCATCATAAGGCGGAATGGCTTGAGATCAGACAACACGGGACTCGTCTCTATCGCCTGATGCACGATGATTCTCTGACTGTCTGCCTGGCTGTGTGTGTCCGCCCGTCTTGCCGCGAACTGCTGCAGTGCTGTTTTTCCAGGTGTTGTGTGCGCGCGTGTGTGTGTGTGTGTGAGTGAAGAGTGTGTGTGTGTGCGTGCGTGTGTGCATGGTGGTGGTGGTGGTGTTGCAGCCTGGTGTAATTCTCTTACGAATTGTACTAAGCCGGGGAACGGAGTCTGATGTCACATGTGCTTCATCGGAGGAGACGGGGCATCTGCAAGCTGGATTTTGTGGAGGATGCTGCGGCAAGTGATACACAGAGGGCTCAAGGCTTCGTTCTACTGGCTGGGCTTATTCGTTAGCAGGCACCCCGTTTTCTTCCTCACTGTACCCGCGGTCCTCACCATCATTTTCGGATCTACCGTGCTGAGCCGATTCAAACCGGAGACGGACCTGGAGGTGCTGGTCGCCCCGACCCACAGCCTCGCCAAGATCGAGCGCAGTCTCGCCAACAGCCTGTTTCCCATCGACCAGTCGAAGCACAAGCTGTACTCGGATTTGCACACCCCGGGTAGATATGGCAGGTTGATCCTCCTGGCCAAGTCTGGGGGGAACATCCTGGAGCTGGCTGATCAGGTCCTGCAGGTCCACAAGCAGGTGTTGGATTTGCGCGTCAATTACAAGGGATTCAATTACACGTTCGCGCACCTCTGCGTATTGAGCCACAGGGACAAGCGCTGCCGCTTGGATGATATCATCACCATCTTCGAAGATATCAGACAGGCTGTGCTTTCCAACAGCACTTTCCATAAGGTGCCCGTCAGCTATCCCAACACAACATTAAAGGTGAGGATTTTTTTTTATTATTGGATATGCATGTCAGCCAGGGCCCATGCACACTAAACCCCCCCCCCCCCCCTCCCCCAAAAAAAAATAAAAAATCTCCCCATCATCAGAGCCGCCGTGACAGTGCAGCAGCAGCAGCATGAGCAGCAGTCAGCATGTGAATAGCAGACTGGCCCTCGGAGCTTGCCATAATTTCTGAATGAACGCAGGCTCAGGGCTGTGATGTGGGTCTGCAGATTGCCACATATATCAGCCAGCGGAGGAACCCTCTCCATAACACACACACACACACACAAGCCGGCTTTTCAGTTTCCCCTCCTTCCTTTATTGGTGCACGTGAATTGGTTGGCTGCATATAGCCCCAGACTGCTCTGCCCGGCTCCTTCACACTCATTCAAACACACACACACATGGAGAGAGAGGGAGAGAGAGGGATATCCTGTGCTTTTTTTTTTTTTTTTGATGCAGTGTCTCCCTCTTGCCTTCACCTGGCTGCACATGCAGCGTGACATGGCAACAGCAATAGAGTCCCAGGTATCCCTGCATGCACCTGTCTTTCCGTGTGTTGCTCAGTGGGATCTGACTACAACAGGCAAAACATCCAAAGATGCTGCATGCAAATTCAGATTCAGATGTGCTCTGCAGATGTCTGATCAGGTGTTCTGGTGGAGCCTTCCATCAAGAGCAGTGGCGAGATTATGGCTTCCAACAGGAAGATGTGTGCTTTTTCTGTGAAACTATAAAAATCTGTTTACATAACACAGCAGAGACGCTTGCTGCTTCTCTACCTGCCACATGTGCACCGTGGGCTCAGACTGACATAAGCACGAATCCACAGTATCCACGCACGCCTGCTCTCCAGCACAGCGGATTGTAACTTGCTCTAAGAGCTGCCACAGCAGCGTGAGCTAGCCGAGCAGGGACAGTGTCTGAGTAGCAGGGCCATCAATCGTCCTGTTGCAGACTATTTGGCTCCTAACAACAAGTCACATTGATATGCAGAGTGTTTTCTTCGTTTGACTGTTAAGTAAGAATCCACAGAATGTTTTTGAGTTTCTAGTTGACAAATCGGCATTATATCATTCTCTGCATGTGCCTTAAAGTGGCAGTTTTTCAGCTTACATGTTGAGAAAATTCCACCTTTAAGAACAGGAGAAAGTCTTCCACACAGTAAAAGCTCATGCTGCTTTCACTGTTTGTTAAAAGTACAATGAATTCCTAAATGCTCAGTCCGATGTTTTGACCTTCACTCTATTCCACCTGCTTCAATTGTCATCACTCCCATACATCTGGCCAACAGACCCCTCCTCTACCTCTTCTACCTACCAGTAGTCTCTTTATTTTTAATGCAAATCTTCTGTATTTTTGATGCAGTTGTTCCCTTTGAAACCACTCATAAATTACCACTGTGTAGCCATAATCCTTTACTCTGTGTACACAGATACCAACACCGTTTAGAATCTAGAACATGTCTTCATCACAGCAGCCATATGGACTGTGCATAATAAAAATCACACAACTTGCAACTTTGTAAAGCAATGCTTGCTGGTTAAAGCAATTTAACGACATTCACCTGATGGTTGCAAAAACTACTTGGTTCAGTAAAGGAAAAAACAAACAAACATTGCGCATGTAATCTCAGATCAGTACAGATTTGTGTATGACGTACCTTCTGTCCCATGAGACATGCCTACCAGTCCTACTGTGTACTGTAATGCTGTATCAGAAAATAATTATTCTTTTAAAATTGACCATCAAATACGTTGTTTATTACGTATGTTTTTGTGGTGGTAAAAAACTGGAGTTTTATTACAGTTGAGTGATGCAATTAGAGTGAGTCCCAGTGATTTGAAAAGCTGTGTAGTATTTGTTTCTTTAGTGCCACAGTGTATAGAACTGTTCATACAGTACAGTTCATAAGAATTAGGGATGTCCCGATCCGATCACGTGATCGGAAATCGGGCCCGATTACGTGATTTCAGATTCGATCGGAATCGGACATTACCTCCCGATCAGGACTTGAATATATTTATTAGGACTCTCAAAGTTAACGCCTTCTGTGCAGGGTGGCTCTGTGTCCTGTAGTGTAGGGGTATGACAGTCGCTTTTGGTGCAAGAGGTCCTGGTTCGAGACCTCGATGAGCTGCTGTGTGTGTGAAATCACCTAGCGTGGCGCTCTGGACACACACACACACACGTTTTGCTAGGATCGGATCGGGTCGGGACTCGGTATCGGCAGATACTCAAAATCAAATCACTTGGACTCGGGGGCAAAAAAACCTGATCAGGACATCCCTAATAAGAATATGTCATCAATCCCTCTCTCTCTCTCTCTCATTTTATTTCGTTCTACTTCCTCTCACTGATGTCCTCACTTTTAAAGTGTCAGTGCACCCTTCATTAAAAAAGACATCCACCTGTGAAAACTTCTGCCACTACAGTGTGAAGACATTGGGTTTTTGATCATAAGAACTGCCTGAGTCTGAGGATCTTATCCAGTGTACTGGGACATCACACAGTGCTGTCAAACACAAGCTGCTGTTAAGTTTTTGAACAGGTATCTGATCTAACTGTAATATTTATAGCCTGATATTATGCTAAAGGCTAAATCCATGAAAAACATTCCATGGACATTTTTTCTTCCATTCGTATGCATCCACATTCTTAGGCACACTGGCATTAGTAACTTCTCTCCAACTCGAACCTCAGTGCTTCCCTCTTGAAGGCTGATGTGATCTGCTCCCTCCTCCCCACCTCCTCTCCTCACGCTATATCAGTCACTTTGCGCTCTCCTTGTTCCTGAATCCTGCTCCTTCTTCTTCTCTGTCTGCCTCTCTGACGAGCTGTCTGTGCTAATTCATTCGCCTGACTTATGGCTCATCCTGCTCTTTGATGTCACAACTGGGGTTTATTTCTGTGCTTGTTATACAGACGAAAAAAAAAAAGTCCTACTTTTTGCTGAGCTGAACTTTAGCTCGGTTCCCAAGGGAAAATGCTTAAAATATATATGCTTTGTTTTGCCCTGTCTGCTGGATTTTTTTGTTGTTGTGTAACCTTCTTAAGCTGTCAGGTAAATAAAAATACTTTGAAGAATGTGACGATGATACAGTAAATTAGGCCGCTGCAATGAGAAATGCGAGCAATATATGTCGTCAGGCAGTCATACTAGAACGAACTTCTTATATGTGAAGGTTCATTACTTCTGCTTGACAGCAGGAAACAACATAAGACCATTAAAACACATGTGTACGTATATCTGACCTCTCTGTGGTCAAAGGAATAAAACACAAATTAATCGTTATGGACTTATCACCATGGTAACCGTTAATATTGGTGGAGAAGTTTGGGTGCATGTTTAGTGTAAAGAGCATGTTTAGTGTAAAGAGCAAACCTGGCTGCTCTTTAAAACCTCCAATGGACATGACAAAGTAAGACATTACATTTGTTCTTACACCTATATTTGACAGGATCAGATGATTCATTGCATTCATTGGGCAGTTTTACACGATGCGTATGCTTCATGGCAATGTCATGCAGAGGTCAATGTTTGTATTATGCCATCCATTCTCTTTAATAAATCATATCGCAGGGGTGAAAGCAGCAGAAGCTAAAATGGCTGATATGTAGAAGGAGGTTGATGATTGGATGACAAGGCTGATGCAGTCATGTACTTGTGCATCAATAACCGGCTTGCCTCAGGGTGCATGATGCCGATAAAAAACAGAACCAACAGATGTCTCTCATGACAAAAAGACTACACAACACGCGTAAGTGCATTGATACTATAATTGCACAACCACAACTGTACTTGTAGACTTGTGTCATGTAAATAGTAGATTTTTCAGATCGTCTCAAACATGCATTGTAAATAAAGACTGCAACACTACAGAAATATTGTTGCCATCTTGTGCTCACAATTTGGCCGAAGCTTACGCCACATATGGCAGCTGTGTGCGGGAGCCAAGAACTACTGTGACAAACTCAAAAACCAGCAGATCGCTTTACTCCCATAATGCAACAGAGTTTAAGCATTTTTTTTTCAGACTTTATATCTACGTTTTACATGTGGAATTGTTGGCTCGACTTTTTTACCAAAGGATGTTCCAAACAACCGACTTAAAACACAAAACTATTGTTGTTCCTCACTGAGTGATTTGTCGGAAGAACTTCTCCCCACCAGGGACCTCCACGTCTCCTCAGAAAGCTTGTGAGGTGTCACTTTCCTTCTCTCCACATATCACTCAACACAGACAACCCCACATATACCATTACTTCCTTTCTCTCTCACTGACAGCAAGAATAGTTTGCCTGTATAAAAAAGCTGCAACAAAGCTGAACATTTCTGCCCTGATCATGTCTTATTGTTCATCATAAGATGTTTCGATTAGCTAGAGATTTGTCTAAAGTGCCTAAGTGAAGCTGAAATGTCAGTGTTGTGGAATTATTTGATCTTTCTGCAATTACATAAGTGAAACTGAGGCTAAAGCTTTCTGTTAGCAATTACTGAGTGATTACATTACAGAAACACACTAGTGCACTGTGGTGAAATGACACGTTTGAAGCATCGAGTAGGATCGTTTCCGACGGTAATGATGGAGCACAAACATAGCATTTAGATGTTGCTTTACAAATTGATGCATTTGAGGCAGTCAGTCATAACGTCTTAAGACTCTGACAGGAAACCTGGCTGTTGATTTATGGATGGACTCAATTATGCGACTTCAAGGTGCAGTGTCCATCACCATCAATTTACCCTGCTGCCCACATAATGCCAGAGTGGAATAACTCATTCGTTTTTTTGTTTTGTTTGTTTTTTTTCCCCCCTTGCTGAAGCAAATTGTGTACGGAATTTGAAGCAAACAATCACAGGGATTTATTCATCTAGAAGCGTGAGATTTATATCACGCTCCCCGCTGTGAAACAACACATTGTGGCTGTTTGATTGTGCTGGATTATTGTGTGCCTAACAAGATAAATCGTATCTACAACAAGCAGCAAATTAAAATTTAAATTGTTCCGGTTGGGACAACAAAACTGTCATGAAATGTTGGATATGTGTCATGATTTCCTGATTAAATAGACTAAGGAAATATTTATCACGTTACTGCTTAAATGTGTTTTAATAATTTGTGAATAAGCTCAAAGCCTTGATATGCAGGATACATAAAAACAACTCAAAAATTTGGAGGCTGATGAAACAATAATATTCTCAGCATCACCTACATCAACTAAAACTGTTTTTTTAGCCCCTTTATAGAGTAAACTGCTAGACCCAACAGAGGAGATTTGCTATTAATTTGAAAACAAAATATCTTTTTATATAAAGCGCTTTGAATTTAGCTAATGGAATATTAGCATTAACTAATTATAATTACTATAATTGTTGTATTTAATTTTACTATTCTTACTTTGGCAAATACTTTACAGATTCGTGAACATTTAATAAAAGTAAATAGGTAAGAGATAAATGTTTAAATTATTTATTATTTGCTAGTTATAAATTGTCAAAAAAAAACACCTGTACAAATCAAATGGTTAAAGGAGTTATCTATACATAATTATTTGTTATAATTAGCTATATGTATAGCTTGTAGCTAACTAAAAAGTTAGTGATTGGTGGAAGTTTTGGTCACCAGCAGCAGGGATTGCTCAGCATGTCAACAGCTGCTCAGTATAGTCATGCATATGTTGTTTAAACAGCAAAAAAAGGACATCATGCATAGGTTGCCATCTCCTTGTCACACTATCAGACGATAGAACAGTTGACTACTTAGTGCACACCAAAGATCTTAAACACTGTACGCTATGCCACCTTGACTGCTACTTTCTAGTGTGTTCTAACTCAGCTGAAGACTTCTACTGAACAGTGAAGGTGCGCTGAAATGTTGCAGGAGGACATTATGTTGTCAGTCCCACGTTGAGAGGATATGCTGCACTTTTAACATTTTATGGATGCCAACAGTTAAGTGCTCTTCACCTGTTTTCTGGGTGGTAACTGACAAACACACAGGCAGGCGGCGGGTACAGGCAGACGGTAAACATTCGAAACATGCTTCCAGAAAATTTTTTCTATATATACAATAACACACATATACATATATACGTACATATATATATATATACGTACATATATATATATATATATATATATACGTACATATATATATATATACATATATGTATATGTGTATATATATATACATATATATATATATATATATATACATATATACATATACATGTATATATACATATATACATATATATATATATATACATATATACATACATATATATATATATATATACATATACATATATACATATATATACATATATATACATATATATATGTGTGTGTGTTATTGTTTGGCGTCTTTCATATGACATTACTGGTCATCTTCTGTCTCAGCTGGGCATTTTCTCCATGCTGCTACAGGCTACTTTAGAATCTGCAGACCTTATGGCTGAGTGCACATCTGCAGCGTGACCCTGGCAATATTTCAAGCTCAAACATGAAAGGTTGTGCCAACAGTAACCTCATATCCGTATTACATTCTGATTTCTTCCTGACAGACTAATGCTGCCCACTTTTATTGTTCCAGCTGCCTCACTGAACTTAACACTGCTCTACACAACTCTTATTGCACAATTACATTATCGCCAAGCTCTTGTCACTGTGATGTCTTGCATGTACTGTATAATTTGATTAATTTAACAATGAATATGGAGCAGCACATCAACCTTCACACAATGGCATATTTCAGCCGCTATGTCTACAGATGTAAAGTGGGCTCATGGTTAATGGTAGCTCAAAGCTGTAACAAACTGCTGCGCTGCTCTTTGTGGTTTCTCCCCTTTAAGTGGTGTCATAGAAAAGTCTGTGGAACTTTGTCCTCTCCTCAGCACTAATGTCAGATCTGTCTGAATCCTCTGCAGGATGGCCGTGTTTCTTTCATCGGACATCAACTGGGCGGGGTGTCCTTCTCGCCCAACAGTCGGGACCAGCAGGTCAAGTTTGCCCGTGCTGTCCAGATCACCTACTACCTCCGTAACAATGGGCCTGTGGTCCAGGATGCCATCGCAGAGCGCTGGGAGAACGAGTTCTGCGCCTTGGTCAGCCGGCTGTCCACAGCTGAGGCGCCACATGCGCCCGACCAGCTGCATATCCAGTCGCTCACCTCCTTCAGCCTGTGGCGGGACTTCCACCAGACGGGTGTGCTGGCAAAAGGGGAGGTGCTGGTCAGCCTGGTGCTGGTACTCCTAGCCGCCACCATCTCCAGCTCCATGCGGGACTGCCTGAGGGGAAAGCCGTTCTTGGGCCTCCTGGGCGTGCTGACCATCTGCATCGCCAATGTTACAGCAGCAGGGATCTTCTTCATATCAGATGGGAAGTTCAACTCCACACTGCTGGGGATCCCATTCTTTGCAATGGGTGAGTAAGAGCGTCGGCCATAAAAGAAAATCTGTGTGTGTGTGTGTGTATGAGGGTTTTATCAAGTCAGTCGCCACTTGCAGCTGATTGAGAGGGGTTTAGAGCAGAGTTGTGATGAGCATTTTGTCTGATGGGATGCCAGTGGATTTGTAGCTAAAAGTGTGTGCGTGTGTGAGCGCCCTTTTGTCAGGCAATTTGCAGGGTTTTTTCTAAGACTTTTTGCATTAAAGAGACACTCAGTTGTTGAGATTTCTCATTATTTTGTGCGCTTCAGGCGATATTTTACTCATCACTGTTCTGGATTTAATAAAATCTTTATTACAGCGTGTTATTATAGAAACACAGTGAATGAGAAACAGCGTTTCATCATTTAAAAAGTGCTTTTCAGGAAGGATGTAACAGGACTGGGTGATTTAACTATGGCAGGCTGGACTAGAGCTAACATGGAAGTGGTGGTACTGGTACTGTGTGTACAATCCCGAATCAATAAAACACACCATTATCATCTAAACTCTGAAATCTAAGCTGTGAAAGCACAACCGAGTGCTTTTAAAGGATGAGCATGACTTGCCAACGGCTGCCAAAGAGGACAAAGCATACAGGGGGAAAAAGTGGTCATGCATATTAATTTGGGGAAATTTTGCAAAAAATTACAGAATTACAGAGCTGTAAAATCCCCATAAAGTCCTATTTAAACATAAAAATGCCAGAATAACCAAGACCTGGTCCACTTATGATATAAGATGTTATCATCTTGTTGCTTTTTTGGTTGCTTTATTGATTTAATAACACTTTAATTTTAAAGAATTTTAGAGTCAGTTCTCCCAGCATTGTAGAGTAGAGTTGCTTCCCCAGTACCAACAAACTCCTGCAGGTTACTTTTGCAGGCCAACGTGGATGTTAATGTCCCAGAGATCCCCGACAAAAAGAGAGATTTTTCCATTGAGTTTTGAATTGTTGAAGAAAATAGAAGTCAATAATACTAATGTGTTTAATCTAAATCAAACAGATATTGTGTTAATTACTTAAAGGCCACTAGAGCATCACAAACTGTATGAGCATTGTGACACCTTAGCTGTATTTTAGCCCTTCTCCTGTTATCTGCGACTTCTTGTTTTTATCCTCCATTTCCTGCCTTTACTTTTACAGCTACACTGTGTCCATTCACTCCACAGTATATCTTGCATTTCTTCCCTGTGCGTTCCTAAGGTCACCAGATCCCTGGGGCTTTCGCACGACTCAGCTGCAGGCTGGCTGACATAACTGAAGTTTAAGTAAGACTCAGAAACAGGAGGCTGGATCAGCTCCTTATGACCTAGAGGCAGAGGAGGAGGAGGAGGGTGGTGGTGGAGGAGGAGGATGGAGGGGGTTGTGAGAGAGGCTAAAAAGGAAAGTCAAGGAGAAAAGAGCAAAGGAAAAAAAATGCACGACTGTGATGTATAGGATAGAAAAAAACCACGAGGGTGCAAAAGGAGAGGCTTGGATTGGACAGAGAGCTATACTGGACTGTAAGAGGTAAAGGAGAGGGAAAGGTGGAGAGAAAAGACACATACAGAGAGAGGAGGTGGAGAAGGACGAAGGAGATGGAGAGGTAATGATTAAGTCTGTAATTTTTTATGACAAGGCCTCAAAGGCAGCAGATGTCCACCCTCCTCTTCAGAGGTCCTGACTGCGGCACACCCCTATCACTACATCAACGCCACATCAGAGCAGTCAATGAGGACTAAAATGGAAACTGATACCCCATCTGTCATAGCAGTATAGTGCACCCTGTTGAGACATCATTACCACCTATCAAAAACATTCAAGTTTATTATAAATTATGAATTAATAAGATGTTGATAATTTGATGGTTTTACAGGCCAACACGCCAAAGAAATACCTTTAAAAATTGCCCCACGATGTGACGATGCAAGAAAAACATGAACGGCATAACTGTATTATAGAGTAATGTAAGCATAATATATATATTGTGAGTTAAAATGGTTTTTACAACAGGTTAATACCTTTAACAAATTGTGCCACCTGTTGTAATTAGGCTGAAAACACACATACAAGTTGAAATGCAGGAAAAAAAATACAAATTAATGTTTTGCTGTATTCACAGTGTTGTACTCATTATTTGCAACATTATATTATATTAACTAGATTATGCATAAATTGTGTCTGCAAAACATATCTTCTTAAATATCACATTCTTAAATAAATCCAAGGTATTTTATCACTGTTTATCTAAAATCTTGCTATGCCCCTTAGTACTAGACAACAGGAGCAGTATGGGGTTTTGTAACAGCTGACACATAGAAGTCTTGATGACATCTGAAATTATGTCCCATGGTGCTCCACTGGAAGTGAGGAGACTCCCCTCTCTTGTAGGAGGTTACCACATTTTGTATTAGTATCACCCAATGGCAGAATTGAAGTCACTATTCTGTTGGGACACCTTACATTTTCAACTTCATCATCAACCACGTGTATCACAAATGTAATCTTGTCTTGTAAAATTGCCCCCACTTTATTAGCACTGTTTTTCTATGAAAGTGGAAACTGGTTTATGCTGGTTTCCAGCTCAACCATGCTGCTCTTTAGTTGAATTTGCCCAGTTTAAATAGGTCACCAGAAACCTTGTTTTGGAGCTCTGTTCTACTGTTGGGTATAGTGCTGGCTTCAAATAAGCAAAAGGGGCTTTTGGCTTAGTTTTACTTTTTCTTCACTGTTAACTTTGCAGTTCTTTTATGCACTAATGAGCAAGCCTGCAGCTGCAAGTATCTGGTGGCTACATGCTAACCAACATCTTTGTAGAAACGGAAGCACAGAGCCACTTCTGAGCCTTGTTCTGCAGACTCCCATGATTCATTTGTGTTGGTGATATACACTATAGACCTAATTATCTTATCTGAATATAGTCCCATGGCTTCTTAGTTGGTTCTTGTTCCTTCTATCTCCACAGTGGAGACTGAAAGAACACTTGGGATTATAGTGTGCTATTTTAAGCCCCCATAAGTAGTATTATTGTGTATTATTATAGAAATTACTAGTTGCAGCAGTCTATTGATATTAACTTTGAAAGACGCCAAAACTCCGAATGTTTTGTTCATACTACGCTTCAGCAAGGTTCTTGAGGTATAACTCACAAAGCACCCAGCTGTCATTTATTAACTATTTAATTGTCAACCAGAAATACAAAGAGATTGCCTGTAGGTCTGTAGAAATGTACAGAAATTTAACCAATATTTCTAGGCACAGATTTGAAGCAAATAAAGCTTTAGGTCAGAAATTTCTCTCATTACTGTGACAATGTGCAAACATCTCTGGCTCTATATGTCTATTGGGGCATGGTGGTGGAGTAGCCAGATGAAATCCAAAAGCCAAATATCTCTCCATCCGTCTGATGGGATGGAAATTGATCCCTGACCTACATTAAATGCCAAGTGCTGTGTGTAGTGATGCACCACTCATGACTGAGAGATGTGGGGGTTGCACTACCAGGCAGAAAACTTTTAGTAGTAGTCGGGATAAGAGAATACATTACTACAGTACAATATTAGGCAGTTTACAAAAGCTGGGTAGCCCGTGCCTTCACTGTGCAATACGTTTTGGTAACTTTGAGAGTCAATGGTCCTTCACCAGGTAGTTGATGTGGTTCAGGCATCTGTTACACTGGAAGCACACTCAAGACCTGACATGCAGTATCTAGAACGGGAAGGCCTCAGCATCCCTAAGGAGGGGCCCAGGACAGATTGCTGCCACACTGGATGAGAGTCAGGAAATAGATGGATAGGTGGGCAGTTTAGATCAAGTCAGAGAGCCAGTAAAATCATTTTTGGAAAAAGTGGGATCACATCCAACAGGAGAAAAAGCTTCTCCCCTCTGGAGCTATATTCAGCTTGTTGAGGGTAAAACTGTGCCATGGTTTCCCTTTATCTGTTTCATCAAAGCCTCTCCTCACATCGTAGTAAACCTAATCCATTATTCTCTCTCAACAATCTAACTAATGCCATCCCTGGCCTTTGAAACATGCAGAGGAAGCCGCAATGCACAGGGCAGGTACCACCCGCCACGCATCTTTGGACCTTTTTTTTTTTTTTAATATGGAGCAGCCTCTCTTCCTGTCTGTCTCCCCAGTGCCTATCTGCCGTGTCATCTCCGAGCTGGCCAATTACTGCTGAGCTGAGCTTGTCACTTCCTTCTCTCTCTGGGTATGTGATGGCTGTTAGAAGTGTAAAAACAGGCAGGAAGAAGAGCAAAGGACCAGAATCAGAGCAGGACTCATGAAACATACATGCTCCAGCAGAAGCGGTGACTGACTATCTCTCTCTGTGCTACGACAGGCTCAAACTGAGAGAGTACATTGTCTTTCAAGAACTCTTATTTATGTAACGCAACATGCAGCCACCGTACATCTCACCCGGCGTTAACGTGGAGTACTAATTAAGTCATTTAAACCGCTGCTTTGCATGAAAGGTGCTGGGTGTCCCTTCTTTGTAGTTGGTTTGACTCGATACATAAAGCAGTAAATTTACCCACTTTTAACCCATAAAGGCACCGTTGTCATGGTATGACGTATCTAAAAATGTGGGGGAGAAACAGTGGGAACAGGAGCAGAGAAACAAGCGTAGCAACCTGTGTTTATGGTTTTATGACCGATATAGCAAACAAACAAAGCTCTCATGATATTTAGGCTTTGCGTATCATGTTGTTCTTCTTTTATACTCAAGTCTTATTAGGTATGTGCTAATTTTAGCTACATGCACACGTGCAGAGCAGCTTTTTTTAGTCTAGATGTGGGTGAACTAAGTGTTATTAAAGATGTTTTCATGAAAACTTCTCTCCCTCTCGCCCGCTCTCTGTGTTCTGCCCCATCAATCTGAGCCTGTGATGTCCCTGTCATCGCTGCTGCATGATTTACAAGCTGTTTGGAGTTTCTCTTTCTGGACCTTGATGTTTTTTACGGACTGATATTTTCTTATCCTGGGAGGCTAAGATAGATAGTGACACTCAACATTCGCAGCCAGTCACGCGCCATAGCCATCTCTGCTGACGGTGAAAAGCCTTCTGGGAATTCCTGCCTGTTTCTATAAGTGGGGCTGGATGACTGATGATCGATCTGTAGATGTTATTGCCGTGAGTGGCTCTGGGATGATGGTGGTATGACGGCTTCAGGGTCGTTATTAAGGCCTGCAGGGAGGAATCATAAACCAGGTCTACGATACACATCAATTAATTGAGCTCTATGAAGATATGGCCCTAAATGGAAAAATACACTATATCTGAAAGAGCAAGTCATTTGAAATCTATACAATAAACTGCTCCAGATGTCTCTACAATCATTTTATGTTGCCGTCGACAACAGGAGGATGTATTTTACACTGGGAATGAGATCCATTTCTTTTCCTACTGCTGGTAACATGTTCTAGTCATTTTCTACTCATTTCTCGTTTGCGTTAAGTCAGTGTTAAGTATTCAGCACCGAGCCTCTGCATTGCTAATCGTGGATGGGGAAATTTAATGTATTTAGCGTATTAACAGCCTCCGTGTTTCTTGCAGGTAAAACTGACGGAAATAGCAGTAAACAGAAGTCACAGTTTA
This sequence comes from Parambassis ranga, assembly GCF_900634625.1. Taxonomy (NCBI): domain Eukaryota; kingdom Metazoa; phylum Chordata; class Actinopteri; family Ambassidae; genus Parambassis; species Parambassis ranga. The sequence continues at coordinate 13,382,232 of NC_041043.1, forward strand.
ATCAAAGCAGACAGAGACAAGAATAACACAGTTAGTGGCTGCGACATCTCTCTGTGTTCCCATGGTGATGTGGCCCATAGGAAAAGCCTAGAGGACACTTTATGTTTTCTGGACAGAGAGGGTGTTAAATTCAACTCAGGTCTGCCTGAATGTGTACAACATCACTGCTATACATGTACTATATACATTTTTTATTAGCCTGTATTAGCACAAATAGCTTTCCTCATTTGACAGTTGGCTTATACCTTTAAATCTCATTAACTATTGCCAGGTTACTCAAAAAGAATGTGGCAAACTCAGTACAGTACACTCAACACATATGGTAACCGAGTGCACACTTGTTTCACACCCTACAGCAGCCCCTTTTAGGAAGAGTGCATACACAGCAAAACTATGGTGTCTTATATTTCTGTAGTCTATAGGGAATCACTATGTGCTACACCATAACAGTCCAATGAACAAATGCTCCTCCGCCAAGTTCAAATGTGTTCATTATTTATGGATACTTCTGGAGCAGTATTGTGTACAGCAGTTGGCCACATATGTTCTGCTTTTGTCCTAGTTCCATCATCAAGCTCATGCCAACGCCATCCGTAAACTTCATGAAGCAAAGAATAAACTGTAAAAATAATTAATAGTGAATAACAGTGCTACTAGATTCCACTACATAAATAAGGAGAAACACACCAGATAATCTGGATTATAGCCTCACTTCTCAGCCCTTTTGAGAGTCGTTTGTATCTCTTCCTGCCACAGCACCCTTATATAAAGATAACGTTTTATCATTTATAACTGTATTTGTTTTCAGAAATCTGAAAGGCTAGAGGGAACGTAAGGAACTTGCATGCTGATCTGTGTGTGCAGCTTTATATTTATGTGCCATAGGAAGACATGTTCTCCAGTGCAACAGAGCCTCCTCCCTATTACATCAAAAAGTATTGATCTTTAGATACTCTCAGAGTTCTAGTTTAATAGATAGCCGACCTACACACACACACACACACACACAGGTAAGAAAACACTTACACACATCTGCACACAGGTAGTATAAAAATAATATTGTATAGTACCTGGATGCAGCACATCTTTATGTGATTTAATGCTTTTCAAACCGGTGTAAGTTAATCCTGCTAATCCTAATGTTTTTAATTCAACCCATTAAGCATGGTTTAAGTGTGATTTACCAGCATGCAGTAAAAAAATGACAGAATTCTAATCAACACTAGAGGTATCCTTAGTCAGCTTTGTTATCACAGATCTCTTTAAGGGTACCATCTTACAGGCCATTAATGGTGCAGCCGTATAATTCCTCAATGATATCTGTGACGGGGACTAATGGGTATCTGAGGCAGCAGCTGCTGGAGGCTCAATGACGGTATCATGCTAGATCAGCCCTCTCATGTTGAGAGGTAATGAAATCCAATGACTGCATTTACATGCACAAGCTATTCCGGTTTATCTGCAGCTGTTTACATGGCTAACAAAATAATCATTCCATTTCCATATGCATGCAGCAGGAAAATGCTGCGTTAAAAAAAAGTCAGTTAGGTCCCTATTTAGATTTCAGATTTGACAGAAGTTGAAGAGAACTTATGTAAAAATTAATTTTTGTTTTGGAATTTGCTCTAGTTACCCGGTACACTATATGACCCACAGACACATTCGCTACACAGATAAAATAGAGACTTCTAGGCAATGAATCACTGTTTTTTTAACAGTTATCAACATAATCATGCTTGCGTTTACTATGAAAAGCACAACAGTTGTTAATTAGGACGGGCCACATCATGTTACTCTCTGCATTTCACCCCCTCATTAGAATGGCCACTTGTGTGAGTGTGTGAATATTGACCAGGTTGAGAGCCACTTTTCCAGATGAGAGTCAATGAGCAGGTGTGTTGAAGGAGGGCTAATCCATTTTTAATGGAACATTCAGCAGGAAGTGGGGTCTCAAAAGGACCCCGCTTAACAGCTCTAAATATAGCACCAAGGAGGAGGTGTAAGGTCTTGCATTTTTAATAGCTTCAGTGGAGGGGAAAGTTTTTCCATGTGGATCATACCTCCTGCTCTAGTCTTTTGTCTGAATTTTTGTCCAAAACAGACTGTGAAGCTATTTCACATCCAAGATGAGAGTGACAGCAGTGGTTTCCTCTCATGCTATTTCAAGAGTCTAGTTGACAGATGTGGGTTTTCTGTGACAGTTCGGTCGACTCTTGCTTGAAAAAAAAAAATAGATTGACTAAAAGGCATTTGATGGATCAGAGACTGCATCTAATGAGAACTGTTCCCTGCACTCACTGTAGATTGACTGACTGTTGTCAAGTTGCAGGAGTGAATGTAAATTATTCCTTACTTCATGCATCCGAAAGCCTTTTTCTGCATCAGACTCAAACAAAATGCTGTACAGCAAAAGCATTCTCAGTAATTAATTATTAAAGGTCAGATCATGGAAATTAATTTACACCTGGGATCAGAGTCAAGAGTCAAAGGACAAAAAAAGTGACGTAGAAATACCACCCGACTTGAAAATAATGAACACAGCCATATGAAGTCGGTGTGTTTGAAAATGTCCACCTATAAAATGTGCATATTTTTTTATGTGTGGCAAAAAAAAAAACGTTCAGACATTCATACACACAAATACAAACAGGTCCTAAAACCAACTATATTCACACAACCTCATGCTATCACTGCGCCTCTTCATCGACATTGAGGCTACATTATTAACATGACAGAGAGACAGGCAGCGGCAACACATTTAGAGAGAGGACCTGAAAATGCAAATGATTAAATTTGCTGTTTCACAACCTCAAAGAAATTTCACAAAATGTGTTTCAAGCCACTGACAGACTCCTACTTAAATTCTAGGATAATGTTGTTGCTCGACTGTAGTAATGCAGCTTAACATTCGCACCATTTTCACTTAAAAAGACCAAAAATTCTGAGAGGATTTTGGGAAAAAGCACACAGCAATTCAAGACAATTATCTCTGGATAACTCAGGACTTTTTTTAAGTGTATAAAACTCTCAGCTTTAGCAATAGCAATGTTCCCTTGAGGTTGATTTGAGGTGTTTACTGATGTTCACTGGAGGTGAAAACTGATTTCATGAAGAAGTTACTTACAAAACAGGTGAGACGTGCTGAGATTTCCATCATGCTGCAGTGGATTTATTGTCCGGCGATGCTCATAAATAACAATTCATAATGTAAAAGAACTGCAGAGATGCCTGTAATCAATATGCACCTACTTTCTTACACTGCACCCCCTCACTTGCACAAAGCATGTCATTGTTTTCTCTGTCATCATCATCATACTCATCAGTGGACCACCGAGGTGTGGTAAATTTATAGCAAGCTCAGTTTGGCATCATTAGGTAGAAGCAGCAGGCTAGTTTATGTTAGCCAGCTGCTAACATAAACTATACGATGTGGATACGCAGAAATATGCACGGAGACAACTATACTGTTGGATGAGATGTATCTCCTGGGTTTGCAGGTGGTTAAGGGGGTTAATTTACCCCAGGCCCTTTAGGTCGTGTGCTTCAGGTCTTCAAAATAAATAAATAAATAAATATCTGTCGGAGTGACACTTTTTCCCCCACATAAAGGTTCTTTAGTAACTCTGTAAGCAGACTGCCTGTAAATGTTGCACAGTAGCAGCATTGGTTAACCTATATGGGTTAAAACTAGGGATGTCCCGATCCGATCACGTGATCGGAAATCGGGCCCGATTACGTGATTTCAGACTCGATCGGAATCGGACATTACCTCATAGTCATATTTATTAGGGCTGTCAAAGTTAACGCTTTCTGTGCAGGGTGGCTCTGTGTCTTGTAGCGCAGGGGTATGACAGTTGCTTTTGGTGCGAGAGGTTCTGGGTTCGAGATCTTGATGATGCACGGGTTTTGCCGCAACAACTGCCTTTATAGAAAGTATCGGATCGGGACTCGGTATCGGCAGATACTCAAAATCAAATGACTCAGACTCGGACTCGAGGGCAAAAAAACCTGATCGGGACATCCCTAGTTAAAACTGTTGTCGTCTTTAGTGTGATGTGTTTGCTTTTAGGAAATAAAGTCTAGCCGTCTATAGTTTTTGCCAAGCACATGGATAGACGAACGAATAATACACAGGATGTAATCCTGTAGCAGCTAGCATTCATGGTTCCAAGTGTAATATCACAGCAGCAGTCAGGGTGGGTCGAATTTAAACTCCATTAAGGTGTTATTTTTCTTTTTCTTTTTTTCTGAGAGCAGCAGGGGGATAATGATAGAATCATTTCTTTTGAATATAACCTCATAGCAAGCAGCAATTTGAAGCTCATCTTACAGCTAAAACAGTGCAGGAGTAGACAGTTGCCATCAGCCAGGCAGGCATACGTAGGTGTGGAAATTAAGACTTTAATTGGAAAAAAAAAAATTTCTTCATGAAAATAAGTAGACATCGCCCAAATATCGATTTGGATGTGAAGATTGCTTTTGTGCTCCCCAGTGTTCGTCCTCTCTTTCACTCCCCTCATCTGTTTTTATTGAGTTTGGATCAGTCCTCTGCAGTGAGACCTCCTCCTTGTGATATTGGCTCCTCCGTCTTCTCCACCTGTGTGACAAGCTTGCACGGTTAACGGTCATCCCGATTGGGAGAATCCACAGTGGGCAGGAGCGACTGACACGCGTTCTTACCACGTGATGGATGTGTTTTTAAGAGTGTGCGTGCCCCCCAAAGTTTTAGAGCAGTAATTTAGTTTAATGACTCAGTGGCTGTTTGGTGTGGGCCGGGGGGGGAAGAAAGGCAAAAGCAGCCCAGGCCTCCATTATAGGAGCCCTGTGGTCAGACTGTGAAACTATAAGGCTGGTTTTTTTTAACACCCCACCTGCTTTCTAGCTTGCTGGACAACCAGTGACAAACTGCACTCCTACAATCCATTCAGGGTTGTACCTGCAAGGAAGAGGCTTGAGATGCAACACCTTTTGCCTCTTCATCCTTTCGTTCTGAGCTTCAGCTTCTCACCTTTCTCCCTCTCTTTATCTATCCCTGATTCACTGCTGTAGTGTTTGGCAGGCTGTCCCCCAGTTAGACAGAACAGGAACAGGGGAGTCAGTAAAAGGTTACAGCAAGAGCTTTGATGATGGCGCAAAAAGTTCAGCAATGTTGTCGGAAAAAATTAGCACCAGTTATCAAAACGCGACCCAGTATTTTTACCCAGAGAATGGAAACAACCTGCAGCCTGGGGTTCAGAAATGCTGAAGTCATAAGTGCCTACTTAGATCAAAATTGAATGTGCAACAATAGCCAGGCCAAGAGGAGATAAAAGCATGCACGGCCTTTCTAAGGTCTAAGAAGTAGAGGTCTGTGACCTGATTTTTGTGAGCCGAGTAAATTGCTTCTAATGTATAGAGCACCCACACTAGATGGTTCAAACCGCAGGCAGTAGAGAAAGAAAGGAATCACTATTCTGTGTGATTTAAATCTGTTGACTGGACATTTAGCCACAACCTTTGACCTTACATTGCATCACAATAAAATGGTGTTAATGTATAAATGCACAATTTCTCCTCTCAACAACAAACCCAATGAGAGGAAACAGACGGTGAATAGAGTAATAGAAATATTGTTGATTAATGAAGACAAAGTGGTGACATTGCATTTTTCCATTTGAGGAGGAAGCCTTTCTTTAACGTTAGCGTGTTGGCTGTGGAGACAAACTGCTCACAGATACCAGCATAAAAAAAACATATAGTTATTGCAATGCTACAAAAAAAGCATATATTGTATATATTATAGGTTATCCTTATTATCCTTATTGATACATATCTGTAATTATACAAATGTTTAGTTCACTCAGCTGTACACGGTTATCCCTGAGGACCAAGTGAAGTCCTTCACTGCAGCTGCCGTATGTTACACCACCTGCAGACTCATATATAGAAGAAAAAGGGAGGTCTAAATAAGACGGGCTGTTCATTTGCTGTCTGTGTGTGGGTGTGTGTGTGGGTGAAGATGGCAACGGAAAATGAGAGTACGGTCTTCCCTGCAGACTCGTGTCGTGGCTGTAAAATTCTAAGATGGCAGTCATACTGTGTGTGCCATTGTTGGGGACATCACGATGACACTGGTTCTGTTTTATCACTGAGATAATCGTGCTTAACAGGAACACAAGCTCTTTCTCTCTCCGTCTCTGTTGTGTTACCTCACTCCTACACTTTCCATTCCTATTAAACAGCCACAGTTAGAATTTGGGGCAATGAATGACGTATTTCAGTGAGGGTAATAACATTGATGAATGCCTACAAAGTTGATTAGCATTGAGTAACAGTCATGCTTCCAAACACGTGTTTGTCTCCCTCCTACTTTTTCCCCACTTCTTACTAATCAAAGTTCCTGCACTGTTAACACTGTCCAACCAAAAGATGTGAGTGTTTTAAAGCTACAACCAACAATGTCTCTATAAGATAAAGTGAAAACCTTTCAACTCATGTGTCTGAAGGCAACAGCAGACCCTCTACAGTTCCTAACATTTTGATCTGTTATTGCCAAGCATTGTTACAACAGAGTACTTAAGTCAATACATGTAGAGAAATACAGGAGAAAGCAGCCTCCGTTAGTGAGACGTGGGTGTGAATATATACTATCACCACAGTGAGCGTGCTGCTGTTTTTGATCTGTGCACGCACTCCTCCATCCCTTTAACCCTTCTAATTGGGATTCTTCTCACAGTGCAGCAACATTGCTATCAAAGGCTGTGGTAGTTTTACTGAGAGGGAAAGCAGCAGTGAATGTTTAGGTGATGTTTGCTAAGTAGAAAACAGAACAAAACACTGCCAAAACAATAGTCTCTGTGCTTCTTCGTTCTGATCTGTTAAAGAGGTGTTTTCTAAAAGACGACACCTTAGTATGCAATATGATACATTAGTATTATTTCCATCACAGGCGGTATAGTTCACTTTAAAAAGCAGAATGAACAACTTTAAATGTGCAAGTTAGTTTGTTTTTGAAATATTACAAATTTAGTAAATAGTGTTTTTTTTTTACAAAACTTCAAGAAAAACCAACTACAGAATTAAACAATATTTTTCCATCATTGCAATTTTTGTGAGCTGACCATTTTACTTATTTACTGTACAGCCAAGCTGAATATTTTGTGTATAAAATTTGTATTTATAAATCTGCCACAGTAGCTGTCAGTACTATAAAAGTGTGCATAACAGTAAATAGTAAAACATTCCAACACTCCAGTTAAGTATAATTACATCAGATTTGTTAATAGTTAATAGCAATTGTTTTGGACTATCACTGTCTGAAAATATGAAATATCAATGAACTTGATTCCTATAGCTAAACTATACTATATGTGGTACAGAAAGTAACCAAGGACACTTTAGCAGATGGGCTCATTGTTATTATCCACATCCACCTGCCAGCAATCAATCACTGTAATGAATCCCAGTGCTTTTCCAATCATGTCTAGAAAATGACACACTACTTAACATCCTATTTGGTAACTGGTGAAGGGAAACGCGTGTACACCCCTAGTGTAATGCTGCGAATACCAGGAGTGTGAATTTCCCTTTCTCTCCACACCCTCTAAACCAACTGACACTAACTAATTGACTTGCAGCACAGCTTAATAAAACTAAAAGCAGGAAGAGCCATCTAACCGACTCATTATGTAGGTCTAATCCTTTATACTTAATTAACTTTTTTTTTCCGCTGTGTCAAACGAGGAGAAATTTATAATGCTGTCAAAGGTAGCTCTGTCCACCTGCTAGAAGGGAACGTATGGATGAGCTGAATCCTGTGTTCCTTTACATATTTACATGGTGAAGGAACATAAATTCATTCTAATGTTGAGAAATTCATAACACATTCGCCTGCAGCAGTCAGGCTCAGGCATTTCACAAATAAATGAACAGTGTCTGTGGGTGGGCGGGTGTTCCAGCGTGGGAGGTTTTGCACTATGGCTTTTCACATGCCTTTAAATGTTGTGCATTCATGTCTATATTTTTTGACTGCTATAAATCCCACAGATTTCGCTCACATGAATGGGCCTGCTGCAGACTGATTTAGATGCATGGTAGAGAGGACGGTGTACAGCTCTATCTTTGTCCAGTAAAATTCTCAAGCAGCGTTTCTAGTACGACATGGTACATCCTGCCATTCTTGTAATCAAGACTTATTTTATGAGGCAGCCTGTAGTGGACCCAAATGAATCCTTTTAACAGATTTGAGAGATGTCCTCAAATATTTACTGCTCCTACTGATCCAATAAATTGTGATACTGTGTGCAATACAGATGATGGATGAAACACCTAGAAGAGAACATTAAAAGTCAAAGAGACTGAAATCAGAGATGACACAATGTTATCAGGCTTTTAAGTATGTATGTGTGTGTCTGAATATCAGTGGCTCAGACAATTGTGAATTGCACATTGTGAAGAAATTACCAAATTATTCAAGTAGTCAAGGGCATGTTTCAGATTTGATGATGGTAGCGAGAAGGAATCTGGTTGAAGTTAGCTGATTAAAGACATGGATCCTTGTTCTATCAACAGACAGAAGTAGAAAGAAGTCAAATGCTACAAAAACCACTAAAGAATTCTATGAAGTTCACCACTGAGTTCTCAGTATGCTCCTTTATAATGGTGAAAAAAACTGTGTCTAGTTACTTCACAGGGTCAACTTTTGGCCCTTCAAGATGAGTCATGTGGTCTTTTATACAGGGGGAAATATTTTGTTCATTCAATTGCTGCAAATTCAAATTTTTTAAAGAAATGTCAAGGTTGCACAAATGTTTGAAAATAATCATCTCTCTGATGCTGTGCAATAATATTCCATCACTGCTGTAATTACTTTAACAAAGTTAAAAATGAACTTTAAACCTCAGCTCAGTCATAAAAATGAGACCTCTATAATGCCACAAAATACTTTATAGGTACGAAATATGGTTCCACATAGACAAAAAAAACTATTTCACAGGTGTCAAATATATGCACATCTTGTTATTTTAATGCTAATACATCTTTATTTTGTGTTGTAGGCCACGGAACCAAAGGGGTGTTTGAGCTGCTGGCAGGCTGGAGGAGAACCAGAGAAAACCTGCCCTTCAAGGAGCGCGTGGCAGACGCTTTCGCTGATGTGATGGTGTGCTACACAATGACCAGCTCACTCTACATCATCACCTTTGGCATGGGAGCAAGCCCTTTTACTAACATAGAGTCTGTGAAAATCTTCTGTCAAAGCATGTGTGTGGCCATCCTGGTCAACTACTTCTACGTTTTCTCCTTCTATGGCTCCTGCTTGGTGTTTGCTGGACAGCTGGAGCAGAACCGCTACCATAGTGTTTTCTGTTGTAAAATCCCTTCAGTGGAGTATCTGGACCGTCAGCCCACATGGTTCAAAACCATGATGAGTGACGGCCATGATCTGTCCACACACCACGACAGCATCCCGTACCAGAATCACTTTATCCAACACTTCCTACGAGAGCACTACACAGAGTGGATTACCAACACCTATGTCAAACCCTTTGTGGTCATTCTGTATCTCATCTACGCCTCTTTCTCATTCATGGGATGTTTACAAATCAGTGACGGATCTAACATTGTGAATCTGCTGGCGAGTAACTCTCCAAGTGTTTCATATGCTCTGACCCAGCAGAAATACTTCAGTAACTACAGTCCTGTGATTGGGTTTTACATTTATGAACCTATTGAGTACTGGAACTCCACAGTGCAGGAGCATCTAAAGACTCTGAGTCATGGCTTCAACAAGATCTCCTGGATGGACAACTTTTTCCACTACCTGCGGGTAGTGAACGTAAGTGCATCAACTAAAAGTGACTTCATCTCCATACTTAAGGGTTCCTTCCTGCGCAGCCCAGAGTACCAGCACTTCACTGAGGACATCATATTCTCCAAGAACAGAGAGACTGATGAATACGACATTATCGCCTCAAGGATGTACTTAGTAGCGCGAACCACAGAGAAAAAACGCGAAGAAGTTGTGGAGCTTTTAGAAAAACTTCGCCCCTTGATGCTGATTAACAGCATTAAATTCATTGCCTTCAATCCCACATTTGTGTTTATGGACCGCTACAGCTCCTCCGTCATCTCGCCTATCCTGACCTCAGGCTTCAGCGTACTCACCATCCTCATCCTCACTTTCTTTCTGGTCATCAACCCCTTGGGAAACTTCTGGCTCATTCTCACAGTCACATCCGTGGAGCTGGGTGTCTTGGGTTTGATGACTCTCTGGAACGTCGGCATGGACAGCATTTCAATTCTGTGCCTTATTTACACACTCAACTTTGCCATGGATCACTGTGCACCACACCTGTACACTTTTGTGCTGGCCACCGAGCACACTAGGACGCAGTGCATCAAGTTGGCACTGGAGGAGCACGGGGCAGCCATCCTGCAGAACACATCCTGCTTTGTGATCGGGATCATGCCTCTGGTGTTTGTGCCTTCCAATCTGACCTACACACTGTTTAAATGCTCCCTCCTCACTGCGGGCTGCACAGTGCTGCACTGCTTTGTCATCCTGCCCGTCTTCCTGACCTTCTTCCCGCCATCCAAAAAGAGACACAAGAAAAAGAAACGGGCCAAGCGGAAAGAACGGGAGAGGGAGAGGGAACGGGAAAGGGAGAGGGAAAGAGAACGGGAGGAGATAGAGTGCATTGAAGTCAGGGAAAATCCTGATCATGTGACAAACGTCTGAGAAGTTTGTAACTTTAGCAATCAATATCAGACAGTTATTGGTGGTTAAGAGGTGATCTCCGATGGTGAGGTACCTCTAGAGGTGCAGGGGAGACTGAGATGTCCCCTGAGGAGTGGGCTCTCGTAACTCCCAACCAATAGCAGCTAAGCTGGCCAGAGTTGAGTGCAGCCCCACTGGTCAGTCATTCAGTCCTTCAGTCCGGACAGTGTATCTCATTTGCACAAGCTGCAACATGCTCATGGTTCTTGGTCTCTTTCCCAACTATTTGGTATATAAAAATAGTCACCAGAACGTATGCTTGCTAAATTTGTAAGTAAATCCTTAACACACAGTATGTTAGTCCATTTAAATACTGTATAAGCAAAATAATTGTTCATTTCCTGCAGCCCTCATCTCAAAAGCAGTGAGTGAGGAGCACAGCAGTCTGTTAAGCCAAGGACACTAAGACAAAGTCAGCCAGAGTGGTTAGAGTGATAACTGTACAAATTAATACTGTGCAAAACATGACTGTGCCCGCACCTTACTCATCACACCTTAATAATAGCAAAAAGAAACCAAATTGTGTGGAAAGAGAGAAAAGGTGGGCCGAAAGCACACCGCATGCTTTTCTGTAACATAACTGAACAGCTGACCTGGGCAGATGGCATACACTGTGTCCATTACGAAAACGTATCTTGCACATTGCGTTGTGTGAACGGAACTGTCAAGCAGGAGGCAAGTATTTCTGTTGTATTTCAGAGGTCATGTAAGGTCTTAGGCAATGGCAGAAGGAACTGCAGTGGGCTGCAGCACACGAGGAGGTGGTGATAAGTGACTGTCTTGCAGCAGTATTTGAAAAGGCAGTAAGCCTGATTCTTAGAGCGTGGCTTAAGTAAATCCCAAACTGCTTTTGCACCAGAGCAGTAAAACCAAAAGCGAAGAGTGTTTCAAATGCTTGACATGATGAACTTTCCCAACAAATTGATATAATGGATGGAAGTGTAGATGAATGATTCTGTGACCAACTTGTGAAAGCTCACTGAAACTGGAAAGTTGAAATGTAATTAAATTCTAGCACTGCTGCCAAATAGTGTACAGAAACTTTTGTTGGACAGACTTTTCTTGGTTAGTTTGCACAGTCACTTACTTCAAACGTATATCATGAATTATTTAAACAAATAAAAAGGATTAGTCAAAGTCAAGTAAAGGCTGCTGCAGCTGAATGCACCTAAAATGTGACGGAGTCAAAAAAGAAAAAGCTTCTGGATTTTATTCCATCCAAAGCAAAAATAACAAGAGTGACAATAAGTTCGAAACATCACACCAGAAATTGTGCTCCAAACGAAGACTATTGTGGGTTAATATTTATCGCTGAATAGGCAGGATTACAAAATCATCTGAGTTTATAATTTAGCCATGCAAAACAAATAAAATCGCTAGGCTAATGGCAAGTTCTGCAGAAAAATGTAGATAATAGAATCTGGACACTAAGAACTAATGCAGAAAGACATGTGGCTTCATGTTACAGGAGGTAAATGAGCAGTGACTAGCCAGGAAAATGTCATCACTTTGACACTTTATTGGGAACATGATGGTGCAGACCATTACTGCCACCAACAGGCCTGGACCTGATGTTGTTCTATCTAATTTAGAATATTTTTTTTTTTTTACTTCAAATAACATTCTGACAAAAATCTCTATCAATATTCAGTCTTAGTTCAAAATGGCCACTGTCTCCCCAGAAGGTAAACAGTTTTTATCTATGTCTGCCAAAGCCCGATTAGAATCTCTGTTGCAGGCTTAAAACAAACACACTCAAGGTCAGCATCGCCGACAGATACCAATCTCACTCTGACCTCTGGCAGGCAGGTCGTAGCTGGAACCATGTGATAGAGAGGGCCCATGTGTGAGCAGATGTGGCTGATTACAGGCCAGTCAATACCTTCTTAGGGGACAGGTTGGTTCTTACAGTGCTGTCATTGAAGGGACATTGCCGGCTTTTTTCTTTGTGCTGCCACCAAGAAAGTGAACGGCTCTCACACAGAGCATCTAATCAGGCAAGTGGAGGTTAGAATGTTCATATTGGACCAAATGTCAGTGTGAAATATGTTGTGTTGATTTTTTTGGCAAAGGAGTGTGTACATCTGTGCAGTTTATCACTGCTTATAAACACTATTAAACCCAACTTACTCTATCTCCAACTTTAATCAACCCTACTAAGAAATAAGGAGTGTTTCAGCAAGCCACTTCCTGCAGCAACTGCAGTGAATGTCACATTATGTAAAAGCCATGTCATGTATGTATAGCAAGAAGGCATGAAATGTTTGAAAAACGGGAAAGAAATGCAAATCTTAAACAATTTACTTCCCAAAATGGACTGTGTTTGCATGGCACTGTATTGTATGTATGCATGTATTTAATTTTCTGTATGAAGTCTATGTATTTCTTTTAATTTAATTATTTTGCTACGCTGTAGTGACTTACGTTGGTTGTTTCAATGCATATTCTGTAACACTATGTGCTGCAAAAGAACAAAAGGAGTCATATCTGTTCCAAAACAAAAGCCAGAGGATATTTCATGTGTAAAATAACTGTAAATGATTCTTTTCTATATTTTCTAAGAAAAAAAATATAATATAGAAAGATTTTTAATAACAGAATTTTCTTAAAAAAAAAAGAATAAAAAGGGGAAAAAAAGTTGAACACAGTAGGCCAGTAATAAACAGTGGAATGTTACCAGTATACTAGATCTTATTCCTTGCACACTTCAGTGTCGATGTATGTTGATGATTCACATTTCTATATGGGAAACTGTGGCCACCATTTCATTGTTTGAGTGTTTTGGATTACTTTAAAATCTCTATTTGCCCTCTCAATTAAGAAAATCATATATTACTCTACAGCCCTTTTCTATACATCCGAACAGTCCACCAGGCTTTGTAACAATGACCATTGGTAAAACATAGGATAGATATTTAAAGAATATAGATGGATCTATGTCGTGATATACATGTATTACAGCTGGCTCAAGCTTAGCAGCAAAAATATCAGTATTTAGCTTAACCTTAATATAATCGGTGTCCTCTTGCTACATATATGGAGCCTTTCATTGCTGCATAGAGAGCTATTCTTGCCAAACTGACCCCTTATCAGCTTTCTTACAAATAGCATAACTCCAAATGCCGAATGTCTGTTTCAATAGCCTAAGAAATCAATTAAAATAAATCAACTATGACATCTTTTTACAAATCAGTTATCAAAACTGCATGTAATATCTGATATTTATTACACATCATGAAATCTAAGAATGAGACTAGTATTGGTCTACATTTCTTATTGTCAAAAAATCAATTGAAAATGCCAATATACCCTGTCTGTCTGTGTCCGCATTTTCAGACCCATGCGTGTTCTATAAAAGGATGTTTTTGGTCATTTCATTGGGTTTTTTGACAATTAAATACAGATCTTTGCTAGCCTAAACTCTCAAAGCTAATGCTAACTCTGCTCTAAAAGCTATTTATTCACATTTTATCTGAACATGTGATTTTTTTTGTATACAAATAGCTAATTTACATAGTTTAAGTCACATTTATTCACCTGTCAACCTCTATAGGCCCATTTGTCACCATTATACTGTGACAGCTAAAATATGCCCAGTTGGCTTCAAATGGGATGTGTAGTGAGGCTGCTTCAGAATCTTTACTTCACTAATATACTAATGAGTACAATGCATGATAATCACACAGGACAAAGCAAGTAGAAAAATATGACAAAACCTTTTAAAATATTTAGGCATGTTCGTGCACTCTGAGTCTCATGGAAACCTTTGACCATGCACCAGCACATTTCTGTTTGTACAACCAGGGACAGCACAATATCTCCACAATACAGGGCAATAAAATTATGCAATCACTGCTTTGCTTGCTGAATAATCTACATGGCAAATCTGTTTCAACCACAGCCTCAGAGGACAAATTGCTATTTTATTGTAACTCATCTATCTTGCATGTCATGCCACAAAAATAGGTTCTTGTTTCCCCCATTCATCAAATGTGTTATATAATGGCTTCTGGTTTAGCATTGACATTAAGTTTGCATCCATTTATCTATCAATCTATCATATGTTCGTAGAATTATTTGTTAACTTTATCATTCAAAATTGTATGCCGGTACGTCTGTTGTTATCAAAAAGCTACATTTTTGTTCCCCTACCCATGGCCATAGAACTGTCTAGGTAAGGGTTGTGTACAGCTTGCCAGAAACATTTAGAACAAGGATCGCATGGAGTAGAACAATGTGTTCATGTAACTCTGTTATGAGTACACTCTTTGATTGTTAAATGGATTCTAAATATATGTGTGTGGAGGATTCTGGGTAGTTCTTGCCAAAGTCTGAGCCTTATATACTGTGTCTTAAAAGGGTATGCCACTCAACTTAAAATGGTATAAATTGTGTATGGTCTATATGAATAGTCCAGTCGGTGATTTAGCATAATTCGTGCTCCCTCCCAAATATTTCACAAAACAGTCCTAGCCTGGGGTCCGCAACTTTGCAGACTACTCTAACTGTAGCAGCAGAGAGTAGCAGAGTCGATGATTAACAAGAACTACAACAAAAGTAGACGATGTGGACATGTTGATGAAGATTCTCAGTCATCAGTCATAGAAGATGCGGACTGACTCAGTCATAAATTAAAGAATAAATATTAGTTATCATTTGCTAATGCAAGTTCAAAGCAGAGCAAAACAAATAGTATATTCCTGCTTGTTAGGAGGAAACAGGTGACAGGCTTAACAAGCTCTTGTGCATCACGACACCTGATTTATGGTCGTAGACTGACGAACTCAGATTACACAAACATCAAATGCTAGTCAACATGACAAATAAACAGCAAGATGCAAAGCAACCTATGATAAAATAGCTAACATTCGCCACTACAATTTTGCACTGGCAGAAAGGACTTAATGAACTAAGTTGAGGGTTTTATCGATTTCACTTGAATCTATATCATTGCAACAGGAAAAATGTGCTATTTTTCTATCAACGACATAGACTATAATAAGCTACTTTTGGGAACAGGAAATCTACTGAAGCACAGGTTAAACTAGCTTTGCAGAGACTTTTACTGAACTTTTCCTAAAGGTTTGATCCATGTTCTAGTAAAAAAAAAAAAGAAAGAAAGAACAGAACAGTTTCGTGTAGAACTGGGTGGTATTTCTCTTTTAAGTGTTGTAAGCGCCTGCTTGCTTCGTAAGTCTGTGCTCTTTGTATAGCCAGTGGCATTGCCTTACATATGTTTCCAGATATTATAGGTGGAGTATTTTTCTTAGATTGTGACTGAGATATCCGAACCAGGTGCAGTAAAGATACACTGTGATGAGATAACAATGTTGTCAAATGTTTGAGGCTAACGTCTATGTGTTGTGTGGACAGGTGAATGGATATATATCAAGTTTGGCTTTTAAGTGCTGTTTATTCTTAATGCCTTTCTCATCTAAACTGAGTGAAAAACGTGCATGTTCGTGCCTAGAAATGTTGGAAGTATCAAATGGTATCCCCCTCCTTAACATCTCATGTTCTTTTACTATACGTAAATGTCACCTAGATGTTAGACCAGAGTTCAGCTCTGCATGGCTTTATATTGTACACAAATATGTTGCCATGGTAAACTTTTCAAAAAAGAGCAGGAAATTACAAGTCTTTGTGTTGCTTCTTTTTCTAGTTGCCTTCTTAGGCGTTGGCAGAGCTTGAACTCTGTTTTGCTAATCTATGCCTCTTACTGAACAGCAGGAAGATTTAACCTCATTTGACTGCAGTGACAGATAGAGAAATCAAGCGGGGGGGAAAGAGTGAAAGACAAGGATGAGAGAGGTGTTTGAGAAAGAAAGAGAAAGAAAAAAGGATGCAGGCAAAACAGGAGGTAAGCCCTCATTTGAATTTGAGAAGATTTGAGCAGCAGGGATGATGGAAGTTTTCCGGTGAAGGGAGATGTCTTATGAATCCAGGCTGACTGCAGCACTGCAAGAAATGTTCCTGTAGGGACCACTGGTGGTGCAGTAAGTCTTACCGGCTTAGTTTATGTTGGAAGTGTCTGTTGTGACAAATGCAGACTTGCTTGCTTTAGAAAAAAACTGATTCAATCTCACAAAGGGAATCTTTTTTTTTTTTGAAAGCTCACTTTCCTGCAAACAAGATGTAATTACCTCACAATTATCTCAGACGCGAGAGCATTTTAAAAAGGTACTCCAGCATGTTACATGAAAATGTGAAGAAACAGACATCAACTGAAGTATTAAACTTAACGTTTTTTTTTCAACCTACCACACAGCAGAGGATTCAACTGCCAACCTTTCGGTTAGTGGAGACACACCCACCCTCAAACTCCTTGTATGATAGGTCAAAATACTTTCCATATGGCGAGTATCTTTTAAAATATCAGCATGTCAGTCGAAGCATACATTTAGCTGTGGCAACACCACATGCAGCTACTAGCATGATCGTCTTGCTAGTGAGGTGTGTGGCACAAAACAAATCTTCCCAAGGACAAACTGAGTCATTGACGGTGTGGGTGAAGTGCCAGATATTTTGCACTGTCCACGATGCAGTCCAACAGCACCTTAACAAGGTTCTTCAATGCAATTCAATAGCTTAGACCAAGAAATCTTCAGTTGACATCATCTAGATACATTTTTTTAATTACTTTAAAATGCTTTCTCTAACACTATAAAATGCATTATATGACTGTACAAAGAGAACAATTCTGCTCGTACCAAACTGGACCTGTAAAACTGCTGGAGTGCCCTTTTTAAGGCCCATTAAATGACATGTCAATCTTTTTTGCAGTTAGGTGTCTGACTTCAGCAGGGAGGAACTGGCATCTCCCACACATGTCCATATTTGATAATATACAGGCAGTATAGTGGAAGTCTTCAGGCTTTACACTTCACAGCACTTTTTTTTTTTTTACTGTACACAGCGACATCACAGTAGCTTCCTGTAATCCCCCCCAAACGTTTTACTTCCTGAGCTGACAGAGACTGGCAGCAGGAGCGGCTGCTGTCGTGTTGTGCTCCGACGCAGCGTTATTGCGCCAAGCTTCCTTGGCCGGGGATATTTTTGGCTCCCACCTTGTCTTAATCCTGTCGTGATTCTCCAATGGATTATTCATGCTTCCTCTCCCCACCCCCACCCCCCTCCACACCTTCTCCTTCTCCACCCCTCTCACCCCACCTCCTCTGTTTCTCACCTTCTCCCTCCTTCCTTTTACACTTTTCCATCCTCTCCATCTGAGCGCCTTCGTAAGCACCACCACCAATCTTCCCCTTTATAAATCTGTTTCTATTAAAATGCCTTTTAAGTGTGTGTTTTTTTTTTTTTTTTTTTTTTGCTGTCAAGCAAGCCATTCTTTAATGTATTCATCATTAGGTCACAAAATGTATCTGTAGCTGTCTTCATACACACCAAGCATACACAGTATGAATGATTTTTTTGTTGTTGCCTATTTTAAAATGTATTACCTTTCCTCACAAACTGTTATATTGTCTGAATTCTCTGCTGTGATAATTACTTGCATAGAAATCTCTTGCTCTAAATAGAGAACAATCATCAGCAATGAATGGAGCTCTGAAAGAATCTATTTAAATAATATATATTTTATTAAAGACGGGAAGCCCGGTGCATTGAGTAACTGTACTGTAAAATATTTGATTGTGACGATCACTGTGCAAAGTTGTTAAAGAATTGGTAGAAAGCTGTTGATGTAGTCTATAAGAGTGGGGACACACTCCATTCACATTAGAAGCCCGAGCGTTTTCACATATTATGCGCGTCTTCATTTGTCGTCGGCTGATTTACTGCAGTATGAAGTCTACGGAAACACATATCTATAAGGACAGAGAGCACTCAAATGTGTCTTTGTGCAGCGTAACAAGACATAATCCATAAAACAATCCAAGTAAACTGCAACATTTTTCCCTCCAGATGCTCAACATACTAATAATATTTAACTACCTGTGTTTTTATAACATCTACAAACCAGTTTTTCCACTCAATTCTGCATACCAAGCAGACATTTCAACATAAGCCCACTGATTGCATGTGATACACCAAACTGTTTTCAAGGTCAGGTTGCCATTTGGGAGCTTTTCCTGCTTTTTTTTTTTTTTTTTATAAATCCACCAGTACTTTCATCACTACTTTCAACATTTAACAGACCTCAAAAGTATCAAGAAAATATTTGGGGTTAAAAAAAAATAGCACATTTGAGATGCAGTGTCGGTTTAATGCAGAAAAATATCATCCAAAAATTAAATGTAGACATGTAACTAAAATTTAGAGTAATCATATACAATATACATCAACATTAATAACTCCAGTATGTATTGATCTCCTGATAGACCTAATACTATGGTTTGGTATAAACACACACACATCATCCAGTGAGGGTTAGAAGGATGTGTGTGTAGACATTAAATGAGCTTGTGTGTATTTTTGTCGTGTGTGACTTTTCCCCTCAGATGTTATGTGAAACAACCCAAACCTTCTCAGCAGCAGCAGCAAACAAACAAGTAGTCTTCCATAAATGCAGTATGGACCTCTTGTATTCTAACTTATCAGCTGTTAGAATCAAAAAAACATTTTCTAACGTGTCACCTGGGTCAAAATATTATCCCGAATCCTGTAAAACTCGAAGCTTTTCCCAGCACGTAACAGCCCAGACAGCAGAGCTAACATGCTCTGGAAGTACATATGGAAGGGTTTTTGGATAGAATTTAGCCCAGGCCTGAATACTGTATGTCTCTTGTAGCTGCAGAGCTGAACACCACCAATCAGACCAGCCAAAACAAGAATCGTAGTAGTGAGACAACAACATACGGAAATATCTCCGTATCAGTTTATTAGAAGACGTATGCTTTTGAATGCTCTGAATATTTTAACTGTAAACTTCTTTTTTACTGCCTGCTATGTTGAAGCTATAAATAGTATGCATATGATCAACCTTTTTTACTTGACAGAAGAAACAAAAAAAAAAGATTTTCATTAAAAAGAGCTTTTGTCTATGAAACACTGGAGTGACTTCTCTCATTTTTGTCATCCAATATTTAATTCTCTGCAGGTCCTGGACCTCTATGGATACAACACAATCAGAGCAACTCAAACACAGTTATTAGGGTTACACATTATTAATTCTGTTGATGATTAATTCTTGAAAAACTGGCAATGAAATTGTACAAAAACAAACCAGGATGCTTCAAAGCCTGCAGATCAGCTTATAATGTGTCACCTGTTTGGTGTTTGAAATATTTTCTGTTTTATAAAAGCAAACATTTCAAGTGTTCCAAATGTTTTTGACAAATCAAAATGAAGTCGCAGCCACATTGATTGCCATACAACCTTTATGCTACTAAAGAAGTTCATGCTAAACGGATCTAGGAGCTACACAAATACAATACAAAGAAAAGAAACATTAAACGTTTCTCTGGGTTTAAAGCACCTACTGATAAGTTTTGAGTTTTGATTAGTTCTATGTACTCAAGTTATGCAAAGAACAAACATTTTAATTCCACCTGAACCTAAAGCCATGCAAAGATAAGCTGTTCCTGATTGAACTGGGATGTTTTACTACTTTCATTTGACCAGAATAGCACAAAAATGAATAATAACTAAATGTTCAGATATGCTTTAGCAAAACAAGGATGTTCAATGTCCTCATAAATTTTACAACTGCCTCATTATGAAACTTCACACTGTAATAATGGTGGGAGCACAGTGATGTGGAAGCCAGCATATAGAGGAGGTCAGGGTAGATGGACGGGTTAGCAAAAGGTGGTGTATCCTGCCAGCAGTGCATGGTTATATATCAGAAAGTAATATCCTATTTGGTTAGTTTGATCTGAAGACACTCTCACTGTAGAGCTCTGTGTGTCTGCGATTTACTGCTTCTCTGTTGCCTTTTAGAGTCAAGCCTAGTAAAGCTGACAGTGCAGTCAAAGTTTAGGTTTACAGGAGCTGATGCAATCACAACTGAGCAATACAGCATTATTTTACTGTACTCAAACTGCAGCCAGTGTCCATTAACTAATGAATCTTCACAGAGTCAGAGAATAAAAAAGTTAGGATGAGTGCAGTGAAACAAAAGCTAGCACAGACAGCTACTCCTAACTTCCCTTTTCAACAAATTACAGCCATAAATGTGTCCTTAAGCGAATTAACAAACTGCTTTAGTGGTGCTGCTCTTTCACAGAAGATTACTGCGCCTTTACTGGGCAGCCTCCACGTGTGAAAGTGTGAAATAATTAAAGTGGGAAGTTGGATGGGACTGAAATGGGTTGTGTGTGCACTCAGCAATGCTTCCTAACATTAATCAAACTTAAAAGGCATACAGAGTGTCAAAATGGGATGAAAATATGCAAACATGGTATAGTATTCAATAAAACACATGTAATATTCAATATTTTTCTACTGCAGGTATTGTAGCCATACAATAAATGGCCAGTCAAAATGACAAACACCTCAGAAAATTGAATAAAAGCAACAACTAGGGCGGTCTATAAAACACATAGTAATTAAAAATATTCACGGTAAGTGAAAAGCAGAAGAAAGTTATATGAGAGAAAAGAAAGTAGTTGAGTAAGGATGCGATTAGTGCACACAGAGCCAGCTTTTGTGGTTCTTATTAGGCATTCTGTGTGCTCCTTAAAATCATATGTGGCTGATTAAGAGTGCCCAATTTTATGTGCTGCATTGGACAATTCTCACAGATGGTACTAAGCATGTGCAAGCTATAATGGCCTTAAACATAAAGCACGCTATGATTTAAAGACAAGACGGTATGCCAGGTTCTCCACTGCAGAAAACTTCGAAAACCACCGATCTCAGGAAGACTCTAGTGGTTTTATACCTTCACTACAGTTTTATGCAGACATGCAGTAAATATTATATATTTTAAAAATATTCTTTTAGTGGAAAATAAATGCTTCCCCTCCCCTATTTGTAAGATCACATTTACAAAAAGCATAAATAGATGAATAAAAGACTTTCTAAAGCAACTACACTTATTAGATGTGACATTCTTGGAGTAGTTGAACACTTTGTGCCTTGTGGAACTAAATTTTAAATGGTTTAAAAACCACATACCAACACCTTTGTCTTTTGATATGAAGATATGACGCTATTATGGGGCCTCATATTGGCTCCACATTTTGACATGAACCCAGGCAGATAGACCTTCCCCATCCCTCTCCTAAATTCATTACAGGGGGAGCTCCTTGGTAGAAATCACAAAAGCCAATCAGATAATGAAAATAGTCCATCTGGCAGAGGGAGAGGGAGGTGAAAAAAAAAGCACTAACAAGCAGACATATTTTTTTTCTAAACTCCTTCTCACCCTCTCATACCGCCTGTATCTCTCCAGAAATGAAATATTCATGGAAGCCCTGGATTTTATCCGCTGCTTATCATCTCTCCTGCATCCTACTCTGCTACTACTGCTGCCATCACTACTACAACAGTACAGAAAGACACATGTACCAGCACCACCAAACTCCTACCTGCGAGTTCACACTGTTTATTTAAAGAGCTGATGCATATGTTCAAGGACAATGTTAAGTTCCTGTTCTTCCTCCCATCCACACAGAAGGACAAGAGCTAAATGGTGGGGTAAACAAAAGGTGTCAGGTGTGGAGGGTGGAGGGTTACCTTTCAGGTAGATATCACTGGATTTTAATGGGAGAAGATGAGGATTAGGGGTAGGGAATAAATAAATGGAGGTGGAAAAATACTGCACTGGGAACAGCACTATTTAACAAGAGTGGTATCTACTAAAATCACAGCAGGTCATGATTTTCCCCCCACAGAGAGAAAATATGGAAAAATATTCCATCAGAGAAAGGTAGAGAAAGCTCTACCCTAATTTAGAGACTGTGAAACACATCCTGAGATTTACCATTATTTATGCTGAAGCTCCACGCTGTCAGAAAGAGCTGCTTCTCAACTTCAAGGAAAGAGCATTTGCTCCCTCTAGTGGATTCTCTACACTTAACAGTTTGATGCATCTTAGATTAGATTCAGTGCATTTGAGGTTTTGAGGGAGTATGAATGACGAAAAGACACAGATTGTATCCTACAATTTAAATTCTCTCTAAATGTTGAACATTTGACTTCAAGCAATCAGCCTGTATCTACTGAGGAGACTCAAATCCTTTAACGTCTGCCAGACCATGCTGCAGATGTTTTACCACTCGGTGGTCTCCAGCGTCATCTTCTACGCTGTAGTGTGCTGGGGCAGCAGGATGAAGACGGCCGACACCAACAGACTCAACAAGCTCATTAGGAAGGCTGGCTCGGTACTGGGAGTGGAGCTGGAGTCTGTGGTGGAGGTGACGGAGAGGAGGATACTGAGGAAACTCCTCTGTATTCGTAACAACACGTCTCACCCCCTGCACGACACACTGCTGTCCTACAGGAGCACATTCAGCGGTAGACTGAGACTACGAGGAGCAGCACAGAACGCCACAGGAGGTCCTTCCTGCCAGTGGCCATCAGACTGTATAACTCCTCCCCTTTCTGTAGGGAGAAGCGCTAGATAATCATGTCAGGCATCACTGTCATTCCCTCCACTGGTCTATATTTATGTTTACGTAGCACCTTACATCTCCATATTGTATCCTTGTATCATATATTGTGCTCATACTGCGTACTGTACTCTTATTTTGGATTATAGTGACACTTATACTCTTATACTCTGTACTTAACTGCATTTAATGTAACTTGATACCTCTGGCACAAGAATTTCCTTCGGGATTAATAAAGTTTTATCTTATCTTATCTTATCTTATCTTATCTTATCTTATCTTATCTTATCTTTCCTTTGATCCCTTCTGCTTTTAAATGATCACTTTTGTTAATAGAGTTCATCATGAATGAATCCAAAAACCCAGAAATGTATTTTAGCCCTTCCACTTCAGTGGTCCCAAAGCTAACCTTCACTTTGGCCTACAGAAATACAGTATTCTTGCTGCTTTAACTTCCTGATTCTGTGTTATCTTGGTTTTATTGTAACTGCTTTACTCTTCCTTTGAAAAGTGCTAAAGACATATACTAAAATATCCGTTGGGATCAATTGTAGTTGCCGTGTTTTGCCATTGTGTGGCAGGATAACACAAAGCAAACTACTACCACCTCAGCCAAATTAAGTTGTAGTAACCGGGTTTAAACCTGTAGAGGACACTAATGGCACACATTTTGAGATTCACATACTATGTATTAAAGGGTTGTAATTGTTATCTGGATCAATTATATTAATCTACTTCTGTTTTTGGCTGAAAAAAATAAAAGTTTTTTTTTTTGCGCCAGGGACCAGGGAGGAGCTGGGATCGAACCGCCAACCTTTCGGTTATTGGCCAACCCGACTCCTATACCGCTGAGCCACCGTTGCCGACCACCTGCTTGAATATTATAGTCATAAGTATCAGAAAGATACAACAGTGTAGATTGTAACTACATGCAGCTGCACACATGGACATCGGTGCATTAAACATTTGTGAACACCTTTTCCTCCATATGAGCTTTAATCTGCTGCTCCAGCTAAGGTTTGTGTACAAAAGCATGTGAAAGTTAGAAAACAAAAGTTGTTTAAAGGGTGGAGTTACTGTTTAAGCATTAGGTAACATGGTAAAACCTGTAGAGCAGCATCTTATCCAGCTAAATTCCAACAAATACCATTTCCGCATGGAGAAAAAAAACAATCTAAACACCAAGAAACTAAATAAGAATGCAGCACAAATATGCTAACAGTACACGCCACACAAAGCTAGCACAAGCTACTTCTTGCTAACCAGTCTCATCAAGCAGCAACAAAAACCAACATAACCATCAGGCAAAGAAAGACAAAACGTTTTATAAAGTCATAACCATGAATTACGTCTTACCTTTTGCTGTTTAATGAACATAAAACGTATTCCAGTCAAAAACTCCTGTTGAAGTTGGTAATTATTAGTATAACTTCCGAACCGGTAGGAGCATTTCCGGTAGAAAGCAGGTGCAACCAATTGCCTACCTGTGATTGGAGAATGGTTTTAGTGACGTAGTTTGGGGGCTGTCCCTTAATTCGATTGGCTCTGAGGGCTCTACTAGGATGTTAATCATTCAAACTGACTCAATCTGGACACCTCTGTAGCCTCTGCATAAATATGCATGAAACAAAATTATTTGATTTTAATCTATAATTGCAAAGTAGCATACATTCTACATGTTTATTTTATTTTATTTTATTTTATCTAACCTGGTGACATATAGTCTTATAATACCTTATATGTTATTGCTTTTAATATATACATCCAATATTACAATTATAGTGTGACATTTATATTGTGTATAATTTTGAATATTATAATCAGAAGTATCAGAAAAAGACACAAATAATTAATAATAATACCTAACATAGCAGATTGTAACTTCAGCAAACATACAAACAAACATCTTTTAGACTTTGATAAACTCCAAGCTTGAGTTTGTCTAAACAACCTGTAAAAAAGTGTAGTTTCATATTCAGTCCTCTGACATATCCAATAACTGCAGTTTATCAATCAGCCACTAGGGGCTGCAGCAGGATTGTACTGAGGCAGCACCAGAATCTTTCCACATCCTTTTCACACAAAAGAAGGCTAATTTTAGTGCAAACACGAGGAATCCCTAAGACTCTCGATCCCCAGTGACATAAACCGTCTGGGCCTGGGCTGTTTTGTTGGTTGTAATGGTACATTCCACAGTTCAGAGTAAAAACAGGCCAGTTTGTCCTTTAACTGAATTTTCCTTCTCTAAACAGCATTACACGCTGTGTCATGAGGCTGATGGTAATTTGAATAACCAGCTTTTTCAT
Organism: Parambassis ranga; assembly: GCF_900634625.1. Classification (NCBI taxonomy): domain Eukaryota; kingdom Metazoa; phylum Chordata; class Actinopteri; family Ambassidae; genus Parambassis; species Parambassis ranga. The sequence continues at coordinate 13,407,806 of NC_041043.1, forward strand.
CATGATTAAACAGTGGCTTGTACGGGTTTATTTATCAGATAATGCTTGATCAATTACTTACACAGTTCAGATGCTTTCAGGCAGAGGTTTTTATTAACTAAGAGGTTTTCCAGTTTTTCCATGTTACTCCCTTGAGTGCATTGAGTTATAGAAAATCAAGAGAAGATGGCAGTTATGATGAAAATGTGCAATTTTCTACAACATGGACACTGGTGCATTAAACATGATTGTGAACACCTTTTCCCAAAATATATGAGGTTTAATCTGCTGCTCCCAAATCCATCGCTCTACTGATTCAGCTCAGATTTGTGTACAAAAGCATGAGAAAGTTCCATTTCATCCCAAAGCTGCTGGATGGGGTCAAGGTCAGGGCTCCCTGCTCTTCCACACAAACATGGGGATGGATGTAACAGAACAGGCTTTGAGCACACACACCCCGATGAAAGACCCTCTTGACTCTGTCAAAGCTGGCAGAAGGCCGTCTTAAAATATGATAAATAACAGCATTAGCAGTAAGAGGAGCCAAACAACATAAGTACTAAAGTCATCTTTCATGTTGAATGTACTGAACATTTTTAGTAATGACCAAAGTCTGTTTATTTAGGCTTAAAAATAAAACTTTCGCTGTCTTTGTCAGATAAACGAATCGCTTTTATGTTCACTGTAAACTTTTCCCAGCAGTTTCTCACATCACCTCGTTCCTTTCTTTACTCCCTCTCTTTATTGCTGTAATCTGTAATCGTTTCGATATAACAAAGTGACACGATTACATAATAAGCTGGTACGTTGACGTGGTTTTGAACCTTAAATCCTTCACTTATTGATGGATGGGACTTAGATGGGACTAGAGATCCTTCAGGATCAGGCTGGATGGTGCATTTGTGCAGCCAGGTGCTTGTGGAGTGGTGTCAGTTTATATACCCAGAAGACATGGATCCTATCAGGGCCTGGTGCTGTCCAGTTCTTCATGCCTGAGACTGAGTTGTGGTAGTCACTGGCTCTTGTTGGACCTGTAACAGGTCCACTATAGCCACAGGTCATTGTTGTTGTGTGATGCCTCTGTGTTTCGGTCTACTTCACATTGTCATTACCCTGCTCTTAAAAGCACACTTAGGATGGTTCTGTGGAGAACATTCCTCTGATGCTCATGAGGTTGATGGTAATGTTGTTTTGAGGCTTTCAGTTACTTCACTTGTTCCTGGTAGTCGTTCCTGATCTTGGGGTATGAGACGGTGATCTCTCTCTCTCTCTCTCTCTCTCTCTCTCTCTCTCTCTCTCTGCAGGTTTGTCTGCCTCCAGACCTGCATGCTGACCTGCAGTCTGGCCCCTGGCCATACCACTGCCTGCACCAGTCTCTGTTGTTCGTCTTTGTTTTAATTATTATTATGATAATGATAGCAACATCCACTATAATATAAACACAATAGCTTCAGCTTGACGACATCAATAAACTGCCATGTTTGTTGTTTGTTCCCTCCCCTCTCTCTCTCTCTTTCTCCTTCATCCTCCCTGTCCTGTCTACCTCTTCTTCTCCTCCTCTACCCGGCCGACTGTCAGCAGGAAGCTTCTCCTTATGAGCCGGGTCCTGTTTTTCCTTGCCACTCTTGCTCTGTTGCAGTCCAGTTTGCCAGCATTGGCCCTGTCTGGTTAAGAATGATTTCAAACACTAGAGGGCGCATTGAGCCTTGAAACCTGGTGTCACACCAGCATTGATGTATTTCAACACATGTTATTTCATTTTCAGCTCTAACACATTTTTCATGCTGTTTATTCACAGCATTTAGACTCAGGGGAGCACTGCACAGAATGAAATAAATCATTGTCACACCTTTATTCACACTTTCATTCAAGACGTTACAAAACACAACAGAGTTTCCGTACAGTGTTAAAACCAAATTATATTTCGCTGGAGTCTGACTGGAGTGGTTCAAATGTTTCACAGGGCAATACTGTACAGAGAAATGGCAACTTTGATGTGGCATTCCTTTTGACAGACATTTAGTGATGTGATGAGTTACTGCAGGTTAGTTAAAGTGAAAACAGAAAACATACAAAAACATGAAATAAAGGAACAGATATCATCTCTGTACGTTCATTATTGAAGCAAAAATATATTACAGAGGATCTAATACAGATGTGGATAATCTCCTGTGCTTGCTGCCTGATTGCATTCACAAATACAAAAACAATATATTACTTTCCACATTTATTTATTTGTATTAATCATCTGATGTTTCCTAAGCCGGCGTGGGTGTTTGTTTCTTTCATTCCTATCCGACTGTTGTCACATACTGTATTCTATGCCAGCAAATATTTCACAATAAAAGCACAGTGGTGGAAAGAAAAAGGAGGATTTCAAAGACTGAATTAGGACACATACATACACTGCACACTATTTGGAATTTGTATCATTTTTTAAAAATAATATTGACAATGCATCATAACCTGAAAATTGGCAGTGATATATTGGTACAATTTGATGTTTTGTGCCAGATGTTTATAGTTGTGTGCTGAAATTAACATTCTTTTGTTTACTAAACCAAAGAATGTTGTGATTATGATTATTGTTCTCCTCATATTTTCCTCATATTTCCTTCATTTATCCATCCATCCATCCATCCATCCATCCATCCATCCATCTGAACCTGCTGTGTCCTGCAGCGCAGGGTCACGGGGGGCTTGAGCCTATCCCAGGTCAGGTCTCCTTCATTTAATTATTTGTTTGTTTGTTTTGCTTGTTTATTTATTTGTTAGGCCACAGAACAAACAGCATCCTCTAAAAACGAATAAGTATGACTCACAAATCCAAGCAAATGTTGTTTCAGAGGGGTAAATATTAGCTTAGACCATCTGCACTCTGAGATGACTTTCTGGGAGGAAATTCAGAAAGAGGTTACGAATCGCCCTCAGCTAAGTGCAGATTAATGAGAGGTTTGGGGTTCTAAGGGCTTCCGGTTGCTGTTAGAGGTTTGGGTGATATGTGTCACAGCAACGTCTCTGTCTCACAGGCTGTTTTTATTTTCACATCGTTTGCACCAAATCATCAATTCACCAATTAAATGTTCCCAGATTAGTCTCAATGAACCGTGTGACTGTCACATGAAAGAATCGACTATTTAACTCAAAACACCCACATCTAATGGATCAAACTGTGATTTCACTGAGTGCTAAATGTGCCAAATTTCGATTTTTTTTTTTTTTTTTTTTTTTTACAAGGATACGTTTATTTGCGTTGTTTGTTGTTTGTTCATGGCCAAACATGACAACAACAATGGGGCATAAGCTCCGCCCCTTCCTTTTAATCACATATTTATCATTTGTAAAATCTTCCTTATCTCTAGAGACTTAATGGAAATCAAATTGACTTATTGCACCAAATGTCTTTTTGATACTTGATACTTTTTTCAGTCAGCGTATTAATTTATTGACATGTTAGTCTGGCGATGCAGACTACAAAATCTGAACAATACAGACAAAGCAGAAACAAAGTGAGCTGAGGGTTGAATACCTTTGTGAGAGACAGATTACAGATTCTAAAGTGCAGCTGCTGTTTTCCAAAAATACAACACAATACAAAAATACAGACCAGTCCACTGAATCCATTGTACAAAATGTCACATTATTGGAATCATCACGGATTGCATCACATGGCAAAAGTGCTGGATTGCTGCTTCCCCTATATTCTTAACTGACAATGTGACACTGTCTATTTGCATGGATTTATTTAATCTGGATTTTGTCTTTTTCCAAATGGCTGTTTTATTCGTATGGAGTCCTGGATGTGCCAAATGAATTGTGCTTCACTTTGGTACAACACAAAGTAACTCTCAGGTTTTTCATATTTTGTAAAATTGCTATAAATTCAAAATTATAGGAGGACTTTTTATTCTCAAAGTTGCACAATATGAACAAATGTGCCCACCATGTTGGATGAAGAACACTGCATGGACCACCTTGACATATAGCAGAATAACACATAGCATTTGTAGGAAAATATAGCTCATAATTACAAGAAGAAGAAGAAAAAAAATGTTCTTACAAGGATAAGAAGTGTTCACACATTTTTCCATTCTAAATCTGAGATGAAGGCAAAGCAGATGGAGAACAAAAGCATTACATCAGTTCATAACAATGAGTCAGTTGCACAACATGCATGTCACACAGTGGATAAAATCAGACAGGACGACTAAGTGGCACTAAAGGGTGGCTGGAGGAGTGTTCACACAGTGTCTGACTGGCTCAGGCTGCAGCCATAACAAAGGCCAGTCAGGTGTTTAGGACAGTGGGACATGTCAGAGCCCCTCAAGGCTTCAAGACATCTGCTCAGCACTGAGCGTTGACACGACAAAAGACGTTCAGCGGGGCTCGTTCACACAAGACTCAGTGACACAATAACATACAGCCTTTAGCAGCAAATGGAGTACGAACATGTTCTGAACTGATTGCTGTGACGATGTCAAATGTTGCATTTGAGGTAGGTTTAAAAATGAAAAAAGAGAAACTTCTTTATTAGATTGATGTACAAAAGCAATCCTTCTCTGCTGTCTCATATCTTTTAAATCCCTTTTTGCTGACTGTGTTTATTCAGGAAAAGTTCAGATAAATGTCAGATGTTGCTGTTATATGTATCTGAGTACATTTCATGAGAGCAGTCCATCATCCTTGTTGAATTATGTCACAAAATGGATAAAACTTTGGCTTGTTCTGGACTGGATCCTGATTGGGATCACTCCGTGCCATCATGTAGCTGAAATGTAACACTAATTTTAATGTGGTCAAATCAGATATTAAAGGATCCTTTGGAATACTTCAATGATGGCATCAGATCCGGAGGGATGGAACTGCTCAATAGAGCCTATGCTTGGCCCGGGTGTTGGTTTTTAAACTTTGGTGCTATTAGGACTTTAGCTCCTTATAGGATAGGATTCCTATACCCTTAGAAAGGGTAGGACCTGAAACCTGCTGGAGAAGTTTTCTTTCTTGACTAAACATAACCAAAACAAACAAACAAAACTAAAATGTAGCTTACTTTCCCCCTGTGAGGCAAATTCAAGTTATCCTCATAGAAGTCCAGTGCCTAAGTCAAATGTTGTTGTGTTCTTGATACAACCTTTCACGGTAGGTTGCTTGGAAAGCCTGGAAACTAATGCAGGTGTGTCAATAGCAAGGATCATGAGGATATCAAGCAAGACCCAGCACTGGTACCGGTCACAGAGCAGATTTCAGCTACATAAACTAAACAGCACTTTTTAACCATAACCATTTGTGCACCTGCAAACCTTCCCCTCCCCCCCATGTTCAGGTCCAAAGTTTGTAGGTGATCACAAAGCCTTGTACAATCTGATGTGTCTTAAGCAGCAGAAACTTGTGTCACAGAACTGATGTAGAACTATCCACAATATATTATAGAGACACATACTTTAGATATGATCATCCAACCTCCAACATTTCAGCAGAAATGTGTTCATAATGAAGGACTTTGATTGGGCACAACACTGAAGTCAGCTTATTACATCAATTACTTGTCCTCATCTCTCCACTTTCAGCATGTCTGCAGTTTTTTTTACATGGATGCTTCAAGGTTTGTGTATTACTTCAGTCAAGATACAGCTACTCTGTCCACTTCATAATCAATTTTCCATCCTTTCACCCACTAGATACTGGAAAAAAAACGTGATCACTCAGTTCGGAAAAAAGGGTGAAGTAAAGGTGCGCTACACTTTTAGAATTAACACCTTCATAAATGACTATGAATCTTACTCAAATGTTATTTATGTGGTGTTAATAGGACAATATTCTGGTAGCCATTTCCCTCCAATTCTAGTCTTTATGCCAAGCTTTAGGCTAAGCTAACAGTCTCTTGGCTATAGCTTCAATCTGGACATGCAGATTTTGTTTGATGCATGCATCTAATCTACATGGAGACAGAAAAATAATAATATTATTTCTGGCTACCCCCCCCCCCCCCCCCCCAAAAAAAAAACCCAACTTAAAACGAATGCACGATAAATACATTGAAAATGGTCCCTGAATTACAGACAAATCTTCCTTTGCCCTGTTTGCACTGAAAGAGTGAGACAGATGATTCGTCTCGGTGATTATGTGAGGATGTGAACAGCAGACTGTCATCTATGCATATGATGAGTGTTATTATAACATGCACTCATTCTCTATTCTCGTGACATAACATCTGTTCAGCTCAGGGACACAAAAGCTTTTGATTAATGCAGCAAAATCACAATATTGTCCATTTATTTTGTCCTAAAAGGCCTCAGCCGCAGTTTGGCTGCAGTGATGCACCATCTCATCGCATAAGCTACTGTGCCTTGATGTATCTGCTGTATACAAGCCACAAGTGTAGGAGTACAAAAGACGACAGCCTGTACAAACAGTAAAAACACAACATTGCTTTACTGGACACTCCAACCTGATTTGACATGGCTCGTGTTTTATATGTATATATATAAATATATATATATACACTCAACAAAAATATAAACGCAACACTTTTGTTTTTGCTCCCATGTTTCATGAGATGGACTTGAAGATCTAAACTTCATTCCAGATACACAATATTACCATTCCTCTCAAACATTGTTCACAAATCTGTCTAAATGTGTGATAGTGAGCACTTCTGCTTTGCTGAGATAATCCATCCCACCTCACAGGTGTGCCACATCAAGATGCTGATCTGACATCATGATTAGTGCACAGGTGTACCTCAAACTGCCCACAATAAAAGGCCACCCTGAAATGTGCAGTTTTGTCTCACAGCAAAATGCCACAGATGCCACAAGCATTGAGGGAGCGTGCAATTGGCATGCTGACAGCAGGAATGTCAACCAGATCTGTTGCTCGTGCATTGAATGTTCATTTCTCCACCATAAGCCGTCTCCAAAGGCGTTTCAGAGAATATGGCAGTACATCCAACCGGCCTCACAACCGCAGACCACAAGTAACCACACCAGCCCAGGACCTCCACATCCAGCAGGTTCACCTCCGAGATCGTCTGAGACCAGCCACTCAGACAGCTGCTGAAACAATTGGTTTGCATAACCAAACAATTTCTGCGCAAACTGTCAGAAACCGTCTCAGGGAAGCTCAACTGCATGCTCGTCGTCCTCATCGGGGTCTTAACCTGACTCCAGATCGTCGCCGTAACAGACTTGAGTGGGCAAATGCTCACATTCGATGGCGTCTAGCACGTTGGAGAGGTGTTCTCTTCACGGATGAATCTCGGTTTACATTGTTCAGGGCAGATGGCAGACAGCGTGTGTGGCGTCGTGTGGGTGAGCGCTTTGCTGATGTCAATGTTGTGGATTGAGTGGCCCATGGTGGTGGTGGGGTCATGGTATGGGCAGGCATCTGTTATGGACGAATAACACAGGTGCATTTTATTGATGGCATTTTGAATGCACAGAGATACCGTGATGAGATCCTGAGGCCCATTGTTGTGCCATACATCCATGAACATCACCTCATGTTTCAGCAAGATAATGCACGGCCCCATGTTGCAAGGATCTGTACACAATTCTTGGAAGCTGAAAATGTCCCAGTTCTTGCATGGCCAGCATACTCACCGGACATGTCACCCATTGAACATGTTTGGGATGTGCTTGACCGGCGTATACGACAGCGTGCACCAGTTCCCACTAATATCCAGCAACTTCGCACAGCCATTGAAGAGGAGTGGACCAACATTCCACAGGCCACAATAGACAATCTGATAAACTCTATGCGAAGAAGATGTGTTGCACTGCTGAGGCAAATGGTGGTCACACCAGATACTGACTGGTTCTGAGTCCCCAGACCGCCAATAAAGCAGAAACAAAATGCACATTTCAGGGTGGCCTTTTATTGTGGGCAGTTTGAGGTACACCTGTGCACTAATCATGATGTCAGATCAGCATCTTGATGTGGCACACCTGTGAGGTGGGATGGATTATCTCAGCAAAGCAGAAGTGCTCACTATCACACATTTAGACAGATTTGTGAACAATGTTTGAGAGGAATGGTAATATTGTGTATCTGGAATGAAGTTTAGATCTTCAAGTCCATCTCATGAAACATGGGAGCAAAAACAAAAGTGTTGCGTTTATATTTTTGTTGAGTGTATATTCATGTAATTTTGCATTTCAGTTTCATTGAAAATAAATCCATCCTTTGAAACCTGAGTTGTGCCGTCTTTTCGAGAACAACACTGCGATCCATCAGCGAGCTGTGTGCTTATAGCATTGACAGACAGCATGTCTGTAATACTGATAAAATAAAGTCAAGAACCTCACACAACATGTCACTGTAAAAACAACGCAACTCCACAGACTGACAAAAAAAAAACCACAAAAACAAAAAAACCCGTAACGGGACAGAGGGGTTTCCAAATTAAAAAAGCTAGGGGTAGCAGTGACAAATGTGAGCGGTTGTTAACACCACGACAACAGGCAGCGTGGACAGCGAGGACAGGGAACAAGGTAAAGTGTGCAAAGTAGGTCAAAGAGGTAAGAAGTTCGCACAGTTTAAAGTGTTTGTCTCACATCTCGATGTGAGCTTCTTTGGCTGCTGGGGGGTCCTTTAACGATCCAGTGATGGTGTAAAACCTGCAAGGACATAAAGACAAGAGGAAGCGTCACACAAATGTACACTCCCCCCCGCCAGTTCGTCTTGTGTGTTACCATCAAGCTTACCAGCCGTCTCTGTAGTTTCAAGCGTGTTTTTGGCTTCAGGGAATTATTTAGGGTTTGAAGATCGCCTGTTTTTGAGTTTTTTTTTTTATTTTAAATACTTTAATAATCCCAGAGGCCTTAAGGCTGCTCCCAAGCAGTGTTACACCAGTCAGTGCACTGGAAGTGCCTTGCCCAAGGACACACAACAATGACTAGGGCGGAGTTGGGATTGAACCACCAACCTTCCGGTTATTGGACAACCCTGCTCTACCACTGAGCCATTGCAAAAATTAGACACCAGGGGGCACCCAGAATTGAACTAGGGACCTCTTGATCTGCAGTCAAATGCTCTACCACTGAGCTATACCCCCTAAGCCTCAGCCTATTGTCACCGTAGCTCATCTGACTACAGGTTCACAGATTCCTACCCACCTGCCTTGTCCTCTGGTACTGTTGTTGTAACTGACTGACCACCTGTGTACCGACCCCAGCCTGAACAAAACCTCGCCTCTTGTCTTGCACTTGTGTCCACTCCACATTACACCAGACACTGACACTACCTCCACACTAACAGAGGTAAATCAATTTTCATTTACCCAATCACTAATGCTTGTCAACAACTTGACAACATTGCTAGGCACTTGACACTGATCGGCTAATCCCATGGCCATCAGTGGACAGATTGCTTTGAAGCGTTTTTAATGCTGATTGCCTACACCCTCCTTACTATTACTATTTATTAACTGACCATGAATGCATACATCCACTACGATATATGTTTTGTCGTCCTTGACAACATCAACAACCTGTCATGTTTGTTCTCTGTATGATGTTTGCTGCATGTTCCTCTCTCTCTCTCTCTCTTTTATCCCCTCTGTCCTGTCTACCTCTTCTTCCCCTCTTTCACCAGGCTATCAGCAGGAAGGTTCTCATATGAGCCAGGTCCTGTTCAAGGTTTCTTCCTGTTAAAAGGGAGTTAAGAGGGTTCAGGCTCTGGCTCTCTGTAAAGTGCTTTGAGACAATTTCTGATCGTAAAATGTGCTATATAAATAAAATTGAATTGAATTGAAGCAAGAAGCGGCCAGTTTGTGTCCTGGCAGCATCAGTCATCTTGTCAAAGTGGAACTAATAACGAACCTGAATGCAGGCAGCACGCACTGACTCAGATTGGCCATTCACATTGGCTGTGTACACTGATGGTTGGCAGCCAAAGAATGAGGCCGTCAAATATGTCTGGAAGCTGCAGCTCATCTGAACCTCACCCTGAATGTGATTCACTTCTGTTGAATAGCTCTACAACTGTGTGTGTGTGCCTTTTTCAGTCCAGGGTTTGAGTGGGGGAATTCTGATCGTTCAACAGTTTATAGGTATTTGTTTTGTCATTGTTGTTCAGTTGTTATCCATTGGTCACAGACAGACTATGACGTGCATAATTTCAGAAAAATATGACCTGCGAGGGGTTTTGTTGTGGTTACAGCAGTTTGAATTGCTGCTTCATGTGACTTGCCCAAGAGGTATTTTTAACCATGCAAACTGCAAGCAAGCAGTCTTTCTAATCATTTTCACACATAAACTCAGGAGACTGCTGCCAGTTCACAGGTGCAGCTCGAGGCAGAGATACGTATCATCATTACACAGGCTTTACTGAGCTGGCAGAATGAAGTCCAGTGTTGTTGAACGTCACCCGTGTGGACTCTAATCTAGACTCTAATCTTTAGACTCTAATAACTAAATATACACAGCTTCGTATTCTCTTTGTCACCTCCATGTTGCTATGAGTCTATGTGCTGTGGGTTCAGTTGCCTGCTTTTCTCTCTTGGTAATATGTTTATATGTCTTTGTCCAGTTAATGCAGTGAGGAGTTAAGCTCCAACTTAAGCTTGTAGGTTTAGGCACATCTCATTACTTAAAATTAGGTCAGAGAGACTTTTATTCAAACAGACACCATATATAGCAAATGGGGAGCAGCAGGCAGGCAATGAGGATACAAAGCACAGACGGAGCAGTGGCAGCAGGTAAAGAGCAATAACAAATGAATAAGGCGTAAGGTGATATGTGAAGACGAGTTTTACCTTGATGTTCTAAAATGTCTGCGTTTCTTCATGACCTGCAAACAGCAGGACGTGCATGAGTATTTTAGGTCCACCAGCTGGTAGATAATGGGGTTGTACATCGCTGAGGACTTGGCCAGCAACGTAGGAATTACAGACACAGGAATGGGCACAGAGTCTGGCTCGCCAAACGCTGACACAACAGACACCACTGCATAAGGGATCCAGGCTATCAAGAAACCCGCGCAGATCAACATGGCCACCTGTGAGAGACACGGTATTCAGACCACAGAAACAGCCATGTTTTGTGTAGGAGGAGAACTGTTACTGTCACCTTTGTGAGTTTCATCTCAAGGTTGTGGTTGTTTTTGATGCGAGCGTCAAAGTGTGAAACTTCCTTGGTAGAGGACTTGACCTTGAAGATGATCATGACGTAGGAGAAGACAATGATACCAGTGGGAAGAACAAGGCAGAAGAACAGGATGGCCATGACGAAGCTCTGGCCAGACACGGAGGCCTGCGCCAGCCACCAGTCCAGTGTGCAGGAGGTCCCGAAGGGCTCCGGGGCGTAGTTACCCCAGCCGATCAGGGGCATGGTGGCCCAGAAGGCTGCATACATCCATACAAAGGCCAGGCACAGGAACGCGTGGTGGCGCTTCAGCCATGTGCCTAGAACAAAGCACAGACAAATGACAAGCGTACTTCAGATTCTGACGTGTTCTGATGTTTTACATCAAGATGGACTGCCGAACTATTCTCCTTCACAGTAGACAACTATTAAAAATTCAATTTTCTCTAAAATTAGAACCTTCATGCATGGCATTATTTTATCAAGCAGTAGTAAATCATGAGTTTCCACTTTAAGTGACACATCAGTTCACATAAATCACAGCTGTCAACTGCAGAATTTGTCTCAGCCAGACGTGCATAGTAAAGTAGATGAAGGTTCATGAAAATGAACTTTAGGCTTTAGTTTGTGTGGTTTGCTGTGTTCCTCCCAGTTTTAGTAAACTAGTTTCTAAGGAACACACATATGCTACCTTATAAAGCGGGCTGAGCTTCATCTTCATCTCACCAATAGTACATTCTGATTGTATAGCCATTAGCCTGGCCAGCCATCCTGAATATTTTTCTCCTCTATACAAAGAATTAGTCTGCTCTCTGTGGATTTGAGATGGATTTCCAGGGAGCAGTACCAACAAATGCAGAATAAACTCCATCTGGATGTACTCGGGCAGACACACACAACCAACCAGAGAAACATGAGAAACAAGCATGTGACATAAGCAGAGCGACAACCAGACTGGTATAAAAAAGACATCCAAAACCTGCAGTGTAACCCAATTAAACTAATGTTGAACATAATTGAATAATTCAAGGCTTTAGTAGGAGAGTAGAGAGAGCCCCAGTACCTGAGTACAACAGATAGGGAGTATTGAGTGCTAGCCCAGTTTTAATAAAGCCTAAATCCAGCCAGCTAGAACACCAATGCTATGATGTAAACAAACTATGATCCTGTCACACCAGTGTCACCAGCACTAAGCTCCATGTGACTCGTTTGATAATGTATTGACGTATTTTGTGTCACCAAAATAGACATGATAATCTATTGTGATGTGTACACATAATATATTTAGGTTATCTAACCAAACACCCTTTCATTTACAGATGAGGAACCCATTGTCAATTTCAGTCGATCAATCAATACCCATTTTGCGCTACTGGTCTCATAATCTGTAGGTGGAATGCTAAGACGGCTGTACCGTAGCGCAGATGGCAGATCTTGAGGTATCGGTCCAGGCTGACCACAGTCATCGTGATGAGGCTGCCACAGCCAAAGAAGAAGCCGGCCCAGCCGTAGAACTGACAGCCCGCCCAGCCGAACAGCCACCGGTGGGAGAAACTAGAAACGACGAAAAAGGGCTTACCTGTTACTGCGAGGACAGAAAGAAGAAGGGTGGAGGTGAGAAAGAGCAAGTGGAGAAGTAACAGAAGAAGAGGGTGAGAAGAAGATGAAGACAAAGACAAAGGTGAAATACAGTGTGTTTACAGAAGTAAGAAAAATACACAATCATCCGATCAATGAATATTTCAGTGTAATGAGCACTCAGAATATTCCCACTGACAAATGTGTAATAACCATCGAATACACACAGTTTGTTGAGTTGGGCGTGATTTGCTGCTTCACTATACCACCCATAATAGAGTCTTTTTTCTAGAAGATAAATGTGTGTAATGTTAGCTTGTAATTTTTAAAGTGAACTTCCCATTAGAAAACCTGAGGGCTGCTCAGCGTCTGGGACAGCGATGAGACAACCCATTGACGGCAAAACAAGAATGCATGTGACACTTCTTGTGACAACTTGTGGATTCTTTGTTGCTGAACACCATGAAGGCAAATGTGAATTTGTTCGGAAATACCCTTCACATACAAAAAGGGTTGAAAAGCTCATCACAAAGATCCAGTGTATTCCCTGAACCACAGTGTCTTACTGACTGTTGTGGTGTGTGTGTGTGTGTGTGTCAGATTGGGAAACTTTTCCTGGAAAGCCCAAATCTCAAGCAGCATGAATGAGATAAACATCAAAGCCTCGAGGCGAGATGGCCGACACACCGAGCCAAATGCTTTCTTGATATAATGGAAAAGAAAACAGTTGGGGATGTAAACAGCATTTGTATGTTGTGTGTGCAAATCAGGCATTTGCACTCTGGCTGCAGCTGCTGATTTCTATGTAAACAGACATTTGGCAGTCAGGTTGTGACCCTGTTTCATGAATGGCGTCAGAAAAAAAGGGAAAAGGTGAAATGGATGATGCAGTGCTGCTTGAAAATGCATGTGTCCTGTAGAATTTTCTACATTTTTGCATAAATAGGCTTCTGTGGCCTGATGTTGGAGGGTTCCTTACAGGAACTGCTTGTTTCAGGTGCTTTCACTTGAACATTCCAGAACATTAACTTGTTTTATTTTTTTGTTCTTTTCACAGAGCAGTGACTTTCACCTTGCAGCTCAGTCATGCTCAGTGTTCTCCTGATGGTGGATTAGACAATATGGGAGAGGCCATAGAAACGCTGTAACCTTGTGGCCTATAACAAAACTTGTTTTTGGAGTAATCTTTATTGATAGAACACTCCTGTGGAGGATAACAATGGACCTCCCTTTGTACACACTCTGTTTATCAATGGATTTGTGATGTTTGTGTAACCTTTTCCAGTCTGATGAGCAGCAATAACTGTTTTTATGAAGACCTCAGAATTTTTCCACAAACACATTGTGAAGCTCAAACTTTGATAGATCACTGTTGTTTAACAGGGCACTCACTGACATCTTCTATTAACTGAAAACTTCTTAAAAAAAACATCTAATTTGCCCTTCAAATAAAATGCTAGTTACTGAGGTTCACATACATTTTCACTGACATATATGTAATATAGTATCATTTTGGAATACTTTAATTTCATCAGTTTGATTTGGGTTCTCGTCTGCATGGCAGCTAGCTTGTCGCAAGATTTTTACATAACAACCAATCTGTTTTGCCAGGTCTCCAGCTACAGTATGAACTTGGTTCAGATAAGAGATGAATCATTAAATCATGAATATTCTTTACAAACAGCTTGTCCTTTCCAACCACTACCTAGGACAATGTCTCGGTTGGTTTTCGTTTAAATTGTTATTTTTACTTCTCCACAGACAGTGGTGAGTCCTTTCACCTTAGGAGTTCCCCAGAGGTCTAATCTTGGTCTAGCTCATATTTCTAACTGTATATGCTGTGTGAAGGAGCCATTAAAAAGCACATTGAATTGCCTAAATGCTTTTAAAACCTTCATCTGAAAGGACAAAGGCTTTGTTGACATGCCCCTGGATGCTGATCTTAACGGCCGGTCCTCAGTTCTTCAGGTACACACTGTAAGTGTTTGTTGATTTTTTTGACAGTTAACACAGTTGCAGAGCCAGCTCCCTTTAGCTTAAGGTTGTGGCAAAGGTTAAGAAACTCCTTTCCTTCTTAAAAAGGCGATTAATGCTTTCATCTCAGTATAGATGACCTGCGACCTGATTCCCACTTAGTCTTAACTGATCTTAAGATTTTGTTGTTAATTTTCATGTATTTAAATGGAATCGCCTGCTTATCTCAGAATGAAGAGGGATACTGCAGTTACGAGGCATATTAGCAATTAATAAGATACATATATTAATTTCACAGGTGGAGCACATCATCACTGTGTAAGTCCCACTAATGGGCTTAGGTAAGGAGCAGGTCAGGTGGGGAGGATTATTAAGGATTATAGCAGTGAGGATGATGAAGTATTGTGCAAGGGATGAAGAATGTAATTACTTGTATTTTTATTTACATAATTTTCATTTTAATAATGTTTTTTAAATCACATAATAGCATGTGAAGGTGGATATTTCTAAAGGCTTACAGGTGGTGTTTATGTCATCAGTGCTTAAAGATTAACATGAGTCACGCCTTCAACCAGAGTCCATCTTATTTAAGTGCTTCGTGACACACATGGATTTCACCTTACATCATTCATATTTCATTTTCTGGAGAGGATGAGGAGGATATATAATAAAGTTGAACTTCACTTTCAATCAACCTGTCAAGTTTAATAGTTCACTGAAGAACTGTTATGACAGCAGGAACTAACGGACCATCATAGGTGCGACTTGAACTGACTGTCAGGGCTTTTTCAGGAGAGAAAAATACCTCTGAGCATCTCTGAAAATGGTAATAATAACTTAGCTGTACAACAAAATCAAGACAAGAACAACAGTGAGTGGTTAAAATACCATCCAGTGAAATTCATAAAATAAGACAGGAATTGCATTTTAAAAGCAGAATAAAATAAAAATAGATAAGATAAAACCAGGGTGATAGCATGAAACAATGAAGCAATAAAGCCAATAATAAAATGCAATAATGTAAAACAGTAAATAACGAGGGGTAGCATGTAGATAGTGAAAAGAAGAGGACCCACTATGGACCCCTGGGGCGCACCACAGGACAGCGGGGGCGGACACTAAGGATGTGTCACCCAGTCAATGTAATTACCTTAAAAAACAAAACTAAAGTTTTCTTTCTTTCTTTGGTGCAGAAGTATGTGCTTTCATTATTTCAGAAAATGTTGATATATATCTATGGTGTTGTAACCAACATATTAAAAAGTTAAGGATATTGTGGTGTTTTTCAATCATATAATAAAACTGCACAAAAGAAAGAGATTTGAAATGAGGCTTTACACCACTGTTTGCACATTGATCTTTTTTTTTAAAGGAAAAAAATAAATGCTTTTTTGATATCGCCCTCTAGTTAATATAAGCAATAAATTCCTCTGTCTGGGCTGTATTATATTGCAATGCCATTATTACATGCGGAATGCACAAGCCTCTATCAGCTCTCCGTTCCCTGCAATCTCCTCAGTATTTCTTTCAGGCCTTTTGAGGCCTGAGCCTCATTCAGGCTCAGGCCTAGCTTTATCCTTACAATCACTCCAGGTCTTCCACTATCAGCTAAAGCATCAGCCCCTATATGATTTATATATAGTCCATATGTGAGAGAACTCTTCTCGAAAAGCATCGGTATAAATTCATGTGTTTCTCTCTCACAGGTAACAGTAGTTAGAAGATAATAGATAAAGATGACTGTACAGTTTCCTCTCTTCATTACATCCATAATGATTGTGGATTTAAATGAGTTCTTCTGTGTGAAAACACTTCACCCAAGCTGAACACAGAGCTGCACTATTACCACTTTATATGCCAACATTTAAGCATCCAAGGGGGAATTATGGAACAAGGAAGCACAATGCTGTGACATCTGAGTGGTCGATGAATAGATATGCACACACCATTGCTGCATGTAACCTTGCAAGAACACACATAATATCCTCTGAACACACATAGAAAGTCTTTCATTGGGTGTCCAGCATGTTAGCAGCTGCTTATGAGGTGATAAGCAGATTCTATAGATTTTTAAGGTCATATGCAACATCTCAGTATGATTAGATTATTATCATATACATACATATTTGACATGCTAGCATTCTTGCATTTGCATGAATGACCAAGTCATCAAGTGCAGGAGATAGAATAAGACGCATCCAAGGGTAAATGTTGAAGGTAGGGTAGGAGATTTTGAAAACTCAGTGAGAGTCAGCCAGATTTGCAAAGTAAACACACGCCCCTTTCTCTCGGAGCTCACCCCGAAGCCACGCCTCCCAATCACATGGAAGCACATTACCTGAAGACGAGCTGCGGTCTGTGACTTCGGCCATCATGCACGTACCTCTCTGGTGCACGCAGAGCAGGAAGAGAGGGACAACCAGTCAATACTCCGCGCAGGGTCCACCCGGAGGATTGGCTGATGTTTTATAGCTTCCACAGATGATTCATATTATTCGTTTTAATGCAAAACTGCCGAACTAATCAGTTGCTATCGGATTGTAAAGAGAAGTTACGCTAATTTAACAAGAAGTGCATCAGAATGAATTCTCCTACCCTACCTTTAAAGGAAACAGATTTATAGACATCAGAGAGCCCAAATTGATGCTGAATGTGCAGGTCCTTTGACTCCTGGAAAAGCAAATGTCATCATGTAATTATATTATTATTATTATTATTCTATTAGTGGTACACTACCTTAATATTAACCATGATCTGTTTCTTGTTCTATTTCTTAAATCAATCTCAGCAAGTCTGTCTGATTACATTAGAATAGCAGCCAGCAATGCAAACCCTGTTTTTTAATCTATAAGGAATGAGAACTGTGGAACAAAAGGCAATCATTGGACCCTGTTGAGGAATTGAAGGTTTCTTCACTAATCCAATCAATATTTAATGTGTTGTTAGCCTACCAGGACATTCTGACCTTGAAGCCAGCTGTTGGAAGGAGCCTTTAACTTAGTTATTTATTTATTTAGATCAAAACTATTCAGGGATTCTTAAAATGTCATCATTGACGTCACAAGATATGAGAAAAAGGTTTTTTGTGAGCTACTGTGCAAGTAGCTGCCCGGGGAAACACATGGGCTGATAACACAGCTTTGTTGACTTTCAAGGCCACATGCAGTGTTTGGAAGGATACTTTTAAAAAGCATTCAGTTACAGAATACAGATTACATTGTCCTAACATGTAATCTGTAATGTATTCTGGATACTTGGATTCTATTCTATTCTATTTAGAGACAGAAACCGAACATAATGATGTCTAAATAATATCATTTTTAAACTATGCAACCAAAGCTCATTTAACACACTGAATGGTGACTGAAATGATGGGATATCTTATCAGTACTCATGAATTCTAAACCAACTCCCTCCTCCGTTGGGTATGAAAAGGCAGAGCTTTAATAAAGCCAATGAAAAGAAATCACACAATCACAAAAAAGGCAAAACACCCAAACAACAACAGGAGGGAAAACTCTAGGAAGTGAAACTTACAAAGATACACAAGGGGAACAAGCCTTTCAAAATAAAACAGGAAGTCCAACAAAACACCAGAATACTAAAGAAATGAGACAAATCACATATTTAAATGAAAACAAACAAACTGTGGACATGACACAAAAAGATAATGAATGATAAACCAGACGACAGACAGACCACTCCATTAGTCCAGAAGTGGAGTCTGGTATAGGGATGAAAATCACTTGTATAAATAAATGATTTGATAAACATGCTTGTAGTGACCTCATGCATGTATGGAATCTGAGTGAAAGAGTGTGGAGGAGCCAGATGCCAGTTTATAGCCAGGAGTGTACAAGGACAACTGATTAAAAAGGGGCCACAGCTACATATGAATAAATAAATACAGAATACAGAAACATCCTCATCATAGTAATAGACTGCCTTCTTTCTTTACTCCAGTTTAACCCCTAATCACTGCATAGAGAATAAGAAGATTAATCGTAGCACAGTTTCACCAGCCTTGGTAGTGAGCTTCATACACACATATTCACACATTCACAGTGGATACTATAGGGTCATATAGATCAGACACACTATGAATAATAAATACAACAGGAAAATATAACATGAGGTCGATATTTCAGATATCTCTCTCTGGCAGAGGTTCGTTCTGATGGTAGCTGAAAATGGCAAGAACATTAGAGGAGCGGTTTTCCTTGTAGAATATGATTAATATTATGAATTTGTGTGTTTTAGGATGATCTTTACCCCGAACCCTTACTACTGTTTAACTGCCTAACCTTTGGCAAAAGTTGTTTTTTTATGTCAAATGCAGTTGGGAGAAAATTATTATCGGGTAATAACAAAACAGCTCATGGTGTCAGGGGGACTCAAACACTGGTCTCTTAGTGATCTCCACCATCCCCCTGTTACATCGACAGCTTACAGCCATTGTGTAAACCTTCTTTGGAATGGCTTCTCTTCAGCCAACCGTCTCCCTCACCTTCTCCTCCTGCTGCAGCGGTCCGTATGCAGTAAAACCAGCATATATTTACATAAATCTTCCTACCATGTTTCACAATTGACCATGAAATGGCCATGGTTTCAAAGTACATACTGCATGAAAATTAGCTCATTTTCATTGCAAACACCTGAACGGACGGCTGCTCAAAGTGTAGACCAGCCCGACGTTCAAAATTAAACATAGAAACACAGTCTCTTTAAAGATTAGGAAACAACCTGTGTTAATTTACTTAGAAATATGTGAATCTAGTGGTAGCATGAAATGAAATTTTCATATTTATCATTGAACAAGTTCCATCCACGTGTGTAGCTATTATTACACTGACATGCATTTCAGGGCATTCTAGAATAGTCGGGATAGTAGTGTAGTGGCATTTACATGTTGAGGTCAGGTCAGGAAAGACGAGTGGTGGTGTGACAGTGAAGAAAAGGACACTTTGCAAAAGACTGTGAATCCAGAGAGTGCTGCCCTGCTGGAAAATGTGGAGGAGGCTATTATTTATAACATTGGTGACAAGCAAGAATTCTGTACCTAGCAAGCTTGTGATATTAAAGGTAGGGTAGGAGATTTCATTCTGATGCACTTTTTGTTAAATTAGTGTAACTTCTCTTCACAATCCGATAGCAACCAATTAGTTCGGCATATGAATCATCTGTGGAAGCTATAAAACACTAAAAACATCAGCCAATCCTCCGGGTGGACCCTGCGCGGAGTATTGGCTGGTTGTCACTCTCTTCCTGCTCTGCGCACCAGAGAGGTACGTGCATGATGGCCGAAGTCACAGACCGCAGCTCGTCTTCAGTGTAATGCACATCTATGTGATTGGGAGGCGTGGCTTTGGGGTGAGCTCCGAGAGAAAGGGGCGTGTGTTTACTTTGGAAATCTGGCTGACTCACTGAGTTTTGACCTTTAAGGGTCAGTTTAAAGTAACTGAGGAGCTGCTGTCCAGAATTTTAGAAGGAAACATCTCCAAGACAGCAAACACACAGAAAGATTGATCAGTATTTCAGTTTTACATATTCATACTACCATCAGCTATAGACTTGATGAGGAAGGAAGGAACACGGGAATGTCCTGTACTTTATACAGATGGCTGAGCAGGGATAGTGCTCCCAACAGAATTTTTGAACTTTTCATGTCGGAGGTAAGAACACCTTCCTGTTACGCTTAATGGAGGAAATGGATGTACACATTCTGTTTGAAGCTGCAGGAGCAAAGCAATTTCAGTGTAACTTTCTCTAAGAAACTTCGTGATGAAAATATTAAACATAGATGGAAGTCATTGTTCAAAACTGTACCTCCCTCTGATAGGAAGCAGCCATTAGTTAGGTTACTGTTGAACAATGGCAGACTACATGGATGGAATGACATCATGTACACTCTCTGTCTCCAACAGCAATTATCTGAACATATATTTATCTTTTTGCATCTTTTATGCAGTGCATGATCATGGCTTGAATAGAGACAGATTGAAATTGAAGATTTACTAAATGTATCCACTAGTTTTCTCCATAAAAATGGCAGACATTAGTATGGCAGGAGAATAATGTGTGAAAGGCAGATGTTGATGTGTGCATGTGATACAGTATAAACCTGAACTGACTTGATGCAGCGCAGAGTCTTCCAAAGTTGACAGCAAATCATTACTGGTTGTCATGCGAGTGATCATAATGTACCTGATATGCCAAAATCAAAGATGGCTAGATTAAGGGTCATCAGCTCCGGAGGCTTCAACTTGGTCTTGCGTTTGATGGTCATATAAATGACGTAGCCATTTCCTGTTGCAGACAGGATTCCTGTAAGAGAGAGAGAATGAGAGAGGTAATGTAGTACAACGCTAATGCTAGCTGCTAGATGAATCCAAACGGATGGCTTCTGCTAAAAACAGTACAGTGGTGCGGACTTAAACACTGCTGTGATGCTTTAGCAGCTGCATGGTTGCTGAGTTCAGGTGTGAGGCAGTTATCAGAGCTCCTCAGCCTGATGCAGCTGCTGGGAGGATAATTAGTGTAGTGAGACTGCGCGCACACACACACACACACACACACACACACACACGGTGCCGTAAAGCTACAGCGAGCCGGGTAATAATTCTCTGTGGAATATGTCAACTCCAAGCAACCCCTATTCTCATAGCATGCACAGAACTGCAGGCACTTCCATTAAAAAAAGAGCTAAGCTAAATCTAAAGCAAGAAAACTTTAATTTTTGGTGCTATTAGCATAACTGTACTGTATGTCTGCAGTTTAATTATTAGAGTCAGAGCTCATAACAATTCTGCTACCTAGTCAAGCAGTATTAATTATCTTCCTTTAATATGAATCCAGGGATTCACAAACACAGGGAGGAGAGGCCGTGGTATTTCCTTTATGCAAAAAAAAAAAACAATCAAAGAAAAGAAAATCAAAGCATAGTCAGGAAAGAAATCCTGTTTTGAGACATCTTAAACTTCTCCATTGGCAACAAACCTCTCTGCTCTTTTCTTGGTTACCATGGTGATGCCTTAAAAATGACCGCTACTGTTGTATGTATCTATTAGAGGCATTCAAAGTGAAACTATGTAGCTTTCCCCTTAGGGCTGCAACAAAGGACTATTTTGATAATCGAATACTGGAATAATCGGAAATCGAATTTTTTCCGATTATTCGGATCACGCGTAAATGCCATGGTTTTCCCATAAAGGCGGCGGTTGTCATTGCTTCAATCCGCGACCTCTTGCACCCAAAACGTCAATCATCCCGCTACACCACTAGCCAGACAATCATTCTCCGCTGCAAATGTGTTACACTTGCATGCCATGCAATGACGTCACTAACGAGTCATTGAATATTAAAAAAAGTTGTCGATGCATTATGCCCTCGAATGTTATTCAAGTACTCGAATAATCGTTGCAGCCCTATTCCCCCTTGAAATCATTCTTATTTTTATTTTTTTTTTTTTATTTTAGATACTGTATTAATCCCAGAGGGAAAGTCATTTTGATGGCTTATAAACTCAGAACAGTGTGAATGGCCTGTGTGGGTCTGCAGTATCTGCATCAGCACTATGTAACACTGTGTTTTGGGTGAGAACACACAGGTAATTGCACATGACAGCAAATATCAGGGAACGTCAGCAGTGTAATTAACTGCAGATTTCAATTTATGAAAATTGTAAATGACAGACCTCCATTTCCTTTCAACACTTAATGCACATAGATTTTATTGTCATTGTGAAAGTGGTAACTGATGATTATCTCAGCAGCAGCAGCAGCAGCAGCAGCAACACATTTAGCCCATCAAATCAGCACTGACGTCAGCACGTAATGGCCCTGACACTCTCTATAACAACTAAATCGAATGAGGCAGGAATGCAGCAGTTTATATATCTTTGATCCACAGCGTCCCTCAGAACAATCAGCATGTTGTGTCCAATGAGAAGTGACACAGTGAAGGTTCATTGAATTCTGTAGATAATTAGAAAAAAGAACAAGACTGTGGGAGCTGTTAATATAAATGTAAAATTAAAGTGAATCAAACCCATCAGTTCTTCTCAACATCTGTGCAGCATGTGTGTGAATCCTCCAAATGCAGAGTTCATGACAGGTGTAAACTGCTCATAACCAGCTTCGCCCCCCTCCATACATTCCTGTCAAGTTGTAAATTAGCTGGTGACAAACACAAAAGTGACGACCTGGAACATCGAGTGACATTTACGAAGCCCTGATGAAGGTTGACAGTTTCATGCAGCCTGGAGTCACCAGTGTTCTTGGTGTGCTGTGCTCACTAGAAATACCAAGGGTGGCATGGGGGTCTGTCAGACCTGTCCACAGTGTTCCTGCCTTTCGCCCATTAACAGCTGGGATAGGCTCCACCTACCATATACACATATTGTCCTGGTGATGGGAGGACAGGTGGAAATAAGCTCAAAGTTCGAACCGATCTACACCTACACAGACATCAAGACACATCCAAACCAGGCAAGTTGGAGAGGTTTGATGCCTCCATGCATCAGCCCGCTGACCTGGCTTTGACTGACTGCAGCCGAGGTTGGTTCTTCATCTTCATCTTCATCGTTCAGTCCAAGAGAAGGCAACAGATATACACACACTGCTGCTGCACACAGGTCAGATACTGTTCATTAACAGAACACTGTGCAGTTCTGTCTGAGTTGTGCTATGATGTGCTCTTTCTTGCGTATGACAGAGAGGTTGTGATTTTGGCTGCGTCTTTTTGCGTTGGACAGGTTTTACGTTCTGGCTGGAAACTGTCAGCCCTGCTTGGGTTTCATATGCCTGACTAAATGTGAGACCAGAACAAGCTAGTGAAATGTGGAAGCTGAGAGGAAGTGGTCCGCTCTGGGGTCTGCGGGTCTCCTGAGACCTCCAGGGGGATGTTAGCAGAGCACGTTTCCCTTTCTTCTGTTTTTCTCTTTTTCTCCTTACATTGGGCAAAGACAGGAACAAAACACTACCTCTGTGCAAAGGACTTTGTTTCTTACAATAATCCTCAGAGCCGAGAAAAGATCAAATAAAAACACACAAGGAAAAAAATGCTAACTTTCTATGATTACGTTTTTTTAAATAATAAATGATCAAGGGGAGAAAAGGATGAATTGCTACACAGCAAATGTAGCTAATTATAATTAAAAACTTGTCAGCAGCCTTGTTTTACAGATAGAATAATCAGCATAACTAGATGCTGATAAAGTGCAGCCACCTGTCATTCAGACAGGCATTTTCTACACGGCTGAAATGGAAAACGCTGCCTTCACTGCATCCTTTCAAATACGCTAATAGTTAGGTTTAATATATTTCATACCTGATAGCATACAGGTTATATTTAAAGGCACATGCGCTCATGGAGCATCATGTTTTTGGCCTGTGCAGACCTTTCACTTCACTTTCAGTAAAGTGGCACGTGAACATTTTGAGGTCTGGTATGGATGAAATTCCAGCTGCCTCAGAAGGTCCACCAACCCCTGAGTGTCAGGGATAATATATATATATATATATATATATATATATATATATATATATATATATATATATATATATATATATATATATGAGCCTGTGTTTGCAAACTACTCACAAAATGAGTAATCATCATTCTACGTGCTTCTACGTCCACTTAACGTCTGGCTCTCTCCATTCCCTCGTGCTGTAAACAGGGCTGCTGTGACCTGCATTATATGTCTTTGCCCCCCGTGTGTTTCTCAGTCTGATTATTTTATCAAAACCATTATAGTAATCACTGAGGGAAGAACGTGGCTTAGGTAAGCACGTTATGTGTACAGATTAGAACCATGAAAAGCTTCACACATGTAAACAGTCTCCGTTATGTCCTCTGAAGACTCATAAAAATCCTGAAATAATTCCAAGCTGTTAAACAGATGTTGATCTAAAGTCCTTGGATTGTTCATTCACTTCACTTGAGAATCGAAAATCCAAAAATGAAATATGTGATTTCTTTATTTGTTTACTGATTTGATATGAAGTAACTGAAGTCATTATCTTCTTTTACCGTCATTCATCTTCTCATCAAGTCTTGATACGTGTACCTGCCAGGAACCCAGAGACAGTTATGTTTTGTTTCATCCTACATAACATGACATAGTCACATCATTTTGAACTCCAAACCTTAGAGACAGCTGCTTCCTGTGTACACCTGTGTACAGTTTAATTCTTATAATGGGTCTGATTGCAGAAAAGCGGATGATTACAAAGAGGTAAGGAAGGAAGAGACTGACCTATGATACAGATGTAAAATGCTGCGATGATATCCGCCTCTCTGGAGAGCCTGGAGGCGAAAGGGTCACCACGCAGGAGATAATGGGGGACGTACGAGGAGTGCTGCCACGTCTCGTTCTCCATCACCGCCATCAGTGAGGAATGTCCTGTGAAGTGGAGGAAAAGGCTGAAACAATGGAGGTGCTTCCTCTGATTTAATCAGGTACACAGCATGGATTTTTCTTGAAGTACTCTCAGCACAAACACTGAGTATAATCCATGAGCCTACACTTCAGCAGGCTCCACAATCCTCGCGCATTCGATCAGAAAGGGATCACAAACAGAGGAGGAACCCACTGCCCTGTGATTAGGATTGCATGTGACAGGTGGCTATTAACCCTTCGAAGTGAATGCACGGACGAATGGGCAATGCCAATGCCTCCGTGACATGTGAACCGATGCTTAGATTTCAGCAAAATGTCCATTTAAATTGTTGGTTTGTGTTCAAAATCAATCAAGTTTACTTTTTCAAATGGCAGTCCAGCTACACACACACAGTGTGTGATTCAAACAAATCAATGAAGCATCACCGCGCTGGCTCTGTGGCTTATGAGTCAAATTTGATTGATTTTCTAAATCAACAGCAAAAACATTAACACGGCCATCTGCAGCTGTATTCATTGTGTTTATTGATCGGCACGAACGACAACCTCAACCTGCAGCTCCCCCACACGGCCTCTAGGGGGCAATCCCCATAGACTTCCATGTTAAGAGTTTCCAGAGGAATTGACACACTGCAGATAATTCACACGGTAGTTGAACAGCTGTTTAAATGCTGAATGTTTTGCATAATTAGGAGTGACAGATCACAAGCTGCCTGCTTACACCACCACCCGCTCACCACAGCAGCGTGTTTATTTACAGTCTGTGCTGTGCAGTCACAAATCATGCCACCCTTTACCCATAGGGGGCAGCAGGCTGGCCCAGCTGGCCAACAATTTGATGGATGTAAAATTTTGACTTTCAGTGTCTGTTTATGGACTGAATTTAAATAAAGTCAATATATATTCTATCAGGGCACCATTCAGAGCATCATCACTGGCTACAGTGTGGTCTGGAGGCTTCACTGCGTCCTGCACTGCACGGTGAGTGCAGCCAGCAGCATCATCGGTGCCCCTCTGCTCTCCCTCACAGACATTTTCCACACCAAGTGCACATCAGCACTGTTGAGGACAACTCCCACTCCTCACATCTCCACTTCAGCCTGCTGCCTTCAGGGAGATGGTTCTGAAGCCTTCAGGCTCGCTCCACAAGACTGTCAAACAGCTTCATCCAGCAGGCTGTCAGGGATACTGAACTCAATCCACTACCTGCCCCCTCTGCCCCTGAGCCATAACTCTTCCACTCAGGTTTGTACACATGCAATATCATTATTGTATAAGTATATATGTGTGCAGCAGTGGCTCAGTGGTATGTTGTGTGTCCTTGGCGCTTTACCTGCATAGCCTATAGCTCTTTGCTTAAGCAATTTCCCCATTGTGGGACTAATAAAGGTTTCCTTCTTTCTATATGGTGCTGCAGTGGTTAGCACAGTGCTGTGTGGGTTTACTCCAGGTGCTCCAGCTTCCTCCACATTCTAAAGTCGTGCTTGTTAGTTTAATTGGCGACTCTAATTGTCTGTGTATTCTGTCCTGAGACAGTTTAAGGCAAAGAATAAGACAAAAAAAATCCAATTATCAGACTTTTTCGAGTGATCTGATTGGTCTTAAACTTCTCTGCTCTCCTGCTGCTTGCCACTGGCTCAGTGCAGCTCTCTATTGACTGTTTTAAATGCTTTGTTTATTCCCAAATGGTTTCTGCCTCACTGCCTCCAGAAGAACGCATCCAAGTACCAAATACTTTAATCCATATTACTTTTGCAGGAACTTCTGATAAGATAAGATAAGATAAGATAAGATAAAACTTTATTAATCCCGAAGGAAATTCTTGTGCCAGAGGTATCAAGTTACATTAAATGCAGTTAAGAATGATGTGACAGTTCATGTGTCAATTCATGACAAGATGGAGCCTGCAGCTATTTCTTAACCAGACAACCGTTAGTCTGACAGGACAGTGAGGGGAGGCTGTTAGTACAAAATAAAACAATACCAGCAAACAAAGGAGCTACAGTTTCATCAACTTAAAGAGAAAATATCCACCCTAAAACTACCAAATCTCTAATAAATTATTGGTCAATTATTGGTTCTGCCCTCCTCTGTGGAAAACAGAAGCCATGATTGAATCACTTGTCATCATTACTTTGATTCAAGAAGTTTTCTTGTTCAGTTAATCTGATCCATTTGTTTCTCTGTTCTGAAAACCTGAAGCATCTGCAGCAAACATCTGCTTCTTTGACTGATGAATGGGAAGGATTTGTGTTTTCAGAGTTTTATTACTAGAAGCAACAGGCAGCTGTTTCCACCAAACAAAGCCACATTAGCCCATAGAAATCAAAACATTCACACATCCTACACAGTCATCCGATCCACTGTCATACCACCGTGCTGCTTGGTTCAGTCACAACGTTTATGAGCGATGTCTTTAAATCCATACTAAGAATGTGACAACATCTGTGGAGCTGAAGCCTCCTTCTTGCTCAGTTAAGTGTGAACACTTGAGTGCAAACAAAAACATTCTTTGCACTAACGCAGCACTGATCTTTGGCTGCGTGGCTGTGTATGTGTTTACAGTACCACAGGAAGCAGCTCAGCAGAATGTGTGGGATCAGATAAATTGTGATACGTCCACATGCATTATGTGCAGATCACACGTGTGTGTGTGTGTGCACATATGTTATTTATCGTTTCTCTCTTTTTGTGTCTTTTGTTACATTATACACTTTGTACTATTTACTGTCTTGAAATAAATCAAATCAACAATAACATCATTATATTAAAAGCCTGCCTCACCTCCTCAGAGGTGTGTATGAACCCATCTGTTTTTATCACAGTTATTAACATTCAGACCTTTAGAGTGTTATTTGTGGAATAACCAACAACAACACACAGCTGCTTGCTGGTGAATTCTGCTGAAAGATGTCTTTCAGCTCTGCTTTAAACACAAAAGACAAACTACAACAACATACAGCACGGCTAGGCACACACATGGAATGTTTGCCATGTCATATTGTGTTATCATTTCAATCTGCTGATCAACAGCTTTTATTTTGGTAGGTGGCTTGCCACATGGATGAAAGTATGTGTACACAACGTGGCAACCTTCGGGGCTCACACTTAAAGCCCATGCAGAAGTGTCAAAACTTGTAATTCACGCCGCAACCACTGGGGGCTGGCTCCAAAAGCGAGTCATTTCCCATAGACTCCCATGTTAAAATGTCCAACTTCACAGCAGAAGTAAACATGTTTACAGCCTAGTACAAAAAACCATTCTGGTCTCAAATGATAGGTTCCCTTCTAGTGTCAATTGTACCGGGGGGGGGGATTTTTTTACAACTCACTACTTTTAATTATATTCGGACTTAAAATTACGCATAATTATGGGCGTCGCCGCTTGTGCGACAGGTGGTTGCTGAATCAACGCAAGTTTCCTGCTTCCATGATCGCCCGCCCCCCTAAACTCCGCTCGTGCTCCACCTCTTTGTCCATATTTGGAGTTTTGGCGGACGTGACTCTGCCAACATGGCGGCAGTCAGCACGTCCCGGAGCCTCCCACCGAGCCTCAAAACGGCTCTTCAGAAACAAGCGGGTGACGTCACGGAAGCTCTGTCCATACTTTTTACTGTCAATGGTGTACACGCAGCCACCATGTGTTTCTAGTTGCCTTTCCAAACCATTCAGCATCTGTAAAGTCTGATGGAGGGTGATGAGGTCAGGCACCCTGTGGTCCTGAGATTAAGAAAATCCTTTCTTTGAGTTTTTCTCTGTGTACCAAATGCACACACACATCATCTAAATCCTTCCTAGTTTTCCCACTGCTCTGTCCATAAATATATATTGATTGATTAATCATAGAAAATTGATCATAACGCAAACCATCATCAACTGCAGAGCTAGTAGACTGCAGCATTAAGATTTTGGACGCAACATGTATCAGCTCAGAGAACACTGCACAAGCACATCACTGCCTGAGGCACTCATGAAGAAACATCTGAAGGAACTGAAGAAGCCACTCGGGGGAGTGGCGAAACGCCTTCAAAACAAAATCAGCAGAGTCCAGTTGCCTCGATTTAAACTCTAAAGGAACCGTTTCTCTGGTGTCCATCAAACAGAACACAAACACTATACAGTATATCCACATCATCATCATCTATTTCAAATGTTGAGAACTTTGTGGCCTTACACACACAAAAACAGCTGGCAGATCAAATACTGTTAAGTATTTCTTGACATATATGATAAATATGATAATAAGAAACAAGAACAATGACACTAATTAGCATGTGAAGCTAACACCGCAGCTGGGAGCTCCACACATCCACAGTGTGAGGTCTTAAATAAATAACAAAGACATACATCACAGAAAACTCTGATCAAAGGGTCAGCTGGTTTATAATCCAGTTTTAGCTCCAGTCAATTCCTCTGCAAAAATAAATATGTATTAATCCACCCAAGAAAATAGTCCCCAGCAAACGTATTCTTACGAATCATAAAAATCTGGATAGAAAATTGTAATTAATAATAAAATATTGGAGGATTTAAGGTAAATTAGATGTTTGTAATTGTCCTTTGTTTAAGACAGAGCCTTTTAAAATTGACCCTATAACATTGTTTATTAAGTATTAGCCTTGATTTGTTTTTACATGTCATCACCTTTTATTCAGACAGATCTTTTTTTAAGTCTCACTTCCTTCAGAGCAGTTTATTAAGTTGGCATTGTGGACTAAGGGCAAACATGGAGGACAGTTATGTCTTTGTTGCAGTAGGACACACCAAGAGTTGTAAGGCAGCGGTTCTAACTCCTGACCTCTGCCTGTGAATGAGCGCTTTCACATCTCTGCTTTTTCTTTATTATATTGATATTAAATTAAACAGTCAGAGTGGAAATAAACTATAATACTGTGTTCTGTTCCCACGTCTGTAAATTGTCTGTCTAGAAAAGCTATGAAAACAAGAACAAGATCAAGAGACAGTGACCCGACGCTGTGGGAGAATAAGAAAGCTGATAATGAGGACAATGTTCACCTTTAAATGGTGTGGTCAGACTGTTATTCCAGGTGTTCATGACTTAAATCAACTCTCAGAAAGGATAATTTTAAGGAAATACACATTAAAACATTCCAATAAATTAAGGTCTGACATGGTGATTCCAATTTCAGCCAATGCTTCGCCCCTCACCAGAGGCACCCAGTTACTACTTTAAAGGTAGAGCAGGAAGAGAGTGACAACCAGCCAATACTCCGCGCAGGGTCCACCCGGAGGATTGGCTGATGTTTTTAGTGTTTTATAGCTTCCACAGATGATTCATATTCTTCATTTTAATGCGAAACTGCCGAACTAATCGGTTGCTATCGGATTGTAAAGAGAAGTTACACTAATTTAACAGAAAGTGCATCAGGATGAAATCTCCTACCCTACCTTTAATAATCCCATCAGGGTTTTTTTGCTTAAGGGTGCCTAGCAAAGTGAGCCACACTGGAGGCTATGCAGGTAAAGTGCCTTGCCCAAGGACACACAACAATGACTAGGGAGGAGTTGGGATCGAACCATCAACCATCCAGCCATCGGACAACCCTGCTCTACCACTGAGCCACTGCTGCCCATCATGATATGATAAGTATCTACACTGGGGGAGGTGAGTGGGCTCAGGTGGGGCCCCGGTAGGAAGGTCTCCTACTGTTTTTGTAAACTTTGTCACTGCTGGTTGTCGGCCCTCAGAGGCCCCCCTGTGACTGTCATGGGGCCACACTTCTGCCCATCTGTGAGACCAACAAAGACCCTCAAGGTCATGTAATCTGGAATAATCCAGCTGTTCAGAGCGTTTTTAGAGGTGAGGAGAAGGAGGTCATGATTTCAGGTTTCAGAGCTTTTCTACACCACAGACATTGATTTCAGCAAAGAACACTTCGACGCATGCTCACAGCAGACCTCTGCTCTGTGATAATGTTCCTCACTTCTCTCACAGGATCTGTTCACTTCTTTAGAAAAATAAGAACAAAATACCAAACTGTTTATGAGCACAATTTGGATCTGAGAACTTGCCAACACATATAAAACCTCCGAAGAGCAGCCTGAGCCCGATCACATCATGAAAACTGTGCAACATGTTTGACCGTTACATCACAATGACTTAACAAACACAAAGGATAAACAGGTCATCATCAGGAAATACATCATGTATGATCTGCTGTCACCTGAGTATAAATAGATTTACATTAAAAAACATATGAAAGAGGGATAGATTGAGGTCAAATGAGTTTGTTTACATTAAATATGAACAGTATTCTTGCTGTAGGTTCTGCTACATGAAGAACATTACATTTTCCCTTTAATATTTCATATTTTATTTAAGGTGTTACTGTTATGTGTACATTTCTGTCCTAGTGTTAGACTTTTGTGCATAAAATTACAATATTTTAACTTATTTTCATTTGATGCTGTTTTTTAAGAGATGATACAGTGATTCAGAAACCATAAAATGATGAAACATAAACATGAAATAACCAGAAACACGATGAAGAACGAGTTTAAAGTGAAGGTTCGGTTTGACGCTCACCTGCTGATCATCGGTCATCAGTTCATTCCGCACGTACAGCGCGTTAAAATCCACGCACAGGCCGTGAAAGAGGCAGCTCAGACACAGCAGTGGAAACACGGAGATCCTCGCGGAACGCTCGTAACTTGTCTGAGCCTCGGAGACGCTCTGACGCTCCGCCGGTGAATCCAGCAGCAGCGAGTCTGTCAGCTCCAGCCAGGACGAGCGCCTCTTCCGGTCAGACCTTTCAAAATAAAAGCCACACTTCATTGATTTTCCCCAGACAGACAGACAGACACAGGACAATGAGTGATGTAAGAGGACACTGTCACAAAGAATGTCTTTAATTTGATTTAGTACTAATTTATAGTGTTGTGTTTGCACGGGTCAGAGGTCAAATTTAAATTGCTCTTTTGAATTCAGCACCGCTGGATAAACATAAAGCTGCATTTGGAGCTGGGGTCACAGCTTCACCTACAGGTGGCAACAATGATTCTATGATTATTTGTTGTTATACAGTTCAGTTTTTAGTAGAATTAGACCAAACTAGCTGACGTTCAGGGAGTGTGGGGTTTACAGGACCCTCCTAGAAGCCTGTTGCTGATGTGACTGGGTGACTTTTAAGTGATAGTGTTACTACTATCACCATATAGAAGAAGCATCTACATAAACTTAGTATTTTTCACTATTTTCTGCAGGCGCTGCAGGTTTTATTTTGAAAACCTGCTGCTCTACAGCTTGGAGAACAGATGGAGAAACAAACATGTGTGTGTGTTATTGTGATATCACCAGCTTCAGAGACAAGGCAAAGCTCAAACCGGCCACATGACATGACCTTCAGGCGTCATCGTCTTTTGTGCAGTGTTATAAAAGCCAAACCTTGAATGAAAAGAAACATGAAGTCTGCTGCTGGGTTACTATACCTCCACCCACCACTCCTGGCTCCTTATGCAGCTACACACACATCAGTTCTTAGATCACATGATGTCGAGCCTTGTGTCCACGTGTTATCTAGTGTCACATCTCTTTGGATTTAATTAATAATGTTGTTGTGTTTGTTATAAAGGAGTTGTGTATTATGCCACATGTTAAAGGTAGGGTAGGAGATTTTGAAAACTCAATGAGAGTCAGCCAGATTTGGAAAGTAAACACACGCCCCTTTCTCTCGGAGCTCACCCCGAAGCCACGCCTCCCAATCACATGGACGCGCATTACCTGAAGACGAGCTGCGGTCTGTGACTTCGGCCATCATGCACGTACCTCTCTGGTGCGCACAGAGCAGGAAGAGAGTGACAACCAGCCAATACTCCGTGCAGGGTCCACCCGGAGGATTGGCTGATGTTTTTAGTGTTTTATAGCTTCCACAGATGATTCATATTCTTCGTTTTAATGCGAAACTGCCGAACTACACTCAACAAAAATATAAACGCAACACTTTTGTTTTTGCTCCCATGTTTCATGAGATGGACTTGAAGATCTAAACTTCATTCCAGATACACAATATTACCATTCCTCTCAAACATTGTTCACAAATCTGTCTAAATGTGTGATAGTGAGCACTTCTGCTTTGCTGAGATAATCCATCCCACCTCACAGGTGTGCCACATCAAGATGCTGATCTGACATCATGATTAGTGCACAGGTGTACCTCAAACTGCCCACAATAAAAGGCCACCCTGAAATGTGCATTTTGTTTCTGCTTTATTGGCGGTCTGGGGACTCAGAACCAGTCAGTATCTGGTGTGACCACCATTTGCTTCATGCAGTGCAACACATCTTCTTCGCATAGAGTTTATCAGATTGTCTATTGTGGCCTGTGGAATGTTGGTCCACTCCTCTTCAATGGCGGTGCGAAGTTGCTGGATATTAGTGGGAACTGGTGCACGCTGTCGTATACGCCGGTCAAGCACATCCCAAACATGTTCAATGGGTGACATGTCCGGTGAGTATGCTGGCCATGCAAGAACTGGGACATTTTCAGCTTTCAAGAATTGTGTACAGATCCTTGCAACATGGGGCCGTGCATTATCTTGCTGAAACATGAGGTGATGTTCATGGATGTATGGCACAACAATGGGCCTCAGGATCTCATCACGGTATCTCTGTGCATTCAAAATGCCATCAATAAAATGCACCTGTGTTCTTCGTCCATAACAGATGCCTGCCCATACCATGACCCCACCACCACCATGGGCCACTCGATCCACAACATTGACATCAGCAAAGCGCTCACCCACACGACGCCACACACGCTGTCTGCCATCTGCCCTGAACAATGTAAACCGAGATTCATCCGTGAAGAGAACACCTCTCCAACGTGCTAGACGCCATCGAATGTGAGCATTTGCCCACTCAAGTCTGTTACGGCGACGATCTGGAGTCAGGTTAAGACCCCGATGAGGACGACGAGCATGCAGTTGAGCTTCCCTGAGACGGTTTCTGACAGTTTGCGCAGAAATTGTTTGGTTATGCAAACCAATTGTTTCAGCAGCTGTCTGAGTGGCTGGTCTCAGACGATCTCGGAGGTGAACCTGCTGGATGTGGAGGTCCTGGGCTGGTGTGGTTACTCGTGGTCTGCGGTTGTGAGGCCGGTTGGATGTACTGCCATATTCTCTGAAACGCCTTTGGAGACGGCTTATGGTGGAGAAATGAACATTCAATGCACGAGCAACAGATCTGGTTGACATTCCTTCTGTCAGCATGCCAATTGCACGCTCCCTCAATGCTTGTGGCATCTGTGGCATTTTGCTGTGAGACAAAACTGCACATTTCAGGGTGGCCTTTTATTGTGGGCAGTTTGAGGTACACCTGTGCACTAATCATGATGTCAGATCAGCATCTTGATGTGGCACACCTGTGAGGTGGGATGGATTATCTCAGCAAAGCAGAAGTGCTCACTATCACACATTTAGACAGATTTGTGAACAATGTTTGAGAGGAATGGTAATATTGTGTATCTGGAATGAAGTTTAGATCTTCAAGTCCATCTCATGAAACATGGGAGCAAAAACAAAAGTGTTGCGTTTATATTTTTGTTGAGTGTAATTGGTTGTAAAGAGAAGTTACACTAATTTAACAAAAAGTGCATCAGAGTGAAATCTCCTACCCTACCCTTTAAGTTTCAATTAAGAAAAAAGGACCAAAATGAAGCAAGAGTCTAAACTCTATTTACGTGTACATGTGAGACCCCGAGGTAAGAATGTCCAGCGCTGCATCTGAGAGGTTGGTTGACTCAGGAAGAGGATCAGCTGTTTCTGATATAATACCTGCTCCTCTGGAACAATGCTGCTGCTGTTGCTGTGTTAGTGCAACATGCATGTGACCAATAAGTAAATAATATGTTGACAGATAATCAGGGCAGACTGACACAAGGCTGAAATTAGCAGCCTGAAGTTGCACATGCTCTTAGGCTACTACTAAAATGAACATTTTATTGTGTATGAATAATGCTCAGTGCTCGTCTACAAAGCTGGGTAGTAGTACAGTATTGTTAAGGTTTAATGATTTTTTTATGATCAATGAATGAATCTCAAATGTCGTGGACAAAGAAACAAGCAGCCTAGTACGCTGCTTTTATCTGTTTATTGAGAACACATACGGAGCAGCAGCTCACACAGGCTGAGACCATCTCTCCACATGAAATAGATTTCTTATTATAATCACAAAGCCGCGCTGTGGAATCTTGTTTACACGGAATAAAGCAGCAATGCAACGTCCAAACAAAGAACTGAAAGCTCTCACAGAATCGTCAACAAATGACTCCGGCTACGATGCTAATTTCTTTTGTGTTGTTCGTTCTTTTGTTTTTTTTTGGTTTTTTCGGTCCGAAACACAGAAAATTCCTCCATAGCCATGTTGAAAATAAACTCCTGGCAAAGCTTTCGTAGTTGGATGGATGTTTATACTGTCCCTTTGAACATGGAAGTATTATGTCGCTACCCAGCTGTCACTTGCCGCGTGCTGGTTCAGACCATAGCCAGATTTGAGCTAATCCGGATTGATCCAGATTGAAATCAATCCGCCTGAGTCCCCCCCTGGAAACCAGTGTTTCTGTATTGGGCTGTGTTTCTCCTAACATTCGGGTGTTTTGTCTGTTTGTACAGATTTTCCGACGCTGCGGTGCAGTGAACTCTCGGCCATCCTCGGCCAAGTTTGTGGATGATGCCTGGAGTGATCATCTCATTTATAAATGAGATGTGTTGTATGTATTGAAGGTCAACAACTGAGCCACTGTCTTTCATTTTTTTCCGTATATTAAAACTGGATAAAGTACGTGCTTCACTGGAGGATGCAGCATGGGCTTGAATCCTGTGGTCTCATCTTGAGTCATGGTCCTTTTTACGTAAACAGAGGTCCATCTTGTTTGGTCCTTCAGTTCAACGGCGGTCACAGGCTGCGAGTCGACCACAACTTTTACAACAGACCTAGTGTATTATAAAACCTCTAATTTATGTCTTTTATTAATAAGCTGGAAGTTATTTCCCATTTGGCAGTTCCCCAACTAGCGAGCAGCGTGCCTCAGAGCTGGTGCTCTGTCTGTTTATGTTCACGTTTACATGCACACCATAATTTAATTGATGCCCATATTCAGGTCAGGTTATTCTGGTTATTCTACCAATGCAGCTTCCATCCATTCCCAGGAGGGTTCACTCCAAGTCATAGTGAAAATTGGCTGAAATTCCCATAATCCCATTGCCAGACACAGACCCTGTGCCCTACACCCATGAGGTGGCCGGTGTCTTTACATGAGCTCAGAGCTGGTTTATAGTTATTTCTAATGGCTTTTGGAGCAGAAGATGCGCTCAGTGTGTTTCTGCTGTTTCATTCTAAGTCCTACACAACTCAGTGAACGTGATACAATTTTAATCAGTGATATAAAAAAAAGGTCAGAGACAGAACACATCACTTCACATTCAGTTAAATAAACGTGTCAGTTCACGGCACTTTATCAGGGGAGCTTCACTGTGTGAACGTAATGAGACGAGGCGTGGTGACGGGGTGAAGTCTGTAGCATTTATGTAAAGTTCTTGGCAGAGGAACAAGCCGAGCAGTTTTGCAGTAAAGTGTGTTATTAACCCTTTTTTATGCTGTGTTCCACCTTTTCATGGACTTCTTGAGATGAATAAAAGATGCCAAAGGAGTCAGCTGCCAGATGCTGCTCAGTTTTTTCTTTTGATTTCCGATTGAAGTCGAAGCTAAAAGAAAGATAAAAATTGATAAAATAACTTTTTTCTCAAGCATGCAGCTCAGAGAGCTCAGAGTCAAATCAGGCTTTTTTAAAAGGTAATTTCACTATTTTTCCACCTGGGTCTATGTGAATGACAACAGGTCATGGTCAGTTTTCTTTTGCAACATTTATCTATG
This sequence comes from Parambassis ranga, assembly GCF_900634625.1. Classification (NCBI taxonomy): domain Eukaryota; kingdom Metazoa; phylum Chordata; class Actinopteri; family Ambassidae; genus Parambassis; species Parambassis ranga. The sequence continues at coordinate 13,444,713 of NC_041043.1, forward strand.
AATTCCAAAAGAAAAAAAAACCTCAAAGACCTCACCTGCCTGCCGTCACATTGTGCAGCCATTCTGTTGACATCTACACCTTTGTGACATCCTGCTGCTGCTGCCTCATTTTGAACAGACAGAACTCTCATTTCCATAGGACCTCAGGTGAAACATGTCGGGAAGAATCCAGCTCCTTCTGCCATCAGGGTCACTTAACTCAGTCCAGCCTGCTTTGACGCCTTTAATGGAGCCTTTGAGAGGTTCAGTCTCAGGTCAGCTGGGATCCTATGCATTTTTAAACAGCTGTGCACACTGTGAGGGATTTTTTTACATTTACAGCAGATCAGAGCTCAAACAGCTCATTCAACCTTCACTCATCTGTGCGATGGAAAACAGGCTTTGAAGCTTCTTAGGGCCGCGGCCGTGAAGAGGTCTGCATGTGCTTCACAGTGGCCAACCCTGTGCAACCAGGCAGATCTTTATCGCAATTACAGTCATCAGGTGGTGATCCGGCCTTCCTTCACTGTATACTGAAGTCATTAAGGGCAGCTTATCCGAGCCCAAAGAACTCAAGAACTCTACTGCAGTGAGAAGGTAATAACAAGCTAAACACATCAGCTTTTTTGACATTGAGAGGTAAATAAATCACAAAGTTCATCAAGGTAACGTGAGGATGATTGTAAGGTAGGACCTGGGTGATTCAGGACAAACAGAAAAATCAAATCATGTGGAGAAAGTGGAATACACTGTACCCTCTCTCACACAGTCAGGACTTCAAACGCTGACCTGACATCAGTCAGCACCGCTACATGAGAAAACAGGAAACACTGGACAAAGTCCAGACCCGATTCTGCAGCCTTTAGGCTGAGTTTGGGTGTTTAAAGGGATTAAGTCAGTGCTTTGAACAAATGTGTCCAGTTTGTTTGAAATAAAGGACGTCGCTGCAGACTGACCTGAAACCACCAGACCAGCAGTATGTGCACAGAAAACTCAGTTTGCCTGTGAACATACAGGAAAACCGAGGAAGAGTTGTTTGACGTGCAGAAGAACCCCACACCAGCTGTGAAGCACGACGGTGAAAATCTTCTGTGTGTGTTCATGCATCAAAGAGGGCTTTTTAACGGGATATGCAGAGGAGCAAAGAATCTAAAGAATCTAAGAAGCTAAAGAAGCTAATGGATTTGAACAGAGTTTGTTCATCAGCACTGAAAATAGGTTTGTGTGAAGAGTTAATAAAAATGTATTTGGAGGATGTATAATCGGCTAAATGTCGGATCTGTTCATAAGGACGTGTTGTCACTAGGAGTCACACGTTACAGTGTCTTCTCTCAGTCGTCTCTCACTTATGTGAATCTCTGCCAACTGCCAAGATCTGATTACTGTCATGGTATTTGAAGGCAATAAAATTCATTTCTATGAACCTCACATGCATTCCATCATTGGTATTTCCTTGGTGCATAACGGACTATCGAATATAGTAAATACACGAGTAACTAACATGAGAACATTGCTCCAGAGCAGAGCACGCCACCTTTGAAAGTGGAAATCTTCTCCTCAAACAGCTCCTCCTCATCATCATGTACAGTAAAAGCGAGTCCACACAACTCACGTGAAGACACGCAGACCATAAAACATATGACTCCAGGTGTTTTAATGTACAGCTTATGTCAAGTTATTCATGGAGCATCCAAGTCCAATAACACAGTTATTGTGTGTATTAAGAAGCGTGAGCTGCTTTGAACAGACTGCGGCAGATCTGAAGAGATCCATCCAGGGATCTGCAGGACTAAGGAATGCAGACGGATGCTGCTGCTAACTCTCAGGTAGTGATGGGATCTGTGGTCTGTTACATCACTGCTGCAAGATAACACAGACCCTGAAGGCATTAGAGGATTAGAGGAAAGCAGTCACTGTATATATCAGTCAAAACTTCACATAAACACACTCCTAAGCCTTGTGGGAAGCTTTCCTGGAAGAGATGAAGCTGTTGTGGCTGCAAAGGATGGGCCGGCATCATATTAAGGCCATGGATTAAGAATGGGATGTCACTTAAGCACATATGCGTGTAAAGGCATAATATTTCTAACGTAACATATTTCTAAAGGACCTATGCGGTGCTTAATTTGCAACATATGAGGTGGAAGGAGGAGGAAAGGGTCACTGAATACATCACAAATCTACACAGTATGGGACATAAGTCCTATTTCTTTTTTAGTAATTAACCCTAAACAACACCCTCTTCCACTAACAAAGCACATTTATTTAAACGCTTCAGTTCCACCTCTCTCTCTTCAACTCCTCTCCTCCTTCAGCCATCTTAATATTTATCCAGCAAATAAGCCACTCCATGTCACTCTATGCAAACACAGTACTGGACCACATATACCATGAATAAATACTTAGAGAGTGTTTTTGTATAATACTAATATAATTGATGAGAAACGCTTGATGTTAAATTAAGCCTCTGTGCGACAGTTTGTCTTTGAAGCGCAAAGCACACAGTGTCATTAACCATTAGATTGTAAATGTTCCTGTGTCCATGTCAGGAATATTTAAATACGGCATGTTTACATGCATGTAAATATGCAGAACTCTCTCTTTGAAGTCGTGCTTATGGATAATTTGGGTCACAATTATTGGTGGGGGAAGTTCAAGGATTTCAACAACTGGAGAAATTAAGAAAACAAATCTGTCTTAACAACGGGTGAAAACAAAACAGCTGGCAGTGTCAGGGGGACTTCTCTAGATCTCTAGACTCCTGTAGAGATGTATCAGTCCCTTGATCGGATAACGTCAGTCAATACGTTCCGTTAGCAGCATAACCCTGTGTCATGTTTAGTGGATGTATTATCAGCTGGCGTTTTTCTGTGAGGATGTGTTGGGTTGCAGGATGGTGTTAGAGATATCAAAGCCATCAAAATAAGCACCTTTAAGCCTCCTTCTCTCTGTTCAGGGAATACATATTTAGTGTGTCAGTGTCACAACATTGTGTTTTTCTGACACATCTATTTTCTGATTTACTGAGTCACATTAACTGTCCGTTCCCACACAAACACCCATCCTTACATAAAGGACTATGAGGCATACATTGATCCGATTACACTGACCTGTCATTTGATTCATTTACATATTACCTAATTCTCTAACATGACACATGAATGTTTTTTTTCCCAAGAAAGGGTTTCTTTTAATAATCTTTCACATGGCAGGGGACCTCCAGCACTTTTAGGACCAAATGACCCAACACAATGCAGGGCCATTAAAAACCATGGAGCAACATGCAGCACAACGTTCGGGGTCAGCTGCAGGCGGTGCTGTTTTCAATGACTTTTTGCATGGTGTCTCCTCACTGACAGGCAAGTCCAGCTCGTTTTGACTCTCTGTTGGCTACAGCGCCAGAGAGGTGGTGGAGCTAAGGTGGGTAGAGACCAAAACCATTTTCGTACCAGGCTGTAAACAGGTTTATTTCTGCTGTACAGTTGGCCAAGATTGACTCACTTTTGCAACCAGACCCCTATAGGCTGTGGGGTGAACTGCAGAAAGTGTTCTAAGCTTCCATTTGTTGACTAATTGTTGCAGCTTCAGGGTCTATAAGGAAGATTCAGATGATAACTTGGTGTGTTGGTTGGTAAGACATGATCTTCCCAGTTTGCGGTGTCCACATACTTTTGTCTACATGTGCAGATCTGTCGATTTCTGCAGAGCTGATACGTCTGTCATCAGAAACCCTTGTTGAAGGGCCCCTTCACCCAGTTTTGTACATTTGACTCTTTCACTTGATGCAGCTGCAGGTCCTCTGGCTGATTAGCAAAGGGAACAGAAAGAACTCTTTACCCACTGTGAGAGTCGCTCCATGTGTGACGGAAGTGAAAATTGGAGTGAGATTGGCAGCTTGTCAGGAAATGTGACATTTAACAATGTGACTGTAACGTTATACAGATCAATACTCAGTGATTGTTCCACTCCTGCCATTGTGCTATACATTCGTATTAAGCTACAGGACAGTGCATGGTGGTGACGCCTTACACGTGCTATTTTGAGCACACTACAGATACCTGGATGGTGTAACAAAGATACACAGACAAGAGATTGCTTTATGTTATCGGGATGAAATGATGCATTTTTCCAATTTCTTAAGTCGGTGGTCAGAAGATCACTGAAAGTAAAAACAAACTGCATGTCTTCATGATGTGTGAGAAAACTGGAGTACCCAGAACTAACCTACACAGGCATTACGTTAGCATCATGAGAATGAGTTAGCAAGGAGTTGCCAGTCCCAAACAAGCCTCGAGCACAGTTAGATTTCACTGATTTGGTTGAAACAAAGATACATAGCTTATGGAAATGTGATGAAATCTGATGTCACGTTCACGTCTCCTACTACAAACAGTGCAATCAAAACCCACCAACAGTCCCTAAAGGGGCAGCGACTAATCTGATCAAGTGCTTGCATCTTAAAAAGACATTTAGGGTATGTGGAGCATTTTTTTACTGCATGTTTGAACATTTCCTTTTCTGCTCTACAGCCAACATGGCGGCCATTGTGGTTGTCAGCTGCTTTTACATAATCCAGGTCCTCAAACTGATCCGTGTGGATGCATTTATTACTGAAAACAGAAAGTATAAGCACATGCTACCCTCTATTTTACCCATCTTCTTTGGTTTTAATACATTATTATTATTATTATTTATAGGATTGTCTTTTGTTGTCTTTGACCAGCATGACTCACTTCCTGTGGTGCTGCATTATCAGAAATGTAATTACAAAAAAAGACACATGAAAGATGAAGATCTGAGAAAGGCATGTGAGCCTGCTGGGTTTCCGGGAATGTCAGTGGGGTTGGGCCTGCTGATAATTCAACCCTGGGATGAGCAGCACTCAGCAGGGAGTCCAGTGATTGGTTTCCACTTGTCTGAAACGCCCTGGAGGTTGTGTCAGAATGGAGCTCCATGATTATAATCACTGAGGTCCAGCTCTTTGTCCGAGAAACCAATCAGGTGTGTGTGCACGTGTGCTCAGAGGAAAGTGCACGTGCAGAGGTGGTGAAAGACCTGCCAGAGGGCAGCCATGGGTGCACAGGTGAAAGTCTGGGGAACGTCAAGAGTCCAGCTAGAGTGTGACTGAATCCAGATAGCTTTTAAGCCAGATATGTTCAGACCTGTTCTCAAATCTGGCTACATGCGCCCGCAATCCAGCTCTATCCAGCGTCTTTGCTGTCCTTCAAACCGCATCGTAAAATCGTGCATGCCGTTTCTTTCGTTAAAGAACGCAAAGGACGTCTGAATGGGGTCAAAACATGTTTATCAAAGAGGTTCCAAGTTTTAAGAACTGGTGTGAGAGATTTTAATCAAGAAGTTAATGAGAGTCAAACAGAGAAGACAGTCCTAGTGCTAGGTTGTAGACCACAAGAAACTCAAAACCGACATGTCCATGCCGGACTAATGCATGCTAGGAGTGCTTCAATCACAGAGATGTTTTCTTCATTTGAAGAAAGAAAGAAGAGATGTGGGAACACCCATGCCAGGAGACCATGAACTCTGGAGGAACTTGAGAGATCTACTACTACTACTACTACTACTAAGTGACTTCCGGCTTTTGCCAAACAAAAAGGATAAACAACTGACTGTTAGCATCAGAGGGCTCATAACTTCTAAAGTGTGTTTGGATATGTGTTAACAGCATGCAGCTTGTCTTGTTCATGATGCAGTGCGTCACATTAACCAATGTTAAACTGGCTCGGCTGACAGAGACAGACCTCCAGAAATTGTAAGAAAAAATAAATTTGATTATGTTTACACAACATGAGTTTCAGCTGCCTGCAATGATGAGACATTGCTTCATACACAACCCCCCTCCAGGACTGCAATCATATACACATCCACTCAGACTGATGTCTAAAGTGGCTTCTGAGCGATGGATAGCAGCGCACTGGATGAAGGAGAACAGCTGTCACTGCATGCCTGTGTGACTTGAATGAAATTAGCTCATGAGCCGCCGTGTTGCGAGAGATGAGGCAGAAACTGTTTACCCTGATTTGTTGTATAAAAGATTCCCAGAAGATAATCCAGATTTACTTTAACCTGGATTATGTGGTTAGAACAGCTGCTAGTGAAGTAATGAGAGGAGCAATAGGATCCATTATGTGCATCTGTAACATGTCATTTGTAGGGAGGGAAAACTAATTCTGCCTCTTTTACACATGCAGGGACATTGTCCAGACATCTGATTCCGCAGGCTTTACCCATAATTGATGTTGGCTGTATTACATTCAGATCAGCCAGATCCATTCACTCTTCATGAAATGGTTCTGGAAAGGGGTCTCCCTGTCCTACACAGTCAGTTCCCCTTGGCTTTTTATACAGAAACTGTGATATATCCTCATGGTTACATGAGAAATGGCTTCCCAGTGTTATAGCGAGTGCACATACATGCACACTAGGGAGGGAGAGAGACACTATGTGAGGAAAAAGCATATCACCCAGAGCTAATCTCACTCCTGACAAACTCTCTCACCCTGAACAGTCAATGCTTTCCAAGAATTCTCAAGTCAGAAAGAGTCTGAGCATTAAAAAAAAAATGCCTGAAGGTTGTTCACGGTCAGTGAGAAACGACTCAGGCGATGTAAAAAGCCTCAAAGAAAGATGAGACGGTGACCGTAAATAAAGATGATATTTATTCATTTTTGCAAAGAATCTCAGCTCATGCAAGGATACAGCTCCTGTAAACAAAATCACTTGGAAAATACGTTAGAAATGTGCAGATTTCTTCTTTTGTTGGTGTCGAATTGTGGAATGTACAATACGTTTTGAAGTTAAGCCGTTATTACAGATATCAACCCACCCACCCTCTTCCGCCCAGTCCATCGTTCCCATAACGTCAGTATTTCATTGCCGAGCTGCGTGCTAAAAGGAAGTTCGTTTAATGGCAGGCATTTTGCGTGAGCGCCATGCTCATCGTTAAGGTCAGATACAGAATATCGACTTGGTCAAAGCAACCTGGAGCCCAGACACATCCAACCGCATAGCATCAGGCCTGAGGTCGAGTTCAAAAACGCTTTTTAAGACATTTGTGAGATACGTAAAAGGATATTAAAACAAAACAATAAAAGATAACATAACTAGTATTTGTGCTATACAGTAGCAGATTCATCTCCCAAATACAAGCCTGGTGTTAATATCGTGACTGAGGACTGAGACGTCCCTGTAACCAGAGGCCGGGGGCTGTTCTCCAGAGCGAAGTTCAGAGATCAGGACTACAAGTCAGAGATTAACTCACATCCACTCACTTCTCGCTCTACATTTCTGCTGCCCTGAACCTCCCTAGCAGCGATAAAAATCCAGTTCTCCTGCCATGAAAGGACCCATTGTAGGTCTGATGAACACAAAGACAGCAAGGGACAGTAAGCTGAGCCAGCCTGGTTTCCATTCCCTGTGTGTGAAGTCCATCTTAAAGCCCCTCTGTGAAGGATCTGAAGGTCCTCTAGCTAAGGCTAAGGGCCTTTTTTCTGACCCCCAGTGCTTTCACTTTGTCATAGCACTGTAAAGGTGTACAGGGTGTGCCAGTAAATACCAGCAGGGTGTCGTTACCAGTTTCATTTCTGTCTACAGAAGAGATCTTACAGTCTGTAGGAGGCACAAGCAAGATGGAGCTGTAGGCCAGCAATGTAATGTTCTCAATATAAAGGGTCATGATGGTACACATACAGTCAAGTTTTAGATTATCTAGCTTTAGGACAGGCTTTTTCATCTAAAGCCAGGTGTTAAGGATTATTTTAGCCCACTTCCCCTCTCAGGAGCACCCTCTAGGTGAAATCTCACCTAGATCCACTGGCACAAACAGGATGTGACCATGATCTAACCTTAAAACCTAAACTGGATCATTTCAGTCATCATTACCAGGCCTGCTAACATGGCCGAAAAATTGCTTTTTGCCTTTTGCCTTTTAACACTGCAGTAACATGAGGCAGAAAGCACACGCTGACCGATACAACCTTGGGTTACACTACTTAATCATGCAGGTAAACACGCTGCATGTGGGGCTAGTTCTGTGAAGCAGCCAATGTGTGGACAGTGCTTTAATCCACACACATGGAACTGGTGGCTCTGTTGCTATGCCGACACAGATGCACTATGCAAATATGATTGTGACACCCAGGTGTCATGTTGGGATTGCTGCTGATGCCCATTTGACCCAATACAAAAATGTACACAGAGGGACTTTAAGCGTGCTCCACCACAGTGAGAATCATTGTGACCGCTACTCTCCTGCGTGCTTCCAGTTAGCTTTGTAATGTGGGAAGAGAGGAAGACGGACATGTGAAAATAAAGACAACCGGTGAGTGCTGTGCAGGCTGATGCATAACGCCGAGCAGAACGATGAAGCCGCTCTCAGAATAATGTCTCAAGACAAGGAAAAGAAGAAGAAGAGGAGGAGGAGGTAGAACTGACAGTGGCGGGGATGAGGGGGATTCGTGGCCAGACTGGAAACAAGAATGCAGACACGATTGAAACACAGCCTCTCCCCTCCTCCTCCTCCTCCTCCTCCTTCCTCTTCTTCTTCTCTTTAGACAACTTCTTGTTCATTTGTTTTTATGTTCTATCTCTGGCTAAACGTCTGAGAACATTCCCAGCGATTGAAAACAAAAATAGAAGAGACCAGCACAGAAGAGGCCCTCTATAGAATATTTAAGTATAGGCATGTCAGCAAGTTTAAAAAATATAGATATACATGCTGAAAATATTCCAGATCCCATTACAAACACTTGATAGATTTGATAGATTTTTTTGAACAGGCACAGTAGTGTTACCCTGGATAGGAATACTAGAAAACATATAAAAAAAAAGTCAAAGAAAAGTGAGAGCTCTCTCTCTCTGAAGCCAAAAAAAAATCATTAGAATCCCAAGATGTTAAATCAACCTTCTTATACAATCTCACCATTTAAAATCAACTATTTGTGCATCATAAAAAAATACATGAGAAAGGAAATCAGGCGAACAAAACACAAGCACCCCCCCCCTTAACTTTATACAAAGTCAGTAGTACTGAGAGCAGGGGGAGAGAGCCGAGCGGCAGTAGCGCAGTAGTTTGAAGTAAGGCCTCGGGGTTTTTTTTTTTTTTTTTTGTGTGTGTTTGTGTTGGCAAAATAAAAAAAAGAGAGAGAAACATATACATCTGTAACTTAATTACATCTAGCTTGAAAACAAATGATATGTGCAAAATGTAAATCTTACAAATATGAGAGGGAGAGTTTGTTTTTGTTTTTTTTTTGTCTGTAGATCACTGAAGAAGGATTGTGCTCGAGGTGGTTTCTATGATTCTCCACTCTCTCTCTCCGTCCATTCGCCTATCCGCACCGACTACAGCGCCCTCCACGCTCTCCCCTGGTTGGTCGACAGGCCAGCAGCGGCTGACCTTGAGGCTTGCTGTTGATTGGATGGTGCGCTTCACGTGGAGTGGATGTTTCGTTTTAGCTTCTCTATCTCCACCTGCGAGGAACACACAGCCGGAAAGACACAAGGTGAGACATCCTACTATGCTATAAAAAAAAAGAAAAAGAAATCTCTGGTCTATCCACCGCAGTCGATTGAACTCATCATCCCCGCTGTGAGCCTATTGGCTGAGGCTTCAAGCTGTGGGATGGTTTAGTGTGGTGAGGATTAGCAGGGCTGGCATGACAATCGAGGCGGGTGGAGAACAGCACAGTGCCCTTCACTACAGTGAAGAAGTTGTGGACAAGACTTTGTAAGTGTTGCGGGTCCTCCACCACACACTACAGTTACTGTGTGTTACTGCACAAAAAACAAAAAGTGCAGTGTGAAAAAGGACAAACAATACTAACAGTAATCATATATAATAATAAGTAGAGTTGCTATTTACCTGCTACCCGCATTGTAATTCCCTTAAAACAGACAGTGGTCTGGATTATTTCATTAAAAAATTCCATTTAATTTAGCGTCTTTTACAATCAAATCAAAAATAATGGCGCGGTAAGAGGAAAGGATAATCACTGATAACATGATGTGTGACCGCAGTTAAGTGACAGAGCTGCTTCATTACAATCATCACTGACAGTGAGTGAACATGCAGCCTTTATTTCTCTCCTGCATTTACACACTATGCACACCAAACCACTTCTACCTCAACTCACCTGTGCAATAACTGTTAATATGTATACTGTTTTTGATTCTATTCTATTCTATATTTTATTGGTAGTCTATTTTATAATGTATATATCTTTTCTTAACTTATCCTTTGCTGTCTGTATCTGCTGTTCCAAAAATGCAATTTCCCCATTGTGGGACTAATAAAGGTTTTCTTAATCTTAATCTTAAGTCTGTTTTTTAATCATCTATCATTGAAATCAATAAGTCTTTTCCACACCGGCATCCAAAAATCACATCTGGTGAGCTTTTTTTTTGAGCGATATTTAATCGGACTGTATAAAACATGTTTGCATTCTCCATAATGACCCTAAAACTTAAGGTTTATGCTCAAAAATCTTCATAACCAGACAAAATACTGAATAACTGCAATAACTAGGGATGTCCCGATCAGGTTTTTTTGCCCTTGAGTCCGAGTCATTTGATTTTGACTATCTGCCGATACCGAACCAGGACCTCTCACGCCAAAAGCGACTGTCATACCCCTACACTACAGGACACAGAGCCACCCTGCATAGCAGGTATTAACTTTGAGAGTCCTCATAAATATATATTCGAGTCCTGATCGGGAGGTAATGTCCGATTCCGATCGAGTCTGAAATCACGTGATCGGGACATCCCTAGCAATAACTCAATCATAATTCATATAAGGTGCAGATGTCTGTCTCTATAGGGGGAGAGGGAGAAAACGTTAAAGCACCTCTGTAACCCTGGATGGTCATAAAATGGTTGAATCACCTCCACACACACACACTCTCTGCCTCAATCAATAGATGTGCGTCTGAAGACGTCAGAGACTTTGAGCCACCACCTGCAGCTTCACCTACCTACACCTACACCCTGAAGTCCTCAGGGATAAATGTGACGCCGCTCTCTCTGCATTTTTCATTATCTTTTTCTTTGCCTGATTTCGACTCATCCCAGGAAGTTCAGGTCAACTGCAGGGGGGTTAAACTAATCTGCAATGTTATATCTTGTGTGTGTGTGTGTGTGTGGACTGTGTATGCCTGAGGTTCTCTGCAGGGGGGTTCTCTCTTCCTGTGATGTGATTTATATCAGTGCCATGCTGGGGAAGGCTGCAGCTTCACCAGAGCATCTAATGGTCATTCCACATGGCAGGTCAGCAGCAGAGGGAGGGCAGAGTGTGCAGGCAGGGAGACTCTCCAGGCACCTTTAAGCCGAGAGTGATGGTGGAAATGTGACAGAAATTATCGATGCTCCTCCAGCAAGCATGTTTTTTTATAGAAGCTCACAACAGCAGCATCAGACAGAGTTTGGGTTTAAACTTTGCCTTTTAACACTACGAGTTCTTAATTAAAAACCTGTTGGAGTCTAAAAATCTCCTTCTGACTCACAGAAAACATTATTCAACACTACAGGCTGACGGTCTACCTAATTTAAAGTCATGTGCCCCCATCAGAGCTTAATTAGTAAGACCTTAGAATCTTCCTCTGTGGCTGATATCATAAGGCCAGCTCTGGCAGATTATTTTGAGATGGTTGGATTTAGATTTGGGGGGGAGGGAGTGAAATAAAAGTGCTGCTGGTACTGAATCGGGAACACTGCAATTATCTGTTATCTGACTGAGCCACCGGGATGCTACCTGCGGCTAAGCTATTAGAAAAACACTGCTTTAGAGGCAAAAACTTGCTTCTGTTCAACAGCATTGTGTGCTTTTTTTCTGGACAGGAATGATCAATGTTTGTCTGAGCTAAAGTAATGATTGCAGACAGCTCAGCATGCATTTTATCGTGTATTATTACTACCTGCAGGGCCATTCGCTTTAGCTTTTCTTCGTCCAGCTCTCTTCGTAGCTCCTCTATCTCTTTCCTAGGAATAAACACATGGATGTTAGCCACACAGCTCGAATCTGTCATGACATATAATCCATCAGAAAACGTCACTGTAAGTTGAAACGCTTCCTTACATTTGCTGGGTCTTGAGCAGCTCCACAGACAGCAGCAACTCCTTCATCTGGCTCCGGAGCTCCTCCAGCTGTTCGGGCGGCTCCAGCCGGGCCGCTTTGCTGACCTGAGAGACACCGGCGTCGGAGCTCGGGGCTGCTGCGGGGCTTGGCTTGGCTTCGGCGGGCTTGTGGAATGACGGTGACTGGGATAAGGTGTTGATAGAAGGCTGAGGAGGAAAAAGCAGAGGCAGAGTTTCCACATGTGTGTAAGTAGTAGTGCTCCATTTAAGGCATTTGTAAATAAGACATGTATTCAGCTGGGGTAATAAAGGGAAAGCGTATCTGATACACTTGTTATAGTCTCTAAAACAAAATGATAAAAACCCTCCAGTATCGTAGTGCTTCATAGAGTCAATGTCAGAGACTGAAGGACAATTATGTAAAACCCTCTTCTGCTAATCAGGTCCATCTCCAAGACATTCTTTAAAATCATTGTCTTCCTTCCGAGTGCCACCATTAATTCAGTTTCAATGAGAAATTTCATAGTTCTAACCTCCTGCCCCGGCACGGACACACACACACACACACACTCCTCCTTCTGTTCTTTATATTTATGAGGATGTTAAAAAAGGTCACATTCGTATTTTAAACCAATAACACACACACAGAGTCCGTGTCCTGTCATTTCCGCCAGGGGTTAGGAGAGGTCCAGGTCTGGGTTTACCCCTGTGTGCAATTCAACAACAGCCTGATCTAGGAGCAGCCAGCTGTATTTAGTCTTAGTCCTGCATGACCAATCCGAGCTAGATCATATTAAAAGCAATGAAAAGGAAGATTGGACAGCAGGTGGTGGTCCTCCATCTCCTCCATCCTCCCATCTCTCTCTGTGCTTACTATGGTTATGCTGTAGACAAATGGCTGGAAGGGCCAAACATACTGGTCTGTGTGAGGTTGTTTTTGGGTAAAAAGTGTACCAGGTTAATAGACTTTCTCTGCAAGTCACTGTCTCTATTCATTACACATTGGAATATTAAAGCTAGCTGTGGATTTGACCCACTGCATCACATGAAATTAATTTAAAAAAAATACAAATAACTAAAATTGGATGTTTACATCTTGTTGTTGTTTTTTAATGCTTGCAACCTCCCACATGAAGAATTTGTGCTGCTAGTTTAATGGTGAGGTTTAGATTAAATCCAGCGTGACAGACGAGGACCTTAAATCCACTGTTAAGGCTGTTCCATACTCCACGAGAACAGAGAACAGAGATCAGAGAACTCGCTCCACGATGAGGTGGTAAGAGTAAAAAAAAAAAAGTTTGTTTTGGCCATACTCATACGGCCCTCCTACGCAGCGCACGTCACACACAAAAGGTTGACAATGCAATTGTATTGCAAATTGTGAGCACAGTCGTGGTTACCTGGCCTAACGAGCTGATAATGTTCAGGGAAGAGGGCGTATAGCATGACAACAGATAGAAGATCAGTGCAGCTGACTGTAGCAGACCTCTGGTCTGTGTGATTTAATTCTGTGTCTCCCGTCTCCCGGTAACACCGTGATCAATACTGGGATTAATTTTTATCGCCACCTTGTGGACAGACACTCTCCTCTGTGCGCCGTGTTTCTCCTTCCAGGAGCTGTTTGCCAGCTGCTCATCTAAACTGTCCATCGTCGTTGTACTTCCTCCTTCTGTCTGTGTGTTCTGCACCTGAAGAAGCTTCTCCACATTCATCACGCCCACAATAAATTCCGACCAATCACAGCATGGTTGACACACAGCCCTGAGAGAAAAAAGTTCTGCCCGGGCCATGTTTCCGAGAGAGCGCTGCACAACGGGTGGTCCGAGAGACAAAAATGACGTCATTTTGTGGGCGTAACGTCTGCAGGGGGAAGGGAGTTCTCTGTTCTCGCGGAGTATGGATCCAGCTTTATAATGCAGGAAGAACAGTGTAGTGATGATTTACATTCAGTCTAGCCATTATTGTTCATCGTGCAGGTGAATAAAGGTTCTAATGGTAGAAGAAAGCACCGAAAATAAACAAACAATACAGACGTTTCTGCACTCCTGTGGTCACACGGGAAATTAAAACATCAATTCCAGCTGCCTCTTTTATTATTTATGACTGAACATGCTCAGGGCATCATGTATACACATTATGTAGTGAAAGAATTATTTATTAACAAGATAAAAAAAATGGTGCTTGATTTTACCTTTCTGGTTTCTGTTAGCTTTGGTTTGGCTGCGTCCTCCTCATCAAGCTTGAAGGATTTCTCTATATTCACCTCCTTGTTAGGCTGCAAAGGAAACAACAACAACATTCCTGTTTTTATTAAGAGACATAAACGATAATATAAACCCTAACAGAGAGGGAAATTCTTAGATTTTGTGACAGTGTATGTGGACAAGCCGAAGGCAGACTGACAGAAGCTCTTAGGGATAATTAGAGGAGGTGACGGCAGGAGGTGAGACCCTAGTGTGAAGATGGCTTTTACAGAGTGGGCAATTATCACACTTGATGTGGGCAGAAACTGTGGATTCTTGTTTGCGTCATATGGCGGTGACAGAAAAAAAAATGGGAAGGGTCACTATGCCCTCAAGCACCCTCTGTGTGGCGTTTGCATATAGACTACTATTTAAAAAGATACAGCACAGTAACAATCATCTAATGAACCTGTAGCACTAAGGGTGTGATCCAATCATTCCACTGTGTATTTAAGGTAATTACGAGGGAATAGGAGCTCAGGCAATCACACTTATCAGCTGATCTAACTATCTGTTTATCAGGAAGACGTGATTTCGACATCCTCACCGACTGTCCTCCACCAAACTGGGCAGGCAGCCTCCTGCCAGGCATCTTTGGTCTGTTAGCAGTGGGGTGAGAGAGCTTCTCCGAGGTAGACGACAACTCATCAAAACTCATCAGATCTGTTCAGAGAGGAGGAGATAAGAAGGGGACAACACATTTCAGCAATGACTGAAAAAAGAACATCCACGGGTTGAACGGACAGTTCATTTTCAATCAATTTGAATTGACTCTGTTTGCAAACAGCTCGGGCACAGATTTATTATGCAGCAGCAGACAAACACGAAGCTGTGCTTAATGGATCACTGTGCTAATTTTATACCTTATCGTTACTTATCTGAATTACATATGTAGACTGAACAACAACAGTTTTATTTTCCAGTGTCTGGGGCTGAGTGTGAGCTACAGATTATAACAGAGAGAGGCTTTGGATGGATGTGAGCGACTGACGACAAAATCCAGTCCATCCAATGCTTGTATGAAAGATGTTGTTTTCACTCCTCACTCAAAAAAAGAAGCAGATGCATAGGCTGCATGTGAGTGTGCACAGAAAACCCAGGGCAACAATAATGACTCTATTTTTCTCAACAGCTCACGCTGAGACTTTGTATGTGGGTGCACTGCCTGACGTCAACACCCATAATCACCTGCCTGTCTCTCGGTGACTGACAAAAGTTTCTGTTGGTCTGATAATTGGGGAGAGGATGCTGAGGAAAACGGAAGATAAGTGACACACACAGCAACCTCAACTCTGCAGGCCGTGCCCCTCGCAAGGAAGGTTTCCTGCTCGCAGACAATGTTCTGTGCACAGTAAGATGTTGTGACCTAATCACCATTCAGTGCACAGTCCCTGTGAATCCACTGTGCTTGGCTGACCCATTACACACTGGACTAGAGGTTGCAGACTCTAACAGTACACCTAAAGACAAACTGCCTTAGACAATCTGATGTGCCAGGGCAATCGCATTTAGAGCAGACATCCTCTTTTCCTGGTGGACATGTTCATCGACTGCAAATTGTTCTACTAAATTCTCCTCGGAGCTAACTAGATCTGGATTCATTAAGTCACTCAAGCAGCTAAAAAGAGTTTATTTTCTCTGCTACAGTGGTAATATCTTCACCAATTTCTCCCTCTTTAGTGAAATGAGAGGTCTATCTTTATTGAGCTACACATATGAGTTCCTCTTTATTTCTGCAGTGCCTCCTGGCAAATCCTGAAGTGCCATCGTGTAAGCTGGTTCCAAGGGTTCAGACAGGCATTTTACTCAGTACATTAATATCTTCTAATCGGATCAGGAACACATAGCATAGATACTTTATTCTCCACGTACAGCTGAAGTCATGCATTTCTTGTGGTGCATAGGATTACGTACCCCTGAGATCACTGCTGGTTCAGAAAACAGCAGAAAAAATACCCAAGAATTCCTCTGCCTTTCAACACAATACTACTGTTCAGTTGCTATATGAGTCCAGCTGCCTCAATGTTAAAACTCTCTCACAACAACTATCCCAACTCAAACTGCAAGCTACACAGCTGCCCACCCAAATCAGTGAAGGGAGGTTAAGCTACTTCATAATTCTCAATGGTATAAAGGTTTTTATACAGTAGTAACTATGTTATATTTCTTTTAGATACAACTCAGGGATTTAAAAGCTACCTCAGCATTTAGATATTTATTTATATATATATTCCCCTCGGGATAAATAAAGGAATTCTGATTCTGATTCTGAAGTAAAGGCCACAGGTGGAATATTTTATGCATCAATGGGTTCTATAAGGAGTCTGTGTACAGTAGCATCAAAGTCGTGGGAAACTCAGTTGCCTGCTCAGCCTCTTTTTTTTTTTTTTTTTTTTTTTTTTATCCCTGTTATGCTAGATTTATGGATTTCATTGTAAAAGGTATTCCAGAGAGGATAGATTTACATTAAGCTACAAAACAGCAAAATAAAAATGACTGCAAGTCATTATTGATTCTACTGGAACAATGGAAAGACCGTGACATAAACAGAAAATTTTTAAAAAATTGTCAGATTGGAGGTTTGGATGAATGAACAGAAAGGCTGTGGAATTATACACAAGACAGCTAACTGAAAAATAAGTCATTTTAAAATGAATCAATGAGAAGCTGCTCTTGTGTAACAGCTCTTTGCACCCATGAGTGGTAAACAGCTGCAGTCAGGAAACTGTAATTGCAGGAAAGATTGAATTTTCATGTTCGATGGGAGTGCGTGACAGGGCTGACTCCTGGAGAGCCTTGTAGACTTTTAGCACCTATTTAGCACTTTTGCAAAGGCATCTGTCACAAACGGAGACCTCAAATCCTCCCTCAAAGGCCCTTAGGGTTTCTACTTTTAAAAGCATCAACCTCCAACTATTCATCTTTTCAGTGTCTGTTCCACTTCCTTCTTACAGCTCCTATATTCTTTCTATTATGAGAGGTGATGTGTGAAGCTCTGCATGTCACCTTTATGTCTTCCACCATTCTATTTGAGTTCTGCAAAAACAGTTGATTGACAAAGCGAGACACCATCTTACAAAGGATTCTAACCTCCTCTGTTAAACAGCAACACAGGTTCTAACAGTTGTGTCTTTTCCACCTACTCAAATGCACTCCAAGCACTTCACACTGACTCATATTCATCTAAAGAACATACACAATCACACTACAATGGTGCAATCACTTGGAGCAACTTCAGGATAATTGTCCTGCCGAGGGACGCATCGGAAAACGGCTAAAGCCACTAATCAGACCATGTGAGCCATAAACACCCCTCACATAAGGAGACGGACAACATCTCATCTCTAATATCTGTCATTCTCTCCTGTGGCTGTGTGGGCTGGCAGTTCCTACACTTGTAACATCACCTGATAACAGTTAGTGTGTCTTTACATACCCATATCTGAGGATTTCTCCCCCCAGTCCCCAGACAGCGTTTTGGGTTTGGTGGGCAATAATGGCTCAAAGTCAGACTTTGGTCGTGTGGAAGGCACCTCTCCATTGTGCCTGTAGTTGAAAAAAGGAGGAAAATAATTTAAAACAAATCACTGACTGCACAAAAACACACAGACACACACGGACTAGACTAAGCAAGGTCTCCAGTTAATACATTCTAAGGACTCCTTCATCCTCTGAACACTTTATTCTGTCAGACATTTAACTTAACATGGATAAAAAAATAAAACATGCAAAAATATTCAGTTCAATTTTTGAAACCCAGAGCTTAACCCCCAAGCAAGGACATCTTTTGTAAATGTGTATAACTTGAAAATAAATATGATAAATGAAAGAGGGAGGAAGTCTGGAACCACCAGGACTCATTATAGATGAGCCGAAACCACGCAGCCACATCCAGGGCTGAGAAATGAAGTCCATGCTGAAGGGTTAAAAATTGGAGTTCACCCAACCGTGCTGCAGCAGACACAAACGCATTTACAGGTAATATGAAGACCTAAAATTTCAAGAGCATAGAGCATGAGGTGATATGCTTACTTGAGGTTTGGTGAGGGAGCGAGAGGCTTGTCAGGCCTCTTTGGTGGAATGCTTCCTGCTCGGGCTTTCCCTGGAGGGGGGATCGGCTTTTTGGGTGGGACTATTGGTGCTGCAGGCTTGGAAGGTTTGTGCTCTGGTGTGGGCTTGTCGACTGAAACAAAGTAAAAGAAAGAGAACGATGAACAAAAGGGGAAACAAATGGAGCAGAAGAGAGAGAGAGAGGTTTTACAGACTAAAACTGGCCTTACTGCCAACAGCACTCTGATTACACACAGTAATCAACGGCAACTAAAGGAAATCACATTTTAAGTTGTTTTGGTGCACAGCCCAAGTCAAATTGATGAATCAAATTGATGTTCAACAGGCCTGTCTGCCAACAACAAGTCGCAACCTTTCAACCCTTTTGATAGACTTTGCTGTAATTTGTATGTCACATGTTCATGCTATTAAATAGTCACAATACACAAAGACAAGCTACATGCTGTACCAGGGGAGAACACTACACAACTGTTCAGATGCACTGACGGCAACGGTGCTGCAGCAGTAACATGGAAAAACCTCAAATGCACTAAAACCACCATTTTATCTAAGCTTTTTTTGCCGAACTGCACCTGAACGCTTCCTGTAAAGACACCAACGGAGCACCGGGGCCGCTGCTGCTGTTGCTTGTAATTGCTGCATATTTTCTATGAAATATGCACCTTTTGCAAACAGTTTGCAGAGTCTGAGAGTCTTAGGTTGTTACCTGACGCTAGGTTATATGAAAGGTATGACAGTCTATTTTCAGAAACACTGCCATGTATTGGAACTTTTTATTTTGTCAATAATAATAATAATAATAATAATAATAATAATAATAATAATAATAATAATAATAATATATTGTTATTATTCAATAATAATAATAATAATAATAATAATAATATATTGTTATTATTCAATAATAATAATAATAATAATAATAATAATAATAATAATAATAATAATAATAATAATAATATTTATTATTATTATTTAGAAAACACACACACATCATTGTTGATACACGGAAACACCAGCAATATGTGTAGAGAACTGCTCTACCATTAAAGTCGTCATTTGTTCAGGAGAAAATGGACTCTGACAACAAAGCATAAAAGTCTTCTCAGCTGTGTTAAAGTAAGACAGATGGGGTAAAGAGCAATGACACCAATTACTTCAGCAAAGACAGAAAGGAGGGGGTAAAAAAAGACAAACTGAGAGTGAGGGGGTACATGCATCTGCACTTTGTGACTCATTTGTTAAGCTGACATTGTGGGTTAAGCAGACATGTGAAAGACGAGTAAGTGGTGCCAGCATCTGAACACAGCAGCCGCTGTGGTGAAGACAGGGCGGTATAAGCAGCGCAGTGCTGCAGAAAAAAATAAACAAAACTGCAAGATGTGATTAAAAAAAGAGCTGCCCTATTTATCACAATGTGACCTGTCGTCTTATTGACTGTTAAGTATCGCAGAACACCTTAAAAATAAAGCTGAGATGCAAACAAAAACAGACTTTTGTCTGACATTCTTTAAAATTTAACCAGACCTGCATTCACTGATTCATTTAATTAAGCACTGGTGGACACACACACACTCATTACTTGCACACATACATATTTCATTAACCTAATATAACATTGATTTACGTTGTATGTAGTGCCACGTTGAAGCTTCGATCAAACAAGGGTTTAAGTCTGAACACATCTTATACGAAGTGGACCAGATGTGACACTGACACAGCAGTGCATGTAAGCCACTTCAGAGGTGCATGGATACACACAGTCCTCATTTCCTGTGAGCTTCAGTGAGAAGAAATTTGTTTTTTTGTATGTGATGGTTGATCACATCATTAAAATAAAATACCAGGTATAAAAAAGGTATAAAAAAGTTCTGCAACCACAAAGGTGAACCTATTGTATCAAATTTTCACTTCTTTTAACAGAGTAGAGCAAAATAACAATTTTTTTTAATTATACAAAAAATATGGGAAAATGCCAAAATATAAGAAAATTGTTATTAAAAAACTTCTCAAAAATAAATTTCCCGAAAGCAGAAAGCAAATCTGAAAAATATCAAAAGTGCCTGCATTAAAAAAAAAAAAAAAACTTAAATAAAATATCCTAAATGAATTTCTTTGGTAGTGTAAAAATCTGTAGAAATGTATGAAATGTAAAAATGTATGAAAAACTATAGCTAAGAATAGTAAAATACCTGGAACATCTGGAGATATACACACACACAGACTACAATGTCAGATCATCATCCCTTTATCTGGTATTTCTAGATTCAAATTTTACACATACACAAACATGAATAACAATGAGCACCTACGAATAAAGCTGAAAGTGAAATACTCGGTGCATGAAGTGCAAATTCAGACACAGACGTCTACACGAACATAGCGTCTGGTTTGTGGACTAAAGCAGCGAATGATACAAAGAAATGAGAGATGAGCTCAGACAGGGAAGCCGAGGATGGATGTGAGGAAAGACATACCTCTGTCCTCTCCCCTGACCAGGTGAGGCTTCTTGTCAGCGCTGGGGACCTCTGGTTTATGAGCTGAAAAACGAAACATGGTCACTCTGTGTGTCTGACCCGACTTGATTCAAGACTCCACAGACAATGAGAGGGAACACACACTTTCACAAGCACAATGCCACAATGAAAACCACTGCTTTCTGATGCCGACACACACGCACACACACACACTTTAAACAGCCGACTATGAGTTCAGCAGCATTTTTTTGTCTCTGTGCAGCACGTGGTTACTGTAGGTATAGCCACATGCACAACTTTGTGGTTTTGCTTTGGTGTCTGACCCATACACATTAATAGAATGTCAACATAGAAAGAAAATTGTGTACACACACACACTGACTGAACACAACAGATGAGTGCAACAGAGTGTAGTGGTAACAGGATATGAATGCAAACTTTGGTTACTTCCTCTGTAGAAAAGGAAAACATTAGTGCAAGGGTGCATTTTGTGTAGTTGTGTAGATCATGGCACTGTTATCTAGCAATACAGAATCTCTCATTCCTAACACAAAAAACACATTTCCACCTTAAAACAGAGGCATATTTAAATTTAGTGGTTTTCTTGACTGACTGAGGCCTAAATTATGATAAATATTTGCAGATTTTTTGATTTCTTCCTTTACTCCAACTTCCATGTACTGACAACAGACATAAATACATAAGAAAAAAGCTGCAAGTTAATATTCTCCTCACACCAGCTCGCCTAAGAGCTGATTTTGTTGCACTAGGAATTAACAAAGGTCTTTCTCACCACTGGGAGGAACAGTTCTGCATTTAAATATGTGACCTCTTCATCTGAACGGTAACAGTGGTTATATAAATAAATGTCTGACTTACAATAGTATACTGCTCATAGTGTATAGTTGGTAGAAGAAAAAAACACTGAGTTAGGGAAGTATTCTTGTGGTTAACTGGTTATCTATGCTGAGGACTAAAGAGCAGAATTCACCTCATCTCATAAGGCTTTTGTTCTTTAGGTGATTTATCAGTGTAACATCTGATGTGCTTCTTACCTGTGTGTTTTGATGGCGGAGGCGGTTTCTTCGGTTTCTGACAGGAAAACAAGAAAGAAGAGAATGAAAATAGGTCAGAGAGACATAAAAGTGGGACATGAGTTTTTACCAGACGTATTATCTCTCAAACAATCAGAATTATTCGTCTAAACAGTCCGCAAAGAAGGGAACGTGCCAACAAGTGCTTCAAAAAGTCGCCCTGCTACCTTAAAGCACTGAAGTCTATTAACATCCCTAATGCACAAGCATGAAATCCAGAAGGAAGGATTAAAAAGTTACAACAAATTAAGGTTCAAGACTCATTAATTTAATAATATAAATATCATGTTATGTTTTGAAGCTTCTCAGCTTGTACCCGACGAAGCTACCGAGCTCTGTTTCCCCTCTTTGCTTTGACAAAATGTTCAGTGGAATCTTTTTTTTCTGGTTTAGTAACCACAATGTTTTTTTTTTTTTATGTTTGTAATGCAATGTCACAGTTGAGACAACAAACAGGAAGAATGTGATGCTAAAAAAACACAGACTGAAACTTGTAGAAAGTTCAGAACCTTTTAATAAGTCAGCTGCTTTCTCTGCTCTGTACCCCGTGACAGGCCTGCTGACCTTTTCTGTTCCAAGTTAAAAAATAAAAAATCAATACTGAAACTCTCCTGGCACTAAATAACAAGTCTGATGTTCCAAACCTCAGGACAATGACTGCTCTTATTAAGTGACATCAACACAGGCAGGGTCAAGAATTCAATCTTGGTAACAAAAGACCTCAGAAGTGCATTAACTACAGTCAACCACAACATAATACAAGACAACTAAATGGGACCTTCTGCTATACTGGTCCGAGTCTTATTTGAAGGTCAGGGGCGACATCTCATCAATGGGTAATTACACATGTGACTGTCACAACTCTTCAAGGCTTCATTCTGGGGATTCTTGTGTTCACCTTGTGTCCAAGTTCAAACAACACAACATTTCTTTCATCACATTTTACACTTTGAAAATGCTATTAATATTGCTTTGTATCTCTCTACCTCCCTGGTTCCTATGTCCCTTGCAAATACTACCGCACTGCCAATACTGCAGTGACCAATAACAGAGGCCAACTCGCTCTCTTCTTAATATCTGTCCTATAATAATGCTTCCAGCATATAAAAGTTAAACACTCTGCAATGCATCACAAAAAATAGAGGTACAAGCAGTAGCTGGGATGGCCAAGAGTCACTGACTGATGGAGGTGGGCTGAAACAGGGGAAGGAGTTAGAGGTTATCATTACCTAAAGCTCAGTGACACTAAGACCCACATGGATTACTGCAACAGGTTGCATCTACTGTGGAAAATGGTGGGAGGACAGCAGATGTTACTGGAAATTGACTACACAGGCATTGCAGTGCAGTCTGCACCGTGCAACACTTGTTTGCTCAGGCGGGCAGGTGGTGGTGGTGGAGGAGGTGGTAGGAGCTACATGGTGAACTCTCATACTTCTACATGTTTGCAAACATACACATATGTTAGAATAAATGTGTGTTTTTGTTTTTATCTGTAGGTGTACAGATAAAACACGCATTTTAAAGGTAGGGTAGGAGATTTTGAAAACTTGGTGAGAGTCAGCCAGATTTCGGATGTAAACACACGCCCCTTTCTCTCGGAGCTCACCCCGAAGCCACGCCTCCCAATCACATGGACGCGCATTACCTGAAGACGAGCTGCGGTCTGTGACTTCGGCCATCATGCACGTACCTCTCTGGTGCGTGCAGAGCAGGAAGAGAGTGACAACCAGCCAATACGCCGCGCAGGGTCCACCCGGAGGATTGGCTGATGTTTTTAGTGTTTTATAGCTTCCACAGATGATTCATATTCTTCGTTTTAATGAGAAACTGCCGAACTAATCTGTTGCTATCCGATTGTAAAGAGAAGTTACACTAATTTAACAAAAAGTGCATCAGAATGAAATCTCCTACCCTACCTTTAAAGAACTGGTTTGAACCTTTAACTATCTAGCAACCATATGTGCTGATGATAATCCGCATTAGTATGCAGATTATTGCACTGAATAAAAGTTCTTCCAGTTGACTAGTGCGGCAGTACTTTGAGTCTACAGTTTTTTGAGATTAAATAAGTCTGACATTGTCATCTTCATTAGTATTATAGGAATTTCTTTCCATAGAAAATGGAGTCAGACCCTGTGGGCTTAGTAATCAGCAATGACATTCTGATTGGTGGCAGCCATTAAATAGGCAAAGCCATTTGAAATCAAATCATATTATACAATCCCAGTGGGTCTCACCTCTCATTTCTCACATTTGAAACGCCATCCGACAAACGGGGTACAATTGTTTTTTTTTTATGCATTCATATCTCCGTTCCATATCCGGTTTCTGATAAGATCATTTGTATTTAAATCACAAGCGCCTTGATTCAAAAACATGGAAAATTGCAAATTACATGAAAACCTATTTCTTCTGGTTGAGACAAAATTGGACAAAGAGACGGAACTATGAGGACATTGGAGGCATGTGTTTGACCAGTGTTTACCAAGCTGCCAGTCACAAGGGTTTTGGCCTGTCATGTTCCCAGTGCCTAAAAAAGAAAGGGCTTTTTTGTCTGAGTTATAAAGTAGGTCAGTGGTTGATCATTAGCTAACATACAATCCAAAGCCTTTCTGTAGACCATGTGCAGCCTGACTCACCAGATGTAGCCCGTTTATACAGAGCTTCAATTGAACACTTAAAATGTCATCCTGCTTCCTTTCGACTACCTGCACATCACCGTTTTCATAATCCCAGGTGCTTTGGTAAAAAGCGTCTAATGCACCACTGAATTGTGCCGAACGGTAGCAAATGTCGCTCTCGAGTGGATTTGCCAGATGTTTTTCTTTTTTTACACCTATGCTCATATATTTTTTATGTGTGCCTAACATCACAGGTCAGTTTAATACTAATCTGAAAGGTTACACTAAAAAAAAAAAAAAAACAACTAAAAGAATCCCAGGCAGGCCGCAGCAGTGGAGACAACAAGCAGCTGAGGATTCAGATCTTTTCTGCTATCTTAAAATATAAAGCTGTTGTCCCCTACAATTGTCAGAAAGCCTCTGTAAGATGACATGCTTCTCATTACTTTTCTTTATCTTTGCCCTAAAATGATTATGACGCCCTCTGTGACCAGAGCTGGAGGAGGTCTGTTAAGGTTTACTCACATATGTCAGACATATTGACAAAAATGATCTGTACGTGACTTGACTCCAGCTCATGATCATATCTCAGTTACAATGCCCCAAATAATCCTTTATATATATTGGCAGGGGAAAGTATGACAACTGGTTATCTGATATATGATCGTCTCATCCAAAGATAATCTGGATTAATGGTAACTCCAAATATAAAGGGCAGTACTGGCAGAGATATAGCCGTTCCAATCTACATTAGACAACAGTTTTGACAGACTGAACACAAAATCGAAGTTTAAAAAGGGATATTTCACGCAATTCCACCATTTTACAAATAAATATCCATTATTACAAGCTTCATACATGAGATTAAATCACACTCACGTGCCACAAACACCACCATAGAATCCATGTTCCTCATTATTACTCACCTCTTCTGTGTCATGCTTAGGTGATGATTTCACTGACCCTCTTGATGCGGGAGCCTGAAACAGGAACACACACAGACTTTCTGTAATAACACCTCAGAGGAGATTTTTCTGGAAATGTCAATGTCAACAGCGGGGGTCAAAACAGAACATGCTCGGGAATCTACTGTATGAGTGTGTGCTTCAACACTATTGCCCTGACTGGGTGACCCTCTTGTACACTAAACGTGAATGGAAGAGACTTCTCACAGTTAAGCTCTTAACCACAAAATACATCTGACTGATTATCATCAAGAGGCTGCTTTACTCATGTGGAGGAGCTTTCAGATGAAATGTGGGAAATGGAAAAACCTAATCTGTGCTTACTGCTCCATACTTTTCATTAGATGACATAAGGTGCAGTGCACCATATGACAAGTCTTACATCAAGTCAACAGTGGGATTATCATTTCCCCTGCTCTTGAATAAGACACAAGCAAACATTGAGGAGCTTTCTGATGATAAAAAATACAAATATTAACATTTATTTTAGCAGAGGAATATAAGAAACTGAGATCATCAATCCTCAGTGTCAGCAGTATCCTTTGAAAGACCAGGGCTGAATGGACTGCTATGTTGCTAAATAAGACGTCTGATCTCAGGAGGATTTACTGTGTATGTCATCATCTGTCTTAACATTGTATACATGTCACCTACAAACACTGACACCTTCCATTGATGCTTAAATGTAAAGGTTAATTTCTCCACTGTGTCAAGCTATTTTAACTTGTTTAGAAAGCTTTAAATCGATGCAGGCTTCACTTGATAGGATCCCATAATGCTAATACTTATGATTAAATCTCTCCATGCACAGATAAAGCCATGTTTTCTTTTTTTAAACACTTCTTTTTTTTAAAAGATTAAAATTACATCCCCCTGCTGCAGGCCTGATGAAAAATCAGCATGTCTTAGCTGTTGTCTGTAGAAGTATTGACAGAGCTCAAACCTGGTGTACCTGCTCTGTTGGGATCTATGTGCTGACTCCGAACAGCAGAATTAATCCCACACATAATAACAAAAAATGCCAAAAAATACAAAAAATGAGACAATGCACATAGACCTTCATGTTGTCTGATTTTAGGGATTAACTAAAAGATGTTAGATGTAGAAAAAGTCTTCCCCTAATACTGCACTTCGAAAAATTGGGGGTACCGGTAACTAGCTTTTCATCCACATTTATTTGCAGTCTATAGAAAGATAATGAAGGATCCAACTTCTGCATTGTTCACTACAAGAACACATTTCAAGTGTAGTAGTTAAAAGAAATGGGACTGGTCTCAACTGTTTACATTAAAGTCTAGGCTCTAGGTCTCTAGGCAGAGACTTCTGAAGTTTAATAATTCAGCATTGTTTGAGTCATAGCAAATCCCACCTACTACTGTAACATCGGTGAGAAAACTTTCATTCTCGACTCTTGCTGCATTGGTCCTGATCCCATAAAGTCAAGGTTACCTTACAATCTATTTTGCCAGAAACAGTTTTAAGCCAGATGCTAAATGGCACTAGTTTTACCAGGCTAACAGTTAGCCAAGTCCTTTTCTCAACTTACCTCTTTCTCTCCTTCAGTAACTACAGTAACAAAGTTGTCAGGGAAGACTCCTTCTTTTCCTCCGATCTCGCCTCGCCACCAGCCAGGCTCTCCTGTGTCCTATAAAAAAAAAAAAAAAAAAACACATTAACATGTCTTTTTGTGTCTAAAATACAAACGATAAGTCCTTTACAAATACACCTCTGGTCATTTTACAAGCACTTTCCTACAATCTCCACTAGATGGTAGCAGCTTTCCAAAATACCATGAGCAGTGCAGCTGAAGAAGCCACGGCTATGTGTCACCACTCTCCTGCTGTTAAAGAATAACAACCCAGTGAGTCAGAGTCATCATACCTCCACACGTCAGGCACAGCTGAACAGAGCAGATCCTGCGTGTCTTTCTCTGCTGGCTGGTTGTAATGATTTACCTCTGAATGCAGAGGGGTTTTCTGGATTAAATAAAGTTTAGAGACTAAACTTATAAATGACTCAACAAGCATGAATGAAGGACATTAAGGCACACAGTACACTCTATAACAGTAAGATTATTTCTGTCTAGTGATCAGTCAAACCGATAATTAGACCATATAACCTGTTAGCGGCTCCTACTAGTGGATGTAAAGTAATCTGTAACCTCTAATCCAGGTACAATTGTCAAACTGCCACCTCTGCTGGGATGGCATTTTAGACAAAGACCGTACCTACACAGATACAGATTCATCAGAACATCTTTTAAACACCGAGCCAGGATTAAGTACAGCTATCTATGATCCAATGCTGCTGGTATTCAAGCTGCCTGTTGTGGTGCTGTCATTTCTTTCTGACAGACCCAATAAATCATACTTCTCACTACACACGATATCGACACGTCAGCCTTATAAAACAACACTGACGTGCCGCTAAAATGACGCTGACTACTGCTCAGAGTCTTTCCTGATGACTATGTCTGTATTATTTTATGATGACAGAGGTGCACAGTCTTAGCAAAGCAGGATAAAGTTGCTGTTGGCATCAATGAATTGATAAGTGAAGCATACCATATGAACTTCCTGTTGGACAAGATTTTGTGATGCAGCAATTTGTGAGGCATTGTCCCATTGCTTGTGACGATCAGGACAATTAGCAGGTTTAAGTCTATTGATTCAAAGGATGGAAATGTTATTATTACCTAGTAATTATTATTATTTTTTCCCCCTGTTGTGTCATGTCTGAGGTCAGGATTGCATCGCTTGAAAACCTATACCTACACTCTGAAACACCTGTAAGCAAAGCAGCATGGAGCCCAGAGGGGTGTTTCTTTTTTTAAACATTACCTTTAGTAAAACGCCACATAAACAAAGTGTAAGAATTGTGCTTGAAAACAAAAGTGGATCCCCTGGATTGCCATGTTTACATCACTGCTGATCAGTTAAGTACCTGAAGAACACACTCTTAAACTTTAACGACCCTAAGTTCATTCAGTCAACAACTGCCAACAAGCATGCTGGATGACATAAGACCTACCCGGCAGGTTTGTTTAAGCAAAAATAACTCATTCTCTGGTTCTCACTATTTCCCAGCAAAATTTGATTAGTCATCTAAGTTCACAGCTACATAAACACGAGGCACCTTGAAGCTTACCTTGCTGAGTATATGAATAATGTCGCCCTCTTTCAGGCTCAGCTCGTCTTCATGCGTGGCCTCGAACCCAAATGTGACTTTGCAGAACTCTTTTGCTGTGAAAACCAAATATCTTTCTTATTACAGTGGCAACACAGATTGCAGCACACAACAATACGACTAGTATACTACATGTAAACTTTACACAGCCATTTCTCATGTCTACATATACATTGTTATCAGTCCACATACTGTTAAATTTCTTGTTTATTTTTAACACTTACTGGTCACAAAATATGATCTGATCTGATGTACTATAGCTAATAAACAATTTAAATCAGCCATTCACAGTGCTGGTGGAGAACAAATGCCTGGAAGTGGTTGAACCTCCTTTAACAAATGTTTCCACCAGCTGCAGATCAGACTTGCATGACTTTATAACGTTATAACTAGATAGTGATAAAAATAATTTTCTACTGTGGCAGTTCAGCGTTTCCATAGAAATGTTTGTATTCAATAGTAATGATTTGTGTCACTAGTAAATCATATTGATGTCTGTGATATAAACTTGAATGATGATCTGACCATTATCTACTATTCAAATGACATATCCAGAAAAACAAAACAAGCACTAATGACAACAGTTAAACCCAAGGACCGTGGTTGTTTACCTTTGGATTTGTTGTCCCCGTCTGTTTTAGGTGAGTCTGTCATGTTGGGGTGGGCGGGCTTTGCAGCGGATGGTAATGATGGGATTGGCTAAAATGAAGCAAACCATACAAATGGGAATGACTTATTACTCATGAGTGAGTATGTGGCATTGTGTGGAGGAGTTCTGACTGGAGGACAGTTTGTTTTGTTTTTTTTTAACCAGAAATGAGAGGAATAATCAGAGCAGGTTTTGTTATGGACGCTGGTGCTGTTAACCATGAAATTAGTTTGTTAGGGGAAAAAGGAATTACCCTGAAACATGAAGGTACATGAAAGTAAAAAGAATAAAGATTAAATTAATAGTATCCGCTATGGTGTGGCATTAAATTTCTGCAGCGCTGGCTTTAACCTGTGACAAGTATACAATGGGTATAAAGCCAACCTTTACAGAGCGGCAAAAAAATGAAGCCTCAAAAGTCAAAGGGAGAGAAGCAGTGGGTGAGTTAAGCGAACTGGTCAAGGCCAAATGAAAGCTGTGAAGAGGAGAGTGTAAGAGCATGCGACATGTGGTAGTATGTGAGGATTGAAGGAGAGTGAAGGAAGCTGAGTTAGTGCCGCAAAAGAGTGTGTGAGCTGTCGTGAAGAAGAGAGAGAAGCAAAAAAGGGGGAGTTAAACACTACACTAATCAAGCAGCAGGTCTATGTTATTCATTATCAATCAGCGACAACGCTTCAGTGCACAGTACTGTACTCTAAAATGTGTCTGTGTCAGGAGACAGTGGTATTTCTTTCTTGAATTAGGTGCCATGCAAGTGTGTTGACGACTGCGAAACACTGTATTCACAACAAACAGAAACCTCACATGAATCTGGGTATGTTCCTTCAGTCCCGACGATAAACAACAACAGTTAACTTCACCAAGTAACTACAACTAATGATTAATTTAATTCTATACACTGCACATGTTTCAGTTTACATCTAGCCATGATTGTGCTGTTTCCAGAGAGCTGCAGGACTTTATTTTGCGATGAAGTGAATTACAAAGTGTGACAGGAGTGAAAACCCTCCCAGACACTGCTTGGGCTTCAGAGGGTTAACTTTATTTTAATGGTCTCAGCTGACTCACCTTCTCCTTCTTCTCCTCTGCTTCAGGGCTTGGAAGTCGAACCTTTAGTTTGACGGATCCCTCTCTGAAGATATCTCCAAATCCGACGCCTCGGATCTTCTTGGGCTGAGCAATGACTCCGTTTCCTGAGGCGGGCTGAGGCGATGTAGGGACAGTGGTGCTTTCCACCGTGCTTCCCGCCGTGCTTCCATCTGGTAAGAAGAGGCAACAGGTGGGCAGTATTTAGAGTATTACATTGAGAGAAAAACACACATCCACTCATCTTAAAATTAATTTTATGTGTATTTACTTAAGCATATGTATGACAAGTTTCAATAAGTTTCATTTAGCATGAGAACTGTCTGATTTCACACTGTGGCTTCTAAACTGTGCCGATTAAAGAGCAGCTCCCAGGAGGCTTAAAGACACTTTCACATTCAGACAAGCTTCCTGTTGAGGCTTGTCTCACGAACAGCTCTTGCTACACTTAACTGAACTGGCACTAACATAAAGGCCTTGACGCATAAACAAGAGTCTCCCCTCTTCTCTTAAAAAACACATTAACACTTGTTGACACGTGGCCTGAAAATACACTAACCTTCGCTCTGGTATCATGCCACCCAATTACCTAACCCAACCCCAAAAATTCCAGTTCTCCAACTCTTAATGTTTTTCCAGCCAGAGCTACACCCTTCACTGTGAATGCTGCTGTGTATGTGTGCTTTTTTTTACCAGTTTCCTCTGCAGCGGCATCGTTGGATTCGACTTCCTCTCCTGCAGCATCCATCTCTTTGACAAAGTTGGAGGGAAACAGTCCGGACTTGCCGTTTAAGAGGCCATTCCACCAGCCTTCTTCAACCTGCACGCCCGACAGATTTAACAATATTACAGAGATGTTCCCAGTTTTAACATTAGCAGATTGTTTCATTCAAAAGAATATATATATATATATGCTATATAAGCTACACTACTTTATACAAGCTTTTATAGAAATGTGCACTGCTCATATCTGACTTGTTTTGACTTGTCTACACTGAAATATCCAGCTAGCTATCGGTTTATCTTCAGTGCTTAAAACCATAACATGCAAGTAAAAATCACATTTGTGCAGTCTAAAAAACAAACATGAATACAGTCGAACATTAGAAGTACCTCTTCAATGATCTCTAGGACTTCTCCAACTTTCAGCTCCAGCTCATCTTCGTTCTGTGGCTGATACTCAAACAGCACTTTGCACTGTCTCCTCTTAGGCTCTGTAGGGGTTAAAAAAAAATAAACAAAGTCAGTAAGTGAACCGACCTGCTGCTCACATGAGATTTTGTGTTCTGCGTGTGACTGTGCTCTGCTTCCACTGGAATGTCAAAGGGAGGCGTTGTGAGAACAGTCACAGGTGAGAAGGCAAGTAACTCCAGTGAGTGGTAAGATAATGGAGAACCCCACCCTGTAAGGAACTCTAGGACAATGGGAACCTGTGGACACACCCTGTTTAACAAGCAAACCAGTGCAAAGGAAAATCTAAAAAAGAAAAAGCACCTCTTTGCCTTGGAGGATGTGTGTGTGTGTGTGTGTGTGGGCTGATCCTTTGTGGAAGGCTGTGACGGGTTGTGTGACATAGATTTACATATTTTAATATAGAAGTATTTTTGACTGTGAAAGGCCGAGAATTTATCGAAGGTGTTTCCCCGCCTCCCACTCACTGACAGCAGTGAAATAGGCTAAAAAAGGATGTAAGACTTAGAATCGTGTGCACTTAAGGGACCAGGAACTACCACTGCAGCCAGCCCTGGCTCTAGAGTTGAATGCTTGAGAGCGATTGACAGCTATGTGGGTCCATTTGTGACTTCTCTAAACAGGTCTAACCACAATGTGGAGCTGATGATAAGCACTTCTGTCTGCTCACGATTGAAAATGAAGTTTATCCAAACAAGATGTGTCCTCAGCAGGAGTGCACATGTTAAAAGGAGTGTATATGTTTACATATACCCGTGGGCTTTTTTCAAACATCTCTGTTACTTATAGCAGCAAACATTAACACAGTAGCAGGAGAAAGACTGAAATAAACTGTATTCACCCTCGGTTCCTTGAGCAAGACTGGGCACGGTGCAGGTATGCAACACACGTTGTGTACAAGCTCACACACAGCAGACGCAGGTGAAACAATATTTGCAAAGACACTCTGTTTTAACCTGCCAGGAGGCACATGTGCAGCAGAAATGAAAGCCACACTTATACTGCGCACCCACACACATACACAAAACTGCAGTATCTTACTCTTTGAAGCTGCTGGCGGCTGAGGCTGGAAGCCACCAGTTGGGATGCCAATGGTGCTCATCCTCTGAACCAGGTTGGCCACGTTCCCTGCGCTCTTCTCTCTCCTCTGAGATGGAGCGGCTTGTTCTTTTGGTTCGTTCTTTGTTTCCTTCACCTCTTTGGAATCCTTTTTCAACTCCTGAAAGAGAAACACACATTGGTATGCAGGAAACATTTATTCCCATCCCATTCTTTAAGTCACGTCATCGCTGTTACATCATGAAAAGATTGACAAATTAGGAACAACATTAATTTTCGATTTGATTCAATGGAAGAAATGAAATTTAAAGTACTAATGATACAACTAAAAATAGAAACCAGAAAACTGTATTTTGGAGTAACTGTTGTATTTGTTACCACAAACAAAAAAGGCTGTGGTTTTATTGGTGTTTGCCCAGGGAGGAATAGATATACACAAACCAACCACAACAACAACAGCAGGTCAGTGGGACACCAAGGGGCCAGTCAGGCAAGGAGAAGAAACCTCTTCCCTTTTTATGACGCAACCAAAACACACAATATTGCCACCCCAGACCGCTTCTGAGAGTAAAATGAAACACTTGACAAAGTGGACCCTGGGCAGAAGGCAGGCAAATGACAGAAATGACCAAAGAGTTGAAAAAAGAAAAGTGCATATGTGCACAAATGAGCAGTACTTTCACAGGGGATATGAAATGTGTGTCAGCATACTGCTGAGCTAAAGAGGCACAAAATAAAACCACAGCTATGGCAACCAGTGTCAGTGCTCAATGCTGCATTGTACTCCTTCCAGCCCACTCATGCTAAATGTAGCAATCGCTAATGATCCTGTCAGGCTATAAAACATCCCTGACACAAGCACAAAGTTCATAACACACCTTTGCTTCATAGACATATAATACATTCCAGTGTTGATAAATGTACAGATATTACATTAGACTATAGCGATATATATTAGACTACACAGACTATAAAATGTGACACTCACAATGAGTACTTTGTGGTGGATGTGTAAATAAAATGGGTGCAACTGGTGCTTGTTGTCTGACCTCCGGTGTGATGACACAAGTGTCAGCAATGAGAATGAGGCGGTCCCACCACCACATACTGCAGTACCTTCCTGTATTTGTCTTAACTTGAAGACAATTTAACTGTTCTAAATATTAAGGGCTGACACTTAAGAACACACATGTTCAGTATTTTAATATGTATGATTTCATAAAATCATAGTAGTGATAAGAAGTGTGTAGCTGGACAATGACCCAGATTGCCCTCTACTCCCTGCTTCACACATGCTGACTGTGCAATTTCCCTATAAAGGAAGTCCCTCCAGCTCTGTGTGTGTGTGTGTGTTCCCCGACACCACTAAGTGCAAAGTGTCTATACAAATAACTTCAAAGGTGTGACTACACTACACTATCTGTGCTGCATATACACACCTCAACAAAATAACA
Organism: Parambassis ranga; assembly: GCF_900634625.1. Classification (NCBI taxonomy): domain Eukaryota; kingdom Metazoa; phylum Chordata; class Actinopteri; family Ambassidae; genus Parambassis; species Parambassis ranga. The sequence goes on from NC_041043.1 coordinate 13,478,881, forward strand.
CCATCTTTACACATAATAAAAGGTGTTAACTAGATTGTGACTATAACTAAAATGTGTGTATCTGTGGGGAAACTCTTGTTCCAGTAAAGTGAGTAAACAAGGAGCTCTATCACCGTTTCATTTTGTCTTCTGTCCAACTTATTTTGAAATCTTACACAGAACACAGTCTGCTTCTTAAAAACACCGTGTCTAGTATTTAGTGAAGATATCGTGCACGTGCACAGAATGTGATCCACATGATGACATGAGGGAATAACTTCACAATTTTATGGTTTAATTTCAACATGAGTGGATAATAATTTCAACCAATCAAAAGTATTTCTCTCACCAATGGGTGGGGTTGCAATAAAAGGAGCTCTTAGTTATTAGTTATTGGGGTTATTAGCTCTAATAAGAGCTGCGTGTTTGAATCTCAAATAAGGCAGACTGAACCACCGGCCAGGCTAAGTGAAGATACATGGGTCTGTACATGATGAGTAATAAATAAGGGAAAAGGCACCATGATGCAATCATTTAACCCCAACAGGGCCCAGAGCATATTACACAGTTATTTACTAAAGAAACCAGTAATGTCCTCCATCCAAGAAGCATCCAAAAACCTAAAAATGTTAAGCATTTCCTCTCTAAGAAGACTCCATGCCCACACATATATAATAATGGTCTCCTAGCATATTAAAAATAAATCACAAACAGTGTCTCCTCGACAGCCACATAAGAGCTTTTAAAACTGATGGTTGTACACGCACAAACAGAGCTGATAACATCACATTATCAACACAGAGACACAATCCCATTATACGTCCCTATACGCACGATTCCTATAATAATAATGATACAAATACATCTCATGTTGTTACGTCAGCTTTCCATTAAATTAACATCCTTACCATCTTCCCTCAGCTGCAATGTCAATGTTCCTGCTCCTTTTAGCAGGAAGAACATATTGCAGCATGTCAGACGACTGTTATATTGTCGGGAGCAAAGTTCAACAGCCGGCAGGCTCCTTAGAGGATTAACCATCCATGTTCAGAGACTGGGCCAGGCTGCTTAGCAGATTACCTATCTCACTACGTAGGATTATAGGACCGAAAAAAGGAGAGAGGGCCTCAGTGTAGTGCAGGGGGTTCTCCAACTTTTTGCAAGCCTCCCTTTTCCGTGATTGTTTTTCTCCTCCCATCCTGTGCTCATGCCCCCCAGGGAAAGTGGACGCACAATCACAGTGTCACATTCTCTGTGTAAATATCAGCAGATGCACTCAGGTGCATGATCAACTCATACTAAAAGATGATTCAGTTGTAACTAAGCCACAGTCCAACTCCACAGCTACTGTTATTATCTGCAAAACTAGTTGGGAAAAGCAGAACCCTTTGCTAACAGTGTATTCAAACACTTAAACCTGACCTGCAGGGGGAAAACAAAAAACTCAGGCCATGGAAAATCTAGTACAACTGGGACATCTGCTCACTGTGCTTCATCTCATCAGTTTTTTTTCCTTTTTCTGCAAAAACATTCACACAGTTGCACCATGGAATATTTAAGCATCGAGCACTCGCACACAGGTTGCTTCCAATTCTAAGAAATCAGTGAGGAAAACACTGATGTAACTTGTGACCAACAGCTTTAGCCATATGCCGCTATGGTCTGATCATGCTTGCAGCTTGGTACTATAACAGACAAGAGCACTTAAAAACTCAGAGGAAATGTGTGGTGAGCCCCACACAGGAAAACAAGCTAATCAGATAGAATTTGATATCGTCCAGTAAGTGGCGTGACTGCAGAGCACTTATTCTCACCTTCACAAAGTTGTCAGGGAAAAGGCCCCTTTTTCCATTCAGGTCTCCTTCCATCCAACCATCCTCCTCTATGTGCCGCACGTTCTTGATGATGTCTCCGAGTCGCAGGGTCAGCTCATCCTCATGGAGCGCTTCATACTCGTACTCCACCACAACCTCTGCTCCAGACATCGAGCAGAACGTGCAAGAAAGAGAGGAAGCCAATACAAGAGAAAGGCAAAAAGGAAGGGTAAAGGGAAGTGAGCAGCAGTGAGAGGAAGGGCATGGGGGCAGAGGAGGTGAGATAAGGAAGTTTGGGGAAAGAAAATAGGAGATAAAGAAAACATTAAAACAAATATTACAAAAACGGACTTAGAAGAACATCACAGTAAATTGCTTTTTGCAAAATACAAAATTTTGCCAGCTAAAGAAAAAAAATAGTGATTAGCATTAGAAACACACAAGTAAATCCAGTCTAGAGGCAAGACACACATAGAAATGCGCCTCACAGACCACAAACTGTACACACAGACCACATAGTGTAGTGCAGTAACTGAAAAAACTGATACTGATGCATGCTGGACTCATTGAAAATTTGACTCATTTTAAGAGCAAAGTTAAAGGCCAGCTAAAAGATCAAACTCAAATTTGAAGCCAACCCTCTCAATTAACCCCCGGAGCCTCCCTTCAAACACAGTAACAATGTCTACATGAAAGTTTAGTGCATGCAATAATCTGATTAGCTTAAATACAAAATACAGAGCAACAAACAAACAGTGAGCGAAACAGATCAAAAGGCTGCTTGAGCCTCTAAAAATAATCTGCAGTCTGTCGAGGATTTACAGGTAGAGACGTGTTTTACTACACAGCATGGCCCTTTAAATCATGACTCAAGGCAGAGACTACCCTGGCACGGCTTGCATCACACACTAAGCACAGCCAAAATAAAACAACACACAGGATGCACGGCAAACTTTGTGCCTCTCAAACACACACACACACAGTCAAAACACACACCTGGGCAGAGTCAGTCAGCAATACAAGAGTAACTGCTGTATTTTGGCTCTGCTTCAGCTGCTGGTACAACTATTAGTGTGTGTGTGTGTGTGTGTGTGTGTGTGTGTCTACACTCCATCTGACATCACAAGCCCTGGCAGCAACACCACAGCAGCCTGGGCCCAGATCCAAGGAGAAATTAGCCCGGACTGATGATCTCAGAGCAGCTTTCCCCCTCTATACCCAACACTTTGAGAAGAGGAGCAGCTCAAGGCAAAGAAAGAGGGTGATGCGCCTCCTAAAAGCCCGTCTTACAGCTGAATGAAGAAACAAAAAGAGCAGTCTGCAACGGGGTAAACAAATCAAATACTAAAGAAAGGCTACATGCAACCTGTCGGCTGCCATTTTTTGCAGTAGGAACAACTCACTCATCATGAGTCACAAAAACAAGTCGGAGTCACTTCAGCTTCCTTGAATGACAAGGCAAAAAATAGCTGTAACCATACTGGAAATTTTACACTCCCAAGTAGGAATAAACTGAGGTTTTCCTGTTCATCCCACAAGGCAACAAAGGTTCACATGATTTTAAGGCCTGGAGTATTTAAAGTGTAAAACAACAAGACACACAGATCAATAAAGATACACATTTGAGCCTTGAAATAAGTTTGGTCATGTTGCCCAATCCTACAGAATAACCATGCGTTTAATTTTCTACTCTTGCCCTATACAGTAACATACAGGGAAGGAAGGAAATTAGACATGTATTGGCATGTATACAGGAAAAAGCCCTGATTGTGACATGGTGGAACCTGCAGTTTTTTTGGGGGTTTTTTCATTCTAACTTTTATTACCACTTCTAGTGATTCCAGTAAATTCTACTGAGCAACCACTCCTTTACAGGCCTCTTGTGGATGATCTCAGATCAATCACAACAGTCAGATGATGACTTGCAGTCTTTTGGCAGATGACAGAACAGGCCTGTGGATTCTTGCAGCTGCAAAACCCAAAACTGTGCAACCAACATTCTGACTTACAAATCCACTTGCTTTACTAGTTTCAGAAGGTCAAAGTTTCCAATACCCAAATCCAGCACTCTACTGTGTCCAGAAGAACCAACCACTGTATGCATGGTGCTGTATAAACAGCCTCTGGTGTTTTGTGAGATGAGAGAAACTGTTTTTCCTCACAGTCCAGTGGGTTTTAGTTACAGTGAACTCCCTTTGCACCCTCTCTGGCCACTATCACTGCAAAGCAAACTTAAGACTATATATACACACACTTAAAAACTGCCTAAACACTACACTGTAACTAGCAGGCTAGACACACAAAGTGCAAAAACAGCAGCCAAGCAATACACAAATAAACAGCTTTGCAGATTCCCCCAGACCATAATTTGGGACTATCTGTCCACAGGAAGTGATATGATCTAGTGTAGTAAACAGAGCAGAGGCAATGGAGCAGCAGAATCATACTCCACTGGGTTAATTCAACACACACAGGGCAGCTCTCCTCTTTTCCACGTGGTTGGATGTGGAGCAGAGGGACTTTCTGCAACCACACAGATTACAACACCTCAGTGACCACACAAACACACCCAGCCTGAGGAACGCAGGCCTGTCAAATCCTCATGACTAAAACCTCTTCATACCCACTGACTTACACCGACCTATATACAATGCTTTGTATTTTCCCCTAACATCATGATTCCAAATAGAAGGGGTGTCGTTTCTCAGCTACACCTTTGTAGCCACGTAGTTTAGGATGGAGTAATGTAAGGTGTTTATAATCGTTTTTCCCAAAAGGAATGCAGCAATGTGTGTTTATTTCTGACCACAACGTCTCCTCGCTGCTCCTGAATGAGTGCAGTGAGTGATAGGTGTTGGCCTGTGAAATACCAGCAGCTAAAGGGCAGTGGACAAAGTCTTCTTGGTTTGTTCCTCACAGGAAATGCCTTTCTAAATACATTAAACACAGCCAAAAACAGTCAGCTTACAGGTGGTCAGTGTGCGATTGTGTGTGTGAGGCAGTAACAGCAGCCAACTTCCTGCCAGTTCAGTTCAGCAGCAGCAGGATCCAGGTCTTAATAGTTCTATTGACTAATGAAGTAGGCAAAACTGAGACTTAGAGAAATGAAACTAAGGAAAAGCCTAAACACAATAACAAGCATTTTAAGATCCGATCACAAAATGGCCTTCAAACAGGGTTTACCCCTGAGTTTTATGCTAAGGCTGCAGAACTACTTTGTTCAGTTTGTCCTGGCCATGATCCTAGAATGACCATATCTTGTTTAGCACCAAAACTGGAAGCTAACTCTCTTGCATGTCTCTCTTTCTCCCTCTGTGTCGATGTAGCCGGGTGGATGCAGACCAGCAGGTATTCCCAATGACAGCAGTACAATGTAATGGTCATATTTCTCTCAGTAATTGTCAAACCCGGAGAGCAATCCTGTGGTCAATGAAGTGAACAGCATCACACCATATTTTCCTGAATTCCAAACAAACATCCACAAACAGCTGGAGACAGCAGCACATACTCTCTTATTGCCCTGCCACAACTAGAGAAATGGGTCAAAAAGCCAAGAGCTCTGGCCAAAAGCGCATCGACTAAATGGTGTGCTGTCGAGCAGATAATAAGGCTACAACAAGAGTTAAAGGACTGTACAAGATGAGATAAAACCATGGAAACAGAGGGCACTGGGTGTCTGATCCACTCTACATCTGCAAAAGGACTACATAATTGATGCCAACTAAGACATTTCCAGAGTAATCATGCAACATTTATTTCCATAATATAGAGGGTATGTGCGTGACATCCCGGAATGTGGAAGTCACTGTGATTACAACATTATTTAGGCTCTATGATGCCCTACACCTCCACCATGTGCCATCTTTATTTACTTCGAAGGCTTTTGTAGCCTTCAGGGTTTGCTTCATGTTTGTTCCTAGCATCAATATTAGTTACATACAATGTCAGGACACAGGAGTTCTGGCCCCATGTCAGTGTTCATGGACTGCTGCTTCTTTGGTAAGTTCTGAGGGTCACTGCTGAGTCCAATTTCCTTTAGTGTGAGCAGATAATCATCTGGTTTACTCCCGTTCTTGCAGTTTCCCTTTACCAGCCATGATGCTGGTTGTTTTTGCCACTCAGTGCAAGTTAGTTGTGAGTGTTCCAGGGGCAAATGATGTCTGTGCATACCTGCTATTAAAAGCAGATAGCACATTACAGAGAACAATTTTTTTGACAATAGCAAAACTCCTCTCTGCAAATGTTTATTTTATCCCAATAACAGGCTTGGTCACAGAATCCTCCCTGTCTTTGTGTTATACTATTAAGCATTATCAATACGAGCAACAATGCATAACCAGGGTAGAAATTAAAAAAATAAACAGACTGCTGTTTGGAAATGCTGGCTTCTGATATTTAAGATACCACACAGCAGGGGACAGTAAATGAAAAATAACCTTATCGCCTTTGCCAGTTAAGCGTGGCATTTGATATATTCACTCTAATCCATGAATGTTGCTGGTAGGTACTGTGATCAGCTAAAGCCTGATTTATGCTTTTGCATATGCTCAGGAATTGATGCTGTAGCTAGGGCTGTGAGCAGAGGTATTAAGGCCCATGACGGCAGAGTATCTATATTCTGCTGGGACATTGTAACAACACATATAACACACGTGGCATCATTACTTGACAGTTTCTTAAGTCATGTTCAAATTCTGGAAGGAATGATGACCAACTGTGCTTACTGGTATTTGGCTAAATATCAGTACTGTGAGAAATGTTCTGTTGAAACCTAACCACATATTTAACTGGACACAAACCACACTGCCATGTTACGCCCCGACTGACTGGTCAGCGCAGGTTTTTTAAGCCACAAAGGGAAAACAAAAGTCAGCTGTTTCTTATGTGGGTGTGAAGAAAACAATACGAACGAGACATAAAGTGAGAGATTGTGAGAGGAAGAAGGAAGAACATGAAACATGCTCCAACAGTAACTAGGAAATGTGCTATCTTTCTTGTTAACACTGGTATGACACCTAGGCCTTGGGGAGTGGCAGATGAGGATTCCTGACATATTTGCTGCAGCTGAGACATGGGTGAGAAAGAGAGAGAGGGCTGATGTTAAAGGAGCTACTCCACTTTGGGAATTTTGGCTTGAAAGACTTCCTCTACAGACGTACAAGCAATCCACAAGCAGATGCACATACATACTGCCATAGTACTCCAGAAAAGAACACTTTTTTTTAAATTATGCAGTCCAGAGACCAGAGGTCAGAGAGTAACCAGTCATTAAAAATGGCAAAATAATCCCCAGTCCAAAGCCTGTGGGCAAGGCTTTAAATCTCACCTTTAACCAGGAAATTCCTTGACTATGTGTTAGTTACATTGTCAATCAACCGTGTATTAATCATTGATAGATGTTAATAACTAACTACCCGAGCACAGCACTAGTCTCTGTCTGACCAGAAGTTCCCAGCCTGAGCAACAACTTAGGATTCTGTGAGACATCACAGCATGAACTCTGAAGAGAGACTTTTATAACCTCACACAGTAGTGTTCATCAACAAGGCACCTTTTTATTGAATTATTACTGCCAAAGTACTGGTATATAATGTAATCCACTAGCTCTGCTCTTACGTTTTTTCTTTAAATTTGTTCTTAGTTTTCAGTCCTGCCATTGTGATGGAACATATGGATCTTTTTGCACAAGTTGGAGGCTTCAACGTGAAAAAGGTGGTCAATAAATAATGACAGCTCCTTCCTCAGGGCCAATGTTCATTTTCTCATATGGTGACGGGCAATTACCCGAAACAGAAAAACCACAAAAGTTATTGACCAAATCTTCTGCATAGAGGCTGCATCAGAGCTGAACTTGTATTAACTGAAAGTACTGTGGCTTATCCTATTGTGAGCATTCAGTTTCGCCTGTCTGCATGTCTGCCTGTGTGTATTCTTACTGCCTCTCCAGCATACCTCCATCAAGTCCAGGCTTGCGCTCCTGTTATCAGAAACAATTTATCTTTCTCTCCCCCTTTTTTTCCCACTCAACACCCTGTTAAATAACAGATAATAATACTCACCAAGTGTTTTTGTATAAAGTGTATTTATATTAAGTGCAACAAACAGCATAGCACTGGAAATTTTCTTGACACTTCCTGTGGCAGGTTGGGGTTCAGCAGACAGAAAGGAACTTCCAGGTCATTTTTTTCCTCTCCTCTCCTCACACAATGCTTCCAGGTAAAGACTTTGCACAGTGTGGATATTATATAAAGCCAATAACAGACAGGAGGATGTTTCAGGGGAGAAAGAGGAAGGAAGGAGGCGGGGGAGGCAAGGCCACGCAAGCGAGCTGACTGCCAGACAGCGTCTGCATCAGTGTGCTCCCTGTTCTACTCTCAGTCACTCACACACACACACACAATCAGGAGAGGAAACTCATAACTGCATTCCTTCCCACTGATCTGAGAGGTAGCTGATATGAAGGCTATGAAACTGGCGGCTGTTCCTCCTGGACACCTTTATTTACCCACAGTTCAGTTTGATGATAATAATGCCTCACAACGCCCTGCCACACATTGCACACACACACCTGAAAGCTAACCTTGAGACCAGACCAGCATTCAACAGTGTCTATCGTCTATTGTACAAGCCATTAAGGTTGTCCTGTTTCACATATTATGTAACCAATAGGTCTGTGAGCAAACAAAATAACTATAGCAGTGAGCGAACAATGGCTGCAACAGTCAAAGGCCACATATGTCATGGAAATATGAGATAAGAGGTGCTGCATAACACTGATGTATTGGTGGCGAAATAGTCATAGATGGATGAGACAGGTGTATAAAATTCAACTATTACTACTCTTATGACTGCTGAAAGATGCTCAGCCTGGGTTCCTAAATGATATGATCTACTCTTAATGTTATACACAGCTGAAACAAACAGGATGGAACATGTTTTGTCACACTTTCAGACGTAAAGGGAAGTTTAAAGAGGTGGTAAGCCACAGGGGTTGCAATATGTCCTTTAAATAAATGTACTTCTGTAGATCTTATGAGCAACAACAACCCACTCTTCATTTGAAGAAAAGCATGAGACCAACCCGTCTTTGTAATGTATCTTTTATCACTAACATTACCACCATAGTGGGGAATCAACACCAAACACAGGCTGGTAAATATTGGTTCGAGTTTGGTAAACAGATACGATTGGCTGATATCCAGCCATTGTTTCAGTGCTTCTGTGGAATTAGTTGTCCATGTAATTTTGACGTGGACAGTTCATATCCATCTTGGCACCTGTATTTGGCTTGTCAGCATGTCAATAAAGGAAATCATTATTAAAATAAAGACAAAAAGATACAAGACAGAAATCTGGAACACACCAAGAACCACTGTTCGCGCACTGCAACAAAACAAAGTCCAGTCAAACAACCAGTGGCAGACTGTGTTAAGTCTAAGCTAAATCCAGTAAAGGCATCCATAGGACTTAAACACACACACACACACACACACCGCTCAGACATGTTGAAACACGGCTCAGATATTCTTCAGCAATGAGCTCCTTGATGAAAGACATACCAAAAGCCAAGTCCAACGCATTACACACTCATGTGAGACTAATGAACTATAAATGGACACTGGGCCGTTCACGTTAGGATCTTTTTTTTTTTTTTATTGTCGTCACAGTTTCCTAAATTATCACGACAAGGCTCTGAAAGTGCAACAACCTCAGCTTAAAACTTGTAGTACAGCATAGCAAAGTCAAACAAGTCCTACTGCACACAACCACGCTAACCACCACAGTCTGCACATCCACAACCATGCAAGACATAGGCTTCCTGATGCACTACAGGGGGGGGTCTGCTACCTATATATATATATATATATATATATATATATATATATATATATATATATATATATATTGAGAACGATCAGTGCATTTCCTCTGCATGCAGCAGTGTAGGATGATGAAATCACACGGAAATATATACAAAACCAGCATCACTCATGCTGCTTCATTGTTGACACATACCTACAACACCACAGACAATAAGCTGGGTGTAATAAAAAAAGAAAGAATGATGTGACACCTGTGTGAAAATGTGTAATGACTGTACACCAGAAAAAAAAGAACTCTGGCCCAGATTAAGTGGAGACATTAGTTACATTAGGGAACTTAAAATAAGGAAAGGATCACACAGTGTGCACAATAAAAAGTATCTTTATTAAGTACCTATTATCCTTAAAGAGGAAGTTAGCCTTTACTGCAAGAAGACACATACTTTAATGTCAGAAGTTTCCTGTGTCTGTGCACAGGAAACTACTGTACAGAGTTTGGATTACTGTGCACAGCCTGGTGGGAATACAGTAGGATATATATGTGTATTTTTCTGCTTTTACTGTAGTATCATGGCAGTAAAGTGGCTTTGCAGAGGCCTTGTTGACATCAGCTTTGAGGTAGCTCATGTTAACATTGGCTAGAAATGCAGCCAAATCCAAGGATGGAGGTGGCGTTATCCAGTTAACCAGGCAAGCTAGCAAGCTAGGCTAACCAGCTAGCTTACAGGCTTGCTAACTTTTAAGTCCCCCTGCGCTGGCTAAAAAAAAAAAAAAAAAAAGCTAATAGCATGATATAAGTCACTGACACATGGGTTTAAAGCCTTTGCCGGGGGTTCTGGTTGTTTTGTAGCTTGAGTCGAAAAATAAAACAACACAACACAAGCGCCACATCATGGAAAACTCACCCATTCCTGTCCTTCGCAACGCCTCGCTATCAAACGATGGGAATCTCTTATCCAGCAGCCTCTCTGCTAGCTAGCTTAGCCTCAAGAAGCCAGGTACGGGACTGTAATCAACCTCGAAGTGTTTTTTCCTATCGATTCACTGCCGAAAAAAAAGAAGTCAAAGAAGCCGTATATCCACTCGTCCTTGCCCCAGCAGCAGCAGCAGCAGCAGCAGCGGCGGCGGCGGCGGCGGCGGCAGGCAGCAGCCTCCCCAGCTCTCTCTTGATGGTGCTTCAAGATTATGCTGTGCAGGAAGTTAACCAGGAGTCTCCACCTTTCTTGGACTCGCCTCCGCGGCTCGCTGCTGGCTGCCCGATGCCTGCATCCACCAAAACAGTAAGTGTCTGGAAACGTCGCGATGTTTCAATCCCGCGAGAGAGAGAGATTTTGAGTGGAGTGTTGATCCCCACACTGTTACTGTTACTATCCCATTCATCCAGCAAGTGCAGTATCACTACTGTACATGTGCAGGCACGCCTGGTCTGTGTGTGTCTGTGTGTGTGTAGCTCCTCCTGTTACAAACTTTTACAATCATCCACCAAGTATCAGTCTTTCAGGAGCTTCAGTTTTTTTTTAAAAAAAGAGGCAACTCTTAGTAAAGAATGAGTAATTTTTGCATAAATAAAAGATTTATTCTTTACTTGTGCAAAATATGAGCATTTTTTCCCCCAATTTGAGCAGATTCTGTCAACATATTCCTGAGTTATTGGCCATATTTATAAGAAAGGTTTGGATATATGGAGGTGATCGTGACCTTTGACCTCTAACATATCAATTTACTTATTCATTTATTTATGTAAACTTGTGTGCCAAATGTAATCATAATTTTTTTTTAAAAAAAAACCTTCAGGTTCTCCTGGTGTTCATAAGAATGGATGGACCTGAGGTCACCAGGATCGTGACCTTTGACCTCCATTCACTGCCTAATGTTCACAACATATGATGATGCTGAAGTTATGTAAATGCAAATTCTTTATAGAATCAAGAAGACTCAAGAATCTTTATTGTCGCTATGCAAGGCACAGTGAAATTTTGTTCAGCAGCTCTTGGCTTAGGCACACAGCTGGACACATAATAATAAAAGAGAGACAGGCTTAAAATGTCTCAGTCTGTTGGTGTGTGTTCTGATGCTCCTGTACCTCTGTCCAGAGGGAAGAGGTACAAACTGTTGGTGTCCTGGGTGGGTTTGGGTCTGCAGCTATACGACCAGCCCTCCTTTGAATCCGGCTGTCGTGTATGGAGTCCAGCTATGGGAGAGGACTCCCCCCCCCACAATCCCCTGTGCTGTCTTCATCACCCGGGCCAAGTCGTTCCTGTCCTGTGCAGTGAAGAGACTGCGTCCTCTGTCGACCGGTTCTCCCTGTAGGTGAACCGATGTCTGTCCAGAGTAGCAGGAATGACGTCCTTGATGTGGCTTAGGACGATCCTCTCAAAGCACTTCATGATTACCAGTGTCAGAGCAAAACATCATAATCATATATTATAGCGCATCTGTGCAACTAGAGGACTAAAAAGCAGCATGCATGCAGCTTGACTGATGTACTGTACAGGTTAGCTGCCTGCTGTGGTTAGTTGGTCAGGGTGAGAATCAACGCTTCTATATCAGTCTACCAACAGAAAGCAGGTGTTGGTGAAGGTGATGATAAACCTCAGCTGTATATGTGGCATGTTTTCCTGCTCTATGATAAAAGTGATGAAAGTGTTGTGAGTGTATCTCACCCCACAACGGTGTCAATCAGTGCTTCTGATTTAAATCCCATGTGTGTCAGCCATGTTTGAGTCTTACTGATTGATTTTGCACACACACCGGAAACAAAGTTTTATAAATTCCCTGCTGAAAATATTTGGATAATCATTTTCTATACTCTGCTGTTGAAGGCCGAGGTCCACAGTCCTGCCTTTGGTGTGCACAGTGTAGAGCGAACAGTTAAAACAGGAAGTAGTTGAGGTCAATTTCATCCTGAATGGAGTCATTTAAAGTGAAATGTCAACAGGTTTCAAAAAGCAGTGCAATACACAAATGTTACGCAAATGCGTTTGACCACAGAAATACAACACACACACACACACACGCCTCATTGTTATCCGCACTAAATGAAACACATTTGGACAAGTGGATTACGCTAACTGCTGTCATTGATGCAAACATGTGGGATTTCTGTTTTGTTGTGCACGTTTATGCAAATATACCCAACGTGGGAGAACATAATTACTTGGGAGACTGAACAAATGTCAAAACATTACAAGGAAAACAAATGAACAGGCCACTGGTGGCATTAAAGCATAGCAGCAGTATTATCGAGAGCTGAATGGTGTCATTTTATAGACTGCCACTCAGGTCTTACTGTTTCTACAGGGATCTCTGATCCGTGTTATTATTATTATTATTATTATTATTATTATTATTATTATTATTATTATTATTATTATTATTGTTGTTGTTGTTGTTGTTGTTATTATTATTGCACAATGCATTGCAATGCATTACACTTTAATACAGACAGAGACAACTCCAGTGGCAAAACACTTGTGGCTTATTGTAGTTCTGCTCCACTTTGAAGGACCAGAGCCCCCCCCTGTGGGCAACATGTGACATTACAAGCAATTTCTGTATTTCCGCCTGAATGAATTACATATGTACTGTTTATATTGTAGCTTATGATGTGCTGCTATCTCTGTTTTCAACAAATGAAGATCACCTGACTGCTCCTAATCAGCTCACTTATAATGTTTGATTGTATAATGACCTTAAATTTGTTTTCACAAATTTCAGTGAGATGTTCAAAGACCTGCCAGCGCTTTGTACAGGCTTTTCTTATTACAAGGTAAATAACACGTTTTTTTACCTCTTTTGTTTAACTTAAAATTCATTTAAGTATGTGCAATAAATATAATAATAATATGGGGTATAGCACTGTCCTTCATTTCTGGTGCACCTGTCTCAGGATAAGGTTGCCATTGACACAACAGATCACAGAGTAGGCTGACAGTTTATTTTGTTGTTATAAGAGAAGAAGTGCAAAAGGATTCTTCATACATACAGCTGTAGTTTGACATCTTGTATTTTTAACTGCATTTATGATGCATGAGGTGCAATGAACCATTCTGTCCAGCAGAGGTCATGCTAAACTTGTTAAACACTGTGAACCCTGCACACAAGCAGCAGCACTGATACTGTGTTTAGACTGTTAAAACAAGTCACATCAATTTAAAGAAAGTTTTTTTTTGTAGTTTTGACACTTTAACTAGAAATAATTGTTGTTTTTGGGGCACAACACGTCTGCTAGCTGGTGATGAGTGGGCTGTGAAAGGTTTAGTTGAGCAGTCATTAAAAGCATTATTTCACACATCCTGGGTGACAGCTTATAGAATCCAGGTACAAACAGGGTAAACATGTCCAAACAACAGATAATAGACTGGAGTGGAAACACAATGCATCACACAAATAGTTTCCAACCAGTCAAGGCAGCTTAAATATTAACACATTTGGATTAGTAATGGCGAACACAGACCCTACACAAGTATACTCTGGCAGTACTGCTTCGGTCCTCTGTGCTACTGCAACTTGGTGTCAGTGTCAAAAATATGCTGCCAAAGAGTAGAGCTGGCAGGAGGAAGTGTTCATTATCCTGCAGCCAGAACCTACAAGGTTGATGATGACCCTCGTGTCTTCTTCTCGTGTGTGTGTGCGCATCCATTTTTTGTATTTTTACCTGCAAAGAGAGATGACACAGATAAAGCTCATGTTTTAAACAAGATGGCCCTGGCAAGAGTTTAATGTCCCACTGTAACACTTCTGTCACTGCTATAGAGGCAGCTGCTGCGATGTGGGAATATGATAACAAAGGAAGAACCACAGTCAGTTGATGTAAACAAGCCTAAACAACCTGTCTGGCCCACCTTCTGTGGAGGTGGGCTTGACTTAATAGCAGGGCTAGGTACATCAGGTCAAAGTTTTTCTTTGTAAACAGCCTGTATGGTCGCCTGCCTGCTTCTTTTTTTTTACAGATGTCACTAAAACTATGAAAATAATAGACCCGAGTTGTAATAAACCGGAATTATCCTTTAAAAGGGATTACGATAGCAGTGATTAAAGTGTTTACCAGGCTGCGTGTTTGTGCATAGGGTGGGCTGCTGTTTGTGGGTGTTGATAGTAGTGGCTTGTTTTAGAGGATTTGTGTGTGTGTGTGTGTGTAGCAGCACAGTTGGAGCATATCTGATTTAAGAGGCGGCCATAAAAAGACAAACACATGCAGAAACACTCACTCTCTCCCTTTTTGCATATCTGCACGCACTCTCACACACCAATATTATACCATATATTCCTCTATAATACCCTGTTTTTACCCTTAGTACTATAAAAGGCAACTTCACCCAGTAACTGCAGTCTGAGGATATGTGCGGCCCTGCAGCTACTCGAGCTGTTTGACCCACTGAACGTCAGCTCTGCTCTGCAGCATGACTGAGCAGCAGTGTTTGACAGGACAGGCAGTGTATGGGCAGCACATCCTATGCAGCACGCTCTGTGGCCTCTCTGATTTGTCTCCTCACAATGAAAGCATTTTCTATCACCACCTTACTTAAAGAAGGATTGAATTACGTTTCAACGTTTCATGGATTTTCCCTTCAGTCACTGACCCACTTAAGCTCGGTCCCCCCCCCCCCCCCCAACCAGAAAAAAAAAAAGCGAAGCGGCACGCTTCATCCCTTTATCTCTTTTCCCTTCCTCCCTCGCTCTGTGTGTCCACTCTCCCCACGTGCCGGGCAGATGGTGCTCTACTCTTTTTATCAGCTGCTTCTATTTGTAGAAACGTCTGAGGCTACAAGCATGCCAGCTTGTGTACGCAGACTGTTTACTAACGGCCTGCCCGGTGGACCAAAGCGCTGAGAGCTTTACGTCTGAGTATCCCGACAGCAGGGTGGTAAATGGGTGAATGACAGGCTGATGGCTCTGAACAGATGACTGAGTGCCTAACTTAATTCGTCCATATTTGTTCCACTGACACATACGGGACTGTTGGCGTCCCCCACAGTTGGTGTCTGATACTGTGAGGAAAGATTAGTCCAGCAGAAACCTGGACCTCATACAGGTGGCTCTGATTGTGCAGAGAGCTGACTACAAACACCTCACACACTATATGCCTTTGTATTTCCCATCATCAGGTTCCCTAAGCATGTGTTGTCTTAAACCAACTTGGTCAGGCTTAGCTAAGCTCTTTCCTGCTGACATTTGGCTGTGAAGATTGATCCCGCTCTTATATAAAACTAATGCCCTCCTGAAACAAATCTATCTCTCTAGTTAACATGTGATATGTTTACCCGAGTTTACCAGTCAATCAAACTTATTGTAAGATGTCACAGCAAGTGTAGTGGCCCCCATTTCAACAATTAAATAATTGACATATTAAGAGGAGACCCTGAGGAGACCCAGGACACGATAGAGAGACAGTCTCTCTGCTTAGACTGCTGCCCCCCGCAACCCGGCCCCGGATAAGTAGTTTGAAGATGGATGGATGGATGGATGGATGGGTGGATGGGTGGATGGATGAGTGGATAGATGGGTGGGTGGGTGGTTCGGTGGATGGATGGATGGATGGATAGATAGATGGATAGATGGATGGATGGATGGATAGATGGATGGATGGATGGATGGATGGATGGATGGATGGGTGGATGGATGGATGGATGGATGGATGGATGGATGGGTGGGTGGATGGGTGGGTGGGTGGATGGATGGGTGGATGGATGGATGGATGGATGGGTGGGTGGATGGATGGATGGATGGATGGATGGATGGATAGATAGATGGATGGATGGATAGATGGATGGATGGATGGATGGGTGGATGGATGGATGGATGGATGGATGGATGGGTGGATGGATGGGTGGGTGGATGGATGGGTGGATGGATGGATGGATGGGTGGATGGATGGGTGGGTGGATGGATGGATGGATAGGTGGGTGGGTGGGTGGATGGATGAGTGGATAGATGGGTGGGTGGGTGGTTCGGTGGATGGATGGATGGATGGGTGGATGGATGGATGGATGGATGGATGGGTGGATGGATGAGTGGATAGATGGGTGGGTGGGTGGTTCGGTGGATGGATGGATGGATAGATAGATGGATAGATGGATGGATGGATGGATGGATGGATGGATGGATGGATGGATGGATGGATGGATGGATGGGTGGATGGATGAGTGGATAGATGGGTGGGTGGGTGGTTCGGTGGATGGATGGATGGATGGATGGGTGGGTGGATGGATGGATGGATGGATGGATAGATAGATGGATGGATGGATAGATGGGTGGATGGATGGATGGATGGATGGATGGATGGATGGATGGATGGGTGGATGGATGGGTGGGTGGATGGATGGATGGGTGGATGGATGGATGGATGGGTGGATGGATGGGTGGGTGGATGGATGGATGGATAGGTGGGTGGGTGGGTGGATGGTTGGGTGGGTGGGTGGATGGATGGATGGATGGGTGGATGGGTGGGTGGGTGGGTGGGTGGATGGATGGATGGATGGATGGATGGATGGGTGGATGGGTGGGGTTGGATGGTGGACAGGTTAAGATGTATCTGTGAATTTCCTGCCAAAAGAAAAGTCAAGCCAGGTCATTAATGATACAAAAACTGCAGCTTTTCAGTGTCTCAGGATTAAATCACTTTTTATCTAAATCATTTTCAGCATTAAATTGATTATATTACCTCAGAGGACTTTCCAGTGCAGGTCAGGTCACTGTATCTGTGTTAAACACATAAAAATCCTATTGACAATGACCTCCTTTCCACAGATCATACTGCTCTGCTAGCCATTTGTAAACAAGAAATTTAGAGCACAGAATGAAAAGGACAGATAAATAATTCATAAGCACTGCTCCATTACTAAGCACTTTCTAATGCTGTTTGTGGGAGAAGCCCAGTCACAGACCAGCCTGATGACTAAGGCCTTTTGAGCCATGGGAGGGTCCTTTAGTAAAGGCTAAGCTGCATCATTTCACAGAGTAATGGGGTGAGGCACAGCTTAGAAAATGATACAGTTTCCTTTCAGCCCTCTCATCCACGTATCTATGTGGATGGAGCCATTTCAGGTCGAATAAAATTGAAACTGAAACTGGACTGAGAGCATAGTCAGTCAGCAGGTTGGCAGTAACAGCATATTTTATGGTAATGATGCATCTAATTATCCCCAACTAGTCTGGTCACACATGCAGAGTCAGAGACAAGAGACTAGAACAAGAGTAACCAGTTCATTCACTAACACTGCTCTGATATAACATACAAGATAACAGGTGGGAGGGCCTTTCTGTGTGGAGTTTGCACGTTCTCCCTGTGCCTGTGGCTTCCTCCCACAGTCTAAAGGCGTGCTTAGATTAATTGGCCACTCTAAATTGCCTGTAGGTGTGAGTGTGAGTGGTTGTCTGTCTGTATGTTGCCCTGCGATGGACTGGTGACCTGTCCAGGGTGTACCCTGCTTCTCACCCATAGATAGGTGGGATAGGCTCCAGCCCCCCACAATGATGCATGGATGGATGGATGGATGACAGGTGGGAAAAAGAAACCCTCCTCCATCCTGATGACATATCAAAGGTCTTATGCTCTTAAGTCTTTACTACAGAACACACTGAAACACACACACACAAGAAGTGGGGTCAAAGTATAAAATTATACTACTTGAATGCTTATGCTACGTTGTACTCCATCTGCTACTGCTTGACTCCAGGAAAGGCCTGGTGAGGGTATGATAATATAAACAATCGTGAGAAATTGGTCAAAATCTATTTCAAGGAAAAAAATGAATGTATCCAGAAACAGGTGTGTTTTTCTTGTATTATCATTACGACTATACTTTATTCTCTTGAAGCAGCAAAAAATAAATACTATCTTGTATTATAACTGTTATAAACAATAATAATAGCATAATAAGCACTAAATACTAATGATCTTTTTCCATATGATGACTGCCATTTTTGTGACATTATCAAAAGTGGAACACATCTTCTAGTAGATGGAACATTTGTTATGTGAGCTGTGGGTCTTATTAAGGGTTGCACATGGATTGATTCAGCTTTTTTTTTGCTAATTAACTTATAGGCCCCGTTCACACTGAGAAAGTCATTCCAGCTAGAGTAGGATTGAGCCCAGACAGCCTTTAAGCTGGATGCGTTCAGACCTATTTTCAAATCTGGCTAGCACACAGTTGTGTCCGCACTCAATCCGGCTTCATCCAGCGTGTTTGCTGTTCTCCAAACCACTAGGTGGCGCCTCGTAATATGGCTAATAATGTGGCAAGCCGGATTCGCTAGCCACATTTGCGTTCACACCTGAGCCACATTTGAGCCAATCCTGCTAGATCCACCTCTCGAGGGTGGATCTAGCCGGCTTGAAATCAAACTGGATTCAGCTGGATTGGAGGTGTTCACACTCGGAAAAAAACACATCTGGATTGATCTGGATGCGGCCAAATCCTGCTTAAGCCACATTTTTTTCCCCCAGTGTGAACGGGGCCTTAGAAAACAGCAGCTTTGGGCTTAGTGACCCCCCAATGCAAAGCGGAGAACCTGTTAAACTGACTTTTTGTGCGTTTTGTTGTGTTGTGTTTAAGGTGGTAGGAAATCCGAGTTCTCACTCACATCACGCCAAGGACATGACATTGTTTCCATCAGGCTGCTGCTTCATCCTCTCTTCTTCGCTCCAGAAGCTGCCGGGGAGGGGGGGGGGGGGTGGCTTCAATGCACGTGCGTGTCTCTGTCCGTGGCTGCGATTGGCTGAGACGCGCCTCCGGGTCCCGCCCCTTCCACCTGACGTCACCGCGGCAGTGTCAGCGGAGGTCTGCAGAGCAGGACGGAGCGCGCCGCACTGCACACTGACGAGCCTGAACGGGGCGAGGCGGCGACGACGGCGGCAGCGGTCCTAACGTGGCCCTCCATCCATCATCGCTATGGGAATTACCAGAGCTCTCTCTGTAAACCAGCCCCTTATCCCGTGCTGCCGTCTGAACCCGGTTCACCTGGAGACACAGACTATAAAACGCTGCAGTTGAGACTGTCGCTGCTCCAGCTTCTCTTTCTCTCTCTCTCTCTCTCCTCCGGTTAAACTGAGGAGGAGGATGAAGGTGATGAGGACGAGAAACATCTAAGAGATGAGAAGTGTTTCTCAAGCAGACAACTTGGACCAGGACCTTAAATCGAGCCTCATCTGTCTTTTGTAAACCAGGACCATGCCTGCCATGTGTGTGTCCGCAGTGGTGAGTATACATCCCATGTTCATTCACCTCTGCGTGCGTGTTTTTATTCTTTATTCCAACCAGCAGGTTCTCCACTTAAAGGGCCAGTGCATGTTTTTTCTGTCTCTGACTTAACTTATCCAAATGTCATCTACAAGTTTGACCATTAAATACAACTCAAATATTTTGAAGCAAATATTTAAAATCTGACCAGGGTGTCATTAGTTCCGTGGTGGGTGAATGAAACAAAAGAGTCTCTAATGGAAGGATGGAGACAGCAAAAGCACTCAGCAGTCCATTGTTTGCCCCCTTTGTCAGTCAGTGGAGTTTTATCTCTTTGTCACAACAAAGATTTAACATAGTTATTGTAAACATAAACAAGTAAACAAAGATTTTGTATATAAAAAAGACAGTTTAAAGGGATATTCTGTACACTTGTGATTCTATTTTTATTAAATAACGAGTATATTTTAATCAAGTGTCCAGAAGGCACTTGTGTTTCCATGCCTGTGATGTGTTTAAGTTGTGTGTAGCTGCCAGTTTAGCCACTCAGACCAGGCTCTTCTTTTGTCTCAGCTGCAGCTGAGCAAACAAAGAGTGAAGTCTGTCTCTCCTGTGACCATCAGGTTTATTTTATATCACACGTTTGTGATTTAACAAACTGTTTTAAAAACAACAACTGAAGAAAATTAAGATAACAGAGTAACATCTGCTGTCATTGTAATTTACCAGCCAAGTCTCACACCACACTGTGTTGTAGCTAAGCTGCTCCACAACAATGAGCACAATATTTTCAAAATAAAAGCACTGATAAATGTGAGTCGCCTACATTTTGCAGCGGTTGTTACCAGTTGTTGTGTTGCAAAAATTGTGAGAAATTTCAAAAAATAATGGCACCATCTTGCCGTAGTCTCCTGGGCGAAGGGCCCCAGAGTGTGATGAAGTTCACTGCAGTTCTGTGGAACTGGCAAATGTAGATGGTTGTTTGACTTCTACAAACCACTGTAGAGCTTTTATTTTGAAAAAAAAAAGTTTTCTGAGATGAATATATGTAAAAATAATTTCTTTCAATTCAATTATTGACCACGGAACACGGGAGTGTACACACCCTGCTAGCCTAAAATGGCCCTTCAGTGATTGTAAGGTACATTTTTGCGACCTGAAAAGCTATAAAATCGTAGCATATGTGTCAATTTTCCTCTTATCTCTTGTTGTATTCAGCTAAACCAACCACACCAACAACATTTAGACGTCTTGCCTTTTAACAACAAAGCAACACAAGCCAACAGAAACCACTGTTTGTTTCCGCTTGAGCTCAGTTCCTCCCACTATGCTACATTCTTCAGTCATTAGCAGGAAACTAAAAAAACCCTCCATGCAAATAATCACTGCTGGCTATTGTCAGAGATGAATTCAGCACCACTGAATCCAAACAGTCTCCTCCTGTCCGCTGAAACGAGCTGGATGACCCAGGGACACACAGCAACAGGTGCTGGCTGTGTGTTGGTGGAAGTGAATAAGTGTGTGTGTGTGTGTGTGTTGTCTGCCAGTGTGTGTACATGTCTTGTTTGTGTGTGTGTGTGTGTACATACAGTAAACGGGCAGGGCTCTGCTTTAATTGGATAGTAATTACAGCTTAATTTATTTCTGCTACAATCATCCCACCCATGTGTGCATATACCTCATTATGTAACACGTGTTTCAACACACACACACACACACAGCATCCTAAACAGTAGCTTGATTGTTTCCTCTCCGTGCACAGTTAATGAAGTCATTCCTGAGACCTGCACATTCTACAAAAGAACAACAACACTCAGACTCCACAGCAGCGGTACTGTGACACAGGTGTGTGTGTGTGTGTGTGTGTGTGTGTTGTACATATTAAGTTTCTGGTGGAAGGGCTCATTTGTCTGTTGTGAAATAGTCAAGAGTCTCAGATGCTTTGTGCTCCCAGCTAAACTGTGACCCGTTTGAACTATTGAGTATAGTATTACTCGCTATTTTGAGTGCACGTGTGTGCACAGTGTCAAGTGTGGCAATCCTCAGTAGAATAAAAAAAACATGTTAACTTAACTTAAAATAACAACAGGAAGGAGGAGGCTGCAGCTGTTCAATTGTTACCTGTCTGTTTATTATTATTAAGTGTTTATTTGTCACCATATTTCACATTTCGAGCACTCTGCAAGTAAATGCTCAGTGTGTGGTGTACAGTACGGTTTGATGTGTAAGAAATAATGCAGCTTCTGCACCTAAATGCTGAAAGATGGTGACCAAGCGATTCTTTCAGTGAGCGCCCCATTAGTTAAATTACAACATCAAGCTTTAAAGTAGCCAAGGGTCTGTCATTTCTGTGCTTAGAGCTGCAGTGTCCATCACACAAAATCAGTGGTGGAAAGTAACTAAGTATTTGTACTTCGTTACTGTACTTAAGTACATTTTTATGTATTTAGTCTTTACTTAAGTAAAAATAATAGTGCATACTTTATACTTTTACTCCATTACATGTTGCAGCTGTTATCTGTACTTTCTACTCCACTACATTTCTACAATGTCTGTAGTTACAAGTACATTTATGACAGTTCATACAGCTGAGCTGGACTGATGTGAGGTCAGACTCTGCATGAAGGTGGTGTCACGCTGCCAGCTGTGTTTCTATAATGAGCCTCAGTCATGATGCTGCTAGCTGATAGCTGCTGTCTGCTACCACAAATCCATCCATTAATGTCTGATTAACATGAATCATAACATGAATCTACAGCAGGGATACTGACACAGTAAAAATGCTGAATGCCTGTTTGTTATCAGCAGCCTCTCTGTTCACTTGATGCCCACAGCCTGCCTCATGACACACAGACCTGTTCATAGCTGCTTCTGGACTGAACATGTACATTAACTACACATGCTCCATTTTAATTTGAGATGATTTCTTTGATTATTTTAACCTGTTCAGATCCTTTGCAATGGAAATCAATAATATATATTCAGTGTGTGAGTACTTTTACTTTTAATACTTTAAGTACATTTAAAAGTACTTAAGACTTTTACTTAAATAGGATTGTTGATGTAGCACTTCTACTTTTACTTGAGTATATATTTTGCTGGGTATTTGTAGTTTTACTGAAGTACCTAGCTTCAGTACTTCCTCCACCACTGCACAAAATGGACCATTAATAAGCGTGAAAGAAGACATGATCAGTGCATCAATATTTTAAAAGGTTGTGCAACAGGTACTGCCTCACCCCGTGTTACACCAACATACTGCATTCACACACACACACATGATCACATCTATCACATGCCAGAAATATTCAGACAAACAAAACAAGGAAGTGAAAGAGGCGGTTCAGGTTCAGCCATCTGTCACATCGTAAAGGTCCGACCTATCACCTCTCTGCATCTGCTGTGAGCAGACTGACACCTGGGTGTGTCACTGCTGGAAGGCCTACACAGGAGGAGGTAGAATTACAGGGTGTTCTGCGCAGGGAGGCAGAAAGTCAGGGTGGTTGAGAGGTGGTTTGTTTTTTGTTTTTTTCATTGAGCGTGTGTGTGTGTGTGTGTGTTCAACAGGAACCTGCTCTGCAGCGGTGGTGCAGTGGTGCCACACCGTTTGCCTGTATGATGTAAACAAGAGTGAACTGCCAGAGTGACGACTCCACCCTTCACATCTCTCTTTGTTTGTGAAGCCTGTGTGGTCACCAACTGCTATTTTGCTTTTGAGGCTTAGAAAGGCCGGCTGTGAAGCGAGGACTGATGAGAACTGCAGTGCACAGGCAGCAGGACGTGAATAGAAATATGCCCGCTCTTGTGTCGGGCTATCTGATGTCATTTTTAGGCAGTGCAGGTAGATGAGGAGAAAGCTGGCATAACAAGAGGAGAGCTGACAGAAACTCATTCATGCACTGCTGATCTGCAGAGGTGGCTCAGAAGACACTCCTGGCAGTGTCTGTCTGCTGTGTGTGTGTGTGTGTGTGCACAGACAGTTTAGCCTACTGGTTTTCGTGCCGGTTTTGTCTATGCTTATTGTTGACCACAGAGACGCACAGATCCGAATGTGAGTCTGTGTTTTTGTTGCCATTCGCTGCTGCACTGCCTACCTGACATGCTGAACAGCAGCCGTCGCAGTAATTATCTTCATTGGCTTAAAAGCGTAGCTGCAGACAGAGCCGGGCCAGCTGAGGTCAGTCTGCTCCTCCAACAGCTTTATCACTGAGATAAAGCTGTTGAAGAGAAGTGCACTAAATAATATCAGTTGTTTAGATTTTCATGTAGAGAGGTGCTGAAAACAGCTGATAAAGAAATAATAATAATAATAATAATAATGTGTTTAATTCAATTTTAGGTCAGCTTCATAAGGAGATTTATTGAAATCCGATTGAACTGCAAGTGTGTGTGCTCAGATTTTTCACTCACATTTTGTCACTGTGGCCTCAGTTTTCACTGCAACATAAAGTCCTGCACCTCTGTGGAATCTATGCAGCTATGACGTCATAAATCATACAAACGAAATGTGAATTTTTTTGATTATTCCGGAAAAATAATTCAGTTTATTTGTAGCACACAGGCACAAAAGTTCTTCTAGAACCACACATTCCAGAGCTTTCTGCTATTTGGATGTTTACTTTACTTAAATGTAGGAAGCCTGCACATCAACCAAAAACTTGCAGATTTTTTTTATGTTGTGTGCTGTTTACAAAAATCATGTTGGCCTGGTTGCATTAAAGGTAGGGTAGGAGATTATGAAAACTCAGTGAGAGTCAGCCAGATTTGGAAAGTAAACACACGCCCCTTTCTCTCGGAGCTCACCCCGAAGCCACGCCTCCCAATCACATGGACGCGCATTACCTGAAGACGAGCTGCGGTCTGTGACTTCGGCCATCATGCACGTACCTCTCTGGTGCACGCAGAGCAGGAAGAGAGTGATAACCAGCCAATACTCCGCGCAGGGTCCATCCGGAGGATTGGCTGATGTTTTTAGCATTTTATAGCTTCCACAGATGATTCATATTCTTCGTTTTAATGCGAAACTGCCGAACTAATTGGTTGCTATCGGATTGTAAAGAGAAGTTACACTAATTTAACAAAAAGTGCATCAGAATGAAATCTCCTACCCTACCTTTAAGCAGTGCAAAATATTTAGTTTTTTACAGAATGTTTTTTCTGCAAAGAGTTTATTTTTCACATTTTTTCACATTTTCTAATGAGATAAAATGTCAAATAAAGTGTGATATTACGCCACACATGATGCATTCAAACACCACTAACACAGTGTTACACTGGAAAAATCTACTATTCTGAAGTGATATCAGGCCAGTTTTGTTTGTCCATCAACATAAAAACCATTTTCCTTTACCTCCATGTGTACAAACAAGAAGAACAGGTCACCGGAGGGATCATCCAGTCACTGTGTCCCATACCAAGCTAAATGCTCCCACTTACTGCTTCCATTTCGATGTGAATGAATTCATTGATGTTACTGACGCAAGTTATGAGCAACATGTGTAGAGCATGATTATGGATGAGTTTTTTGGCGTGAACACAAAGAGCTGAATGGGCGGTGAGGTGAAAGGCTAACGGAGCCGTAGAAGAATGGACACTTTATCCTTTATGGTGAAATTTATTCTTCATCCTTTTGTTACAAGAAGTTTGTTTTTGTACCCCTCCAAATAATTACAATACATCTAAACACAATGCATGGATTCATACACGTGTTCGGTTTAAAGGGCCCCTCTAAACCGGTGCTTCCGGTTCAGTGGAAGATTTGGATCTGTGCTGACGGTTGACAAACATTCACATGCGTCATCAGCTAAATTCTCCCCTCAGTGCATCACTTCAAACCCACCAGCCCCGTTAGTTCTACACACACACAGCCGATCTGATAATCTCACATTAAGCACACACAGACTGCAAGAACACACATTTAAAAAACACACATTTTCACACATAAATCCACATTTAGCCCGTTTGCTCTCCATCCATGTCTGCGTGTGTCTCTGTCTCTCTGTTGTGACACAGTAGCAGCTGATGCTTCATGAAGTTAGAGGTCACACTTTGCTCCGAGCCGCAACTGATCAAGCCTCGACTCGACGTGATCACTTTGGTTGACATTATATTTGCTGTGACAGCTCCGAGTCTGCAGAGAATCAGGGTGAAGTGTTTAGTGGGAGTTCTGCTCTGTTCAAAGTGTAATTTTAGGCTCCTTAGGCACAGACACAGGGGCCCAAAAAGGAATGGATTCCTAGACAGATGAAAAATGACACACTGGTCCAATTACGTGGTTTCAGAGTCGATCGGAATCGGACGTTACCTCCCGATCATAGATGTATTAGGGCTGTCAATGACTCTCTGGTGTTGTTGTCTAGGGGTATGATTGTTGCTTTGGGTGCAAGGGGGTCCTGGGTTCAATATTTCCTTTTTAAAAATTTCCTAGTTTGGGGAGGGATGCAGTATTTAGAATCTGCGGCAATGCGCTTTAGGCAGTTTGAAGTATTGTGCCTGTGGAAATTGGTGCGGCGGCGAGCACTCCTCTCGGGACACACACACACAGAGTTTTGCTTATGCAAAAAGAAACGCAAGTAGTAACAGTTTATAGGTTTGAAGAGGCGAGAAAATGCCCTGTGACAGCGCCAAGACGCAGGACAGCACAGCCAAGATAGCACAAATGAGTGTCCTGCCATTCGCCTTTGTAGAGAACCCTAAAAGTATCGGATCGGGACTTGGTATTGGTAAATCAAAGGACTCTGACTCAAGGGCAAAAAAACCTGATCGGGACATCCTGTAGTTACTGTAATGATCCTCTTGCTTTAAGTTGTATTTAACAGGATCAATGAGAAGCCTTTAACAAAATTGGACGTATGAAATCTTCCCGAGTAAACTGAACATCCATCCATCCATCCATTCTCCTAACCTGCTTTGTTGTGTACTACATGGTCCATGGGCCGGAGCCCATCTCTGCTGTCAATGGGAGATGGTCAGGTCAATAGACAGTCTATCACAGAGCTAACACAGAGAGACAAACACCTGTCACACCTGTTTCTAATGACATTACCAAAAGGTTGTCCTCATGCCACAATATTAGAGTCATATGGAGGTATAATGTACAGTGAATCGACAGGGTGTAGGCATGTCATGTATTCCTTAGTGCGTCACAGCATAACTAACTCAAATGTTCACAATAATAATTAAACTACTGTAACAATGTTTGACAAAAACACATGAACTTGGGTTCAGATTTTCTTTCAGCCAGTGGATCAGTTACAGCAGGCTAGCGAGGTTAGTCTGGAAATCTGTGCCAGTTGAATTCATTTAGCCTTCCTTCAGCCAGAATCCGGTTAAGGGGCATGTGAGCTTATGCTTCAGTGTATATATGGTGGGAGGGAGTGCTTCATTATTCAGACATTACAGCAGTGACTTAGCATTCAGTGATCCCACTGGGTACAATGCACTAATATTACACTGAGTCGGATAGTGACTCAGTGTGTGTGTGTGTGTTTAAACCTAGACATGTGTGGGTTATTCCTCTAAACCCAGTGAGCTGTCGGCTTCCCAGCAGAGGAGGGGGGGGGGGCTGAGTAAAGGAAAGTTCGTGTGTTGAGTCTCATAAATTGTCAGCCGTTGTTTAAATTAACTGGATTTGACACTAAACTTAGGAGGGACAGGATGAGTCGGTGAACTAGAAGCAGTTTTATCCAGTGGGAGACAAAAAGGCAGTGTGAGGTGTCTTATGGATTCCATGTATCTGGACACTCTTGTGTTTTCCTGTCTGACCAAAATTATTCAATGAGAAACTGGGTGACAACGTTGTCTGAATGAGCAAGGCTTACTCACTCAAGTTAAAGCAAGTTCATTTGTGACTGTGTGCAAAACCAGCTGTCCCCTTTTTTTCTGTCGGTCCATCTGTCTGCCCATCCATCCATCTGTTCACTGTTCATCCAGTGTCACCTACATTTGAGTTTTATCCTCATGCAAGACAGCCAGCTTGTCTTTTTACGCTCTCCATAGGATGTGATGCAACCCTCCCAAGTGTCTGGTGGCCTGTGGCGGTCTTAGGGGGGTCAACATAGACTTAAATATTTTGACAATTCTTCCCTCTCCTGTCCTCTCAGCTCTTATGCACAGTTGTGGCTGACATCTCTGCCCGGGTTATGACCACGTCCAGCCCAGATGACCAGCCCGTCCTGTCTCCTCGCCACTATCAGCACACCGACCGAGACTCGGGGACCCAGCTGGTCTGCGACAAGTGCCCGGCAGGCACCTACGTCTCCGTCCACTGCTCTCCGACAGCCGTGAGAGAGTGCAGCCCCTGCCCAGAAGGGACCTTCACACGGGGCGAGAACGGGGTCCAGCAGTGCCATCGCTGCCAGGATCGGTGTCCTGCTGGCTTTATGGAGAAAGCGGCCTGCACGCCCATCCAAGACCGCGTCTGCACATGCCCACCCAACAGCTTCTTGTCAGGAGACGAGTGTAGACCTTATTCACTGTGTCCTCCTGGGAGCAGGGTGAAAAAGCGGGGCGGTGAAGCAGAGGACGTGACCTGTAAGCCGTGCAACAAGGGGACGTTTTCAGATGTGGAATCGAACACACTAAAGTGCAGAGATCACACGGACTGCCAAGCTCAGGGGCTGGTGCTGCTCACACCAGGGACTAGAGTGACAGATAATGTCTGTGGGCCTCCTGCTACTGTCCCATCATCTGTCTCCACAGCCACTCCACTGGGCCCTGAACTGGCTGTGCTGGTAGAGGAACCCATGATTTCCTCAACCTCTCCGTCATCACTGACCGGACATGCACATCAAGGTGAGATTGGAATCTAAGAACCAGAAAAACCTCATTCAGCTTCACACAGCTCACAGTACGCACGCAGGCTTTCCATGATATAGTCTACATGTTAGTACAGGTTGATTGAATATTACAAACATTTGATCCAAGCTAAGTTAAGCTAAGTTATGGCTAGCTGGCTAATTGCCCTACCTTAAAACATCATTCATTGTCACATCATTGTCACTTCCTTTGGATGTTTGTGGAAATCCACCCACAGGTCAAAGGTCATGTTATACATATTAGCAAAAGTAAGCTGAATACCTTTAAATAATTACACAATAATGTTGCATGTTACTTGAAATGCTGTTTTACCTCTCTATGTATAGCAGCTGGAATAATATTGCAGTCTATGTAAACATTAATGTCCTCCATGTTTTTTTTTTTTACTGTGGGAATTCCTTAAAGGAAGCACATTTGTAGGCATGGAAACAAACTGGTGGCTTCTCCCATACCGCAGGAATGTTGCTGTTTGTGAACAGAGGGAGTTATGGGTATTTCTATCTTCTTCCTCCGCCATCCCTTTTCTCTTTAACTCAGAGAGTCTAAAGAATCCCTCCCGTTCTCTTTTGTTTCACCTCTGTGTCCACCTCCCTCGCCATCACTTTTAACTGTTTTTACGTCAGACTTGACTGACCGTCATTTCTCAGAATCAACCATCCACAGCTGCACACACACACACACACAGACGCCCCCCCCCCCCACACCAATAACACTGTCACTGCTGTTTGTGTTGGCATGAGATCGATGGCTTCTCAGCCAGTTCATTTGACCCTGTCTGTGCTGTAAGAGGGTGGGTGGGGGTGTTACATACTCATGGCTGTTGTTTTTCATCTGTCTCTTACTGTCAGCATAAAATAAGGAGGCTGGCTGTATTCTGGGAAGTAAATTTGGGAAGTTGTAGTCTGTTCATGGACTCTACAAGTGTGACTTAATATTATGGGAATACATCTTTAACGTGTACTCTCTGTTTAGATTACAGTTTACAGATCGTACTGCTTCTAGTGACCAAAACTTACGTTTTATGGGCCAGCAACAGATTTTGATATTATCATGACATGAAATCAACATTAAATATCAGCCATTGCTTGCCGTGTATTTATCACTGTTGCTCAGAAGCTGAGGACCGTCCTGACAGTTGAGGGGTGGTGCAGACTTCTGTTGAGTACATGTGTTAAACAGGTCTTAGTGCCAGCCAAAATATCAGCCTAAAGTAAGAGATTAGTCCTCCACCTGTGTACCTGTCTGCCGATAAGAGGATGAGAGGGATTAACACATGAAAGTGACGATCCCTAAAAACATTCAGCAGCTCATTTATGATTATACAACAGCAATCCCATTAGCAGCAGGACAACAGGAACAGAGTGAGCAGCAGGAAGGTGTCAGCAGCTGCATCGATAATCAATGGCGGTAAATGACGCACTAACATCGACTGGCCATTAAATTGTCCCATGACTGAAAAAAAAACCTTACCCCTGCTGTCAGAGGGCACATTTTTTTCCCATTTAGTGATATTTGTTTGGCTGTTGAGCCCAAATTGTGAAAATTCACACAACTTTAATTAAAGTCCAATTAGACCTGCGCTATATTAAAGAAGGAGAAGACTGTGGGGTCGCAATTTAAAGGTCATCTGCAGCAATATTAGGAGGTGGGGAACAGCTGGGCCAGAGTTCAACTGTTGAAGGAGGTGAGAGAGATTAATGAGATGTCTGTAGTTCAGGGAACACACTGTGTTTTCATAGATGATTTACATGTTGATCAATGCAACCACACTATAGTCACTTTACTATGTCCTGTCGACCACTGACATGACTCCAATTGATTATTTAAAATCTGACAAGCGCATGCAGGCATGGACTGTTAAGATACCTTATAGTGCCTAGCACCAAGGCACCTACCGATTTTATGAGCACATCTTAACCTAATGCGTTTCCTTCCTTGTTTCTTGGCTGTAAAAGAAGAAGCACAAAGGATTCAGGATGAAGTATTTAACACTGCTTTAACAAGAGACGAACAGAAATGTGGAGTCTCCAGCGTTACAGGTGGAAGCGTCAAGTGTGTGAGCATTGTCCACTTAAAAGTTGCAGCAGTTCCTCCCTTTTCCATATGAAGACCAAACCCATCTTAGTGTCTAAAAAGGTCTAACGGCTCCTGTGCATTTGCAACCTTGTTACACGTCTATCAGGTGGAATTTCGAAAGGCAAAAATGGCAGTTGTATTGGTTCTTCATCAGTTGTGACTGTTGTCATTATGCTTCAAGAATACTCAGAAGAGAAGATTGAAGCAAGGCGTCTTGTAGAGATTTCTTGAAGACGTTTCGTTGCTCATCCAAGCAGCTTCATCAGTTCTAAATGTTTGGTGAGGAAACATGTTTCCCCACGTCCTCAAGAAAACTTTACAAGTCCAGACGCCTTGCTTCAATCTTCTTTACGAATTATGACCTGGATGACTGAGAATCTTCAACATAGTTCGGAGTACACTTGACTACCCAGGCAGTGAGGTCAGCAAGGGAAAACAGATGAGCGAAAGCAGAAGGAGGTTACTCCTTGTTCTGCTTGTGTGCCAGATTGCTTGCGTGGATTAAAGAGTTAGGATTCCCTCCCCTGATGCCTTCTGTTTTCATTGTCTTGGTTGAGCAAATCTCCCAAGTGAGTGAGTTTAATTCCCCCTTGCTCAGCCTCTCTGTTGTTTGTTTAATAGTTTCTTTGCTCATCTCTGTTCCTCTTGCTGTCTTTGTCTCTCATCTCAGGCACTTACAGCCAGTCAGCAGCCATTCAACTGAGGGAAACCCTGGATGGGGATAACCTCAGAGCAGAACTCCTCTCTGATTCAGACACTCCCATCCCATTAAATCCTGATCCCACACGGACTACATCGCCCCTAGCTCACAAGCAACCCATGGATCAAGATCAACAAAGGGGGCAACCCGATTCTGACCCTATTGCAGGGCCTAACAAGCGGGCGATGGAGGGTCTGGATGGTGGTGTAGTCAGGGCAGGAGCAGGTGTCAGCAAGGTAGCTGGACAGGTGAACGGGGGTGGGGTCTCCAACTACTACAGGCCAACTCGCAGAGGGTCTCCAAGGCCAACCATCCATAATCATTTTGACATCAACGAGCACCTGCCCTGGATGATCGTGCTGCTGCTGCTGTTGGTGCTGGTGGTGATTGTGGTGTGCAGCGTGAAGCGGAGCTCTCGGGTCTTGAAGAAGGGCCCGATGCAGGATCCCAGCAGCATCATGGAGAAGGCAATTCAGAAGAAACCATCTGCACCTCCGACCCAAGTCAGAGAGAAGTGGATCTACTACTCCAATGGACAAGGTAAGCCTTCTGCATCTTTGGCCTGTATGTATCTCTCCTCATTGTTTCAGGTTGCTAATGAAAATATTTCTTAAACCAGTGGTACTCCTTCAAGCTTGTTACATACTCCATGAAAACAGAGACATTTGTTCATTTTCTGGAGATGGCAAGAACAAAGTTTGTTTCAGCCAAGACAGCCCATACTTCACGAGGAACATGTGTGCAGAACTCTTCATATGGCCCTCCCACTGGTCATTGCACACACGCACGCACACACACACACACACAAACAGGTTTTGAAGACGAAACAGCGTTTTAGGTGAACATGTTTGAAGCAGAGGAGGAGGAAGATGTTGCCATTATTCAGGATTTTACAGTTTTTCTTGTTTGCCCAAATATCTGTTTACCTGAATGAGGGATGATATTGAGGGATATTGATCTGGTAATGTTCAGGGAGGTGGGCACAGTAGGTCTGGCTGACAGTATTGTTTGACCTGTGTGGATTTTGTTCACCTAAAGAAGCTTTTCCACCTCTCCACATTACCCATGCCCACTCAAACAATTGTTCTCGACCACAACCAAGAAAAACGTTCTTCCCAGACGATGTGGCGAGATCAAGCTGTATTTATTTATTTTTTGGATTACCCGAACCTGTGGTCTGGCGTGTCACATACTACATTGGTATTCATTGACAGCTGCTTCTCCAGTTAGAAAACCGAACATTCAAAAGACTAAGAATGGATGTGAGCATAACATGTTAGCGAGAACTAGAATCAACACGGTGTCAGGTGGGGAATACAGTGTGTTTTGTTTGTTTGTCACACCCGATGTTGTTGTTGTTAGCTACTGTTAGCAAGGCCAGTTAAGGCCATGTCCGTGGCTGAGAAATGAAACCAACACTAAACACTGCAGTTCCTTGCGTGGCCACTTGAGGCTGGCTCCTAAAGTGAGCCAATCTCCACAGACTTCCATGTTACAGTGTCCAACTTTCCAGCAGAAATAAACACGTTTATAGCTTATGTGATCATTTCTGCTCATTGATGTGACATTTGGCAGGCAGCCATCACAGCTTTAATTGTGCTCCACCTCTTTGCCCATATTTGAACTGTAAAGGTTAGAGGGCTCTGTTGCTGCTAAGATGGCTCTATAGAAAGTTCATCTATCTACATACATACATATATACAGAGTGTTCCATGACAGCAAATGTTATGTAAAATGTTTTTTATTGACAGTCTTGCTACGGTGTGTTTACAACCTTACAATCGGGTTCTTCATTCTGTTCATCTGCATCTAACATGGTAGGTCTCGTGCCTCTTATTAGATGTCCCAGCCTGGCATCAGGACATGCATTAGTTCCACTCCTGAGGCATGAAGAACCAGCTGTTCATGTGCACTGCTGGTATTGAAATCAAATCAATCCTACCCTGGAGCACATGCATGGAGGGCAGTGGTTACACAAGCAAGGACATGACCCCGCTGTAGTACCACCTTGCTCTCACTAACCACCTTCCACCACTCGGGTCACCTTACAGCCCTCACTTCTCCAATTTCCTCTCCGTTCCTCATCCCTCTCCTCCATTTTGCTCATTTCCCCCTTCGTTCTTTCCTCCACTGTAAACCTGCCTGTGTGTGTGTGTGTGTGCCTCTTATTACACTCTTTGTTTTCTTTATGTATTATTTCCTGTCAACTCTCACCAGACTCTCTGCATTACTCCCCCTCCTCCTATCACAACTTGTCTTTGTTTCTCCTGTCTGTTGACACTGCGTGTATCAACAGGTGGGGGACATATTTCTCTACAGCTGAGCTCTCCATTTCACTCTGACAGAGAGAAAGGCCCAAACTCAGGGGACACCTCCTGCCTGAGACACTCAAGTCTCCACTTTGAAACAGTGTGTGTGTGTGTGCTGTGATAAAGCTGAGCCATCCTCTCTCAGCTCCCTCTGTGACTGACCACAGAGAACTGGAATAATCTGGTTTCAGCTGCATCAGGGTTGTTGTTTGGTTGGCAAGGCACATTAGTGGGTCAATCGTTTCTCTTACAGGGCGACAAAGAGATATATAGAGAGGAGGAAATGAAGAGAGTGAGATGGTGTGTGTGGAAGGAAGGAAGAGGGGGTTGCAGGTTTGACATAGGAAGTGTTGTACTGTTGTTGACTAACCACACTGGGCTTTCCCTGCCGTTACCTAGCAGCCCCTGTTAGCCCAGATACTTAGGATGCTTGATAGAGAGATACTGAGCTAATAGAGAAACATTTTAAGCAGCTTCTTAGTGGATAATGTGCATTTGATACTTTGTTTTAGTGTCATCTTTTTTTATGAAAATGGACAAAGTCTGCCATCTGTAGTTTTTAAGTCATCTGGACTCTGTTGGATGCAGGTTCTAGGGGCCGGTAGTAGGTCTCTGTATGCATTTGGATTCAGAGAAATGAAGCGTGTGACACAGGCAGAGTGGCGACTAGGCTAGTATCAACAACTCACTTCAAAGAAAAAGGGGATGGCTAGAAGACCGTTACTTTCACACTAAGGTCGCAGTACAAAGCTGCACCACGCTTTGAACAAAGCTGGTGTAACATTGTCGCACACTCTGAGTTGTATCTGATCTTTTTTCTGTGGAGCATTCTGCTGCTTATTCACACCACTGCTGATTCTGTGTTGTTGTTGAGCCGGAAAGAAGGTGGGTTAAAAAATATAAATGTATGAGTTTAGAACGAAATCAGCTGGTGTGTTTTCTTCCTACAAGCTCCAACATTGCAACTCTAATGAATTCCATGGAGCATTTTAGCATCTCTCAGCTCATTGTATTGGTTAATAACTAACTGATGATAGCTTGAAGCATGTATACAGCAGAGGCTGGCACGGTGGAGACCCTAGCAGACCTGAAAGGACAACCTCAATCGTTTCATGTGAGCCGGATGTTTAATTAAGTAATTGATTGCTAAAGATCTTCATGTCAGCTTTATAAGGTGATAATAGGCTTGTGTTTGTAGCTGGCTCTGATTATGGCAAATAAACGGATAATAGAAATAATAGATGATTTGTTGTCAATTTTTTTGCTCCTCCGCCTTCAAGGCAAGTTAGTTGAGCTCAGGGAATCAAAACTGTAGAGAACGATCATGATCATGGGGACAAAAAAGGACAAAAAAGGGACACAATCGACACCTATCGCTGTAGATTCAAGTTTAAAGCTGTACCAACAGGTGCCTCCTGATATTTAGTGCTGTAGTCTTCTATGGGAAACTCACTTTGTGAATGTGACCAGGTGAAACCCATTGATGTTTGACGACCATTGTTGCGCTTTAAAAAACACTAAAAACAGGCTTTTCAAAGTGGAATGTGCGTGCATGTGTGTTCTCCTGATTGAATGAGTAATCATGCACCCATGTGTGCTTATTTATGTGAAGATGTATGTATGCACATGCAACCCAAAACAGCCATTTTACACTGCTATTTACTCTCTGGAACATAAAACAAAACAGCTTCTTAATCCTTCCAAGGTGCATGGCTGGCTCCCCTTGAAGGTTGTAATGCTCCTTTACTAGAGCAGTTAAAGCTCTTGGGCAATAAAGGAAGAAAGAAAGGGGAAACGTCAAAGCACGGATCACACACATACAGCGTTTGGCATTTGCTCAGGAAGTAGTGAAAGCTGCTACTCCTCTATAGCAGGCTTGAATGGGGCTTTCTAGGGCCAGGGGCCAGAATTTAGGTTAAAAAGCTCTTTTTGTTTATTTAAAACAAGGTGCATATGTCAGTTTAAGTAAAAAGAAAAGAGTCACCTTTGCCCTAAGTATAAATATATATGTCCACAGCACAGAAAATCATGTTATAAGTGGAATATGAACTGAATATGATCATCTAAAGGCATCAAATGGCAGATTTCTGAAGAAAACTATCTGCAACCATATTCCCTTTATGCAGCAGTTATACATGTTGTTGTGTTTTTTACACAACTTCGTGAGACTGTACAGCAGTCCATCCTGGTTCTACCAGTGCATCTTCTCACTAGGAGGCAGTGGTGGAGGAAGTACTGAAGCTTAATACTTGAGTAAAAGTACAATTACCCAGTAAAATGTACAGTATGTGTGCTACAACAACTACTACTTAAGTGAAAGTCTTAAGTACTTTTAAATGTACTTAAAGTATTAAAAGTGAAGGTACTTACACAGTGAGTTGCCTCTCAGTATCTAGGTTCTGCTATTCTGATAAAGAATGCAGATGTAGCTCCTGGTGATGCTTATGTCTCTACTACCCCGTTCACACTGGGGGAAAAAATGTGGTTTAAGCAGGATTCGGCCGCATCCAGATCAATCCAGATGTGTATTTTTCTGAGTGTGAACACCTCGAATCCGGCTGTATCCAGTTTGATTTCAATCCGGCTAGATCCACCCACGAGAGGTGGATCTAGCGTGGATTTCAATCTTTGATTTCCAGTTTAAAGGCTGTCTGGGCTCAATCCTACTCTAGCTGGAATGACTTTGTCCAGTGTGAACGGGGCCTTCGAGGCCCACACAGAACTGTGGTATATCCACCAATCGCTTCGTTTCCGTTTCTGGGACCTCTAAATTCAAACATACCTTTCCACTGGAGGCTCAGAGGAGGCTGACTCTGGATCCATATTCAATGGTAAGGTTAGCTGCAGAGGACAGAAGGCCAGTGACAGTCTGTTTACTGCTGTGCTGCTAAACACCAGCTCTGCTATCAGTGGAGCTGATAGAGCCACCTGATTTGTTTAAACTTCAAAGATAGAAAGACAATCCATATTTCTGTGTAGATCAAGGCGACATTTTGTCAAAACTGTATTCATAAAATGTAACAAGTAACAACAAACATTGTAGAAATTTAGTGGAGTAGAAAGATATAGATTGTTTACTTAAATAAAGTATACATCAAGATGTACTTAAGTACAGTAATGAAGTACAAATACTTAGTTACATTCCACCACTGCCAGGAGGATTTTAGCTTCAGATTGCATTCAGGTGAAATTGTCACCAATGACAGTGCAGTCAGATTACGGTGTACACTGGATTAAAATTGTCAAAAGTGTGTTCCATTGTCAGATTATTTACCTACAATAGGAGCGATGTTTGCCTTTTCCCTGATGATGCCGTGGCATTACGCAAATGATGCTTATTTGAAATTGGACATGTTTTTTTCTGCAGTGACTTGCTGCTTGCTTTCAAAAATATTTGAGGCGTCGCAAATAACACCTTGGATTTTCAAGTCTCTACCACAGACATGATAGATGAGAAGAAGAATTAGGGGTAGTTGACCAGGGTACTAGTCTTCCAGAAAGCATCTATCAACATAGATGAAGTCACATGAATGAAATATTCTTTGATTTTCAAAACAACCACCAGGAAAAATTGTAAATAAAGCAACAAAGTAGATTAGATTCACACACAAAAAAACACCATTCTGCTCCTTTAAGAGAACATCGCATAGAGGCAGGCTTTACTTGGTGTGGTAACCAGCCATATTATTTACAACATACATCTCCAAAGTAAGATGCAGACTGTTGAGGAAAACATGAAGGAAAACAACATTCTACCTGCCCACCATCCTTCCTCGTTAAACATCCACACCGTTAATAATGCCAGGTTCCACATCCAAGCCCAGCAGGGAGGCGTGTGTTAGACTATACTGCTCTGTGAGGTATCAGGGTGGGCCTGGGTAGCCTGCTCTCACTTCAGCCTGGGATTGATTGTGAGGAGCGGGGTTTCTTGTGGGTTATTGCCCGGTTGGAGGTGCACGGTGCCTCCCACACACAGCAGTGCACACATTCCACTAATTTAACGTTGTGTGTTCCTAAATTGGAGCGAACGTGAGAGGACTCTGTGATGTGATTAATTTAACAGAATGGTATTTGTAAAGGTGCTGACACACACACACACACACACAGCACCCTGCTACATGTCATGCTACACCCTAACACCCTAATTCCTGGATGGCAGAAGTTCCTGAAAAAGTCTCTTTATATCCTAGAAAGCAGAGACCATTCCTTTCCCTTTGTCCCTGCTTAGACAGGCTGGACCTACGCCTTAACTCATGTTTACAAAGTCTTTAAGAAGACTCTTTAGATCTTTAATCTGAAGCCTTTCCACATCAGGACAGGGTGATTGTGCACATTGGACCTTTAGCTGCTCTGTGACAGCCATTAGCAAGCAAGCAATGGCTACACCTGTCATTAGTTTGATTGCCGTTGCTAGGCAATCAAACT
Organism: Parambassis ranga; assembly: GCF_900634625.1. Lineage (NCBI taxonomy): Eukaryota > Metazoa > Chordata > Actinopteri > Ambassidae > Parambassis > Parambassis ranga. The sequence continues at coordinate 13,517,008 of NC_041043.1, forward strand.
CTTGTTCTTCACCCTCTTTCTTCTTCTTCTTCATTATTCTTCCGTACGTTTTTTGGCGCAGCGTATCTTCGGCTTATACATTGATCGATTTCAGCCATTCAACTATCAAAATGTTCATCTCACAGAGGACATTCCGGGTCAACTTCAAGTTATTTTTTTTTAGTCTTAAAACGCTCATTAGATGCTGCTCTATCAAACTTGTATTCAGAATTTTCTGATTCCGAATCGTTTCTGCACGCAAGGCTTTCAAAGTTGGAGTGGTTTTTGAGGTCTCCTCTGCTGTTACCATGGTGACAGGCTGACACACAGAGGCATACAAAGCCCTGAATTGCTCTGATTCTCCAGCAATTCCGAGCAATCCTTCACATCAGCGTTCAAAGCAATGCTTCAGCTGCAGCAATCAAACTTGTTCATGTTGTTTTGCTGGACAGCTTAACCCTTAGATCCCAACGTGCCCATGGTGTGCTCAAATAGATCCCCTGTTTCTAAGCATTTATGGGTATGGATCACAGTAAGCTACATGATCAAGCTTTTATAAACATACTTGCTACTCGTCACAACACACCGATATGCGATACATTGATCATAATAACAATAATAACACAATAACAACATCAGAACCATCCTCTTATCCTCCTCACCCTATCTCTAAAGAGGAGTCTGGCTTTGTATACCTAATCTCACTCTTTCTCACTCTGTGAACTCTGCCTATAGTTTGTGTCCATATCATAGATTTAACCTGTAAATTGAGAGCTTTGTCTTTGGGCGCAGCTCATATTCACATGAGGACGCCTCCCTGAATTTGAAAAGATATTCTGGACACATCGTACTTGTGTAACTTGACCTTCTAGAGTTTTTGGAGTTTGTGTTCTAGTGTGCACAACAGTGTGAGGCGTCCACAAGATCACACACACACACAACACCAAGCTGGTGTACAGACAGCCGTGCGCGTGGAGGCTTTAAAAGTAGCTAAAATATCTCTGTCCTTGTGTTTGGTGCTGAGGAGCTGTCGGTAGTTCCACAGCACTGAGTGAAAGCACCAGAAGTCGCCAAGTGTGACCAATGCTCAGAGCGTCGAGGGTAGGACATAACACATCCCTGTTACTTTGGATGTGTGAGCAAAATTGTCTCCTTATGACCTGAATAAATGATATTAGTGGCACACCTTGAGTTTGTCCCCTCCAGGCCTCTGTACCTCACAGCAGAGAGAAGCCTGCACACTAAGGTCAGCTGATAAACACACTAGTTATAATACTACTTCCCCCATCCACACACTGACATACGACATCACGAGACGTACATATAGGTCATGTAAATGTGTCCAGCTAGCTGTGGCAGTGAGGCGTGCAGAGCAGGGGGGGATTTCTCCTCTGTCGCTGTGCGTTAGGGCCAACACAGCGGATGAGAGTCGACAAGATCCTGACCCAGAAGGCCGGCACGCGAGGACCTCAGGGTCCCTCCAGGATTCACATGAGTGTGTGTGTGTGTGTTTTTACCTTTAACCCAGTAAGAGTGAGGGCACTTTGTAAAATAAGTTCGCATGGAGCTGCTTGTTACTTTATTTAAAGGTCAGTTCAGGATTAGGACTTTAGTTTTGGGTTAGCTTTATGTAGCTTTTTTGGGGAGTTGCATGCATGTAGTGTGTGTGTGTGTGTGTGTGTGTGTGTGACACGTCAGGCTGCCTGTGCAACCATGTGTCCGGGCTTCACATGTCTATTCGTACATGCCTCTCGGGTTTTTGCATGCTGACATTTCTATGTGTGTGTGTACAGATATGTTACACGTGAGTGCGTGCAAGTATGTGTGTGTGTGTGTGTGGAGCCGTGAATTGCCAACGCTGGCTTACATCCATTTAATCTCTTTGCTGCAGTCTCTCTCTAAATCATCCTGGATTTATGCACTTAGCATGTTTGCTACAGCGAACACTAATCAGGGATCAACCTTATCAAAAGTGGACAAACTGATTCTGCGTTGATGCTATAAAGTGTATTGGCTGTGCAGTACGAGGACTTAAAGCAAAATATATGACAAAAAAAATAAAAGTTAAGAAAACAAATACATGGAATTGAAAATAGATGGTTAGAATAAATTATATTTGTAAATTACATAAACATAATCGCTTCATAAAAGTATTTTGATGCCTAAATCAAGACGAAAATTGAACAGCAAATATGAAAGGAACGCACAGAAACGATGCACAATGCATGAATAAAAATAAGATTATCAAAGTGTTTTATTGTCTTTTTCTGTCTCTTCTATCGGATGATATGCAGCGAAACATCTTCTGCAGTCTTTGTGACATTTAGTCATGAAGAAAATGTGTGGTGCCGATTATACAAAAAAAAGAGGATCAGCTGCAATTTGAAATTTGAAACAGCCTCATTCTGGTCATTAAATTTAAGCTGACCTAATTGTTGTTATCTCTCATCATCTGTTCACATCATGGTTTCATTTGTTCAACTGATGTTAAAACAAGGAATGTACTGTAATTTTTTGATGAGTCAGCGTTTATGTTTCCATGTTGGGTGGTGCTGCTGGTGGTGATGGTGATGGTGGTGTGGGGTATCCAAGATGCCAAGTATGCTTGTCATGAGGGAAGCCGTGACCGAATTTTACTGGAACATGCTTTTAACACCTCAGGCAGAATGTATCCTTATTTCCATGGCAACGTGTTCCAGTAGAGTGAGATGCTGACAGCTGTCTGCACAGCTGTGACTAGTTGTTAAAGATTAGCTGACAAAATAAAACCCATCCCGGCTGCATGTGCGTACCTTTCTAAAAACCACATCTGTTCCCAGCTCTTCCCCATAGGCCACTTTGGAAGTGATGTTTTTGTACGAAAACAAGCAACGAGCAGGACACTGAGGCTGAAGCAATTAAGGGGAAATCAGTCACTGTGACACATCAGATGTCCTCGTTTATTCATTTTCTTCTTTTTTAAAAAGGGACTATAAGGGTGAGTTCATACCTCTCTGCCTGTCTGCATAAAACAATCAGTGGTTTTTCAGCTCATGCACATCAGGTGCTTTGTAACCGGTGGCCAAGCAGCCTAATCAGCGAACAACATGGCCGGTGTACAGACCTGAAAACAAGGGTGTAGAATTAGCATAGATGGAGGGGACGTGTCCCCGCCAATGTCCAGCAATTTCTAAATTGTCCCCACCAATAATTTGATCCCCTCCAAAAAAACAGATTCTCATTGGGTGCAGGAAGGGTTAAATTCTGTTCTTTTGTGGCGTCCTACCAATAGATATCCCCCTATCCCAAAGCCCTTGATATTCTGATTCTGATTGGGTTATATCAAGGGCTCTGGGCCGACCATAACACATATGGACACGTGATTGGCTGTGCCTTTCCCTGCTGTCACATGTGTGGCTTGGTGCATATGGAAAAGATGGCAGCCATAAAGGTGGTCTACATAAGGAGTTATTTTGTAAATAAGTTCGCTAATGAAATTAGTTCACCATGATAATACTTGTCGGAGTCTTGGTCCCCACCATTGCCAAAAGCAAATCTACACCCTTGAATGTACACTATGTATTAATATAGTGTCACATCTGACTTACTGTTCATAAAAAGAGGACAAAAAATACATAATGTGTCTTAAAGGTCTCTGATCCTGTTGGATAAGGATCCCTCATTAGATCACGACAACAAGCACCCATAGATAGTCAGTGTAAATTATCAATGTAGATTGTAAATTATATTAAAATGACCACAGATGGCATTTTTGTCGTACATCAGGCGACATTGACGTGCAGAAACGTGTACATTTTGGTTCACAATAGCAACATACACCAGGCTGATCTCTCCATCTAACACTAGCTGCTCCAGTTTGTGGCGCTGATTCATCCCAGGCTGCTAAAAAAATCCAATCAATATTAATGGTTAGTGGTACCATTAACAATGAGGAGATGCCTCGGACCATTAGAAGTAGATGTTTCAGCATCATGTTGCATGTTTCCACAGAAGAAACAAGTGAGATTGAAACATGTGACAATGGTATTTAAAAGGGAAGAGAGTTATTATTATCCTGTTAATGGTAAACTATATAGAGTACTCTTCCATGTACTACAGATTTAGATGGTATGTGCAGCACGTAAATAACAGGGGCCAACGGGTTCTTAAGCATTGCAGTGACTGCTTTAAGTATTTGTTTTGACCACTCGCCATAAAAATGTTGACCCTATGTACTGCTTACACAACAAACAACAACACTCCAGTCTCCACGCCAGTCCAACATGCCAAGCACCATCATTCGTGCTGATCGCCGTATATTGTCATATTTTGGCATCTTTCCTGTGGAGAAAATAACAAATCATATATTTGAAGTGTTGAAGACCATGCTCTTGTTATATCTCATGGTTGCGCCCTTCTTTCCCATAGATATCTTGCATCTCTTCCTCGTCTTTCTGAGGATGTGTTTGGATATTTGGGCAGAAAATGACCTAGATTGCACGTTGTGTTTCGTTTTGGGTGTCACAGTTGGACAAGCTGGAAAAAAAATAAGTCCACACGCGAATACCGACACTAGACAGAGGATCTTTGTGAAGTACAGGAAGAGGACAATGATGTATTGTGTGGAGCAAAGCACGCGGGCTGTATTAGTTAGAGATGAGGCAATTTGTATGTTGCTGCATCCTGTTAGCTAGCAGAGCCTCTGACCTACTTAATTAAGAGGAAATCCAGCCCGTCAGCTGTCACTTTACGCCTCTGTTGTGGGTTTTTTGCGTGGTTTAGCTCGTCCTTGTGACAGGATTTCTTCACATTTGGAACCAGGTCAAAGGTCACTCGCTCAGAAAACCTCAACAAATTGTCCAATAAATCATGAAGTTATAATCATCTGAATGGCTGATGAGCGCCCTCTTCTCTCCTTCTTGTGTTTAGGGGTGGACATCCTGAAGCTGGTGGCATCCCAGGTGGGCACCCAGTGGATCGACATCTATCAGTCCCTGGCCAACGCCACAGAGCGCGAGGTGGCTGCCTTCTCCAACGGCTACTCGTCCGATCACGAGCGAGCGTACGCCGCGCTGCAGCACTGGACCATCCGCGACAGCGACGCCAACCTGGCCAAGCTGATCAACGCCCTGCACCGGCAGCGCCGCATAGACGTGGTGGAGAAGATCCGATACGTCATGGAGGACAACCCACAGGTAGGTCACAGCGATGATGTGGGTTCCTTCTGGGAAACGTCTGTGACCTTTTGCTGCCTTCACATCTTTTTTTACTCTATGGCACATGCTGTAGCACACACTGTTCTCTACATGACATCTAATCTGGGAGGAAAGGTTTCTGGTGTGTCCCTCTGAAGCCAGTCCCCCATGGCTCAGCTGCTTTCCTCACATGAAAGCCACACTCCACTTTGAAAGCAGGACTTGACGTGAAAGCAGTAATTGCTCTTTGTGTGGCACTTTCTCTCTGCGTGCTGCACAGTTTTGGAAAACTGCCTGTTGTGATAAGTGAGTTGGTTAGAACGTCATGATATTTTTGATACAGTGTGCTTTGTGCTCACCCAAGAATTTTCTGTGTAGAGTTTTGTGGACATCATAGATCTGTCAGACCTGCACACATGATGCAGCCTGTCGACTCACATGTCCAGATTTTCCACCGAGCCAGCATGGTATCAGAAATCTCCTTCCTTACCGGACACAGGGGACACACGGGATCCTTCGTCACTGTTTACTTTCAGCCCCTCTAACCTTTTAGTGATTTTTATCAAACCACTCTCTCTCTTCAAGGTCACTGCTTCACAGTCAGGGTCTTGTTCTGGTAAATACTGTACACACCAGTCCTTCATCACTGCTTAATAATCAGCAGATCATCTCCAATAACTGTTTATTCTGTCTGTCGTTAATGGATGGATGGTGGACAAGGTCGCAGGCACTGGAGTGGATGCATTATAAAAAAAACAGACCGGGTCTATACACAAATGATTTTCCTTGTCTAGAGAGCACTGCCTGTCACTGGGATGAGTCAGAACCCAGCATCAGTGGACAGATAGAAGGCTCATGAACACACCGTGGGCATCAGGTTAGACGCCTTCTCTAAGTGGTTAATTAGCCCACAGTAATCCAGAACCTTCTGGATCTGCTCCTCGAGACTGTGTGACGCCAAGTTGGCTCAGGGCTTTGTAGAACCCCAAGAATCCTCCTGGCTTCTGTATCAGCTAAGCCTTCCTCCCTCTGCCACTGTTTCTGAATCTACCTTAAAACAATGCAGACTTTGTCTTGATAACCTTCAACCGACCATATGTGTCATGGGCAGCGCCTGACCTCCACCTAACTTCTAGTTGATCCAAATATGAGCAAACAGGTGGAGTGGATATGTACGAGCACCGCTGCACCACTTTATCTTATAGCAACAAATGTGACTAGTAGTGTCAGTGCTCGCAGCTAACATGCTATTGTTAGCATCATTAAATTCCAATCATCTGTGGAGACCAGAGCTGTAAACATCACAGCATCATTACAGTCAAAAAGTGTAGAAATGTTTATGTGCAGGGTGTTCTGCGTATTAGCTTTCATGAAGGTCTGGGTCAGTGCGACTCATTTTTGGGGATTCATGTCAATATTACACAACAGTGACAATGGATCAGAGCGATTGTTGCTCCTTCCCAGTGTCAGTGGTGTTCTTGCTGGTAAAGCTCAGCATCAGCTGTCTGATGGATGCTTCTATTTTTAACTCATGCGGCTGCTGCATGAGTGCTGAAAGCAGACAGCAGACTGATGTGATTCCCCTTCTTCTTCTCTCCTTTGTGGAGGTTTGCAACATGAGCCTGAACAGGTGCACTGATGGGAACACAGAGGTAAACAAAAACATACAAAATCGGATCTAAATCACTGACAGATGATGTTTTATATACAAATAGCTTAACTTATGAGATTTAAGTAAAAAACATATGATTTATTAATGTATTAAATGAATGTTTAATAGGTATACTGCTGTGTCTGTTGTCATTAGTATGTACAAATAGCAGATGAAAGCACGGCCATGCTGTTTCATTTCAGTGATTCTCCTGGGTGTGGCTGCATCAGACTGCAGCAGACTGAGCTGCTGTCCTCAGGAAAAGCAGGAGAAACAAGCACATCTAGCAAAGAGGAACCATGGTGCACCCTCTATTAAGCATAGTTCTGGGTCTCTCAGTGGCTTTTGTGTTCATTTCTTTCCGTTTTAGAATGAATTAGAGTGGCAACATGTTGATGAAGATTCTCAGTCATCCACGTCATAATACGTAGAGAAGATTGAAGCAAGGCGCCTGGACTTGTAGAGTTTTCTTCAACTGTTTGGTGGGGAAACATGGTTAATATGTGGTGTGAAACTCACAAACAATAGCACTAAATGTCTCCATACTTACCTGTGTTGGTCTGACTGACTGTGTCGGGTGTGTCCACGACTGGCTAACGACTATGAAACTGCCGGAGGGGGACTGGTTGACAGCCCTTTGTTCTTACTGTGAGTATGTGCAAACCTCCTGGGAATGGATGGAAGATGCATTGTATGTGGTGGAAAGATGATGTCTGAGACCACCACCTCTGTTAGGGAAAGGTTTTTCCATCTTAACATAGATGCCTCCTTGACTCCTCTTTCAAACCACGTTTCCTCTCTGTCTAGAATGTGAACATTGTTGTCCTCAAAGGAGTGTCCTTTGTCTCTGAGGTGGAGGTGAACAGCTGAGTCTTGTCCTGAGGAGGTGGCTCTCCTGTGCTGAGCCATTCTTCTGTTGAGTGGTTGTTTAGTTTCTCCAATGTACAGATCAGAGCATTCCTCACTGCACTGCACATTGCTGTGTTTCTCCCTGGGAGTCTTATCCTTCGGGTGAACCAGTTTCTGTCTCAGTGTTGTCATAGGTTTGAAATGGACCACCGCTATCTATGTTAAGCTGGAAAAGCCTTCCCTTGACAGAGAGACATCTTTCTACCACATATGTAAATGAATTAGAAGTTAAAGGTGGAAGTCAGACTGTAGCTGGTGCTCATGATTTACTTTTCTTGCTGTAATTTTTCATATTATCACTTTTTTGGAGCAAAGGTTGCCAACATTACAGGTGTGCACATTAAGTTAACCGTCAGCTCAACCTGTCACTGCTTAAAAGGTAAATAGAGGTCAGAGGACCCAAATGTAGATGGCCTAATCGACTAAAACAATGGATGCCAGAAACAAGCCATAAGCAAAGAACGCAGGGCAAGAGGCTGGGAAGAGATGAGGACCACAGATAAAATGACAAAATCCAAGCATAAAGGACAAAACCTAAATAGAAAGAATGATGACAAGACAGATTTTCTAAAAAAAAACAGGAAGTTAACTAAAAGCTAGAATCAACCAAAAGTAGGAAACAATACATCATCACCCCTTAAAAGGATCATAGAACGAGCGTATATTAGTCATAGATGACTGTTTGGTCCTGCACATAGAGTCCTGCTCATGTCGGTGCGCTCCACCATCTTCCATAAAGAGCTTTATACCAACTTGCCACACAAAAAGTTCAAGTCTTTTTCCCCTTCCTGCTACAATGAGACACACTCACGAGCCCTAATTGAGTGTTTATAGCTGAGATCCCATTAGATCTTTCAGTCCCTTCCGTAACAAGCCCTCAAGACGTAATAAAATGTAACCACATCCATTACTTTGTGGTGAAAAAGGACAAAAAGTTCCCAGAAACTCCACTGATTCTTATAAAGGAGATTATCTGCATATGTGCCTGAGTGTGTTTGACATTAAGCGTGGTCTTTCATGCAGTCTGGGAGCACTGCAGACCTGCTCTAAATGTCACACACTGCAGATGAATTAGAGGTGACATTACAGTGTCACTGTTGTAGATGCTTGTTAGCTCACAGCTCGTCTGTTTTGGGAGTAATTAAAGCTGGGCGAGACTCTTCACTGTTACTCTTTTGATCTAATTAATGAAAATATCCCCAGTGTGTGTGTGTGTGTGTGTGTGTGTGTGTGTGTGTCCCCTGTGTCCTTCATACTGCTGCAATCAAGCTAGCTGGCTCAGTGTGTGTGTGTACATATATAAATGGGCTGTGTGCCTGGTGTGTGTGTGTGTGTGTGTGTGTCGTAGTGAGCCCCTGTCCCCAGCAGGCCCTTGGTGTTGTGCTGACAGGAGTAGTCAGCAACTGAGTCTGATCCTTTTCTATCTCGCTCTCTTTCTCTCTCTCTCTCTCTCTCACACACACACACATTAGTCTTAAGAGCTTCTTGGAACAGCACACTGTTCTTCCTCAGTGTGAGCCCTCTGTTCAGCAGCTCACAGCCACCAGCATGAAGACTTCATGTGGTCTGTGGTGCTTTCAGAAGTGCTCTACCTGGGTGGGCATTGAAGGAACTTAGTGGTGGCAAGTTTACGTAAGGATGCATGTGCTGTAATCTACTGCTTCACAATACATTGACACAATCACAGTCCTGTGTTCGGTCCAGGGTGTCCCCCGCCTCTCGTCTATTGACAGCTGGGATCCAGCCACCAGTGTAGTATAGAAAAAAAGTGAGTTAAGGATGGGTGATGGCTGGACAATGATGGATGGATGGATGGATGGATGGATGGATGAACGATGATGGCTGGACAATGATGGATGGATGGATGGATGGATGGATGGATGGATGGATGGATGGATGGACGATGATGGCTGGACAATGATGGATGGATGGATGGATGGATGATGGATGGATGGATGGATGGACGATGATGGCTGGACAATGATGGATGGATGGATGGATGGATGATGGATGGATGGATGGATGGACGATGATGGCTGGACAATGATGGATGGATGGATGATGGATGGATGGATGATGGCTGGATGATGATGGATGGATGGATGGATGGATGGATGGATGGATGGATGGATGGATGATGGATGGATAATGGCTGGACAATGATGGATGGATGGATGGATGGATGGATGGATGATGGCTGGACAATGATGGATGGATGGATGGATGGATGGATGATGGCTGGACAATGATGGATGGATGGATGGATGATGGCTGGACAATGATGGATGGATAATGGATGGATGGCCGGATTGGGGGTGGATGGATGGGCACAATCACAGGTTGGTGTGTAAAGGAATGGAATCAAACGGCATCCAAGTGTTTACAATAAACAATAAAAATTGAAAGTAATAAAAACAGATATAATTAAAATCTTTCATTAAATCATTAAAAACTGTTCACAGCATGTCTCTTATAATCCTGGTGCATAATGAATGAAGGCTTAACTGTCTGTTTTTCTTGTTTGTTTGATGTGTTTTTTAAAAAATGACGTCAGAGGATCTAAAACTCTGTCAGGGATTAAGTTGTTTTTAAATCCATAATTTTCACAAGTGTCCACACACGGTCAGCCTGACGGATATTATTAGGAAAGTTTTAGCATATTAGCAGACTTGACATGTTGGTTGTAGTGGAGGCTTAAGTCTCTATTGACCCATTTTGCTGCTGGTTAACAGTGTATTTTCTTTTGTGTAATAAATGAGAAAAAACTCTTTCTTTCCGTTCTCCACAAGGCCACATTTCATTCAACTGACCCAAAACATGTTCATAAAGCTCTGTTTACTAAAATGCTAAAGCACCTCCAGGTTAGGTTAGGACTCAGCACCGGAGCCTAAACTCACCTGGACTCATCAGACCAAAGTCCAGATTTCCACTGGTCTAAAGTTCTTTTCTTGGCCCAGTCTGTTTTCTTCTTCTTCTTCTAATTGAGTAGTTGGTTTTTCACATGCAGAAGAGTTGATGTTTATTTGTGTCACTTGAACTCTGGGCAGCACTGACGCTAATGGACTCTAACCTGAGGTGACATCAGCTTTAATGAAGTTCTCCTCTGCAGCAGAGACCAGTCTGTCTAGAGAGAAATTCATAGTTTCGTCACATGCTTGTAGATTTTTTTTGTCTACATGGCTGTGTTGTTGCTTTCGGTGTGTGGTGCATTGCAGAGCACACAGAGAAAGGTTCAAATCAGTTTCACGAAACTGAGATTCTGTTGTACAGGTGTTGATTATGTTAGCGTGACTTCCTGTCCCCTGACACGGCTGCCTTTTTTTTTTTTTTTGTTAATTCCTCTCATGGGTCTCTGTGTTTTCCTGCATCTGCTCTTAAAACATATTTGTTCCAGTTCTGTCTGCTGCAGTGTGAAACTCAGTGTATCTTTTGTGCATATGTGCATATGTGTGTGTGTCTATGCTCGCCTTTGTGTGAGAAACAGAGCACGTTTGTTTCTGTCTGAAACAGGGGACACGCGACCCAGACGTTATAGAACAGGGGGCAGAAATCCACGATAACAGACTGAATCCTCCACTGTCGTCTGACTGACTGCTGTGCTCCGCCTGTAGTTACATTTTATTCTGTTTGTTTGTGACCTCTCTGCTGCTGCTGCTGCGACCTTTAGGCTTGACTGGCCACATGCTGTGAAAAACAAGACGTGCTTTCATGATCTCATCCCTGAACCAGTTGCTACTGGTTCAAACCACAGGTTCATTACTGCACCGGGGAGAAAGAGAGAGGGGGTTTGAGGGAAGGAGGAGGAGGAGGAGGAGGAAGGGAACACAGACATCAAACAGTGAAGCCTACATTTCCCATAATGCAAATCTTATTTATGTATTTCATTCAACACCCACATGTTCCCTGTTTGTAGCCCTACAAATCTGAGCATGGCTCCACCTCTCTCTGCTGTTTCTGTGCAGTCTTTGTCAAACACCTTCACTTCTTTTACCTCCACAGGTTGACATCAACCAGCTGATGCCCTCAGTGAATGTAAGCCATAGCCTCAGCCCCATCCACAAGCCGCTTGAGTCTCCCAGCAGTGTCGGTAGCAGCAGCTGCAGCGGCAGCGTGGGCCGTCCCGGCGGGATGGGCACGGAGCAGTCGCCGGTGGACCGCACCAAAGGCTTCTTCCCCGACGAGTCGGAGCCCCTGCTGCGCTGCGACTCCACCTCCAGCAAAGACTCGGCCCTCAGCAGGAACGGCTCCTTCATTACCAAAGGTGAGAGGTGAACAAGCTGGCAGTAGATAGAGATTCAGCTGTAGATTTTTTTCTCCCACACTGACTGAATAATGTGTCACCTAATGAGCCTGACTCAGTGTGTGATTCATCTTTTCAGTTTCATTTGATAGATCCACAGTGCTCTCTGCTAGGGAGGGAAACACCCTCATCTTCATGGCACTGCGGCAAGGTGTCAGATACAAAGTGATCTAGATTTTGTGCTCTGAAACTACTACTTTAATAATATGTGCTTGGCTCACCCCCCTGTTTTTTATTTTATCCAATGAGGCGTTTCTACTGGGCCAAGATATTCTGAGAGGAGAGATTTGCTGGCTGAGGTCTGTGTATACAGTATAGCATAAATTATTCACATTCACCAATGTGTTTTAGGCTGATTGGAAGTGACGAGGACTCACTTGTGTGGGTGCTGACTGCCCTCATGTGGTCATTTTGGGTATTGCTTATGTATTATAGGGATTAAATCCAAGCATAGAAAGAATGATAACAAGACACAGCTCAAACTCCAGCTAGCTTTTTAGCATCTGTGCTGCACAGCAATAATAATAATAATAATAATGCATTGGTCTTATATTGTGCTTTTCTGCTCTGTTGGGCAGGCGCTTTACATTAAGATGCATTATTCATTCACACCACATTCACACAGTGGCAGTGGTAAGCCACAGCTCCCCTGGGGGAGACTGATTCATACGCAATCATACAACAGTGAGTGCACTGGAGGCAATGCGGTGGTAAAGTGCCTTGCCTAAGGACACACAACACAACAATGACTAGGGACGAGCTGGGATCGAACCGCCGACCTTCCGGTTATTAGACAACCCTGCAGACTGGCCTTGTTTTGCTAACAGTCCTCCTCTTCCTCCTCTGTCTTTCCCCCTCCAGAGAAGAAAGACACGGTGCTCCGGCAGGTGCGCCTGGACCCGTGCGACCTGCAGCCCATCTTTGACGACATGCTGCACATCCTGAACCCAGAGGAGCTGCACACCATCGAGGAGATCCCTGCCGCCGAGGACAAGCTGGACCGCCTCTTTGAGATCGCTGGGGTCAAGAGTCAGGAAGCCAGCCAGACGCTGCTGGAATCAGTGTACAGCCACCTCCCCGACCTCTTATAGTGGAGGAATGAGGAAGAAACCACCTACACAGACAGGAGCTGGCACAGGAACAAAAAGGAATGTGTGAGGGCGAGGAAGGGGGGGGGGGCATTTGAATAGATCATACTGTTCGGTGGTGTGATTTGATCTCAGTGTGTGTCCTCCCTCCGATGAGTGTTTCAGATCTTTACCGCTACGTTGCTCCTCTGTTTTCCTCCTGTCTTGCGTGTACATTATTACTCCTTCTAAACACTCCTCAATCCTCTATCGGCTGTAACAAAGTGAGATGTGTGACCTTAACGATGAGCCTCAAGGAGGCCTAACATAGAAGAATTCTGGGTTAAAAAGGAGCCGGACATGTACTGACTTCACACAAATAGCACTTTCTTTATCTTTAATGGCCAAACACCTCACATTAAAGGATAATACCTGTGTTTTTCTGTTGGTTGTTTGTGCCAATCATGCAGGCTTCTCTTGCCTTAACTTGATTTCAGTGTTAAAAAAAACAAACTACTATTTAAAATGAACACAGCAGTCATTGTGAGATGATTGCATGCAAAGAAAGAAAATACACACAGACAATAGTAAATAAGCTAAAACTCTCAATGACACTGGTATTACTCTTCAATTTAAAGGTACATTCTGAGACGTATTTGTTGCCCGGGTGTGGACCGACCTGTAAGTCATGTGCCTGAACTCTTCACACCTCTGGTTTTGTTTTTCTTTTTTTTTCCTCTTGTTACCACCAGCAGGTAGCAGCATTTGTTTTCGAAGGCTGACCTGCTGCTCTGGAACCAAAAGCAGTGTGGAGGCGGTCGGGCTACAATAAATCCTTCTACACTTACGCACACTTAGATCTCTGCTAGCTATAGCCCCCGTTTGCCTCCACGGATGTAGCGTTGATGAAGTGTTTTTGATACATTTTGGAGCTTCAGGCGTCGGGTGTCTGGTGGAAATAGTATAATACAATGCTACATGCTACATGTAGTCAATATTAAAATGTAATATTGATGCACTAATTCTGTTTTTAATTGAGAGGCAGATATGTAGTTTCCCTTTATTTCTTTCTTTTATTTTGAAAGGCGGATTTGTTGTTGTAGTGTTTTATATGTTTAGTTTTTATTATTATCTCTCTGTTAGTATTTTGATTTTTTTTATGGGCATTCAGATGTATTTACCCCCCCCCCCCCCCCCCAACATGGTGTCACAAGGTGAGCAGGCTGGTATGGAAGATATGCATACTCTACTTGAAGTCTGTCTACTTGTGCTACTTGATTTTAGGACGATCTTTTCACTTGTTTTCACATCCAGAGTACGACAATAATGAACCCTAAAAAGCACCACACACAAAAATTAAGCTGCTCTCATCAGAGCAAGTGGATTTTTGCCATGAGAGCAGCAATCGATGGACCTCACCAAGCCAGTTACTGTCAAAGCTGCTGTGGTGCTAACATAGATGTGAACTCTCTCACCGGTTTCGCCTGACTAATGACTATTTAAAGTATTCCAGAGTGAGTGAAGAAGAGCTGTGCTGCTGTGGACTGCAGGATGATGATGATGATGATGATGATGAGGATGTGTGGGCTTGCTTAAACTGCAGGATGTGTGTGTGTGTGTGTGTCAGAAAGGATGAAGGTGGGGTGTGAAGTGCACATGTGGCTCGAGTGGATGATGTAACCAATTTTCACATGTGTAACCAGTATGTTTACTACTATGTAACCTCTAAAAATCAACAAAATAAAGCTCAGAACATTTGTCATAACTCGTGAGGAGTCTTTGTGATGTTGTTGCACCGGTCAGCCGCTGCTGTTTCTGCTCTCAAATGCAAAAAAGTTATCATGTATGTAATGCAAAACAAAGATATATAGCTGCACAGTCAACCCCTCGACTCAATATTGAGGCCAAAATATCTTGATTGTCCCCTGGTGGTTGGCTGCAGTACAGGTCATATGGCTGAGAAGGAAATAAAGCCCTCATGAGGGACCGTCAACCACATCCTCGTGCCAAACACGCTCCACCAGGCGGCAGGTATGTTTGGATGGAGGTTAAAAGGTCTGTGCCGGTTGCATGATCGGGTGAAGTAAGATAAGATAATCCTTTATTAGTCCCCCACATGGGAAATTCAGTGTTAAAGCAGAAGACAAAAGAAGCACACCTAAGAAGAAAATAAAGTAGCAACAAGTATAAAAAATATAAACAATAGATAAATAAAAGTGAATCCAATGTGAATGAATGCTTAAATAATAATAAAAACAGAATAAAGATGTTATTGCACCTGTAACAATAAAAAGCTTTCATAACATCTGAAAGTATGTTCAGTCTCCTATAGACATATGATTTTATATTAAAAGCAAACAGTTAGGAAGAAGGACATGCATTTACTTGTGTGCCTTAAATGGTGTGATGTCATACTGTCACCTGGTTGTCTGTACTTATATGCAGTGGTGGGATGTAACTAAGTATTTGTACTTCGTTACTGTACTTAAGTACATTTTTATGTATTTAGTCTTTACTTAAGTAAAAATAATAGTGCATACTTTATACTTTTACTCCATTACATGTTGCAGCTGTTACCTGTACTTTCTCCTCCACTACATTTCTACAGTGTCTGTAGTTACTTGTTCCATGTGATGAACACAGTGCTGGACTGATGTGAGGTCAGACTCTGCATGGAGGTGGTGTCACGCTGCCAGCTGTGTTTCTATAATGAGCCTCAGTCATGATGCCGGTGCTCTGGCTCAGTTAGCTAACTAGTTAGCTGCTCTCTGCTAACACAGATCCATCCATTAGTGTCTGATTAACATGAATCATAACATGAATCTACAGCAGGAACACTGACACAGTAAACATGCTGAATGCCTGTTTGTTATCAGCAGCCTCTCTGTTCACTTGATGCCCACAGCCTGCAGCCTATATTCAGTGTGTGAGTACTTTTACTTTTAATACTTTAAGTACATTTAAAAGTACTTAAGACTTTTACTTAAGTAGGATTGTTGATGTAGCACTTCTACTTTTATTTAAGTATATATTTTGCTGGGTATTTGTACTTTTACTTAAGTACCTAGCTTCAGTACTTCCTCCACCATTGCTTATATGTAAAGTGCTTTTCTACCTACTCAAGTACTTAAAGCGCTTCACACTACTTCACCTTTTCCCCTTCCACACACACAAAGTCACACACATTCACACACCAGTGGTTGGCCTGCAGCCAAGGCGGGGAAACCCCTGACCTTCCTGTTAGTGGACAACCGCTCCACCACCTGAGCCACAACCACAAATGACAAATCACAAATTTCTGTGAGTCTTCTGACCTGTAACATCCCTTCGATTCTCTCCAGATCTCACTCCCCCCACCCACACAGCACTAACTTATTGTTTGTAAATTCCTTCACTTTTTCATTCAACAACCCATGACGAAGAAGGTCAGTGTGTCTCCGGTTGCACTGGCTGAGGTGCAGGGAGAAGCTTTTATAATAAGTGTGCGTGGGTGGGTGTGTGTGTGTATGTGAGTTCACTGTACCCAGGCAGTCCCATGGACCCACCGAAAAGGCGGGGTCACACAGATGTCTCTCATCCACTTCACTGAATAAAAGACCTGGTATTTATTAGAGGAGAATGGAGGGCGGGCAGGAGGAAATGGATCCAGCAGCAGCCATGTTGGAGGTGGTGCAATGACTGGGCAGGTGATTTTCATTTCATGTCTTCATCTGACTCATGTGAGTGCTCATCCTATAATGCAATTTCACATTTATTCTGTTAATATGTTCATATTTAAATAATTTAGAGTGAGCTAATATTAGCTAAACTGTCATTTTCCTACTTACAAAATGGCAGCAGTGAAGCTCAAATCTAACCTATATTGTGGATTAACTGGATTAAACAGAAACAATTAAGTCTTCTTGATATATAAATAAATTAATTGTAAATAAATTTGTAGCTTTTTAGCAAATATTAGCAACATATAATTGAATAATTGAATAACTGTTGTTACATACTTTATGCTTCCATTTACATTTCGGTCTGTTCACGGCTCATGGAACTGCTGTGAGTCACGTATTGACCTCTCATTGTCTTCCAGCAACATGTATTTCAGTATAGGGAGCTCTTGCAGGGTTTTCTCCAGGTCTCTGAGAGTGGGGGGCGGGGGGTGGGGGTTGTAACCACACCATGTGGACACATCAAGTTTGTATTCTCGCTCTCAGAAGCTTATAATCTCTTGTGCCGCAAATCGACTCCTTTATTTGCAGGTAATCCTGGCTTTGATGTTGCATAAAACCACGTAGGTGCTGCACCTATGTCTTAATAATACTGGTCTGTACACAAACAATGAGTCAGACACTGGGGCCTTTTTTTTATCAAAAACATTTTACATTAAGCAAATGCTAACTAATGTCAAATTAGAATCATCCTGGTGATTCAACAAGACCTGAATGCTGTGATTCTGAGCTATAGACTGCACTTTAAAGGCTGTAAATACAATTTAATGCCTCATACATTCCAGATAGGATGGGCATTATTTAACAGGTTGTTTACACAATAGTGTTAAATTAGTTTCTGTTGCTGCTCAAAGATCCATCTAGAGCTGGTATCAGATTACACAACTTGACAGACAAGAAGGTACGTGAAAGCTGTCAAGTCACAGATTCACTTATTGTAAGTGCAGCAAAACCAGCAGAGCGAGTCCTCCAGCTCTAACACTGGCGTGTGAGGATGTTTTGCTTTTACTATAGTCAGTGCCAGTGTGTATAGTGGAGTCTATAGAGTCTGTTGCTGAGATCGACCCAGCACAATAGAGACATACAGGCGGAGGGTTTGGTGTCCCGCCTAAGGGCACAGAGGCTGCCCGTCGCAGGGCCGACTGTCTAACCTCTGAGGCACATCCATGACAGCTTTCTGTATTGAATGTACACATATTAAATGACCATTTTTCCCCGCTTTTCATCACACAGGTTGAAGCCACAACTACAAAATACAAGTAAAACGATATGATTTGAAGGAAAGCTCTAGCCATTATCACTCACAAACTGCTAACAGAGGAAACCGGTTTCATATTTCTGATTTAACAACCAATAACTAAGTGATGTGAAGCCTAATCTGCCACTGTGTGAATGTGGTGTGAAAGAACAATGCATCACAATGTAAGCGCTTTGAGTGCCTGCCCAACAGAGCAGAAAAGTGCAATATAAGACCAATGCATTATTATTATTGTTATTAATCAAGCACGTGTTATTCATGAATAGTTGCTGTGGTGTTCTAATAAACACAGATGTGCCTGCTTTCCTAGAGAAATTACACAGTTTATATAAAAACCTTTAAACGCAGCCAGGAGCACAAAATCTCTACTTGTTCCAAAGGTCCCTGAATGCACCATATTTGACATTTTGTTTGACTTTTTTGACAGCTGAATAAATGTGAAAAAACTCATCTGTAGAGGTTCTAAAAATGCAAATACAGACTTACAGAAATGTCTTTAGAAGTCACACAGACGCGGGATAACCTTCCACACCGGAAAATTTGGGCTAAAATAGTGGTTATAATGATAAAGAGACAGCAAATGTAAGACATTATTTTTAAGCTAACGCTAATGTATAAAATGAGGCTAATAAGCGCCACTAATTTGAGTGACAGAGTGATAAGATTTATTTGTTTAATTGTTATCAGTAGAGCTTCAGCTGTCATATCTATGTCGTTGTTAGCATAAAGTTCCACTTCTCGCTGTCGTTGGCGTGAAAATGAGTAAAGTTTTGTTGTTGTTAGCATAACGTAGCGGTTATGTTGTTAGCACGAAGTAGCACCGTTTTAGTGCTTTGTGGGGGCATGTTAGCTGTGGGTGTTAGCTGTGTGTTTATTTTTTTGGTGTTTATTTACCTGTTTAGGTTAGTTTAGATGAGTTTAGATTAGGCGGAAATGGTTTTAATGCCGCTAAAATGCTGTGCATTATGCTTCCTGCTAGCATGACGCCATGATGGGGTATGACGAGCATGACATTGCACATATTGAGCAAATCCAGTCACAAAACTGTTCGCTTTAATTGACCGAGTGTGTCCAAAAACCTGATTTTAGTCCACTTGGGGTAAAATTAACAGACTTGACGTCGTTTTAAAAAAGAAAGGCAAATCTCACTGTATGTCTGGAACTGTGTGTGAAACACAGGGTTAAAACTAATGAGGCATAGGTCAGGACAGGTGCTTTAATAAATCTTGTATCTTAATCACTGATTTACTGTAGAAATAACTTCATAGTTAATTTATAATCCCAATCAAATACAACCAGTAGGTGCCAGGGTTAGAAAGTCGAGCCATTTTAGGTCATGGCTGTGATGAAAATAAGCACACAGACATTTTGAAACACCTGATGTTTACATGCTTTAGCTGTGTATCCTCCAGTGGGTGTGTTTGTAGTAGATGTCATTGGCAATCCACCCAATAACAACAAATAACAAATAGCAGTCTTCTAAGTGAAACTAAAATGTTTGTCGTAAAATTAAAGGCACAACATTTTTACAAAGCAGAGACTTTTGGGTTTCAGACTGAACTACAGGCACATTTTAATCCATCATGAAGCTTTAATCTAAATCACAACTATACTAAAGGAGTCACAACATCTCAGGCGTGTCCAAACGATTGCCACTGTCTTGATCCTTTTGGGCCGAAGAATGCTGACTCGTCAAGGGCTGAATTCCTAAAACCAGTTATGCATTGGCACTGATTGTGTCGCGATAATCAATCAATCTGTCTTTTTCTGCGTTTAGTTACATTTTAATGCTGTGATGCATGTCGCAGATTAGATCACGTCATTGATGGACTGAATGTTTCACACTTCCTTATTGTCAGGCGCTTCAAACTTCCTTCAACACTGAAAAATGCCCCTTCTTAGAACCACATGAAAGAAATCATTAATCATAAAGTTGAGAGCTGAAGCCTTATCTTTAATAATGCTTTGTAGATTTAATAGTGCTCCAGACTTCCTGCACCTGCGTTCAATTATTACCTTATTGTTAGCTATAACATTCTTGAGATTAAAAAAAAATGACAAAAGTCATGGAACAATTTAGTAAGGACGAGAAATAGAAGAATAGTTTTGGATTTACCGCTAATTATGTATATATAAAAAACTGTGACTATGCACAGATTTGGATTTGTGTTGACTTTTCTTACCAGTTTGTGTGCTGTTGTGAGATTTAGTCAGTGTGCTGTAGGGTGTTGCTCGGTGAGTCTTGCCTAAGGCTATTAAATGTTCAGAACCTGACCTTGTTTCCCAGCAAATAGGTCAGTGTCTTTTATTTGTACCTTTATTTGAATGGCAAGGTTATCAATAAATCTTTCACTGCTAGATGGCATCAAATGCATATTGTCCCCTACCGGTATATACATTTTGTCAGTGGTCTGCCTGCCACATGTGATATTGGATTGATCTGGATTTAAGTGTTGCACACTTTCTTTTTTTAAGTTCATACTTGTATGATTTCTATCTACGTTTTGCACGTAAAATCAGAGAAACCAGAGAATAATTAAACCTGTTAAGTAACTCTTACCGGCACAGTGCTGGTCCCTTACTATATTTCAGGAAGTTCTTTTTTTTGTGCTACGTGTTTCCCATACCTCAGCATACAGGTTTGGCAACCTCCATACTCTGCCGGCTACGATTATGCAGTGTGAATCTCAAACACACGCAGGGAGTAATTACAGCACAGGAAAAAGAGCAGAGGAGCAGAAGAGCTATGGTAAGGAGGCTAAGATACATTTTATGTTTTTCTGTGAACAGTAAAGCAGGAAAGTTTTTCAGGAATGAGAGAACTGGTTGTTTTTGTTGTAACCTCTGAAGCACTGTAGGTGTTTTCACTTGTTGCTGTGAGCTAATCTGTTTGCTTTGACTTCTGCATTATTGTTAACTTAAACTGCACAGTACTGATTGTGTGTGTCTTTGACTTTATAGCATTAGTAAATACTAACAAGTTTTTCTCCTCAATGATGTGACTCTCTGCAACTATTATAAACTTATAAACTCTATTATTAAGTTACTATAGTAGCCACATGAAATATATGTTAATCTGAAAATGTTTTAGATACAAAAAATACATTTGCAGTAATTAGTTTCAGTTTAATTTCTCCGCGGGTTCAGGCTGTGTGTGACTCTGGCAGGAGGTTTCGCCTTCTTCGTCATGTTATCAATTTAATCTGGTCGGACCTATCTCATGGTCAATCAAAAGTCACTAGAACTGGTATAAGCTCAGAAACCATACAGCTATGTAATTCAATGTATCATTATATAATGATATATAATCATATATATTCAATATATAGATTTTAATGATTTTAATGATTTAACTAAATTCAGTTTTCAAGTTTTTAATATTATTATTATTATTATTATTATTATTATTATTATTATTATTATTATTATTATTATTATTATCATTTATTATTAGGATTTATTCCAGTACAAGTTGGCAACAGAAACCCAGTGATTAAAAAAGAAAATGGCAAAGGGCATCTCCAACAACGAGTGCCACATAAAGTGATAATCATTCATCCTATGTTGTTTGTAATGATGTTGACATTTCTTGAAAATATGTCTTTGAAACTGGAAGTATTGAAACATTGAATTAAATGGTCATTACCTGGCCGGTGCCCTCAGTAATGCTTGTGCGATGATTTATGCATCTACCAAAGTTTGCTGTTTTACTTGCTGTACAAACTTGACACACTTTTCACACTTGTCTAGTGTTCCTGGCACAGCGTTGGCTTTTAGGACTATCTTCTGCTTTGGTACCATCTCTGTACAAACTTTTGTAAAAGTAGAGATTATCCCAAGGACAGACGCACACATTTCTGTCATCACAGGCTTCAAGTTATGTGGCAGAACCACAAGTGGTCTGGACATGTTTGCGTCCCATGAGGAAGTATGGGCAGATATGTGTGTTTGTTTTATGACAATAATCCATGGTGATGACATTGAAAGGCATTGTTCGTTTTTTGCTCACTTCTAGTTCTAAAAGATCCAGAGAGGCTTGCCGTGTTTCCTCATTTTTAATTCGTTGATTTGAAGAGTTAAAGTCAGTTTCTAATAGAAAGATGCGTCATCCAAACACAGGAGACACAGACTCTGTCATCTCTAGGCCTCCATAATCTTCCACAAAAGAGTTAATAACCGTAATTACGAATCAGAAGTTCCTTTGTTATGTGCTGCACCTGTGACCTTTATGCTGTTCCCTGACAGTAATGACTTTTAATGACATGTTGCTACATTTGATGTTCTTATTAGCAGCATGAGAATGCTGTCATTCCACTGACATTGTTTTGATTTAATGACAACACATTAAATTGGACTTGCCACCAGTAGTACTCCTACTATTGTATTTTTATTTCTTACCAGATCTCCTTTCGAGTGTCTAAACAGTGATACATCAGCTGAAGTGTCGCCCAGAAACACTGGATCTTATTGATTAACAGTGAGCGCCATGTGGAAGCGACCGCTGTCAAATGCAAGCAAAGCTACAGTGAAAAGGACGAGTCTTTGAAGGTACTTGTGTACTACGTTAAAATTACTTTATAGTGAAAACACGATATTAAAATGTAATTATTTGAAAAACCTGTATCACATAGCGTATCTTTCAAAACCATTGTTTGTCCTTAAACAGTGACTCACTGTTTGATCTCATAGGTTGGATAAACATCAAAAAGTCAATGGAAGTTTAAGCTCTTAAATTCTAAAGAATGAGTACAAGGAAGTGTGGGGGTTGGAGTTAAACAAATTCTGTTCGTATGCTTTTGATTTTAGGGTTAATTTTGGGTGAAATTAGAAACATTGGGCGAGCTTTTGGTAATAATAAAGATCCTATCTTGTATTTGAAGCAGCATTAAGGATGAAATTAACATAAGAATGAAGAAAAACAACTCAGGAGCCAGTGGAATTTAACTTTGTTTATCAGAACATCAGTCATATTCTATGAACTTTGCTTTGGAATCTACATATGTATAGGTCTAGACAATCGTCCCTTCCAAGAACTCTATATGTTTTATCTGTCATGTTGTAAATTATTTTCCACTGCAAGCTTCAGAACGGGAAGCAAAAACACATTTCACCTCCAATATTTCTTCTTATGATTAGAGGACGGGGTCAGCTAGAATCAGCCATGTCACTTTCATGGATAGCAGCAGGGACCACCATCAGAATAATATAAGCATCGAATTCACCTTTTAGTTTTACACAAGACATCTTAAATTGAGAGTCAATCAAAAGTCACTAGAACTGGTGTAAGCACAGAAACCATAAGGCTATATAATTCAATATATGATTATATAATTATATGTAATCATATATATTCAATATATAGATTTTAATGATTTAACAATATAAAGTTTTGATATTATTATTATTATTATTATTATTATTATTATTAGGATTAATTCCAGTACAACTAGGCAACAGAAACTCAGTGATTCAAAAAAAAAAAATGGCATCGGTATGATAAGCCTGTGGTTTAAATCAGAAGGGTTGTCACAACATAGTAGAGACTAAAGTGAAAAATACAGACAATATTTGCACTGTTTTCGTCTTTTTGACAATATATTCATTCAATATGAATTATTATAAGTTTGTCATTGTCACTTAGTGACAATTCCAACCAGAATCTATTGACACGGTAATATTATGTTTAAAATCAATAACAATTGAATGATTCTTGTGTTTTATGTCCTCTTATTTTTTAAAGGAATGGCAATATTTAAGCATGCCTTGATCATCTCTGTGTTCGTACTGACACTTCTTTTGGAAACTAGAAACTTCGGTGGATTTTCTAATCTGGTTTTACCGGTACGTCACTGCTATTTATTTAGTGTGCCGAACAGAAAATAAGGGGCCCGTACATGACTGCAGCTTTTTTTTTTTTTTTGTGTTAGTCATATGTTGTTCAGTGTACCTTATTGTTTTGTTTTCTCTTCTTTTCTGTCTTTAGGAATATCATGAAGGGTTTCTACCTCATGCCAGGCACAGGAGGAGTGGTTAGTCTGAAGAATTTGATACTTTGATGTGTAGATTTAGACAAAGAGATAGTTGATAATCGGTCGAGCTCTAAGTAATATAATCATGGCCCATATAGAATAGATAATGATGCAACTTGACCACAATTACAATGACAACTCTAATAGATTTGGTGAATAGCCGTTATGTCCTGACAGCCATACATGAATTTAAAAGTTCAGATCCTGTGTATCAATACTGTGCAAAGTCCTTGTCACACTGAATGGAAAGACGTGCAGACATGAGCGGAATCACCACTTTTTCTTCTCCCTTTTTAATCTTGCAGCATCCTCAGAGGAATTTAATTATACCGTTGAAATTGTATTGAATTCAACTAACGTCCGATCAGCTGAGCAACTTCTGTCCGCCTTCAATGCTACCAGTTTTCCCATACAACTGGACAACAATACACAGATCTCTGAGATCAGCGTCACAACACGTGAGTGGTAGTTCTTTCAGCATCTTCATGACAAACAGTGTATTTTTATATAAATATCATACATGTTCTCCTCTCATAGTTTGCCTCTCAAATGGCACTGCTTCTCAGTGTAAATGTGAAGAGCAGTTTGCATGGCCATACAGCACCTGCGTCAAATATGGAGCCTGTGATTACATAACCGGTGGCACCTGCAAATGCATCAGTGCCATTCCGGCTGATGACCGGTTCTGCCAGCCAATAACAGGTAATCAAACTATGGCTTTATTTCTCACCATTGTCAAATCAACCCAGAAAGTTTTAAAAATGATTTCCAAAGTTGTTGGAAGAATTCTTTCTCCCTGCCTGCATAGTTAACCTTTACTGAAGTAATTTGCATTTTCGGGGTTAAGAGGGAAGTGTTAAAACAGATGGTGGTGGGTTTAGGCTTGAGGTCACTCTTCTGGGTTAATATTAAGATTAAGATTAAGATGAACTTTATTAATCCCCATAGAGAAATTGTAGTAGCAGCATTTTAAAAGGATAAATACAATAAACACAGCAAAAACGGGTTAGTGACTCATGCCCTGTAAACAGTAAACAACACTGGACCACTAGAAGTAGAAATGTGTGAAATCCTGTGATCTTGCTTTTATGATTATGCCTTCTCCAAGATGTATTTCCAAGATGTGTGTATTCTGAGAAAAAAAAACGTCTGTTGCTCAAAAGGGAGTTGCTCTGAAAAGACCTTGAGCACACCTACAGAGGCAACTGTCTGTGTATGTGAAGGAATAAATTAAATAAAAAACTTCAGTTTAAAGTTTAATCTTGTTTTTATGTTACAGAGCTGCAATCTAAGATTGAGTATGAAGTTGCTGTGGAGCTGAATGTGACAGATTCCCAAACAGTGGACTACCTTAGGAGCCTTCTGAATAGTGGCAACTACTCCCTGGCTTTGGGCGCCACTGCAAATCTCACAGACATAAACATCACCACAGGTACGAATGGAGCTTCTTCTTTGGATAGTAAATTACATGTATGTGAACTGTAGCTGAAGTGCTATTTAATAATTGCATTACATTACTTCCTGATCAGAGTTCTTGTGTAGGGGACAGTGGGGGGAGGTGGGGCAGAGCAGGGAAAGAGTTAGGCTTCCTGAGAGCCTGATGAATGATGCTGTCCCTCAGTCTGCTGGTCCTGGCCCGGAGGCTTCGTAGTCTCTTTCCTGATGGCAGCAGGAAAGTGGTGCGAAGGGTGGGTGGGGCCCCCCGAGTGATACGGATGAGGCAATTGTTGTAGAGGTCTTGGAGGGAGGGTGAGGGGAACGCCGATGATCTTGGACAGGATGCTCTCAAATGTACTTCTGTTGAAGGTGCAATGTCTCTCTAATCAGTGCTCATTTGTCTTTCAACATCTTCAGTGTGCTCCGTAAATGGTACCAACATCCAGTGCAGATGTGAGGATCAGTATGTTTGGTCCTACGAGAACTGTGTCACATATGGAGCCTGTGATGAGATCACTGACCACACTTGCACCTGTATCAACAGTATTCCATCCAACGGGCAGTACTGCCAGTCAACAGGTGACTTTCATTATGATATACAATTATATGTTTATATATTTTAAAGTAAACTGTTGTCACGGTCGGCCCAATTTAAATTTTTTTATTCTTCCTTCTCCTTTTCTCTCTAGAACTTGTGCAGCTGTACGAATACATCGTTGACATTGAAGTCATTGTTGCCAACGCTACAGTAATAATGCAGTTTGTGGATGCTGTAGAGAACATCAGTTTTCCTCTCAGAGTCAGCAGCACAATTAACATCACACAAATTAAAATCATATTTACTGGTAAGAAACTTCATGCTTATGGTTATTGTTAAAAGGAAGGGAGAATTTGGACCGAAGTATGTTTTGATTTTACCGTCTTTTTTTTTTTCAACAGTTCCTCCAATTGTTTATGAATACCTGGTTTTGATCGAGGTCAACACAACAGACACAAATCAGCTGAGAACCACCATACAGAGCCTCACTTTCCCCCTTCAGGTCAGCTCTGCAGTAAACATCTCAGATGCCAATATTACTACAGGTAAGAAAACACATGTACACTTCATTTCAGGCCTCAACTGGTAGATTATGTAACCTCTTCATAAGAAATATTGTACTGTTTTGTCGTAAGTGTGCAGCCCAGATGGAGTTGGTTTCCAGTGTCGCTGTGAGGATGCCTACCTCTGGCCATGTGAAAAGTGTGCCACCTATGGGAAATGTGATGGAGATAGAAACAACCCCTGCAAGTGCATCAAGGCCATTCCCACAGATGGACAGTTTTGTGAACCAGTCAAACAATGTAGGTATTCGATCAAAACCCACAACTTTATAGTTTTTAATAATTCTGTATCGCTTTATATCTACATTCCAATCTTTAAAGCCTATTACTATGTTCCTGATCTTTTTTTGGTCTGCAGACTATACAGTGTGTCCTGTGACAACATCTGCACCATCAACAGGTAAAACTAAGGATAAACAATGAAAAACAAAATTATCAGTAATGTTAAAATTATTTACCTAATTATAGGTACTTTGTCTCTACAGCTCCTCCAGATGTTCATGAATACCTGGTTTCTGTGGAGCTGAACACCACAGAAGTCACAGTGATCAATAATCTGAGGACCACTCTGGACAACACCAGCTACCCCGTCACCATCAATGATCAAATACGGCTGTCTGACATCAACATCACTACAGGTAAAGTCATTAGAACCAGTAATTTTAGGCTGATGTGTGTAAAGTATGAGACGATTGTTGTAGCTATGATGGTCAATGTTGTAAGTCTTATATTTTTCACTACTGTCTCCAGTTTGTTCTCCGAGCTCTGCTGGCTTCCAGTGCAGGTGTGAAGATGAGTATCGCTGGTCATGTGACCAGTGTCTAATGTACAGCTCCTGTGATAACATCACTGATAACACATGTGGATGCATCAATAACATCCCTGCTAATGGACAGTACTGCCAGTCTGTGTACCGAACCAGTAAGTTCAGGTTTCAGCAGTTATATATTCTATTATATTACCCAAAGCAATTATGAGATGATTATAAAAATAAGTATTTATTCTTCCCATATCTTCGCACAATAACCATTTGTTTCTATCAACAGACTTCACAGCGTGTCCTCCACCAACAAGTAGGTTAAACAAGATTTACTAAAACATTATTGAATATATAGCTGAAAATTCTAATGTGTAATTTTCATTTCTTTCTATCCAGCTCCTCCAGTTCTTCGTAAATACAAAGTTGTTGTTCAGCTGAACACCACAAATATCACACAGATAGATCATCTGAGGATCACTTTGAGAAACTCCAGCTACCCCATCCCCATCACCAGCCGAACCCAACTGTCTGACATCAACATAACTACAGGTAAAGTAACGCACTGCAGTTTGTGGGTGTAGTAAAGGACATTTATTGTTAGTGCTTTGTTTCTTGATATAATGCATCACTGTATAGTTTTTACTATAACTGTAAATATGGTACGTCTTATATTTCTCTCTGCTGTCTCCAGTTTGTTCTCCGAGCTCTGCTGGCTTCCAGTGTAGATGTGAGGATGAGTATCGTTGGTCATGTGACCAGTGTCGAACACATGGATCCTGTGACAGCATCACTAATAACACATGTGGATGCATCAATAGCTTCCCTGCTAATGGACAGTACTGCCAGTCTGTGTACCAAACCAGTAAGTTCATTTGTAGAATTATCACATTCACACTGGTATTAGTTGTGTTACTGTAAAACCTTTGTATCAACACTTTTCTCAAAGTGACTTCTTTCCAGTTGTTTTTGTCCTCTTGTTCCCAGCTAATCTGTCTCTTCATCCTTACAGACTTTTCAGCATGTCCACCTACTACAGCTCCTCCAACACCAAGTATGACTGAGAGAGAATCTGTCATTTGTGAAAAACATATTTTAACCACTGCAGTATTTACTCTGATCAGTTTGCAGTAACATTTACACATTTTTCCCTTCACAGCCCCAACACCTATAACAAATGCAACAACACGTAAGTCTGCTCTAATCAATAACTAGCATGATATATGGGTTTAAAAGCTTATAGCTGTGTGTCTTGCTTTGTTTTCTAATCACTGAAATACATATTATATAACTGAAAATAGCTAATGATTGATTGTTTTCTACAGCTCCAGTTGTTCATGAATACCTGGTTTCTGTGGAGCTGAACACCACAGAAGTCACAGTGATCAATAATCTGAGGACCACTCTGGACAACACCAGCTACCCCATCACCATCAATGACCAAATACAGCTGTCTGACATCAACATCACTACAGGTAAAGTCATTAGAACCAGTCATTTTAGGTTGATGTGTGTAAAATATGAAACGATTGTTGTAGCTATGATGGTCAATGTTGTAAGTCTTATATTTTTCACTACTGTCTCCAGTTTGTTCTCCGAGCTCTGCTGGCTTCCAGTGCAGGTGTGAGGATGAGTATCGCTGGTCATGTGACCAGTGTCTAATGTACAGCTCCTGTGACAACATCACTGATAACACATGTGGATGCATCAATAACATCCCTGCTAATGGACAGTACTGCCAGTCTGTGTACCAAACCAGTAAGTTCAGGTTTCAGCAGTTATATTGTATCATATTATTTTCAGCAATCATCGTACAAAGTTAGGTTTTTACTTCCTGTATTTTGACAATAAAAAATATGCTTCTGTCTATCAACAGACTTCACAGCTTGTCCTCCAACAACAGGTATGGTTGAAAAGGTTCAATCAATGAGAAGCATTATAAATAGCTGAGTAAGCTACTAACTATGTCTTAACTTACTTTATTTCTTTCAGCTCCTCCAGTTGTTCATGAATACCTGGTTTCTGTGGAGCTGAACACCACAGAAGTCACAGTGATCAATAATCTGAGGACCACTCTGGACAACACCAGCTATCCCGTCACCATCAGTAACCAAATACAGCTGTCTGACATCAACATCACTACAGGTAAGACTGCTGACTGCAGTGTAGTATTAGTGAATGAGCAGAAAATAGGCTCATTTTTTACATTAGCTCCTGTTAATAGAGTGGAAAACTCAAAAGATGTCCTTGTAGATGTTCCTGATGTTTTCTATGTGTGTCTCCAGTTTGTTCTCCGAGCTCTGCTGGCTTCCAGTGCAGGTGTGAGGATGAGTATCGCTGGTCATGTGACCAGTGTCTCATGTACAGCTCCTGTGATAACATCACTGATAACACATGTGGATGCATCAATAACATTCCTGCTAATGGACAGTACTGCCAGTCTGTGTACCAAGCCAGTAAGTTCATGTTTCAGCAGTTATATTGTAACATGTTATTATCAGCAATCATCGTACAAAGTTAGGATTTTACTTCCTGTATTTTGTGAGTAACATTTTTAATGATTTTTAACATGTACGCATACAACAAGAAACCAGTTTACACACATGTACACCTGCATACTTGCATACACATTGTGCACCCACTGACCCTCCCAACCACCCACCCACTCCGGCCATCACACTGACATTGAAAGGAAACTACAATGTGGAGATGCTGTTAGGGCCTGTATTTAAGAATCGGATTATTCTTAAGTCCAGCCCCCTCAGCATGTCCACCATTCATCTTCACATACACTGTACTTAAATGTTACTAATCATCACACTTACATATCCCCACTAAGGGGTCATGTCCACATTCCCCTGCAAATAACACAAGTATTTATTCCATTTCTTTAAATACAAAAAGCACTTCCTGTATTTTGGCAATAAAAAATATGCTTCTGTCTATCAACAGACTTCACAGCTTGTCCTCCAACAACAGGTATGGTTGAAAAGGTTCAATCAATGAGAAGCATTATAAATAGCTGAGTAAGCTACTAACTATGTCTTAACTTACTTTATTTCTTTCCAGCTCCTCCAGTTGTTCATGAATACCTGGTTTCTGTGGAGCTGAACACCACAGAAGTCACAGTGATCAATAATCTGAGGACCACTCTGGACAACACCAGCTATCCCGTCACCATCAATGATCAAATACAGCTGTCTGACATCAACATCACTACAGGTAAAGTCATTAGAACCAGTCATTTTAGGCTGATGTGTGTAAAGTATGAGACGTTTGTTGTAGCTATGATGGTCAATGTTGTAAGTCTTATATTTTTCACTACTGTCTCCAGTTTGTTCTCCGAGCTCTGCTGGCTTCCAGTGCAAGTGTGAGGATGAGTATCGCTGGTCATGTGACCAGTGTGTAATGTACAGCTCCTGTGACAACATCACTGATAACACATGTGGATGCATCAATAACATTCCTGCTAATGGACAGTACTGCCAGTCTGTGTACCGAACCAGTAAGTTCATGTTTCAGCAGTTATATTGTATCATATTATTATCAGCAATCATCGTACAAAGTTAGGTTTTTACTTCCTGTATTTTGGCAATAAAAAATATGCTTCTGTCTATTAACAGACTTCACAGCTTGTCCTCCAACAACAGGTATGGTTGAAAAGGTTCAATTAATGAGAAGCATTATAAATAGCTGAGTAAGCTACTAACTATGTCTTTAACTTACTTTATTTCTTTCCAGCTCCTCCAGTTGTTCATGAATACCTGGTTTCTGTGGAGCTGAACACCACAGAAGTCACAGTGATCAATAATCTGAGGACCACTCTGGACAACACCAGCTACCCCGTCACCATCAGTAACCAAATACAGCTGTCTGACATCAACATCACTACAGGTAAGACTGCTGACTGCAGTGTAGTATTAGTGAATGAGCAGAAAATAGGCTCATTTTTTACGTTAGCTCCTGTTAATAGAGTGGAAAACTCAAAAGATGTCCTTGTAGATGATCCTGATGTTTTCTATGTGTGTCTCCAGTTTGTTCTCCGAGCTCTGCTGGCTTCCAGTGCAGGTGTGAGGATGAGTATCGTTGGTCATGTGACCAGTGTCTCATGTACAGCTCCTGTGATTACATCACTGATAACACATGTGGATGCATCAATAACATCCCTGCTAATGGACAGTACTGCCAGTCTGTGTACCGAACCAGTAAGTTCATGTTTCAGCAGTTATATTGTATCATGTTATTATCAGCAATCACAATATGATTATAAAGTTGTGCTTGTACTTCCTGTTTTATGCAAAATAAAACTCTACTTTTGTTTGTTTCTGTTCATTCACAGACTTCACTGCTTGTCCTACAACAACTGCTCCAACAACAACAACAAGTGAGTCTAAGAACATTTACTCAAAGAAATGCTGAGTTTTATTATTTTATTTTTAGAAAAAAATAACGATTTTTTTTCCTACACAGTTCCTCCACTTGTTCATGACTACCTGGTTTCTGTTGAGCTGAACACCACAAATATGACAGTGATAAATAACCTGAGGACCACTCTGGACAACACCAGCTATCCCGTCACCATCAGTAACCAAATACAGCTGTCTGACATCAACATCACTACAGGTAAGACTGCTGACTGCAGTGTAGTATTAGTGAATGAGCAGAAAATAGGCTCATTTTTTACATTAGCTCCTGTTAATAGAGTGGAAAACTCAAAAGATGTCCTTGTAGATATTCCTGATGTTTTCTATGTGTGTCTCCAGTTTGTTCTCCGAGCTCTGCTGGCTTCCAGTGCAGGTGTGAGGATGAGTATCGTTGGTCATGTGACCAGTGTCTCATGTACAGCTCCTGTGATAACATCACTGATAACACATGTGGATGCATCAATAACATCCCTGCTAATGGACGGTACTGCCAGTCTGTGTACCAAGCCAGTAAGTTCATGTTTCAGCAGTTATATTGTAACATGTTATTATCAGCAATCATCGTACAAAGTTAGGATTTTACTTTCTGTATTTTGTGAGTAACATTTTTAATGATTTTTAACATGTACGCATACAACAAGAAACCAGTTTACACACATGTACACCTGCATACTTGCATACACATTGTGCACCCACTGACCCTCCCAACCACCCACCCACTCTGGCCATCACACTGACATTGAAAGGAAACTACAATGTGGAGATGCTGTTAGGGCCTGTATTTAAGAATCGGATTATTCTTAAGTCCAGCCCCCCTCAGCATGTCCACCATTCATCTTCACATACACTGTACTTAAATGTTACTAATCATCACACTTACATATCCCCACTAAGGGGTCATGTCCACATTCCAATGCAAATAACACAAGTATTTATTCCATTTCTTTACATACAAAAAAGCACTTCCTGTATTTTGGCAATAAAAAATATGCTTCTGTCTATCAACAGACTTCACAGCTTGTCCTCCAACAACAGGTATGGTTGAAAAGGTTCAATCAATGAGAAGCATTATAAATAGCTGAGTAAGCTACTAACTATGTCTTTAACTTACTTTATTTCTTTCCAGCTCCTCCAGTTGTTCATGAATACCTGGTTTCTGTGGAGCTGAACACCACAGAAGTCACAGTGATAAATAATCTGAGGACCACTCTGGACAACACCAGCTATCCCGTCACCATCAGTAACCAAATACAGCTGTCTGACATCAACATGACTACAGGTAAGACTGCTGACTGCAGTGTAGTATTAGTGAATAAACAGAAAATAGGCTCATTTTTTACATTAGCTCCTGTTAATAGAGTGGAAAACTCAAAAGATGACCTTGTAGATATTCCTGATGTTTTCTATGTGTGTCTCCAGTTTGTTCTCCGAGCTCTGCTGGCTTCCAGTGCAGGTGTGAGGATGAGTATCGCTGGTCATGTGACCAGTGTCTAATGTACAGGTCCTGTGACAACATCACTGATAACACATGTGGATGCATCAATAACATCCCTGCTAATGGACAGTACTGCCAGTCTGTGTACCGAACCAGTAAGTTCATGTTTCAGCAGTTATATTGTATCATATTATTATCAGCAATCACAATATGATTATAAAGTTGTGCTTGTACTTCCTGTTTTATGCAAAATAAAACTCTACTTTTGTTTGTTTCTGTTCATTCATTCATAAAGGTTTCTTAATCTTAATCTTAATCTTAATTCACAGACTTCACTGCTTGTCCTACAACACCTGCTCCAACAACAAGTGAGTCTAAGAACATTTACTCAAAGAAATGCAGAGTTTTATTATTTTATTTTTAGAAAAAAATAACGATTTTTTTTTCCTACACAGTTCCTCCACTTGTTCATGACTACCTGGTTTCTGTTGAGCTGAACACCACAAATATGACAGTGATAAATAACCTGAGGACCACTCTGGACAACACCAGTTACCCCATCACCATCAATAACCAAATACAGCTGGCTGACATCAACATCACTACAGGTAAGACTGCTGACTGTAGTGTACTATTCTATATTGCCTTCAATAATACAGTAACAATGAATGTACTGCGTCCACTGAATGAACAGAAAATAGCCTTGTTTTTAGACGTTAGCTCCTGTTAATAGAGATGAAAACACAAAAGATGTCCTTGTAGATGGTCCTGATGTTTTCTTTGTGTGTCTCCAGTTTGTTCTCCGAGCTCTGCTGGCTTCCAGTGCAGATGTGAGGATGAGTATCGTTGGTCATGTGACCAGTGTCGAACACATGGATCCTGTGACAGCATCACTAATAACACATGTGGATGCATCAATAACATCCCTGCTAATGGACAGTACTGCCAGTCTGTGTACCAAACCAGTAAGTTCATTTGTAGAATTATCACATTCACACTGGTATTAGTTGTGTTACTGTAAAACCTTTGTATGAACACTTTTCTCAAAGTGACTTCTTTCCAGTTGTTTTTGTCCTCTTGTTCCCAGCTAATCTGTCTCTTCATCCTTACAGACTTTTCAGCATGTCCACCTACTACAGCTCCTCCAACACCAAGTATGACTGAGAGAGAATCTGTCATTTGTGAAAAACATGTTTTAACCACTGCAGTATTTACTCTGATCAGTTTGCAGTAACATTTACACATTTTTCCCTTCACAGCCCCAACACCTATAACAAATGCAACAACACGTAAGTCTGCTCTAATCAATAACTAGCATGATATATGGGTTTAAAAGCTTATAGCTGTGTGTCTTGCTTTGTTTTCTAATGACTGAAATACATATTATATAACTGAAAATAGCTAATGATTGATTGTTTTCTACAGCTCCAGTTGTTCATGAATACCTGGTTTCTGTGGAGCTGAACACCACAGAAGTCACAGTGATCAATAATCTGAGGACCACTCTGGACAACACCAGCTACCCCATCACCATCAATGACCAAATACAGCTGTCTGACATCAACATCACTACAGGTAAAGTCATTAGAACCAGTCATTTTAGGTTGATGTGTGTAAAATATGAAACGATTGTTGTAGCTATGATGGTCAATGTTGTAAGTCTTATATTTTTCACTACTGTCTCCAGTTTGTTCTCCGAGCTCTGCTGGCTTCCAGTGCAGGTGTGAGGATGAGTATCGCTGGTCATGTGACCAGTGTCTAATGTACAGCTCCTGTGACAACATCACTGATAACACATGTGGATGCATCAATAACATCCCTGCTAATGGACAGTACTGCCAGTCTGTGTACCGAACCAGTAAGTTCATGTTTCAGCAGTTATATTGAATCATATTATTATCAGCAATCATCGTACAAAGTTAGGTTTTTACTTCCTGTATTTTGGCAATAAAAAATATGCTTCTGTCTATTAACAGACTTCACAGCTTGTCCTCCAACAACAGGTATGGTTGAAAAGGTTCAATCAATGAGAAGCATTATAAATAGCTGAGTAAGCTTCTAACTATGTCTTTAACTTACTTTATTTCTTTCCAGCTCCTCCAGTTGTTCATGAATACCTGGTTTCTGTGGAGCTGAACACCACAGAAGTCACAGTGATCAATAATCTGAGGAACACTCTGGACAACACCAGCTATCCCGTCACCATCAATAACCAAATACAGCTGTCTGACATCAACATCACTACAGGTAAGACTGCTGACTGCAGTGTAGTATTAGTGAATAAACAGAAAATAGGCTCATTTTTTACATTAGCTCCTGTTAATAGAGTGGAAAACTCAAAA
Source organism: Parambassis ranga (assembly GCF_900634625.1). Classification (NCBI taxonomy): domain Eukaryota; kingdom Metazoa; phylum Chordata; class Actinopteri; family Ambassidae; genus Parambassis; species Parambassis ranga. Next base: position 13,552,590 of record NC_041043.1, read on the forward strand.
GATGTCCTTGTAGATGTTCCTGATGTTTTCTATGTGTGTCTCCAGTTTGTTCTCCGAGCTCTGCTGGCTTCCAGTGCAGGTGTGAGGATGAGTATCGCTGGTCATGTGACCAGTGTCTCATGTACAGCTCCTGTGATAACATCACTGATAACACATGTGGATGCATCAATAACATTCCTGCTAATGGACAGTACTGCCAGTCTGTGTACCGAACCAGTAAGTTCATGTTTCAGCAGTTATATTGTAACATGTTATTATCAGCAATCATTGTACAAAGTTAGGATTTTACTTTCTGTATTTTGTGAGTAACATTTTTAATGATTTTTAACATGTACGCATACAACAAGAAACCAGTTTACACACATGTACACCTGCATACTTGCATACACATTGTGCACCCACTGACCCTCCCAACCACCCACCCACTCCGGCCATCACACTGACATTGAAAGGAAACTACAATGTGGAGATGCTGTTAGGGCCTGTATTTAAGAATCGGATTATTCTTAAGTCCAGCCCCCTCAGCATGTCCACCATTCATCTTCACATACACTGTACTTAAATGTTACTAATCATCACACTTACATATCCCCACTAAGGGGTCATGTCCACATTCCCCTGCAAATAACACAAGTATTTATTCCATTTCTTTAAATACAAAAAGCACTTCCTGTATTTTGGCAATAAAAAATATGCTTCTGTCTATCAACAGACTTCACAGCTTGTCCTCCAACAACAGGTATGGTTGAAAAGGTTCAATCAATGAGAAGCATTATAAATAGCTGAGTAAGCTACTAACTATGTCTTTAACTTACTTTATTTCTTTCCAGCTCCTCCAGTTGTTCATGAATACCTGGTTTCTGTGGAGCTGAACACCACAGAAGTCACAGTGATCAATAATCTGAGGAACACTCTGGACAACACCAGCTACCCCGTCACCATCAGTAACCAAATACAGCTGTCTGACATCAACATCACTACAGGTAAAGTCATTAGAACCAGTCATTTTAGGCTGATGTGTGTAAAGTATGAGACGTTTGTTGTAGCTACGATGGTCAATGTTGTAAGTCTTATATTTTTCACTACTGTCTCCAGTTTGTTCTCCGAGCTCTGCTGGCTTCCAGTGCAGGTGTGAGGATGAGTATCGTTGGTCATGTGACCAGTGTGTAATGTACAGCTCCTGTGACAACATCACTGATAACACATGTGGATGCATCAATAACATCCCTGCTAATGGACAGTACTGCCAGTCTGTGTACCGAACCAGTAAGTTCAGGTTTCAGCAGTTATATTGTATCATATTATTATCAGCAATCATCGTACAAAGTTAGGTTTTTACTTCCTGTATTTTGGCAATAAAAAATATGCTTCTGTCTATTAACAGACTTCACAGCTTGTCCTCCAACAACAGGTATGGTTGAAAAGGTTCAATCAATGAGAAGTATTATAAATAGCTGAGTAAGCTACTAACTATGTCTTAACTTACTTTATTTCTTTCCAGCTCCTCCAGTTGTTCATGAATACCTGGTTTCTGTGGAGCTGAACACCACAGAAGTCACAGTGATCAATAACCTGAGGACCACTCTGGACAACACCAGCTACCCCATCACCATCAGTAACCAAATACAGCTGTCTGACATCAACATCACTACAGGTAAGACTGCTGACTGCAGTGTAGTATTAGTGAATGAGCAGAAAATAGGCTCATTTTTTACGTTAGCTCCTGTTAATAGAGTGGAAAACTCAAAAGATGACCTTGTAGATATTCCTGATGTTTTCTATGTGTGTCTCCAGTTTGTTCTCCGAGCTCTGCTGGCTTCCAGTGCAGGTGTGAGGATGAGTATCGTTGGTCATGTGACCAGTGTCTCATGTACAGCTCCTGTGACAACATCACTGATAACACATGTGGATGCATCAATAACATCCCTGCTAATGGACAGTACTGCCAGTCTGTGTACCGAACCAGTAAGTTCATGTTTCAGCAGTTATATTGTAACATGTTATTTTCAGCAATCACAATATGATTATAAAGTTGTGCTTGTACTTCCTGTTTTATGCAAAATAAAACTCTACTTTTGTTTGTTTCTGTTCATTCACAGACTTCACTGCTTGTCCTACAACACCTGCTCCAACAACAAGTGAGTCTAAGAACATTTACTCAATGAAATGCTGAGTTTTATGATTTTATTTTTAGAAAAAAATAACGATTTTTTTTCCTACACAGTTCCTCCACTTGTTCATGACTACCTGGTTTCCGTTGAGCTGAACACCACAAATATGACAGTGATAAATAACCTCAGGACCACTCTGGACAACACCAGCTACCCCGTCACCATCAATAACCAAATACAGCTGTCTGACATCAACATCACTACAGGTAAGACTGCTGACTGCAGTGTAGTATTAGTGAATGAGCAGAAAATAGGCTCATTATTTACATTAGCTCCTGTTAATAGAGTGGAAAACTCAAAAGATGTCCTTGTAGAGGGTCCTGATGTTTTCTTTGTGTGTCTCCAGTTTGTTCTCCGAGCTCTGCTGGCTTCCAGTGCAGGTGTGAGGATGAGTATCGTTGGTCATGTGACCAGTGTCTAATGTACAGCTCCTGTGACAACATCACTGATAACACATGTGGATGCATCAATAACATCCCTGCTAATGGACAGTACTGCCAGTCTGTGTACCGAACCAGTAAGTTCATGTTTCAGCAGATATATATTCTATTATATTACCCAAAGCAATCATGAGATGAATATATATGTAAGTATTTATTCTTCCCATGTCTTCGCACAATAACCATTTGTTTGTATCAACAGACTTCACAGCGTGTCCTCCACCAACAAGTAGGTTAAACAAGATTTACTAAAACATTCTTGAATATATAGCTGAAAATGCTAATATGTAATTTTCATTTCTTTCTATCCAGCTCCTGCAGTTCTTCAAAACTACAGAATTGTTGTTCAGCTGAACACCACAAATATCACACAGATAGATCATCTGAGGATCACTTTGAGAAACTCCAGCTACCCCATCCCCATCACCAGCCGAACCCAACTGTCTGACATCAACATAACTACAGGTAAAGTAACGCACTGCAGTTTGTGGGTGTAGTAAAGGACATTTAGTGTTAGTGCTTTGTTTCTTGATATAATGCATCACTGTATAGTTTTTACTATAACTGTAAATATGGTACGTCTTATATTTCTCTCTGCTGTCTCCAGTTTGTTCTCCGAGCTCTGCTGGCTTCCAGTGCAGATGTGAGGATGAGTATCGTTGGTCATGTGACCAGTGTCGAACACATGGATCCTGTGACAGCATCACTAACAACACATGTGGATGCATCAATAGCTTCCCTGCTAATGGACAGTACTGCCAGTCTGTGTACCAAACCAGTAAGTTCATTTGTAGAATTATCACATTCACACTGGTATTAGTTGTGTTACTGTAAAACCTTTGTATGAACACTTTTCTCAAAGTGACTTCTTTCCAGTTGTTTTTGTCCTCTTGTTCCCAGCTAATCTGTCTCTTCATCCTTACAGACTTTTCAGCATGTCCACCTACTACAGCTCCTCCAACACCAAGTATGACTGAGAGAGAATCTGTCATTTGTGAAAAACATGTTTTAACCACTGCAGTATTTACTCTGATCAGTTTGCAGTAACATTTACACATTTTTCCCTTCACAGCCACAACACCTATAACAAATGCAACAACACGTAAGTCTGCTTTAATCAATAACTAGCATGATATATGGGTTTAAAAGCTTATAGCTATGTGTCTTGCTTTGTTTTCTAATGACTGAAATACATATTATATAACTGAAAATAGCTAATGATTGATTGTTTTCTACAGCTCCAGTTGTTCATGAATACCTGGTTTCTGTGGAGCTGAACACCACAGAAGTCACAGTGATCAATAATCTGAGGACCACTCTGGACAACACCAGCTACCCCATCACCATCAATGACCAAATACAGCTGTCTGACATCAACATCACTACAGGTAAAGTCATTAGAACCAGTCATTTTAGGTTGATGTGTGTAAAATATGAAACGATTGTTGTAGCTATGATGGTCAATGTTGTAAGTCTTATATTTTTCACTACTGTCTCCAGTTTGTTCTCCGAGCTCTGCTGGCTTCCAGTGCAGGTGTGAGGATGAGTATCGCTGGTCATGTGACCAGTGTCTAATGTACAGCTCCTGTGACAACATCACTGATAACACATGTGGATGCATCAATAACATCCCTGCTAATGGACAGTACTGCCAGTCTGTGTACCGAACCAGTAAGTTCATGTTTCAGCAGTTATATTGTATCATATTATTATCAGCAATCATCGTACAAAGTTAGGTTTTTACTTCCTGTATTTTGGCAATAAAAAATATGCTTCTGTCTATCAACAGACTTCACAGCTTGTCCTCCAACAACAGGTATGGTTGAAAAGGTTCAATCAATGAGAAGCATTATAAATAGCTGAGTAAGCTACTAACTATGTCTTAACTTACTTTATTTCTTTCCAGCTCCTCCAGTTGTTCATGAATACCTGGTTTCTGTGGAGCTGAACACCACAGAAGTCACAGTGATCAATAATCTGAGGAACACTCTGGACAACACCAGCTATCCCGTCATCATCAATGACCAAATACAGCTGTCTGACATCAACATCACTACAGGTAAGACTGCTGACTGCAGTGTAGTATTAGTGAATGAGCAGAAAATAGGCTCATTTTTTACATTAGCTCCTGTTAATAGAGTGGAAAACTCAAAAGATGTCCTTGTAGATGTTCCTGATGTTTTCTATGTGTGTCTCCAGTTTGTTCTCCGAGCTCTGCTGGCTTCCAGTGTAGATGTGAGGATGAGTATCGTTGGTCATGTGACCAGTGTCTCATGTACAGCTCCTGTGACAACATCACTAATAACACATGTGGATGCATCAATAACATCCCTGCTAATGGACAGTACTGCCAGTCTGTGTACCAAGCCAGTAAGTTCATGTTTCAGCAGTTATATTGTATCATATTATTTTCAGCAATCACAATATGATTATAAAGTGGTGCTTGTACTTCCTGTTTGATGCAAAAAAACTCTAGTTTTGTTTTTTTCTGTTCATTCACAGACTTCACTGTTTGTCCTACAACACCTGCTCCAACAACAACAGGTTAGTCTAAGAACATTTACTCAATGAAATGCTGAGTTTTATTATTTTATTTAAAAAAAATACATTTTTTTCCTACACAGTTCCTCCACTTGTTCATGACTACCTGGTTTCTGTTGAGCTGAACACCACAAATATGACAGTGATAAATAACCTGAGGGTCATTCTGAATAACCTCAGTTACCCCATCACTGTTAATAACCAAATACAGCTGTCTGACATCAACATCACTACAGGTAAGACTGCTGACTGTAGTGTACTATTCTATATTGCCTTCAATAATACAGTAACAATGAATGTACTGCGTCCACTGAATGAACAGAAAATAGCTTTGTTTTTAGACGTTAGCTCCTGTTAATCGAGTGGAAAACTCAACAGATGTCCTTGTAGATGTTCCTGATGTTTTCTATGTGTGTCTCCAGTTTGTTCGCCGAGCTCTGCTGGCTTCCAGTGCAGGTGTGAGGATGAGTATCGCTGGTCATGTGACCAGTGTCTAATGTACAGCTCCTGTGATTACATCACTGATAACACATGTGGATGCATCAATAACATCCCTGCTAATGGACAGTACTGCCAGTCTGTGTACCAAGCCAGTAAGTTCATGTTTCAGCAGTTATATTGAATCATATTATTTTCAGCAATCACAATATGATTATAAAGTGGTGCTTGTACTTCCTGTTTTATGCAAAAAAACTCTAGTTTTGTTTTTTTCTGTTCATTCACAGACTTCACTGTTTGTCCTACAACACCTGCTCCAACAACAACAGGTTAGTCTAAGAACATTTACTCAAAGAAATGCTGAGTTTTATTATTTTATTTAAAAAAAAAAATACATTTTTTTTTCTACACAGTTCCTCCACTTGTTCATGACTACCTGGTTTCTGTTGAGCTGAACACCACAAATATGACAGTGATAAATAACCTGAGGGTCATTCTGAATAACCTCAGTTACCCCATCACTGTTAATAACCAAATACAGCTGTCTGACATCAACATTACTACAGGTAAGACTGCTGACTGCAGTGTAGTATTAGTGAATGAGCAGAAAATAGGCTCAATTTTTACATTAGCTCCTGTTAATAGAGTGGAAAACTCAAAAGATGTCCTTGTAGATGGTCCTGATGTTTTCTTTGTGTGTCTGCAGTTTGTTCTCCGAGCTCTGCTGGCTTCCAGTGTAGATGTGAGGATGAGTATCGTTGGTCATGTGACCAGTGTCTAACGTATGAGTCCTGTGACAGCATCACTAATAACACGTGTGGATGCATCAATAGCTTCCCTGCTAATGGACAGTACTGCCAGTCTGTGTACCAAACCAGTAAGTTCATGTTTCAGCAGTTATATTGAATCATATTATTTTCAGCAATCACAATATGATTATAAAGTGGTGCTTGTACTTCCTGTTTTATGCAAAAAACTCTACTTTTTTTGTTTCTGTTTATTAACAGACTTCACTGCTTGTCCTACAACACCTGCTCCAACAACAACAAGTGAGTCTAAGAACATTTACTCAAAGAAATGCTGAGTTTTATTATTTTATTTTTAGAAAAAATAACGATTTTCTTTCCTACACAGTTCCTCCACTTGTTCATGACTACCTGGTTTCTGTTGAGCTGAACACCACAAATATGATAGTGATAAATAACCTGAGGGTCATTCTGAATAACCTCAGTTACCCCATCACTGTTAATAACCAAATACAGCTGTTTGACATCAACATCACTACAGGTAAGACTGCTGACTGCAGTGTAGTATTAGTGAATGAGCAGAAAATAGGCTCAATTTTTACATTAGCTCCTGTTAATAGAGTGGAAAACTCAAAAGATGTCCTTGTAGATGGTCCTGATGTTTTCTTTGTGTGTCTCCAGTTTGTTCTCCGAGCTCTGCTGGCTTCCAGTGTAGATGTGAGGATGAGTATCGTTGGTCATGTGACCAGTGTCTGACATATGAGTCCTGTGACAGCATCACTAATAACACATGTGGATGCATCAATAGCTTCCCTGCTAATGGACAGTACTGCCAGTCTGTGTACCAAACCAGTAAGTTCATTTGTAGAATTATCACATTCACACTGGTATTAGTTGTGTTACTGTAAAACCTTTGTATCAACACTTTTCTCAAAGTGACTTCTTTCCAGTTGTTTTTGTCCTCTTGTTCCCAGCTAATCTGTCTCTTCATCCTTACAGACTTTTCAGCATGTCCACCTACTACAGCTCCTCCAACACCAAGTATGACTGAGAGAGAATCTGTCATTTGTGAAAAACATATTTTAACCACTGCAGTATTTACTCTGATCAGTTTGCAGTAACATTTACACATTTTTCCCTTCACAGCCCCAACACCTATAACAAATGCAACAACACGTAAGTCTGCTTTAATCAATAACTAGCATGATATATGGGTTTAAAAGCTTATAGCTGTGTGTCTTGCTTTGTTTTCTAATGACTGAAATACATATTATATAACTGAAAATAGCTAATGATTGATTGTTTTCTACAGCTCCAGTTGTTCATGAATACCTGGTTTCTGTGGAGCTGAACACCACAGAAGTCACAGTGATCAATAATCTGAGGACCACTCTGGACAACACCAGCTACCCCATCACCATCAATGACCAAATACAGCTGTCTGACATCAACATCACTACAGGTAAAGTCATTGGAGGCAGTCAGAGAAATGAGTGTAATTGGTGTAATGCAGTGCTCACCATGAAGGCCAACATATTCTTCTACTGTCTCCAGTTTGTTCTCCGAGCTCTGCTGGCTTCCAGTGCAGGTGTGAGGATGAGTATCGTTGGTCATGTGACCAGTGTCTAATGTACAGCTCCTGTGACAACATCACTGATAACACATGTGGATGCATCAATAACATCCCTGCTAATGGACAGTACTGCCAGTCTGTGTACCGAACCAGTAAGTTCATGTTTCAGCAGTTATATTGAATCATATTATTTTCAGCAATCACAATATGATTATAAAGTGGGGCTTGTACTTCCTGTTTTATGCAAAAAAACTTTACTTTTTTTGTTTCTGTTTATTAACAGACTTCACTGCTTGTCCTACAACAACTGCTCCAACAACAACAGGTTAGTCTAAGAACATTTAAGCAATGAAATGCTGAGTTTTATTATTTTATTTTAGAAAAAAAATACATTTTTTTTCCTACACAGTTCCTCCACTTGTTCATGACTACCTGGTTTCTGTTGAGCTGAACACCACAAATATGACAGTGATAAATAACCTGAGGGTCATTCTGAATAACCTCAGTTACCCCATCACTGTTAATAACCAAATACAGCTGTCTGACATCAACATTACTACAGGTAAGACTGCTGACTGCAGTGTAATATTAGTGAATGAGCAGAAAATAGGCTCATTTTTTACATTAGCTCCTGTTAATAGAGTGGAAAACTCAAAAGATGTCCTTGTAGATGGTCCTGATGTTTTCTATGTGTGTCTCCAGTTTGTTCTCCGAGCTCTGCTGGCTTCCAGTGTAGATGTGAGGATGAGTATCGTTGGTCATGTGACCAGTGTCTGACGTATGAGTCCTGTGACAGCATCACTAATAACACATGTGGATGCATCAATAGCTTCCCTGCTAATGGACAGTACTGCCAGTCTGTGTACCAAACCAGTAAGTTGATGCTTTAACTAGTTATATTATATCATAGTATCAGCAATCATAAGATGAAGTTAAAGTTGTGCTTGTACTTCCTGTTTCATGCAAAATAAAACTCTACTTTTTTTGTTTCTGTTCATTCACAGACTTCACTGCTTGTCCTACAACAACTGCTCCAACAACAACAACAACAGGTTAGTCTAAGAACATTTAAGCAATGAAATGCTGAGTTTTATTATTTTATTTAAAAAAAAAACATTTTTTTTTCTACACAGTTCCTCCACTTGTTCATGACTACCTGGTTTCTGTTGAGCTGAACACCACAAATATGACAGTGATAAATAACCTGAGGGTCATTCTGAATAACCTCAGTTACCCCATCACTGTTAATAACCAAATACAGCTGTCTGACATCAACATCACTACAGGTAAGACTGCTGACTGCAGTGTAGTATTAGTGAATGAGCAGAAAATAGGCTCATTTTTTACATTAGCTCCTGTTAATAGAGTGGAAAACTCAAAAGATGTCCTTGTAGATGGTCCTGATGTTTTCTTTGTGTGTCTCCAGTTTGTTCTCCGAGTTCTGCTGGCTTCCAGTGTAGATGTGAGAATGAGTATCGTTGGTCATGTGACCAGTGTCTAATGTACAGCTCCTGTGACAACATCACTGATAACACATGTGGATGCATCAATAGCTTCCCTGCTAATGGACAGTACTGCCAGTCTGTGTACCAAACCAGTAAGTTCATTTGTAGAATTATCACATTCACACTGGTATTAGTTGTGTAACTGTAACACTTTTTTAGAAACCACAGTGATTTCTGTCTCTTTTTTTACAGACTTCTCAGCATGTCCTTCTACTCCAGCTCCACCAACACCAAGTAAGACTGAGAGAGAATCTTTGATTTGTTCAAACAGGATATTTAAACACTTCTCTGAATAATCTGTTTGCTTTTGCATTAACGTATGTACACAATATTTCCTTGTAGGCACAACACCTATACTTACAACAAATGCAAGCACACCTGCAAAAACACGTAAGTCTCAGAAGATTTTACTTAATTTTTAGCATAATATACTGAAAACAGATAAAATCTATTTCTTATATTGTTTTGTTGTTTCTATCCAGTTCCTCCACTGGTTCATCAATACCTGCTTTCTGTTGAGCTGAGGGCCAGAAATATAACAGTAATGAACAGAGTGACAGAACTTCTGAGAAGCATCAGCTACCCCTTCACCATCAGTGACCAAATACAGGTGTCTGACGTCAACATTACTACAGGTAAAGTCATTGGATGCAGTATAAGGAGTTAGCATCGTTGGTGTAATGTAGTGCTCACAATGAGGGCCAACAACATATTCTTCTACTGTCTCCAGTTTGTTCTCCGAGCTCTGCTGGCTTCCAGTGTAGATGTGAGGATGAGTATCGTTGGTCATGTGACCAGTGTCAAACATATGGATCCTGTGACAGCATCACTAATAACACATGTGGATGCATCAATAGCTTCCCTGCTAATGGACAGTACTGCCAGTCTGTGTACCAAACCAGTAAGTTCATTTGTAGAATTATCACATTCACACTGGTATTAGTTGTGTTACTGTAAAACCTTTGTATGAACACTTTTCTCAAAGTGACTTCTTTCCAGTTGTTTTTGTCCTCTTGTTCCCAGCTAATCTGTCTCTTCATCCTTACAGACTTTTCAGCATGTCCACCTACTACAGCTCCTCCAACACCAAGTATGACTGAGAGAGAATCTGCCATTTGTGAAAAACATATTTTAACCACTGCAGTATTTACTCTGATCAGTTTGCAGTAACATTTACACATTTTTCCCTTCACAGCCCCAACACCTATGACAAATGCAACAACACGTAAGTCTGCTTTAATCAATAACTAGCATAATATATGGGTTTAAAAGCTTATAGCTGTGTGTCTTGCTTTGTTTTCTAATCACTGAAATACATATTATATAACTGAAAATAGCTAATGATTGATTGTTTTCTACAGCTCCAGTTGTTCATGAATACCTGGTTTCTGTGGAGCTGAACACCACAGAAGTCACAGTGATCAATAATCTGAGGACCACTCTGGACAACACCAGCTACCCCGTCACCATCAATGACCAAATACAGCTGTCTGACATCAACATCACTACAGGTAAAGTCATTGGAGGCAGTCAGAGAAATGAGTGTAATTGGTGTAATGCAGTGCTCACCATGAAGGCCAACATATTCTTCTACTGTCTCCAGTTTGTTCTCCGAGCTCTGCTGGCTTCCAGTGCAGGTGTGAGGATGAGTATCGCTGGTCATGTGACCAGTGTCTAATGTACAGCTCCTGTGACAACATCACTGATAACACATGTGGATGCATCAATAACATCCCTGCTAATGGACAGTACTGCCAGTCTGTGTACCAAACCAGTAAGTTCATGTTTCAGCAGTTATATTGAATCATATTATTTTCAGCAATCACAATATGATTATAAAGTGGGGCTTGTACTTCCTGTTTTATGCAAAAAAACTTTACTTTTTTTGTTTCTGTTTATTAACAGACTTCACTGCTTGTCCTACAACAACTGCTCCAACAACAACAACAACAGGTTAGTCTAAGAACATTTAAGCAATGAAATGCTGAGTTTTATTATTTTATTTAAAAAAAAAACATTTTTTTTTCTACACAGTTCCTCCACTTGTTCATGACTACCTGGTTTCTGTTGAGCTGAACACCACAAATATGACAGTGATAAATAACCTGAGGGTCATTCTGAATAACCTCAGTTACCCCATCACTGTTAATAACCAAATACAGCTGTCTGACATCAACATCACTACAGGTAAGACTGCTGACTGCAGTGTACTATTAGTGAATGAGCAGAAAATAGGCTCATTTTTTACATTAGCTCCTGTTAATAGAGTGGAAAACTCAAAAGATGTCCTTGTAGATGGTCCTGATGTTTTCTTTGTGTGTCTCCAGTTTGTTCTCCGAGCTCTGCTGGCTTCCAGTGTAGATGTGAGGATGAGTATCGTTGGTCATGTGACCAGTGTCGAACACATGGATCCTGTGACAGCATCACTAATAACACATGTGGATGCATCAATAGCTTCCCTGCTAATGGACAGTACTGCCAGTCTGTGTACCAAACCAGTAAGTTGATGCTTTAACTAGTTATATTATATCATAGTATCAGCAATCATAAGATGAAGTTAAAGTTGTGCTTGTACTTCCTGTTTCATGCAAAATAAAACTCTACTTTTTTTGTTTCTGTTCATTCACAGACTTCACTGCTTGTCCTACAACAACTGCTCCAACAACAACAACAACAGGTTAGTCTAAGAACATTTAAGCAATGAAATGCTGAGTTTTATTATTTTATTTAAAAAAAAAACATTTTTTTTTCTACACAGTTCCTCCACTTGTTCATGACTACCTGGTTTCTGTTGAGCTGAACACCACAAATATGACAGTGATAAATAACCTGAGGGTCATTCTGAATAACCTCAGTTACCCCATCACTGTTAATAACCAAATACAGCTGTCTGACATCAACATCACTACAGGTAAGACTGCTGACTGCAGTGTAGTATTAGTGAATGAGCAGAAAATAGGCTCATTTTTTACATTAGCTCCTGTTAATAGAGTGGAAAACTCAAAAGATGTCCTTGTAGAGGGTCCTGATGTTTTCTATGTGTGTCTCCAGTTTGTTCTCCGAGCTCTGCTGGCTTCCAGTGCAGATGTGAGGATGAGTATCGTTGGTCATGTGACCAGTGTCTAATGTACAGCTCCTGTGACAACATCACTGATAACACATGTGGATGCATCAATAGCTTCCCTGCTAATGGACAGTACTGCCAGTCTGTGTACCGAACCAGTAAGTTCATTTGTAGAATTATCACATTCACACTGGTATTAGTTGTGTAACTGTAACACTTTTTTAGAAACCACAGTGATTTCTGTCTCTTTTTTTACAGACTTCTCAGCATGTCCTTCTACTCCAGCTCCACCAACACCAAGTAAGACTGAGAGAGAATCTTTGATTTGTTCAAACAGGATATTTAAACACTTCTCTGAATAATCTGTTTGCGTTTGCATTAACGTATGTACACAATATTTCCTTGTAGGCACAACACCTATACTTACAACAAATGCAAGCACACCTGCAAAAACACGTAAGTCTCAGAAGATTTTACTTAATTTTTAGCATAATATACTGAAAACAGATAAAATCTATTTCTTATATTGTTTTGTTGTTTCTATCCAGTTCCTCCACTGGTTCATCAATACCTGCTTTCTGTTGAGCTGAGGGCCAGAAATATAACAGTAATGAACAGAGTGACAGAACTTCTGAGAAGCATCAGCTACCCCTTCACCATCAGTGACCAAATACAGGTGTCTGACGTCAACATTACTACAGGTAAAGTCATTGGATGCAGTATAAGGAGTTAGCATCGTTGGTGTAATGTAGTGCTCACAATGAGGGCCAACAACATATTCTTCTACTGTCTCCAGTTTGTTCTCCGAGCTCTGCTGGCTTCCAGTGTAGATGTGAGGATGAGTATCGTTGGTCATGTGACCAGTGTCAAACATATGGATCCTGTGACAGCATCACTAATAACACATGTGGATGCATCAATAGCTTCCCTGCTAATGGACAGTACTGCCAGTCTGTGTACCAAACCAGTAAGTTCATTTGTAGAATTATCACATTCACACTGGTATTAGTTGTGTTACTGTAAAACCTTTGTATGAACACTTTTCTCAAAGTGACTTCTTTCCAGTTGTTTTTGTCCTCTTGTTCCCAGCTAATCTGTCTCTTCATCCTTACAGACTTTTCAGCATGTCCACCTACTACAGCTCCTCCAACACCAAGTATGACTGAGAGAGAATCTGCCATTTGTGAAAAACATATTTTAACCACTGCAGTATTTACTCTGATCAGTTTGCAGTAACATTTACACATTTTTCCCTTCACAGCCCCAACACCTATGACAAATGCAACAACACGTAAGTCTGCTTTAATCAATAACTAGCATAATATATGGGTTTAAAAGCTTATAGCTGTGTGTCTTGCTTTGTTTTCTAATCACTGAAATACATATTATATAACTGAAAATAGCTAATGATTGATTGTTTTCTACAGCTCCAGTTGTTCATGAATACCTGGTTTCTGTGGAGCTGAACACCACAGAAGTCACAGTGATCAATAATCTGAGGACCACTCTGGACAACACCAGCTACCCCGTCACCATCAATGACCAAATACAGCTGTCTGACATCAACATCACTACAGGTAAAGTCATTGGAGGCAGTCAGAGAAATGAGTGTAATTGGTGTAATGCAGTGCTCACCATGAAGGCCAACATATTCTTCTACTGTCTCCAGTTTGTTCTCCGAGCTCTGCTGGCTTCCAGTGCAGGTGTGAGGATGAGTATCGTTGGTCATGTGACCAGTGTCTAATGTACAGCTCCTGTGACAACATCACTAATAACACATGTGGATGCATCAATAACATCCCTGCTAATGGACAGTACTGCCAGTCTGTGTACCAAACCAGTAAGTTCATGTTTCAGCAGTTATATTGAATCATATTATTTTCAGCAATCACAATATGATTATAAAGTGGGGCTTGTACTTCCTGTTTTATGCAAAAAAACTTTACTTTTTTTGTTTCTGTTTATTAACAGACTTCACTGCTTGTCCTACAACAACTGCTCCAACAACAACAACAACAGGTTAGTCTAAGAACATTTAAGCAATGAAATGCTGAGTTTTATTATTTTATTTAAAAAAAAAACATTTTTTTTTCTACACAGTTCCTCCACTTGTTCATGACTACCTGGTTTCTGTTGAGCTGAACACCACAAATATGACAGTGATAAATAACCTGAGGGTCATTCTGAATAACCTCAGTTACCCCATCACTGTTAATAACCAAATACAGCTGTCTGACATCAACATCACTACAGGTAAGACTGCTGACTGCAGTGTAGTATTAGTGAATGAGCAGAAAATAGGCTCATTTTTTACATTAGCTCCTGTTAATAGAGTGGAAAACTCAAAAGATGTCCTTGTAGAGGGTCCTGATGTTTTCTTTGTGTGTCTCCAGTTTGTTCTCCGAGCTCTGCTGGCTTCCAGTGTAGATGTGAGGATGAGTATCGTTGGTCATGTGACCAGTGTCGAACACATGGATCCTGTGACAGCATCACTAATAACACATGTGGATGCATCAATAGCTTCCCTGCTAATGGACAGTACTGCCAGTCTGTGTACCAAACCAGTAAGTTGATGCTTTAACTAGTTATATTATATCATAGTATCAGCAATCATAAGATGAAGTTAAAGTTGTGCTTGTACTTCCTGTTTCATGCAAAATAAAACTCTACTTTTTTTGTTTCTGTTCATTCACAGACTTCACTGCTTGTCCTACAACAACTGCTCCAACAACAACAACAACAGGTTAGTCTAAGAACATTTAAGCAATGAAATGCTGAGTTTTATTATTTTATTTAAAAAAAAAACATTTTTTTTTCTACACAGTTCCTCCACTTGTTCATGACTACCTGGTTTCTGTTGAGCTGAACACCACAAATATGACAGTGATAAATAACCTGAGGGTCATTCTGAATAACCTCAGTTACCCCATCACTGTTAATAACCAAATACAGCTGTCTGACATCAACATCACTACAGGTAAGACTGCTGACTGTAGTGTACTATTCTATATTGCCTTCAATAATACAGTAACAATGAATGTACTGCGTCCACTGAATGAACAGAAAATAGCTTTGTTTTTAGACGTTAGCTCCTGTTAATAGAGATGAAAACTCAAAAGATGTCCTTGTAGATGGTCCTGATGTTTTCTTTGTGTGTCTCCAGTTTGTTCTCCGAGCTCTGCTGGCTTCCAGTGTAGATGTGAGGATGAGTATCGTTGGTCATGTGACCAGTGTCTGACGTATGAGTCCTGTGACAGCATCACTAATAACACGTGTGGATGCATCAATAGCTTCCCTGCTAATGGACAGTACTGCCAGTCTGTGTACCAAACCAGTAAGTTCATTTGTAGAATTATCACATTCACACTGGTATTAGTTGTGTTACTGTAAAACCATTGTATCAACACTTTTCTCAAAGTGACTTCTTTCCAGTTGTTTTTGTCCTCTTGTTCCCAGCTAATCTGTCTCTTCATCCTTACAGACTTCTCAGCATGTCCACCTACTACAGCTCCTCCAACACCAGGTATGACTGAGAGAGAATCTGTCATTTGTGAAAAACATATTTTAACCACTGCAGTATTTACTCTGATCAGTTTGCAGTAACATTTACACATTTTTCCCTTCACAGCCACAACACCTATAACAAATGCAACAACACGTAAGTCTGCTTTAATCAATAACTAGCATAATATATGGGTTTAAAAGTTAATAGATTTGTCTCTAATTTCTTAAAATTTTTGAACATTTTTTTTCTATCCAGTTCCTCCACTGGTTCATCAATACCTGCTTTCTGTTGAGCTGAGGGCCAGAAATATAACAGTAATGAACAGAGTGAGGGAACTTCTGAGAAGCATCAGCTACCCCTTCACCATCAGTGACCAAATACAGGTGTCTGACGTCAACATTACTACAGGTAAAGTCATTGGATGCAGTATAAGGAGTTAGCATCGTTGGTGTAATGTAGTGCTCACAATGAGGGCCAACAACATATTCTTCTACTGTCTCCAGTTTGTTCTCCGAGCTCTGCTGGCTTCCAGTGCAGGTGTGAGGATAAGTATCGTTGGTCATGTGACCAGTGTCAAACATATGGATCCTGTGACAACATTACTGATAACACATGTGGATGCATCAATAACATTCCTGCTAATGGACAGTACTGCCAGTCTGTGTACCGAACCAGTAAGTTTAGTTTTAAAATTGTTACATTCACACTATAGAGCCATTTTCCAAAAGTATTACAAGTGACTTCTTTTGAGAGGTTCTTTGTCCTCTTGTTCCCAGCTAATCTGTCTCTTCATCCTTACAGACTTCTCAGCATGTCCACCTACTACAGCTCCTCCAACACCAAGTATGACTGAAACAGAATGTTTAATTTGTACAAACAAGATTTTTAAGCATTACAGTGAGCAATCTTAATATGTTTTTATTAAAATTTGGACATTATTTTTCTTTACAGGCACAACACCTGAACCTACAACAAATGCAACCAGTAAGTCTGAGAAGATTTAATTAATGAAATCCATACACTGTCACTAAAAAAATGTATAACTTTCTACTTTCATTTTGTATTATTTCTTTCCAGTTCCTCCACTGGTTCATCAATACCTGCTTTCTGTTGAGCTGAGGGCCAGAAATATAACAGTAATAGACAGATTGAGGGAACTTCTGAGAAGCATCAGCTACCCCGTCACCATCAGTGACCAAATACAGGTGTCTGACGTCAACATTACTACAGGTAAAGTCATTAGAACACCGTAAGTTTAGATTGGTGTGTGTAAAAAAGTAAATCATGTGCTATAGTTCACATGCGTGTTCTTTGTCATGTCTTATATTTTCTACTGCTGCTCTATTCTGTGTAATGATCGTATTAACTGCGATGATAGATAATCTATATTTCATACATTTCCCACTGCTGTCTCCAGTTTGTTCTCCGAGCTCTGCTGGCTTCCAGTGCAGGTGTGAGGATGAGTATCGTTGGTCATGTGACCAGTGTGTCATGTACGGATCCTGTGACAACATCACTGATAACACATGTGGATGCATCAATAACATTCCTGCTAATGGACAGTACTGCCAGTCTGTGTACCGATACAGTAAGTATTATTATTATTTAGTATGAACATGTTGCTAATAAAACCTTTGCGAATGACTTTTTGAAATAGTTCCACAGCTAAACCAGTATTTTGTCCTAAGACTGTTTCTCTCTGTGACTCCTGGCCTTCATCTCTGTGATCTTTTCAATCCACAAGCATGTTTTGAAACACTACCACCTGCTGTTGAAAATGTGGAATTACATTTAAATGTCTCCTTCCTCTCTCTTCATCCTTACAGACTTTTCATCATGTCCACCTACAACTCTAGCTCCAACAACACCAGGTATGACTGAAAGACCGTGTTTCATTTGTCAAAAGAGGATATTAAAGGACTACAGCAATGATTCTGTTCATGTCTGCATGAACATACACATTCATTTTCTTTACAGGCACAACACCTGTACCTCCAACAAATGCAAGCACCACAACAGCTGCAACAAGTAAGTCTGAGAAGATTTAATCTATTAAATATGAAGCACTTTTCATATTTTAAGCACTACAGTGAAAGATCTGTTTTTCTTTACAGCCACAACACCTGAGCCTACAACAAATGCCAGCACCACATCACCTGCAACAACACGTAAGTCTGAGAAAACCTGAATCAATAGAATCTATCACATTCAGCAGTATGTCTCTTATTTTGTTTTATATGTTTCTATCCAGTTCCTCCACTGGTTCATCAATACCTGCTTTCTGTTGAGCTGAGGGCCAGAAATATAACAGTAATGAAGAGAGTGATGGAACTTCTGAGAAGCATCAGCTACCCCGTCACCATCAGTGACCAAATACAGGTGTCTGATGCCAACATTACTACAGGTAAAGTCATTGGATGCAGTATAAGGAGTTAGCATCGTTGGTGTAATGTAGTGCTCACAATGAGGGCCAACAACATATTCTTCTACTGTCTCCAGTTTGTTCTCCGAGCTCTGCTGGCTTCCAGTGCAGGTGTGAGGATAAGTATCGTTGGTCATGTGACCAGTGTCAAACATATGGATCCTGTGACAACATCACTGATAACACATGTGGATGCATCAATAACATTCCTGCTAATGGACAGTACTGCCAGTCTGTGTACCAAACCAGTAAGTTTAGTTGTAGAATTATCACATTCACACTGGTATTAGTTGTGTTACTGTAAAACCTTTGTATGAACACTTTTCTCAAAGTGACTTCTTTCCAGTTGTTTTTATCCTCTTGTTCCCAGCTAATCTGTCTCTTCATCCTTACAGACTTTTCAGCATGTCCACCTACTACAACTCCTCCAACACCAGGTATGACTGAGAGAGAATGTTTAATTTGTACAAACAAGATATTTAAGCATTACAGTGAGCAATCTTATTATGTTTTTATTAAAATTTGGACATTATTTTCTTTACAGGCACAACACCTGAACCTACAACAGCTGCAACCAGTAAGTCTGAGAAGATTTAATTAATGAAATCCATACACTGTCACTAAAAACATACTTATAACTGTCTACTTTCATTTTGTATTTTTTCTATCCAGTTCCTCCACTGGTTCATCAATACCTGCTTTCTGTTGAGCTGAGGGCCAGAAATATAACAGTAATGAACAGAGTGATGGAACTTCTGAGAAACCTCAGCTACCCCGTCACCATCAGTGACCAAATACAGGTGTCTGATGCCAACATTACTACAGGTAAAGTCATTAGAACACCGTAAGTTTAGATTGGTGTGTGTAAAAAAGTAAAGCATGTGCTATAGTTCACATGCGTGTTCTTTGTCATGTCTTATATTTTCTACTGCTGCTCTATTCTGTGTAATGATCGTATTAACTGCGATGATAGATAATCTATATTTCATACATTTCCCACTGCTGTCTCCAGTTTGTTCTCCGAGCTCTGCTGGCTTCCAGTGCAGGTGTGAGGATGAGTATCGTTGGTCATGTGACCAGTGTGTCATGTACGGATCCTGTGACAACATCACTGATAACACATGTGGATGCATCAATAACATTCCTGCTAATGGACAGTACTGCCAGTCTGTGTACCGATACAGTAAGTATTATTATTATTTAGTATGAACATGTTGCTAATAAAACCTTTGCGAATGACTTTTTGAAATAGTTCCACAGCTAAACCAGTATTTTGTCCTAAGACTGTTTCTCTCTGTGACTCCTGGCCTTCATCTCTGTGATCTTTTCAATCCACAAGCATGTTTTGAAACACTACCACCTGCTGTTGAAAATGTGGAATTACATTTAAATGTCTCCTTCCTCTCTCTTCATCCTTACAGACTTTTCATCATGTCCACCTACAACTCTAGCTCCAACAACACCAGGTATGACTGAAAGACCGTGTTTCATTTGTCAAAAGAGGATATTAAAGGACTACAGCAATGATTCTGTTCATGTCTGCATGAACATACACATTCATTTTCTTTACAGGCACAACACCTGTACCTCCAACAAATGCAAGCACCACAACAGCTGCAACAAGTAAATCTGAGAAGATTTAATCTATTAAATATGAAGCACTTTTCATATTTTATGCACTACAGTGAAAGATCTGTTTTTCTTTACAGCCACAACACCTGAGCCTACAACAAATGCCAGCACCACATCACCTGCAACAACACGTAAGTCTGAGAAAACCTGAATCAATAGAATCTATCACATTCAGCAGTATGTCTCTTATTTTGTTTTATATGTTTCTATCCAGTTCCTCCACTGGTTCATCAATACCTGCTTTCTGTTGAGCTGAGGGCCAGAAATATAACAGTAATGAACAGAGTGACGGAACTTCTGAGAAGCATCAGCTACCCATTCACCATCAGTGACCAAATACAGGTGTCTGACGTCAACATTACTACAGGTAAAGTCATTGGATGCAGTATAAGGAGTTAGCATCGTTGGTGTAATGTAGTGCTCACAATGAGGGCCAACAACATATTCTTCTACTGTCTCCAGTTTGTTCTCCGAGCTCTGCTGGCTTCCAGTGCAGGTGTGAGGATGAGTATCGTTGGTCATGTGACCAGTGTCAAACATATGGATCCTGTGACAACATCACTGATAACACATGTGGATGCATCAATAACATCCCTGCTAATGGACAGTACTGCCAGTCTGTGTACCAAACCAGTAAGTTTAGTTTTAAAATTGTTACATTCACACTATAGAGCCATTTTCCAAAAGTATTACAAGTGACTTCTTTTGAGAGGTTCTTTGTCCTCTTGTTCCCAGCTAATCTGTCTCTTCATCCTTACAGACTTCTCAGCATGTCCACCTACTACAGCTCCTCCAACACCAAGTATGACTGAAACAGAATGTTTAATTTGTACAAACAAGATTTTTAAGCATTACATTGAGCAATCTTAATATGTTTTTATTAAAATTTGGACATTATTTTTCTTTACAGGCACAACACCTGAACCTACAACAAATGCAAGCACCACAACACCTGCAACCAGTAAGTCTGAGAAGATTTAATTAATGACATCCATACACTGTCACTAAAAAAATGTATAACTTTCTACTTTCATTTTGTATTATTTCTTTCCAGTTCCTCCACTGGTTCATCAATACCTGCTTTCTGTTGAGCTGAGGGCCAGAAATATAACAGTAATAGACAGATTGAGGGAACTTCTGAGAAGCATCAGCTACCCCGTCACCATCAGTGACCAAATACAGGTGTCTGACGTCAACATTACTACAGGTAAAGTCATTAGAACACCGTAAGTTTAGATTGGTGTGTGTAAAAAAGTAAATCATGTGCTATAGTTCACATGCGTGTTCTTTGCCATGTCTTATATTTTCTACTGCTGCTCTATTCTGTGTAATGATCGTATTAACTGCGATGATAGATAATCTATATTTCATACATTTCCCACTGCTGTCTCCAGTTTGTTCTCCGAGCTCTGCTGGCTTCCAGTGCAGGTGTGAGGATGAGTATCGTTGGTCATGTGACCAGTGTGTCATGTACGGATCCTGTGACAACATCACTGATAACACATGTGGATGCATCAATAACATTCCTGCTAATGGACAGTACTGCCAGTCTGTGTACCAAACCAGTAAGTATTATTTTTAAGAGATGCTCCGTTGTCCTCTTGTTCCCAGCTTAATCTCTCTCTTCATTCTTACAGACTTTCCAGCATGTACACCCACATTTACAACTGCAACAACACCAAGTACGACTCAAGCAGGCACGACAGCTGAATCTACAACAGATACAAGCACGACAGCTGAATCTACAACAGATACAAGCACCACAACAACTGCAACAAGTAAGTCTCAGAAGATTTAATCTATTAAATATGAAGCACTTTTTATATTCTATGCACTACAGTGAAAGATCTGATTAACTTTTACATCTGTTTTTCTTTACAGCCACAACACCTGAACCTACAACAAATACCAGCACAACACCTGAACCTACAACAGCAGCTACAACACCAAGTAAGAGTACAAAACAGGAAGAGAACATGTTTTCATATTTCAGTCTTTTTATGATTAAATTTCTTAAATAAATATAAGTCTTTACTTTTACAAAACTAAACTAAAGTGATACAAGACTCTAAAAGTCTAATATCCAAATAATATTAAATTATATTTTAATCCGAGGCCGCTAACTCAGGTTGTGGTTGCATACAGCACCTCTGCCTTTCTCTGCAAGAGAGTTTCCTTCTTTGTGTATCAACTAAAGTTTTTCTTTTTCCGGTACCACTACTACATTGACTACTACCACTATTTCTGTCCCAGCTACCGCCGCAACCGCCGCAACCACCACAACCGCCACAACCGCCGCAACCACCACAACCTCCACAACCTCCACAACTTCCACAACCACTTCGACAACAACCATAACCACAAGTACCAGTACAACCACCCCGCCCAAAGGTAATTCCACTGTTATGCCACTATTGAGGAATAACATATAATGGCAGTCACTGTGACATCAACATATCCACAACAATGACAACACACACACATATTCAGATGGTAAAAGCTCAAGTATTTTATTGCTCTTCATCATTCAATCATTGTTTAACATAAGTTAACACAAGTGAGACGTAAAGGGTTAAATGGAAACAAACTTATATTGCTGCTAAAAAGCTAAACTGGCTCTGAACTGGTGAGCTGCTGAAGACGTTCCCTGCACTGTATGCAGACTACATGCAGCATAAATAGCTAATTTCTCCCAGTAATATTCTGTTTTTGTGTGTTGTTTGTTTACATTGGTTTGTTTTTATCTTCTAAACAGAGGTTAACGTGACGATGGCAATCACATTAAAATTGGATTACACACCAGATTTAGCTGACAGCTCAAGTGCTGCTTACAAATACCTTGCAGGAAAGATTCATTCAGTGGTAAGTGAGCCGAACTACTTATGTTCTCTTTTTTTCAAATCTTTGTGTCCTTAATATCATTAACCACGTGTTTTCCACAGTTGCGGGACGAGTACGGCAGCCGCAATGGGATTAAAGGAGCTTTTGTGATAAGGTTCAGGTGTGGTAATAAAAGCAAAATAAACAGCAGATCAGAGTCATAGTACGTTCCACATCTTTTCATTCTATCTTGTCCTTTGTTCACTCTTGCAGAAAGGGAAGTGTTATCACAGACGTTGTTATTCAGATATCAGAGGGGAGTGCGAACGCAGTGACCGAAGGAAATAAGAACCTCAAGGAAGCCATGAAGGAAGTTGCAGAAGTCACTTCCGTTGTTGCACAGTATAACAGTAAGTCCGAACAAATTTGGTTTATTAATTTATTATTAGTTATCTTGATTAAGTTCCCTATACTGATCTATTATTGACTGTCTCCAAAGGTCTAGAACCAATCCCACCTCCAGCCCCGGTTTATAGAGGTCAAAACATGATGCTAACATGTGGCCCCCCTGAAACTGATGTGGGAGTCATTTCTAGTGCTGAGTGGAAGTTTGACGGATTGCCGATAAATATTGCTTCAACAAGGAAAATAATCAAGCTCAGTGGGAAGCAGTCCACCCTCACAATTGCAAGTGTCATCTCTGCTGACGCTGGTAGGTCTGCTGACAGACAGAATAAAGTTGCACATGCTGCCATTTATATTGTGTTTAGGGTTCCTTAGATCAGTATTATCCATAGCACATAAAGTGTTATCAGTTTGTGTTTATTTTCATAGTACAACTCTGTAATCAAGACCTTCTTCTCTTAATTGACAGGTTTTTACGAATGCATTCTGAATGGCGATAAGTTTATTTACTACCAGAAAGGAAATGTGGCCGCAGATAAAATCAAACAAGCTCCTAATATCCGACTGGAGCCTAATGTAAATGTTAAATGCCAAGTGGGAACAAGTGTGCCTCTGCAGTGTTGCGTGCAGTCCCCGTACACAGTCAAGTGGTATGATGGCACGCAGGTTTTAATCTCAGGTAGGTATTACTTATGCTTCTCTGTTCAACCTTGCCATTGAACCTTTCTTTTAAGCCAATGTGTTCAATTTTCACAGTTCCTGCTGAGGAAGCCAACTGCATCAAGTACAATTACCAAATGACAAGCTGCGAATCTGTAACGCTTAAAACATTCACATGTAAAGTGGACCTATCTGATCTTGACAGCCATCAACAGACAACGCTAAACGTCTTCATTGACAGTAAGAGAAACAGTCAAAATGCAGCTGTTCACTGGCTGTATCCATGTCCTGTTGACCCATTATTCAACTCTTTTCAGCTCCTGTATGTGATGACCCTGAGTATGGGAAGGGACGAGTTGGAGACAGAGCAAACAAAAGGTGTGATAAAGGTCTAGAGGGGAACAAGGCTGCAGTGTGTGAGTCGACAAAACAGTGGAAAGTTGTAGAGGACACCTGCATTGTGTCAAAGATCAAGGATTTATTAACCGTTTCAGAGGTAATCAATCACTCTGCTCCTAATACCATAATCTTTTTGGTTCATAGTTGCATGTACACCTACATTTTTTTAAGTAAAGTGTGTGAGACATCACCCATAGGTTTCTGGAGCCATACAGGTCACAATCTTGTTATAGATATAACATGTTTTTCGAGCCCGCCCTTAGAGGCTGCATGATGAACTGCAATTTTGATTCCATTTTTATCTATAAGTCCCTTTCAGGACACTTATGGATGCCATAGCACTGAGTTAAAATTTCAAACAATTCATTAACAACACCGAAACTTAAAATTTAACATCAGCCATTGGCCAATAAGAACTCAGCAGATAAGTTGACAGCAACTATTATTAACTGTGTCTTCAGTGGACGTCAGTGAGCGGGACAAGAATTTCAGAAACTGCTAGCATAGTTGCTAATTTGATTACTTTCTATCAAAGGCTAGTTGTTTTCTGTAATTAGGTGAAAAATGTGTGCATGTATCAGTACAGGCATCAACAATCAGCTAAACCGTCTCTTTATATGAGCCAGGACTGGCGACCTGTCCAGTGTGACAGCTGGAATAGGCTCCAGCCTCATCCTGACCCTGTAGGACAGGACAAAGCAGGATGAACGGATGAACTGCACAGTAATTGGTTATGATGCTGCGAACGCTCTACAAAAGAAATGCAACCAGACTAGTTTTCTTTCTTTTTTTTTCAGGATCTGGTTAAAGAAAACGTGGCAGGTTTTTCTAAAAACCTAAGTGAGGCTGTCCTAACTGAGAAAACACAAATTTCAAATTCCTCTGCAACAATATCAGCCATCGTAAACATCCTAAACAACATTGCAAATGTTTCCAAAGTTGTCAATGAACAGATCATGACGGTACGTCACACCATCCCTTTTAAAGGATTTACTGTATTGTCAGCAAATACATCTCTTGACATTTTGAAATCTTTTTATCTGCAGAATGTATTAGCCACTGTTGATGTGCTGATTGGTGATGATGCCAAAGCATCCTGGACCTTCCTAAATGCGAATGAAAAACAAAAGAATGCCAGCTCAGAGTTACTGGGTTCAATGGAGACACTCTCCACTGGGCTAAACGGGACGTTCGAGATAAAGACTAACCGGACCCTGCTCAGAAGAACCACATTTGATGACTCTTACACCACAGACCTGGACAACAGCATTGTCGTAAACATCAACAACAGCAACGTTTTCAATGCCTTTATCACCACCATCGCTTTTGCCACCCTTCACAATGTGATGCCTGTAAGGACCTCCATGTATAACTATAGCCTCTTCAACACTACCAGCAATGACACTGACCCGGACACTGCCATCAATGCTGCTGTGGTGCTCGTCCAGATAAATGCAACGATTCCGAACGTCACTCTCAGCTACAGCAAACTAAACAAGTCCCTGTCTCTGGGTCCACAGTGCGTCTTTTGGAATTTCACACTTTTTGAAAACAACGGCGCCTGGGACGACGAAGGCTGCGAATTTGTTTCCGACATAAACAACACGGTGACCTGCCGCTGCGACCACCTCACGTCCTTCTCCATCCTGATGGCAACCGACATCCCCGAGTCGCTGAAACAGATTCTAGATGTAATCACTTATGTTGGAGTTGGGATATCTATGGCGAGCTTAGTTATATGTCTTATCATTGAAGGATATGTTTGGAAAGCCATCACCAGAAACAGCACCGCCTTCATGCGTCACGTTTCCATCGTGAACACTGCTCTGTCTCTGTTGATCGCCGACATCTGTTTCATCATCGGCGCCTCTATTGCTGCCAATCCTATTGAAAACCCAGGGGTCGACTACACAGTTCCAGTGAGTCCGTGCAGCACGGCAACGTTTTTCATGCACTTTTTCTACCTGGCACTTTTCTTTTGGATGCTGGTGTCAGCCCTTCTGCTCTTTTACCGGACAGTCATGGTCCTCTCACACATGTCCAGGTCAACCATGTTGGCCATCGGCTTCACTTTAGGCTACGGCTGCCCTTTGATTATAGCAGTTATTACTGTTGCTGCCACAGCAGGGAGACAAGGATACATAAGAAAAGATTATGCTTGTTGGCTCCAATGGAATGATTCCATGGCCCTGCTGGCCATGGTGATACCCGCCCTGATTATAGTGTTCATCAACATCGTGATCGTAATCGTGGTCTTGTTCAAAATGCTGAGAAGAGGCGTTGGTGACGCTGTGCAAACAGACGAGAAGCACACCCTGGTGGTCCTCATAAGATGTGTGGCCATTTTGACTCCTTTATTTGGGCTGACCTGGTGTTTGGGAGTGGGAACTATGGTGTCATCAACAGACAAAGGAATCCACATTGCCTTTGCTTTCTTCAATTCCCTACAGGTAATTTACACCCATTAAGTATTGTTAGCAAATTAAAGGTAGGGTAGGAGATTTCATTCTGATGCACTTTTTGTTAAATTAGTTTAACTTCTCTTTACAATCCGATAGCAACCAATTAGTTCGGCAGTTTCGCTTTAAAACGAAGAATATGAATCATCTGTGGAAGCTATAAAACGCTAAAAACATCAGCCAATCCTCCGGGTGGACCCTCCGCGGAGTATTGGCTGGTTGTCACTCTCTACGTGCATGATGGCCGAAGTCACAGACCGCAGCTCGTCTTCAGTGTAATGCACGTCCGTGTGATTGGGAGGCGTGGCTTCGGGGTGAGCTTGGAGAGAAAGGGGCGTGTGTTTACTTTCAAAATCTGGCTGACTCTCACTGAGTTTTCAAAATCTCCTACCCTACCCTTAATGTTTCCAGTGTAGTCATTCAAATGTTTTTTTGTTTTTGTTTTGATGATGAAATGATGTTTGTCTTTCCTCAGGGTTTCTTCATTTTAGTGTTTGGAACGCTGTTTGATTCAAAGGTATGTTGACTTTATGGAGGGGCTGGGGGATCAGGGGAGGGATAATAGCGAGTCATCGTGATTGAATTTTCACTTCGCTCATATTGTCAGAAAATAATTAATTGTAGTTGTAGCTGATTGTAAGTATCTAAACTAAATAGGATAAGAATAACAACATCTACATCTCTTAGGTCCTCGCCCCCTAGCCCGTTAGCTTAGCTTCACAAGACTGAAGGCAACTTTTACATTTTTTTTTTTTGTATCTGCAGATTCGTAACCTCCTCGCAAAACGAACAACTACAACAACCTCCTCCGGCTCGAATCCAACAAGAGTAAGTGTGTTTTTTTTGTTTTGTTTACGCTACATCACAGACCTGTTAATTACTACAGAACACATTCAACAAAACTCTTGTTTGTTTGTTTCCGTAACAGAGCACAAGTGCTGGCATTTCTTTAAGTGGGCTGAATTTGTTTGGTCGCCTCCGTGGAAGAAGATGTAAGTCATTGTTTTTCGCAGCCTTCCTCTCTGTTTGATTCATCAGTCATGACTGACGGTTTGCTGTCTGTCTTTTTCAGATGTCTACCATGTTTCAAATAACAACAGCAACAGCGACAGTAGTCCACATGAGTCATATTCTAATATATGAATTAATGTGATGTATCTGTTTGTTTTATTATAAACACTGATGGTGAGTTAAGTGCAATATCTTAAATTCAACATCACAACATTGTGGATAGACGTGTGGAATGGCACGTTTAAGAGTTGCCCCTTTAACTACTTGAAGCGGTGTCGGCGTTGTTGTTAACAGTAAATTTGCACAAATCAGTTACTGAGCTGAGTCCGTGTTTTCCTCGACGGCATCATGAGTGAAACAGCTCCCAAAGAATCAGTGCGCTCAGATTATTATTGTAATTATTTTCAAAATCAGCAAAATCATTCATTTTAATTTGTGCCCATTGGCTCATATTATGCCTCTTATTTAATCATACTGTTGTATGTGAAGTGTAAAACAAGGAAAGGGAATCTTTTTCAACCAACGCCAAAACTGTAATCAACTGTCCGTGTATGCATGGACTGTATCTGCACATTAATGAAGAATTCATTGATAAATTATACGTTTCAACTGTGCAATAGATTTATTTTTTCATGTGTTTTGGATGTTTTAATTATAAATAAATGTTATTTTCTTTATTTTTAACCCCTGTTTTTGTTTGTGTCTCCTGATTTCTCTCGTCTCTGGCCACTGAAATACAAAAGCAATACAGAGGAAATGACAGTAATCAATATAAAATGGATTGCAAATGGTTTCTACGCATAAAGCTTAGGAGTGTTACGAGTCAAGCTGCATCAGTAAGTCCTCAGAAGTGGATGTCATTACAGTGACAGTGACACAGTCTGCTGTCCTGTCCATTTCTGTTCCAGGGTTCCTGCTTATAGTCCCCCTTTAAGGAAGAAAATGTTGTAGCTATATTTCCATTCTTTTTTCATTTTTTTCCTGCCCCTAATTTTCCACATATCTCTGTGTATAGTCAGATTTATAGCATCTGTTTGATGTGGCTGTTGTATCGGTCTGTGATCACCCTCTGTAATTTGTAACAACCTAAACCAGACAATTTTTTTACAATCATTTATTCTTTCTCAGATCATTCATATTCTGCCAAATCATAACACAGGCCAAGCTAGGACTCTAAAATATAAAGCAAGAGTAATGCTTAATGTGGTACTAATATATTGAAGAACAGAATAGAAAGATGTTTGAATGGTTTCTGAAGGTCAGGGTCTGAAGGACTTCCCCATTCATTTCAATGGGCTGAAAATCTTTGAAAATGTTGAGTTTTTATAATACGTAATTTGAGGTAAAAAAAAAACAACGTTGGATTTGATCCATCATGTCCATCATAAATAAGCTGAATATGATCTTATATATATATGATCAATATATGACTGCATGCAGAAGTTGGAGTGGAGGTGCTTACTCTTGTCGGAATACTATTGGGTATCAATCTATAACTTAGTATTTGTATGTAGCGTTGTGTAAAGTATAGCTACAACATCTTTGGGAAGAAGTGAGTGACTTCCTGGCTTCACCACTAGGTGGCAGACAAAGATTAGCTTTATTAATGGATGGCCTGTTATAGATACGGTGTATGTTCTGTGTGGAGTTCACATTGACATTTGGGTGGTGCTCTTTATGCTGACGCAGTGAGACTCACATGAGATTGCAGCTTCATTTCCCTCTGATCTAATGACATTTATTGCTCCGTTGTGTTAGATGTCACAACAACAAAGCTGGCGAGCGGTGGGTGGTGTGCTGATGGCTCATTCATCACCAGCTGAGTCAGTCGTAGCTCAGTCTATTTCAAAATTTAAGGAGAAAATTCAGTCAGCACATCCGAGAAGAACAGTGACACGACAACATTAAAGCTCATTGTCTTTGTCACCCTCTTCCACAGGAATGAACTTTTTACATCAACAGAGTCATAACATGACCTTTGTGAGGTTTCACTAATCAAAATTCAAGTCTTTTTTTTTTCTCGAATTGACGCTGTGGCCTCCCTCCAGCATGCACATAATAGAAATATACGTCTAACTATGAGACAGAACAAGGGACTGCTGAGCTGCTAATATTGTCTGGAGTATGGAGTAAACATATGTGACAGTATTGTTTTTGTACTATTTCCAAACATTTGTTTATTTACATATTTCGCAGCAGCTTCTGGAAAATTGGTGTGTAAATAAAGAAATAGTGATATCTGGCAGTCAAGAGTGGGAGCTGGCCTCAGCTTTGGTATAAGCCTCTTTGGGTCCCTCTGTGGATAAGTGGCTTATAGTACTGGCTTCACTTGCTGCTGGCTTTGCCATTATAGCCATTTTTTTATTATTTTTTTTAAGTGACACATGTGAGTCTCACATAATGACAAATTTGTTTCTCGCTGACATACAGATTACAATCCTGCAAGGGTCAGAGGACAGCATTTATTTTAGCACGTCAGCACAAACTCCCACACCTCCACCCACACACTAGTAAATCACACAGCTGGTGTTCAGGGGCCACATGTGGCAAAACGTCAGTGTGCCTGATAGTAGCTTTTTATTTGTCTTTTTTTTTTTTTTACAAAGATTCAGTTGCAACATTTTCTAATTTTCCTCATATACATGCAGCAGATACTGACTTTGCATCACTTGGTCATCTCCTATGAAAAGTGCCTTAATAAAGTTTTATCTTATCTTATCTTATCTTATCTCTTATCTTATATTGCTCCCCATATGAGCCTGTAGTGAGCTAAATGTGTCTATGTGTAACAAAATTGTTGTATTTATTTTAAGTAAACGGAAAAATCCATTTTAAGCTTCTTTTTTTAAAAAATATTTTTAGTCTGTTTTCAAGCTCAACAACTCAGACAGAAAACGTTCTATTCAGTTGTCAGGGGCAACCTGTACGTGCTGCGTCTCACAAGCGGCGTCGTTTGCTGCATTCAGGGCTCATGGGAAATACGACGATTTACAGATGGAACTTGAAAGAAAAGAGAAAGAGATGTGTCTTGTAAAATGCATTAACATGCTGGACAATGTGTCATCAGCCATAAGCAACAATTAAAAAAGGAAAATTGTTGTTGAAGCATATTAATAAAATACAATTGTTTTCGTTTGAACAACCTTAAAAGTTCGTCGTGTGCATTCCACGTAGTTTAATACGGAGCTTACGGAGTGCATGTGAACGCAGCAGGCGTTGCAGCCAGCAGGCAGCGGCAGCAGACCGGCATCCGAGCGGCACAGCGCCGCATCACTCCGACCAGAGAGTGCGTCAGAGAAGAAAACCCGGAGAAACGCTGCGATTTTCTCACTTTCTCCCCAGTGACTCACCACCACCAGCGGAGCCGCGATGCTCTAGAACATGTAGGAGTGGACTGTTTCTTTTTTTTAAGTCCTCATTTTTTTTATTTTTTATTTTTTTGTACTTTTACCGGATAACCTGCAAAACTGTGAAACCTCTTGTCGCCGGTATCGGAGTCCCATTCATCTGTTCGCCTGTTAAACTTTTGTGAGAACTACAAAACGAAACTCGTCGATATCCCAGCATGAGGTAAGAAGCTAACTTAACTGTCGTTAAACGGTGTTAAAATAAGTCGAGAAAACATGGCGAGAACACGATGATGATGACAGTAGTTGAAGGAAAACTACGACTACAAGCTAAACACGCTGCTCGTTAATGACGTTTACACCAACTACTGTTCCCACAGCAGCATGCAGGGACATGCGTGTGTACATGTGTACATGTGTGTGCTTATTCCGTCGACACACACACACATCATGACTTTGAATGCATGCTGCGTTTAGGGACGTGCATGGGTTTGGAATGGCGCTTGCTCATTCCTGCTGCTGCTGCTACTCCCACACTGCATAAGAGGGATTATCTTTCAGCACTGATGATGGGGTGGCATTTATTTGATGCCACATTATGATTGTCACACACACAGACACACACACAGGCAGCATCTGGAGTGCGCTTTTGTCAGCTGGTAAAGCGGACAGAAGGCTCTGTTGTCACAGATATTATGACACACAGGCTAAATGAATCTTCCTATGTAAACCTTCAATGCAAGATCAGACCTAAAGTCTAATGGACACCATGTGCTGGTCTGTTTTTTTTTAGGACATTTGCAGCTGATGACTGTTTGCATTATTGAGTGATTGTCCATCACCGTTTTCTGACACATTTATGGACAAACCAGTGAAAAATGTCCTAAAAATGTTCCTGTTTCCAGTTCCAAAGTTCCATTCATGACTATTTGTTGCGTATCATGAGGATTCAGTGGGGGTGTAATGATATTGGAGCCATGGTTTGGTTTTGTTAAAGACTAGACCCCTAGATTCACTTCAACTTTTTAAACATTATTGTTGTAGTACTCCCGCACATACAGCATAATCTTGGACAAAACCCTGCCTGTGCTGACCTCAGACTTTGCAAATGTTTAATGGCCTGACCACATACTGCATGATGGCAGGGTGTCCACATAGTGAAGAAGGCCATGCACGGGTACATGTTGTGTAACTTGATGTTGGCTCTGTTCTGAAGCCCTGATTGGATGCTACAGCTGTATTTACTGTAAATCTGTGTAGCTACTTGATTTCTTGGCACATTTTGTGTAACATTGTGACTCTTTAACGTGACTACGTTACCTCAAAGCATCAAGGTCTGGAAGCGGCCTTGTGTGCCGGCAGAGCGATCATTTTAGGCTGTTCTTTGTTAGTTTGTGTAGCGTTGCCTTCCCCACAGGAATGTGTCCTGAAGTACGCCTGACGTTGCTGATGGAGCAAATACTTTCATTTGATTCTGTTTGACATGGCCAACATAGCGCAGCAGTATCTCCTCAGTGTTTGTGGTGATGTCCTCGTCTGTAAAGACAAAGCTCACATGTCAAAACCGCTTCTGTTCAAGTATTTGATGTTGAATTGTTCTTGTTCCATCCTTTATCTTGCATGTATGTGTGTCAAGAAGTGAGACATGCGGAGAGGATGACGCCTGCCCCCTTTAAGAAAGCCCTTAATTGAATCCAGCTGTTGGAATCTTTCGGCAGGCCAAAAGTGTGGTTAACAATAGCTTTGGTTGCTGCTCAAAGAGGCGCGTGTTGTGTCCATATTCCACAATGGAAACTCAACAATTTCATCCTCCTCTTCCTCATACTTTTTAACAACAAACTTTTATAATTTTTTTGCCTCTCATGTGGATATTTC
The DNA here is from genome assembly GCF_900634625.1 of Parambassis ranga. Lineage (NCBI taxonomy): Eukaryota > Metazoa > Chordata > Actinopteri > Ambassidae > Parambassis > Parambassis ranga. The sequence goes on from NC_041043.1 coordinate 13,585,603, forward strand.
TCCTTAAACCAGAGCAGAAAGCACTGATGGCAGCAGAGAGGAGTAGAGACTGTTGTTTTCTCTGCTGTCTGTTGTCTCCTTGGGATGGATTGGTGTGATTGTAACAGGTGTGTGTGCGAATGGCAGCCCCAGCTGCTCAGAGTTGACTCATGCAGGACACTTGTGTGTTTGTGTCTTAGTGTGCCATAAGGCTGGGTCCACAGGGACAAATGCTACAGTACTAGTAGCCTTAGACTACCGGGCTGAAGTGACTCTAATCTTTTCTTTTTCTTTTTTTTTTTCTGGGCTTTATGGACACGCAGAATCAAGCAAAAACTGCCATTCCCCCCCACTGCCTCTGGAGGCTGGCTTCAAAAGCGAGTCAGTCTTTATAGATGTCCAAATTTACAGCCTGCTAAAAAACAAAACAACAATTCTGTATCGACAAATTAATTTTTAGGAAACCGGTACAGTGCAGGAGTGTTATGTAGGTTCGAGTCATAGGCTTCTTCTTCTACCTGACTCACTTTCTACCTCTTTGCCTGTATTTGGATTAACTGGGACTATGATCCTGCCAGCATGATGATGGTAAGACCCTGTGGGAGACCCTTACCATCATCACGCTGGCAGAATCCTAAAATGACTTTCCAAAAACCAGTGGGTGGTGTCGCGGATGCTTGTCCATCACAGTTATAGTCTATAGTTGCAGCCCTTTAGTTATTTTTCATCCTGTCTTATGATCACCAGTGGAGGATGTGAATGAAAGAGCCAGTATTGGGATGGATGGACTTTACTGAATATCTCTTTTAATACACCATTGTAGCTTTTCCACACATCAACTCTGGATTATTCCGAGTCACCCTTCACCAATGCAGCTAACAGTAGGAGACTTTCTTTACGGAAGATGCTCTCACTTCTGAAATAAACCTATTGCTTTTATATGGGCCCGTGCATAAAGCCTGCAGCATGAAAATTTGGGTGATGACAGTTTTTGCATTGACATCAAAAACAAAATTGTATATGTTGAATGCATCTACAACATTAACAAAATACAGAAGTAAAAATCAGGTTGTAAAATGTACCAAATTCACCTAAATAAGAGAAGCACTACCAGCTGAAGCAGATGTTATGCAGCTCATGATCTGTCCAGATCACATTCCCAAACCAAACGCTGGTCATTTTACTTCCCTGTGTCATGTCATGCCACACATAGCGCAAATGATGGCAGCTTATCTCAGGCTGCTTGATAAGCATAGTCAGGGTGATGGGGCTGTGAAGTGTCATGGTAACAAGCCTTGACAACTGCTGAAAGGCCTCGTGGCTCCCAGGCACTGCAGGTTCACGCCACAGATGAGTGGCAGGAGCTGAGGCTGGGCTACATGCAGCCTCATGAAACGTTTGAATCTAACCACTGCACTGAAGGAACTGTTTATGTAGAGGGGGAACACTCACACCCCCCCCCCCCCCCCCCCCCCCACTTTTAAACTTAAAAGTCCCTCATGAGTTTAAGTTGGACTAGGGCCAGTAATGGTATCCCATCCAAATGAGATATTAATGAGGTCAGCCCAAGGCTAATTCAGAATTAGAATAAATGTGTCTTTTGCATTGATTTAAAAGGCTTAAAATACAGTCATTTATGAGGGGTTATTGAGTTCCTGCAAAGAATACAGACTGATGGATGTGTTCCTCGTCTTTAATGGAGAGATTAATTGATCATCTGGGTTTAATATCATTATAAAAAGTATGAGAGGGCCTTAAAAACCTAGTTCTCTATTAAACTCAGGCCAGAAGTCTTCGTTGACCTTCTCATTAACGGTCCTTTTTTGCCTCAGCTGTGCACATTGGTTGCGTATTAAGTCTTTTTTTGCTTCGTTTCATCAAGCATTGTGGAGTTAACACAGAGAAATGTTCCCAAGGCTTCAGAAATGATATGCATTTGATGCCAGACACATTTTTATGATCTTTTTGAATAGCCATTACATCTCTCCCATGTCCCTTTCTGTATTATCGACTCCATACAAGTATTGTTATGACTTTATAGCCACTGATGTCATTGTCACATCTGAAGTGACAGAAAAAGGAGGTGATCAATCAGTTTCCTCAGTGTGTTATTGGTGTTTTGAACTCTAAACTCTAAACTGAAGAGCATATGAAAATGAAGTTATTGTGCTCTAGTGATTTCTTTTGAAGTTCTAGGCAAAGATTTTGATCGCGTCTGGCTCCCCGCCACCATCTGCTCCTCCTCCTCCTCCTCCCCCTCCTCACTCCTCATCCCTCTGCCAGTCCATCCTTAATCTCACTTTCTCATTTCCCCTTCAATCTGCTCCAAAAAATGTCCACTTTGCAGCCAATTCCCAGCCAGGATTTTTTCTGTCTTTTTATATTTCCATCCATTTGACGTCCCAGACGAGTTTCATCCCTCACATCTCAGGTCTTGTGCTTCATCTGTCGGCTGAATGAATGTTTGCTGAGGTAAAGTCAACCCAAAGAGCAAAGTAATCACTGGCTGTGTTTGAGGCAGACACAGACGGAGTTCTCCCAGGATTACTGCTGATTCACTGCAGTCAAAGACATGACTTTGAGCTCCAAGTGCAAGCATTGGAGCAATGTTAGAACACTCATTCTTACACCCACTAACATCTGGCTTGTTGTGTGCAACGGAAAGGGGGTACAATTGGCATTCAGTCTTCATTGGCTGATATTTATATACACATACTGCATGCATAGTATTAGTTGGGTTACTAGCTACATTGTCGATATACCAAACAATCAATAAAAAGCAAAGTGATGGGGTCATTTTGGCAGTAATGATCTTTACAAACTAGCTATTAATTTAAACCTGCTACATGTGGTGCAGACAGTCGCTCTGTCAGGCTCTAATAAGATAACAGCAGCAACAACATCAATACCGTATTTTCCCGACTATAAGTCGCACTTTTTTTCATCCTTTGGCTGGGTATACGACTTATACTCAGGTGCGACTAGTTGTTCTGTCCCTCTCCTGACGGCTCTCTTCCACCTCCAGCTTGTCCACACTTTTGTCCGCATTCCGAGCATAGGTGATGCGCACATTCATGGAACGTGTGTTAGCAGTTGAGCCTCAGACCTCACCTGGCAACAAGGAATTCTATTTTCTGATTGGTCGATAGGTCGCTAATTCCAGACAGCTATATGAGCGCACAGCAGTCTGCCTTTCACTCATTTACAGGATATTTATCGGAATTTTTGTGCGGTGTGTCTCACTCTCAATGCCCTGCAGCCGCACCACTTAAGAGGAAATCAAGAGGCAACGTTACGCTAAAAACGTACTAATTTACGTTGGCCCGCTAGTGCGACTAATAGTCTAGTGCGACTAATAGTCTAGTGCGACGCATTTTGTAGCTGGTACGACCTATACTCCGGTGCGACCTAAAGTCTGGAAAATCGATAATAACAGGATATTTTTACTTATTCGACAGGCAGAAAGGATTAAAGTAACATGCTACGAAAACTTATTTTAACCCGTCTCACAGTTCAATGCATATTCACCACAACCCAGCTCCACTTGCGCAGCTGAAGGTTAAGTGTCTTGCTCAATGGTGTCTCAATAATTAGTTTCAAAGGAAGCTTTACTCATTCACTTTAATCACAGTCTGTGTCCTCGCTGACCTGGTGCTTCAGTCACAAGCTTCTTCTTATATATTACAGACCAGCCTGAGAAACTGTCTCCTTTTTGACTTGGTTGATATTTCTCTGCCTTCCTGGCTAGTATTTTTAGGGGTATTTTGTTTTTTGATGGGTGACAATGTGAATCCACTCTTGACTGCTAAACATCTGCCCCCCCCTCATTATAAATGTAGTAGGCCCCTTTTCTCTCAAGAGTTAAGAGTTCAAACTCTTGTCATAATCGTTTGTCCATTTTTGTCCTATAATCACGTCTTTCCTCACCCGAAATCAAGAGTAATGCATGGAGTGAGTTACTGACAGAATATGATAAACAGGAGGACAGATCAGGGGGAATTAGGTGAAACTTTAGCCCAGCACATTAATCATATCTCTGCTGACTGAAGAAAATACACGGATCACTCTGTTGAATTTTTGCCAAGAAGCCATGGATATATTTTCTGCTGCATGCTAATGTACAAGCACTTTGCATGCTGAACGTGTATTTATTTATTTATTTTATTTTAGCCCAAGTGAACCAAGCCTTCTAAATTTTCATATCTTGACAGTTTAAGGGTGATGAATCTTTAAATGTGCTCGAGTGTATGACGGCGTGTTGTCAAGCAGTTGCAAGCAGCGCTGACCTGAGTCTTCTCTGGCTCTTCTGTCACTTTCATCCTACATTAGACAGGAAAGGTGTGATAGTAAGATTAGCAACAGTGGCTCACTGAGACTCCCCACACAAGCTTACAGCCACCTGCTATGGCTGCATGCTTCATATTACAGCGGTAACCTTTTATACTCCTATAGTTCTTGCATGTTCCAACCTAGTCTCATAAACACAGTAAACGCTTGCACTTCAAGTCTTTGCCTGTATTTGGAGTTTCATCAGACTGTGATACTGTCAACACGGAGATGGTTGGAGCCTCTCAGGGACACAAAGCGGCCCTTTAGAAGTCTATGGGTGACATCACTGACCTTCATCCATGCTGTTTATGATATCATGTCTGGGAAAAAATGACAAAATAATAGATTGATGTAAAACAATATGTAAGTATGGTTGTGTGGAAGCATAGTACAGGCAGTGAATGCTGTGGATGCTGTTTCCATTAGTGTGTGTGTGTGATTGACAGGAGGGTTGTGTGTTTAACCTGTGAGGTGTTGACTTTGCCACCCTGTGGGTTTGGTGAGCTCCTGCCACTGACATCACTTACTGGGTTTTGGAGAGGTGGAATGTTGTGAAGCCGCAGTGTGTTGTCTGCACCTGGAGCAGGGGTTAAACATTTGTCACTGATCAGTGATAGCTTATTTTTTTTTTTTTTAGAAAGAAACACAGTCCTCCTAAGATCTCTCTGATTTTCTTTGATCAAATAACCGGTGCACAGACTTTTTCTCTGTTTGTTTGCTGGTGTGTGTTTTATAGCTATGTGACGTCCTGCCACTTTCGTGCTGGTCAACAGTACGTGTCGGTTGTCATGAAGTGCATCTCTGACCAGCTGCATGCCCACGGTGCGCTCATCTGTGTGATCTGCCAGCGGGGAGGCCAGGCTGGCATGATGAGCCACGACAGCTCATGAATGTGCATTTCTCCGCTGTGCCCTGCCAACCTCACCCTCTCTCCCCCCTCTCTCCTCTCCCCCCCTTTCACTTTTCTTCTTCTGAGATTATGTTTGTGCCATTTCAGCTCTGCTGGTCAGCGTGCAGTGAGCAGCAACAAGGATGATGGTGGAGGAGGGAAAGTAGATGTGACACAGACACATTTTTATTCACCTCTGTTGAGTTAAAACTGATTCATTGTTTTGTTTGAGTGTGAAAGGCCTTTGACCTTGACAAATTTCAGCTTAGAAGCTTTTAAGTGAGTCAAATTCCCTCATTGTAAGCAAGGTTTTGACTCTTTTTCTTCCAACAAAACTAATCCCAATAGTAAAAAGCCACAGATAAACCCTAAGCGCTTGCAGATGTGGCTTGAAAGTGTAATAAGTGATGTTGGAAATCAGTTGTTATTGCCATCATTTGCAACTGCTAGGGTGTTACAATAAGGCAAGACAGTCGCATGCACAACAACGCATTAAAACTGTCAGTCATGCTGACATGTCTTGTGTGTAAAAGGCCTGCTGCATGAGGTCATTGGACAAGTTGTAATAAGAATGAGAAAAGGTATAATTTGTCCCTCACTTACAGCTGCAACAGAACGAACTGGTGGGTGTGATGCAGCCTTTGGAAGGAGTCTAATCATCCAGCCGTTCCTTTCTGCGCATCCTCCTCTCAGCTTTAGCTCGTCCTTTTAAGCCTTACCGCGCAGATATAATAAAATCTATGTCCTCTTAGTTTATACTGAATTCTGACCGGTGTCTACTGAATGGATACATTCCTGCTGGCAGCACAGCAGCACGTTTTTTTTAAAAATAATTATGACAAATGTTGCAGAGACAAAAATATATTCCCATATGACTCATTGGCAATTTCAGCCTCCTGTGTGACTGAATGAAAATGAGACCCATCATCAGACTGTCCTTGTTTATAGTAATCATCATGCAGATGAGAGGAGGAAGGAGAATAGTTGGAGAGAGGTTGTTTGTGGTTGTCTGAAGCTACAGATCTTATTTGACTTCCATCGTGCGTAATGATGCAGGTTCAGTTCCAAGGAGATCAGCTGCAACATTCAATCCCTCTGTATCATCTCTCCCCGTGCCGTGCAAAGAAAGGAGGTTAAAGCATGTGCTCCTTTAAAAAAATCAATCGATTGATTTTTGAAGGAGCACAGTACTGCTACTCCTGTCCTCCACAATTGATGCTGTAAGGGAGCTGTGGACGTGGCTGAGGCATCAAGCAGCTGGGTAGATAGAAATCAATAATAAAACAGCAGCAGTGAATTTCCCTCTTCTTCTCACATTTTGTCTCTGGTGCACGGCTGGCCTGAGACGGTGGAAAATCTAGCAGGGAGAGTCCGCCTGGAAATGGATTGAAATGGATGGCTAAACTTAAAGCATTTTATTAATTCTTCAAGAGGGGCTGAGCGAAGAGGCGTGCGTGCGTGCGTGCGTGCGTGCCACTACCGCCACACTGGGAGATTTCACACACGCATCGAAGTCTTGAACCCAGGACCTCTCGCGCCAAAAGCAGCTGTCATACCCCTACACTACAAGACATAGAGCCACCGTGCACAGAAGGCATTAACTTTGACAGCCCTGATAAATATATATCCGAGTCCTGATCGGGAGGTAATGTCCGATTCCGATCGAGTCTGAAATCACGTAATTTCCGATCACGTGATCGGATCGGGACATCGCACACACACCAACCAGCTCTGCAGTGTTTACATGGTCAGGATAATGCACATTACTGAACTCATTTTTTGATTGTCATGTCATTGTCTTTAGTTTCTCTGGGGGCATCATAATAATTGTGTGTGTGTGTGTGTGTGTGTTGCTATCCTTTTCATGCAGGTAGAGTCATTTTTCTACAAGATGATACCACAGCCTCCAGGCTTAAAAGACCTCTGTCATTGTAGTTTTGTCGATTTTTATAATTTTATATCATAAGACAACCTCCTGTCTTGTCTATCAGCACTTTTAAAAAGTGATTAAGACGGGATTTCTCATTGTGTTTTTTTTTTTTCAGTCATCAACACTCACCCAACGCTGTTTGTGGCTAATCATTTACAGACACACAATCTGGATCAAACAGAGGAAGGATGTCTTATCTCTCCTTGTGAAAGAAACACCTTGCATGTCAGCGTTCAGTGAACAGTTTACGACTTCTTGTAGCTTAGGTGTGCTTCTTTTGGAGCAGGTAACTCTGCTGCGCTTTGCAGTTATTAGTGATATAAGCAATTTTAATCCTTGTTCGCTTTAAAATGATCTCTGCAGGGACATTTTCTTGGGTTCATACTAGTGCAAAGGAGCAGCACCGCTGTTCACTGAACAGTGCAAAGTCTCAAAGAGATCTGTCTCAATAATATCATAGTTCTCTGTATAGAAACACACACATGAACACTTGTGGGCCTGTTGCTCACTTAGACTCTCTGCCATGCTGCACCCTCCAAGCCCCCCCCACCCCCGAAATACTTCTGTCATCCGAAGGGGTCGCCTTGGCAACACAACACCACCAACCAATTGACACGTTTTGTTTGCCCAATTGTGTGGCCGTGCTACATCTTAAATGAATGAGAGAGAGGGGAAATAAGTTCCACAGCTCCAGGAAGACAGGAGAGCGAACCAAAAAAAAAAAAAGTATGGGAAAATGAGTAAGGGAGGAGTGTGAAGGCACGACTTATGAAACGCGGGTCATCCACATCGCAGTCAGGCCTCATTTGGCCACCATAATGAAGCGACCCCGGACAAACCTCTCCATCTTTGTTCCTCTGGACAATGCCTGTGTAGTGGGAGAGAGAATCATCCGACACATGAACTCCCAGCGGTCAGCTGTGCTCAACAGCCTGGACTGAGGGGGGGGGGGGTGGAGGCTGTCCTGGCAGAGAGGGCGGTTTATCCTTTAGCCTGCTCCGGCAACAAACAGGAGCTGTTTTAACTTGTTTAGTTCCACTTCATCCTTCATGCACTGTCCTCAAATATACATTTTATTATAAGAAGCATCTGGAACTGCCTGACTTTACCGATTAAGAAATGAACCATGTTCTTCTTTTCTTATTTTGAAAGTAATTGTTGCCCTGGCCTATCGCAATTAATCACTTCGATTTTACTGGCAAGACAACAGTCCTGTCTGCCAGAATGTCTTGAGTGCTACCTCTAAGGACACATTCTTGGAATATAACAATGAGAGTACTTTTCTTAGAAAGCGAAGCACACATGAAATGTACAGAGTAGACAAGCTAATCAAAGTACATCATCACGTGTGCCTCACACACACACAAACGCACAGGGTTGGGGGGCAATTCTAGGAAATGTTTTTCTAATCACTTACTGTCTAAATGAGGCACGCTTCAGTCTTTGCTGCAGTGTGAGAACAGCTCTGGTGTGTGCTGCTGAATTATTCATTATAACCGGGGCAAGTCCACAGCTTGCACCCTGCTCAGGGTAGTTGTGTGTTTACTTTAATCTCTGATGTATCTTTTTGCAGATTAGTTAGATTTTTTTATTTATTGTTTTTGAAGGAAGGACAAACACACAGAGAGAGAGCACTACAGCACAATTCGTCTCTGCTTTGTTACCCCTCAATTCACCTTTATTTTGAAAACCTTAGCTTAGCTTACAATGCACTAAAGCCATACTTCCTGATTGAGCGACACATGACATTTGACACAGTAAACCTCTCAGCAGGCTATGTTTGCACTGCCTGGGTCAACGTTAAATGCTTAGCTTTACGTGTGATCTGTTGAGATGCTCCTGTCTGGTTGCTTTTCTTTGGCTACTTGCACCATCACGTTGTTTAAATCAGATTTTCAGACTTTTCTGTCTTGACAGTTCACAACCATAATTACAAGTGTCTGCTATGTCTTGAATCTGTGAAAGTTTCTGTCGTCTTTTTGACGCACAATAGAAAACACGATACATGTGAGGCTGCCTATCAAGAAACCAAAGAGAAACTAGACTGTTGGCATTTGCAGTTTTGGAAGCTATTGTTGGCACTGCTCTCCTCCCTTGTTTACAAATGTGACACAGCATGTCGGGTGCAGATTGATGATGACATTTTATACACATCATCAAATAGCTGCATTGGATTCCGACTTGACTGACTTCACTGTTCTCATTCCTGCTGCATGACCTCGAGTTTACGATCACATCCTGAAGTGACTGATTTGTGCAATTTCTGATTTAGTTTTTATTTTAGTCTTGTGACTAAAATGTCATTTGATTTTAGTCACATTTTAGTCATCAACATTTTTTAACTTTTAGTCTAGTTTTAGTCGACTAAATCTGCCGTGGATTTAGTCGACTAAAATTCTATGATATATATTTTTTCATGAAATAATTAAGGTTTTATTGTGCAATAAAACAGGCACAGCTTTAACGTTATTTGAAACAAACACCTCTTTATTTAATTGCTATGATATTTTCACAAAAGAACAGTGAACAGTGAGCTGCTCTCCCTGAACACACTGTTCAGTCATGACCTTCTTCATGAATCCTCCATAACTACAGCAAAACACTTCAGTGACAACTTAGAAACAGGTCGCATGCTGTAAAACCATCAGCAGCGGTGTCTTCATTTATAGATTTTGTCACGTGCATCTTTGAACGGAAGTTAAGATGACTCGTCTGCAAACGTCGCTTCACGTTTGTTGTGTTTTTACCGCTGATAGTCGCTCCGCACGGTTTGGACCGTCTTGTTTGTCTTGACATCAAACGTGTCCGTGTGTCTGTTCTTCTCCTGTGTTGTGTTCTTGTGTTGTAGCATCGCGGGGTAACGTCTTTACGCAGAGAGACCACTTCTGATTGGCTCTCTGCCGCCATCTCCTGATTCGTCCCTCCCTTCCACAAACAAAATTTGCTCTGATTGGATCTCGTCTCCATCAATAATTTCGTCTCGTTTTTATTCGTTGACGAAAGTGTCAATAAATCTCGTCTTCGTTTTTGGCACCGTGCGTTAGTTTTTATTTAGTTATCGTCTTATTTTTATCAGCAAAAAAAGGTCGTTAACGAAAACTATGACGAAAATGATTCGTCAACAAAATTAACACTGCTGATGTCAGAATTAAGATTTGGGACTGGCGATTGGATTTGTGTGTCCACACAGATTTGATCATTTAAGACACACAAAAAAATAAGGTTTGAGTTGATTTAGCCTGGTAGTCTAAATGTGTGCTGTTGAGACTTCCAGCAGCCGATTGAAAGGGGTCGGTGCAGCATTTGAGGCCGACCTTTCTGGGTGTCATTCATCGTATATACTGCCATTTTCCGATTGCATTTTACATAGACAAAGCTCCTGTTTCCTGTCAGTGTATTCCTAAAAGTGTAGTGTATTCTGACTTACATTAGCAGGACTTGAAAGAAGCATTGACGACACATACTGGCATGGGGCTTTCCTTCTGTTTTTTTTGGCCAACACTGTAATGTGCTGTTTTGATTAAGGGAGAAGCAAATTCATGATGGCTGAGGCAGACTGATCTGGCGTCTGCTGACAGGATGTTCCTAGTGGATAATTACATAACATATTTAGATCCCTTAAAATATTTGGAATTTCTAGTATAAAAATCTTATGTCAGGAATAATAATTCTAAAAGATCAAGATTCAGAATGAGGGGGAATTCCTACAAAAGCAGTCTTCTTCTAAATCAGCTGATTTTGATCTGAAATGAGACCCACCAGCTCGTACGTATCGGAGAGTACTGTTAAGGACAGCCAGCATGCTGAGGTCTTCAGATTCTCTTTCTTCTAGCAGCCACGCCTCGTCTCTAAAATGAAAGACTTATTAAACTTTCAGAGGTCTCGCTCTCTCTCTCTCTCTGCTGCCGTCCTTTCTTGACAGCCCACAGTCCCACAGCTGCCGTTTAAAAGCAGCCTGCTTATCACCTGTCGATACTTGAGAACACACACACACACAGTCGTGGGTGTACTTCGGCTCTTCTGGTTTCTTGGGACAGTTTGTGTCTTTGTCTTTGTTGTTTTCATTGGTAACTTAAACACATTGTAATGGTTTTGAATAATGTATGTTTGTTTGTACCTGTGTGCCTGTGTGTTTGTGTCAGTGTCTCCTGGGCGTGGGCTGGCGGAGGTCAGACTGTAATCTCCACAGTGGACACTAGTCAGATTATAACAGATTACCGCTTTCTCCCCTGGAAATCAGAGTCCAGCTCTATAGGAGGCCTAAGGGTTTGATTGCTTTTTTTAACCTTTGTGTTTGGGCCTTAAAGGATTTGCTTTGCTCATGTGACAGAGAGGCTGGGAGGCTTCTTTTTGTGCATTTTATTTATGCTTACACAGCAACACATTAGCACCTGCATGCTGTGTGTGTGTGTGTGTGTGTGTACCTGTTTGAACACAACTTGGCTGTTGGCCTATTGTGCAACAGATCAGCAGGAGGCAGGGTTAAGATGACAGTCAGGTGGGATTAGAGAGGTGAGACTCGGACTAGACCTCAATCCGTTTTACCAGAGCCGGCCCAGACGCTCTGCTGTATTTTAAGACAGCGCAGCATTTGATCCACACAGCGGCATGTGTTTTTACACTTCCACCGTCATTGATATTTGAGCTCGGTGGCAGCTTCTGAGCTGCAGCCCTGCAGCTGGTGAGGATTCAGTGTCTTCTTGCTCAGAGGAGATGTTCAATCATTTATTTGAATTTTCTTAGAATCCAGCATCTGCTAATGGCTAATTGTTTTCTTACAAACTGCACGCTTTATGTAAACTAAAATTAGTGAGTGAGGCTAATCCATGACACCTTTCCTTTTAGAAAGGGCACGCTGCCAATTTCACATGTCAAAGTCAATTTATTAGACGGGGAGTACTACACAGGCTGTAAGAACATTATCATGTCTAGGATGAGAATGCTACTTTTAGCCGTGTTTGTGCTGTTTTCATAGACTTTATACTGCAGTGAGGGTGAAAGTGGACAAACAGTAATGCATTAAATATAAAAGCTAGTTGTAACATTACAGGGATACTTTTGCACAGAGTTATAATTCTGCCTCGGGCCTGCCCCCTTTCTTGTGTCGATGACAGTAAATATTGCAGGCTTGTAAAATAAGAAGCTGTGAAGCTGTTCTTTAATGGCTCATTTAAAAATTAACAATGAAACGGTGACTCTCTCTCTTGTGTTTTGGACTGAGGGAACCAAGCGACTTGAATTATTCAAATCCAGTTAAGTTCTTCAGCTCGTCTGTTATGACTGTATCATGTTTGTGCAGATTATATTCCCAGCGTTGCTGTATGATCTGTGTAAGGACTATGTGCACACATGTAACCTCAGGCAGCAGATGTCACTGGTAGTAAAAACTGGAAGAGGCTTATGCGGCAGGCTGTAATGCTTCTGCCAACCTAATGCCCAATACTATACACTGCCAGCCAGCCAGCCAGCCAGCCAGCCTGTCTGTGTGTGTGTGTGTGTGTGTACATGTGTTTGTGATTGTGTGTTTGGAAAGGGGGGGGTCTGCTGATCTAGTCCAGACTTGAGGCTTTCTGCTTCCGGTTCCACTCTCAGTCTGCGTGAGATCGACTGCCAACTGTTGAAACATGCTGCTTTTTGTTTGTGTGGTCATCAGTGTGTATGTGAAGCTTGAAGCAGTCTGATCCAATGGGAAGCCAGCGTGGTGGGATGCAATGATTTGGGTGAAGAAAGCTGACTGTCCGAGTGTAAATGTGTGTAAAGAGTCCAAACAGGTGGCTGCTCTGTTTGTCCATCTGTCCCCTCTTCCACAGCTGCCGCCTGTCCTTTCCCCTCTCTTGTCAGCGAGTCGTTTCTGCTCAGGTCGAGGGTCACAAAATACAATCTGTACAAATCAGTTCACACACTCCTGTTTGTTTGCATGTGTCTACTGGAGTGACTAGAGTCATGTCACTGGTGGCAAAGTCATCAAAGGCAGCAGCACAGCAAGCCTAAACCTTACAGCCAGGGTCATAAAGAAGTATCATCAGGCAAAGAACAAGAACAGGTGGTTTGACCATTTGTGCTGTTTAAAGGTCAGAGGTCAGTGCAAATGTGATGTTTGATTTAGGATTTTGCTGTTAATTGTAGGGATGGCCCGATCCGATCACATTATCGGAAATCAGGCCCGAAGCAGCGCACATGTGGAAATCCACAGTCGATGCGACAGCGATGAACAGTTAGCGAAGCGCTCTGGACACACACACACACACACAGTTTTGTAGAGAAGCCTAAAAATATTGGATCGGCACTTGGTATCGGGGGATGTGGACTCAAAAACGACAACAAAAACCTGATCGGGACATCCCTAGTTAATTGCTCTTTGTATGTAGGTCGTTGTTAATATGTTTACTTTACTGTTAGCGCTTATAATGCTTTTGCTGCATGTTATCAAAGACACGTACTGTTTATTATTCAGTAATACAGATAAACATTTGATTTATCCATTTTGATAAATCTGTTTGTTTCTGAGTGTCTTCAAACTTCCACAAAGTCAGCCTGGAAGTGTGCGTATGTGTCGAGACCTGGAGCGGTGTCTGTCCTACATCTTACTGTGTGAGCCAAGTCTGTTCTTATCAGCTCAAAAAAAAAAAGGCTTCACTCCGGCTTCACTTCTCTCTCTTCTCTTTCATCCCTTCGGCGTCTTGTTTTTTTTTTTTTTGCCCTCCTTCTCTTTGTTTTATTATCTCTCGTCTTTCTCCTGTGAGTTGTTTCATTAAATTGTGAAGGACACTCGAATAAATGAGCTTTGTAAGTGTAAAAATGCAGATCGTCCTGTTATTTTCTCACTCTCCCCTTCAGCCGTTTCACAGTTTTGAGTGTAATTATTATTCTCAAATCTGATTCCTCTGTTATTTTTCCTCATTAGAATGTGCGCCGCAGCAGCAGCAGGATGTGTTTTCAGCTCTTGAGCAGATCTTTGACACTTGTAAAATACATACGCTGTCCTGTCTCTCTGTCTCATTCTCAGTTTCTCTTCATTCATTTCCATGTTGTTTATCATTCATCCTGTCACACCCCTCCTCTCGATCGCCTCCTTGAGTTTTCTCCATCTTTCTCACACCCACGGTAACAGATGGGTCGTAGCTATTGTTCCACACCGCAAACACGGCCAATGTTTCAGGGCTCTGAGAGCAATTATCATGAGTGTTTATATCTGAGTGTGTGCGCTTGAGATAAGTTTCCAACTTCCTCAGCTTGCTGTTGGGAGTTATCAGTGTGTAGTTCTAGCATTAACCGGGGCTAAAGCCACTGCTCTCAATAAATACTCAACCTCCACGGGAGAATTCCACACCAATGGCATCGACTGAAAGTGCTGCTGAGTGGAGCACGCAGACACACACTTGAGAGAGTCTGGCTCGGTCACACTGTCTGAATATTACACTGTTGTCTCAACAGCCTTTTTCCTCCTGTGTGTGTGTGTGTGTGTGTGGAATTTGAAAATATTTACTTAAAAGGAGCAGTATACAGTAAAACTGACTTTCTCAATGTCTTCTCAGTCCATGGGAAATCCTGTCCAGATAATTTTATTGACTAAAGATTGATCAAATCGAAAAACCAATCAACAGATTCATCAGTAAGAAACATAATGCAGACCGAGGCAGGATCAGTGCATTAGCAGGATTGTGATCCACAGATACAATGGCATTGATTGAGTCACACACTTGTTTCTTCGCACTTGGGCTTGGCAGCAGCGGAGACAATGTGCTTGTGGCTCTGGAGGGGAGGACAGGCAGTAAACGTCTGCTTACAGGAGGCTACGAGCCCGACGTCCACAAATATTTTCAGTAATTGAGAAGAGCAAAGTGAAAGCCAGGTGAGAGGAGGGGAGCTGGCAGCTTCATCAGGGCTTCTTGTTTCTTTTGCTGATGTGTTGGCTGAGCGTCTGTTGTCTTTTTCAAATTCCTTGCTGAGTAAAAACCTCTGTGCAAACAGTGGATAGTAAGACACAAAAGCAGCGACTGCACTTTGACTTTCATCTGCTGTTTGTAAAGACTTGAGCCTCCTTTCAGGCACGGCGTACTTAACATTGCTGGCTTTCTCAGGCTGTTAAAGTGATGTTATCATTCAGATATAGGTGATATTTCTGGAGTTTTGGTCAGATATATCCATGACAGTTGGTCTGAGTCACCTGGAATCTCTCTATCCTCTTATTCCCTCTGCTCCTGAATGTGGACAGCCTGTCTTTCTTTAAAGTTTCTGTCCATGTTGGCAGCTTACACAGTTCCCCAAAAGTCCACTTGCCTTTCAATTAAGGCACTGTTTAAATGTGGAAATGCTGTATACCATCTCATCTTAGAATGCTAAAAAGGCTGTCACTGCTTCAGTTAATTAACAGCACTGATATCTGTTTGCTTTTCCCTTTAAGGACTTGTCCTTCATGAGTTTTGAACTTCACTTTCCTCTCACAAATCCCGAAACATTTCGCTTTCCATTTTTCTTTCATCAGTTGGTGTTTTCACCTGAGGTTGTGTAGCGTCTGTCAGCAGGATGTCCTAAAAAACTCGTGATCCAGCTGATTAAATTTTGCTCTGGGTCTGGGAGTTCTGCCAGAAGAAGAAGGTTTGCAGTGTTTCTGATTTCATTCGATTTTGTTTTTCTTTCAAAATGTTCTGCTTCTTATTACTTAAAAATGACAACGTGGCAGTGAGTAATGGGATTAGCTTCTAAAAAGGTAAAAACCTTTCCTTTGTGTACTTTGATGTGTGGAGAGCTGGTGTATTACGTTGCACTGCTGTGGTTTTTGTCACTGGAACCAGAGAAAACCTAAAAAAGTATCTGTTGTCTAATGAATGTTAATGTGAGATGATTAAAACATATAAACAGGGCGTTGAGTCCTTGTCAACATTCATGCACTTTTTGATTTTTTTGTACTCGGTCCAGGCTTTGGAATCAGATATGTGCACACACTCATGTGCCTTTAGTGTCTCCCCAGGTGATTTATATGTTTGGTTCTGATTGTGTCAGCTCAGCCTCATCTCATCTGGACCCAATCAGAGCACCATGAGTCAGAGCAAGGTACAGAGGGCACATGGGAAGCAATCTGCTTCTGCACCTTTTATGCCTCAAGGTCGATTGCCATACAGATTGTGTATGACACAGGGTTTTTCTTCTCAATCTTTGGAACACATGCCCAGAAATCTGTGCAGCAGCAGCAGCAGCAGTGAGCTGAGATGCAACAACGTTTTCTACTTAATTTAATTTTTGCAGTGTGACTGCCTAAAGGCCTGAAGGCTCTTTAAAACACCCCAACATCTCCAATCTCATAAAACTGAGCTATAATTAATGAGAGGGTTTGTGTTGCATTCTTTATTAGAGTGTGAATGAAAGTTACAAAAACAGTCAGCGACAACAAAATGACTAACAAGAGAATTAATGAAAGCCTGCACTGCTGTCTTAGAACCTATGCCTGCTATGAAAACGAAAGGCTGGATCCAGTATCCTATGACCAGACCTGCTATTAGTCTCCGAGCGTTTTTAATATCACGGTCAGAGCGAGCTGCAGAGGCCCTGAGAGGGAGTCCAGGATAGAGACTCAGATCTAATGTGTAAGCATATGAGCAGCGGAGCTATGAAGAGACATTCTCATTTTGTTCTTGTTAGCAGCACCTATAACAATAAGCATAAGAGCGTCACCTGAGTGATGTCAGTTGCAAGTTAGCTCAAGCTACCCTCGGTTATTGCACATAATGAGGTAACTCCGCAGACATTTATGTAAATATAAATCTTGACTTTGTTATGCCGTGTTCTTTAGGACCTAATCGTCATCTTAGTCTCTCCAAGTTGCTGCAAAGCTGTCATCTTTATCTCCGTTTGTAATGAGTACATCCACTTTTTCCGCTTGTTTAGAGCCCTTCTGTAGCTTCATTGTCTTACATGTCTGCAGAAGATTGGAAGCGGTCTGTTAAAACCAAACACAGACGGCACGCACGCTAGCGAACTCGGGAAGCGCTCCATGAAAGTCCTAAATAAAACAGCAGCAGGCTCACAAACAGACTCCTGTGCGAGTGGAATTCCACAGGCTCAGCACTAACTGGATGCAGGGGAGGCAGAGGCTGAGCAGGAATGGCTTCAACAAAACGGCTGTCCTCTTTTTTTTTTTTTTTTTTTAAGCAAGTCAGTGGAAAACTGCACATTTATTTTGTTAACAGAGGCTCGAGGGAAGGTTTTAAAAGCACAACCAAAACACAAACACAGTCCTTGAGCATACTTCCCATCACAGACACACACTGTGTTTACTTTTCCAGCTTTGTGACATGAGTGTCAGGGTTTTCACTGTCTGTGGTTTCAGTTGAGCTTTAAGGGCAAACAGGACATTCCTGAAAGCAAATAGAATAAGTAATAAATTCAATAAATTATTGAATATTTCATTCAGCCGATAGTGATACTGTCAGCTTTGTCACCATGCAGCTGGTCTAAACTGCATATCTGCCATTGAAATGACCCTCATGCAAACAACATCTTGGCATTTCGCATTTCCGGGTGAAACTCATAAGGCAGACGCCTCCGAATGTAATTTCTTTGTCAGCACACGTCAGACAGGAGAGTTAACGCTGCAGAGGAGAAAATAATGAATGCTTGTGTTATCTTTATAATTCATTTGCAGGTGCTGCTGGAGACACCTTTTTCTATTACAAGATATTAATCAGTGCAGGAAGAGACAAGAAAAGACGTACAGCGCAGATAATGTGTTTTGTTTTTTTTTTTAAATAGGAAATAATGAAATTTAATTAGTTAGATGACTTTCTCTGTTCATCTCCAGAAACTCCTGAAGGAACAATCTGGTTCTAGCCTCTATGGTTTATGTTACAAAGCAACCCAGTCAAGTCAGAAAAAACCCAAAACAATTAGCTGAAACAGGCTAAAACTCTGCACTGAGCTTCAGAAAGGTCCTGTGTTTATTGTTTAATCAGTACAAACAGTTCTTTTACCATGTCTCTGTGTTTGAGGGCTATTTTGTAACATTTGGAACCTTAATAAAAACAAAATGTAAATTAAATTATTCATGAGCACAAATTAGTGTACGCTTAAATGATTCTGTAGCACTAATAAAGCACTAATTCACTTAGACCCCGTTCACTCTGGGGAAATCAATCCGGCTAGAGCGGGATTCGGGCCTTATGTATATATATCCGGATAGTTTTTTTTCTGAGTGTGAACATTGCGAATCCGGCTTTATCCAGTTTGATTTCAATCCACCTCTCCGAGGTGGATCTAGCCAGATTGGCTCAACAGTGGCTCAGGTCTGAACGCAAATGCAGCTAGCGAATCCGGCTAGTGGCGTGATACTTCCGGTTCACGGGGACAGTGTCCGGGTCGCGTACAAAAGCCGTATGTAAACAACCATCGAACTATGACAGCTTTGCCCCGAGTGTATTTTCGACAGGGCTACAAAGGAATAAACTGCTTTTTTAACTGGAAAAAACTAAGGAACGAGCGACATGGAACAAAAAAAAAAAAAAAAACGCACGCACACATGCGGTTCTACTGCGGCCTGAGCGGACTCTGTACATTACGAGGCGCCACCTAGCGGTTTGGAGGGCCGCAAACAAGCCGGGTTAAGCCGGATTGAGCGTGGACACACGTGTGATAGCCAGATTTGAAAATAGATCTGAATTTATCCAGCTTAAAGGCTATCCGGATTCAATCCTACTCTAGCTGGACTGACTTTCTCCAGTGTGAACGGGGCCTTAGAGGACAGGGTGTACTAGACAACCTTGCACACTAGAGGTGTATAAAAGAAGCGCACATGTTGAACAAACCTGTAGATATTAAAACGCTGCAACCTTTTCGACACACTTCTCCCTCTTGACTCAGTGTTTTTATGCTCAGTATGTTCCAAGAGCTCAGAATCTGACCAAAATACAGCTAAATGCACTCTTCTCATGTTGCACCATCAGCCTCCAAAGCTGTGTCAGAGGCAGTGGATTCATCCATATTTGGGCAAAACTATAAGCATTTGGAACACTCTCAGCATATGGATGGGCAGCAGAGAAGGGGGTTTGGCTGCAGGATACCTTTCTATGATTCTGATGTTTTTTCTACCACCACTTGTGTTGCCATTGGGATCCTTGCTGACTGTGGTCACTTCATCTCTGAGGAAGTATGTTGCGCTCCAGACTTCATGGTCTATTGGAGTTTGGTAGTCCACTGCACTGGGGTTTGTTTTATGTCGAGTAGGAGCTCCAGCTTTTTGTAGACTTCAGCTCAAGCTGGGCATACGCTGTACAAGTTTAGCACTATATTTTTTTAGTTCCATCTTCATCCAGGTAACTTTTTGCAGAAGTTTGAGTTACTTAAAGATGTTTAATAGCGTCATCAGTTTTGAGAACTCCCAACAAGTCCATTTGTCTTGCATCAAACTTTTGGATAAATCATCTAGTGGTTCAAATTATATCTGGATATGATATCCATGGCTCCCCAGTTAGCATGCTAACTCAGTTTAATGCTTGATTTTTATTGCTGCATTGTGTGTAAGATGTTTTTTCATGTGTAGTATTTTTTGCTACATCTTGTGTAGCTAGCAGTTACACTCAGTGTGTAAGTGCCTACTCTTTCTTCTCCTGCCTTCATTAATACCTTTTTCATCATGTGGTTTTATCACAGATCTCTCCTCCAGCTGTGGGAGCCTCCTGCAGAGCATTTGGGTTGTGTATTTTTTTTTTCTTCTTCTTCTCTTTAAAACCTCTCAATAATGTAATTTGCCATTTCATTCAAGTGTAGCATCCAGTTGCAATTTGGCTCCTTTCACATAATGGAAAAATAGATGATTGTTCTTGTTGTGGGACAGGAAATGTTTTCCCGATATTTAGTCTCTTTCCATTACTCTTCCACCCACTCATATTCTTGTGTGTCCACACAAGTAACCACAGTGCACTTTGATAGATGGGACTCTTGGTGCTTACTGTAGCAACAGAGCGTTGCTACCAAACACAGCTAACGTTTGCGGCTCTGCAGATTTAGCCAAGTCAGCGGCGTGATGCTGGCCGATGTGTGTTTTTATGTTTTTTATGTACACACTCTCCCACATGCACACAGACAGACACACACACACATTTGGCTCTAAGTGCAGACCCACCTTTCAGCAGGTTTAACCAGTCAGACAGTGACATCGATGCGAGGTGTACTAAATCCAAGGCTCGTGTGCTTAGAAGAGTGTGACTTGGGGAGTTGTATGGTGCAATTACAAATTAATTAATTGCCATTTTGTACAATAAATTAAAGCATTCGAGGCATTATTTGGTCAGTAAAATCATCAGTTGATTAGTGTGCATATATTACTTCTGTATGTATGAACTGTAGCTGTTTAAGCAGCTAAAATAGACTCATCATTTCACATACACAACCATGTGCTCACATGTACACACCACAAACATTAACAGGTTGCTCCCTAATCCTTTCAGTCCATTGGCCCGTTCCTGTCTGATGGAATGAAAAGTACATCACCATAGAAACCGCATCAATGGCCCATTAGCATGAGAGGTGAGCTGAGGAGAGGCAGTGAATACGATGGGGGGGGGGGGGGGGGGGACTGTTCAGGATGGACAGAGTGGGAAAAGAGGGCACACTGAGGGAGGAACAGGAGGAAGAATGGGCAAGAAGGAAGGGGATGAATGAAAGAAGAGTGTGTTTGGGAGTGGGAAACTTTTTTTTTGTAAAGTGATACATTGGCTCTTTCTCTGTTTAGTCAAGGAGGTTTATCGCCATGGATAGCGCTGGTTTCCTTGCCACTGCTTGTCTTTCCCCATTTTCTTCTCTGGTGACGTGTTTACTCGTGTGTCAAATGAGGATTTCCCAGAAAGGCTTCCATTTCTAGTTTAGAGTGGAATCCAGAAAGCCTTCAGTGCTTCCTAGAGATAATATCAGATGAAGGTCTTTGAATTTCTAACTATAACACTTCCTGTGTAATCAATACATCTCTTTTCTCTACTGACTGTCCTTGTATGTCTGTTGCTTTTCCATTAGCCTGATCATAAAGTGAAACATTTTCTTTGTCAATTAGAACATTTGCAACATAGAACATGTGTCCGTTTATACGCTCCAACTGCCAGCGTCTGTGCTTTACAGGCTTAATTTAAGGACTTTGTTGTGAATTGACAGGAGAGGCGTTGGAGCGATTAAGAGGGGGATTATCCTTTTTGAACTCGGTTAACTTTCTGTAGTGAATTGAAAAAGCAGAGCATTGTCCTAGCAGTGCTGAATCTATTTGAGTCTTTGGCGACAGAAGTTTGAGGAATCTGCAGACTACCCAAGCTATTTAAGAGCTGACATACTGTAGCAGCGGGGGTCACGCCAGTAAACATGACCAGCTCCTGGTTTGTGCGGAAGAGAGACACCAGATACGTTTCACCTTCCACCTCAGTGATGGTCAGAGCTTATCAGGGCCAAGGCCGTGTGTGACTGAGCCTTATCTCACTGATGCCTGTGTTTGCCTTTTCTCAGGTGATGCAGATTCCACTCATGCTCTGTGCATTGAACTCAAATTAAGCATCATGGATGGACTTTATATTGACCCGGCACACCTTAGACTTGTGTTCTCAGACCGTGTTTTTCCTCTCCCTGTGGGAAGCAGGACAGCCCACTGTTGCATTTCTATTCCTGCAGTTCCATTGATCCTGTGGGTTTCAGATCAGCCCCATACTTATGTGTAGCCAGACCACAAACAGAACAGGATACAGTAATTCAAAGCTGAGAAGATCCATACCTGTCATGAAAGTGGACTTCTGAAGTTCAGATACTACTAATAACAGTACCAATCTTCTACTGTTACCTTCATGTCATATTGCTAAACGTTGTAATTACCACAATAATGTGGAAAAAATGCACCTCCTAGATATATTGACAATTTCTGACATCTCCCCATTTAGTGAAATGAACTTCAGACATGTCAATAATCTGTTGGCATATTGGTTGCAAATGCACCACTCATTGATTCAGCTCATTTTACATGATCTGTACACTGGCTGTACTGTATGTACAATGGATGGACTGTATGTCTAATGCTAAAGGCTGAATCAATACTTATGCTTTTTTTAGGGACACAAAAAAAACCATTTAAAACCTTTACTTGAGCTTTTTGATATATATATTGTTTGACTTTGGTTCTTTGGTTTCGAACATTTCTTTCTCCTTTTTGTCCTTTTATTCTCCTTTGCCTCAGTGAACATCATTGCGCTTCTTTGCATCATGCATCTTCAAACGCTTGCTGGTGCAACTACTTATCTGATAAATGACAGCCTTGCTTACTGCGAACTGTGTGTAACATCACCGAATTACTGTCATTTTTCAGGCCAACGTTGAACTAATCGAACTCAGTTCTGATTTGATAACAGATGTTAACATCTGTATTTGATTGAGTAAACCCATGTGACGTGTGCGGTGCCACAATATCTATTTTCAGACTGTGGAGAGTGATTATCTTGACCCCCAACTGTAGACTCATTGCCCCCCTATACATAAGCCCACCCAGCTGCTCCACATTTAGCCCAGGCTCCAAAGAGGTGAGCGAGTGTGGGTGTGGGAGTATGTGTGGGGGGGGGGGGTGAGGGGGAGGAGCAGGGCGGGGGTGTTTCCTGCAGGCCTTGTGGTTGGTTTAAGTGCCTCTCCACTGTCACTGTCCGTCTAAACGCCGGTTTTACGTTCCCCCCTCTCCGCACTCACTCGGTCAGTCGGTCTTCCTTCCAGCCAGCCAAGCAGCTGCTCCGTCAGTCAGCTTGTGGAGAAAGTGGACACTTGATAAAACCAGACTCTTCCAGCAACAGATTTTCTCATAGGTGGAGGTGCCGGATTCACCGACGCCAAGATGACTCGTGACTCGTAAGTGTCAGCAAGTGGATGAGGAGCAGTGAAGCTGTTGTAGGATTTAGGGGTAAAATATTGCTTCAGGTCACATAAATAAATGAGGCTTAATCATGTGTACCTTCTCCGACCTTTAGTATTATCGTCTCTAAGGCAGGTTTATCATACTGAGGGCTTCAAAGCGGAGGCTTATGTTTGAGGATTTACCCGCCTGCCTACCTTTGTACCTGTCTATCTGGACTGTGGTTCATCTCTGTGGCCTCTCTTCATGCTCAGATGAAGAACTTGCTTTAGCTTTTAGCGCCATCCACCTTTAATTCATTATACAGAGCCCCCCCTGTCTAAAAAAGCCTCTCTTGCCAGATCAGATGCTTTTATATTTATAGAACTGCAGTGGCTGTTAAACTCCTCAGAGTCCAATCAGAGGAAGTCTCTAGCTCGGTTACAGGATAGGATTCGTCTTTCCAGGAGGTGACGGGGCACTTTTCTCCTTTGCTGCCTCTGGAACTGCTGTTACGTTTCCTAAAGGGTTTGTGCAGCAGAAGAAACATACGAAAAAGCTCTTTGCAGGCTTGCTCTACCCCCCCGCTCCTCTGGGTTGTTTTAAAAGAGTGTGTTTGTGATGTCTCTGCAACGGTAGTTTGCAAATTCAGCATCTGCTGTCTGGTATGTGTGAGTGCTGTGGAGGACATGCTGCTGAGTTGCTTGCCAACTTATTTTATCCCCACTTTATGTGATGTGTTATTCTTTACCTCCTTGTCAGGAGTTAACAATGAATATCAAAAGTGGAAGTAATGTGGCTGAATTATTGCATCCTGTTCCTCATAAGTAAGTCGTTTTGACTCTCTCTGTGTGTGTGTGTCACCTGCCGCCGGGCTTGTCCCCAGCAGCGTGAGTTCACCCAGCAACAATGACATCATTGTCCACACTGGACAACAGAAGCGGCGCAGGTCAGATGACAGCACCGAGTTATTCTCCTGTCCCACAGAGAGATCTGTGGTGTTTCTGTGCACTCCAAGGCCTTTAATGGAGATTTCATTAAAGGTTTAAAGAACCAATATTGATGAATTGTTAGGCTTGCTGTTTCTGATTCCACTGCAGGAACAACCATGACTGAACTCACCTCATACAGAAACCTACATCTTTACACAAGAACCGCACATTTGGCCGATTTTCACTCACACTAGAAACCACAGATGGTCATGGATTTCCAAGATGGTTCGGTGGCAGTCAGGCCATGGCACTGATGCATAGGCGTCGCTACCATTATATCAGAGGGGGACGTGTCCCCCCCACATTTTAAAACGGCCCGTTTGGACCCCCCCACATTTAGTGAGTAGGAAACTCCACCTAACGC
This sequence comes from Parambassis ranga, assembly GCF_900634625.1. Taxonomy (NCBI): domain Eukaryota; kingdom Metazoa; phylum Chordata; class Actinopteri; family Ambassidae; genus Parambassis; species Parambassis ranga. Next base: position 13,609,921 of record NC_041043.1, read on the forward strand.
TGTTTCGATTGCTCGTGAAAAACTCCGTTCCACTTGGTTCATAAGAGAATAACCTCACCGCTGGAATCCACTCCATGTTTTCCTGGTTACCACAGCGCTGCAATACCGTTACTATAGTAATGGACCTAACAAAGCCAGTGGCTTTCTTCGAGCGAGTGTAAAACACCGTAAAGAGAACCGTCGGTGCTGGTCGAAGCTGGAGGAGGTAACGTCAGTGTCATCCCACAAAGTCCAGCTCATGCTGAAGCCTGACTGTTTGTCACATGGCCCCAGGTGACGTTAGATTGATGTTAAATCAACTTAGAAACGTTGGGAGGAAGCTGCTGTTTACTTTCAGTTACAGTAGACGGTTTTATTTGTCTGATGACATGTTGTTGCCTTTTCTGCTCCCTCCCCACACACAATGGACATGAGGAGATTCTAACAAAGACACGGAGAGTTAGAGTTGTTTTCAGCATTAACCCATATTGTAATGAGGCCAGGTTAGCCCCTGTTAGCCTGCTAGCTTCAGCCTCGCCTGTCAGTGCACAGCCACCTGCTCCTATTCTTATCAGCAAGAATAAAACACATGTGATGGACCGTCAGGACACAGTGGAGCATTATATGAACAGGGATTATAAACACATCCACAAGGTTTGTTGTGAATCTAGCAGTTTTATAAGCAAATAAAAATAAAGACATGCATCTTTTTGTAAGTTAGCATTTTTAGTGTTTCAGTATTATCTGCATTAAGCAGTTTGGTTCATTTTTCTATGGGATTTCCCAGTTTTTTGTCTCTGTATATGAGAGAAGGCCTCAGATATGGAGGCTGTTAGTGTAGTAGCACCAGTATGTTTGACAAAACTGTTGTTTCACTTGGAATTAGTTTCTGTTTGTCACCGAGTTTTTGTTGAATCTGTCTCTGAAATAGTCATTAAGTGTTTACTTCTGTAGGTAAAATAGTTTAACAACCTGTTAAAATCCACAGGAAATCGCAACTACTTTATATTATTATATTATATTTCATAATATACTGATGTACTTTTTTTCACCACCCACCCACAGAAGGTGTCCCCCCCCACATTTTTAATGCTTCCTACGCCACTGCACTGATGTACACAAAAGTCCACTGTAAGAAGCTGACAGGTGCAACCATTGTGGCTTTAACTTTGCTTCGTGAATGATGAGTGTCACTTCAGTGTTTAAACTAGTTCTTTTAGGAAAAGATCCTTTTTAAAGCATCAAATATATTTATAAGGCAAAATTCTCATCTGTGCCATTTTACACTGTTAAGGGCCTGAAAATATAGACATCCTTCTACATTCTCCTGGAAAGCACAGGCTGTACAGAGACACTTAAAGAGACACTCAAGAGTTTTTATGCTTTCAACATGCCGTTTAAAGGCTGTGAATAAGCAGAGTCTTTTTAGCCTGGGCATGTTATTGTGAGGAGAAGTTGTTAAAATGCTCACTCTTTGACAATCCACAACAGACTGTGTGGATGTCTCAACCAGTCCACCTTAAGATTTGTGCTTTTTGTTGGCAGAGAAAACACAATGACATTTTTACAATCTGAAAATCCCTCTACTTATAAAAGCATTGTGAAAGAACGAGATTCTTGAGAACTGAAACGGGAGACAATCAGAAATGGCACCTTACTGTTGGTCCTTTCTCACACCTCATGCAGCACGGACACGCCTGCTGGCTGACATGAAGTCACTGCTACTGATGTAAAACATTGCTTTGCATAAGTGCCTGAAGGACATCATATACGTTTTGAGGATTTTTATCAGATTACTTTCTGTAAGTCTGGTTTTGCTGCACACCTTGCACCTGGGATCAGGCTGCAGATGAATACAGGTTCTGATAAATTGCCAATGCAGCATGCCAGCTTCTGCTGAACAATATCTGTTTCAGGTTTTCCCGTCTTGTTTAGCTCTCATGTGAAATGATCCATGAGCATTTCAGTGTACCTGAAAACATCCCATGGGAGTTATGAAAGGACAAAGGCTGCTTTTTTTTCTGCTGTATTTTGTATTTTATTTTTTGCCATGTATGCAGTAATAAGAAGCCGTCTGTCTGTTCTTACACCCAGCATGTTGTTGGAGAGCAGTAACTCTATCACATATTGTCAGGATGTCTTTGTTGATGATGAAATGTGCCATTGTTATAATAGAACCGGTGCTGTCTGATGGACACGCCTCCCTAGCCATCTTGGAACACCTGTCTGCCACTTGATATGATCATGTCCCCTGAGAAATGTACATGTCTGTGTCGCAGCAGAAGTGGTGTGTTGTGGGTTCACGCTCTTTTTGTAAATGATGCAAAGTAAACAGTGCTTCACTGTCTGTTCCAAGGACAGCAGCTGACGGTTTGTGACCTTGCTGTCAGCTGATCATCTCTGTGGTGGAGGTCGGTATGAAACATCCAGCTCAGATCTCAGCTCAGTGTGTGAGGGCAGAAGTGTCCAACAAAGTACAATGTCACAGATTGTTGTTGTACAGTCTGTCAAAACTGTAAATCATGATAATAATACACACAGTTTGGCCAGTGTGGATGTTCAAATTTAAGATAAGTGTTCTCTCTTTCCTTCTTTGTAGTCAGCGATGTTTTTTTTTTTTTTTCTTGCCTGCTTTAGCAAAAAGTACTGCTGACCAGCCTGGTGATGTCATTTGCTTCTCTCAGCACCACACACACACACACACAGTAAGAAGTGTAGGCTGTTTGTAGAGTTTAATTAAAGAGGAGGGCTGACGGTGAATTATTGTCCCCACATTGGGACTCGGCTGGAGGCCTGCTTCATTGATGTAACAGGGTGATGACAGAGAGAGAGACAGAAAGTATTTCAATGTAATATGCTTATTTCACTCTTTTTGTGTCCTATCACTGCTAGTTATTGTTAGACTGCAAGCAAAACAACAGCGGAGGATGTAACCATCTTCACCTGTCACTTCCTTAATTAGCGCAACATTAAGCTCTAATATAGGGAATTAAACAAGGGAGAAGCACATTTAAACCATTGACAGTAAAACCTATGGACAGAGCTTCCGTGACGTCACCCGTTTGTTTCTGAAAAGCCGTTTTGAGGCTCTGTGGGAGGCTCCGGGATGTGCTGACCGCCGCCATGTTGGCAGCGTCCTGTCTGCCAAAACTCCAAATATGGACAAAGAGGGGGAGCACGAGCGGAGTTTAGGGGGGCGGGCGATCGTGGAAGCTTGTGGAAACTCGCGCTGTGATACGTCAACCGTCTGTCGCTCAAGCGGCAACGCCCATAATTATGCCTAATTTTAAGTCAGAATATAATTAAAAACGACACTAGAAGGGAACCTATCATTTGAGACCAGAATGTTTTTTGTACCAGGCGGTAAAATGTTCATTTCTGCTGTGAAGTCGGCCATTTTAACATGGGAGTCTATAGGAAATGACTCGTTTCTGGAGCCAGCCCCCAGTGGTTGCAGCATGAACTACAAGATTTGACACTTCCGCATGGGCTTCAAGTTTGAGCCCCAAAGGCTGCAGCTTGATTTTAAACATTGCCTTGCTAAGCCAGGCTCAAGTGGCCAAACGGGGAATTGCAGTTGTTTACTGTCCGCTTAATTTTTCTCCAGTTTGTCACACTGTTTTGTAAAGTATTTACAAATGCTTTAAATCTACAAAAAAGTGACAGCTTGTGGTTTATGAACTCTGTGTGTGTGTAAACGTGGCATTTGAGCCACCTGTGGCCTGCAGCCTCCTGCAGTGACACACACTGAAATGGCACCAGGCCTCAGGGGGAGAAAATACGTGCAGCTCTCTTTCATCTCCCTGCTGCCTTTGTTTCTCTTAACCGGAACCTTTTTCCATCCATCCTGTCTCCACCTATTCCTCTCACCTTGTAAAATCCTTGTAGCACTGAAGCCTGGCTTAATATTCTGAGTGACTGATAATCAACCTATAAGGAGGGGATATCAGCTCACCTTAGCGTGCTGCTTGTGTGTTCAAGGTTACAAAACTCAATCTGTGACTATGAATAAATGAAGTGTTCCCGTTTTTAAGCTTTGACCAAAAACGCACTTATGCATTTATCATGGACATTAGGATGGAAATAACTGATGACTGAGTGTGTCTTTCTCCCTCCTTCTGTCTCTCCTTTTCTCCCCTCTTCTCCCTCCTCTCCTCCCTCGCATCATCTGTGCTGCTAAAAGAAGCAGCCTCTTATTACAGGTGCCTCACACTGCTCTCTCATTTTCCTCCTCGTCCCTCCCGATCTTTCTCTCTCTCTCTAATTGATTGTAATAGCTCCTGATGTGCTCAGTGTTTAGACAGCTTTCGACTGTGTGCTTAACTTCAGTGTGACAAACTGCTCTCGTTGTAGACCTTTCATCTGTCACGGCCCGTGTTCTCGGAGTATATGCTGCCTCTCCCCGAATTTTAAAAGACCATTTAATAGAGGTATCCATTAGTGTGGCAGCTCCGTGCCACAGTAATTGTATCATTTATTTTTAGGTAAAGAAGAATACATCAGAAGGGTTCAAACCTATTCAAACGAGGCGACCTTCCACTGCTGCAGAACAGTTTTTTTTACCTTTGTGCACCCATTACTGATCATTTAAGCAATAACAGAGCATGCCTGCATGTGTTAGGTGTCACTCAGTATTGTGTTTTAAACTTCTCCTTTTCACGCTGTTGTTTCAGCATCAACGTAATGTGCTGCACAAAGGCATGAATATATATCTTTCCAGCAGCCTTTGTTGTTCTGACCTCAGAGAGATTGGTACAACCTCCGCTCGCAGCCCTGTCTCTGTGTGTCAGTATGTTTTCTGTATTCTCTGCCCTACCCCGAAAGCACAGCACAGCACAGCACAGCACATGTCAGCCCTTGCACGTGCTGATAGAAATGCTTTGCTTTATAGTGGTTGATTTCACAGCGCTTTCATGTCAGCTGTCCAATGGAGGGGGAGAAAAAAAACAACTTTATTTTTCAACACTTGTAGTAATTACTTCCACACTTGAATTAGTTTGTCGCCTTTAGGGTGAATCACAAGTTTAATTCAAGCCCTGGGAAAAAAAAAAACATGTGTTCAACAAGTTGGTCCTTTGTCAGTGACAGCTGCAGAGGAAGCGACATGCAAATTGAAACTGAAATGAACAGCATTGTTTCATTATTGGACAAGACGGGAGAGGAGGAAACTGTATAAGAAAGCTGTCTTATTTATTATGGCTGCCTTGTAAAGGATTATAACTATGTTATTGATGAGTACCTGCACATACTTATTAGGTTATGCACACTTTGTTAGCCTCATAACATTTATCAGTTTTTATATTTGTGTCTATCAATAGGTTGGGTGAAATGCACCTGTCAAGATGTCAGTGTCTTTATTACAGTTCTGCTGTACCTACCCTGTTTGCTGTGATGACAAACACAAACATGACCCCAGATCCTCTGATCTGGTGTGCAGACTTTTTTTTTTAACATGTGTACAGCAGAGGAAATGATGAACTCGCTCCCTGGTAACCATAAAAGTTGGCACATACCAATAAAAGCAGTTGCAGCACAGCGGAAAAGCCCAAAATATGGGCTAAAAATACCCTCCCTCCATGTATAATCCCTGTTTCAGGCTCTATAAAAAGATATCACCTAGAAATGCTTTGGATTTCACATGGAGCACTCGTGAACGCAGCCTTGTGAGACTTGAGTTCATTATTGACGCTGTTCATTGTGCATTTTCAGTGCTCTGATGCATGACATTATTCTGCACAATGTCTAACTGATTACAGCTGAAATGGAAAGAATAAGGATGAAATGCAGTGTAATCACACTGAGCCAGTCCACCGCTGTGCTTCACAGGTCCACCATATTAAGATGGTGAATGTGGAAAAAGGAGAATCCCATCAGTCAGATATTGGGAAACGCTCGACTAATCCCTGCTCCAGTGCCACAGGAATACCCCTAATTCTGGCTGCTTATTCTTTCCCAACTCTCTTCGGCATATTTATTTTGGAGAGAGTGACAGAGAGAGAGAGAGGAGTTGGGTGGGTGTATGGGAAGGACTGGAGAGTGCGAGCGCGTGGAGAGTCGCACAAGATAAAAGCGGAGCGGAGCTGGGCGGGAGGAAAAAGGGAGGAGGCATATGAAAGAGGGCTAGATAGAAGAGAGAGACAATAGGAATGAAATAGATGTAGCAAGGTAAGAGAAAGAGAAGGGACAGAGAGCAAGAGAAGAAAAGGGATATCCCCCTCCTCCTCCTACTTGCACCCTCTTGAGTTGAGCTGTTCTGGGCTGCTTGATACTAGCGTGGTGATTTCCTCACAGCAGCCTCCGTCACAGAGCCCAGAGAGCGCGAGAGCGGGCTGTGCAGGAGCAGGAGCCTGTTGCCTGGATACCCCTGATGTCGCTACGGCGGCGAACAGCCAGGACTGCTCCGTGTGTTTTCGGTCGCTGGTGCCGCTGCCATGGGAAAAACACAGCTGGCTGATGGCTCCCTTGCTGGCCGACTCGTAGACATCGCGCGTATGAATAAGGAAGGAATCACCCTAACACGGGGGCTCTGAGGAGGAGAGGGGGAGGGAGGCTCGGCGTGGGAAGTGGTGGCTGGCATTCACCTTTTGGGTAATGAAGAAAGCTGTTTGGTAGGGAGGGAGAGAAAGCAGAGAGATTACTTAACTGCTAACGAGTGAAAGAGAGGAAGCTATAGGGAGAGGGGGCTGGTGGGGAGAAGTGACGAGCAGGGCTGGCTGGGTTACTTCAGCAGGAAAGTAGGGGAGGCAGCTGCTAGCAGGCTGTGTGGAGCCATGCAGATCCAGTCATCTGGTCCACAGTCCAAAGCATCCAGCTTCATCCTCAGTCAGCGATGTGTACTGGCTTCCAAAATGGAAATCCACCGGTATGTACCAGCTGTAAGAGAGTCATTAAAGCAGGTTCTTCTAACGTGTTTCCTCATCAACCCCCCATCACAAAGTCCTGCTCGTGTTGTGCTCAGTCTGTACAAACCATGTGTGTTTCTGGTGCTGCTCACTTACTGTCTCATGAGCGTGGTTGATTGTGACTGCAGTAGTCAGAAAGGTTCCAGTTTCATAGATCTTAGTCACATCCAACTGAATGGCAGAACACTAACAAATGTTAGTCTTGGATCTTTATTTTTTAAAACCCACATTCCAAATTCCCATGCTGTGTTATCATGCAGAAAATCAAGTTCTGTCTTTTGACAGTTTCAGCTTTCGGATCAGACTTTCTGGCAGTGAGAGAATGTTGTTTCTTGTCTGAGTCGGCTCTCTGTTGGATTTTACCTTCTCATGCATGTATGCCCAGCATGTCTCCCCTGAGGGCTCGGTAAGGATACAGCTAGCTACATCGCTAACTTCTACATTCAGCAGCTGTAAGCTAATATTAAACAAGGAGATGTTGATTAATAATTGATGCAGGTTGCTCAAATGTCAGAGAACATTTTTGTGGGCTCTTGTGTTTACATGGCGTTCTCTTTAAAGGAATACAATTCAGCAGTTGTGTTTTCTTAGCAAGGGAAATGATATTTCATTGGCATAAAATATATTAGGAGTTGTCCATAGTTAAACCCTAGTGTGTACAGTGTTATCCGTGTTTCTAATTTGACCTTTTAAACCCAGCAAAAATAAGAAAACATGTCCACTTGTGACGTGGAGTTACCTACAAGGGACAATCGGCCCTTTCTTTTGTGAATGTTGAGTAATGTAAAAAACACCCTAACAGGTATTTTTACACACTTCCAAAGCATTCAACCATAACCCCGGTCCAACTGTGGCTTAAACAGACCGATACAGTCATGCATCTGAAGGCTTCAATTGTTGGTTTCCATGGTTATAGGCGAGGAGTGAAAGCTGCTTGCTGCTCAGTCCAGTCCAGACCTTGCTCTGCTGTCAATGTGTTTCCTGTCTCTAGTGTGAATGGGAATGTGATTGGACTCTTGTAAAAATGTGCCAGGCCCCCAGTTAACACATAGGCTGCACTCTGAACCATGGGAACACCCTGCAAACGACACCATTGGAATTGTGTGTGTGTGTGTGTGTGTGTGTGTGCGAGAATGTGTCATTATCATGCACAGTGACCCAACACATATGTCAACAAACACAAAAAAAAAAGCTGGTGCCTGCTGAGCTCACAGGGTTGTCGGCTGTGGCAATATGTGAAAGAAATGCTTGCACACATTTATGAATCCCATTAATTCATATTTCTTTCGTCATTTTTGTGCGATTTTTTTTCCCCCTCTTTTTCATCTTAGTCTTATTCATTTGCTTTCCACTCTTCCCTTATTTTGAGCACAGTAGCCAAAGAGTTGCTTTATCAAGGCAACTCCGTATCCCTGCTCTTTTCTTGCTGCGTTCTAACCAAGCGGCAACCTTCGGGGCTCAGACTTGAAGCCCATGCGGAAGTGTCAAAACGTGTAATTCACGCCGCAACTGCTGGGGGCTGGCTCCAAAAGCGAGTAATTTCCCATAGACTCCCATGTTAAAATGGCCGACTTCACAGCAGAAAAGAACATGTTTACAGCCTGGTACAAAAAACCACTCTGGTCTCAGATGATAGGTTCCCTTCTAGTGTCAATTGTAGGGGGGTGAATTTTTTTACAACCCACTAGTTTCAATTGTATTCGGACTTAAAATTAGGCATAATTATGGGCGTTGCCGCTTGAGTGACAGACGGTTGACGTATCACAACGTGAGTTTCCTGCTTCCATGATCACCCACCCCCCTAAACCCCGCTCGTGCTCCCCCTTTTGGTCCATATTTGGAGTTTTGGCGGACGTGACGCTGCCAACATGGCGGCGGTCATCAACGTCCTGGAACCTCCCACTGAGCCTCAGGACGTCTCTTCAGAAACAAACGGGTGACGTCACGGAAGCTCTGTCCATAGTTTTTACTGTCAATGGTTCTAACCAATAAATCAGCAGTAAATGTCAGCCAGATATGTCCCACACCTATTCTTCACATTGTTTGTGAACCCATTTGACAAACTGCGCCGTTTTATTTAATGAAAGGTCAGACGGACTTGTTGAGGGTTTTCCCCACCCCGCTCTCCAGGGGGTGATCACAATGATGCCAGTAACCATGGAGCTGAAAAGGACAGAGTCATTAATGTAAGATGAGAAGGGGGGGGGTGTGCACCTGTGGATCCTTCCCTCTGGGGATCTTTCTTCAGTCAGCTAATGGTTTCTGTGAGTGACTTGCTTAAGCCTAATTGAATCCAAGAGGATTCTGTGTTTCGGGCCCGAGTACTCATTAAACAGGTCTGAATAGACCAGTCTATGGTCCAGGTAATTAGTTGGCAATAATTCTTTACATCGTAATGACCTGAATTAGGTGACTAGGAAATAATTAGGGAGCAACTGCTTTAATGTTAGGCTCTAAAGGTGAAAGACAAAACATTAACGTTTGTTACCGTCACTGTAAAGCCAAAATTACACCATGCATCATGGCCAAAAATAGTAAAAACAGAACTTTCCAAAGGCCCATGAACACATCACGTGGGGCATGGTTCAGTCTGATAACTAAATACATTTTAAAGACACTATTAACACATTTTCTACTCATTAAATTAATTAGTTTGCTCATTATCAATGTAAAATTTTAATACATCAATGACTTTCTTTAGTACAAACCTGACATAAATGCCCTGTTGTCCTTAAATAAGCTTTTTCTCCAGGTCCTCATTGGTAATATAATGTAATATGCTGTCATTTCAGTTTTCCGGTGTGGGTGTTGTGAAGCCCTTTGAGACACTGACTGGTAAAGCACTGTACCAAATATAAATGACAAGTATAACTCTTTATTGAATCCCGCTGAAGTTATAGGCCAGACGGTGACCTTTGCTCGCAGAAATAGAACCGGCAATCATGGCTCCATTTCTGGCTGAAGGGCCTGTGTGTGTGTGTGTGTGTGTGTGTGTGTGTGTGTCTCTACCTGCCACACACACACACACACACACTTTCTCTCTCACTCTGTCACTGTGGGATCTGCCGGGTTATATATAGCCACTAGTGGTGATGGCTTCTTTGTCACACCTCAGGTGTTTTTACTGCTATCATGCCACACACTGGTCCTCTCCTGCTGCATCTCATTCTCTCCCACCATCTGCTAGAGACGATGACTCACACTTGTGAGTAGAGGGTATTTTCTCATGGCTCCACCATGTTCTGTGTGTGTGTGTGTATGTGTATATATATATATATATATATATATATATATATATATATATATATACATATATATATATATACATATATATATATATATATATATATATATATATATATATATATATGTATATGTGTATATATATATGTATATATGTATATATATATATGTGTGTATATATATATATATATATATATATACACATATATATATATATATACATATATACATATATACGTACATATGTATATATATATGTATATATGTATATATATATATGTATATACGTATATATATATATACACATATACACTCAACAAAAATATAAACGCAACACTTTTGTTTTTGCTCCCATGTTTCATGAGATGGACTTGAAGATCTAAACTTCATTCCAGATACACAATATTACCATTCCTCTCAAACATTGTTCACAAATCTGTCTAAATGTGTGATAGTGAGCACTTCTGCTTTGCTGAGATAATCCATCCCACCTCACAGGTGTGCCACATCAAGATGCTGATCTGACATCATGATTAGTGCACAGGTGTACCTTAAACTGCCCACAATAAAAGGCCACCCTGAAATGTGCATTTTGTTTCTGCTTTATTGGCGTTCTGGGGACTCAGAACCAGTCAGTATCTGGTGTGACCACCATTTGCCTCATGCAGTGCAACACCTCTTCTTCGCATAGAGTTTATCAGATTGTCTATTGTGGCCTGTGGAATGTTGGTCCACTCCTCTTCAATGGCTGTGCGAAGTTGCTGGATATTAGTGGGAACTGGTGCACGCTGTCGTATACGCCGGTCAAGCACATCCCAAACATGTTCAATGGGTGACATGTCCGGTGAGTATGCTGGCCATGCAAGAACTGGGACATTTTCAGCTTCCAAGAATTGTGTACAGATCCTTGCAACATGGGGCCGTGCATTATCTTGCTGAAACATGAGGTGATGTTCATGGATGTATGGCACAACAATGGGCCTCAGGATCTCATCACGGTATCTCTGTGCATTCAAAATGCCATCAATAAAATGCACCTGTGTTCTTCGTCCATAACAGATGCCTGCCCATACCATGACCCCACCACCACCATGGGCCACTCGATCCACAACATTGACATCAGCAAAGCGCTCACCCACACGACGCCACACACGCTGTCTGCCATCTGCCCTGAACAATGTAAACCGAGATTCATCCGTGAAGAGAACACCTCTCCAACGTGCTAGACGCCATCGAATGTGAGCATTTGCCCACTCAAGTCTGTTACGGCGACGATCTGGAGTCAGGTTAAGACCCCGATGAGGACGACGAGCATGCAGTTGAGCTTCCCTGAGACGGTTTCTGACAGTTTGTGCAGAAATTGTTTGGTTATGCAAACCAATTGTTTCAGCAGCTGTCTGAGTGGCTGGTCTCAGACGATCTCGGAGGTGAACCTGCTGGATGTGGAGGTCCTGGGCTGGTGTGGTTACTCGTGGTCTGCGGTTGTGAGGCCGGTTGGATGTACTGCCATATTCTCTGAAACGCCTTTGGAGACGGCTTATGGTGGAGAAATGAACATTCAATGCACGAGCAACAGATCTGGTTGACATTCCTGCTGTCAGCATGCCAATTGCACGCTCCCTCAATGCTTGTGGCATCTGTGGCATTTTGCTGTGAGACAAAACTGCACATTTCAGGGTGGCCTTTTATTGTGGGCAGTTTGAGGTACACCTGTGCACTAATCATGATGTCAGATCAGCATCTTGATGTGGCACACCTGTGAGGTGGGATGGATTATCTCAGCAAAGCAGAAGTGCTCACTATCACACATTTAGACAGATTTGTGAACAATGTTTGAGAGGAATGGTAATATTGTGTATCTGGAATGAAGTTTAGATCTTCAAGTCCATCTCATGAAACATGGGAGCAAAAACAAAAGTGTTGCGTTTATATTTTTGTTGAGTGTATATATATATATACATATATATACATATACACATATATATACATATACATATATATATATATATATATATATATATATACATATACATATATATATATATATACACATATATATACATGTGTGTATATATATATATATATATATATATATATATATGTATATATATATATGTATATGTATATGTATATATATGTATATGTATATGTATATGTATATATATACATGTATATATATGTGTATATATATGCATGTGAGGTGTGCAGTAGTGTAAATCAGTTGTAAACATGTGCACGTCCGTGTTGTGTGCATGCTCTGTTACAGCTCTATGCTGTAGTCAGAAATCCCCTTTTCAAATTGCTAATTTTAAATTTTTTGCATTGCGTGTTTCATGTAATGTGTATTAATACCATTTAAATAACTGTTTGAGCCTCCTGAGCCCACTTTGAAATGTTTTAATTTACTGTAATGCCACACACTGCGGTACAATACCTGCAGACAGTGGTTAAATGGGGACTTTCTCTTGTCCGTGGGGCCTCTGCTGTTCCTCCCTGTTTGTTCCTGATTGCTTCCATATGGGCTGGAAGCCCTCTGCATGCTCCGCACCACACCATAAGTAAAGGCTGATTAATGGGAGAGAGTGAAAGGGAATGAGAGGGAGAAAGACACGGATGAGGAAAATAGTTAGAGGAAGGCGAGTTAGCGGTACAGAAAGTCAGGCTCTGGGTGGAACAAAAGAAGGTGCGAGCTGAAAATTGAAGACATGGAGTGAGGAGAAGGAGAGATGTGCAGATGTGGCCTGGATGCTCCCCAGAGCTCCTCCATCCTGAACTCCTTCCGTCCGTGTAAAGCCAGCTGCACTCCTCCCAGAGCAGACCTTCATGTCTTCCTCAACCCCACTGTACCTCTCTGTCTGTCTTTCCTTCTTTTATCCTTCCCCTCTTGCACATTTCCTTTAGCGGGAACTCCCTCTAGATTCCACACCCAAGCTTGGAAAAGCTTTTTTTTTTTTTTTTTTTTAAACATTTAAATAGTTCCACTTGTAAGTTTTGTTTAAGCTTCAGAGGATTTATCATCCTCCTCTAGCTTGAAAACAGCTGACTCTGGCCTTTCACAGCAGAGCCTCATGTAGTTTATTGTCAGATGGTCTAAAGCAAAAAACAAAAAAGGGGCAAACTATAGCAAACAAGCCAGTGGTGGAGTGAGACTGAGCAAGAAACGGTGTTAACCCTTTCAGCTGTCAAGTAAATATAATTGCATTCTCACCATCAGTGTTAATTTTGGCAGCAATTTCTGATTTAGTTTTTATTTTAGTCTTGTGACTAAAATGTCATTTGATTTTAGTCACATTTTAGTCATCAACATTTTTTAACTTTTAGTCTAGTTTTAGTCGACTAAATATAAAAGAATTTTAGTCGACTAAATCCACAGCAGATTTAGTCGACTAAAATTCTATGATATATATTTTTTCATGAAATAATTAAGGTTTGAAGTGCAATAAAAACAGGCACAGCTTTAACGTTATTTGAAACAAACACCTCTTTATTTAATTGCTATGATCTTTTCACAAAAGAACCAGTGAACAGTGAGCTGCTCTCCCTGAATACACTGTTCAGTCATGACCTTCTTCATGAATCCTCCATAACTACAGCAAAATACTTCAGTGACAACTTAGAAACAGTGCACATGCTGTAAAACCATCAGCAGCGGTGTCTTCATTTATAGATTTTGTCACGTGTATCTTTGAGCGGAAGTTAAGATGACTCGTCTGCAAATGTCGCTTCACGTTTGTTGTGTTTTTACCGCTGATAGTCGCTCCGCACGGTTTGGACCGTCTTGTTTGTCTTGACATCAAACGTGTCCGTGTGTCTGTTCTTCTCCTGTGTTGTGTTACCGTGCATGAGTACGCCTTCTTCCAGCATCGCGGGGTAACGTCCTTACGCAGAGAGACCACTTCTGATTGGCTCTCTGCCGCCATCTCCTGATTTGTCCCTCCCTTCCACAAACAAAATTTGCTCTGATTGGATCTCGTCTCAATCAATAATTTCATCTCGTTTTTATTCGTTGACGAAAGTGTCAATACATTTCGTCTTCGTTTTTGGCACCGTGCGTTAGTTTTTATTTAGTTATCGTCTCATTTTTATCAGCAAAAAAAGGTTGTTAACGAAAACTATGACGAAAATGATTCGTCAACAAAATTAACACTGCTCACCATTTTATGCCACATTTCTTTATTTGTTCTTCCGCTATAAGATGCTTGTCAGACATTGAAAAGCTGTCGATGTCTTTTTCTTCTCACACATTGGGAAAAAGGGAAAAACTCTCTGCAGGGTCTGCTCTGATGTAAACAGAAGTAACTGGATTTAGCTCATGTCATATTGCCATGTCAAGCACCTTGATTCTGCCTCACTGCTCAAGGTACAAAGGTTGTCACACAAGAAAGGGGGTCGTCTTAACACAATCCCTGTGTAGAGGGGGGCTTTTAAGGCTTTAGTTTATTGATCTTCAGGGTGTAACATCAAGAGGAGCCTGAAGTCACCAACGCCGGATGGTTGGTTGCATCAGGTCAGGTGCTGTTTTGGGTGTATTCCCACCTACGATTCAGTAGGAGCACCCTCTGGACTGATAGACGTAGTCCTCTGTCTTGAAGGACAGATTACAGTCAGATTTGGGATCAGTTCTTTGAACTTAAACCTCAGAAATTACATTCAGATTGTTAGGTCAGGCTATATACCTGCCCAAACATCAGCATACTAGCATGGTGAGAATATCTTAAGGCACACCTCACCTCACCACAAAGCTGCCGGTGTGAGTGTAGACTCTTCTTGCTGATGTAACACAGCTTGGCAACATGAAGCTGTAGCCCCAGCAGGTGAAGGTTGTGGATGAGTCAGTCTGACCTTCAGATCACACTCGGTAGTATGCTGCATGTATAGCATTAAATATTTGCAAAGACTGGAAAACATATGGAAAACAAGCTGCTGAGAGTGGTTGTCCACTAACCACAAGGTTGGCGGTTCGATTCCACCCTGGATGCTGACGATCGTGTAGTCAATTGTGTTGAACCTGTGCTGCATTTCCTATGATAAGACGTAACACACTAATACTACAGTCATTCTCCACATATGTACACTCTGAGGGAGTGGCTGGCATGATAAAAATGAATTCATCATTCATCTCCTGGTTTTGGGAGTTTGTGTTTGGCAGCCACAATGAATGAGATTTCACTTAGCCCTTTTTGGTTTGTTTCTATTTTTAGACTAGTCAGTTGGCTGCTTATGTAACTTTGGCCTATCAGCAGTGAAATTAGTCACAATTTCCAGCTGTAGTATGATGTAGTGAGTCTGTATATATTCAGAGAATGGATCAGGGATGTCCATTTTTCCCCATTTTTGCTTCTGTATCGTCTTAAAAAACAATGAGCAGGCAAAGCATAATCCCAACTGATCGATCTATTACAGTAGTTTGCCATCATCTCCCCTCCTCTCTTTTCTCCCTTCAATTCATTGCTGTGTTGTTCTCCGTACACCCACACTGCAACGCTACACCCACCCACCCGGATCCTGGCAGGATGTGACATCATGGCGGCGAAGCCCCAGGAGCTGTTCTGTACCTCTTTGAAGTCAGAACCATTCCTAACGCGGAGCTTCATTAACATTAATGAAGGAGATGAAAATATTCTCGTCTCATATCCTATTCTCCATTCCTATTCTTGTCAGATCTGCACATTTGTCCTCTGTGCATGCCCCTCCACTCTATTAGGTAACAGATAAGTCGCTTCCACCTACTGTGTGTGTGTGTTTGTGTGTGTGGAGCTTTGAGGCTGTTTGATTACAAGGGTTGAATTAGCCGAATATCACCTACAATTATTGACGCTGTGATCTCAATGTCTGCTGCTGCTGACTGCGGTCTAATATGTAATTCATATACGGTTGGTTTCAAATATGCTAAAAATCCTACATATGATTTTAACACTTAAAACCAGGTCAGGAATTTCAAACATAGTCTGAGTGTTAAAGTTTTGTTGTCAGTGGAAGGCTCGAGTTTTTCCAGCACAAGCTGTACCTGCTAGTTTTAGCTAAGGTTGGTGTGACTAGCAAAGATGGTAACACTGCATAGCTTTTAGAAAATATTTGTCAGTTGTCAGTTTTGTTTTTTAGTTTACAAATGTGGGAAAGAGTGTTGTCTGTATTAATTTCAGAAAAGCGTGTAAACATGTTTTTTTCCTGCACTTAAAGGTAGGGTAGGAGATTTTGAAAACTCAGTGAGAGTCAGCCAGATTTGGAAAGTAAACACACGCCCCTTTCTCTCGGAGCTGACCCCGAAGCCACGCCTCCCAATCACATGGACGTGCATTATCTAAAGACGAGCTGCGGACTGTGACTTCGGCCATCATGCACGTACCTCTTTGGTGCGCGCAGAGCAGGAAGAGAGTGACAACCAGCCGATACTCCGTGCAGGGTCCACTTGGAGGATTGGCTGATGTTTTTAGCGTTTTATAGCTTCCACAGATGATTCATATTCTTCGTTTTAATGCGAAACTGCCGAACTAATTGGTCGCTATCGGATTGTAAAGAGAAGTTACACTAATTTAACAAAAAGTGCATCAGAAGGAAATCTCCTACCCTACCTTTAAGTTGGACACTTTAACATGGATTTCTATGGGAAGTGAATCATTTTTGGAGTGACTTGAGAAATTGCAGTGAGGGAATTTAGGGAAAACTCTTAGAATACACCTCTAATAATCTGAAAATAACACTAAATTTCCCTGAGGGACCTTCCCAAAGGGATTAATAAAGTATATTCTATTCTATTCTATTCTATTCTATTCTATTCTATTCTATTCTATTCTATTCTATGAGTTATGATGTTTGTCAGTTTTGTACCCTACTATGTTATGTTTGACATCATGCATATGGCTCTGTAACACAATATATTTATTGTTAAGTAACATGAAATGTAGCTGTTTATGAGAACTGGAGCTTTTGTAAACATGGAAAACCCCAAAAGTATAAGCAACAGAAGGAAACTGCTACTCTCTGCAGTCATACTGACTGAGTCAGTGACGAGTCAGTGGAGAAAAGAGCTTGCTGATGTTGTGCTCAGTTTAAGGGTTAACAAGGAGATGAGGAGGGTCAACATGACTCGATTGCAACAGTCAAGCACTTATCAAGTGGAAATGCACATTTTCCTGTGATTGCCTGCGACATCAGATCCCCAAAGTTGCAGCCTAAGACAAAGGGCAACGCATCATGTATACACTAACCTCAGAGAGGAATGTTAATGGTGCGGCCATTAATGTAAAAGACGGATAATTGCACATTGTTTCCTTCCCCAGTAATATATTTCTTGTCTGTTTAGGAAAAAAAGATGAATGTCAAAGTCATTCTCCAGCAGTGATTGGACCTATCAAAAACAGCTGTGTCATGTCTGCTTCCCTCTCTCCTCCACAGATATGTTTTGTGTGGGTTTGTCTTGATGTCTCATGTTGTTTTTTTTTGTTCTCTTACTTTTCTTCCTCTTACCACACTCTGGGTTGGATTCCTCTGGCTTTTTAGCTCCCAGTGGTTAGAAGTGGAGCATTGGGGCCCTTAAGCTGACTCACACACACACACTTACAATGAGTCTCCATATACATGCAAGCCACGGCACATAAAAATGTACAGTCTTGGACGTACGCTTTGCATGTATTATACACATATTACCCAGACACACACACACACACACATTCAGTGTGGTTAGAGTTTGTGACTTAGAACGCTGCAGGCAGAGGCTGTGGTCTCTCCAGTGGTCCTAAACATCAGTTCATGAGAACACGCTGATCTGACCAAACCAAGTGACCACAATTAACAAAACATGCAGCAATGCACTCATTATTTTTTACCACTCACATGTGATTGTTTAAAGTGCCTCCTTCGAGTGGCTGCCTGCAATCAGAGAACCACTGGGGGTTAAATTCATACTGACTACTAGCCATTTTCTCATCTTCTGACTCAGCTAAGCTAGGCGAACCAGCATGTTTTTAGAACTCTGTAGAACCTTCTCATCGTCTACAAATGTCATCATCTATATTATTAACTGTAGCTGCTCCTCTGAGCTGTAGTCTGGATTTTATTCCATTTGCCTCTTCTAAGAGAGATCGAATAATATGCCTCAAGAATATGTAAAAATCCTCAGCTCAGGCAGAGTCATGAATTAATTACTCTACCGTCGTGTCTTTCTGCTTCTCTTCTGTTTCTTACAGCTGGATGTAAGATTGAGGCAAAAAGTGTTAACTCTTAATGCAGCTTTGGAGAGATTTGTGATTTCTTTCTAAGTTCGTCAGCTGCTATAGAGCATTAACACAGTTCAGCTTCTGTTGTCATAATGAAGCACATTAGCAGAGGTGTGAAAGTGTTTGTGAAAGCTGGATGTGTGTGTGTGTGTGGGGGGGGTTTACATATGAATCTGAACAGTGTGTGTTTGCGTGTCCTTGAGTGGGGACCGTCGAGAACAATACACACAGGAGATAAATGTTTCGGAGCTTTATTAAGAAGCTTCTGCTTCTTTCTGAAAGTTATTTAAAATCCACAGTGAGCTGCATGTTAAGTAGCTGCCGCGCGCACGTCTCACTTGACGTTCAGTAAAGTGTTTTACTTCTCAGCAGAGAGCCTCCATTTTCCATGCACTTTTCAAAAAACGCAGGGTGTACGTCTCAGAGGAAGTGGATCAGTCCTGCTCTCATCTCCCCCACATGGCTCTTTACACTCCTTTCTCTTCATTTCCCCAAGCAATTAGTGTCTGTCATTGGTAGCATTTCTACACTTTCTGTGTCTTAATCTCTCATTCTGTTGTGAACATGGCAGTGACATACACAAATGTGTTGTTGTGCCCCCTATGTGTTCTTCTGGCTGGTTTAGTTGTGCTGAATATCATCCTTTTTTCATGTAACACCACCAGAAAATGGTGATGATGCCATTACACCTGCACACTAAGGAAGTTGGGTATATTATACCACAGTGTCACAACATTGGCTGCAGAGACTAGAGGATGGTGATTTCCTCCTACCTCTGTCTATGTGAATATAGTGAATTTGCTGGTCAGAGAGGGACCTGTTACTATAGTAAAATGGTGGAAAAGCTTTGGGGATTTTTTTGGCTCATAAAATCCTCAGCCATTTTTCTGATTCTCTGCCAGCTCATGAAGCATTTGTAAAGTCTGATGAAGGCTGATTAGGTCAGGCGTTTGGTGGCCTTAAAAGTCAGGGCAGGACAGTTCTTCCACACCAAACTAGGAAGACAAGACGACTGCAACTGCCTGGAAACAGGAACATTTTACCACTGTGTTGCCTTTAATATATACAATAACTCATTCAGAATATACTGAATGACAACAAACAATAATGCAAACAATCATCAGCTGAAAACAGAGCAGTTGTACATGGTGTCCATTTACTTTTGATCACAAAGTGTATGCCCTTTAAATATTGTTAAACACAACTAAGTCAACACTGACTTGAAGAAAAGGGAGAAAATATTTGGATAAAGGGAACAAGGATGAACTCTTACATGTAAAGAAAACCAGGACCAGGTGGTTCCTGACCTTTAAATAATTTGTGGGGTAGCAGGTGCAGCCATCACAAGGTACAGAAGGTGCTAGAGGTAGTGTTCATGTGGTGCAACCACGCCAATCTTCTGTCAGGGTGTCATCCGTAAAGTTGTTACACCACCTGCTCCTCTCCCATCTGTGCCTCTCGCTTTGCACTCTCATGTCAGTGCTGTTTAAACAGAGCGGTAAAATATCACTACAGGAACCCGCAGGGATTTTGTTAATGGGAATTTGTACAAACTGAACTGATTGCTAGTTAGTTTTTGTTTGATAAAGGCTTGAAGCAGAATCAGCAAGCCCAAAAACCGGATGACATTTTTCACACTGAAGGTGAAAAAATCTGTTGTTCCTGTGGTGTCTTAGGTGGCACTGAAATATGCTGCACTATTATAAATTAATAAAAACTATTTTACAGTTTGTATTTTGAGTGTGTAGCAGGGTCATACAGAGCAGAGGAAAGATGCTGCTGCGTCTTTTTTTAATTACAGCCGAGTCTCTGCTTTCGGCTTGTCTGCATACCTGTTGCTGCATCATCATTCCAGTTGCGGTTCAGAACATCCTTGAGGCTGTTATAACTTTTAGACAAGGTGTGTGTTTAATCTGAAATGTTTACTTCAAAGACAAAAACAGGAAAAATAAACAACTGTTCAGTTGATATCTGTAGAGATCATTTACTTGTTTTTGTGTGTGTCACAAACAATGAATTTTTCCTTCCTTCCCTTCTCGTCTCCTCACAGTGAACAGAGTATCTGCCAGGCGCGAGCCGCTGTCATGGTGTACGACGATGCCAACAAGAAGTGGGTCCCAGCTGGCGGCTCCACGGGCTTTAGCAGAGTCCACATTTACCACCACACGGGCAACAACGCCTTCCGCGTAGTGGGACGCAAGATCCAGGATCATCAGGTCAGTGAATTAGAAGGAGCTGGACTCACACGGAACACGTTTACTTTAACCCGGCATTACCTCTGAGAAGAAGGATGGCAGAGCTTGCCATTACCAAATGAGAGAATGCATGTGGTATTCATGTTCAACCCTCCACTAATACATGCATTGCATTTAATAGTGTAGGTTCTGTGCTTATCCAGCACTTGCACCAAACTTGTTTTGTTTCCATCTGCTCATTAAAGCACACAGGCAGTGTCTCCTCACACTTTATTTGTGTGAAAAAAAAGACATTTTGGAAAAGAAAGTGAGACACGTTGGCAGCTTGGATAGACAGCCAAACACGCGTGTTCACACATAAAGCTGCTGACCCACCACTGAACCTTATTCCCTAGTCTAGAACTGTTTTCTCCAGCTCTTCTAAATCCTGTGGATGTCAGCACATCCCACCGCCCGCTAAGCTCATGTTCGCAAGACGCACACAAGCAACACGCACCAAAGCTCATGTATGAAGATGCTGAATTATCCACGAATCCTGGAAGATGGAGCAGGAAAGAAGCTCATATGGCTCACAGCTTCAAGTTGTATGGAAGCATACCAAGATGGTCTGATGCCACCATCAGGATGAGACCTCCCAGATTTTTGCCTACAGTATTATGACCAATCCATAAAAGAATGAGACAAAATACACCATCAGGCTGCTAAGAGAAAGGACATTAATAAGTCAAAGAGGACCACCTGAGGCGATTGTGTGACAGCATGTGAGTGATTCTCTTCCATGAGGGCTGCACACACACACTGCCACAGCAACGCCTCGGTATTCTTTGGCATAATATTATTTTCAGTGAGGCCACATAAAGGAGGAGTATAGCTCTTGATACCTTCATCCTCTGCTGCTACTGTCTTACTACAGACCCTACAGGATCCTTGTGAGATTCACTCACAAGGATCTTCACTTCTGAAGCTAGCTGAGCAAAAGCCTCTTTACCAGGCCTGACACATTGAGAAAGGGATGCTTCAAAATGTTCCATGAAATTAATTAGAATTGAGTTCAGCTTAACTTTAAAGCCTACAAAGCAATGTATAATAATGTCCTTATCACTAAGTCAGAGCCCAGCTGTAACACCGGCTCGTACCACTAGTATCCTATTAATAATATAAAAGGAAGCAACTCATTCATAAACACTTTTTTTTTGTGAGTCAAAGTGGCCTCAAATCATTCACTGCCATGCTATTCGCTGTCTTCTTACCTTGTTACAGACCGAGACAGAGTGATTGACAGGTGCTTCATTCAATCACCTGTCACTATTGACTTAAAAGCACCCATCAGTTTCTTAGGGTGACCTCCCAGATGTGTGTGAAGCAACAGAAAGTTCATAATCCTGCATTTTTGTAGTAGAAACTGAGGTTGCTGTTGCTCATCTTTATACAGGTCATGATTCAAATCTTACCGCGTCTAATGAAGAGGAATGATTCTGCAAATTGGACCGTTCCGACTCTGGAATTTGATTATTATCCTGGCACATTTGGTCAAGAATTCATAAGACAGAACTAATAAACGTTACAAACACTTGCCCAAGTGTGAAACCTATAAGCTTTAGAGCAACAGAAAGGACAGATCAGTGGCTGCGTTTATGTTTCTGAGCTTCACACTCAGGCCCCAGGCTGGTTGTCACTGTGTGGCACTGTTATCATAAGATGCACATTTCCTGTATTTATTTCATACGCTGCCATCTACAATAAGCATCTAGAGTTTCTCAGCCTCAGCTCCTTCTTACAATTTCTTGCTGCTTGTTGTAACACCAGCTCCATCAACAGTAAGAGTTACACTTAATAACCATAAAAACTGACAGCAGATTATTTATTTCCAGCGTTAAAATAAATTTCGTCCACACTGGTGCTCCGCGGTATTAGTGCTTGCCCAGCTAATATTGTGCTTTGTGAAGATATTGTACCTTTTTGTCTCAGTGCACTTTAATCCCTCTCTTTCAGTCTTAACCGCAGGGCCTGGTGAGATAAGCTCTGAACCAGAGGGTCCCTGTTTGGGGAATGCTTTGAATTCATTCTCCTATTAGTTTGGAGATGACAGTGATTATGAGATTAATCTGTATTACACATCTTTTCGCCGTGTTTCAGCTCTATCAGACGAACGGAGTGATGTGTTAGTCAACCCCATGTGTTGGCTGTTTATGTTGCCTCAGTTAAAAGTGTTATTCACAGAATGTAGAGCGGACCACAGTGTGGTTCTGCCTGTGTTGAGACCCAGCTTATTTGTCTCAATAACTCAGAGAAGAAGTAGCTTCAGGCATTTCTGCTTGGCTGCGTGCCCAGGACACTGAAATCCCTGATGTTAGCATTGAAAGCACCTAAAACGCAGAGTGAGTGGATCATGAAGCCTCTTTACAAGCAGGTAAAATGACCTCTTTAACACATAATGGGCTGCAGTGTCCTGGTGTTGTTACTCAGTGTTCACTGATGTGGGATGAAGCTGAAAGGTCCGAATCCTCTTCAAGAGCGTATCACCTCCTGAGCTTGGCAGCAGGTGGACAGAGCTGGTGTCATGACTTGGAGAGAAACGGACTGACAGATTGAGACCACAATACTTCGCTTTTCTGTCTGTGTTTGTGCTGCTGAACCAAAAATCTCACATGCCACAAACCATTAAAATATACAGGATCAGACAACCTCCATAGAAAAATGGATCTCACTTCCAGACTGAGCTACTCTCAAAAATGCATGAGCTGTATGTCACTAATCACTTGTTGTTGTTGTTGTTGTGTTTCTGAAGGTGGTGATAAACTGTGCCATTCCCAAGGGGCTGAAGTACAACCAGGCCACGCAGACCTTCCACCAGTGGCGTGATGCCCGGCAGGTCTACGGCCTAAACTTTGGCAGCAAGGAGGATGCCAACGTATTCGCCAGTGCCATGATGCACGCACTGGAGGTGCTTAACTCCCAGGACGTAGGTAAGACTGCCCCAGCCTGTATGTGCTGTTCAGCAACACTTCAGTGCATATACAGTATCATGTAAAGGCCATTTTCATGCAGCCTGGCTAAGCTGCCACTCTTAGAGGTGAAAAACCTCTAAGAATAGGGCAAGCTAGTAACATGTTGCACCACTGCTACATCACTATAATGCTGCATTTCAGTGGTTTTGTTTGTGCAACATTCCCAGTATTCTGCCTATCTAGCCGCTGTCTACACCACTTAAGACATCAACCCCTTCCAGGGTTGGCCTCAGGGCCCGTGCCTTGCTGGTTAACCTCTACAAGGAGGTGTACAGGGAGCGTCCTTATCAGGTGCTAGAACCCTTTAAGCAGGTTCCTCATGGAGAAGAAGGAGTTTGCTTTCAGTCATTACCCAGATTTCATGACGATAAGTGAAAGCAGAGACCAACACAAGGTTAGACTCTTTGTTTTTTTGCAGAGGTCTGCAGGTTTTACCTGTGTCTAATAATGTAGAAATGAAAATGCTGCTGTTGCTAGCTGTGGTTAACCCTGGATGCTGGAGTCACAGAATGACTTGTGAGTATTAAAACACTGAGGAGACAGGAAGCCGTAACACACGGGATGTTTATGACATAAGGGGAAGAAAACAAATAAAAACACATGTCAACTGTAAACATGTTTTTAAATGAAGTAAATTGGGTTTTCCAGAAGCAATGATTAGACTGAAACTATCACCACAAACAGAAGAGGCTGCATTCACTTTCATTTAGCCCTAACAGCACAGCCAGCAGTTAATGATAATGAGATGGTGTATTTTTAGCATCCCTGTGTATAGTTGCTATCTGACAATGAGAGATCGTCTATAAAAGCTGTAGTTGACCACAGAGCTAAGCATACACATGGACAACCTTAGGGCCAGAAGCTGCTGGTTCTCAGGACTCTGTAGGGTTTCGCAAACACACAAATTACACCATCCTCTGCCTGCGTATATCTGCATTTGCCCGCCCGCTGGAAGGGGGGTTAAGAGAGGGAGGTGAGGGGGTGGAGCATTTGTTGCCCAGATGAGTACAGAGCTCGAGTGTGTGTGTGTGTTCAAATTTACGCTCGCAAAGAAGAGACTAATCTTCAGCAAGCAAGGCAAAGGTCACGTGGAATCCTCCCGTCAGCTCCTGTTTTTTAATGCACCAAAGACCAAGCAGAGGTTTTAATTTCACCCTGCCTGTGTTTGCCATCCCAGCATCCACATGATGCTGCACATGATCCGCCATAACCCCACATCCTCGCCATTGTTTGTGTTCGTCCCCGCCTCTCTCCCTAAGCCATGCCTCTCATCGCGCTCTAATCCCATCCTCTAATTAACCTGATAGTGATGCGCTTCATTATGCTAATGGGGCTTGAATGCGAGGAAGAGAAACAGGGAAACAGAGAGGAGTGGTATTCAAACAGAGCTGAAGGAGACACATGACATGACAAGACATGAGCACATAAAGGCAAAAGTAATCCAAGTAATCCGTTTATAAAAACACACTTTTCTGATGCTAAAAACGTCTGTTCAGTCAATAAATGAATCAATACCCAGTAGAGCTGATTTTTTTTTTTTTTTTTTTATTCAAATTGCAATGTGAAACAATGCAATTAGTCAATTGCAGAAACATCAGGGCTTGACATTAATAGTTGTGCACTTACCCGGGGAACAAACTCACCATCTTATTATCAAGCTTGTTAAAAGCTACATCATAATAATAATAATTATACAGCTGGGTTGCAGAATGCCGAATTCGTGTTAATATTAAAGAGTAAAATCTGGTTTTATTTGGAAAATGTCAGACATATTAAGACACACTGAGCTCTACTGAGGCTTCTGTACAGTATGAACTAATTTTACCAGCTAGAATAAATCCTGAGTGGATTGTCTCCGAGGTAAAGATGGATAGTTTTATTGTCAGACTAAAATAAAAATGCATTTAATTATTTGATCAAATATTCCCCTGGTCTACTTCCCCCAGATCACTGTTAATGTCAAGAGAGTGAACCAACATCACAAACCAATAGTCTAATATGCAACTGTGTTTGTTTTTTTTCACATTTAGATTACATTACATTACATTACATTGAACATTTTGTTGTTGAGGAACTAATACAGGATTCAGACATATCCACAGAATCCACAAACTTACCAAACTATTCCATACTTTTTGTACTTTTGTTTTTGTCTGGTCCCTTCCCTCGCTCCCTGTGTGTGTGTGTGTGTGTGTGTGTGAGTGTGTGTGTCTTTCATGCTCCTCAGCATCAGCTATGTCCCCTAGTCACACATCAATGTGCTGCCTGAAAAACATTGCTGAAAGGCTGCAGGGCTTAAGAGACACACAGAGGGACAGTCACACACAGGTGTTTGTGTGTTTCATTGTAGTGATGACACACACACACACCTCTAAAATTTGTGTTTATACCCAATTTGCTAACATATTCCTGTAAAGTAGGTTTTGAATTATTGATATCTTAAGTAAGAACTTATCTTTAACTTTGTTAAATAATCTATAAAGACTGACTGGCAGCAGATTATTCCTATAGCACATCTTAACTATCACCATTAATCGTTATATATGTGCCATATGAAAAAAAGAGAGGCAAAAACAACAGAGAACACAGTGTTTAATTTCACTTCCAATAGATTAATAAAATGTTTGACCTCCACATTCTTTCCAAAACAGGATCCCATTAGAATATGACTTCATTCCTCAACTCCTCCTGGTATAAGCTGTAATCTAAAACCTCTAATAAAAGAGCTCAGATCCACTCAGTGAACGTTTCTCATATTTTGTACTATTGTCACCACACAACTCGTAAGGTCAGCTAACTGAGGCTAGCATATTAGTTTTAACTTCACTTTATCTTGACGCTGTCTTTTGTTATCCTAGTAGAAGAGTCTCGCTAACAAAGAGCCACAGCCGAACGCTTCAGCCTCAGGCGCTTCACTTCTCTTAATTTTCTCCTTCCTTGCTTCTTCTCGCTTTCTCCTCTCCATTTTTTTTTACCTCACTTGAATGACTTGATTTCCCCTCAGCTTCCTCTCTGTGTCACTTTATCATTCCTCTCACGCTGCCTTCCTCCTCCTCCTCCTCCTCTTCCTCCACGCTCCCCGCTCCCTGCCTCAGCGGTGCAGTGAGCTGCATACAGAAGCCAGGGGAAGGCGACAGGGTTTCCCCTTTCACCCCACTGTTTTGCTGCTGTATTTCTGTCCTGACAGCTGCTCTCGGTGGCGCCTATTCCAGCCGCGGTCGTCCCTGGATGTGAAATCCCTCGTGACACGCGGGGTTCACCCTCCGTCACTCACTCGGCCACGGTGACATCACTGACATTTGACGTGTTTGTGCAAGAGTGATTCGGCGCAAGGTTTTAATGATCATCTTGGCCGTGATGTGGCGCATGTGGCTGCTCGCCATGATCACTATACTGAATGTTCACATAAAGAATATGAGGGATGAAATGAGGAAAGTGGACTCTGTGATTTTTGTCGTGATTAACAGTGCGATAGTACTTTAAACTGGCTATCTAGCCTTTTATCTAAAGTGCTTCACCGTAAAATAAAATTCAGCATCCTAATCTGTGCAGCATTTTCCCTTTAAAAGTCCTGTTCAGTAATCGATGGACACATAAATTGCAGTGCAGACTGGTGAGGACAGTTAATTAGAATAAGACAAACTGCAGGATGAGCACAGTAATGGCAGCCATTCATGGAAGTAGCTTTCACTTTTTAGGCCTGATTTATATGGTGTTGCCTTCCATAAATTAAAGGTAATTAAAGGGAAATGCACTGCCCCTATGAGAGACAAGACAAATGTGAAGGAATATTTACGTTGATCATATTATAGATTAATTAAAAACCTTAATCAAAGACATTATACATGCAAATAAAGATGTTCACCTATAGGTGAGAGGCTGCTGGTGAAGGTTAATACACCATAATTATGCATATTATTAAGTCTTGGTACAATGTAAATGGGTATAAATAAAGTATGGAATTTGATCTTTGTAAAATCCAGGTCCTTGATAGAAAACATCCAAGGATGGCGTCGGGAGGATTTTGGTGTTAATATTGATCATATGTATGCAACTTACAACTCCCGAGGGGAAATTCTTGTTTGTTACAGACACATAGAAGAAAAGATAATTGAAATATGAAATAGAAATATACAGTATAATAAATATCTAAATACCTAGACAGAATTTAAATCCCTGAGTTGTATCTAAAGAACATACTACTGTATAAAAACCTTTACATAGTAAAACCTTTACATGACATGAATGTACCAGTATGAATGTACAGTGTCTGAGTGACTGTCACAGTTCAGAGTTCAGTAGTTTGATTGAGACAGGCAGGAATGACTTCCTGTGTCTCTCAGTGGTGCATCATGGGAGTCGGAGTCTGTTGCTGAACGAGCTCCTGTAGCTGGTCAGCACAGTGTGGAGCGGGTGAGAGGGACAGTCCAGTATAGTCTTTATTTTGGACCACGTCCTCCTCTGACACACCTCTGTCAGAGAGTCCAGTTCCTCTCCCACAACATGGCCGCCTTCCTGATGATTCTGTTGAGTCTGTTTATGTCCCTCACCCTCAGACTGCTGCCCCAGCAGACAACAGCATACATGATGGCACTGGCCACCACAGACTCATAAAACATCCACATCATCGTCCTGCAGATGTTGAAGGACCTCAGCTGCCTCAGAAAGTAGAGGCGACTCTGGCCCTTCCTGTAAACAGTGTCCACGTTCTTACTCCAGTCCAGTTTGTGGTCCAAGTACATCATCATTCTTGAGAGGAGAATCTCCATCTTGCACTCTTCTCAGTGCCACAGTGGGCTGCTGTCTGTGGCTTTGCTTCACTGGTTCTTTAGGTTTGTCAAAATCAGAATGAGAAACACTGCAGTGAAAGTCAGGAATCATGGATTGAGATGTAAATAGAGGTGAATGTGCAGTAACCATAAGGTTGGCAGTTGAATCCCCCAACCTGGTTGTATGCTGATGTATCGTTGGGCAGGACACCTACCCCTAATTTGCTGTTAGCTGCTGTATTGGTGTGTGTAAAGGAAACCATTATGTTGTTTGCATGCAGTAAACATGTTGCAGGGGTCACAGCTGAGCTTTAATCATTAAAACTTAAATATACCAGACACTGGGTTACACTGTAGCAACTTGCAGGAGCCATGTCAGTGTGTCTTCAGCTTTTAAGGACCTATTTGCTTCCCTTTTGTGCGCTCTCCATAATTTTAGAGGGAGATGCTTCACAAAAAAGGGAGCACGTGGCGATCAGGTGGGATCAGGAATTGCAGCTGCTTTGATGTCTCTCTTTGAAGTTCCGTCTGACCTGGATATTCACAGAGGCATTTCTTGATTATGTCAACGGTAAAAAGGATTCAGATGGAGCTGAGGAACCATACCGTTTCCAGTGTTGCTGGTGTTTGGCTGACACAGAAAACCAGCTGAGCATCACAACACCTTTTGAATCGTTTTGTGAGCTTCCCACAGTGGCAGGTGAATGAATTTTGGATCTGAGCATGTGTGTGTGTGTGTGTTCGTCTGAAGCGTGGAGGAATGTGTGAGTAAGCCATTGAACAAAGCACAGAATAGTTTCCATCTGAGAGAAGCCAGTGGATTATAGCCCACTGCTGACACATGGAAAGTGTGTGTACATCTATTACAGCTTAAAATAATGTCTCATCACTTTGTTGATGGGTTGTATACAGCATGTCGGCGCACTTCCTGTGTAAACACATAGCTCTGTCATCATCTGTCACTGAAAGCTGCTGCATCTCATCACTGGCTCGACTCAGTCATGGTGATATAACATAGTTTTGAGCCTGTGCATGGACAAGGGGACAAGGGGAGTTATTCTATGGACACATAGAATAAAAAAAACCACACTTTTATTTGTCTGTTTTCCTCTCTTTCTCCTAAAAAGGCCACAGTTGAGAGGGATGGTCAGGATCAGGAGGGGGGGGGGGGGGGGAGAACGGGTCACAGGCCGCCGGGCATCTGTCTCTGTTGTTGTCTGGCCAGTAATCCGCTGCTGTCAGTGCAGGGAGACAGAGGATAGAGAGGGGCAGAGCAGGGAGAAGAAGTTACTAATAGAAAGGTGAAGTGACCTGTAGAATGCAGACGGGGTGGATGGATACATTTTGTGTATTAAAACACTAAGCTTGGAACGATGCATCCATTTTCATGATGCAGACAGGATAATGACACTGGCATCCTCAAGCATTTCATCCTTCATCCTGCCGGCTCAACCCCCTCTGACTTTTATTTATTTTATTTTATTTTTTTTTAAACATAGCCTTGATGAATAAAGGGTCAGAAAAACAACGCTGTCCTGGCCTGACCTGTGCTGTATTAGACTTGTGTGAGAGCCAGCAGCCTCACTGCTTATAAAAGCACTTTTGTGTGGAGGAATGTGACCAACAGCGTGATTGCCTCATCTGTCGTTGGGAATCTATGCAGTGCAGCAGATAATTTATTTTTATCTGGGTGTTCATGTGACCAAAAGTAAATGGACACTGTGTGTAAATTTATTATACTGCTGGTCTGCTTTTACCTGTGAAGGCGGGAAATCTTCATTGGCAGTGGAACATGTCCTATAAATGTTCCAAACATCCATTCATTAGCTAATTGTTGCAGCTTTAGATTATATAATGTGTACTTTGATGGTTATGCTGTGTGTTTGTCTGCCTGTTCTGAGCTTGTCACTCTTCATCAGACTTTACAGCTGCTTAATTGACTGGATGGGGAACTAGTAAAAGGGACCCAGCTGTGTATGATATGACCTCCTCATCACCACTTCATCTGCCACAGTCTGTTGGAAGTATTAAAAACTTTCACATAAGATTGTAGTCAGTGTAATACCTCTGACTTCACTTCATTACTGAGGTGAATAGCACTGACAATTAATCACACAATGAGCGTCTTCTGGCAGCCTGCCGGCCTAATTCTCTCGTCTGTTTGTCTGGACGGCAGCACTGAGACTTGGCAGAAGCTTGTCTCCACAGAGACATGTGAAAAGTTGCTAACTGGGGATCATCATTTATTTTCAGTCTTTTACCGTCTCTGCCAACGCCGCACCATGTGGCTCTCGGATCTTTTGAAAGCTTTGTGGGGGGGGAGGAGGAGGAGGAGGGGCTGAAACCTGAGAGAGCAGGAGGTGCACAGAGGTAGAAAAAAGGCACAAGCACACGGAGTCCCATAGAGACAGCCAGCCGGAGGGAGTTTGTTTTTGAAGGTCATGGGGGTGAAAGTGTGGTGTAAACATTTAGGGGTTCAACTCCCCCCCACACACACACACACCAGCCGCGCACCACACCAGTCTGGCATGTGGTTTTGTTTGTTGTACCGTGACAGCGCGTGACCCTCCCTCCCTAACTCTGTCCATCTGCCCCACTTTTCTATTTCTTGATGAGCTCATGGTGTCTGGCATCAAAATGCTGTTTGGCTAAGTGGCAGAGTGCACAGCTGGACAACAGCAGAGAGAGAGACTTCCTCACTAGAAGAGGAAGAGCAGTAAGTAGTTAAGAGAAGAGGTGAGAAGGAAAAGGACAGGTCGTGTGCAAAAGGGAAAGAGAAAGTTGTGTCAGAGAAAGGTTTAAAAGGGAAGAAAGACAGAATAACTTTAAGGAGCTAGACAGCCAGAAGGTTGCTTGTTTATTTGGATAGAACAAGGACTTCCTTTAGGCCACATCACAGAGGTATCCACAGATATGCCAGCTGCAGCAAGAGTTCAGCGATTCCCCCAGGATCGACAGAAGATCAGCCGTGCTCAAATCATTCTAAGGAGTGAGTAGTCAACCTGACAGGAGGGGTGATTTGGGATCTATGTGTGTGTGTGTGTGTGTGCAGCACTGCTTTGTGTGCATCTTTCATTTTGTTTAGTTTGATCAGCTTTTTTTTGTCCACATTGTTTGTGGAATATGTGAAAAAAAAATAGTAGACGATATAAAAGACGCTTAAAGATGTCACCTTGGGCTATTGGAAGCTGCTATTTATTCCATGACAAAGAAATGGATTAGAGTGCCAAAGTTTTAGAGTTCTTTATGTCTGTAAACAAAGTGTTGATGTGCATTTTTAACATTTTAACCATCCTCTCCCAAGAGCCTCAGCTGGAAGCTCCGACGAGCCTTCCCCTGATTGGCCACAAAGTCGCCTTGTAATTCCATTGGTGGAGCTGCACGGTGGTTGTCATGTAGCAACAGTGTAGAAAGGCTGGAGGGAGGACTGACCACAGTTGCCATGGTGTCCTCATCTTTGAAATAGAAACAAGTTTAATTGTACGTTTGCCAACGTGTCTGTGTAGGGTGTACAAATACTGACAAACATATGTCACTAATGGAATATATAATGAAGTGTAGTGCATGTCATGTCTAGCCTAATTCCAGACCTCAGAATAGCTCCCTGCAACTCTAGTTCAGGGATGCAAATATGTGTGGGGCTGCACTTTTTTACAGCTGGGCACTACACACAGAGTGTTGTAGATAACACAGAATAACTAAAATTCTTAATCATAAAATGCTTAAAGGTAGGGTAGGAAATTCTGAAAACTCAGAGTCAGCCAGATTTGGAAAGTAAACACACGCCCATTTCTCTCGGAGCTCACCCCGAAGCCACGCCTCCCAATCACATGGACGCGCATTACCTGAAGACGAGCTGCGGTCTGTGACTTCGGCCATCATGCACGTACCTCTCTGGTGCACGCAGAGCAGGAAGAGAGTGACAACCAGCCAATACTCTGCGCAGGGTCCACCCGGAGGATTGGCTGATGTTTTTAGTGTTTTATAGCTTCCACAGATGATTCATATTCTTCGTTTTAATGCAAAACTGCAGAACTAATTGGTTGCTATCGGATTGTAAAAAGAAGTTACACTAAAATAACAAAAAGTGCATCAGATGAAATCTCCTACCCTACCTTTAATATATTTGGTGTGACACATGTCGCTTCTCACCAAAGAGGCAATTGGCCTCTAAGGGTCAGCACTAATGCTGTTGTCGAGCCCCACGCCTACACAAAAAGCAACAGTGATGACGTCAGAACCATAGAAAAACCTCTACTTTAAGATGTCAACACATTAGTGCCAATTGAAATGCCACACTCGGTCATATTCTGATAATATGGAAACAAGTTCACAATATCACAGCGCGTTTGTTTACATACTGTAAATAACCAAGATGCATTTACAGTGTGTCTTTGTCCCTCTAACGGACAGTGGTTCACCTTTAATTGAACATACCTTACTTGTCTAGAGTGTGTCTCTCTGACTGTGTTTTCTGAGCCGGAGTGGTTGCTACAGAAAACACCAAACATCCTCAACTTTTCCAAAATCTCATGAGGAAGTAAACAACACATTCAGTTAAACAGCCATGACCGACCAGCCATCTTAACTGTCATCACTGCTACAAACATCCACACACACCACAAGACTTCGAGTCACACTAAATGTTTCCATCCTTCAGTCTTTGGCCAATGACCAGTAACAAAGCCAGATATATACAAATTATAATGGCTTTCCCATAAAACAAATCAGCTGTGCTTCCATCATGCTTTCGACTGAATCGGTTGAATGTACGAGCAGATCCCACTGATGAGTGTTGGTGAGGATCTGTAGGAGCCTGCGCGTATGTTTAGAAATCAATAAGTTTGTTGTTTTACTCTCTTAAATGATGCCTTATTTCATATCTTTAGTTTAGTCTCCCTCCCTTTCAATAGCTCTTTTCTGCAGTCACACCAAACCCAACATTCCTCCATGCGTGACATGCCGCTGACCATAATTGCGTCTTTGTGGAGATCTCTAGAAGCTGCAGACAGGCACCAGTAAAGCTCAGACGGATAAAATATCTCAATAAAATATACTTCTAGCTGTGATGATGAATTATTTACCGGTGGCACACTCACTCCTCTCCATCTGAAATAATCTGTGGCTGTCTCTGGGAATTTAGAGCTGACAAAATAAGCTTTTTTTCACAATTGAGCTTTCACTTCCAGTTTTGAATGATCCGGGACTCATTTCGTCACCTCCTCCTGTGCTGCTTTCCTCATTTCCTCGTTTTGTCTTCTCCCCAGTTCATCATGTTCTTTTCTCTCTCTCTCTTTTTTTCATTTATTCTGGCTTTCACAGGGCAGAGTTTATGGAAAGCTACACCTGATGCACAGCTCCTCATCGTTTGTTGCTGTCTGGTTGTGTATCTCACACACTGTGGTTCAAAGTTTTTGGTGTATTTGTTGTTGTTGTTGTTGTTGCCATTAGCCCAGTGAGTTGACGATGAGTCATGCAGTAATATATAATTCATGGCAGTATTGGTTTTGTGTGTCGAGAAGATGCTCGTGGAGGAGGCTGCGGCTAAACAGAAACATTTCAGGGAGCCATTTTCTGTGTGTCCACATGCCTTAAAGTTTCCAGAAATAGAATTTGAATAATGGTATTAAATGATTGTTATTGTCAATGTGTGCGTCTAACTTTGGCAATATTTTAAACAAGACCTTTTTCAGACTTCTGACTTTATTTCATCTGTCCTGCTAACAGAAAAAGAAACCTCTCATTACCATCCGTCCATCTTTTGAACCCGCTAGTACAGGGTCACAGGGGGCTGGAGCCTATCCCGGCTATCGGAAAAGAATACCAACATCTAATTCATTTAAACTGAGCCTCTCTGCCCCAATCAGATACTTTACAAATTACTTGTGTTATAGGGTCAACAAACTCAGGAGCAAAGCTGTTTGGCCTTTGTATTGTTAGCTCACTAAGCGCAGCTGACCTGCCAGCAAACAGGACAATGGATCGCTGTAGGCTAGATTCAGCCAAAGGTCTAGTGCTGATATGGTCAGAACGTTTGCTAGCAACGACCAGCTATAGCTTAAATTCATGTCATGTCTTCATTTTATTGTTATTTTGATCATCACAATTAGTAACAACACAACAGTGCAGAGTAAGAGTAAACAACCGAACTCGCAAACTGCAGTTTACTTAACAACCACAGGTGTCACTATTAATAAGAGGGTTTCTCTTGTTGTTGACTCTAACCCTCTAATAAAATACCTGCATGTTTGCCTGAACCCTTTAATGCCATGCACCATGCTGCTCCACTTGTTGCCGGGCAAATCTGAAACTATAATAAGTGCATGTCTGCCGGTTGTGTCACTCCTGACATACGAGCCTCCTCCCGCTGGTTCCGGGATCATCCCTGCCGTGTCACTCAGATATTCTGACAGGTCAGTGGGTTGGAGTCAGATGACCAGCAGTCATCCATAGGGTGGTGATGGAGATGCGTGGCTGGGCAGAGGTGTAGATGTCGTTCTAGACATGCTGACTCCCATGATCCCCCAAAATAATCTCCCAACATGTAGGACGCACTGAAGGAGTCAGAGACAGGCACAGATGGAGGCAGTTCTCACTGGACCTGCAGCGACTTTAATCTCTTGCTGATCTGTCGGTAATAGGATTCAGAGTTAATTAACATATTAATTAATGTGCTTTCAGAATCAGAATCAGAAATACTTTATTGATCCCCGGGGGGAAATTGTTTTCGTTCCAGGTGCTCCATATATACTCAAAAAAGACAGAAATACAAATAAGGTAAAGTAGTGAGCGTAAAAAATAAAAAATATAAGATAAAAACCTAATAAATTCTAAACATTAATGATCAAGTCAGAAGTCCTGAGATGATACTAATCCTGTGTGGCTGTTTTTTTATGATCTTTTTAAAACCTTGACCTTAAACGGTTAATAGGTAAAAGAATGAACCAGGAGAATTTCATCCTCACTTGTTACAAGGAATACATCAGTTTGTTTCTCATCTCATGAATTATTTAACAGGTGTCCACAGGCCCTGATTCTTTAGAAGTTGTGGATTTAAGGAAAAGTATAATGAAGTCTTTTATAAAACTGAAAAAATGAATCAATGTCCTTTAAAAGTACTTAAACTAAAAAAAAGTCTTCAATCCAATCCAATAATAAATGAAGGAGTAAAACTTTTATTCACTTCATCAAGTCCTTGAAACTTCTTGAATCTAATGGGGAAGTGAAGGAGCTTTCAAGTTCCTGCATAACTGAAACATCAGTAAGGTTGGCAGAACAAGGCCGCTTTAATGTAATGAAGTCAAAGATGAGGTTCATAGTTTTGAGGGGTGTGGACACAAGAGGACAGAGAGATCAATTGATGAGAAGCGCTGGAAGCCTGGTGCAGGATTTAAAATAAGTCTGTGTGTGCCAGGTAGCCCATTTTCCCCAGCCATCTAATATAAAGGTTATTGATGGCATGTTCTGGTCAGGCTGTCAAAGAGCCGTTTAGCAGGAAGCACATAGGGAGAAGGCTGGGAGGCGACCTTTAGGCAGGCATACCAAGGCAGGCAGAGAGGAACCTACACCAAAGAGTCTTTAGGAACGGTCGGTGGCCTTATGAAAAGATACCATTTTGATAAGAAGTGAATCATTTTATGACTGACTGTGTGCAACCATTGACAAGATACATGACATAATCATGACAGATTAGTACAAAAAGGGCGAGACTTGATTCAACAAAAAACAACAGTGGATATGTTGGCTTAATGTGAGGCCATATGTGCGACCTACATATTAGCCTTTTTATCATTTTGTCTACATGTAAGAAACAAACCCAAAGGTCATTTCTGTGAGCAATTTACTGCAACCCACACAATGTCCTTTATTGCCAGAGGAAAACTGTATGGAGCCTCAAAGTCTTCATAGGGACAAAGCCAGGATGGATTAGGGATGTCCCGATCAGGTATTTTTGCCCTTGAGTCCGAGTCCAAATCATTTGATTTTGAGTATCTGCCGATACCGAGTCCCGATCCGATACTTTTAGGGTTCTCTATAAAGGCAAATAGCAAGTCGCTCGTTGCAGCAAAACTTGTGTGTGTGTGTGTCTAGAGCGCTTCGCCCTGACTGTTCATTGCTGTCTCATTAACTGTGGATTTCCACATGTGCGTTGCCAAACTGCCCACAACACATTGCCACCAACTTTAAATGCGTCAGCCTTCCCAAGCTAGAACATTTAACACATGCAGCGGCTCATCAAGGTCTCGAACCTAGGACCTCTCGCACCAAAGGCAACTGTCATACCCCGACACTACAAGACATAGAGCCACCCTGCACAGAAGGTGTTGACTTTGACAGCCCTAATAAATATATATCCGAGTCCTGATCGGGAGGTAACGTCCGATTCCGATCGAGTCTGAAATCACGTAATCGGGCCCAATTTCCGATCATGTGATCGGATCGGGACATCCCTAGTATGGATGGACCTAACTATGACAGCCCTATAACCATAAAAGTGTTGTTATTACAACATGAATCTATATTTCCTTTATTTTAATCCCAGTCTAATTAAACCATATTGTTTTTTGCCTATAATCTAAACCTGTACTTTGGATTGTATTCAGAACGTTGAATCCGTCCCGTGGCATCCTTCATGCTTCTATACATATCATGATCACGTAACTTTCTTTTTCCTGCATGGAGAGTTGCATCACGAGTTCTTGCTTTAGATGCTGTCATCCCCTTTGACAGCAGATCTTGGAGGATGACATCATGTTGTACATGACAGTGTCTTTAAAAAGCGTGTCCTTCAAATCCTGCTGCGTGAGGCGCTCTAAATAAACCTGTTTTGGACGTTTGTCTTCGCAGTCAGGTTGACAGTTGAGTGAAGACAGTTGGAATTTCTCCTTTACATTTTTCCAGTGGAGTCTGTCTGTGATCGCATCTTTTAGGTCTCAGTGTGTTGAGTTACTGGCTTCAGTTTCCCGCTGGAGCCACGCATGCTAAAAATGTACGCAGTCATGATACTGCAAGGCCCCTATGGATCAAAGTGTGCACCAAAACAAGAGTGTGAGCTTCATAAATTATTTATAACCTGTTTTAGCCTGAGCGTGTCAGACAGATTGATGGATGTGAGCAGCGTGAATAAAAGCTCATCCACTGCAGAAACACATAAACAGGAACACCTTGACCTCTTAGCAGTGTCAGCTACTTACTTATGGAAACATTGACGAATGGCAGGTTTGATGACAGGTTGTATCTCTGCTGGTAAAATAAATGGCCTGGTGGGTGAAACAAAAGGGGGATGACCCTGTCCGATCATTTCCACACAGCCGTTTGTCTTTTCATCCTCACCCTTTCTGTGGAACAAAACAATCACTCCAAACTTATAGATTTGTACAGTCTGTTTCAATGTTTTTCAATATTTGAATCATCCACATCCCCATTTGTTTTCTATTAAAAGCGGCTGTGCAAGATCTCAGCTACTTTGTGCAAATCATCAACATCCATCACCAACTTGCTGCCATTGACTAGAAACACATTTTTATCAATCTAAAAGTCAATCATATATCATTACTGTTTAATGGCAGCATTCAGTATTTGGACAGGGCAGCATACAGTTATTAAAGGTAGGGTAGGAGATTTCATTCTGATGCACTTTTTGTTAAGTTAGTGTAACTTCTCTTTACAATCCAATTAGTTCGGCAGCTTCGCATTAAAACGAAGAATATGAATCATCTGTGGAAGCTATAAAACATCAGCCAATCCTCCGGGTGGACCCTGCACGGAGTACTGACTGGTTGTCACTCTCTTCCTGCTCTGCATGCACCAGAGAGGTACGTGCATGATGGCCGAAGTCACAGACCGCAGCTCGTCTTCAGGTAATGCGCGTCCATGTGATTGGGAGGCGTGGCTTCGGGGTGAGCTCCGAGAGAAAGGGGCGTGTGTTTACTTTCAAAATCTGGCTGACTCTCACTGAGTTTTCAAAATCTCCTACCCTACCTTTAACCCTAATTGCAAAGACATGACACTTTTATTTGCTATTACTGCAGCTTGATTGGACCAAAAGTCCAGCAGTGATAGTACAGATGGGAACATCTGGACTTGCAGACCTGAGAAGAGGTTGTGTTGTTTTTCTGCATCGTTTTTTTGTTTGTTCTTTTTAGCAGTCTCTTATGAGCCTTATATGAGATCCTAAAGAGAAGAAGATGGGATGTTCACTGTTAGCCCTTTGCTGATTGTTTAATTTGAAGGTGCCTTTTTTTTACACACAGAAATTGCAGATTGAGTCTTTCCAAACAAGGGTTATTGTGACCCACAGATCTTGCTGTGAACTACTTCCTGTATTTTCCTTAGTTAAATAGAAGGTTTCTTTGTGTATGGGTGGAAGCAGGAATGTGGTTTTTCTCACTAAAGCTGACACTTTATTAACACACGGGGTGTTGATTCAACATCCCTAGCCCTACTAAGATAGTATGTGTAGTTAATATTTGTCAACAGGCCCTGTATATGAGTTGAAAACTCAGACATTGATTACTCAAACTTGGGCTCTGCTATCTGCTTATCGTATCATAAATTTTATATAAAAAAAACATCACACCATGCATGCTGCTGTTTTCCACACTGGTAATGATATTGAAGGCAGCAGCGTTGCGTCCTTCTCTGTATCCAACGTATGAATAATAGATTGGATCCAGGAAGTACAAACTGGCCGGCCAACCCATCAGGTAGAGAATGCTACCACATCCTGCGCACAGCTCTCACTCTCTCTCTCTCTCTCTCTCTCGCTCCTTCACTATTTTAGTCTCCTCCTTTTATGTTCCATCAGTTTGTTTTCTCCTCATTCTTTGTCTGCCTCCTCAGCTCTCTCTCTCTCTTTCTCTCTCTCTTACTCACTCACTGACTGCCTCCTCTTATGTTCATCCATCCCTCCCACTTTCTGCCTCTCCCCTCCTGCTCTTTCCTTTGTTTCCATCAATTATAATCTATTGGAGAAGTGGCACAAAGAGAAACCACACCCGGCTTTTTCCGGCGTCATCTTTAAAGGTGTACCGTCAGGATATGAAGGCATCAGATTACACAGGATAAAGAACTTCAGCGGCTGCTGCAACAGAGGGAGAATTTTGTTTTATTAAGAATAGTTTTTTAATCTTTTTTTATTTATTTATTTATTTGGGATGGAGCTTTAGCTCATAACCATCACACTGAGCATTACAAACCTCCAGCGGTGTGGACAATGCAGAACTAAAGCACAGGAAATTGGGAAAAAAAGAACCTCCGGACAGAGCAATGGTTTTATATGTGACCTCCCAGGATTGTACGGGAGGAGCGGGCGACAGGGTGGCGGTCGCTCTCAGGCCCGGTAACGGGTCGGAGGGGGCGACGCACAGACTGTGGCACTACGTTTGCTGCCAGAGGAGGCCCACGCTGACGCTGCCTTCATGTAAGTATATGGGAGTGATGGATGCCGGCTGTGGCTGTGCTGTGGGACGTCACAGTTAAAGGTTAAAGTTACTTGGGAATATAGTTGTTTTATAAGATGTTTGTTTTCAACCTCCTTCTTTTAAGGACCCCTTCTTATGGGGTGTCTTAAAACTTGGATACCTCTCTTTAGACTTCTCTTGGCTCTGTTTCCTCTTGCTTTCCTTCAGTTTTCTGTCGGATGGTGTTTTTGGAAGCGGGTCAAACCTAAGTGCTCCTGTCTCAGGTTATTGAATTACTTTAGATCTCTGAAGATCTTCCATCTCCCATTTTTAAAAGCCAGTGGATTGACGCCACAGTTTATAGCCATATGCTATCATGTATGATTAGTGTAGCATTAATTACAGTTGATGAAAACAACAATGACAGCAAATGTGGTTCATGTGGTTCAATGTGTATCCTGGTGATTTCATTCAAAGTCCTCCCTCCTGAGCAGCTTTAAGGGGGGCCGTTGCCCTCCAAGGCTGCTGTCTGACTCCTGTCATTAGCACATAAGCTCTATTAGAGCAGACAGTAACACAATTACACCCACAGGCAGCGGAAGATGGGAGACAAGAGACCATGTCAGCGATTACAGTCCGAGATATTGACTGCCTGCAGACTAATTTGATAGCATTACCATTCAGCCTGTGCAAGAAGGAAACCATCAAGATGGTTATAAAGGGAGATTATCATGATAATCTGTTGTGTCTAAATTTCCAGAAAGTGGTCTTATAGAGGTCAGAATTTCTCATCTGCTTTGGATTTATCTGCCAAAAATTCTTCTTATTGAGAGGCCCTTTAAGGAGAGGCCCTAAGTGTTGTCCTACCATCCTTCAATCTGATTAATTGGTAGTAATCTGGACAGGATGTTCACATTAATATCAGCTGTCTGTAATGTAATCTTGTAGTCAATGTGGATGAGTGTGGCGGCTACACAATAAGACTTGAACTGAAAATGTTTTTAGCATGTATATTAGATATTGTTTGACTAAGAGGATTGATGACAGAGAACTGTGACAGTTGAACCGCAGTCTAAACTGGACAAGATGAAGTTTGTGCTCTGTAATGTATCATGTTTGCTGCATGTTTGTTCCTCTCTCTCTCTCTCTCTCCTTCATCCTTTCTCTCTCTTTCCTGTCTCCCTCTTCTTCTTCATCCTCTCTGTCCTGTCTCTCTCTTCTTCTTCATCCTCTCTGTCCTGTCTCCCTCTTTTTCTTCATCCTCTCTTCCTTAAGAGACGGGTTCTGCTCTTTTCTTACTCGTTTCTTACTCTTAAAGGGAGTTTTTTTTTCCTTGCCACAGTGCTCTTAAGGGGGGTTCAGGCTCTGGGTCTCACGCTCTGGGTTTCTGTGAAGTGCTTTGAGACCATTTTTGATTGTAAAATGCGCTATATAAATAAAACTGAATTGAATTAAATTGTCATATCATCTCATATCAGACATCAGCCATGTGATGTTAGAATGCAGCTTGTCCTGTACTCAGGACAATAAATGAGTCAGTGACTAGTGTTTGACCATCAGTGCGCCCTCTTGATGCTGAATAAGTGCATGTGAAATCTTCCAGCTGGAACAGTGGCCACTCAACTGATAGAGAGGCTTGAGCTGAGGAAAGATGCAGCCGAGTTCAAGTGTGGTCCATGCACTTAACCCCCTGCATAGTGTGGAAGAACTCGAGACAGAACAGAGAAAACCTGTTCTTACAAATGATGCGTTAATGAGAAGCGTCCAGGTATTTGTTGATTTTTGCTCGGCTGTGTGCATGTGTAGTGCTCGAGAAATGTTTTAAGTGAGTCATCCTCTTATTCCATCAGGGTTTCCAGTCAAAGCACATACACTGCACCTTTGGAATGCTCCATTGATCCCCAGCTTCCTGTTAGGGATGTTTTGTTTTTAAAAGCTACAAACCCGTTTAGTTTAGCACAACCCCTGACACACACACTCTTTGCTAACCTTCTACTGTGTCAAACAACACACACTGTATAGACTCCCAATACCTGTTTGTTCTGTGGAATTCTTTATGAAGATCCAGTCCATCCATTTTCTGAACCCACGCTGTCTTGTTCAGGGCCCATTGATGTTTATAGAGTGTGGCATTGTTGGCATCATCCACATGCTTTTTGGTAGCACCGAGCAGACTGATTCATCAAACGCCTCATGGAAGTGGTGGGCTCTGTGCTGACTCATCAGGCAGGATTTTCTCTGCTGACTCTACTGGTGGCCAGTACACTTCCAGTAAGTCTCACAGCCAGGGCTTAGTCATTATTTGCCAAGGTCACACTTGAGGAGCAGGCAGGCCTGTTTAGTGTCTCCATCAAAGATACATTTTGACTTCAGTTTTGTATCTTTTTGCATATCTGTCCACGTATCCAGCACTTCGTGGATTGTGGTTTCACAGTCGCACTCTTTGTTAGAAGGCTTTGAATCATATCCTTGTGTAAACAGCTGTTTGTTTACCTACAGATGATCTAAAAGTGTTTACATGAACACAGAAGCTGAGATAATTCCTGTAAAATAATGAAAACACACACTGCTCTAATTGCTTTGACTCAGACGTGGCAACCCTTGTTTCCTCCTCTTGTGGAAAAGTAGCTAGTGCCAATACCAATGACAGTGTTAAGTGGGGGCAATGTGTGTGAGCGCATTGGTATTCAGAAGCAGTTGTCGGCCTGGCTGCAGCCCAGATTCTGCCTGTTTTATCTACCTGTCTGTCTCTCTGTCATTACAGCCGGTCAACACTCAGCTGCATACTAATTGTGGTCAGATTTTCTATGTGTTTGTAAGTGTGTGTGTGTTTAATACACACACCACCTTGTAGGTCCAGCTGGCCCTGCTCAGGTTTTGCAGAAAAGTTAGCTCATTAGCAAGTGTAAAGTAGACAGTGATGTCTGGGCGTCTCTTGTTTTCATGCCAGAGGCTATTGAAGGTGTGTGTGTGTGTGTTGCCACTGTTTCAGACTTTAATGAATATGTATTTTTCTATACAAATGTGTTTAGTGACAAATCTTTGTCATTTCTTCTTTAGGTTTATATAAACTCCGGTGTGGGATGTTTCACCTGCACAGTAGGAAAAGTGTATTTGTGCTGATCCCTCACTTCAGTGTGCTTCCTTTTTGTTTATGTAACTCGGTCTGTGTGCAAAATCTGCCTAAAAAATGTTCCACATTCAGATGAAGCTTACTCATACTGAGACTGTGTGTCTCTTAAAAATACGTGCTCCTTCACATTACAACAAACGGAACACATGAACGACCCGGTGACTTCAGGGGACACGAAGACACACCTGAGATCAACAGAAGCTCGATAAGCTGCAGATCTTTTTTTGCCCAAATACTGTGTTGCCATGACAACCAGCAGTATCTCCCTGCCTTTTGCTCAAAGGTTTCTCCACAGCTCTGCACACAGGTTTTTTTAAGATTGCTGATAACACACTGTGTCACATTTCACAGATGCTTCGACTGCAGCTGTGTTT
Organism: Parambassis ranga; assembly: GCF_900634625.1. Classification (NCBI taxonomy): domain Eukaryota; kingdom Metazoa; phylum Chordata; class Actinopteri; family Ambassidae; genus Parambassis; species Parambassis ranga. Next base: position 13,653,142 of record NC_041043.1, read on the forward strand.
TTTTTGTGTGTTTTTTTTCACAACATATTGACACTAGTCAAAACAGGTGTGTGTCAGTCTGAATGATGAGGCCGTCAGTTGAAAGTCTAACGGGAACTTTCTGTGTGTGTCGCCCTCTACAGGCCCCACATTGCCCAGGCAGGGTCCCCAGGTTCAGAATGGGCCCACACAAGAAGAGATGGACCTGCAGAGAAGGTAAGGAGCAAAGGCAAAGCTGTTGATTATTGAAATGATCAATATAACTGACTGATCAGATTATAAACTGAGCAGTTATTCAGTGGTACTTTAGCTTGTTTTAGCCATGTGCTAATAACAAGAGATTTAAATAGATACATAAATAAATCTCTTAGTTCAGAGATCTTTCTATAGATAGTTAGAGTTTCTGCGTCTACTTCAAGCAACAAATGTCCGTCCTCGCATGCCAGGCAAAGTCCACCTTACACATGTTGCACAAAATCCTTTTCTTTCCCTCATAATGTGTGAAACGTTTCCAGACTTTGGATGATTTTATAAGTGATCGTGTTGCATTCACTGCCAATGTGGTGTAACAGTTTGACCAAGTCCTTAATTTTTAATGGAAATACCGTCTCTGTGTGATCACCTGTACTGCACACATACAGATAAAAACACAATAGCTGAGGTTTGAACCAAACCATACATTTGTAGATGTTTCCATCCCTGTCAGCTGTGCTGTTGCATTGAGTTGACCTTTAAAATGACTGATGACAGAGCATCACAAACAAGCGGCGTGGTGTACACACCGCGCTGCAAACCACAAAACATCTCCAAAGTGTGGTACGATTGAAACAATTGCAGCTGTACAAAGCTGCGAGTGAGCCAGAACTCAGCCGGAACAAGCTGAGAACATACAGACACATGCATGCATCCACCAAACCTCTTGTTTTTCTTCTCCATACAAGGCCACTTTTTACCTTCAGGTAATAACAAGGCTCTGGAACAGCTACACACAAAGTTATACACCCAGGACTGTGTTAATGGAGGCCAGCTGTCGAACAGGATTTAAAAACCAGTTCAACACACTCACATGCAAACACAGGAATATGGGCAAACACTTGTATGTACATACAAATACACAGCCTTGAATTGGTTAATATTATAATTACACCTCCCCTTATCTAAACACATGACCACACACAGAGAAACAAACATCTAACTTTAGCACATGAGCCAAACTCTGACAACTGATTTGCAACAGTTCACATAAACAGCAGCTGGCGTGATTATCATGAGAGGCAACTGACAGACAAGTTAATAAGACAAAAACCTCAGCAAACACAAGCCGTCACAGGAAAAAAGGGAAACAAATGGCTCGAAACATGATGAATCCAGATGTTCTGAGTAAGAAAGTAATTGTAATGGTGTCCAGATATAAACCTGCTGAACACCTACTTTGGAATCAGACGCTAACACCGCCATCAAAACACCAAATGAGGTGATCACTTTGGGAATGTTTATAATCTTCTGTGGTCCATCAGCTCTACAGGATTGGGTCACATGTTTTCTGTTTTTTTAAGCTCAGGTAGTAGACCTGATGTTTGTTTTTACTAATCATCATGTTTGATTCCTACCACCTCCACGTGTGTCCTTGACCATATGCTTCTGATGGCCGCTCTGCACCAGTGGAGAAGACTGTTTACTTTCACATTTCATCTGCACTTGGTCAGTTTTGCATAATTAAGAGTGACAGATGGGTACAATACATACGCAATCTCAGCTTCCCTCTTGACCCACTTTGCCTGTATATCAAAAGATTACAATTAAGGTCCTGAGTCCACCTTAAACTTGCAGTCAGGATGCCAACAACTGGAGCCATCACTCTGAGGTTCAAAACCAAACAGTCCTCCAGTTCACAGCTGACTAACCAAAACAAAAAAAATCTAAGTCTATCTAATCTAGGTCTCTGTGTGGTAATTGGAGTTTTCTGTGTATATTGGTGCAGTAAGGTCTTTCAGAGTCCAGGCTTCAGGTGTCTCACATGAGCATTTGTTGGTATGCTGTGTCCTGAATGTGTGAACACTATCAGTACCCTTCCACTTGTGGCCCTAGGGAGTCTTGACTACCAGGGTTAGAGGTCTGAGTATCTCATCTGTGCTAGAATATGGCTTATTCAAATATTTTGGATGACATATATTTCTTCTCTTTCAACATTTCTATCTTTCCCCACATACACAAGCAGTAAAGCATTTTTGAGGTGTGAGTCAAACTTGGATTCCACAGAATCTGGAGGTCTGAGGATCTCCTCCATGTCGTCATTTTTTTTCTTTCTCACTCACAGCCTTTTGTTTCCTTCCAGCTTCATTTGTTTTTCTTTTTTTCGGGCTCCGGCCATGCTCCATATTTAGCGGCTGACAGACAGTCAGCAGAGTGGATTCAGTGACTGAGGTCATCTGCTGATACAACCCAGGGGGGAGAATGAGGAAGCATGTGTGGATCAGAGTGAGAATAGCATGAAAGATGGTGCTAGAAGGAGAGGAGGAGGAGGAGGAGTAAGGAGAGTAGTGTAGAACTGAATTGGCAGCACACTTCAGTATGAAGCATTCTGTTTTAAAAGGAAAGCTAACATACTGTAAGCATTGGACAATGATGAAGGACTGTTGGGTCTGCAAATATTATTCTGGAACAACAGATGGCTGTTACACATCCAATCAGTACATGGCTGTCAGTAATCCAGCCAGTTCTGTTGATTGTTTATTGGAACAACATCTGTGAAAAATGATCATTTAATCCAAGCTTTTAGTCATAAACCTTCTTTAAATCATTCAAAGGATTTTAATTTGAAACATGAACGACTTTGTAGCTTTGGCTACAGTGAAAGTTATTCTATTAAGCACCTGATCGGTTGTAATGTGGTTAATAACTCTTCGAAAACCTTTGGGTTATGCCTGACTTAAACTGTGTGACCAAAAGTAAGTGGACACCAAGTGACACCTTTGGCATCCTGCAGAAGCCGGGGCAGGGGCAGAAGCCTTAACAGGGAAATCCAGACCTCTCTCTCCTCAGCTACCTCCACCTGCTCATCCAGGAGGATACCGAGGTGTTCCCAGACCAACTGAGAGATATAATCCCTTGAGCGTGTCCCGGTCTGCCATGCACAGACAAATCATCAGGGAGATGCCGGAAGGGCCAAACCAGGTGCCTGAAACCACCTCAACTGGCCCCTCTCAACTTCAGCTCCTAACTTTGTTTGTCAGCTGAAAGAAACGCCTGACTTCATCACCTTTTATCAGACTTTACAAAAACAGAAAACCTGAAAAACGGCGGCCAGCAAACACATATGGTAGCTAGCTGGGTGTCCACATACTTTTGTACTTGCAGTCTTGTATATATCAGGAAAGTGATGAGCCATGAATTGAGGGAAAGAAAGACCAAAGGAAGGTTTGGAGATATGGATGGATGAGTGTTAATACTGGGAAAGAAGTGTGTCTCTTCTCCTTCTTCTATGGCTCATTAGTAAGATCAGCTAACCAATGAATGAACCATCTCATTCCCCAGCGACCACACTGCTTCAGTCAAACACATTCCACACTCGTCACAGTGGCCTCCTCTTGTTCAATTGCGGGTCTCCTCCTCACACAGAAGTAAACACTGAGATCATTCTACTTTGGAAAGGCCGGAAAATCCAAACGTCTCCGTAATGGGATTTTCCACAGGCCAACATGACAGAAAGGGAATATGGTGCATATCTCCGCTTCTGTCTCACTCTCTCATACACCTCCATATTCATCCGTCCCCGTCCCCCCCTCCATTTCTCCTTTAATCCTCCGTTTCACAGAGACATACATGGGTAAGGAAGAGGAAGCGGAGCAGGCAGGTCAAGGAGGACACTGATGGAAATATTCATTGCACGTATGAGTAGATCCATGAAGGGCTAAGATAGGAAAAGTGCAGAAAAATCACCTGTTTAGAAATGCAGGGTGCTACCCTCAGATTAAAACGACATGAGCTGGAAATAATAGGCTGCGGTATAAATAGCTGTGTGGTGCGTGGGAGCGAGGGAGTGTGTGTCGGCAGAGAGAGAGAGAGAGAATGTGTTGCATCGCCTTGAATGAAAGCAAAGATGGAGAAATAGCAGTGGGAAAAAAAATGTGTGTGTGTTTGTTAGCTGGCATTTAACACCCAGAGGATGAAGCCACCAGCAGCTGCTGATGGAAATGTGCTCTAGTTGTGAACATGGTCACAAACACGTGTTGACATCTGCATATATAACTGCACATCACACACACACACAGCACTAAAATCAATGTTTTTCAGGCTTAGATAACGAGGTTGGGGCCTTTTGTTGGACATGTGTGGAATGTGTGTGTATATACAATATATCACACACTTGGACTCCATTCTTACTAGAGTAGGTCCATATGGTGCATCTGGGCTCGTAGCCATTCAGACGACATTTCCTGGTTCTGTGAGCAAGTCGGGCAAGTCGCTAAGTCCAGCTGGCTAGCAGATTTTGCCAGAAAACAGTGTCTCTGGGGATTCGGCACAGTTGTCACTTGTGGCAAAATGGCAAAAGCAGCATGTGACATCATTTTTAGCTAAGGGGAAATGAGATATCTTACAACCATGGCAATATTTCAGTGTAAACGCTCATACTTTGCAACACTTTTATTTGTGTTATATGAGTTTTTACACTTAATTAGGAGTACATTATATATGATTAATAAGCAGGTATTGTTCAGCTCCTTTTAACTCATTGCTAATATTAATTTATATATGTATATTTTCCGAGCAGTTGCTAGCAGATGCTGACACTCAAAACGTCCTTCATGTAGTTTCTTATAACAGTTTTGGGTCAGATGGTTGGCACGATAACTCCCTCAGGTTTCTCTGCAGTTTTAGTCTCTTTTTGTTCAACTAAAAGGAATTAATTGTCATTGAGCACCTTTGCAACCCTTTGATCTTTACACCCAGCGACTGCAGATCCTTTTGCTTTGCTATTTGCATTCTGCCTATGCAGCTTTCCTCCTCCATGTTTCATGGCTCTTAAGTTTGACAATAAGCCATTTGATGTTTTCAATATCACCCCAAATCCTCTCAGAGTGTCTTGAAGTCAGTCATAGTAAGTTGTTGTAAAGAGAAGAGGAATATGAGCAGAAAAGCATGTATGTGTGTATGTGCATGCAGGGATTCAGGCTGTGCCACCGCCCACGCTCCCTTAGCAACGGTTTCCCCGGCAACTCTTGTCAGGAGGCGAGTGAGACGCCAGTTAAACGGTGCAGGAAGCTTTTCACAGCTTTGAATCCTGTGACGTTTCCCTGCAAGGCAGAGAGGGACTCGGAGGGAAGAGGAACCTGTTTTGGGTTTACCCATTAGAGGCAGGAAGTATGAAGACACTGCAGGCTGGAGGGGAGGGGTGGGGGGTTTCATGTGGGAGTCAGAGCATCAGCTTCTTGGTAGTGACGATATACTCCGCTGCAGAAAGTAGTTTTAAAAAGTTTTCTCAAACCATGAAAGCTGTTCTTTAGAGGGCAGGAACCTTTTGTAGGAATGTGCCCCTTTTGTTTCCTGCACAGAAATAGAGGGCCTAACATCTTGTGAGACGCTTTTACTGTAAAATTTGTTACGTTTCGTTTTGGTGTGTCTGGATTTGAGTTGGGTTTCCATGTAAAGCTACTAATGAATGCAGTAGAAAGTGCCTCTGGATGAACTTAGATAGACATACAAACCAATCAGGGAAACAAAGCACATGGCTGTAGCGTGAAAACCAACAAAAGACATCCAAAATGGCGTGCAGTGGAGTAAAAAACTTCAAGTTCCAAGGTGTTATTACCAATTCAGCTTTGTGTTTCCAGTGATACTCAAGATTAATTTTTGTTTATCAGCATAGTTTCCCTCAGAGATTAGTTCCAGGTCTTCTGGAGATTCCGGTGCTAAAGCATCCTCTGCTTCTTCCTCCATGTTTACCCCCATTCTCGGTAAGATATTGTTAAATAAAATAGCTCTGTAGGACAGCAGGGAGACGTTTAGATAAAGATGGCGTGAAGTTATTTTCATTTTTGATGAAAGTGTGAGTGTTCTTGTAAAGTTCTAGCAGCGAGGGAAGCTGCTCTCACTGCTCAGGAATGTAGAGAAGGTGAGCATTATTAAAGCATGACATCAGCTGTAAGCTGGCCGGTGTAGCAAACTCATAAGTGTCCCTCTGACAAACTGCAGACCCTCTGTCCCCTTTAACTTTGCACACACACTTCCAATCCACACACACAAACAAGCATACAGTTTACACACACACACACACACACACACAGCAACATCATCTCTCCAGACAGGTTATTTTAGGTGTGTGTGTGCACATTGTTAAGGAATGTCATGATCTCCTGCTTAGGGGAATGCTCTGTTCATAAATTACCACGGGTGCGTGCAGCTGCCGGTGCCCTACTTTGTATCGCACCTCAGCCCGTGCTGAACACTGCTCGTTCCGGCAGAAAAAAACCCTGAAGCAGCTACTTCACAACTCTATTGTCCTTTCAGGGCAAAACAGTCGAGACATTCATCATCACCAACAGAATCATTTAACTACAACAAAGGAAACAACAGCACCCAGACATCAGTGCCGCTGAGGCTGCCTTTCTACTCTCATTAGGACTGATTCAGCAAGAACACACATCTTTACCACTGGATGTAATGAGGAAAACGACTCACAAGACAAATTGCATGTTCACTTTTTTTTTTATGTCGGAATTTGCCCCCCAACAGCAGAAGTGTCTCAGAAAACAGAGGCTTTGATGTTAAGGCTGAAAGCTAATAAGCTGTCTGTGAGTCATGTAACAATATCCCAGAAGGGATGAGCTTGGCCGCTGAAGTTCCTTTATCGCCATGTTTGGGTTAAAAGTTTTAACTTCTAACTTAAAACAGACCTAATGAGTTGTTACACACTTTCAGAATAAAACCTGGTAATATCTTTTTTTTTAACACATCCCCTCTTAACCAGTGATGTCACCCACTCATAACTGAGTATTTTCTCACAGGTGATGAATCGTGATCTCCTGGATGTTTGGGAATCGAATAGCTTAACAAGATTTTTCTTGTTTGGTTCATTTTTCAAGGATTTTTTGTATTCGTTTTGTATGTTTTGGGTGAAATTGGGTTGAAAAAGGTGTAATATTAGAAGAATTAACAGTAAAAAATGTCCCAAATTTCCCTCGAGGGACCTTCCCAAAGGGATTAATAAAGTATATGCTATTCTATTCTATATTCTAGTATAGATATTCTATTCTATATTAGTGTAACTTCTCTTTACAATCCGATAGCAACCAATTAGTTTGTCAGTTTCACATTAAAACGAAGAATATGAATCATCTGTGGAAGCTATAAAACACTAAAAACATCAGCCAATCCTCCGGGTGGACCCTGCACAGAGTATTGGCTGGTTGTCACTCTCTTCCTGCTCTGCGCACCAGAGAGGTACGTGCATGATGGCCGAAGTCACAGACCGCAGCTCGTCTTCAGGTAATGCGCGTCCATGTGATTGGGAGGCGTGGCTTCTTGGTGAGCTCTGAGAGAAAGGGGCGTGTGTTTACTTTCCAAATCTGGCTGACTCTCACTGAGTTTTCAAAATCTCATACCCTACCTTTAAGTGATGACTGTGTGTTGCGGTGGATTGCGTTACCCGATCCCCCTGTGACCTTTAAGCCATGTACTAGTTAGTGTGTGTATGTGTTCTCGCCTGCCTAAGTGCTTTTTCTCTGAATATAAGGGATTTAATTAAGGTTTTATTTGATCAATGGGTTTTAGACCTGCAGCTTTAGAGCTGTTAATCAACACAATCATCTTCTCTTTAACAAACCAGTGTCACTCTCTAACAAAGCTCATATGGATTTGAACAGAACAGACACGCCAACATTGCTGGTAGACAAATTGCACCAGCTGTATCAGCTACACCCCTGCCAGCATGTGGCTGCTGGCAGTTTATCCGTCCTCCACACAGAAAATTGCTGAAATGGAAAAAAAAAAAATGTAGGAAGCCCTTCTGATCATGCTTGATTAGACTGATTTTTACAACCATTACATCAGCTGTTCTTAATCAGGAAGATGTTCTGCTGCTGCTACGGTGCGGAGAATCCCACAAGGACTCATTTTCTATCAGAAGGCATATATTATAGCAGATGAGAGAGGCCCCCAGAGGAAACTATAAAAATCCTCAGAGACGAGGCACTGCCACTCTCCGGGTATGAATCCAGGTTAGCCCCGTGTTTCTGTAATTACTTCAATGAACTACTGAGGCACCGTGAGAACTGGGACAGTGTGAGAGTTAAGGAGAGAGCAGCCATCCAGTGGGACTCCTTATATATTGGGTCAGAGAGTGGTGTCACGATCCCTGTGTTTTTTTTTTCCTCTTTGTCATTCATTGTTTGCTGGTAGAAAAAAAAATATAATTTGATGATGCTAAATTGTGAAAAGAAGCTTGCTCTTTTTCTTTTTAAATCCACATTTTATTGCATTTTTATGTTGTCATCATTTGTTGTCATCAATTAGCAATAATCTCCTGGCAGAAAATCTCAATTTGAGAAGTAGGTGGAGCTAATGAGAAATATCAATGCAGTAACTAACCCTGCAGATTTCATAGTTCAGTACCTACAAAATAAAACAATTGTGACTTTTAAGTTATTCATGTTTATTTTTACTCATTGTTCATATCAGCGTCACAAAAATGCCTCTAATGCTGCTTAACTGCCAGTGCACGTCTCTGCACCAACACATTTTGCTAAATTGTGGGCTTATTAATGCTACATTACCAGAAATCTATTGCTCTTTATTGTGCTAAAACAGCAGTTGCCAAGGCAACGCAGCACAACTTCCTGTGCGTGCTGCTTTTTAAATAGTGTAGCATTAGGTAATAGCATGTTTCTCACAGCTTTGTTGGGAATACAGTGACACAGTGACATGACATCACTACTGTGTGTAAACCTACAGGTCCAAACAAGACTTGCAACAAGGGTGTGTGCGTGTGTGTGTCCTTGTCCATGCAGGGAGATGTGGAGTGAGTGTTTGCATTAAGCAACATTTATGCTGATGATTGACGTTTAGCTGTGAGTCAGCTTTCAGAGGAACAGGATGAGTGAGGGCAGACAACCTGACATCTTCTGAGTGTGTGTGTGTGTGTGTGTGTGTGTGTGTGTTGGCATTTAGCTCCATTTCCCACCATCTCTCTCCTTGCTTGTGATAATTTATGAATGTAACGCTCATTCATTTACAACCGATGTAATTTATGACAGAGTAAATCATAGAATCTGCCAACACAGCCGAGGCTTTCCAATTTAAATGAAAGACTTCTTCGGAATCGTGTGTGTATTGGTGTGTGTGAACCTGACATATTAAAACCTCCCAGGGTTTGCACCTGCCCTCTGCCTCACAATTAATCTCTATATATTAAACAACCCTAGTCTCTATTGTGCAATAAATGTACATATTTCATCTTAAAATTCTCTTTTCTTGCAGTCCATTTCACTCTCTTACGTGGAATGCATGGCATAGTCCATTGCAAGGATATTATTCATATGTATGTGCTGCTTCTATCATCTATATATTATCTATATTTTTGTGCAAACTGCTTCAATAACAGCAAAGTTTCCCCCACAGGAAACGTTATGTCTATTTTTTCTGTGATATACTTGAAATCATTTTCCATGTGCACACATATGAATGCAAACACATTCACATTCACACACATTCACACACACACTACTTTACATGCTTCACTTCTTTAGTTTGCCTCCACTGCAGTCCATCTACTGCTGCCCTCTGCTGACACCTAGTGACCAAACTGGGAATCTGCAGGTGCAATTTATGTTTAAACCCTACAGGAAAACACAGCATCCTTCAACATTGTTAACATCACATGTTATAGGGTTTTTTTTGCTTAAAACTGTGGGGGGAAAAGAGAAGAATTACTCATGCATCGTGCATTATCTGCAGAAGACACCCACAGCTGGCACTTTGCAGCAGTGTGCAGCCAAGATTGTATTTCAAATGTACCCAAATTTTAGCAGAGTTGTGTGTAATTGCATAACAGCATGGCTATTATGCCTGAAAGAGGAATGATTATATAATGATGTGTCTTATATAATGACAGCAGTAATTGCCTGTGGGTCATTGAGGTCAGTAAAGGCACCTCACTAATTTACTCTTTTTTTCATGCAGTGTACTCTGAATGTCTTCATCATATTTCTTAGATTTCCTCTCCAGTGGTTCCTCCTGTTAGGCTGGTTGTTTATTTTAAAAGAAACTATTTAAGCGTGTCCTTTCTGTTAAGAATATTACCAGCTAATACATATCCCTCTCCTCCTCCAGGCAACTCCAGGAGCTGCAGAAACAGAAGGAGCTGGAGAGGGAGCGTCAGGAACGGGAGCGCCTGGAGCGAGAGATGCTGGAGCGTCAGGAGCGCGAACGTCAGGAACGGGAGCGTCAGGAGAGGGAGTCGCAGGCGGAAAGGGAGCGACTGGAGCGGGAGCGCCAGGAGCAGCAGGAGCGCGCCGAGCGCGAGCTGATGGAGAGGGAGAAGGTGGAGAGAGAGCGGCTGGAGAGGGAACAGCAGGAGCAGTTGGACAGAGAGCAGCAGGACTGGGAGAGAGGGAGACGCATCTCTAACGCCGGTAAGTGATACACTGGGTTTTCTGTTTTTACACACACTTCTATACACAAGAGTTTGATTTTAGAAGTCCAATGATGATGTTCTGAATATTTTCACATTATATATATCAACATTTTTACTTGTGTTAAATTAGCATGATGCTCTATGAACAGCTACTATGTTCGGTTTTTTACATTATGCACAAATTGTCGCACTGTCGCAGTCATATTATCAAACCATAAATTGGAATTGCTAATCAACAATCCAAAAGTGAGCAGCTCCTCGATGCAATGCTTGCAGGATCTTTGTAGTGTGTGTAGTGTGTGAACATCATGCTCAAAGCAGCCTGTGTTTGGGAGACACCTGTTCAGTTGCCCTAACCTCAGTGCGAACTGAAAACTGTGTTTTTTTAGCCTTATGCTAATAATATTCTGCAGAAAGGACAAAATACTTCAGTGTAGTGTGACGTTGAGGTTAAGGAGCTTCCACTGGTTGCAGGTCTTGAAATGAGAGGTGGAGCTTTTTTTTTTGTTAGCATGCTGGAGTGTTAGCTCTTGCATGTGAGTTTAAGGATCAGTGCATTTTTACCCATCATGGCCACATCCACACTATCAACAGCACGAATCAATCAATGTGCACACATATACAGAACACGATCCTCTGGAAGGCTGTGAAAACTTCTTTAATATTTGTACTTTAAAACTTGAGCTAAAGCTTATAGCATAAAAGCTAATTTTAATATATAATGTCTTCTAAATGCATAGCTCATGTAAATCTGTCAAAATACGTTTACTCCAGTGTAATTACCATTTAAATCCAGCAGTGGGGACAATGTGCAGTCACATGAGGTGAGGTATAATGTACACATTCTAGAGGAGTGTCATTTTAAGAGTTGTTTCCTGACTGGGTCAGTGGGGAAGACTGCATCTTATGGTACGCTTCAGTGCCACACTCAGCCTATTAGAATATGCACACACACACACACACACACGGGCAGGCAGACACAGTTCAGTGACATTACTCAGAGCCTAAAAATACACCATCAGGCAGAAATGCTGGTGAGACCCCCCCAGGGGTGGATGCTTGTGTTGATGTGTGTGTACATGCACGTCAAGGCCTCAGGATGAGAGGGAGGAGTTACCTCACATGTCATACACAATAACATAACAACACACTGGATCCCACAGGAATGCAGGAGCACACATGCTGTGCACACACACACACACATGTTCTGCTGGAACATATGAATCTGCTAGGTTAATGTGAACTGACATGTAATGCTGTGTGTGTGTGTGTGTCTTTTAACGCAGTTACAGTATTCACAAGTTCTGAAGTAAAACTGCAGCCAGAGAATAAACTGAACATTTAATGTGTTTGCAACTAACACAGTTTCAGGAGCGATGAAAGCTGTGCTGTCTCTGTTTTCTTAATCAGAACTGATTCAGTGTGTGTGTGAGAGAGAGAGAGAGAGAGAGAGAGAGAGATTCCTGTATGCTGTCTGCTCTAGTTGTATCACAGATGATTTTCTTGATGAGTGAATTCGTAAGGATTGTTTTTGTTGCTTTTAATTAGCAATGTTAGCACTTGGAAAACTAATGTGAATGTACACTTACAGCTACCTAGATACTAGCTAAACATACTAACTGTTTATTCTGCATTCTCAAATTCATGCTTCCCCTGATTTGATTATTCAAAAAAAAAAAAACGTTCTCATTATAAATGCTGGCACTTGTGAGGAATAATATAACATACATGAAGGATATGACTGTATGTCTGCATTGGATTTGATTGAGCCCATCAAATGATACTTTGCAATCAGATTTAACCCAGAATCAGCATATTATTATAAGCATGCAGCTTCTCCTGGCATTTTTACCTGGATAAATGTCAGATTAAAGTCATTTAACGCTCATGATTCTTATGTTTATTAGTATATAATTAGATTAAATGGATATTAATCAGCCACACGCAGGTGTATGTATTTGAAATATATGTAATATAATTTAATATTAAGGTAGGTTTCGAAGATTTTCCTTTTTTTGGCGTATTTATGTCTTTGAAAGTCCAGTAGATTTGGCACAGACGAGCGCGGCTTCAGTATGGCTTTGTCGTTTGTGTGCATGAGCGCTTAAATATTCTTGTGTGCATGTATCCAGCTCTCTGTATAATCAGTGTGTTCTAGTTGCGTGTTGATTATTGCGGGATGGCAAAGCAAAAGCTGAGGCCTCTCTCATCACATGACCTGCCCAGAGCGACAGAGAGGGAGAAGGCGAAGAAGTAGAAGTAGAAGAAGAAGAAGAGGAGGGGGAGGTGGAATGATGAGGAAGAAATGTGGAAAAAAAAGATTGAAGTTGTGTGAGAGAAGAAAGATGATTGTACAGACCGATGTGCAGCAGAGATTTTTTTTTGTGAAAGAGGATTGATGAAAGTTGGCAGAAGGAGAAATGTATGCGGTCAGTGGACTAGAAGGGTGCATTAGCTCCGGCTAGAGGATGAATGGTAAATGCAGCATGAGCAGCCAGAATGTTCAGAGAAGTCACGGAGATGAGGAGAAGCTGGAATCGAGCCAGGCGCTCTCACAAATCCATCGGTTTCTTGTGATGGTTGGTTAGAAGTTCACGTGAGTTTCAGTCTGTGTGTGAGATTGACCCAGAAGAGTCAGGTCAAGATTGTGGAGTGCAGATGAGAGTGAAGGTTGGATGTGTAATGTCTGTTTATGCATCCATCTGTGGTCTAATTCTGGGTGCGTATCTTCCAATTACCAGGATGTAAAGTGCTGCCACTGGATGGAGACATCATTAGACAGGATATGTAGCTGCATAATTAGCTGTAGTAAAGACCAGTTAAATGTGTGTCAACATAATGTGTTACTTTCTAAGCAGCAAACGGTACATCACATCAGCCTGAACCCTGAAATCCAGTCACGAGACCTTTAGTTTGGAATTACAGCAGAAGTAAGGGGAAGTGGAGCAGAAGGTGAAGCGAGGATTAACAACTTCACACCATCCCCACACACAGAAAACATATGGCAGCCCCTTATTACACCGTCCAGGCTGTAGTAAGCATTAGAGGAGCACATAAACGTAATCAAGGTAATTAGTCTGAGAGAGCTAAACCATGCCAGGGCTCATAATGACCCAGACACATTCACCACATACACAATATATCTGACTGGTAGTTAAGTGTAGTACAGCAAGGTTCAGAAGTATCAAAACTAGCAGCAAGGCTAACAACCTACTAGCAAAATAGAGCTTTAATAATTTATCTGTAAGAAAGGTGAGAACCTGGAACTGAACACTAACACACAACATTTACCCTTTTAACCCTTAGAAACCAGACGACTTCAACAAGAGTGAAGCATGTGTTCAATTTTTTAAGAATCAGTCACATTCCTGAGGTCAGTAAGGCTCTAAGGAAGAATAATGTTTGTGTTCTTTGGCTCATGAGATCACCTGACATGATGGAATACATGCAGCACTTGTTTAAGCATCTTTGCACATTGGCTGCTGAGTTAGAAATCAATAACTACACTTAGTGGGCAACAGAGTTTCTGGTTTAATACCTGATTTGGAAACCAACTCTTTTTCCATTGATTTTAATATGAAACAAAACAAAACAAACAGGATTTAATATATTATTTTGTCGTTTTTCTCTCTTAGACATTTTCTCTAAAGGCTTTTTTTTGTCGTTTTAAGTGTAACAGTGACAGAACCCCAAAAAAGAATCCTGCATATCTGGTCCTCTGTGTCTCAGTGTGGCCTGGAAACAGGAAACAGAAGTGTTTCCTAAACTGTATTATTGGTTGCCAAGTACTCAGGTGCAGGTCTTGGTAGGCCTTGGATGAAGACTTGGATTCTGTTGTGTAGGTGTGTGTGTGATACGTGGTAAACTCCTGCTGTCCTCCTCAGTCCCTTCATTCTTTCCCCTCTTCTTTCAGCAGCAGGACTCTGACAGCTTTGTGTCTCTGTGCTAACACCTGTCCACTAACCTGGTAGCACCACCCTAAAGAACACACAACATGGAATAGAACTTTGGTTTAGCTCTGTGCTGGTTCTCCTGCTTCATCTGCCCCCTTCTCTTTTTTCCTCCCTCCCTCCTTCCTTCCTTCTTTCTCTCCTGTCCTTGCTGTCTTTCCCTCCTGTGTGCACGACGGCTGCTTCCTTCCTGCCTTCTTTCCTTTCCTTCTGTCCCTTCTGTCCTGTCTTGTCCTTCTCCTTGGTTTTGTCCAATCGGCCGTGGCCACGCGTTCAGCCTTCGAAAGCACATTGTACACTCCCACGCCTCAGGAGTACGGCAGGACATCCTCCACACCCGTGTCTCCATCCACGCCCAATTACCCTGCTCCTGGGACTGCATCACCTTCCACCACCACCCCCCCAACGCCACCACTCAGGCACTCAGCTTCCCGATTTGCCACCTCGCTCGGCTCCGCCTTCCACCCCGTTCTGCCTCACTACGCCACGGTTCCAAGGCGACAGCCGGCCTTTCCCCAAACCCCGCCCTCTGCTCCTGCTCCTGCTCCCGCCCCCGTCCCCGCTCCTCCACCCAAGTCTGTGGTGTGGTCAGCGTGCAATTTCACCCCCTTGCCCCCTTCACCCCCTGTCATGATTAGCAGCCCCCCAGGGAAGGCCACGGGTCCGCGGCCGCTCATTCCCATCGCCGCGCCTTCCCCTCTCACCCAAAAGCCCCCCTCGCCGTCCCCCAACGGGCCGCCCATGTTTCCCGCACCTTCTCCTGTGACCATCCCTCATAGCCACACCCCTCTCGGCATCACCTGCCCAACACCACCTCCCCCACCTACCCCTCCCCCCCCTTCCTTCCCCCATAGCTCCCCCTCCGTCCTACCCTTCCGTCTCGTCTCCCCCCTCCTCATCCCAGGCTCCTGGTGTGCCCTCTCCCTCCACAGCACCCCCTGCTGCTGCAGCCGCTGCCACCTCTGCCTCTGCTGAGCACCTCTCCCTCCCCGTGGGCCTGGGCCTGTCGGGGCCGGGGGAGCCGGACACAGCCGCAGGCCCAGAGCCCCACCCGGCTCAGGGGGGCTCCTCCTGTCAGCCCCAGGGTAAGGCCTCCAGTTCGGATTCTGCTCTCTGTCTCTCTCTCTCTCTCTCTTAGTGCCTCTCTCCCCTCTGTCTATCACTGCTTCCAACTCACACACTAACAGGGGGGCTACTGTTGGATCTGTTACCTTCCTACTGAACTGGCCACAGCACAACGTGAGTCCTTGAATACAGGTTGATCTCAGACCAGTTTCACCTGTCTCTATAGAAATGTGTCAGATTAAAACCTTTCAGGTGACGGTAAGCATTGAGGGGAGTCACAGTCTAACATTGTCGTCAACCTCATAAACTCTGAAAGTCCGTGTGCTTGCTGCTTAAATGGTCTGGCTGGCTTGTTGGATATAAAGTCTGTGGTTGTTCGGCATGGCTTTTCAATGTCTTCTTTGACAGGAATGTGTTACTACAGATCACTCACTGTATGGAAAGAACGCTTCTCTCATCTCTTTATTTACTTTTCTTCAATCTTGTCCATTTCATTGCCAGAATTCAGTGTTTTTATTTCCATCGTCATATGGTTCTATTATGCTTATGTCTCTTCACTGACCCTCATCTGTTCACTGTGTGTCCTCTAGGCAGCGTGCAGTCAGTTAGGCGTATCCTCCGTTTTATCCAGTCACAGCGGGATCACTGGCTGTCCTTATTTATCAAACTCACATAAAAGATTTCTCCGATATTGGTTTTAATTATTTTTTAAAGACGTTTTCCACTTAAATTGGTATTTAATTGAATACATTTTGCTCAATTTCTAAATATTTTTCTTGATACAAACTCTTGATAAAATCATGTTTACTATAAACACAAGCTTTGCGTATGCAAACACACCCGTGCTCTACTGACCTATATCCTGTGGCAATTCTTTTAAAAGCCACAGGAGATGTTCTGATGACCTGTGGCCTCAGAACTCATTACTGATTGGCTGGAGATTGAACTGCTGGGTTTCTATTGATCACAGTTCCTCATGTTCACATTCCATCATAGATTATTGGTCATATATCTGGAACTAAATTGATAACCAACATTCCTTTGTTTGTTTGTAGCTTGTTTTGACTATAAATGAGGTCAGACACCAGCGGAAGATGCTGCCCTGAAGTTTTAGTGTTTTATTCATTGTGCATTATTTTGTGTCTGTGTGTCATTGTGCCTCTTTTAGCGTGATGCTCGTCTTTGCTCTGTGTATTTTGTATGTAAACGGGCGACATGTGAATTGATTTTTTATTGTTTACAGCAAACAATGAAAAACAATTGTGATCACTACCACTCACTAACACCGCACGCTAATAAATGACACTTTGCCGCGGTATGATGTGGCATGCCATCATACTCGCTGTTCCATGTTTCATGTGAAAATGACATCCACCATTATTGCACAACAGATTCAGTGGGACTATGTGACCTGTTGATGTTACCAAACAAAGATGTATTCTGAAACTATTTTCTGCACACATACTTAATTGTCGGGGTTAGCGGGGGAAAATCTGCAGCCCTGAAAAACACACTCAACTTGTTGGAGTCCAGACTAACCCGGTGTTTTTTTTTTGTGTGAAAAATGACAGTTTGAACTTCATTTTCTTTCCCCCTCCGTGTCTTCACCCATCCCCCACCCTATTGTCCAACAACAGATGTGGTGCAGACCCCGGGATTGACCGCCCCCACCCCTCCTCCACCTCCACCCCTGCCACCCGGCTCCACTGTGACCTCTGCGGCCGCCACCCCGGCCGCCACCCCCACCACCCCGGCCGGGCACCCTCCTCCACCCCCGCCCCCTCCGCTCCCTCCTACGCTGACTCCAGGCGGGACCCCGCCTCCTCCTCCTCCACCAGGTCCACCTCCTCCTCCAGGAGCTCCACCACCACCCCCAGCACCTCCCCTTCCCGCTGGACTGTTCTCTCCCGCCGAGGACCGTCCCCTTTCAGGCCTGGCCGCCGCACTCGCTGGAGCCAAGCTGCGCAAAGTGCCAAGGGTGAGTGCCTGATTTGACCAAATGAGATATAAAAGTCCAATATGTCCATTTTTTTCTACTATTATTTATTTTAATTTGTTTGGTGAAGCACCTCGTGACAAACTGTTGCTCTACACACACACACACACAGTCATCATACATAATCTTCCAGAGTCACTGTCACTGAAACAGTCATGCGTGCACGCCATGTTCACGCATGATCGCTTTCACACACAAACACACACGGTTACCATCTGTCACATCTCATCTCAGCCTCAGAGGAGGTTTTCATGTAATGCTCACAGTGTCTGCCAAACACAACTACATGCCCATCGGTGTGTATAACACAACAAAATACAAATAAACCAGCCACAAAGTTGAAAGCCCAAAATACAGCACTTGGAACATTTATTTGTGTTTTTTTTTTCTCTCTTCAGAGTGATGATGCTGGGGCAGCTCTGGCGGCAGCCATGTCGGGGGCAGCAGCGGCTGCGGGGGCCAAAACTGAAGCCAGAGGAAATGGGCCCCTGCCTGGAGGTGGAGGACTTATGGAGGAGATGAGCGCCCTGTTGGCCAGGAGGTAGTCAGATCACTGGAATTGATTATAAATCTTGTGTCGTATACTGAACAAAACAATTTATATTTTTTTCATATTTTGCAGGAGAAGAATTGCAGAGAAGGGCTCGTCACCTGAACCTGACCAGAGATCAGTGAGTAACATATGAACTGCCGTCTTTCTGCATCTTGTTTGGTTACGGTCCAAAAACGTCCTTGTGCAGTAGCTCCTCTGTGTTTTTTATGGTTTCCTCCATGAGGTGCATTCATTACATTCCTGTCTGAAAAGACTTCTTAGTCACTTTATCTGGGTGATTCTGGGAGAGATGTACTACAACCCAGCCCTACAGCACCATCTTCATGCAGCCTATATGAGCCGAGGAGAGCGCTGCTGTGCATCTCTGTAGCGATTTTCCCTTTGGGATGCTCCGTCTCTGTCTGAAAACAGATTTATTTATTTATTTATTTTTAAGATCACTTCCTTTTTTAGGTTTTTTTTTTATAGTAAATGTCTTGCAGCAGTTTAAAGAGCAGAGGCAATTCCTGGCAGGCTTTTATTTTGAAACATCTGCAGAAGATTTCAGTAATCATAGCTTAATGATTAAAAAAAAACACATCAATACATTGAGAAGCCTCTTCTGTTTTAAAATCTTTCACCCGATTCCGTGTTGATTATCACCGCAGGTCACATTTGTGACCCTGTATGTGGCTCATCTTTGACCCTTGGAACACTGTCTCTGTCTGCCCAACAGGAGGAGGGTGAGATAAACACAACCCCTAAAGTGTCGGCTTGTAGCACACCAGGTGAGTGTCAGAGTGAGCTTAGCCTCAAGACAAGGGGACAAAACATCAGAAAGAAGTACATTAGCAGAGAAAATGCATCTGTCTGTATCAGGGGATGAGGGTATATGTTAGCACTCATCTACTTATTTCTGTCTTCTTTCATGAATATATTTTTAAAGTTGCTTGTTTTGTGTGTCATATGGCAAGCTTGGTTTCTATATTCCGTCTGTCTTATGTTTTCCAGACATGCCCAGGAAGCCATGGGAAAGAACAAACACCATGAACGGTAGCAAATCTCCAGTTATTGGAAGGTACGTTTAAAAAAAAAAAAAAAAAAAAGTGGTTTCCCTAAACTTGTATTGTTGAATTAAAACAAGTGCAGTTATATATCATATATATAGATAATGTATTAGCATTAGCTTAATGGCAACAAGACATCATTCCCTGTCAGAGAGACAGAGAGACAAGCTTTAGCATCAGCTAGCTTTAGCATGATGCACTGCTGGGGCCGTTGAGTGCTGGCTAACATCACTAAAGCTTACATCGCCTTCATGTGCACATCGGATTGGTTTGTCAGACGCCATGACACATTGGGGAAAGCAGTGTGTGAGGACAGGGGAATATCAGATTCAGCTGTTGTCCACCACTCTGGTTGAATGACTGCTTCACAAGCACACAAATGTTCTTGGTTCCTTTTCCAGTATTATGATAGGTTATCAGTAGGCACACTATCACTATGTTAGCGTGGTGGGATTATTTAGATAAATGTGTTACCCCTCAGACAGTACTACAATAACCCGGATTAACTTCTGGATAACACATTTATTCATTTATTTTAGCATTTTCTGGCATCCTTTGGATCAGTTAGATTATGACTCACACTTCCATTCTCTGTTGAGTGGGTTCCACAAACAGAAGCAGCCATGAGCCACAGGCTGTGTACATAGAGTACACTAAGCTGTAATGTGTAAAGTCAGTGTCTCTGCTGCTCACACAGACGAGAGTCTCCGTGGAGAAATCCCATGGGAGCAGATTCCTCCAACAGGTAGAGAGAAAAGGCTGGGGAGAGTTTGAGAACTCTTTAAACCAAACTCCCTTTTTTGAATCGAGTTTGCTGTGGTGGTTTCTGTTGGAGAGGATTTTGAATTGCTTGGATGAAACATTTGGAGTATGTCCTGTTTTTTTTTCTCTAAATCAGTCCAGCCTGCGGGTGGGTCAGCTCTGTTCATCTGTTGTGTTGCTTTGTGCCATTTTGATCCAGATTGTCGTGTGTCCGTCTGTCTTACAGTGTGTCTGCATGCCCTCTGAGCCTGCCGCACTTTTCTCTCAAAGCAGGGAAATCCATACGTGTGCGTCACATACACCCTATCATACACACAAGCAGAAAAACGAGTGTCCGCCCAGTTCAGAGTAGACTTGGCACAGTATTATCATTGTAAAGCCAGAACAGGCTCTCACTGATAAGACTGTGTGTGTGTGTGTGTGTGTGTCTCATACCAGAGAGGGGAGCAGATGGGTGTTTTTGATTTCAGCTTATTAAAAGTGACCTTAATATATGACCCACAGAGAGCTGAGCCGAGAATATTACGCTGCATCTGAGCAAGCACAGTTTAAGTACATTTCAAACAACATTAAAAAATGTCTTAAACCGACACACTACGTTATCTGTCTACCAGAAGCTGCATGAAAAATAAACCTGCCCATCAATTCTGCATGTTTCCAGCTCATAGCTTCTTAATGACCAGCTGCTGAGCTCACTTCCTTTTCTTTCACTTCTCCTTCCTGCTGCACTTCCTCTCTCTAAAGTGATTGGCTGCTCTGCAAAACAAAACAAAAAAAGAACGGTTCCTGGAAGCTGTGCTGGAAGTTTAATTTTATAAAAAAAACTGCATCAAGCTGATGAGACCTGTGTGTGATTTAAGTGGAGTTTAGATCGACCTTAAAGTTGTTTAAAGACCCTCTAAATGATTCAGCAGCATCCTTATTTTCTTTTTTGTAGTAGCTTAAAATCCCCCAAAAGATGGATTTTAATGAATGTTTTGGTTCACCCTCAACAAAACTTTGCTTTTTAGGTGTAGATTTCCTCTTCTAGGAAGTTTTTTTCACTTATTTAAAATCTCATTTTGCAGTAACGGTTCCTTCCTATGGGAGTGGGTGTGTGGAGTAACCAAAGAAGCTGCTGAGGACTGCGTGTCTTTGCTTTTGTGTGTGTGTGTTTTTTGGTGCACGTCCAGCTGAGTGCACTCCCTCTAAAGTGTGTGCATGCATCAACTAGGATTTGGCTCTGAGCTACAATTTTGGCAGCATCTTATGAGGGATTAACAGAATAAAAAAACATGACAAGTTTATGCAATCAGATGCTACAACAACTTTGTAATACATTTAGAAAAGTGTTTTAGGTTGATAGTAGAACATGTATATCAATATTCAACCGCCTGATGCTAGTCAATATGGCAGTTTGACTCTACGCTATACTTTTTTTCCCATCATGTTAAAGGTCCAGCTGAATTCTGATGATCGCGTTTGACTCTGTTTTTTTATGCTCCTATCCTCTTTTCATAGACCTAAATCCACTCCTACACCTACTGGATCCTTAAGTGCCAATGGTGTGCCATCAGAAGCTGTTGACTATGACAGATTGAAACAGGTAAATTAAGTTATAGCTGCTTTTTCATTGGTCTGTGTGTGTGTGTGTTCAGTCAGTGGTAATAATTTGCAGGCATGTTGGTAGCTGAACAGTGTGGTGTGGGCGTGTGCAGTGACCCGTCCTGTTGGAAGGCAGCTCCTCCCTCTGACCTCTGTGAATGAGCCTGTTAGATAAGTCGACAGCCTCTCAGACCGCTGCCTATCTGTGTCTACAACTGAGATGCAGATGACACCTCCTCACACTCTTTCACCACACTCACTTCTCTCATTCAGTGTGTTCTGGAGACAAAAGGGAGCTCAGGATGGGGATTTGTCTTCATACTCTCTCTGCCAGTTTGTTTACTCCTTGGTGTCATTAAGCGTCTTTTGGCATAATCCCACAGGGATTCCCTCTGCAGGGATTAGACACTTTGTAAAGTAGACAGAGAGTCTCCTTTTACCAGTTGGCTGTGCCTCTAACTAAATCCAATAAGCAGAGGAAACAGTCAATTAACATCTCACCTGGGCGTCATGTGACAGTCCAGAGGGTAGAAAGAAATGGAAGCTGGTAGGTGGGACGACGGCTGGGGTGTCTCTTCTGAGAGGTCTGATGACGTCATTTATGTTTATATTCATGAAATATGTTTTTATTTATCTTTTAGGACATTCTGGATGAGATGAGGAAGGAGCTTTCAAAACTAAAAGAAGAACTCATTGATGGTAACTATCATCATTTTCTGACCTCAAACATCAAGTATTACTGTGACTCATACATCTTAGGCCCCGTTCACACTGGGGGAAAAAATGTGGCTTAAGCAGGCTTCGGCCGCATCCAGATCAATCCAGATGTGTTTTTTTCTGAGTGTGAACACCTCAAATCCAGCTGTATCCAGTTTGATTTCAATCTGGCTAGATCCACCCACGAGAAGTGGATCTAGCCGGATTGGCTCAAATGTGACTCAGGTGTGAACGCAAATGTGGCGAGCGAATCCGGCTAGCGACATGCTACTTCCGGTTAGCGACATGCTACTTCCTGTTAGCGATGTGCTACTACCGGTTTACGGGGCGCGACATGGGACAAAAAACCCGCATGACGCATGCGCACACGCGGTCCTACCGTATATTACGAGGCGCCACCTAGTGGTTTGGAGGACAGCAAACACGCTGGATGAAGCCGGATTGAGTGTGGACACAAGTGTGTGCTAGCCAGATTTGAAAATAGGTGTGAACGCATCCAGCTTAAAGGCTGTCTGGGCTCAATCCTACTCTAGCTGGAATGACTTTCTCCAGTGTGAACGGGGCCTTAATGGAAGAATGAGACTCATGTGGTGGTAACTTGTGTGTCCATGTCTTCAGCAATCAGGGAGGAGCTGGGCAAATCCAGCACAGCGTAGAGGATCCAGACTCCCTGCTCCAACACATCTTACACCCATGTGACCCGACAGACAACCACGGTCCATTTAAGACATGACAATTTAACGGCAATGATGGCGACGGTGACAACAATCATATAATAATACGCAGAGAGGACTACATTAGGGGCGGAGCAGTGTCGGCAACAAGAACAACAGTGGATACAGTGGTGGTGGTGGTGGTGGTGGTGGGTGGCTTGTAACTCTTTAATGCTCGGACTCACAGAATCCATCGTGCATCCTTCCTCTTCCTCCTCCTCCTCCTCCTCCTCTTCCTCTTCCTCCTCCCTGCCACCCCCACTCCCTCCTGCCGAGGGCATTGCGTCCTGGAGGACAGTCTAACAGAGAAGCGAATGTCTTTTTGCAAAGATTTCTCTCTCTGCGTCCTACAATAACACACACAGAACAACACTGAACTCTTCAGTGATACTGTATTAACCACCAGAGAACAGAGCGGCGCTAAGAACCCGAACTCTTGTAAAACAAAAGGCACGTTTTATGAGGAGAGTGCGGAGACAGGAAGACAAAGGAGATGGAAAATTTAAAAAACAAAAACAAAAGACAACAACTTTTTTTTCCCATAATGCCATAGGGGTAGCGTGTGTGTGTGTGTGTGAGTGAGTGCGTGTGAGTGTGTATGAGGGACTGACAGTCTCTGGTGAAGTCCACCACTGCAGGACACTGTAAAGCTCGTCTTCCTCAAATACTATTTTAACCTGAATATGTACAAAAGAGAGAAAAAGTTATTTAGAAAAACAAAAAAATATCTTATCACTCCTGTCTGTTTCAGTGTAGATCTATGGCCATATCAAGTAGCTCAATAATCCAGTCTTTATAAAGAGGACGTCTGTCTGTCTCTTTGTCTGTGGATTCATAATCACAAGTGTCATTTCCCCCTCCAGAGGTGACTGGTTTCTGTCTTCATACAGTTGGAGTGGCAGGTGGAGGAGGCCGTAGCTCTCTACCAAACTTTTATCTGTCAACTGTTCACTAATACCTGTCATGCTAGTTGACCACGGCCAGATGTGTAGATAGAACTTCCTGTCTGTTCTGATTTGAGTACTCTCTCTCTCTCTCTCTCGTCCCTCTTTCTCCCTCTCCTTTATTTTTTTGGTGCATGTTTTTTCTTTTCTTCTTTTTTTTTTGTCTTTTTACACAGCGAGGGTCACAAGTCTGCCACGAAATCATCACGACTTTTTATTACAAGCAATAAGTGTAGCATCTATTTTAAAAAAGCCCACCTTCCCCCCCTGGTCCTTTATACCCCACCCACACCTCTCCGGCCCTCCTGTACCACAGCGTCGTGTATCTTATCTCGTCCCTTTTTTTCTGTGTGGCGGATTTTCTGATGTGAAAGAATGAACAGAGCAACACTGTAAGACCCTGATTTCATGGAATTGATTTCTAAACCACCCTGTTTTTTTATTTGTTTTCTATAAAATCCAAGGATACTGTATCTTTAGCCACATTGGAGCTGGGTTTATTTGTATTTTATTTTATTTTACAGCATTTATAAAGTGAAACTTTCAAAAAAAAGAAAAAGGTGCACTGGACACCCCAAATGTGCAAAAGATTGTGTCCGTACCAGGACATGAATGTGCCATTTACTCTTTCACCAGTGCTTACTGTTTGTTTGTTTCATCTGTTTTTTCTTTGCCTTTTTTCTCTTGCCGCTGTTAAATCCTTAAACTGTATTTTCCCTGTGCTGTTTCCACAGAAAAGGGAACTTTTTTCTAAAAAAAAAAAAAGCATTGTTGTCATTCTGTTCACTTTGTTTCAAGCTCAAAGTACAATCAACTTGAGAGGGGGTGGGGGTGGGGATGGGGATATGTTGTGGAGCTGAGAGACTGATGTCCAAATACTATAGCTGTGGTTCCTACAGGTCAGTTTAACCCGATCAAAAGTCCACGTGACGGTTCTGCACTCCTGTTGTCTGAATGAGATCCTGAAGAGCCGAACAGTTAAAACTAATGCAATCTAAACTCGTGACTGTTTAACAGCCGCCCACAGCGGAGTTCACCGGCAGCAAAGACCCAACACTGTCCCTCATTCTGCCCCAAATGAGAGATTTTTTACAAGCACTTACACACACACACACACATCAACCACGGCTGTCATTTTTTTCTAGCGAGGGACATGTTGGAAAGTCATGTTAAATTATTACAATAAGAACATCTGTGTGTCTTATCATCACCTTTCAAATTAAAAGCTGTTCATCACTGATGTCATCCTCACTCCTACGGCTTAAGTGACCTCACTATGACGTCATCGGGCTTCAGAGAATGCCGTGCGTCACTAACATCAGCCAACAAGAGAACTCTCTGTAATAATCGGTGGCTGTGCGTGGGGCTGTTGACGCCTCTGTCGGATCTCATTCGGCACAACTGTGTTCAAGGGCTTCTGATGCTATTAGCTTTGCAGCCGAAGACGAGATAATAAATTCATCCTGCTTTCATTCACTTCAGATGGGGTCACCCCTACACTCTTAACACTCTGTCCATCCATCATCTCACCCACATTCACCTTCACTCAAACAGAAAAACACCCAGCCGTGTTTACACCGCATCGATTGCACTTTAAACAAAAACAAAAGAAGAAAAAACTCACAGAGCTATCCAGCATATTCTGTCAGCAGTTGCTCTCTCACCAAAGGATTCAACCCGGCAGTCTCCTGCTAAAAAAACATCATCACTCTCAACAAAGTCGCCTTTTCTTATTTTTGTATCATGTTGTCAAAAAGACCTACGAGCAGATGTGATGGCAGAAATGTTACGATGGAGAAAAGTTTATATCTTTAGGGAAAGCTATGTGGTTTGTGCCTTGTTTCCGAAGTTGCATTTTAATATGTCAAAAGATTTCAAGTTGACTAGTAATAATATCTAGAGACTGTCGATATATGATCACACGCAGGTGTTCATTTGTCTTCTTTTTCTTTTTCCCCATCACGTTGATTTATGAAAGGGAGAGTTTATTGACCCTGGTACTGTTTCCCCATAAAAGACAAGACCTTTGCACCAACATCTATGTTTTTTTTTTTTATTATTATTAATGTGATTTATGCTTCTCTTACGGTTCGGACGTACAATCAAACTTTTGACACGTGAGGCCTAGAAAAAAAGGGTTTAAAAGATGATCTTCAGTGTGAGATGACGCCTTTGTTTTGGAGGTCTGGCTGCAGTGTTCTGTGTTCCCTCACGCCATTTTAAAAACATCACAGAGACTGTTTGTTGTTCAGCAGCTTTAGCTTTCTCTTACATGCTTGGATGGAAATCTGTTCTGCTACATGTATCTCTATGTCTGTAAAATCCGGCTTTTCTGCTGAGGGAACGGGAAGTTGTGAATTGGCAGGAAGTCATTGGAAATGAGATGAGTTTGGCTGAAGTAAGTTTCATGGATGGGGTTTCCAGACTTCTTTTATCATCTGCATTGTACCATACTGTTCTCATGTTAATTAGTCTTTTCTTACATGCTAACATATTGTTTTGTTTGAGCAAATTAAATAAAAGTTGCAATACAAGACTAGAAGTTGTTTCTTTATATTTCATGATGAAGCTTTTTTTTGAGCCATCATTAGAGATTTACTGGTAGCATGTTTGGAAATTCAAATGTTTTCTTGAATTATCAGTGTTTGGTTTCCTCGTCAGGAGTGTTTGTCCCTCCCCACGTCTGTCGTCAGCCACAGTGAAAACTCCGTGTGGCGCCTTTCGTTCACGCTGAGCAGACAAGAACAGGAAGAGGAAGACTATTAAACTTTTTGTTCTCCTTTTACAACACATCATGTTGTGCTGCTCCAGTCGGGGAGCAAGATCAAGAACTAATGACAGCTAGTTGTTTCAGGAATATTGTCTGATCCCTCCTCTTTGTATTTGGAAGCCGCACATCTTTTTTGTTTTCTTTGCAGAAGTTTCCAGCACAGCTGTCCACCATATGGATGCTTTTAATTTGTGTATGCCAAGAAAATGTGCTGTTGCTGGTGATATCTGATAAGAGAATAAAAGGGCGGGCTGTGGAGAAAGGAGGAAGGAAAGGTGGAAAATCACTTTGTGTGTTTTACTTGTAAAGACAAGCAGCGAGTGTGTATTTATCCATCCTTTTTTTTTTTGACCTGCTTTGGCTTGTACTACAGGGTCACGGGTGGGCTGGAGCCTGGACTGGTCTCCAGTCTTATCACAGGATTAGTATGTAATTAAATAATGTGTATTTTAAATTAAAAAAAAAATCATGATTTTTCTTTAGCCTGCGGTGCTAATTATGCACTTGGATTGTTGAGCAACTATGGTGGCTGGGTGTCAGTTGGCAAAAAATATAGTTCCTCATTGTGTTTATCACAATGAGATTGTGAGATAGTTTTCTACAGTAACCAAGTTGTGATTTTTGGGTTTTTGTATGCATAAAAAAAAATCACCATATTTAACAAATCCTCAAACAAAAGTACAAAAATAATGGACTAAAATGAATTAGACATTATTTTATGACTGCATGTGATGCCACCATTTTTGGATTTGTGCATGCATTGCCACCTTGTTTCTAAACAGTTCAATTAAAGCCATGCTAACTGCATATTTTGGCAGTTCTGCCACATTTTATTGTGCAAATGGGAATTTTTTTTTACTTGTTCAGTCCGTGTATTGGTGCATGTCCTTAAAAAGTCTGTAAAAGCCTGTGGGGACCCTGACTTCTGGTTTACAGGAAAGGAAGAAGCTTGCTTCGTGTTATTGGCTGTAAAATGTTTCTATGCAGCATCACCTTACAGCACACGGAGTGAGGCCTGCTGTGGGCGGAGCGTTGACAGCTCTGGCAGTGCATCTGCAGTTCATGTGAGGGTTATTTTTTTGACTTGCAGCCACAGAAAAGCTGCACTGAGACAGGAAAACACCCTGAGCTGCAAAGAGAAGCAGACAAAGAAGCGGAGGAAACACCAATGCTGTCATTTGATTGGGAAGTTTGAATTTTCAAATCAGTCCTCTTCCTCATATTGTGTTCATGAGTGTGAGTTGCAGGTGTGAAGCATGTGTCAGATCTCCCATGTGCTACTGATACAGACTTTCTTTTTTAATATACGGTTGTTGTTGTTAAAGCACAGAAAAAAAATATGCATCATAAACATCCAAACCATATGATTTATTATGTTGTAAAGAAAGTTAATCTTTCAATAACTTGGCTGGATTTTAAATGTATTATTATTATTATTGTTATTATTATTATTATTGTTATTATCATCATTATTATTATTATTATAATCATTGTGATTATTATTATTATTAGTTTTATTGTTGTTGTTGTTATTGTAAAATTAATGCAGGATACATTTTTCTACCATTTTGTCTGACGGTAATTTGACACCAGTAAACAAAGTAGTCGTGACCACCCCCTCAGAGCCAATCCCAGCTCAGTTAAAATCCACCGACAGCCAATTAGATGAGAGAACCGTTTGAAATGAACGCTGCTCTAACCAATCAGAAGCCTTCGCGCCTTCCTAGTCACTGGTGGGTTT
Organism: Parambassis ranga; assembly: GCF_900634625.1. NCBI lineage: Eukaryota > Metazoa > Chordata > Actinopteri > Ambassidae > Parambassis > Parambassis ranga. The sequence goes on from NC_041043.1 coordinate 13,681,592, forward strand.
TGCCCGGAGAGGGAGGGAGAACGAGCTCTACGTCAAACGTTAGCGAAGTTCGTTTTTTAAAAATATAAAAGCTTCATTTAATAATTCCGCGTAGTTGTGGATGTATTTTATCTTTATCGACCACTAGGATTATTTTCGCAACATTGAGGTAAGTGCCTCTAAAGTCTGCAGGTGTGTAGTTTGCGGTAAAAATATCAAACGGCAGTGCGGTTCTCTTTGTTGGGGAAACTGGGCTTTAGCCGAAGCTAACTCAAGCTGGCTGTATAACGTGTGACGCAGGCTCCGACTAATTCCTGGAAGGGTAACTTGCTTTTACTGGTCGAAGTGAAAATACAATCACAAGTTAAAAGTTGTTTACGTGCTTGCAGCGCCCTCTGTTATTATCACAACATTCCATTTGAATGTTTCAATAGTTTTAGTCGGAAGTATTTTAACGATTTGTAAACTCGTGCGGGACGGGCTGTTCGCCGACATCCAGATTAACGATACGCAACCGTAGTGTGTACAGAAATTAGACGGTGTCTGCTTAGCGACAGACAAGTCCTTCAGAGACTTATATTAACATAAGGCAATTCCCGGTTACGTACGTACCAGATTGTTTGAAGCATTGTGCGTCTGTAGAGGCACTTTGTTTACGTTTTGTGAACGTATTCGTAAGTGTTGTGTGTGTGTGAATTGTGTGTTTTTTTTTGGCGGATGTGCTTCTGTGTTTCTTCGTCAACAAGCATTTGAATGCATGACGTTTTCCCTCCTTTCCCTTTTTTGTCGCTTGTAGATGCGTTGAGTCTGTGTTGAAGCTAACAAAGTTAGCATAAGCCGTAATTTTGTTAAAGACACAGTTCCTGCACGTTACATTATTTATTTACAGCTTATTTATAAATCACATGTCCGGTAGAAAAAAAACATAGTTTCACAAAAAAAATATAACTTATTAACCCGATAAGGTAATTTAACGTTTTAAGAAATCTTAAAAGTTGTAATCTTTGCAATTGTTAGCTAGTAGTTGTGTTAAATCCTATATATTAACACATTGAAACAAGAGATTGGGAGCTGTGTTTACTAAATTGCTAAATTGTGACGTAGTGTGTATTTGCTTTATATGTATGAGTTAAAAAACGATATAAACGTGTAAATAAGACTCTACGCTGTAGTAAGTTAGTGACATTTGGTGGCGGGATATACAGTGAGTTGTGAGGGTAGTTGTTTCTGTGGGTAGGCCAAATGAGATCGGACAGATTTCTGAGAATTGTAAGAAAGTAATACAGCATTGCTATGTTAAGTCAGTAACTCCTTGGTGGGAGTTTGAAAGTTGTTTCACATGTTACACTTCAAAGGGGGGCTGCTGCATACCAGGTGGGGCTCAGCAGCAGGTTTTAGTACAAAGGGGGTGGAGTTGGTGGAGTTGGGGGGCTTCTCTCTCTGCCTGACTTTTTTATTTGAAAACTCCACCCACGTTACAGCTGTATCCTTTCATTAGCTCAGCCTGAGATCTGATGGGAAACTCGCATCAGTCACGATTTAGCACTGACATCCACATTCCATATGGAACTCAGCAAGCAAGCCAGGAGAGGTACACTGAGTGTGTCCTATTGAAAGGTTTTTCATTGAACTGTCGTGGATTTTTTTTTTTTTATGTTTGATCAGTTACCAGTTGATTACTCTCTGCCAGCTCTCTGTCTGTATTGTTCTTCTGGTGGGTGAGGCCTTTGTTGGTAATCAGAGGAGTGGGTTTTGTGATTATTAGTACTTACAGGAGATTGATGGAGCCTGAGTGCAATCATTAATCTGCTGTTACAGTCAAGTTAAATAATAAGTGGTACTTTGATTATATTATACGATGCGGATACAACCTGAACAACCTGAAGCATGGCTCCGTGTTAACCACTGGAATTTTAATTAGCACGTCTGCTGACAGGAAGCTGTCATTATGGTATGTAGCTAAAACTGTCATCAGCACAGACTGAAACTTATTTGGATGAAAGCAAAGTTTGTCGTCTTGAATGTGTCTACTTTACTACTTCTTAGTAGTAGCCTAATGTTTAAAAGAGCTGATCAAAGATGTAGAAAATGTGGGTTAGTGTGTGTATTATGTTTTTGGATGATCTGTGTGTGCATGGCAGGTCCTAAATACTTAAAACATTTCAAGTTCTGGTTTTGTTTATTTAATTAAACTTAGTGGTTGTCCGGTAGTAAAAACCGGTCACCTCTGTTTAAAACACACCTAAACATTAAATCATCACAGTGGTTGCTATAGTTGACGAACTTCCTAGAAACAAGCACACAAACAAACACAGCGTTTTGGTTTCCTATCAGTGTACAGTGGTTGGTGTAAAATGCCTTGCCTGGTCGGCTGTGACTTGAATGGAGCAACTCTTTCAGGCAGACAGCTTTGGGTAAACCTAGCAGGGACAGACCTGTCAGCAGTTCTGCAGTAGTGTGGTGGTTTTCTAGACACTGAGCCTCACTGGTTACTAATGTTCCATAATGCTGACCTGGCCTGGCCCACCTCATTGTGTGCAGCAGTGCACGCTACTGTAGGGTTTTGCCGTTCTAACGTGTGGTGGTCTGTCCTCTCTAAACATTTCACAATACAAATTGTAACATGTTGTATGTATATTCATTGTACACATAAATGTTATCGATTTTCGCAATTTATATGTGCAAGTAATCCATTGCTTTCTGGTTATGTCTTCATAGGACAATGTTGCGTTATCTGAGATTTGGTCCAGGTACAGCTAAAGAATGTAACATTTCACTTTTTAATAGGTGACCACAGCTCGTTAGGGGGAGTTTCACACATCAGCATAAAATAAATAAATCTTAACTTCAGCTTTAGTTGACTGTTATTTTTTCCCCTGTGTAGCTTAGGGATTCCCCTGGGGGATTTTGGACTGGACTGTGGATTTAGTGTGTTATGTTATCCTTGGGTTCATTATTTTGAAGAGTACATGCCTGGGGGAGTGACCAGAAAAAACCTATTTATCTACAGGCGTGTTGTGGTAGTATTTGAGGTTTTCTATCATACCTTTTTCAGCTTCAGCATCTTACAGTTTAATGGGAGATCTTCTGTACACGGTTGCTCTAATCTTCAACTCGTTGCCTTTTTAAATCACTTCTACTAAACATAATCACGTGATCAGTTGTATTGTTATTATTGTGTGTTTTGCAAATGGCTTGTTTGCACAGTGTGATGCAGTTTTATTTGAAAAGGCTTTTGTTAAGATAACAGTAAGTAAGTTCAATATTTAAAGTGGTCTCACTTTACTTAATGATCTTAGCAACAGTGTATGTAGTGACAAAACATGTGACCATGTAACTGCCAAAGCAGTCTGAGTCACAACAAAACCATTGACATTTTAAGATGCCACTGTAGTTGTCATTCAGGCAGACTGGCTGGTAAAAGTTTGAGCTCATGCTGTGCATTAGAGAACTGTTTGGAGATAGAAAGGGCAGAATGACAATGCCTGTCATTGTTTCAGATTACAAGTCTTTACTGAAATGACAATTTGTGGCTGCACTCATTTGGCAGTTTTATTGTAAACAATTGTTGGTTGTCAGTGTTACTTCATAATTTATTAAAATTACATTTTACTCTTTTATTATCACAAAATCTAAACTTTGTAGTCTCAGCATATAGTGTTTCCTCTGTATTATGTTTCCTTTCAGCTTCTACACATATGTCTTTGTCCTCTGTATGTTCTCTTTAATCTTTCATTTTCTCTTTCAACCTTTTTTCTTGCTCCTCTACATTCTTATGCTCTCAGTCTTAATCTCTTATGTTCCACTTTTAGGTCAGTGACGATGCCTGCGACGAAGTACCAGACAGGGGATACGGTGATGGGCCGGTGGCCTGGCAGCAGCCTGTACTATGAGGTTAAGGTGCTGCGTTTTGATACCAGAAGCCACCTCTACACCGTCATCTACAAGGATGGTACAGAGCTGGAGCTCAGGGAGCAAGACATCAAGGTAGACACAAATTCTTACATCTGTCACCCACTGTTTCTATTAACTGTTTCATGGACAGTATCAAACATCATTTTTTAGTGTTAGGGTAAATATGTAGAATAAGTCATTAATATAAAGTCACCAATGTATTTTTCTAAAAGAAAAGTGGTGTTTAATGAAGACTGTAGATGATTGGCTTGCTAAATTTCACTGCAGTCTGTTGTGGAGTTGAATATGAGGCCCTTGGGGTTGCTCATTCTTTTAGGTCTATAAATTGTTTTAATCAAGTGCGTGTATGAAGTGCACGTTACTTCTAATGTTAGGAGAATGATTCTCCGTCCAGACCCTTTCTCCTTTATGCTGTAACTATTAAATGGTGACTTGTGTTGTGAATATGTTATGCACATAGTTTAGGCTGATGAACAGATTGTCCTCCATTGTTTTCTGTTGTTCATCTTGTCATTAATTCTGGTTTACTGTGTGGCTGTAACTCACAAAACCCCAAAAGATCAGAGATATACCTTCATGTACACAGTAGTCGGATACAAAATTCAAATGAAATCGTTCTTGCCTAGCTTTTGGCATACTTTGAGTGGGTTGTGTTATCATTTTACCTTCTGATTGTGCAGCTCTGAAAGAGACGTGCAGAGATCTCTCTAGAGCTCAAGCTCATCTGACTGTTTTATACACTGATATAAATTCACTTTGTAAAGTTATGAATATTTCAGATCTCTTCTAATGTCGGATCACTATTTCTCTGTAGACTGCTTCTGGTTTCCAGACACGCTCCCGGTCCCGCTCTCGTTCCCGCTCACCAGGCCGCCGCCGAAGCCGGTCACGCTCCCCTGCAAGGACCACACGTCGCTCATCCTCTCGTACAGCAGCAGCGGTAGCAGCTGCGGCAATCACAGAAAGCGCACCATCCACTCGCCGGGACATAAAACTGAAGGATACACTGGAAGTCCGGCTTACCCAAGAGGTAGGTGCTACAGCTGGATTTTAATTTCCCTCCCCAGAGAGAGAAAGGGTATCGTTAAAGAGTGTCCATGCAGGCTACTGATGGTGATTTTTATTATATAAATATTCAATCTTGTAGAATCTTGTATTTAGATTCATTATTCAGGTTCCTAAAAATGTTGTTTTTTACATTTTACATTACAAGATCCAGTTAGTTAATTTCGTGCATCATACCTTGTGATTGTGAGGACATGTGAGTTTTTGTTCCTCTGTCATTCTGGATTTTCAACCATAACATCGTCACGTTCCCTCTGTGTATTCCTCACGTTGCTTTTTTCCCCCTTTTTGTCTCTTTCTCATCTCCATCAATCTCCCTCCATTGTTTGATGGGCTGCAGGACACAAAGGCAGCCGAGAACAATAGCAACAATAAGCATGAAAAGAAAGAGGAGAATAACACAGCTAGCAAAGTAAATGAGGTGAGTTTTGTCTTGTAATTTAAAAAAAAAAAAAAAAAAATGTTCATCCCTGAGTGAGCTTAATTTTCCCAGTTTAGAAATGGCCAATGACAAATGGATAGTTGACAGCTCATTTTCCAGCTTCTGTTGGAGGACATTTGAACATAAATCAAATTTATACACACAAGAAACATTGTGTAAAAACATTTAAACCAAAATGTGTCAGCAAATCCTTATTTTAAAGTTAAAAAAAAATGGGAACAAAGCCTCTATTCTAGGTGATTTACTTTCTAAGGTGAATGTGCTTTGAGGTAAGTCAAAGCTTATGGAATGTCATGATGTATGCACGTTGGGGGGCCATGTGTGTTTTCCAACTGAGAGAGGCTCCCCTCACAAGATTGTACTTACGTTAGCCAGTCACATGGTGTACCAGCATGTGCTGCCTGTCTGCACTCCCTGAGTTAAAATGTTTCTGACAGCACAAGACCCAGCAAATCTGTGTGGATTGGTACACATCTGTGCTGCTTAAAGGAGCTGAGTTAAGCAACTTGTAAATATTGTTAGCCTATATGGTTGTGATACCCTCCGCAAGAAGCTTTATAAAGGAAAACAAAGAGCTCAGTAATAGCTTTGTGGAATGTGTTTTGAGTGAACACAGGAAATAAAGCCAGGTTGAAGACATGAAGACAAGTCGCCAAGCTCTGTACATTTAGAAAGTGCCGCGCTCCAAATATTGTTATATGTTGTTATAATTTGTAATTATACATGAACCTGAATGTTTTTCAGAAGTCCGAGGCTAAGGTAGAAGCAGAGCCAGTGAAGAACCGTTACAATCTACGCCGCAGGAAGGATGATGGAGATGCCAAACCTGCTGAGAGCCAACCCGAACAGCCGGAAGACAAGGAGGCAACGGTGGCTGCAGCTCCTGCTTCCACCTCTCTGGACTTTGGAGGCAAGATCGGTAGGTCTTTGTGTAGCTTGTTGCATAGTCATAAGTTGTCATTTAAGTCGAGTCCATGGGAATCCAGTTTTGAACAAAAAAACTAAACTAAAATTAAATTGCACGGAATTGTATTTTCCTTTTCTTTGATTTGAGGCTGTGCTTTATGTTTTTCCTCGTTGACAATGAAACAAAAATTAACATGTTCATAATTACTCAGCCTCACATCAAATGCACTGTTTCTTCTGTGGCTCAGCTATGATACTCTTGAATGCTTAGGGCCATAAATCCTGTAATTCTGTGTCACTTTGTCCATATTTGTGTTGAGATAGATGTGCAGAAAGGCTGCAGTAAACTAAACCTGATCAAACTGACTGCAATCTTTTCCTGCCCACAGGAGCATACTTCTGGCTGCTCTTCCTGCCAGCCTGGGTTCTCTTTGTGATACTGCAAGTCAACCTGGAGGACCCCAGCCTGGCCAACTTCCCTCCTCAACTGCCCCCTCTTGAAGCCTTCTGGGATGCTCAGGCTCTTGGCTTTGTCATTCTTTGGATCTTATTCCAGGCTTTGCTACACGTCTTACCTGTTGGAAAGGTGAGCGAGGAGACACACAGAGGAAAATGTATAACAGAAGAAGTCAGTGCTCTTATTTTGATGATGTTTACCACCAGTATTGGTCAACATAGTAGACAAATACTGGATTTAGCTCCTTGTATGCACTGGCTGATAAAAGTCCACGTGAGCTGGCACATGACTCTTTCTCTGTATTTGCCTCTTGCAAAAGAGAAATTGGATTAATGGTCAGGAGTAACATTTAATGAGGTGCTTCACAGGAAGAAGGAGGCTCTTGTTCTTTCCCTCCTGGGCCTTCTGTGCCTCTTGGTGTGTTACACTGAGATCACCGTCTGCTCACTGAAAAGAGAAATCATGCAAAAATAATACCGTTCTTGCAAAATGTTTGTCAGTCCAAAAAGGCTTTTTGTGGTCTGCTCTTCATCCCTTCTTCTGTTTTTCTCTCTAGCTTAGTGAAGGCATGCCACTGAGGTCTGGGGAGAGGCTGAAGTACAGAACCAATGGTGAGGCATGAAGCAATCACTCGTAATCAGACGTACGGTGCCAATTCTATTTCATCCGACTCCTTTTTATGTCCCTCCAGGTCTCTTTGCCATCGTGGCGAGTGCTGCAGCGGTGGCAGCAGCGGTTTACCAGGGTGTTGACCTCACCTACATCCACAGCCGCTTCCTGCAGCTGGCCACAGCCACCCTCCTCATTTCCGTCCTGCTCAGCATCTACCTTTACACCCGCTCTCGCTATGCTCCCTCGGATCAGCTAGCACTGGGAGGAAACTCTGGTAAGGGGATCAATCGGGAGTTAATGGTGTGAAGAATGTAGTAGCACTTTGTTCACAGTTGTTTATTGGCACAGCAGCCCCTGACTTCTTCACTCTGTGTCTGATTCTCCAGGAAATCTGGTCTATGACTTTTTTAAAGGACGTGAGCTTAATCCCCGCATCAAAAGCTTTGATCTGAAATTCTTCTGTGAGATGAGACCTGGACTGATCGGCTGGGTGAGTAGTCATGGGAAAAATATTTTGACATATTTGTCATTATTGTTATCATTATTCTTGTTGTTACAAGAAAACCAGGTTTACATTGAGATGTGGATTATGTATTTTGAGGGCCTGTAACTTCTCTGCTCACATTGCACCCTCTGGTGGTCACATTTGGAGGTTGTCTCAGTGATGTCTTATGAATTGAATCAATGCCCTTTGATTGTGGCTTATGTTAGTGCAGACCTTTAATGGTTAATTTCATAGCAACATGCTAGTTTGGTTGGGTATTTATTTTTATTCAAAACTGATAATGACAGATGGATCTTATGTGTCTTTCCAGTGTTTGATCAACTTTGCCATGGCCCTGGCTGAGATGAAGAACCAGGGTCTGGATGCTCCATCATATGCCATGATCCTTGTCAATTTATTCCAGCTACTCTATGTGGTGGACGGCCTCTGGAACGAGGTACCTTCAGCAGAGCTAGATAACATTGACTTACAAGATGGATGTTGTGTTTGTGTGTTGTTCAGACCAAAATCACTGATGTCTGACTGTGTTTCTCCAAGGAGGCTATCCTGACGACCATGGATTTGATGCATGATGGTTTTGGCTTCATGTTGGCCTTTGGGGATCTGGTGTGGGTTCCATTTACGTACACCCTGCAGGCGTACTACCTAGTCGGTCACCCCAACCCCCTGAGTCTCCCAGCAGTCGCAGCCATCGTCATACTCAAACGTGAGTAGGAGAACAGCGTCAGTCTGAATTCAGACTGGGTGCTTGGTGGAGCGAGGTGGACACTGTATTTCCTGTCATTTCTAAAGCTGGTGTGCTGACCGTCTCCTTTTTGGTCTGTGTGTATTTCAGTCGCTGGCTTCTACATCTTCAGGAAATCCAACTCTGAGAAGAATGCGTTCAGGAGAAACCCATCAGACCCTAAACTGTCCCGTAAGTTCTCTTCCAAACTTAGGGTTGATTATATCAGTTTCACCATTATTGTTGTCATAGAGATGTACCATTACAGTTACTGAATTTATAATCTGTACGTTTTGCTTTGTTATTAAATAACAGACTTTAAGAGGTTTGTGTATCAGAGCAATTGTCATCTCCTTCTCAGCTCTGCTACTCTGTTCTCCTGTCCTCTCTAGATTTGAAAACTATCCCCACAGCTACAGGAAAAAGTCTGCTGGTCTCTGGCTGGTGGGGTGTGGTCCGCCACCCTAACTACCTGGGAGACCTCATCATGGCTCTGGCCTGGTCCCTACCATGCGGTGAGTTGGAGTTCTATAAGTAGAGACAGAAGAAGAGCGCAATCAAGTGTGACATCCTGCATGCGTTAAAGACAATACAATAAATGCTTTCAAATCTAAATGTCACCAATACTATAACATGATCGCTCTGGGTGCATGCTCCCACTATTAGCTAATGATGTGCAGGAATCGTGTTGCTTTCCTAAAATACTTCCTGTGGAGTCATGCAGAGATGAGTGTTCGCACATTTGATGGATGTGATGTGAGCATGTTTATCGTACAACTCAAAAGACAGAGACGGCACAACTAAGCTGCTGCCTTCAGGTGACCGTTAATGACCTAACAACCTCAGCACACGTCAGATTAATGTACTCCGTCTTCCTGACAAGTGTTTGTGTGCATGGTGGTCAAATTATATAAGTGGTGGAAATGACACGCAAGCAGAGGTGACATGTTGTTTGAACAGAGAACAACATGACGGTGCTTTGACCAAATGAAGCTTTAAATGTTGCTCTTCTACCCTTTACCCTTCTTCTCTTCAGGCTTCAACCACCTCCTGCCATGGTACTACATGATCTACTTCATCATCCTGCTCGTGCACCGAGACTCGCGCGACATGAGCGACTGCAGGAGGAAGTACGGCTCGGCGTGGGACAAGTATTGCCGAACTGTCCCCTACCGGATCATTCCACGCGTCTACTGAGGAAACCGGCCACTGGACACTCCGGAGCTGAGGCCTTTGTGGTTTTTTTGTTTGAAGGCCTCCAACAAAATATGAATGGATTGACTGATCTGACTTTTAACACAAGATTTAAAAAAAAAAAAAAGAAAAGAAAATCTGGACTGAATGAGCAGCAGGACATAAATTTTCTAATGAAAAAAAAAAAAGACATTGATGTTATGGACAGTTTGGAGAATTGCCTTTTTGAAAAGAAAATATTTTGAAGGTTTACAAAAAAAAAAGAAGAGGGGGGGCTAAACGATGCCTCTGCTAGGAATGTCTTGTTAGGATGTATATTTTTGTACATACACATTTGTTTTTATACGTAAAGAAGAAACCATACACACAAGCACCACACAAACACACACACGGTACATTTTACTCTTTGCGCCCATATTCAAAATGTTACAATATCAGCTTGATCATTATGAATACTTTTGTAAGTATGCCTTCCTATGCTAATGCTACTGCTTGTGTATATTGTGAAGGATGGGATGAAATAATGCTACTTTTTTTTTTTTTTTTTTTTTTTTTTGATGAGCTGTACAGTGGAACAAGGACACACGTTATTTCTCAGGACCCGGAACTTTTCTTTAGGAAGATGAATTAGAAAAGCTTTGTCTTAATAATTCTGTTGTGTATAATTTTATATAGATATCTAGTTTTGAATTGAGAGTGTAAATTGATTTTTTTTAGAGGTTTTTAAGAAAAATGCACTCATGCGATATTAATTCCAAAGTGTATTTAATTTAATTTGGCTTTGCTACCTCAGGTTCACTCACTGTCCGGCTCTCCCTCCTTGGTGCCCTGTGGGAGGAGTGTAATTTATGAGTGCAATGTCACTGCTCTACATGACTTTTCAACAGTAATGTTAGTATCCATGAATAACTAGAGACAACCACCCACATATGAGTCGTTCTCATGGGAAGCATATGTTATTTACTATTACAAATCTGGTTTTTCCCACTTTTTTTTTCCTTCTAAGCTTTAATTTGCAAGGTCAGGTGAATATTTGAATGAAGTTTATACTGTGACAAACTGCAGAGCTGTTAGCCGACCGTGTTAGCATTCGTAACCTGTGCAACTCCAAAAAGTATTTTTTACGCTTGTGCAGCTATAGATCATCACACACACACACACGTAGCAATACAATACGTAAACTAGGTAGCTTTTTTTTTCATGCTGTGCTGACTGAAGAATATGTAAATATTTTTTTATCCTGTTACTTTGAGTAAAAGTAGATATATTAGTAATGTTTCTCAGTAGCTATTTAATGTTGCTTTTTATTTCTTAAGTTAATGACCTAATTTTGACCACTGTAGTTATGTTTACACCTAGAGCCGCCATGTTTCTGGACAATGCTTAAACATGTATGACAGCAAATTTAGATCCCAGCTAAACTCTACCTGGGGGGGGGGGGAAAAGTTGATACTTGGCATGGCACCATCATGTTGGATACCCCGAGACACTTTGTGGTGATGGCACCGTTGTCCTTTAACATTATGGTGGTTAACCTTCTTTGTTTGGTTTTGCAGCCTCTTAATGGAAAGCAGTAAGTTGGATGTACTTATGAATATGACAACAGTGAATGAGGACGTTAACAGGTCCAGCAGATGGAGGCTGACAGCAGCTGGAGAAAGCTTATCTGTACAAATGTTGCAGCATGATAAATAAAGATTTACAGTATTTCCTTTTCCTGCTCTCTGTGAACATCTGTAGGCTCGATTCTCCGTCATCAATGAAGATGTTGGTGAGTTTACTTTTTGTTTGTAATGAATATAGCATCGTCAGGACCTACAGAAAGTTATCACTTATAATATAACTTTTATGTGGAGTGTCCTGAAAACACACGGTGTGTCTTATCTGCATGTGTGGTCATGCACCTTTGTTAAAAAATAAAATACCTGCACAAACATATATTGAAATAAACTGCAAGTTCAATCAGTTATTTAAAAAAGATAATTTTATAAATTAAGGTTAAAATTTGCCTGCATGGTGCTTTGAATGGTAAAAATCACATGATCTCTAGTCTTATGTGCTGTGTTGCTTTTTACACTGATTACAGTTATAAGATTCTTCACCTCTGAGCACTAGCTTGCGGTCTGCACTGTGGTCTCCTTGGTTTGATGTGTAATGTTGGTCGATGTGGTCATAGAGTTGAGGTCCTGCATGCATGTCTGTAGGCAGGATTTTAGAAATACTGAGGTCCAAAAAGTGAACTTGCTATGATGAAATATCAATTATGAAAAAATGAGATTTGTAATATTAAAAATATCACATAATATAGTAATATATGATAAATATAGTAAGTCAAATTTACAATATGTCAAAGCTGAGCAATAAGTACTGATATCTTGGCACTTTTTGGCTCCTCTGAGCACCCATACTGTAACACCTAGTGTAGATGTGCACCTAAAATTTGCATGTAGGCCGTCCTCATTCACTCTTCTGATCATCCACACAGCAAACATGTAATGACGCCATCCATCAGGAGAAACTGGCACATATTGATGTTAAACAAATTCTGAACTAACAAGTACTTATTACATGATTTTATTATATATCATTAATGAAGTTCATGATCCTGTGTGTTGCAGGTGTGAATCCATGCAGGCTGTCAGCCAGTGTTCCAGTGAACTGATGCTGCCACGTCAACATCCAAGAACCTGGCGCTCGTCCAACAGAGTGTGTGCAGCATCGACAGTATGTACACTGTATAAAACACACAGCTGAGGGCGTGCCCTTTAACTGTGTGTGGACATGCAGATCATTAATGCTTGGTCAGACAGTGAAATGCGACAGGACAGTGACACTGCGCTTCCTATTTACCTAATTAGGCCATGTGTCACTACCACAAGCAGTGAGGCAGGAGCAGGAGCTTGTGGGTCTGCTGCACACACACACACATCAGGACTGTTCCCACTGGGATCAGCATTGACTGGAGACACTGAGCTCATGTAAACAACAATGTTTTTTCATAATAACACTGCTGAATGTTAATTTTACAACAATTTTTTTTACACAAGAAGGCTTTAATTGTTTTGTTTAAGAATTACAATGTTATCAGTTTATTGACAGCTCAATCTAGCTTTGCAATAGAAAGCCAAGTGGTGGAACAGACGGGACAAACCCACACTCCCATTGATAATCAGCATTACTGTTACACAGCCACTAGATGGCGATGTTTAGCTGTGTTATCAGGAAGTGTTGGTGACCAGCCGAACCAGCAGGAGGTGTCTGATATAACCCCATTAAAGATGCATATCAGAGTGTGATAGCACTGAATTTATGCCCGGCTCCTGGCCAGAGGCTGCAAAACGATTATGAGCTTTTAAGTATGTTTCTTTGAGCCGGTGACATTTACTGCTTCTTCTTTAACGGCTTGATTGACCAGTTTCAAATCAATTATTCTCCCACAGTGACTGATCTGTCTGTGGCATTTATACGTTTCACTGTGATGTCATCAGAGTGTGTGTAAATGAAGTGCTGTGTCGGTAAGAATTCTGTAACTACGTGTAATAACACTGTGTGGACAAGGTGTTGGAGAGCTTCAGTTAAAACATCTTAAAACACATCACTGTGTGTGTGAAGGGCACATATATGGTTGATGGTGTGGCATTCTGGGAAATAAATCAGTATTGGTTTTTATATTTTTTTTTACAGAACATAATGTAGAGAAGAATTCTTTACATACTTTTTACATTACTTCCATTAAGTTTGCAAAATACATGGCTGTTAAATCATTTCTCCTTTTTAGTATAACAATAATCAATAATCTCTCAGTATTTATATACTGTTTATAATATATAAAGTGTAAAAAAATAATCATATAACTTAACCCCAATAATCCTATTTTTTCCTTTTTTTTAAAAAAATATTTTTTTTCTGTGTAATTCAGCACTGATCACAGATTCCACAGAATCTTCCCCCTTTTATGAATATTAATGATCAGATAATACACACAGACAATATTTGTCTGTGTGCCGGGACTCTTTTTTTTATAATTAATTGGGAAATCTTTGTTGGTTTCAGTTATTTTGTAGTTTTGTTGTTTGGAGTTTTTGTCATAATTTAATCTCTCAGCAGTGTTTTTCCTTTTATTTTATATTTTTTTTAACTTCACTTTGCCTCAGTGACCACTGTGCATATATATTCAGTATGTATACAGTGTATATATGTGTACACACACACACACACACACTGTGGTTACTGAGCCTTTGTTCAGAATTAACAATTAAAATCCTCTGAAGGAGACATAATGAGCTAGCTGGCTTGTATCCACAATGCCCAAGGGAATGAAAACACACACACACACTCACTCACTCCCTCCAGTGCTTTGAATGGTTAATGGCCAGCCAGATCTTTAGTGACAGTACAGAGGCCCAAAAACTACAGAGAAAGACATGGATTCAGTGTTTCCCTGTTGTTTTTTTTATTTATTTATTTGTAATTTATATCATAAGAACTGGACCGGAAGAAAAATCTGAGTAATATCAGGGACTAATATGAGGGCACAGAGAAGATGAATGCCTCTCCATGTGGATCGCAGCTCTCGCAGGCATGCAGCAATAACAGCTGATTTTTCTTCATTGGGTTTTTTTTTCCGATGTTTTAAACACAAACGTGAAACCGTTCAGTGAAGGAACGAGCCTGAATTATACATAAAGTCTTTACTTCATGAGATTTCTACGTTCAGGGGAACAGATGCAATGGAAGCATTTTTAAAAACATACTGTGGTGCTTTATCCTGCAGGGTGCCTCATACAAACATATCTCAGTGTTACTTAATGATAATTACACACACACTGCTTAAAGGCGGCTCCCATTAACTCTGTGATACTGTAAACTAGTGTCACTCATATTAAGGTATTATAATATTTTACATATTAAATTACACTTGCACAGCTGCATAATCTGAACATGATTTATGGATAAAGATGAAAAATAAATCATCTATACGTCACATACAGCCAGTAAAACCTGCGCTCACTGTTGGATACATAGTGTGTAATTATGATTTACATCAATAGGACTCCAGTCTGTATTTATTAAGAGACCTGAGGTAACAGGAATTATTAAAGGACGCCACTGTGCATTATTTCCTAGCACACAGCTACTCACATGTGCTTAACTTTTTCCTGCAGTTTTAAATCACTTTAAATCCATTTGGTTTGGCATCAGCATAAAAATACCTGGTTAGGGTTTTAGGAAAAACCCATTTGTTTGGGTCTCGGTTACCATGGCAACAGCTCTTTTTCTTCCTACGATATAATCCTGCAGGGACTGTAGTGGGCTTGTATTCAAATTAAAATCTGACGCCATGTGTGTGTTTGTGTGTGTGTGTGTGTGTGGCCCTATGTGACGTTGACCACTCGTCTGTGTGCGACGCAGCCGGGGTGAGACCGTCCTGCCGCACTTGTCCTGTTATCCATCAGTTTACTCACAGAGGACGTGCAGCTCCAGCATCTCTGAGCCGTGGCCCAGAGTCATGTGAGGTTATAGCCGCTGTTTGGTGGCGCACTGTGAGTTATAAACCCTGCGGGTCTGTGTTGGTGACGGTGTTTGCTGATACACTGCAGATCAGAGTCAAATGAGGTGTGTGTGAGAGAGAGGGGGGCTCTCAATTTTTAGGATGTTAAATCATATTCAATTAGACAGGTAATTTTTCCTACCACCATGTAGCAGATATGGCTTTTGAATGAATATGAGGTGATATTCTCTCTCGTCCAGTGATGCAGATTGGATGGTGCCTCGCTGCTTTCTGTGGCTGACTGCTACAGGGTGATTAATGTGTTCATTTCCCATTATTAAAGACTAGAGCAGTGCTGCAGGCTACAGATATAGGGCCTCATAATAAATCTTAGCCAAATGAACAGTCAAATAATCGCTCATCGGAAATGAAATCTGGGCTCATTAATACTGACGCCCAGACCGGGGGAAGAACACACACACACACACACACACAAGTCTGGACACACATTCTCAGGCTTGAATACACACGTACAGATACACACTGAATGAGGACTTGAGGAGGGGGGGGGGGCGCTCTGGTCCGGTCTGCCAGTTTGGTGCACTGCTCAGCTATGACAGGCTAATCATTAGAGGAGGACACAGACGCAGGCTCATTGTGAGTCCTGTCTGTTGTCTCAGCAGCCACACAGTGAGCGCTGACCCATAGGTGCAAGAGCAAATAATCACAGCTCCAAATAATAATAACAACCTCTGCACCTCCTCTGACTTCCTTCACGGGCTAAATGATCACAGATCCTCACTGATGGATTTATGGCTTATAATGTGCAGGCAGTTTGTTCTTTCTGTTCCCTGTCTCTGTGTTTAATGTTAGTGTGCGGGACGATGGCTGTTAAGAATCACACTTTATTACAAGCACGTTCACATGTCGGGCTTCACGGTTTTAACTTGTTTTGACATTTAGCAGAGATTCATGACGGATATGATAGTAACACAAGCTTTAAGTGGGCACAAGCCGACAATTATACAAAATAAGTTACAAAAAAAGGGTTCATGCATCAACAAATGTTTTAGTTTTTTATCGTTTTTGTGAAAAACAGTAATGAAACTCTTAATGCAGGGCGAACAATGGCACAAATAACTTTATGTGTGTGTATTTTTGTGTCTTTCTTTGGGCCTTTGAAGCATCCATCCACCTCTGACCTGCAACATTCATTTGTTAGCACCTCCCATTAGATGCTGCTAGTTTCTGTTGTTGTCTCATGTCATTGAACTTGGCTGCAGTTCTGACATGAGGCTCTGTTCTG
Source organism: Parambassis ranga (assembly GCF_900634625.1). Taxonomy (NCBI): domain Eukaryota; kingdom Metazoa; phylum Chordata; class Actinopteri; family Ambassidae; genus Parambassis; species Parambassis ranga. The sequence goes on from NC_041043.1 coordinate 13,698,188, forward strand.
TCACACACACACACCTTTACAGCCTCACAGCCAGGTGACCGTGACATTTGATGTATTATGACGTTCACATGATTTAGCAGTAGCATGCATACATGCAGAGTATGTGGACTAATGACTAACAACATGCAGATGATTACCAGACAGATTAATGATGGTGGACGGCCTGCATTAGCTGTGGGATTTATAATCAGCAAGCGTTGACTTATGCTTTGTGTAAATGATGAAGACTACCGAAGGTTCAGCCAGTGCTGAGCTGCTAAAGTTTCTTAAGTGTCATTTTGCAGCTAAGGACATAAAATGAGCTTTGTAAGCTGGATAACCTCTGCTGGTGGTATTTATGTATGCATCGTTGACTGCTGGCTAACATCCATATGGTTGGACGTACTACAGAAGAGTGCATCATAGGTCCAACATCAGCTGGTAAGGTGTTGCTAGTGATGAATGAGCCAGCTTAGCCTGACTGTTGTTTGTTGCACTGTAACAAACTGTGAGTTTGGATGCTCCTACAGTAAATAAGGCCCCGTTCACACTGGAGAAAGTCATTCCAGCTAGAGTAGGATTGAGCCCAGACAGCCTTTAAGCTGGATGCGTTCAGACCTATTTTCAAATCTGGCTAGCACACAGTTGTGTCCGCACTCAATCCGGCTTCATCCAGCGTGTTTGCTGTTCTCCAAACCACTAGGTGGCGCCTCGTAATATGGCTAATAATGTGGCTAGCCGGATTCGCTAGCCACATTATTAGCGTTATTATTATTGCATTCACACCTGAGCCACATTTGAGCCAATCCTGCTAGATCCACCTCTCGAGGGTGGATCTAGCCGGCTTGAAATCAAACTGGATTCAGCCGGATTGGAGGTGTTCACACTCGGAAAAAAACACATCTGGATTGATCTGGATGCGGCCAAATCCTGCTTAAGCCACATTTTTTTCCCCAGTGTGAACGGGGCCTAAGGAGCCGTTTGGCTCCCTAAAGGAAAGCTGACATCACTGAGGCACAATGTCTCATCGTTTAAATCACATCACCGTCCATACAACACTTAGACAATACTAATTAACATTCATTCAACTTCATAGAGGCCTATGAAACCTTAAAAACTGCTTGGCCTTATATGAACTACACACACAGTAGTTTCTTCCACATTTAGTACACAACATGTTAGAGAGCACCGAGTCTGGATGTGCGACTCGCTGCCATCCTCACACACACACTATTTGAACACTGACACTGGCCATAAATCACATATACACAGACTCCAAGTAGCAACATGGGAACTGCTGAGCTGTAGACTGAATATAATTTGTGTGACATCCACTCTAATGTCGTACAGTAATGTTGTTTTCCGTGTTTCCACATTATTTGGTGAATACAATGACTGTGTAATTGATAGAATTATTATAAAACACACACACACACTCACGGTCAGCTGCAGCTTACAGCGGTGTGATGGCTGTCTGTGTAATGTTGACTTCACTGACCGTACATGTGCTTTGGAGATTTTACCCATTCATCATTTCTGCACATTTCATCAGCACAGCCCAGCTCACACAGCAGCTCTGCTCAGCCGAACACTGAATCCTGCCACATGCAGACTCTTTACCATTGATCAGCCACCCTCACAGAGCCTTCCTCCACCTGCATACATAACCTAACACACACACACTCACAAAGACTCAGAGCAGTACCTGCATGCAAATACACATCTCTGCATACTTTCATGCTGCCACACACTCTTTTTCTTTCCTGGACACACACACACCCCCACCTCTGCCAAGGTCTCTGTTGGCCTCCTTTCCCAGCCAGTTCTGACAATGCTAATGATTCTCACTGGGGCACTGGATGACGGGTGACAGAGCCAGCCAGACCAGGGCTGGCTGAGGATGGAGAGGAAGGCGGTGTGGATGGGGAATTGGAGGGCAAGGAGTGTGTGTGTGTGTGTTAGGGATGTGGTGGTGGTGGTGGTGGATGTGGTGGTGGTGGTGGTGGTGGGGGCTAGAAGAGGAGGTCAAGGATGGTGGTGCACAAGCTCCTTCTCTGGTGATGTGTCGGGAGGGATGCACCGCTCCCCGGCTCCATGGTAATTTATTACATTTAAGACAGGGCCTGACACCCTGAATCAGCCTCCATTCAGATCACATTGGCTGGCCGGGGTGGTGGGAGGGAGGGAGGGAGGGTGTGTGGAGCGAGAGGAGGGGAGAGAGAGGGAGGGGTGAGGTAAACACAAAGGAGGAGAAAGCAGAGAGAGAGAGGAGAAAAGTGAGAGACACTACATGGAAATGATATGCGATGAGGAGAGATGTAGCCCGGGGCATGGTGCATGTTTTGCATGTTTCCTTATAGTTAGTGTATTTATAATTCAAATATATGCCTTTAATAATTCACAGATAGAGCATATCAAAGGAAAGTGTGTGAGATATTTCTGATTTAAAAAAAATAGGCTAACGTGTTGAAATGTTCCACTTTTAAACAAATTCTATGAATAACGACAAAAAATTCAATTAAAAAACATTTGAATGAATTTAAAGTCATATTTAATAAACTTTGGTATTTTTCTGTACTTTAGTCCAACAAGTGTGACAAAAATAAACTTTTAGAGAACACTCAACCTGAGGCAGGTCCAGTTTTAATGACACTATCATAACAGTCTTCTGCTCTTTGTCTGTTGTTGTTGTCCTAAAGGGACAAATTCTTCATTAATCCCACTTTAAGCTGAACTAAACTTTAAGTCTGGCTCATGTTTGAATGGACTGTAGCTAAACAAAGATGGACAACAGACTCACTTTTGGAGTCAGCCTCAAGTGGCCACAAGAGGAACTGCAGTTTTTGTTTCATTTATCAGATGGTGAAAGCTAAAAATGTAGATTATTATTCTGCTCATGGGATTATGTAATCCCAGTAATTACATTTTTCTTTCTTTCTTTCTTTCTTTCTTTCTTTCTTTCTTTCTTTCTTCTTTCTTTCTTTCTTTCTTTCTTTCTTTCTTTCTTTCTTTCAGGATTTATCAGTAGCATTGGATTCTGGATTAAATAATCTCACAGCATTTGTTACTTTAACTAAGGAGGGAAATTAGTGCAGATTGCAAAATAAGACAACTTTTTTTAAACAGATCTTTATAACATAACTTAAATATTTTAAATTGCAGTGTAATAATGGTCACCTAATAAGATAAAATGTTGAAGAAATTCCAGTTCAGAATATTGAATTTAAACGGTTCAACGCTATAATATGAATTATGTGAAGTAATCTGTCTTTAATTTACATAAACAGAGATTTGAATCATTTAATTCTTTGGACTAAGTTGTGTTTCTCTTCTCACTAAAGTGACCCTGTGACTCTTCACCTCCGGCCTCTGACATTAATGCTGCTTCATAATCTTATCAGTTCAAATGATGACTGATGAAGTATCATAGCTGTATAGACACAAGTGTTGCTTATAGTTCTGTTTATGGTGATATTTGTCACTTTTTTACCTTTATATATTTTTTCACAAGTCACCAGCATCTCCATCCAATGCGCAGGCAGCTGAGAGCCGGTGGCGCGTCACAGGCTGCTTCCCTCCTTATTATTCACAAGGTGGATCCAGCACAATCAAGCTCCGCACACTCACTGAAGCACCGGAAGCAGGGAGGCGCTGTTCTGAAAAATAAAAGAATAGAACACTGTAAAGTTTTTTAGTTCATGGCAAACATTGCTGTGCGTGTTTGAGAGGTTACAAGATGCATGTTAATCAATATGGATCAATATATTATAGGTCAGAGAGGAGAGAGCACCACACATTACAAGAAGAAGAAGAAGACACATGCAGTTAAAACATCTGACAGGAGTTGTTTCTGTAATCTGAAATGCGGTTGTGTTTTGTGAGATGTTGTGTATTTTACCTTCAGGGCCACCGTAGCAGACTGATGTAGCCTTTCTCATTCACTCGTGTTTTGTTTGTTTTCATGTGTTTCCGCTGCACTGAGCGCTGTAAGGTTGTTTCTGTCCACTTTACGCCCCCTGCTGCCAGTTTAGACTTTTATTTTGAAAGCACTGACCGGAAGTCGGCACGTACACTTGTTAGAAAGCCGCGGCTATTGCAGCCGCGCTCCGTCATCAGCGTGTCACGCAGATCACACCGCGGACCTATAAGCGGCTCCTCAGCCAACATGCGGACAGTGAGCGTGTCGGCGCGCACAGACGTGGACATGAGGACACACTAAATGGAAAAGAGGGATCCACGGACCGCAGGCACATCCACGCGAAAAGGGACCACCACACTTGTTCGGACCTACATCAAACACTCAGATCTGACAGATTAGCCAATAATCCCTGAAGAATCACAGGGAGGGGGGACCTGTCGTCAGTGCGCATTTTTGCAGCTCTTGGTAACGAGCGGATAGAAGCTGCTTTTGATCTGATCAAAACTCTTTCGATTATTATTGACTGGCCCCATGCCACTGAACGGGACCGGATTATAATTCCCACTTGGATTTAAACTTTTTTTTTTTTAATTTGACAATTTTATCAGAAGACTTTTCCTCATACACGCCTGGAAACTGCGCACGGAGATGGCGCAAAGGGTACGTTATAATCTAGATTATTAAGAAAGTTAATCCGAAAAATTAAAATAAAGCAAAATTGATGGGATGAAGATTATTTTACAACAGTTAAATACCTTTAATTTAGAAATGAGTCGCTTCAGTCTGAATAATTTTACTGTGATTCTGACTTTCGTGTCATTCTTCACCAGCTAAACTAATCTTGCTCCAAGTTGTTGTCTTCATGCTCCACTGTCACTCTCACCTTCAGTACGATGAGCTGGCTCATTACGGAGGCGCGATGGACGGAGTCGGAGTCCCCACCTCCATGTACGGAGACCCGCACGCCCCCCGGCCACTTCCTCAGGTCCACCACCTGAACCACGGGCCTCCGCCTCACCCGGCGCAGCACTACGGAGCCCACGCCCCGCACAACATCATGCCCAGCAGCATGGGCAGCGCCGTCAACGACGCCCTGAAGAGAGACAAGGACCAGATCTACGGGTGCGGATCCAACATGATAATAATAATGATGATAATAACAATAATAATCGTGTCCAAATTGGGCCTATATATAAAAAAGTAATAAATAAAAATTTGTTTTTTTCCCCCATAATTAATACAATTTCAGTTAAATTTCCACCCTTTCAACTAACTTCTTATGACACTATAATCTGGTTAACCACATTATTTGAATTTATGTCCATTTTTAATATCTAATCTGATTTTTTCTGTGCTTCAAACAAAAATAAAGAAGCACATTAAACCTCAGCTGCAAAAATTGACTCAAATCTGCGAACAGGTTGTTTTAGATTCGCCATAAATAATCCCACGCAGAGCGTTTGTTTAGATAAATTAAGGACGGATTATTAAGCACTTGTCAGAGATTACAAAGGCCCACTCCTCAGTGAAACACACCACGCTCGGTGTGAAATGCTTTGATGGCAGCAGTTCATGTCCAGGGCCTGACAGTGAATGCAGAATGAACCGGGTCTGTTCTCGCCTGTGTTGCAGCCACCCTTTATTCCCTCTGCTGGCTCTGGTGTTCGAGAAGTGCGAGCTGGCGACCTGCACGCCCAGAGAGCCCGGGGTGGCGGGAGGTGACGTCTGCTCCTCCGACTCCTTCAATGAGGATATTGCAGTGTTTGCAAAACAGGTAAGCGCGGAGCCATTTTAGATGGCGAGAGAGGAAAATGAACTTCATCTATAGAGCACCAGGCTGGACACAATGATGATCTATACGTTTTTTTCTTTATAAAATTATAAAAATACGTGCATATTATTTCTTTTCTCCCCTCAGATTCGAGCAGAAAAACCTTTATTTTCTTCCAACCCGGAGCTGGATAACCTGGTGAGCACTCACTCTTTGATCCTCAGCTGCTTTTCTGTGCGTAAACGTGCGTAAAAGCCTCATGCGTTACAGGGAATTCCATTATTATTATTATTATTATTATTATTATTATTATTATGCCTCTGTCATTCTGATTTAGGTGTATTTTTTTTCCTGTTTTTTTAGATGATTCAAGCCATCCAGGTCCTACGCTTCCATCTCCTGGAATTAGAGAAGGTACAAACACTCGCGCAATAAAAGGATGTTTTTTTATATATATATTTCACTCAGAAAATCTAACAGTGATTTCGTCTCCGCAGGTGCATGAGCTCTGTGATAACTTCTGTCACCGGTACATCAGCTGCCTGAAAGGCAAAATGCCCATCGACCTGGTGATAGAGGAGCGAGACGTCTGCAAGTCGGACTTTGACGACCTCTCAGGATCTTCCACCAACCTCGCAGATCATGTGAGTCAAAGAGTCCCAGATTTCTCTTCTTCTTCTTCTTCTTCTTCTTCTTTATGTGACGCGAGGGAACTCCCTGTATTAATTCATTTATTAGAACCGTGACATAAAAAGCTGCTAATAGAAATAATATTAGTTGATTTTCTTGTTGATTCGCGCTTTTACCTGGTTAGGGTTCCCTCAGAAGGAAGAACAGAGGGGAAACAGCAGTTTGTTGAAAATATAAAATATAATGCAGACATGTTATCCTCGGTGCCTCCCGTTCCTCTATAAACAGGCTTGATTCAGTTGAATTCCTTTAGTGTTTTAAAAATCTGGTGCATTTTTGGAGAAAGGCACGCAGCTGCTGCTCCAAAGAGGACATGAGGTATTTGCTATTTCCGTTATTTGTGTATGTATTTAAACAGGGAGAGCAGTCAGATACAATGATGTTGCAGTCGTCTGTGTTGTGTTTGCCGTTGGGCTTCAGAGCCTTTCAGCCCGGTGCTACTCAGGCAATGGGATTATTATAGCTGGACTGGCGGGAGTCTTTGTCAGTGCGCGCCCCCCTGCTGTGCGCTTTACACAGCCTCTTCCTATTTTTGGCACCTGCGTTCATTTACAGAGAAGCAAATTCACATGTTGAAGTGATGCAGTGTGGACACAGCAGTGCAGGGTTAGAGGGGTTTATTGACATGTTGCAGAAAACAGCTGATTGAAATATTATAAAACAATTCTCCAGTCAGTCATTGATTCACATGTCTCTGTGCTGCATGGATGCTGGAGTTTTTCCTTCCTTTAATGATCACACTGTGGACCTTTCAAGTATTAATACCTTGTGCATCAGTGTGTGTGTGTGTGTGTGTGAGGCCACCAGTTGATGCATAATGTGCTGCTGTCCTTTGGCTGATAATCTGCATATTAATCACTGACTGTAGTGCAATCTGCACATGGTGTCTGTGTGTTGCTGTGTCGGCACTGATCTCTGTGGGCCTCAGAGGTTGTGACAGCCAGAAAAAAAAAGTTCATAGATCTTTTTTTTAAGGTAATTAAAACAGATTGGTGTTTGCAGCCAGTGGTACCTGAAAAAACAGCATTTTTTTTAAGTTAAGAATGATAGATTTTATTTTAAAAACTTGTCAAAAATAAACCATGTACACAGACAAGATTCTGTAAAAAACAAAAAATTCTGCACTCCTCATTGCATTTAGAAAGCCATCTCTTATTGAGTTGGGACCAGCAGTCACATGACAACAAATCTGTGAGTTTTTTTTTTCTGAAGACCTGCAAGCTGTTGAAGTGCATATAAAAGTGAAACACTGGAAATGCCAATATCTACATTTCTATAGCATGTTTTTATGGGAATGTAGTAAAAAAACTAAATTTTTCCTCATTATTATCTTAGTCACAGAGACTTGATTGAGTTCTCCCTGCTTGTCACCATAGTCGTGATGTTTCAGTGTGGGTTAGAGCTTTATATATTTCAGAATCAGCCCCCAGCTCTCAGAGGGTTTTAATCAAAGTTTGCATCAGACGGTCGAGCTGCTTTTCTTTTGTGTAGGAATGTAATGTCATGGGTAATGTTATAAAGCAGAGCGCTTCTGTATGAGATACATGTGTTTGGTTCAGCCTCTTCATACATTGTATGTGAAGCTGGCCCTGCCTGTACGCTCGGCCCTGTTCTTGTTAATTGGGTTTTAACAGATGGGCTGTTGGAAATAAGTCCTTCATTAGCTTGATAAACAGGAAAACACATGGCGCCTCTTTGAGTAGCTGTGCGTACTGAGGAGTTGTAATGATTGTGAAAAGAAGGATCCATCGTTGAAAGGCCTCATTCACACTGCGCCATTGTCCCCGCGCTTCTTGTTGTCATCTGCTGAGCTCTTCATCTGATCGCCATCCGGCAAACAGCTGACGCAGAGAGGCTGAAGAGGCAGATCTGCTGTTTTGGTTTGGGCTTATGTCTGTCTGAGTGGCCGGGGCAGGCGGCTCCATAAATACAGGGTTCCTCCCCAGCACTGGTCACAGAAACATCCAGGACACAGAAGGGTCCACATCCTGCAGCCTCACTCTCTAAACTCTCAGTCATTCTGCAGGTACTTTTTCAGCCTCAGACAGAGTGTTGGTGCTTCTCTTGCCACGCAGCTGTCTTTTTAGGAAACAGAATAATGGACCTGACTGGATCTTTTTCCCCCTCTTCTCTCCTCTTCTGCCCTGTTTCCTTATCTCCTGTCCCCTGGTGTGCGGACCTCTCCCTGACCTCTCAGAACCCAGCCTCCTGGAGAGACATGGATGACGCCCATTCCACACCCTCCGTGGGCACCCCGGGACCATCCAGCGGGGGACACGTATCTCAGAGCGGAGACAACACCAGTGAACTCGGTAAGAGCGCCCTCCTTCATCCTCTTCCATATCAAAGCTTTAACTTCTCCGTGACCTTTTTCGGAGGCACGAGCCCTGCTGCTCGGAGACGTGGGGGATCCTTTAAAGACAGGCCACAGTCCTTCCAATGACGCATCCATTATATGTTTCCTATCAAGAAGATGAAAGATAAATAGCATTGAGAGAGGCTTGATTGCTGATGGGTCACTTCCTATACTTTACCTCTAAACTGGTGGGATCCGGTGGCCCTTTCTTGGGCTGTCATTGACATTTTGTCAGCAGGTTTTTTTTGGGGTACGCTAGTCATCACATTCGGAAGCACCACTGGGGTCACTGAATGGTTTAATGAGTGAATCCAATGCAGGTACAGGGACCTGAAAACACCACATTTCTGTACTGTGCAGTGGAGTTTCTGAGATAGTTAGAATCTGTGTTTGTGATCTTCAGAGCAGGAATCAGCATGGTAGAAAAGTCAAAAAGGAAAAAACAAACTGTGAGTGTTGTTGTCTGTGAAGACTCTCAGTCATCCACATCATGTGATATAAAGGAGTTTAAAATCTGTCAGTCTGAAGTGCTTCAGTCTGAGATTCCCTGTGAATCAAAGTTACACATGCTGCTGAGTTATGAGGCCATTTTTGTGCCATTTAAATAAAAATATGATAAATTATTCATCCTTAAGATTGGCAGTATTGTGGAAGAATATTTTAAGAAGAGGTTTTTTTACACTGTAATCTGGATTTGGTGGCTCAAAACTCAAATTCCTCATTGCAAAAAAAAAAAGGGGGATTACTGTGTGTGATGACGGTGTGTCAGTGATGAAGAGATCCTCACTCTGTTTTTGTTCGTCGCTGTCTCCCTCTGATGTCATCCAGCTCTGGTCCTTCTCGTGTCACCCTGGTGTTCCTGCCCTTAATGTGATTTCTGATGTGCTAATTGCAGGCTATAAGGGTTTTATGACTTGTTTTTGTTTTTCTCCCCTTTGGCCACAGTAAAAATAGAATGGACTTTAAAGCAACTTTCCAACCTCTGCCCATCAGGCAGCAATGAGCACAGCATTGAGGAGAACAATAGGAGGATGCTTTGCAAGACAAGAGACATTGGAGTAAAAAGAGATGAAGACAGTTGCTTTGATTTTACGCACAGAACTTTTGAACATCACCTGATGATGATGATGCACTGACGGCGTGTTGTGAATTTTAATTCACGCTAACATCATCCATACGTTGTTTTTTAGAGTTGAGAAAGGTACACAGTATGAATAGCATTTTTTTTTCCTTTAGGCTTTTTTTAAACAACAGTGGGAGGGGAAGGGGGGGGGGGGGGGGGGCAACACACAAAGTCCATGCCCTTTTGACCTCGGAGAGAATGCATAGAGGACGGGGGTGCAGAATGCCCCCCCATAGGGATGTAAGGACAGGCCACTTTATGTATGAGGAACAAAGGAAAAGAAGAAGGCAGAATGATCAGAGCTGTAG